>NC_091135.1:45807085-48574585 GCF_041381155.1 Argopecten irradians | reverse complement strand
GGATACAAAATGTCCATTTCTTAAAGCATTAGATGATCCAGAAAGTGTGACATAAGGATGGACCCTAGGTAAATTATCCCATATTTTAAATAATTGGATGACCTCATTTTCTCTACTTTTTACATAATTTTACAGTCTAAACCTAGAATCAAAAGGTGAGTTCAGCAATGACATGTAATTATGACCGTATGAATCATCTCAATAAGACAAGGATAAGGCGTGATATCGATAATATACTGAGACAAAAGCACTGTAAACCCAACTTTTTTAATATTCAAGTCTGCAGCATGACAAATGCCAATTTTATCAATTAAGTGATTAAGTGATAAAACCTTTTGCTTAAGCATGCTAAATTGGACACAAGCAATTCCGATCACCTTTACAATAAACTCAAGAGATACCAAAGCTTTAATGCTAGATGTCTTCTTGCTGAATACCTCATGTCTATCAACTTTAATGTATTTTACTATTTTTCAAGGTGTCATCTATTTTTTTATTTCAGATTTCTTTGTGTGACTTTCAATACAATCCATTTATCAATTCTTCTTATGGACTGCCAACGTCATCAGTTACTAAAGCTATCAGTTCATTAACCTGCGGTGTGTAGATTTAAACTGACTGACCTGCGGTGTGTAGATTTAAACTGAGAAAACCTAAGTATATAGGTTGTATGCTAATGAGGTAGTAGGCTATTGCCCTGAAAAATATATAAACAGGAAACACTAATATCATATGACCTTTAATAGGGTCCACATATCTAGAGCCAGGGGTAAATAAATCATTAATATCCCCCTTAATCTTCAGATCTATTTATCACACCGGCTTTGGGAGGAATATGATCTTATTGTCAAATGGAAACATCAGGCAGTTGTCTCCCCTTAATAAATGGATCCCCCAGTATACAAGATAAATAATCTGGCAAATGAAAACATTTATCACATTCATTAAAAAAACAGGTGTGTCAAATTGTTTGATAGCACATTATGTGGACCAATACTCGATTTCCCCATGCTGTTGTTCTCCTCACATTTTAAAACTAAGTCCCTAAAGCAGTAGAGGATAGAGTTCCTGGTCCCCTGTTAGTGCAGATTTTATAAATAGTGAATCAAGTCTCCTTAAAACCTAATGCAGTTATCGAATATCCTTGTGTCTTCTCAAGTTCAAAGTAGAGGATACAGAGAGACCGACAGATGTATCACTTTACCTACTGCTAGTCTCTCTCCCCTCGCACTCCTACCTGTACTTTTACCTGTAAATATTACCTGTAAAGCATACCTGTCTCCCATCCTCAACCTTTACCACCGACACATACAATCAAATGAAAAATTTGTCTCCAAGAAAAAAATTCACAAAAGGAAAGAAGACTGAGGTGTATCCAGTATTATATATTTCTCTCATTCATCTCCGAAAACCAAAAATTTACAAATCAAAAAAAGATAAACACGTAGATGTAAAGGAAATGAAGTCGTTAACATGCAAATTTTGGCAATATGATATAATTAACCTGCCTGGTACGTCATTGAAGTGTTCCGATTTCCACCGGTCTGATGTCCCACCCAACACTATACCAGGCACAGCTATGGGTTAGTGATGGAGGGGAAACATGTCATTGTTACACATTAACAATCTACCAGGATAACATCCCTCTTTGATCTACCAGCACATTATATGGTGTTAAGACACCAGTTTCTATATCCCACAGGCTTACTCTATTATTACAAGACTTTAAAAACAAGGTGGTCTGACCAGGCAAAATCTGCAGCATCTATTAAACACACAGGGTGGTTACTATATACAGGGTTTATACTACATAGGGTGGTTACTATATACAGGGTTTATACTATATAGGGTGGTCACTATATACAGGGTTTATACTACATAGGATGGTCACTATATACAGGTTTATACTACATAGGGTGGTTACTATATACAGGATTTATACTACATAGGGTGGTTACTATATACAGGGTTTATACTATATAGGGTAAACCCTGTATATAGTAACAGGTTTACACTATATAGGGAGGGGCCGCGGTGGCCGAGTGGTTAAGATGTCCCGACATATTACCACAAGCCCTCCACCTCTGGGATGCGGGTTCGAATCCCATGTGGGGCAGTTGCCAGGTACTGACCGCTGGCCAGTGGTTTTTCTCCGGGTACTCCGGCTTTCCTCCACCAACAAACCTGGCACGTCCTTACATGACCCTGGCTGTTAATAGGACGTAAAACTAAAACAAACCAAACTATATAGGATGGTCACTATAGACAGGAATCATACTATATAGGATGGTCATTATAGACAGGAATTATCCTTTATAGGATGGTCACTATATACAGGGTTCCTACTATATTGGTTTCATACAATATAGGGTGGTCACTATAGACAGTGTTCCTACTACATAGGGTGGTCACTATATACAGGGTTAATCCTATATAGGGTGGTCAGTACATACAAGGTTCATACTATATAAGGTGGTCACTATAGACATGGTTCATACTATATTGGTTTCATACGATATAGGGTGGTCACTATAGACAGTTTTCTACTACATAGGGTGGTCACTATATACAGGGTTAATCCTATATAGAGTGGTCAGTACATACAGGGTTCATACTATATAAGGTGGTCACTATAGACAAGGTTCATACTATATAGGTTTCATACGATATAGGGTGGTCACTATAGACAGGGTTCATAATATATAGAGTGGTCACTTTATACAGAGTGATCCTCAAAGTCATGCTTTACCAGTTTATAGTTTTACTATAGAGGATGGTCACTATAGACTAAACAGTAAGTATAGATGAAGGCCATCAAAGTTGGACTAATAAGCGCTCATTATGGACAGGTTTCAACAGATTTTTGGAAATTTGCCTCCCCATTTTGCCATAGAAACAGACACCATCCAGTCATCGTAGCACACACAGGTCACAGGGTACAGAACTATTGACACTTATTCAAGGTCTAACGATTATAAGGTGGCACACCAGTAAAGTGTAAGATGCATGTAAATACTGCGCTCTTTATGTCTGCTGCTACACAGACAGAAAAAAATCTTTTAATGCAAGTGCTTAGTATGCATTCCTCAATTAGGGCCATGAAATGATGGGAAATCTAGCTAGCTACCTGACATGCTGTTTCAATGAATTTACAAATGATATCAAAATTTTGAAATCTAAAATATCACAGGAAACATGTGCATTGCTAGATGATACTGGAAACACTTGTTGGTAATTAAGTAAACAATTATTTAAACAAGGGTCTGTACTTACGTAATGTTGGCAATAAAACCGTATACCTAGTAAGTAGTTCTGGTGATGAAAACGTCAGCACCTATACCTAGGGAATATATGTTTGCAGGAGAACTTCATGGTAGAATGTCATCACAATATCGGTCTGTCATATGTGTAAAACGATCTGTGTATTTATTTCAATACAAACAATAAACAGTTGCTCTGTTTATAAAACACATCTTGGTAAACAAGTATTTTGTTTGTTTGTAATACAAAGCTATAAGTATAATTTTCAAACAGAAACTCCAAAATCAGCGAGTGATGTTTACCTTATAACCAAACACAAAAATCTTGATGCAAATATTCAGGAGTAAATTAAATTAGAAGTATCTAGTGTAGAATACAACTGGACAAAGTCGTACAGAACAAGATAGTTATTATCTCAAACCTATTAGAAATTTTGCAGTAATATTGAACTGTGCTAACAAACGTACTTAGATATTGACTGATAATGAACTATAGATTTCAAAACATTTTTTCTTTCTTTTTAGAAATCAGCATTTTATTCTATTTCCCCCCAGGTGATGATGATCTTGCTGTATGTACCTATATTATACATTCAGGCCTCAGCCAAGCAGTCAGAGGTGTTGATAGAACAACATGACATCATTGGGTCATGACCTTGGGGTCACCTTGGCATGCATGACCTTCCAGAGTCATAACTCCCTATTGTCAAAATGATAGTAAATGTCTGTTTCTCTCACCCTGTCCACAGTTACAGAATTAACATCAAGGTACACTGGTCATAAGACAAGATCTTAATTATTACCAAACTCTAAAGTATCTTATTAAGTCTCCGTAGAGTCGCCATGGTTATAACTAACACATGTCTATAACGCATACTCTCAGCACCTGTATACATCTTTACCCACTTAATTAAGGGTGTATGTTACCTTATTGAAAGTAAATTGACTCCTTTAACTGGAGAGTTCTATACTAATAAACCTGTCCAATCTCCTTAACTTCTTAACATCCTTGTAGGAAACTATTCATACTCATTCAAATACAGAATGTGGTAAAGTCAACGTAAAATCAAGGTCATGCCTCTATCAGTTTAAATTTCAAAGATTTTGACAAAACTTTCATCTTTTCAAAAAAATCTGATTCACACACTCAGCATTTGACAAACGAATAAGAGCTTAAGTGTAAACGTGCATTTAAATTAGTTCTGACCTACATGTCTCTAGGTGTCTATCAATACATACTTATACCCTGGATAGCAGAGAGTGCACTTTGCTGCCTAACTACATATATCCCTGATCAGAATGTACACTAGACCATTCCAGAGACTAGACAGCAGACAAGATTTCTCTGTAATCCTTACAAACATGAAACAACTGTCTGCAGTAATAATCCCCACCATATGTACGTAACATTGCAGACGGACAGCTACATGTATCCCTACATAAATACTATGATATGTCTAACACAAAATCGGTTTTTCTCCAATCCCCCAAATAATCCCATCCCTACCCTTAAAACAAGTATTTTAATATGTATAAAACATACCACTATACGGTATTTATGCAGTAAGTAGGATTACTACCCTCACGGGAGTGTCGAACCCCACCCCAAAATATCACCATCCCCAGGTGAACAGTAATTATACCCCCAACAAATCATTAAAGTTGCCCCCAATAATCATCAAACTTACCCCTAACAAATAGGATGGTATTAAGGTCATCCCCAATCAATATTAATTGTATACCCCTCAAAGTCATATCATCCATCTTAACTAACCCAATGGCCCACCCTTATAACTTATCATATGGACGTCATCCCCAGAGATCTAACTTTCTGTATCATACCTATGATACATCTCTTACAATATGTTACCTATTTTCCATCACCATGCTATCAAGAACACATTGTGTCAACCAAGTGCCTTGCCTACCTCATGCCCCCACCCCGTACAGCTTCTATATACATGTATCCCACCCCTTCCTATACATGTATCCTACCGCCCTTCCTATATACATGTATCCCACCCCTTCCTATACAAGTATCCTACCCCCTTCCTATATACATGTATCCCACCCCTTCCTATACAAGTATCCTACCCCCTTCCTATATACATGTATCCCACCCCTTCCTATACATGTATCCTACCCCCTTCCTATATACATGTATCCCACCCCTTCCTATACAAGTATCCTACCCCCTTCCTATATACATGTATCCCACCCCTTCCTATACAAGTATCCTACCCCCTTCCTATATACATGTATCCCACCCCTTCCTTTATACATGTAACTAACCCCCTACCTCTCTTTGCCTTCCTTCACACCCCCTTTCTAATTAGGACATCCCAGTTGCTTCATCATAACCATAACATCCAAGGAATTAACAGCCACAGAATTACTTTTAGGATACTTTTCAGACTCTTTACATAAGAGAGCTCCAATCAGGATAAGTTACCTGTGGTAATCAGGTCTCAATCAAATCAGGATTTAGGGTATAGTCCAGCTTACTTTTACCTGTGTGCATGGACATTTCTGGGCTTACTTACCCTTCATTAATTTAAATCTCTCAAATCCAAAACTTGTCCTACCCATATGATAGGGTGATAAATTGGACAATTTTCGTGTTGACCCCTTGACTGTATTGACCTTTCACTTTGACCATGTAATTAAGATCTATCCTGATCACCCTAGCCTAGGTCAAGGTGATTTTGCACTACTTGATTTTGAAGTATATAATTGTATAACATTTACGGTAATGAATATGAAATTATACACCTTTCAGCATAAAGATGAAAATTGCTGAGCCATCTCAAGAGCTACATATGTAAGCTACTCAGTGAACTGTTTTAGTGCAAGCTTTCTACATGTGTTACACATGTACACAGGTATATTGTACTTACCATGCATAGGAATACAGCCACCGCTTCACCTAGTCCACACATAATTACCATAAAGTTTCACAGGTAAAAACGAGGGGGAGGAAAAATAGGTCACAATCACACGATCCAACAAAGTCTGGTCACAAGGAATGAGGAAACGACATTCACCACGGGTGACATAATTATAACACAGCTGTGAAAATTCAGGACAAAGTTATAGCTTCCTCTGTATACATAACCATGAAAAATCCTTCCGAACCAGTCGAGCCAAACTTATCTGGACCTAAATCAGCATCAGGTATGATTCTCTAGTGCAGGTCTCCGAGGCGATCAGTTATTATTCTTATGCCACACAATTGTCACTCACAAATATGAATCCACATGTTTAATGCTGCAGCCTGCCAATCTAATATGTTTTTTTCCAAAGTTTTGATAAATAAATCATCTCTGCCTTGCAAAATTTAATACTATCAGCTTGTACGTGTGACAGTATTTATGGCCATCAAAACTATTTAAATGCTCAAAGCATGTGCTCTGTAGTAAAAAATAACTTAAAAAGAAAAAAAAAACATATAAAAATGATCAGAAAAGTGAAAAAAATAAAGGTATCAAAACTTTAAAGTATGTCACAATTAATAAATGTTAAAAAGTGGAGCTTCATCCAGAATATAAAAATCTGAAACTAAAATTGCTTTAAGCTCATAGAAATGCTTCAATAAAATATTGTCACTTTTGCACAAACTATTCAAACACTGTCAGGATGGATTGTTACTCAAAATCTCAGGTTGGTAGTCCACAAAGTCATTAAAAGTCCGCAAAATTTTGATTGTTTTCTTCTTGAAATTAAAAATGATAATATTTAATTAGTACATTGCACAATTTGAAATCCATTTTTTCCAGGTATCCATTCATTATTAATCATGATATTGTACATATCACTATTCCACACACCTGTCTACTACTGTCGTAGTAAGCCCATTCATACATATGAAAACTAGTACACTATTCACTCAACTCTATTTCAACTCCCAAGCTTTCCGACTTATTACACACAGCGATAGTAAAAAAATTGACCAATCAGATTCATTCTGTGATGTTCTTAAAGCAAGACTGATCTATTTCAGCTGGACTCATAAAGGGGCAGAGATGTTATTCAAGGGAGCAGATCTGCAGCCCACAACAGGTGGCAAAGAAAACCTGTATCTCCCTTTAAGAAGATAAATAGATCAGATCACTGAGGTGGTTTAAAATGCAGGAAGAGTTTTTTCACGAGTAGGACACACTTATTTTTATGAACTTAACTTTTAGATACTATCTCAATTTTAATTATGAAATGGTGCTCTAAAATAGAATTCAATTTTAATCAAAAGGCACAGTGGGCTTGCATCACTCACAAGGCTTATATATTAACCTCAGAAATGCTGAACAAGTACATGTATATTGGGTGAGTGTTTTCTCTTGCAGCTTAACATTCTGTATGGTTATGGCAATGTCCTAAACTCTTTTGAAAAGGCATGGGGGAGAAGGGAGATAATCATATGTTAGAGTGAAAATAGTCACTACCAACCAGTCTAGCGAAGACATTTTTCTCCACTTTAAGTTTATATCTATTAGAGCTGTTATCGTAGAGAAAATGTGCATCGTGATATCGTCAAAATTTGACGATATCGTCACGATAATATCACGATTTTTGCCAAGTAAAATATAAAAGGAATTTATGGAAATATAAGTCATGTTTGGGGGACCAATCATGAAAGTACAATATAGAGTGTAATTTGTAAATAAATAAAGTGAAACATTCATCAAAACAAACATTTATTTGTTATACTTTTAATTAGATGTTTGTTTACAAGTCAATCAGATTCTGTCCGTGTCCGACAGTGCAATGTTTTTGTTTCCTTTCCAACTAACACATGATGGGTTACGTCTGACGACGATATCGTAGATATAAGTTTTTTCAACGATATCGTCGTCTCTTCTCTACAATCGTGATATATCGCGATGCCGATATATGATAACAGCTCTAATATCTATACACAAGTTTATTTCAACTAGAACTGACGCCAGAGTGCACAATTAATACAGCCCCTCCGGCCCACCCCGGTACACAAATTTAGTAATAACTCCATTAATAGACATTGCAGAACTCTTTTACCCAACTCCCCTTTATTTCAGAGTTCTGAGCACCAAATTTTATCAAAATCTGCCAAGTAGTTTAGGAGATATCCAGACAAAGTTGTGTCTACAGACAGACAGACAAATGGACAAACAGACGGACAACCTGATTCCAGTATACCCCACCCCTTAACTTCATTGCATGTGGTGGGTGTGTGGGGTGTGGGGTGGGTGGGGGTTTATATTTACCAAGAATATACACAACATACTTTCCTATTTCACAATGGCTACAAAATAAGTTAAATCAACTAACAAAAAATATCAGACAAGAAACACAGGGGTTTCACTAAAGGAGCAAGGTCAGAAGTTTTGGATGGTTGGACTACTCAATCGACTAGGCAATAGATTAATGACCTAGGCCACCCCTAACTGGCTCAAGTATAAATCAAGAGGCCCATGGGCCTTAATGGTCACCTGATATTTGAACAAAATTAGTTATGTCATTTACTAGCCAACTGAGGTCTTTTGTTTATGTAATAGGAACATAGATTTAATAGGTCTACATACAAAGTGTGCATATTAAGTCACATTATCATGTTAATAAGGTTCAATAGTTATTATCCCAAAGGGCAATAACTCTTTAATTAAGTTAAGGGTCGAATGATGCTGATTTTTAAACTCGTCCGTGATCTTTCCAATGTTAGTCTACATACAAAGTTTCATTAAGCTCGGTTCATATTTTTTAAGTTATCGTGTTCTAAAGGTTCAATTGTTATTATTGCAAGGAGCAATTACTCTGTAAGTGGCAATCGAATCAAGCTGATTTTTGAACTTGTCCGAGATATTTCCAATGTAGGTCTACATAAAAAGTTTTATTAAGCTTAATCGGTTCATATTTACTAAGTTATTGTGTTCACAATGTCCAATAATAATTCTTAGAGCAAAGGGCAATAACTCCGTAAATTACCATCAAATCACGCTAATTTTTTACCTCGTCTGAGAGCTTTGCAATGTGAGTCTACATACAAAGTTTCATTTATATTTATTCAAGTTATCGTGTTCACAAAGAAATGTTATTGGAAATCACACAACAGACGATTGATGAAGCACGAAGGACAACCAGGGACAAAAGACTATCGCAATAGGTCACCATGACCTATGGTCAGTTGACCTAATAAAAACTATATGAGTAACAATAACCGTGAGATGTGGTGCTCGCCCTGTACCTTTGGTACAGTTCCTCTCAGTGAGTATCAGCCTGGTGGCCCCTGTGTGTGTCTATCTGTGGGAGCAGACTACATTTTATACTGTACAACATAGGCCTCACTAATGAAGAAATCTCTTAAATATATCTATTTGACTTTGTCTCCAAAGAAATGTTAACAACTGAAAATTTGATATCTAAATACTTCCCACAGAAAATAAAAGTGGGGTGAATTTGACCTTACAGTCTAAGTATTGTAAGTATGATGTTATAGCCACAAATAAAAAAAACATTTTTTGATAGGAGTAATTGGAATAGTGAAAAGTGTGTCCCTATGTCCCTAAAAACTTTCACATATAATGTAGGGATTCCTGGATATACTATGACACAAAACTGGACACCCCTAGCTACAAAGGGGCTATGAATCAACATCATGGAATGTTCCCAGTACACTTCTTCTTTGAAGACAAAGGTTGTGGAAGACTGGACCCTACTGCTAGACAATTACAAGAGGCACAAAGTGCATGTATTGCTCATGTTGTATATGGAAATACCCAATAATACTGTATGATAATATAACTATGTTGTAAATATTTTTTCCCTCTTTGGAATCTGTCAAAATTAAACTGTAGCATGCTCTGCTCCTCAAATCTCACAAATTGGAAAAATCATTTGTGCAATGCAACATAAAAGAACCATGGGACAAAATAACAGCAACATGGCAAACATAAATAAACAATAGCACACAACAGAATAATGACATTCAAAACAGAATCATTGCAGACAATAACAGAATAATTATTTCAACAACAGAACAAAGGCTTACAATAAGAGAACAATGGCTTACAACAACAAGCAACGGTCCAATTGGGCCCCAGATCACTCACTTGCTATCTCGTAATGATGGTGCATACTTTGAAAGACATAAAAATGTCAATAAAAATTTCTATGTATGATACTATCGGGTGTATCTTGGTTCTTGACAAGAAGTTATTTTAAGATTTTGAACTATCTAAAAATAAATGACCTTGAATGAAGGTCAAGGTCATTTATTTTAACAAAACATCCTAACCCTACATCCCAGCATATCACAGGCCCAATATCAGATCTCTAGGTCTCTTTGTTAGTAACAAGAAGTTGTTTAAATTGTTTAGCTTATTTGACTCCTTTTATTTTAAATAACCTTAAATGAAGGTTATTTGAATAAACTTGTTAGCCCTTCATCCAGCATGCTATAAGCCTAATATCAGGTCTCTTGTTCTCTTCGTTAATTACAAGAAGTTGTTAGATTATAGCCTTGTGGGGTTCTATGACCTTAAGTGAAGGTCAAGGTTATTCATTTAAATAAACTTGGTAGCCCTTCATCCCAGCATGTCACAGGCCTAATATCAAATCTCTTGGCATCTTGGTTAATAACAATAGGTTGTTTAGATTTTAGCCTAGTTGAGTCCTATGACCTGAAGTAAAGGTCAAGCTCATTCATTTGAATAAACTAGGCAGTCCTTCATCCCAGCATGCTATAACCCAAATTTAGGGAATCTAGGTTTCCTACTTTTGGAGAGGTTTTTTCAAGGACATAGCTGAAACTGAACAGCCGACAGATCCCACATCAATGCATAAACTCAGTTGTCCTTCGGACAGATGACACACAACAACAGAACAATGGCTAACAACAACATAACAATAGCTAACAACAACATAACAATAGCTTACAACAAAATAACAATGACTTACAACAACAGAACAACGGCTTACAACAGCATAATGATGGCTTACAACAACAGAACAATGACTTACAACAACATAACAACGGCTTACAACAGCATAACAATGACTTAAAACAACAGAATAATGACTTACAACAACAGAACAACGGCTTACAACTGCAAGAACAATGACTTACAACAACAGAACAATGGCTTACAACAACAAGAACAATGACTTACAAGAACAGAACAATGGCTTACAACAACAGAACAATGACTTACAATAACAAAACAATGACTTACAATAACAGAATAATGGCTTACAATAAACAATGATAACAAGAACAAAACAATGACTTACAAAACATACAACAATGACTTACTACAGCAACATAACAATGCTTACAACAACAGAACAATGACTTACAACAACAGAACAATGACTTACACCAACAGAACAATGACTTACAACAACAGAACAATGACTTACACCAACAGAACAATGACTTACAACAACATAACAATGACTTACAACAACAGAACAATGACTTACACCAACAGAACAATGACTTACAACAACAGAACAATGACTTACAACAACAGAACGATGGTGTACCACAGAACAATGACTTACACCAACAGAACAATGGCTTACACCAACAGAATAATGACTTACACCAACATAACAATGACTTACAACAACAGAACAATGGCTTACACCAATAGAACAATGGCTTACAACAACAGAACAATGGCTTACAACAACAGAACAATGGCTTACACCAACAGAATAATGACTTACAACAACAGAACAATGACTTACAACAACAGAATGATGGTGTACCACAGAACAATGACTTACAACAACAGAACAATGACTTACACCAACAGAACAATGGCTTACAACTGCAAGAACAATGCCTTACAACAACATAACAACGGCTTACAACAGCATAACAACGGCTTACAATAACATAACAACGGCTTAGAAAAACATAAAAATAGCTTACAATAACATAACAATGGCTAACAACAACAGAACAATGACTTACAACAACAGAACGATGGTGTACCACAGAACAATGACTTACAACAACAGAACAATGACTTACACCAACAGAACAATGGCTTACACCAACAGAACAATGGCTTACAACTGCAAGAACAATGCCTTACAACAACATAACAACGGCTTACAACAGCATAACAACGACTTACAATAACATAACAACGGCTTAGAAAAACATAAAAATAGCTTACAATAACATAACAATGGCTAACAACAGCATAACAATGACTTACAAGAACAGAAAAATGACTTACAACAACAGAACAATGGCTTACAACTGGAAGAACAATGGCTAACAACTGGAAGGACAATGACTTAAACAAACAGAACAATGGCTTACAACAACATAACAATGGCTTACACCAACAGAACAATGACTTACAACAAACAGAACAATGGCTTACAACAACATAACAATGGCTTACACCAACAGAACAATGACTTACAACAACAGAACGATGGTGTACCACAGAACAATGGCTTACAACAACATAGCAATGGCTTACAGCAACAGAACGATGGCTTACAACAATATAACAATGACTTACAACAACAGAACAATGACTTACACCAACAGAACAATGGCTTACACCAACAGAACAATGGCTTACACCAACACAACAGAACAATGGCTTACAACAACAGAACAATGGCTTACAACAACATAACAATGACTTACAACAACAGAACAATGACTTACACCAACAGAACAATGACTTACACCAACAGAACAATGACTTACACCAACAGAACAATGACTTACACCAACAGAACAATGGCTTACAACAACAGAACAATGGCTTACACCAACAGAACAATGGCTTACAACAACATAGCAATGGCTTACAACAACAGTACGATGGTGTACCACATAACAATGACTTACACCAACAGAACAATGGCTTACAACAACAGAAAAATGGCTTACAACTGAAAGAACAATGGCTAACAACTGGAAGGACAATGACTTACACCAACAGAGCATTGGCTTACAACAACATAGCAATGGCTTACAACAACAGAACAATGACTTACACCAACAGAACAATGGCTTACACCAACAGAACAATGGCTTACAACTGGAAGAACAATGGCTAACAACTGGAAGGACAATGACTTACACCAACAGAACAATGGCTTACACCAACAGAACACATTGGCTTACAACAACATAGCAATGGCTTACAACAACAGAACAATGACTTACACCAACAGAACAATGGCTTACAACAACATAGCAATGGCTTACAACAACAGAACAATGGCTTACAACTGGAAGAACAATGGCTAACAACTGGAAGGACAATGACTTACACCAACAGAACAATGGCTTACACCAACAGAACATTGGCTTACAACAACAGAACAATGACTTACACCAACAGAACAATGGCTTACTCCAACAGAACAATGGCTTACAACAACATAGCAATGGCTTACAACAACAGAACGATGGTGTACCACATAACAATGGCTTACAACAATATAACAATGGCTTACAACAACAGAACAATGGCTTACAACTGCAAGAACAATGGCTTACAACAACAGAACGATGGTGTACCACAGAACAATGACTTACAACAACAGAACAATGGCTTACAACAACAGAACGATGACTTACAACAACATAACAACGGCTTGCAACAACAGAACAATGGTGTACCACAGAACAATGACTTACAACAACAGAACAATGGCTTACAACAACAGAACGATGACTTACAACAACATAACAATGGCTTACAACAACAGAACGATGGTGTACCACAGAACAATGACTTACAACAACAGAACAATGACTTACAACAACAGAACAATGACTTACAACAACAGAACAATGACTTACACCAACATAGCAATGGCTTACAACAACAGAACGATGGTGTACCACAGAACAATGACTTACAACAACAGAACAATGACTTACAACAACAGAACAATGACTTACAACAACATAACAATGGCTTACAACAACAGAACGATGGTGTACCACAGAACAATGACTTACAACAACAGAACAATGACTTACAACAATATAACAATGACTTACAATAACAGAACAATGGCTTACAACTGCAAGAACAATGGCTTACACCAACATAGCAATAGTTTACAACAATATAACAATGGCTTACAACAACATAGCAATGGCTTACAACAATATAACAATGGCTTACAACTGCAAAAGAACAATGACTTACAACAACAGAACAATGACTTACAACAACAGAACAATGACTTACACCAACAGAACAATGACTTACAACAACAGAACAATGGCTTACAACAATATAACAACGGCTTACAACAACAGAACGATGGTGTACCACAGAACAATGACTTACAACGAACAATGACTTATAACAATGGCTTACTACAACAGAACAATGACTTACAACAACAGAACAATGGCTTACAACTGGAAGAACAATGGCTTACAACTGCAAGAACAATGGCTTACACCAACAAGAACATTGACTAACAACAACAGATCAATGGCTTTAAACAACAGAACAATGACTTTAAACAACAGAATAATGGCTCAAAAGTTTTTAACCTGTGTATATTGACTTGGTTACCATGCCAACTAAACTTTTGACTAACAAAAACCTGCATGCCTGTTCCCACTTATCCCCAAACAATACTTACAAGTTTCATAGAAATTGATCTAGTAGTTTAGGTGGAGGTGTTGGGGCAAATTTGGAAACTGTTTATAGTGGCCTGGTTATCATAGCAACCAAAATTTTGACAAATGGAAAATTGCATGCACATCCTGGCATGGTTCTCAACAATATTGCCAAGTTTCATAGAATTTGATCCAGTAGTTTAGATGAAGTGTCAAGACAAATTTTGAAACCTGTGTATAGTGACCTAGTTCCCGTGGTAACCAAACTTTTTACAAACAAAAACCTGCATGCACATCTACACATGGTCCCAAACAATACTGCCAGGTTTCATTGAAAATGAACCAGTAGTGTAAGAGTTGTCTGTAAAAAATCAACCTGTGTACCATGGTTACCAAAATCTTGACTAACAAAAACCTGCATGCACATCTACACATGGTCCCCGACAATACTGCCTAGTTTCATTGAAATCAGTCCGGTAGTTTAGGAGGAGTTGTCTGGACAAATTTTTTCTACATAAACCTTTGTATAACAACCTGGTTTCCATGGTAATCAAAATGTTGTCAAACAAAAAAAAATTGCATGCACATCTTCAAATGGTCCCCAACAATACTGCCTAGTTTCATTGAAATCAGTCTAGTAGTTTAGGAGCAATTGTCCAAACTAAAGGTTTTTTCTACATTAACCTGTGTTTGTGACCTTGTTACCATGGCAACCAAAATTTCGACAAAAAAAGCCTGAAAGCACATCTACACATGGTCCCTAACAATACTGCCTAGTTTCATTGAAATCAGTCCAGTAGTTTAGGAGGAGTTGTTCAAACAAAATGTTTCTACACTAACCTATATATAGTGACCTGGTTACCATGGTAACTAAAATTTCGACAAACAAAAACCTGTATGCACATCTACACATGGTCCCAAACAATACTGCCAAGTTTAATTCAAACCGGTCCAGTAGATAAGGAGGAGATGTCCAGACAAAATGATTCTACCAACGGATGGACGGACGGATGGACGGACAAGCTAATTCAAGTATATCCCCCTACCCCCTAACTTCGTTACGTGGGGGCTGGAGGGGTTATAATAATGGCTTACAATTACAGAACAATGAATGGCTTCTACAAGAACAATGGTTTACAACAAGAGAACAATGGCTTACAACAATAACAAAGGTTTACAACAACACAACGATAGTTTACAACAACACAACGATAGTTTACAACAACACAACGATAGTTTACAACAACAAAACAATTGCTTACATCATTAGATTAGAATCATGGCTTATACCAACAGAACAATGGTTTACTACAACAGAACAATGGCTTACAGCATCAGAACAATGGCTTACAACAACAGAACAATGGCTTACAACAACAGAACGATGTCTTACAACGAAAGAACAATGACTTACAACAACAGAACCATTCACATGATTAGGAAAATATATGCTTTCCTACATATTAAGTTATTCCATATTGAAACTCAAATAATCAACAGTATTTTCTATAGACTATATTCCAATACTACTAAACAACAGTGTTGTATTCCGACACCATGTCTATTCCAGACAATACCTCAGATTCCACAGGTGGTCAGATTAGATAGGTTTCACTGTGTTATATATAGTTAAGTATCTGACATTATGTGATCATGTGATAATTAAAAGTCTGAGAATATAGTATGTATACATTAAGCCTTAAGTTGATAAATCTCCACAGAGTTCAGGTTAATCTGCCTTTTAGTCTCCTATAGCTTCATTGATACCCCAATTGATATCAGCCATTACCCAAAGTAATTTCTGATAACTCACCATACGAACCATGAAGATATCACACCAACTAAAAGCCAACCGCTTCTCGACCATTCTCCAACTCTAAAACGGTTTAATCTCATTTCTGATTTCAATTCAAACGCTAGACTTTTAAAGCAAAGGAAAAAATGCAAAGAGAAAAATACCAGGTGGCAATTGACACATATGTTCTGTTTCACAATACATACACTTAATCAGATGTAATGCTGGTAGGTCTCATTGAAGGGGAGATAACTCACATTAAAGTACTAGGAGGTTGACCCGACCTAAAGCTGACCTAATGACCTTTGTAATTCACAAAAGGGGATGAAACCAGAACAAAAAGGAACTGAGGTCACTCAGGTGGTGACTAAACTTTAAAAGGACCTAATATGACCTTTGAGTATTTATGAACCTAATATGACCTCAGAGTATTTATGGACCTAATATGACCTCTGAGTATTTATGGACCTAATGTGACCTCTAAGTATTTATGGACCTAATATGACCTCTGAGTATTTACTAAAACAAGAATTTCTGTAGGTTGGCCTAATATGTATTTTGGTATCTTAAGAAAATTACTGAAAACAAAAACAGCACCTCATAATTCAAAGGTCAAAGCATACATACAAA
Source organism: Argopecten irradians (assembly GCF_041381155.1). NCBI lineage: Eukaryota > Metazoa > Mollusca > Bivalvia > Pectinida > Pectinidae > Argopecten > Argopecten irradians. The sequence continues at coordinate 48,557,301 of NC_091135.1, read as the reverse complement.
CACTGGTTTCTGTTTCTTATATTAGTATGTATAATACTGGACTATTTATATTAGAAATGAAAAACTGTGATACTTATTAGTCAAAATGTTTTTTTATATACCTGAGACTTGTTGATGAAGTATTCAACATTTACAAAACACCAGTATTGTTACAGAACATCTGATTTGTCACAGAACACCTGATTTGTCACAGAACACCTGATTTGTTACAGAACACCTGATTTGTCAAAGAACACCTGATTTGTCACAGAACACCTGATTTGTCACAGAACACCTGATTTGTTACATAACACCTGATTTGTTACATAACACCTGATTTGTCACAGAACACCTGATTTGTCACAGAACACCTGATTTGTTACAGAACACCTGATTTGTTACAGAACACCTGATTTTTCACAGAACACCTGATTTGTCACAGAACACCATTAGTTGTTATTTGTTGTACACTATTAAAGCATGCTATATGCCCTCCACATAGACATCAGCAGTTTTAAGTTTATTGTCTAAAGTGTATTTGACCTGACTTCAATTCCACACAGAATCAAACAGCTTGAATTTGTACTTACAAATCTTTCCCATCCTCCTGAGCATTTATATCCTTCCTGGGGTATTAAAGTGACATGTTTCATTAATGTCAGATTGCCAGCCTTCACACTTGTTCTAGGGTATGAGATCATTTTCACGGACAAGTGTGAACAGACACCTTGTAACATTTCACCATCTCATATATAGACACATCACAGATCAGCCCAGGGAAGTGATTCATTGCTACGCTCATCATCTAATCTGATTTTTTTTTTTTTTTAAATATAAAGACTTATTCAGTTTAGCTATGCACATATTTTTGGTGACATAATTATGATTCATTTAACAACTTTCATAGTTCATTATCCAAATAAAATGCAGATCCAATATCATGATTTTACACCTCATGGTTTTGTAAAATAATTAATTTTAAGGTTATAACACCTTTAAATCCTTTCATTTCATTAGCATCAAACCATATTTTTAAAAATCCTTACTTTTTTTCAAAAAGCCACAGGTGTGCATTTATCAACCGCCTGGGTAAATCCCTTCAGTTTATTTCAAAGTCTACATTGAGCTCTAAGGATAAAGTAGTCTTATATAGGATTGACAAGGTGTATGTCAGGGTTTCTTTATAACTACATGGCTCTTTTTAATTACAATGATTAATACACCTATGTGGTTGATTTATCATTGGAAATTATAGAGAGTTTTGTACTGAAGAAAACATAAATTTACATAGCTTATCCATCTTCTATCTTCTAAACCTTATAAAATTCCATTTGATATGATTTTTACTAATATCTGTTGCTCTGTTGTATTTTTTAGTACATGTTCTGTGTGATATGAGATAGAAGCAGTGCCCACATACATTAACAAGAGGCCCATGGGCCTTAACGGTCACCTGAGTTAGAATATATAATGAAACAAATAATGAAAAAAATTAAAGACATATAAACACTATATGCTGGGCCTTGAAGTTGGTCAGTGATTTATAAATTTGACTTTTTAGACTATGAAGAGTATTTGCTTCCATCAAACCTGTGAACTTCAAGGTATTTTTTGAAATTTTAATCAATTTGACCCTGTTTGGTCCTGCCCCTCTGGTCCCCCAGGGGGTCATCGTGGGCGGATATGGATGTTAAAATGCTATATCTTAGGCTTATAATTCTAATCAAGTTTGACTAATTTCCTACGAAAATTGGGCAAATAATGTTCACAAATATGTTTTTCCTATATAAACTATAGTAAACTTGACCCCTCCCCAGAGGGTAACGTGAGACCCCAAGGTCATATAATTCACAATTTTTATAAAACATCTGAAGACCTTTCCATCCATAATTATTTGATTCTACTATATCCACAATTTTAGAAGATGTTTGAAGTTTTAGCCTATTTGACCCTTTTTTAGTCCCGCCCCTCTGCCCCCAGGGGGTCGGCCAGGACCAATGTGGATATGATCAGGCTAATAATTCTAACCAGGCTAATAATTCTAACCAAGTTTGACTCATTTCCTATGAAAATTGAGCAAAATATGCTCATTAATGTGTTTTTCCTATATAAACTATAGTAAACTTGACCCCCTCCCCAAGGGGAAACAGGAGACCCCAGGGTCATATAATTTACAATTTTTATAAAGAAACTTTAAGACCTTTTCATCTATAAAGTGTATTTGATTATACCATTTCCAGACTTTTAAAAGAATATTTTTGAAGTTTTAGCCTATTTGACCCTTTTTTAGTCCCGCCCCTCTGCCCCCAGGGGGTTGGCCAGGACCAATGTGGATATGATATTAAAATGCTATCTCTGGCTAATAATTCTAACCAAGTTTGACTCATTTCCTATGAAAATTGAGCAAAATTTGCTCATTAATGTGTTTTTCCTATATAAACTATAGTAAACTTGACCCCCTCCCCAAGGGGAAACAGGAGACCCCAGGGTCATATAATTTACAATTTTTATAAAGAAACTTTAAGACCTTTTCATCTATAAAGTGTATTTGATTATACCATTTCCAGACTTTTAAACGAATATTTTTGAAGTTTTAGCCCATTTGACCTTTTTTGGCCCCGCCCCTCTGCCCCCAGGGGGTCGGCCTGGACCAATATGGATATGATATTAAAATGCTATCTCAGGCTAATAATACTAACCAAGTTTGACTCGTTTCCAATGAAAATTGAGCAAAAAATGCTCATAAATGTGTTTTCCCTATATAAACTATGGTAAACTTGACCCCCTCCCCAGGGGGAAACGTGAGACCCTAGGGTCATATAATTCACAATTTTTGTAAACGACCTTAAGACCTTTCTATTTATGAAAAGTATTTGTTTCTACCATTTCCAGAATTTCAGAAGAAGATTTTTGAAGTTTTAGCCCATTTGACCCTTTTTTAGCCCCGCCCCTCTGCCCCCAGGCGGTCGGCCAGAACCAATGTGGATATAATATTAAAATGCTATCTCAGGCTAATAATTCTAACCAAGTTTAACTCGTTTCCAATGAAAATTGAGCAAAAAATGCTCATAAATGTGTTTTCCCTATATAAACTATAGTAAAATTGACCCCCTCCCCAGGGGGAAACGTGAGACCCCAGGGTCATATAATTCACAATTTTTGTAAAGGACCTTAAGACCATTCTATTTATGAAAAGTATTTGATTCTACCATTTCCAGAATTTCAGAAGAAGATTTTTGAAGTTTTAGCCTATTTGACCCCTTTTGACCCCGCCCCTAAGGCCCCTGGGGGTCAGTCATAGAAAATTTGTTAATAGGATTAAATGGCCATCTCATACTGATAATTCTGACAACATTTGACTCATTTCCTATTACAAATGACCAAATAATGCGCAAAAATGTGTTTTCTCAATATAAAGTATAGTAAACTTAACCCCCTCCCCAGGGGGAAACTAGAGACCCCAGGGTCATATAATTCACAATTTTTGTAAAGGACCTTAAGACCTTTCTATCTATGAAGAGTATTTGATTCTACCACATCTGTGAGATTTTTGAAATTTTACTCAATTTTACCCCTTTTGGCCCCTCCCACAGCCCCCTGGGGGGTGGGGACCATATAATTCACAATTTTGATTGGCCTTATGCCTTAGAAGGTTTGTGCAAAATTTCATTGAAATTGCTTCAGCAGTTTTGGAGAAGAAGTCGAAAAAGTAAATTGTTTACGGACATACGACGGACGACGCACGACACACGACGCACGACGCACGACGCACGACGACGGACAAAAGGCGATTAGAATAGGTCACTTGAGACTTCGTCTCAGGTGACCTAAAAACAAAAAAGTTCATATCTCATCATTATGGTTCATTTTGGTTTGTTCCTATTAAGAACGACTTTTCAGTAAAAACATATAACAATACACTTTAAAACAATAGAGTAAGGAACGATACTGTTCAGATTATCTCCCCTCACTCAAACCACTTCAAACCCTTCAAAGTCAAGTGCAAACGAATATATTATCTTTCGATCAGTCAGAGGCACTTAAACTGAGGGATATTTTTTCATATATTTTTTTTCGCATTTGACATCTGACCCCATGTAAAAGATAGCATTTTTGAAGATCTCTCTTTACTTTAAAACCCAGACAACTCACTTCAAAAAGTCATCTGCTTATCAAATCTACATTTATTTACTTTTAAATGATATTCCACTAACTTGTGAAGTGGTAACCATCCAAAAGGTGTTTAAACATACATTTGGCTTTGTGATGCATCAAGAAATTAAAAATTAATTTTACATGATGGGTCTTTGAAGATGGTAGAAATTAATTTCAAAATGCCTAAAATGTCTTAAGTCGTCAGTTCACTGAGCCAGAACTTTTTCTCAGGAGTTCAAATTAGTCTGTTTTATATAGACATAAGTAAAAGAATAAGTGGCCAATTTAGGGCCTTTGTAATGGTCATCTGACAACATTGGTACCAGTTAAACAGTTGAATAGGAAAAGAATTATATATGGTTTTTCAAGATGATGTGGTGTCCATCTTGGATTTTTGATATAAATTCATATTACAATGTATTTAAGTACCATAAATACTTGTTTGGGACCATGTCATTTTAGGCAAATATCAGCTCAATTGTACTGGTAGAACTATGAAGAAGGTAAAAATATGTTTTCAAGATGGCAGCTGTGGTGCCTACTTTAGATTTAGGATCAACCCGAAAATGATATCACTCCATTTCGACAATATCATAATCATTTCAGGCAAGTTTCAGCTAAATTGCACTAATAGAACTTTAAAAAAAATAACAGAACAATCAAGACAGAAATTTGCTAAAAAGTACGGACAACCATGACCTCAAAACAAAATAAACAGCACCAGACAGTTGCTAAAGCTTCAATAAAGAAACAGCCTAAACTTTACAATGCTTAACATCCATGGAGAGTTCATGTAAAATTCTAAATCTATAAGTACTGTTGGACATAGAAGATATGCTAAAACAGATAAATTACATAAAAACACTCAAATCAAATCAGGGGGTTCGTATGCATCACAACATGGATGTTATCGGATAGAGAATGTATATTGTTGCAGCCCTACATACGCTACCATAAACCTTCAGAATGATATAACATTCTTGGTAATAGAAATTGAATCTTGGCCGTTGACAAATGCTCACTTTCCGTGCTGGATGTGAAAATCTTAATAAATGGCAAAACAAAAAAAGTTCCCTATCTTATTAAAAATTGTATTCATTCTATGTATATTTCAATAGATTAATGCAAAATACAGATATCTTTTACTCTATTTGTTATAAAAGATTTTGTTTTAAAATTGTAATGTTAATTGATATGAATCCATCCATGAAATTTCTCACATATATTGTAACTGATTCAAGCTTTATAAGATAAACATTTGTATTACAAAAAGCATGACAAGTGCATATCAAATTACACACACCTAACAATTCTGACACAAATGCAGTAAAATGAATTTATTGTTGGAACTATTTAATCCATAACCTTTAATTTGTTAAGGCTTTTATGATGTAGCAGATTAAAATAAACTAGCAAATAATTTCTTGAGTGCCTGATAAATCATACCAACATTGAAAGTCAAAAAGAACAAAAAAATCCTAAAAGAGAAAATGGATGAGTAGGTTTGGATGGGCATGTGGTTCTTGATGAAGTGACATATACAATTAGCTAGTCGATCTGAACTCTCTCAGGAAATCAGGTGTATACTTTACAACAACAAAAAAGAAATGGATTGAAATCAAAATAGATTACACTGAAATCGAACAAGTCCATTCAGAGTTTTATACACATTTCATTGAATTACATTACCTAATTACTTTTCCAAGGAGAAATGATTTGTTAGCTTGATTTGCCATTATCTTAACACTGAAATATCAACTTGATTGTAACAGAATGATGCCAGTTTTGGTATTATACTAAACAAGTTGATTAAGCTACATGTTCAGAATTACTTTTCTAGTAAGATTTCAATGCAAAACTTGCTGCAAGGCCTTTAACACCAATCTGTCTGTAAGTTTAGAATGCATTTCAATGCATTCAAGAAGAATCCAATTTAAAAGATTGTCTTTAGGCTATTGACATGAATCATTTGTTTTTTAATTAAAAAAGAGGGCATTGTTTTATTTGATTGATAACTTGGTGATCTGAGAGTATCTATAACACTTCGTTCTCAACTAACAGTGGCGTCGCTAGCAGGAAATGAATGTGCATGCAAATTGTAGTCCGAGCGCCAAAGGCTTGAGAATAAATTTTGGTGTTTGGGGGGGTCAGGGGGGTCCCCCCCCCCCCCCCCCCCCTGGAAAAAAAATTATGATTTCGAATGACTGAGATGAATTGTACGGTGTATTTTTTATGATTTTAAAGCATTCTTTACGTGGTAATTTTTCGAAAAAATAACATTGAAAACAGATTAATTCATATTGCAGATTGAAAGTTACCTACATTTAGAAATTATAATTGTAAATGTTGTATCTTTATGCTAACATGTACTGTATTTTTGCCAAACACGGCTGTGTCTTTGGTGACTTTCTTACTACACTGCAATTAAATGGTAGGCCTAGAGCAATTTTGATAATTTTGTAGGAAAACAAAGTCAATTTAAATAGTCAGTCAATTTCTTTATGTGTGTAAGTCCTGTTACTCTCATTGGATCATTTCTACACATATAAACGCATAGTAAAAATGAACAAAGGGGACTAAATGAAAATTGAATACAAATATACTCTTTATTTGTGCACTTATTTTATTGTGATAGCGACGAAGACTAGTCACATATCAAAGTTCATTGTAATAACATCCTCCTGTTTTTTTGCCCATCGGAAATGTCAATAACGGTATCCACGTCTATGGGCATGTCGTGGTGCATATGTAACAGAGCCAGAACCCATGCTCGCAGGTTTTAAGGCGTTTCATAACACCCTAGTAAGCTTCTTTCTGCTGTTGGTGTTGTTAGTGATGTGGTTCTTAAGATCTGAAAAATCTTGTGTATATTGGGATATAACTCCTTGTTAGTTACCTACTGTCTTGTTCCTGTCGGGTTTTCGGCTTAAAAACGTCCATTTTCTGAAACGACCTCGCACCAACTTTTAGTGAGTATAATATTGTAAACCCTGGAAAAGGAACGGAAACATAATTTTCCGGAAAAAGTAAACCTAAAAAGTGAAAATAAAAGGTGATTCGGATAACAAATTAAAATGTATAATGTTAGTCTCGGTTACGTGTAGTTATGACTTTTTTTTTTTTGAAAATTGATTGATGTGCACGCAGTTGCGTTTTTGCATCAATGGTAGCTACGCCACTGACTAACAGAGATATTGTAATCATGGCTTTTAACATAATAATAATTGGAAATAATTGAAAGTTGGTGGCTACAAATTCATTGTCCACCAAGGAAAAACAACTTGGTTCCTTAGGATAACAGAATTAAACTGATAAAGAAATGGAGACAAAAATCTAAGAAAATATGTGGAAGCTTTGTTGGATGTTTTGTGAATTGGACTTAAAAACCAAAAGGAAAATACTCTCAATTCAAAAGTACCAAAAACAAGGAACAAGAAATAAGAAAATAAGGTAGGTTTATCATAATTACAGAAACCAAGGAGACAAAAAAATGGACAATAAATTTAAGGAACCCGAAAGAATGATAAGAAAAGAAGCTAAAGGAAATCAAGAAATACAAAACCGAAAATTTAAGTATAGGAACCAAGGAGATAAAAGGTTCACTAAAGGAACGAACAATTAAAGCAAGTCCAATAAAGGAGTCCAACAGACAGACAAAAACAACAATGGGGATCAAGCAGGCAAAACTGCAACCAGGGGAAGGACAGATAAGAATAACAAAGAGGACCAAGCAGACACAGAGACAATAAACAGCACCAATGTGACCATTAGGTAAGGAACCAAATACACTAAGGCAACTAATGGAGCCAAGGAGTCATGTCAAGGCAAATCAAGAAACCAAAAAGTCAACCCAGGGAGTCACAGAGACAACTCAAGGAACCAAGAAACCAAAAAGTCAACCCAGGGAGTCACAAAGACAACTCAAGGAACCAAGAAACCAAAGAGTCAACCCCGGGAGTCACAAAGACAACTCAAGGAACTAAGGAACCAAAACCTCAACCCAGGGAGTCACTCAAGAAAGACAAAAGACAACAAACTCAAGGAACCAAGAAACCAAAACCTCAACCCAGGGAGTCACAAAGACAACTCAAGGAACCAAGAAACCAAAAAGTCAACCCAGGGAGTCACAAAGACAACTCAAGGAACCAAGAAACCAAAAAGTCAACCCCGGGAGTCACAAAGACAACTCAAGGAACTAAGGAACCAAAACCTCAACCCAGGGAGTCACAAAGACAACTCAAGGAACCAAGAAACCAAAGAGTCAATCCAGGGGGTCACAAAGACAACTCAAGGAACCAAGAAACCAAAAAGTCAACCCAGGGAGTCACAAAGACAACTCAAGGAACCAAGAAACCAAAACCTCAACCCAGGGAGTCACAAAGACAACTCAAGGAACCAAGAAACCAAAGAGTCAATCCAGGGGGTCACAAAGACAACTCAAGGAACTAAGGAACCAAAAAGTCAACCCAGGGAGTCACAAAGACAACTCAAGGAACCAAGAAACCAAAGAGTCAATCCAGGGGGTCACAAAGACAACTCAAGGAACTAAGGAACCAAAAAGTCAACCCAGGGAATCACAAAGACAACTCAAGGAACTAAGGAACCAAAAAGTCAACCCAGGGAGTCACAAAGGCAACTTAAGGAACTAGAGAACCAAAACTTGGCCATTAACCGTAAAATTTGTTAAAATTCACCAGTTAAATTCAAAGCTTGATATTTATACATGAAAATGTAAATATGTCATCAATGTAATATATATAAATTTTGTAAGTTTAGATTCATATGTCTCAAAAAATATTATTGTTTCATGGATAACACATGTAACAATTGAAATACTTCAAAAAACATATTACATACAAACATAGTACTCCAAATAAATAAAGGATTGTGCATGTCTACAATCTGGTATATAAATACATATTGTATATATTTAATCAGATATTCTTTGCCAACTATGAACTGCAAACTAGCCAAAAATTAGAAAAGGGAATTTATGAATGTTCAGAGTCTTCTGTATATCTACATGTAAATATACCAAATGACAGACCCATACATACTGAAACAAAATGGGAAGAGAGGGAGATAGGAAGGAAGAAATACAGGAAATATAAGACTTTTACTCTCGTTCTCAACCTCCCAATTGCTCTGCTCCCTGCGGTAAGGATATTCAGACTATGCATTCAAGCCGAACAACAGTAAAGCACTCTTACACTTGTTGCCTAGCCATTAGACAGGATATAGTTTCCGATCCCACTTAATGGCCATTTTATGTCATCCAGTGACTTCTGATCAAAGAAAGCAACACTCATCGTGTGCCCATCTATTGAAGGGAAAGAAACCTTAGGGAGCTGAGGCGTGGCAAAAGACCAACACCCAGCAAGGGATCCGGGGATGTATTCTCCGATGGTGGCATCGTGATGGCTCATGACTTTCATTCATGAAGTCTGGTCAATCACGATCGTCTGTAATTTAACACCATATTTAATGAGCAGAAATAAAAATATCGCTTGTAAATAAAACCACAACATTATACAGTGGTTAATGTCATTTTCGTTTGGAGGCACAATGGCCGACAGATCAGGCTGGTACAGAAGTTGGAATATACAGACAACTCAAGTCAATAAAAAACGACGTTTTTCTTTGACGACAGTTATAATGAGAAGATTCTCCAGACCATCCCACATATTTTTATAAAGCCTACAATTTTCTCTTTTTCTGTGTTATTAGGGACCTTACCCCCCATAAATAATTTGGATTTCTATATTCAAATCTCACAGCAAGTTTCTAACGCTGAGCAAATATGAAAAAACATAAAATAAAGGAGTTTGTTATAGAAACAAAAATTTTAGGGGTCTAAGAAACTAATAATTCAATTTTGCTTGTTACGAGCATTTTCATTGGTTTAAAAAGTTACTTTATCAGCCCATAAAGGAAAAAATGGCGTCGCCGTTTGTGACGTTACTTCTGATTGGCTGAGATGGCGGCGTAATGATTTCATAGACAAAAAAGTTCCAAAATGAATTTTGAGTATTGAAGAGATTATATTTAGTAAATTGAATTATAAGGATTAATTTGAATAAATGTTTCATGTTATGGAGATAGAACACAAAAATCTGAGTGTACTCTCATGATAAACCGCGAAGCAGTTTATTTAGAGTACTCTAAAATTTTTGTGTTATATCTCCATAACATATAAAATCTATTCAAGTTAATCCTTAAATGCAGGCTCCTGGGTCTTAGTACCTAATAGGCTGTCATTGCAATATGTAATTCAAATCTGTTAAAAGAACCAAAACTTGTAACTTCAATTAATGATGGTCAGTTATTTTCAAACTCTATAATTTCATAGCCTGAGGGGTATGTAACTTTTGATTTAGCAAAATAATCCATTTTACCTTCCTTAAAAAAAAAAACTATCTTAATTAAATTGGTAAAATATTCATAGGAATTTCTAAAGCTCTAAAAGGTGCACTGATGGTAAAACATTGTTTGTGAAATCTGCATAAAGTACATGTCCTTATTTATTATACTGTCATTAAAATCCATTTAATTTATAATAGCTTTTATGAATTGTAACCTGTTGACAATGCCATTATTACTAGGATCACCTAGATGTTCTGTATCTCTTCCTGCACTCCCTGAACCTAACAGTGTCATACCAAAACATTAATATTTGTCATCTGCACCAATTAACATTAGTGAAAATAACACAAATGTCTTTTTGTTCAGCTTCCTTTTGTGTATTATTTTTGTTACGGTTGTTTTGTGTAAAAAATGGCTGTTTTTTTGGTAATAGATGTCATATGAACACATAAATAATAAAAGTTCGAAACATTTAATCCATTTGTTCTAAATACCTGTATACTGTTTGCTCACATAAAATTAGGTCAGAATATAATGACTGGTTTACTGTCAGTAATACATACACAATAGACAACAAAGGTTAACATGATTTAATATCAAACTTACAGACCAATTTTCTGGGGTTTCATTTTTTCTTCAATTAACTTAATTAGTCTTTACAGAATTTGAAAATTCCACCAAGCTCCTTTTTCCTACCTTATGAAATAATGATTTTAAAAGTCAATATCATGGATGCCCTCCCCACCTCCAAATTGCATTGGAAATTTACACAATGCTGAACCTCCCAACTCACCCCTCGTCTGCCTCTAATTGCTGTTTTGTTTCCCTATTGTCTAGTAGACTAGACATTGTTTAACCCAATTTTAACCACCAAGAGTGGAACTTGTTTGTGACGGCGTCAACTGGTCTGCCAATGATGTGACATTAAAGTTTTGTCTCACTGGAGTATACTGATCAGTGGCGTAGGAAGATGAAACGTAACGGGGGGGCAAAGGTCCCCAATATTTAGTAATCCCCCCACCTTCGCGCGCCACAGGAGATACTTGATTTTTTCATATATCATTACATATAATCCTTGTACACATCAGTTGTATATATAGAAAGTGGCATCGCTAACAGGAAATTAATGAATACGCAAATTAGCCTGGGATTTTGGGGGGGTCCGCGGTATCCCCTGGAAAAATATTACGATTTAGAATTTTGATGATTTTGCATGCGCCGAAGGCGCGAGATTTTGGTGTTTGGGGGTGGGGGGTGCGGGGGTCTACCCCCGGGAATAAAATGTACGATTTTGAATGGGAGAGATGAGTTTTACAATGCATTTGTTGAATTTGCGAGGGCCGCAGGCACGTGATTTTGGTGTTTGGGGGAGGGGGGGGGAGGGAGGAAAAATAATTACGATTTAGAATTTAACGATGTATTTTGATGAATTTGCGAGCGATTAAGGCACAATTTTTGGTTGTATGGTGGTCCGTGGATCTCCCCCGAGAAAAATATATTACGATTTTGAATGGCCGAGATTAGTTTTATAATGTATTTTGATGATTTTAAAGCGTTCTTAACACAGTAAATTTTCGATTTAAAGTTACCTGCATTTAGAAATGATAATTGTGAGTGTTCTCATACCACTATGCAACTGAACATACCGGATTCACACCATCGGCACATCGTTGTGTAACTCAAAATAATAACGAATTGATTGTCTTGCTAAGACATATAAACAATTTAATCTTTTAAGAAGCATTTTTTGAAATAGTATAATCCCTTGATGGACATTTTTAGTCTAGTTCGTGTGTATTAATTTTTCATTATCAAAGTATGAATAGTGCTTGAACGTTTAAGGAAACGCGCCGCGCAGCGGGAAATTTTCTAAAATGAAGTACAAAAATGAACAGGAGGACCCTTTTTACATTCAAATGTGCATTTTTAGAACATTTCACTGGGCGAAAATGGGGGGGGGGGGGGGCAAAAAGACATGTTTGCCCCCCCCCCCCCCCCCCCCCCGGCTTCCTACGCCCCTGCTGATATACATGTAGGCCTACTGCCGAACATTCAATTCAGAACATTGGGAATATATAACACTTAGCTTTCAAAAGCGATATATAAGCTATATGAAATGTTAAGAAATTAAAAACTCACCTGTGTGTGGTGTTCCGTTTATGAAAATGACTTGTCTCTTGGAACGTGACCTAGCAAGTGACTTCGCACGAACGCACCAGACAACTGAAATGGCGGGAAATTAAGAACAAACAGTTTCAGCTCCAAATAATCGTCTCAATTCCTTTAAGTTTAAGCAGTACACGTGAAATTAAGTGGACTTAGGAATAAGTAATGGCATTTCTATATCTATATATATTATATAGACTATTCCAGTGTCGATGGAACATTTCAGACTCCTATGGGGAGTATTATCACCGAATATACAAATGTAATCTAGTCATGTAGGGGACATACCTCAAACACAGGGATCTGAGAATTAGTTACAGATTATATAATAATGGACCCACCAGAGTGCCCTAAGACCATTTTAGACCTTTAAGAGGTCTAGATTAAAAAACGATAAAAATCATACTCTACATGGTACTATATAGTATATACGTACATTGTATATAGTACCATGTAGAGTATGATTAGTATGATTGATCTCTGGGCAATCTGGTGGGTCCATGATTATATAATCTGTAACTAATTATCAGATCCCTGTGACCTCGAAGCCTTCTTCGCAGGATAGAAATTACTCATTTTCATTGGTAAAACATCTCCAACACTTCAGCTGTATATATCTTTTTTGGTTTGGAAGTTATGACCGCGACACAAGAAGCATTGTGTTTCACTGACCTCGACAGGAGAAACATGAGAGTAGAAAACTAATCGTATAGTCTTAAAGTGTTATATTATATGGTATACTGGTAATCATTTGTGAGAAATCTTACATCGGCCTTTGCTTTAAATGTTGAAATCGACAAGGCGCTCCTACACATTATGCTTTATGAAGAAAACAAGTTCATTTTAGATACTGGAATTCGCCAAGGCTCTCTGATACATGATCCATTGTTTTAGAAGGTTGGTTGGTTGTTCTACCGTTCGATTAACAGCTAAGGTCACCTATGTATTCAATGTGTCGAACATGATGACTGCATGATGTCTGCATGATATGGGAGGCTGCGGTATTTTTGTGTTGAGTCTCCTGGTATTTATTGGACTCTATAAGGTATTCGTCAGGGCCGTCCAGCACATTCCGTAGTTTAACACTAAATTTTATTGATATATCGTTAAGATTTTTTAGTCCTTGCTGTATAATTAAATTGTCATGGAAGCATTCGCGTTTATTTAAGGTTAGTACTTTTCTGTCTTAAAGTGCTTGTACAGTAGGTCTTTAGCTGTTCAGTGGGGAACTCTTCTTTAAATAATGTCAACCGATGTTTTGTTTCTGTAGACGTTTATAGCCCGTAAGTAGCTGTATAGGTGCCGTGTGATTTACTGGTGTTAGGCCTACGTGTAGCGAACGGCATACACGTGGAAAATACCTATATTTATTTATAAAGGTCGGTAATGAGGGAGGGGCGATGCCATTTTTTCAGATACTTTATACTATAATAGCTGGATAGAGCGTTGCCTAGCGGTATAGGTGATACCTCCATGGCTAAGTCGTAACTACAGCTCTGGCTTATGTTTCATAAGACGCTGAATAAACTACTGGAATTAAAAGTCGAAATTCGCTTTTCCACGAATAATGAAAAAAAATCCTAAAAAAACTTAATATACTGAAAGATCAACATCGTTAAACGATAATGATACACATTCAGCTTCGGAATTCAAGCTTCTCTTTTAATTGTCTTTTGCGAACTTTATAAGTTACAAGGTCTTTGCGTTATGGAAGTTAGAGAGTATAAAAAACAATCAAGACAAAAATTACCGATTTCGATTAAATGTAGGTGACGGTGAACGTCACCTTGACTTACACCATCCAATATTGGAAACATTTATTCCTTTTCATTTTGTATACACCAACTTTGCTAATATTTGTTGTTACATATTAGGACAAGTACATCACGGCCATGAATCGCTTCAAGTACACGGTATAGTAAACAATTTCTGTACTTTTTCACGATTTTACAAAACAGCAAATTGAGGAGATATGGCTTATGCTCTATGGAGTATGTAACAGTGCTGGGTGATTATAAGATGATGCTCACTAGGACCCGGTCAGTTTTCTGGTCCAACATTCCAACAGAAGATTGAGATAAATTGAGTTATTTATCCTCAGTTTGCACTCTAAAATGAGTTTGTTTCCCAACCCTCATATTACCAATAGAAGTAGAAAGCACCATACTTCATGTAAAGGGAGGTAACTCAAACATAGAATGCGGAAAGTTTGTTTTGCTCGTCACATTTCCATTGCTATTTTAAACTTATATATATATATAAATTTTGTGAAGTGTGAACACGAAATGGAGTAATAAAAAAAACAAATATAATATAAAAAATAATTTCAGTAAAAGAAACATTACCAAGAATTCAATCGACCAGAATCCGAAAATAATACATACACATTCAATTTCACTAAATATCGTCAGATCCTTTATTAATTATACAATGTACATTATCACTATCTTCCGTGTGTGTGGCCAACCAATGCTAGTCATTCAGAGATTGTCACTTGTCTGAAACATGGATGCGACCTGGATTAGTATTGTGACTGGTTTTGACCAACAAATGTAAACAGACTAGTAATAAGGTCACTATATTCGAGCTTTGTTTGACCTGGATGTAGGTTTAATTTGTATGCTGGCTGGATGTGTCCGAGATTAGTTTGGCGGGTGGATTTGACCTATATACGTAACTATAACTACCAATAGCTTTTTGACATATATACGTAACGATAGGCTACCAATTAGTCCCCAGGTTTTTTACCTATATACGTAACTATAGCTACCAATATACCCGCAGCTTTTTGATCTGTATACGTATCTTTATGCTACCAATAGTCCCCCAGCTTTTTTACCTATATATTTAACTATAGCTGGCGATAGTCCCCCAGTTTTTTGACCTATATACGTAACTATAGCTACCAATAGTCCCCCAGCTTTTTGACCTACATATTTAACTATAGCTGGCAATAGTCCCCCAGCTTTTTTACCTATATACGTAACTATAGTTACAAAAATTCCCCCAGCTATTTGACCTGTATACGTAACTTTATGCTACCAATAGTCCCCCAGCTTTTTGACCTACATATTTAACTATAGCTGGCAATAGTCCCCCAGCTTTTTTACCTATATACGTAACTATAGTTACAAAAATTCCCCCAGAAAATTTGACCTGTATACGTAACTTTATGCTACCAATAGTCCCCCAGCTTTTTGACCTATATATTTAACTCGAGCTGGCAATAGTCCCCAGTTTTTTTACCTATATACGTAACTATAGGCTACCAATTAGTCCCCAGCTTTTTTACCTATAGCTACCAATAGACCCCCAGCTTTTTGACCTATATAAGTAACTATAGCTACCAATAGACTCCCAGCTTTTTGACCTATATACGTAACTATAGCTGGCAATAGTCCCCCAGCGGGTGGTCTTTACAGCCACTTTTCATCAAAGTCCTGGTTCTAATTCAATAGCAGAATCAGGCAAGCCTGACGACCATAGCTTACCAATGCCAACCATGTAAAAAGTGCTCAAAATTCGTATAATAAAAATTATCATGTTTGAGATTAGTGATAGAAAAAAATAAACATCAAATCTATCAAATAATTTTATTTGCATCAATTAAATTTGATACATAAAGCTCAGTGTATACTTACATAGTGTAATTCACATTAATGTGATAACAAACACCATTAGGCTAATCTTATTAATGCTACATTGATACGCTCTGGTCTTTCTCACCTTCGAAGAAATGCTCCTCTTATTACTATTTTTTGACATTTCATTTTTTTCGGTTTTGTAAGTCAGTTGATTAAGACTTCAATGGAATCCCTCTGGAAATGGATTTTATTGACGTTTCTTTATTTTCTTCAATGTGAAGATTTATAAAGAATAAAACAATACTGTAACCGCCCATTGTGACCGTCCACGAAAGACGAGCGTCACTCGAGTAGGCTTAGTATTCAGCAATACAGAGAAGATGCTTCTGGTAAATAGACTATTCATTAGGTTTAATACTATAGAGTAATTGACTTAAGGGAACGGGAAAAGTTGCATGGAACATCTTTTAGATTTATGATAAAAATAAGCTTGGTTTTGAAGCAAGTAAAACAACCGCATGCATGCGCTTATGACAAGTAAAGAAACTGAATGACAAGTTTGACGATGCCATTGGCCTAAGGACGACCTGAATAAAGTTTTAGCTTGAACGGCATTTATGTATTGCACGGAAACAAATGTCTAGTTTGGCAGCAAATGATCTCGAATAAAAAGCTTCCATGGGGACGACCAAAGCTCAGCAAATCCAATTACTTGTAATACTTCATTGTTTTTATTTCTGGTTTTGGTATATCCGATGATGACTCTGAAAGTTTCCGTACAACTTTTCCAAATATCCCCACTTTTTCAGCTTTGGAGGAAAAAAAACACAACCACAATACGTCATCCGGATGAATGCCCAAAGCTAAATTATCCGTTTGGACACCAAACCTAATGGTTCTCAGATGGAGCCCAGTGCCACTAATGAGTTGGATTTTGTTGCCCTGTTCGTCGCCTACAACCATGTACCCTTTGCTGTCATACACGACTGACCAAGGGACAAATGACTGTTGTCCACTGGCGTCGGTAGTTCCATCATAAGCGAACAGGAAGATTGCGTCCTGGTTATAGACTGAGATTTTGCCACACGGATCGTCGTCGTGTGTACTGCCCCTACACAGAAAGGCCAGGTTACCCGTAACTCGACACTGAGTCACTGTGAATGGCGTTCTAACAGCCCAAGTCTCTTGTTCCGGCAGACATGTTGAAAATATCACTTTGCCTTCAGTTGTGAGGATGAGAACTCGCTCGTGCAGGAAATCTGGATCCTTTGTCCACACGACGATCTGCTCATCCTTCGTGACACAAAGACAAGCTGGGCAGCTTTCTGTTTCAAACATAGGACCGTTTGCATTGGATGAAGAGTATTCGTAGATAGTTTTATTTTCGGCACAGCAAAACCACACGTTGTGTGTTTTTGGCGAGACGCTGATGTCGGTGATTTCACATGAGTGTTTTACCTTTTCGATGATTTGGCCGTGAAAGTCGACGAGCATCAACACTTTGGATTCAGCCTCACTGAGCCAAGTACCAAACGGATTCGGGCAGAGTTGGGCACACTCCATTGGGCTTTTGAACTCTGTCAGAACTGTGGGCTGTTCCAGAAATTCGTCTGATGTTGCTGTGTCCGCTGTGTCGACATTGTCAGAACGCGGTTCATGCCGATGCTTATGAAGAGACCCTAGAGCATTCCTGAGCTTTTTGGATGGGGATGCGCATGGACGAAACTCTACATCATTGAGTTTAGGCTCATTTGGGAGTGTTAGACTAGCCATGGACAAGCCAGAAGCTGTATCAAATAAATCCACAGAGGTCCCCGATTGTAAAACCTCTTTGCATTCTTTCACTTGTCTAACAAGCAGTTTGTATCGTTGTTTAAGCTCTCGTTTGTATTTGAACAGTAATTCACGATTTTCTTTTTCCATTTTATCACAGAGAATGACGAATTCATCAGTCAGATCATCCAGCTTCTTTTTACAGATCTCCGATTGTTGTTTCATTTGCTTGGCCAGGTCCACGAATTTGGTGTCGATTTCGGTGATTTTGTCATCAATTGACTTAATTTCCTCTCGTATCTGAATAAGCTTATTATTTTCAGCATCATTCACAAAATCCCTCAATATGTCTCTCTTCCGCGGAATGATGTCGTTCATTTCAGCCAGTTGGTGGCCATTATGTGTTGTAATACTGCACGTAATACATATCAATATGTTACAATCCAAGCATTGTAAAATCACTTCCTTGTTCTTGTGGGCGGTACATTGAGAGTTACCTTTTACACGGACAGGTATCTGACCACACTGGTCGGCCGGCAGGGGGTCGTTGGAAGCCATCTTCTAACGATATTACTTGGTCTGTATTGTTATTCTTTTCATATCCACCCCGAAACAGCACCGTTACCTATTCAATATGGCGTACTCATTGGAATATCCCATACTGTCTACGTAAGTGTAAACAGGTCTATACGGTATTGAATAAAGAACATGCGTCTATTTATAGACATATACACAGGAACCCAGAGACAATCTGTAGACATTGTGTATTAGGACTAAAGTAAAATATGCAATAATTACAATATCAGGCAGCACTGCCCAACTAGTGCCTGTGATTTAACATCAGTCGACCATGACGCAAGGTAAACTGTATGTGTACTACCATTTCATGTTCGTTCGTGTTGCAGTTTAAACCTCCATGGATTGTACTACAATGGTCATGAATGTGTGTTTAGACGCTAATAAGCTTTTCACAATCCAAAAACAAAAAGCAAGAGATGATTACGATTATAACAAGTAAAGATATTCAAAAGGAAGGTTAATATCATATTTTTTGAAACACGATTTGATCAATTTTACTATTCAGAGTGCCTTATAACTGATAGCTGTTTAAAACACTAATAGTACATGCTGTATTACATTTTTCACACGAAAAATTAAAAAATGATCAAAGCGATGCATAATAGTATAAATATTTTTGTAAGTGAGTTAAAGTAGTTATTGTAAATATTTCTCCCTATTCAGTTCAACTCATGTACGTAATGATAGTGCTTATGAAGTAAGAACTTGACCAAGTCTCATTAGTCAGATTTAGACCAACTTAGACCAAAATATTTTTACACAAATTCTCAACAGTTACAAAACTCATTCGCTTTAGGTATAGCACGAAGACACGTTTGAATCATTACGTCACGTCTACTGGTCAGCGATGAATTCTCCCCAAGTACTAGTTATCGCCATCACATGCGTATTTCTAGCCCACCATCATCAGATGGTGGGCTATTCAAATCGCCTTTCGTCCGTGGTCCGTCCGTCCTTCCGTCCTTCCGTCCGTCCGTTAACAATTCTTGTTACCGCTATTTCTCTAAAAGTACTGAAGGGATCTTTCTCAAATTTCATATGTAGGTTCCCCTAGGACCCTAGTTGTGCATATTGTATTTTGGGACTGATCGGTCAACAAGATGGCCGCCAGGCAGCCATCTTGGATTTTGATAGTTAAAGTTTGTTACCGCTATTTCTCAGAAAGTGCTGAAGGGATCTTTCTCAAATTTCATATGTAGGTTACCCTAGGACCCTAGTAGTGCATATTGCATTTTGGGACTGATCGGTCAACAAGATGGCCGACCAGCCGCCATCTTGGATTTTGATAGTTAAAGTTTGTTACGGCTAATTCTCAGAAAGTACTGAAGGGATCTTTCTCAAATTTCATATGTAGGTTCCCCTAGGACCCTAGTAGTGCATATTGCATTTTGGGACTGATCGGTCAACAAGATGGCCGCCAGGTAGCCATCTTGGATTTTGATAGTTAAAGTTTGTTACCGCTATTTCTCAGAAAGTACTGAAGGGATCTTTCTCAAATTTCATATGTAGGTTACCCTAGGACCCTAGTTGTGCATATTGCATTTTGGGACTGATCGGTCAACAAGATGGCCGACCAGCCGCCATCTTGGATTTTGATAGTTAAAGTTTGTTACGGCTAATTCTCAGAAAGTACTGAAGGGATCTTTCTCAAATTTCATATGTAGGTTCCCCTAGGACCCTAGTTGTGCATATTGCATTTTGGGACTGATCGGTCAACAAGATGGCCGACCAGCCGCCATCTTGGATTTTGATAGTTAAAGTTTGTTACGGCTAATTCTCAGAAAGTACTGAAGGGATTGTTCTCAAATTTCATATGTAGGTTCCCCTAGGACCCTAGTAGTGCATATTGCATTTTGGGACTGATCGGTCAACAAGATGGCCGCCAGGTAGCCATCTTGGATTTTGATAGTTAAAGTTTGTTACCGCTATTTCTCAGAAAGCACTGAAGGGATCTTTCTCAAATTTCATATGTAGGTTCCCCTAGGACCCCAGTTGTGCATATTGCATTTTGGGACTGATCGGTCAACAAGATGGCCGACCGGTGGCCATCTTGGATTTTGATAGATAAAGTTTGTTACCGCTATTTCTCAGAAAGCACTGAAGGGATCTTTCTCAAATTTCATATGTAGGTTCCCCTAGGACCCTAGTTGTGCATATTGCATTTTGGGACTGATCGGTCAACAAGATGGCCGACCAGCCGCCATCTTGGATTTTGATAGTTAAAGTTTGTTCAGCTAATTCTCAGAAAGTACTGAAGGGATTGTTCTCAAATTTCATATGTAGGTTCCCCTAGGACCCTAGTAGTGCATATTGCATTTTGGGACTGATCGGTCAACAAGATGGCCGACCAGCCGCCATCTTGGATTTTGATAGTTAAAGTTTGTTACGGCTATTTCTCAGAAAGCACAGAAGGGATCTTTCTCAAATTTCACATGTAGGTTCCCCTAGGACCCCAGTTGTGCATATTGCATTTTGGGACTGATCGGTCAACAAGATGGCCGCCAGGTAGCCATCTTGGATTTTGATAGTTAAAGTTTGTTACCGCTATTTCTCAGAAAGCACTGAAGGGATCTTTCTCAAATTTCATATGTAGGTTCCCCTAGGACCCCAGTTGTTGTGCATATTGCATTTTGGGACTGATCGGTCAACAAGATGGCCGACCGGTGGCCATCTTGGATTTTGATAGATAAAGTTTGTTACCGCTATTTCTCAGAAAGTACTGAAGGGATCTTTCTCAAATTTCATATGTAGGTTCCCCTAGGACCCTAGTTGTGCATATTGTATTTTGGGACTGATCGGTCAACAAGATGGCCGCCAGGCAGCCATCTTGGATTTTGATAGTTAAAGTTTGTTACCGCTATTTCTCAGAAAGTACTGAAGGGATCTTTCTCAAATTTCATATGTAGGTTCCCCTAGGACCCTAGTTGTGCATATTGCATTTTGGGACTGATCGGTCAACAAGATGGC
The DNA here is from genome assembly GCF_041381155.1 of Argopecten irradians. Lineage (NCBI taxonomy): Eukaryota > Metazoa > Mollusca > Bivalvia > Pectinida > Pectinidae > Argopecten > Argopecten irradians. Next base: position 48,535,735 of record NC_091135.1, on the reverse strand, counting down.
CGACCAGCCGCCATCTTGGATTTTGATAGTTAAAGTTTGTTACGGCTAATTCTCAGAAAGTACTGAAGGGATTGTTCTCAAATTTCATATGTAGGTTCCCCTAGGACCCTAGTAGTGCATATTGCATTTTGGGACTGATCGGTCAACAAGATGGCCGCCAGGTAGCCATCTTGGATTTTGATAGTTAAAGTTTGTTACCGCTATTTCTCAGAAAGCACGGAAGGGATCTTTCTCAAATTTCATGTGTAGGTTCCCCTAGGACCCTAGTTGTGCATATTGTATTTTGGGACTGATCGGTCAACAAGATGGCCGCCAGGTAGCCATCTTGGATTTTGATAGTTAAAGTTTGTTACCGCTATTTCTCAGAAAGCACTGAAGGGATCTTTCTCAAATTTCATATGTAGGTTCCCCTAGGACCCCAGTTGTGCATATTGCATTTTGGGACTGATCGGTCAACAAGATGGCCGACCGGTGGCCATCTTGGATTTTGATAGATAAAGTTTGTTACCGCTATTTCTCAGAAAGTACTGAAGGGATCTTTCTCAAATTTCATATGTAGGTTCCCCTAGGACCCTAGTTGTGCATATTGCATTTTGGGACTGATCGGTCAACAAGATGGCCGACCAGCCGCCATCTTGGATTTTGATAGTTAAAGTTTGTTACGGCTAATTCTCAGAAAGTACTGAAGGGATTGTTCTCAAATTTCATATGTAGGTTCCCCTAGGACCCTAGTAGTGCATATTGCATTTTGGGACTGATCGGTCAACAAGATGGCCGCCAGGTAGCCATCTTGGATTTTGATAGTTAAAGTTTGTTACCGCTATTTCTCAGAAAGCACTGAAGGGATCTTTCTCAAATTTCATATGTAGGTTCCCCTAGGACCCCAGTTGTGCATATTGCATTTTGGGACTGATCGGTCAACAAGATGGCCGACCGGTGGCCATCTTGGATTTTGATAGATAAAGTTTGTTACCGCTATTTCTCAGAAAGTATTGAAGGGATTGTTCTCAAATTTCATATGTAGGTTCCTCTATGACCCTAGTTCTGCATATTACATTTTGGGACTGATCGGTCAACAAGATGGCCGACCAGCAGCCATCTTGGATTTTGATAGTTAAAGTTTGTTACCGCTATTTCTCAGAAAGTATTGAAGGGATTGTTCTCAAATTTCATATGTAGGTTCCCCTAGGACCCTAGTTCTGCCTATTGCATTTTGCGACCACCATCTTGGATTTTGATAGTTTAAAGTTTGAAAAGCAGAAAAAAGAAGTGTAAGTTTGAAAAGCAGAGAAAAGATCCCTCTTTCATTTGTCAGACATAGATCAATCTTTGGTGGGCGCCAAGATCCCTCTGGTTTCATTTTAAGCAACATTTTGTGCAAACCTGCATGCTAGCGTCTTCAATCAGAAGATGACTTTATTTACGAAAATTAGAATGTAACCATACAAAAGCACATGTATGTGATGGCGAGAACAGGTACTTGGTGAGAACTGGTCGCTGACCAGTAACGTGTCGACATTGCCTCTAATATTGTTGAATATCAAATGTACCAGAACCAGGTAAGTAGTATCTTCAATCTTTGTCTAGTGATGGATGTAAATTACTTGTATTCGGAATTGATTAACACTAATCCTCAATATTCGCTAAAACATCGGAGTATGAGACTGGAACCACCAATTCATTTTTTTCAAAAGTTTACCTCTGTCAAACCGATAAAGAGACTGGCATCAAAATTGAAAATGAGTGAATCTTCTCACAATAAAGAATGCTTATTTGTTATTTAACACCAAATGTTTCCTATCCATGTTTCAGTGCATTTATTCCTGATTCTGATGTTACACTTAAGATTGTGCCATGACCTTGGAGCCTGATCATTGGGATATTTTCAGTAAGTATACAAATAGACATCAGTCACTTGGATTGAAGCGTGTGTTTTCGTTATACCGTAGCGGTGTTTTAGCTAAAGCTATGAGAACTTCTATTACACTGGACAGAAAACAACAGTGATATAGGCGATTGTACTTGCTTGATAATTCCGTTGGCAAAAGGAGTTGCATGACCGCCCATGATCGATTTTTAAATTTTTGGTGGAAATGTAAATTTTAAACATGAACATTTTAGGGTAGACTCCAGTGATGTCTTTCTAATTCTGTTGCTCAGACGAAAAATTGAAAAAGTCGCTTTTGCTGTCAAACTTGGTATTTAGCATCTATTTGTGATAGAATGATATCGGGTACAGCCAAGTATTGTGGTATTTTCGGTAACAACAAAAACGTGATTGAAATGATTTGACTTTGAATTATGCCAGTTTAAAGGCCCAATGGGCTTTATATTTACCAGTGTCAAGGTATGAGGCGCTTTAGTCAAAATAATATTCTAATCAGGTTTTAAGCATTATAGACGCATGTGCTAAAATTCAATAAAAAATTTGGATTTTTATCTTCTATGCAACACCTCCTTTAAGAAAAACTATGAACATACAAATATCTCTTGAAATAAGCTACAGAAAATTAAACAATAATAATCTACAGAATCTGTAAATAGTTTTTCTACATCCACACCACATTTAAGGAAAATTCGTTGAAAAATGAGCCCGTGAAAATTGATGGACGATACGTATACATGTATGTCACAATTCATAGAATATTATATATAGTAAAATATGACGTCGTCCGGTCTCTGTAGGTGTGAGTGAGTAGTTTACTCATCAAATCATGTCACACAGAAGACAACAAAATATTAAGGTTTAATTTTAATTTATGTTGAGGTGCATGATTAACAAGTGAATATTTTCATCTGATGACTGAAATCATTTAATTATCTGGTCATAGAAAGTCTTTGTTTGAATGCAAGGCTGATGTCGGGTCCACACATTTTTATGGTGTCCTGGAAAAGACAAAATTATCTCACAATTAAATGGAGAAATGAGGTCCAATGCACTTTGATATAAGAGGCACATAGGCCTTAACGGTCCCCTGAGTTCAGATATAGAATGATGACATTTATAAACACTATATACTGGCCTTTGAAGTCTGTCAGTGATTTTACAAATTTGACTTTTTAATCTATGAAAAGTATGCTTCCATCAAACATTTGAACCCAAAAGAAGATTTTTTTCAAATTTTAGTCATTTTGATCCTGTTTGGCCCCGCCTCTCTGGTCCCCCAGGAGTCAGCGAGGACCGATATGGATGTTAAAAATGCTATATCTCTGCCTTAAAATTCTAATAAAGTTTGACTCATTTCCTATGAAAATTGAGCAAAAAATGTTCATAAATGTGTTTTTCCTATATAAACTAATGTAAACTTGACCCCCTCTCCAGGGGGAAACGTGAGACCCCAAGGTAATTTAATTCACAATTTTTATAAAACACCTTAAGACCTTTCCATCTACAAAAAGTATTTGATTGTACCCTTTCCAGAATTTTAGTTAATTTTTTGAAATTTTAGCCTAAAATTGCTTTATAAGTTTTGGAGAAGAAGTCGAAAATGTAAATTGTTTCAGGACATACAACATATGATGAATGACACGGACAAAAGGCAATTAGAATGGGTCACTTGAGACTTCGTCTCAGGTGACCTAAAAACTTTGTATGTACAGAATGATTGTTTTATTCTTGTTCCATTTAGGAGCCACCACAGACATTTTGGATTCTCAGACCTTTTCAAAATTACCATGACATCAGTATTCTCAAGAACCTCACATTTTCATTGAAATCAGACAATTTTAGGTCCTTATAGGCCCACTACCTTCCGAAACGGCTTTTAATTTTTAAAATGGGAATATAACGAGATCGGTAATTTTGTAGAGTCGCAAAAGTTATTAACTTACCGTTAATACTACACGTATCATCACCTTCTGAACAATTTGATTAAAATAAATAAAATTTCAATTTTCATAACGCGGGTCGTCTTATGTTTCCTGCCGTCGTCCTAAATACCACGCGGTAGTTGATTATCACTACGTCAGACTGCAAAACAGCGAAATTACTCTCCACTGTTATCATATATTATGCAGGAAATCTCGCATATGTTTGGTGTTGTAAACTCATCTTAGGCCATCGGTATATATTTTCTTTAATGTGTTATTAATGTTTTTAAGAAACCTTTATGTTTTGCTCCCGAAATGTAGTGGGCCTCTAAAGATCGTGGCGGCCAATTTGGATCTCTCAGGAAACATTCAAATACCTTTTGCACATCTACATACTGTCAGTAATTACCAAACTGTGCCTTAAGTTTCCAATAACACATCTACTGACCATATTTTCGTTTTCATGATCATTCACAGATTTTACACGCAAGGATCGGGTTTATAAGTAAACTCTGCCTCAAATATCCCTAGCTACATCTACCGCTCAAATTTCTTTGAGAGGGCGGAAACAAATTTTACTTAGAGAAACAGCATACCGGTAGAGGTATTTTTTGGCTTTCTGGACTTCCCGACATGTGTTACATTATTCCAACCTACCTTACTTTTGATCTGATTTATCTGCTCTTCAGTGGATAGCTTGATACGCTTTTTCACAAATTCTGCTAATTCCAGAATTTCTTGTATAGAGAGTACCTGTGAGTAAATGTGTGTAAAGACTTAGATTTCATAATAAACTATTCCAACCAAAATGGGTTGGAATAATAATCTTTATAATCATTCACATGTCGTTGCTTTTTTAGAGTTCTTTCATTACTAGTATATAGCCTCATACTAAAAAATTTAAGTGTGTAAATTAAGATGTCTTTTAATAAATAAAACAAGAAAAACCGAACGATAACAGTTTACAAAATGCAGATAAATTTGAATAATAAAATACCTTTGGTGTTTCAAATGCAAATCTTTGAAGTTCTTGACCTTGATCAAACATCTGAACTACATTTCCAAACATGGTGATGACACAGACCAGGCCATGATGTGTCTCAAGGATATCAGTTGTCTCAAGTTTGCACAAAAGTCTGTAAAGGGAAAAGTACATTTTACTCAAACTAAAATTGTCTTCAATATATAAATCAGCCTCCATATAGATACTGCATTTCATGACGAGAATAAAAATAAGCTGATTTTGTGATCAAACTGTGACAGCCGTTTTGATGAAATCAACTATATTAATCCAAAAATATACTCAGATATTTTACATGTTCACATGTTGATGTTACAGAATTGCTGGTAATATTTGTCAAATCATTGTGTTTAATAATGTACAATCGACTGTCCTACCACAGTTCATTACTGAAGTCAATGTGTAATGTTATGGCCTGATGTTGACAGTGACATACCTAAGCAGTGTGAAGTGTTCCAGCCTCTGTACCGGTCCTGAGGTATACAGAAGTTGATCTGTGGTAGGCTGGACAATCATGGGAAGTAACCATGGACACAGTTGTAAGACATGGCCACATGACTCCTGGAGAAGCTCGACCTACAAATAGGAAAATTAAAGGTGTGGACTGTACAATTTTAGATTCATCAGTGAAAGATTTTTAAAAAATTAAGAACTTGAAAGTCTTGCAGTTTTACTCTAACAGCGTTTACCCTTTTTCATTTTACAAATATGACTTGTTGAAAAGTTAACATGACATTTATGTTCCTGCCATCATATAGTAATGGGTGATAAGACTATCTCAAATCAATCAAATGATAAAATATTATTTAAAATCCTATTATTGATGATAATAGAAATTGATTCATATTAATACCTTCCCCTCATATCCACACAGGTGTGTATTCATCAGTTCAGCTAAAACCAGATGACAGTATACCGCTAAAATCTGTAAAATATTAAAACTCTATTAAATTTAGAATAAAAATGGATTATTTTATGAAAGTACAATCTTCCTCAGATATGATACCCATTACAGCGGCTTTTTGTACTATCTTAACCTATTTATAAGCTAAGACCAACATACTCACATCAACTTTAATATGGACAAAATTTGATTATTGTTCTCTCTCTCACTGTGTCCTAGTATATGATATTTTTCTTTACTAAATTAATCTAATGATATTCCACTAAAATATACACATGACCCCAGAACTCCACAGTGCATCGCAAAACAAAACCTGCACTCCTGGGGTGGAGTTGATCTCTGCAATAAATATATACCAAAATGGTGTTCCTGTCTATGTGTACACTCTTGTTTTAACAAGATGTTTTATATGTAATAAGTACTGGATACTTACCTCTACCCTAGAATCCTCCCCAGTAGAACAGATATCCCTCAGAAGGTCTTGTGGAATCTCCTCACTAAAAACAATTATAACTTATGGTCAGTATCAGGTATACTGCCCATATGGATTTCTATAACTATCAACCAAGAGGTGGAGGGCTAGTAGTAATGCAAGTTTAATGTGAATCAATTGGTTAGGCAAGGGTCAGTAGTGTTTTTGTTTTGGTAATATGTCTAGGTGTCTTATTTTCATAAGAGACACCATTACTAAAGAGTGAGCCACCTCCAGAATTTAATGGACAAGTGAGAAAACATGTGTGGCTTGTTATTGTTAGAAAGTGACAATGCATAAAAATTCTCCTATTCTTCTATAATTTTACAGAGAAAATCATGAAATGTTCCTCCAAGCAAACTTCAAAAACTACAAACATATTTTGAAGACAACACTTCCACATTAATTACATCAACACAATTTTCAGTGGAATAATTAACTTCTTACATGATTACCTTGTCAAAGTGAGAGAGTAAATGGCTGCTGCAATCATCCATGAGGTACTTTCTTCTGGAATTGGTTCTCTCTGTCCATCTAAATACCTGTATAAAAAGCACTGTGTGAAGACCGTGTGACCAACTTTCTTTCATGGCTAATTAATTTCCCAATTAAGATTATTTTTTGCAGATATAAGAAAAGTGAATCGCACGCTAAAGAAAATAGGTTAACGATATCTCTTATCAATTCCATACCTTTGGAGCCATTCAACAACTAATAGGAATGAGATGTCCTGTGTATGGTCAGTCTGTGTTGCTTTTATCACACCCGGGATGTGCGGGAGATGAACCTAGTAATAATCATGTACACATAAATTTGAGGTCTCTGCATAGTACAGTTATCTTCTCTTGAAACAAGAATCGATTATTGCATCAGTATTTGTAAAAGAGAGAAATGTTGTTTTCTCTGAAAAATAGGATGTTACACTCAAAAACACATATCATACCAATCAATAGCTAGACTCACCTGACCAGTGCTCGAATAGGACAGTGCTCGAAAAGTTAGAAACATTCTAAAAATATTTAATCATGTTAAAATCATAGCAAAACATCTCTTCTTAAAGAAAAATAGTACTTGCAATATGTTTTTGGTCTAAGTAACAAAAAAATGTTAATTTTTCAATTTTGATTATTTCCCACCCCGTTAAAACGCATGTTAATCCATGATTTCCGGTGTATTACCCAAAAAATAGTGGATTTTGTTTTTTGTCGAATATGAACAGGTTGTGGATCAAGAAAGTATTTTTTGTCATTTTGAGAAATTGATATCTAAAGAGACTAGAATAAGTAGAAAACTTGTCATAAATACAATGTTTGATTTTATTATTGGGGTGTTCAAGGACTGATCCCTTCTTACGCAATTTCCGCCATTTTGATAGTGATCTTTGACTCGCTGTCATAAACAAACAAAAACGTGAACTTATTTTTAATTTTGTTGAAAATATTCGCCAGAAGTCTTTCCTTAGTTAAAATGACACAAACTTCAACCATTGCTTACTATTTTAATTTTAACAGCCATTATCTGTGTTTTTGTTCGAGCACTGGTTAGGGTAGTCAAATGACGCAGCAGTTACTGAATTCTTTGTTTATTAATGGTTAATTCCAAACAATTTGTTCTCAGTTTTTGTTAATTGTTGAACGAACTTACCAATGCTGATATAGCCAGTATAGGAGCCTGTATAAAGACTTGGCTAACATCTGTATACTGTGCACAGTCAGACAAACCCTGGTAAATAGAGGGGAAAACTGTTAAAACTGCACCATATCGTCTTAAAAAGACAGTTTTGATCAGTACTATATGGCAGGAAACACAGTGGTATTGTACCTCGTCATGCCCCATGTAATGTATGTAACATATACTGTGTGATGAGATATTCAATCATCAGGATAAAAATATTTAAAGATGCTCCACCGTTGACAAATGGTATTTTTTCTCTATCACAAAAGGGGGCAGCCGAATAAGTATTTTTCTTCAGTTACAAAAGTTACTTACTTTACATCATTACCACCATTGAAAAGTTTGAGCTTCTAATTTTACTTCAAGATAAAAACATTCACAAGAGCTGTTTGAGAACAACAGCAAAGCTTCCCTCTGGAATTTCGTTAATTTAAATCAGGTTCCTTGTAATTTACCAGTATTATAAAATATTGTAATGTCATTACAAAACTTAACTTTTCAGCCCATTGGACCTCTTGAAATTCTCAAAATCCAGCATTTGGCTCCTTTAAATGATTTTCCACACCCATCACAACAATTATAATCCAAAATGAACAGAAGGTAGTGATCACAACATTTTAAGTTCAAGATTATTTTACATAAGATCATCATATTAACATTTCTATAATATTTACCTGTATGAGGTTATATTTATCTGTAAAAGATTATACTTACCTGTATGCAGTCAATTAAATTTACCTTAATGAGGAACTGAGTCACACTGAGAGGGAAATGGCCACCAGAACAGAGTCCATGTTTCTACGAAAAATCAATGTTATAAATATGTCTTTTTAGATTAAAACATAATGAGCCTACACTGAAAATCAACTTATTTTCAACTATACTTGACACTATTAAATTTAAAGGTATTTTGTAGACAAAACCAGTAATAAATGTTAAAGAATAGCCATGAAAGTCACAACCTTTGTAAAATATAACAATTGTAATCAGTTCTTAGTTGTCTAGCTAGACACTAAAATGTTTTCTGTCAACAGAAATAATCGCAGTGCTACAAAAGACAATATATTTTCTTACTTATATAAATGTAACAGCTAGTCAACCGAAAAATGAAATAAATTCAACTACTATTGAATCACTGCATGGATTGAATTTGTTCATATACCAAAATTGAGAGTTTCAAGAGAGAATTCTTTATAATCTTTTCTAGTTTTGACAAGAATACCTGCAGTAATTTGCAGATATACCAAGCTTTTGATTATTAAGCATTCCAGAGCATTAAGTTTAATGACATACCAGGTAATTGTTGATGACGTCACAGCTCACACTTAGTCCTGCATTGTTCAGCTTGTGGACATTATCACAATAGAACAGATGGGCAGGTAAACACATAGCTATACTGTAACATGAACGTATAAAATCATGTAAAAGTTGTTACTTTATTTGATGGAGTAATTATATAATTAAGTATCTTTGATATTCCAGGAGTTACTATAATTATCATTATATTCAGCCCCAGACTATATCATTATAAAACTGAAGGCAGTTCAAATATTACAGGCCTGTAAAAACTTTCTCTGAAGATTACAACGAGCAACATACAACATCATTTGATTGTTTTGATGCACAGCAAAGGACCAAACTACCTGTCTCATCTGTACACAGACCTTCAGTTTTGCTATGACATATTCCAGTGGTAGAGGATATAATGGCAGTAATAGTAACCCTTGGAATATCGACAATATGCAGTAAGATGCCCTGATCAATGCCCGGGACAATATACATTACTACCTATCTTAATTAACACATTCCTAAGTTTGACAATCTACACAATTGCTGTGAAAACATCTAACCTAATTTATGTTAACTTAGTTTGCACATGAACCGCTGCATTTTGTTTCCAGTATACCAGTATATTTTTTGACAGTGAGTCCTAATATAACAGCAATATTGTTTTTCTTTAAATTCCAAAGTGTCCTGATTATCAGGTAGAATATCGTGTTTTTCAATGTGATGAGTTTACATGACTTCTATTGTATATGTAGTCATCCTAAGATATACAGAAAGGAACATTTTGGTAATACAGGGAAACATTTATCTGCTGGCTATGAAGGAAAAACAATAAATGCTGTCTGAGACATAGGAATGATGTTAGCTTTTGAAATGTCTGCATTCTACTGGATTCTACAATATTAGATGTTATAATAGAAATAAACATTATGAATTCAACGACTAATATAATTGCATTTTAATATGCAGACAAAATCATATTGTACAAAATACGATGAAGGATTGTATCAAATCCTACCGTAAAAACTGATGCAGGACTGCCTCTGTTCCTAAACTGTCATTACTATGCTGCTGTAGTGACTTAGTAAGTTCCTGTAGTAGCCAGGGACTGTCACTATTCTGTTCATTTCCTGAAAGCAATGTCACCATTTCCTACAAAAAAAAATCCAAAAAAAATCAAAATTATAGCATATACCTTTATCCACATTCTCAGGAAGTTTAAGGTCATTTGGACCTGGATATACATTGATGGTTGTTCTATCTTATAAATTAAATCATCTTTAATAAACAACTTAGTTTTAAAGCATGGACCACCATGTAACTACCGGTAAATATAAGTATTTAGCTATCTTTTTGGTATCTATTGTCAATGTTTGGTTTATTTATTTTTACGTCCTATTAACAGCCAGGGTCATGTAAGGACGTGCCAGGTTTGTTGGTGGAGGAAAGCCGGAGTACCCGGAGAAAAACCACCGACCAGCGGTCAGTACCTGGCAACTGCCCCACATGGGATTCGAACCCGCATCCCAGAGGTGGAGGGCTTGTGGTAATATGTCGGGACATCTTAACCACTCGGCCACCGCGGCCCCATTTTTGTCAATGTAGATATCACAAAAAGATAGTTTATTAAGTTGGTCTATGCAATGTTTTTACATTTTTCAAAATTTCAAATATCTCTGAAAAAGGAGGAGGTATCTTATTCTCTTACCCCTGACAGGAATTCCGTAAATTGGGATATTTTTGCGTCAAAATAGGGCTGTTAAATCTTGGTGTGTTTAAATTTGGCGTATCTATGTACTCTGTGTCAAATTTTGGCGCATACTATCATAATGACGGATGATCACAAATCGACATGCTGAAGATCGATGCCATGGAATTACAATCCTCGCTAATTTGTGTTAACAAAACGACATGATCACCATCGAAGCCATATCAATACTTTTATTATATGTGTACAATATATGATTATTTGCAGCTCCTCTGTTCACAATCATCACCATGCAGTCGGCTGTATAAAGATAAAGAATTACACAACCTAAATATGAAGTCGGGAAATGTTAGATCCGGAATTTTAGCTCCCGATACCAATGTAGTGAAATTTTGGTGTGTTAAATCTTGGTGCTCTGGAGCCAAATAAGCCAAAATATGACCAAATCCAAAATCTATCTCAACCTACAGTAAAGACAAACTACACAAGATCTTTGCATAGGGTAAAAGAAAAAGAATCAATCCCCCACCCTCTTTTGGGTGAAACGGGAGATCTTAACCTTCGGGATAAGATTCTGGCTGTGCCAAGTGTTTGACAGCTGAAGATTCTTACCATAATTGGGATATTTTGGATGTGGTCATATTTTGGCTTTTGACATGAAAGTGCCAAAATTTAACACCAAAATTTGGCTACGTATTTATTTGTTTATATATAACGCTAAATTAGTGTTTCCCACAGAAAAAAAAGGGCATGGTGCTGGGTTTTGAAAAGGGCACCTTGACCGCGATAAATAACCATCAGAGGGGCACAAAGGTTATATCGACAACTTCCAATACATGGGGAAATCTTTAAAACTGTCTTGTTGTTTATTTAATTCTGGTTCAACTTAATATCATTTAAATGCTTTAAACTCTCTGAGTTGCTAAGTAATATCAGGACATCTATTTAATTATTCTGAGTGAAAAAAATGATTTTGAAAATTGTAATCTGCAGATCATATGATCATGACTATAATTGATTCACAAGAAAGATCTAAATTTCATTTATATTAATTAAAAGAATGGGAAAATTCAAAATGTATTCCTTTATTTCTATCATATTACCTTTATTTTAATATATATCTTTATTTAAATATTAAAAATACTGTATTGATTTGAATAATTTAATTCTATAAATTCTAAAAAAATAATACCATTTTCATTTTTAAAAACGTGAATATTAGTAAAATCCTGAAATTCAATACCTCCGGATCTACTATTACAATACACCCAAAATGGCGGCCATTACGATTGCAAATCTTGTGACATCCATCCGATATAGATAGGCCTATTAAACATTAAAAACGTGAGTAAATCATTTACAGTTGTAAGCAGTATTTGTTTTTGAAGTAATGCTCACTAGCTGTAGTCATAAAACTTATTGAAAGGCCAGCTGATTGTTTTCTAGGCTGCCGATCGGCTGCTTGACTTCAGCTTACGTAATACACAGACCTGAAAGTGACACCACAAGCCAAGGTTGAAATAGCCCAAGGCTGTTAATTAGAGCCACTGGGGTGTTGGTCAGGGGGTCAGGGAGTGGTCACACTTCTTTTGTTTACTTAATTATGAAGCCATTACCTGGTATTTGGTAGTTTAGTAGAAGTGTACTGGGGACAAACAGGGCACGGCGTTAGGTCATAGGGGCATGGCGTCAGGTAAAAAGGGCACGGCGCGGCGCCATGCGGGGCTGTGGGAAACACTATAAATACATCTACATGCCATCTTCTAGGTATGTGAACACCTACAAACTGGTAAATTACTCTATCACTTTACAAAAACAAACATTAAAATAATGCTACCTTCGTGATTCTTTCTTTTGTGTAAACATGCTTATATAATTAGATGTGTGACTATTAATCACTTCTATTGAAGACCAATATTTCAAAGGGTTGTCTTTGTATCGACAAGGCTTCAAAACTAAACACTAATCAGTTTTTCATTGTTGCGGGATCTATATGTATAGACAAAGTAAATCTTCATAATTGTTTTCTTTTATCAAATCAAGTTATGTGCCAAAAATTTACATGATATAGGGAAAGGCCAAATTTAAATGCACCAAATTTAACCACTCTATTTTGATACGAAAACGTCAAATTTTTCCAACGCCAAAATATCCAAATACACGGTATTCTGAGGGTTGAGATCTTCTGTCTCACCCGAAATAGAGTAAAAGATTCTATTATTCCAATCTAAATTATGAACACTATGCAAAGGATTACTGCCACCAAGTTTCATTAAAATCCATCAAGCAGTTTAAGAGGAGTAGTTGGTGAATCCTTGTGTCTACAGAAGGATAAACAGATGAATGGACAGACAACTTGACTCTAGTATATCCTTCTAACTTTATTGCTGGGTATTACAACTAACCTGAAGTAGATACATTAAATCTGCTTGTCCCCCGTAACCTGTCCTCCTGTCTCTCAGCTCACACTGACCACAGGTTGGTGTAGCCTCACGTACCCTGCTATAAATGAAAAAAACAAGTAGTTCATTAATGCTTTAATAGATATCAAATGGTGATAATTATAAGTGATGTTGCTTTAATTTCAAAATATTCTATTCAAAATTATCCCTACCATTTTTAGTGGTGAAACTTCATTAAAAGTTTACCTTTTGTGTTCTCTACCTTATAATATTTTTACCTAATGTTATGTGACAGCAAACTCTCCATTAGTACTGAGCAGGCCTCTCTACCACTCAGTTGTTCACTTCTAGATCCAGTATCCATCCTCTCGCACTTTGCTATTGTGACAAGGAACTTCTGATATATACACCAGCAATGGTACTCTCTCCTGTGAATATTAAACATTACTGGTAAATTGTTCTGAAATATGGAAACTGGAAACCTTCAATATAGTATAATTATAAACCAGTAAATACATTCCTTTGACAAAATTCTTGATTCACCAATACAGATGAGCATGTTCAAGATATGATTTTCTAGAGAATGTCCTTGATCTTATTTAAGGTTTCTATCTTTTGCTCTGAATTTATTATTAACTCAATAGATATGATTTATCTGTTGAGTTCTAATCTCAGTTATTTTTTTTCACAATATGGTAAAATTATAACTTTTAAAGGAAAACTATAATTATCATTTACCTTTCATAAAAACTGAGGATGTCAAAATTAGGGCATACAGTCATCTCCATGGTAACCCAATCCTTGAAGGACAACTGATCATAAAAATATCAAGATATTTAAGAACCAGCAAATTTCATAGCACATATCTTATCATTATATTTCAAGAAGTGTTTTATTGCTTTGCTGAAATAACATCACAACGTCAACTGTACATTCAACAACATGATCACAGTTTGCTCCTGAATGTTAATGCTGATCACATATAACCTAATAAGCATAACCAGCACTAATGACCAGATCTGTTCCTCAATATAAAATCTTTGCCTTGCCCTACCTGTATGTCCTGACAACACTCTGTGAACTTCTTAGAGCGGTAGATAATATGGGTCAGTCTAAATTCTCCGGATCCTCTGGGATTGTGATGATTTCTGGTCTCCGGCATCAGACGGCAGCACAAAAACATAAACTACAAAGGGAGTACAACAGACATAAACGGTCGTACAAACCATAATCACTTGTTATAACAGTTATCTTACAGTATCTATGATATGGCAGGATGACAAGGTAGCAGACATCAGTGATTTGATTACTCTTTATCCTTTTACAGCAATATAGCAAATTTGATGGATTGAAATTCAGTCTTAAGTCACAACTAACAGTTCTCAATGTTATAAGGTTTTGAAGGAAATTAGTTACAAGAGACAATACCAACCAGAGACACCAGTGACCTTGGTATGACATTCTCCTTCAAACTGACCAGTTGTGTACCATCCAGACAGCTAAATACACACTGCAAGTAGGCAGTGCTCAATCTGTGGGGTACAAGTTTACATTTCACCTATCTCGGGTTCAAATAAAGTACTTTTGGAGTAAAAGATATTATTTCATATAATTTCTGTTTGCAATTAATCATTTTAATAAGTAGAACTGAATTATTTTTGTATAGACTAGCTGCATTATTGGCACAAACAAGCTCTATATAGGCAAACAACATTACGGATTTGTGATTAGCATTTGAGTTCATAAATAACAAATAAGCTGGAGAATTTTAGTACATTTGATTTAGATGTGTTGAATCCTCTCCATGGTAAAATTTTCAATTCACAAGAATTCCACGGAATTGGATGGTTTGCCTGCACAGCACTTTTTTTAAAAACACCACAAATTATAGTTATTTGCAGTTGAAAAGATTGTTAATAATTAGGTGATGGTATCAAGTCCGGTAACTCTTGCAAATATTGACAGATTTTGACCAGTATCAAACCCATCTGAGATCTCATTGATATAAAGCAATAGACATACTTTGGTTGAAATCGGATCATTAATACAAAAGTTATTGAGCCGAAACCAAGGAATTATCGGTTTTTACTATTCTAAATCCTGTAACTCTTAAAAATTTGGCTAATATCAGATAATAAATATTTAAGTTATAACACGGAAACCAAGAAATTATCTGTTTTGACAATTTTTACGGTCCCGTAACAATTGCAAATATTAATGGATTTTTACCAGTATTGAACCAATCTGAGATCTCATTAATACAAAGCAACACACCAAGTTTGGTTGAAATCAGGCAATTAAAATTTATGGTATCGAGCGGAAACTATGGATTTATTTGTTTGGACAATTTCAAAGTCCTTTAACTCTTGCAAAGATCCTATTGATATAAAGCAATATACTGGTAGAAATTGGACAATAAATACTTAAGTTATCACATGGAAACCTTTCCCTGAACGCCGACGCCGGCATAGTGATATCTGTGTGTCGCCCTTGCGTTGCAGGCAACACAATTAAAATCCCACAGTCTTAACAAATGTTTCAACAGCTTACCTTAGCATGAACTGCATACAATCTGCTGACCATACTGACCCCTGTGACCATACAAGGTGTGAGAAGACTCCGGTCAGACTGACAGTTCCGCAAATCTGAACACATGCCTCACCAAACAAATCAGACAGGACACACATCTGACACATCATCATAGCAATACCCCCAATGTGGTGATCTTCTAGCTTAGAACCCTGGCAAATAGAAATAAATAAATACATCATCAATGGCCAATGACTCTTCATTTTTTATCTATAAAACAAAACAATAAGAAAGTCTGAGTGAATGAATGAATTAATGAACAAACGATTGGCTTTTATTCTTTTTTTTTTTTTAATCAAGCAGACAATAAAAAGAAGGTCTGACTGAATGAATGAAGGTTTCTCAGAACCCTAGATAACAGAAACAGAACTGGGAGATAAAAAGAATGAATGTAAGAGAATGAATGATTCTTTATTTAGAATCCTTTCAAACAGAAACAAAACACTGATTATGACATTAGATTATCTCATAATCCTAACAAATGTTTCTGCCAAAAATGACTGTAAAAGAAAAAACTGATGACTAGATGAATGAACTCACAGTCTCCATGGTGAGCTTCCATATACGGGTGTACAGAGCTTTGTGTAGGGTCGGGAACTCTCCAGCCACACTGACCAGCTGTGTACCCCAGTTCAGGTCTGGCTGGTCTGTCTGAAAACTGTGACTGGTCAGTCTACATACAGCATTCAGTAACATATCTACCACCTACAATGAAACAAATGAAAATAAGTTATCTCTTCACTGTCAGTAAAGCAACTAACTGTAGTTTCCAGGTAAAACAAGTAACTCTTTCTATCGGACTAAAAATCAAGTACAATACAGTATGAACAAACCATACCCTGAAATCTTGATAATAAGCCTGAATTGAAAAAAGCCAGTCTTGAAATTAAGCCTTGGATTCCTTGCAGGGTATCAGATATTGACGAAGACGTACTGTTATCAAATACCACAAAACAGCACTAGAGATAGTTCACATGGTGGGTAAACCAGCAATACAAACAAAATATGTTTTTCTGACCAAGAAGCTTTCTTACCTTGACATGAGTTAAAGACAGATGTGGTGAATGGATGTTGATGGTGACCACATCCCTGAGTGGAGACTGATTACATTCCTCGTTTAGTACAACAGACAACTTTTCTCTTAGGATGGCCATTAGTTCTGGCTCTGTATAGTAAAGGATATTACAGCATAAGATACAAAACTAGAAGTGACAGCGAAAGTTTTGTTTCTCCATATCAAATAAAATACCTGTTTTATTTCATTTCACAGAAAATACCTGTTTCATATCTTATTACCACAAAAAAATACCTGTTTCATTTCACAGAAAATACCTGTTTCATATCACAAAAAATACCTGTTTCATTTCATTTATTACTTGATAACCAGGCCTCTGCTAAAATTACAGTTACAGCCCTAATATAGTCACATATAAACCCGTCATAACCTTGCACCATATGTTAATACCTTTGAGACTGTGGTGTTGAGAAGCAGGTCCAAGAGTTACTTTATCTATCAACTGATCAAGTCTGTGGTCAAGTTGTTCTAATGGATCCATTACCATTTCAGTGATATCATCCTCTTCATCCTCCGGAAAAACATCTGTATTGTAGGTAAACAACTGGATTTATAATACTCAGTTAACGAAAAACACATGTTGTCCAATAACATGAAATATCCCACTCCTGAGGATCTTCAGCTAAGCAAATTACTTTAAACTTGATAAATCTTACAGCCTATGAGAATTTCCAGTCATGAAAACGCCAATCAAAAGAATGAATGTGTATTACCAGGTATGGCAAATTGTAGGAAATAAAATTTCTCTCACTGTCATAATGCAATTCATATTGTAAATTTATATCAGCCAACTTTGGAAGTTGACATCCTGCTGATGAAAGCCTTTTACCTTGTAATAGTTTATTAGCCTCCTGACGACAAGCTGTCATATAGGCAGAGTACATATTGACAGGAATCTTTTCTATTCTACAACAAAGTATTATCTTAGTGGTCACAAATATCAAAATAAAAGTAATTTTTTTCTGTCTGAGTGCTTTTATGATGAGGGAAAATGTATTTGGAAGGAAAAAAAGACACACCATAATGTGTCTATAATAGGTCTACACAAATCATTTACACATAAAAGTGTTACAAGCAAAACTAAAACTGCCATCCAAGAAGCCAATTTACCCAAACTTTATCCTTTGAAATAATTGACAAAGAATAAGTTCTAAAAATATCTTTGAAAAATACCGTCAATTCATCCAATACAAAGAGAAGATTAGTTACATCGGTTGGTGACTGACCTTTTGAGCATGTCAATAAATCTCATTCTCACATCGGGTATATCTGGAAGCTAAACGAAAAGAAATCACTGAATTATACAGCAGTTACATATATATACAATGTATCCTGTATTAGCATATTAGAGTTGGATACCCTTGCAAGTAGGTATTGATTGTTTCGTCATGTTTTTGTGAGCGAAATATCACATTTGTCTGTGAAAACAGCGTAATTTTTGCCAAAGGATGACGTCACAATCAATGCCTACCAACAGGGGATCATCATTCTGTCACACCCAAAGACAAAATGGTTATGAGAAGAAGTTGTTTGAATGAAAAGTTTATGCTCGCCGCACGACGACGTCAGATGACCTCATAAAAGTTACACAACAAGAGTTTAATATTTATGATACAGTTTTCAATTCATGGCATATTACTTTAACTTACCGGTCTTGGTTTGAGCAAAGCTGGCATGAATCTTCCAATGAAGTAAGGCTTTCGGAAAATACTACGAGAAAAAGTCCAAACATAAAGTGGTATTCAAACATGAAAACATATACTATAGGACTCTTTCATATGTGGATATGAAGGATAGGGATAAATGCTGATCACTATTTTTTCTTCTGTCCTCTTTTTACTGACTCCAGACACTTTATTGCTGACATTGCTAATCATTTCAATCATATCTCTTCTAAACTATTGACATCTGGTGATATCCAATTATCTATTGAAGAGAATCAATTCATCCTTTCTAATGCGAATAATTATATCTCTGCCACTAACAGATTCAATTAATCCTAGCTATCCTGTTAAATTTGTTATTTAGTTATATATTTACTATAAATATACTTATTTATGAATATCATATGCTAATCTTCTTGATGTAATTTTAATCTTATATCTTTATTCAATCTGAGTAAAGCTACAATATGTGTGTAAGTGTGTGTATGTGTGTGAGAGAGGGGTATGTATGTGATTGTTTATATGTATATATTCACTTACAATAATCCTGTAATATTGTCCATCTATGTATATAAATATGTATTCAATGTAACCTCCGGGACGGGAGAAGACTTATATAGGCTTGCCTGTTGTCAGATCCCTTTAATATTTGTTATTAATAAAATATGTTGAAATAAAATGATAGGGATATTCTACCCGAGGGTCACAAAATGTAGTAAAACCCGAGGCTTGCCGAGGGTTTTGTAACATTTTGTGATCCAAAGGGTAGAATATCCCTATCCTTCATATCAACGTATGAAAGAGTATTTTTCTCTCATACCTCGACGTTTTATTGCAATTTTACTACTATAATTTTCTGCCATTTTGAAATAAATTCGGAAGAAAAAAACCGCCACTGAAAGTCAATTCTCCATGCATGAAAATATGCGTATAACTTTCAATGCAAATCCCATGTTCGTATCTTTTAAAGTAAATCCAGCCTACTTTCAGAAAAAAAATTGCACTGAGAAAATAGTAATTTTGTTGACGCTATAACGTCACGAGGCTTTATTGAATGGGTAGTCATGCAATACAGCTTCAGTCGATATGAGTGTATTGCCCTGGACTAGCCAGTATTACGTGTGTAGGTATGAGAGAAAAACTGTTCTAAAACTGTCTTACAAAATAGAAAATAACTTCCAAACACCTCAGGAAATAATTTTATTGAGACTGAATGCCTGTTTTGTCATTTACTCACACATTTTACATTCAGAGTTCAAAGAAAACTCTCTTTAAATTACACCATTTAACACACTTGTAGTTCCCAATCTATACTTTAAAATATAATATCATAAACATAATTGACATTTAATGTGTACAATTATGAAAAAACAAATTTGATTCAAGTCATAATTGGAAAATGGCAATCATATTACATTACAATTACCTGGCCTCCATAACAGATGAAGGGATTTTGTTCGTCCCTTCAAAAGCAGACAGTGCTAGCTGTACATCCTTCTCAGTCTGTTCCAAGATCTGTTTAATATCAAAGGTATATCATAGGTCACAAAAATTATTCTTACTTATTTATGGTCAAAGGTATTGTGTGCATAAGCAAACTGGAATTGGGGATGGGGAGGAGGCAACTAGGTGTTGAATTTCCATTTGCTTGGGACTGAAACTACATATAACTTTACCAACCAAAAACGGAATTATGAGCTCATAATTCTCCTATAACTCCTCTTCGTGTAGTGATATGCTACTGGAATGAAAAACCCCCAATTGTTTTATGTTATTCGCAACAAAATTTTTAGCTATGATTTTAAAATGTTGAATATCCTAAAGATGTGACATATTGATTGAAATTTTGAAAGTGTAATGATGATTTTATGTTTATTTCCATGAAATTATTTTTTTACTACGAATGACATCGGAGGTACTTATGACTTCACAAGAAGAGGCTCCACTGACAGGAGTAGCAGGGAATTTGATTTGGTAATAGTGACGAGAATGTTCATTACTGGTTGGCTTCAATCACAACATGTGATATTCAATTTGTCTGCAATGCTAGGAGAATTATAGGACCATAAATCCCCCAAGAAGATATCTTAATCACTTATAAACCGGTAGTATTATAATACTAGGACACCAATTAGAGCCTAGAGGTAGAATGTCACACATCTGGTGTGTGGCATTAGTATTCTATAATAGTAGAATAACATAGAGCATTTGTCCCATGCTGCCTTTTTAATATAAAAATACATATGTATAAGGTGTGTAAGGAATCCACTAAAAGAGAACTTACATAGGCATTCCCTGTTCTTGTTTTTCAAATTTTTTTCTTATAAATGAAAACATATAAATGGATTAGATAACAGGCTAAATCTATCAAGAAATATTTTCCATAGTGGTTTAAATACATACATTAATTACCGTAAATATATTGACTGTTGTTCTATCTCTTCATAGTTATATGTGTTGAGATTCAAAGGAATGCCCTTACCTTCCCCTTATCTTCCTCCTGTCTATCACAGGTTAGGTCTATAGGATCCTGTTATGAAAGAAGCCAAAAATCAACCATAGTCAATTAAATAATCAATGTCTAAATATATATTTGATTTCAATATTGTCTGTAAAATTACATATATTATATATATGATTTTGAGATGTACATGTATGTATCCACAGGGAGGGGGCTATTAAATCAAACAATTTAATAAAAATATTTTGAAATGTAGGTATTGATTGTAACGTCATGTTTGCAAGCGTATCGTCATACTTTTTGGAGAAACAACATGAATTGCACACACAAAATAATGACGTAACAATTGATCTGTAATATGCAAAGAGTGAATAGCACACAACAAAATACAATGCACCAATATCTTCATCAAATTCATTCAAATTGTATATCAATTATACTGAGATTTTCAAATAGAAAAAAAAAATGTTCTTTTAATCCCATAAAATTTGGACTTTTCAGATCAAATATATCCATTCAGTAATTTCTCTGTATTACGTTTACTAGTAATAAAACCCATTTGATCCCATAGAATGCCCTTGTTTAACCTCCTACCTTCAGATCAGCCAGTCGAGTCTTTGCCAGCATAATATAATCTGTCAGGAGTTCTCTACACTTTGGAGGTACAAATGGTGGCCGAAGGATATGTACCTAAAAAGATGCAAGCCAAACACTAGATTTCAACCAGTCAAAACATTTGATGTCAACATATACAGAGTTGTAATAATACTCATTACCACAAGAATTATAATTATTTATTCCATCAATACTTTTATTCAATGTTGCCATCATTTTATTCTTTTCATAATTTGAACAAGATGGGTAATAAATCAGTTGATTTTTAACTGATTGCAGCGAGTTCAATAATTCTTGGTGTATCCAAATAACATGGTGGTAAACCTAGAAATTCCTATATGTAATAAGTAGTAGTAATTATATCAACAAAACTATACATTATACTTTATTTTGCATAAGCTACAATCTATTCTGTTTTTAATATAAGTTGCATTTAAAGGCCTGTAAGTAATTGTGTGTATATGTGATAAGTGAGTGAGATGTATATATATATTATATATAGTTTGTTATTTCTAGTTTCTCCCCTCTCCACAATGTATACAATTCCGTTTTCCTTATTTAGTTTTTTCTATATTCTCCTTTTATTTCAGTAGTCTAATTAATTAACATTCTTCATCCTATCTAGATAATGCAATTGGATAATGAAAAAATGACAACCTTTTATCATTGCATTTCTGATTTATCCATGTCTTGAATTAATATATTTAGTTTTCATTTATTACTCAGTCTCCTTTCTACTCCAATTTGTATTTTTATGTCACAATATTTATATTTCTTTTTTCATTTCTTCCATTTCTAATTTTGAAATTACAAATATCTAAATAAAGCTTCCAAAAGTTAAACAACATTCATTTGTTTTTTTTTATTATTTAATTAATGGATCTCAAGGGAAGGACTAGTATCAAACTATCCTGTTGTCTAATTCCTTTATTATAACAAAACATTTTTTTTTTATATAATTGAATGTTTTTTTTATTTTAAATAATATTATTAAGTATTGAAAATAATGTATTTTGCAATGTAATACAGGATTTAGAAGCTTTGTTGTCACAGGTTGATAATTATTGCTTGGATAAACACATTAATTACACCAGGTATTAGGCTTTCCCTAATTACTCTTCTCAACAACAGACTTTGATCTACCTGTACTAGGACAATGGGATTAACAGATAATTAGACTGTGGCTTCCTCTTTGTGCTCTGTGCTAATTAATTATGATCACTTAAATGTCTTTGATCTCTCTCATTGTAAACATCCTCAAAGGGAAAGATGTGGAAGTCTGGGGGGTCAGAGTTGCTCAACTTTTAAGGTACTCAAATTAAATATCATGATAAAACTGGGAGGATTTCATGGAAGTCACCAAATCACTTCTGATATCTCAAACTAGTATCACTATAATTCTTCAATCCTAATCATTGACCATGGACCACCAGCAGATTGCTAGTCTCGCCCTAGAACTTCAGTCACTACTGATCGCACACGATAAGGCATTCACACAGATTCAGCTTATAGGTAAGTTATTAAGAACAGATTTTTCTTAGAAGTTAAGATTGCATTAAATTTATACAATTTATATCTTTTTGTTTTCTCGTTATATCATACTTGCATTTTTGATTAATTTTGATTATTATCTAAAATATTTTTATAACATTTCCCGAATTATTTATTGAATCTTTAATAGGATAATTTTTAACCTTATGTCTCATTGAGCTGCAGTTAATATTCAGATATTGAAATTGGATAATAAAAAAACAAAATTATAATTATTTACATCAAAATGATGAATTATGATGATTATAAGATACATATATACTACAGAAAAATAACGAAAATAAAAGTATATGCATTGCAGTGATAATATGATCTTAAAGGCTAATTAAATCCATTAATTTGTACATTATATAAAAATATTTACAGTTAAAGGCAAAATGATAACTAACTGATTCTGCAAATGAATTTTACACTGTCCATTTATGGGTTTTTTTCACTAAAGTTTGCCAGTTGTTACATCTTTTACACAATGTATGTTGTTTTTGAAACAGTTATTTAATTTTTGTTTTCCTTTCAGATATTAAACTCAGCGACTTGACAGCTAAGATACTTTCTGCCGATGATGAGGGACATGATGGTCTCAGACTACACCTTCTCAACAGGAAGTCAGTTGTCGAGGGAGTGAGACACACCTATCATCAATACCGTGTTGCCAAGTGGAACAAGATCCGAGCTTTGTCTGCCCTGATTATCGAGACATTTGCTGTAGACGAGTCGAGACTACCTCTCCCTCCACAACCTGATCAACCTCACCAACCCACTGAGCAGGATGACCTCGCCATGACACTGACCCTGGCTTACTCTGTGTGCTCCAGGACCCTGTGATTTACTTACATCAGGACTATGTCTGTTATTAGGTAGTTCTGAATGCTACAGAACCCTGTGTTACAGTTACTAGATAATACACTCAAGGACCCTATGATTTACTTACATCAGGACTATGTGTGTTATTAGGTAGTTCTGAATGCTACAGAACCCTGTGTTACAGTTAAAAGATGATACAATCAAGGACCATGTGATTTATTTATATCAGGACTATGTGTTTCATTAGACTCTTCTGAATGGTGAAGAACTCTAATTCATCATAGGTAGTTGGTTAACACCTCAGAACAGTGACTTACTTACCAGTTACTATAGAAGAACAATGTAAAGGTCAGTTCTGTATTAGAACACCCCAGAACAGTGACTTACTTACCAGTTACTATAGAAGAACAATGTAAAGGTCAGTTCTGTATTACTAGATATATATAGAATTTACTTACTGGATAATCAAAGAACAATACAGGACCTTGTGATATATGTAGTGTTGTGGTGGAGACTTTCATTTGTATCCATATCATACGATTCCAGAAAATAATTGACTGGAACTTGCTGTGCACTTTAGTTCTGGTAGTTGTATAGATGCTATATCCTCGATGTTTAGTCTAGTGCTCATAACAAATGTTGTTGCAGTAACACTCTGTCAAGTATCCTGTGTACTAAACTTGTTTTTGTTGAAACTGTTTATAAAACATTGAAATCTGTTTCATATTTTTTTTTTTTTTTTTTTCAAAACAATTCTTGCCATTTAATGACAAAACATGTAGGCACAAACTTTCATCCCTGAAAACAATGTACAAAGCACATCATTGTTCGTGGTCTTATGAGTATAAAGTAAAACCTTTCTATAAAGACCACAGAAGGGACAAAAAAAATCTTTAAGGTCAAGAGATCTTTTATACCGGTTAAATTGCCTAAAATTTGGTATCCTAATAAAGTGATCTTATTAAGCAGGTGGTATTTAAACAGAGATAGTCTAAGACAGGTTTTACTGTAGTTCTCTAACACAAATGAAGAAGGACGAATGTAAATCAGTAATTAACTTTTCACCACAGCCCTTTTAGATGTATTTATAGGCTGTTTGAAGGCTTGATTGATTATACTGAATGTCTTTAGGCAAAAGTTCACACAAAAGTAAACCGAAACTATCTTTTTAGCAACGGAATATTTTCTATGAGCCATGTCCTCAGATTATAAAAGATTTCTGATCAGTATCATATCACTACTAACCTAGCTGTACATTGCTCTGATGTAAATATTTGATTACCTTAAGGTGTGTTGTTGATTCATAAGGAACCAGATCAGTTAGAAACCTCATCAACACAGTGAAAGTCTTCCGTGTAGTGGTTAGTGACCTGGACCCATCTCCAAACATTCTCTGTTGGGGCAAGGAATTTATACATAGATTTTCAGTTTAGTTATCACAATATACCTGAAACTAGTCTGACAACTCATAGTTATAGTAATGATACAAAAAGCTCATTAAAACTCTCATCTTTTTCTCCTGCAACAAATTCTAAATAAAAATGTAGGTATAGCAAAATAAAATTAACAGCAGATGGATATGTGTAAAAAACATAAATAAAAATTATTTTGTGATACATTTGTAGGATAATAAAACCCCAAAAATGAAACATATCACAAAATTGTAGACCCATGCAGATTTTAACTACAATGTATTTTAATTCAATGCAAAACTGGTTGAACAGTAAAAAGTAAAATCAAACCAATTATTCTTTTTTAAATCAGTGTAAATCTAATTGGGTATAGTAGTACAGTTGTATGGGTAATGTGATACAATACAAATGACTATCATTAACAGTATCAAAGTAAACTACCTATCTTGCACTAGATAATGCTGAGTCTCGGACAGTACCTGAAACCAGTCTTGGTAAGGCATGGCTACATGTGTACCCTCCATACAGACTTGACGGGCTAACAGAAAAGCTGCAGTCACCTGGTCAGTGTCAGATTTATCCAGTCCAGTCCCCAGCAGGCTGTGCACAAACTCTGTAAGGTCAGGATATCAAATCAAAAGGTGAAAGTTTGGTGAATGATTATAAAAACCCACAGGTACAAGGTTATAAGCATCATCAGACACAATACAATCAGCCATGGGTCTCCGGAGATGAAAGTATATATCATGGTCAATGTTTAATATGATAAAGACACAGTAATAAAGCGCCAATATAGGCAGTTTTTGTTTGACATTTGTCAATAGCCTTGGACATTTAAGGTTAAAGTTATAATTAAGTAATAGCAACAAGTTAATGTATAAAACATGTCAATGTTGTGATACAGAGATGGATTATACAAAAACTTATATACATCACAGACTTGATGGTTTACCAAACAGACAATCTGTAGCTGCAGGCAGACACACAACTAATGTTGAGATCAGTGTCAGTAGATGAGGCCAGTTGATTGGTCGATCCTGTACTTGTCTGAGCATGTCCACTACCTCTTCATTATCAAGCACTAACAGCAGCTGTTAAACCCACATAAAGTAGAAATAGCATTTTACTCCTACAGGTTTGAAAAAGAAATGCAATGTCAATTGTTTTAGGAAATTTTATTTACATTATATGTCAGGATAGGTTTCTGTTGGTTTTGTACCTTTGGCTTTCTCTTTATTCAGAAAATATTTTAACATTTTTCACATTTGACCTTTATAACTTTGAAAGTATTCAAAGTAAGTTTAAGTATTCCTCTAAGGTCCATGGCTATTAGGAAATTGTTGACAGATGGTAACTGACCACAGTATTATTTTATTGATCAAACGATTCTGGTTTGATATTGAATTTGTTTACCTGTTTGAACATTGAAATGAGGAGCGGAGAAGATCTAGCGTAAGTGAAGTCTGCTTGGATATTAAAGGCTGAAATCGCTGTAAAAGACACAATAGGTGTTTGTGAACTGTCAGATTCAACAACTCTACAACTTACAATAATTTCTTGACAAGAATACAACATTTCACTAAAATTTTAATAGTTTATGGAACACATGTAACACTTGTAACTTAAGTGACAAGAATCAACTAATCTTAATACAGATGATTATACAACACATATTGAAATATGTAATAAATGAAGAACTACAGACCAGTTAAGAGGTAGTACCTTTGGTTGGGCGATGTGTAAGGACGAGGACTATGACATGACTGTACTGCCTCCTCACCCAATCTATACTGCTGGCCTGCTGTAATGAGGCTACAGGTAGTCTTACTGGGTTACTGTTTGGTGTCAAAGTATCAACAAGCTCTGAAATAACAATATACATACACCAAAATCATAGTACTGAAAAGATCTAGAAACATCAGGTAAAATAGAGTGATTTATCATTATATTTCATTTCTGTGAGTGTACTTTAGGATTTTCAAAGATACTTTATTATATAATAATTAAAACAATAATTTGGATACATTGTAGATAAAGTATTGATGACATTTTAATATTTTCAACACTTTGTTACACATTGGAAAAATTCAGATTTTTTTTTACTTCTGAGTTAACAAAGGTTATTTGCTTTGCGTCTATTTCACAAATGCATCATAAAGATTGGCTGAAATAAGACATCTTGTTACAAATGAAATGTTATATGAATATAACATTTATTATTATATCCTTCATTCAATTATGACTTACTTAAAATAGCTGAATCCAATATACCATTGATGAACTGAAACAAATACATAGTATAGGTAAATGATATTGTTAAATGGAAGTTGACAGGACTATTGAACCATTTCAAATAATCCAAGTATTCAAGTTGTGTTTACTTGAACATACATGTCTTCCATACTTGCATGTTACAAAAGTATCTGTCCTTGTGGGTAGGTATTGATTTTGACGTCATGTGTTACACAACATCATTTTTTTCAGAGAAACAATGCAAGTTTTCCACATGAAATAATGGCGTCACAACCAGTACCTACCAACAAGTAACAACAACTCTGTAATATAAGGACGGAATAGTTTGATCAGGATCAACATAGCATTCATATCAAACAGGTTCTTCTAGTTAAACAAACTAGTTAAATGAGATACACTATTAAAAATTGTATTTTGTTAATTTGTTTCTATAATGATAAAGGACAATAATCACTAGCTCCACAATGGAACTATCAAATAGGTAATAATTAATCAGAACATCAAAGTTCATTATCTGACTAGTATCAAAATAAATTATTATGATAAAATATTACCTTCTTCAGTGGTACCTTGTCAATATTACATTTCTCAGGAAATGCTAGCTGAGACAAGTAATTAATAAAGCCCTCTGAAAATAATTTAGCAATTTAGTCTTCATATCTTTTACAATAATGTTCTTTCTATCAAGCCAATTTCAAGACTTTCAAAATCAATATTCTGACTAATTGATTTTGGCATATTGAAAGGCTGATTATGACTGGAGGAACATATATACATTTGAGTTACTATTGAAATAATATAGGGATAATGTAATGGAAAGACTTGAAACAGCACTTTTTAAAATCTTAACTTAAGACTGCAATTACAGTAATTATGAAATAATCAGTGTTCAGCATTTAACATGTATGATGGTATATATCCTATCTTGACAGGCAGATAATCTTTAAATAGAGGTGGTTGTTGAGACAGGTTTTAGTGTAATTGTGAAACACTCAGTGAGCATTTTACATATTATGTATGATGGTATCCTATCCTGATAGGCAGATAATCTTTAAACAGAGGTGGTTGTTGAGACAGGTTTTAGTGTAATTGTGAAACACTCAGTGAGCATTTTACATATTATGTATGATGGTATCCTATCCCGACAGTTAATTGTGTATGTAGACCCTTACCCAGTCCAAACTTTTCATCTGGTTTCACTTCAAGACTGACACAGATCTGCTGTACTAACTCATTCACAAAGCATGCTTCATTTTGTTTACTGCAATTAAAATAAAAATATATATATATCTTAATAAATCAAAAAACAGTGATCATGTATCAATGGAATGTCATGAGAAGATAGTGATATAGTGACAGAAAACGATGCATTTCTAATTTTAAGTTGAGCCACATGTACTTTGGTATGTTTTCATCATTCAGATCTTTTATATAAGGTTTTCATTGGTCTAAGAATAAGATTTAGATTTGTCTGTTAGGCTGTACGATAACAGGACGGGGATGAACATGTTTAACGCTACAAGTTTATGCATCCATTTCTTGGTGGGGCATAGAATTCTTATTTTTTATAAGGATTTCTGTTGTATAAAATCTAAAATGAACATCATTTATATTAGGTACATTATCTACCATTATTTTTTTAACTGAATAATTTTATAACAACAAGTAATATCAGAAGATTTTTTTTTACTAAGTTAGGTAGGCTTCCACAGTCATCACGCCTGTTTCATGTAACGTCCACAAAACCTCCAAGGGGATACAACTCTACAAACAAAGAAATAGTTGGTATGTGAAGTCAAAAGCAGACCACATAAATTCACCTGCAACTACTGTATAACATAGGTAAATCAATACAAAAAATACACAAAAAGTGACCTTTGATGATTCTACAGTTACACCCGAAAATAAAAGTGTAAAACTAAGAGTATAACATCAACTCCAATATAAACAGGAATTTTCTTACAAGTGGTAGCTAGATCTAGCTCTCACTAAAAAAAAAGTTTGCTAATTCTTCCTACTACAATTATACCTCATAGTTTAAACACGGTCATTGTATTACTTCAAGTTAGAAAAGTGAACTTCAGCTACCACAATACTTTAATTTAAAAACTGATTTTCAAAAGTTATTCAGAGGTTAAATGTACGTAACTACTATAACTTTTAACTTGACAAACCTCTTTACATATCAGGTTGTAAAACCTTGGTCTCTGCAGGTTATGACTTTCCATCAAGTTCTTTGCTACTGTAACCACTCCAGTAATCTTATCCTGTGAATTATTTAAACACCAATTTTCATGTTAAAGATGCTCCACCGCCGACAGAGCATAAATGATATTCATCAATTGAACAATAATTGGTGTTTAATTGTGTATATATATGTCTAATTAACACAAAAAATAATACAATCTAATTTATTTTGCCTTTGTTGCATGAGCAATCAGCATTTCATTCCATATATGATTTAGTGCCACGGAATTTTTTCGGGATGCAATTAATTATTTTTTATATTTGTAACTGAAGAAAAATACTAAATAGTCTGATCCTGTTTTTAATAGTGAAAAAATGCCATTTGTCAGCGGTGGGGCATCTTTAATGATCAATGTTTTCAAAAAAAAAATTAAGCTAGAAATTTCAACAATTTGCCTTTCGATACAAGAACAGTTTCTATGAGATGTAATTTTAAGAATCTTCTATGTTATCATAACTTCCAAAATAGTACTATACCATGCACATTGCACTAATAAATAGTGACTCATTCTGATAGAATATATATTTAGAAATGTAAATTCAAGGAGACTGTGAATCATCATGAATACATATAAATTACCCGTAATGTGTGAGAGGAACACTGCTCTGTCTTGCTTCTTCTCACAACCTCTAGAATTCTATTGGCACATGTTTCTGTAGTATGTAGATCTGAAGTTGTTGGAGAAGAAGATGTAAATCCTTGGATAGTAGAACTCAAAACAGAAGCTGTGAAAGAAAGGCAATAACATGTTGACTTCAAATTTATAAATTTAAAAATATAATCAAAATTACAACTGAACCTTGAAAATGTAAAAAATGTAAGTACTTCTATTAATATGAGTTTACACCCTACTAGCATATACATATATTGTGTTCAGACATCGCGAAATGTGCTGGTCCGACAGCCAAGTCCGAAGAAAATTGAAGCGGACCACCTATTTAAAATCCGGTCCGGACCGACCGTCCGGCCATTATTGAGTACTGGAAGTCAGTAGAAATGGCATCTCTAAAGTATTACGCAGGTGCCAAACCTGGTAAAAGGAATGTAGAATTTAAACTGCTCAAGTTAATTATGTAAGCAGCTGCCTGGATACTAATAGCAGGAAGTTATGTTTACTCCAAAAATTCACATTAATGTTTGCCAGCAAAATCTGATTTGGTCCGGCTTACTCACAGTCCTTGTCGGTCCGAATATCCGGCCATTTTTTTCAACTTTCGCAATGTCTGTGTGTTACAATAGACATATGAAAACAACATTAAAAGGGGATACAACTGTATGAATCATGTTTTATTGAAAATTATCTATTGCTATTTGTATATGAGGATCTATATCAAGATACTTGTTAAACACCACACTTGACCATGGGAAAGAGATAATCATCTATATCCTATAAACTTGTTAATTTCTCAAACAAATACCTGATGAGTCCAGACAATTTTCTTTGCTCAGCATGCTTGTTGTCTGCAAAGCAAACCAGACTTACTGTTATGTAAAGACAGTACAGGTATTCATTTTATATTAAAGGGTATAATTATAAATCAATAATGTACATAGAAAGGTGACATGTATGGACATAATGTCACTTATCCAATAATAATGATATTTAAACAAGGTCCTTAAGCCTATTGGAGGAACAGAATTTATGGTGAACATTTTTCAATAAATGACCAACAAAAATCATGCATCATCATATTAAAGGTAGGTTTCGCCCAACCAAATAAATATTTTTTGTGAAATGCGATAAGCGGAAGAAAAGATGAAAAAACATATTAAAATATCTCAATTTAATTTCTTTATGTGTTTGAGATTGAACAAATGTGTCTTGAATACAAAATTGAAGGAAATCCTTGATTTATTACGGTGTCCGTCAAACAAAATAATATGCAAATGAAGCTGCGATGGATTGTGTTGTCGAAGTTTGGCGCATGCGCATTGTCACGCACTAAAAGTAAACAAAATGTCTGAACAAAAGTGTGTGCGATGAAAAAAATATATCTGAATCGGCAACAAAGTGGAGGAAATAATAATGGATTTGGTAGCACCCTAGGATATCTATAGGGAATTAAATTCAGAGATGACATGTAGCAATAGAAGAAACAGAAGCCACATCTCAAGTGGAACTTGCCGGGATCTGTTGGGACTCGTGTAATGGCATTGCACGTGGTGAGTTAAATTTCAACACATATGCCAGCGCACAAACAGCCGCAGACTAACTACATGTATATTTGGTGTACAAAGTTAGCGAGCGTATGTAAGTAACATGAAGTGTTTTAGATTATATGATATGTATAAACAGTCCCTCGCACTTCGATTTGTTGTTGTTATTTTTTTAACTTAACATGCCGTGGCAAGACTGTCACTTCTATCTGACATTTTGTTGCACGCTTCCGTTTGTTGCTGCGGCCTCGTTTTGGAAAAAATACGTCATGTTCTATGTAAAGCTTGACTTTGCTCTATTTTTAGAGGAGTATTTTAACGGTCAAGCTAGGCAACAGACCACCCATATTGTTCACTGTATGCATTGAAAATGATCTGAAGATTATATCTATGTATAGGATAAATTTCAATTTCGTAGTCTTTATATTTCATTGGGCGAAACCTACCTTTAATGGAATCAAATTTGTGTGTATGCAGTCTATATGGATTGACTCTTCAAATATCTATATAACTATAATATATATATATATTATGATAATAATCTTAAAACAAGTATTTGTTTTCTGCATATTATTTCTTTCCTGGCCATGGGAAAACATTCTCTTCTGCCAGTTGCTCAAGTATTACAGCTAACATTTTATTATCGGTAGTTTAAATCAAAAGGGTTCTGACTATATCTATAAGACTGGAGTACCAAAATATTGTTATGTTATTTTTCTCATCAGTTTCTCATCAGTCCAACATCATTGGGAAGCCACAAACCGCTTGTAAAGATGTATAGTGATATTTACAATAATGGTAATTGTTATCACCAATCCAATATTTCCTCCTTGTTGGAACGCATACAATCAATGTAATACCTCATTAAAGACCTGGTCTAGATCCTGATGGTAGGAAATAAGTTGTATCACTGCCTCCTTTAGCATGGCTCTGCTGCCTTCTGATAGGTCTGCAGTCTGTTGTCTTTTATGTGATTCTGGAATTCAAATAATTTAATGTAAATGTACCCATGCATACAGTCAAACCTTTAATTTCTATAAAGGACACCAAATATATATTTGTCATATTAAAAATGTCCGAAGACTTGTATACACAGATCAATTATAATGAGTAAATTGCACAAATGTCAGAGGGTGACAATTTTGTAAAAGGAGCGGGTCGGTGTGACTTGTAAATAGTGTTAAATACGGTCTCTGTCACTCAGCTGACGGAGCATGCTTCTTTGGCTCAGTCGGTAGAGCCGTAGATTTCCACGCCGGAGACCTGGGTTCGATTCCTGGTCGGGTCACTCGACAGGAATGTGTATTTTCCCTGTTCTTCTACATTGGCGCCCAACTAAATAACCCATGGTAGGTGGTTAAAGAGTCTCGGGTTGAGATTTAGGAAATCTCAAGAAAAACAGGGGGAGTAGTGTAAAAGGAGCGGGTCGGTGTGACTTGTAAATAGTGTTAAATACGGTCTCTGTCACTCAGCTGACGGAGCATGCTTCTTTGGCTCAGTCGGTAGAGCCGTAGATTTCCACGCCGGAGACCTGGGTTCGATTCCTGGTCGGGTCACTCGACAGGAATGTGTATTTTCCCTGTTCTTCTACAATTTTATAGACAGGTCACATTATATGCTGTATAATGTCCTTTATAGTTTACAGACTGTTAGCTACTGTTGTAGCAGTGTAGCAGAAAATTGTCACCTTCTGACTGACTTTCCAGTAGCACGATATAGCTAACTGATTGTATACTACATGTACATTTTTTTTGCAGGTAATTCGCAGGTTTTCGGCCTCATTGGAAGTCAGGAGACTTATGGAGAGGCATTGATGGGCTCCGTGATTGCGGTGACTGATAGGGGTTTTTTAACCCCTCCCTACACCGACTAGAAATTGAGTTCCGGTTGCGCGCGCAATTAAAACGTAGTATTTACAGTTCATATAATACAAGTTAAAAATGCTAGTATAGCATATTGAGTGGAGCCGAAGGATATAGATTTGATTTCTCATGAGGTATAATGTCATAATTAATATTTTTTAAAATATAGTATTTGGCATTAATATATAAATTGGTGGTAATAGTGGGCTTTCCCCAGACATCTATTGACACCAGTTGGTATAGTAAAGTTTGATAGTGGACACACTTTAACTTAAATTCTAGATTAATTGGGTAGATACTTAAAATTTTAGGCCAGTATTAGATTGTCACTTAAATGATTTGGCCTTATACTTAATTATTTGGAAAACGATCCTTGGTTAACACACAGAATCAGTCGGAGGCGAACTTGCTTGGATGATGTTTCCAATGGTTGTTCAGTCTGCTTTTGAAGATATTGACATTTGGTGCACTCGATACGTCGGTAGGAAGACCATTCCATAGGTTTACCACACGGTTCGAAAAGAAGTTTCTGCTTGAGTTTAGTCTGAAGGACTTCTTAAAGATTTTATTGGCATTTCCTCTAGTAGCTGTGTATGTTGGTTTTTGAAACATCCTTCTTGAGTCTATAGAATCTATTTTATTGATAATTTTGTAGGTTTGAATCAAGTCGGATCTTTTTCTCCTATACTCCAGCGTTGGGAGGCCAAGTTTTCTTAGTCTCTCACCATATGGGATGTCCTTTAGGGAGGGTATCCTTTTAGTTGCTCTTCTCTGGACGTTTTCAATAGCTCTTTTGTCTTTCTGGTACATTGGTGACCATATAGTTGAACCATACTCTAGGTGGGGTCTTACAAGTGTCTTGAACAATATATTGAATACATCTGGGTCCATGTAGGTGAATGTTCTGAAGATTACCCCCATGATTTTGTTTGCTTTCGCTGTTGCGTTGTTTACATGTTCAGTAAAAGTTAATTTGTGGTCTATAGTCACCCCCAGGTCTTTTTCAGATGTAGTTTTCTTGATTGTTATCTTCGAGTTGCTATCTCCAATAGTGAATTTTGAATTTTTGATTCCATTTCCGATTTCCATATGTTTGCACTTATCTAGATTGAGTTCCATAAGCCAGGTGTTTGTCCACTTAGTTATGTTGTTTATGCTGCTTTGGAGCTCATGAATATGTGTTATAGTACTTGATGCTGAGTATAATTTGGTATCGTCTGCGAAAAGCTTTGTGATACAGGTAGCAGCTTCTGGTATGTCGTTAACATATATTAAAAATAGTACTGGTCCAAGTACGCTGCCCTGTGGGACTCCACTGCTTACTGTTTGCACATCAGATTTTCGGCCATTAATAATAACTCTCTGTTCCATTCCAGATAGAAAGTCTTTTATCCTAGATAGTAGCTTCCCTTTAATTCCGTAGCTTTCAACTTTATGGAGAAGCAGACGGTGAGACACTTTGTCAAATGCCTTTTTGAAGTCAAGGTAAATGACGTCGATGTTATAACCGTTATCTAAAGCAGTTATCCAGTCTTCTAGTGTCTCTAGTAGTGGAGTTGTACAAGATCGCCCATGTCTGAATCCATGTTGTTCTTTAGTGAAAAAATTGTTGGTATCCATATGTTTGATTATTGCGTCACGAATTATACGTTGTAAAATTTTAGAGGGAACAGACGTCAGGCTAATGGGTCTGTAGTTTCCTGGATCTTTCCGTGACCCCTTTTTGTATATAGGGCTAACATTGGCCTTTTTCCATTGGTTGGGGAGGGTTCCTTCTTGTAGAGATTTCCTGTAAATCAAGGTGAGAGGCCGTTTCAGTTCCATACATACCTGGTATTTGAGAGATTGAAACACTTTCATTGAACTCAATTCTCTTTCTCTTCATTTTCAAATGAAAGTTGAAAAGGGTCTTTAAAATTGTTGTTATGATATGAAAACAACATGGGGTGGGGCCTGCTTGCATTCTTGACAGATCAAGTTTAGTAAGAACAATTGTTAGGTATCTAAAATTATTCTCTCACTGAGTCTGTGACAGTCTCAGTGTGCATGTTAGCCTACCTGATTAGGCTGATTACAACGTGACACAGTAGTCTAGGCCTAGGCCTACTGTATCCATGCGTGTCTGAAAATATCTGAAATACCTGTTGATATTATTCACCATTAACGATTTAAATGTTTACCAATCAAACTAAAGAAGTTTTCGTCACATCCAGAGAGTGTATTCGCTGTTGTATCCATAACTTCAGGTGAACTTTATTTTCGGATCTCCCGCGGTTTACCGGTGTTCCCTCATATAAGCACCACCAATATTGGTGCTCTCATATTAATGTGATTTTAAAATACATCTATATAAATATTGCTTAAAAATATAGTGTTTCTTACTAAATTCCACCAAAAGAAGAAATCATACAAGTATCCCTTTTCATCTTTGTTATAATTCCACAAACTTACACGGAATTATACTCCTTATGACTGATTTTAAGGCCACACCGTAAACAAGGGAGATAAGCCGTGGCTTACAAAATTTGCCAAGATGTCGTACATGACAACTCGAGCCGTAAGTCATGGCCAGAGAGTTAAAAGTCTTTATAAGGAGGCTTTAAGAGCAATCGAGACAACAAAACTATTCAGGTAATTTTGCAGAATCTGTTAACGCGAATATGAAAATGCTTACGGGTTTACGATACCTCTGAACACTTTTGACCTTGTAGCACAGGGACTTGAGAATATTTAAAAAGAGCATTCTAATAGTTGAACCAATGCTAGAGCATAGACTCAAAGATACTTTCTCAATGTTCTGTATCTGTATGTTTTTCGTCGTAGATCCCGATGACCGATGTTTTACGACGGCGAGAGAGTGCCAGGCTGTTATTGGCCGTGTTCTCTTCTGCTCTTTGTGGAGTCTTAAATTAAAAACACCAAGAGACTCGGCGCATACCACTTTTACGTGAGGTGGTTCCACTCATTTAGCTTCAAATAAATAATTAATCTTAATGTAACAGGGTCTACTTGGTGGTTTTAAAGTAATGAAGCACTCCACGCAGAAAGTAATCCAATGATGAAGTTTATTCTTCTTCTTTGGTGTATCACCATCCGTCAATAGTGACGATTTTAGGTGAGTGATCGGCTCAGTGGCGTGGGGGAAGGGGTTATATACAGTGCATTTTTTTTTCTTCTGGTGCTGGAATAGATAAAAGTTGATAAGTTAAAAGCACGATAAAAATGAGGTGTTTATTTGTGAGTGGGGGCTTCAAGGGCTACGTTGTTTATGTTTGCCTTGAAGCCCTCCAGTGTAGTGTTTTGTACTGTTGCCACAGGGAGGAGATTCCAGTATGTGATGGTGTGTGGGAAAAAGGAGTACTTAAATTTTTTTAATACGATTTAATACGACATATAATGGATGCAGGCTTTTAGCCTCTATATCCATATCAATATTACATGAATTCAATGATACAGTGATTACTACTTCTAGTGTAATTATAAATGTTCTTTGTATCCATATTCTTCTAATCGTTCTATGTAGAGTATACAGTATACATATAATATATACATGTAATTTAGTGTTCATTTGAGTTAATAAGCATATATAAAAGTTTAAAGTTAAAATATTTGTTGACAGTTTCTCCAATGATTGTCTAAAAGAATTTCAAATTTCTTGACATCTGTTGCATCTATAACATGCTGGGGTAAATTGTTCCAGGTATCTACAACTCGAAAACTGAAAAAATGTTTTCGAATATCAGTGTTACATCGTTTTTTGAATATTTTTAAGGAGTGTCCTCTTGTCCTGCTGTTGGTATCCATTTGGAAAATAGACGATGTGACGCGCTCATCATAAATATTTTTCGTTGTTCCAGACATACTATATACTCTCTTTTCTTTGGATTTAATCGCAAGGACTTTACATTTATTTGGATGAAATTTAAGTAACCACTTTTCAGACCATTTTTCAAGATTTATCAAGTCACTTTGCAAAATGTTTTTATCATCTATGCTTCTGATTTCTCTGTATAATTTTGTATCGTCTGCAAAAAGTGGCGACTGGGATTCTGTATTTTCTGGTAAATCATTAATGTAGAGTACAAAAATAAAATTGGTCCAAGGACGCTTCCCTGGGGTATGCCGCTTAATACAGGATATATCTTTGATGTTTCTCCATTTACAATGACCTTTTGGCATCTATTGCTAAGAAAATTTGTTATCCAGTTAGTAGCCCTATCACTCACTCCATATCCTTTAGTTTCTTTATTAGACGACGGTGTGGGACTTTATCAAACGCTTTCATGAAGTCCATGTAAATTACATCCAGTTGACCACCGTTGTCAATGTCCATTCTTCCAAAACCATTAGTAGCTGAAGTTGCGTAGATCTCCCATTTATAAAACCAATTGTTTATTACTTATTTTTGTCCATGTGATTTACAATGCTATTTCTTACTAATTTTTCCAGTGTTTTCCCAATAATACTTGTAAGACTGACTGGTCTGTAGTTTCCTGTCAGATTTTGAGCCCTTTTTGAAAATTGCTGTTAAATGTATCCTTTGTGGCTGCGATGTGTCTGTATGCATAGGGATGTGTGTGTCTAGTGCGGGTGTCTACAGGTGTTAGGTATTGTTCTGGGTTGATGGCAACGAGATGGTGTGTGATTTTATATAGGAGGATGAGTCGTGATTGTAGACGGCATGTTTGTAGTGTTGGCCATTGGAGTGTGTATAACATGTCTGAGACTGAAGAAGTGTTATGATATCTGTTTTGTACATATCTTGCTGCTCTGCGTTGAGTTTTTTCTATCTGTTGTATTTGGCCAGTATTGTGTGGGTCCCAGATAGAGGAGCAATGCTCTAGTTTGGGTCTGACAAGTGCTTTATATGCGTGTTCTTTAATGTGTGGTGAATTGATTGTGAGGTTTCGTTTTAGGAAACCTAGTGTTCTGTTTGCATTTGCAGTGATGTTGTTAATGTGTTTGTCCCATTGGAGGTTGTTTTGCAGTGTGAGGCCTAAGTATTTACTGTGTTTGACGTGTTCAAGTGAGTGGTTATGGAGAGTGTAGTTGTGGTGGATTTTGTTGCGTTTGGTGGTAGTGGAGATGACGTTGCACTTGTCGGGGTGAAATTGCATTAGCCAGTCGTGTTCCCATTGTCCTGCATTGTCAAGGTCGTGTTGTAGTTTCTGTGTGTCTTCTTGTTTGTGTATGGTCTTGTAAATGATACTATCGTCTGCGAAAAGTCTAAGGGTGCTGTGTTTCATGTATTCATGTAGGTCGTTGATATATATTAGGAAAAGTATGGGGCCCAGACAGGTTCCTTGAGGGACTCCGGATGTTACTGGTATTTTGTGTGAGTGTTTGCCCTCAAGTATTACTGTCTGGGTGCGATGTGAAAGAAAATCTGTTATCCATATGCATGTGTGTTACCTGTGATGCCGTAGTATTTGAGTTTGTACTGAAGGCGTTTGTGTGGTACTTTGTCAAAGGCTTTTGCAAAGTCCATGATTATGATGTCTGTCTGTGTGTTGTTGTTGTGGTTTTGTGTGAGGTCGTGTATGAACGTGGCCAGTTGGGTTTCGCACGATCTGGAAGGTCTAAAGCTGTGTTGTTTGTCGTAAAGTATGTTGTTGTTTTCCAGATGTGACATGGTGGCGCTGGTGATTATATGTTCCATTAATTTGCATGTGATGCATGTGAGTGATATTGGTCTGTAGTTTGGGGGATTGTATTTGTCGCCTTTTTTGTAAATGGGATTGACATTTGCGTGTTTCCAGTCGTGGGGAAGTGTTCCTGTGGTGAGTGAGCATGTAAATATTTTTGTAAGGATTGGAGCTGTGATGTCTTTGAGTTCTTTCAATATTCTGCCATGAATGTTGTCGGGGCCAGTTGCTTTATGTGGATTTATATTGTTCAGTAGTTTGTGTATGCCCTGTTGTGTTATGTGGATGTCTGGCATAATTGGGTGTGGTGAAGTTCCTTTGTCAGGTATGGTTGTATTCAGGTATGGTTGTATTCTGTTCTTGTGTGAAAGCAGACTGGAATGGTTGGTTTAAGATGTTGGCTTTGTCAGTTGTGTCCGTCAACAGATGTCCGTCTTTCCGTAGGGCTGTGATGTCAGAGTTTTCTTTCTTAGTTGTTTTTATGTACGAGAAAAGTTTTTTGGGATTGTGTTTTTTGTTAGGGTGTGAGGGTCGAGGTTCGTCTATTGGTATGTCTGTTATCATTTTTTCTAGGTAGTTGAGGTATGCGTTTCTGGTTTGTTTTTGTAGTTCTGATTTTATTGCTTTATATTTATGTTTGATTTCTGGTTTGGATTTATACTGTTTGTGTAAGCGTTTGGATTTGTTTATGAGTTGGCGAATGGGGCGGGTTATCCAAGGGAGTTTGGATTTGTGTGTGATGTGCTTGGTGGGTATGTTTTTGTCTATGGATTTGTTTAGTGTTGTTTTGAAGGAGTGCCAGATCTCCTTTACTACATAAAAACACCCTCTTCATGAATGAAGAGGGCCCGACTCCCGGGAACACCCGTACGTCGTATGGAACGTGCGCACAAAACGATAGTAATGGAGCTGATCTATCTAAAGTACGCTCTAGATCAATATAGTCATATATACATGTACGTCCTTCCTCTACAACGGCCAGTACGGGAGTGACGCTACCCTAAAAAACGCGGGTGCGCAATGACCCATGGTCACTCTCAATATAACCTCTGAACCCTGGCAGACAGGTTTGCACAGGTGTTACATAACAGTGTAGTATAAACACTCACGTACTACACACAGGTAAACATATACGGTAACCTTATGTACATATTTGTTAATACAAATGTTAATACAAATACCAAATAAATTAATGCTAATTTATACAAATGCAAATGTCAAATAATTGACACTGTTACATTAACCATTGATTTTTTTATTCCACCCATATTATAATGTCAACTGTGTGTACATAATACATACCTTTGACAATACCCATTGATTGGATATGTTTGCTTCATTGTCTTAGTAATTTGCTTTACCATCTTTTGTAGACTTGACTATAGATTTGCTGCAGTACAGATAAGAGCAGAATTTGATAAACACAAAGATGAACGAGATATGGAGAAAATTGATAAACTGATAGCGGACACAAAAGAAAAAATATTCCTGACAGTACCAAAAACTAAGCAGTGTAAGTGAACAAGTTCTATGTTATACAATTGTCTTGTAAAGTTTACCTCAAGACATATGCCACATCCAGGATTTGGGAGCCATTGGAGTATCATTGTCAATTTATATATAATTAAGATATATATACATAATTCACAACTTGCTATTAAATTATTACATTTCTATGATCAGTAAACAACCCTAAAGGATATGAAAATTCCTAGTAATCCTGCACCGACAATAAGCAGGTAAAATAAAATAAAAAATCTTAATCAGGATCAAAGAACCAGCCTTCACTTAATTATATCCACCCCTTGAATATGTCACCAGAACTTAAGACAACAGAATGCACAAGTAATTTGGTCCTTTGAAGTTACACAAAGAAATCAAATTCAAAGGAAGTCTCTGCACTTTACAGGACCTGAACTAGCTATAGCTGCTTCATGTTTCTATGAGATAGTTCAGGGATACATATAACATCAGTGATAGTAACCCATGGTGCATCAAGGATGCCCCATTTCTATCTAGTGCAATAATCCACCTGTTATCAAGTCATGGAAGTCACAAGGCTTTTTAATTTCATTTGTAGGCCACTTTTACCTTAACTCTGATATACTGCTTAGATATTTTATAGAGCTTTTTAGAATCAAAATTACAATTGATATTTTGTCATTATGAATTCAGTGTCCAACATTGGCATGTACAGTTTTATAATTAACTTTATTCTTTACAGTTGAACATTGTCCTAGAGGTATTGCACATGGCAGATATGACGTTAGTCCTGATATGGTAAGTGGATCCGAGAGACTATGCCGGTAGCTATAGTTAAATGTTGACTGGGACTGCAGTCACAAAATTTTATGTTTTAGTAAGTTTGTCAAAGAGCAGCATAGTACAAAACACTTCAAACAAGTTGATGTTTTAATCATGAATTGATTTCTATAAATTTAGATTTATAAGGTTCAACTTAGATAAACTGTAACATTTTCTAGTTACATTTAGCTGGTGCTGACTGTGATAATTGTTAGAATAATTAAGTGTTTCAAACCTACACAGTAGTTCGGTAGACCTGTATAGTTAGTTACCTGTGGGATAGTTACCAGAGCTTTTTCTAGGGGCTTTTTAGGGCCGATAATGGGCCCCATTCCCAATGGAAATTATTTCAAATTTATACCCAAAAATACAGGTTAGTCCTGGAAACTTCCTTCCCTATTCGCCAATATCTTTCTCAAAATAAGGTAAAAAGGCCCCTTCCCAATTAAGTGGAAAAAAGCCCTGGTTACCATCTATTGCAACAAGACCAGGGTGATGTAGCCCAATGATTTAGCTTTTAATGAGTGCTAATAGGTATATATCAATTTTCTTTGATTTACTATACTCAAGGCATGGAAATCGTTGCATGTTTTAACTTAAATGTACATGGTACACATTTAATGAAGAACATCAGTAAACCTATTAGTTATCTCCCCTTTAAACAGAAATTACCACTATTTGTAACCAATAGCCTTTGAGATGTATTTATTAATCCATCAATTAAATATGTGTAAAAATAAGGAAACCAGTCGAACACTTATGTTCATCTTGTATTTACAGGTATTTGATTTTTATCATCCCTTGGAGAAGGCAGCCTACCCGAAGTACTTTGCCAAGCGAGAGTTAGCCAAGCGTGACCACATTTTGTGGTGGGAGAAAACATACGGCAACACAGAGAGCCATGCAAAGAATTAACTGCATTTTTTGTGAAATTTTCATGGTAGCTTTCTGGATTCTTAAGTTGGAACTGGAAAGTAAAGTTGACAACAAATTGTGTTGAGGCAATTAGTTTGTCAGATTGGAATCCAGTCAATGGACATGAGTAGAATATCAACTTTAATTCTTGTTAAACTTTTCCATCGGTATTGTTCTTTTGTGTATGAAACAAATGTGCTATCCAATAAATGATTGATTACAATATGAGCTAGATATTTTATATGTTAACATTGGACAAAGTAGAATAAACCTCTGTTCAGTACGTGGTGATTGAGTGGCATCATGGCTTTGATGATTCATAGGTGATAGACCTAATGGGAAAGAAATTAGAGAAAATTCTGTTTTCTAAGCATGCACAACCCAAGTTTTACAGATTTCATGAATGAAGCAGCAGTGTTCACAAGAATTTTCCAAAATATGAGTGGCATTGAGAGATTATTTTGTCAAGTATTGAAATACACACTATATAATTCAGTCTTCAACCAAGTGATAAAAACCACACTGTGGCATTGGTTTTTAAGCCATACAATGTATATGGTGGCGTGGTTTTGAAGTCATTTGTCTGTCACCTAGCCAGCCATAGTTTGATCTGTGGCACAGGCAAGGTCACCAGCGCGAT
The DNA here is from genome assembly GCF_041381155.1 of Argopecten irradians. Taxonomy (NCBI): domain Eukaryota; kingdom Metazoa; phylum Mollusca; class Bivalvia; order Pectinida; family Pectinidae; genus Argopecten; species Argopecten irradians. The sequence continues at coordinate 48,492,262 of NC_091135.1, read as the reverse complement.
TATAGGGATATTACTGTTTACCCCACCCTTGCATTACCAAGGAAATAATTGTAAGTCTGAAGCTGTGGCCATTATTTTTCACATAGACAATAACATGGCCGACAGATGAAATCAAAATAGGATAGGACAGTACATTACAGTATATATATCATGGATTTTTAAAGGTTTTATTTGTGATCACTATTTCTCAGATAAAACTGAAGGTGCTCATGATAAGGTTATCTGTGTTGTGCGGCTTGTATTTTGAGACCAATCTAAAAACAACATGGATAACAGGGTATCATTTGGGATTTATATCATTGTGAAAAATAAATCTTTAGTTATCGTTATTTCTTTTAAAGATGCTCCACCGCCGACGAAAATCGTACTCTTCATGCGTACAATAATTGATGTTTAATCATGTATATATACGTCCAATTAACACAGAAAAAAAAAAAAAAATTGTTTTGCATTTGGTGCAGGCGCAATCAGTACTTCATTCCATATAGGTAGAACAAAGTGCCACAGAATTTTTTTGGGATGCAATTAATTGTTTTCGATATTTTTATCTTGAAATACAATTACAAGCTCAAACATTTCATGGGTGGTAATTGTGTAAAGTAACTTTTGTAACTGAAAAAAATTACTAACTTGTCTGCTCTTGTTTTTATCCCCCGCCCAACAAAGTTGGCGGGGGATATACAAATGGGTTCCGTCCGTCCGTCCGTCCGTCCGTACGAATGGTTTCCGGAGCATAACTCTAAAACCAGTAGAGATATTTCCACGAAACTTCATACACAGATTGGTCTTATGGTCTAGTAGTGCCTTTTGCTATTTTTAGGTTTTCATTTTATTGCATTTTTTCCGTAACCATGGAAACATTGCTGAAAATATCATATTTTTGTACCAGGTTCGTTTCCGGAGCATAACCCTAAAACCAGAAGAGATATTTCCAAGAAACTTCATAGACACATTGGTCTTATGGTCTAGTAGTGCCTTTTGCTATTTTAAGGTTTTCACTTTTTGTACTTTTTTCTGTAACCATGGAAACATTGCTGAAAATGGCAGATTTTTATGTAAGAATCGTTTCCGGAGCACAACTCTAAAACCAGCAGAGATATTTCCATGAAACTTCATAGACACATTGTTCTTATGGTCTAGTAGTGCCTTTTGCTATTTCTAGGTTTTCATTTTTTGCACTTTTTCCGTAACCATGGAAACATTGCTGAAAATATCATACTTTTGTACCAGGTTCGTTTCCGTAGCATAACTCTAAAACCAGCAGAGATATTTCCAAGAAACTTCATAGACACATTGTTCTTATGGTCTAGTAGTGCCTTTTGCTATTTTTAGGTTTTCACTTTTTGTGCTTTTTCCTGTAACCATGGAAACATTGCTGAAAATATCATATTTTTGTAGCAGGTTCATTTCCGGAGCATAACTCTAAAACCAGCAGAGATATTTCCACGAAACTTCATAGACACATTCTTTTTATGGTCTAGTAGTACCTTTTGCTATTTTTAGGTTTTCAGTTTTTGCACTTTTTCCGTTACCATGGAAACATTGCTGAAAATATCATGGTAAATGGTAAATGTTACTTTGCAAAACTCCACCCATCTTTGTGTATATAGTCTAATATAAATGTCAAGGCTGTATACCTGATTCAACAATTGCAGCCCCGCTCTACTTGAATTATACTCCATTTTTCTTTAGCTCAACTTCCTTTTTCCTGTTCTTTTTTCATACACATAAGTCTCCACAATCAAACTTACTTCAGCTTTGATATTTCCATTGGCGGGGGATCTGAATGACTATGTCCTTGTTTTATTGAGGAAATATACTATTTGTCAGCGATGGGGCATCTTTAATAGAAAGACTAGGTCATTTTTCCTAAAATTCATACATAGGTTTCGCATGGTCTCCTGAATTATGAACAAAGCATATGCCCATCCTTTGTTTTGAAAAAATTGGCTAGCTTTTGCATTATGTTACTTTCTATTTTTAAATGTTAAATGTTTCTTTTCATTTGACCGATATTGTAGATAGTTTAACTCAGTCTTTATATATAGACTCATCTCCCTTGCTGGTAGGTATTGATTTGGAGGTCATTATTTTGTGAACAAAATTTACATTGTTTCCTCTGAAAAGTGCGAGGTTACTTTCGCAAGGGCAGATAACTCTGCAATATGCAAATACAGAAACCAAAATTCCCCTGGAATCTTATTACCAGTATACATGTGCATCTACATTAGCAAAATAATGAGACATAATGATAAGTTTTCCAAACCATGTAAACAAAATGAATAACTAAACATCAGAAAATTATGTTTTTCCATAACAATGTATTTAATGGTGAAGAATGCCCTGCTCATCTCGCTCAGTCTTACAGTATAAAAAACACCATCAGTCATTTTCCACGACCACATATTTTTTCTGTGATGTAAGTCTGAGGTCTATTTCGGAATCATCACTTGATGAACAAGAGTCACTTGAGTCATTATTATATGCACCAACTCCTGGCAGTATGCCAATAATCCTCGCTGTGCCACACCCATTTGTCACTGGGGCAGGAGTATCTGTCGTAGAGTCTGCAATTAAAGAATTATAATATGCCATTGTATATAACAATAACAATTCATGACAATGCCACAACAACAGACTGACATCTACCTCTAGGAAGGACTGTTATCCAGGATGCCAACTTATACTTCAACCCTCGATTTGTAACAAAGGGACAGAACTCTGATAAGGCGGTACTAATCTTGTTCTATATAGATTATGCACATCTACAGTGTATACTCCTCCCTAACTTTGTTGCAAGACAGGGAGGGGGTATAAAATGTTTCAGTCTGACTATAAATAATAGTTGGAAATATTGTTGTATTCTACACAAGGACACATTTGGCATTCAAGGACAAATTATTAATTTTTATTTGTTTCATACTAAATCCAACTCTCTGATTGGCAGATTCTTTTTCTATGAAGAAAAAATCTGAGAATGGTGCGAAAATCCGACATAATCATGTCGTCACAATAGAGACGTCGATGTTGCATATTGATTAAGAAAAAAAAACCATTGAAAAATAAAAACAATTGTATGTTTACGCGTACTTTATGCTATCAAGTAGTCAGAAAAATAATTATAAGCATTGTTGTAACCATTTTTAGGTCATCTGACCCAAAGGGTCAGGATGACCTATTGTCATCATGCACCGTCCGTCGTCGTCCGCCGTCCGCCGTCCGCCGTCCGTAAACTTTTCATTCAAACGACTTCTTCTCTCAATAACCGGAAGGCCCAGGGTACTCATATTTGGCCTGTAGGTTGCTGGGATGAAGGGCTACCAAGTTTGTTCAAATGAATGACCTTGACCTTCATTCAAGGTCACAGGGGTCAAATAGGCTAAAATCTTTAAACGACTTCTTCTCAAAAACCAGAAGGCCCAGGGTTCTGATATTCAGCCTGTAGGATGCTGGGATGAAGGGCTACCAAGTTTGTTCAAATAAATGACCTTGACCTTCATTTAAGGTCACAGGGGTCAAATAGGCTAAAATCCTTTAAACAACTTCTTGTGAATAACTAAGAGGTCTAGAGACCAGATATTAGGCCTGTGGCATGCTGGGATGAAGGGCTACGAAGTTTGTTCAAATGAATGACCTTGACCTTCATTCAAGGTCAAAGGGGTCAAAAAGGCTAAAATCTGTAAACGACTTCTTCTCAAGAACCACAAGGCCCAGGGTACTGATATTGGGCCTGTAGGATGCTGGGATGAAGGGCTACCAAGTTTGTTCAAATAAATGACATTGACCTTCATTCAAGGTCACAGGGGTCAAATAGGCTAAAATCTTTTAAACAACTTCTTGTGAATAACTAAGAGGCCTAGAGACCTGATATTAGGCCTGTGGCATGCTGGGATGAAGGGCTACCAAGTTTGTTCAAATGAATGACCTTGACCTTCATTCAAGGTCAAAGGGGTCAAATAGGCTAAAATCTTTAAACGACTTCTTCTGGAGAACCAGAAGGCCCAGGGTACTGATATTGGGCCTGTGACATGCTGGGATGAAGGGCTACCAAGTTTGTTCAAATGAATGACCTTGACCTTCATTCAAGGTCAAAGGGGTCAAATAGGCTAAAATCCTTTAAACAACTTCTTCTCAAGAACCAGAAGGCCACAACTTCTTGTGAATAACTAAGAGGCCTAGAGACCGGATATTAGGCCTGTGGCATGCTGGGATGAAGGGCTACCAAGTTTGTTCAAATGAATGACCTTGACCTTCATTCAAGGTCAAAGGGGTCAAATAGGCTAAAATCTTTAAACGACTTCTTCTCGAGAACCAGAAGGCCCAGGGTACTGATATTGGGCCTGTGACATGCTGGGATGAAGGGGTACCAAGTTTGTTCAAATAAATGACCTTGACCTTCATTCAGGGTCAAAGGGGTCAAAAAGGCTAAAATCTTTAAACGACTTCTTATCAAGAACCAGAAAGCCCAGGGTACTGATATTGGGCCTGTGACTTGCTGGGATGAAGGGCTACCAAGTTTGTTCAAATGAATGACCTTGACCTTCATTCAAGGTCAAAGGGGTCAAATAGGCTAAAATCCTTTAAACAACTTCTTGTGAATAACTAAGAAGCCTAGAGACCTGATATTAGGCCTGTAGAATGCTGGGATGAAGGGCTACCAAGTTTGTTCAAATAAATGACATTGACCTTCTTTCAAGGTCATAGGGGTCAAATATGCTAAAATCTTTAAACGATTTCTTCTTAAGAACCAGAAGGCCTAGGGTACTGATATTGGGCCTGCAGGATGCATGGATGAAGGGCTACCAATTTTGTTCAAATAAATGACCTATGACCACCGTTCAAGGTCACAGGGGTCAAATAGGCTAAAATCTTTAAACGACTTCTTCTCGAGAACCAGAAGGCCCAGGGTACTGATATTCGGCCTGTGACATGTTGGGATGAAGGGCTACCAAGTTTGTTCAAATGAATGACCTTGACCTTCATTCAAGGTCAAAGGGGTCAAATAGGCTAAAATCCTTAACTTCTTCTCAAGAACCAGAAGGCCACAACTTCTTGTGAATAACTAATAGGCCTAGAGACCGGATATTAGGCCTGTGGCATGCTGGGATGAAGGGCTACCAAGTTTGTTCAAATGAATGACCTTGACCTTCATTCAAGGTCAAAGGGGTCAAATAGGCTAAAATCTTTAAACGACTTCTTCTCGAGAACCAGAAGGCCCAGGGTACTGATATTGGGCCTGTGACATGCTGGGATGAAGGGCTACCAAGTTTGTTCAAATAAATGACCTTGACCTTCATTCAGGGTCAAAGGGGTCAAAAAGGCTAAAATCTTTAAACGACTTCTTCTCAAGAACCAGAAAGCCCAGGGTACTGATATTGGGCCTGTGACTTGCTGGGATGAAGGGCTACCAAGTTTGTTCAAATGAATGACCTTGACCTTCATTCAAGGTCAAAGGGGTCAAATAGGCTAAAATCCTTTAAACAACTTCTTGTGAATAACTAAGAGGCCTAGAGACCTGATATTAGGCCTGAAGAATGCTGGGATGAAGGGCTACCAAGTTTGTTCAAATAAATGACCTTGACCTTCTTTCAAGGTCATAGGGGTCAAATATGCTAAAATCTTTAAACGATTTCTTCTTAAGAACCAGAAGGCCTAGGGTACTGATATTGGGCCTGCAGGATGCATGGATGAAGGGCTACCAAGTCTGTTCAAATAAATGACCTATGACCACCATTCAAGGTCACAGGGGTCAAATAGGCTAAAATCCTTTAAACAAGTTCTTGTGAATAACTAAGAGGCCTAGAGACCTGATATTAGGCCTGTCGCATGCTGGGATGAAGGGCTACCAATTTTGTTCAAATGAATGACCTTGATCTTCATTCAAGGTCATAGGGGTCAAATAGGCTAAAATCTTTAAACGACTATGTTGTATTGTACTATTAGTCAGATGACCGTTAAGGCCCATGGGCCTCTTGTTTAACTTCATAGGGTTATGAAATAAATTTTGTTTGCAAACTTTTGTGAGAATCCCCAACGCAAATTCACTCAGTTTGCAAACAAAGTTTCTTTCATACCCCTATGAAGTTAAAAAATAGTAACATCAATGCTTAAATAAGTATGGAAAATGATAAAACTGCAGAAATGAGAAATTCTACATCTGACAAATGGTTATATAATGTAGTTCAATGATTCATGCTGTTTCATTGACTTGCCACATGCAGTCTCTAAAATATTACAACTTTCAACAAATTTTGACTTGATGATTTCTGTCTCTTAGACATGAATGATTCTAGACTAAATTTCAAAATAGAGGGGAGATAATCTAGTAAGTTTATGAAAATGGCTGTAAACAGAAGCCATAGTAATCAGAAAACAAAATACCATGAAAGTGGATTGAAGCATGGAAACAAATTTTGTATTCATGATAAAAGTGGCCTCCTTTTAATTTTGTCACACATAAACAAACGTATTCTAAGAATGAGATTATAAAAATAACTGTACCTTTTTCAGGAGATTGTTTCCTCTTCTTACCATCCTCTACAGAATCAGACCTATAACACCATGGGTTATAAATTAAATATAATTACACACTAATTTGTATCTAGAACTAACCTTTTTGACTAAATTATCTCCATTCAGATACTCTGGATGGGTGTTCATGTTAAAACATAGGAAAAGCATTAAAACTAAAAAGAAACTTACTGCTACTTGAATATCATACAAATAACAATCAAATATAGATTTCATTTTACAATAAAAAGAGGTTAAATTCAGATTCCTTCCTAAATTATGAATACTGATATATGAATGATATTTATACCAGTACCATCAGAGTAAATACCGATATATGACTGATATTTACACGAGTACCATCAGAGTAAATACCGATATATGACTGATATTTACACCAGTACCATCAGAGTAAATACCGATATATGAATGATATTTATACCAGTACCATCAGAGTAAATACCGATATATGACTGATATTTACACCAGTACCATCAGAGTAAATACCGATATATGACTGATATTTACACCAGTACCATCAGAGTAAATACCGATATATGACTGATATTTACACCAGTACCATCAGAGTAAATACCGATATATGACTGATATTTACACCAGTACATCAGAGTAAATACCGATATATGACTGATATTTACACCAGTACCATCAGAGTAAATACTGATATATGACTGATATTTACACCAGTATCATCAGAGTAAATACTGATATATGACTGATATTTACACCAGTACATCAGAGTAAATACCGATATATGACTGATATTTACACCAGTACATCAGAGTAAATACTGATATATGACTGATATTTACACCAGTACATCAGAGTAAATACTGATATATGACTGATATTTACACCAGTACCATCAGAGTAAATACCGATATATGACTGATATTTACACCAGTACCATCAGAGTAAATACCGATATATGACTGATATTTACACCAGTACATCAGAGTACTTTGTGTTTTATACCACAATAAAGTATATCACAGTTAATTACTGGAGATGTCACAAAAATATTGTACTTGTAAGACAGGAAGAACTAACTGTGTAATACATAAACTTCTACAAACCCTTTCCGTTTCACAGCGCCAGCTAAAAGTGACATCTGAGACTTTTTATTTTGTGCAGCACCAATTTGGGGTTTGGCTGGAGCTTTTCTTTCTTCAGATAGCTTTGCCTCTATCACTTTGGATACTGAAGCATCCTGATCAAGGTTAAGGCTTATACACAAATCATAAAACTGCACAAAAATTTACAATCACCTTCTTTGTATCAGATACATGTAACTGACTGACACAGTAATACACATAAATAACTGCTAAGGGGTAGGAATCAAACAGTTCATTCTGGATCAATCAAGTCTTTTTATTATCCAGAGTAACTTTTTTTGAGTAGGCAGAAATTATTATAGTATATATGTTATGTGAGTGGAACACAAAATATCAATATATTTACAGTATTTGTATCTGCTTCCAATGGTAAATAACTGTGCATACCATCAATTTAATGTCTGATGTATTTATTGTATCATTCTTACAAGTTAACCAAATTTCTAGATTGATTTCAACATATATGCTTGGTAGTAAAATTAAAAGACCATTTAGTTTCAAGAATAACTCTCAAAACTGTTATGATTTTAATTAATGGGGGTCTGTCATAATTAAAAAAGATGCACATTTGTGGAGACAATATTGTTCTTGCTTAATCCTCAGAAAATGAAATAACCATTGATAAAGGATACTTTGATTTCGTTGAGTATATCCTTCTCCTCTTGGTGTCTTGCCTTCATCATATCCATCTGATTCTTTGATACATACTCAAGAAACCCAGCCTCATCTTCATCCAAGCCTTTCACACTGTTCTCTACAAAAACAAGATAAACTAGAACTGTCGCCAGAGTGGACGACTAGTACTTCCCACTGCACTGGTTACTCCATTAATTGGGAACATTGCAGACCCTATAAAGTTTACTCAATTCCCTTTTATGGCAGGGTTCTGTGTACCAACTTTTATAAAAAACAAGAGGCCCAGAGGGCCTGTATCGCTCACCTGGTTTGTAATGCCAAGTAATGTTCTGAATACAGGTTCATTGTTTCTTTTCTGAAGGAATTTTAATATTAACCTCTAAGTCCCCTATTGGGCCCCACCCCTCCTGCCCCCAGGGGGTCAGAGCCAAAGTTCTGTTCGCCTTCCCCCAAGGATGTTTATGGCCAAATTTGGTCACAATCCAAGCAAAACTCTAGGACAAGTAGCGATTTATAGGATTTACCTTTATTTCACCTATTGGGCTACACCCGTCCTGCCCCCGGGGGATCAGAGCCAAAATTTATTCAAGTTCTGTTTCCCTTCCACCCAGGGTGTTTGTGGCCAAATTTGGTTACAATACGTGCAGATCTCTATGACAAGTAGCGATTTAAAGGATTTACCTCTATTTCCCCTATTGGGCCCCACCCCTCCTGTCCCCGGGGGATCAGAACCAAAATTTTTTCAAGTTCTGTTTCCCTTCCCCCAAGGATGTTTGTGCCAAAATTTGCTTACAATACGTGCAGAACTCTATGACTAGAAGCGATTTAAAGGATTTACCTCTATTTCCCCTATTGGGCCCCGCCCCTCCTGCCCCCGGGGGGTCAGAGCCAAAATTTATACAAGTTTCTGTTCCCCTTCCCCAAAGGATGTTTGTGGCCAAATTTAGTTACAATCCATGCAGAACTCTAGGACAAAGTAGCGATTAATAGAATTTACCTCTATTTTCCCTATTGGGCCCCCCCGCCCCTCCTGCCCCCGGGGGGACCAGAGGCAAAATTTATACAAGTTCTGATCCCCTTCCCCCAAGGATGTTTGTGGTCAAATTTGGTTACATTTCATTCAGAACTCTATGACTAGTAGCAATTTAAAGAATTTACCTCTATTTCCCCCTATTGGGCCCCGCCCCTCCTCCTGCCCCCGGGGGGTCAGAGCCAAAATTTATTACAAGTTCTGTTTTGCTTCCAAAAAGGATGTTTGTGGCCAAATTTGGTTACAATTCATGTAGAACTCTATGACTAGTAGCGATTTATAGGATTTACCTCTATTTCCCCTAATTGGGCCCGCCCCTCCTCCTCCGGGGGATCAGAGCCAAAATCAATACAAAGTTCTGTTTCCCTTCCACCCAGGGTGTTTTGTGGCCAAAATTTTGGTTACAATACGTGCAGATCTCTATGACAAGTAAGCGATTTAAAGGATTTACCTCTATTTCCCCTATTGGGCCCCGCCCCTCCTGTCCCCGGGGGATCATAACCAAAAATTATTCAAGTTCTCTGTTTCCCTTCCCCCAAGGATGTTTGTGGTCAAATTTGCTTACAATACGTGCAGAACTCTATGACTGAAAGCGATTTAAAGGATTTACCTCTATTTCCCCTATTAGGCCCTGCCCCTCCTACCCCCAGGAAGGTCAGAGCCAAAATTTATACAAGTTCTGTTTGCTTCCAAAAAGGATGTTTGTGGCCAAATTTGGTTACAATTCATGTAGAACTCTATTGGGCACTAGTAATAGCGATTTAGATTACAGACAATATAGCAATTTAAAGAATTTAACCTCTAATTTCCCCTATTGGGCCCCGCCCCTCCTGCCCCAGGGGGATCAGAGCCAAAATTTATACAAGTTCTGTTCCCCTTCCCCCAAGGATGTTACAATTGATGTGGCTAATTTATAGATTATACAATCTATGCAGAAGCTCTAGGACAGAGTCCAAAATTTTACAGTTCTGTTTCCCCTTCCCCCAAGCGATTTAATGAAATTACCAGATTAACTATTTACCTGCTATTTCCCTATTGGGCCCCCGCCCCTCCCTGCCCCAGGGGGTCAAGCCAAAATTTATACAAGTTCTGTTCCCCCACCCCCAAAAATGTTTGTGGCTAATTGTTGGTTACAATCCATGCAGAACTTAGGACAAGTAAGCGATATAAAGAATTTACCTCTATTTCCCCTATTGGGCCCCGCCCCTCCTGACCCCCGGGGGGTCAGAGCCAAAATTTATACAAGTTCTGTTCTCCGCCTCCCCCAAGAATGTTTGTGGCTAATTTTGGTTACAATCAATGCAGAACTCTAGGACAAGTAGCGATTTAAAGAATTTACCTCTATTTCCCCTATTGGGCCCCGTCCCTCCTGCCCCCGGGGGGTCAGAGCCAAAATTTATACAAGTTCTGTTCCCCTCCTCCCCCAAGGATGCTTGTGGCCAAATTTGGTTACAATCCATGCAGAACTCTATGACTATTAGCGATTTTAAAGGAAATGTTGACGGAATGGACGGACCGGACGACGGACGCCGCGCCATGACATAAGCTCACCGGCCCTTGGCCAGGTGAGCTAAAAAATCAATGTCAAGTAGTTTAGGAGGAGTTCACCAGACAATGTTGTGTCTACAGACAGACAGACAGACAGACAGACAGACAGACCTGATTCTATGTAAATACAATTAATGAAATTACTGTTGCCAAATCATTAGTTTGTGTGTGCAAAAATGTACATGTATTATCTTCTATTCAAAAACACCAAGAGGAGATAACTCTATAATTATAACATATTTGTCAATTATAAAAAAATCAAACTAAACATATACCTCAACCTGGTACCTATACTCACTCAAATAAAATAACAAAGTTGATATAAAGACAACTCACTAGCCAAGGGTAAAGTAGTCTACGATAATGAACCCTTGGCAGATGCCACGTCAAAACTAAAGTTTCGGACTGCCCCGCACCTGCTGGATCACCGCAGTTGCACCCCTTCCATTTATGTAACAAGCAACCAATGAAATTTTGTCAGGAGATCACAGTTTATTTTGCATAATTTGGTATTAACCCAGGGGAAAAATAGGTACCTTTTAGGTACTTTTTTAGGTGTACCTAAGGTATACCTTAGGTATACCTAAGGTATACCTTAGGTACTTTTATGGTAAGAAAGAAAAAGAGGGAGAATGATGAGGGGTTTTATATAGTCAATATAGGTACATTTTAGGTATGTTTTAGGCACAGTTTAGGTATACCTAATATGTGCCTAGTGGCATGATGTGCCTAAAACATACCCGAAAGCTACCTAAAACATACCCAGAGAAATATACCTAAAAGATACCCGAAACATACAAAGTACCTAAAACATACCCGAAAGCTACCTAAAATGTACCCGAAAGCTACCTAAAACATACCCGAAAGCTACCTAAAACATACCCAGAGAAATATACCTAAAAGATACCCGAAACATACAAAGTACCTAAAACATACCCGAAAGCTACCTAAAATGTACCCGAGAGCTACCTAAAACATACCCGAAAGCTACCTAAAACATACCCGAAAGCTACCTAAAAGGTACCCGAGAGCTACCTAAAACATACCCGAAAGCTACCTAAAATGTACCCGAAAGCTACCTAAAACATACCCGAAAGCTACCTAAAACATACCCGAAAGCTACCTAAAAGGTACCGAAGCTACCTAAAACATACCCGAAAGCTACCTAAAACATACCCGAAAGCTATACTACCTAAAAGTACCCGAAAGCTACCTAAAACATACCCGAAAGCTACCTAAAACATACCCGAAAGCTACCTAAAACATACCCGAAAGCTACCTAAAACATACCCGAAAGCTACCTAAAAGGTACCCGAGAGCTACCTAAAACATACCCGAAAGCTACCTAAAACATACCCGAAAGCTACCTAAAACATACCCGAAAGCTACCTAAAAGGTACCCGAGAGCTACCTAAAACATACCCGAAAGCTACCTAAAACATACCCGAAAGCTACCTAAAAGGTACCCGAAAGCTACCTAAAAGGTACCCGAGAGCTACCTAAAACATACCCGAAAGCTACCTAAAACATACCCGAGAGCTACCTAAAACGTACCCGAAAGCTATCTAAAACATGTCCCATGTTTTTTAACATGAACTCACAACTCATTAAAAACATGATATAGAAATATGAAAATAGAAAACATTTAAAAAGTTTATTGTAATTTTAAAAATTGCTTTTTAAACAAAACAAATCTGATCAATTGCAAGTCACAAAAATAATCAACATAATATTATTGATAGTTGAATACATCATTCAAGATACATAGTCACTGTTCGATGCAGTAATTTTCAAAAGCTTTACTATCCATGTCCTTTTAGCATTTTCACATCAATTAATCCATCATAAGACACTGGATGTGGCGATGTAATCTTAGGGAAAGGGTACAGTGTTTCCATGTCGATTGCAACTGATGAATATATCTCTTCACAATGTGGACGGATTTGCACAGGATAATGTTGTTCTGGTGATTCTTGTTGGAGTTTACTGAAAGAATAATGGTAATATTAAAAGCATGCAGGAATCCAAAAGATCTAAACACCAGTAGTTATCGAAATATGTAATCACTAATGCAATTCAACACTGAAACAGTTTTTGAAAGATTTGATGAATGGTTTACACCATCTAAACAACGGCATTCTAGATATGCAAACATTCAGAAGGAGTTAACAAGAGTTAACAAAATATGAAGCAAGGCCACTTTACATCATTGGATGCAGACATATTGAAGTTTCCGCTAATATTAACAAATCAAACGCTTTATTATAATAAGCTCATTAAAAATTGTTTTACTCAACTTAGGGAAACAAATGCTTACACATTTTGATTTAACAGTCAACAAGAATTTCTTTCAATGAGACTACCATTCCACATCTCCACCATTAACTAAAGTCCTACTGTAAATATGTTAGACTATTCTTAGTTGTATATGTATGTCAAAGGTCACAATGTAGGTCATGATAACCCACCAGATATAAACCAAGAAGTTCCAGTGAATTGAAGTATAGGTATAAGAGCCTAGTAATACTTGGCCCATCCTAGATTTCCAGGGGTTACGATCACTTATAATCTTTTACACCCTGGGAATATGTCATAGCGAAACTGAAGGCTCTGTGTATGACATCAGATGAGAAGATAGTTTGGTCCTTTGATATACATCAAAAGACTCAATTAACTGTACATTGCATGGCTTTGAAGTTGAGCATCACTAAATCTCTAGATCTGCTGCAGGCCTGTGATTGGTCAGTTTTTTCTCTTGAACTGCCTTCAGTTTTGCTATGATATGTTCCAGCGAAATCAAGGTTATAAGTGATCATATAACCCTTTGAAATCAAGGTCTTGATTTTACATTTAGGACCTGGAAAAGTTTTCGAAAAAGAACATTACCTAATAAAGAATTGATTTTATCACCAAAAAGGATATTTTAGTTTTTTTTTTTTTTAAATTGTTTCCCCTCATTTAACTATTAAATACCTTTAAGTCACATTTGCTTTGCATACAACACTGAAAATAAACTAAACATGAAGTTTACCCTACATGTACATGAAATTAATCTATTTTAATAAAATCCTTACATACATTACCACGCCTAATATAATCATCTTTTGTAGTGTATATGCCGGGGGAAGTGTCTTCTCCACTTTTTAACTCCAATGCACACAGCAGTATTACCTGATGAAAGTAAAAAAAAAAAATGAATGAAGGATAGCGACCAATTATAATAATTATAAGAATGATGTAATATGTTAGTGGTTTCTCAATTAGAATTATCATCATTTCAATTAATATTTTAATTCATCTAGATTTGTGAATGAATTGATTAGTTGCTTTTGCACACAAACATTGATAATTCACAATTCATTTCCATATTTATGAGTATTTTTACCAATGAAAGTGTCTGATTGGTGCAAATCTCCAATAATTGGTCTAACTTGTGATTGTTTTCTTCTTTCCTCACCATGGCCCATTCTGATATTCCTGGAAAAAATTATATGAATCATTACAAGTTAATTGGAAGCATCATATATACATCAAGAAGTAAATTTCACCAAGATAAATACTAAATCATTAGAACCATAAATATGAAATATACTGTATATAAAATTCCAAAATATAAACAAATAAATTTTAATTTCATATTTATGTACAAATTGAAGATAAATATATATCTTCTACTTTCTATAGCTTGATTTCTTTATTCATATAAGACTATGTATCCAATTTAAAAATAAATTTCACAAATTTATATTTGAATTATAATTTTAATTAATCAAAATCCAGCCAATTACATGCAAATATGGACCCATAAAATGCTTTGTATTTCAAAATATTCCATGCATATTTGTAACAGCTTTCAATCATCAAAGTTTTGCAGCTTTGTTTAACAGAATATTAAGGAAAATTACCCGGACACTCTCTTTCTTTTCAATGTCGGTGACGATTATTGATGAGACCTACTTTTCTGTTGCCAGCATGAAGACAACGTCCAGATATATATTAATATTACAAGTTACATTTTTTAATTCAATAATAGTATATGGTGTGCAAAACATCACAACTTGCATACCAAAACCCATAAAAGACACTTTTTGAGCTAAATAACAAATAGACAGTAGGCCTACATATTTTCTTCTCAAACCGTGAATTCAAAAATAATAATAATAAACAATCAAAGATTCGTAAACAATCAAAATCGTTCAAACTCATGCTAAATTATGTATTTACCAAAATTTTGGTTCTGTGATGAAATACTTGGGGGAGTACAACGTATGACCGTGACTAATAATCTAAGCCGGCGCATTGCTTTCAGTTAGTTATACTGACTTATTTATTTACCGAAGACAAGACATGTCTCCTAAATTTTGGTTCTGTGATATTTTTAAAATTTTACAACCTGTTTGACTGCTATTTAGTAACGGTTTTTAATCGGGTTCATAGGCGTAATTTGAGCTACGTGAAAATTGAAATACGTACCTGAATTCTGACATATTAAACTTGCCGTGATTGATGAATCAGCTAACAGGCATGAAATAAACCCCCATCAAGTTGATTTTCTGTGGTATACAGGACAAAAACATCGTCTGTAGGCACGGCAAAGGAGAGCCTGGGTTGTTTACATTTTCAAATACTTCCGTAAACACATTTCCTCTATTTTCCCGCGAAAAGTCACGTGATTAACAAAGGGGATTCCCCGGCCGGGATTCCCCTGTACATCATAAACAAATCCTTGTCTCCGCGAGACTTTCGGCAAATATTTCAACTGGTGAAGTTGTTAATTGATTTAATTGTATAACTGAAGTGGTTTCTGGTGTTATTCTAGTAGAAAGAAGATAATTTAATCAGCGACAGCGTATTTACTACAACGGTGTTTACTGTTGGTTTCCGGCATGCAGACTGTGCCTCAGTCAGTCAGTGAAGCTTTCAGCACAAATATTTCGACCAATTTTGATGTTGATAATTGATGAAAGTAAATAAATAAAGTATTCCTGGTATTATTGTAATGGAAAGAATATTTACTCACAAGTATCAGTCTGACTAGCTATTTACGACAAAATTGTTTACTGTATACATATCGGTTTACGGCATGCAGCTTGGAGAACATGTTCACTACACGTGTGTTTATCACTAATTTGAACGATAATTTCCATACCTATAAAGTAGAGTGTTTGTTTAATCCAAGCTGGATAATGGGGACCCCAGACCCCTTTTAATGGAATTGTATGGATAGTTTGTTTAATTGCATGATAAAATTTAAAGGATTTATTTTGCATGTACATCGATCTCAATCTGGAATTTTAACACACCAATATTACAGGTATTTTGACGTAAATCTGTTCGTTGAAATCATCAAAATTATTTCAATAATGTTCTAAAACATGGTTTATTACATCCTGTAAGATGTTGAATTGAAACACATTTTAAATTGGCCATGTTTGGGGTTTAAGATTTAAGTTAATGCCAATGCAGGTGTGAAAATTTACATGTTTAGAAATGCCCTGTGATTTTGATTACCGTCATAAACCAAGCATATTTGTTTCTTATAATTTTCAAATAACTGTGATTAAATGATGAACAGAAGATTATACAAATGTTGAAAAGGAAAAATAATGAATTTATAGTATTATTGTGTTTAAATAATGATTATATATTTGAAGATAATTAAACGAAAATTTCTGAGGAAATTTGACACATCCAATTGCAAGACTACATGTAATTTAATTCACAGAAAACACAGGAAAGAAGTACATTTGAGAATGTAGAATATATTCAAGTCTTAATATGTACATGAATCAATTTATCATAGTCACATATTACTCCATCCTAACATATTTCAGATACTTGGACCTGGCATGGAAAAATCCTAAGTCAAAAATAGGTACATTTTAGGTACTTTGTAACATTCAGAAATGAAGTCAATATGAGGCACATTTTAGGTAGTCTAAAAAAAAAAAAAACTAAGTTGAAACTAGGTACATTATAGGTATTTCTAAAATATTCAAAGTCCACCATAGGCACAATTTAGGTACTTTGAGAATTACATTTGAGAATTTCAAAGTCCAAATTGGGTCAATTCCCTTTTATGGCAGGGTTCTGTATCCAACTTTTATAAAAAAAAAATCAAGTCAAGTAGTTTAGGAGGAATTCACCAGACAATGTTGTGTCTACAGACAGACAGACAGACAGACAGACCTGATTCTATGTAAATACTTTATGAAATTTCTGTTGCCAAATCATTAGTTTGTGTGCAAAAATGTACATGTATTATCTTCTATTCAAAAACACCAAGAGGAGATAACTCTATAATTATAACATATTTGTCAATTAGAAAAATCAAACTAAACATATACCTCAACCTGGTGCATATACTCACTCAATAAATAACAAAGTTGATATAAAGACAACTTCACTAGCCAAGGGTAAAGTAGTCTACGATAATGAACCCTTGGCAGATGCCACGTCAAAACTAAAGTTTCGGACTGCCGCACCTGCTGGATCACCGCAGTTGCACCCCTTCCATTTATGTAACAAGCAACCAATGAAATTTTGTCAGGAGATCACAGTTTATTTTGCATAATTTGTTTAACTTTGAGAAACAGAAACCACGCAAATATTTAATTTCCCAATTGGTTTGAAGAGCAACGTATCCATGTACTTCATTTAGCTTGTCTAAAACATTTAATAATTGACTAAATAGTAAATATTTCTTTGCTAGGAGCTGTTGTTGACAGTCATGGTATGCTTTAATTTACAAGCGAGAACTTCAATTTTGATGCGACATCGTCCAAGGGTTGCAGGTAGAGTATCGTACTGAATACCTTTGTCCAGCAAAGTTGATATAAAGATAAATTTCAAATATTTTGGGGTTTTTTGTACAGAAGAAAATTCTAAAAATAATAATAATTTCCTTTCTCCGTTTGTATAAGCTTACCACAGATATCTATATAAGAAATGGTTTTATTGGCCACAGCTGCCAAATCAATTCCATAGAACTTACTCAATTTATGTGTTTCCTCATACTCCTCTTGCTGTCTCATCTTCTGTTCTTGTAGTTTCTCAAACAATGATCGGTTATCCACAACTTCATCTGGACACTCTGGTTGTCGAATAAAACATATACAATAAACAGTAGCAAAATTAGTCATTGTAATTACTGTAATTAAATACATGCAACTGTTCTTGCCAAGAAAGAATGGGTAAAGACTTTGCTTTTTTTAAATGTGTAAAGGTTAAATAAAAGAAAACAGCCTGGTGCTTCATCACTTACAATAATGTAAATTCTTATCTTTTAAACAACAAAATATTTGATACATAGTTAAATTTTTATCAAAACTTATTATCTTGATTATACAAATGAATGTAAAATGTTTAAAATACATAACAAACTAGAACTGGAGGCCAACTTATACCCCCATCCCCTTTTTTGATATGAGGGTAAAGATCTAAAAAAAGGTGGAGTTATATTGTTCAGATAAGGTTACACACATCCATACTGTATAAGGATTATTGTCTCCAAATTTCGTTGAAATCCTTTCAGTTGTTAAGGAGGAGGGAGCCATTTTATCATATCAAAACAAAGGGGTATAACTAAAAAGACAAGAGGCCCAGAGGGCCTGTATCGCTCATCTGGTTTTTTTCAGTAATTATCACAAGACTCTGACAATTAGAAAAACAAGAGGCCCAGAGGGCCTGTATCGCTCACCTGGTTTTTTGTTAGTAATTATCACAAGAATCTGACAATTAGAAAAATAAGCAAAATTGACTCCCAAAATTTAATTTTGAATCACAACCATACAATGATGCTATTGATACCATACAAATATGCTATCCAATACATAGGTTCAGAGACAAAGTAATTTATATGAAAATAGTAGCCTAATTGACCTTTTTGACCTCGCATCTATTGCCGTTTAAGGCCCCGGGGGTCAGCCCTATCATTTGTACAATTTCAAATCCCAACCCTATAAGGATGCTACCATTGCATTAGGAGTGCTCTTCCATTTTTAGTTGCAGAGCAGAAGTCGTTTATATGGAAATAGCTAAATTGATCCCTTTTTACCCCACCCTTCAGGCTCCCGGGGGGTCAGCCCCATCATTTGCAAAATTTTGAATCCAAACCCTATAAGGATGTAACCATTGCATTATGAGCGCAATCCCATGTTAAGTTGCAGAGAAAAAGTCATTTATATGGAAATTGACCACTTTTGACCCCGCCCCTCAGGCCCCCGGGGGTCAGCCCTATCATTTGCTCAATTTGGAATCCCCAGCCTACAAGGATGCTACCATTGCATTATGGGTGCTATACCATGCTTAGTTGCAGAGAAGTCATTTATATGGAAATAGCCAAATTGACCCCTTTTGACCCCGCCCCTCAGGCCCCCCGGGGGGTCAGCCCTATCATTTGCACAATTTTGAATCCCCACACTATAAGGATGCTACCATTGCATAATGGGTGCTATGCCATGCTTAGTTGCAGAGAAGAAGTCATTTATATTGAAATAGCCAAATTGACCCCTTTTGACCCCGCCCCTCAGGCCCCCGGGGGGTCAGCCCCATCATTTGTACAATTTTGAATCCCCACCCTATAAGGATGCTACCATTGCATTATGGGTGCTATACCATGCTTAGTTTCAGAGAAGAAGTCGTTTATATGGAAATAGCCAAATTGGCCCATTTTGACCCCGCCCCTCAGGCCCCCAGGGGGTCAGCCCCATCATTTGTACAATTTTGAATCCCCACTCTATAAGGATGCTACCATTGCATTATGGGTGCTATCCCATGCTTGGTTTCAGAGAAGAAGTCCTTTATATGGAAATAGCCAAATTGACCCCTTTTGACCACGCCCCTCAGGCCCCCCGGGGGTCAGCCCCATCATTTGTACAATTTTGAATCCCCACCCTATAACGATACAAAATAGCATTATGGGTGCTATCCCATGCTTGGTTTCAGAGAAGAAGTCGTTTATATGGAAATAGCCAAATTGACCCCTTTTGACCCCGCCCCTCAGGCCCCCGGGGGGTCAGCCCCATCATTTGTACAATTTTGAATCCCCACCCTATAAGGATGCTACCATCGCATTATGGGTGCTATCCCATGCTTGTTTTCAGGGGGTCAGCCCCATCATTTGTACAATTTATAGTTATATTAGTAGCCCATTAGGATGCTACCAGTCAAATTTTGTTGCAATCTGACCAGCGGTTATGGAGAAGAAGTCGATTGTTGACGGACGCCGGACGCCGGACGCCGGACGACGGATGCTGCGGTATCCCATAAGCTCACCTTGGTCCTTCGGACCAGGTCAGCTAAAAAAGGAGAGGTATCTGGTTTTTATAAAGATTATGCACATCTACACGATTTAAGGTATATGACCACCCCAGGAGAAGTAGTCGGTTGATCATTTTGTTTACCAGAGATGTGATTCATCCTATCTGCAAAGGGAGGAAATCTCTCAAATAATCAGAGGACATCCTCCTCTAGCATTTGTAAAGGTCATTTTCTGAGGTTTCAGATCACATCTAACATAACTTAATTGTTTCTAAAAGATATTCTTCAATCAGAGGAAATCCTCTGAAAAGAGAAAGAATTTCAACCCTGGTCTACAGACAAACATCTACAGACAGAGTAACTGAATTCAGTATACTGCCTTCCCCAGGGAGAAACATATATCATTATCATTGCTCTTTGATCATAATGATATTTAATTTGTAAATTTCACCTAAAGGTTGGTCCTCTGTCCTTGTCTTCTCCCATTCCTCTTGTCGTTTCTTCCGGATGCTATCAATTTCATCCTGAGAGACAAAGGACATCATCGACATTCCAGGAACATTTTTTGATTCACCTCCCGTACTCATCTTCTTTTTTCTGTGTTCTCTAAAAACAAAATATCTCATGGCCACAAATTCATTTTGTATTATACTGCACAATATGTTATAATTAATTATCAGCTTAAATTATATTACATATGATATACGTACATAGACCTATTGTCATTGTTGATACCTGTTGTATTTTATTTCAGAACCATAAAAGCTTCCTCAGTGGTTGTCTTTATTTGCTTTTATAACTAATTTATAGATTCAATACATATACATTGTGCATGTGAATATAATATGCACAGTAGATTTAGAGTCAAATTGGCCCACAGTGAAATTGACTGGTCCAATTTGTTGGGTTAAATTGCATGTGAAAAAATTTGGTCCACAATTCAAATCTCAAATGATATGTGTTACATATAAATAACATAAAAGGAACATTTAATCAAAAACAAGATGTTTTCATGACTATCAAAAAATATTACTTGTAATTTAATAATAATGTTCTGTGTACTATGTCTCAAAGTATTTTTTTTTACTTGATACTTTAAACAGTTATTGTATGCATTTTTCAGCAATTATTTATTATTCCTACATTATATTACTTTTACATATTTGGTTTATTGTTAATATAAAACTTTAGAAATCATTTTATGATAACGATATTACAGATTTACATTTAATTTACGACACGCCCCAGTTTTACCACATACATGTACACTGAGACACTTACTAATATTTGAAAAAAAAATAGGATAAAGATCCAAAATCTAGATCAGAATATCACTGTCAAATATTGTATAATATACACTATTAGAAATCACATACAATACATGTGTATGGGGCCATTCATCTTAATTTTGTTGCTTACTTACTCCCTTTCATGTATCTTATTTAATTGACTTGTTTTTAAATTGAGCAGAACAGCGATACAGCACTGAAGGCTGATCAGACACTCACGCACTGATCTACATCACCTCATCACACTAGATGATAATAAATGGCCACTTGCAAATGACACTGTCACACATTTAACACAAGTGCATGCAGAACCAACTAGGGAAAACAACCTTCTAGACCTTATCTTCACCACCATTCCAACCTTAATCAAATCATCAACAAACATTCCAGGAATATCAGACAATGCAATGAACATTCCACGAATATCAGACAATGCAATGATTGTCACCGACTCGGACACTAAACCTCATTATCAACACCAAAAACCACGCAAAAGGTACCTGTATGGGAAAACAGACTGGACAAACTTACGTAAAGCTCTAGAAGACCTATCGCGGAAAATCCAAGACCAATTCTAAAATGGACCAAAACGTAAGAACTATGGGACAATTTTAAAACAGAGCTAAACGATAAGATCAACAAAGTCATACTATCGAAGGCTATTTGGAAAAAAACAGTAACCCCTGGATAAATCACAGCACAAAAAATGGCTAAAATGTAAACACCGATTATACACCAAGGCCAGAAAAACTAGTAAGTGGGACAACTACAGGCATGTTAAAAAAGAATGCAAGTGGCAACTTCGGAAAGCAGAGTGGAATTACACTAACCAAACTATAATAGAAGGATTAGGTTAGTAATGCCATGTCAAAATTATTACGCCCTTTTTTGATAAACAAGTTTAAAGGGTTTGGGTTTCAACTTCATGCATTTTTCTTTCACAGAATTCCTCATTTGAGTAACTTACTGATTACTCAAACAGGTAACTGTTACTCAGATGGGTAACTGTTACCCGTATGCAGGGTTATGCCCAACCTTACTCCCATAACATGAGAGTCGACTGGTCAGCCATTTTATTATCGGACGTTATTTTGCTCACTGTCGACTCTCATTTCCGAAGGCCTATTTCTTTGATGCAGCTTCCGACGTCAGATGAAAGCGGAAGGAAAAGTGCAATAATATCAATATTTCTTGTTCTAACAGTGATAACATTGATATGTACTTACAGTTTAGGTATTAATTATCCCATTTATCTAGGAAAACCATAACTTGAGGCCTCATAAAATAGTATTTTAGTGGATTAGATATGATGAATCCCTTCCGTAACATTTTGACCTAGTTTTAAATATGGCGGCTGGTTACTACAAAAAACGGAACGTGAATTCAAGCAGGCAGAATGCAAGTGAAAGCAGAGACTTAGATATAATATATATCATATCTAAGTCTCTGGTAAAAGTAAAGAAAGATCAAGCGTTTTGGGGACTTTGCAATTCGTTTTTTCTATTTACCGGCCGGATCACTTTCATCATGAAGTTTTGTCTGGGTCATGAAAATTTAAGTTAGGAGATGTAAATATTTGTTTTAGATGGATTTTACGGCTGATTTTGTCAAAATACTTGTTGATTTATGAAAAAGAGGTAGGTATTTGACATTGATGACGATTTAAATATGATTTAAACGTTTTATATTGTCACAATCCAAACTTTGAAAATGTTACCCTCAGCATCGGGTAAATGGCCTATCAGAAGTTAGAGGTTAGACACGACGTAATGTTCCAAAAGTGTCTCGTCGTGCTATACCTCTAACATTGTTGGAGTATGCTAAACCTTACTCCAACAATGTTAGAGGTTTAGCACGACGAGACACTTTTGATCATTACGTCGTGTCTAATCTCTATCGAGACAGGATTCACATGGCGCAGAAATGGGCTCGATATAAATTCAAAATTACAAGTTGTGTTTACGTATTCACTAACCTTTGTATATCCTGAAAGAATAATCCCAAATCATGTTAAATCCAAAATTCAAAACCTCACTTTTGCACTTTTATACCGAATTTAGACATTTTTTTACCCCCACCACTATTTGTAAGTCTACCCGGTCGCCATTTTTACTCGGTTGTTACAAATTACGGAATGGTGACGGAAAGTAAAAGTATCGTTATCTATAAAATATCTTGCAGCATTTCGACTAAAATATTAATGCATTAATTTATTTAAATATTTCCAGAATCAATCAGAACTGATAAAAAATACTTGTTTCCATGCATATAAACAACCTTGGTTATCACTATTAATATTATATTTCCACTTGATACACTGTACTATAATTTGATAAACCAGAAGTGACGAAAATTTGAATAGGAATTAACTTAGGCCGTTTTCGTTTATTCGGAACAACAGGTTCGACCATTGGCTAAAGTCATTATATCAAGTAGAAATCTTGATGGACCTGCAGTTTTTGATACTGGCCTTTGAGGGCTTTGCTTAGGCTCGTCTGAAAACAATGTAAAATCCACAGGTCCGTCTTTAATTAATAAACGAACAACTAGGTCCAACCAGTCAAACCGTATAATCGAAAACGGCCCTAGATTATACAGCGATGCACATAATTGCTATGGGTCAGCTCTTAAATGTGTGATTATTCCGTGGATTAATGTTATGTCATACCTATTCTTATACCAGGATGTGTTCATGGATAACTTGTGATTCACGCTATACATGTTTTTTGACATTCTGGCAAGTTTTTCACTTAGTAATATTAAGCGTCAAAGTTCCGCTCTAATTCGAGGGCGTAACTTGCGAAGACTGATATAGGGGTCGGCCATTAGATCTCGGTATTGCACATCAGAAGTTTCTCAATATCGAGATCTAATATGAATCATAGAAGTCTCGGCACTTGGAGACCTCGGCACTTGGTCACCTCGGCACTTTGATATTCGGCACTTGGTAATCTCGGCACTTTTATTTTCGGCATTTGGAATGTTCGGCACTTTTTGAAGAGAATTCGGCACTTAGTTTTTTGAAATATTATAAAGTCTATCGCTGTACGAGAAATATTTACTTTCCTTCCTATAATTTTCTCCGAATTTATGAAACTGTTTGTGTCAGATGCACAGCAGTGACGACCGATTAAAGTTGTTAAAAAGTTGTTATATTTATATTTCAGTCATGATACAATAATTGTGGAACAAACATATTTCTAATTTATTAGCATTTAAACGTTTTAATATATTATTGATATTTTACTTATATATAATATTTAATGCATTTTGACTATTTTTCGATCGAATTTCACGCTTCGTTTTTCAAGAATTTTCCATAAATTCCGCGGTAATATAAGTGCCCTTTCATATGTGAATAGACGATCAAAATACAGTGTAACAGAACTTTGACGTCAATATCAAGTTCCGCTGGCGATAAAAATGCATGTAACATAAATATATCTTAAATAAGGCCACGGAAAATTATACATTCAATTATTACGGAATCTGCTAATGTTATTTCTACGATCACAAGTAATTTGGTTAAAAAACGAACAGGTGACAATCAACTAAAATATGTTAAAATGCATGAAATATTGTAAAATGTTGGGAAATTCGATTTTACAATTAAAAGCAAATGTAAAGAATTGATTTCAACCGTGTTAAAGGCCCAATTTACGTAACTTTTCAGGTTTTGTTTTTGTGTTTTTGTTTTTTTTGTTATCACAAACATTAACAAGAAACTTACCATGCTCTCTCTGTATAAAATGATGACTAAAGCCAGATAAGTTGTCACCGAGACCAACTGTGAAGTTTTGGAGAAAAAAAACCCAATTAAACGTCAACGATTGATTGATTTTACAACATCTTTTGACTAAGTTGTATCAAGACACGGTCTGGACAAGAAAACAGTGCAATGAATAAAGTACGTGTCAGATTTTTTCGTACTGAATCTTGCTCTGTTTTCATTCTCGGCTATTTTGTGCTGATAGGTTTGTCTTGGATTAAACTTGAATTTTACCTACAACTTTCTAATTTATCGTTTGCTTACTCTTCTGATAATCATGCTTATTACTAGAGTCAGAGATTTAAATTTCTGCTAGAGTATAATTTTCCAGTGCCATTTAATCGCTGTTACATGTATTTTTAGTAATTTGGTCAATTCAACATCGTAATATATTACGGGTAATTCACATGTACAGTTACCTAATAATTTATTTATAACTGAAAATACTGGATACAACATATTGAAGATATAGACGGTTGTACAACCTTATTTAAATATGATTTTCTTTCCCTGTAACAAATTTTATTGTGAACTAATAATTGGAAATTTTTTAACGAAAAAATATATATCAAATTTAAGTAGATGGTATTTATTTCTGGTTACCGGTATGCCAAAATACAAGGACAGTCCAACGTAAATGAACATGATTGCAAAACATAACTAAAGATTTCTTTATAGCAACATATTGCATATCATATGCTTCCTTTTGGTTATAGAAATAAATCTGAGCGTATTTCGTCTGGAGCACAGATTCAGTAACCAATATAAGGAACACGCCTCGTCAATCAGTTGGTAATTATAATTGACTGACACATGAACATCGAGGCTAGTAGCCAATGATATGGTAGGGGCGGGGCCTCTGTAGTCACGTGCTTGTCAATTATACCTGGTCACGGTGACCGTCTCGCAAAAGCCATACTTCAGTGAAAGATTTATTACATAAAATTGCATGTGTCCGTGTCAAATACACTGCGCTTTAATCTTGTTGTTGGTATAAGCATGATAATCGTATAGCGATACGATGATCAATATGCTGCAAATATTCCAGTTATGAATAGTCTACTCTATTTATTTTAAAAACGCTGAAATTAAGAAATTCAAGCATTTGGCATTTGGCAAATATTTTTTAGTTCCTACACGCTTCAAAAGTCTGTCGACAGCATAATACATTCCATGCATCTTTTACTATTAAACACTGGCAGCTAGTTTATAAAGATTTTATTGCCGTAATTATTGTATGATATGAGAGACAACTGACGATCTTTATATAAACATAAAACGCAGTGAATTATTTACCCTTAACTACATTATTATTGTACCAGTCTACGGTACGTATGTGTTTATGAAACAACGTTGCTTAGAATAAAAAAATTAAGAATTATTCAATATTCTTGTACATGTATTTACATATATTTGTGTAACTCAAAATAAACATGTGCCGCAAATTGTAATCAATCTTATTTTTTTTCAATTTATGTTCGTATTCTGTCAACATGTATAACTACAGAAGCATATACAAAGATGGGATATTTTATATATCAAGGACTTATAAGTGAAACTTTATATACTGTCGACAAGTGCCGAGATATCTGACCAAAAGTGCCGAGGTGACCTCGGAAAAGTGCCGAAGTGACTCCAAGCCCAAGTGCCGAGGTCTCCAAGTGCCGAGATGTCCTGATACCTCTTATATTATAGCCCAACCATAGGGATGTGTATTACAGAGATCTACTACTATTCATTATCGATGTGTCCGAGATAAGTAAATAGGATGACCGTAACAAAAACAACTTAACTGCATACCTTTTTCAAGTAAAATACCATCAGCTAACAACTGCAATGGTGTTATGCGAGTTAAAAATATTACATGCAGATGCCCCTTCTATTTTTTTCTCTACGTAATTTTTAAGCTTTACTTGTACTGGACATATCGTGTCTATTACAAACGCACAAATAACCAAGAATAAGTTTTAATTTCAGTACGCATGCGCATTAGTTAATTAATTATCTCGTCGCCTGAACGTTTGATGTCATGAGATTGAACTCAATGCATAAGCGTTAGTAAGATGAGGATTACGAGAACACCATAAACACTTTGGACGCAAAACAACATGATGAGTGAGGCGACTGCAGACGACGTGTCCCAAAACAAATTCGGCGGGATGGTAGTGGGAGGGAAGAATAAAACGAAGATATATTGCCAACGATGTTCATCGCTTATACTGCTATCGCAGAAAGCCAGCAAGAAGGAGAAAGAGGTAATCAAATCTTGATCTACCCACATGATAGTGTTTTTGTTCAACTGTTCAACAGCGCTTCTTCTTCTTGTTAGTGGTTACGCCATCCGTCAATGATGACGATTATTGGCATATTTGGAGGCGTGGGGAGGGGGTTAATAGTGGCGGTTATATACAGTGCATTTTTGTTTGTTACTGGTGCTGAAATAGATAAAGGTAAAAACAGGATAAAAATGAAGTGTTTACGTGTGAATGGGGGCTTCAGTGGCTACGTTGTTTATATTTGCATTGAAGCCCTCCAGTGTAGTGCTTTTTACTGTTGCCACAGAGAGGAGATTGGCTGATACTTGAACAGTTGAATACATGTGGCCTCTGTGGCTGCGATGTGTCTGTATGCATGTGTGTTTAGTGCGGATTTCAACAGGTGTTAGATAATCTGGGTTGATGGCGACGAGGTGATGTGTGATTTTATATAAGAGAATGATTCCTGATTATAAATGGTGTCTGTAGTGTTGGCCATTAGATTGTGTTTAACAAATCTGTAACTGAAGAAGTGTTATGATATCTGTTGTGTACATATCGTGCTGCTCTGCATTGAATTTTTTCTGTTTGTTGAATTTGGCCAGAGTTGTGTGGGTCCCAGATAGAGGAGCAGTACTCTAGTTTGGGTCTAATGAGTGCAACCGGCATCCAATTACCGGGGTTCGAACTCAGGACCTCCGAACACTTGCTTGGTGATCTATCGATTGAGCTACCTGGTCTCCTATGATTGACCCAGTCCAATTCCATCTCCTTTCCACACATCATCACCCTCAAAGATTTCCTGATAAGCATACTCCCATAGCTTGAAACAGGTGTTGGCAAGCTTGTCAATTTTGTCGCAGTAGAGGAAAAAAGTAGTGGCCAGACCAGGGTTCAAATTGGGAGCTGCAAACATTAGCCAGAAGCTCTACCTATTGAGCTACATTATCATGTACCCAGTCATCTATACATAGAGATTGGCAACTCTGCCATTTTTACGATCGTCAGATGTACCTCTGTATGTGCTAAGGGGTTTTTAGATAAACTCTTAAATAGTTAAATACAGCAGAATAACTTTGATATGTTTTAAAAGTTCAGTAATTTTCAGATGGTTTGAGTATGATTTTAAACAGAAAAAAATAATATTTGTGTTGATGCAAAAATATCATGTTTAAAAGAATACACTTAAAAGAAGTTAGCCAATTCAAAGGGGAAATGCCTATAAACTGAAGGCCCCTCTGCCTGTCAACAAAGACAAAAAAAGGAGTTTCCAATCTCTATGTATATAAGTTTCTGAAATAATAGTGTAAAAAAAGGACAAGTGTCAGACTCGAACCCTGGACTTACTGTACTCCAACAATGTTAGAGGTATAGCACAACAAGATACTTTTGAAACATAACTTTGTGTCTAACAGCAAAATAATGTCCGATTATAAACTGCTGACCAGTCCACTCTCATGTTATGAGAGAAGACTTACTGGTGACAAGTGTCCACCACTCTACCATATAAGTTAAAGGAAAATTCCCTCTTACTTACAAACGTGGTCCGCCCCCAACAGTCACTAAATATCTCCTACAAAGCCTCTCACAATATCATAGCTATAGCTTGCACTTAGACTCTATGGTGTAAGACACCAAGTGTAACAGTGCAAGAGTAGTGTTTATGCGTCCAGGCGGGCTCAAACCTATGATTCCAGACTTAAATGATGATAAAACCAACTGAGCTAAAGGGAAATTCTCTCTAGCACAAGGCACCAAAAACTTGCTTCACTACTGATTCCCACTTTCAAATATGTTTGATCTTGAACACAAACCAACTAAGGTTGTATCTCCCATTGATGCATCTTAGTCTCATTATGTAGCTTGCAAGTTTGGAATGGTCTATGGCACCAGATGAAACAGAACAAAAGCATAGTGTGCAGCTAGCCAGACTCTGCAAAAAGCCAATTTGAAACTTTAAGAAATACAATTGTAGACCTCAACTTACTCAACTAACAAAACATAAAATATTTGCATTGAGGTTTTTTTATAATGTTATTTGAAATAGATGTATAGATATCAAATACTGGGCCTTTATTTTGATTTCATAAATAATGTGCCTGGATCGTTGTCCAAATGATGCTATAGTATGTTTTATAACAGTGACTTTATTCATAGGAATGGACCGTCATAATTAGTAGGCACCACACATTAATCGTTTAAAAAAGAAGCTTCTATATAAATACTAGGTAGAGGAAAAATGTGAATATCAATTCTTATCTTAATGAAGAAGGATGGAGCATCAACACCAAAGATTCCGTGAATTTGTGGGTATTTATTAGTTTACATGTTTCGGATGGCTAGGCAAACCGTCATAAGAACCATCAGTTCTGATGATGGAACTTCTTAATCTTTGGTGTTGATGCTCCATCGTTCTTCATACTTATATTTCTACACCGTCTATGGAGCGCTGTTAGAACACTCCGGTATCCACCTTTGATCCCTCTGCCATTACATCTTACCATTATGATATACTTACAGGACGTTGGAAACCTCCACCTTCTATTTAATTCTTATTTTTGTTTACAGTTGTTTCTGCCACATATGAAAAAGAAGCCAAATGCAGCACCAGAGGATGGAGAAACACTGAACGATTTCTGGCTGGTAGAAGACATGTTCACCTTCGAAAATCTTGGCTTCACAAACACTGTTGACAACATTAAATACCTTATATGTGCAGATTGTGAAGTTGGACCAATTGGAGTGCATGACACACGACAAAACAAACAGTTCTACATTGCACTAGATCGTGTTAGACATGCAGACTAGAATTCTACTAAATAGAACATTCAGTCGAAGCTGAAAATAATGAAGTATCCAAGGTTTACCTAAAACTACATCCTGGCCACCTGTTCGTAGCCATTGAACCTGTTCAGAGAGATTGCAGTTGACTTGTGATGTAGATTTTCATAAATGACCAAGAAAATAAGTTTTTTATAGTATCAGTGTTAAAATGGCTGTCTTGAATTCAGAGACATATGGGTTTACATTAGTAAAGTTATGGTATGATTGATGTTAAATATTCTGTAAACCAACTTATTTTCCCAATGACTAAATTGTGCGTTTTCATGCCCCTAAAATTTTTCAACAGCAGTTTAATTTTGTAATTCAGAGTTTAACACTCTACACATCTTGTAATGGGGCGAGTGTGATAAATATTTGAGTATCATGATCACTTGTGAAATATGCAAAATTTTATTGCACACTTAAATAAGTTGATTAAAAGCAAATGATTTAGCATAAATATGTTTTACTTCAGAGATGGGGGGTGTCCTCTATTTACAATGATTTTACACATTGTGCTCTGTATGTAGCTGTTTTGGAATGGTTTTCAGCACAAAGTAGTGATACTCTGTTAAGAGATTTCTTCAATGCATTTCTTTCCATATAACATCTTATATTCCTGTAAATGTATCTCTCTCGAACTCATTTTTTTAGAAACCTACTAATTATGGCAAATATAGAAATCTGGTAATGCTACTCATGTGATATTTTAGGGTGGATGAATAAGTAAGTGGTTGTTTTTTTTCATGTTTGATGTACACAGTTCATGTGATGATATGGTGTGAACAGTACCAAATTCCTTGCTGTATGAACACAGCTGCTCACAAGCCTATAAAAGATCCTTATAATTTTCAGCTATCAATATACATATAATCAATTGCAATAAAAGTTATCTCCCTTTATTTCACACTGATTGTTAATACCGAACTTAAATGTCATGTTTAGGTGAGAACTATTTGGGACCAACAATAATTAGATCATTAGGGACATTTCTGCATGGACCCTTATCCAGCTAATCTACTGCCATTAAAAAAAGAAAAACACATGTATTCATAAATTCATCCTTTGACTTCAGCTCAACTAGT
The DNA here is from genome assembly GCF_041381155.1 of Argopecten irradians. Lineage (NCBI taxonomy): Eukaryota > Metazoa > Mollusca > Bivalvia > Pectinida > Pectinidae > Argopecten > Argopecten irradians. The sequence continues at coordinate 48,460,920 of NC_091135.1, read as the reverse complement.
CTTAAAATCTAAAAAAAAATGATGTTCATTTTCACTTTGTAAGCAACATTGTAAGCAACATCAAATTTTTATTAGATTAATTATCTATCAGTTTGCATGATACAATTGATGGACATAATCATTGTTACATGATAATATATTTAAACAGAATAATTGTAAATGTAAATGGCGTAATTGTATGGATGTTGATATTGTGTGTATATTGACCATGAAGTAACCAGCAATCGTTGTATGTAATGTTTCTTAAGTGAAATAAATTGTAGTAATTATTATAAAGATTTCTCATTTTCATTATTTTGATACGATCTCACTTCATGACCTCTGTGACATTCAACAAACGTTAAATGGAAAAACACAAGGAACTTTTGAGGTACCCAGTTTCTTTCAATGTATCGGTATATATATAAGAAAGATTCTTCAAGATTAAATTTTTAATACTGGTTTATTTGCCTTTATGCATTTACTTATAAAAAGCCTAGAGAACTAACTACAGTATTGTGCCTATCATGTTTTGTCGCCAGCTGTTTATCTCTGGCTATAACTAACAACATTTGTAGGTCCATGACAGATGGTTTTATTCTCTACCTGTTGTATTTTAAAATCTTGAGAAACTGCTTGAATGAGAATTAGAATCAATGTATTCCTATCCAGCTGGAGTTCTACAATCCAAACTGTAATATTTTTTCTGTCCATGGAGTGACTACTACGACAATATGTAAAGTAACACTCACTAGCTCTTTATATGGATGATGTAGTAATTGTAATGAAGGTAACATATTAACTCAGACAAAATGTAGATCACACACATTTATTTTATCACGCTCATCATCTATAACTCTCAAAACAATTGATTTTACATGTGATGCAGATAGATATACTATAATATAAAAATTCTAGTTAAGACAATTTCAACAAATAACTTTGATTTTCAGTTATCAACTCCCAGTCCTAAAACTATTAAACATTTAAAAGTGATTAAAGAGGCGTAAAGCAGTTTAATGTAAAGCAATATAAAACATGTCTCTGGAAATAAATAATTTTCTCCAAGAAACTAGCTATTCACCACGACAGAAATCACACGGATAACATACAGCTGCATATACAGAGTATATCAATAATTTATATATCACTTAATGAACCACCAATACACATTGATGGCACATACCGTAAATATAAAGAATATAACAACTCTATACACATACAGTAAATATAAAGATATAACAACTCTATACACATACAGTAAATATAAAGATATAACACCTCTATACACATACAGTAAATATAAAGATATAACATCTCTCTATACACATACGTAAATATAAAGAATATAACATCACTCTATACACATACAGTAAATATAAAGATATAACATCACTCTATACACATACTGTAAATATAAAGATATAACATCTCTATACACATACTGTAAATATAAAGAATAACATCACTCTATACACATACAGTAAATATAAAGATATAACATCACTCTATACACATACTGTAAATATAAAGATATAACATCTCTATACAATACTGTAAATATAAAGATATAACATCATACACATACTAAATAAAAATAACATCTACACATACAGTAAATATAAAGATATAACATCACTCTATACACATACTGTAAATATAAAGATATAACATCACTCTATACACATACTGTAAATATAAAGATATAACATCTCTATACACATACTGTAAATATAAAGATATAACATCTCTATACACATACTGTAAATATAAAGATATAACAACTCTATACACATACGTAAATATAAAGATATAACATCACTCTATACACATACCGTAAATATAAAGATATAACATCACTCTATACACATACCGTAAATATAAAGAATATAACAACTCTATACACATACAGTAAATATAAAGATATAACATCACTCTCTATACACATACCGTAAATATAAAGATATAACATCACTCTATACACATACAGTAAATATAAAGATATAACATCACTCTATACACATACTGTAAATATAAAGATATAACATCGCTCTATACACATACTGTAAATATAAAGATATAACATCGCTCTATACACATACTGTAAATATAAAGATATAACATCGCTTTGTCTACATACACAGCAGATCACTAATAGATTCATCACAATCATTCAGTCAACTGTGAAATATAATATGTCTTACTCTTTTATCACAGACTGATTTACAAAACATTGCACAACATGGTTTCAAAACTTTTCATCGCAATGAAGTAAAAGTATTTTTTCTCTATTTTAGATTTTTAATGATTGTACATTAAAAGAAAATTAAATGATATTATATAAAAAAACTGTTTAAGAATAATATAAATTTCACATGAATAATGAAAAACCTGCATTGAAATTATTACTAATAAGAAGAGAACCAATAGAACTCTGCCCAATGAAACATAAGATCAATGGGATGTTTTTTTGTAGACTTTTTCGTGAATATCACAACTGAATTACCACATAGGTATTTACGTCCCTTTGCCGACTGTGATAATATCCTAATTCTGTTGAAGATACATAACATTACAAAATGTTGAAGAATTTATCAAAACAAAAACATTTACCATCAACAATATTTGATATTTAAATTAAAATTGTATCACAGTATTTGAATATAAGGAGTCATAATAAATTAGTGTTTCTGAAATTAGACTATTGTAATTAGCAAAGGAATAAATAAAGTAAATAGTATTATACAATATACCGGGTACTCCATTTTGAAGATGAATAATTAGTGTCCGTGTTTAAATGACTAATACGAATAAATAAATCCTACCTATCAAGGACAAATTAAATAAATTAAATTTCAAAATGTATATCAATGTACACGGTTAAAACATATTTATGATATATGAAGAATTCTAATAAAATTATGTTTTAATGTATATCAGTAAAATAATAAAATATAAATTATTAACACAATTTTAAATGGTAAAATGAAAATCTCTACTAAAAATGGAAATGATATCACAGAACTGTCATGGTCATGAAAACGAGCTGCCTTTAAAAGTTTATGCCTTTTTAAAGCCTGGTAGTCAATCATAGGTACATCGTATTAAATTCTCTGTCACTGAGTAAAACATTTCATTCATCAGCCGCAGTCACTGGTACCTCTGCATCCTTTGGTTTTGTGGCGTCAATTCTTACACCCAAAAACGTGGGGAAACGTGGACTACCCGAGTTAGTATACTCCTGGAATTTGTATGTTATTATAGACCCGATCTTAGGTGGTCTTCTGTGGTCTTTGTCTGTCAGTCTGTAAGAAAGGGAAAAAAAGTCTTTTTCAATTTCTAATAATTTAAAAACAATCTATGAAGTATACGAAAAATGAACATTTCAACAATTTTAACGAAAAAATATTGTAAATAACTAAAAGGTGATATTTATGGACAATTTGTTACAATTTAAATATCTAAATAGATATCTGGATTTAATGTACTTACCCAGACCCAACAGAAAAGATTTTGCCACACTCCATCTTGCACCTTAAGGCTCCCACAGCTCCAGTAAAACGACCTTTGCCAGGGTCGTAACCAATGACAACAGCCTAAAGAAAACAAAATCAATAATGTGAAGCCTTCTCAGATAAAATCTTAATAATTTAGTTTAATTTCATTATCCTTTTGATTTGATTACAATAGTTTTGTCCAGTAATCTGTCATGAGAAACGTTGTATCAGATTAACTGACCTCAGAGTGTCATCAAATGAGGTAGCCACCAGCTACTAGAATGATATTCTATTTCAATATTACATCTCTGGGCCTCTTATTTATTGAAAAGAAGCTGTTTCAAGACTTCAGTCAATTGTCGAAACAACCTGAACCCTGCTTATTAATCTGGAAAAGCATTTGTCCTAAATTATGGCACCATATACAGGTATGTTCTCTGACTCACCTCAGCATCATAGAACTTCTTTAACTTGAGCAGTGTTTTTGACCTCCGTCTTTCATATTTAGATTTTGGTTCCCGAATCATGAGTCCCTCCCCACCAAGGGCGATGATTTTTTTCAGATCTTCATCCAACTGTTGTTTACTTGTACATTTGGACTGTTTCACAAGTTCTGCATACTGGGGTCTGTAATAATACATTTACAATACATTATGAATTTTATTTCAGCACTATTAAATGAATCAATAACAGGATGTTTTCAAAAAGCCTCTGTAAGCTCACAAGATTTTTCTGAGGTGGGGCAGGTAGGGTGCAAAAACTTAATTATTCCAATATAAAATAAACGCCCAATTTATTCTGGAATGTCTATGCAATGAATATATAAAAAAAAAGTATCTGGATGCCCTTTTCCTAGTGTGATATCAATATTTTGGTTTTAAATGTGGTGCCTGGTAAATGTACTTACTCATTCTCATCAAAGTACTCTTGAAGTGCTTCCTGTCGCTTTTCAAATGTTTCCTTCTCCATGTGTGGAGCATCAAACACCTAAATACACAAGAAATAACAAAAGATGATTAGGTTTGTGTATCCTGGGGAATCATACAATGAAGATTCAGAACAAAATTTTGGGCGTTCTATTTAATGTAATCTTAGGTAGAGAATATTCACTTGTTTTGAACATTTTTTTCAAATTTTAAATTTTTTGGAAGTGTACAGATATTGACTATAAAAAATTGATATTGCAAAATAATCAAAATTTTGAATCACCTCAATTACTTTTATCATGATAAAGGCTAAATTATGAAAATAATTATTAAATGCATTGGTATCAACAGACATAAGATATTTTCAAGCGATTTTATCTCTGCTAATTTGACCACTTAACTTACAGAGTATATAATCTTTTTCCAGTTGTCACACTCTGGAGTCTTAACAATGCTGACAGTGGACTGAAACTTCTTTCTTCCTCCAAACAATTCACCATCTAGATGCATGTCTTTTGGCAGATCCTAGGACACAAACATTTAAAATTACTGAAATAGTATGAAACGTTTTTGGTAACTACATTTAGTTTTAGTTAATATTTTTATTAGGAAGTTTATCTTTATCAACCTAAGACTTGTAATGTTAAAGTATTATCGTAATGATGTATGTTTCTAGGTTTTTTCCAAGCTTTAAAAACATTATAATTCAGTTGGCTATCCAAAATGATTGACACATGTTCATACTAAATTTTATATGAGTAAATATCAAATGAAATCAGTGAAATGATGTCTAGTCTTTAGTTAACAAAGAAAGGCTTACTTTGGTAAACCACTTAGGAGCGTAGAAAGGATTTCCCAGTCGAGAGTAGAAACACCTGTAAATCAAGCGTATATTGTTAAAATGTTTCTCTTTATTGTTTATCAAGTATTTTTATATAACATAAATTCAATAAAATAAAAAAATAAATAGCATAATATTATTAAACTGGGCCCATGACAAGGTAAATGACACTCAGCTTGTTTATATTGATTTGTTTAAGTAATCCTCCTGGCACAGGATAGTGGACATCAACATCAATGTATTACTGTTTAATGTATACTAGACATCTTTAATGCTTAATAAATACTAGTACACCAGAAGTAAATATTTCATACCAAACACCAATCTGATTACTGTAACTTACTTTCCATTCCAGAACGCCCGAACACCATCCAACTTCTCGCTCACCCACCACCCAACCGGATTTGTAGCTCTTCAATAGAAAAAGGAATACTGTGTTAGATACCAAAATATTCCTCAAATGTTAGTTTGTATGGACCAGGAAATTTACATCATAAGAAAAGAATGTAATTTTTATGTAACAATATAGTCTGGATTATGTAGGAAAATGCCATTCAATTATGTCGGGATGGACAGGTTTCTGGATTAGACATGGACTGGTTTGGGCAAGTTATACATGTAAACAAGGTATTGTGATGTTTAGTAAAATACCATGTGATGTTGTAACTTACTTTTCGTCATACTTGTGAGCCAGTAACAGGCTGACATTAAGATGTTTGAAATGTTGCGTTGGTTCTGGGGCCTTCCTCTTGGCAACAGGAAGTTGTCCGATTCTTGCTGATTCATAAACATCGCCCAAGTGTTCTCTCAGGTGCTTACAAGTACGCTTGTTTGTAGCATTCTTTTGTGTCTTCCATCCAATACAACTGAAATGACAACAGTAAAACATGTGTTAAAATTAATCAGATCATTCATTTAAAATTATGCCACTGCTAGTTTGAAAATCCTACAATTAAACACTTTTTCTGACTTTTTCTTTCAATGATAACAGTAAAAATGATCAAAGCCTCTTGAAAAATAGACAATGAGATTAACTTACGTGCAGGTGAAATCACTCCCGATCCTCTTCAGTTTAAATCCTCCCTCCACACTCACAATATCTCCATCTTCTAACTTCCGCGTAGGTTTTGGCCGCGAACTTATTCTTTGTTTTGGATGACGATAGTCTTTGAGGTGTTTAGGATCTTTCCTATAACACTTTATCCAATATTCACACTTTGGTTTAGGTTTACTAGTGTCCTCATCACTAGAGTTGCTTCCCCCTGATGGGCCAGGCTTTTCTTCGTCCTCTGAGCTTTTAGCTTTTTTAGAGTCAGATTTCTTTAGAGTCTTTTGTGGTGTTACATCTTCATCATCTTCACCATCACTCTGGCTAAGCTCATGTGTTTTTCTCCTCCTCAGAGGAACAGGTTTGGAGATAGTATCTTCTACTTCCATATCTTCCTCCTCTGTATCAAAACACAACAGTTAAATATAATCAGGTGTTTACATAAATAAGAACATAATTTCATTAGCTATCTGTGGTTGAATATGAAATTTATGCCATAAAAGCAACAGTATTCCCTTATTGATAGGGCTAGATAATCTAGGAGTATTATAGAACTTTGCTGAATCTTTGAAACTAAAACCGGATCATTTGAAATTTTTACTTCAGATTTGCATTTCTATACTGATAGTTAAGAGTGACCTGATATGAAATAATATCATGTATGATAATTGATTTATATACATACCATCCTTTTCTACTTTGTCTCCAGGATGGAGAAAGTTTTTCTTGTGTGTTGGGTCCTTCCTGTAACATGTCTCCCAGAATTTACACTTATCTTTGACCATGCTGATGACACTGGTTGTATTGTTTACCTAGAAAAGGATGTCAACAAACATCTAATAATCACAGCACCTGTGTAAATCATAATCATCCAGTATACACATGTTTATGTTGGTTTTTTGGTGTGATCTGATCTATTTGTCATGATTGCCCTATACTATCTAGTCACCATTAATTGGATTGTCCCACTGTCCAGTCACCACAATTTTGGTTGCCCCACTATCCAGTCACCACTAATTGGGTGGCCCCACTATCCAGTCACCACTAATTGGGTGGCCCCACTATCCATTCATCACTGATTGGGTTGCCCCACTATCCAGCCAACACTAATCTGGTTGCCCCACTATCCAGTCACCACTAATTGGCTGGCCCCACTATCCATTCATCACTAATTGGGTTGCCCCACTATCCAGTCACCAATAATCTGGTTGCCCCACTATCCAGTCACCACTAAATGGGTGGCCCCACTATCCAGTCATCACTAATTGGGTTGCCCCACTATCCAGTCACCACTAATCTGGTTGCCCCACTATCCAGTCATCACTAAATGGGTGGCCCCACTATCCAGTCATCACTAATTGGGTGGCCCCACTATCCAGTCATCACTAATTGGGTGGCCCCACTATCCAGTCATCACTAATTGGGTTGCCCAATATCCAGTCACCACTAATCTGGTTGCCCCACTATCCAGTCACCACTAACCTGGTTGCCCCACTATTAAGTCACCACTCATCTGGTTGTCCCACTATCCAGTCACCACTAATTGGGTTGACCCACTATCCAGTCACCACTTATTGGGTTGCAGTATTTGGTTGCTAAATACCCTATGGCCACCACTAATTAATTTGGTTGCTCGATCTTTATTACTCAGTATCCATGCAGTAACTGCATGACAGCAAACTATTAAACTGCAGCAATCATTTACATTGTCATAATTTTTACATAGCAATATATATCATACAAGTTTCCGATCTACTAATATAATATGCATAGTCAGCAAATCAGTTAAAACATTTAATTGTTGTAAATTAGATCATATTAACCATCTGACGACAAGTAAGACGTTTCGTTTTGGTATATATGTAGTTCATACATGTACTATCATCTGAATTAACTACATTTTATTGCTATTTTACTGACTTACTGTTTGTGGCTGTCAGGTCGGTGATTGATCTAGAGATCTACCCGTACTGGCAATCCACTGGCCTTATATATGTCGGGTTTGACGTGTTCATACTTGCTTTCTGCCTGGTTTACAAACATGCCACGCCCCCTCTAGTTTCGGTTTCATATTGTGATAAGGGTTAAATCCGAGGAGTCACGAATGGCATATGACAGCATTTCTATTTTTACCTAGACAGGAATATACTGGTCTTATGATCTAACTTTGTACGTCACACAATGTGAGCCAATCAGTGGCATTATTGTCGTAATGTTCTAAAAATAGACGGAGTATGCGATTCTATTAATAATGTGTATCAATAATGATTAGAGCTCTAAATATAAATAAATAACATGTCTAACTTGATGAATTTGCAGTTCGTGGAATGGTTCACGGTAATTTGAGTTTTCAACGAATATCAACAAATGATATAAAATCAATTTTGGAAGTTTTAATGTGTAAATCATTTGTATACATTCCTTGGCATTAGATGATAAAATATTAATTGGTTATGATATATGTATAAAAGAAAGGAATGAAATCGGGCAACCTCAGAAATAAGTGCATTGTATCGTATTTTTAGTACCGGTATATTTACATGCACATGAAGAGTGCGTCTAAATGATACTTTTAACTTGAAAAGTATTACATGTATTGGATGCCTGTAGATATATATATATATACAATGTATAATGTTATAAGATTGAGACGACGAACATTTCCTCTATTGTTTTGAACAAAAAGGCTATCAAGCATCACCATGTCCAAAAAACATTCTCCTGCGTAAGTCGAGTCCAATGTGGCCCTTCAAAAGCAATTAATAAATTCCCGGGAAAACAGATGCAAATTTAAAGCTATATTTTCATTTGTAAAATATCATCTCCAACATGTGCATGTGATGATTCATGACTTAATTTACTAAATATGAAAGAAAGATGAGGAATTACCGAACTGAATGAGACTTTGTAAATATAATAACTTGATAAGCATGTATTGTCTGTTATGATGCAGTGTCTGTCGTTCAGACATTTATAATAGACACATAGATTTTCCTTGTATCAATTTTATTTTCCAACCAATTAACTAGTATGCTTTATCAAACAAAAACAAACATTCTACAGTAATCCAACGTATTATCGCGCGAGATATATATAATTCGCGAAACTCGTTGGCCATTAAAATTCGCGAAACTCATTGGCCATTAAAATTCGGGAAACTCGTAGGCCATTGAAATTCGCGAAACTAGTAGGCCATTTAAATTCGCGAAACTCGTTGGTCATTTAAATTCGCGAAACTAGAGAGCCATTAGAATTAGCGGGAAATTAGCTTTAATTGTAAATCATGAAATGAAATCGTCACGAAAATAAGTTGGTTTACAGAATACATATGTATACATATATATCACAGTGATAATTAGTACTATTATAATCCTTTACAAAATATATTGTTATAACAATGTACTTCAACATCTTTATTCTGGATTCACAAACCCGTTGTTACATATTGACGTTATATAATGTTGCCATATTTAAAGAGTTATTCATTTTTTACCTTGCATTGATATTAGAAAACGGCACTGTTTATGCCAGGTGCCATTCCACAATTGAATAAACGAAATAAAGTTATTCAATCTATGGTCTATTACATAATACTATTATTACTGGTTAAATGGGATATAGAAATATCTACGCGTTTTATTTTGTTGACTTTCATCTGGTTCTGCCTCGTGTCTAAGCTATTGAACATTGAACAAAGGAAAACAAAACAATCCAACTGTTACAACATACTCGAAGGCTGAAATAGCATTTACAGTACTCATAAAACAACGTTACAACTCATCATTGTAACATCATAGACCATCAGATAATTGACAAAACAATAATTACCTAGGAAAATGTAACTTTATGTATTGTAGGTAATGCTCTAATTACAAGTTGTAAAACTTAGCTCAATTCACAGTAATATTTAGATATAGTATTATAAAATAAGTTTATTTATAGTAATAGGCTGACCATTTTATTTGGAAATTACTGAATGATGTGTCTAATAAACATATCATTAAAGATGCTCCACCGCTGTCAAATGGTATTTTTTCGCTATCAAAAACAGGAGCAGACGATTAAGTATTTTCTTCAGTTGCAAAAGTTACTTACTTTACACCATTACCACCATTGAAAAATTTGAGCTTCTAATTTTACTTTGAGTTAAAAATATGAAAAATAATTAATTGCTTCCCGAAAAAATTCCGTGTCACTATATCCTATATGGAATGAAGTACTGATTGCACATGCACCAATGGCGAAATAAATTATTTAATATCATTTTTTTGTTAATTAGACATATATATATAAACGAATATATATATACGATTAAACACCAATTATTGTTCAAATGAGGAATATCATTTATGCTCTGTAGGCGGTGGAGCATCTTTAATTGATGATGATTGTGATTCCCAGCTCATCATTTGTTTATCATTATAAGTAAATGAGTAAACATGATATGAAACTCTTTCGATAACATTTTCAACAATATAATTTTGTATGTGCCAAGTGGGAAATAGTTTTTGATCATATTTAAAACATAGCAGCCAGCACATAGTAGGAATGTATCTCCTAAAGCTTACATGAATTTATACAGAGACATGTCTGCGGTAAGTCTGTAGAAGTCCCGTTCGGGAAAAAGTCCAGCAACTACTTCGGAGATATTCGTGCATATACCACACCCTTCCTAATCGTCGGGGACCCATGATTACGTTATAACACGAGTCTCAGACGTCATTCTTCCTTTGTTAGTTGCAATTTTGAGCGAATGAAATTCATGGTTATAATGGCCGATTTTGTAGATGTTAGAAGGAACAATCCACAGAGGATGGGATATCCAACTCGTGAGAGCCCAACATGGGATATCCAACTCGTGAGAGCCCAACATGGGATATCCAACTCGTGAGAGCCCAACATGGGATATCCAACTCGTGAGAGCCCAACATGGGAGATCCAACTCGTGAGAGCCCAACATGGGATATCCAACTCGTGAGAGCCCAACCATAACTACAGACCGTGCACAAATACTGTTATAAGCATCAATGTACGAAATGCAACATACCATCATTGTCACCCACACTAACGAATAAAGGGTGTAATAACGAAAAACAATACAAAGAAACGTAGTTTTATGACCGGGATTTTATACATATGCATTGAATGCACGTCAATCTTTGGTATTACTATGATATTGGTTGTGTTACATATCTTAATTTCTATAATGAATATGAAATGCTTAATACCCACTATGTGGAAATAATAATTTAAAATGAAAAGAAAAATGATATGATAAAGTTTTACACAATTTATGCCTAGGGAATTGCACACGTACAATATTGCGTGTTAAGAAATTGTGGCAGATAAACTCAATCAACTACACCGAGATTGTGAATAATGTTTTCTTGTTTAACATATGAATGCAACCAAAGGTCTGGAAAAGCAAAACAAAATATGATTCAATCTAAATAAGTTTATATTGTAATTCTGCTTCACTGCGATGCGCATGTAGAGAGGAGAATCACAATGGAGCAAATTTACAAGTCTAATCTGAATTAGATGTGAAGTCAATAATATTGAAGCATGCCACACAAGAACCAGACTGGGTTAACGTGACACGACGTCCACATTTAAACAGAGAAATCATGCGCCAGAGTTGTCGTCTGGAACTCCTCTTAGAATATTGCATATCAATATGACATAATATTGAATCACACTTGCTTGGATAAACAGCTTTATAAGATATTCAATTTTGTTTAATGTTTATGGAATTAAAAAAAAGCAACATGCAGTTTACTATTCTCAACAAGTGCCTTTGTGCAAATCTTGACACTGAAACAGTTTTACCACCAAATACTTGATAACTTATCTAAAAATCGTCTACTTTTCCTAAAATAGACATTCGGATTTCAGATAAATACTCGCGGTAGTACCGGTAATGCTTGCTGGCATGGTCTTTGATACCGTTTTGATTTAGCAATGTTTGGGCTACATTTTCAATAGCTTTAAATACATAATAAACTAACTCCTATACCTTATTATTGATACTAACTACACTAGTTACTCGTCAGGGATAAACGGACTCGGTACAGCCTCGAAAAACAGCTGAGAAAATGTAGATATTTTTCCTGAAAGAGAAATATGAAAATTAATAAACAATTTTAAAATAACTTTGTAGATGATTATCTTTTTATTCTGGTGTCAATTCACGCAGCAATTATGCACCTTACAAGGTTTGTTGACACATTATAAACTTAACCAAACTCTATTACAGGAACCTTGATTCAGCATGTTAATCAAGGTTTTCAACCAGAAGAATACACATGAATATTAGTAGTTCATCGTTAACGATGAGTTAATTAACCATTTGATGCACTAATGATTATTGACCTATATTGACCCCTGTTATCCACGGATATCATTACAGAAATTACTGTAGTGCATTTCAATGGTTCATTTATTTATTTATGGCAAATAGCAATTTGTTAAAATAAAAATAACATTCATGTATTAAAACATGTTATTTCAAAAAGATGTCAGAAAACAATCAACTCCAATAATCTGATCTCAATAGACATCCGGCAATAATCCTACCTTTAACACATACTTACCCCAGCTACTTAAAGGGATGGTGAGTTTGAAGTGGACGAGGGGGATGTAGAATATGAGTCCCCCTACGATGAACAAGAAGGCGTACAGGAATTCTATCTGGGGACTCTGGATGATGGGGCCGATCACCAGATAGATCGACATAAGTACAAATAGGATGGGAATCGGTAAGGCCACCTTAACAAATGAAAACAAACATAATAGAATGTACAAAATTGATCAAAAGAGAAAAAAAATGATTTTTTGGCAAAAAATATCGATTTCAATTTAATCCGATAGGTTTTCACTTTTGTTTGGTTGGTTAGATTAATGTCATATTCAATAACAGCCAGAGACATTTAAAGATGTTCTTATGTATATGCGGTGCATTGCATGTGTGAGTGCGTGAGTGAATGGGAGCCTGCGGTATGTTTTTGTTGTGACTCTTTAAAAGTCTTCACATTTAGTGAGCAGGTAGCAAGTGATTAAATTACTAGATTTTCATAGCCATTATAGAATTACTAACTACCATTGTCCAGTTAGAAGACTACTTTACCTTGAACGGCCTCTCCACGTCCTTCATGGTGTATCGACACACTATCAGGGTACTGACTGTCACGCCATAGAAGATCCAAGCGGTAAAGCTAAAGAAGTCTATCAGCTCCGACAGGTTACCGGGAATAACCATGGCGATGGAAATGATCGTCTGAAGATAGATTCAAATTCAGGTTTAACGTAGTCGTATTTTTCTTCTCAATGTTTTTCATATGCTTTACGAGCTCACACGTTCCTTCATTATGTTATGGTCATATGTGGGGAAATCCGCAGCTCCAAAGTCACAGTCATGAGACGAATGTTTAAAAAGAAGATACACCAACGTATCGAGTCTTGTAATAATTGGTATCAAATCGATACATCCAACGTTATGCCAGATTGTTGAATGACCAACACAATGTACTTATTAATGTTATTTCTTTAATATATTGTTTGAATATTAAAGATTATGAAACATACTCACTGTGAATATAATTGATGGCACTGGTGTTGAGCGTTTACAGTTTACATATGACAACAGTTCAGGAAGCATTCCATCCCTACCAGCTACATAGACAACCCTACAGAACAGATGTGGATACTAACTGAACAGCCGATTATCCATGAATATGTGCAGCTAAACTCATTGGATATACAGAAAACATACTCAAAATGGATTTTAAAAAGGCGACAGTAAAGGAACTGACACACAAACTCAATGTTTATGAATATCTATAACATGGGTACATCAGATACTAGTATATCGCGGAAATGAAAACAAATGTTTCATCAAAAACCTCATTTGTAATGTGCCAGCCAAGACCAAATTGTACATGAAAACAGGAAAGGGTGGCACAGTCCTTTTTAAAATCAAATCCTGAGAAACGAGTAGCGATAACGTTAGTTACATCATTTCAATTTCAATACAAATTATAATTAATCAACACTATCTGGTTCACTTTATAATGATTTATAATTAATAAAACAGACACTGCTAAGCAATTGATACCAATAACACATGATGTATACCTGCCACCCGAGAACAGTGTTCCATTAGCTGCTCCGAATGTAGAAAAGAGGACAGAAAGCGGCATTAAGATGGCTGCCCCGCCTAGGATACGGTCACCCCAAGTCTAGCAAAGAAAGCAACACCCTCATAGTTTGGGTTGGTAAGTCTTACGTCCTATTAACAGCCAAGGTCATGAAAAAATGTGCCAGGTTTGATGGCGGAGGAAAACTGGACTACCCGGCAACTGCCTAACATGGGATTCGAACTCGCGATCCAGAGGTGGAGGGCTTGTGGTAATATATTGAGACACCTTAACTACACATCCACCGCGGCCTCTATCGTGATAGTGAATTAAAAATTCGAAATATCAGTTCAATAGAAACAAATAGTTGTTTTTTGAAAAGGGGAACCAAGTCGATATCATATAAATAACTTTAATAATGATTTTGGTTGGTTGATATTTGCTTAACGTCCTATTATCAGCTAAGTAAACCTGTTACTACACGTTTAATTATTGATTAAATAGAAAATATAAATATCTCTGAATTGAGTTGACTCATCTCTCATCTTGATTTGTCTTGTGTCTAAGCTATTGGACCTTTAGTAAAACACGCAATCATATCACTATTACAGCATATATACTCTTAGTCTGAAATCACAGTACTATACCTACCACTGCCACTGCATTTGAGGCTAAAAGTTCTGCTGACGTCATGGCGGTCAAGTAAGATACGTTGGTCAACAGGTATATAAAGGTCACGAGGAGGATGCCGAATACATTAGCACGAGGCAGATTCCTGTATGATATGAGAAAGGAAGGCTTGCGTAAATAGATTTTCATATCCTATTAATTTCTTTTCATGTGAACACCACCAGATTCAAGATACGCATTCGTGTAAACTGATTTGTGCGAAACCGAAAGCATTTACATGAAAAATTGGTGTAATGAAAGGAGACATCGCTTGATTGTTGGCCAGCATTTTTACTTTTAAATTTATCTAAATAAAGCTCATATAGTTAAATGATTAAAACATGTATTTATTTCATACAAATAACTGTTAACTTTTGCTTGACAAAGCTTGAATGAATGAAATGGAAAAGACTTTAAAAGTTTAATAAAATCCAATATTTGATGTGCCATAGTAATGAAATACTTACTTTTTAGGATTTTTCATTTCTTCTGTTAAATAGTTCAGATTGTTCCTATAAAAATATTGGAAGAGAATTTTCATTATCATATTTAAAACATCATGTTCAATATCAATAATCAGAAAAAAACTGTCAGCCAAAATGTGAAGGTTCATGGATATGGGCGTTTCAACTGCATAGTACAGTAGCTGGCCTAGGTTACAAAATACACTGGCGTATGTCAACACTGTTTTTGCGGTAACGAATGTGCAAAACGATAAGGCAACGCAAGCGCTCTTTATGCCGAGCGCTAAACAACATAAGCAGAAACTAGCACTTTAAGAAAGAGTACATAACAGAACAGTTTGTCTGAAAACCCCCCCACAAAAGGCTGATTACTAAATTGTACAGGGAAAATGCTCATATCCACAAACATTTACAAAAGAGAGAAAACATACATATAACGACATGATACAATAGTTCAATAATACAGATTTGAGTTCACTGAGATAGATTGGTCGTAATCAATAAAGTGCAAAATATGTCTGAACATCTTGTTGAAATTGGAATGGAAAACACGTTCATATAAGCTACCAAATCTCCTTACAAGTAGTATCATCAAACATGTCTTTTAATAAGTTTTTTCTTGTCAAAGATTAAGGTTTGTGATACACCCATCGTACTCACCATCCGTACGGTATGTGACATAACTATCGTACTCACCATCCGCACGGTATGTGACATACAAATCGTACTCACCATCTGCACGATATGTGACATACAAATCGTACTCACCATCCGTACGATATGTGACAAACCAATCGTACTCACCATCCGTACGGTATGTGACATAACTATCGTACTCACCATCCGTACTGTATGTGACATAACTATCGTACTCACCATCCGCACGGTATGTGACATACAAATCGTACACACCATCTGCACGATATGTGACATACAAATCGTACTCACCATCCGTACGGTATGTGACATACAAATCGTACTCACCATCCGTACGATATGTGACATACAAATCGTACTCACCATCCGGACGATATGTGACAGACCAATTGTACTCACCATCCAGATGGTATGTGACAGACCAACCGTACTCACCATCCGTCATATGACCACAAAGCATCGTAGAAAGCCAGCGCTATTGTAGACGGCGAATTTGTTGTCCCCTCAAATCCACGCTGTAATTCTTTTATATTTCCTAAACAGAGATAATAAGTTTTACCCTAAACAGTTCGCTTTGCATTGGCACACTGCTATGCAAAGGCCTACGTTAACAACGCTTCTACTCAACAATGGCAAAGCGAACGTTAAAATATTTTACAGAACATATGCTTACATAGGTACTTATTTAGAGAAGACATTTTAAAAACAAAAATATAACATTTGTATCAGGACGATGAGCAATACTAAACCCAACCTTGTGCCATACGGACTACGCCTCCAACGGAGATGATGAGCAGAGCCACCAGCTTGGCGATGGTGAAGAACACTTGGACCTGAGTAGCTAGGCGAGTGTCGATACAATTGATGATGGCCAGTGTCACTGAAATTAATTTAAATATAGTTACTTCATGTATCACCATACTCTTATCAGGATAATTCTATGTGTAACAATATAAAGATATATGTAAAATGACAGGAACATCTATAGAATGAAGAGTAGATGTTCAGATTGACGTTCATGTGATTTTCCCATTATGTTAAGGTTAAAAGTTTTTAAATGACGGCAAATTAAATCTCTGTTGTCCGTTTTTTACCCAGTTCAAATCATCCCATGATCTAACTATAGAGTTAATGAATAGGTTACATATACACAGATAACTTGGCTTTGTTTAGCACTTTCTTTAGTTATTTTTTGAAATAAGTGTTATCGGTTGTACCACCCTAAATATGAAAACTTACAAATGGCTAGTGCTGCCACCAATTTCGTCGGGAGTTCCGGACTGCCGCAATAGGGGAAGAATGTGGCAACATATTCCCCGAACGTCAGGCATATGATGGCCATAGAGGATGTTCGGATGACAATGACGGACGTCCATGCGTACAAGAACGCGGGGATGTTTCCGTACGCTTGTTTGATGTACTGATACTCTCCCCCAGATTTTCTGATTAGTGTTCCTAGTTCCGCATAACATAAAGACCCTTTGTGAAAAGAAAGTGTAACACAATTTAAAAATGTAACACAATTAAACACCATCCATGGTCCCGATATATTACCTGAAGTTTGAATTGTAAACAGTTCCTATCCATATATTACAGATGTACCTCGGTATTAATTTGCTAACAGATAATAACTATGCTTACTTGATAGCACAATTCAGATTAAAGATCGCAGTATTTCAGGAGTTGGCATTTTATCTATTTTAGATGTATTTAATATATGACTGTATTTATGAGAAACATATAGGTAGAATTTTAGTTTTGGAAGCCGAAATTAACAAAGAATAAAAAATATCAGCAAATATTTCCATGAAAAAATATTTCACTTAATCCGACTTATGTACATACAAACGTGTCTAATATTGCTATAGTTCCGTGTTTATGCGTCTTTAAAGCGTCCTTGTTGATATTAGGAGTAATAAAACACTCGATAGAAACTGTTTTACAGATGCAAAACCGGTGTTCGATTGTTATGAAACAAAGTTTTAGACTCTTCACATGATTTGATTAACTGCTTAGTAAACACTCCTCGGACAAGGTAAGTGAGTCAAGAGGTCCATTTTATACTATAACACTAGAAATCATGACACGATTTATTACAATAATCCACATATATTTTGGTTCTGACGACGTGAAAGACGTGTTTTATTGCAGTCGTATCTTGTTATAAATTATGTACATAGACTCGCTACATGTGATCATTAAATACTAAGGGAATTTCAAGTTCGACATAATAATTGTATAGGCAATCTATTGCTTTCCCTTGAATACAGTATGGACTTAAATATATCTACTTTCGGAATTAGTGAAATATCACCCAAATCTCGTTATAATGTGAAAGGATAGTTTTTTAGTCTGGTGCCACTGATGGAGCATAGATCTCCTTCTCTATTGAAACACCTGGCTCTTCTGAAAGATTTTGCGTGCAAATTCGTACAATCGTTTGATTTTTTTATTTTGTACTATTTTTCAAGTTGAAGATTAAACTGTGTCTTCGAATGGAACCCCCTCTTCCACCGTTAATATGACCCAGATTGTTTATATGACATTAAATTTAATAAACCGAACGGTAGCAATTAGATGTATACAATGGAATAACCTCTTAAGTAACACCAAAAATCATCCACATATACATACCCATCAGTGCCAATAGACCAGCTCCTGCCCAGACGATTAGACTCAGCGCTACCGACCCGGTCTCTTCAAGTACACCTTTCGGAGAGATAAAGATCCCGGACCCTGCAACGATAAAATATTTAATTCAAATGTTGTTTGTTTTTCATTTTGTATATCTACCTCATTGGAAAAAAAGAAGTGAGTTTATATCATACAATTTGTTTTCTCTTTCTTAATTCGATCAACGACAAAAAGGACCATTGATAGAGAAAAAAATCGTATAAATAAATAACTTTATAATCATCAGACTTGCGTTGTTATGTTTAACGCCGTAAAGCTAGATAAGAAGGTTTCAACAGAGCCAACGTAGACCAACACACCAGAGAGTTAATGTTAAAAGATATATTATAAAAATGAAAACAATTAAGGGAACTAATGAAATTCATTAACCGTTATTGCCATTTTAGATCAAGACGATGGTGTCTGCTGCAGGAATTATGATCAAAACATAAAACGGAATCGTATGCTTAATGTAGCTACTGCTGTTGCTATTGCATTTACATATTTCTTAATTAAAGTTTAAGATTGTATGTAAACGTGATGTTAACAGCCAACATACGGAGTGTCGTCCTGAGCTAATATAGTCTTACCAATGACTGTCCCGACAATAAATGAAGTCCCGCTGATGAGCCCAACCTGCTTTTTGAGCTTCACGGTGGTAGGTTTGGTAGTTCCATCTTTTTCATCTTCCGGGAACTCTTTTATTCTCTTTCGGATATCGTTATTTTTGCCGTCCGAGTCATCTGAAACAGATATCCATTAACTATGGTATATCGTTAATATATTGGTTAATTATCCATTTCTACCACAGTTGTTAATTCTATTAGTATGTACGTGTTTAAAGCTTCATTATAATTTAGCATTAGAAAAAAGGCTTAACAAAATAAATCAGAATCGATTATGTATCTTTAATCCTCACATACAATCGTATATAAATATTTTCTTAAAAGAAAATATTTACAATGTACAAAACACATCACCTCAAAAAAAACACAAAAAACACGTGTGTGTAGGTCTACAGTTAAATAAATGTACTATACAAGAAAACACGAGCTTCCAAAGAAATGCGAAGTTCAACTAAAAATGTTATCTTTTAAAGGTTTAAGCATATTTGACACATGTAACATTCACATATCGATATAGAGGTGATCAACTTTAAAAACAATTCAATAGAATCTTATACCAACACATGGCAGAATAAAGAAGTCGATTACCGTGAATTACTTAAGACAGTACATATAATCAACTTTCCAAATGACAATGGTTTTGTACTCGTTCTTCACAGCATGCTACAGACTAAATATATTTATGTTAGTGCATTAAAAAATATCAGTATTTGTAAGGCCTTTGTTTCGATATATTCGCGAAGGACAGCATTAATGAACAAAAGCAACATTGACGATAAACCTTTGCTCAAAACTGCTTTGGATTGATGTGTGTCGCAGAGTTCTGTTTATGACTCTATTTAGATGTGAAATAAAGGACGTCGTATTAAACAGGTTAATATATAGAACAAATAGTTTTAGCCTTAACTGTAATAAGCTTAAGCTGCATAGTCAGTGTTAAGGATTTTCCGGAAAAAACAATTTGTTAAAAGTATATGTTTCGCAATCCACGTCCCTCAAATTTTAATACACTTCCGATATGATATCATAGATTATGACAATTACAATACCAGCAACACATACATAATATATATCAAACAAGGACATAGTCATTCAGATCCCCCGCCAATGGAGATATCAAAGCTGAAGTAAGTTTGATTGTGGAGACTTATGTGTATGAAAAAAACTAGGAACAAGTGCAAAAAATGAAAACCAAAAAAATAGCAAAAGGTACTACTAGACCATAAAATGAATGTGTCTATGAAGTGGAAATATCTCTGCTGGTTTTAGAGTTATACTCCGGAAATGAACCTGCTACAAAAATATGATATTTTCAGCAATGTTTCTATGGTTACAGAAAAAAGCACAAAAAGTGAAAACCTAAAAATAGCAAAAGGCACTACTAGACCATAAGAACAATGTGTGTATGAAGTTTCATGGAAATATCTCTGCTGGTTTTAGAGTTGTGCTCCGGAAACGATTCTTACACAAAAATCTGTCATTTTTAGCAATGTTTCCATGGTTACAGAAAAAAGTACAAAAAGTGAAAACCTTAAAATAGCAAAAGGCACCACTAGACCATAAGACCAATTTGTCTATGAAGTTTCGTGGAAATATCTCTTTTGTTTTTAGAGTTATTCTCTGGAAACGAACCTGGTACAAAAATATGATATTTTCAGCAATGTTTCCATGGTTCCGGAAAAAATGAAAAAAAATGAAAACCTAAAAATAGCAAAAGGCACTACTAGACCATAAGACCAATGTGTGTATGAAGTTTCGTGGAAATATCTCTACTGGTTTTAGAGCTATGCTCCGGAAACCATTCGTACGGACGGACGGACAGACGGACGGACGGACGGAACCCATTTGTATATCCCCCGCCAACTTCGTTGGGCGGGGGATAACAAGAAAATAATTACTAGGATTTCCCTCACGACATAAAAGTATATATGCCTAAATTTCTTAACGAACTATCCCGTGCGTGAAATATTGACATAGTGTTTGGTCTCCTTGAGAAAAACTCCGGCCAGACTAAACCTTTCCCACAAAATCAAGCACGGTAATTATACATTTGTTGCGTGAAATGACCATGAATTCGTCTAAATCAGTGTAATGTGCAAAATGCATAACTCCAATATAGAGCTATACACAGGCAATATTTCTTAACGTGAATTTCATTTGAACGCCCTTTCATGTGAAATTCACTTTTCTATTCGCCCCAGCTCACGTAAAATTCACGTGAAGAAATATTGCCGGTGTGCATAGATACGTGGATATAGACTCCTCTAGGTTTAGCTTTTATCACTTGTTATATAATCCAAGTCAAAGTTTAGTAAGAATATTGATTGTGTTGATACCATAACGTTGTTACGACATCTACAACTAGCATACATCTGGTCATATAAAATTACATAAAATACGACTTGTTTTTTCTAATAACTTTTTAGGTAGGAGGTATTATGTGCACCGGTTGTAAAGTGGGTAATTCTCCAGGTATATGGTAGCCTAATGATTTTCGATACGACTTGGAATATCTCTAATTAATACAGTATAGAAATTAAAACATCATGGCTATTATTTTGTGCTTAGCAATATTTGAAATATCTTTAATGATATGTGTTTGCAAGTTGTCTTTTGCTAACTTTTGTTCTCCAGTCAATTCCATTTTGGATATGGGACGATATCACTTAGAGGAATTGGTTTACCCATAAAAACACCAACCTACGTTTAGTACCGTGTATCCCCTACATAGCATTAGTATAGGATCAGTTTGATATAGAAACGTTGTACAAGTGTTATTTCACAACATATACCAATTCTAGTCGAAGTCTTGTCGTTTTAACCCCGACTTTATACTAGTGGGTATACTATAATGTTGTGGTCTATAAAAGAAAGAATGTCGAGCGATAAGGCCTTATCTACAGACTATTGTTTACTCGAGTATGATAAAGCGTAATTAGATTTGAATCTCGGTGTAACGAATGGTGCTTTATAAGCAAACTGATGTCTGTAATTTTCAATCTGTTGAATGATGTAGCAACCCCCATGGGAAGTCATGTGTACCAAGTTATAACCAGATTATTTTGCACTGCTATATGTTTTGGAAATAATGATTTCTTAACAGTAACATCCGTATCTCTAACGCTTGGCAATTAGAATTGTGTTTGATGTTCTACAACTAAATTCTATACATAATTCTTCAACAGATGAAGCTACTGACAGAGCAATACAAATCAACACAATTTCCTCTTCTTACTTAAGTTTGTGACTTAACCTGGGTGAATTAATTTCATTTCAGAAAATTTCGGACAACATCATATGATGCTAGTCTTGGACGATTGCAATCATTTCTCAATTAAGCACGTGATTTCATTATGAACCGGGTCACTAATTGATATCAATACATTTAATACCAAAAGTCATTGGATGATCATGTTTAAAGTCCTATCAAATGGTCATTTAAGGACGGCTGTATAATTATATGCAATGTTTTGTGTATGATGATTGTGATTATCGTTCGGGAGACTGATGTACGGTTCATGTTGTGTTTTCTAACCCATTTTATAAAACAAATTTGTTAGTATAGATTTAAGTCAAATTATTTGAGTATATGACTTAACTGTTTCCTGTGTCCCTTGATTTCTGAATTCCACGAATGGCTAGAATATTGGTCAACGTATCTTTTAGATATTGGCAACCGAGAGAACGATGTATATAGCATATTTAGCAATAAAGTATTTGATAAGAATAAATTAAACATTTACTTATTGTTGCTACTCATAAAATCTTTAAAAGATTATCCCCTAATGTCGATATGATGCACTTGAACATGCCTAAGGTGATCTAAATTGCGTATGTATCATGACCAACCATAGGTAACTGTTGACCCGTTAGTTGTATAGCTTATAATATTTGCGGAAAATTGTATATATCCGGAATAAATTATACAAGGTTCGGAAACCAAATTACGTTTTCTAGTGTCTAAAGCACATCGAGTCCTTTTCTATAATTAGATATGGGAGACCTACTGCTTGGTTCGGTGTAATTGTTGTCATCGTTTACTGGGAACGTCAACACGGTATTTTACTATGTTATTGACAAAATCAATATACTATCATATAGTACTGGATAGTGTTCCTCCATAAAGCTTTATCAGCCAGAATTTAATAGCCGTCGAAAATTGGGAAGGATAAGATACATATAAAGGACAGACGGTACAAACAAAGAAGTTCAGACAGTGATGTAACGGGTCTTTTGTCTCCGGATAAGAGATGGTGAATACGGTCAAATCATGTAATCAGCGTTCAAAAGAGGTGTCATAAGATCGCAAGCCTGATTATATATATGTACATCATTTCATTTTGTTTATTTTGTCATTCATCCGCAGATAAGTCCACTCCAGTTTGATAACGTGGACTCTTCTAGAGACTACCATTGATACATATTGTGGTTGCGTTTCCTGCTTGACAACGGCCATATCACTATAAGAGTGGGATGACTAGTTTGGCCTTTCAAAGTACCGTGTAACCAAGTAGGATATCATGTTTTGTGTCTTCTTCAATATTGAAATTATGTACCAAAGTATATCAATATATAAACAAACAAAAGCTGTAAACTCCTAATTCATATACATATTTATACATCTCGCACATTTGAGGAGATCAAGTTTTATAATCAGGCGTTAAATAAATGTAGAATCAAACAAAACAAAAATGATGCCTGTTGTTTTATGACGAAATGATGCATTTTAAGTTAACAACGTAAACATTCAATCAGTCACAATGCCGTCCTTGTATACGTCTTAACTTCATAAAATAAATAAAATACAAATTTCTTCACGCGAGCAGCAAGAATGATACTTTTAGAACCCTAGTGGTTTAATTTTGTTTTGTTTATGTATTAATTATCCACTGTCTTATCTAATGCAATAATCCATAAATGGTTTATACTTGGTGATATGTCAAGGCTTAAGTCACAATGGTCTTCATTTAAAGCGTAAATACACCTTGTAACACACATGTATCTTAACAGATTACATACCTGCATGTATAAAGCATAAATCAAGAAAATACTTCATGTGATAACTAGCATGGTGAGCAAACATGTGGTAAGAGAGTTTAAAGTCTGAAATGCCGTGGGGTATTATTGTAAATGGACACACAATGTCAATATATACAGTAGCGATAGATACATGATCATGTCAACCATGATACGCATTGTACTTATTTCAAACATTTTATAAACTTACCAACAAAAACAGGATTCTCCATTTTGAGCCACACTTTAAATCCTTATCCAAGTTCTGCCCACAGGAAAGTGTAAAATCTTCAACAAGGTATATGCCGCCGAAGTCAAAGCCCTCCTTTACGTCCACTGCATTATACTGTGTAGCTATCCGGCTGTTGTCATTGACATGATATTGCTATTTTGTCTAGGACGAATCAAACAGACTTAACTAGCTCGAAGTGGGTCAGATGAGGCGAATGTCTTTTCAGTACAAAGAGAATGTGGTTACCGCGGTATTCGTATGATTCCATTTGTCAGTCACCTCTTACCTGAAGCGAACTATGCAGGTAGATAGCCTAATAATAATGTGGCGTGTGCCAATCAAAATCTATTCACCTCTGTGACCTTATCAACTGATGAGTAAATTCCTCACGTGCATGACAAATAGAAGATTTTGCAATGGGATTGCACACGTGCTTAGTCTTTGCACATGGCAAAAATTTGGTTCATTTCTGTATCATCAATTATTGATTTGCATCTGAAATATTGGTGCAAAATGCTGATCTAGTCGTGATACAAACATGTTGATAGATGATAACATAGATTTATCACAGGGGACTCCGATACAGGTATGATAACCCACGACAAAATTGTACCAGCTTATCAAATACATAATCATATCTTATTACATAGAAACAAATTTCCACTTGCAATGTAATTAATAAAACCAAACATGTAAAAACAAATAGCGATTTGAACCACCAACTTGACAATTATTGTAGATTTAAAATGTAAACATATCTTATCCTATATTTCCAAATCACTTGTTACGTAATTGATAAAACGAAACATATCAACACATAAATAAATAATAGCAAAGTGAACCATCAACTTGATAACTGAAGAAGATTTATAATATAGAGACCATTATATCAGTTGAAATGAAAAACTCTTATATAAAATCACGATCACAACAAAATACCAGAATTCACTTCAGATTACTGCCATTTTTACCTGAATTATTCCGAACTTTATCTTTCATTCATTAGAAAGATTTTAATTGATACGATAATTTCTATTGAGTAATAGCAGAGATTTATATAGTAAATCTCTGGTAATAGTCGAAAAGTCAAACACACGTATTATGTATTTGTTTTTAAACTTTAGACGTAAAAATGACATTATCGGCACATGGTGAAAGATATATCAATTATACATAATTTTAGTTTATTATGCATCTATGTTAAATCAGCAGTAGGTAAACTGCAAGTACAAACCTACTTCAAATCCCCAATTTGTAAACATTGTATATAGTAAGTGTAAATATTGGGCCGTAATCAGTCTCGTTTGTAACCTGGTGTATCACTTAAATCAATTGAACAAGAACATAATGTTGTATAAATGCTAATTAGGAATTCTCACCGGTAACAGATTATTTATTGATGTAGTAGAATAATACGTAAGTTCTAGTCAATTCCGTACATCTATAAATTATCAAAATATGCGAAGACATGATAAACATTAAAACAAAACTTGTTAAAGGTCTTGTAACGGGTGTAAGTTGTTTTCTGTCACGTAGGCGACGAGGCAACGATTTCTAGCTTTTTTTTCGGACTTACCATACAAAGATGGTGGGTTTTAGTGTAATTTTAGAGTCTTTAATTAAAGGTCTACTATTAGTTTAAACATATTTTATTGTATCAAATATGTACTATAGGATTGGGCACAAGTTTTCCAACTTATATTAAGCCCTTGCCATACAATATTAGGTAACACACACAAAATTATACAAGATGACATTAACAATAAAATAGTATTTTTGTGGAAGTGTGGATAAGGGAAGGGTAAAGATAGGATGTAAGAAGGTGCAGGTATATGAAAAGAATGTGAAAGGCCTTCGTTTATATTATCATAAATTATAGTTAAGACATTTTCACTAAAAAAGAAGCATTGTTTAAGACTGCGTGAATGATCTTTCTCGACCCAGATGGCACAAGTACACAATCCACTACGCACAAATTTCGGCTTATCAATGTTCATCATATCTCCTTCCATGGTTTTCCTTCACTTTGTTCATTCCTTTCCTTCTGATATTTCACTATTTGTTCCAGAATTTAAAAAAAAAAAAAAAAAGGTAAAACGGAATTTTAACGACATCTATATCTATGACCTGACAACACCAAATAAACTATCTGTATGAATCTATGTAAATAATGAAAGTTCGTTTTACTGTTTACTGAATAACGCATTTACAGTCAACTACTGCGCGATAAGTAATTAGGATGACGTCGGTATACATAAGACAACCCGTATTACGTAAATTAACATTTATTTTCTTTTATTGTTAAGTAAGTTATGATAAATATAGTAAATCATGAATATGAGCATGTTGTTTACCGTGGAATCGGTTCAAAACACTGCGTTGGTTCTACATACATTGTTTGTCTGGTTGAGTCAACGACACCTAGTTCATTTAGGGCCAAATTTTCATTGATTTCATTATTCTATTCTCGCCAGCAGCCGTGTAATTAAATTTTTACGCGGAATATCAGCATAGCTGTTGGGCCTAAAGAATCAATATAGATACTCGAGTTGAACAAGTTAGATAATTTAGTTTTTTTGCAAATGCATATTAATGCAAATGAAATTAATTTTATTACACTTCTGATATCAAATACATTTTTAGACATAGTCTACACAAATCTGCAATTAAGATATAAGGGACGTCTGATAGTATGTTAGACACACGAACCATTATCCAGGATTCCAGTAGCTCTATAAGCAAAATATTAAATATTGTTGAATACCTAACGGTTTTAACTAGTATTTTTAAGCTTCATGTCAACAGATTCAGATTTCAGATTCAGATTTTATTTCACTCTCAGACATACAAGTATGTAACAGGAGGTCACTATACATAATATAAACATACAAGTATATTGGGCCCATAGCGCAACAGTGCAACTATTACAATATGTATTAGTGATGTACATGCTCAATCAATAGTTTTTCAAATTTTTTCAAAAACTTACATATATTTGTCAGAACAGTAATGTTACATATAGTAAACAGGCCTTTCATTTTGATAACACTATGGTTTCTATAATAGTAACTTGGTATATACATTTCTCGTAAACGTTTCACCATTTCATTACTGCATTGAAACAAGTAATGATATTCGTTTCCAATATCAGTAAAACATAGATTACAAGTTTCTATATTTACTTCAGGGGTCCCAGTCCATCTTCCAGTTTCTATAGGTAAGTGCATGTTCGAGGTTCTGAATTTTATGATGATTTGTCTATCTATTGGCTTTAGTTTCACAAGATACTTTTCAAATTCAAAATTACTTTTAAAAATAGAATAAGTACGACCTCTTGATGAATTCTCTATGTCATTAAACCATTTTTGTACAAATTGATCTTGTAATCTTTGTTTTACGATAGATTTTAAATATTCTCTATTATATGTACATACATTCTGGAAGTCCCATATATAATTCAAACCAGTTTCTTCAAAAATATTTTTAACATTATGCATCCATTTGAATTCCATGATATTATTTGTTTGCAAGTTTAACATCAACTTATATATATTACTTGAAAGATTATCAGTAGTAATCAATTTGTGCCAGAACATAATAATTCTGTTTTTAACCTCTATATAGTGAGGGAATCTCCCTAATTCACCATATACCATGTAATTACACGTACTTTTCCTAACGCCAAGTATACGTTTACAAAACTGTAAATGAAGCTTTTCTATAGCTGTAATATTTTCGTGGCCCCATACTTCTACTGAGTACATCAATATTGGTAAAACAAGGGAATCATATACTTTTAACTGGAGATCAATAGGAAGAGGGATGTTTCTTATTTTCTTGTAAACAGCAAACATAGCCTTTCTTGACTGTTCCAACAGTTTCAATTTCGTTTTCTGAAAACTCCCATTATAATTCATCAATATTCCTAAATAAGAAAACGAATCTACAATTTCAATCTCTTTGTTAAATAATGTGAAATGAGGACGGGTTCGAGACTTCCTCTTTGAAAAAATAACAATTTTTGTCTTATTTGTGTTTACTTCAAGTTTCCAATTTTCACAATAAATTTCAAATTTATTTAAGGCTGACTGTAGATCGTTAGCTGATTCAGCCATTATAACTGTATCATCTGCATAAAGAATTACAAATAGTTTTATATACATTCCAATAGTATTACCTAAATCTTTTATATTCTTCAAACAATTGACACCATGCTCTTCAAAAAAACTTTCAATATCATTAAGAAAAATAGCAAATAAGAAGGGTGACAAATTTTCTCCTTGCTTTACACCGACGTTGCAAGTAAACATATCAGATACATCATTTCCATTTTTGACACAGGATTTTGTATTTTCATATAGATTAATTATTGCTTTAAACATTTTCCCAGTTATATTGCTTCTTTGAACTTTTTGCCATAAACCGAGTCTCCAAACTGAATCAAAAGCTTTTCTAAAATCAACAAACGAACAGAACAGTTTTTTACCAAGTGAGAAATAGATAGAAGTTAGAACATGTAGAATAAAAATATTATCAGTTGTAGAATGGTTTTTCCTGAATCCTGCCTGGGCAGAAGTTATCAAGTTGATTTCATCAGCCATTTTGTTTAGTCTACAATTTAATATGGATGTAAAAACTTTACCGAGACAAGAAACAAGACTTATTGCTCTATAATTATCTAAATTGTTAGGATCCCCTTTACGTTTATATACAGGTTTTATAACCCCTACTTTCCATGAGCTTGGAATGAAGCCCGTATCAAATATGACATTAAATATCTTACAATATAATGGCATAAGAATTTCTGCGGTGGTTTTAAGTATTCATTTAGAATTCCATCATGACCTGGAGCCTTATTATTACTTAAACCAGCAATAGAACAAGTTATTTCATCCTCAGTAATTTCGTTATTTAATAAATCATCAAATACCCCATCAACAATTTCGCCATCAAAGCTATTATTAGAGTTATCTCCCTTGTTTAAATTTTTGAAATAATCATACAAATCTTCTATGGATTTATCAATAATATTTTGTTTACTAGTTTCCGTCAATTTTATTGAGGATATTCCAAAATGTTCTGGGCTCTGATCTGGATACGTTTCGTAATTCCCTCTCCATTTTTTCTTGGTGAATTCTATAAAATTTATTCAGAGTTTTTCTGTATTCTTTACAAGTATTCTTAAGGGTAGTCTTGTTTGTAGAAGTTTTATCTTGATTATAACATCTTTTAGCCTGGTGAAATAAAATTCTTTTAAGATGACATTCATTAGTGAACCAAGGTTTATTTCTTTTTTTTACATCTAAATGAATGGTGGGATCTTTTCTTTTCGCCAAAAATATGCTTCGCCGAATTTTTGAATAATATACCTAAATCATTTACAACATTGTCTATTTCAGAAGCGGTGACTAGCTCATTCGGCTTAACTACTAACCTGTCCAATTTTCCCATAATATCTTGAAGACTACCAAACGCATCTTCTTCGATATGGTTAACATAAGCCATTAATTTTTCATTATTCCATTTTATATAATTATTTGCTGAAGTGTTCTCTATATCTTCTCTGTTTGTTCTAGCTATATCCATTTTTTTGAGACGCAAAATTCAAGTCTACAGTGAACATCCGAAAATAAGGGGTCAAAATCAAATACTTCGAAGTTAGATATGTGCTTGAAACAATCAGATGAAAGTAGTAGATAGTCAATCACGCTAGTTTCGTTACATGTAACTTTTCCAATAAATCTGTCTTTCCCAATCCGACCATTAGCAATGAATATATTATTATTTTTACAAAACTCTAGAAGTTTATATCCAAAACTATTAATTCTTCCTTTACACTGACTTGTTCTCTGTAACGAAATACCAGCATCACTTAGCTTTTGTAGATCATAAAAGTATTTATAGAGTTCATCATTAGAATTGATATCTAAAACATCAATAAGAGTATCATCAGGCTGTATATAATCATTATTACATTGTGTTTTGGCATTAAAGTTACCAACAAAAGCAAATTTACAATTACCGTCAGCAATATCAATAATTTCGTTTTCAATTTCTTCAAAACAATCGGCTGATGAATATTTCGAGTTTTCAGGAGGAATGTAAACACAACCTAAAAGTATATCAAAATCCTTATTAGTTAATGTTTTAGGCAATCTCATCCACTGTATAAAATCAGATGGAGTTTGGTGGAATTGTAAATGAGTTTTCAGCTCTTCTTTATATATAATAAGAATGCCACCCGATTTTCTTTTCACCTCTTTAGACCTGTTTTTACAGAAATATTCATAGCCATGTGGTAAATCTAATACATCAAATTCATCCATTTTACTTTCGGCAAAAATCAATATGTCGTACGATTGGATAAGTAAATCAAATTCTGGTGATCTCAGTTTTGATGATACACCACATACATTAACAAATGTAACTTTGATTGTTTTATTCGGACAATGTCCCGGTGTTTCATCGTCAGAGTCACTGTATAGTTCCTCCTCGCACCCCTAGCGGTATCTATCAGGGGTGGAGTCAAAACGCCCTCGCTTGCGGGGGCGTCGTCGATCGGGCGTGCCGAATGCGTGGAATGGTGGAGTAGCATTACGTTGGGTACCTTGGGCATAGTTTCCTGTCAGACATTTGGATCAGGTAAAAGGTACTCTTTATTCAAAATTTGAATGTGGCGGCAGATATGGTACATGTAGTTAAAATAGGAATTAAGTAATATATTTATTAAGTTGCACATGGTTTTATCACGTACGCTCTTCTTTGCCTATCTGTTAAGGGGAAGTAAGAATCTACCAGAAACACATCAACAAACAAGATGATGTTTATGATCAAGTAAGGATAGTAGGTCACAATCCGTGTACAAAGACCATCCCAGTAACCTTGCTATTTCTTAAGGTTAAAACAAACCGGTGTTAACTTCGACAAAATTGAATTTGATTAACTCTTGTTTGCATTAATGGTTGACATGAATGTTATATATAGTTTTGAGTAGAATAATCTACTGACAATGAACCGTTAATATTAATTTCAACAAAAAATGCAATTACGGTTATAGATATATATCCCAAACCGCCTAAATGTAAATAAAAAAATAAGCAAGTATTTAAAGTATATTTTTTTTTATTTTAAATACTTGTTTTATTCATTTTACAACTTTATTTTGAGAGTGTCGTTTTCCAAGTTTAATATTTCTTCTTTTATTTTCCGGCGTAGAATTTTACCACTCGGTAACTTTGGAATTTCCTCTACGAATTCAAGTCCACCACGAAGCCGTTTAAAAGGCGATACTTGATCTGCAATGAATAAAAATGTATGTATTTTCAGACGCACTGTATTTGTGGTATGATACAGATCATCGATGATCGGCATTGTTACGAGGATATGTTATATTAGATATTCGATCACCAAATATGAAACGGATATTAGTTTGTCAAATTATCAAAAAATATAAAGGAATTCCACGAAAGCAGATGAAAATGCGACTTGAGTTGTTGTAAGGAAATGTATATTTAACATTTCGAGTAACAGTATTTGGACTTATTTAAAAACGAGGAAATCAAATTTTAGTGGTTTTAAATTTTCGTGATATGGCTATAAGTTAGTATAAATTTATGTATATATCAAAATTTCGCGATCATCATAGCAATGTCCCATGAAATCGTGAAAATAACCGGCTTTACTGAACATGTTTTATTTATACATCATGACGTGTGTTCTTAAATGAGAACTTTAATATTATTTTGACAAATCCTACCATTGACATGCTTGACTAACTCCTCGGCAGTCACTTGCGACTTTTTTACCACGTACGCTCGGGGTATCTCGCCCATCTCATCACATGGTATACCAACAATGGCTGCCTCCATAACAGCCGGATGTGACGTCAGAATGGATTCAATGTATGTAGGAGAGATCTGGTAAAATATTATGCACATATACAGATATGGATACAAATCGACACACGTTTTCTAAAACATCACTTTCTTAGTTAATGAGTTAAACGAAAACAGTACTCACATTCAATTAAAATGAGATACATGATTTTCATTCTCCAGCTTTCTTTTCGTCGTTTATATTTTCTTTTCAAACTGTGTGTTGATATGTCCAATATGCTTAAATGACATTTTGTCTAATGCGTTCGACTGCTAAATCTTATTCCCCTAGAACCATGCAAAATGAATAGTTTTCCGTTTTCACAATGTAGCGTATTGCCGCTAATACTAGACGAAAGGATAATAGTGTTCTCCGCCAAATCGGTTTTTGTCAATATTTTTATACCATAAAACACGTTTAGGGAACTAACTCATACAAACAAATCAAATTGATATAGTAAGTATGTAATGGGAGACGACTGCTGTTTACGATCTTACCTGATAGCCCTTGTATTTGATGATGTCTTTCAGTCTGTCAACAACGAAATAGTGACCGTCGTTGTCATAGTACCCGATATCACCTTAAATAAAAACAAGCTAATATTGATATATCAGGTCGATAGCAACTTCATGATGTGCTAACGAAACCAATAGTGAAATAAAATTAAGATTCAAAGCAAAATATGTCAGATTAAAGATGGATTACACTCTACCCGTCTTAATCCACCCGTCTTCTGTAATGGTTTCAGAGGTTGCAGCTATGTTGTTCAGGTAGCCCTTCATAACCTGTGGCCCCTTACACATAATCTCCCCCATCTGTTCCGGTCCCAGGGATTCATCTGTCTCAAGACTTATGATCTGTGGAAACGAAAGATTATCCACAAGAATTTGGATCAAACATTCATTAGCGGACAAAACTTGATCCTTGAATTGCCCTACGCAAAATTAGATCTTGAATATAGGAAGGTGAAGCGCATTCTAAAGCTGGGTTCAACATACGATATCATAATGTTATAACGTATTGGTGCCCAATACATTGACGCCGGGCTCAAGACCTTATGTGACAGTCAATCTGACAACACTCCCGTACCTTACTCTGTGTGTTGGGAACTGGCTTTCCGATAGATCCATATTTCCAGCCATCTTTGGGGTCAGTATGTGTAGCTCCCGTAGTTTCAGACATGCCATAACCTTTAACACGACATTAATAGATATATGCAACGTGCCATTGCCTGTTGATAAAATCTCCTTGTTCTATATCTTTTATTTTATATATATATAAAGCGTCATTTTGTATTTCTCGTAATATTCATAGTGGAGAAATTACAAATACAAAGGGATATCTTAATCAGCTGTCATATATGTTTTGTTACGTCGGTGTTTTTTATTTTGACTTGTTATTTAATATTCACCTTGTCGGATACTGGTAATATTCAACCTCTCTGCCATTTGTTCCGTTAATGTACGTGACAGGGTGGCCGCCCCGGAGTATGGGGTATGTAGGCTTGATAAATCATACTTGTCCACCAAGGGGTGCTTTGCAAAGAAATTCACCAAAGGAGGCGCTATCAGAGAAAATGTCCCCTAAAACACATTCATAATAAAAGCTTTATAATACATGTTCAGGTTCAGAATAATTTGGTTTTGGTATCTCAACGCATTATTACAAACATGGTATACATCAAACATTATCATTAATATAAATCAATATACCAAATTTGGTTGAAATTGGACAATACATTTTTAACTTATCGAGCGGAAACTATGGATTTATCTGTTTTGACGATTTTAAGTCCCGTAACTCAATATTGACGGATTTTGACCATTATCGAGATCACGTTGAAATAATGCAATATAGCAAATTTGGTTGAAATCGGACAATAAATACTAAAATTATCGCACGGAAACTTTTTTCCGGACGCCGACGACGCCGACATAGTGATAATTAAGTGTCGCCCTTGCATTGCAGGCGATACAAAAAGTAAGCATTAAAAGTCTAATGCGAGGCAATGACAAGAAACACGTTCAGAAGAAATGTAGAACTAAGGCTGAGTTTGACATCCGATATAGGATAAACATACCCGGTAAGTTTCTATAGCTGATAGATAGGACTCGGGTTCGAACCTTGGTAAGGTGACCACGCATGCGCCTTGAGAAAGTGGGTTCAGTAATCCTATCATCATTCCAGCTATGTGCACCATTGGTAACGGATTTATAGATACATCACTTCCGGCATGGAAGGGAAGTATGGTTTTGTGTCTGAAAACAAAGTCGATTTATATCGATTTTCTTTAAATTCTTGACACTTTGTCTCAATCACATTTTATCTTGGATATCAAGATACATTAAAATAAACAATAACCATAAAATCAAAAGCTTTTCACTTATTATTCTGTAATTCATACAAAACCATGACATCTTTTTATGATATAATATTTATAAATATATACCGTAAACCTCTTTATTTTCACGACAATAAAGTAAATAAGCTCAATTTAACGTTACTTAATGAACTGAGAGGTAATTATTTGAAGAGAATATATAAGAAACCTGAGCTGCGACAATTGCGACACCAGATTGTGATGAGTCAGTTGTACTCCCTTTGGCAGCCCCGTGGTTCCACTGGAGTAAGGCATCAACGCTATATCTTCTCTAGGGTCGACAGACACACTACTAATCTGTTCACCGACTGATTGTAGGGAAGAGAAAGGGCGACATCCCTCAGCCTCGCCCAGTACAATTATTTCCTGAAAATGACCAATTGTAGTAAAAAGTTACGATCTGTTTCAAATAACGAATAACGAAAAAGGTAATAGTTGTGGTACAACACAGAGCTAGAATTTTAGTTTGAAAAATTAATGGTGCACACCTTTTCTCAAAAACGAAATATTTCCTTCAGAAATGGCCATAATGGCACAAACAAAAAATTGTTCTTTCACACAAAATTACGTGATAGGACATTGATCCGTTGACAAGAGAGTACAACGTATCGTCTTCAAGTTACATAATATGAACATCGTAACGCTCATAGACATCAATACAAATCCGAAATTCTTGTTTCAACCTTTTTCGTCTTTACTACTATTAAAATAAAGATAGCAATAAAAGAATTATGTACATTACCACTTTACAGACGTCTTTGTCTAGCCCATCAGCGCGATAAAATCATAAACAATAATGTGGTATGTGAAAATATCAACTTTGTCGGCAACAACCTGACTTTCCTGCTTTTTCATTACTAACACGGAAAACATACATTTTTTGTAAATAATGTAGAATTACACAGCCATATTTAGTGGTAAAAGTTTGATAGCACTAACCCGGATGTTTGGACAGAATGCTAAGGTTTCTTTGGCTCGAGGTGCACATTCAGGAGTGGCCACGATATAACCTGTGTTGGTCTCCAGGAGTTGATGGGACAATTCAACTGCAATGGGTAACTTTTACAATTAATTATTTTGTTTGTTTGATTATTTTAACGTCCTATTAACAGCCATGGTCATGTTAGGACGGCCTCCCATGTATGCAGTGTGTAGGGTGTGTGAAATGCGAGATGCGTGTTTTGGGGGACTGCGGTATGTTCGTGTTGTGTCTTCTTGTATAGTGGAACTCTTGCCCCTTTTATAGTGTTATTTCACTGAAGCTTGCCGCCGAAGACACCAAGCAACACACCCCGCCCGGTCACATTATACTGACACCGGGCGAACCAGTCGTCCCATTCCCTGTTTGCTGAGCGCTAAGCAGGAGCAGAAACTAACACTTTTATAGACTTTGGTGTGTCTCAGGCTGGGGACAGAACCCAGAGCCTTCCTCACAGGTGCGAACGCTCAACTCAAGGCCAAAAGTGAGGCGGTGCCAAGGGAGGCATTAGGAAAGATAAAGTCAGCTAGGAAGAGAAAAGACAAGATACTAAATTTAGTCGCCTTTTTCGATCATGCAATAGGGGCAGCAGGTACAATTCTAACGCCTTACCTGCAGGGCAGAATGTTTAGAATAAGGAATGAAAATGTTCAATAACAAAAGTGTATGAATAGATGTAATCTCTAATAGATTTTCATTCCGTTTTATCAAATAAAAACTAGACAAATTAACATAAATAAATGGTTTTTCAATGGACCTTTTTCTGATGATAATTATTTAAAAAAACAAACTTTTAAACAAGAAGTTGATAATGTAGAAATTGTGTCCTGCAGACTTACCAGAGGTGAGTTGGGAATTGGCGATGGTTAATATTCCTCCCGCTGATGTTACCCCACATAACGTATGGACAAATTCTACCGTGTTAGTGCCGAACAGACATACGACATCAGACTTTGTCAGGCCGATCTTCTGAAATCCAGCAGTGGTCCTAGTGATCTGACCTTGAAGGTCATGGAAAGTGGTTTTACTTCCGTGCTTCCCATCTATCTGTGCCGGCAATAAAAAGGTTTATTCTAATTAATTAGATGATTTCAAGAATGTGACATAAAAGGTTTCAATTGCATGCTAAGAGTACGATTCTTCTGATTAATCACTGATAATAAATATAGCAAATAAATCATATATTCACGTTTAGTAGCTAGCTACTTATCAAAAGGCTTGTACTATAATTAAGTGTCGAGGTATCTTGAAATTGAGCAAAAACATAACCATATACATATGAAAAGTAGAAACCAGCATAATTACAACAAATGTGCATATAATATATATTTCAAATCCTGTCATATATGAGCGAAGTCTATTTCAAAAAGAAGAAAACATTTGATACTTGTCATTTCAAAAGTACTTACGAGGGCAGTCAATTCCCCATACTTGCTAAATCCATTTACTAGGTACTCCGTTATAGAGCAATCTGGTATATCGACCGTGTAGGGCGATGTATGAAATAAGCGATTATTCCTTAAAATAAATATACCCAGAAAACGTGAATTATTTAATAATTTGCACGCACTAGACGCCATATCAATTATCCTTGTTGTCATTTGATATCTATAAATAAAAAGTTACACGTGTCGTCCATGTTAAATGTGGTTCACTGAAAGATAATGGTCACATTGGTCAGTCTGGTTGTTCCGGCCAAATGTAATCTTGAGATAAGGCAATATAATAAGTGTCGCCACAGAATGGACAAGACAATAGCTTATCATTACATAATGTGTCCATGAAGACGTCGCTATTCCTCGGAGAATTTCAAAGAAGACTTACTTTATCTAGTAAGGCCGTAACTGATTTTAACGGCTCATCAAAAGCCACTAATTAATATTCAATAAAGCTTTTCAGTAAAAGTTTGACGCTCAGAGATCTAAGCGACTAAAGTGTTTACAGGTTTGTATGTGTTCCTAATAAAGCTAACATGCATATATTTTGCAGTCATCGTTTATTGTTAATTTGTAGACATTGATACGGATACGCAAGACACGCGGTCTTTGTGAGATAAAACAAGAGGCCCAGGGGCCTGTATCACTCACCTTTTTAAACAAATTATCACAAAAAATCAAGAAATAGCA
Organism: Argopecten irradians; assembly: GCF_041381155.1. Taxonomy (NCBI): domain Eukaryota; kingdom Metazoa; phylum Mollusca; class Bivalvia; order Pectinida; family Pectinidae; genus Argopecten; species Argopecten irradians. Next base: position 48,422,797 of record NC_091135.1, on the reverse strand, counting down.
AAATTGACTCCATGATTTGTTTAATTTTTAATCCCAACCACATAAAAAGGGTGTTCCAGTCAGTCCCACCATTTGTACAATGTTGTCTCCCCACCCTACTATTGACTTATTAGTACTATTCCATGCTTAGTTTCAGAGAAGTAGTCGTTTATATGACAATAGCCAAATTGACCAATTTTGGCACCGTCCCTCAGGCCTCCATGGGGTCAACCCGACCATTTGTACAATTATCAGTCAGTACCCCTTATGGGATGCTACCAGTCAAATTTTGTTAAATTCCGACCACCGGTTATGGAGAAGAAGTCGATTGTTGACGGACGGACGACGTACGCCGCACACCACGATTTCGCATAAACTCACCTTGGTCCTTCTGACTAAGTAGTAGTCTTCCCATGGTATTATACTAAAGGTAATCAGATTTGGTGTTTCCTAGGTGAACGTCTATATGAGATTATCCCGTTATCTATTGAGGTAAAGTTCATATTTAAAGTTTTTGTAATATTTTTCATTGTAAAAATACAAGATGTTGCCAAATAATAGAGTTGATAACCTTATGGCGATATTACTTTGTAAAATATGCAGTGATTAATTTTGTTTGTAATCAGAAGAGGGAAAATCAAGATAATCCATTAATGCGAGTTGTTGATGCCACAACCTACACGTGGGTAAATCCGGTTTGTCAACTGACAGGAAATGCTAATGCATCAGGATACTTAACATTTTACTTACATATTATCTACCGCCCACAGAGTATAAACGATATTCATCATTTTAATATTTATTGGTGTTTAATCGTGTATATATATGTCTAATAAACACAAAAACAATATAGAATAATTTATTTTGCCTTTGGTGCATGTGCAATCAGTAATTCATTCCATATAGGATATAGTCCCACGGATTTTTTTTCTGGATACAATTAAATATTTTTCTTACAGTAAAATTAGAAGTTCAAACTTTTTAATGGTGGTAATGGAGTAATGTAAGTAGCTTTTGTATCTGAAGAAAAATACTGAATCGTCTACTCCTGTTTTTGATAGTGAAAAAATACCATTTGTCAGCGGTGGAGCATCTTTAATATCTTTAAATCATTTAGGCATTCTAACTTTGATCGTAAATGGCGAGTAAATTTATGATCTTATATTTTCTCTTCTTCCTAACGTATAAACAATTACTCAAATCTAAACATTGAAAGCCTGGAAAACGTAGAAACCCGAGACCATTCGATGAGTTGATCCTGGTGTGTGAAAAACTAGGTCTGTCACAGGAGACCATAAATGATTTGTTCTATATTTCTCACGGCCACCAATCTACCAACTCATAGCCTGGTGTTATGACAAGAAAAAAGTTGTTGGCTATTTCCGGTATGAATTGATGGCCGCTTATCTTTCGTTATCAACGGGTTCTCAACTACCCTTAGCATATTTCATTTCAGAACGGGTGTTTCCGCAGTGCGCCACGTGCTGGAACACCGCAGTTGCGCCCCTTCCATTTACGTAATAAGCAACCAATTAAAAAGCTCGTATCATTGTTGTATGGTTGAAAAAAAATGGCAGCGCCCTATGAAACACGCATGTTGTTTGCGTCAGATTGAAAATACCTAAGATTAACATGTGTGTGAGTCATTTGTTTATTAGTATGTTCGGACACTAGTTTTGTGTTTCATGCTTAAGTTCTGCAGTGTCCAATTTTGTTACGAGATCGCAGTATATCTTCGTATTGTTTACTTTGTGAAACAAAACCGCGCACGTACTTTCCTATCTGTTTGGAGAACAACGTCTCCAAGACGTTCATTTAAATAGCTGGTCTAAAACATCTTATTGATTAAATAGTCAGTATTATAACTTCGCTAGGAGTTGCTGTTGACAGGCATGACATGCCTGATCCCTAATATTCAAATGTAGGTCATTATATACTAATGCTTCAGTTCAGTTTTGTTGACATATCAAAGCCGCGTTTTCATTGGTCGCCTGAACCTAGCCGCATCTAATCAGAATTTGAAAGCAAAACACCTGTTCTGAAGCGAGAAATGCCAAGGGTAATAGGAAGAGAATCGGCTAAATACCATTATCTAGCGAAGTTGCGTTTACTCGTGCTCAAATGCCGTATTTTAACAGCGCTATTTTTGACTAATGTGCTGAGAAAACTCCCCACTTGTCTTCATAACTATGGAAAAATTTTAGTTACACATTTATGTATTATGCATGCTTAGATATTCAAAACCATAGATTAGGATAATTTGGTATTTCATTATTATGAGTGAGAGACAAAGGTTATGTGCTGATAACGGGTGTTATGAGTGGGTGTATAAAACACAGAAACTGATTGAGGTATAATATCACTTTCTTGTTAAACAGTTTCCTTGCCAAATAATAATTGATAAACAAAAGAAACTGGATTATAGAAATATATACAAGGACATAGTCATTCAGATCCCCCGCCAATGGAGATATCAAAGCTGAAGTAAGTTTGATTGTGGAGACTTATGTGTATGAAAAAAACCCAGGAAAAAGGAAGTTGAGCTAAAGAAAGATGGAGGATAATTCAAGTAGAGCCGGGCTGCAATTGTTGAATCAGGTATACAGCCTTGACATTTATATTAGACTATATACACAAAGATGGGTGGAGTTTTGCAAAATAACATTTACCATTTACCATGATATTTTCAGCAATGTTTCCATGGTAACAGAAAAAGTGAAAAAAATGAAAACCTTAAAATAGCAAAAGGTACTACTAGACCATAAAAAGAATGTGTCTATGAAGTTTCGTGGAAATATCTCTGCTGGTTTTAGAGTTATGCTCCGGAAATGAACCTGCTACAAAAATATGATATTTTCAGCAATGTTTCTATGGTTACAGAAAAAAGCACAAAAAGCGAAAACCTAAAAATAGCAAAAAGCATTACTGGACCATAAGAACAATGTGTCTATGAAGTTTCATGGAAATATCTCTGCTGGTTTTAGAGTTGTGCTCCGGAAATGATTCTTACACAAAAATCTGCCATTTTTAGCAATGTTTCCATGGTTACAGAAAAAAGTACAAAAAGTGAAAACCTTAAAATAGCAAAAGGCACTACTAGACCATAAGACTAATGTGCCTATGGAGTTCAGTGCATATATCTAAACCGGTTTTCCAGTTATGCTGCGGAAACGAACCTGGTACAAAAATATGATATTTTCAGCAATGTTTCCATGGTTACGGAAAAAGTGCAAAAAATGAAAACCTAAAAATAACAAAAGGCACTACTAGACCATAAGAACAATGTGTCTATGAAGTTTCATGGAAATATCTCTGCTGGTTTTAGAGTTGCGCTCCGGAAACGATTCTTACACAAAAATCTGCCATTTTCAGCAATGTTGCCATGGTTACAGAAAAAAGTACAAAATGTGAAAACCTTAAAATAGCAAAAGGCACTACTAGACCATAAGACCAATGTGTCTATGAAGTTTCGTGGAAATATCTCTTCTGGTTTTAGAGTTATGCTCCAGAAACGAACCTGGTACAAAAATATGATATTTTCAGCAATGTTTCCATGGTTACGGAAAAAATGCAAAAAATGAAAACCTAAAAATAGCAAAAGGCACTACTAGACCATAAGACCAATGTGTCTATGAAGTTTCGTGGAATATCTCTACTGGTTTTATAGTTATGCTCCGGAAACCATTCGTACGGACGGACGGACGGACATTTGTATATCCCCCGCCAACTTCGTTGGGCGGGGGATAATAAATACTATAGAATAGTCTTCAGTTATGCCTCTTTAAATATAAGTCAAACAAGTTGGTAAATTAGTTTCTTTAAAAAAGATTGAAATGAGCCTGTTTCGCGGCAAAAGAAACAAGGAGCCGCAAAGCGTGGCATTATCCCCCGCGCCCCGCAGTTGGTATAAAAGCCCAAATACATCAAGGTCAAAGTAACAATTATTCAAGAATAATTTAAAAACTGAAAAAATAGGTAATACAAAGAAACAGTAATCCGATTTATATATCGAAAGTTTCATGGAGCTGCACTGAACGATTTTGTAGTTATAGCCCGGAAACAAAAAGAAAAAATAATTTGGTATTTTGACTAAGTTTCCATGGCAAGAAAAAAAACTTAACATGGAATAGCAAAAAGCACAACTAGGTCATTTGTCTGATATATTCAAAAAGTTTCATGGAGCTGTGTCGAACGGCTTTTTAGTTATAGCCCGGAAAAGAATATCGGACGGACGGACGGACGGAGCCTAATTCAATATCCCCCGCAAACGCGTTTCGCGGGGGATAAAAAAGGAAAAGTATAGTCCTTTATAAAAATCATATTGACGGCACATGCCATCGCCAGGTAAACCAGGTGAAACGTAATAACAACACCTTTTGAAACTATGAAGACTACAGAAGCTATATGCCAGTTGAATGACGTTAGCAACGAAGAATGCTCTTGGAGCAAGGGGGAAACAAGGAAAAAATCAGTCTATCAAAGTCGGTCTATTTCCCCTTGAAAATCTATCTTTCTATCTAAGTTATTTCCACCGCGCCGTTCACGTTCCTTAAGCGAGTATTTAAACACAAATTGTCCATCACAACCTTGACATTTCAATAAGTCGTGGTTGTTTTTTCTTTCGTGACCGGTCGGAGAGTAATTTGACGCAAAAGATGTATCATGATTGTCGCATTTGTATATGCGGAGTTCCATGTGCACAGTGTTTTCATGTCTTCTCTTATTAACGCGAATTTAAATGTCTTGTTGCAATACGTACATTCACAAATTTGTTTTTTTCATGTTGTGACATAACTTGCCATTTGTGACATACATTAGGCTTTCTCGCATTTCTGGCATATATGGTGGTTTTTTTCTCAAATACAAAATGAATAGAATACATGAAAGGCATAATTTTCATAGTTACCATAATTGCCTTTTTATAGTGATATCAATGACGCATGCTGTCAAAGACACCAAGCATTACACCCTATCCGGTCACATTATACTGACAACGGGCGAACCAGTCGTCCTACTCAAAGTATGCTGAACGCTAAGCAGTAGCAGAAACTACCACTTTTATAGACCTCGGTGTGTATCGGCTTAACTGAAGGCCAAAAGTGAGGCGATGTCAACGAAAGTTAGGAAAAATTAAGATCATATATTGAGTCGCCTTTTACGATCATGCAATAGTGGCAGCTGTTAAATGGATGTTAATTTAATTAAACAAATAAATCGTCCCTTGTTACTGAGCCCTGTCTCGGAAACTTCTGATCTTGCTGTTAGTTATATCCTGTTGCATGCATTGACAGTTTCATATACCACACCACAGGGACCCGGCACGAACATTTTTAACCAATAGTATACATATATATATTATAGTATCAAGGGTATGAACTCGGCGGTCGAAAAAACCCGGACCTATTTTTTTTAAAACCGTGATTATTTTAATAAATTGGTTCTATACAACATTGACGGATATCTTACATTAAAGAGAAATAATTTATCTTTCCATTGAGTGCTTGATGAACAAAATTGGCCAAGTATAGGAGATTTCAGAAAAGATGGCGATGACGTCACACAAAGGTACATCCGGGCGCTCAAAGGTACAACTCTTATATCTGTACACATAAACATTAAGATAAGATAAGATAAGATAAGATAAGTTTATTTCTGGTTCAGGACTTATATGTAAAGTCCTCTATACCAGACTCAGACAAAATATAGAGTTTACAGTTAATACATTTTTATCCGGTAATAATAATAAATTAATGATGTATAAAGGCTTTGTAGTTGTATAAGAGTTCTTGTTCTTTCCAATGTTTGTCTAACGCATTTTTGAAGGAGTTTATATTTGGCGCCATCACTACATTCTCTGGTAGATCGTTCCATATCTTAGTAGCTCTTAGTGAAAAAAAGTTTCTCCTAATCTCATAGTTTGATCTTGTATGGAATAGCTTCCTCCTATGCCCCCTGCTGCTCTCGCGGTCCGTTGCATCTTTCCATAAAGATAAAATGTTACAACATTCGGAGTCATATATTCCATCTAAAATTTTGAAGAGTTCTATCATGTCTCCTCGTATTCTTCTATATGCCAATGTTGGTAATTTCAGTTTCTCCAGCCTTTGACTGTATGCTAGATGTGACATTCCTGGTAGACATTTTGTCGCTCTTCTTTGGACACTTTCTATCATTTCTATATGCTTCTGTAGGTAAGGCGCCCATACGGGGCAAGCATAGTCCAAATGAGACCGAACTAAGCATTTATATAGCGGAATAAATGATTTGATGTCTAAAAACTGAAAAGTTCTTCTCAAAAGTCCAAACATGGAATTGGCTTTTTTTACTTTCTCTGATATATGGGGTCGAAGCTTAACGTGGAATCTACAACTACTCCTATATCTTTTTCTTGGTCTATATGTTGCAGTGTTTTTTTCCATTGAGCTGGTATTGTATAATTTCCTCACGTTGGTTTCTTGTTCTCTGTTTGTGTATCCTCATGTGTTTGCATTTATCTGGGTGCATTTTTAGAAGCCACGTTTCACTCCATTTCGACATTGTATCTAAATCACTTTGCAGATCTAAAGCATCATCTTTGCCACGGATAGCCTTGAATATTTTTAGTATCATCCGCAAATAAGTATACGTCTGACTGCACTATATCTGGAAGATCATTAACAAATATCACAAATAATAAGGGTCCAAGAACCGATCCTTGTGGAATTCCTGATGTTACACTTGACCATTCGGAATTTTTGCCATTCACTGTTACCATTTGATGTCTTCCTTTCAAAAAAGATGAAATCCAAGTTTTCATCTGCTGGTTGAAATTATATGAGTTTAATTTATTCAGTAAACGGTTGTGCGGAACTGTATCAAAAGCTTTCTGATAATCCATGTATATACAATCGACTACGTCACCTTTATCTAAAGCAGTTGTCCATTTATCCAAAACTTCTAAAAGTTGTAATGTTGTTGATCTACCTGATAAGAAACCGTATTGTTTGTTGGAGAAGTACTTGTTTTTCCTCATAAATGTTACTATATGATCCCTTATTAGAGTTTCTAGTGTTTTACAAACAACTGACGTGAGACTTACAGGCCTATAGTTTCCCGGTTCACACTTATCTCCTTTTTTGAAAATGGCACACACTCGAGCCCTTTTCCAATCATCCGGGAGAGTTCCTGTTGAAATTGATTGGTTGAATAACTTCGTTATTGGATATGATATTGTACCAGAGGTGTTTTTCAGGAACATCGGGTGGAGTTCGTCTAGTCCGGGGGGATTTATCCGGTTTGAGATTTTTTAGGATCTTTGATACAGCTTCTTGTTCTATATTCATTTGTGACATCTCTTCGGCGACTTCTCTTATGTACAGATGAGGGGTCGTGTCCGATTCCTGTATGAATACACTGCTAAAAAACCGACATAACACTTCAGCTTTTCCCTTATTTGATGTAACTTTAGTTGAAGTTTTGTCCGCTGGTTTTGCATATAGTTCTCCAATCTCTGATTTCGACGTAGATTTAGATTTTATATAATTCCAAATTGCTTTTGGATCCGACTTTGCCTTTATCGCTATATTGTGCTCATATTCTTTCCTCAATCTGCGTGTTAATTTCCTTACTTTATTTCTGACCCTATTGTATTCCTTTCTCACGTTCATATCCTTTGTAGTTGCAGCCTTCCTTGATAACGAATGCTTCTTTTTTATGGCTTCAAGTGTTGTTGTATCTGCTGGGAAACTATGCTTGTTGTTCCGACCTATTTTAATGATTTTTGTAGGGACATGGCTTTCTTCTATTTCTTTGACCACCTTTTTGAAAGTGTTCCAATTCTCGTTGATGTTGTTAGAGTTCATAATTATTTCGTCCCAGTTGGTATCACTTATCTCCTCGTTTATCCTTTCATAATTGGCATTTTTATAACTCTTTTTCTTCTTGCTTTGTAGAGCTATCTTTACTTTACAAATGACCTTAAACAGTAGTACACAGTGATCACTTTTACCTAAAGCGCTTTGATATTCAATATCTGATAGTGAATGCTCGTCTTTGCTTATGATAAGATCTAGGACATTCGGATTGTCTTGACCTCGCCATCTTGTTGGTTCTTGGACATGTTGGAAAAGAAAGTTGTCTTGGAGTTTTTGAATGAACTTGTATTCTTGAGAATCTGTATTCTCGCTCTTTGTATTCCATGTTTCCCAGTTTATATTTGGATAATTAAAGTCTCCCATTATCAAAAGTTTGTTGTGTTTTTTCTGATCGGCTTCTTCAATCAAATCTTGTAATTTTTTGTTGTTGTCCATGGTTCCCGATTCCGATCTGTATATCAATCCTATTAGCAGTTTTGTAGTTTTCCCAGTTTTAATTTCTACAAACAGATTTTCACGAAACTGTGTTTCCATTATTACTTCTTTTGCTATGAACTTGGAATTTATTAACATCAGTAACCCCCTACCCGCAGGGGTTTCAATGTTCTTGCTGAACAGTGAATAATTTTCATTTCCATCTAGGCTGTATTCTGATTCCTTGTAACTTTGTAATCTAGTTTTTGCTTTCACTTCAGTAATTCCGATTACATCTGGTTTGTAGTTACTCACTCTTATGTTTAATTCTGTCATTTTGTTTTTTAGTTGATCCGCATTAGTATACATACAATTTAGGTGTTCGACAAGCCTCTGCTTTCTGTCTTTATCTTCATGGTTGAAGTTTCCATTTAAAAACCTGCTTTCCTCACTTTTTTCACTGATCTGGCCCAGGGAGGTCCTCGGACTTTGAAGGTATATTCCCCCGAGGAATTTTGTTGTCTTTTTTCCTTAGCCAGTTCCCATAACTGTTTTTCTTGTTCCCTTTCTGCCCTAGTGAGATCGTTGCTTATTCTTATATCTTTTAGTTCCTGGTCGTGGCCTAAGTTTTTGATGTTCCTGAAAATACTCTTTTTTGTTTCAAGATTGTTCAACGACACAAGCATAGGTCTATTTTTCCTATTTGTTTCCTTGTTATTCTGATGATATTGTCCAATTCTGGAACATCTGGTAACCTTTCCTTCAAGATCATGTACTTCACACTTATTGAGGATTTTATAGACAATACCTGTGTCGTGTTCCTTCCTTCCTTTACTGTCCGTAGATTCAGTTTCTGGAACACCGTATACCACTATATTGCTCTCTCTAGCTTTTCTTTCGTTTATCTCAGAGAAAACATTCTTGATATCCTGTGGTGGTGATCGGGATTGAGGGATGTCAGTAATTTTAGGCCATTCAATATTGTTTTCCTGCTCTGACGCTCTCATTTCTTTGAAGATATTTCGCACCTCGGACTGCGAACATTTGGTTTTGATCAGATCCTCCATAGCTGTTATTCTTTTCTCATATTTTTCCATAATAGCCTGGCAACGTTCCTCGATCTTCAGATCTGTTGCTATGTTTTTCTGTACATTCTCTCTGCAAGACATGCAGAACCACATGTAATCAGAATCTTGGAGGATTCTATATTCATCTTCCGATTTCCCTAGACATCGTATACAATGACGCGATGTACAGCGTTCACATTCTAACATTTTGTCCTCTGGATCGGAAAATACATTATCGCAATCAATGCATTTCCATCCCAAATCCTCTTCATCACTGTTATTCAGTAAATCATAGTTTGTTATGAAGTTTGAGCCAGTTGACATCTCTCTTTGGGATGTTTTCAACACATTTTTGGAGCCGGGAGGCCTTCCACGGGATTTTTTCTGTGCGTTGCTAAGGACGCCGCCATTGTTCTTTGAAGACTGTGTTGACATGGTTCGTATTTCAGTTGATTACATCGCCTCTCTACCCACTGATTGATGTTTTTTGTAATGACTACCCTCAGGAAGTCTTAAATAGACTATCCGTCTTTGGGTAACTTTGGTCTCTTCGGATAACCGCGGTATTTTCACTTTACTGGACCTCCGTGAATTGTTATTGTTTACCTAAGTCACGTGACCGGATATTTCCATTGTGTGAACACAGCCGCTTGCGATGTTTGTTTACATTTTATTGTAATAAATAGTACGCCAATCCGAGAACTATTGCGTTATTTAAATAAAAATATTTTACAATAATATACAAATTTAAACATATAGTATTCATATATTTTACTCTGTTTATACTCCATTTTCGACCGCTACGAGAAAACACGGTCGCCATTAAGTATATATAAACATTGACAGATATATTGCAAATATCAACTTGAAATTACAAATTAAATTCGAAGTCCCTCAAAATATAATTAAATGCAATTACTGTTTTCGAAGTGTTTCTTGATAAAACACTTTACGATGTGTGATTAGTGCAAAATTAAACATTTGCTTTCGTAAATTACCCCAAGCCCACGGCAGCCATTACAGTACAGCCGAGAACCCGAATTTCGTCCATTTTCAGTGTCATTAAATTACGTATTCTGGTTGTTTTTTTGTCATCAATTTTGGGATTTAGTTTATAACATACAAATGAGTCAGTTTGTAGGTTCTTTTTATCATATTTTTAAACAAAACTTTGAGCATTTAGGATTCTCGAAGCTGTGCACAATGTATCCTGGTCGGCATTTACAGTACTACGATCTGTAATTTATATCAATTTAAAATTAAGTCTACCTAATATGTATTCCAATTATCTAAAAGTAATACCACTTCAGTTTGAGACTTAACATAGCAGTCCATGGCATTAAAGCGGCTGAAAATGAAATATTAAAAATGAAATCTGCAGCATGAAAACTGAACATCATCATCATCATCATCATCATCATTCTTTATTCCTCAAAAGTTGAGAGTACAGGGAAATGAAAAAAAAAGTTATGCATTGTAGATATATTGGAACAGATCTATTTACATTGAAAGTTCAGATCAAAGTTCTGTTAGCGATAAAATCGCGCGACTACATGCATATTACTTTACATGCTAGTTAATACAGCTCATGTCACAATATCGTGAAAGTAGATTTCTGCTGACTTTTGGAGGAGATACGCGCAATCCTTTATAAATTCATCTGACAGTTCATCATCTTCAAATTCGAAATTAGGAATTTTTGCTTTGAATACTGTCTGAAGCAAAAGTTCTTCAGAAAGGTTAGACATAATTACATATGGCTGGATACCATAATAATCAATCACTTTCGTCATAAAAGTATCTCTCAGTAGGAATGTTCTTGTACAGCTTGTTACAAAATGTCTTATAATGTCGTATAGTGGCCTATCACATAAATTACATATGATGCGTTGTTCTCCAGGAACACAGGTAATCATTTTGCAGATATACAGCACTGTTTTTATTGTCGATATCCGCTGTTTGCAGAATGTGATATGGTTTATCATATTTGGAGTGAACATATTTAAATCTCACGAAATCACTATCGTTGTCCATTCTCTCATGAAGCGACCGATCTTCATGTATAGGAGATTTCAGAAAAGATGGCGTGACGTCACAGAAAGTTTACATCCGGGTCCTCAAAGGTACAAACACAGTATGGCGACTGATAAAAACAATAACAGATACGTACATCCCTGCTTCACAATCGATACTTTGACAAAAGTTTATACTTTCATACTTGCAAATTCTGATTTCGAAATGGTTTCTTATTGTTTCACATGTTACGGATGTTAACATTTTTATATTTTCATATGTTTATTGCTAAATATATACAAGTGTAGATTTAGTGTCGAAGCCACCTATCGAAGCGCTGCCGGGCCATCACACGTTTCCGATTTTGTTCATACGTATAAATTGAGGTTGTGAAAAAGGTGTTTATGAATAAATGATTTATTTCAATGTATCATGTTTCTGTTAAACATGAATAAACAAAACGTGAACCACCTGACCAGACCACGGCCGCTCGTGTATGGCTTCATCGCTGGTAGATCACCGCAGGCCACAGCATTGTTGGGGAAATAAATCATATGAATGATTACCAACACTTTTATCTAAAAAAGTACTTGTTTAAGATATATATATTTTCGTTATTTAATATGTACATGTTGTTTTAATGGAATCCCCTTGTATCAACTACTGTGTTACACGTACACGTACATGTATGGCTGCCGATTTCGAAAAATAATATATGGTGAAATCGTTCAGTTTTCATGCTGCATATTTCATTTTTAATATTTCATTTTCAGCCGCTTTTATGCCATGGACTGCTGTGTTAAGTCTCCAATTGAAATGGTATTAATTTTATATAATTTGATTACATATTAGGTAGACTTCATTTAAATTGATATAAATTACAGATCGTAGTACTGTACGTAAATGCCGACCAGGATACATTACGCACGGCTTCGAGAATCCTAAATACTCAAAGTTTTGTTTAAAAATATGATATAATGAACCAACAAACTGACTCATTTGTATGTTATAAACTAAATCCCAAAATTGATGACAAAAATATTAACCAGAATACGGAATTTTATGACACTGAAAACGGACGAAATTCGGGTTCTCGGTTGTACTGTAATTGCTGCCGTGGGCTTGGGGTAATCTACGAAAGCAAATGTTTAATTTTGTACTAATCACACATCGTAAGGTGTTTTATCAAGAAACCCTTCGAAAACAGTAATTGCTTATAATTATATTTTGGGTGACTTTGAATTTAATATGTAATTTCAAATTGATATTTGCAATATATCTGTCAATGTTTATACGTAATGGCGACCGTGTTTTTCTCGTGGCGGTCGAAAATGGAGTATAAACAGAGTAAAATATATATGAATACCATATGTTTAAAATTGTAAATTATTGTAAAATATTTTTATTTACACTTTTCGAAATGTAAATAACGCAATAGTTCTCGGATTGTCGTACTATTTATTACAATAAAATGTAAACAAACATCGCAAGCGGCTGTGTTCCCTCAATGTTTATGTGTACAGATATAGGAGTTGTACCTTTGAGCGCCCCGGATGTACCTTTGTGTGACGTCATCGCCATCTTTTCTGAAATCTCCTATAGCTATAGCTCCTTTTACAAAAAGCTTCCATTGGATCTTTGACGGAAAATTTGCGGACTGGATATAGCACTGTATGAAGTCTGATAGACTGTACTTGGCTAAAATAGACACAATATCGGGGATGAAACCCATTTGCTTTGCTTTTGGTGTGTCTTTATACTTGAATAGTCTGCGTATAAAGATGCTTTTCGGAACACTAGTGGGTGTGCATTCGATAATATTACGTAAGAAGTACAATTTCCTCTTTTCGATTTCGCTCTGGATTCTGCGTACTCCAACTATACTTTCGCACATGTCGGATCGCGTAGATCGTCTCAGATTTAAAATGAGCTTAATAGCATAGTGCTGGAATGTTTCAAGCTTGCGGATATCACATTTAGTTAAGTAAAATGTAAAGTATAACTTTCTTGTGAATACTAACAAGTGTAAGAGGTTTAGTGTGTATACAGTCAGTTCCCATGCGAGTGATAGAATGTAGCATGTTACGTCCTTTCTTGCAAGCGTTGTCAACGGCATAGGTGTTTTTCAAGTCAGAGGAGAGAATGATTCCTAAGTGCGTCTCTTTGTTCGCAATACGAATTGCATTGTTGTTGATTGTCCACTCATAATTTAGGCATGCACAGCCGAATGTTAGTATGTTACATTTCGATGCATTATATTGGAATTTCCATTTATTAGCATATCTTTGTGCAACGTCTAGTAAAGTTTGTAGTGCCTTCGGGCTTGTGGTAACAAGTGCGACATCATCGGCTAAACACGGATTCCCACACGGGATGGATTTGACTTTAGCGCCAACGTGGGTAGCTTCCAGATCAACAAGCATGTCGTTAATATGCAGTAAGTATAGGAAAGTTGAAATTATCCCACCTTGTCTAACTGACCTTTGAACTTTAAGCCAGCGTGATTGAGCACCATTATGGATTACAGCACTATAGATGTCACGGTATGCGTTGAACAATATTCTAAATAAGTGTCTTGTCACTCCAATGTTATACAGTTTGTTAAATATACCATTATGTTGGACAGTGTCAAAAGCCTTATATGTATCTAAGAAAGCAACATAGACTTTGAGGTTTTGTTCGATATTTTCAAATATACATTCACGAAGACTTAACGACGCGGTTGTGCAACTAAGACCTTTATGGAATCCTTGTTCTTGAATAGCAGGAAAATTGATATGCATGGTATCCATCCAACGCGATATTCTTTTTAAAATCACACTTTCCATAAGTTTATATAGCACTGGTAGCAACGAGATAGGCCTGTAATTGTTCGGGTCATTTTTCTTCTTAAAACCACCTTTATAAATCGGAATAATAATTCCTCGTTTCCACGTTTTGGGAATAAATCCGGTAGTCCTGATAGCGTTCATTAATTTTTGGATAATTTCAATAACGGCTTTCCCTCCAAATCGAATGTGTTCGCTCGTTACCATATCGGCTCCTGGAGCTTTTTTAAGTTTCATTTGCCTGATTGTTGTCTCAATCTCATCAAAAGTAAACATACGATCAAGTTCTTCTTGTTTTTGCAAATAGAGATTGGTGTCATCCATTGTCGAATCATCTTTATATAGGTTTTCATAAAAGTCTGCAAAAGGTTCAACAACACATTGTCGGTAACGTGCACATTTTTCGTCGAATATTAGTTCAGTACATGTGTCCGGTGTTTTGTTCTTCCGTTTTCGTACAATTCTCCAGAATAATCGAGTGTCTACATCCGCCGTTTTATCTAACTCATTATTCACGTCATCCAAGTACTTATCATGAGCTAATTTATGAAGGTTTCGAAATGCATTCTTCGCTTTCTTGTAAGCTCTGTATGATGCATGATGTAAACCGCGAGGTCTGTTCTCGTTAATCCAAATCTGTCTATAATTCAGAGCCATGTTATGTGCTGTTTCCAGCTCCGATGTCCAGTATGGTTTTAGGTATTCCTTGAAACGCCGTTTGGGTATTGTTTCGTCAGATGCTAAGGTAAGGCATAACGTTAATTGCTCGTATAACGCGTCAATGCCGAATTGTGTCGAGGTGTCAAATTCATGTATGGTACGTAGTTTGTTTTCACATGCTAGCTGATATGAAATTAGATGATCAACAGTTGCTTTGTTCCATGCAGTATGCTCTACGTTGTCTTTCCGCCGACTTTTGTCAGATGGGACGGTGAAATCGAAAACACAGGTGATTGGAAGGTGGTCTGAGGCAACCTCAATATCGGCATTATCTATAATATTACATCGAGATATGTTGCTAATCGTGGTTTCATCAATAAGGATGTAATCTAATGTAGTTTGACATGGTCTAAATGTATATTTTTGCTCCTTCACATCTCGCCATTTTGTTTACTACACAAATGTTCAAATCGTTTATGACGTCGTTCAATGCCTTGGCCTTCTGTTTAGGTACGTAATACCGCGGGTCTTCTAGGATGCGCGCATTAAAGTCACCAGCTACTACAATTTTGCCTCTGAGTGCGTAGAAGGCAAGTAGGTCAGATAGATACTGCATAGTGTCTTTATATCCATTGACGTCATTATCACTTTGCATATAGACTCCAAAAACATATATGGACTGTTCAGACGCTGTTGTGATTTTGACGGCAGCAATACGGTTGTTGACAACTTCTTCTACTTGAGAAATACTATATTGAAGTGATTTCTTTACAATAAATGCGACACCGGTATTAGTATTTGACGGGTATGCATTGCGTGCATGAATCGCGTAGTAGTTAGAGTCTATAGAGTCTAAGAAGGCTAATGACTTCTGCGATAACTGGTGTTCAGTTATGACAGCTAGGTCGTAGTTTGATTCTTTTAATAATCGCGACAAGCAGCATGAAAACTGAACGATTTCACCATATTATTTTACGAGATCGGCAGCCATACGTGTACGTGTAAAACAGTAGTTTAATTACTATTTGTAATTTTGTTATGATACAAGAGTATTCCATTAAAACAACATGTACATATTAAATAACGTACATATATCTTAAACAAGTACTTTTTGAGATAAAAGTGTTGGTATTTATAAATATGATTTATTTCCCCAACAATGCTGTGGCCTGCGGTGATCTACCAGCGACGAAGCCATACACGAGCGGCCGTGGTCTGGTCAGGTGGTTCACGTTTTGTTTATATCATATCGTATTGTGAACAGTTTTTCATGTATAACAGAAACATTATACATTGAAATAGATCATCTTTTCATAAACACCTTTTCACAACCTGAATTTATACGTATGAACAAAATCGGGTAGGCCTACGTGTGATGGCCCGGCAGCGCTTCGATAGGTGGCTTCGACACTAAAATTTAGCAATAAACAAATGAAAATATAAAAATGTTAACATCCGTAACCTGTGAAACAATAAGAAACCATTTCAAAATCAGAATTTGCAAGTATGAAAGCGTAAACTTTTGACAAAGTATCGATTATGAAGCAGGGATGTACGTATCTGTTATTGTTTTTATCAGTCGCCATACTGTGTTTGTACCTTTGATGACCCGGATGTAAACTTTCTGTGACGTCACGCCATCTTTTCTGAAATCTCCTATTGACGAAGTTATGGCTTGATGAATAGGAAAATTTACGTCAAATATACTAGGTAGACATTTCCCTGTCCGGTCGAAATGTCGTCTCGGCTCTAATGGGTACCTCAAAAACCAAGCCAAAATCACAAAATCTATGCTTGTGGTGGTAAACAGTACCCATAACTGTGTTCATCCACAATCTCCTTTGGAGGTGTCATGACCCGTACTTTGTAGAAACTCCATTTAAACATCGTGTAGCTCACTTACTTTAACCGTCACCGCCATGTTCATTTTTCTCTCGGAACGCTCCTCGACTTTACATATCGTGACTACATTATGCAAATTATGTAGTGTTGTGCTTGTGGGTAAACTCGAGAAGCGTTCCGAAAAACAAATGAACATGGCGGTGACGGTTAAAGTAACAGAGCTACACGATGTTTAAATGGAGTTTTTACAAAGTACGGGTCATGACATCTCCAAAGGAGATTGTGGATGAATACAGTTATGGGTACTGTTTACCACCACAAGCGTAGATTTTGTGATTTTGGCTTGGTTTTTGAGGTACCCATACCCTATAGCCGAGACGACATTTCGACCGGACAGGGAAATGTCTACCTAGCAATTTTTTCGTAAATTTCCTGATTCATCAAGCCATAACTTCGTCAATACTTGGCCAATTTTATTCATCAAGCACTCAATGGAAATATAAAATATTTCTCCTTAAGGTAAGATTCGTCAATGTTGTATAGAATCCATTTATTAAAATAATCACGGTTTTAAAAAAATAGGTCAGTTTTTCTAGACCGCCGAGTTCATACCCTTGATACTATATTATACACATGTATACTGTTAGTTTCAAAAAATCGTGCCAGGTCCCTGTGTACCACACTATAATCTTTTATAGATCAAATCATCAAATTAAGAAAGACAACTCGTGCGACTATTCTATCAATTAAATCAAGAAAGACAACCCGTGCGATCATAGAAGACTGGGTTTGTCTTAATCACATTTGAAAACGTGATCCAATTATTTTTCACATTTTAATTATCTTTCATCATTGATTTGATAATTGATTTAATCCCCTTCATAGTTAACTGTACACACTAAGAAAGGCGTGTATTGAAATTGTCAGAATTAGGAAATAAAGAAAACATATTACAAATCTTTTCACTAAATTGTACTAAGAATACTGTTGTTATTTTGTTTAATATAATGGCATGCTCGTTCTAAAATACGTAGGACGTTATTCTAATAAGAATAGGAATAACCCTTCAACATATTTGTTATTACAACCATGTTTGTAATCAAGTTAGTTCAATAATTTTATAATCTAAGATACTGGGCAGAAGCGAATCTCAGTCATGTAACACTCGTTAAACATTCAATCGACTCAATTTAGGATATCATCTTTTCTTTTCTTGCTAAATAACTTTTCTTCCTAACGTCTCCCTTGATACAACCTCACTGGGCTCTGGGTAGTGTCCCCTGGCCGAGACATACGAAATTCTATACTTGATGGCGACATATCATCGTGGTTTTAATAACACATACCAAAATTATCACCAATATCTTCAATTGTATAAGAAAATACAAGATAATATGTTCATTATAATGTTTGTTTTTTTATTGTAAATTATTCTATAAATCGAATGAAAGTTTATGTACTATAGATTATTTACAACCCTAAAAATCTAAATTTGAATACGTTTAGAAACACACCGAGAAAAATCGTCAGGGTCATGATAGGGTAGCCTCCCATGTATGCGGCGTGGTGTGTGTCCTTGGAGACTTCGGTATTTTCGTGTTGTGTCTTTTGTATAGTGGAACTTTTGTTCTTGTTCTTTTTTTAGTGCTATATTACTGAAGTGTTACAGGGTTGAGAGTGAGGCGGTGTCAAGAGAGACGTTAGGAAAGGTCAGTTCATAAGAGACAGTATTACTCGCAGTGTACGAATCATGCAATACTGGCAGCAGATGCAATTCAAACTCCGTTACCCAAATAACCTGCCAAGGATGTACCAGAAATCAGGCTAAATAATTATAAATCTTTCTTTTTGTTGTTTGATTAATTAATGTCCTTTTAATAGTCCGTGCTCCAATATATGCGGCGTGTTGTGTGTATAAACAGTTTGTGTAGTGTCTTCTTGTATAGTGGAACTATTGCCCTTTTTATAGTGCTATATCATTTAAGTATGCCGCCGAAGACACCAGGCAACACACCGGACCTGGTCACATTATATTGACAACCGGCGAACCAGTCATCCCACTCCATTTAAGCTGATTGCTAAGCAGGACTTTGGTCAATTTGGTGTGTCTCGGCCAGGGCACAAAGCACCCAAAACCTTTCTCACTAGGACAAGCGCTCAACAAAGTGCCAAAAGTGCATGAGGCAGTGTCAATAGAGACGTTAAGAAGAAGAAAAGATAATATCGCCTTCTACGATCATACTATCGGGCAGCAGATACAGCAGGTACTCGGATCGTTACCAAGTATTAAGATAGTAGATTCATATCTTCCTTAAAATAGTAAATGACTGATCAAAGAAAGTTATGAATGAAATCCCCGTGTTTTGTTGACGGTATCTGACCGAGTTTCAGGACAGGTAGGTCAGAAATCCGGTAATTGTAAAACAAACAGGTAAAATAACGCCCCCATCACTAATGATTTCCAAAACCAGGTCCGTTTTGTTTGGTTTAGAATCAGCTTATCTGAATTTTTAACTACAAACAGTACTTATTTACTGTCCCGTCCAATTGATATTGACACAACAGCAAGGAATGATAAAAATTCTTGAAACACTTATTTGATGTCAGTAATCCTTTGTGACTTTATATACTGGGGTCATTGTGAGGTCAATTCATCTAATAACACAAAAATGGGCACATTAACTGCTGGTATATAGTATCCTTGCGTACCCTTTAGAACGACTCTGTATATGAAATCGTGGAGAGTAGAGAGTTTATTATAATTAAACTGTATCGTCATCGATATCGTTACTCATTACCAACCTTAGAAAAAAAGGTCCTGCAAATAGGGCGTTAGAATAGTAAATAGAGATTGTTTTTAAGGAAGATGGACCTAGCAGTTCTTATAAGTCTTCCATCAAAATAATGATGGAAAAGTGAGGTAAGCGTTGCAACTACACGGTTCATCACTGTTTGTCGTCCTATTTAAGACCCAGAGTCATGTAAGGTCGACCTTCCATGTATGTGGTATGTTTCGTGAATGTAGTGTGAGCGTGTGTTTTTGGAATATTCGTGAACTTTTGCCCTTTTTATAGTGCTATATCACTGAAGCATGAGCGCTAGGCAGTAGCAGAAATTATCACTTCTAAAGTCCTTTGTGTGTCTAGGCCAGAGGACAATACCTAGAGCCTACCTCACGGGCGAGCACTCATCCGAAGGCCAAAAGTGAGGTAGTGTCATGGGAGACGCTAATTAGGAAGAAAGAAAAGAAAACATCCTAAAGTTACGATCATGCAATAGGGGGCCGCAGGCACAATCCTAACGCCCTTCCTTCACGGTTGGTACAACAAGTACGGGATGCTCATGGACCAAAGTCGTGCCCACATACACTTATGCTAAGAGCAGATCAAGCCATTTGTCATCGCACATCGGAAGAGTATATATTAATTTCTGAAGACACAAACCAGAAACAGTTTATCACCCTCATACACACGTCTTCTATGCCACCTCGTCACAATACAAATATGCCGGAGTCCTGCACGGAGGCAGCCTTGACATTCTCTCGCCAGTATTTATTTGTCTGGAGTAACCACTGTTTGGACCCCCATATCTGTCCGGCATGAGGAGGATCAGAGACCTGTCGTTTTGTCGTCACCATCAACTTCACAGATAGAGCCCGAGACAGTGACTGACTCCAGTGATGTGAAGGACAAGGCCTTCCGACTTCTTCGCAGAGGATTAATAGGATCTATCCCTTCCTTGAAGGTAGGACAGAGACATCTCTACCCGGGAGGAGATCCACGACTGTTTAACCCGGGCTTTCCCTATCCTTCTCTCTAAGTAGCGAATTATCTTTTTCTGTCCCTGTAATTTCCTCCAAAAGTCTCAAAACTACAAATACGTGATTTAACAAAAACAAAGAATAATCAATAAATCATCTTTATGATTTCTGTTTACTTTTGTCAAATTTCAGCACGCGCATTTGGACTGCACATATTCATTTTTAGTTGCATATTACGTTTTACAACTTTTCACGCGAATATGTTGTAGGCGTGACTGTCTTGTCCTGGGTAAGACAGAAATCTTACCCTCACCAGAAGTGCAGATAATTATATTTCTATGCCCTCCCCCCACCCTGCATTGAGAAATTGGTCTAACGTCGAGGACGGCAACGATAATTTGGTGTCAGTGCGTTGGGCTCAAGCAGGGAAGTTACAGTTTACCGCAGATGCTGGCCTGGGAAGTGTCGGGCATGACTCCACGGTCAGTTAATGTGGGCACTGGTCGGCATTTTTAACTGGTACAATTTTCTAGTCCTGCTAAACACCAGGATGTTCTGGATGATGCGAAATTCCGGCACTTCCGGGCACTTCCGGAAGTCGCTAAGATGGGACATAATCCTGCTGGAATAAAAGATCATATAGAGAATATCTACCAGGAGTCCTCCATGGACACATGGCTGGATTTATGCGAGTGATTTCAATTAACTTTATACATTATCTGTGAAAAATCATTTTTTCTGTATTATTTATTTAATATCCATTTAGAAAAGTAAAATGCAAAATGAAGTAGTTTAGATGGCTGTGCTTTTATTAAAGGTTATAAAAAATATGATTACTTACTGTGATAGGGTGGGATTTAACTTTAAGATTAAAGAAATCCTCGGCTTTTCTGTGATTAATTTTGAAACACTAGTTAGATGGCTGTGCTTTTATTAAAGGTTATAAAAAATATGATTACTTACTGTGATAGGGTGGGATTTAACTTTAAGATTAAAGAAATCCTCGGCTTTTCTGTGATTAATTTTGAAACACTAGTCGAATTATGATTGTTTGATTAATTAACGTCCTATTAAGAGGCAGTCTCCCATGTATGCAACGTGCACTTGTATATTCGTGTTGTGTGTATTCTTGCATAGTGACATTGTTGGCCTTTTTATAGTGCGATATCACTGAAACAAGCCGAAAGTCAAAATACGTGTGGTGGAAAAGACATTGATGGATGCTGACAACCTGCCAGATACCAGGATGTCCCGGATGATGTGACCTTCTATACAAATGATGCGAAATTCGATCTATTACGCACTTCTTGAAGTCGCTAAGACGGGACATTATCCTGCTAATAATAGATCATTTAGAGAATCCACCGATTCGTCCATGGCCACGTGGCTGGAATAATGCGAGGAAGTTACCCTTTGGATTTCAATTATCTTATATTGGGAGGTTGAGAAAAGAACACAACAGAGATGCAGAAAACAAAAAATACTCAAATCCAAATGTCGACAAGAATAGAAAACGCAGAAACCCGAGACCATTGGACGAGTTGGGTCCTGATGTGTTAAACTAGTTCTTGTCACAAGAGATCCTAGGTGATTTGCTTCATAATACTGTAATGACAAGGACAGTTTATACATGATTGAACTTCATGTATGATCATATTACATTGCTAATTCTATAGGCACATGCTACACAATTGGAGATTTACTGTCACTAAATACTGGTTCAAGAGTTCTTCAAAATTTAAATGCACCACGAAGGATTGTGTTAACATAAACATGTAACAGATAAAGAATTCAATCGTGTTACAATCGGTTTTATCCATGACATTGTGAATGCCAAAATACTTAATCTATAATTCTTCAAAAGAATGTTTTGCCAAGAATAGAAACGCACTCAATTGAAACACGCATTACGAAATATTTTTATTTTTGGATGGCATTAATAACATTAAATGTATTTTACAATGTTTGTTTGTTTGAATTAAATTCATTATTCACAGCTAGTGTCATTAAATAACGGGTCACAAATATGCTGTGTGTAACGTGTATGAAGTGTGTGGTGTGTGTTTTGGAAGAATGCGATGTATTCCTGTTGTGTTTTCTTGTAACAGAGGAACTGTTGCCCTTTTTATGGTGCTATCCCTCTGAAAAATGCCGCCGAAGACATTAAACAACTCCACACTCCAGTCGGTCACATTATACTGACAACGGGGAAACCAGTCGTCCCACTCCTTTATTGCTGAACCCTTAGTAGGAGCAAAAACTACCAATTTTAAAGACTTTTTTAAAATCCAGAGCTTCCTTCACTAACACTGAAGCATGCAGCCAAAGACACACAGATCCTGTCACATTACTGACAACAGATGAAGCAGTCGTTCCACTCTCGTTATGCTGAGCGCTAAGCAGGAGCAGTAATACTATTTTTATAGACTTTGGTGGGTCTCGCCCTAGAAACCCACATCCTTTCTCACAGGGGCGAGCGTTCCACCAAACGCCAACAGTAAGGTGGTGTCAAGCGAGACGTTAGAAAGGAAGTTAGGAGCAATAACCAAGTACAATTCTAGCATCCTGCTTGCAGGGCAGACAAGTGTAAAAAATTTATTATTATAACTGCAGTGTGTATTTTATTTTACAAAATATACCCATAAAATGCTTAATTCTGCATATTTTATACTATTCTAACATGATTCTGCAAAATTAATCACAATCCACGGAGCATTGTGTTTTAGTTAGCTGCTAACACAGTTACCCAGTGTTTGTTTGTAATGCTTGCTGGATATCTCGGTTATGTAATCTCCGACTTCTTCATATCCTTTATCAACACTGGTTATGGACTTTAACATTTTGTGT
Source organism: Argopecten irradians (assembly GCF_041381155.1). Lineage (NCBI taxonomy): Eukaryota > Metazoa > Mollusca > Bivalvia > Pectinida > Pectinidae > Argopecten > Argopecten irradians. The sequence goes on along the minus strand of NC_091135.1, from coordinate 48,399,534 downwards.
CAGTGACGTAGTTTTAAGAGTTTATTTCACGGTCAGATGTACGTCAAAAAGTCGTCAACAAGCAAATCAACAAGAATACACAAGAAATCAATGATAACACTAAACTGACAACTTAACATACCCCCCACTAAGCTTCAAGTGTCAAGTATTCGATCTATCTTCCTGTCTTATCTGAAGCATATCAATGTGTATCATATCTGTGCTATCGTGGTCACAGCAGGTAAATCATCTGAATTATGCCCTGAGATAACCATTAGCAAATAATAATGATTTATGTAAACTTATGAGACGTTTATTTACACACTTCTAAGTAAATAATGACAGATCACTGTACGGACAATATGCTTCACGAGCTTCATGCCTCGTATACATGTGGTATGTTCTTTTGATCATCACAATGTCTCACTTGCCTAGTCCGCTAAACCTGCCTATATTATAAGGCTTTTTAAATTTTTTTTTTTGCCTAATATATAGTCAGCTCGCGGTACCTCTTAAAAATGTGAAATCGCAGGACAGATTTGGCCAACGCAACGTCAGCAATTTTTTAAAAAAAAAAGCAGGTTTAGCGGACTATCACTTGCCAAGGTCGAAATCGTGGTATTTAGCTGTGTTTTTATCCAAATCACGTCAGATTCTCCCCTATCAATGACATATCAGACTCTTTGCTATTAGATACTTCTCCCGATTAAAATCTTTTAGCTTTAAGAGACTGTTTCGAATGATCATCACGATGTAATATATGCTTGTTTTATCAAATTAACGTCCTACTAGCAGCCAGGGTCATGTAAGGACGTCATGTCATGTATGCGATGCGCTTCGTGAATGAAGTGCGTAGTGCGTGTTTTGCGGTATATTCGTGTTGCGTCATCTTACCCTTTTTATAGTGATATATTACTGAAGCAAGCTGACGAACTCACCAAGCAACACGCCCAACCCGATCTCTCACATGATGATAACTAACGAGCCAACCAATCGTCCGACTCGCGGTATGCTGAGCGCTAAGCGGGAGCAGAAACGACCACTTTAGTGAGTCTCGGCCAGGGGACACAACCCAAAGCCTACATCATTGGGGCAAGCGCTCAAAAGAAGGCCAAAAGTGAGGCGCCGTCGACGTTAGGCAGACAAAATCAAGTTAAGAAGAGTGAATATGATATCCTAAATTTGGACGCCTTTTATGATACAAGTACAATTCTAACGCCTACCGCCAACTTTCTTCCTCCTAATGTCTCCTTAGACAACGCCTCGCTTTTGGCCTTCTGTCTATTGAGCGCCCGCCCTTATGAGGTAGGCTCTGGGTTCTGTCCCCTTGCTCAGACACCTGAAGACTGACGGCCATCAAAGAAAGCCAATGAAAGTGGGTGGTGTTTGGGCGAAACGACTGGGTGAATACAGAGTTCTCGTTTGTGGCTTGACTAAATAAAACATGTAGCCATGTCGGGGTATTACTGTGGAAGTTAGAATATGCGTTTAGAATGCACTTGACTGGAAAGAGTTGAACTGACGAATAATTGAAATGGAATATGGGAATAACTAGCAATTTGCCTTGCAGGTAGGGCTCGTAAAAGGCGACCAAATTTAGGATCTTATCTTTTCTCTTCTTCCTAACTGACTTTATCCTTCCTAATGCCTCCCTTGGCATCGCATCGCCTCACTTTTGGCCTTGATTTGAGCGTTCGCCCCTGTGAGGAAGGCTCTGGGTTCTGTTCCCTGGCCTAGACACACGAAAGTCTATAAAAGTGGTAGTTTCTGCTCCTGCTTAGCGCTCAGCATACCGGGAGTGTATACCTAGCATACCTTGTTCGCCCATTGTCAGTATAATGTGACCGGATGGGGTGTGTTGCTTGGTGTCTTGGTGTCTTCGGCGGCATGCTTCAGTGATATAGCACTATAAAAAGGGCAACAGTTCCACTATACAAGAAGACACAACACGAACATACCCCAGTCTCCTCGAACTTCACTCACGCTACACACTGCATACATGGACGGCAATCCTTACATGACCATGGCTGTTAATAGGACGTTAAAATAATCAAACAAACAAACAAGTAGCAACTTAGAGCCAGGATGAAGGAATAATTAGGACTTCAAAAACGAAACAACGACGAGACGGAGTGTGGAAGAGTTGAATTTGGGAAGATTAAAGCTGAGAGTCGATCAGATTTTCAAATGTTTATGTCGCAAGAATTCAAAGAGTATGTAGAAACTTCTGACGTGAAAGAGCTATTCCTTCTTCAAAATGCAAAAATACATATGTTTGTTGGTTTTAATCCAGCACCTAATGAAACAAAGTGATGTTATACCTCATGAGAACCATTCAAATTCTCAATGTTATTTTGCAAAATGTAATGACATTTACAATAAGTATGTAAACAAAATCAAAATATTAAAGAGAAAAAAAAAACCAGAAAAAAAAAAAAAAAAAGATATTGAAATATTGTCCCACTCCCTGTATGTTAGACGCTAAGCAGGAGCAGAAACTACCACTTTTATAGACTTTGGTGTGTCTCGGCCAGGGGACAGAATGCGAACGCTCAACTCAAAGCCAAAAGTGAGGCGGTGCCAAGGTAAGCATTAGGAAAGATAAAGCCAGAAAGGAAGAAGAAAAAATATAAGATGATAAATTCAGTCGCCTTTTACGATCATGCAATAGGGGCAGCAGGTACAATTCTAACGCCCTACCTGCAGTGCCAAAATTAAGGTCAAATTCATGTTGTGAGGTGAGGTTTAGGAATTAACCTTACTGAAACAGGAATCCTTGGTTTTCTGTTTCACCAGATGGTATTTTGAATATCAAAAATGAATATATTTGTCTTGAAGTGAAATGTCCACTGTCAGATTTCGACTCCCTAGAAGCATATTACAAATTGGAGAAATATTATGTAGTGTTTGTTTATTAAGCAAGAACTATCTAAGACCCAGGCGGCCAAGGATTATTACCTTTAAGTACAATTGCACACTTGCCATTTAAATAGATGCCACTTGCTTGTTTGGCTCAACAAGAATATAAGGTGGTAGAAGTGTTCTTTGATCAAGAGATAGGAAGACTAAATATTCTACTTCCAGATATTTCTTTCGCGTAATGTGGATGAGTACGAGTTCACTAGGTTATCTTTGTCTGAGATATACTAAAGAAGAGATCCAAGAGGGATCTTGGCGCCCACCAAAGAATAATCTATGTCTGACAATGGTTTGTTTGTTTGATTGATTAATTTACGTCATATTAACAGCCAGGGTAATGTATGTTTCAATAATATGATATATACCTATATAAATCCCAAATGCTGTGTGTGTATTTTAGTAAATAACTTCAGAATGGTTTTGACTGTCCACATCAATCTGCTTGATTGATTGGTACCGACTTGTGTATTTATCAGAAGAGTACATCCTTAATATCAAAAGACAAAAAAGATCCTTAAGATAATTCATTAGAGTTTTCACTGTAAATACTGGTATTTAATTTTCAATCTTGTAACCTTTGATTCTTACAACACAAGTATTCAAAATACTGTACATGTATCTTTTCTCTCAAAATCATTCAAATAATGTGTGAAAGGGTGTTTTCATATATGACTATAAAGATCTAGAAATTACTGGAATGGCAAGACATTTTGTTAAATATTTAAGGAAAGTGAATGTCCAATTTTTATAGAATTTTTCATTAAAACTTATCAAACTGAAATATGTGCTATTTAGTTGTCTATGAAACAAGTGGAACTGAAATACAATGTATAGCCAAACCTTAATAATTTGAAGTTCATATCCATGGCAATACATTTAGTGTACTTTGAAAAATCAGTTTATATAATATAATTATAATTTTATTATTACAATACATATTGTATACTTAAATTATTGGGTGTCTTTAGCTCAAGTTAATGAGGTTCGATTATTCCGAATTTGCATATTACAGAGTTATCTGCACTTGCGGGTAGGTATTGATTGTGACGTCATGTGTTTGCGAGTGTAACGTCATACGTTTCGGAGAAAACGACGTGAATTGCGCTCACAAAATAATGACGTAACAATCTATACCTACCCGCACGGGAGCTAACTATGTAATATGCAAAGACGGAATATTGAATGTTCATTTAAATTTGAAAGACATAAATACCATGACCGACTATTCTAGGTAAAAATGTACATCACTGTGAACAAGTGTATTTACTCAACATTTTCACTTGCAATATCCTCTCTAGAAACTTTTATTAACTCGGGCTAAGATTAACAAGAGCTGCATAAACAGTCGGAATTTCGTGACAGATTTCAGACACAATGTAACTAAACATCCTGAGCACAGATTAACAGCCAGAGTCATGTAAGGCTGGTATCCCATGTATGCGGTGTTTTGTGTGTATGAAGTGCGCGTATGTGTTGGGGGGGGCTGCAGTATAATCGTGTTGTGTCTTCTTTTATTTCACTTGTAAAAAGACTTGTATAGTCTAATATATATTACTGAAGAATGCCGCCGAACACACCAAGCAATACACTCTACCCGGTCACATTATACTGACAACGGGCGAACCAGTCGTCCCACTCCCAGTATGCTGAGCGCTAGGCAGGAGCAAAAACTACCACTTTGACTTAGACTTTGGTGTGTCTCGGCCAGGAGACAGAACCCAGAGTCTACCTCTCTAAAGTGACGCGATGTCACGATAGACGTTAGGAAGAAGAAAGTTACCCAGGAAGAGAGAAAAGATTAGATTCTAAACTTAGTCGCCTTTTACGATCTCGCAGCAGGTACAATTCTAACGCCCTACCCGGACAACGATCAAACCAGTCGTTCCAGTATCTCCTTGTAATAATGGAACGCTTGCCTTTTTTATAGCGTTATCTTAGGATTGTACGTGCTGTCCCTATTGATCGTAAAAGGCGACTAAATTTAGGATATTATGGTTTCTCTTCTAGCTAGCTGACTTCTTCCTAACGCCTCCTTTGACAGCGCTTGGCTTTTGATCTTCAGTTAAACGCTTGTCCTTTTTAGAAAAGCTCTGACTTCAGTCCCCTGGCCAAGTCAATGCAATAGATCATTAATTACAATGCATACTAAGAAAAACTAATTTACCAATTACAAATATACGTTATCATGAAATATAATTCCTGAATGATGACGTACAACACATTCCACGCATGTTTTGTACGAATGATGAAGGTTAGTTCATATCTCTTATTTAGATAATTACAAACAATCGTAAATAATTTGAATTCCCAACCAAATAGTATAACCTTTATGTGAATTACTTGCCTATTACCTATTGATACATAGTATAATATCAATGGACTGTTTACCCGGTATCATCCATCGTCAATATTGACTTAATATCCGATTTCTTAATCACCCCGCATCTATTGACTTACACAATAGGTTATGAATACATTGTTGTTGGTTATCCAGTTGCGTTAAATGCCCAGGATGGTTTGTGATTTGACTAAAACGCTATCCGTCGTTTTCCAACTGATTTTATAGGGTCGGTCGGGCTACCGAAAACAATTTTTTTTTGTATGGCATTAAGCTACCATCAACCCAATCGTATTTCATATTTTACTGTGATTATCAATACAAAACCTCTGCCATTGATTGTTTTGTCTTTCGTCCTTTGGAGTTCGAAATAACAATAGTTGATACTCGTGGATTGTTATAAGTTCCGTGAAATTTGCCTTTATCTGCTGATGATTTACACTCGTATTTCTTTATAAAACACCGTTAATAAGGAATGGATCTCTTTCTTGGCATGATGATAAACACATGCATCATATACCTTATACCTTAAACCTTATAAATAATGATGAGAACTAACATATTAAGCGTTTAAAACATCCCGTTTTAGAACTCCGAGGCAGTGTAAATGAATACGATGGACTGAAAAAGATAAAAAAAAACTATTAAAGATGAAATCAAACAAAAACTATTTGAAAACTTTCATTGTTGAGGTCATAACATAGTTAACCTTTCTCTTGACCTTAAAGCGAATTGTCTAATAGCCGATTTATTTAACCCTGTCACCGTCCTCGATAGAGACAATTTCAAAAGTAATGCGTGGGTTCTTACAGGTTTGGTACAAAATTGAACTTTTGAAATTTTTGACAAGGTACTTGTGTCTAAAAGTGCTGTTTTACGGCAGTAGTATTCGATTGTAAATGTTAAATTATTGACATTGACATTGAAGTTCAAGATTAGATAATATAAATCGACGACTCGCCGCTAAGAGCAAGATTGAGATGAAGGATTCACAATCGTGATTTCATAATGATCAAAGAAAAAAAAATCATTTTTAGGATATTATTTAAACTTCTAACTTTATGACCGTGAAATGCTGTGTATAATGTGATTCCAAACAATACAGAATTATATATTGTGTGTATAGTTACACAATCCTTACTGAAACAATACGCGGAATTAAAGACCGCTTTATCTCCCAGTAGTATCATAATATTTCCTTACCTTGGACTTGGAAGATAAATATTGATATTACTAGACAGATACGTGGATTCACCCTGGAGACTAATTAGGACATATCACGTCTGTTCTCACATCCAACATCAGAAGCAGACGAAAATTGTCTAATATTTTATTTCAAATATATTTATTTTATTTCATTATCAAAAACAAGGTGTCTTAATATGTTTGCACGATGTCTTAGTTTGGCGAAAATGTCTCTCTGACTTTAGATAAAGATAAACAGATCGACCCCCGACTTGCGATAACAGCGTCGGGACAGACCTACTACTCCAGTCACGTGCTGGACGAGATTCATTACTATTAAGATTATCAGACTGACAAGACAAGGTGAACAATGAGCAGATATGCAGGTAAATCTTACATATTTTGGGGTTACAACGTTAATCACAATAATTGACGATCAGTAATTAGTGATTAGATCTATAGCTATCATAAAATATGTGTATCAGTCTCGATATCAAATTAAGTTGTTAATGATGACTTATAGAAAATCATGTTAAATGTCTTAGCATCATGTTTGATATTTTACAAAACTTAAAAACAGCACGGTTGTTAAGAAAATGATAAGTTGGTTCAATTTTCGGCTTTAATGTTTTATTGTTTTGTTTTTATTTGATAGTGGGCATTGTTGCATTTGTTTTTTGTTGGTTTTTTTCCTTCATCATTATTTCTTTTTAATGCATATGAATTGATTTACCGTTGTATGAGAAATTGTATAAATAGGAAAAGGTATTATGAATAGAAATTGTATAAATAGGAAAAGCTATTATGAATAGTTAATAGTACTCCATGGATAAGACATACATGCTGTTGGAAATAAATCTTTACTTCGAAACGTGAAAAAACATAGAAAAGTGTAAAAGTAAAAAAAAAATAAAACGATATCCATGATATGAACAGATTATTAAGATTTAGTGGAAAATTGTCCTTAGGAAGAATTTCATTAACGAAAAAAATAATTAACGTTAATGGTGTTACCTAAAAAGTTCATCAATAATGAATAATTAACTTAACTATGGTCTATGTATTGTTTAAACTTTGTATTTGTAATGTTTGGCCACATTATTTTAATAGCATTGAAAATGTAGCATTCTTTGTAAAAGTAGATCTTTTTTGTATTTTCTAAGTTGATGTTTTTATAAGCTTTTTTAGGAAGGCGTCGGTTGAGCCTAATTTTCAATAAAAAGTTTTATAGACAGTGCAAAAGAGTTTTAAGTCAATCCATTTTGTTATTTTCCTTATAGATTTCCACTTTTTACGTTTTTTGTTGATATTTATCATCGATTACACAATAATTAACTTTTAGGATATACTTACTCTTATCTCTAATCTCGATAAGGAAACTCACTAAATGAAGTTGATTTAGATACATTCGTCAATTGTAAGCAAGCAATTTCACAAAAAAGAAAACTAAATCGTTAATCAAGTATGTTTTTGGTCCTGTCAAAATATTGAGTGCAGTGTGTATACATTTTACTACGAGAGATAAGGGAATCGATGTACAAAGCGTGACCTGCTTGTAGGACGTGAATTTGAAGTTTGTTTACTGAATATTAATATAGTGGCGGGTGTGATGTATCGTAATATATGTATCTCATTTAATTTGATGATGTAATCTAAAATGGTTAAGAATGATTTGGAATACATGAGAAAACATTTTCATGTTATTTAGAAATTTTGTCAATATTTTTAAAAATATACGTTGATGACGGTACCTGGGGGAATTTACAACTTATAACTAAATAAAAAAAGCTGTATTCATATTTTTTTAATGTGTATATTTCAATATATTTACCTGGCGATATATCGAGAACATTGATATACACTTTATTCTTTGCAAAAGGTATGACCATTTATCGTTTTAGTGTACTACATCAGTTCTGTCTTAACTTACTAAAAATAGAGAGCCAATAACACTATTATTAATAATCTAAGTGACATAAACTACCATTTTCATAACACCAAGCTTGACATTTGCGGATCTGCTAATACCTGTTTTGTAGATAGAAAACATAGACCGGACGTAGTTATCATAACAGTCAACGTGATGGAAAATCCCCAGCCGGTTAAAACTTAAAATGATGAACGATAAAGGATATGACAAGGTTTACTTCCTAAAATTTCAAAGCTGACTATAACTTGTCGATGACCCATCCGCGATACAATTCGTGAACATGAAGTATTTTATGATTGAACATGCTTCTGGTACGTAATAATGTTAATCTTTATTATATTTACAGTTCTTATTAAATCTTTTAAACACGCTTCCCTAGATTATTCTGATGAACAGTATAAAATCGATGATTTGCACGTGTGAACAACGACGTAGTTATGCATCTCAAAGAAATGAACTACTGCATTTTGCGATTGAGCATGATTCTGATACGTACTTATATTCAATTTTATTTTATTCCCAATGCATGTTATATGTTTTAAACACTTTTTTCTGCAATTATTTGGATGCAAAACTATACTAAACCGGCGAGAAATTCCTATACTTCCTACCTTCTGATTTTAGTTTGTGACCACAAGTTGAATACATGGAACATTGTACATATGTATAGGACTAAAGGCACAATTTCCGTTTTTCAGAGAAATAGTTATACTCGGGGGAAAATACGGAAGTCATTTAAATGAAAAAAAAAGAGAAAAATACCTGTACAACAGTAAATATAATTAATTGGCACAATATATATTATTTATCTCAATATGATAACATTATTTAGATAAAGATTTGTCAAATTTCTGGGGTTATTCATACAGGTGAAGATCATGGTAAAAATAGCAAAATGCTTGAAAAATTGCAAAATGTAATGAAATTTGTCCTATAATTGCAAAAGAGTTGCAGAGAAATTGTCCGGCGTACGAGTACACTTCAAAGTTTTTTTCCCACAATCTTGCAGTAATCAATTTTATCACTTTTAAAATGAAGAGATTCACATTTGTTGTTGAAGTTGTTTTTGATGTCAAACTGACAAAATTCTAGTTTTTATTATTTAATGCTCCACCTGCTTGCATTTATATTCCGTATGTTCAAGATGTATAACTACGTAATTTGTCACTGAAGAAGTTGGATAAAACATCATTGTTTTGTAAAAAAGTTGAGCACGGGGGTGGGGATGGGATTCATAGAAATAAGAAAATCTTGGTAGCTGGGGGTCTTTAGCCAAACATAGCAAGTATACTTAAGTTTCAAGTTCATTCATAAAACACGTCCCCTACTCTTATCTCACTATCAGTGTTTGTTTGTGTATGACAAACACGTTGGTCTTCCTTTATTTGTCATTACGGCGATCCCATTGTCGCGCGCATACTTTAACCAACTAGCAAGTACTACTCAATGACCTAAACGGTGTAAAAATTAAACATTTGGGTTTGTTTTTTTTTTTTTTACTTTTGACATATATGTAATAACAATAACAGACAATGAAACTACGTCAAAATGATGTTGTTGAAATGGTAATTTATTAATGACGTAATTATCGTATCAAAACAATCAAAACCATTGGTTGTCGTACACTGATACTGGCTTTACATTTCTAATCAGCATTATAAATGAGAAGCAGCAAAGATGGGGTACAAATCTTGCCACAGATGGCATGAGTTTACTGAGCTCTTGCCATCCCCTCATCCGTTTGCTGACAAACATTCAGACATTTTATAGATTAACACACTTAAATGATTTGAGTGAAATATATTTAATTGTTTGGTATACATTTATACATGCTAATATTGATGTCAAATTAATGTTTATAAGTTGTTTTATAACTATTATATTATCTTTTTCTTCAGCAAGAAAGCGTTTCAACAACAGCGGCCACGGGAAACACACTTCCGGTCAGACTGACCTGTATGACGTATCAGTATGGGTGACGACACAGTCACGTGGGGTGTATCGCGAGGAAAACAAGCAACCAAAGAAAAAGAGCAGCCGATCAAAAGAAGTAGGAATTCTGTTTGGTGGCTCGCTCATAATGCAAACCGTTATAGGTAAGATGGCGTCACAAGCACGAACGGCAACCGAGTTAAACTTTGTTTATTAGTCTACATGAAAAAGAGATAACTGTAATGTCTCTTTTAGCAATTTGTCGGGTAAATTGTATGTTATGTCACGGAAAGAAGAGCATATTCTATAACTTTCGCAAAATGAAGTATGAATTAGAGGAACACGTGATAGGTTATAGACCAATCAAGAACTCATACAGAATAAAAGAGGCGATAGATACAATCACGGAAATGAAATATGTGACTTGTAATATGTTTGTATACCATAATTTTGTAAAATATTTTTATTGGAGGATTATTTCTATGTAAACATTGTATATGCGTCGCTACAATGTTGCACTACATTACCGTGAGAAATATGCTCACGTAATCACATGGTTCCTTTTGTTTTTGTTAACATTTGATCTTGAAAACGACTGGTGGAGTTTTTCCAACAAGTTTTATGATAAGGTGTACATATTACAGCCTGCTGTAAACTCATAAAATTGTCTTATGAATCTTTATGAGAACAAATTATTAAAAGAATTATGTGTTTAATATAATAAATGTATATAATATTAATATATCTAAATTTTGAGAAAGCTATAGTTAATGCTTATCCAATGTTATTTTTATATTCAACGACCAATATGTTTTATGTCGATAGAGCGTCTATAGTTTATATATTAAATTGATATTGTCTGTATTGATAACGAAAATAGTTATATTTTTTATTGATATTTTTTAATAATTAATTTTTATTTGTTTTCATAGTAAATCCAACTTTCTGATTGGCAAATTCTTTTTCTTCATACACTACGCGGATTCACACAGTTTGCAAACAAAATTTCTCTCATAATCCTATGAAGTAAAAAAGTAGTAACATCAATGCTTTATTAAAATGCTCATAATTTTTGTCAACATGCTGGAAATCTTTGGTATTCGACGGTTTTCTCAGAAATGTATGGTTTTTCCGAGAACACGAAACTCTCCAAAGCAATTGATAAAAGCACACCGATAAGATTAACTACACGTCTGAAACACAACAAATCGAAAATACTTACCTTAAACATACCATCCTTAGATAGTGTTGTAATTTTTCTTTCCGTTACTTTCCATTTATGTAATTAAAAGAATTGTTTTCTGAGCCTCTTGAATCAATCGAAAATGAGCTTTAAAAAGAAAACAATGAATTAAAAACTATAACTTAGATACAAAACTCACATATTCGTTTGTTTGTGGTACTTAATCAACAATTGGACGATCACATTTTGTCTTTGGGTTTCGTTTGGATTCGTAACAAGTTATTGAACAAATTTTCATTATGTTTTCGTCTTTACGATTATTTAATTTTTCTTTTTTTTCTGGTGTTCAATGGTTGATTTTTCTATGAATCAAATGGTTTTTTTGGTGTTTTTGAATTAAATGGTATTTTCATATGATTCTTTTCTTCATCTACAGGTCCTGGTATTTTCACGTCCCCGAAAGGTGTCACAGAGGCCGCTGGCTCTGTAGGGTTAAACTTGCTGATATGGGCGATCTGTGGCATATTCACCACCATGGGTTCGTACGATATTTTAATCTTTAATTCCAAGCCAAACTAGATGTTTTCAACAACATAATGCATTATTCAAATGATGAATGAAATAATTACGAATTTAACAATGATTCAGTTATTAAGTATTATTAAGTGTGATTTACCTATAATTCAGAACTACATTAGTCTGCCATTGAACAGCAATTAGGGGAGGAGGGCGTGGGCGTGTAATATGTTACTCATGTCTGTCTCGTCATGTCGTGTCTCGTCGTGGCCGGCCTTGTTGCACAGAGTACGTTTATGTTACAATTCTAATTTTGGTAGGGTAAGGTTTTGCCATGAAATATATTTTATAGTGAATCAGCTTGTATTCGACTTGATTTGAAACATTAAACATAACTTTAATGAGAGACATTAAAAAAGTGTTACAAAAATCGTTAATTCCAACTAAATGTTAATTATATACTTTTGAACTTCCATTAATTGGTCATAACTTATTGTCTTTATGCATTAGTATACAGTAGATATAAAGTATAGCCAAACATACAAATATACGATTAGCATGGTAACATGGTTCTTCGAGTGGGAAAAGGTCATCTAAAAATATACGTTAACCTGATTAGTTGAGGACATGCCAGTTTAAACACAATATGCTGAAGATAAGACAACACCTTAAATAAACACATTAATTTGACATCACGACAATCACTGTACACTACACCTGTGACAAGACAATTCCAATGTCGGGCAGGACATTAGTGAAAAACATAGGATTACAGGGAAACGTGTCAAGATCTTACTTTTTTCATCTGTAGAAAATTCCTTTTGATCTAGGTGACAGTAAAATGTCAAGGTGAACTGTTTGATAAATTAGGCTAGCATTGATTCTTAACTTTTAAGAACAAATATGTATGCATGCCGTCAACAATTTGTTTCTGACAACTGAAACACGCGCCGATATATTTCGACATCGCTATGATCAAATTTATTTCTAGAATTGGATATCTTGAAAACAAACTCACATTTTTTTAAATTTAATTTTAAATACTAGATAGTAAATTATGTAATTCAGAAAAACTATTGTCCTTCGCGAATGACCGGCCATATCAGTTGTACGTAATATTATTTGAGTAATTTTGTAATTAAAACATTACCATTCTTTTGTATATTTAGATTACATACACGTTAAGCGTGTTTCATCTTTCAAGAGACCTTGAACATTAAGATAATCTTGTGAAATTATCTTTTATGACAAATGGAATTGACTGACATTGTTATTGAAATTAGTGTTTTCAATCACGACAACCGAGTTATGAGAAAGTAACAGATTAAGTGAAGATGTCGATATTTTTTTATCAAAACGAGATGAAATTATACTTATATAAGTTTTGAAACTACACAAAGAAAACCCATCCGTGCAAATAACCCATCCGTGTATTTTCTCATCTTACTATCTATGTAAACTGTATCGATGGTCTTTTTACTTTTATGGTCTATTTTTTTCACTATAGTAAACCCTTACTTAATTGCAATTTAATTATTTAAGCGTAAACTTGAATATATTTTGTTAAGGAAATATAACACAAAAATCTGGGTGCGACGCAGATTATGATGAGAGTACACTTTGATTTATTTTTTACCTGTAATTCCACTTTTATTGGTGGACTCTTCTCTTTTAGAAAATTATAACGCTGCCTTTTCAACCAATCAAAATACGACGTCAAATTTTACATAATGGGCAAAGGATATAATTTTTAATAATTTTTAAGCTGAAAATAATTTTAATGAATTAAGCTAAAATAATTTTTAATGAAAACGCTTGTTACAAGCCAGACTTAGTTATTCCCTGATTGATCGTAGAATAAAGTATCAATTGTGTAACTGCGATATGCTTTCTCAATTCTAAGATAAGACAGCAACTATGATAAGTACATTAATTTGACAGCCTAACATCCACAGTACATGTGACTAGCATCGCACGTGCAGCAAGATACTTCAATGTCCGACATTAACCTCAATATCACGTAATCATCTGTATATAATTAATGTCTTGTCTTAGAAACAGAACTATGCCAAGGTGAATGTTTTTGCTTAAATAGCTTTATCGATTTAACTCTCAACTTTTTAAGATGATTCTAAATGTTGAGATAGGTAGAGATACTGACAACCGAAACACGCATGTTAAAAGGTCAATGTGTTTTTCTTCTGATTTGCAAAGTCGTGCCAATTTCTCCATGTTTTTTTTCATGAAACCCTTTTTTGTTTGTTTTGTAAATGTTTATTTTATCTGATCAGTTTTCTTTTAGACGACATTTTAAATATTTATTTTTTAAAGACTAGTACTATTTAAGACTTAAGAGTATATAAGAATATTTTGCTGTAGCGGTTATCACATTTAAGTGGTTTATTTTTCAAACGGTAATTTGACATTGAACTGGCACCTGTATTTTTGTGTCGTTAATATTTAATCATAGCGAATGCGTGCATTCACCATTTTGTGTAAACATGATCAAAATAAATTTTATCTCTTTGATATTGCACATTGATTTTATTTTTTTTAATTCCCAATTCGTTAAATAATTAATCAATATTTGTATGACCTTTGCACATACAAATACCACTATGCTAATAAACTAGGGTATTAATTAAGTCCAAAACATATCTCTACGAGTAGCAAGAACACATCAGTGGACAATTGTTTTTGTCTTTTACAGCGGCTTTATGTTTTGCGGAGATGCAGATTTTCGTGAAGCGGGACGGTTGTGAGTACGGCTATATCCACAAAGCCTTTGGTCCATTACCTTCCTTTGTGTATACCTGGATGAGGATAGCTGTGGCCGAGCCTATCACCACAGCTGTCTTTGCTCTGGCCTTCTCACATTACATCGCAGACGCCATCGTCGACAATTGTGGTCCACCAAAGTTACTGGAACAAATGTTGACGGTAACCATCATATGTAAGTAACAAAGTTTCTATACTGGAAAATTATACCATAATTAATTATATTTGATTGTACGTCTGCAAAATGCCCGGTTTATAGATTTTCGCAGCCATCAATTGATGTTTGACTTTTCATTAAAGTAACAAAACACATAAGAAACACCACTTTAGAAAGAATGTATGTTAGTCACTTGGGCAATATTGGAGAAGTGATTGTACTTAATCAATATTCATGTTTTCAAGATAATAAGAAGCTATAGTCATCATCCAACTACTAAACTTGATCAATATTATTGAAATTAGCTACAAATTAAAGCTACAACACCAAGTCCCTAGTTAG
Organism: Argopecten irradians; assembly: GCF_041381155.1. Classification (NCBI taxonomy): domain Eukaryota; kingdom Metazoa; phylum Mollusca; class Bivalvia; order Pectinida; family Pectinidae; genus Argopecten; species Argopecten irradians. The sequence goes on along the minus strand of NC_091135.1, from coordinate 48,384,275 downwards.
TCACGGTACTTGTATTACAGTGAGCCTGGCGATCCTGAACACCTATAGTCTCCGGTTGGCCCGACAGATCCAGTCCTTAGCAAATCTCGGCAAGATCGTCACCATCAGTATAATCATTGTGACTGGTGTATACAGAATGGCGGCAGGTAAGATATCAGAAATGACATTTTATTTTTACCCTGAAATAAACTTTTGTACGTTATTTGAATCAGTTTTAATTTTGACGGAACAGCAGCTGAGAGATATAATTAGAAATTATTTTCGAAACAAAATCAAAGTATTGTAAACCAAAGCGTGCAACTTTAAATCGAACTCTAATCAACAAAACAAATAAGATAATAGATAAATCGTCGCGAAATATGGTATATACAAAACCACTGTGAAATGATAAAGTTGGCTAACAGTATTTGTGACGTAGTCATAATTAGGATACATGATTCAAAAACACTAAAACTGTACTGACTACCGCAAATAGTTTTTGATGTCCTCTAATGAATGCAAATGTTTATCTATAGATTTCAGAATAAATCGTTTTGTTTTTCCCTACTTTGTTTTAGGCGATATGGGATCACATGAAATCACGTTCGAAACTACGCTAACATATTCGTTTAACCAACTTGTTCAAGACACTTTTTTCTTTCCTACAGGTACTGGCGAAACTGCTGGTTTAGAGGAAGGCTTCGACAACACTGAAACCAACCACAGCAAGATCATCATTGGGATCTACAATTGTCTATGGGCGTACGGTGGCTGGTAGGTCCGATTTTCACTTTTAGCTCTTAAGACCTCTGTCTGTTTGCCTAGTAACGGCGAATCATATGGCAGGATCAAAAGATAAGTCAGTCTTTGTGTGTTTTCAGGGCCTATGTTCCTAACGTCACAGCGGCAGTCAGAAAACCTCCGAAGTGAGTATCCGGAACCCCTCACACTCTCATTTTCCTAAATACATACACTCGTGTTCCGGAACGCGGTATTATTTGTCTATTTCAACGCGTCTACATTCGTGTTCGTGTTATGGAGGACGTTCATACGACGGCCATTTTGGATTTGCCGCGAGCAGTATATATTGGTAGGACTATACCGCCATATATCGGGACCGCTATTAACAACACCTAGTGAATTGTCCTGTGTATATGACAAATAAGTCGACTCCCATTCATCCAGTCAAATTTTATTTGGTTTATCAAATGTTCAACAAAAGTTTTCACATAGAATTTCGAGAACGCACAAATCAGAGATTTTTGCAATATTAAACATATGACAAATAAATGTGGCTGGATTTACGGGGATTTGACGTGGTCTATGAAAACTCGTTATTCTTGCATTTCTAAATGTTTCTTGTTTGTCGCAGAAACCTGCCAAAACTGGTGAAGATCATCATTCCAACTGTTATGATCATCTACCTGCTCTCCGTGACGTCATATTTCACCGTCCTTACGGAGGAGGAAATGTCTGGAGCACATTCATTTGGTGTGGTAGGTGTCTGGTCCCCGATATTGTATTTTTTCTAAAATCCTATTTAATTTTACACTGTACGAGACATTCGATCAGTTTGTTTTCGACTTCAATTTGTGCATTCGTGAATCCGTGTGCACTACATACAACATACATACGCTCTTTCCTACTACACTATTATCGGTTAATGATAGTAAATAGACTTGTGAGGAATGTGATGATGAAATGTTGATTTTCGTTGATGTTGTAGCTATGGGGAAGAAAAGCACTCGGAAAGGCAGCCTTCATCATTCCTATTGGTGTGGCCATGGTAGCTTTAGGGAACGCCAATAACACATTTCTGTCTTCTGGAAGGTAACACGTTCTTCTAACAATACATTGTTCAAAATGGTTAGGCTTATTACAGTTTAAAAACAATTTTGAAAGATAAAATAATGTCTATTATATAATATTTCAAAGCATTTGGATCTTTTAAAGTTATATGTGCAGAAACTGGACGAAAACTTTGCGGCACATAACTTAAAGATGCTCTGCCACTGACAAATGGTATTTTTTCTCTATCGAAAACTGGAGCATTTAGTTTTTTCTTCAGTTACAAAACCTACTTACTTTACACCATTACCACCTTTGAAAAGTTTGAGCTTCTAATTTTACTTCAAGATAAAAGTATTAAAAATAATTAATTGCATCCCGAAAAAAAGTCCCTGGTATTATGTCCTATATGAATCAAGTACTGATTGCGCATACACTTAAAGCAAAATAAATTATCTTATATTAATTTTTGTGTTAATTAGACATACAATGTATACACACACGATTAAACACCAATTATTGTTAAAATGATGAGTATCGTTTATGCTCTGTCGGCGGTGGAGCATCTTTAATATATACAGCTTATGTAATTGTTTCCTGACTTTGTCTGTAACTATTGTTTTGATCTGATTATTGAGAACGTAACGATTGGATAAAAACTTGTGTATTTATCTGGGTATAAATACAGTCATATTTCCTTGTTGTTTTTTATAGATTATCACAATTCTCCGTACATGATGGCTACATACCGGATGTCTTATCATACGTACACGTCAAAACCAAAGCACCACTTCCGGCCATCTTTCTCCGTGTACGTATTCCTTGATGAAATCTTATCTTAGGTTATCATAGACTTTTTTGTTACGTTTATGATGACGTATAACTCAATAACACTGATAAAACGTGCACTTATTGCGACTGGAATTTCAACTACCCGTTATCTTTAATTTGCTCTTTTGATAACTGCTGTTGATATAAAAAAAATAAGAACACATTTGAAGTTATTTGTTTAAAGTGAATAGTCGGGCAAAGAAAACCAGTCTAAATGCGTTCATTGGCCTTCCAAAAGTTCTCACATATTAATACGACGGTCAAGTTCTGCTTAGTTTCCCAGTTCTGACCATTAAAGTAAAGAAAAGCTGAAAGCATTGAAAGCGAGGCTGCGTGGAAATGTAACCACGGACATTGTGAGCCGGGAGGACGTTTTAGAATTTCCATACTTTAAATTAATTTCTTCGTACGCATACCGATTTTGACGAGACATTTTATTTTTCCATTTCATAAGATATTATACTGGATACATTCACACCATTTTTACCGACTTTAGCCATCCTTGCCCGACTGTTCACTTTAATATACAATCAGGACCAGGTTGAATGATGATGTGGGGATGAATGATATTTTAGTGATGCTTATGTTTTCTTTGTTCAGAAAATAATTTTGAAAAATAAACAATTACCAAAAAAGACCAGTTTTTACAACATACGTAATTCGTGTTTCTTCTTCCATGAAGGCGGTGAGTGGTATTGTCATTGCTCTGGCAGTAGACGTGGGACTTATGGTACGGTTCTGGGTTTTTACTGTCTGGCTGTTTCATGGACTTGCCATCGGTGGACTTCTGATCATGAGGATCCGAAAACCACATCTAGACAGACCATATAAAGTAAGATTTTTATTAAACTGATGCCTACCCAATAAATGATATATATTTTAAATTATTTATCTACTCTAATGGTAAGTAAGGTAATATGGTTCTTAATCGCATTGCAAAGATGTTTTCGACCATACTTCCGTTGAGTACATAATCTAAGTAACTAATTACAACAGACTGCAATGTGCAGCACTTTAAGGACTTGTCGGTGATATGTATTACTTTTTATCTAGTCATACGTCTCATTCGTGCTTAGAGTTTTGGCATTTTAATAAAAAAAAACTGGTGTATGTTTCTGTCAATTAAAGTGCATTATCTTTCAGGTGAACATCATTATCCCGTTTATTGTTACCTTGGGTTCGATCTATTTGACCTTGGCACCGTTTATTGCGAACGAGCCCCGTCCGGAGTTCATTTTCAGTTTATGTCTGCTCGCACTCTCCATGCTGTGCTACTTCCCGTTTGTACGCTGGAACTGTGGCGAACACATCATTGGGGGGCGGTTCACTGGTAAGTGTATATCAGCATCCATTCAGTGAGGTACCACTTCGCAGTAGACAAGAAATTGCATTAGAAAGTTAAGGCGACTAAACTGAGGATATTATCTTCTGTCATCTTCCTCCTAACGAACTTTGTCATTCTTAAGGTCTCCTCGTAACATCCTCGCTTTGAGTTGAACGTTCGCTCCTCTGAGGAAGACACGCATTCTATCTGAAATACCATAATGTTTGAAATCAGGAAAATTGAAATATCTGTAAACGAAATTTGTGTGATACATTCATCTTAATTTTGCTTTTGTTTACTTTCAGACAAACTCACCGTTTTCCTTCAACTGTTTCTGAATGTTTCACCTTTCATGTAAGTTGACATAAAAAATCTTTAATATTTCAATATTACAAAGCTACGTGTTATCTTAACCAATGCTAAATCTAATGTCATTATTGTTCATCTGTGGCGATGCTATAACATAAGATTTGTATCATGACGAATTTTGTTTAGGTCATAAGAACGCCATTTAACGCGTAATTAAGGTTACACTAATATTACATTGGTGTCTACCTTAAACAGCAGAAATGTGAATTTATGCTTATATTGTTTATTCATTATTCCAACAGAAAACGATACAAGCGAAGATTACGAACTAAGCGCCGTAATGGACCTGCCACCGTGAGCCCTGTGGTACCGGAAAGCACGGTGGTGCCGGAACCTAGTTCTCCATCTTCGGACATGCCTTTCTCAGACACCATGTCCATTTTCACAATCGATACAATAGACGATCTGGATGAGACGATGACTGTTGATGACCGCGAGTCTGTCGTCTCGTTCAATACGAACTATTCATACCGTACGAATCTTTCGTTCAGAACGCAGTCTTCTAGCTCCAACTCGAGACCACCACCATATGAGGAAGCAATTGAAATAACAAAACTCTGACACGAGACCTACTTCTGAATCACTGGAAATCCAATTGGATGAATGATCTTTCTGTGAGTTAGCCTGGTGTAATACTCCATAGACTACAATAGGGCTGAACAAAAACAAGACAATTTTGAACCATGCTAACTAAATACATCGCACAAGCTGTTCTTGTTGGCGTTCATACAAGGACACGCATAGACAGAACTCTGGTGATGGGTTACAGTCATCAATATAGTTTATTGGTGGGTTGTTTTAATATCCCAGGCAGCTTAACTTGCTTAAGATGAACTTGCTTAAAATAATCAACAATAACGGATTCTAGAGTTATAGTTAATATCCTGTTATTGTCGAGTCGTTGTTACGGGCAAAGAACACTGGGTCGAATTCATGGCTTTATTATAATACGAACAAAGATCTTAACAAAAACAATAATTTGTTATACAGCGGCAATGTTCTCCCAGTTACTGGTGATGGATATTTCAACTAACTAGTTATTCAATGTACACTTAATAATGACATATAATATAATGTCAATTAGACATTGCCAAAAACAATTTCCATTACAGGCACTGTCCGCTTGAGTTTGTGTAGTTTATTCGATCTACAAGATAATGAAGCGGTATTGAATCTAAAGCAGTCTTAGATAAGATTTAGCCAATCACAAAAGACGATATAAAAACAGGGTATGTTACGTTTAATTGGCTAAACAAAGAGTGTAGAAGTCTAAAGATTGTTTCAAGATGATGACTAAAACAGTCTTATGTTTATAGTTAGCCAATCACAAACGACGATACAAAACATAAGGTTATATTTGATTGGCTAAACAAATATTGTTTCTTGATTATGAGGTCAGTGTCGTAGTCATTTGGTGCAAATTACTGAAAAGTGCTATTTTTTTAATCAAAGTGCTGATATGCCACATATAATGTGAAATAATGCATAATTAATCATTTTTATGTTAATATTTGTGTTTTTATTTATAATTTACTTCAATGAAGTATGTGTTGATTGTAAGTGATATTTTTCAAAATAGAAATAAAATTGAATGTGTGATTTCTCATTCATACATAATGCCATGTTATTTAAACTACTATGATTAAAATATACACTAACAAATTGTCACACTAGGAGACTTTAGTAACCTCTATGTCAGATCATGCAATTGAGAAGCTTCGTAAATTTCTTATTTATATGACACTCGTTTCTTCTTTGAAAGTAACCAAAACAGCACTGTCACCTTTAATGAATTCATATTAGAAATTATTTGAAATAAATATTGGATTGTAATCGAGGAGGAATATAAGAAATTTTGGGTAACGATTGGACAACATCTCTCTCCATCATGAAGTCTTCTGTCCATGTTTTTGTGTCTACCTTTCGATGCTAGATGAAACATCATGGTAATAAAACCGTGTAGATATTAGGACAAATATCCTAATATTTGTCAGGATTAAATGACAATATAAATGGAAATTAATTTCTCAGTGTTTATCTAAATAGCAAAAGAAGGAAAATAGTACAGTATTGGTGTATATTTATTTTATAATGTTACGAACAAATTTAGTGTTTTAATCATTCTTATCATCCCGAGTTCTCACTATATTGTTGTCACCCTTGATGTTTGTAAATCCGATTCAACGCAACCAGTGACCACAAAAGTAACAAAATGTTGGTAAATTTTACAAATAAAGCGGTCTATTTTTTTATTTTTTTCAATGGTTTCTCTAACTTTTCAGTTCTACAAATTAATTCCAAATTAAAATCTGAATAGTGATGCTTAGTTTGCAATACATGCATCATTATCTTCTAAAATGTCATTTTTTCAATATTGCGAACTTCAGAAAAAATGACTCGGATATTGTCGTTATAACAATGTAATAAGATTCAAGGGTGATAACTCTAGATCTATCAATTGTTTCATCAGTTGTACCTGTAAATATCCCATGTTTGTTATGTTACTCGGTTTATTCAAATAAGCATTTACATGTATCATAGTTATATTTTAAGTATGTTATATGAAAAAAAAAGTTATCAATAAAGCTATATTGAACATTTATGGCTTTACCTCTTATACCATCACAATCATCATGTGTTCGGCGATGTGAGTGGTAATCGTGGTTCTGTTCCTGTGTTTGATTACCTTCGTTTCAGGGTAATGTGTGTGGATGTTTCACTGCTCGTTGTCGGTGTCAGTATGCTTCAGCGAGGTAGTACTATAAAGAAGGTAAAAGTTCCCGGTAAGAGAACACTAACAAACAGTACATATATTCCCGTATTGCTCGCCTGAAACAATACAAAAAGGTAGAAATTACCCAGAATATATCATCACCAAGGTGGGAGGCAACTTTTAAAATCAATTCACTTCTCTTGTAGAGTGTTTGGTTTGGTATGGTTCGTTACGTTTAACGTCCTAATAACTGTCATGGACATTAAGGACGGCCGCTCATGTGTACAATTTGTTACGGTGTGTAAATGTCTGTATATTTTGGGATACCGCGGTATATTCGTATTGTGTCTCCTTGTAATAGTTGAACTCTGGTACTTTTTATAGTGCTATCTCACTGAAGTCAAGCATACCTTACCCAGTCATATTATACTGTCTAACAATGGGCAAAGCAGTTCCTTTGTTGTGGGTGCTAAGTAGGAGCTGAAACTATCACTTTCATAGACAATGGCGTGTGTCTCATCCAAGGTTCAGAACCCAGAGTCTTCTTCACAGAAAGAACACTCAACTGAAGGCTAAAGTGACGTGGTGTCAAGGGAGACATTAGAAAGATAAAATCAAGTTACGGAAAGAGAAAATAATATTATAGTCGCCTTTTACACATGCGATATGTGCAGTATGTACAATTCTAACGCCCCATAGATACTTCAAGGAGTGCAAACATGCTTTTCCATGTAACTACAAACCGTGGTGACACGTTACTCTAAAGACCTCGATGAACTGCTCCAAAGAATTATGATGCATTTGATTAAACAACAGAAAATTGCCTGGTTGTCGCTTAGACATAAATGTAGTAAAGTCCTGAATATTGAGAGTAGCCATCCTTTCTTGAAGACCGGTGCTTAGATATTTAGTGTTGAAGGGCGACATACCAACCGACTGGTGTACTGCCTTGCCTATGGTGCTTCAATGTGCTAGCACGGTAAACTGTAGGCACAGTAAATAAAGCAAACCAGACTAATCATTTCGTTAGACTGACCATTGAGATAATATCATTATACACACACGGAACTCTTCCATGAATACCAGAAGAACATTTCCATAATTCAGTTGCACGAGACAATCCCAGCCTCGGTCCTGCAGGTAATGCATTAGAATTGTTTCTGCGCCCCAATTGCATGATCGCAAAAGGTGACTAAATTTAGGATCTTATCTTTTCTTTCTTCCTAAATCTAAATTAAGTCTAACATAGCGCACAATGTTCGGTCACTTTTACGTCACGCCGGAATTTCATTGGAAAAAGCGTTAAACATCAAAATAATACTATTTTTTTAAATCGAACAACAGAAAGGATGTATTTATTCAATTGAAAAGTGTCACTGTGGTCAAACTGTACACCACTTGGCGGTAAAATTTGACACAGAAAGTCCCCGAAAACGCATTATTATGAAGGAATTTCGTTATAATGAATTACAATCTAATTAAATGAATTGTGACGTCATACTTCAAAATGGTGGACTTAGTTTGCATACTTGCAGATCGACAGATCCGAAAGCAAAAAGTGAAAACCCGCAAATAAACACACTGTACAAAACGGTACAAATTCATGACATAGGGACATAAATTGTTAGTTTTAAAATACGTTTTTCTTCTTTTTCAATAACATGAGAAAATAAAGTCTGCGACGTCGCTTTACTTTTGTATCGAACAAAACCTTTGTCTTGCAGAAATGACACAAAAAGCAACTTTTAGATTGACTGCTTTGTCACTCAAGTTCACGACGTTGAAAAATGTCTTTATATTAGGAATTATGTTTCTATTCAGATTACAAAAATACGTCTTTGCTCAAATATACCTATGCGAAATCTCAACTGAAAACTCAAAAAAGTATTCGAAAAATTGCTTTTTTTCGTTGTCTTGCAGGTTTGCCGAATGTCGGAAATGACGTTAATTGCGCTCGTCACATTATAAGATAATGACGTTTTTTTTACATTCAATGACGTTACATAAAAGTGACCAAACGTCTCATTGGCCGGCTATAAAAAGTCCACAATTGTATATGTTTGAATAGTAACGGCGAAATCCATATATAGATGCACAACGTCCCGAAAAGATAAACCTTTTATAGCCGGCAAATGAGATTGCAGCCGAAGCCTCGCTCATGCATATTATATCGGCCACATCGCCAGGATGAATTTTAATTAGCTGCTGTTCAAGTTGTTTGTCATAATTGGCCTTATATCGTCTTAATGACAGCACTTTGTATATATGTGATGGATCATTTTGAAATGAAAATTATCGCTCTTTCCAACGGTAATAACCGTATTTATGACGATGTACTAGAAATGTGTTTTTAAAGCCGCTAAAGGTAGGCGGGTTTGAAATTTTGAGCTGTGAGCTTTCCACTCTTTTCGTATATAGTACCATGTAGAATATGATTTTTTATCGTCTTACGACACTCTGGTGTGTCCATGATTATATAATCTGTAACTAATTCTCAGATACCTGTGTCTGGTGTGTCCATGATTATATAATCTGTAACTAATTCTCAGATACCTGTGAAAGAGATTGCAGCGGAGGCCTCGCTCATGCATATTATATCGTCCACACAGACACTATGAGTTTTAATTAGATGATTTTCAAGAATCTAGAGTCATAGTTGTCACCATGGAGCTTAAATCGTATTAATGACGGCTCTTTGTACAGATGTGTAGAGTGATTTTGAATGGAAAATTAACGCTCTTTCCTACGGTAGTAACCGTTTTTATGAAGATATTTTAGAAATATGTTTTTATAACTGCTAAATGTAGGTGGGCTAGAAATTTGGAGTCTAAGAGCTTGCCACCCTCTTCTCGTATATATATATATATATAGTACCATGTAGAGTTTGGTTTTTATCCTTTTTTTATCTAGACCTCAAAAACATCAAAATGGCCTAAGGTCACTCTGGTGGGTTGATGATTATATAGTCTGTAACTAATTCTCAGATCCCTGTGGGGCATAATAGGTTTTCCGTTCACATTAGTACAGTACTTATCGTTTTGAACAGAGATTTGAGGAATTTTATATAACAAAAGTGATACTGTATGATTTTAGGAAATATGGTTCCAAAAAATAAAAGATATAGCAGAAAGTCTCCATATATGCCATATTTACATGATATAATTGACAACCGCAATATATTACAACTTTTCATAATTTTTACACCCCCCCCCCCCCCCCAGGAATAAATCCGGATTTGGTCATTTCCGGGATCTGCTTTACTTTTAGTGCACATTCTGTGCGGTACTACAATATGGCGACTCCCAATAGGAAAAGGAAAACAACGTGCTTTTAGAAATTATTTCTATTTCAGAGAGATATCTTTTTCAAACCTCAAATAGTTTTCATATTAATTTTGTAAGTGCCTGGTACATAATATTAGTAACCTTTAATGTGATACCAACTTTTGTAGCAATATCGATAAAAATGCATTATGTGTATCATCCCAGTATCTGATTATAGTCCCAGTAATAATTGTACTGTTATTTGTGTGTCGGTGTTTCAGTGATCTAATTTACTTACATGTATTTTTAATGCTACATTTACTTTATTAATGTGTGTATTACATGTTATAAGGTAGATTATATATTGTTTAGTCTGAATCATAGGACTTCTTGTATTAGTCCGCTAAACCTGCCTATATTATTAGGCTTTTTTAATTAATTTTTTTTTTTTTGCCTAATATATAGTCAGCTCGCGGTACCTCTTAAAAATGTGAAATCGTAGACCAGATTTGGCCTATGCTACGTCAGCGGCATATTTCTAATATATCGTCCATGCAATGCCGGGAAAACGTACACATACCTATATATTGGGATCTTATGTACTCCACTGCCCCCATGTTACATCCCATTTATGAAATTAAACAACTCTGCACAATGAAATACTTCCGAGACCCTTCTATTTCACACATTTGTAATGGCCGCCGTATACACATTTAGTAGAGTAAACGGCAGCCAATCAACTTCGCTTCCGGTTTTATTTTTAAAAAACCACGTGTAGTTGAAAGATAAACAAAATTCTACCGTGTATATGCTACATGTATATGCAACGTGAATATCGCGAAAGTCATGCGGTACCAGCAATGGTCGTGTTCAATTTGAATATTTGACAACATGTCGTGTATGTCGACCATGATTTTACTATAAAAACTCTAACTGGCTAGCATTTTGTTTATCTTTCAACTACACATGGTTTTTTAAAAATAAAACCGGAAGCGATGTTGATTGGCTGCCGTTTACTCTACTAAATGTGTATACGGCGGCCATTACAAATGTGTGAAATAGAAGGGTCTCGGAAGTATTTAAATGTGTAAATGCTGACGTAGCGTAGGCCAAATCTGGCCTACGATTTCACATTTTTAAGGTATGGTAGCCAAATCGGCTACTATTTATTAGGCGAGCTGACTATAAATTAGGCAAAAAAAAAAAAATTAAAAAAGCCTAATAATATAGGCAGGTTTAGCGGACTATTCTTGTATCAGCGTGTCACCTGTATACAGGTCAGCAGGTTAGATGTCCATTACAAAATTTGACAACACTCACACTGGGATTCTATTGAACAGATCATGTTAATGAAGATTATAGAATATTGACTAGGCCTAAATGATGGGAGAGTTCAGAGTTCACCATATCCGGTTCTTTGAGTACCAACCCAAAGCTATCCATTGCATTGCCTACAACAAGGAAACCGAAAAACTTGCTGTATCCAGGTTAGTATTATTTTATAGTTACATATTATGTGATACAGAATTTGTGTTTACGCTGATCCCATTTCCTTTTTATGCAAAGAAAATCAAAAGGATCCCTCTTTAGAGTTTGTTAAAAGTAGCCATATGTAGAAGAACAGGGAAAATACACATTCCTGTCGAGTGCCCGGACCAGGAATCGAACCCGGGTCTCCGGCGTGGAAATCTACGGCTCTACCGACTGAGCCAAAGAAGCATGCTCCGTCAGCTGAGTGACAGAGACCGTATTTAACACTATTTACAAGTCACACCGACCCGCTCCTTTTACACTACGTACATACTCCCCCTGTTTTCTTGAGATTTCCTAAATCTCAACCCGAGACTCTTTAACCACCTACCATGGGTTATTTAGTTGGGTGCCAATGTAGAAGAACAGGGAAAATACACATTCCTGTCGAGTGCCCCGACCAGGAATCGAACCCGGGTCTCCGGCGTGGAAATCTATGGCTCTACCGACTGAGCCAAAGAAGCATGCTCCGTCAGCTGAGTGACAGAGACCGTATTTAACACTATTTACAAGTCACACCGACCCGCTCCTTTTAAATTAGTGTACATGTATAAACAAATATACTGAATAATATAGGGCTTGAATTGGAACCTTGGTTGGACACTACATTTCCTCCTTTAGATCTCCTGTTACAATAGTATTCATGACCTGATTAAATTAGATGAATATGGGATTTACATGTAAATTGCATGTGTTTATATCAAATGAGATTTTATCTTCCGATCATTGTCATGTTGGTTATTATTGTACATATAAATGTATGATATGTTGACACAATTGATATCATTGAGACTTTGTGTTAAATATCATGACAGTTCCAATTAGAACTGATATTTGATCAAGGAAATGTTTATAAAATTTTATCAAATGTAAAATCTTTTCTTTGTCAATATCATTATAAGTACATCCTTCTTCTGACAGGTCTGATGGAACCCTGGAGCTGTGGAGTTCTAGAGACCATTGGTTTCAAGAAAAGGTAATATCAAATTAATAACTGTTATATTTTCGTTCCTTTTTTTTGTCCCTGTTGTGGTAATAACCATTTTTTTATACTAATTAATTTACCAGGCATGTGTTGGAGTTAATAATGATTGCTTCATCTAAATAACAACTACATGCATATGTACTATTATATTCTTCAACAATGACTACAGTATTTTGTAAGTCAGCCTTTGAATATCTCTTTCAGGTATCCATTCTGATTGTGACATGTTTAAGCGAAAATCTCGTTATATGTTCTCTGAAAAGGATGATGTTCACAAACATATGACGTCACATACCTACCCACAAAGACAGAATGTAGATGACTAGCCAGGACATCCAGTTGTGACCATGGGTTTAAGCATTTTCTGTTGATAAATAATTTCTCGGAAATCTGAAGAATCAAAACCTTAGAGTCAAATAGACATGTGCTTCAACCCAAAGAGTCAGATCTGATTTTTGTAGTCAAAACATACTCCAGATGTCTACTTATAGATGACTAGCTGTAGAATATGGATGACTAAATGTAGGTATGTACTGTGTGTGTCCTATGTTTCAGGTAATACCTGGGGTAGAAGGCAAGTCTATTGAAGCCCTCTGCTGGCAGGGGGAGCGTCTGTTTACAGCAGGACTGGATGGATACATCACAGAATTCGACCTTCTACGTCTCCAGCCAAAGGTATGATAATTGAAGACTTAAATTGCTCTTTTGGTCTCTCTATCATTACAAATCCATCAATAAGTATGTGCCTAATGTATAATATTGTTATAATCTTTCTCTAGTGTCTCCTGTAAACACCATGAAAATTCATGAAATTGCACAGAAAATGAGGGAGAACATTTTGAAAGCTGTAGGACAATCATTTTGATATATATAATTCATTTTGTTTGATGATGTATGTTTTTATTTTCAGGCCATTGCTACATCTAATGCAGGTCCTATCTGGTGTCTCACCTCTGATCCCACGGGGAAATTTCTAGCAGTAAGTGGTTTGGGGTACCTGGCAGTTTGTGTACTCACCCTGCACTCCCCCACATCTTATTGTGTCCAGCCACGGCCCTGACTGATTTCAGATGCATTGAGTTATCTTCTGCATTTAAGTTTTGAAATTTAATTGTTTTGTTTTCAGATAGATTCTTGTAGACTATCAATAGGTCAGTTTTATTTTGCATTAAGAAATGTACAATGTCAAGTCATATCTTTACAGTATTTAAAAAAAAATCAAAATCTTAGAAGTCATTATTTATACTAATAACTTATAAGTGTAATGGGAAATTCCAATTTGTATACAACCCCAGATAAACATGATAGGCCAAAATTAGTGTAGTGTAGGTTCTTTTGGTGTTTTCATAATCATATATATATACAATATTAAAGCTACTTTCCTGTATCTGACTTTGACTTCTCAGGCTGGGACGGAGGATGGCTGTGTGGTCATCTTTGACACAGAAAACAACACATTAGAATCTAAAAAGGCTTTTGATAAACAGGAGAGTAAGTATGTCAAGTTATTTGATATGTGATTCAGAATAATTGACTAAGATGTCATCATTACAAACAAGTGATAGACTTAATCATAACAGATGTCTACTACATAATGGAAATATCAGACTTGAATTGATATATTACATTTTATGACAAAAATATGATAGCAAGATACATATAGTATATATGTACTGGGAGAGTTGGAGATCGAGATGTTTAGAGGAGATATTGCTATATTTATTATGACATAAATGTGGAATTCAAGCAGAAGATATTTACAGAGTACTACCTCTTTGTAACAAAAAGACTTAAGGATGTATGCTACATGATTGTTCCCTCATTTTAGGCCGTATCCTGTGTATAGCTTGGCACTCCGCTGGTGAAACCATAGTAACAGGTGGTATAGATAATATCCGCTTGTGGAGTGTACGTTCTGGGCATGCCTACCAACGTCTCACTCTGGGACGGCAGGAGAAAAACAAGGAAACCATTGTTTGGTGTTTGGCTGTTACTAGGTTTGTGATTAAACATAGATAGTTTGTTACCGTTAAATCAGGTCAAAGGTGTTCCTTGTGTACAATTACCTAAGAGTCACAGATATGAATTTTGGGCATTGTAGAAAGTACTTGTAATGTAACTTTATTTCAATCTTCCTGTTTTACTACATCTGCCAACAAATTTGTTAACTTTTGATGAAGTACTTTATATAGTATCTGAAAGAGCTTTAATAAACTGTTCTTCACTAGTGTCCAGTAGGAATAATTTATCAAACTATGTTTATCCCTGGTTTACCTGCTGACTCAAAAATAAAACCACTGCTCAATCTACCACTAATAACCTGTCCAATCCATGGTTTATTGCAGTGACATGACCATTGTAAGCGGAGACTCGCGTGGGAAAACATCGTTCTGGAATGGGGAACAAGGCACTTTGATAAAAGTAAGATGATAACAATTAACGAATCTTATAATTTTCGTTGAACTCTTTATATATGTTTGCACATACTGATCACATTGGCTGATTTCTCACATTTATGTTTTTCAGTCCTTCCTTAGTCACAAAGCTGATGTCTTCTGTCTGTGTGTAGACAAGGTAAGTAAACTTATCAGAAAATTGTGTTTACGTATGAGGGATGTTCTGAAATTAATGTTACTTGCGCAATATCTTGTGGAAATCGTGCTAAATGGACTTAAAACTACCTCGTGGCGATAGCGTGATATCTGAAGCGTGATATAGGTAAATATCTCGCTCACAATTACACTGACCTTGGTGCTGGGTACATTGTTTTGTAGCGTACTCGTTGCACTCTATACAAATATGGTTGGAAAGAGAGTTGAAAACGTAATTGAAATTAGGGCCTATATCAATGGTAGGTCTCTACTTGGCTTAAAGCCGGTGGATATTCATCGTGAGGTGTGTGATATATATGGGAAGGGTCAAATGTCATATGTGACTATTTGTAGGTGGGTTGCTCGATTTAAGTCGGGACACCAGCAGCTTAAAGATGCTACCCACACAGGTCGCCCTGCAACAACAACAACAAAGCATAACATTGAACTAATTCGGCAAATCCTTGAAAAAGATGCAAGGTACACTGTCCGGCAGTTAGCTAAAATGACAGGCTTGTCTTTAGCACGTATTCATTGCATTTTAAAGAAACATCTTAAGCTGGGCAAGATCAATGCCAGGTGGATACCCCATTTACTAACTGACAACCAAAAGAGGTCCCGTGTTGACAAGGCCAAATCCTTATTGAAGAAATACCCAAAATACAGCAAAAGGGCTTTTGATAATTTGGTCACAGGTGATGAAACATGGGTGTATTTTTTCAAACCCAAAAGAAAATGCTCTAATCGAATCTGGGCAAGCAAAAACGCCAGGCGCCCTAGCATTGCTATAAGAATATGCACTGTGAGGAAGGTTTTGTATGTCATATTCTTTGATAACAAGGGTCCAATCATTCAAATCCCTGTTCCAAAAGGCAAAACTGTCACAGCGAAGTATTATAGAGACGTTGTACTTCGAAAACTTAAGAAAGTCTACAAACGCCGCCGCCCACAGACAGGTTTGAAGTACCTCAGGCTCTTACATGATAATGCGCCAGCACACAAGCCGCGCATTGTAACAGAGTTTTTGAAGGCAGAAAAGGTCACTGTCCTCCCCCACCCTGCATATTCACCAGACTTGGCCCCCTGTGACTTTTTCTTGTTCCCCAAACTAAAATTTCACCTGTCTTGAACAAAATATAAATCAAGAAATGCCCTTGGCTCTGCCATTTACCAGTATCTTATGAGTATACCAATTCAAGAGTACGAAAACTGTTTCCAAAAGTGGATCGATCGGTTGAAACGATGCATAAATGCAGAGGGGGAGTACTTCGAGGGACAGGGCAAGGTAAAATGATCAGAATTACTTCTATCAAAGAGAAATCACCAAAGTAACAATAATTTTGGAACACCCCTCGTATCTTTTGGACTTTGGAAATTTGATCCCTTTTTAGCTATTGAATTAAGGGATTATGAAATGCTTTTCCGTTTAACAAGGATTAGTTGTGAATTGAGGGCACAGTAGAGTGTTGTAATCCTGTCTTTACTTTGATCTATATTCATGTACCTCAACCAATCAGTACCTACAGTGAGATATAAATAGACTTGGCTTCATCCTCAGTAACTCTGCAGTATCAGAAATATACATTTACTGTTATCAACTTTCATGTATATGTATATAACCTGGGTTACAAAGGATGGCCATTAAGGATAACACTCAAGGTCAAGGCCAAAATTACCTCCAAGCTGTTGGTATACAGGAGTTGTCTTTCTTAATTCTAATTTCTACAAGACATCCAAACATTCTATTTGCTGAACCAAGATACCTTAATTCTAATTTCTACAAGACATCCAAACATATGAACCAAGATACATATAGTATAGCCGTCATAAATTTTCAGTGGCTGCATGAATATGTCACGATCGGTGTGTAAAATATTAAGATTAACACTGTATTCTGGCTTGATGACTTGTCTGTTATGGCATTTTAAACTAGGGGGAGATGATCTAAATGAATGATTCTTATAAATGACTTAGTATCTGGTGACCAGGCTTTGTAGATGTCGCCTGCCCGTTCACGTGGGTTTACTCTGGGCACTCCGGTTTTCTCCCACACTCAGACCCCTGGCGCGCTTACATCTGGGCCATCAAGAGTGATTTATATAAGTTGTATAACTTGTATCTTAATCTATGTAAAATAAATAAAGTTTGAATTTTATATTTATTTTGTAGATGGATATTATGTGAAGTAAAGATTATTAGGAGTCTCTAATGCTTTTATTTTAGTATGCTGGTGATTTCGCTGATTCTGATACTTTTTTTGTTCCCAGACAGAGATGTCGGTGTTATCATCAGGAGTGGACTCGACTGTTGTCCAGTTTGAGTACACGTCTACACAGAAAGACAGTGACTGGAAAGTATGGGTGAAATCTCTGGCTCACTTCAGGCATACCCACGACGTGCGGAGTCTCGCTCTTGCTAACGACCACATCGTATCTGGAGGTTTGATGTGTTCTTATTCTTAAACTTTGACAAATAGAAATATATATTTTTGCTAAAGTCAAACCTGTCAATGTAACATGTCAACATTCCCTATACTCCAGGGGTTACTATCACTGATGTTATACCACCCCTGGACTATGTCACAGCAAAACTGGAGGCAGTTCAGGAGAAAAGTAATGACCAATCAGACTGCAGAGACTTCCTTTGAAAATTACAGAGAGAGCGACGCCTTACTCTAAAGCAACACAGTCAACCACAGTGTACCGTTACACAATTCCTTTGATGTACATCAAAGGATCAAATTACCTGTGTGTTCTGCATAGCCTCCAGTTTAACTATAAGATAGTTCAGGGGTGGATATAATGTCAGTGATAGTAACCCCTGGAGTATCGAGGATGCCATGTCAAAGGAAGCCATATAAAGTTATACTATATGCATGAAGCTTGTTATTTTTGCGAGCATTGTATTTTTGTGATTTCGCAGGACATTATTATTGTTATCCAATACATATTGAGAAATGGTTGAATTAAATCTACCATTAGAACAAGATTGTAGATATTTAAAACTGCCAAAAAATTCTTTTAGTTCTAAAAATCCCAAAGATTTTTACCCTTGTAAAGATCCAGCTATATGTTTTATTGTCAGTCTCTAAGTTAGTTTTAGTCATCTGACCCAAAGGGTCGTGTTTCGTTAACTTTTCACATTTTGATCTTCTCCTCAACCAGTGCGATTAAGCTGAACCTTTTTGAACTTCTCAAGTTCTACCGGTACAATTTAGCTGGAACTTGTTGAAATGATCTTGACATGGTCCCAATAAAGTGTTGTTATTAGCTTACCTGGCCCAAAGGGCCGGTGAGCTTATGTCATGGCGCGGCGTCCGTCATCCGTCCGTCCGTCAACATTTTCTTTAAATCGCTACTTGTCATAGAGTTCTGCATGGATTGTGACCATAATTTTTTGCCACTAGGTAACTCTATAAATCACTACTTGTCCAAGAGTTCTACATGGATTGTAACCAAGTTTGGCCACAAACATCCTTGGGGGAAGGGGAACAGAACTTGTATAAATTTTGGGTCTGACCCACGGTAATAGGAGGGGCGGGGCCCAATAGGGGAAATAGAAGTAAATCCTATAAATCGCTACTTGTCCTAAGAGTTCTACATGGATTGTAACCAAATTTGGTCACAAATATCCTAGAGAGAAGGGGAACAGAACTTGTATAAATTTTGGCTCTGACCCTCAAGGGGCAGGAGGGGCAGTGCCTAATAGTGAGTTTGAGGTAAATATTCAACTTCCTTCAGAAAAGAAACAATGAACCTGTATTCAGAACATTACTTGGCATTACAAACCAGGTGAGAATACAGGCCCTCTGGGCCTCTAGTTTTTCTGTTCAATCTGAAATCAAAGACGGCCACTAAAGCCACCATCTTGAAAACACTTTTTGAACCTCTTCTCAAGTTCTACCAGTGCAATTTGGCTGAAACTTGCATGAAATGATTCTGGCATGGTCCCAACAAAGTGTTGTTACATCTCTGGTTGATTCCAAATGGAAGATGGCTACCATGACACTCTATCTAAATATTTTCCTATACAATTATTGCCAAGGTAGTCAGATGACCGTTAAGGCCATTGGGCCTCTTGGTTACATAATAGATTGTGTATTTAAATTTTTTATCTTTTCAGGTGTTGACACAAATCTGGTTGTGTATAGATTACAGCCAGGAAAGAAAAAAGTATGGCGCAAGTTGGCTCCTATTCCACATGTAAGTATAGGTCAGAATGTTTGAGTTTCTGTCATGTTTCTGTGATGAGTGAGGAAAATTTTCTATTGTTAATAAATCAAAATTTATCTCAGACTTACCTTGGTAATATAAAAAATGAATAGAAATCTGTATTGGTTGTAAATCTTATTTTTACCTGTTTCAGCGTTCAATGGTTCAAGTGGCCAGACAGGCGGAGATGGTCATCCTCAAATACACAGACTACTTGGAGGTGTGGAGACTGGGGCATACAAACAAAACGTCAAGTAGGTATACTTATCCTAACAAAATGTCATGTAGGTATACTTATCCTTACAAAACATTGCGTAGATATACTTATCCTAACAAAACGTCACGTAGGTATACTTATCCTAACTTAATGTCACATAGGTATACAGTATAACTTGTCTAAACCGGATATGAACGGGACCAGTCTATTTGTTCGGTTTATACAGGTGTCCGGTTTATAGAGGATATTACCTTATCACAATATGTTCACATGAAAATCACCAGAAGAATTTTTTTTATTACAGCACAAACATTTGTTCTCACATATGTACATGGTAGAACACAGAATTCCATCCTTCGTTTTCTGAGGTGAACATGTACGATCCATTTCTCTCGGTGTGCTACATTCAAATGAACTCTCAGAAGTTATGTGTATGTTTTATTGTTAGAATTGACCGTGAAAAGTATTCACAAATACAATGTACATGTAACAAAACCGTCGAATGAAATATGAAAAGTTGTCACTATCTAGCCCTTAGTATACCGGTACAGGTAAATCCCCTTAGGCGCCTCATGATCAGTCCCATGTTGTGAAAACATTGCTGCCGGTTTGCCCAATTTAATTATACAAAGAAAGGTATAGTAACATTACCTAGACAGTTCCGGTTTTCAGAGTAGACAGGTTCCGGATTATGCAGGTTTTGGGTACTATAGTTTATTAAGAAATTTGCCGGGACCAAACAAATTAATCGGTATAGACAAGTTTCCGGTTTATACAGGGTTCGGTTTAGACAAGTTATACTATACTTATCCTAACAAAATGTCACGTAGGTATACTTATCCTTACAAAACATCGCATAGATATACTTATCCTAACAAAACGTCACATAGGTATACTTATCCTAACAAAACGTCACATAGGTATACTTATCCTAACAAAACGTCACATAGATATACTTATCCTAACAAAACGTCACATAGGTATACTTATCCTAACAAAACGTCACATAGGTATACACATCCTAACAAAGTCGGTAGATATACTTATAACAAAACTAACAACATACCTAACAAACGTCACTAGTATACTTACCTAAAAACGTCACTAGGTATACTTATCCTAACAAAGCATCGGAGATATACTTATCCTAACAAAACGTCAACAAAGGGTATACTTATCCTAACAAAACGTCACTAGTATACTTATCCTAACAAAACGTCACGTAGTAGATTATACAAAACGTCACGTAGTATCCTAACAAACAAACGTCACGTAGGTATACTTATCCTAACAAAACGTCACGTAGGTATACTTATCCTAACAAAACGTCACGTAGGTATACTTATCCTAACAAAACGTCACGTAGGTATACTTATCCTAACAAAACGTCACGTAGTATACTTATCCTAACAAAACGTCACGTAGGTATATACTTATCCTAACAAAACGTCACGTAGGTATACTTATCCTAACAAAACGTCACGTAGGTAATACTTATCCTAACAAAACGTCCTAACTAAACAAAAACGAGTAACTCCTAACAACTGTAGGTATACTTATCCTAACAAAACGTCACGTAGGTATACTTATCCTAACAAAACGTCACTAGATATACTTATCCTAACAAAACGTCACGTAGGTATACTTATCCTAACAAAACGTCACATAGGTATACTTATCCTAACAAAACGTCACGTAGGTATACTTATCCTAACAAAACGTCACGTAGGTATACTTATCCTAACAAAACGTCACGTAGGTATACTTATCCTAACAAAACGTCACGTAGGTATACTTATCCTAACAAAACGTCACTAGATACTTATCCTAACAAAACGTCACGTAGATATACTTATCCTAACAAAACGTCACGTAGGTATACTTATCCTAACAAAACGTCACGTAGGTATATACTTATCCTAACAAAACGTCACGTAGGTATACTTATCCTAACAAAACGTCACGTAGGTATACTTATCCTAACAAAACGTCACGTAGGTATACTTATCCTAACAAAACGTCACGTAGGTATACTACGCAAAAGTATACTTTTCCTAACAAAACTCACTATACTACAAAACACGTCACCTACAAAATCAGGTAATTAATAAAAACGTACTTATCCTAACAAAACGTCACGTAGATATACTTATCCTAACAAAACGTCACATAGGTATACTTATCCTAACAAAACGTCACGTAGATATACTTATCCTAACAAAACGTCACGTAGATATACTTATCCTAACAAAACGTCACGTAGGTATACTTATCCTAACAAAACGTCACATAGGTATACTTATCCTAACAAAACGTCACGTAGATATACTTATCCTAACAAAACGTCACGTAGGTATACTTATCCTAACAAAACGTCACGTAGGTATACTTATCCTAACAAAACGTCACATAGGTATACTTATCCTAACAAAACGTCACGTAGGTATACTTATCCTAACAAAACGTCACGTAGATATACTTATCCTAACAAAACGTCACGTAGGTACATGTATACTTATCCTAACAAAACGATACTTAAACAGTTTTAGCATACATTGAAATATGTAATCTATTCATATTTTATCAAATATTAATATTTTCTGTCTTCAATGATAAATTAAAATATCTTGGACCTACCATTTTTGGATCCAAGTGGTATGCTTCAGGAAATGGACCTTTTGTGTCTCTTCTCTTTAACTGGTGTGTTTCATTTCACATACAGCAGATTTATACCAGTGCAACTGACACAAATCTGTTGATGGAATTAATAGTTTGTTTATCACAGCTACATAATCTGATAATGTTTGGTAATCAGAATGATGTTTGTACTTCGAACTCCAATCATTGATAATGTTACCTTGGTTCTATACACTTAAATTATTGAACTGGTTCCTTTTGAATTTTTCAGAGACTGATGGTGAAATATTACCCCTTCAATCCAATCCTTTGAAGCTTGTTCAGTTGAAGAACAAGTCCAGTGAGCCAATCGTGTGTTTTGCGATTAGTTCCCATGGTAACATGGTTGCCTTCTCGGACCAGGATTCAATACGAGCCTACAGACTTATTATAGTAGGTATCTCAACTTTTTCTACATTGGTGCTGTGCTGTCAGTCCGTGACTTGTTGATTGAAGGCAAAAATCTAGAATTAAATAAACAAAGTGTATTGATTGAAATAGTTAAAATTTGCAATGAAGTATGTTTTAATCTCTCTTTTCGATGGCTTTTTAGAATAATATGTATATTGTTTACTGTAAACATACTCATTCTGTCACAATCAAATTTTAGTGCAAAAGCAATCTTGAACAGTTTAGCCCTATGAATGAATTCTCGTCAAGGGCTATATAAACAATACACAGAAAATACAAATAGTACAATGATCTTTTTAGTGCAACATTTCTAATGTAAAAAGCACTGAATTCAGATAAACACTAAAATACATTTACAGTAGTAATATTAGGGGGTATCTTATGTTTATGAATACTGATAATTGAAACATTTTGCAAAAATCTTAATCGTAATTGCTAAAAACATGTAGTCCAGGTGCCAAATAGTGATTTTCCATCCAACCTAAAAAAATAGTTCGCATAAAATGTTTTGCACAGAAATGTTCTTTAACATGCCTCCATCAGAAACTGGATGATGCAACCGTGGCATCATTGGGGAAATTGAAATATTCAAGATGGCGGACAAGATGGTTGACAAACTGCAACATTGATATATTTTCATCCTAATTTGATATTCATGCTATAAAATCATCAATTCTTTATGCACTTCGATAAAATTTTGTGTACTTATTCGTCATACTGTCATTGAACAGAATTCTTAATATAATAAGGTTACCTCTTGTAATTAATGTTTAATTAACAAGTTAATTAACATAATTTTCAAACCGGTTATTGTATGATAAAATTGCTTTGTTTTATTAGTAATTACATGTAGATTGGTATTTTGTGTGGTTTTCATTAAGACAATATTTTACATTTCGCTGGTTGCGGTGTCTATTAAATAATTATTATTATTAAATAATTCAATTCAATTTTGTTTGTTACGAGCATTTTCATTTGCTTACAATTTACTTTATCAGCCCATAAATGCAAACAATGGCGTCGCCGTTTGTAACGTTGCTTCTGATTGGCTGAGATGACGGAGTAATGATTTCATAGCCAAAAGAGTCCCAAATGAATTTTGAATATAAAAGAGATTATCTTTAGTAAATTGAATTATTAGGATTAATTTGAATAGAGTTGTTATATTATGGAGATATAACAAAAAACCTGAGTGTACTCTCATCGTAAACAGCTTCGCAGTTATTTAAAGTACACTCAGATTTTTGTGTTATATCTTTATAACATCTTTTCAAGTTAATCCTTAATTAACATTAATCTAAATAAGTGTTTAGGGTTGGGTTATAAGACAAGATAGTTGTCCTTATTTCTGTTATTCGGGATTATTAAAACGTTTTGTCACTACCAAAACAGTATAAACTAGTGTTTAAAACAAAGGGCTTGGTTTTATAAAATCTTATAAAATGATCATATCATTTTTTTTCTGGAAGTATAGAAAATTCATAAATGCATTATCAACGACTTCTCTTGGCCTTTAAATCATATTACAACAAGTTGCAGTGACTTAGTCACTTGAAAGTTTTTTTTTTAAATAAAAAAACCCCAATCTAATAGGCAACTTGTAAGACTAATAAAGTCTATTGTATGAAAGCAAAGTATTTGATATTGCATAAACATAAACATGTGTCAAATTGCAATAAATGTAATCCCTTTTGGCATTTAAATTGGTATTAATTGTATGTCTAGCTGTTTGAGAAAGAAGTACTTAACTAATTTATTTCAAAGACTATTGATATGATGCTTGTATGCTTCCTATATGCTAAAATTAGTTTATATTGTTCGTAAATCTTGGTTGTTGTAATTCCGGCCGCCGCACCGTTGTTTTTTGGCCTATAGGAAGGGCAATATAATTGTACCGTCTGCCTTCTATTGCATATCTTAAAATGCGACAAAATTTAGGACATTTTCTTTCACATCTTCCTAACTGCTTTTCTTCTTCTTTACGTCACTCTTGACATCACCTCACTTTGCGCAGTTGAGCGCTCGCCCTTGTGGGGAAGCTCTGGCTACTATTCCTTAACCCAGGATAAAAAAGAAAAGATATCTTAAATTTAGTCGCCTTTTACGATCATGCACAGGTACACTTCTGATGTTCTACCTGCAGGACATTCGTAAACAGTTTGTGTGATGTAGTAAATATTTTTTCTGGAATGATCGTCCTTAAATATGATATTCTGTTTAACGTTACGCAATACAAGTAATATTGTTCATTTTTCGACAAAATAATGACGTAAAATAACTGATCCTGAAAATTAGTTTTTATCGAATTTTATTTTCTATCAAAGAATATGTATCTGTCTTGCAAAATTAAGAAAGAAAACTTATCTTTTGCAATTACGTTACAGTTAAACTCTAATTTATTTTATCAATACCGTTTTTGAGAGCGTTCATGGCGGCCATCTTGAATATTTTCAATTCCCCAAAGATGCCGAGGTGGCATCATTCGGATTCTGATTAAGCACATCCTACTGCAACATAATCAGCAAAAACATTTTATGGGAACTATATTTTTGGGTTTTCTGGTTGGCACCTGGACTAATGGTGACTATATCTACTTCGTAGTTCAAAATAAATACATGTGTCATTTAAAAATTGATAAAATTTAATGAATTAATTTTGGAGTTTTATTTCATCAATATATTTTTTATTTCAGGATAACAAAGAGTTGATCAATCCTAGTGTGTCGATAAAGAAACTAAAGCTGGAGACTTCAGAGAGTGTACAGACAGCGATGCCTGCCCATCACATGGTTGTGTCCAGTAACGGAGAAACACTTGTTACAGCTACTGTCTGTGGAAATGTCCAGGTTCTCTGTGCTGATAATGGATACCTCAAGGTCGACCATACCTTCCAGGCCTCCCAAGGTTAGCATACTTAAGTCTTCCATACCCCAGTTTTATTTCAAATTTAGGTATGTTTTTCTGTGATTGTGATTACAATTCTGAATCTAAAATAAATGATTTTGGACTGAAGAAGGCCCTATAGTGGCTGAAAATATTTTCCATAGAAATGATTTTGATTTTACTTTTTTTGATTTTAACTCATCTGACCTAGAGCTAATGAGTTTTATTTACTATCTACAATAACTCATCTGACCTAGAGCTAATGAGTTTTATTTACTTTCTACAACAACTCATCTGACCTAGAGCTAATGAGTTTTATTTACTATCTACAATAACTCATCTGACCTAGAGCTAATGAGTTTTATTTACTATCTACAATAACTCATCTGACCTAGAGCTAATGAGTTTTATTTACTATCTACAATAACTCATCTGACCTAGAGCTTATGAGTTTTATTTACTATCTACAATAACTCATCTGACCTAGAGCTTATGAGTTTTATTTACTATCTACAATAACTCATCTGACCTAGAGCTAATGAGTTTTATTTACTATCTACAATAACTCATCTGACCTAGAGCTAATGAGTTTTATTTACTATCTACAATAACTCGTCTGACCTAGAGCTTATGAGTTTTATTTGCTATCTACAATAACTCATCTGACCTAGAGCTTATGAGTTTTATTTACTATCTACAATAACTCATCTGACCTAGAACTTATGAGTTTTATTTACTATCTACAATAACTCATCTGACTTAGAGCTTATGAGTTTTATTTACTATCTACAATAACTCATCTGACCTAGAGCTAATGAGTTTTATTTACTATCTACAATAACTCATCTGACCTAGAGCTTATGAGTTTTATTTACTATCTACAATAACTCATCTGACCTAGAGCTTATGAGTTTTATTTACTATCTACAATAACTCATCTGACCTAGAGCTAATGAGTTTTATTTACTATCTACAATAACTCATCTGACCTAGAGCTTATGAGTTTTATTTACTATCTACAATAACTCATCTCACCTAGAGCTAATGAGTTTTATTTACTATCTACAATAACTCATCTCACCTAGAGCTAATGAGTTTTATTTACTATCTACAATAACTCATCTCACCTAGAGCTAATGAGTTTTATTTACTATCTACAATGACTCATCTCACCTAGAGCTAATGAGTTTACTATCTATAACTATGTAACTAATTACCAATGTTATAGAACCTGCCCTTAGCATCACCATGATGTGTCTTTGTCCAAACGATGAACTGGTCGCTGTTGGCGATAATGGGAGAAATGTCACAATTTATGACATCACTAAGAAACAAGTAAGTATATGTGAACACAAACGGTATTTTATTTGTAGTGTAAGAAATAACGCAGTAGCATGGGTTAGAAAATCATGGTGGTCGAGATAAGGAACCATTGGTGTATATACATTTCTAAATGAAACTCAATATTTCTTATCAATGAAACACGAATATTTGTTAGAAACTCAATATTTCTTATCAGTAATTAAGATACAAATTGAAATGCACTTATTCAAAGTTTTTAGCAGTAGAAATGTTGAATTTAAATACACTTGTATTCAAAATTTAAAAAAAAAAAAAGAAAAAACCCAGCAGTTGAGAGTATTATTTGTGAAGCTGTGATAACGTTTGTGGTAGGTTGTATGCCGGTTGCCTCAATACAGTTGCCAGGTAACAGCAATGGCCTTCACCTTGTGCAGTAAGAAGATGGTGGCAGTGTACACAGACCAAATGGTAGGTAATTCATATCAACATTGGAAACTAAAGTTGGTAACAATATTTGCAGCATGTGTGGTAGGACACAATTTGGATTTAAATGAGACAGTAGTTTTGAAAAATGAAGGTTGCTAAGGTAGATCACAGTCATTAGTTGTTGAAATAAATGTTGAAATGAGTGGAAGCTTGAGACAAATTGTCATTATTAATTTGAATGTTATACAAGACTACAGGTGAAATGTGTAGCACAATTAAAAGGACATGTTCTTGGATTATCTATTTAGGGAACTTTTTCTTCTTATATAAAATTTCTTGAAGACTCCTCTAACCATTTATTTCCTATATACTTTGTTTGAGATTATCCTTAACTTTTAAGTATTTTATGCAAAGCAAAAGAACTTGGATGTGGAAAATAATAACAAATTGGCATGTTTGTTGATTTGAAATGATGTCTTGAATAAATAAGTACATATGTGGCAAGTGAGAGCCAGCTTGATAGTATATGACTAGATTTCTATGACATTTAATTTATTTTATTTCTGAAGGTTTATGAATTTGATATAGAGGAGCAAGAATACTCAGAATGGAGCAAATCTAACTCTACTAAATTCCCCAGCTATTGGAAACGACGACACAATAAAATCAATCACATATTTTTCCACTCCCAACATCCACACAAAATGTTTCTCCACGACGAACAGACACTTTATGTTCTGGACAAATCCAAGGTGAGTAGTTGAAAAGTTTGATCATGTAAGTCACACTTATTCCTCTACTTAGAGTGTTAAAGATGTCCTGACATATTGCCACAGGCCCTACAACTCTTGGGCACAAGTTCAAATCCTATGTCCTATATCCTTCACCTCCTTAACCTGACACAACCTCAAATGACCCTGGCTGTTAATAGGTTATTAGACCAATCATATGATACTGAAACAATGTCATTTGAGAAGTCTGTGAATCTGTTTTGGGCTTCATTCTATACTAGAACAATGTCATGTGAGAAGTCTGTGAATCTGTTTTGGGCTTCATTCTATACTAGAACAATGTCATGTGAGAAGTCTGTGAATCTGTTTTGGGCTTCATTCTATACTAGAACAATGTCATGTGAGAAGTCTGTGAATCTGTTTTGGGCTTCATTCTATACTAGAACAATGTCATGTGAGAAGTCTGTGAATCTGTTTTGGGCTTCATTCTATACTAGAATAATGTCATGTGAGAAGTCTGTGAATCTGTTTTGGGCTTCATTCTATACTAGAACAATGTCATGTGAGAAGTTTGTGAATCTGTTTTGGGCTTCATTCTATACTAGAACAATGTCATGTGAGAAGTCTGTGAATCTGTTTTGGGCTTCATTCTATACTAGAACAATGTCATGTGAGAAGTCTGTGAATCTGTTTTGGGCTTCATTCTATACTAGAACAATGTCATGTGAGAAGTCTGTGAATCTGTTTTGGGCTTCATTCTATACTAGAACAATGTCATGTGAGAAGTCTGTGAATCTGTTTTGGGCTTCATTCTATACTAAAACAATGTCATGTGAGAAGTCTGTGAATCTGTTTTGGGCTTCATTCTATACTAGAACAATGTCATGTGAGAAGTCTGAATCTGTTTTTGGCTTCATTCTATACTAGAACAATGTCATGTGAGAAGTCTGTGAATCTGTTTTGGGCTTCATTATATACTAGAACAATGTCATGTGAGAAGTCTGTGAATCTGTTTTGGGCTTCATTCTATACTAATGTCATGTGAGAAGTCTGTGAATCTGTTTTTGGGCTTCATTCTATACTAGAAACAATGTCATGTGAGAAGTCTGTGAATCTGTTTTGGGCTTCATTCTATACTAGAACAATGTCATGTGAGAAGTCTGTGAATCTGTTTTGGGCTTCATTCTATACTAGAACAATGTCATGTGAGAAGTCTGTCATTTTGTTTTGTTTTGAGCTTCATTCTATACTAGAACAATGTCATGTGAGAAGTCTGTGAATCTGTTTTGGGCTTCATTCTATACTAGAACAATGTCATGTGAGAAGTCTGTGAATCTGTTTTGGGCTTCATTCTATACTAGAACAATGTCATGTGAGAAGTCTGTGAATCTGTTTTGGGCTTCATTCTATACTAGAACAATGTCATGTGAGAAGTCTGTGAATCTGTTTTGGGCTTCATTCTATACTAGAACAATGTCATGTGAGAAGTCTGTGAATCTGTTTTGGGCTTCATTCTATACTAGAACAATGTCATGTGAGAAGTCTGTGAATCTGTTTTGGGCTTCATTCTATACTAGAACAATGTCATGTGAGAAGTCTGTGAATCTGTTTTGGGCTTCATTCTATACTAGAACAATGTCATGTGAGAAGTCTGTGAATCTGTTTTGGGCTTCATTCTATACTAGAACAATGTCATGTGAGAAGTCTGTGAATCTGTTTGGTTTTTTATGGCTTTTTTCTATACTAGAACAATGTCATGTGAGAAGTCTGTGAATCTGTTTTGGGCTTCATTCTATACTAGAACAATGTCATGTGAGAAGTCTGTGAATCTGTTTTGGGCTTCATTCTATACTAGAACAATGTCATGTGAGAAGTCCTGTGAATCTGTTTTGGGCTTCATTCATATACTAGAACAATGTCATGTGAGAAGTCTGTGAATCTGTTTTGGGCTTCATTCTATACTAGAACAATGTCATGTGAGAAGTCTGTGAATCTGTTTTGGGCTTCATTCTATACTAGAACAATGTCATGTGAGAAGTCTGTGAATCTGTTTTGGGCTTCATTCTATACTAGAACAATGTCATGTGAGAAGTCTGTGAATCTGTTTTGGGCTTTATTCTATACTAGAACAATGTCATGTGAGAAGTCTGTGAATCTGTTTTGGGCTTTATTCTATACTAGAACAATGTCATGTGAGAAGTCTGTGAATCTGTTTTGGGCTTCATTCTATACTAGAACAATGTCATGTGAGAAGTCTGTGAATCTGTTTTGGGCTTCATTCTATACTAGAACAATGTCATGTGAGAAGTCTGTGAATCTGTTTTGGGCTTCATTCATACTATATACTACAATGTCATGTGAGAAGCCTGTGAATCTGTTTTGGGCTTCATTCTATACTAGAACAATGTCATGTGAGAAGTCTGTGAATCTGTTTTGGGTTCATTCTATACTAGAACAATGTCATGTGAGAAGTCTGTGAATCTGTTTTGGGCTTCATTCTATACTAGAACAATGTCATGTGAGAAGTCTGTGAATCTGTTTTGGGCTTCATTCTATACTAAAACAATGTCATGTGAGAACTTCATTTTGGGTTTTTATACTAAACAATGTCATGTGAGAAGCATTGGATCTGTTTGGGCTTTAATAGAACAATGTCATGTGAGAAGTCTGTGAATCTGTTTTGGGCTTCATTCTATACTAGAACAATGTCATGTGAGAAGTCTGCGAATCTGTTTTGGGCTTCATTCTATACTAGAACAATGTCATGTGAGAAGTCTGTGAATCTGTTTGAGGCTTCATTCTATACTAAAACAATGTCATGTGAAAAGTCTGCGAATCTGTTTTGGGCTTCATTCTATACTAAAACAATGTCATGTGAGAAGCCTGTGAATCAGTTTTGGGTTTCATTCTATACTAAAACAATGTCATGTGAGAAGCCTTTGAATCTGTTTTGGGCTTCATTTTGTACTAAAACAATGTCATGTGAGAAGTCTGTGAATCTGTTTTGGGCTCCATTCTATACTAGAACAATGTCATGTGAGAAGTCTGCGAATCTGTTTTGGGCTCCATTCTATACTAGAACAATGTTATGTGAGAAGTCTGTGAATCTGTTTTGGGCTTCATTCTATACTAGAACAATGTCATGTGAGAAGTCTGTGAATCTGTTTTGGGCTTTATTCTATACTAGAACAATGTCATGTGAGAAGTCTGTGAATCTGTTTTGGGGTTCATAATAAGAAAAATAAAAAATTATTTTCATTCTGTTTTGTTTTGAGCTTCATTCTATACTAAAACAATTTCAAGTAACTGAACATGTTGGAGATATATCCAGGAAGCTCACTTAAGCTGAACAATACTTGAGTTCCTCAACACATATTAAATTAAAAGTTTTGATGTATGTTTAATTGTGCTGTGATTGCATAGTAATGAGTAGTGTAAACAAATTTGTAACTCATATGAGAGATTACAGCTGATCTCAAAGCTGTAAAGTATTCTAATGCTTGTTGTATTTATACCTTAAATTGTAATCCTGTAATTTTGTGATATTTGGCATGATATCAATGAGTAGTTTCTGTGACATTACAGTCATTTCCTACAGAAGAGGTGAAGCCATCTAAGAAAGGCTTAGGGAAACAAGATGGTGATAAGAAGGTATCGGGAAAGCAGGACGAGGATTCTGGTACTCACCCTCTCAGCATCTGTAAAAAATATAAGGTACTCATATTCTAAAATTCATTCATTCATTCTTACTCCAACAACATTTGGGGTGGAATGTATACTGGAAGTATGTAGAAAAATATTGTCTGCACAACTCTTCCTAAACTACTGGGTAAATTTCTCTGAAACTTGGCAGCAATGTTGAGGATTAATATTGCATAGATGAGCATGCCAGGCTTTTTTTAGGTTTTTTTTTTTTTTTCCGAAATTTTGGTTGCAGGGGTTTTAAAATCAGGCGGTACCCAGTTCTTTTTGCCTGTTAAACCTGGCTGTGGTACCACATAATTTGGGCTAAATTACATAAGATAGCATACAGATACTACAGAAAAGTACCTCCTGAAATCGCAACTGTAACTCCTGAAAGATAATGAAACCCCTGGGGTTGTCATGGTAACAAGTTTTCACTATACACCAATTTCAAAATGACTAATTACATCTTAGTGTTTGGATCAGTTTTGTTCTTTTGTTCAAACCTGTTCAAATTGTTGTAACAAATGGATGGCTATAATTCGATACATTCCCATGCTTCAATTATGGTTACATAAATGGAGAAACATCTGGTTGCCATTGTCTCATATAAGGGGTAACAGGGGTATTGATGAGCCTTTGGTTTACAGTTCTAGTTGAAATATAGGATATGTTTATGGTCATATTGATTCTATACCAATGACAAATTTAATTGGTGTGTTAATTCTTTGTGTTCCAGTTTATCTTGCATATGGATTCCCTTCGTGATGACTGGTTGGTTACCGTAGAAAGGCCTCCTTCTGCAATCAACGACAACCTACCATCAACGCTTAAAACTAAGAAATTTGGAACATGATTTATCACCCTCCTTGCCTAATGACATTGACATTTTAATGTGCACTTAAAACCATCTACCAATCATATGGTGGCTTTACAAATAGCCGATCATTTCTGGTCGCATGCTTTGTCTTACAATGAACATCATAGATTGTGTAATTTTACATGGAAGATGAATAAAATGTATATACATTGAATCTATAAATATTGACCTCTTTCTATCACTGTCTTGGAATAACCGAGAATGAAGATTCTAAGGCCACATGATTTAAATAACCTATTTATATATAGTGACTGTTGTCCTTGATAACTAAGAGACTTAGCTGAAACTTGTCTGGAATGATACTGACATGTTCCTAAATAGGGTCTTTCTCAAATTATGTCCCCCAAACGAAGTGGGGGGACATATTGTTTTTGCTCCGTTTCTTATTATTATTATTATTCTTTTTATTATTATTTTTATTCTTATTTCTTCCACTTTCTTCCGCCGCGCGGGTTTCCGCAGCATTTCTCAGAAACTGCTGGGCCGATGATCATGAAACTTGTTAGACAGACTTGGAGGGTGTGGGGTGGTGCATAAAGGTTTTTTTTCGGGACCGGAAGTCCAAGATGGCCGCCAGGACCCATTTCCTGTTTTCAGGTTTCGGTCTCCGATCTCAATGAAAATTGGTCTATAGGGGTATTAAGGGAAGGTGAACATCATGAAAACATTTTCGTGAAGATTTTTGGTATTCCAAGATGGCTGCTGGCCCACTTCCTGTTTTCAGGTTTCGGTCTCCGATCTTAAAGAAAATTGGTCTGTAGGGATTTTAAGGGATGGCGAACAACATGCAAACAATTTTGTGAAGATTTTAGTATTCCAAGATGGCCGCTGGCCCACTTCCTGTTTTCAGGTTTCGGTCTTCGATCTCAATGAAAATTGGTCTATAGGGGTTTTAAGGGATGGCGAACATCATGAAAACATTTTTGTAAAGATTTTTGGTATTCCAAGATGGCTGCTGGCCCACTTCCTGTTTTCAGGTTTCGGTCTCCGATCTCAAAGAAAATTGGTCTGTAGGGGTTTTAAGGGATGGCGAACAACATGCAAACATTTTCGTGAAGATTTTAGTATTCCAAGATGGCCGCTGGCCCACTTCCTGTTTTCAGGTTTCGGTCTTCTATCTCAATGAAAATTGGTCTATAGAGGTTTAAAGGGATGGCGAACAACATGCAAACATTTTTGTAAAGATTTTGGTAATCCAAGATAGCCGCTGGCCCACTTCCTGTTTTCAGGTTTCGGTCTCCGATCTCAAAGAAAATTGGTATGTAGGGGTTTTAAGGGATGGCGAACAACATGCAAACATTTTCGTAAAGATTTTAGTATTCCAAGATGGCCGCTGGCCCACTTCCTGTTTTCAGGTTTCGGTCTTCTATCTCAATGAAAATTGGTATATAGGGGTTTTAAGGGATGGCGAACAACATGCAAACATTTTTGTAAAGATTTTGGTATTCCAAGATGGCCACTGGCTAACTTCCTTTTTTTCAGGTTTCGGTCCCCGATCTCAATGAAAATTGGTCTATAGGATTATTTAGGGATGGCGAAGAACATGCAAACGTTTTCGTAAAGATTTTGGTATTCCAAGATGGCCGCTGGCTCATTTCCTGTTCATCAGGTTTCGATCTCCCATCTCAATGAAAATTGGTCTACAGAGGTCTTAAGGGATGGCAAACAACATAAAGAGATTTTCATAAAGATTTTTAGCTCACCTGGCCCGAAGGGCCGGTGAGCTTATGCCATGGCGCGGCGTCCGTCGTCCGTCGTCGTCCGTCCGTCCGTCCCGTCCGTCGTCTGTCTGTCCGTCAACATTTCCTTTAAATCGCTACTAGTCATAGAGTTCTGCATGGATTGTAACCAAATTTGGCCAGAAACATCCTTGGGGGAAGGGGAACAGAACTTGTATAAATTTTGGCTCTGACCCCCTGGGGGCAGGAGGGGCGGGGCCCAATAGGGGAAATAAAGATAATAAAGGTAAATCCTATAAATCGCTACTAGTCATAGAGTTCTGCATGGATTGTAACCAAATTTGGCCACAAACATCCTTGGGGGAAGGGGAACAGAACTTGTATAAATTTTGGCTCTGAGCCCCCGGGGGCAGGAGGGGCGGGGCCCAATAGGGGAAATAAAGGTAAATCCTATAAATCGCTACTTGTCCTAGAGTTCTGCATGGATTGTGACCAAATTTGGCCACAAACATCCTTAGGAGAAGGGGAACAGAACTTGTATAAATTTTGGCTCTGACCCCCTGGGGGCAGGAGGGGCGGGGCCCAATATAGGAAATAAAGGTAAATCCTATAAATTGCTACTAGTCATAGAGTTCTTCATGGATTGTAACCAAATTTGGCCACAAACATTCTTTGGGGAAGGGGAACAGAACTAGTATAAAATTTGGCTCTGACCCCCCGGGGCAGGAGGGGCGGGGCCCAATAGGGGAAATAAAGGTAAATCCTATAAATCGCTACTAGTCATAGAGTTCTGCATGGATTGTAACCAAATTTGGCCACAAGCATCCTTGGGGAAGGGAAACAGAACTTGTATAAATTTTGGCTCTGAGCCCCCGGGGGCAGGAGGGGTGGGGCCCAATAGGGGAAATAAAGGTAAATCCTATAAATCACTACTTGTCCTAGAGTTCTGCATGGATTGTGACCAAATTTGGCCACAAACATCCTTAGGAGAAGGTGAACAGAACTTGTATAAATTTTGGCTCTGAGCCCCTGGGGGCAGGAGGGGCGGAGCCCAATAGGGGAAATAAAGGTAAATCCTATAAATCACTACTAGTCATAGAGTTCTGCATGGATTGTAACCAAATTTGACCACAAACATTCTTTGGGGAAGGGGATAAGAACCTGTATAAATTTTGACTCTGACCCCCCGGGGGCAGGAGGGGCGGGGCCCAATATGGGAAATAAAGGTAAATCCTATAAATCGCTACTTGTCCTAGAGTTCTGCATGGATTGTGACCAAATTTGGCCACAAACATCCTTGGGAGAAGGGGAACAGAACTTGTATAAATTTTGGCTCTGACCCCCTGGGGGCAGGAGGGGCGGGGCCCAATAGGGGAAATAAAGGTAAATCCTATAAATCGCTACTAGTCATAGAGTTCTGCATGGATTATAACCAAATTTGGCCACAAACATCCTTGGGGGAAGGGGAACAGAGCTTGTATAAATTTTGGCTCTGACCCCCAGGGGGCAGGAATGGTGGGGCCCAATAGGGGAATTAGAGGTAAATATTCAAATTTCTTCAGAAAATAAACAATGAACCTGTATCCAGAATATTACTTGGCATTACAAACCAGGTGAGCGATACAGGCCCTCTGGGCCTCTTGTTTTTGGTATTCCAAGATGGCTGCTGGACTAATTTCCTTTTTTAGCTCACCTGGCCCGAAGGGCCGGTGAGCTTATGTCATGGCGCGGCGTCCGTCGTCCGTCGTCCGTCCGTCGTCCGTCTGTCCGTCAACATTTCCTTTAAATCGCTACTAGTCATAGAGTTCTGCATGGATTTTAACCAAATTTGGCCAGAAACATCCTTGGGGGGAGGGGAACAGAACTTGTATAAATTTTGGCTCTGACCCCCCGGGGACAGGAGGGGCGGGGCCCAATAGGGGAAATTGAGGTAAATCCTATAAATCGCTAGTTGTCCTAGAGTTCTGCATGGATTGAAACCAAATTTGGCCAGAAACATCCTTGGGGAAGGGGTAGAACTTGTAAAATTTTGGCTCTGACCCCCCGGGGACAGGAGGGGGGGGCCCAATAGTGGAAATTTAGGTAAATCCTATAAATCGCTACTTGTTCTAGAGTTCTGCATGGATTGTAACCAAATTTGGCCAGAAACATCCTTGGGGGAAGGGGAACAGAACTTGTATAAATTTTGGCTCTGACCCCCCAGGGACAGGAGGGGCGGGGCCCAATAGGGGAAATTGAGGTAAATCCTATAAATCGCTACTTGTCCTAGAGTTCTGCATGGATTGTAACCAAATTTGGCCAGAAACATCCTTGGGGGAAGGGGAACAGAACTTGTATAAATTTTGGCTCTGACCCCCCGGGGACAGGAGGGGCGGGGCCCAATAGGGGAAATTGAGGTAAATCCTATAAATCGCTACTTGTCCTAGAGTTCTGCATGGATTGTAACCAAATTTGGCCAGAAACATCCTTGGGGGAAGGGGAACAGAACTTGTATAAATTTTGGCTCTGACCCCCCGGGGACAGGAGGGGTGGGGCCCAATAGTGGAAATTTAGGTAAATCCTATAAATCGCTACTTGTTCTAGAGTTCTGCATGGATTGTAACCAAATTTGGCCAGAAACATCCTAGGGGGAAGGGGAACAGAACTTGTATAAATTTTTGCTCTGACCCCCTGGGGACAGGAGGGGCGGGGCCCAATAGGGGAAATAGAGGTAAATCCTATAAATCGCTACTTGTCCTAGAATTCTGCATGGATTGTAACCAAATTTAGCCAGAAACATTCTTAGGGGAATAGGAACAGAACTTATATAAATTTTGGCTCTGACCCCCCGGGGGCAGGAGGGGCGGGCCCAATAGGGGAAATAGAGGTAAATCCTATAAATCGCTACTTGTCCTAGAGTTCTGCATGGATTGAAACCAAATTTGGCCAGAAACATCCTTGGGGGAAGGGGAATAGAACTTGTATAAATTTTGGATCTGACCCCCTGGGGGCAGGAGGGGCGGGGCCCAATAGGGAAATTTAGGTAAATCCTATAAATCGCTACTAGTCTTAGAGTTCTGCTTGGATTTTAACCAAATTTGGCCCAGAAACATCCTTGGGGTTAACAGAATTCCTATAATTTTTGGCTTTCACCCCCTTGAGCAGAAAGAGTGGGGCCCAATAGGGGAATTAGAGGTAAATATTCAAATTCCTTCAGAAAAGAAACAATGAACCTTACTAGGCATTACAAACCAGGTGAGCGATACAGGCCCTCTGGGCCTCTTGTTTATATTTTGGTCTCTGATTTCAATAAAAATTAGAATATAGGGTATTAAGGGATACTGATCAATATGATAAACAATTTATAAGATTGTCGCTGGGCCAACTTCCTGTTTTCAATTTTTCATCAGCAATTCATTGAAAATTGGTAAATGGGGGTTTTCACTTAAAATTTACGCAGGTGCAAGGCATGACCAGGTCCTGGGTCATGATCACTGAGTTATGTAAGTTATGTACATTTTAGGAGAACCTGAATTCCTATATAAAAGTATATCAAAATTCTCACAAGATGTTCATATACACTGTGCAACTGCATTCTTGGTTTGTTGCAATTGGGGATGATTTTGGGGGACTATGTAATGGTGTCCATTACAATCAGTACTTGTTTCAATAGTATGTTCCCTTGAATTCTAGTTTTATATAATAAAGTTTATGATCGATCAGAGGTCAAGTGACAAGATGACAAAACAGGTGTCCATATTAGATTTTGACAGATGGGGTGGTTTTTCAAATATAGTCTATTTATTGTCTGCAGTCCAACCATTATCATTTATTGTTACCACTATTTCTGAATTTATAACGCTGGTATGCAGAGATAGTTCTCGTATTTAATGTGTAGGTCCTTTTTTATCCCTAATGTAGTACGGTCTACATTCAATTTTTGAACCAACCTCATATTAAGATGGCTGAATGGTGGCCATCTTGAAGTTTGACAAATGAAGTCTGTTGCCACTTTTCTCAGCAAGTATGCACTGAAGAAACCCTTCTAAATCTGTTAGAAGTCTAAGTCTGTACAAGCAGCCTTCTTGGATTTTTAGCCCACCATCTGATGATCGAATTGCTTTTCGTCCGTGGTCCTTCCGTCCTTCCGCCCATTAATTCTTGTTGCCGCTATTTCTCAGCTCAAATTTCATATGTAGGTTCCTCTAGGGCCCTAGTTGTGTATATTGCATATTGGGACTGATCGGTCAACAAGATGGCCGCCATCTTGGATTTTGATAGTTAATTTGTTATCGCTTTTTCTCAGAAAGTACTGAAGGGGTCCCTCTCAAATTTCACATGTGAGTTCCCCTAGGACCCTAGTTGTGCATATTGCATTATGGGACCGATCGGTCAACAAGATGGCCAACAGACCCCATCATGGATTTTGACAATTTGAATTTTGTTACCGCTATTTCTCAGAATTTTCGTCTCAAGTGACCTAAAAATCTCCAAAGCTTTTGCATCCATAATGAATAAACAATTTTATCATCATCAAGGAAGGAACAGCCACTTCAACAGCCAACTTCTGTGATCGATGGAACAACAATTGTGATGTCAAAATAAGCAGATGGCAGTTCATGCACTGAATATCGCCAACTGTGTTTGGTAAGGTCATATAGTGGGGTTGCAGTGAAAATGTAAAAGTACTAAGTGAACAATGCAGACCAATTCGGCTCAAGTAATATCAGTATGCCCATATTGATGAAACATAATTATATAAGAGCTTATAGTATAGGCGAGAGATATGCTTTTGGTCAGCATTCAAGTGACCATTAAGGCTTACTAGACCTTATGTTATATATATAACAAACACCTTGTAATAAGTTACTTATATTTTAATCTTCAGCAGAGGGCTCTGTCTCTGCTTGCCATTAATTATAAATAAAAATAGTTTATATGTAGATACACAAGGAGAGACCATTCATCATGTGATGACACTCATTCTCATACAGCTCCATCAGTTCTACTAGCTTCTGGGCACAAAGGCGCGTAAATAGGCCGTTACAGGTACTGGACACATTGGTACTGAACATATTCCCTTAAAAACAGCATGGCTGTAACAGGTACCGAACATATTCCCTCACACCCAGCCTGGCTGTAACAGGTCCCGAACATATTCCCTCACACCCAGCCTGGCTGTAACAGGTACCGAACATATTCCCTCACACCCAGCCTGGCTGTTCCAGGTAGCGTACATATTTCCTCACAAACAGCCTGGCTGTTATAGGTTCTGGACACATTCCCTTACAAATAGCCTTGCTGTTAAAGGTATTGAACACATTACCTCACACACAGCATGGCTGTTAAAGGAACTGTACACATTCCCTCACAAATAGCCTGGCTTTTACAGGTATTGGATACATTCCCTCACTAAATCACATACAGCCTGGCTGTTGCAGGTACTGCACACATTCCCTCATCAACCGTCTGGCTGTTACAGGTACTGGACTCATTCCCTCGCCAAGTCTGGCTGTTACAGGAACTGGAGAAATTCCCTCACACCCAGCCTTGCTGTTTCACTTTCCTCAACATGCAGATTAATTCTTAAAGGTATTAGACACATTTCCTTTTGCCAAGGCTTTTCCAACTATTTGACACATTCCCACACATCTAGGCTGTTACAGGTATTGGACACATTCCCTCTCACCCAGGCTGTCAAGTTCTAAAACAGCGCGTCCCACTTGCTCCCCACTCAACTAGCATATATTTTTGTTTTATTTGAATTAAGCTCTCTCTTTGCTTTGCATGTTCGCAAACACACAAGCTTTAAGTAACCAAGCGAGTGTTAAATATAAACAGGTCAAGGTGACCCCTCACTCCCTCTCGGAACGTTAAGTGATTATCTATTGAGTGTTACATACAGGTCCATATACCTATTACACATGATGTTTCTAGTGTTCACACAAATATTAAACATCAAAGGCCATAGACCCTCCCTTGTCCAAGAAGCTGTATGCTGTGATCGTGTGTGTAAAAAACATGTGATCCATATCTCTCTCGACATTTACATAATCTGTGTACTAAAGACCCAACCAATGTTGTATGTTTGTGTTAGTGTCCACTCTCTCTCTCATACATCAGTGACCAAGCGAGTCCGAGTCGAATACGAGTCTGTGACAGCTCTCTCCCTCATACAGCCAGTCGTTGATCCAGTTTTGTGACTGCTCTCTTTCTCATACAGAGTCATATTCCAGTTTGTGACCGCTCTCTCCCTCACGTTTAGCATGCAGTGTAAAAATGATATGCACCCAAAGTGTTCAATAAGCAATATAGATAGTCCAAACATGACTGACCTGAACCAGATTGGTGGTAAATGTTGTATGTTACAGAAGCTTTAGCTAGGGTTATGGCTGTATCAATGGGACCATTAGAACAACAACATCATATCAACAAGTAATTCACAAACCAAAAGATTAATGCCTTCATCTAATTCATTATTTATGTCATCAAGTATATTTCTTTAATATTATTTTGAGTTGATGAATGCATCCGAATTTTGAAATGCTGCAAGTGCCGATTTTATCAGGATCCTTAATTTTGAAATGCAGACATAGCCAATTTCAGCATAATTCTTAAACTCTATATTTGTAAAATACTGAAATGTATTTGTGAAATACTGAAATTTTTTATATAAGGGGAAAATATTCCTAGCGAAAATTTTACAGCAATAGTTATAAACCACAAAAAATTTGCGAACTAGAATAGTTGATCACACTGCAATACAAGTTACCGTTATTTGAAATATAAATGAGTACATCTAACATGTGACCACCATCTCGATACAAACCAGTCAAAAAAGTGTTGCTGAAAATTATTGTATGGCACATAACACATTGTATAGTTACTGACTCACCTCTGACCTTGTGACCTTGAAAGGTGCAAAGGTCAAATGTGGCCAGAGAAGAATCACAAAGGCGTAACAATAATCAGACATCGTTAAATGTTTCACTTTTTGCTTTGTAAAAATATTAACAACATAAATCATTAGACATTATCTCTGTCACCTTCCAGCTATTTTTTATAGTAATTTCCTTTTAATCAATATTATAATTGGATAGTTACCGGTATACTCTTTGTTCGACTATCTTAATACATGTAATTTCATAATTTTCATGAAAAAAAAGTTAATCGGTATGTACAACATTTCAACTAAGAGACTAAGGGTGGCTTACATATGAAATTGTTAGAATTAATGAAAATTTCTATGAACAAAAGAAAATATGATGATTTGTCTAAAAATTTAAAAAATAAAAAATCCATAGTTCAATTGAGCACACTCTGTTTTCGGTAATAAGAGATGGACTGTAAAGGTAACTGTAAGTAGATGAAGGTAATGTCTAATGATTGTGTAAAGTTAAAACCCTATAGTCTCGTCGATATAAACAAAACACTTGATATAACATGTAGGGGCATTAGAATGAAATAACAATACTTGTAACAAATTTAACAAGCAATTCTGCATGTACACACTTTTAAAACACATTCAGGCTGTGCATTGTATTCAACCATACATTTGTATCGGACAACTTTGATGCTAAAAACAGCAAGTTACAACTAACAAAAGCAAGTTATGTTTTATTCAAAACATTTTGATGAATGAATACTTTCAAATGAAAATGCAAAAACATATCTGTGTTTATGTTAAAGTATTGATGAAAAAAAAAAGAAAAGAAAAATACAACAAAGAAATAAATTAAACATTTTTTTCTATCTGAAAAAATACGGGAAATGTCTCCCTTCTTATATTGTATGGAAAACAATTTGAATAGCTTTTCTTCAAGTCAAATGAAGAAATGTATTTTTCCCACACTAAAGAATCATTATTTAAATCTGTAACATATACTTTCAACACAAGAAGTAACTAAAAACATTTTAAACTGTACTGTTGCCCATCTGGATAAATTAAATATCAGTTTTGCGAGAATATGAACATCAACAATTGATGAACGTTTCCAACTAATGTTTACAATTTTTTTTGGTCAAAATATACTATTCTGATAATTATTTATAAACCAGTTGACATCATTTAGTATAACAAATTCAGAATAACAAGATAAAGACAATCCCCAACACTTTACTGTTACAGCAAAGTAGATTACACTTTCTTAGTAGAATTACTTTCTAGTCCAAAGTTGGACATCAACCATGTTTGATTGCAAAAATAGTTTCAAAAACTTGGTATTTTAAACAATTAATTGACTTTTTTTTTAATAAATGATATAAGCTAACCTGTTTCTATGAGCCTTATCAGAAAGTTGTTATAATTAAATTCACATGTGGAACATCTTAATTTCTGTATTTGATTTAAACAAGCAGAGAAAGCTCTACAACAGAAACGTTATTTCTGGATTTTACATAGGAAGGCAAAATCCAATCCTACTTTAAATGGATGTTGTTTGATTCCTCTATCATTTACCACCATGACAACCTTTGTATTACAGCCTTACGTTCATTCCATCTATGATTCACTCTCTCATACATTAATTCTCCCCTTCACGTGACCATACCTCTAATGCTCCGTAGTTAAGGCTAAATAGTGAACATTGAAGCGGCTGGTCAGCACTATCCATACATTTTTGTATAACTTGCTTTTTTTCTTCTAATTTTTACATTTGACCATTCCAACAGACAGCATAAAAAAATCAAAAATTGAAAAAAAAACTTGTTAGCCTAGTTTGATAAATACTGCACATGTAAAATTTGAAACATGCTAGAA
The DNA here is from genome assembly GCF_041381155.1 of Argopecten irradians. Classification (NCBI taxonomy): domain Eukaryota; kingdom Metazoa; phylum Mollusca; class Bivalvia; order Pectinida; family Pectinidae; genus Argopecten; species Argopecten irradians. The sequence goes on along the minus strand of NC_091135.1, from coordinate 48,341,066 downwards.
CTGGTACATCGCAGGTTGATGGAATCATATCCCAATATTTATCACTAATAATAACATCACTAATTTGTTGTTTCAGCCAATCAGGAATAGACTAGAAATCTATTTTGCATAACAATGAACCACATTTGCTCCTAAAATATAGGTCGATCAATGAATCTCCATATATAGGTTAAAACCTGAAACTTTCAATGGGAAAGTAAGAAATGAAATTCAACACAAAGTTTGCTTGGCCCTTTGTCTTGCTTCGATTATTACTTTTGTGCATTGTTTGTTGGAGAAAAATAATGGATTGTTATAATAGTCATACTAGAAAACTGTGATTAAATAGCTTTGTTTTCCTAACATGAATGACCCACACTTTACAAACTAATTAATTCAAGGTTTACACTTTTTGTTCATTCAGTTTTCTTTTCCGTGTACACAAAATGAGGAACAGACTTTATGATTGTCAAATAGTACAGTAAATATTTTCTGCTGTTTTGCTGTAAGGAGAAGACCAGAATGACTAGTTCAGAGCATGTCTGTGCTAGTTTTCAACCGTCTAGAGTATAGTGCCTGGAATGTTTAATTGCTGTAATTGTGTTCATGCCCTAATTACCATTATATTACTACAAACGTACACACTTCAGCAGTAACCATATTCTAGTGCAATTTTGTGCAGCATACCAACTGTATTAAAAGTTACATTGCACCAATTACATTTTCTGAATGGACAAATTCACCACTGTGCTAATATACTTGTTCAACATAAATTTCGCACTAAAATCTGATTGTACCTATATAAGTTTGTGTACAGTACATTGGTAAAATGTTCCAGAATGAATAGTCTGCAGTATGTAAACAACAACTTCATCATTTGTATGTGATTAAGCTATTTAAATTACATATAATATTACTCAAAAGCCATATTACTTGTATATTGCATACACATTTTTTTTCTATTCTAACCATGTAGGTTCATGAACAACAATCAATCATCATTGCAGCTATATTTAGAAATTGAAAAATACCTTCATTTGAGTTATTTTCCCTTTAAATCTCTTTAAAAACTATGGACACAGAATACATGAAATTCAAAACATGAGCCAAAAGATTAAATTACAGTAAATCCCTGATAATCTGAACATTTTTGTCCCTAGCCCAAACTGTGAATTGTAAATTTTCCTGACTGCCAAATAAATTTATTTAGTTAATAATCAATCCGGCCTGTTCCCTGACATTTCTGTCCGGATTGCCAGTTTTCTACACTATCAGCATCCATATTATCAAGGGTCTAATGTATTTAATAAATAGTTAAAATCAATTTTAAATTTTGTTGTTGTTGATATTTTGCTGTTAAATGTTTGAGCTTCACTTCATAAAGTATGTACGAGACAATGAAAGAATATCCATCCTGAGAATAGGTCTGTCATGGATGTCAAACCTCTAGGATGCCGTGTTAATTCTTTTCTGGTAATTTTTCCCTGTATATTACGCACTATTACAGATAAAGAGACTGCAACTAATAACTGAGGGCAGTGAGGTTTTATATAAAATATACGTTTTGGGCTGTATTAATAGCTGTGCAATATACATATAATCAATTCTTTCTGGTCACCTTATGCTGAAACTATTTTTATTGCTATATTTCACCACAAATAAGACCAAAATCTAAAATGGCGACCTACTAGATCCATGATAACAAGGGGGATGTCTGCAAATAAGTCCCCCACCACTTTTTACTTTTATTTCTTCTCCAGGTGGGGGTGGTGAAATAGGTATGTAAGTGAATGCAAGTGATAAGGTTTTTGAAAAAGAAATGAAAAGGAACCACTTTTTCAGCATCAATTTCCATGATAATACACACTGATTCCTTATCTATGATTGATGTTTTCGAATCAACAAACTGTAATTTGACTGAAAGTAATACCTACTAAATAACGATAAAAGTATTGGGGCATACAGAAAGAGTAAGAAGGAGTAAGAAGGAGGCAGAAAAAGAGATTCATGTTTCATGAATAAAAACTTTTCCAAAAAATCAAAAACATAGTATACAACATTATATATATACTGCATACAGAAACAGTGAGAGAGCCAATGCACTGATCACCAATCTAATTCTCCATACTATCTAGTCAACAAAATCACCATTTCATATCTGTAAATTGGACAAAAAAGCTTCTTCATAAAAACACAAGCATGAGGATGATGATGTTTAGCCAGCTTAGACTCCGGATTGAGTACATACACTTTGCACTAGTGTTGGGACTCCCCGCCGTTCCAGATACAAGAATATAGTCGACCCGGAGTGATGTTTATCGCTGGTCGTGTTAGCATGGGAGACATGATGGTCCTCCAGTGACGGACAGATAGACAGACATACACTGATGTTTATATAAGGCTGTTTGACAGACTGGGGTGTACCTAGTAAGGATCACTAGAGCGACTGTACATATAAACGTCACATCTTGACGTTCGCTGTGCGTGTAGCCGGACGATCAGGTTGTACAACAGAAAATGGAAATATGCAGCACCTAGGGTGCCTACCCATCCAATGAATCACTAAAACAACTGTTGTACCTTGAGCACATAGACATTCTCCATAAATGTGGGGGATGGGGGGATTAAAACGTAGTCTGCACAAATGTTTTTTTCCTCGTAAAATGAGGAACATAATTTGTTTACAATACAAATCAGTGACCTTAATATTGTGTAACTCTCACAGAGGAATCAGTCAGAGTTTGGTTTTTTAATTTTTTTTTTTTGTATTTTTGTCATTTTTATCTCACAATACAAAGTAAAAGCATTAATTAGATGATGTTGTAATTCACGTCCCCAAAATCTGTATCACAGCTGGCTTTATCCATATGACCTTTGACCTACATCCTTGACCGCACTTCTCTCCTCTAGATGTCGCCAGCGTGGTCGCCATCAGACATGTCCGCCCGCGGGGGATTTGTTATTGTTACTACACACATTTGTCCTAGATGCTAGCACCGCACTGTAGTCTGGCGGTCGGTCAAGCCCAGACGCACTATGTCGTCCAAGGTCTGTTGTACTATCGTGTGTAACACGTGGAGCACTTCCTCTGACATTTGGAGAAGAAACACTACCACGTCCACTAGTCCTACAATAATTCGGCTGTCGCACACAGCCTTCACTGTGGTGTTCATTGTTATTTGACAAATTAAAACACTGCACCATCATGGAACAGCCATTTGAGTCTTGTACCAGTGCCCCAGGGGTTACCACCTGAGGGGACGGGCTGAGGCCCTTCACAGCGTAGTACGGCGGGGGACTATCCTTATCGTACACTGTCTTGTTGGGCGGAGGTCTAAAGCACTGCTGATAGATCTCCTGTTTAGAGTGATGGGCCAATTGTTTCTGACTTTCTGCGTACCCCTCTTCACCATCCTGGGAGATGTGTACAGAGGGGGGCAGGCCTATCTCCATTCCTGTCCGCGCTGACTGTAGCAGGGTATGGCGCTCCCTCATCAGGGCGATCTGCTGCTCCAGGTGGGCTGGCGTGTTTGTAGAACTGGAGGATGATGTGGTAGGCGGGATGAATACAACCTGACCAAAAGAGAAAAACTTTAGTACACAATAATAAATCAATCAAAATTCTATACAATCCCAAAACAAAGGCGTTACAGACCCAATAGGCTAATCACTAGGCATTACATAACCATGTCTTACAAGCCACTTGATCATGAAGTTTAAGTTCTGTATGGTGTAATTGTCTTTAATAAAAGCAGGCTACAGAATCTGGACCTCTTAGTTATGAAGAAGAGGTGTTTCAAAATTTCGGCCTATGTATGACCATGGTTGCATTTAATGAAGGTCAAAGTCATTTATATTTTTTTCAACGAACTCGGTAGCCCTATTCTCAGCATGCCACAGCCCCAATATCATGTTTTAGGCCTCTGATTAACTTAAAAGAATTTGTCATTTGCACAATATCAAGTCTTTGAGTCTCTTAGTTATTGAGAAGAAATCCTTTCAAGATTTTCATCTCATTTCACCCCTGTGACCTTAAATGAAGGAGGTCAAGGTAACTGATTTGAATAAATTCAGTAGCACATCTTCCTCAGTATGCTACATACAGGTTCAATATTAGCTATCTGGCCTTCTTAGTTACTGATAAGTCATATGAAAGGAAAATTTGACGTTTAACAAATAGACAGCTGTACAATACAACAGAAGCTTATATCGGGTAGCTAAGCTAGAAAAACAAACAAACAATTATATTTAATACCATATTTATGCATTACCGATGTCAATGCCAAAAAGCTTTCATATACAGGACCTAACTGAACATTTCCCAAGCTTGTAAGTACAAAACCATTTCAATAAAGCAACAAGCAATGCTTGACTTGACACACCAAGCTCATTCATCTGAAGACATAGACATTTGCTTTAAGTACTTTAAGCATCATCACCTAGGGTGTGTTCTTTATATTTAATGTATGACAAACTTCATCCAGCTGAAAACAAAATTGATTTGAATTCTGTCTGATGCTGAAGATAAATGAATGTTTGGATGTCAAAATTGTGCATTCTTTGAAAACCCGTAAATTGAATTAAATTTGTAGGAATACTATGGTGATGATGACGAGACAGGCCTATACAAATCCTGTTATGTAGTTGTCTGTGGAGATCAAAGAACACAACATGCACAGTCAATGTTATCAGCATATTCTCTAGCTGCATTGATGGATTGAGAAGGCCTGCATTACAATCCGACAACAATTTGAAAGTTTTGCATGGAATTTAATCTATTTTGTCTTCAATTGGGGATTTGAAAGGCTATCGCAGGACATATTGGAGGGATATCTAAAAGCAAAGAAATTTATCTATTTTCTTTATGAGATGACAGGAAGCTTGCATTGAAATCTAATTCTTGCCACCAATTCTACATGATTCCACTAAAAGTACATGTGGCCGAGCCTTTCAAGGAGTGAGGAGACAGCCGTCATTTAAGAAATGAAAAGTCAAACTGATCTGTCATGATTTGAACAGTGATCAGCTTTATAGCGTTGGCTTCCTTGTCATGTTGTTATGATATTTACATCGAACTTCTCCCAACCTTCGTCGTCGGAGATAAGTATACTGTAGCATAGTGCGATCAACCATGGGTCAATTCAGGCTAGCCCTAATAAATTGTTAGTTTCCCCTTTACTGACCCATACCAGATAGTATTGGGTAGGTAGGTAAAAGTAAAATATATTTATCTTTTTTTGTGTTAGTCAACAAATACCCAAAATTATTAGTTTTCTTTTCCAAAACTGAAGTTATAAAATTATAAAATATATTATAAGAACAGAAACAAAACAGAGAATACTCTTATAAATATAAAATGATAGACAATTCAAAGTATTTTGAAAGTAAACAAAAAAATTTAATATAAAAAATGATAAATTATTTTTGCCAATGAAATATTTATTATTTTATCGAACTGCATAATAAAACATTACCCAATACGCAATTTCTTATTGTTGGAAAATATCAATCAACATAACTCTTTTAAATTGAAATGCTGTAAATAAAATTATTTCCATGACAACTTACTTTTGCGTTTACATAACCAACACAACTTTTTCACGGCGATTTAATTTCACCATTCAAGCTGCTTAGCTTCTACTTTACATGCATTTGAATATTTCCTTGGATTTGATCCCTTCTTGTTGAGTATTATAACTCCAGAACTTCCAGTTACATAAAAGACTTTTTTAGGATTTTTTTTCGCAAATTTCACCTCTATGACTTTGAAAATAAGATCAAGTAACTTCTTTGAGGAAACATCATAGAACTCGTTTCCCAGTAATACTGTTTGCCAAGTACCACAATCCTGCCTTCTTTTGGAAAAGACATTTTTGAATCAGTATATATCTTTCACTATTTCTTTCTTCATATACATTTAGGATGAGACAGACCAGATATGGACTGAATTATCAATGGTAGATAGAAGGCTGATATATGATAGCTAATACATGACTGACACCAAGGTCTCAAAGCTCCATGTACTGGAAGTATGTCATTTATGTTTGTTTTCATCCAGGTATTATTATTCTTATATACACCGCGTCGATAATTAAGCACCACCTTATTTTTCATGTGTAGGTAAAACTGAAAGTTGAAGGAAACGAAAACGACATGGTTTTCATGATATTTGTCATTTAATATGAATCAATAGATACATAATGAATTTGATTTCACAAAATTTTATTTGCATAATGTAAATTTAGCATATTCTTCCGGTATTAGAAAAAAGTGCGACAAAAGTGCAAAAAACGGGAACTGGAAAAGTATTGTCGCCACACGCAAACGGGAAGTTCTATACATCCAAAAGTGCGTAACAATGTTAAATGACATCATTACTTTATGTCCATCCAGTGACCTTTAATATCTGGTGTATCCACCGTTCACCTTCAGCGTTTCCGCGACACGTCTCCTCATGCTGTGTACCAAGCGTCGTATGCGGATCATCGGGATTCTTCGCCAATCATGGAAGAGTGCCAATGGCGTTGTTGTTCAGGAAGTCGATGACAGCGCATGCGCGATGCGGCCTCGCGTTGTCGTCCATGAATATAAGGCGAGTTACTAGTGCGTGATTATCGAAATGAGGCACTACGGCGCCATTGAGGACTACATTTTGGTATTGCTGGCCATTTAATGTCCCTTGCACAGTGATGAGGTCCATCTTACAATCGTACGACACGCAACCCCATATCATTACAGAGCCACCACCGAAGGCAACAGTCGGTTTGATGTTCCCTTGAAGATAAGATAAGCAGATCACAATCTGTCCTTGGTGTCGCCTGTTTGACGAAATTTCGCAACCAGACGAATCACAACAGAATGAGAAACATTCATTGCCACGCCAATCGCCCTAGATGACATTCAAGCAGTTTTCATACTGATAATCTGCCATCTTTCCGCTTCTGTAAGCCTATGTCTTGCCATGCTTATGATAAAAGTTCAAAACACGACTCTAGTATCATGTAAAATGGCTTTCCGTGTCCGGCTATACCTTAGAGTCAAACATGGCTTTCGTGAATGTGACCCCACCTGTATTTGACGCACGCGTACGGTGTCGCTCACGCGTAGACAGGAACAAAAGTGCACTGGGTACACTCACAAATCATACACCAACCAGGTAAACCTTCATACGATGACTTTTTAAGCGAATTGGAAAAAATATAGCAAATTTAATTTACTGGTGCTTAACTTTCGACGCTGTGTATACAATAACAAATGTTACCTCCATTAAAGGTCTATTCTATGAAATTAAATCTAAAACATTAAACAGTATGTTGTATGTTAATGTAATATTTTATAACAATAGCTTAGAAAACCTGATCAAATTATAAAACTTATCATTTTTATCAGAGAACATTTTTTTCTTAAGAGTTACTTCCCTTGGTCCATATTAACTGATTACAAGACTTGAAATTTGCATACCTTTTCTTTTTTTCAATATTTTAATATCAATTTCTCATTCTGCAATTTGTGCAGTAAATTAGTGATCATGTCACCTTTTTTAACAATAGCATGAACAGGTAAAATGAATGCCTTTCCACCATTGTCCAATAATTACAGGGGTATTATAGATAGAAATACTAGCTAAAGATGTGCTATACCTCTGATCCTTGAGAATCTGGCCGTAACTGACGATGGTCCACACCTCGATCTCGGGTCCTCCAGCGACGCCACATACGAGACGTAGATCTGCAGGGGCTCACAACGCATATAAATACGGCCAGCACCGGCATTAACACCACAAACAGCACAATCACAACTACTGTGGTAACAGCTGAAACAACAGAAAACTGATAATTTACTAGCTGTTATGACGGAGTGAAAATTGTTTTAATTTGGCAGCTGAAACCTTAGAGGAAGTCGGAACATTTATTGTATGGCAGGGAAAATAGAAAAAAATGAAGGATGTAGCATAAAAACAGTACGAAATATGAAAAGCGATAGCATTAAAGCCGCTGTGATAATTCAAGCATTTCATCTCTATATCCTTGATATTTACTTGATAATTTGATAGAGTGTCAGCTTATAGCATAACTTTCTTTATATACTCTAAGTTGTACATGTTCAATGAAATTTACAAAGTATTTGCATTAAAATTCATTTCTTGATTGATATCCATTGTAATCTATAATCTCTCACTGGATTGCACTAGGTGGGCTTTTCAACAATTTCCTTATTAATTATTAATTTATTTATCTAAAGTTTGAGAATATTTGGAATTTCAAACTACTCATTCCTATCAGAGAAATGAGCATTTCAAGAGTAGATGTATCTCCCTGGTGAAAAAGTTTTAAAAGTCATTCTTGACAGATAATTCTTCATTAATACATAAACCAGATCCCAATATATATATAGACAAGAGCATTCTCTAGTTTGTTACAAACAGCCATGACCACTTATGAAAGACACATTTCAAAATATAGCTGTTCCATTAGTCTTCCTAATTAATGCTCTCTTAAGTCAAGTTCCTTTCTATTCATAGTAACTACAGATAGGTTAATTGTTTTTTGTTTTTTAACAAAACAAGTATTATATGGTTAGGTTATGTAAACTTTCCCCAAAAAAACTTCAGTATTTTTGTCCAAAGCATCACTTGTATTTATATATTCTTTATCTCGTTAAAACTAGTTCCCTGGTCTCTGTCTGCATGTTGAATCGATAGTTCTCTTAAGACATCTCTATACACGGCTTTGTTTTTCTTAGTTCCAATTCACAGGTTCACTATAGAGCTTAACCTACTATGGCCTTTCTGGAGAGGTTCACTTTTTATCATCTTCCTCAAGAGGTTCACCGTCTCTTTCAAGAGGTTCACTTTTGATGGACTCTCTTGAGAGGGCTACCTTTATACAGAGGTTAACTTTTCATGATCTGTCTAGAGAGGTTCACCTTTATACAGAGGTTCACTTTCATGATCTCTCTTGAGAGGTTTACCTTTATACAGAGGTTCACTTTAATGATCTCTCTCTAGAGGTTTGCCTTTATTCAGAGGTTTACTTTTCATGATCTCTCTTGAGAGGTTTACCTTTATACAGAGGTTCACTTTCATGATCTCTCTTGAGAGGTTTACCTTTATTCAGAGGTTTACTTTTCATGATCTCTCTTGAGAGGTTTACCTTTATACAGAGGTTCACTTTCATGATCTCTCTTGAGAGGTTTACCTTTATTCAGAGGTTTACTTTTCATGATCTCTCTTGAGAGGTTTACCTTTATACAGAGGTTCACTTTCATGATCTCTCTTGAGAGGTTTACCTTTATTCAGAGGTTTACTTTTCATGATCTCTCTTGAGATGTTCACCTTTATTCAGAGATTCACTTTTCATGGATTCTTATGGCTTACCTTTCATGATCGCTTTCGAGAATTTCACTTTTCATAATCTCTCGAGAAAGGTTCACTTTTTATCATCTTCCTCGAGAGGTTCACCGTCTCTTTCAAGAGGTTCACTTTTGATGGACTCTCTTGAGAGGGCTACCTTTATACAGAGGTTAACTTTTCATGATCTCTCTTGAGAGGTTTACCTTTATTAAGAGGTTTACTTTTCATGATCTCTCTTGAGAGGTTTACCTTTATACAGAGGTTCACTTTAATGATCTCTCTCTAGAGGTTTGCCTTTATTCAGAGGTTTACTTTTCATGATCTCTCTTGAGAGGTTTACCTTTATTCAGAGGTTCACTTTCATGATCTCTCTCTAGAGGTTTGCCTTTATTCAGAGGTTTACTTTTCATGATCTCTCTTGAGAGGTTTACCTTTATTCAGAGGTTCACTTTCATGATCTCTCTTGAGAGGTTTACCTTTATTCAGAGGTTTACTTTTCATGATCTCTCTTGAGAGGTTTACCTTTATACAGAGGTTCACTTTCATGATCTCTCTTGAGAGGTTTACCTTTATTCAGAGGTTTACTTTTCATGATCTCTCTTGAGAGGTTTATCTTTATACAGAGGTTCACTTTCATGATCTCTCTTGAGAGGTTTACCTTTATTCAGAGGTTTACTTTTCATGATCTCTCTTGAGATGTTCACCTTTATTCAGAGATTCACTTTTCATGGATTCTTATGGCTTACCTTTCATGATCGCTTTCGAGAATTCACTTTTCATAATCTCTCGAGAAAGGATCATTTTTCAAGTCTCTCTATATTAAGATTCACCTTTTTTGGTATCTTTATATTGGTAAAACTTACAGGTTCCCCATATCTTAAAATAGATCCACTTTTTTGTATTTATTTACATAAATCTTAAAATAGATCCACTTTTTTGTATTTATTTACATAAGTTAAGTATCCTTGGTCTATTAAAACAAGTTCATTGATCATGGTCTCGTATGGAAATTAAGGATCAAAATTGTTTGTGTCAAGATACTTTTTTTTATAGTATTTTATAGCTACCAACCTCCTGAAATTGTCTTCCATATACCATGGTAAAAACAGAAATTAATTAGTCTACATGGATGAAACATCTGATACCTCATGTACTTGTATACACACACATGGCACATACAATGTGTGAAAACACATGCATGTGTGTTGTTGTGTATGTGCCTGCAGTTATCTGACCCACGTGCCATACAGTTACTGTATATACTTAAAAGAGATTGCGCTATGTTACCATCTGACACCTTTATCTACATATTTCCTAGCACACAATTTGCATTTTTTTATATACACACATGCACATGAGGCCTAACAGTACTCCATCAAAGCTGAAGACCATCACCTATAGACATGAATTTTCCCTGAAATCAGTCCAAAAGATCCAAAGGTAGACTTGATACCATTTCACATCAGTATCTACAGAAATGTGCTGCTTATGCTGTTGAATTATTTATCCTGTGTTTAATTACTTTAAAACAAAAACATTTGGAGACAAAAATTCTAATTGGTAATAGTTGTTTGATTAGTTTTTTTGTCCTATTAACAGCTAATGGCCTTTTATGTATTCAATGTGTAGTGTGGGTGAAGTGCATTTGTGTTTTGGGAGACTACAGTATGTTTGTATTATGTTTCTTTGTAAAAGTTGGACTCCTGTCTTTATTATAGTGCTTTTGCACTGAAGCACGCCGACAGTAAGAATAGATATACAGTAACCTCATGTTTTACAATTTGTAAGAACTTGACTGTACTGAGCGACATAGCATTAAAAAATTGTTAAATGATTCTACCTCTATCTTTGCGTCTAAGAGATCAGTTTTGGAGTAACTTTGGAAGTCAGAGCTGGATTTTACCAGTGTAATGCGACCCTGAGACATTCACGAATATCAACTTATGTCACACTAACTCACACTGTGATAATCACATTGGGACAAAGTCTGGGTCAACGTCTGAACCTACACCGCAGACAAATTCAAAATCAAATTGCCATTATCAACATCTTTTTTCATGACATTGCATTGATTGTGTTAATGCCAGCACTGCTTTCTTTGGTTAGGTGTCCAAGTGGTTGGCTGGAAGAGCTTTGGGACCTCCACTCCAGGACTGTTCTGGTATAATAAACTCAGGGACGTGTGGAACGGCCTCAGAGGACCAACAAGCAGCACATTAACCTCACTATTATTGTTAAGATAGGAGACAGCATTACAAATGATCCTGGGAAATAACCCCTGTTCAGGAAACCCAGTGGATCAAATTCTGAGAGGATACTGAAGCATGAAACTTTATCATGCAGACACTTAAGATTTTCTCAGTTGAATTCTAATACTAGTTATCTCCCCCTTGTTTCTAGCATATAATCAGACATGTCACAAAGACAAAATTATCAAGCAAAATTTTAGTGATTATTTTAATATTCTGAAGACTATGGTACTGTAAACATGTATATTTTCGTGATGTTTTATTTCACGATTGGTATGCATGAAACTTTCCGGGCATTGTAATTTCATGATAAATACACCTTAAGATTTTAAGCAACACAGTTGCATTTACAAAATAATATTTCACAATCAAGCCACTTTGATGTAATTACAGGAATTTCCCCCTCATGTTAATTTCCATGTTTAAATTATTTCAATAGCTTGGTAATCATTTGATTTCCAAACAATATAACATACAAATTTCACTTCAGTGTCAAAAATTGCTGTGTCTTCTAATGGGCAGACACAGAAAAATTTCTGTATATTATGAGAAACTGAGTACACATGAACTTGCATGAAGGATCTGCCAAGTCAGACAACAGCATTAAACTGTGACTAATACTCTGTCAGGATTTTCTCATTCAGCCAATTAATGCACGAAAGGAGTGTGTATACAGAGTGTATCAATAAGATTCCTCAGTCATAACAGTCTGTCAATGTCTGGATCATCCTCCCACACGAATAATCACCCATAATCCCATACCACCTCATCACCCATAACCCTGTACAACCTCATCACCCTTAACCCTATCGGACTTCATCACCCATAACCCTGTACAATCTCATCACCCATAACCCTGTACAACCTCATCACTCATAACCCTGTACGATCTCATCACCAATAACCCTGTACAACCTCATCACCCATAACCCTGTACCATCTCATCTCGCATAACCCTATACGACCTCATCACCAATAACCCTATGGGACCGCATCACCCATAAACCTGTACGACCTAATCACCCATAACCCTGTACAACCTCATCACCCATAACCCTATGGGATTCATCACCCATAACCCTGTACGACCTCATCATACATAATCCTGTACAACCTTCATAACCCATAATTCTGTACGACCTCATCACCCATAACCCTGTACCACCTCATCATACATAACCCTGTACCACCTCATCATACATAATCCTGTTTGACCTCATCATACATAACCCTGTACAACCTTCATAACCCATAACCGTATACCACCTAATCATACATAATCCTGTAAGACCTCATCATACAAAATAATGTACGACCATATCTAGATAACCCTGTACAACCTTCATAACCCATAACCCTGTACCACCTCATCATACATAATCCTGTATGACCTCATCATACACAATCCTGTACAACCTTCATAACCCATAACCCTGTACCACCTCATCATACATAACCCTATTCCACCTCAACATCCATAATCCTGTACAACCTTCATAACCCATAATTCTGTACGACCTCATCACCCATAACCCTGTACAAACCTCACACCCATAATCCTGTACGACCTCATCCCATAACCTCATCATCACCATAACCCTGTACGACCTATCATCATAACCTGTATACGAACCGACCTCATCACCAATAACCCTGTACGACCTCATCATACATAATCCTGTAAAACCTCATCATCATTAACCCTGTGTGACCTATCACCCATAACCTTATACGACCTCATCACCAATAACCCTGTCAACCTCATCATACATAATCCTGCAAAACCTTCATAACCGATAATTCTGTACGACCTCATCACCCATAACCCTGTACAACCTGATCATACATAACCCTGTGCGACCTATCACCCATAACCCTGTACGACCTTATCATACATAATCCTGTATGACCTCATCATCATTAACCCTGTGCGACCTATCACCCATAACCTTATACAACCTCATCACCCATAACCCTGTGGTACCTCATCATACATAACCCTGTACGACCTCATCACCAATAACCCTGTGGTACGTCATCATACATAACCCTGTACGACCTCATCACTCATAACCTTACAAGACCCCATTACCCATAACCCTGTGGTACCTCATCAATCCATAATCCTGTACAACCTCATCACCCATAACCCTGTACGGCTTCATCACCCATAACCCTGTACAATCTCATCATCCATAACCCTGTACAATCTCATCACCCATAACCCTGTACAATCTCATCACCCATAACCCTGTACAATCTCATCACCCATAACCCTGTACAATCTCATCACCATAACCCTGTACAATCTCATCATCCCATAACCCTGTACAATCTCAACACGCATAACCCTGTACAATCTCATCACCCATAACCCTGTACAATCTCATCATCCATAACCCTGTACAATCTCATCACCCATAACCCTGTACAATCTCATCACCCATAACCCTGTACAATCTCATCATCCATAACCCTGTACAATCTCATCACCCATAACCCTGTACAATCTCATCACCCATAACCCTGTACAATCTCATCACCCATAACCCTGTACAATCTCATCACCCATAACCCTGTACAATCTCATCACCCATAACCCTGTACAATCTCATCACCCATAACCCTGTACAATCTCATCACCATAACCCTGTACAATCTCATCACCCATAACCCTGTACAATCTCATCACCCATAACCCTGTACAATCTCATCACCATAACCCTGTACAATCTCATCACCCATAACCCTGTACAATCTCATCACCCATAACCCTGTACAATCTCATCACCCATAACCCTGTACAATCTCATCATCCATAACCCTGTACAATCTCATCACCCATAACCCTGTACAATCTCATCACCCATAACCCTGTACAATCTCATCACCCATAACCCTGTACAATCTCATCACCCATAACCCTGTACAATCTCATCACCCATAACCCTGTACAATCTCATCACCCATAACCCTGTACAATCTCATCACCCATAACCCTGTACAATCTCATCACCCATAACCCTGTACAACCTCATCACCCATAACCCTGTACCAATCTCATCACCCATAACCCTGTACAATCTCATCACCCATAACCCTGTACAATCTCATCACCATAACCCTGTACAATCTCATCATCCATAACCCTGTACAATCTCATCACCCATAACCCTGTACAATCTCATCACCCATAACCCTGTACAATCTCATCATCATCCATAACCCTGTACAATCTCATCACCCATAACCCTGTACAATCTCATCACCCATAACCCTGTACAATCTCATCACCCATAACCCTGTACAATCTCATCACCCATAACCCTGTACAATCTCATCACCCATAACCCTGTACAATCTCATCACCCATAACCCTGTACGGCTTCATCACCCATAACCCTGTACAATCTCATCACCCATAACCCTGTACAATCTCATCACCCATAACCCTGTACAATCTCATCACCCATAACCCTGTACAATCTCATCACCCATAACCCTGTACAATCTCATCACCCATAACCCTGTACAATCTCATCACCCATAACCCTGTACAATCTCATCACGCATAACCCTGTACAATCTCATCACCCATAACCCTGTACAATCTCATCACCCATAACCCTGTACAATCTCATCACCCATAACCCTGTACAATCTCATCACCCATAACCCTGTACAATCTCATCACCCATAACCCTGTACAATCTCATCACCCATAACCCTGTACAATCTCATCACCCATAACCCTGTACAATCTCATCACGCATAACCCTGTACAATCTCATTACCCATAACCGTGTACAATCTCATCACCCATAACCCTGTACAATCTCATCACCCATAACCCTGTACAATCTCATCACCCATAACCCTGTACAACCTCATCACCCATAACCCTGTACGGCTTCATCACCCATAACCCTGTACAATCTCATCATCCATAACCCTGTACAACCTCATCACCCATAACCCTGTACGGCTTCATCACCCATAACCCTGTACGATCTCATCACCCATAACCCTATACGATCTCATTCACCATAACCTTGTACAAACCTAGTCTATAAACCTATACCACCTGAAAGCAAGCCTATAAACCTATAACACCTGAAAACCTAGCCTATAAACCTATATCACCTGAAAGCAAGCCAATAAACCTATATCACCTGAAAACCTAGCCTATAAACCTATATCACCTGAAAGCCTAGCCTATAAACCAATGTAACTCTACATTATTCATCAACCCTTTACCATTCAACCTACCCATTACATCACTAGAACCAATTGATCACTTAATATATAATGTAATACAAAATTTAACAGCCTGATCAGTTAATGAAAAACTTATTGACTGTGAAATGAGAAATATTCCCAGCTATTTCTCTTGAGGATCCAAACATACAATGTCGCTACCTTCATAAATTACACAACAAATATCTATTTAACGAGCTAGTTAATTATATGTCATGGGAAATAAACTTACAATTAAAATTCTACATAAAAATTTGTTTCAGTTTTACTTCAGTTTTTTTCTTTCAAATCTTAATTGGGATACTGAATTTAATTTATATTTCAGTCATGTTCTGTAGGGAAATTTCTTGAGTCACCAGCCAACTTATTTATGAAATCAATATCACTGTTGACTTTTGTGGCTGACAAAAAGGTTAAAATTGGAAGAAAATTGGTTTCTGTTATGCAATTGATAGAATTTGTGGATTAATTAACAAGAGAATATAGGATTACAATTAACTACTTAGGGTTGTCATAACGATGTTGTAAATACCTATGTATAGCTTTTTCATTCAGAATATAATAAGATTAACTTCCCATACGCCCACGATAATGTGTACCACTATATCAACCACATGATGTTATGATGAAAACTTTGTATTCACAACATTGACATACATTTCAATTAAGGTACATTTCCACAAAATGGTTTTCAGGTGCTGTCACATTGCTGTATCCTATTTATATTCATTTCCCACCTGACTTGGGATGGAATGAAACAATTCCCCCATTTGGAGTCAGGAAGCAATCTAAAGTACAAGGTGATATGACTGTTTATTGAACCAGTATCACACATACACATGTGCAGGTAGACGTGACAAAAAGCGCACTCTGATGGCGACCTTGAAAGCTATTGAAGGCTTATTATCAATTTATGTTTATCTGGCTATCAAGTGTACATGAAATTATATCTGGTGACTAAGCTATTTAGGAATCACAAATGAACCTTGATTAACACTGCTATAAAAATATTCTGAATAATCCATGAAAATTGCATAGATGTCTGCACTAAAATATTGTAATCTTAGTAGTTTTAAGGGTCAATGAAGATTGGATTGATACCTCATTTACCTGTCAACAAACTCCTTTCCCTGTATGTAAATACTAAAGTTATACTTTGGAAAGGATCAAATTGTGCACCACCTTTTTCATATGAAATCGACTGCTTTTTCAGGGCCACTGGGACTAACTGTAGGATGAACTTGGTATGTACCAGAATACTCCGACTGCCACTGTGGTATCCCATGACTGTTTACCCAGACAAAACAAAAATTACTATGACATGGTCCAACACAGTATATATATTACAATACACTTTTCCAGACATAACAAATAATCCAACTAGATTGATGATGGTTATACCATGACTGTAGCCTTGCAGGCAGCAACTTCCAATGGAGGGGATACAAGCAAAATCAAGCCTCTAATTCAAAAGTCAAGAGCCTTTATACTAGGTACTTTTCAAGTGCTTATTGATAATAAATGCTTTCATTATTAACAGGAAACCGACAAATTTGGCATGTATTTCACATTGCAATTGAGCAATTGATACAAAATGAATGCATGAAATTATATGTCATTAAAAATTGTTAATCTGTATAGCATTAAAAATCCTAGCATTTCTATTGTGAATCCTTTCAAAGGTTATATGTCTTATAGATGGACATAAAGAAGGGTGGGGTGAAGGGGTGGTATATCAGATGTGAAGAGCCTATTTTGAGTTTGGGTTGTATATAATATTAGATATTGGTTATACCAATAATTAATAGCAAGAAGGTCAGTTTAAAATGCCACACAGAAAAATACCTGATAATAATAATATATGATGGCTTGCAATGACCAGTTCATTTCTCTGATTACCCTAAATGTGTAATATACCAAAGACAAGGATTGCCGAACCATGCACATTGGATCTTCTTCAAATCCTTTTTTTCCCAACTATTACCTCCTATCTGGGCGGGACAAAAAGAATATTGCAGTTAGTAAGTGCAATTAATCCTGTACAGCAGTTTGTCTGCTGGAATACAGCGGTGACAACTATTTTTATAAAAGCCACACTTCCTGACCGACCATGATTATCATAAGTGTATGGCTGATGGACCAGACGATAGGAGTTAAGTACATGCCCTTGCCCAGACAGCAGATTGCATACTTTATTTCAGTACATGTTTGTGGTGTAGACAATAGTACTTCTCCGGCTCACCAGTATCCCGTGATTCACCAGCTCTGAACAGCTCATGATTCATTCCCTTTTAAACTTTTTTTTAAAAATCAAGGACAGATACTTTTTGCTGCATCAGAATGAAATAAAGGCTAAAATCATTAAGTTTCATGCACAGATGTCATAAAGTATACTTGTTATCAGAGTAAGATATAGCGGTTTATGATTCCATATTACCCAATACCTTTCTCCGTATATGTTATTACTGTATGCTGGTTCGTATCAAATCATTTCTATGAAATGATACAGGTTACCAATCAATTCTGATTAACAGATATATGATTGGTACATTACTCTAAATATATAATACTACATGTAACATTTCATAATTTGCCAGCATCAGTTAAATCTCGGTGAGCTGATCCAATTAAAAGTCATTATATGTTAACTTTTAAATTGTCTGATAAAATCAGGAATATACTCAAAGAAAAAAAAACTTCAGCGTAATTGGCCTGAAATATTTGAAAATAGATATTTTGATACCCTGGTTAGGTGCATATGATTATGTGTCACTATAATCTAAGTTTCTTGTCATGCAACTGAAGCCAAAACTTAAATTACAAAGGTCGTATCGAGTAGGAGCTGCAAGGTGCTCCAAAAACTGTCAAGTCTTGTTTTGACTTCATTTCCATCCTGGTAAAAGGATTCATTCCCAAACGTATTTCTTTTAAATGCTAAAGATGAGAACTTCTCCTTGAAATTCTCCATGAAATTCTCCATATGCTATTCTTCTTATGATCTTCAAGAAAAAAAAAAACTCATTTCAAGGGGTACTGACATTCATCAATTCTTGAGTAAAAAAATCCCCATCAGTATGTCTTTATACCTTGCAATGCGACTATTACAATACTCCTAAGAGAACAAAATGTCAGAAGTGGCAAACAGATCCAAAACACAGTATCTAATTTGATTTCACACCACTGTGATGTCCTGTCTGGTCAATGACATGGCTAGTGTCCTTGACCTTTAGGAGTAAAATCCTAAAGAGAACCTCAAGTTGTCTCCCTTACCCAACAAAAGCATTTTAATCATTGAGCAATTAACAACACTCTGCAAGTCATATCTCTAGATATTCTTTTTTTTCCTCGCAAACAAAACCAATTAAGATAAAATGATAATGACAATATACATAAATAAAACTTAACCCAATATTACTAGACACTTAAAAAATCATAAACATCACACAATTCATAAATAGAAATAGACGTATTACGTCTTAGTTAGTCCCAAGGAAGGGCACTTTCACCCTTAACTATAAATATCATTCTTGAGCTTGAGGTGACCTTGATTAATTGCGTTTTAAGGTGTTGAGATACCTACATACTGGTCACACTTCCATGGTATACAGAAGCCTCTCTCTGCCTCTATTGATCTCCCTGTAGTTATGCAATATGCTAATTACTCATATTCCATTAGGCCTGGATAATACAAACACTCACAGTGGCGATGTCTGACCAATTTAAACAGTCTACACTATATAAACCCAACAACATATTCTTTACCTTTTATTTTAATTTGCCTAAAATTTTTGTCCAATATTTCCAGTGCAAATATGCACATCGTTTTAAAACCACATAACAAAAGGCAGCATGTCTCTTGGTTCTAATTATACACAGCTTCTTTTGTATACACACTCGACAATTGTTTAAAGTATATAATGTTATCAATTTATTATCCTTTGACAAATACCTCAAAGCCTTCAGCGCTTTAAAATCCTGTATGGTTGATGGCATATATTTCAAGCACTGTTTAGAATCATAAAAAGATATTGCTATATTATAATGTAATTGTGATATTTGAAATAAATGTTTTTCTTCAAGAAGAATAACATCCAGTTATAAGGAATACATGAAGGAAATTTAATTGAATCATTTCAATTCCATTCAACACAGATGATAAAACAAGTTTTAATCAGCCATTTACCTACATGTTACAGACATAGACATCCAAGTGTAGGCATTTATACCCAGAAAACAATTACTCCTAGATAACGATATATATACACCCGTGTCTGCTGCGGCTCAGATAGAAATCAGAGTTCAATAGGTATATTGCTGTATCCTATATAACCAGTGTGTGTGGGTGAATTGTTGGGCTGTCTGGGGAGTATCTACAGGGGTGTACTCAGGTACAGATAACACGTCGTCTGAGGATCATAATACTCATTAGCTACAGGTAACACGTCTGGGGAACGTAACACTCATTAGCCATAGGTAACATGTTTGGGGAACATAATACTGGTTAGACACGGGTAACATGTCTGGGGAACCTGGGGAACCTAATGATCATTAGCTACTGGGGAACCTAATACTCATTAGCTACAGGTAACACGTCTGGGGAACATGATACTCGTTAGCTACAGGTAACATGTCTGTGGAACATAATACTGGTTAACTACAGGTAACACATCTGGGGAACGTAATACTCATAAGCTACAGGTAACACGTCTGGGGAAAATAATACTCATTAACTACAGGTAACATGTCTGGGGAACATAATACTGTGGAACATAATACTGGTTAACTACAGGTAACACATCTGGGGAACGTAATACTCATAAGCTACAGGTAACACGTCTGGGGAAAATAATACTCATTAACTACAGGTAACATGTCTGTGGAACATAATACTGGTTAACTACAGGTAACACATCTGGGGAACGTAATACTCATTAGCTACAGGTAACACGTCTGGGGAAAATAATACTGGTTAGACACAGGTAACATGTCTGTGGAACATAATACTCATTAACAACAGGTAACATGTCTGGGGAACATAATACTCGTTAGCTACAGGTAACACGTCTGGGGAACATAATACTGGTTAGACAAAGGTAACATGTCTGGGGAACATAATACTGGTTAGACACAGGTAACATGTCTGGGGAACGTAATACTCATTAACTACAGGTAACACGTCTGGGGAACATAATACTCATTAGCTACAGGTAACACGTCTGAGGAACATAATACTGGTTAGACACAGGTAACATGTCTGGGGAACGTAATACTCATTAGCTACAGGTAACATGTCTGTGGAACATAATACTCGTTAGCTACAGGTAACACGTCTGGGAAACTTAATACTCATCTGATCCAATAAAATGAAGAAAAATGATTATTTAATACCACTTCTAGTTTGTTAGTGATCTATTTGATACAAAGTTTCTTTCCTTCAGCAGCTATATATATCCAACATTCAAGTAATGTACATTTAACTTTCTTAACAAACATCTAAGCTCATGCGATTTCAAAAGGTCAAAATGGATGACTTAAGCACAAAAATGAAAAGCACCACAGGACTTGGTCATATTTCCTTAAACAGAAAACGGATCTAGACATGGTGGAGCCCATCAATCAGTATATCAGTGGTTTAAACCTTATTAATTCAAAATGTAGCCATAATTCAGCAAGCTATTGAATTAGAACAAAAAATTTCTGATCATTTTTTTTCGTTATCCAAAAGTAAGGCTTGTCTAGAACCTTGTAATAGACCATGTTACAATGCAATATTACTGCCATCTGTACAAGATTTGTAGTTTTGTATAGTTCATCCATACTATTTAACCAAGACATCTACAGCCCTTTGTGTACTTGATATCATTATGACTTGGCCCACAAGACTTCTATAAGATCAAGACTACAGAATTTCGTACATGGCCTATTTAGTGATTTGAGGATTTCTAAACATTACCTATTGGTGACCTGACTGAAAGCCTAGTCTACAGTACTACTTAATGGATTAATCAGAGTGTGTATATATAGGTGGTGTGTGTACTGTCTGTGTATATTTAGTGGTCTATGTACACATTACTATCTACTTACACACACTGTCTGCAGGCCCTGCTTACACATATCTCCCTCTCTGCTTCTACATTCAGCTTTTTACATAAAACAGCTATGTGCTACTGACCTAACCATGAACCTATGGGCTTGACTCCCCTGACCTCCCAGGCCTCCACCAAATCAATGGCTGTGTCTGTAATGATTGTATAGTCTGGCCATTCTACTGCAGACTAGGGGAGGGGGCAGGTGGATGTTCTTGGGGGCAGGGAATGTTACAAAAGGCAGGGAGATGTTACAAGAGGCAGGGGATGCTACAAGGGGCAGGGGGATGTTACAAGAGGCAGGGGATGTTACAAGAGGCAGGGGATGATACTGGGTACAGGGGATGTTACAAGGGGCAGGGGATGATACTGGGTACAGGGGATGTAACAAGGGGCAGGGGAATGTTACTGGGGGCAGGGGATGTTACAAGGGGCAGGGGAATGTTACTGGGGGCAGGGGATGTTACTGGGGTAATAGGGAACGGCTGATAACAACAGACTAGAGGAGGGGGTTGTGGAGGACGACAACAGAAAGGGGATGGGGAGAGGCAATGATACAACCGGGTAAGGGATGAGACTAAAGTAGACAGTTACGGGGCAGAAGGGGAATAGCCGTGGAATATAGTAAAGAGGAGGGTGTTAAGAGTACAATAACAAAACGGCTGATGGGAACAATGGTAAAAAAGGGCAATGACAACAAACTGAGGGGGTTAGAGAGAAGACTCAAGCATGAGGGGGAATTTATAATGGAATAAAGGATGGGAGACAAAGGACAGGATCATAGGGTATTAGAAAGATGCAAAATTAGGCAGAGGGAGCTCAGTCTGAAAGTCAATCCAGGACAGCTAGAGTAGCAAGTGGGGACAAGGTCATGGGGTCAGGAGAGAGAGGGGGATAGAATAGGGACTATGAGGAAAGGTGGGGACAGTACAGTTTTAGCACTGAAGAGGACATAATAGATATTTATTAACAGGCAATGCAGGGGAGAGCAGAGGTGAAATTCAGATACAAACTTAAAATACATACAAACATAAACACATCCAGCACAAACCAAAATGTTAATAAAAATGCTGAACATATTTGAGACATGTTACAAACAATGGATTCAAAATGGAATGTGGGAACAGATGTGGAAGTCTATAATGAGGTCAGCCTTGTTCACAGGTTAGAGGTCAGCCTTGTTCAGAGACCAGAGTCCACACACCTGTCTAAGATAATGACTGAATTTATATTCATTTAACAATGCGGTCAGGCCTTACAAGGTAAACAAGATACTGGGGGTCAAATTCTACACTGGAAAAAAAATCAAACATGAAAATGTAGAGACTTGTATAAAGGAACTGGTGACTCTGGGCACTTGAGGCACGACAGGTGAGAAAAGGACAAAGCTACATCAACTGATGGCAGCTTCTGTAACTGTCATTACTGCGTATCATTACTGTGTAAAGGAGGTCAGGGTAAATAAGGACAATACAACATCAAAATGGGGTATAAAGTCAGCTAAAAATGTGGTTCTCATTCAAAACTTCAAAGTCCCATGTCAAACACTTTACCAAAATGTAGTCTCAGGTCAACTACGTGTACATCAAAATATGGTCCCAAGTCAGCTTCTAAGAGTTTATACTACATACACCTATTGCTGAATTTTTTGTTAATTATATCACAGTATGTCAGAAATCTATTTAGTCAAAATTAGTTTATAATATTATACTCTAATAATTATATCTTTGGCATTAATCAACCAATCCTTCATTATACAACAAACTCCTTGTATAATGAAACAGGTTGATGGAAATTCATTGTAATGAGTTTTACGGTGGGAACCCTTCATGCCTGTACACAGTTACTAGACATGTCTGTCTACATGTACATGATTAACAACCAATTTACTGCACACAAAAATCTATAGCAATTTTCTGAAATTTAAACAAGTAATCCATAAAACATTTAGTGTTTGTCTATAAAAATGAAAGAGTTATCTTTGAAACGCATACCTGGAAATTCTTTTGAAGTTGGCTACAGATCATCTGATCAAAACGCTAGAATACGGGATAGAAATAATTATCTTTATGAAAACCTAATTCTAATGAAGATAAATAGCTTTTTGGTGTTCATTTTTTATTGGGTGTATATTTAGATAGGATTATGCATAAATAATAATTTGTGTACTTGTTGAAGAAATCGGAGATCTCTGAAGAAGAAATACAATCCAACATTAAGGGATAGACTAATTCACAGTACAATGCTAATCTCGACAGATACACATTCAATGACTGTAAAACAGTCATTTGGCACAGCAGAAAAGGAACTAGCAAAGCTGGAATTCTGTACGGGGATATGGAAACTTCAAAAAGCATATAGCCTATTGTATAATACTAGACAATATTATCAAGTCATACCGTATTCGACCCAATAAGCGCCCCCGTCTCTATAAGTGCTTCTCCCAATTTTTGAGGACTCAATTTCACTTACGTTGGTTAAATACAGACTGAAACTATGAAAACCATGTAGGTTTCTCTATTTGATATCTTTTGTAAATTGGCAATAATTTTATGAAATGTTTGCCCAAATTTGGTCCTATTTAGCACCCCTTCATTTTTTACTGCCCTGTATGCATAATGGGTCAAATACAATAATTAAACAAAGACCTATTTGAGGGTACTCACGATAATTAATTCAACAACTGATTAAAAATTTCTTACTAATTAAAATTATCTTCAAGTCATCCAAATGATTGAGCAATAAATTCTCTTATATTTAGTTTTACTTTAGTGAATTCTAGGGAATATTTAGTCCTTGAAATTATAAATAAGTTAATTAATCTGAAAGTTTTATTTGATCTTGTTTAAATCATGGTAACAGCCAAAGGTTACAAGGGGGTATATCACAATAAATATTTACCCAGGCAACAGAATGAAGGACTAACATTTTCAAAAAAAAAAAAATTATTGTTGCTTTATGCACAATGCATTGGAAAACAAGTTCATTGTTACTGTGTTTTAACAAAGATATGTCCTCCAGAATAACATTTATTGTGTCTGCACAAATTTGTTTGATGTTTTCTGCAATGTGGCACAATTCTGTAATGCAAGACCATGTTTACAGAGTTCTGCACAGAATCCTGATGCACAATTGCGTTGACTGCACCCTGCAGCTATAGACACAACCTGATACTTATATGGATTTTCAAATTATACACTGTAATACTGTTAGGACAACTCCATTGATTTCCTGGCTCAAGTGATGACACATACATTGATCTCAACCAATTTTATTTTCCTGCAAATTAAATTTCTTTACTCGCCTTATCATCTAAAACTTCTGAGAGTTTCAGCAGAGGAAATGAAACATATGACTTTTCTCCATGGAGTTTTACTGATCCACATCTCACTGCGTCTACCATTCTCTATGTCTGCACGACTTGCTTTTTTGTCTTGTTTTTGTCGTATTCCCATTCGTCAACATTGTCATAATTCTGTTTGCGCAATCTATGGTTTTGCTGCCCAGAGAAGCGGTTTAGATTCAAATTCCCTTTTGTCAATAAGCAGTGAATGTCAGAGTCTAGTTTTATTTTCAATTTTACACATGATTGTATTCAGAGTTTAGTTAGACAGGAAGCACAAGCAATAGAATATATTGGCCAGATATTTCAGTATGATATGCTAGTAATACATTAAAACTTGTAATTACACAAGTAAAAATATTCCTGTGATGAAATATCAGGAATGATAATAAAGAAATATTTGTCCTATTTTTAGTTTTTTTCCCTTGTTGTTATATGAATCAAATGTTAAAATTGCAAAATGTCATCACAGATTTTTTTACAACCATATTGCTATACTTATATCCAAATGGCAATTCTAAAAGCTCATAAGCACTAGATTTTAAGAGGTAAATGTTGATGAAGATCATGGTTAAGTTTCATGGTCAATAAGTTACAAGATCACATTGAGAAATCAGAGTTTCCCTATATGCGGTAATAATAAGTCAAGATGTATTTTGTGTTTTTTCATTTTAAATATCCATCTTGGTTAAATAAATGCCAACAGATTCTCATTGACAATTTGACCTAAACTGCCTAAGTTGTCTCTCAGAACACAAAAATGCTCTCTCTTCTGAAACGTCTGGTCCAATTATCCTGTCCTTTTTATTATGAATCTACAAAAATCAATAGTCAAGCCATCTGAAAAGTAGAAAGCCAGACAGTATAGTAGCTGGTCTTTGCTTTATAAAATACTATAGTACCAATATGATTTAATAATGCCATCTAGACCAACAGTTTATGGATAGGTGTACCACCCAGACAAAGTGAATTCTGTGTACATTAATTTTAATCACCATCAGTAGGTCTGTATCTTTTCTATCTATTTCTCTTGAGTATGTCTGTATTTGCTTCATTTAAAACTGTCTTCACTTCGCAAGCCGAGACGAAAAACAAGGCAATATAGTTCTTGTGTCTGTTAAATGAAATTTTGTCACTGATTGCATTAGATTTCTCGGTGGTTAGAAATTCCCCCCAGAAATCACAGTACTGCTTAATATATATGTTATCTACAAAATTCAAGACAATAAAAACACACGAGCTATCCTGATTTCCCAAGATTATCATAAGACATATTAGGGACACCTCGCCAGCCACAGTCTTGTGCAGTAAAGATCGACAGACAGAACAAGTACCAACTGTACTTGGCCAAACATTACTATAGTTTTATAGGCAGTGCTGCACATAAATCACTTTACTTTTAGAAACTATAGCATTAAATCATTGTGATTCTAGGCATATTTTTATATTTATTTTCAACTGTATCTTCAGTAACACAATTAAACGACTTGATTGTTTTTGTACTGATTAAACTTTGTTTCTAACAAAGTCCATAAATTCAAAATGGAGGAATTGAAAACTTTTAATACTTCTTTATGCTATATAATACCATATCACATTACTACAAAATCAATGCATCAATTGAACAATACATCAAAATGCCTTATTTATAGTGCTATCCCACTGAACTGTACTGCACATCCAACAGCAGACCCCATGGCTTGCATTAGAATATCCATGAATGAACAAAAAGGTCAGTTTCTTAAATTTAATAATAAGAACTGCTAGTCCTAAAAGGAAGTTTCCAAAGGACAAATACTACTTGATCATATATCACTGATTAGAATTGATTCATATTTTATACCAACTCATAGCTTTCTCCTTAAATTGTTTAGATGCCATTTCAAAGACATGTTTGAATTCTCCCTCTGCACCTGTGAACACAAAAGGATAACACTTCCCCATTTGTTCATATAGTGAAATAGTTTTATCTTTAACTTTGACATCTGAAGACATTGGTGAAGCGAATGTTGATATTGTGTCTGGTACAGAAGTTGTACAACCTGAGAATACTTTTCTGATCTTCTTGATTATCCACTTGTCAGACCAAGCAGTTCTTTGACAAGGAAAAAAAAATCTTGCCTTCTACAACTTCACATCTTAAAAGCTTTTGGCTAGATTACAATGTTCAGACCAATTAACGTTTAAGATATAGCGGTACTCGACTATCAGGCTTCATGCTTTTTGTTATCAATATTCCTAGCCTGTTTTATCACTGTCACAGTGTTACTTATTATCGCTGCTCCCTGTTGGCATCCTGTGGTCTGCAGCCATTGATATTCCCCACTTATCTTCACTGTTCACCTGTCTTCTCATTGTTTTTCTTTTCTTTTTCTACTAGTTCTTAGATCCCTGAACACATCTATCTGACTGATCAATTTTTTTTGGGCAAAAGTACTGCTTTCGCCTTTTTGGTTATTGAACAAATAGCCTGCAAAATGTCTTTGGGATTGTTCACCTTTGACATACCTAGCCTAAAGCTGGTTATTTTCGCAGGTAAATTTTTTTTCAATTTTGGCTAAAACCCGGTAAAATAAAATTTTGGGATTTGGTTGTAAGGGTATGTTTGTTTCACTTTGCAGTCCATTTCAAATATTGATATCCTACTCAATTTTTTCTTTCCATAAAATCACCAGAGAGATACTTAATCCTTAAACATGTGGAGTAAATGGAGCTTTAGAAGAGAAAGAAAGCTTTTTGAGATACTGATATACATCCCTTCCTTATATAAAGATGCTGTTTCACATCAATCAATCGTACACAGAACATACTGGTAACCATATCATTAACAACAAAACAAGAGGCCCAGAGGGCCTGTATCGCTCACCTGGTTTGTAATGCCAAGTAATGTTCTGAATACAGGTTCATTGTTTCTTTTCTGAAGGAATTTTAATATTAACCTCTAAATCCCCTATTGGGCCCCACCCCTCCCGCCCCCAGGGGGTCAGAGCCAAAATTTATACTAGTTCTGTTCCCCTTCTTCCAAGGATGTTTATGGCCAAATTTGGTCACAATCCAAACAAAACTCTAGGACAAGAAGTGATTTATAGGATTTACCTCTATTTCCCCTATTGGGCCCCACCCGTCCTGCCCTCGGGGGGCCAGAGTCAAAATTTATACGAGTTCTGTTCCCCTTCCCCCAAGGATGTTTGTTGCCAAATTTGGTTACAAACCATGCAGAACTCTATGACTAGTAGCGATTTAAAGGATTTACCTCTATTTCCCCTATTGGGCCCCGCCCCTCCTGCCCCCGGGGGTCAGAGCCAAAATTTATACAAGTTCTGTTCCCCTTCCCCAAAGGATGTCTGTGGCCAAATTTGGTTACATTCCATTCAGAACTCTATGACTAGTAGCGATTTAAAGGATTTACCTCTATTACCCCTATTGGGCCCCGCCCCTCCTGCCCCTGGGGGAGCAGAGCCAAAATTTATACAAGTTCTGTTCCCCTTCCCCAAAGGATGTTTGTGGCCAAATTTGGTTACATTCCATTCAGAACTCTATGACAAGTAGTGATTTAAAGGATTTACCTCTATTTCCCCTATTGGGCCCCGCCCCTCCTGCCCCTGGGATATCAGAGCCAAAATTTATACAAGTTCTGTTCCCCTTCCCCCAAGGATGTTTGTGGCCAAATTTGGTTACAATTCATGTAGAGCTCTAGGACAAGTAGAGATTTAAAGGATTTACCTCTATTTCCCCTATTGGGCCCCGCCCCTCCTGCCCCCAGGGGGTCAGAGCCAAAATT
This sequence comes from Argopecten irradians, assembly GCF_041381155.1. Classification (NCBI taxonomy): domain Eukaryota; kingdom Metazoa; phylum Mollusca; class Bivalvia; order Pectinida; family Pectinidae; genus Argopecten; species Argopecten irradians. The sequence goes on along the minus strand of NC_091135.1, from coordinate 48,312,019 downwards.
TATACAAGGTCTGTTCCCCCTCCCCCAAGGATGTTTGTGGCCAAATTTGGTTACATTCCATTCAGAACTTTATGACTAGTAGCGACTTAAAGGATTTACCTCTATTACCCCTATTGGGCCCCGCCCCTCCTGCCCCCGGGGGATCAGAGCCAAAATTTATACAAGTTCTGTTCCCCTTCCCCCAAGGATGTTTGTGGCCAAATTTGGTTACATTCCATTCAGAACTCTATGACTAGTAGCGATTTAAAGGATTTACCTCTATTTCCCCTATTGGGCCCCGCCCCTCCTGCCCCCGGGGGACCAGAGCCAAAATTTATACAAGTTCTGTTCCCCTTCCCCCAAGGATGTTTGTGGCCAAATTTGGTTACAATTCATGTAGAGCTCTAGGACAAGTAGAGATTTAAAGGATTTACCTCTATTTCCCCTATTGGGCCCCGCCCCTCCTGCCCCCAGGGGGTCAGAGCCAAAATTTATACAAGGTCTGTTCCCCCTCCCCCAAGGATGTTTGTGGCCAAATTTGGTTACATTCCATTCAGAACTTTATGACTAGTAGCGACTTAAAGGATTTACCTCTATTACCCCTATTGGGCCCCGCCCCTCCTGCCCCCGGGGGATCAGAGCCAAAATTTATACAAGTTCTGTTCCCCTTCCCCCAAGGATGTTTGTGGCCAAATTTGGTTACATTCCATTCAGAACTCTATGACTAGTAGCGATTTAAAGGATTTACCTCTATTTCCCCTATTGGGCCCCGCCCCTCCTGCCCCCTGGGGACCAGAGTCAAAATTTATACAAGTTCTGTTCCCCTTCCCCCAAGGATGTTTGTGGCTAATTTTGGTTACAATCCATGCAGAACTCTAGGACAAGTAGCGATTTAAAGGATTTACCTCTATTACCCCTATTGGGCCCCGCCCCTCCTGCCCCGGGGGGGGACAGAGCCAAAATTTATACAAGTTCTATTTCCCCTCCCCCAAGGATGTTTGTGGCCAAATTTGGTTACAATCCATGCAGAACTCTATGACTAGTAGCGATTTAAAGGAAATGTTGACGGACGGACGACGGACGGACGGACGGACGGACGGACGGACGGACGGACGGACGGACGGACGCCGGACGCCGCGCCATGACATAAGCTCACCGGCCCTTCGGGCCATTAACAACAATAATGAAGAACTTCATCAATTTTATCTATTTACCAGGAAGATGTAGTTTTGTTGCATTTCCCTATGAGCAATAATAGTAACAAATTCTGCCAAAGATCATTTAAAAATGCCAATGAAGTCTAGAGTACTTATCCTTTTGTAACACCTGGTCCAAATGGCAAGGAGGAATGGGGCTACTTACATTGATAAGCACCGTCAGAATGAAGGGGTAGGCTTGGACAATTGGACTCATCCGACCGGTCTGCACAGTTGTAGACTTTGTCACAAAGGAGTTTCTCCGACCTCAAACATGTCAGGTCAGCACAGTAAAACACACATTTATCTGCAACAGAGATTAACAGCAAATTTGTAAATAAGTCTGTGAAAGATATGTAAATAACAGCCCATAATATATAATATAATAAAAATAATTTATTAAAGTACAACAAATATTTTATTAGATTACAACATCAGCTATATCAAACTGTAACATTATGGAACACAGACATGAAAACCCTTTAAATTAGTCATTGTCTATTATTATCTTAAATCTTAACATACAGATGATCAAACATCACATAGCAAGGCCATGAACAATATGCAAAATTCACTTTCCTGAAAATCAAGTTTTTAAATATATACCATAATGCAAGCAATTTTCTTCTTTTGGCATTAAAATTATCAATTATTAAATGTACAACAAAGTAACAAATGTGTTTTGAATTCAAAATCTGGAATGTCATAAAAAACAGTGTCTTACATATGCAATAACGATGAGACTTTAAAAAAACTCTTCAAAGTTCTTATAATTCAGAACAAGGCTGTGGTATTCAAGAAGTGTCTCACAAAATTTCAAAATTAGATCAAATAACATTCACTTCAAATTTTATCAACAATGTACATGCATGTACCTTGTAATGATTAATGGTAATTACAATAACATTCAGACTAGTTATAAGTGCTTGTATGCTTAAGTCTTATCGGTTGTATACAGTAATTACTCTATAACATTACTACCCGGCTGGATTATTTGAAAGATATATGCTCATACAATAATAGTTTCTAGTAATTGATAAAGGATTTGCAAACAAGAGGCCCATGGGCCTTAACGGTCACCTGAGTTAAAATATATAATGAAACAAATAATGAAACAAATTAAAGACATATAAACACTATATGCTGGGCCTTGAAGTTGGTCAGTGATTTATAAATTTGACTTTTAAGACTATGAAGAGTATTTGCTTCCATCAAACCTGTGAACTTAGAGGTATTTTTTGAAATTTTAATCATTTTGACCCTGTTTGGTCCTGCCCCTCTGGTCCCCCAGGGGGTCATCGAGGACGGATATGGATGGTAAAATGCTATATCTTAGGCTTATAATTCTAATCAAGTTTGACTAATTTCCTACGAAAATTGGGCAAATAATGTTCACAAATATGTTTTTCCTATATAAACTAAAGTAAGCTTGACCCCTCCCCAGAGGGTAACGTGAGACCCCAAGGTCATATAATTCACAATTTTTATAAAACACCTTAAGACCTTTCCATCTATAATTATTTGATTCTACTACAGAGGACTCCACATAATCGAATAACGGTTATTCGAATATTTCGGTTATTTGCATAAAATTCTGCGGTCCCGATTTTTTCCTTCTTTATCTTTGTTTTTCAACTCTGTGTATTTGCATAGACTTTTACATGACCTCCGGTTATTTGAATAAAATATTTGGGAAATTCTAAAAATAAAATCGAATATTTTTCAATTTTGCAATATATTTTTAGCGAAATTCGCCGATATATGTTTCAAGATACTTCGCTTTTACTAGAAATCATCCTGGTAACAGATTAACGTTATAGTATGGCTTGTTATTTTATGCATGAATCTGCAAAGGTATTCGACGCTGTTACGATTTACATCAGCAGCGGTTGATCATAACTTTAGTATAATCACTGACTCAAACATCTAATTAAAGAATTTGCACTTTCAAATATGTTTATTTATTAACGTAACGTACCTTAGTTCGCGATCGGTTGGAGAAACCATGCTTCCTTACAACAATCGCCATTCATGAGTAGTCTCGTTCAACCAGAGTCTTGTTGACTACGACAGACATGTGCGTATCAAGCGTCTCGTTGAACGAGACATAAAAGCATGCAAAGTCGGCGTGCAATGACTACCGCAAGTTTCGTACAGTATGTAAGCTTAGGATACAAAAGATACTTGCTACGTTAATTGTTTCATTGCTACTTGAATATGCATTAATTTCTGAAATGTTATCAAGCTATTCGCCGTATAGATCAACAATACAGGGAGAATTCTCAAAAGACATTTAGGTCGAGTGAACGCATGGCTTCATCACCTGCCGCCATTTTCGAATTCATACTAGTTGATCAGCACTTTGAAGTTTAATCACGATCGTAAGTTCATTTTGCCAGGCAAATGTACGTAAATTTGTTTATTGTTTAAGTTTAGAATTGTAGTCACAAATCCAATCCTGTTTAGTAGAATCTAATTGCATTTGATATCGATCGTTTAGCTGTTTCTCAAATATTCACGTGTCGATCTAACGAAAACAAGAATCTAATATTGGAATATTTTTTGTTATTAAACAATTAAAATCGATTTACAACTTCGAAAATAATAACTTGTGGTTCGTTTTAAGTGTAAATAATTTAGGTATTTATCAAGTAAACGAAACGATATCTATTTGCCTATTCACATACATATGTGTGGGGGTCAAACGGAGGTGCAAAATGTCATCTCCGCCTATTCGAATACTCCGGTTATTTGCATATTTTCTTCTGGAAAATGACCTATGCAAATAAGCGGAATCCTCTGTATATCCAGAATTTTAAAAGAATATTTTTGAAGTTTTAGCCTATTTGACCCTTTTTTTGCCCCGCCCCTCTGCCCCCAGGGGGTCGGCCAGGACCAATGTGGATATGATATTAAAATGCTATCTCAGGCTAATAATTCTAACCAAGTTTGACTTGTTTCCAATGAAAATTGAGCAAAACATGCTCATAAATGTGTTTTCCCTATATAAACTAAAGTAAACTTGACCCCTCCCCAGGGGGTAACGTGAGACCCCAAGGTCATATAATTCAAAATTTTTATAAAACACCTTAAGACCTTTCCATGTATAATTATTTGATTCTACTATATCCAGAATTTTAGAAGATTTTTGAAGTTTTAGCCTATTTGACCCTTTTTTGCCCCTCCCCTCTGCCCCCAGGGGGTCGGCCAGGACCAATGTGGATATGATATTAAAATGCTATCTCAGGCTAATAATTCTAATCAAGTTTGACTCATTTCCTATGAAAATTGAGCAAAACATGCTCATAAACGTGTTTTCCCTATATAAACTGAAGTAAACTTGACCCCCTCCCCAAGGGGAAACAGGACACCCCAGGGTCATATAATTTACAATTTTCATAAACAAACTTTAAGACCTTTTCATCTATAAAGTGTATTTGATTATACCATTTCCAGAATTTTAAAAGAATATTTTTGAAGTTTTAGCCTATTTGACCTTTTTTGGCCCCGCCCCTCTGCCCCCAGGGGGTCGGCCTGGACCAATATGGATATGATATTAAAATGCTATCTCAGGCTAATAATTCTAACCAAGTTTGACTCTTTTCCAATGAAAATTGAGCAAAACATGCTCATAAATGTGTTTTCCCTATATAAACTATAGTAAACTTGACCCCCTCCCCAGGGGGAAACGTGAGACCCCAGGGTCATATATTTGTAATTTTTGTAAAGGACCTTAATACCTTTCTATTTATGAAAAGTATTTGATTCTACCATTTCCAGAATTTCAGAAGAAGATTTTTGAAGTTTTAGCCTATTTGACCCCTTTTGACCCTGCCCCTAAGGCCCCTGGGGGTCAGTCATAGAAAATTTGTCAATAGGATTAAATGGCCATCTCATACTGATAATTCTGAAAACATTTGACTCATTTCCTATTACAAATGACCAAATAATGCGCAAAAATGTATTTTCCCAATATAAACTATAGTAAACTTAACCCCCTCCCCAGGGGGAAACTAGAGACCGCAGGGTCATATAATTCACACTTTTTGTAAAGGACCTTAAAGTGTACACGGAATGGTTTGGTATATAAGGCTTGATAAAAGCGTCATTGGATAAAATTTAGAATGCTGAAAGTACGAGTTTCATAGCGATTACGGTATTAGAGATAATGCGCCGTTTCTCTAGAACACACCTGAAGCCCCAAGCCACTGACCCCGATTCAGGACCCCTGACCTGTGACGTCACGAGGACAACGGGATGGACTCTACTCGCGTAAGTTAGAGTGGCGATATTCGGTGTCTGCCATCTAATGTGAACCATCCGTTTGTAAAAATCGATTTTGAAGACACAAATACCTGTGTACATGTCCGATACCTATCCTCAATCACAGATATATGAGTTTGGAATATGCATGGAAATAGGGATTTATACCATACATATATTGATGTACCTGTCGTAGATAAATGAACATCTCTGCGTGATTACTGCATAATTATACACAATAAAATGTACATAATAATCCATGTACGTTGTATATCAGCGGTGTTTGGGACCACATATACATGAATATTATATCAAGGACGTATATGTTCTTGATTATGTTACCCAAAACCCAACTCGGGTCGTCTAATGTCAACTGGTCAAATAAATCCTTGAACCCACTTTACAAAATTCCGACTTTTTCATAAAACCTGCCCATACGACTTAAGGTATGATTCTAAACAGATTTTTTTGCATATGTGCAAATGCATCTACTAATTGTGTTTTGTCTGAAATCGATCGTGTGACTTAATACACATTTAATACCATTGTTTAATTACCAGTAAATATGTTTGTCATTTAATTCTACTGTGAGTTGGTGGATTTAATTCTATATACTAAGTTTTGAGAACCGTAACACATATTTAGAATTTAGATGGAGTGATATTTTCCGATCTAATTGTTTTTTGACGAAATACATTCAGCTTTCATATACACGTAATACGGTACATCCGACGACTTGTTGATATTTCGCTCAAATTCATTCATTAGTGTCTTTACTAGAACAATAAATCATGCACGGGTCAGACGGACTGAAGATGTCTATGTCTTTTCCAAATATCAGATATCAAGTTTCAAAATCAGAATACTTTCAATGTCGTGCCGCGTCAATCTCTATACCTGTATACTGCAGTAACTAAAGCGCGTGATCAACCCTGGCTAATGAGGGGATTACGTAAGAAAGGTGTTAGTGACCTGCCACGCTTAGTTGATTAGCACACGTCACGTGTCAAAATATCAGTTCACAGGTAAGTTAGCGATAGGCCATCATGTTATTGTTGTATAATGTCATATTTGTAAACACTTATAAATTTTTGGTTTAAAAATAAAAGTAAAATATACCGTTTGTACGTAACATATAACAAGTGTGTCAAGCAATACATGTATATACTTCAGAAACACCCATGCATACATTTGTACATAATAAATGTTTCTGGTTACAAGTATATGTATTTTTATAACAAAAACTGCAAAATTATTTACAAATGACATATAGAGAAAGATTAATGCAAATATAATGCACAATGTCAGAATTTTGATACATCTGATAGTTACTAGATTTCAAATGTCCAATTCTTTGTGAATTTTGGTCAATATCGATCATTATCATGATACCAAAAATAATAATCTATATGATCAATAAATGTACTGTTGAAGATGGATAATTATATGACCATCATTTTCCGAATTTGTCTCTTTTAAGATTACATAGTGAAAATTGAATATTCCGGAAGTTTGATAATTTAGTGATTTGTTGAAACAGAGATTAGATCTCTAGTAAAAATGTACCGAGGCGTGCACGTATAAAAGTTAACACAAGGTACACAAAGTGATGCTTTTAGACTGATTATAAATATGTATTTTAGCCTTATTTCAGTTGCAATACTTCCATAATAATATGATCAAATCGTCATCATAACTGTATATATATTTGTCAAATTATCGTAACCCCATTTCAGGAATATATATATGTCCACCTTTGTGCTATAACCCCACTATCAAACATATACAGCTCACAATGCCGTTGTCCTCGTGACGTCACATCCTGTTATTTCCCAAATCAGGGTGAGCGGCCGATACCGTGATTAGCAGTCATTATACAGGTAAAAATCGAGCACTTCGGAGGGTAGTATCTCGGTACTGAAGTGGCCGATTTTGATGCGGTTTTCAACATTCTTGTCAGGAGATCAGACAGAATAACATATCAAAATATAATTTTCCGTTCCGTGTACACTTTAATACCTTTCTATCTATGAAGAGTATTTGATTCTACCACATCTGTGAGTAGAGAAGAAGATTTTTGAAATTTTACTCAATTTTACCCCTTTTGGCCCCTCCCACAGCCCCCTGGGGGGTGGGGACCATATAATTCACAATTTTGATTGGCCTTATGCCTTAGAAGGTTTGTGCAAAATTCATTGAAATTGCTTCAGCAGTTTTGGAGAAGAAGACGAAAATGTAAATTGTTTACGGACATACGATGGACAACGGACGACGCACGACGACGGACAAAAGGCGATTAGAATAGGTCACTTGGGACTTCGTCTCAGGTGACCTAAAAATGCATGCATAATCAGTGGGTACAATAATTAATGAGTGAGCAAATATTACCTTCTTTACGAGGTGTCTATTGTTACAATATAAACATGTAGAAGTGACCAATTGTCAGTAACATCCTGCTATGTTACACAACTTTACAATGTGTTACAGCACACCAGTAGATCACCATAGTGATGACATTTTAATCCCACTCATAAATCTTGCAATGATCTTTTATGAATCTTTGTTCTAAGCAATTTCATTTTGAATGATCCAAAAAACATACTCTCATTTATGCTATTACTTGTAACAATAAGTATGTAACAGGTAATGAGTTCATTTAAATTATTTTTGTCATTTCAATTTAACATACTTCTTTCCTTTACTCCATTGATAAACTTTTACGAGAATAAAATACAACTAAAAAGATATTGTCACTGCCACATTTATCAGGAATACTTGAAAAATTTGTTTTAAAAATTGGAGAAATTGTAAATGCTGCAAAATGATTTAAGTTACAAGTGCCATAACTAGGCAAGCATTTTGACATATCATTTTTTCTTCAGTAACTATTGAAAGTTTTGATGAATAAAGCTGTGTGATTAATTCAAATGTACTGATAAACTAAAATGTCTATAAATATTATTTACAACACACAATTTTTGCACTGTAAAAGGTATTGTTATTATGCTTTATAAATATTTAAATTAAAACGTACATGCAGAAATAACTTTACAATTATTTATAAGACTGTAAAATTGTGAAATGAAATTGTTAACCATGGTGTGAGCATACTCATTTCACTGCATTGTAAACATAATTATAATGATTTTTGGCAGTACTACCACATTCATTTGGAGCCTTTATATGACATTGTAAAGCTAAAACCTTTCCACTGTAAGTATTGCAATTTTACAAATGTTGACAATTTTTGGAGGTGAATAACCTATTAAAAGTTCATCTTGCTTTGTGAGCATGAAAATTAAGGCACATATAATTACAAGATTCATTCAATCAAAACCATTGATACTTAGTGCTATAGTGGTCGGCCTGTTGACAGTATAACCTGAGGATGTTATACTTCCTGGAACATTAAAATGGACAATAATTTCACCATCACAAGGAGACACATCACAACCATACGGCAGCCTACCAAAATATTACAGTTCACTTCACACACAGTGGAGGTCACCAACCAATGACCTAAGCTAGCTTCTGATAGGATGTTAAGGATATACCAGACAACCAAAATTATATAACCCAAAAAAACTAACAAGAGGCTCAACAGTCACCTGATATTTGATACAAATTAGCGCATCACCATGTATGTAACCCAGACCAAGTTGTCTCCCTTGGACAGACAAATTCTCATTCTTGTTATCTCCATTTAACTGACAGGTCACTCGCTGGACATAAGTTTTTTCACACCGGCAATAGTCGAGACCACTTGACCGTTTACAGCACATACACAGGTTATTCCTGCCCAAGACACACTAGTCTTTCTTCAGATGACCGAAAAAGTGGACATCACCAGAAGGACACAACTTAACATCAACTTTTAATACAAGGAACATTTCACACCTTCCTCTTCTAGGTTTTATCTTAAATCTGTAAGTGAAAGACATTAGTGAGACATAGAACTTTCTCAAAAACAACATAGGTCAAATACACCACTCCTATATTAGAAAAGTTTCTTTTGTAGATGGAATAAAAGACAAAATACACTTCCTTCAAAACTGCACACCCTAAATGTTAAGTCAAACCATACTGCGCAGACACCCACATTTACAACTGATATATTAGCAGGTACTGAACAATACATCAATTGTGTGTGAAAAGTATGCTATTCTCTCATGAATTTATTAAGTTAATTGCCCACACTAAAACAGTTTATGTTTGGAAGGCTTTAAAAGTCTATGGTTTACCATGGGTTAATGGCATATTGTATATTAATATTCAGGTTTTTCAACAGAAATTCTGTAAAATGTTTCTAAGTGGAAGGGGTAATTTACTAAAATGAAAACACACAGCTACTATATAATGTCCATCAGATAGTAGTATACACTTGCCTTATACCAACAGTAGTGTTACCTGTACCTATTTGTATTCTGTTGACCTTGGTATGCTGGTAGACACTGGCAGGTGTATTAGGAAGAACTAAATGAACCACAAATATATACTTCAAAGTACTACTGTACTATACTACTTTCACATCTAGTGTGTATTCTTCCCCACTAAACATAACCAACATTTTGGCCTATCTTTGATAACGGTTTGACAATTACATTTCGGTTTTATTTTGTTTGAATATGAAGGTGTAATAAGCAGGTGTAATATGCAGGAGCTGAAGATTTCAGCTGAAAGTACTGACTTGCCCAAGGATTTCAGACGTATTCAAATCAATACAGAAAACATAGATTTAACATGTTCTATAATTCATATAGAAATTAAGCTTTCCTGTACACAGTTTGTTCAGCTACAACATGGGGAATAGCACATACTTGAAAAATGAAAAAAAAAAACAATGATTCTGTAACTTTTCAATTTATGATCTGATTCTGGCAAATTACAATTAAAAATACACACCTAACAATCTTTGTTTTTTAAGTATAGGTCAGTGTGTACCTGTGTTAAAATTAGTCTTTTAGGCCCTAAGAAATACATCAATTGTTGATAAAAATTAATCAAAAGCAAAGTGCTCTTATGAAACAGGCCATCTTTATATAAAGAGGTCACAACGCAAGATTTAGTGTAATGAAATTATTTCCAATATATAATGCATCGATTTGTATGTGTCATAAGGTAGTACTTTGTCATGAAGTTTTGGCAAAAATTAATTAGGCGCAATGGTGCCAAGTAATTAAGGTATTCCAACATATTACCACAAGCTCTCTACCACTGGGTTACGAGTTCAAATCCCATGTGAAGCAGTTGCTAAGTACTGACTGCTGGTTGGTGGATTTTCTGTGGGTACTTTGCCTTTCCTGCAACATCTCTATCTGGCACATCCTTAAATGACTTAGGATAAAAATTAATCAAAAGCAACACTTAAAGAGATCGGTTACTATTATCTGCTTTAAAAGTAACAAGAGATCCCGAAGGGATTTTGGCACCCACCAAATAATAATCTATGTCTGAAAATGCAAAGAGTGGTCTTTCCTCTGCTTAAAATGAGGGAACTTTTTCGAAACATACTACATATAAAATTTGAGACAGATTACTTCAATACTCTCTGAGAAATAGCGGTAACTGTAAAACTTCAAGTATCGAAATACAAGAGGGCGGCCTGTCAGTCATCTTCTTCACCGATCAGTACCAAAATGCAATATGCACAGCTACGGCCCTAGGGAAATCTGCACATAAAATTTGAGACAGATCCCTTCAGTGCTTTCTAAGAAATAGCGGTAACAAACTTTAATTATCAAAATACAAGATGGCGGCCTGTCAACCATCATGTCCACCTTTCAATCCCAAAATGCAATATGCAAAACTAAGGCCAAAGGGAAACCTGGATATGAAATTTGAGACAGATCTCTTCATCACTTTCTGAGAAAAAATTCCAAGATGGTGACCTGTCAGCCATCTTGTTAATCGATCATTCCCAAAACGCAACATGCATAAATAGGGCCCCAGGGGAACCTACATATGAAATTTGAGAATGATCCCTTTGGCATTTTCTGAGATATAGCGATAAGAAACTTTAACTATCAAAATCCAAGATGGCTGTCTGGCAGCCATCCTAGACAGCCATCCTGTTGACCAATCAGTCCCAAAACGCAATATGCACAACTAGGGCCCCAGGGGAACCTACTTATAAAATTTGAAAATGATCCCTTCAGTGCTTAATGAGAAATAACAATAACAAGAATTGCTAATGGACGGATGGACGGGTCCGGACGGACAGACGGACGGATGGATGGAAGGACAGACATCAAAAGAGATTTGAATAGCCCACCATTTGGTGATGGTAGGCTAAAAACTGTAAATATATCATTTTATTTTACACCGATATATATATATATATAATGTTGAAATGATTTTATGTTTGAATCAGACCGAACACCATACAACAGATAAATGAAAGTTCAATGCCCAGTAGTACATATCTAGCTTCATGCCATTATCTAGAAAAAAAACACAATAATTTTTTCCCCACAAACAAAGAACATAAAAAAAAATTCCTGATGATGCCAGGATGGTTTGAAAATTTATTTGTTATTTCTCTGTAAAGACTCTTAAATGTCAATACACTAGATAGTTATGAAGAAATTGTAGTCAATTTAATAGCTAAAAGTAGATGGAAAATGTTTATATATGAATTAAAGATTTTAAAAGGGGTTTTTCCTGCAGAGAGAATTCCATATCTGAAGGTCAATAACACAACATATCACCTTGCCACTGGAGACATAATTTTTAGACCACCTGACACAAAGTCTCAAGTGACCTATTCGAATCGCCTTTTGTCCGTCGTCATCCATCGTGCGTCGCATGGCGATAAAATTTACATTTTCGACTTCTTCTCCAAAACCACTAAACCAACTCAGTTGATAATGAGGTAAAAACTGTATAAAGCTAGTATATTAATAATCCGAAATTAATAGCCAAAATAAATTCAAAGTAAAATCAAAATAATTTCTATGGATTAGTTGAAGTTTTGCAGAAACCTCACATGTCCAAAGGTCAACCAAAATTGTGAATTATATGGTCCCAGCCCCTCAGAGACCTGAGTGGTTGAGTCAAAAGTTGTCAAAAGGGCTAAAATTTCAAAAATCTTCGCGTTTCCACCTGGTGAGGGAGTCAATTTAACTATAGTTTATATAGGGAAAGCACATTTGGTCATTTGTAATAGGAAATGAGTCAAATGCTGTCAGAATTATCAGTTTGAGATGCATATGGAGGTTGAACTTTGTTGACAATTTTCCTGACAGACACCCAGGGGCCTGCGGGGCAGGACCAAAAGGGGCTAAATAGGTTTTACATAAATAACCATTTAAACTTCAAAAATCTGATAGAAAACTCACAAAGTCCTTTCAAACAAAATTGACTTAAAATGACTCTGGGGCCCCTGGATGCACATCTCTTCCCTGGGGAGATGGTAAACTTTCTTTAGTCCACAAGCCATTTTATCGGATAGCAATTAGATATTAATGTGTATAGTCGGGCAAAGGAAGGCTAAATTTGGTAAAATGGTGTTAATATATCCAGTATAATTTCTTATGAAATAGGAAAATAAATCTTTACATCAAAATTGCTCTGCATGCGAAGAAATCAATTTATATTACAGGAATCCTAAAACGTCCTCCCCGCTAGCTATGTCCTTGTAAACATTCCCATGCAGCCTCACTTTCAAAATTTATTTTTAGAACTGTGCTAAATGTACACGGGGCTTTTCCATAATTTCAATGGTCAAAACTGGTCAAAACGAATATTTTTAGAAATGTTAGCAAGATATGAACCTTGGAAAATGACTGTTTACCGGATTAGCTACCAATAGAAATTTTATTTAAAAGGAAGAAGACCATAAATACATATATATCATTTTGGTTTTAACCAGTTTATGATGATATGTCAGAATTATATCTGACAAGAGTGGTGCAAACCTTGCCTCTGGCAGTCTTAAAGATTAATGAACTTCAAATCAAGAGATGAAATTTTGCACACTGGATCTCTTGAAATTCTCAAAATCCTGTTTTTTTCTCTTAAAATGATTGCACATATCCCTAACAATATGCAACCCTATATCATCATTTAAAGTCTAGAAATAATTTAGATAAAATGTGATATGTTTAGTAAGTGTGAATATTACTTAAGTAGTGTGAAAAAGAAATTTTTATTCATATTTTATACCAATACTGATTAATCCAAGTCTTTACCAAATTAAAAGTTTTATTTCCTGGTCATATAAATAGTATGTTTTGGCTCATCCCAAGAGACTGTTCTAAATGAGCTTTCATTTAACAAAACAAGTTTAATAAAGAATTTTGAATTTATAATTTACCAGCCTTGGTGGAGGCAATAATTTGGTCATGTCATTATGAATCCTGATGTTACATAATTGATGATAATATTATAATGTTACAGGGGATGTCTGCCATATACATACAGCCAATGTAACAATGCTCTCTATTAGATATAACAATAGGGAGACAATTCATACATCAGTCATTAGATAATCTGTAGATTATGTAATGGAAATAGTTTCATGCCATTATATAGAGAGCAGTGTGCCTTTGACTCTGATGTTGTACAATCAGGTAAAACATTAACTCTGATGTTGTACAAAAAGATAAAACATTGACTCTGATGTTGTGCAATCAGGTAAAACATTGACTCTGATGTTGTACAATCAGGTAAAACATTGGCTCTGATGTTGTACAATCAAGTAAAACATTGACTCTGATGTTGTACAATCAGGTAAAACATTGACTCTGATGTTGTACAATCAGGTAAAACATTGACTCTGATGTTGTACAATCAGGTAAAACATTGACTCTGATGTTGTACAATCAGGTAAAATATTGACTCTGATGTTGTACAATCAGGTAAAACATTGACTCTGATGTTGTACAATCAGGTAAAACATTGACTCTGATGTTGTACAATCAGGTAAAACATTGACTCTGATGTTGTACAATCAGGTAAAACATTGACTCTGATGTTGTACAATCAAGTAAAACATTGACTCTGATGTTGTACAATCAGTAAAACATTGACTCTGATGTTGTACAATCAGTAAAACATTGACTCTGTGTGTACAATCTGAAAATTGACTCTGATGTTTACAATCAGGTAAAACATTGACTCTGATGTTGTACAATCAGGTAAAACATTGACTCTGATGTTGTACAATCAGGTAAAACATTGACTCTGATGTTGTACAATCAGGTAAAACATTGACTCTGATGTTGTACAATCAGGTAAAACATTGACTCTGATGTTGTACAATCAAGGTAAAACATTGACTCTGATGTTGTACAATCAGGTAAAACATTGACTCTGATGTTGTACAATCAGGTAAAACATTGACTCTGATGTTGTACAATCAGGTAAAATATTGACTCTGATGTTGTACAATCAGGTAAAACATTGACTCTGATGTTGTACAATCAGGTAAAACATTGACTCTGATGTTGTACAATCAGGTAAAACATTGACTCTGATGTTGTACAATCAGTAAAAATTGACTCTGATGTTGTACAATCAGGTAAAACATTGACTCTGATGATGAACAATAAGGTAAAACATTGACTCTGATGATGTACAATCAGGTAAAACATTGACTCTGATGTTGTACAATCAGGTAAAACATTGACTCTGATGTTGTACAATCAGGTAAAACATTGACTCTGATGTTGTACAATCAGGTAAAACATTGACTCTGATGTTGTACAATCAGGTAAAACATTGACTCTGATGTTGTACAATCAGGTAAAACATTGACTCTGATGTTGTACAATCAGGTAAAACATTGACTCTGATGTTGTACAATCAGGTAAAACATTGACTCTGATGTTGTACAATCAGGTAAAACATTGACTCTGATGTTGTACAATCAGGTAAAACATTGACTCTGATGTTGTACAATCAGGTAAAACATTGACTCTGATGTTGTACAATCAAGGTAAAACATTGACTCTGATGTTGTACAATCAGGTAAAACATTGACTCTGAAAATTGACTTGATGTTGTACAATCAGGTAAAACATTGACTCTGATGTTGTACAATCAGGTAAAACATTGACTCTGATGTTGTACAATCAGGTAAAACATTGACTCTGATGTTGTACAATCAGGTAAAACATTGACTCTGATGTGTAAATGGTAACATTGACTCTGATGTTGTACAATCAGGTAAAACATTGACTCTGATGTTGTACAATCAGGTAAAACATTGACTCTGATGTTGTACAATCAGGTAAAACATTGACTCTGATGTTGTACAATCAGGTAAAACATTGACTCTGATGTTGTACAATCAGGTAAAACATTGACTCTGATGTTGTACAATCAGGTAAAAATTGACTCTGATGTTGTACAATCAGGTAAAACATTGACTCTGATGTTGTACAATCAGGTAAAACATTGACTCTGATGTTGTACAATCAGGTAAAAACATTGACTCTGATGTTGTACAATCAGGTAAAACATTGACTCTGATGTTGTACAATCAGGTAAAACATTGACTCTGATGTTGTACAATCAGGTAAAACATTGACTCTGATGTTGTACAATCAGGTAAAACATTGACTCTGATGTTGTACAATCAGGTAAAACATTGACTCTGATGTTGTACAATCAGGTAAAACATTGACTCTGATGTTGTACAATCAGGTAAAACATTGACTCTGATGTTGTACAATCAGGTAAAACATTGACTCTGATGTTGTACAATCAGGTAAAACATTGACTCTGATGTTGTACAATCAGGTAAAACTCTGATGTTGTACAATCATGAAAATTGACTCTTGTGTACAATCAGGTAAAATATTGACTCTGATGTTGTACAATCAGGTAAAACATTGACTCTGATGTTGTACAATCAGGTAAAACATTGACTCTGATGTTGTACAATCAGGTAAAACATTGACTCTGATGTTGTACAATCAGGTAAAACATTGACTCTGATGTTGTACAATCAGGTAAAACATTGACTCTGATGTTGTACAATCAGGTAAAACATTGACTCTGATGTTGTACAATCAGGTTAAAAAAGTGACTCTGATGTTGTACAATCAGATAAAACATTGACTCTGATGTTGTACAATCAGGTTAACATTAACTCTGATGTTGTACAATCAGGTAAAACATTGACTCTGATGTTGTACAATCAGGTAAAACATTGACTCTGATGTTGTACAATCAGGTAAAACATTGACTCTGATGACAACAGTAAAACATTGACTCTGATGTTGTACAATCAGGTAAAACATTGACTCTGATGTTGTACAATCAGGTAAAACATTGACTCTGATGTTGTACAATCAGTAAAACATTGACTCTGATGTGTACAATATTGTACAATCAGGTAAAACATTGACTCTGATGTTGTACAATCAGGTAAAACATTGACTCTGATGTTGTACAATCAGGTAAAACATTGACTCTGATGTTGTACAATCAGGTAAAACATTGACTCTGATGTTGTACAATCAGGTAAAACATTGACTCTGATGTTGTACAATCAGGTAAAACATTGACTCTGATGTTGTACAATCAGGTAAAACATTGACTCTGATGTTGTACAATCAGGTAAAACATTGACTCTGATGTTGTACAATCAGGTAAAACATTGACTCTGATGTTGTACAATCAGGTAAAACATTGACTCTGATGTTGTACAATCAAAAACATTTGACTCTGATGTTGTAAAATCAGGTTAAACATTGACTCTGATGTTGTACAATCAGGTAAAAACATTGAATGACTCTGATGTAGTACAATCGAGGTAAAACATTGACTCTGATGTTGTACAATCAGGTAAAACATTGACTCTGATGTTGTACAATCACGTACATAAAATATTGACTCTGATGTTGTACAATCAGGTAAAACATTGACTCTGATGTTGTACAATCAGGTAAAACATTGACTCTGATGTTGTACAATCAGGTAAAACATTGACTCTGATGTTGTACAATCAGGTAAAACATTGACTCTGATGTTGTACAATCAGGTAAAACATTGACTCTGATGTTGTACAATCAGGTAAAACATTGACTCTGATGTTGTACAATCAGGTAAAACATTGACTCTGATGTTGTACAATCAGGTAAAACATTGACTCTGATGTTGTACAATCAGGTAAAACATTGACTCTGATGTTGTACAATCAGGTAAAACATTTGACTCTGATGTTGTATAAATCAGGTAAAACATTGACTCTGATGTTGTACAATCGTAAAACATTGACTCTGATGTTGTACAATCAGTAAACATTGACTCTGATGTTGTACAATCAGGTAAAACATTGACTCTGATGTTGTACAATCAGGTAAAACATTGACTCTGATGTTGTACAATCAGGTAAAACATTGACTCTGATGTTGTACAATCAGTAAAACATTGACTCTGATGTTGTACAATCAGGTAAAACATTGACTCTGATGTTGTACAATCAGGTAAAACATTGACTCTGATGTTGTACAATCAGGTAAAACATTGACTCTGATGTTGTACAATCAGGTAAAACATTGACTCTGATGTTGTACAATCAGGTAAAACATTGACTCTGATGATGAACAATCAGGTAAAACATTGACTCTGATGTTGTACAATCAAGTAAAACATTGACTCTGATGTTGTACAATCAGGTAAAACATTGACTCTGATGTTGTACAATCAGGTAAAAATATTGACTCTGATGTTGTACAATCAGGTAAAACATTGACTCTGATGTTGTACAATCAGGTAAAACATTGACTCTGATGTTGTACAATCAGGTAAAACATTGACTCTGATGTTGTACAATCAGGTAAAACATTGACTCTGATGTTGTACAATCAGGTAAAACATTGACTCTGATGTTGTACAATCAGGTAAAACATTGACTCTGATGTTGTACAATCAGGTAAAAACATTGACTCTGATGTTGTAACAATCACGTAAAACATTGACTAAAACATTGACTAAAACATTGATCTGTTGTACAATCATTGACTCTGATGTTGTACAATCAAGGTAAAACATTGACTCTGATGTTGTACAATCAGGTAAAACATTGACTCTGATGTTGTACAATCAGGTAAAACATTGACTCTGATTTGTACAGATTATTGTACTAATCAAACAGATAAAACATTGACTCTGATGTTGTACAATCAAGGTAAAACATTGACTCTGATGTTTGTACAATCAGGTAAAACATTGACTCTGATGTTGTACAATCAAGTAAAACATTGACTCTGATGTTTGTACAATCAGTAAAACATAACTAAAATCACGAGTAAAACATTGACTCTGATGTTGTACAATCAGGTAAAACATTGACTCTGATGTTGTACAATCAGGTAAAACATTGACTCTGATGTTGTACAATCAGGTAAAACATTGACTCTGATGTTGTACAATCAGGTAAAACATTGACTCTGATGTTGTACAATCAGGTAAAAACATTGACTCTGATGTTGTACAATCAGGTAAAAACATTGACTCTGATGTTGTACAATCAGGTAAAACATTGACTCTGATGTTTACAATCAGTAAAACATTGACTCTGTGTTGTAAATCAGGTAAAACACTTGATGTTGTACAATCAGGTAAAAAATTGACTCTGATGATGTACAATAAGTAAACTTGTTGACTTTGATGTATAAATATGTAAAACATTGACTCTGATGTTGTACAATCAGGTAAAACATTGATTCTGATGTTTTACAATAAGTAAACTTGTTGACTTTGATGTATAAATATGGTAAAACATTGACTCTGATGTTGTACAATCAGGTAAAACATTGACTCTGATGTTGTACAATCAGGTAAAACATTGACTCTGATGTTGTACAATCAGGTAAAACATTGACTCTGATGTTGTACAATAAGTAAACTTGTTGACTTTGATGTATAAATATGTAAAACATTGATTCTGATGTTTTACAATCAGATAAAACATTGACTCTGATGTTTTAACATCAAAGTCAATGTTTTACAACCAGTTAAATCACTGACCCTGATGTTTTACAATCAATATTGCGATGTTCTCTTCCAACGTCACTTTCTCTTTAAACAGATGAAGTTGGGTTGTGCAAGAAATTAATAGATTTAATCCTTAATTGTCGAAAAGTGTAGTAAAATTGAAATGCTTTGAATCATCATGTTCAGTTTTTAATGCTTTGATGATAAAATCAAAATCTTAATGACAATCGTGAACAAATTGAAATTCTGAGTATATGAGTTTTTATTATTTCAGTTATTGCTTTGATCTCATATTCTGTGAAATACATCATTGCTTAACATATTACACAGTCTGCTTGAATAAATTTTATGTTTGAGAATGACTTTAATTCATTTTCTCTGCAAACATTCATTGTTATTCTCTATTTGATTTCCATATTCTATGACACCTTCTATAACATAAACTTTCGAAGGAGAAATAATATTTACTCAGGAAAAAAAGTCTCTTATATTATGCAATTCATAAGATCCCAACGTCTGGAGGAGAATACTGTTTCTATCTCTAAAACTTCACAGACTTCTCCCGACAAAGGCAACATTGATCCGGTAGTGTTTTTAAAGGAATTACTGTGTCTAGACAATCCTCCGTAGCTAGAGCAGAGCAGTGTGCATACTTTCGTGTGCAAGGTACAGTCTACTGTAAGGGAGGCTTTGGGTCACATTGGGGTTCAAACACAACACACAGTCTAGGATCGAGAGAGCTACACAACACATAGTCAGAGAGTGTATGCTTTACAAAACAGCCAAGGAATAATAAGTTTTGCACAACACACACAGTCTGAAAATATGCACAACACACAAACTGAGAGTGTGTACTACACAACACAGTCTGGGAGTGTGTACTACACAACACACAGTCTGGGAGTCTGTGTGTACTACACAACACACAGTCTGGGAGTGTGTACTACACAACACACAGTCTGGGAGTGTGTACTACACAACACACAGTCTGGGAGTGTGTACTACACAACACACAGTCTGGGAGTGTGTACTACACAACACACAGTCTGGGAGTGTGTACTATACAACACACACAGTCTGGGAGTGTGTACTACACAACACACAGTCTGGGAGTGTGTACTACACAACACACAGTCTGGGAGTGTGTACTACACAACACACAGTCTGGGAGTGTGTACTACACAACACACAGTCTGGGAGTGTGTACTACACAACACACAGTCTGAGAGTGTGTACTATACAACACAGTCTGGGAGTATGTACTACACAACACACAGTCTGGGAGTGTGTACTACACAACACACAGTCTGGGAGTGTGTACTACACAACACACAGTCTGGGAGTGTGTACTACACAACACACAGTCTGGGAGTGTGTACTATACAACACACAGTCTGGGAGTGTGTACTACACAACACACAGTCTGGGAGTGTGTACTACACAACACACAGTCTGGGAGTGTGTACTACACAACACACAGTCTGGGAGTGTGTACTACACAACACACAGTCTGGGAGTGTGTACTACACAACACACAGTCTGGGAGTGTGTACTACACAACACACAGTCTGGGAGTGTGTACTACACAACACACAGTCTGGGAGTGTGTACTACACAACACACAGTCTGGGAGTGTGTACTACACAACACACAGTCTGGGAGTGTGTACTACACAACACACAGTCTGGGAGTAGTGTACTACACAACACACAGTCTGGGAGTGTGTGTACTACTACACAACACACAGTCTGGGAGTGTGTACTACACAACACACAGTCTGGGTGTGTGTACTACACAACACACAGTCTGGGAGTGTGTACTACACAACACACAGTCTGGGCGAGTGTGTACTACACAACACACATCTGGAACTGTGTGTACTACACAACACACAGTCTGTCTGGGAGTGTGTACTACACAACACACAGTCTGGGAGTGTGTACTACACAACACACAGTCTGGGAGTGTGTACTACACAACACACAGTCTGGGAGTGTGTACTACAACAACACACAGTCTGGGAGTGTGTACTACACAACACACAGTCTGGGTGTGTGTACTACACAACACACAGTCTGGGAGTGTATGTACTATAACAACACACACAGTCTGGGAGTGTGTACTACACAACACACAGTCTGGGAGTGTGTGTACTACACAACACAAAGTACAGGGTGGTGTGTGTACTACATAACACACACAGTCTGGGAGTGTGTACTACACAACACAGTTTGGGAGTATGTACTACACCAACACACTGTCTGGGAAGTGTGTACTACAAAACACACAGTCTGGGAGTGTGTACTACACAACACACAGTCTGGGAGTGTGTACTACACAACACACAGTCTGGGAGTGTGTACTACTACACAACACACAGTCTGGGAGTGTGTACTACACAACACACAGTATCTGGGAAGTGTGTACTACACAACACACAGTCTGGGAGTGTGTACTACACAACACACAGTCTGGGAGTGTGTACTACACAACACACAGTCTGGGAGCGTGTACTACACAACACACAGTCTGGGAGTGTGTACTACACAACACACAGTCTGGGTGTGTGTACTAACAACAACACACAGTCTGGGACGTGTGTACTATACAACACACAGTCTGGGAGTGTATTCGTACTACACAACACACAGTCTGGGAGTGTGTACTATACAACACAGTTTGGGGATATGTACTACACAACACAAGTCTGGGAGTGCGTACTACACACCACAGTCTGGAGTGTACTACACAACCACACAGTTATACAACACACAGTGTGTTTCTATACAACACACAGGGGAGTGTGTACTACACAACACACAGTCTGGGAGTGTGTACTACACACAACACACAGTCCTACACAGCACACAGTGGGAGTGTGTACTACACAACACACAGTCTGGGAGTGTGTACTACACAACACACAGTCTGGGAGTGTGTACTACACAACAACACAGTCTGGGAGTGTGTACTACACAACACACAGTCTGGGAGTGTGTACTACACAACACACAGTCTGGGAGTGTGTACTACACAACACACAGTCTGGGAGTTATGTACTACACAACACACAGTCTGGGAGTGTTACTATACCAACACAGTCTGGGAGTGTGTACTACACAACACACAGTCTGGGAGTGTGTACTACACAACACACAGTCTGGGAGTGTGTACTACACAACACACAGTCTGGGAGTGTGTACTACACAACACACAGTCTGGGAGTATGTACTACACAACACACAGTCTGGGAGTGTGTACTACACAACACACAGTCTGGGAGTGTGTACTACACAACACACAGTCTGGGAGTGTGTACTACACAACACACAGTCTGGGAGTGTGTACTACACAACACACAGTCTGGGAGTGTGTACTACACAACACACAGTCTGGGAGTGTGTACTACACAACACACAGTCTGGGAGTGTGTACTATACAACACACAGTCTGGGAGTGTGTACTACACAACACACAGTCTGGGAGTGTGTACTACACAACACACAGTCTGGGAGTGTGTACTACACAACACACAGTCTGGAGTAGTGTGTACTACACAACACACTTGTCTGGGAGTGTGTGTACTATAACAACAGTCTGGGAGTGTGTAGTACACAGTCTGGGAGACTATGTACTACACAACACACAGTCTAGGAGTATGTACTAACACAACACACAGTCTGGGAGTGGTGTACTACACAACACACAGTCTGGGAGAGTGTGTACCTACACAAACACAAGTCCTGGGAGTATGTACTACACAACACACAGTCTGGGAGTATGTGTGTACTAACAACACACAGTCTGGGAGTGTGTTACTACACAACACACAGTCTGGGAGTGTGTACTACACAACACACAGTCTGGGAAAGTGTACTACACAACACACAGTCTATACAAGCACGAAACAGTTTGGGAGTGTGTACTACACAACACACAGTACTGGAGTGTTGTTCTACACAACGACACAGTCTTGGAGAGCCGTGTACTACACAACACACAGTCTGGGCGAGTATACGACAAAACACACAGTCTGGTAGGAGTGTGTACTATACAACACACACAAACACATGTGGGAGATGTGTTCTCTAACAACAACACACAGTCTGGGAGTGTGTAACTACACAACACACAGTCTGGGAGTGTGTACAGATACAACACACAGTTTGGGAGATGTGTACAATACAACACACATTTTTGGGAGAGTTGGTACTACACAATACACAGTCTGGGAGTGTGTACTACACACCACAGTCTGGAGTGTGTACTACACAACACTGACAGTCCGTGGGAGTGTGTATTACAACAACACATTGTCTTGGGAGTATGTACTGAATACAACACACATTCCTAGGTAATTATTACTACACAACACACAGCTCTAGTAGTAAGTACTACACAACACACACAGTCTGGGAGTGTGTACTACACAACACACAGTCCAGAGTAGTTACTATACGAACCTTTCTGGGAGTATGTTTCTAAAACGGCACAACACACAGTCCTGGGCGTGTGTAACACAACACACAGTAGTGTGATACAACCATATCACAGTCTGGGAGTCGCGTACTACACAAACACACAGTCTTGGAGTGTGTACTAACAAACACAGTCAGGGAGTGTGGTATACACACACACAGGAATAGGTGAAACCTTTCTGGAATAGGTGAAAACATTCTCCTCCCATAAATATACTATCCTCACTTTCTGAAAGACGTGTTGAAAATCTTATAACAAGTAGGCTGCAATAGGTGAAACTACGCAGACGACGACGACGGTACAACAACGTTGATGCTGATGATTGGGAATTGGGTAAATGAAAATTAGGGTCCGTTGAGCTTGCAGGACCTATATGTGGCTGAAAGCCAATGAATCGGTGAGAATTGAGTTCTAGTAGTGTTAACAGGTGCATGTATTTTTTATATACACTTGGCGAATCCTTTTGTTGATATTCCAATGACAGTGCTTGAATACGGTCCTTTCTGAATAGTTGAAACTACACACTGCTGCAAAAAAAGGAAAAGAACATTAGCATAATTAGACACAATCAAAATTAATTATTCATTTCACTCTTTATTTTACATGTCTTTTATTAAAGATTGAAGCCTTGTTTCGAATAATCACAATTATGAAATAACTTTAAAATCTTGAACCTTCAAATCAACAATAAGACAGCCCATGTAAAATAATTTCAGACATTCTTTCTTATGACATAAACAGTAAAACATGTTTATAACGAACATACAGCAAAGTCATTGCTATAAGGTAGTATTTTTCATTTTCCATTAAGGTTTGTAATGTGTATAACAAACTGTGCTTATAACAAAGTGGTTTTGCTGGTCCCTAGAGGTTTGTTATAGCCATGTTGTACTGTACCTGAGGATACACAGTCATATCTGTGAATACCCCAATTATAACAAATCCTGAACAAGCAATGGGAATGTCAGGGTCACAGCCTGTCAGACATACACCAGACATACAGGTCAATTGGTCAGATAAAAACAAATTGGGCCATTCGTAACTCAGGATGCAATTACACCGACTGTTCTAGGCATCCAGGGTAAAGACATACAGGTACAGGTGTTTTTGTATGGCAGTGAATTAAAAACTTTCCATGGTGATGTGATGAACTCTTTGATAACCATAACTTGAAATTCCGAAATCCTTGATTTTAGTGAAAAAGAAATTAATTGCAGCGTAACAACTCCTTTCGTAGTAGAGAGGAGCTTTAAATAGGTTATCATGAATGCCACGATGAGATACCAGTTTTATACACAATCTCCACTGTCTGATCACATGTACATATTTATAACAACTGATAACAGAACACAGATATTTTAATAACACCCTACTAAGGTACTAAGTTGTGTGTGGAATAGTTCACAAATGCTTGGTAGACAGCTGTATATATCTTTCAGCTTGCATGTTGATGAATATTGATGGTATTAGAGATGTCCTAGAATATATATAGGTATAGAGATCACAAAAAACAAATTTGTACAAATATAATTAACAATAACATCTGACACATTTTACAGACATCTAAACATCTCCAAAAACACTCTCTTTTTAGTATCAAATCCTACTACAGAACAATTCAAGCCTGTCACCTTGTATCGACAAAAACAAGAAAACTCCACAAAAAGAATTCAAAGGCATTTGACCCCTGCAATTTTAAAATCAACCCTTCCACCTTTAGAACCAGAAGAGTTCAAATGTCCTTAGGGATGGACAAGTAAAGTAACCCCCCCTACACTTATACACAATTTGAACAATGTCTACACATATATGTGCACAAATGATTTCTACGGATTGGTCTTGCTAA
This sequence comes from Argopecten irradians, assembly GCF_041381155.1. Classification (NCBI taxonomy): domain Eukaryota; kingdom Metazoa; phylum Mollusca; class Bivalvia; order Pectinida; family Pectinidae; genus Argopecten; species Argopecten irradians. The sequence goes on along the minus strand of NC_091135.1, from coordinate 48,286,309 downwards.
AAGTCAAACTGACTATAAATATAGTATTTTTAACATATGGCCTTCCTACCACTATTTTACAGATTTTTTTTTCTAAATGACTAGAGAGTTTTATTGTTTTCAGCAGCTGTTGTAATTGGAAGGATATTCTGGTGTTGATTTTGAAAGTAGATCCAACCAAATCTGCTTACAATAGGATCCAAGCTTTACCTGCATTTCCATGTAAATTTTAACAATCAATTCTTGAATAATAGACGTAACAGAAATTTGAGCAACCAACAGCCAAATTTCGTTTCAATTTGTTAAATTATCTAAACAAAATTAAACAGCCAACAGAAGGCAATCAGGAAAGAGGAGACTGTCAGCGTACATCCTATCAGGTATAGAAACAGGTGTTTGGAGTGCAGATCAGATTCGCTCAAACACTAGTTAGGTTAGCTTAATACAAATACAAAGTGTAAAACCTCTAAAATGCTACAACATATCTAGGTTTGTACACATAAACATGGAATGTACAAAATATAACATGGGATATTTAGCACTGCAACATTCCAACAGTGAAACACCGATACAAATGTGCATACAACAAAATCCTGCAGTTTTAAAACTCTTCAGCAGACTTTTTCCTCCATTTTTGTCAAGTAGTATGTAGCATTTTTATGCACTCTTATTAAGATCTGTTCCGTTTAAGTAAAATACCACCTCAAGTTGTTGGATACAAACAATTTTAATTCCCAATTCATTCCACACAAGGATCTTATCCAGGCATTAGAGATGACTATGCTATAACATCCCTCGCTCTCTCAGTGAAAATGGGCTTGGTCAAAATTTCAATTCAATTTTTTTTTAGAAATGCAATTTTAGAGATGTAATTACGTAACATGTAAGCCAATGTCAAAACTTCCGTTTGTGCAGAAACATGAGGAATGATGTGCAGCTATTCTGCACGACTGTATCCCTGTATTCAATATGTTTAAATGAAAGTCCCCACACACCCATATCAAATGACTCTGTCAAACTGATGCCATGGTAATCCAATCCTTCAATTACTCCACACAGCAACAAAGGTATAACTGACCTTGAAAACAGTTCGCCAATAAAAACATGCAGATCTATAAAAACTCTAGGTTCATGGTTGAATGCGTTTAACAAGATAGACGTACTGGGTATTTCCTTAAAAAGTCAGAAGTGCTGGGTATTTCCTAAGTCAAAACAAATATGAATTTCAGAATAATTAGTTACAAACAGCTAGCATATAATGGAAATGTTACTCCTGTGTAATTATAAGACATGTAATACATTGGTTTGTTTTTAAGGACAACCTCAATACAGTGAATGTTTTGACTGTGTATGTACAGTGTATCCTAGGAGACAATATACAGTTGTTGACAGAGATTGAGGGCAACAAATGATTTGTTGGACCCGAAGACAAACTGTTGCCCAAGGCCCATGGGTGTCCTCAGAATAACCTGGTTGAAAGGGGCATTACTTAACTATCCCCTCACCAGGTAATTCAATTTGATGGTAGAATTAATTAAACTTCACAAATATAAAGATTTCTTTACTGAAGAATGCCAACTAGAGTCATCACGCCATAGTATTAGACATCAAATTGTTTTGAAAGGTCAGTTATACCTAAAGTTTGTTGTTTGACCTTAACAGTCGATTTTAACAGTTCTTTGAACTGCTCGACGAAAGTTCATTTATTGGCATTTTTGCCAATAGAGTTTATAAAGAATTATATAGAAACGATTTTATAGGGGTATAACAATCAACAATATGTTGGTGTGTCTCTATGTGATAGAGACACTATTGCCTTCTTTACAGTGCTGTCTTTCTGAAACAGCAGGAGACCCAAAGGGTCTCATCAAACTTTTGAAGAAGTGAATGTTGATCTCACTTTCTGTCAAATATATTGCACGTGATTTCTTATATTCTGGTATGACTTGAGACTTCATTATAATGCATTTGTATCAAATTAAGATAAATTTTTTGCCATTCTTCAGGTCTTTCAGCAAGAACAGCAAATATCCAAAATTTAGTTAACCTTTACAATCATGCAGTGGGGACAGTAATAGGACATTGACCCTATCTGCAGGACTCAACATGTCAAGTGTTTTCTATACAGATAGGTAAAAATATAACTTCTAATTTCTTAAAATTTTGTCTCAAATTATAATGGAGACTTATGCTGCTTGTAAACTACTACTTTTGGCTTCAAATTAACCATTTTCATCTTAAATTAACCATTAAAATTGTTTAAATTAAATAAATGACAAAATTAACACAGAAGCTTCTTTTAGGCAAATTTTAAACAATCAATGATTAAATTCAGGTTATTGCTATAAAAACGTATGGTAGAAAAGATTATTTTTGGGTGTAGTTTTGTAATGAATAACAATGGTTGCTAAATAATAGTTTATTACATTTCAACTTCTCAGACCTGTAACATGGTTTTGACAAGTAGTTTGAGGCAGGCTTGTTTCATTATATTCCTGTTATTGGATCCAGGTTACATACATAGGTAAATAAAATGCTGCATACAGGTATGCTAGGGAAAGGAATGTCAGAAAAGGATTTTGGGGTTTACTTAATTGCATTCTGATGCTAAGCCTTTTTGGCATTTGTACTGTATCTAGAGAATGTCTGCCTATCTGGAATCTTTCACACTACAATTCAAAATGAACTAGCCAGCATCAATACCAATGGATGTCTCACCAATGTTAGCCAGGGTTGGCAGCCTCATCTCCCCAGTAATTATATCACAATATCACATCCATCTTCACAGATGGTTCTTACTAAAATATTTCAAACCAAAACCCACTGGTATTCCATGCTCAAGGATGTTTACACAAATTTGTACATGTTTTAGAATACCTCAATGCATATGATTTCCATTATCAACATATTTTGTCTTGTTTTTTCATCTTACACAAATATGATGACTATGACTGAATATGCTGCTGCCAAGTTCTCTGCTTTGGATTTGTTTTGTAAAACAGCATCTCAGCACTTTTACAATTAATACTGATTATCAAGATAAAGTAAAATCCGCAAGAAAGAAATTATCTCTGCTTAAAAGTACAAGTGACACACTACTTTAATCTACATGAAAATAATCTTTCTAGATTGCACAAGTATATGCTTAAACCAGCAGCTGACAAGTGAAACCTAAAACATGTGATAAATATCTCCTTCCTTGCAATGCAGAGTACAGGCTTGTATAAGTCATTTATATGACAGGAGTGACAAGACATTAGGGGGTGGGGGTGGGGCCCTGCACTAATGATATAGCAGTGTCTGGCACAGTTAAAGTAAAGCCAGCAGAACCAATAGTTATAAACTAACAGCTAAAGGTTCAGTCAAGGCCAACAAAACACTTCAAATTAGTGTATGAATTAATCATACAAGTTCAAGTGAACAGGGTTCAAATTCCATTTCTATAAAAGAAAAACCCCAATTGACCGATATGACGTCCATCAATATTACATAAACTGGTGTTAGTATATTCTACAGTTGTTGACTGGGGTTGAGGGCATGTTTTGTAACTTTGGTTTCATAATTAGTTGAGAGTGTCAAGATACTATCAGCAAACTGTCAGGGTCTGTCGGATAAGTTCAAGCGTAAAGATGTCTTTGCATATTTAAGAGACAAAAGTTATAATATATACTGCATTCAAGACACACATTTTACCAAAGAAAAGGAAATACTAATACGCAATGAATGGGGTTATAACTGTCATTTCAATTCTTTTAAATCTAACTCACGGGGTGTTGCTGTACTAATTAACAATAATTTTGATTGCAGGATCAAAAAGGAAAAGATAGACTCGTCTGGTAATTTTTTAGCATTAGACTTGGAAATTGAAGGTAAAAATATAACATTAATCAATATTTATGGTCCAAACTCCGATTGTCCTGATTTTTTTACAAGAGTGGAAGATACTATCCTTGACTTTAATAATGATAAATATATAATCTGTGGTGATTTTAACTTAGTTATTGACCCTGAGCTGGACTATGACAAAAGCTATAAAAAAATCAATAATCCAAAGGCTAGAGAGAAAAGTTTTAAATTTAATAGAAAATTTAGATATGGTAGATGTTTTTAGGGAACAGCATACAAATTTGAAACGTTATACATGGCGAAAACATTCACCTGTAAAACAATCAAGATTAGATTTTTTTCTTGTTTCTCGAAATATATTGTCAAGTGTTTCTGAAGCAAATATTGATGCAGGGTATAGGTCTGATCATTCTTTTCCAAAGATTGTTTTAAAATTTTATGACTTCAAAAAAGGTAAAGGGCTTTGGAAATTTAACAACTCATTATTACATGATCAAGAATATTTGAACCTGGTAAACAATACAATTAAATCTGTAAAAGCACAGTACTGTCTGCCAATATATAATCTTGACTCTATTGATAATATTCAGGATAGCAGCCTACAATTTATAATAAATGATCAACTCTTTCTTGAGACACTTTTAATGGAAATAAGAGGAAGAACAATATCATATTCATCTTTTAAAAAGAAACAAAAGAATTTAAGAGAAAACAATCTGAAAGAAGATATTAGTAAACTTGAAAATCAAACTACTGTTGATATAGATCTAGATGAATTGAATAGAAAAAAGAAGGAATTAGAAGAGATTCGTTTGGAAAAACTTAAAGGTAGTGTAATTCGGTCAAAAGCTTTATGGATAGAGGAAGGGGAAAAGCCTACACAATATTTTTTAAATCTAGAAAGTAGAAATTATGTATCAAAAATTATTCCAAAACTTGAGAAAGAAAATGGAGAGTTTATCACTAATCAAGATGAAATTCTTAGTGAAGTTAAATCCTTTTATGAACAATTATACTCTGTTGACAAGAACATTGAGGAAGTAGATTTAGAAGAATTTTTAGAAGGTTGTGAAGTTCCAAAATTAAATAATACAGAATCTTCGAGTATGGAGGGTCTAATAACGTTTGAAGAAGCATCAACAACTCTTAAAAATATGAAAAATAATAAAAGTCCGGGATCGGATGGATACACTTCAGAGTTTTTCAAATGTTTTTGGAGTAAATTGGGGTTTTTCGTTGTTCGTTCTATTAATTATGGGTACTTAAATGGTCAACTTTCAATCACACAACGTCAGGGCATTATCACCTGTATTCCAAAGCCAAACAAATCAAAATACTTTATTAAAAAACTGGCGTCCAATTTCTTTATTAAACATTGTATATAAAATAGCTTCTGGGACAATAGCTAACAGGATTAAAAATATTTTGGGTAAAATTTTGAATTCAGACCAGACAGGTTTTATTTCTGGACGATATTTAGGAGAAAATACAAGATTAATTTATGACATTATGCAATACACTGAGGAATATGATATCCCTGGAATGTTGTTAATAATTGATTTCGAAAAAGCTTTTGACTCCGTTTCCTGGAAATTTATTGATAAAACTCTAATATACTTTAATTTTGGAAATAGTTTAAGAAATTGGATAAAAGTTTTACATCATAATGCTAGCTCTGCAATTAATCAAGGAGGTAATTTGTCTTCATTTTTTAATATTATGCGCGGTTGTCGTCAAGGCGATCCAATCGCTCCTTATATTTTTATCATCTGTGCGGAAGTCTTAGCTATTCGTATTAGAAATAACACAGAAACATTGTTGGTATAAATATAGAAAATTGTAGTATTTTAAATTCTCAATATGCTGATGACACTTCTCTAATACTTGATGGATCTGAAAACTCTTTGAAGGCAGCTGTTACAGAATTAAATATTTATGCCAAAATTTCAGGACTTAAAATAAATACAGGAAAATCACAGGTTATTTGGATAGGCAGTAAAAAGTATAGTAATGATACACTTATTCCGAGCTTGAACTTACAATGGGGAGTTACTAAATTTACACTTCTTGGTATTGACTTTCATGTTGATCTTCATAAAATACCAAAAATGAACTTTGATAAAAAATTATGTAAACTAAAAAATTTAATACAAACATGGAACAAAAGGAAAATATCTCCTATTGGTAGAGTGTGTATCATAAAATCTCTCTTAATTTCTCAGTTAAATCATCTTTTTATTTCACTTCCAAATCCAGATGAAAATTTTGTAAAACATCTTAACACAGTTCTTTTTAATTTTCTTTGGAATAGCAACTCAGATAAAGTTAAGCGAGATGTAGTTATCCAAAATTATATAGATGGAGGTTTGAAAATGATTCATCTTTCATCGTTTATAGACTCGTTAAAGATAGGGTGGATAAGAAGAATTTTTAGATCAAATGGTAAATGGCAAATGATTCTAAAAACTAAAGTAAACTTTCTTTATCTGGCAAACTGTGGAAGTGAATATCTGAATAAAATTTTTATGTAATTGTAAGAATGATTTTTGGAAGGATGTATTTACAGCATGGTTCAAACTAAGAATAAAGGATAATCAATTAGAAGCGGAAAAACACTCTGTTCTTAAGACACCAATTTGGTACAATAAAAACATTACTGTTGGAAATAAAACGATTTTCTACCAATCATGGTTTAGAAAGGGAATTTCAATTATACAAGACCTGTTAAAAAGTGTTTCTCCATGTTCATTCCTTACATATGATGAATTTTGTAATAGTTATGGTGTAATAAGTAATTATCTTCAATATAATGGACTGATATCCAGCATTAAAAAGTATCTGAAGAATATAAATTTACCAAATGAAATACTATTTTATCCAATTATTCCTTTTAGTCTTGAAATTATACTGAAAAACATTTGTGGAGTCCAAGATTTTTATAGAGCACTTGTCAAAAACAATACTGTAATAACTGGTCAAGCTAAATGGGGAACCTCTTTTGACTACGATCAAGAAACATGGAAAGATATATATAATATACCCTTCATCTCTACCAATAATACTAAACTTCAGTGGCTTCAGTTCCGAATCTCCCATTATATACTAACAACTAACACTTATCTTTGTAAAATTGGTCTCTCTAATAATCCTTATTGTTTGTTATGTGCTTTAGAAAGGGAGACAATCACTCATCTATTTTGGGAATGCTCTGAAGTTCAGGATTTTTTAGCTAATTTTGAAAGTCTTTTAGATATTCTGTTTATACCATTTGCAATTAATAAAGAAACTATGCTTTTCGGAAAATTTAATCATAACGGAATATATCAAAGAATCGATAATGAAATTGTTCTTTTTATCAAACACTATATTTATAAAACAAGATGTTTACATGGTTCTTTAAATGTGACAGCTTTTTTAAACTGTATTAAAGACTATTATTATGTTCAAAGATATATAGCTTATAAAAAAGGAGAAAAAACTTTTAAAAAATTTACCAAAGATTGGAAAAAATGGATAAAGCTAATAGAACTCACAAATCCCTGACAGTTGCACATATCTTTTATTAAAATAGAATATATATTTATTTGTTGTCATACATACATGTGTCATGCTTGCTTTTGATCAGGATGTTGAGCAGTAATTTTTAATTCAATTGTAACTATCAAATATAGAATGACTATCTAACTCCTTGCCTCCTTCTTCTTTTTTCTTTTCTTTTTTTTTCTTTTTTTTCCCCTTCTTTCTTTCTTTTTCTTTCTTTACTTTTTTTTTGTTTTAATCGTGTTTTCATTTAGTTGATTCATTATTCTTCATATAAGAATATATCTACATTTAAATATTATACTTCACGATCTCTCGTTTCTAGTTCATCCCATTATCCCTTCTTTCCTTCCCAATTCTTTGTTCTTTTTTATTTTTTTTTCTCTCCCTCCCCTCTCTCTATAAAAAAAATCAAACAATGAAATTATAATGATGAATGAAAGAATGGCAGAGTGAAAGATGTGCATGGAAGATAACTATATCAATAATTCATGAATATGTGATTGATGTAAAACTGATGTATTGTTTGACAAAAAAATAAAAAATTACAAATTACATAAACTGGTGTTAGTATATTCTACAGTTGTTGACTGGGGTTGAAGGCAACAGATGATTTGTTAGACCTGAAGACAAACTGTTTGTGTGAGGGTCCAACATATCATCTGTTGTCCGAAAACCCAGTCGATAACTGTTTTGTTATACCCATTGACTCCAAATATTGCATTGACGTCACAAATTATATGTGTGACATCACTCCGGTCAAACAGCACATTTTAACAGTTGATTTAAACAGTTCTTTGGACTGCTCGAAGGAACAGTTAATTTATTGGCTTTTTCCTCAATAAAGTTTATATAGAAACTTATTAATAGGGGTATAACAAAATAATTATGTCTTAGTAGTGAAGATAAACCCAAATGGCTGTTTTGTCCATTATATATTAAAGATGCTTCTCCGCCGACATCTAACATATATAATACCCATCATTTTAATAATAAATAGGTGTTTGATTGTATATATGTATATATATATATATATATAGTATATATATAATAAATAAATGTTGAATATCCTTGTGATGGAATTAAAAGACGAAAAAACAAAAATAAAACAATTCTGTCATCTCTAGCGCTTTCACAGCTACCACTGTTCTTCAAGAGATGTTTAATATATTTTGCTTTCGGTGCATGGGCAATCAGCACTGCATTCCATATAGGACATAGTGCCTTTTTCGGAATATTTTTATATTTATTTAAAATTGGAAGCTTAAACTTTTCAATGGTGGTAATGCTGTAAAATAATTAACTTTTGTAACTGAAGAAAAATACTAAATAGTCTGCTCCTGTTTTTGATAGAGAAATATTACCATTTTGAAGCATCTTTAAGATATTTTGATACTCCAATAGTTTTGGATGTGCATACAAGATGATTGATCTTCTGAGATGTCTAATACTATAGCGTGATGACTAGTTGGCATTCTTCAGTAAAGAAATCTTTATATTTATGAAGTTTAATTAATTCTACCATCAAAATGAATTACCTGGTGAGGGGATAGTTATGTAATGCCCCTTTCAACCAGGTTATTCTAAGGACACCCTTCCATGTTTAGGAATGAGGTACCGACCTGTTAAAAACTCAGTTAACATGACAAACATGCGTGACATCCGAGGATCATCTCATTTCTGTTGCATTACACAGGCTAAATCTTTCTGACTAGTGTTACCTTATTTACTATTCAAGGCAGACAGAAGAGAGATGATCCCCATCTAGCCTAACAGTAACAGAATTATCATTTATCTCATAAATAAACAACAAACCCTGCAACAATTTCCTACATGTCTGATATTAGAGATCTCATACCACATTCAAATGTATATACTTTTATTTTATCAAATAAAAAGCCTAGAAATCAATAATGCAACACAAATCATGTAATGTTATCATTGTCAAATTAACATGGAGTCTTTTATACAGTGCCCATAATTGAGGGGAATGAAAGGGACAACAGGTGACATTCAGACAAATAGAGCACCAATAACCAATGAGACATGTGTACAGTACTAGGACTAACCAATCAAAAACTGCACTCATAGATACGATTGTATCACAATAGCACATGCACAAGGCAGAAAAGATATATGCTGAACCCTGTAGCCTTTCCCTCATGAATATATAAGATCAACAACATAACCTTGGTATTACTCATGCTACAAACACTCTTATGCATTGAAAACACTTCATTCCTAAATCAAAATAGACAGAGCCCAATTCAAGTTATTTCAGAGTTGTAATTTTATATTTTCACTTTTATACACATTCTTACAAATTACCGACTGGACAGATTGCGTCAAATAAATTAGGCCCAGTGTTTACCAGTACAAAATTACTTTTTTGTGTGTACTTTTGGAGAAATAGCTGCAATACGATAACCTTACCTTGGTGGTTCTGGTCTGTGTTTCATTTCAAACTTTCTAATTAAATAAAGTGTAGCATTTTTAATCACACAGAATTCAACAATTTCTTTTCCCATTCTGTGTTGTACTGCCAAAATGGAAAGAAATTCAGCTCACACTGCCAAATTTTGACAGCCCTATGCATGGGGATTATGTTAAAGTTTAAATCAAGGTGGTAATTTCATTGCCTCATTTAGAAAGTAAATCACATCACATCTACATTAATTTGAAGAACACGTGGAGTGGTATCACAACAACCATCCATCAAAACCAATGTACTGGCCCACAGTTTCTGCCCCTTGATTAAGGGGTTGTCACATATGGCCCAATGTCTGCAACAACAGTGCCAGAAACAGGCCTAACAAGGTCTCTGGATGGTAGTATGTACAGATAAGGTTGAAGGTCATTTGTAGAGGTTTTTCAAAGCCAAGGGTTAAAGGTTATGGTTAAGCCACTCGTCTACAAATTCAGGTCCAATAATGCCAATGTTCTACATTTGTCACAAAGTGAAAATATTATGCGCAGATCTACTAAACTGAAAATTCATCACCATTATAATTATCTGATGATTATATTTTATTTCTGAAAAATAATAAAACAGAGATTTCTATCATCTTTCCACTTGTGACTGGGTTAACATTGACAAAAATTATTTAAAAAATTGCAAAAACAAAAACTACCCTGCAACTACATGTAAATTGCGCAGTTGTAATGTTCGCGCATGTGCGCTCAAGAAGAAACTCACTTTCATGCATTTTTTCAGTATTTTTATTTATCATCACATAGTTTCTTCAGAGAGAGCAGAAAATCATTATTATTAAAGTTCATATTAAAAGTTCAACTAATATTTTTCTCAAAATCTAAACATATATCGGCATTAACGTGGAATGCATAGTTCAGAATATTATAATTAGGACATGTAATGCATATACAAAACCACACGTTGTACCTCACGCATTTCCCAGTTATAACCTTCTGCACTCGTGTTACGTAATCGAAGAAGCAGAGTACATCCTAGACATAACAGACTGACCACCTTTATGAACTGCATCTAGGAATAAATTACCAAACCTCACAGCACAATTTTGTCTCAGGACAGATTGCAAGCATCCAACAGCTATCTTGTTGTTACGATTTTTTAAGCTATGATGCAGTTTGTTTGGGACATGCGCAGATTATGAGTATCCAGTGTGTGGATTTTCTGTCCTGACCTCAGGTCAGTTTAGCCCCCTCCAGGCAGACATACACACACAAACATGCTACTTGTAATCCAAACTGTTCTCTCAGTTTTAAATAACATATTATACATCTGCTTAGGTATGGTGCTGCATATTTCTGTTGAATTTCTGCTGGTGCGTAGGCAGACTAGCCAACACTGCTTCGGTCATTGTGTGTAATAGTACACAGCAAAACTCAGAAAATAAAAATCAACATCCTTTTGCCGTCTAAAATTGCACCACCTTAACTCTAAACTCAAATACTTCCTTACTTGTTACTTTTTGGTAATCGCTAAATTTTTCGTTACATATACAACGTATGTTGAATTCAAATTCTCGAATCAAGTCTTTAACACAACAACCCCACTTCTGTTGTAATTAAAGCATTTTAATCTTTTTAATGTAATGGCAAAAACAGGAAAACCAATAAAACAATGAAATATGCTACACCAGAAATTTGATTTACATATCTTCTAATAAAAATTTTCATCACAGACATTATAATATCACTGTTGTGAAAAATATCTATAAATTTTGTATTTTCAAAGTATGTCTTCAATTTGGATTTGCGTTAATTTTTGTTTTACTCCCTATCAACAGCTAGGATCATTAAAGAACATGCCAAATTCAGAGGAAGGAGAGAAAAAAAGTATATGTCAGAACGACAGAGTGAGTCTGTATACACAGTCATATGTGTTCTTGTAAGTACATATAGGGCATTTATACCATAATTAGAGCCTAGACACTAAGTAGGTATTCTGTCTAGTACCATCATGGTGACTATTGTGTCTAGTCAATACATGCATTGATGTGGAGGAAAACATTTAACAAGAAAATGTATACACCTTTGCATATAGAAATAATGCATATTTGAATCATATTGAAAAAACAGGATATAACTTATGTACTTCTGGTATAAATGTATCACAGGATATTGAAGAACATCAAAATTGAAACAAAAATAGAGTTAATTGTGTCCGTGATAGACAACTGCATATGTGACTCCTTTTGTGAGATGCACACATTGCATTGAGTGTGAACAACAGAAAAATTCAGTTAGATCCACAGAAGGTTCTTGATATTCTATATTTCCAATATGTACACATATATAGTTTCAGCTGCTGATTTACATTATACAGGACCATGAGAATGTTGACGAGAACCATAAATGTAGTTAAAAGAAAAGAAAAGAAAGCTGACAATAGCAACCACATGAAGCAAAATTGAAACAAGAGATCCCAGAGGGATCTTGATGCCCACCAAAGATTGATCTTTGTCTGAAAAATGAAAGTGGGATCTTTTTTTCTGCTTTTCAAACTTCAAAATTCTTTTTTCTGCTTTTCAAATTTTTCCCTTCAGTACTTTCCGAGAAATAGCTGTAACAAACTTTGACTATCAAAATCCAAGATGGCGGCATGACAACCCTATTGTTAACCGATCACTCCTAAAATGCAATATCCACAACTAAGGCCCTAGATGAACTAACATATGAAATTTGAGACAGATTCCTTCAGTACTTTCTGAGAAATAGCGGTAAAAACATTGACTGCCAAAATCCAAGATGGCTGCCTAGTGGCCATATCGTTTTCTGATCAGTCTGAAAATCTGCATGACACACCTAGGGCCCTAATGGAACCTACATGTGAGATTTGAGACATATCCCTGCAGTATTTTCTTAGAAATAGCGATAACAAGCATTGTTTACAGACGGAAAACAGAAAACGGACCACGGACAAAAGGCGATTGGAATAGCCAACCATCTAATGAAGAGAAACCGAAGAGAGCAGAAGAGTTAGTGAAGCAGCTATAGATGGAGCAAAAAGTGGTCATAAATATCATAAATGTCAAAAAGATCATAAATAGAAATCAAAAAGTAGAACCAATTAAAGAGGAATACTAAGGGACCCAAACAACATAGACTGCACTCACTGATTTTGCTAATATTGTAATCGAGGACGCAGTGAGCCCCATAGTGTCCTGAAGGATAGCTTTACTGTACAGAATGCACAGAAAACATAGCACAGAAAACCAACATGGATGATTTGTAAGTAAAACAAATTATACAGCATACATTTATGCTATGGAAAATTAACATGAGAACTAAACCCAACAACTAAAAGCCAGGCTTAGCCTATCATTGTCTGAAATTTAAGAATCACCAATCACTTAAATTCTAGTTTTTGCGACCTATATATCTGTCTGCATGCAGAATGAAGTGCTTAACATCAGCCATAAATCTGGTATGTTAAGTAAGAAATCCCATTCACAGCTACTGAACACTAGCTGACTGGGATTGTATATATAAATGCACCTGACTAGCATGATAAACCCAAGGGGGACATAGGATACAAATCTCTATCAACCAGTCAGTCACATAGGGAATAATGTAGCACAATTTAAGTATCATTACAGCATTCTGATACAAACCGTTGATAGACTTAAACCACATGAAAAATGCAGATCTTACTTAATGAAATGCAGCTTATATTCATGACCTAGAATTTAATATCATCTGAATTTATTTTGTCTAGGTGTAATCCCAAATGGCCATAATAGTATGTGTTGATGAATTCTGGTGTTACTGATATCCCACACAATGGTCCAACATCCAGTAAGTAGTTCGCATGAACTGTTACCAATACATGTACAGTTTTGTCCGTTACCCTGGAGAATTCCTTCGATTTGCCTGTCTCCAATATTCTATGTTACTGATACACTTCCTAATATCCGAAGGCAGACTAACCATGACCTGGAATATTGAAATGGATCTGCTCATGTCTACAGCTGAAACTCTCTAGAGATCTGGATTTTCTGATGTAAGCCTGTTAAGTCTCCAGTCTCTGAAACCCAGTCTAGCATTGAAAAGTTTTCCCCACCTTCCACAGATACATAATCCGCACCTTCCTAGACCAAGTCCTCTATTTAGTCTGGCCAAACCTCTAGCAATTAGTAGTCAACAGTCTCCTGCAGCCTTCAAATTCAAGTCTACAACTTAGAAGGTCTATACAAACCGAGTTTACAGGAAATTTCATAACTTCTAGCATCAATTCAACGCTTAATACAGATCTATTTATACAATTAGTCCCAAATGGATATTTTGTTCAAGGCCTTTGACATGTTCATCGGGATGATTTTAGGTCATAAAACATTCACCACCTTACCAAAGCTGCCTTTTTCTTCAAAGAAATTCCATGAGTCTACTTACACCAATCTTGCCTGTATCTCCATATGCACATATTCAGATGACTGCATTACCATAGTATTCATGGCATATCTGGTATCTAATCTAGATTTTTAATTTCATGCAACACCAATGATGACTGATATGGAACATGTTTCCTGTCAATACCTCCTGCCCTAAACCACTCCCCATCTTAAATACATTTTAAATCTCCAAAGCAATTATGTATTGTTTCTCTTACACCCTTCCCTTAAATGGCCCCTGTCCTTCCTCAGTACTAATGCCCTCCCTCCCCGAGTTCTGTCTATGACATCATAAACTTGACAGTCAGCAATAGACCATTCATTGGATTATAGATCTCAGAGAGACAGACATGTCCATTGATCTCTGCTATGATTTCAGCTTTAAATATCCTCATCAGAGGCAGCCCAGACAGATGCCCTAATTTGCAAGAGAACAAACTGTCTACTTATCTTGGCTGATGTTTTAAACTCAATAGTTCACTTGGTTCCTAGTTGCATGCAATGGATATATTGAAAGGAGATATAAGAAAGCATTAAGATTCTATTTGAAGTTCACACCCTTTCACCCCTGATTAAAAACAGCTCCTAACCTGCTATCTTAATGATGGCAACACGATGCACTTTTGATGGCCTTTCTGTATGCTGGGTACCAAGATTGTCCGAAATCTAAGGTCCATAATTGTACAAACTAAATTCCCCAATACCTCTGAGTTGACCATACTCTTTAATTGGGCTCTTACTTTACTGTCATGCAGATAAGTCAATATAAACTTTGAACATCAACTTTTTTCCCATCTTCATGCATGCATACTCAGGTTACAAAACAGTGTGCTTCCTTTGCAAAATTTAATGATGATTTATCACAAATTAACAGAGTTTACTATGAAAACGTGATAGTCTTTGAAATGATTCTTGTGAAACTGGTGATGTGAGGTTTAGGAGTCTAATTGAAATGAGAACTGGACTGATTGCGATATGGTCCTTCTCAAACAGAACAATTTTTTCCTTTAGCAAACATCAATCTAACTTTGAGCCTGTTTTAAAATTGTAATTGGAAATTAATTCTTAAATTTTAAATTACAGCATTCATGAAATCTCTTTTATTGCCAAAAATGTCAATGATTGAAATGCTTAAGTTTTAATTTTTCCATAGGGTACAAGGTTCGGAAGGTCCAATATTGAAGCAAATGTTTTACTAAGTTCAGTAAGTAACACAGATATGATAAGGCATGTGTAGTAAAAAAGCCACAATAAAATTTATTGGAGCACCCGTATTGTACTGCTCGACAACAGACATTGTACAAGAAATAAGGGGAATGAGCAAAAGGTCAAGGTCAATTTAAAGCATAATTCCAAAAGACGTATGCGTGGCCGGCTATACACTAAACTTTAATGGCTAGTATACTTAATGATATACCTATAGTATTCAAGTGCAGAAATTAGCTGTCAGAAATAAACTTAAGAATGTAACTGCAAAATCATATTACACCGAGACAGACGAGACGACTAGTCAGGTAAATATAGACGACAGCTCAAAGCACCGCTCCTGCATACATTAATACTTCCTTACCAGCATTAACACTAAGAAATCATATATGGATAAAAATTATGCAAGGATTTGAAGGATGATTTTCTCCTTCTTTTCTGAAATGCGAGTAGGCTCTCGTGACTGAGATACAACTGACTCGACAGACACTACGCACCTGTTTAGATTATGCACAGTTTATGAATAATTTGTCTGTATGGTACAAGTACACTGTCTGTTATGCCCTGTGGGAAAACATATATCATTGCAATTTAAAACCTACAAACAGGTTAAAAATTAGGCAGTGAATACTGCACACATGGACACTGCATTAAAGTACAGATCCAGGCATGTTCATAATGCACCTGTATTTTTATACTGAGCTATATATAACATATAAGTATTAAACATCAGTTCACTACTACTCAAATTTCATCCTTTATTCCCTTCGAGCAGATATATATATGTATCACCTATAATTTAATTGTGCTTTCAACTTATGGTAAGACATAAATTTAGAAACTAAATATTTATACTTTTGATTTTTATACTGCTACAAATACATGTTTGAATAATAATTTAAACATATTTTTTTATCAAACTTACATTAAAATAAGAATGCAAAAGAATTTCAAAAGATTATTATTTTAATTTCAATATATTAAATCAATTCAACCATAAAATCAATTTGCAGCTAAGTCATTGTGACTTAATTGTTAGACAATTTATTACTCACCTTGACTATCATATATAAGTTTAATCCAAACTTACATTCCACACAGAAGTTCAGTGTACATTAGGAAACTTTTATGATACTAAACTAACAATATCATATTACTCTCTATAGCACAGTTACAGTTAAAACAGCATATGATTAAATCTAGTATTCAACATTTTGACTGATAGGCATTCTGGCTACAACCAAAACTGATTTGGGGTTAAGATTTTAAAGTTATTTTTTATAAAACTTCAGAAAATAAATGATTAACATTTACCTGTGAAAGTTCAAACAGCTTGAGAACTTGTCAATTTTAGAAATTATTCACTACATAAAAGATTAAGTAGCTACACACACACATTAATATCAGAATAAATCCCACATTTCACAATCTGATGGCTGTGTCAACACACAACTAAGATATAGAGACCTTCAGTGGTCAGTTTGTCTGGCTCTACAGGTGTAATGGACACTGAACAGCCTGATTATTCATAGGACCAAAGTCACCCTAAGGCGACTATGTCTGGACCATCATGACATGGCTAGATGGCTATGCAATGGTCACTGCTAGGCTGCTCAAAGGTCAAGTAACCTGATAGGTCAGATTACTGATAATGTCCATAAAATACAAGGTTGTCAGATCTGTGCTGATGAGTGACCACAGGTGACCACATAGGTGACCAGACCATGTTCTCTAGTAAATACACAGCTAGTTGTAATGGCACAGGTGTAACCAAATGTCTCAGGCAGGCATGCAGACTATTACAAAGTCTTACATACAGTCTCAGGAAGGCACAGACTCTCTTATATAACATATAGTCTTAGGAAGGCACAGACACAGACTCTCTTATATAAGATATAGTCTCAGGAAGGCACAGACAGTTAAGATTGTCTCAATCTGTGGAAGATTTAGGTTCAGATATGGTCTCAGTAAACTCAGAAAGGCAAAGTATTCTTAAAGCTTATATTCTCTCAGACAGCCAGACTTAATTTATATGTCATACATGCATCATCCCAAGAAGGCAAAGGCTTTTAAGCCTATATTAAATCAATTAAATATTATCAAGTAGTCAAGAGACTTTGACTTACATCAAACATATTATAGTCTAATAAAGGCAAAGAATTTTAAGCTCACAATGTCTCAAGCATGCAGTCAGAAACTTGGCTTGCATATATGTGTAGCGGGATTTGACTGGGTCGATCATCGGTGACCAGGTAGCTCAGTCGGTAGAGCACTCTGCTAGTATTCTGAGGGTCCCGGGTTCGAATCCCAGTCTGGCCGCTACATTTTCTCCTCTCCTGTTACAGAATTGGCGCCCAACTAAATAACCCACGGTGGTGGTGTTTGGAAGGGTCTCGTATGTCTTCGGAAGCGAAGACTTCGAGAAAGGAGGGAGGAGTGTAGCGGGATTGGACTGGGTCGATCATCGGTGACCAGGTAGCTCAGTCGGTAGAGCACTCGGCTAGTATTCTGAGGGTCCCGGGTTCGAATCCCGGTCTGGCCGCTACATTTTCTCCTCTCCTGTTACATATGAATTGTCTCAAAAAGGTAAAGAATCAGTCTTCTATTGTTTCAAGCAGTGAAATTTAGGCATGTATTTTCCAATGACATTGCTTATGGTGTCTGGAAGAAAAAGACTTGGGCTTATAATTGTCTAAGGAAGCAATGGAGGCTTCTTGAGAAACAGAAAGGCAAAGAATTTTGGCTTGTATTGCCTAAGGAAAGCAAACACGAAGCATTTTTGTCTAAGGCAAAACCAGAACTAGGCTAATCATTATTTGTAGCAGACTGACTTGCACTTACATTGTCTCAGAATGACAAGTATACATTCTTTAGTTTTAAAATACTGTCTCCATTGGAAAGAAAAAAAGACTAATGCTTACATTGTATCTAGAATTTTTAGGCTTAGGTTTATACACTGTCTCTAAAAGGCAAACATAAAGCATAGGCTCGGCTAGACTGAGACTGGAATGCTGATCATGTCTCTAGAATAATGTTTGACACCCTTATTGCCTTGAGAGATGGTTTATTCTCCCCGAAAAATAAACGGAATGAATAAACTTACCTTTATAGATTTAGGATACTATTTGTCTCAGGTATATAATATTTGCATTATAAGCTGAAAATGTTTTAGTGACTCTTCGACCTCCGATACGGAAGTTGAGCATTGAATACACAGTCTAAAGAATCAGTAATTTTGTAGTGTTTTAAATACAGATATTCTTATAGTTTGAAAGCAAAAGTATTATTTCAACTTCCCATTCAGGTTGAAGGTAAAAACTGTACAGAAAAGATTTCCTGCCATCAAAAGAAAAAACCTCTGAAATGCTTCTTAGTTTTGTCTACATGGCAACAATGTCAAACCTAAATGATATCTATTCAAGTTATAGTAAACAACAAGAGATCCCAGAGGGATATTGGCGCCCACCAATGAATGATCTATATCTGACAAAGGAAAGATGGATCTTTTCTCTACTTTTTAAACTTTTTCAAACATACTACATATAAAATTTGAGACAGATCGCTTCAGTACCTTTTGAGAAATAGTGGTAACAAACTTCAACTATCAAAATCCAAGATGACTCCTTGGCGGCCATCTTCTTGATCAATCAGTCCCAAATCACAATATGCACAACTAGGGCCCTAGGGGAACCTACATGTAAAATTTGAGAAAGATCCATTCAATACTTTCTGAGAAATAGCGATAACAAACTTTGAATATAAAAATCCAAGATGGCTGCCGGCGGCCATCTTGTTAACCAATCAGTCCCTAAATGCAATATGCACAACTAGGTCCCTAGGGAACCTACATATGAAATTTGAGACAGATCCCTTCAGTACTATCTGAGAAATAGCCATAACAAACTTTAACTATCGAAATCCAAGATGGCGGCCTGGCGGCCATCTTGTTCACCGATTGGTCCAAAAATGCAATATGCACAACAAGGGCCCTAGGGGAACCTACATATTAAATTTGAGAAAGATCCCTTCAGCACTTTTTGAGAAATGGGGATGTCAAACCTTAACTATCAAAATCCAAGATGGCCGCCCAGCGGCCATCTTGTTTTTCCTATCAGACTCAAAATCTGTATGGCACAAATAGGGACCAAGGGTAACCTCCATGTGAAGTTTGAACATCCTTCAGTAGTTCTCAAGAAATATCGATAACAAACTTCAACTGCCAAAATCAAAGATGGCTGCCTGCAGCCATCTTTGTTTTTCCGGTCAGCCTCAAAATCTGTATGGCACAACTAAGGACCAAGGGTAACCTCCATGTGAAGTTTGAACAAAATCCCTTCAGTAGTTCTCAGGAAATATCGATAACAAACTTCAACTGCCAAAATCAAAGATGGCTGCCTGGCGGCCATCTTGTTTTTCCGATCAGCCTCAAAATCTGTATGGCACAACTAGGGACCAAGGGTAACCTCCATGTGAAGTTTGAACAAAATCCCTTCAGTAGTTCTCAAGAAATATCGATAACAAACTTCAACTGCCAAAATCAAAGATGGCTGCCTGGCGGCCATCTTGTTTTTCCGATCAGCCTCAAAATCTGTATGGCACAAATATGGACCAAGGGGACCCTCCATGTGAAGTTTGAACAAAATCCCTGCAGCAGTTTTTAAGAAAGAGTGATAACAAGCATTGTTTACGGACGGACGACCGATGACGGACGACGGACCACGGACCACAGACGCAGGGCGATTTGAATAGCCCACCATCTGATGATGGTGGGCTAAAAACTTACACGGGAAGAAAAAGACTGGTAACGATATTGTCTAATCAGACAGTGAAATGTTTTGGTTTTTTTCACAGTGATGTTTTATTATCACAGCCAATGCTGTTTACACAACTGCCATCTCTGATCACACCCATATATGCTTATTACAGAACCATCTATCTTCTGAGACTATCACCTCACCGTCTAGACACTCATTAGTGCTGTTTCAGTCTAGACATCATCAGTCCGTTTGTTGTGCAGCTGAAATACCAGACATTAATCAACACATCTAAACCACAGGAAATAATTTCTTTTTTGTTTTTAACAACTCAAATTTTCATATATTGTAAATTTGACACATGTTTTGTAACATTACCATTCATATATGTAAATGTTTGAGTTTCTCAGGATACTATGAAAATAATCGATTTAAAACGACATTGTGATGTCCTTCAAGACGCTTAAATGTAACATGGCTGCACTGGAGTACATGCAAACCAAGATGCTACTAATGTCAGTCAATGAGGGAGCTACCAGCTACAACACATCTAGTTACTAGAGTGTAGGACAAAATTGAATTCTTTCCATTTTTGAGTTATTGATATTAAAGAAAGTTAAACAAAAAAATAACTCATATATCTACATAGACATTTTCTTTATAATAACACACCTAGATAGCAGCTTGATATTGTATGGATTATGTAAATAATTAGAAAAGTATGTTTTATTCAAAAACATTTCTTTATCATAAAGTGTCCTTAACAGTGTAACATCAAGATAATTTTAATTAAATCATTAAATAAATTTATCAAAAACTTATCAAAATCCAAATAATCCAGTAAATTTCTATATTGTGTCATATTTTTTGTCCACACCCATAGTTACACACAGGCTGATTAACTAAACATAACCACACAACAAACAAGCTGTGACAACTATAATCTTGATTCTAATCTTGCATGTGGTTGACCCATGAACACATGATGATTAATTATCAGATTGAAACCCCAAGTAATTATACTTTTAATAATTAACACTATGCCACAGGCAGTATCAAGATATTCCAATACAAATAGATAGGAAAGATATCTGTCCTCTAACAGTGCAAATATCTCCATGACAATGGCTCAACTTAGCAATGATAATATAGAGATTCATAATGAACTATGACAATTGTTTGTAACCTTAACAACTGTTATCAAAAGGTGTGATAAAATAAAAGTACTGGGGACTTATAATCTTGGATCTCCTACCGAGAACACAATTAACATTAGAGACAGAGGACAGTAGGTGAGGAAAGACTAACTGCCCAGGATAGAGCCATTTCCAGAGTTTGTAGCAATCTCCCCAGTGTAAGGTTCCCATTTATGTAAAGTTATCTCCCTAAAGTTGAACAATGTCCCAAGTATGCATTGTAGATTGTGTAGCAATCTAACAAATGTGAAGCAATCTCCCAAGTATGTGGCAATCTCCCAAGTGTGTAGCAATCTCCCAGGTGTGTAGCAATCTCCCAAGTATGTGGCAATCTCCCATGTGTGTAGCAATCTCCCAAGTATGTAGCAATCTCCCAAGTGTGTAGCAATCTCCTAAGTATGTGGCAATCTCCCAAGTGTGTAGCAATCTCATAAGTATGTAGCAATCTCCCAGGTGTGTAGCAATCTCCCAAGTATGTGGCAATCTCCCAAGTGTGTATCAATCTCCCAAGTATGTAGCAATCTCCCAAGTGTGTAGCAATCTCCCAAAAGTGTAGCAATCACCCAAGTGTGTAACAATCTCCCAAGTATGTGGCAATCTCCCAAGTGTGTAGCAATCTCCCAAGTATGTGGCAATCTCCCAAGTGTGTAGCAATCTCCCAAGTATGTAGCAATCTCACAAGTGTGTAGCAATCTCAAAAGTGTGTAGCAATCTCACAAGTATGTAGAATCTCCCAAGTATGTAGCAATCTCCCTGGTGTGTAGCAATCTCCCAAGTGTGTAGCAATCTCCAAAGTATGTGGCAATCTCCCAAGTGTGTAGCAATCTCACACTGTGTAACAATATCACAAGTGTGTAGCAATCTCACAAGTGAGTAACCATTTTCCTGAGAGACTTGCAGTCTCCTCAGTACAGTATGTGGACTGTACAACAGAAATTGCTACACACGGGGAAAATTGCTACATGCTGCACTGGGGAGATTGCTACACATTGCACAACGGAGATTGCTACACACAGGGAAAATTGCTACACGCTGCACTGGAGGGATTGCTACAGACTAGGGAGATAGCTAAATCACTTTGCCACAGTTTCAAAGAGAAGCCAGCCAATCTCTAGAGTGATGTAGAATTACAAGACTTGTGGTAATTGAGTTATTTTTTTCTTTACAAACATCATCTGCAGATTTTCTCTGATTCCCTCAAGTAACAAACAACTACTGCAGATTTTCTCTGATTCCCTCAAGTAACAAACAACTACTGCAGATTTTCCTTTATCATTCGTTGAAGTGATCTGTTGTTGTTTACATACAATGTGGCTTAACTTGAGTCATGCTTATTGTAATTTTTAAACATTGCAGCCATTAAATGTCAGTGAATCATACTTTTAGAGATAAGCTTTAATCTGCAATAGTTGTGATCTAGAACAGTGGGGATGTCAATATAGCACAAAAGACTTTCCCTTAATTTGGCAAGGAAATACAAGATTTAAGAATTTAACGTGCATCCAGCCACTGGAATATTAATACATTGTTCGATCAGTTAAAATCATTATTAGATTTTAAATGTCAACTTCCCAGATAAAAATAAAATAAAAATTTGTTTGAACAATATCAAATAATCTGAAAAATATTGCAAACATTACAATTTGCATAATTTATCAAGAAAACACTGATTGAAATTTTGTGATAATTTGATATGTAAACTGCAAGCAAAGCTAGTGTCTGGTGACAGACAGAATCAATAACCCTTGTAGTCTCGACATGCTGGCCTAGCAAGCCTTATCGGCTGCAACACAAGTGCATTCAAGGTGATTCTCGGTAAACATTTCAATCTTTCAATAGCGCACTATGCATAAGTATAAATATCCCTCTATAACTTCTCCATCTATCATCACAGATAGCTAGCTCTCTCCTAAATTTCCACCTCCGTTTCTTAAAAACTTTTTGTGCCACAAAATGTCATCAAGAAAATGTGTACATATGTTATGTCTCTACAAGTCTATCAATAAACTTGACTATTCTTTAAATGGATAATGAGGTATGCCAAACTTAAAAACAATAAGCAACGAAAGTAAAAGGATTTTCATAATATCTAATTTCAAGCCTTTTAATATAATTAACCTGTCTTCAAAACGATGATTGATTTGGTTTGATAGGTTAAATGTCATATTAACAGCCATGGCCATTTAGCAATTTGACCTGTACTCTATGTGATGTGTTGTGTGTATGTTTTGGGAGGCTGTGGTATTTTTATGGTATGTTTCCTTGTAATAGTGAAACACTTGCCTTTTTTGAAGTGCTTATCTCATAGAAGATAACAATATGGGAATGCCTTTATGTGAAATGATGTCCTTGAAGTAAATGATAGTAATTAACTATGGTATTTAAAATGCAATTGTTAATCTACTGATGTTACTAAGTTTTCATTTCTAGGGTTCAATAAAATATATGACCGACAAGATGTAATGACTTTGTTTCCTAGTACCAATAATTATTATATTTTCAGGATCTGGCATGTAGTTGTTAATACGGGGGTTTTGAGATCCCAAAACGACGTGGTTAAAGTACTATTTACCGTCGAGTAGTCCCACCTTTCGGTGATTATGACGTCTCAAAAATCTCGTCAAATGATGACGTCACGATCACCGGAAGGTGGGACTAATTGACTGTAAATAGTAAATTACCCACGTCATTTTGAGATCTCGAAACCCCTGTATTAAAGAAAGCTACAATACCAGGAGTATAAACACCAACCAACAGCCAGTACCAATAGCAACCTGCTCCAATTTCCAACACAGAGATATAGTACTAGTAATAGAATTTCAGACATTTTAACAATCTGCAGCACTAACGTTGTTAGATTAGTAAAATGTCAGATATTTTAACTGCTCTGCCCCTAGTGGCCTCTGTTAACATTGTAACAGGTATTTATCATAGACGTAACAACGTCTTACATAACACAAACCGATCCCAAGTACTTTGATACAATCCTCCGTATCAACCACAATTAGACTATAATCAGCATCAATAGAATGTTTGGGTGTATAGTAGTATCTGTACTGAAAACAAACATGCTTACTACCTACTTGCAGATGAAAGCGGCAGATATTTTCTCCATCCCTAAAATTCTGTTTTTGTTTTAGACGCCTTCCCTGGGAATCGTCTGCCAGAATTTCAGCTACACAGTACATCAATCCTAGGCAAAATGCTCAAACTGTTTAATACGTCACATAAATAATTGAATTATGCTGTTAAAAATTGAGATATATATATGTGGATGGTTCCCGGGTGAACATTAAATGATTGGTTATAGCAGCCTTACACCAGCCATAACTAGAGCAGATAAAACCATCTTCACTAGTACTATAGATATATGCCTCTATACATACAAGAGTGTCGTACCTTAAAACTGTACATGTATAGTTTGAAAACAGATACAGACCATTTTTCCAATAATCCACTACTTGTCAAAGATAAGCTCAATCCACATTCAACAAATGTCCACGCCAATATCAAACAGATTCTTTATTAAGAGTTTGTATCAATGGTTTAGGCAATGGAAGAAAATCAGAGAAAAACAACAACTAAAATATAATCAATAAATGAAAGACTGTAATAGGATGAAAACAATAGTATCAAAAAAATTAACAAATCATATTCGTCCTGTATCATATAAGCAGAGAAATATTGCTCTGCAATTATTTCAGAATCATGAAATAACTTTAGTGATCCTAGTCATTTGTAAAATTACCCAATAATCATAATTCTCAGTGCACTAGTTGCACAGGTGTACAACAACTTGCTTCATTTAAATGTAATATACCAATTATGACAACTTAATACATTAACTGATCGAATCACCCACAGCATTATTGAAAACTTGCATACCAGTACCAGATATGATATTGCAACATACCTGGTATTGCTGATACAGGTATGGAAATGTTCTCATATATATACCAACTGCCAAATAAACCATCTCTTAAATTAATCATCAATAATTAGAAATGAAGAGCTTTTATCCCAACTGGAAGCTTGATCTCCATTGATGATACTATGAAAACCTTACCCCCAGCACTCTTCTCCATGTACTTTAGTGTCAATCGTGTGACATGGAAGAGCTCCAGACTCTCGTTAGCATGTAGCATCACAGCCAATCAATATCACTTTCTCCTGGCACTGTCTTTGTAATAAAACTTCTAAAGCAAATCTCAACTGACCAATCCAATAGTCTGTTTATTTTTGTAAAAGAACTGAATAAATAATTTTTACTTCTTTCCATACATCTCAATTTCAAACAAATAATATAACAATCAATGAACTCACTTTACAATGACAAACATACATTAAGACATGACATTGAAAAAAAGTATAGATTGTAACCTGCTGCTATTCAAATAGCTTTCCTTGACTAGTAACCTTTGGACATGAAAAGCAATCCTAAGCAAGCAGATTTTGGTAAGGTAGGTCTGATCGGCTCAGAGGAATCACACCTCAGCTTTATGGAGGCCAACACTGGCTCCAACAAATCAAATGGGTTTGCAACACCAGAAAAGGGCTTGCAATACAAGAAACAGCATTGCAATAGTTACCTGCATTTGCTTACATGGTTACATGTGTTTGTTATGGTTACCCATGTGCTTCATCCATGTCAGACAATCTGATTTAATTAAACAAGCTTCACACAAGGAGTTTTTCCTTAAAAATCTTGTTAACAATTGAAAAGTATTTTTTCATTTGGTTTGATCATTATATTAAAGAGTGATTGGCAGAAAAAAACACAGAAAGAAAACTTGCAGAAGTGCATTTTCCAATCTTTTTTGGGGAAAAGTGGAAGATTCTTGATAATTCAAACATGCACAGTTCAGTGATGCCAGATTTTTCTCATTTACTGAAATGAAATATTAATTATCATATAAGCTTCAATTCTGTAACATATAGGAAATGTTATTCATAATATCTGGACAAATATATCTTGCCACAGTTTGAACCAGGTAAGCTAAAAATTGACAAGATGTGACAATTAAAGTGTTTGGTCTAATGTGATAGAATAGTCTGTCACTTTGTGAGAGAAGAGATCTACATGTCTGATACCGAGGCCGTCTGCCTGCCAACAGCAATGGATTGGCCACCTCTGACCATAACTGATGTCTGACCATTATCAGCTTTAGTCTGGAGATGTTTTCCCCAACAGTGGCCACCACCAAGTCCCACCAGACATGGCCATACATCTCCTAAAACGCACATTGCATACACACTTCATTATCAACTAACCTGGTCGACTATCACCAGACTGGCCCCAAATAACTAGGCTCTGTCTGCGATAAAGACAGTCCACACAGCTGGTGGTGGATGCAGTATACATCACAGATTTTAGTCTTATTGCATCACAGACGATCAGGACACAAAGTTCAATAGATTTTCACCTATCAAGGAATACCACTCCTAATAGCCGTATGCCATTTTTAACTTTGCACAGTCAATTTACAACAATAACTGGACTCATTTAAGTAAGAAATAATTTGATTCAAGTAAATTTTGAGTATTCTGTTAGACTTGACATAATTTGCACTTCACATATATGCTGAATTTGAATAGTCAGACAATTTAAAGTCTAACATTGTTCTGTTGTCTTTAAATAAACAAGATCCTATTTGTTTATCAAAAGACAATCATGATTCTGATATTCTGGATAAAGATCGAGTGAGAAACTATACCAGTTGGATATTATATAACTCCTGTACATGTATATATGTGATATTATGTATAGCCCTTGCACATGATTAAGTGACATCATATAGCCCTTGTACAAGTATAACAGACATCATATAGCCCTTGTACAAGTATAACAGACATCATACAGCCCTTGTACAAGTATAACAGACATCATATAGCCCTTGTACATGTAAAAGTGGCATCATATAGCCTTGTACATGTATAACAGACATCATATAGCCCTTGTACAAGTATAACAGACATCATATAGCCCTTGTACATGTATAGGTGACATCATATAGCCCTTGTACAAGTATAACAGACATCATACAGCCCTTGTACAAGTATAACAGACATCATACAGCCCTTGTACAAGTATAACAGACATCATACAGCCCTTGTACAAGTATAACAGACATCATACAGCCCTTGTACAAGTATAACAGACATCATACAGCCCTTGTACAAGTATAACAGACATCATATAGCCCTCGTACAAGTATAACAGACATCATACAGCCCTTGTACAAGTATAACAGACATCATACAGCCCTTGTACAAGTATAACAGACATCATATAGCCCTCGTACAAGTATAACAGACATCATACAGCCCTTGTACAAGTATAACAGACATCATATAGCCCTTGTACAAGTATAACAGACATCATACAGCCCTTGTACAAGTATAACAGACATCATATAGCCCTTGTACATGTATAACAGACATCATATAGCCCTTGTACAAGTATAACAGACATCATATAGCCCTTGTACAAGTATAACAGACATCATATAGCCCTTGTACAAGTATAACAGACATCATATAGCCCTTGTACATGTAAAAGTGACATCATATAGCCTTGTACATGTATAAGTGACATAATATAGCCCTCGTACAAGTATAACAGACATTATATAGCCCCTGTACATGTAAAAATGACATCATATAGCCCTTGTACATGTAAAAGTGACATCATATAGCCCTTGTACATGTATAACAGAAATCATATAGCCCTTGTACATGTATAACAGACATCATACAGCCCTTGTACAAGTATAACAGACATCATATAGCCCTCGTACAAGTATAACAGACATCATATAGCCTTGTACATGTATAAGTGACATAATATAGCCCTCGTACAAGTATAACAGACATCATATAGCCTTGTACATGTATAAGTGACATAATATAGCCCTCGTACAAGTATAACAGACATCATATAGCCCTTGTACATGTAAAAGTGACATCATATAGCCCTTGTTCATGTATAGGTGACATTATATAGCCCCTGTACATGTATAAGTGACATTATATAGCCCCTGTTCATGTATAAGTGACATTATTTAACCCCTGTACATGTATAAGTGACATTATATAGTCCCTGTACATGTATAAGTGACATTATATAGTCCCTTTACATGTATAAGTGACATTATATAGTCCCTGTACATGTATAAGTGACATTATACAGTCCCTGTACGTGTATAAGTGACATTATATAGTCCCTGTACATGTATAAGTGACATTATATAGTCCCTGTACATGTATAAGTGACATTATATAGTACCTGTACATGCATAAGTGACATCATACAGTCCCTGTACATGTATAAGTGACATTATATAGTCCCTGTACATGTATAAGTGACATTATATAGCCCTTGTACAAGTTTAAGTAACAGTATATAGCCCTTGTACATGTATTAGTGACATTATATAGTCCCTGTACATGTATAAGTGACATTATATAGTCCCTGTACATGTATAAGAGACATTATATAGTCCCTGTACATGTATAAGTGACATTATATAGTCCCTGTACATGTATAAGTGACATTATGTAGCCCCTGTACATGTATAAGTGACATTATATAGTCCCTGTACATGTATAAGTGACATTATATAGTCTCTGTACATGTATAAGTGACATTATATAGTCCCTGTACAAGTGACATTATATTGTCCCTGTACATGTATAAGTGACATTATATAGTCCCTGTACATGTATAAGTGACATTATATAGTCCCTGTACATGTATAAGTGACATTATATAGTCCCTGTACATGTATAAGTAACATTATATAGCTCCTGTACATGCATGTATAAGTGATATTATATAGTCCTTGTACTTGAATAAGTGGCAATATAGTTCCTGTACATGTATATGTGATATTATATAGCCTTGTACATGTATAAGCGACATTATATAGCCCCTGTACAAGTATAAGCGACATTATATAGCTCCTGTACATGTATAAGTGACATATATAGCCTTGTACATGTATGTGATATTATATAGCCCCTGTACATGTATTAGTGATTTTATATAGCCCTTGTACATGTATAAGTGACATTATATAGTTCCTGTACATGTATAAGTGACATTATATAGCCCCTGTACATGTATAAGTGATTTTATATAGCCCTTGTACATGTATAAGTGACATAATACAGCCCCTGTACATGTACAGTGGAACCTCCCAAAACCGAACCTTCTCAAAACCGATCACCTCTAGAAACCGAACATGGATGTCATGTACGGAATTAATTCCTCTTTATTAATAGTATATAAAACTTCCCAAAACCGATCCCTCCCAATTCCGAATACCGGACCGATTTTGAGATCGGAATAGTCAATTGTAACTAAAATACACTTCTGAAAACCGGCCTTACCTGAGCGACACCGATAGATTGCATTGAGGTCTGATCAACCGACCGTGAAATACACACGTACCTGTACCATAGTTGTTGCATGCCATGTCCTTGGGCATGTATACAGATGTGAAGGCTATAGGTACACGGTAATTATACCCGAGATGGTGGTGTAATTATTTAATCATGCCTATTGTTTAGATATCTAATGAAGGTCTACCATGTGCACGCGGTTTGTTTACTGTAGGAAAACAAGCAGAGCTAGTAATAAAGAGAAAGTTTCGTATTCAAATCACACGTTTTTTTTTTATTTACATATGTAGTTGTCGGATAACGTAAATTATCTGTATGAAGAAGCCGAAGCCATGTATTGTTTTAGAAAATGACTATGTCATATAATGACCGGCATCGACTGATCATCGTGTAAATAGACCATATAATTTGATTCTTGACGTAACCGGAAGCGATCGGTCGTATGTAGGTTGCAGACGATCGCGAGAACATCCCCAAGAACATTCACGCAACTAACTAACTAAACTACGTTTATAAGCGGTAACAAAGTCAAGTTTGCTGTAATCCATTCCTTTTAAACGTATGATTCTCTCTTTTGTGATAACATTCACATTAACAATCAATATCGGTCGGTTTTAACGAACACTAGGCATACCTGCGGTGCACTAATGTAAAAAACGACTTCCGATCGATTAAATCCGGATCGTGATGATCGGTATTCGGTTCACTTCTCCAAACCGAACCCTCTCTAAACCGGCCGAAATTATATGCACCGACCATGATCGGTTTCGGGAGGTTCCACTGTATAAGTGATATTATATAACCCCTGTACATGTATAAGTGACATATTGCAAATTCAAAAGAAAATTCAAATAGAAATTTTCACCTGGACAATTTGAAGGGCTTTTCACCTTAAAGGTATTCTGGTCAAGGTCATTCATATTAACAAACTTGGAAGCGTTTTGTCTCAGCATGCTATAAGTCTAATTTCAGGTCTTAGGCCTTTCAGAACTTCACAAGAAGTCAGTAGAAGATTTTAGAATTGTTAGCCCCAGTAACCTTGGATATAGGTCAAGGTCAATTACACTAACAAATTTGGTAGTCATTTATGTCAGTATCCTTTGGGCCTAATATTAGGTGTCTAGGCCTTATAGAACTTCAGAAGAAGTCATTTGTAGATTTTAGGATTTTAGCCTATGTGACCTTGAATGATGGTCAAGGTCAATCATATTATCAAACATGGTAAACATTTATGTCAGCATGTTACATGCTTAATATTAGGTCTGTAGGCTTTCTAGATCTTCACAAGAAGTCATTTGAAGGTTTTAGGATATTTGGTCCATGTGACCTTGAATGAAGGTCAAGGTCAATCATATTATTAAACTTGGTAGTCATTTATGTCAGCATGCTACATGCTTAATATAAGGTATCTAGATCTTCTAGAATTTCACAAGAAATCATTTGAATTTTTTAGAATATTTCGCCCATGTGACCTTGAATGTAGGTGAAGGTCATTCATTTTATGAAATTTGGAAGACATTTATGTCAGCATTTGAATGCCTACTTGAGAAGATTTTTTAATGATTTTGTTGAAAAATTGTACCTTTGAAATTTGACCCTTATTTCCGACCGGAATTCGACGTTTAACAGAAAAAAAATTGATTGAGTTAATTGTTTCATTTTTGATTCTACATAATGTATCCAAAAATGAAAGAAATTTGTTAAGCCTTTACTGAAAAGAAGCCATTTGAAGATTTAAGGTTTTTTGGCCCTTGTGACCTTGAATATAGGTCAATGTCATTCACATTATTACACTTGCTAGGCAATGATGTCAGCATGCTACATGCCTAATATTAGGTTTCTGGAACTTCCAGCACTTGAGAAGAAGATTTTTTAAGGATTTTTTCAAAAATTGCACTTTTGAATTTTGACGCTCATTTCCAACCCGAAGTTGACATTTTACAGAAAAGAGGGATTGAAGTTAATTGTTCCATTTTTGATTCTACATAACATATCCAAAATTGAAATAAAATTTGTCAAACTGTTAAGGAGATATTGACATAAATTGAAAACCGGAAGTGAGGCCAGATCGGCCATATTGGATTTTTGACGTACATGATTTTGTTCATGGGTCACCTTCAGATACATGGTTTTAACATACTAAAACAACTTCTATCGTATGTTTTGCCATTTGACTAATAGAGCGTTCACTAAAATCAGGCAGAAGAATAATAAAAATAAGAAACTTAACGAAAACAATAGGTCTTTTCACCGTTTGGTGAAAAGTCCTAATTAAGTACTGGTTGTGATAGGAACCATAATACAGATGTCCTTTAAACTCTGCAGTTGTATCTTAATGGGTTTGTATCCCTAATAACCCCTCTCTACCAATTCTCATTTTAATCAAATAACATATATAATTTGCGACCAATTAAAGGCCTTCATTTTGTCACCATGGCATCAACAGACCTTTCCAAAAACGATGCTGTTGTACTTGGTATTCCTCTCAACCCCTATGTACCAGTTACATCTTTTTCTAACATCTAAATTTAAACAAATCAGATGTCTCCATTTTGTTAGCCATGGTAACAAACCTTTTCTAAAATAGTTCCCTGTAATTGGTGATGCCAAGATACACATATACATAACATCTTTATGTAATTGACATCATATGACATGAACAGGTAAGTACACATAGTTTATTATATACCTATTACAAGGTAAGTGACAGTATAAAATCACCTGTACAGGTGGCATTGTATATGCACCTGTGCAGGTATGTGACAATTTCATATACATTTATTAAGGTAAATTGTATAACTACAGCATAGGTAAAAAGCCATAGTGCCCGTATATTACATTCTCAATCATTCTCTAACCAACAGCTTTTTTAACTTTGCTATTTACTTATCTCCACAACTTTATTTTTAGCTTCAAAATAAATAAAACATCTTGAGCCGGTTCATTAGTTATCTATGTGATGAGTTGGACGTGATGAAGATGACCTCGGAAAATGAACATAGGACAAAACAGAATATCTAAGTCAACGTGGTGTAAATAATTACGGGGAACAATTAGGACACTAATGGAACCAGCAGGACAATTCTGATGTTAGAAATGTAGGTAACAAAAACAGTGATTACGAATAAAGAACTCTATGAAAAGAAATTACCATTAATAATATAGTAAATTGCGAATCCAATCGTGAAGGAGAGCTTGTTTTGTCTGATTTTCAGTGAATTAGGGGTCATTAGGATTGGAGGGTGGACCTTGAAACCGCACTCAGACGCTGTTGATGAAGACCAATTGCCGGTCTGGAACCTGAAACTGCCCTTGAAAAGAAACCAAACCTGCAGATGAAAAAGCAGGTACAAGGTTCAAGCGATTGTACATGTTGTACTTAGCTGAGCTCATAACAGTATCTAAAATCACAGACACCCCACTTCCTGTTATGGCAAGGAAAAACATGATGTGAGATTACGTAATCCCAGCCACCATTGAGTGGGAGACCAGGTCAATGGCAATAAGGGGTACACCAAGAGGTCATGCAATTTCCCTTCCCTCAACTGGCACTTTGGAGGTAAGGTCATTCATGACCAAACCCTGCATGTCTGGGAACACAGGACAGACAGAGGCAGCACCCTACACCTTGAATGTTGACTGCTATATAACATGCGTGCGCAGTATATTACACAATCACTGTCTGATAAGAAGCAAAACATTCTGTCCGATAAGAATCTGAAGGCCTTTTTTTATGTTTTCAGTGTAATCAGGGGAATCTTTAATTTTTAAGCGTTGTAAACTCTAGCTAAGACAAACTGGTTTTACCTCAACCAAAACAACGTCTATGATTGTCGCACCATATATCCGTGTCCATTTAATTACGACTATCTAAAATCTACACTTAAAATAACTGTGGTCTATTACAAAACATGCAGTGGTTAAGGATATATGGTTGTTTTGAGGCACTGAGTAAAGTCTGAGGCATGTTGAGTAAACTGACAAAGAGACGTGTTATAAATTATCAATGAAATGAAAAAAATATCACCTCATGTAATGTCTTTAAGAGTTTCTGAGTTTTGACAAATCATGGATAACGCGATATGTGTGCATTGCCTTTACGATATAGAACATTAAGTAAAATTTCTATAAATGCATGCATAATGATCTATATATCATACCTGTTATAGGTTGTACATACAATTCTACAGGAGAGAAATTTACTGCTAAAATCTGACACATGTAGGAAATATATGAAGTCATGTTGCATGCATTTGAAATGTCTGACAAGTAGACATATATCTGAGTAGCAGCGAGTACTACACACTAAGAAGGTATTTACATACATTTACATATGCATAGACGAGACAGGAGTAATGCTGTTACCGTGGTGTTGGCCAAGCAAAGAATCCTTGTGGAATCAGTCCACAAACCCTGTAATCATCCCAGTCCTATAGCCATGTCAGTCTACAGAAATCAAACTATTTTGGATAAGCTCCTTCTTCACTTACACAAAGTTTGTGCTTGGCGATAGCTTGCTGTCCATGTATACATGTGCTGAGAAGTGAAGCCGGTTACACATATACACACAGCACACAGCACCATGCACACACCAGTCGTTAGTTAGTCTGGGCGGTGTTTGGCGTGTCAGAGAAGGATTATTGTCAGTTGGTTGTAGGTAGACCCTATCCCCCAGGGCTCCCGATGCACTCCCTCATTCCACTGGCACACTAACCATGTCTCCCAGCCACACACACACACTATATGACAATCTCTGCTCAACACCCTGGGTCAGAGTTCATAGACAGGTCACTAGCAGGACCTTCCACTTCCTGTACAGGGAGAACAGTAGACGATGATTCATGCTGTCTGGCCAGGCTTTTTTTTTCTCTACCAGACAGAGGAAATATGAAATAATGACAGGGAAACCAACCCAGTCATACATGTATTCATAAAGGCTATTTTTTCCTTATCAATTTTAACTACGGGCAGTGGCTAAGGTGTCTGCAATGTCTGCATATTACAAGATCTTTGTTTGAGACCGAGCTTACAGTGGACTATAGCCTAGATTGTCATCAGTGCTGGTAATTTACCTATAATTCATTTACATATGTATATAGTCTGGCTTCAGCTATAGATATATAATATCATTTAGAGTGCAGGGGGCTAGACTGTCTGTATAGCTATATATTTTATATTATTGTATTACTGGTATCGGACCAGACTATATCGTGTATGAGACACTATATATATTAACATGTAATATCAATGGGGCAGCTAGAGGTCAGCTGGATCAATTACTGCATACTTTCAACCTCTCTATATAATAACACAATAGATTACTTATATATCAAGGGCTTGAAATGCATTAAATAATTTTGCTGTTTAAAAATGTTAATTGGCCCTTTAATATGCAGCCAGTTCAAATATTGTTTTTATAGTAGTTGGTTTGATTGGTTTAGTGTCCTATTAACAGCCAAGGTCATTTAAGGACTTGCCTGGTCTATGGGAGGAGAAAAGACAGAGTACCTGGAGAAAAACCACAGATAATAGGGTCAGAACTGGCAACTGCCCCATACAGAATTCTAACTCATGACACAGAGGTGGAGGACTTGAAATATTTCGGAACATCTTAACCACTTGGCCACCATGGCCCCTTTATAGTAGCTGCAATTTTCATGAAAACACATTGATTACAAATCTTTATACTTAATAAAACTCTCATCACTACTATAATACGTTAACAAGACTTAAAAGGAAAATAAGTTTTTAGCACAAAGGCAAGGTCACAATAGACCAGGCCCATTCACAGCTTCAACAGAAACACATAAACCAATTGAGAAGTAATCAAGGGACCACAGTGTAACTTTCTCCTATAAATTTCTTAAAATTAAAAGGATCAATATCAACAACAAATCCCAATATTAATAGTCATCTGATTTTCAGCAAAAAAAAAAACATTCTGTAAGGAACACAGAATGCATAACTAATGTAATTAACCTGATAAACACAAGGGTCCGTGAAAACTTGAGAAAGTTGAAGGGGTGTTTAATGAGATTGCGTTTAAACTTTCAGCAAAATCATTGCAACAAACAATCCAAAATCAATTTGCAGAAGAAGCTACATGAAGAAATATATTTTCAGTGTGCATTTAATAAAAGGATTTCTTACAGTATTATTGAACAGGCGGTCTGCAAAAGGGAAGGAGGGGGGGGGCTTATTGGATCAAATACTGTTATGCATTGGTGTACTGATATAAAGTTATGCAGTGAATGTTAATTAAATGGTAAAAAATTACCCATTATATATAACATATGCAATTAGGAAATAATTTGACCATATGTAGTACACATTTTTGTGTTATGTTGTATTTATTATCTTATGTTTAACTTTGACTTTAATAAACTATTCAGAACTTGTAGCTTTAAAATTTACACAAAGTTCTATATGAAATGTAAGATCTATTTTGGAGATTTCACCCAAGTGACATTTAAAAGGTTTTTTTAGTAAGTTTCTGTAAGAGAACAAGTACACATGTGGTCAAAGCGCCTTTATTACTCTGAGTGGGTTTTCAAGAAAATCGAAAATATATCAAAGAAATTCTCACAGATTATATTTGAATCCAATCATGTTACCTTGAAAATTCCAAATTATTACAAGTAAATAATCCAAGATTCCCACGCACAACTTGAAAACACGTTGATAGATGAGCAAAAACAAAGCAAAGTTAAAAACCCATTTAGGTAAGAAAAATAAACCCAAGTCAAAAAATCTGTATCCTGGTTTTTGTTTTATTCAATAACAACATGACTGTCTCTGATTTACTGACTAACCTGTTAATAAACTTACTGAACTTTCTGTCATCTAGCATGCTTGAGTGTCCATTGTCATTGCTTATGAGAATCACTCTTTTGAATCTTATTATGTACCTATCTTTGAATGTTATTATGTAACATGAATCCATTTTACAACCTTACTTGAACTTCTTTACCCTTACTTAATTGCCTTTATTTGCCCTTGTTAACATGTACCCTTGTATATCTTTGGTCTTGCTAAAGTACCTATCTTTGACCTTGCATATAACCTGCTTTTAGCCTTTCATAGAACCTACATTTGCCGCTGCTAAAGCACTTGTCTTTGACCTTGATAAAGTACATTCCTTAATAAAGTCAGACAAAAACTTTAGTAAGGCCATAGACAAGTACTTAGCAATGTCAAAGATAGGTACTTTAGCTGGGACTAAGTACTTGTCTTTGCCATTGTTAAAAGTACCTACATTTGAACTGATGTTCTATAAATGATAACAGTAATACAACAATCATAACAGACCGAGCTGCATTGACCACAGGTTATATCAAAGACAAAGCGATTTTTTATTTGTTTATTTATTTCGACATCTTAACAGCCATTATGTTCAGTATCAAGTTCAATCTGCTATTTTCTCTTGTATTTCTTTAACAAGTTGACATAATAGGAGACATAAATGTTTAGAGCAGGACTATGAGGAAAAGGAGCATGAACTTTTAACTTCAAATTTAATGTTCTTTTTTTCAATCTATTTGCAAAAATATTTGAATATCATACAAGTAGTCAAACAGATGCAATAATTAGGTTTTTTTTTCCAATAGCATGATGATTTAATGGCAATAAAATGACACCAAATTTTGACCATACTGATTACTATAGCAATGTAGCATATAATTTTCTTTTTTTCATTTTTAAGCTCCTGGTGTGCTTATTGGCTCAGAATTGACATTAATTGTGGAGTCCCTGTAATGATAACTCTAACTTATTATAACTATCTGATACATTATAATCTGATTTCTAAAAATAAACTTAATTGCTTAGACTTCAGGGCTAAATGGCTGACATGATTATTAGACATTCATTAACCTGATTATTCAGTCCTTTAAATAAAGAGCAATACAAATAAAACTACAGCTTTTCAGTACTTAAAATATTATAATAAGGTTATAAAACAGGATTGCATATGAAACCAAATCCCAGATTTCATCGTTATGCACCAGACAGGGATTTATATACCAAGCGTAGACATTTTAAACAGGAAAATAGAAGGTGACATTCAAGTTGGAGTAGAGACCTGGTCTGTACCAGAATTATGTACATAGAACTGTAATGTGCGTCTGCGGCTCTATCAGTGTGGCTAAACGCCGTGCATCATCGCACACACGGCAGACTGCTGCATCGCTCCACACCCGCCATATCAATGCATCTGTGCTGCAGCCCACGTGTGCACCAACAACACCAGCGCTATGTGTGCACAAAAATAACAGTTTACACAGACTGTACAAACACAACTATTGAAATGATACCATATATACATTACCAAGCACATGTCATATTATTTTTTTCAAACATATTTAATTTTTATTTTGATGCTTTTGTTTAGACGTTTACAGTTCAACACTGTGACTGGTACTGTAAATTATGTAAACATGAAAAATCAATTTGACCACAAAACCGACAGACAGACACAACATTTCATACTTGCTAACCATATAACCAGACATATACCTATTATCATATATCACTTTCCTTGCAGGCAAATTAAGCATGTATAAAATGTAAGGGAGGTTCAAATATCATGAAAATTTGGTGAACTTATGACAAACTCATCACGGTGTATATTAAAGCCCAATCTGACCACAAAGCAGACAGCCGGAGTTATCATACTTATTGAACTAACAAATTATGCAACCCAGACAGGCACGAATTATAATATCGTTTGATTTTGTTGGCTTGCTATTGGACAATGGCTTCAGGATAGGAATATCAACAGACAGCATGCATAACCATAACAAAAAAGTTCCATGATCTTCTATACTATAGAGGAATCAGAAAGCTGACAGACACCCAGACAAAATAGTTTTTATGATTTTTCCTCGGCAGTCTGATGACATTACTTTTGTTTGTTATATCTCAGACACCATTTATCACAAAAACAGTAGGAATAAACAGTCCTGTCAAAAACTGCATTGGTTTTAAATCTGATAGATATCTATACAGAGTACACACTACCCATCCTACAGCATTAAATATATCTTCTGTCTGAAACATTTTAGACCTGCATTACAAGTGTACCACTTAATCCTGCAAAACAGCCTGCATCACAAGAGTACCACTTAATCCTGCAAAACAGCCTGCATCACAAGAGTACCATTTAATCCTGCAAAACAGCCTGCATCACAAGAGTACCACTTAATCCTGCAAAACAGCCTGCATCACAAGAGTACCATTTAATCCTGCAAAACAGCCTGCATTAAAAGCGTACCACTTAATTCTGCAAAACAGCCTGCATTACAAGTGTACCACTAAGTCTGGCAAAACAGCCTCCATTACAAGTGTACCACTTAATCCTGCAAAACAGCCTGCATTACAAGTGTACCACTAAACCTATGTACCATTTAAGAATGCAAAACAGCCTGCATCACAAAGGTACCACTTTATCCTACAAAACAGCCTGCATTAAGTGTACCACTACATTTGTGTGCCACTTAATCCTGCAAAAAAGCCTGCATCACAAGTGTACCACTAAATCCTACAAAACAGCCTGCATCTAAGGGTGTCCCATTGTATCCTGCAAAACAGCCTGCATCACAAGTGTACCACTAAATTCTACAAAACAGCCTGCATCACAAGTGTACCACTAAATCTGTGTACCACTTATCCTGCAAAACAGCCTGAATCACAAATGTACCACTTCATCTATGTACAACTAAATCCACAAAACAACCTGCCTTTCATTGACTGAACAACCCCAATCCTGCTAAACAACCTGCCTAACACTGACTGTACCACCCCAATCGGACCACTAAATAACCTGCCTTATATTGACTGTACCATCCGAATCCTATTAAACAACCTGCCTTACACTGACTGTACCAACCCAATCCTACCACTAAATAACCTACCTCACACTGACTACCACCCTAATCCAACTAAATAACCTACCTTCCATTGACTACCACCCTAATCCTGCTATATAACCTGTCTTACATTGACTACCACCCTATTCCTACTAAACAACCTGCCTTACATTGACTACCACCCTAATCCTACTAAGCAACCTGCCTTACATTTACTGTACCATCCGAATCCTACTAAACAACCTGCCTTACACCGACTACCACCCTAATCCTACTAAATAACCTGCCTCACACTGACTACCACCCTAATCCTACTAAACAACATGCCTTACATTGACTACCACCCCAATCCTACTAAACAGCCTGTCTTACATTGACTACCACCCTAATCCTACTAAACAACCTGTCTTATATTTACTGTACCATCCTAATCCTACTAAATAACCTGCCTCACATTGACTACCACCCTAATCCTACTAAACAACCTGCCTTACATTGACTACCACCCTAATCCTACTAAATAACCTGCCTAACATTGACTACCACCCTAATCCTACTAAACAACCTACCTCACATTGACTACCACCCTAATCCTACTAAATAACCTGCCTTACATTTACTGTACCATCCTAATCCTACTAAACAACCTGCCTTACATTGACTACCACCCTAATCCTACTAAATAACCTGCCTTACACTGACTTTACCACCCCAATCCTACCACTAAATAACCTGCCTCACATTGACTACCACCCTAATCCTACTAAACAACCTACCTTACACTGACTTTACCACCCCAATCCTACCACTAAATAACCTGCCTCACATTGACTACCACCCTAAACCTACTAAATAACCTGCTTCACATTGACTACCACCCTAATCCTACTAAACAACCTGCCTTACACTGACTACCACCCTAACCCTACTAAATAACCTGCCTTACATTGACTACCACCCTAATCCTACTAAATAACCTGTCTCACATTGACTACCACCCTAACCCTACTAAACAACCTGCCTTACACTGACTACCACCCTAATCCTACTAAACAACCTACCTTACACTGACTTTACCACCCCAATCCTACCACTAAATAACCTGCCTCACATTGACTACCACCCTAATCCTACTAAATAACCTGCCTTACATTGACTACCACCCTAACCCTACTAAACAACCTGCCTTACACTGACTACCACCCT
Organism: Argopecten irradians; assembly: GCF_041381155.1. Taxonomy (NCBI): domain Eukaryota; kingdom Metazoa; phylum Mollusca; class Bivalvia; order Pectinida; family Pectinidae; genus Argopecten; species Argopecten irradians. The sequence goes on along the minus strand of NC_091135.1, from coordinate 48,245,441 downwards.
AACCCTACTAAATAACCTGCCTTACATTGACTACCACCCTAATCCTACTAAATAACCTGCCTTACATTGACTACCACCCTAAACCTACTAAATAACCTGCCTTACATTGACTACCACCCTAACCCTACTAAACAACCTGCCTCACATTGACTACCACCCTAATCCTATTAAATAACCTGCCTAACATTGACTACCACCCTAACCCTACTAAATAACCTGCCTTACATTGACTACCACCTTAACCCTACTAAACAACCTGCTTTACACTGACTACTACCCTTTACTAAACAACCTACCTTACATTGACTACCACCCTAATCATACTAAATAACCTGCCTTACACTGACTACCACCTTAATCCTATAAACAGCCTGCCTTACATTGACTACCACCCTAATCCTACTAAACAACCTGTCTTACATTGACTACCATCCTAATCCTACTAAACAACCTACATTACATTGACTACCACCCTAATCCTACTAAATAACCTGTCTCACACTGACTACCACCCTAAACCTACTAAATAACCTGTCTCACACTGACTATCACCCTAATCCTACTAAATAACCTGCCTTACATTTACTGTACCACCCTAATCCTACTAAACAACCTACCTCACATTGACTACCACCCTAATCCTACTAAACAACCTACCTTCCATTGACTACCACCTTAATCCTACAAAACAACCTACCTCACATTGACTACCACCCTAATCCTACTAAACAACCTGTCTTACATTGACTACCATCCTAATCCTACTAAATAACCTGCCTTACATTGACTACCACCCTAATCCTACTAAACAACCTGCCTTACATTGACTACCACCCTAATCCTACTAAACAACCTACCTCACATTGACTACCACCCTAATCCTAATAAACAGCCTGCCTTACATTGACTACCATCCTAATCCTACTAAACAACCTACCTTACACTGACTACCATCCTAATCCTAGTAAATAACCTACCTCACATTGACTACCACCCTAATCCTACTAAACAACCTGCCTTACATTGACTACCACCCTAATCCTACTAAACAACCTGCCTTACATTGACTACCACCCTAATCCTACTAAACAACCTACCTCACATTGACTACCACCCTAATCCTACTAAACAACCTGCCTTACATTGACTACCACCCTAATCCTACTAAACAACCTACCTTACATTGACTACCACCCTAATCCTACTAAACAACCTGCCTTACATTTACTGTACCATCATAATCCTACTAAACAACCTGCCTTACACTGACTACGATCCTAATCCTACTAAACAACCTGCCTTACACCGACTACCACCCTAATCCTACTAAATAACCTGTCTCACATTGACTACCACCCTAAACCTACTAAACAACCTGCCTTACACTGACTGTACCACCCCAATCCTACCACTAAATAACCTGCCTTACATTTACTGTACCATCATAATCCTACTAAACAACCTGCCTTACACTGACTACCATCCTAATCCTACTAAATATCCTGCCTCACATTGACTACCACCCTAATCCTACTAAATAACCTGCCTCACATTGACTACCACCCTAATCCTACTAAATAACCTGCCTTACATTGACTACCACCCTAAACCTACTAAACAACCTGTCTTACATTAACTGTACCACCCTATTCCTACTAAAAAACCTACCTTACATTGACTACCACCCTAATCCTACTAAATAACCTGTCTCACACTGACTACCACCCTAAACCTACTAAATAACCTGCCTCACATTGACTACCACCCTAATCCTACTAAAAATAACCTGTCTCACACTGACTACCACCCTAATCCTACTAAATAACCTGTCTCACATTGACTACCACCCTAATCCTACTAAATAACCTGCCTTACATTGACTACCACCCTAAACCTACTAAACAACCTGTCTTACATTAACTGTACCACCCTATTCCTACTAAAAAACCTACCTTACATTGACTACCACCCTAATCCTACTAAATAACCTGTCTCACACTGACTACCACCCTAAACCTACTAAATAACCTGCCTCACATTGACTACCACCCTAATCCTACTAAATAACCTGTCTCACACTGACTACCACCCTAATCCTACTAAATAACCTGTCTCACACTGACTACCACCCTAATCCTACTAAATAACCTGCCTAACATTGACTACCACCCTAACCCTACTAAATAACCTGCCTAACATTGACTACCACCCTAATCTTACTAAATAACCTGCCTAACATTGACTACCACCCTAGCCTTACTAAATAACCTGCCTAACATTGACTACCACCCTAATCCTACTAAATAACCTGTCTAACATTGACTACCACCCTAGCCCTACTAAATAACCTGCCTAACATTGACTACCACCCTAATCCTACTAAATAACCTGCCTTACATTGACTACCACCCTAACCCTACTAAATAACCTGTCTCACATTGACTACCACCCTAATCCTACTAAATAACCTGCCTAACATTGACTACCACCCTAATCCTACTAAATAACCTGTCTCACATTGACTACCACCCTAATCCTACTAAATAACCTGCCTAACATTGACTACCACCCTAACCCTACTAAATAACCTGCCTAACATTGACTACCACCCTAATCCTACTAAATAACCTGTCTAACATTGACTACCACCCTATTCCTACTGAACAACTTGCTTTACTTCAAATGGTTTACAACTTATTCTTTTCTAAGAACTTTTTTAGTTTGGAAAAAATTTCTCACCATTTGGAAGAATCAGTTAAATAATTGCCTTACCTGTAAGGGATTACTACATTCAGCTGTTTACATATTAGACAAATGAATAAGAAATGTGGTACAAACTAAAGGATGTGTTATGAACACTCCTTGTCTCTGTTCTGACATCATAACAAATCATTACCATTTCAATTGATTTAGACTATGCAAATTTTTTTCAAACATCTGATATTCTGTTTGTGTATCAGTTGAAACACCATAATTTGCAATACGAGTTTGTATACCAACAGGAAAATAGTATTCCATTTCAGTGCTATATAATATTACAACAGGCATGAAAAATTTGTGTATAATGCATTAGCATTTCATTCTTTTTTCATTCCCCCAGAGATGTAATGTAATACTGAATATGTTAAGTTGCCTCACAATGCAAGTATGAATAAAAAGTTGAATTATAAAATAAAAACAAACAGAGAGAAACCACGCCGACAGATGAATATTCCCTGCTTTGTTATGCAGTTTGCACATCAGCATGGCCTGAAGTATCTATGTATGAATTACAGAGCTCTCCATTCAGGTAACCAGCGTACACACACATGGGCCGTGACTAAATTCTTAAGTCAGTCTAAAGCATAGATATAATGTATATATAAACACACTATAACTACATATCATATAAATGTACTGTTAGTACAATATGTGCCCTACAATTGCACAGTGAAAAATTCATTTTTAATTTATTCAAAGCACATATGACTACAAGGTGACACTGTGAATTAAGTAGTAGATATACATATATTTTCCCCTTAACACTTACAGATAATATTAAGTAACTGTCTTAATTCAAGATTACCCAAACCATAAAAAAAACATTACAACAGAAACTTTAATTATTACATGTAGTTAATTTATAATTGTAATTAATAATATTATCTAAAAAGAGAAAATGTACCATCTTCGTTTATTAATGATAAAAAATAAATCTTCACTTTACTAGTCTTTTTAATGACGCACGATAAGTTTATTAGGTTTTTAACTAAGAAATATAACACAGACAACCTTTTACTAGACTTAAGCTAAGGGAGACAACTTCCAGAACAGAAGTGAAAAAATTATATATGACATCAAGAAAGGTTGGAGAGGTTTCAACATTATTCAGACGTTTATTTACAGTAAAAATGGATCAAAGCTTTTATTTCAAGGTTTTTGTGACATTCTAGTAATGGACATATAAACAAAGTACCATCTTAAGTTGACATAACTGGAGTACATTGTATTCAAGGATTTATTCACTCTCCGAGGAACACTTTGTTCAGATTTTTTTATCATCATATAATAAAACCACATGCTGTTTGATTGAAATCTTCATTCTAACAAAGTTCATCACAGGGAAGAATTTTACCCTGCTATGTATCATGAGATTTGGAAAGCATTAAGTTACAGAAATTATGTACATTTGTTTTGGAATTATCATTATCATTTTAAATCACCACCACCCTTTTTGGTACATGATATCCCTCCTTGTGAGAGTTGTCAATGTATTTGTTCATTGTTAGAATCCCGGCAGCTAAGTCATGATTGTAATAGGTCAAAAAGGAAAAGTGTTGTACATGTGTTTAAAACAAAAACAACTTAAAGACAGGAAAATCCATTTAACAACTGTAGATGGTATCTAAATGGTCAGGCAAGTGACACCATTTATAATAAATGTCTGATTAGGGAGTTGAACCGCCAATTTAAGATGGCATACCAGAAAACTATTAGACAATCTTTGTATTGCTGGCAGGCCAAATAAGGATATATTTTTATAGTCTGTAAAGGTGTGCCTTGTCTATGATAAAAATCAGCCATGTCATGAAGAAAGTAAAATTTGTCTTGGAAAGAAGGAGTAGAAATTGTACCCAGTGTAAATGTATTTTTGAAGTACTAGTTGAACTGTAATCCCTGGTGTTTTTTATAGCTGACCTCCAGGCACCTGACCTGTCTGGGTTGTGATCACACAATATCATACAAACAACATATTCACACAAGTAGGTTTCACTATAAGCCTTCCCTCATGCAACAGTTTGTTTGCTGTGGTTAAATTTGGCAACATGTCTGCAGACGAAATGCACACATACAGACAGACATTAGGACATGCACAGTAAAACAAACAGAGGACACCAACTAGCATGACACTGCAGATATTGAAATTGATTTTAGTTTTTCAGCCAGCTTAAAATTACATAATTTATGTCAGTTATAAATCAGGACTATTTAAAGTATTCTTCATACAGCAATAAAATGTGTTCATGTCAAGCTGAGGATATTTGTCAATAACCCATGTCTGGGTATTACCATGCACTACTGCTCCAGCTCTAAACCATATTTCATTAGGCGGTGAGTGACAAGCGTCCTTGACACACTGAAATAATTCCCTGAGAAAGCAACAGAATCTACCCAGGAAATTTATGCGATAATGTATCTGAACACAGGCTTAACATGCATATTTACAAATTATCCTGAATTTCTATCTTATACTACACCAAAACATTATAATTTTTATAGGCATATTTTTTCTTCCTTTTTTTTTCATCGAAAAAGAGAAATGGTGGTTAGTCTTAGGCTGGGTGGGGAATTATAGGCATATTTTTAGTGTTTTATACGAAATACATGCTCCAATAATATTATGTACTATCAGATGTGACCAATACTTCTAATAGACCTATTCCTCCCTACAATTCCATAATAAACTGCTCCAGTCTCAGAATCAGAAGAGTTTAAATGTATCTTAGGAATTGAATGTACTGGAAAAGATTGAATACTACTTATTGTGTGGTTGGCATGTCCGATTTAATTTAGAGATATGCTGAATTCTGACACGAAATTTGACATGTGCTGGTTATTCAGATCTATGCATTATCAAAGCTCAGACAACCAGCCAATCAAGCCTAAAAGATAAAGAGGTTGAAAGAACGGATGGAGGTGAGTGACAGATAGGAGATTCATCCTTTAATAACGTTCTTATCACACGCTCATATTGATATTGTAAGAATCTACATGATTTTTTTAATGTGAAATGATAAACATGTACATATATTGCAGAAATCTGTGTCATTAGGCCAAAATATGTTTCAAATTATCAGACATAAGTTAAATTACAAGATAGCATCTTGAGCACCTTTTATCAGTAACTGTAGTAGGCATGGATACTGGCTTTTTTGGGACAATATTCATATTTATAGCAACAAAATAAAATTTCATATTATTATCAAGGTAACAATATAAGTTAATCAGTTATAAAGCAGCAGACAATTCATCTATTTTCAGTTAATGATGTACATTTCACAAAAAATAAATAAAAATACCTACAGGGCGAAAGATTTCTTCTATCATCTGTAATTGATTTTAAACATTCAACATCCAAATTAGCCATGTTCAAAATCACAATTGCGAGGATCACAAAACATCTAATTTCAAGAAGGGCTTTAAAGCAGCCACAGTATATGGTCAATAATACAAAGGATGGACAAATGTATGTCATCTTAAATTACAAGATTACAGGTAAACTTATTTTCTCAGTAAAATCTTAAGAAAGAGGGAAATGCAATCTCTATATAGTATAGATAAGTGGATATGTAATGCTGTCTGAACATCCTTGAATCATATATCATATTTAAGATTTCCTTGGTATGAAAAGTCTAGACAATACATATATATTATTATACAAATATAGCGTTTTGATGAGGTCGATACATGCTTATATCGACCAAATAAACAAGAGGCCCAGAGGGCCTGTATCGCTCACCTGGTTTTTTGTTAGTAATTATCACAAGACTCTGACAATTATAGAAAAATAAGCAAAATTGACTCCCAAAGTTTTAATTTTGAATCACAACCATACAATGATGCTATTGATACCATACAAATAATATGCTATCCAATACATAGGTTCAGAGACAAAGTAATTTATATGAAAATAGTAGCCTAATTGACCTTTTGACCTCGCATCTATTGCCGTCTAAGGCCTCCGGGGGTCAGCCCTATCATTTGTAACAATTTCAAATCCCAACCCTATAAGGATGCTACCATTGCACTATAAGTGCTCTTCCATTCTTAGTTGCAGAGAAGAAGTCGTTTATATGGAAATAGCTAAATTGACCCCTTTTGACCCCACCCTTCAGGCCCCCGGGGGGTCAGCCCCATCATTTGCAAAATTTTGAATCCAAACCCTATAAGGATGTAACCATTGCATTATGAGCGTAATCCCATGTTAAGTTGCAGAGAAAAAGTCATATATATATGGAAATTGACCACTTTTGACACCGCCCCTCAGGCCCCCGGGGGGTCAGCCCTATCATTTGCACAATTTTGAATCCCCACACTATAAGGATACTACCATTGTATTATGGGTGCTATACCGTGCTTAGTTTCAGAGAAGAAGTCGTTTAAATGGAAATTGCCAAATTGGCCACTTTCGACCCCGCCCCTCAGGCCCCCTGGGGGTCAGCCCCATCATTTGCACAATTTTGAATCCCCACCCTATAAAGATGCCACCATTGCATTATGGGTGCTATACCATGCTTAGTTTCAGAGAAGAAGTTGTTTATATGGAAATAGCCAAATTGGCCCCTTTTGACCCCGCCCCTCAGGCCCCCCGGGGGTCAGCCACATCATTTGTACAATTTTGAATCCCCAACCTATAAAGATACTACCATTGCATTATGAGTGCTATATCATGCTTAGTTTCAGAGAAGAAGTCGTTTATATGGAAATAGCCAAATTGACCCCATTTGACCCCGCCCCTCAGGCCCCCAGGGGGTCAGCCCCATCATTTGTACAATTTTGAATCCCCACCCTATAAGGATGCTACCATTACATTATGGGTGCTATCCCATGCTTGGTTTCAGAGAAGAAGTCGTTTATATGGAAATAGCCAAATTGACCCCTTTTGGCCCCGCCCCTCAGGCCCCCGGGGGGTCAGCCACATCATTTGTACAATTTTTAATCCCCACTCTATAACGATACTACCATTGCATTATGAGTGCTATCTCATGCTTAGTCAGAGAAGAAGTCGTTTATATGGAAATAGCCAAATTGACCCCATTTGACCCCGCCCCTCAGGCCCCCGGGGGTCAGCCCCATCATTTGTACAATTTTGAATCCCCACCCTATAAGGATGCTACCATTGCATTATGGATGCTATCTCATGCTTGGTTTCAGAGAAGAAGTCGTTTATATGGAAATAGCCAAATTGACCCCATTTGACCCCGTCCCTCAGGCCCCTGGGGGGTCAGCCCCATCATTTGTACAATTTTGAATCCCCACCCTATAAGGATGCTACCATTGCATTATGGATGCTATCTCATGCTTGGTTTCAGAGAAGAAGTCGTTTATATGGAAATAGCCAAATTGACCCCTTTTGGCCCCGTCCCTCAGGCCCCTGGGGGGTCAGCCCCATCATTTGTACAATTTTGAATCCCCACCCTATAAGGATGCTACCATTGCATTATGGGTGCTATACCGTGCTTAGTTTCAGAGAAGAAGTCGTTTAAATGGAAATTGCCAAATTGGCCACTTTCGACCCCGCCCCTCAGGCCCCCTGGGGGTCAGCCCCATCATTTGCACAATTTTGAATCCCCACCCTATAAAGATGCCACCATTGCATTATGGGTGCTATACCATGCTTAGTTTCAGAGAAGAAGTCGTTTATATGGAAATAGCCAAATTGGCCCCTTTTGACCCCGCCCCTCAGGCCCCCCGGGGGTCAGCCACATCATTTGTACAATTTTGAATCCCCAACCTATAAAGATACTACCATTGCATTATGAGTGCTATCTCATGCTTAGTTTCAGAGAAGAAGTCGTTTATATGGAAATAGCCAAATTGACCCCATTTGACCCCGCCCCTCAGGCCCCCAGGGGGTCAGCCCCATCATTTGTACAATTTTGAATCCCCACCCTATAAGGATGCTACCATTGCATTATGGGTGCTATCCCATGCTTGGTTTCAGAGAAGAAGTCGTTTATATGGAAATAGCCAAATTGACCCCTTTTGGCCCCGCCCCTCAGGCCCCCGGGGGGTCAGCCACATCATTTGTACAATTTTTAATCCCCACTCTATAACGATACTACCATTGCATTATGAGTGCTATCTCATGCTTAGTCAGAGAAGAAGTCGTTTATATGGAAATAGCCAAATTGACCCCATTTGACCCCGCCCCTCAGGCCCCCGGGGGGTCAGCCCCATCATTTGTACAATTTTGAATCCCCACCCTATAAGGATGCTACCATTGCATTATGGATGCTATCTCATGCTTGGTTTCAGAGAAGAAGTCGTTTATATGGAAATAGCCAAATTGACCCCATTTGACCCCGCCCCTCAGGCCCCCGGGGGGTCAGCCCCATCATTTGTACAATTTTGAATCCCCACCCTATAAGGATGCTACCATTGCATTATGGATGCTATCCCATGCTTGGTTTCAGAGAAGAAGTCGTTTATATGGAAATAGCCAAATTGACCCCTTTTGGCCCCGCCCCTCAGGCCCCTGGGGGGTCAGCCCCATCATTTGTACAATTTTGAATCCCCACCCTATAAGGATGCTACCATTGCATTATGGGTGCTATCCCATGCTTGGTTTCAGAGAAGAAGTCGTTTATATGGAAATAGCCAAATTGACCCCTTTTGGCCCCGCCCCTCAGGCCCCTGGGGGGTCAGCCCCATCATTTGTACAATTTTCAGTTAGTAGCCCATAAGGATGCTACCAGTCAAATTTTGTTGAAATCCGACGAGCGGTTATGGAGAAGAAGTCGATTGTTGACGGACGGACGGACGGACGGACGACGGACGACGGACGACGGACGACGGACGGGACGACGGACGACGGACGCCGGACGCCACGGTATGGCATAAGCTCACCTTGGTCCTTCGGACCAGGTGAGCTAAAAAATATTGACTGAGGACGTAGTCTGAGGTCGATATTTTTTCTGTGGTTGATATAACCATGTATTGACCGAAATCATAATGCTTATATTATATAATTGTTTTATTTTTTTTCTGGATTTTTTACATTTTGGAATGAGTGTGAAACTAATTAAGCATCGCATTGTAATTTCTGCTGCGTGATGACAGTTACAATCTTATGATTTTGTAACAAAATTGATTTAAAAATAACATGAAAACAGTATCAATTGATGCACCCGGTGCATGCGTGTTTGTAAATTGCATATTATACCTGAAGCTCCATGTCTTAAGAACACAGTCAATTAAATGTATAGTAATTGTTCTCCGTTGAAATAATCAACGTCAATGTCAAACATTTATTAACAGATTCAAATTGACATTAAGATCTATTCTCTTACAATGTTAAGTACTCCATTCCATAACATAAAAATTGTATACATACAGTAGGTTTAGCCTAGGCCAAAGGTTGTTACTAGCCAAAGTGGAATTTTGAAAATAAACATCAAACGTATTCACTATTCAATGGCTCCAGATGCTTAATGAATATTATTCGATTATTTCCTACTCTCCTATCGTGATTATGTTGAAAATTTAAAAGTTTAAACTGTAGTCATCAGCTGGAAGTCATCATCATCTTTGAAACCAAAAAATCAACGTCATCTGTCACATTTTTTGGTTTTGCTTCAAACTCAGGTCATCAAAGCCTTTGTTTCAAAGCTCCAGGAACACAAAGCATTTCGGTAACGTTGACGATAACGTAATCTAAAAATAACCATGCAATATACTTTTTCTATAAACTACTTCCGGAAAAATTGTGCAATATAGTTTTTTATCGGTGAACACGTGGCGTATTTTTGACCAATGAGAAGTGACAAAAAATCCAGAAAAATAATAAACAATATTGTATACTACCGTCATATTTTAATCAATATATTTTTTAAGTAACCTTGACACTGAATCATAAGAAAGTGAAGCATAAACCTGTAAGAGTGGACCAAATGCGGTTAGTGCAAAAATGTATATATGTAGATCTGTCCAGCTTAATGAAGTGAGAGCAGCACATTTCACTATAATGCGTAGAAGAATTTTTATATAGATATGTTTATATCATCAACACGTTACACTAGACAGTCAGTTATACACCTTGCCTTGCATACATTGACCAACTTTAAGGTACACTTTTCACACAAAAGTAATGCAACCTGTTGTCAAATCATTCATTCATCCTTAACAAGTCGCTGTCTGGAATTACATACCATTTATTATACACACTTCAACTGCTAGTCAACCATAAATTTGCAAATAATTTATGCTAATGTTTCGCTTGCACTGATTGAAATTCATTTTAAAAGGTAGAAATGAAATTAGAAAGAGCAAATTGATAGAAATTGAATCACCTACCTTTTATGACATCTTGTTTGTAAACATTTTTCTGCTAAGGTTAGTCAGATAGATTCGCAATTGAAAAAGTGTATTTGGTTTGATTGCAGTTTAACATCCTTATTTTAACAGCCAAGGTCATGAAAAGACATGCCAGGTGTACAGGCAAAAGAAAGCCAGAGTACCCAGAGTGAAACCTCCAACCAACAGTCAGTATAGCAACTGTCCCACATGGGAATCAAACTTGCGACCCAGTGGTTGAGGGTTGGTGGTAATATGTTGGGACATCTTAACCAAATAATTTGTTTCAATTGTCGCATGGAAAAGATACAAAAAATTCATTACAATTATTAAAGGACTATAACCCTAATAAATATTTCTTTTGAGTGTAGCAGACAAACTCAGACAAGATCATTTTATTTCCATTTTAATCTTGTTATGATTTCAAGTTGGGATTTTGTTAAAGTTTGGGTTTTTTTGGTGAGGGGGTGGGTGTTGGGGTTTGGGGAGAATATGCTTATACTTTACTTTAAAACCACCATTTCCATATTCAACAGCAACAATTGAGATCTGCTCATGCATGAGAATGTCTTCTTAAATATAATGATGGTAAAACGTAGGTGAAGTGTGGTGGTGCCTCCAATCTTACTACCGAGGATATACAGTGGTTAGATCTGCTCCAGGTTGAGGTACCTGTATAGGTAGTGTGTATATATCATACAGGTGTATCGGCCCATTGCTTGATTCAGGCAGAAACAGTTGTGAGCATCAATGCAAGTGGTTGTATAATTCTAGATACAATATCAAAATACAGCAAAACGACCCAGCAAATACGTGTTGCCCACTGCATAGAAACACACCAGGTACAGACTTCACCAGAACAAGCATTGTTTCATGCCCTCCCCATCAGCCAACACACAACTCAAATATTTGAACGCACTCCAGATTTTTTACATTCCTCAATGCAAAATGGAGATGTAAACATGATTGCTTCTAGTGAATGCTAATTCCTATTTCCTCTGCTTGGATTTTTACCCAAGCTAGTCTACAAATTTGACAAGATCATGACCCTTTACTATATAGCCAATATACCATCTCCAACACACATAAAAAATTACCCATAATTATTTCCTAGCCTATCCTTTTTGTGAATAAGATTTTTAAGTCCAATAATGTTAAAGTTAACTCTAAAATAAGAGAACCTGGTAAAATATTTTCTTTAACGTTTTTGGCATTGTGTTCTACATGATGCGAAAAACAACTAGACAAAATTTCAGTAAGAAAACTTATCTTTAAAGCAAATTCTCAAAACCCACAAATCCAAGATCTTGTCTTCAAAAAAAACCATATGCTGTATGACAATTTTCTACCTTACATTAATCCTATGCATTAATTTGGATGTGTCTCAGCTAAATAATCTTGTGTCTCAGCTAAATTATCTTGTCCCGAGACTACTAATATAGCCGTAACACGAGGTCCATGGGCCTCGATGGTCATCTGAAAATCATTTCAACAATTTATAACAGGAAGGAGGAAAAACAAACATTTGGTGAAATAGAAACCGAAACAAAGGTGTTGGGCAGAGTCACTATACAAAGTCTTTTCCCATTCCCAAAAGGATGTTTGATAAAATTTGGCCAAAATTTATTGATGAGTTTATGACTACTAGCTTTTTCAAAACAAATTCCTCATCTTCTCCTATTGGGGCCCCACCCCTCCTGCCCCATGGGTCAGAGCTATCATTTATATCAAATCTGTTCATATTCCCCAAAAGATGTTTCTGACAAAATTAGGTAAGAATCCAATAGGAACTTTATGACAAGTAGCATTTTGAAGGAATTTTCCTCTACTTCCCCTATTGGGCCCCACCCCTCCTGCCCCTGGAAGGTCAGAGTCACCATTTATACAAAATCTATTCCCCTTCCCTTAAAGATATCTTAGACCAAACTGGTTGAAATTATTTCAAAACTTTATGACTAGTAGCATTTTGAAGGAATTTTCCTCTATTTCCCGTATTGGGCCCCACCCCTCAGGCCACAGGTTGGTTCAGAATCATTCATACAAAATTTGTTCCTCTTTCCCAAAGGATGTTTTTGGCAAGAAGAAAAATCTGAAGAACCTGAAACACTGCATTAATTTCAAATATCAAATTTAATTAGTACTTCTGATATTGTATCAACAATGTTTATCAAGGAATAAATACAAAGAAAATAGAATATTTTATTCATGTTATTTCAGACAATACCAACAGGATTTTATATATATAGGGCATTGACTGTATTTATGTAACTGGGTTCTGGCATCTTAAGCTTTAAGTAGGTGGTATCATTTTCCTAAGTCTTCATTTTTGACATTTAAGGGGCTATCAATCAAATTTTATTCAATTGTTTGACGTTTGAAAGGGATTTTTGACCACTGATCTTCAATCATGGCCAAAGTGCATGTTTCTTATTAACATAGTGAAGAACCTGAAACGCTGCATTAATTTCAAATATCAAATTTAATTAGTACTTCTGATATTGTATCAACAATGTTTATCAAGGAACAAATACAAAGAAAATAGTACATTTTATTCATGTTATTTCAGACAATACCAACAGGATTTTATATATATAGGGCATTGACTGTATTTATGTAACTGGGTTCTGGCACCTTAAGCTTTAAGTAGGTGCATGGTATCATTTTCCTAAGTCTTCATTTTTGACATTTAAGGGGCTATCAATCAAATTTTATTCAATTGTTTGACGTTTGAAAGGGATTTTTGACCACTGATCTTCAATCATGGCCAAAGTGCATGTTTCTTATTAACATAGTGAAGAACCTGAAACGCTGCATTAATTTCAAATATCAAATTTAATTAGTACTTCTGATATTGTATCAACAATGTTTATCAAGGAACAAATACAAAGAAAATAGTACATTTTATTCATGTTATTTCAGACAATACCAACAGGATTTTATATATATAGGGCATTGACTGTATTTATGTAACTGGGTTCTGGCACCTTAAGCTTTAAGTAGGTGCATGGTATCATTTTCCTAAGTCTTCATTTTTGACATTTAAGGGGCTATCAATCAAATTTTATTCAATTATATAAAATTTGAAAGTACCCAACACTGAAAAGATCTTATAGCTTTTGTTACAAGAGAAGGTAATTGTTCCAACCAATTCCCTTGCAAGCTACCAAAACAAATCAAATACTACCATCTTGATATTGACAAACTGTAAAAATAAACGGGCGTCAACCCCCCTGACAACATTTCAAGACGCAGTCTAGAATTTATCTGAAAAGAATCAGATTAAACTTTAAATCAGGAGTTTTTAGTAGGCTTGCAAATCCAATTTCTTTGGAAATGTCCATTTTCATAAGGTCATATTAATTTGGAGTCTCAATAAAAGGAAGTCATTGCATTGCTTCAAACATAGGAATACTCTGTCGTCAATTTTGGTCTCAATTTGACATCAAAGAGTATTCTTCTTTCTTGGTTATTGTGGGGTTTTTTGTGTGTTTGAGTATCATCCTTTCTACACTAAGGTTGATTGGACATTGAAGTCTTTAATGCACTCTGCATTCTGCTTCAGTGCAGTAAACCACCTTATATTTTTATGCAATTAAATTTTGCGTATTACATGGATGATTAGAACATCAATATCATATAATTGCTGTGAAAATGCATGAAACATAGATACATTAGAACTTTATGAGTCTAAATTGCTAAATTAAATTTCCGTGAAAAAGGTTGTTGGGCATAAAAAACGAAAATTAAGTTGGCATGACAGTAAGTTGGATTACAGTATCCACCAGATTTGAAGGGATCTGGTAGCAAATGGGTTAAAAAGGGTCGTTAGAAATTCTAACAGCATACCTTCGACCTCTTCAGAAGTGAAGGAGTTTAGTCCCACTCATTGCTATATATATCTACCCATCAATCATCACAACTCCTACGCATTTTCTTCTCTTAATCAAAGTCGAGTTAACAAAACAATTTCATACCCTATTGCTGCTATGTGACCATAACTTCTGGAGACAATTCTCTCGTTAGTAAATGACAAACAACGACATTATTACATTCCAGGGGAATCTTAAAACCTTGCAAATATCATATTTCTTTGTCACCTGTATCTAGGTTAACACAAACACCTCTTAATAATATTTCTGTCAAAGGACCCGATTATTAGATTCAGAAATGTGTACATCTTTTTTCATAAGGGAATAAAAAGAGCTCCGTTAGGACCTTAATTTACCATTTAACTTGTACCAAGTAACTATCCAGATATCTAAACTGTACCGAGTATCTATCCAGGTATTCAAACTTTCCTCACAAAACAGCTTTCCAAATATGTAACTGTCCTCACAAAACAGCTTTCCAGATATTTAACTGTCCTCACAAAACAGCTTTCCAGATATTTAACTGTCCTCACAAAACAGCTTTTCAGATATTTAACTGTCCTCACAAAACAGCTTTCCAGATATTTAACTGTCCTCACAAAACAGCTTTCCAGATATTTAACTGTCCTCACAAAACAGCTTTCCAGACATTCAAACTTTCCTCACAAAACAGCTTTCCAGATATTTAACTGTCCTCACAAAACAGCTTTCCAGATATTTAACTGTCCTCACAAAACAGCTTTCCAGATATTTAACTGTCCTCACAAAACAGCTTTCCAAATATGTAACTGTCCTCACAAAACAGCTTTCCAGATATTTAACTGTCCTCACAAAACAGCTTTCCAGATATTTAACTGTCCTCACAAAACAGCTTTCCAGATATTCAAACTTTCCTCGCAAAACAGCTTTCCAGATATTAAACTGTCCTCACAAAACAGCTTTCCAGATATTTAACTGTCCTCACAAAACAGCTTTCCAGATATTTAACTGTCCTCACAAAACAGCTTTCCAGATATTCAAACTTTCCTCACAAAACAGCTTTCCAGATATTCAACTGTCCTCACAAAACAGCTTTCCAGATATTCAAACTTTCCTCACAAAACAGCTTTCCAGATATTTAACTGTCCTCACAAAACAGCTTTCCAGATATTCAAACTTTCCTCGCAAAACAGCTTTATATATTTAAACTTTCCTCGCAAAACAGCTTTCCAGATATTCAAACTTTCATCGCAAAACAGCTTTCCAGATATTCAAACTTTCCTTGCAAAACGGCTTTCCAGATATTCAATCTTTCCTCGCAAAACAGCTTTCCAGATATTCAAACTTTCCTCGCAAAACAGCTGTCCAGATATTCAAACTTTCATTGCAAAACAGCTTTCCAGATATTCACATTAATCTTAGTTTACTAAATTTTCAAAGCATGTTAGAATCATCTTTTTTTGCATCTGGACCCTTGATTTGTTTTTGGAATTATCACTATGGACTCTCCAAAACAATTAATCCTTCAAAACAATTCTGTCTTTTGAAACATTAAGGTAAACAAAGAAAACTTTTTACCGAAAATTTCAATGAAAGCTTATAGAAAAAAGTTGAAGTCAGTTTTTGCTCTCAAAGCCTCCAAATGTTACATGAAAATAAAACATAACTACAGAAATATCAATTTAAAAGAATTTCCAAACATCAAAGATGTACCATAAGAGCATCTGGTCTGCATGTCACAAATGTGATGTTACACATTGTCCTGCATCACATGGAAATCTATACACATCACAGCTCCAGGTTTAAATTTAAAGGTTCTTCCGTAATAAACTGATCCAGATCTCCACTTTCAACCTAGTATTTAACAGACTACTTTTTATCAAAAGCGAAATTCATTGCTCGAGATGATGGATCTTGTCCTATTTAGTGAGTTTCCTACCGATTTTCTGATCATCACAAAAGCTTAAGATGTCTGATTCCTTCCTGTTAAAACTTTAAAAAAAAAATATATTTCTACACAGCATTTAGCACAAATTAGCTCAAATAACAAAAAAAAATGTGCATGTGATGTGTCTGTTTTTGTGTCAAATCCTTTGATATATGCAGGTGCTGTGGCATTTTCATGTTACTTAACCAAGTATTACAAAACTCATTTATAACCATTCAAACAAAGTTGAAAATTTATGATGCTTCTTGCCTAGATGTTCTTTTAACAGAGAACCAAAACACCTTATTTGTTATAAATTTATTTAATTTTTTATAAAGTATTGAGCATAAAATATAGAAGATACTTCTCAGATATTACCTCATTTGTTTAACCCATACATATACATCTAAATCCTGTGGTTTTAGAGGAAGGCAAGTAACCAAAGTACCACATTGAGACTACTTTGATTTGTATTTTCAACAGAAATGTAACCAAACTTCAGAAGGTCTTCAGGCAATTTAATACGAGTATTGACAGCAAAAAAAATTGATTTTTAATTTTCTCTTGTAGATATACAATTCTACAATTAACATCATCTCACACTTAACTTTTCACTAAATTGCTTACAATAACAAATTATCTTCAGTTGATTTTTGTTTTTTAATTTCTATTATTGATTTTTTTTAAACAAATAATGAAATGCATCTAAATTTAATGGCTTTTGCACGCTCGAAAAATTTAAAAGATTATAAATGGTCTATGACACCAAATCATTATTTACTAAAGAAAGAAACTATGACGCAAGTATAACTTGCCACACAAACTGTCAAAGAAACTACAGCTTAACTATAAACAATATGGTGACAATTTTGATGAATTTTTTCCTATGTGCACCAGATGTTGAATATGAATTGAAAAAATACTTAAAATTTGAATGCAGTAAAAGTTGGCCAAGACAGATCGATGCAGCTATTTCTGGATCAGCTGGAGTTGAGACTGCCTCTATCATAAATCAGTGGTAATAAATGTTATTCAAATAGTGTACAGCTCGTAAAAAAAATAACCTCGTTATTCTAATAAAGTGTTTACCGCTGAAATACCTAAAAGTTCCCAACAAAAAAAATATATATATACCCCTATATAATTACACAGAAATGTAAATTCTCTTCTACCTATCAAAATAATGTTTTTAACTTTGTATAATACATGCACACACATTGATGGGCAGTACTGTATTTAACCTCCGCACTGATGATGAAGTAGCCAGCATGCGCATGAGATGCCAGCGTCAGACAATGTACCAGACCAATACATAGATAGGAGCAGATATATACATGGAATTATTGATGGATCGGCCGGCGCGTCGCATTGATTGCACAGTGTCCCTGCTAGCACTGCTACCTGACCAGACGACCCGTAAACGCACGCAATGTCTAGACAGCTCAAAACGACACAACTTCACCACTTGCATGGACAACATGTATTCTCCTTTTCTCATTTAATTTCCTGGCGCATTTTCTTCAGGTCTACTGAGTCAATACCGGGTGCAATGTGTCTTGGAGCTCAATAGACAGGCTTAGGAAGAAACACCTATATCACATGGACTTGTGGCAGGGGAACCTGCTAGACGCTGCCAAGTGATGTATAGTCAGACGTGTATGTCATCATCATCACTGCAGTGGCCTCATCTACTCACACGTCATGTCATTGGTGATGAAATTTAAACAACCAAAACAAAAATAAAAAAACATTTAAATGTAGACTATATTGTTTATGTGCAAAAGTTACAAATCAGATACTGTTAGTCAAAACAATCCCTCAAGTTTTGTATCAGCATACTGGAAAAAGCGATTCTGGAGAATGATTTACTTGAATTTTTTTTTCTTCTAGGCTTAACTAGAATAGTATGCACTAATATTATGATCTATTTTATCATGACACAGAACTGCTTATATTTTTGTATACTGAAACTAGAAATTCGGAAATAAATTATCACGATTGGAAAATACATCCAACACAGAAAGCATTCAGAAACATGCTTCTGAGCTAAATTACAGTCGCTTGATAAAATATTCTCGACAAAAAAAGTTAAAAAAGAATATGAACAATATTTTTTTTCATTTCTTCTTGTTTCATTGAAATATTTTCAAAAAGAATGTATTGTTTAGATGATGAGAAAAATTCTTACAATGTTGGCATGTTTAATTGATGAGATGATTGACAAAATCATGACAGAAAACAAACATTGAAATTTTGAGACCAAAATGCGCTAATTCAAATGTGAGATGACTATTCAGGCATAGAAAGGCTATGGTGACAGTAAGATAGTACAAGGAAAAACCTCCTGGGTGTCATTTACATAAACTTTACACATTAAACCTCAATAACTCCTCATTAGCATCATTGGCTAAGTCCACTCTAATCATCGGACCAACAAAGGGCAAACCCAGGTGTCGATGTGGCCACCTCTGGACACTTTTATGGGGCCCATAGGATAAATCTTAGATGTCTAGAGTCTGTCCATTCTCTTTCTAATCAAGAAATTACTTCATTTTTCCACAAACGTCAGTAAATACTCTATGTCATATTAATGGTCTCCTGTTAATGAAATAACACTCTTCTAAACTCAATCTACAAGAGAACCATATACAGTACCTATACCCTGATCTACATTTCTGCAGCCAATTACAAGATTACCTTATTTACATCTCACTGAGGAGATTCACTTATTGACCCGACACAAAATCAAACTACCCTCAATAGACATGAAAAAATTGTTTCTGGCCCATTTTTCAAAAAAAGATTTTCTGTACTCCATATTCACTAAAAGAGCCTACATTGAAACTTTATTTTCCTAATAGCAATCTGTAAACGGACAGTACATCACAATTAAATCTGTGATATAAGCTACTTTATATCTTCAAATGAAAAGTGAAAAATAAAAGAATTTTGCTACAGTGTAGAGAATTTTCATAGGATCACACATGTCATTAATATGTAATTTTCCCCACATATTACAGCTTTTTCAACTATTTTTATTTTTCTTGCCTGCTGCTGATTTTGTTCTTTCAGAGAATACACATATACCCAACTTACTAATACTATGTTCAAATAACATTCATTTAGCACATATTAATATTCCATGTCATATTACTAAATTATTAGACTTTGGCTCCATTACAAACCTACCAGGTTAATATGAATATCTCATTATTTTTTATTCTAAGACTGAACTTTTGATATCTTGAGGGGGAGTAAGTCAGCAGATATCTGGATTTCAGGAAACTTGAATATTTTAAAAGTACTGCTACTCAAGATAACATAGTCATATCTTTCAAAAGATATTTACCTTTTGTACAACATTGGTTTTTAGAAAGTGGGTCAAACTACTAACATGTAACTTTCGTTTCAGCTGCAGTTTTATTGATTTATATTTCAGTCCTTAATAAGAGGTTCACAATTTCTTGATGTACAAAATCCAGTGATAGCAGAATTTTATTCCTGAGCAGTACCTCCTCTGCAAATTTTTATGATATGTAACTGGCATATGATAAGATCAAAGATCAAAGTCATAAATTTCAGTAAACTTTTCAAAGTACCTCATGCAAATTCTACTTATTAAAAAAAAATTGCATTGTTCCCGAAACATTAGTAACTGACGACTTCAGCTGCGACCAAATGAAAATATATAAAGGCATACACAAGGCAAGAATTTAACTTTTTTTTTTTACCAGAGAGAAGATAAGCCAAGATAATTGGTGCTGATATTTTTAATATTAAGTATTTATATCTCTGGTATCAGGTTGTCTGACTTGAAACAGATAATTTGATGATTGAGGTTTGATGTCTACATAAGGCCAAAATAAGGTATTTGTAGGTCCATGGTTTTCTTTGTTAGTTTTTCTCGATCAACATTCACTTAAGTTGGTGTGTCTTTAAATGACCACGGTCATTAACAGGAGCCGATAAGAAAGTCATGTTTGTTTTTTGTTCCTTTATCAAGTTTGAAATCCTGAATTGCGTCTAATTGTATTGTATTATAGAGCTGCTTTCTATCTACACAATTTCTCTACAGTAATTGTAGAAGCAGACCTTACAATCTAACTACATTTAAATTCTCTAAATAAGAAACATACATTAATTTACATACAGCAAGCTTTCTTTTTTTAGAATACCAGTAGAAATCAGATCAGCAAGACAAAGCGAGGAAAAATACGAAATACCAGACAGTGCCTCATCATTAATCCTGGAATCCTTGCAGACAGTTTCCTTTTTTTTTCCTTTGAATTTTACTTATTCCTGGGGACTGCGAATTCGAATAACCTAAGTTGAATTGCTTTGCAATTTTTTTTTACATTTACCAATTAAATTGCATCTGAGCTGCATACATATATAAATGCATGTCTGGGATGCATTGCCAGGCACAATTTGCAGTTCCATTGTAAAGCACTTCAATGCAGGAATTTTGAAGAACAAATTAAGGCTATTCTAATAGATAAATGCAGTTAATTTAGGGTCACTTAACCCTTTACCACATGTAAGCGCCTTTGGACGCCTTTACCCCTTGCCCCATGTAAGCGACTTTGGACACCCCCACACCATCTCAATGTAAGCGCCTCTGGACGCCCGTACACGATCTCGATGCAAGCGACTCTGGACGCCATTTTGACTATCAATGTTTTGCTAGCTTCGTATCATGTGATAAAAGCTCCACCTGTGTTCAGACTTTACAATCTAATTAAAGACGTGACCAAATTTCTAACCAATCAAAAATCGGCACAGTGTTACTATATAAAACTCTGAATAAATTAACACACGTGTTCACTGCTTCACTCATGTTACCGGGGAGGCCATCATGGCTTCTGTTGTTGATATTACGGCAGATATTTGTAATTATAAGTACAATGTCATGATATTTAAATATCACAGACCTAAAACCATATAATCTGACAAAGATTTAGACGATGTTTTATTCAATTTGACCAATCGAAAATCGGACGGTCATGAAGAACGGCGAGGTCCCGTACTATCACCATTACATGACGCCGTGTTGGAATGGGCTGGCAAGTTTACAGCCTTGAGTGTTGATAATTTTGTTAGAAACTTGTTGTCAAAACTTCAATAAACCTTTAATATACTTCATTTAAAGTTGATAGATTATTTTCGTGCATTTTTCAGTGGCAAATAATGTATAAACATCCCACAACAAACACACTACTCGGAATGATAGAAAGTGAAAGTAGCAGTGAACGGGTCGTGAACCGGCACGGACAAAGCAGAAATAATGTTTTTCAGAGCAAATATATTGACTGAGCCATGATTCAGATATATATTAGTTTGTTTACGATATTTCAAGTAATTTGTGCAATTTTTTTTCTAAAAGTTATAAAAAATCGGCAATATTTTGAGTATTTCCGACAGAGAAAATCAACCATTTTCTGACCTGTAAATGTTTTTAATAATCTTTGAAGTCCTCATATCGAATTACATTTGGAAATGATAGCACCACTGTGTAGTTTGATTCATTTTGAAGCAACTTTATAACCAAAACATTTCAATCCAGACTTCAAACTTCAAAAAGTGCCAATTGAGATGGTGCATACACTTGACAGATGTTGCAACAATGTTCGTGTTGAACATTGTATACTTTTCTCATGGAAGCATGGTGATGCAGTCTACTAGTTTGCATGTGGTAAAGGGTTAAAACAGGTATACTAATTTTTCATGATAAAACTTTTAAAGCAGGAGCTATTAAAAGCACAAATCATAACTATAGACCAGTTTACAGGATGTATGAAATATCAATGCAAAAACAAATAAAATATTTTCAATATCTTGGACCTTGCCTTTAGTCACACTTTCGTGTGAACATAACCCAAAATATACATCTCCACATAAAACCGCCAACAGTCACCCTGCAGTTACAACTCATCATGAATTTGTCCTCAGTATAATCTTCTATCGTCCCTCCCAATCCCCCATCTCCCAACACCCTACTCATGCAGGTACTCAAAATAACACTTCCTCAACTTGTCACCCCTTGGGCTTTTGTCATTTTTCTTTGTCACTTTACACAATATACATGATGCCATTGTCTCCTAATTATCTTTACCAGTACAAGTATTTTTAATATTGAATTAAATATAGGATTTAAGATTGGTTCTCTTAATGATAGTGGTAAACAAGCTGTGACTACATATAGGGTACTATATATGGACAAATTAAAGATATGTTTAATCTAAAACTCCAAACATTAACAATTTAATATATTATAAGTGAATTCAATTGCAAATATTTGAAGGGAGACAGTCACTTTGTTTCACAGGTCAGTTTCTGGCATCACAACATTATCATTAGTATATTATGACATCACTCTAGATTTCTAAAAGACTAATTTAAATAAACTAAATTTCACAGTGATGAAATACCATGACAATGCTGCCACAAGTCACTTGTTCCAAACCTTAGGACTAAAGAAACCAAAGTCTTGTTCAGAACAGATAATTAATGAACGTTAGAATTTTCAACAGACAACAAATGTATATTTGATGTACTGACTGGTAGGCAGGGAATTCTCTTGGTGATAGTCGAGCAAACTTAGAACAGATTCTCACATCTCCATTCCCCAAAAATGAGTAACAAGAGAGGTGGAATTAATTTGTCAAAATATTCACAGAAATTACTGGTGTTTGTTCGTGTAAGCCGGCTGAGAACATAATGGGCATATTAATAGAATTCTGCACTAGCCTTGTCTATGGTATTATGTCTGAGATCCTTGATACACACATTAACTTCATCATATACAGTAGAGCTATAATTAGCTTTCTCCATTAATGATATTTCCCCCGTCTGGTTGGTATACAAGTTCAGACACAGGAAGCTTTCTACAGAGGTTTCTTACATCTAGAAAGCATCAAGGGACCAACTGATAGGTTCCTTCTCTCTGAAAATCCATTACAATGTCTTACACCAAATTTTAATACATTTATTCTTTTATTGGAATTTTTAATAAAATTCAATTGACTGAATTCTTCAGTAACTTTTTTATTTTAGTATGTTGTAAAATTTACTAATTGTCATGGCATACATCATTAAACTTAATATAGTTCCCTAGTGAACCAACCATGCAAAGATATGATAATGCTTATAATTAAAAAAAAAATAGCATTGCCATTATGGAAAGACATAAGTTTACAAATGAACTTTTATATATCAATCCAACAATAATTACAGTCCAAAAATGAGAGCAAGGCAAAAAAGGCAACAGTTTAAAGTATGGAAAGCAGCTGATGGAAAGACAAATAAAACCTATCAATATAAGATATGAATAAATATATATTGCTCTAGAATTACCACAAGCTCTGAGGAAAAACAAATTTTATACCATGGTGTGGTTTAAAACACCTGCAAAATTCTTGTTAGTTTATATATAGAACTATCTGACAAGAAGCAGACTTGAAGCCAGTATTCGTGAAGACAATTAAGGAATAAGTTACATAAATTGTCTTCATTGAAATATGGAATGAATCTATCCCTTAACTTCAATCCCGATCAGCTCTACAATATTGACATATATTTATATATGTATCCAAGCAAAATTTATGAATAAATTGTCAATCAATCAGCAATGTTCTTTTGTTTAATGTTATCACAACAGCTATAGTAAATTTAAGAGCAGTCTATGTATTATGCATATTTTGGGAGAATGTAGTATGTTTTATATTCTTCATTGAAGTTTTACGTCAATGAACCGTATGACATCAACTAAATCGACTGATTAGCCAGGCCAGCTCACTACATCATGTGATATGTTGATTTTGAAATAATACCAAACCTATGTGGGTAAAGTAAGATTTACCGTTGATTAAAAATGTTGACGTGATTTTTGTGACAACCAATAGGTAACCATGTACCGTTTACCCATATCATTTTGATATCCGCAAATATTAGAATTGACAAGACATTCTGTGGTAGCTAGGATTAATCATGAAATATCAATTTACCTTTATACTTACATCTACTGTAAAATTTGTACCTACAACATGTTATGATCCATGGTTTTATCTTGAGTATAACTACACTATCATCATGGTCATTAACATAAATAGTACAAAAACATTTGGCATATATAACAAATTTATTGCAGGGATATTTTCATTTCAGTCTGTTTGGAATTGGTAAGCAAAAACATCCTAAACCATCCTCTTAGAGTGGGTATTACTACATCAAATCCAATTAAACAACAGGCTAGACAGCGTCTATCTCACTACCTGTACATTAATGTATCTTATATAGACAATGATAAACACGTAATTTGGTTCCATATAAGGCTTGATTCCCAGGAAATAATCAGCTGCAGTCTGACATCAAATAAATAAGTAAGTCATTAAGCTTTATAACAGTCTGTAACACAGACCCTGAGACATACGATGTCTACAAATGTCAGTATATAGCCAAATCTCTATATATACAGATGCAATATTGCTTTAGCATTTCTTTGGTTTTGATACATAAATGTATATATTTCAAATGCTGATTTTTAAATTAAATTCAATGTATAACATAAAATTACAATTGTGTAGAAATCTTATTGTTTTCAAGGAAGCTATATTGACACACAAATATAAAACAACAAAATCTGGAATGTACATTATAAGAATCATTTTTCCATTTCAACTATAAATATTTCTTCCCAAAAAAAAAATTAAAACCTCAAATCACTTATGGAAAGGACCCACTAAAATGCCATGTTATACAGTATGTGTGTTATAGTTTGTCAACTTCTGGCTTAACTTATCATATGCTCCACCGCTGACAAATGGTATTTTTTCTCTATCAAAAACAGTAGCAAATGATTTAGTATTTTTCTTCGGTTACAAAAGTTACTTACTTTACACAATTACAACTTTAGAAAAGTTTGAGCTTCTAATTTTATTTCAAGTTAAAAACATTAATAATAATTAATTGCATCCCGAAAAAAATCCATGGCACTATATCCTATATGGAATGAAGTACTGATTGCGCATGCACAAAAGGCAAAATAAATTATTTTGTATTATTTTTTGTGCTAATTAGACATATATACATGATTTAATACCAATTATTGTTCAAAAAATGAATATCATTTATGCTCTGTCGGCGGTGGAGCATCTTTAAATTGATGCACATGTACTTCTTGCAAAGGATAGCATGATCTGATTATAGAATTTTTTTAAACTATGTTACACCAATTCCAACTTTAACTAATTTGCTGATATAATAATTCAAGATAATTTGGACAGGTCCGTTAAATATTGAAATATTTCATTGGACTTAATTGAAGATTACTGTGTTTGGCATGATTTTGCTACGAGTATAAGTTATAAATAATGTGGTACTGATCTTCAGAAACAGAAAAGTACATTTATACTTTATAAATGTCTGTGAAATAGAAATACTGTTATCTTATGAGTCTTTAAATGGCACAGATAGGACATAGATGATATAAAGATCAGAAATATTTTTTCTTGAAAAAACATTGATGTCAGCTAATTTTTGACAATGAAATGTAATGCTTCGGATGACACATTCAATTACCAAATATTCCTAAGCCTATCATTGGATCTAACACTGTAGCAACACAGAAACAAAAAAAACAAAGGAGATATACAAAACTTCCTATTTTTTTTTCTTTACTAGAAAATTGAAATAAATTTCTAAAGCTGGTAATTGCAAAGGCCTTGGAGACAAGTAATATGGCTTTTTGAGATAACATTTTCACAGCTGCGTTGCACTTTGAAATAAATTATACATCAAGCCGCCATATCTACAGTTTGAGAGATGTCAATAGCTAAGGAAAAGCTAGTTGTGTTGGGTTTGACCTACATAGCAATGATTACTTGCTGGAGAGATCCCTCCAATGCATCAAGCCACAGAACTTTTTTTCTTATATACATTAGTGAGTGTTGTAGTGCTATAAATTGTGATCCGCACAAGAGTTTCACATCCAATTACAGCCGGGCCAAGGAACAAACCGTTGTTACTCCATATCTATAGAAGTAGAATCACTACTAATGAGGCTCAGAAATTAGATAAAAAATACCTTGGCGCTGGATTCATGTTAAACCTTAATTTTAAAATAGACTGCACTCCATGCAGACTAGCGAGCTGCCATATCTACAGTTTGAGAGATGTCAATAGCTAAGGAAAAGCTAGTTGTGTTGGGTTTGACCTACATAGCAATGATTACTTGCTGGAGAGATCCCTCCAATGCCTATAAAACATGAACTTTTAATCTAGAACTTCTGCAGATGCAGTTTACAAATTACAGGACTGACAGTGACCTAGTAACACACACTGTTATGGACACACATATATATAGTAACAGCCAAGTAAAGCACTTGCAGCTCACTCAATGCATGCAGCACTGAAGCACTTAATATATGGACATTTATGCATTTATCCATTTATTTTGCAATGTACACATGGTCCATTTATAGACACATACCCCAAAAAAATCATTTTTGATGAATAAAAGAAAAAGTTTCCAGGCCCGTTTCATTCCATAAATATCATGTGATAAATGCAATGAATGATTGCTAAGCTCAATCATTTAAAAATGGTACTCAAATTTCAAATTTTGAATTTTCTAATGCTTTACGAAAACATACACCACTCACACAGCATGGAATAATGTAAATCCAAAAATATTTTTTGCATGATTTTGTCATTGGACTTCTCACCCGATTGTAATAAGGATGCAATTGTTACCTTTGTATAGATTTCAACTTTATTTTTTATCTATTTGTGCTTTTCAAAACAGTATACATCACCATGATCAGTTCCAGACTGAAGTAGTGATATTACTGATTTACCCAAGGAGCATAGTTACATTACCTTTGGAATTATAAATAATTCATTGATCATTTGATTGGTTCTGCCAGAAATTGAGTTGAAATCTTGACCAATCAAAGTTGATGTTTAAATCATGTATACCTCAAGTTTGGCTGGATTTCTTTTTGCCTGGAAGCCTGTATTAAAGTTTTGTTTTCTAATGATTCTGCTTTCACATACTGTACATATTCAACCCAATAGGCACCCATATCCCTATAAGCGCCCCTCTCGCTTTTTAGGCCTCAATTTCAATTGCCGGGGCATAAATAAAGACCAAAACTGTATAAGTTTGGGATAATATTGTCTTGTAAAGCACCTTTTCATTTTTTTTTCAATTTTGAAATGCCCTGGGTGCTTATTGTGTCGAATATGGTATGTGTAATATATACAGTTATATCGTGATAAGAAAGTCCATCAGTTATTCAAACACAAACATAATGTTTTGATATTGATATGATGTACGGCGCCACTCTATAGTATCATTCACCGATCTTCATGCATACATTGTTTTCTTCTGCAAGAAAAATTAATAAATACTACAAGAGCTAAAAGTACAGTATTGTTCACCAACATTCATTCTTGCACAAGTTGTACTGCTTTTTATTGACAAACAATTAAACAAAATACTACAAGAACCAAAGGTACAGTACTGGCCCTCGAGGCTCCCGATATACCATGTTGGGATTTAAATAGAATTGGAATTAGAGACTATGATTTTCACCTGGACATAAAGACAAGCAGTACCTACATACTGCATCTTTTTTTTTTTTTTTTTTACAGGAACTCCACTTCCCTTTAATGGCACTAAACCCTGTAACATTATTGAATGGTCATATAAGTATGCATTAGTAATTCATCATTAACAGGATTTCCATAAATCTTTACAATGAAGGCAAAGACCTCTAGATCATTGATGAATACTTTCTTTGAAATGTAACTTAGTTACATTGAATTTCATATCAGAAGCAATAAACATACGTTTTGATATTTGTTTAAGGAAAAGGCAGCTTTCAAAGTTGTTTATGTGACCTTGTGTCCAATAAGACATAACACTTTTACATTTAATTTAAGAAAACGTGCATGCTTCAGACTAAATATCACCTTGTAGAACTGATAGTGCTTTGTTCCAGGAAGAACTTTAAAATTCACCAGACTGAACATGCATACACATAAGTCAAAACATCATTATGAAAAGATCAAGGTTATAGTTGAAAAGTCGGAAAATATGAAAAAGTACAATTGCATCTAACAATTGAACCTTGGTGTATTCATAACAGTGTGGAACATCATTCTGTGAAATGGTCACCATAGAATCATTCTCTCAAATAGTCACCACGGCATCATTTTCTCAAACGGTCACATTAATTTAATAATGTTAAAAATATCAAGATACATTTTTTAAACTCCATCTCCACTTTCTTTTCAGAAAATCTTAAGTTCCATAACACTTATAAATGATTCATCAAAACATCCTTTCAAGCAGATTTTCTTTCAACAAGCATTCTTCTCATATACATTTTTCTTTTTTCTTTTTGAATTACAAATCAAAAGCTGTTAATTGAATGAAACACCATCACACTTTATTTATTTGCATGATTCTTTTATTTACCAGTATTTTTCATTTTGTTTGTTTTTGTATAGTGCCAGCATTCTCAATGTACACTAGTCTATTATTGAACAGGGGCTTCATCAGTACCTTACAGCATTTCTTTATGTGTTATCAATTAATTCCCTTTGCTTTTCATAATTTCTGCTCTGTGTTTTAAGTGGTCCTCTGATGGGCAAATCTAACGTTTTGTAATATATATTTTGCAGAAATGAAAGAGAAAGTGTACCAGTTTGCCCTGAAACAACAAAGACAAGGTTCTGACGGGAGCCCTTCACAAACACAGCAGCCCTATTGCATCTCAATCTGGCAGACACATCAGCAATAATTGATGAGGATATAAAGAACTGGCAGTATTTCTAATCTGACGATGATAAAGCCTGACCAAAACATTATTAACCTTTCCTTATTCAGATCAAATGCAAAAAAAGGGGAGAAAACTATATTATATGTACAAAGAAGAACTTTACATACAACAATAATGCACGTAATGACCATTTTTGAGTATTTACATATATACCTGTTCCGAGATTTAGCAAACTACAGCAAATAACAGTTTGGTTGCCCAAAGTTGCAATTTGTGCAGTCACGAGTTTACATGTTATTCATGGCAATTTGCACAAATGGAGACTGAACGAGAACTACACAAGAATTACGCGTAAAGACTACTCTGTATCTTATAACAACGGGATACAAATTTTGTGATAACTGTATCAATAAAGAATTAATTACATTAAATCTACTAAGCATTAAAGAAAGAAAATGTCTCCTTTCTTCTGAAAGTTCATTCCAACCGTAATGATGTATGAATGCAAACCCAGTGCAGGATCGGACTACTTCTAGTTCACACTTTCATTTTACCTTCACAGATGACAGAATTGCTTTGAATTTGTTATAAACTAAAATAGGTTTGCGATCTTATATTGGTCTCAAGACTGATCCTTAGGCAGCACAGACTGCGAGACAATTATTATGCTCATCAGCACTCAGTCGACAGTTGGAAATTTTACAACGAAAAGAAAACAAAATTTCCTTGTCATAAGTTGTCGGATTTTAAAATAACAATAAAGAATTGTTATTAGATCCAATAATTATGTATTTGACATCCAAATAGAATATGTGTTCAAGCAATGTAATGGTAGGCTTATGAACACTGGTCGAGCTACAATAGGGGGGGCTTTCCTCAGGAACGTTTGGGGACTTCCATATTCCGTCAGTATGTGGGTACGTCGGTCCTCTCACCTACAGAACATCTGTTTGGAGAACCATTCTGGGAGCTTCTAATTGAACAATAGGTTAACAGATCACGTACAGGTTTCCAAAAGAAAAAAAAAAAACAAGAGGCCCATGGGCCTTAACGGTCATCTGACTATTGGCACAATACAACATAGTCATTTAAAGATTTTAGCCATTTCGACCCATGTGACCTTGAATGAAGATCAAGGTCATTTCTTTTAAAAACAAATATGGTAGCCCTTCATCCTAGCATGTCACAGGGCCAATATCAGGTCTCTAGGCCTCTTAATTATTCACAAAAAGTTATTTTAAGATTTTAGCCTATTTGACCCCTGTGACCTTGGATGAAGGTCAAGATCATTCATTTGAACAAACTTGGTAGCTCTATCTTCATCCCCGCACGTCACAGGCCCAATATAAGGTCTCTAGGCCTCCTAGTTATTCTCAAGAAGTTGTTTAAGGATTTTAACCTATTTGACCCCTGTGACCTTGAATGACAGTCAAGGTCATAAATTAGAGCAAACTTGGAAGTCATTCATCAAAGCATGCTGCAGGCCCAATATGAGCATCCTAGACCTTTAGATTCTTGAGAAGATGATGTTTAAAGATTTGAGCCTTTTTGAGCCCTGTGACCTTGAATGAAGGTCAAGGTCATTCATTTGAACAAACTTGGTAGCCCTTCATCCAAGCATGTGGCAGGCGTAATATGAGAACCCTGAGCTTTTCCGTTCTTAAATAGAAGTCATTTAAAGATTTTAGCCTATTTGACCCCTTTGACCTTGAATGAAGGTCAAGGTCATTCATTTAAACAGACTTGGTAGCCTTTTATCCCAGCGTGCTACATGCCTAATACCAGTACCCTGGGCCTTCTGGTCCTTGAGAAGAAGTTGTTTAAAGATTTTAGCTTTTTTTGACCTTGAATAAAGATCAAGGTCATTCATTTGAACAAATTTGTTAGCCCTTCATCCCAGCATGACAGGGGCTTAATATCAGGTCTCTAGGCCTCTTAGTTTTTCACAAGAAGTTGTTTAAAGGATTTTAGCCTTTTTGACCCCTGTAACCTTAAATGAAGGTCAAGGTCATTCAATTGAACAAATTTGGTAGCCCTTCATCCCAGCATATTGCAGGCCCAATATAAGTACCCTGGGCCTTCTGGTTCTTAAGAAGAAGTCGTTTAAATATTTTAGCCTTTTGACCCCTGTGACCTTGAATAAAGATCAAGGTCATTCATTTGAACAAACTTGATAGCCCATCATTCCAACATGTCAGGGGCCAAATATCAGGTCTCTAGGCCTCTAAGTTATACATAAGAAGTTGTTTAAAGGATTTTAGCCTATTTGACTCCTGTGACCTTGAATGAAGGTCAAGGTCATTCATTTGAATAAATTTGGTAGCCCTTCATCCCAGCATTCTACAGGCCCAATATCAGTACCCTGGGCCTTCTAGTTCTTGAGAAGAAGTCTTTTGAAGATTTTAGCCTTTTGACCCCTGTGACCTTGAATGAAGGTCAAGTTCATTCATTTGAACAAACTTGGTAGCCCTTCACCCCAGCATGCTACAGGCTAAATATCAGTACCCTGGGCCTTTCGGTTATTGAGAAGAAGTTGTTTGGATGAAAAGTTTACACACGGCGGACGGCGGACGGTGGACGGCGCATGACGACGGACAGTGCATAATGACCTAATTAAGGGTATCTGAATTCTTCACATTCAAAATACGCCTACACATAACATGCAAACACTTGTCTATCCTCCATGCAAGAAAATGAAAGTTATGACTTTGAAGAAATTAGGATCAATATCACGATCTTGGACCGATAAACCCATGACAAACATTCAGTAGTTTAAAGGTCATACCATAAATAGGCTACTAGTCTTTATTTGGTTTAATACCAAATATGGTGGCTCGTTCCACTTCTGACCGCATCACTCCCCTGACAATGATACACTGCTTCCGTCTCGGTTATCTTTAATTTTTTTCAAAAAGGACATTATTGATATATGATCAAATTGAAAAAAAAAAACATTTAAAAAATATTTAAAAGGTGTCATTGTTACATTTTAAATCACACTGCAGCTACAACGTTCAACATTCGGAACTATATCTTTGTCATCCTGACTACCATAGTTACCAAACTTAGCAATTAAACCAATACCGATTAATGATAAACCAAGCACAAACCTTTTCTTTAATGTGAAATGAACCAAGGTCTACAACTCTGTATATTATGCAAGACCAGTTACAACTTTACAAACATAACCAGCATATGTACACAGTCTCTCCTTTATCACAATGGAAATTCTATATGAATGGAAATTAATGAAAGCACTTTTTTCAATACGAAATATAATATATGACATAACTTTATATTTGGTTCATATGTATACGTTCTGTCATAATTTTAGGTTTACATGCAAATTCTCTAGGGGGACTAAACCAAAATACATCAAATCTGCAATATACTGTAGTTGAAATACAAGAAGCCAAAAATGTTATGTAACTTGAAGAATACATATATATCTATATTCAATATGTCTAAAGCAAAATGTCTGCATTATAAAAACTTGCATGTTGTCATGCCATCACTCCAAATGCCAGACATGGAGAGAGAAAACTGCGGTGTGTCAAAATGTGCATGTGTGTAACAAGAAAAATTGCACATTTTCATCTCCTCAAGTTACTGTTGAACTAGGAAAATGCCACATGTCAGCACAGACGGTCATATTTCATGATATGATAGCTTGAAGAATCAATTCTTTTACCATAACTTTTCAACAAATTCATGCAAAGTAATCTTATTTTATCAAAACTTCCAATACACAATGCACATTCAGCACAATTTTTTTTCTTTTTTCACAGAGGACACCACGTCATATCTCCTAATAACCTAAAGGGAAATGGCATTCATTTTAAAATGCATGTACTGACACAAGTGATCTGGACATGTTGCTTTGTTTCAACGTGACACTGAAATGACAGGCCCGGTCCCAACAAACAAAGCTCTGTAATATCAATAATTCCATAATTCCCATGAAAAGTGCATATCTCTCAGACATCCGTAATCACATTCTATCAAATTAAATGAGGAAAAGCACATTTCATATATTTCAAATATGTACAATGCCTGACTTTGTACTTCAGACCAACGTCAGCGTGTAATGCCATCATCAGATTTCTGCGAAAGGTTTCTGGGTCAACATAAAACACACCATTTAAGGATTAAAGTGTCTTTCTGGTGGTTTTATCAAAGGATAAAGTTCAGTGTGGTATCGATGTTTGTTTCATGGACCACAACAACAAATATTGATGTCATAGTGAACTTTATCCTTTGATAAAACAGCCAGAAAGACATTTTAATCCTAATACTTACAGCCTATATTTTTACTTTTCACACTTTAAGCTTTTGTTCAATCAGACCTTGAACAAGAGGCCCATGCAGTGATATTACTCGCCTTGATATTGCAATGATTATGTCAACATCTACATTTCAAAGGGAATAAGAATTTCCAAGAATTTGCTTTTATCAATATTTTCTCTTAAAAGGATGCCATTTATCAGGTTAAAGAAGGTAAAATAATTCTAGACCAAATCTTAATTTGAGGTCCTCTTCATTCAAGGCCAGTAAATTAAATGAACTATTTTCTATTTTCATTTCAACAAATTTTATTGACAAGATGTTGCAATCAAAAAGATCAAATAATAGCAAAGCTTATATAAATTCTTTCCTCAGTTTTTTTGGGTGCCATCCCTCATACCCTAAAAGGGTCATACTATATAGTCACCATTTATACAATATTTCTTCTCCTTCCCCCTGAACATATCATTGACTAAATTTGGTTAAAATCAATTGAGAACTTTATGACTAGTAGTGCTGAATTCCCTCTATTTTCCTTATTAATTATTTGATAGAAAGGAGGTGGGTAGGCATAAGACTTAAGAGGTATTTACTTCAAAAAGCTAACACAAACATATTTTTGTTCCCTCATAAAAACAAGAGGCCCAAAGGGCCTTAACGGTCATCTGACTACCTTGACAATAGTAAAATTAATTATATATATAGTGTCACTTTGTCAGGATCATGTCAGGATAATTTTCAATTTCTTACAACAAATTTTATTTCAAACAAGAGGCCCAAGGGCCTTAACGTATAGGAAATTACTTATAGTGTCATGGTAGTCATCTTCGATTTGGGATCAACCAGAGATGTAACAATACTTTGTCGGGACCATGTCAGGATCATTTCATGTAAGTTTCAGCCAAATCCCACCGGTAGAACTTGAGAAGAAGTTCAAAATGTGTTTTCAAGATGACGGTTGTGGCCGCCATCTTGGATTTAGGATCGACCCGAAAAATAACAACACTTTTTCGGGACCGTGTCAGGATAATTTCATGCAAGTTTCAGCCAAATCCCAAAGGTAGAACTTGAGAAGAAGTTCAAAATGTGTTTTCAAGATGGCGGCTGTGGCGGCCATCTTGGATTTCGGATTGACCCGAAAAATAACAACACTTTGTCGGGACCATGTCAGGATCATTTCATGCAAGTTTCAGCCAAATCCCACCGGTAGAACTTGAGAAGAAGTTCAAAATGTGTTTTCAAGATGGCGGCTGTGGCGGCCATCTTGGATTTCGGATCGACCCGCAAAATACCAACACTTTGTCGGGACCATGTCAGGATCATTTCATGCAAGTTTCAGTCAAATCGCACCGGTAGAACTTGAGAAGAAGTTCAAAATGTGTTTTCAAGATGGTGGCTGTGGCCGCCATCTTGGATTTCAGATCGACCCGAAAAATAACAACACTTTGTCGGGACCATGTTAGGATCATTTCATGCAAGTTTCAGCCAAATCCCACTGGTAGAACTTGAGAAGAAGTTCAAAATGTGTTTTCAAGATGGCGGCTGTGGCGGCCATCTTGGATTTCAGATCGACCCGAAAAATAACAACACTTTGTCGGGACCGTGTCAGGATCATTTCATGCAAGTTTCAGCCAAATCCCAAAGGTAGAACTTGAGAAGAAGTTCAAAATGTGTTTTCAAGATGGCGGCTGTGGCGGCCATCTTGGATTTCGGATTGACCCGAAAAATAACAACACTTTGTCAGGACCATGTCAGGATCATTTCATGCAAGTTTCAGCCAAATCCCAAAGGTAGAACTTGAGAAGAAGTTCAAAATGTGTTTTCAAGATGGCGGCTGTGGCGGCCATCTTGGATTTCGGATCAACCCGAAAAATAACAACACTTTGTCGGGACCGTGTCAGGATCATTTCATGCAAGTTTCAGCCAAATCCCACTGGTAGAACTTGAGAAGAAGTTCAAAATGTGTTTTCAAGATGGCGGTGTGGCGGCCATGTTGGATTTGGATTCAGATCGACCCGAAAAATAACAACACTTTGTCGGGACCGTGTCAGGATCATTTCATGCAAGTTTCAGCCAAATCCCACTGGTAGAACTTGAGAAGAAGTTCAAAATGTGTTTTCAAGATGACGGCTCTGGCGGCCATCTTGGATTTCGGATTGACCCGAAAAATAACAACACTTTGTTGGGACCGTGTCAGGATCATTTCATGCAAGTTTCAGCCAAATCCCACCGGTAGAACTTGAGAAGAAGTTCAAAATGTGTTTTCAAGATAGCGGCTGTGGCGGCCATCTTGGATTTCAGAACGACCCAAAAAATAACAACACTTTGTCGGAACCGTGTCAGGATCATTTCATGCAAGTTTAAGCCAAATCCCACTGGTAGAACTTGAGAAGAAGTTCAAAATGTGTTTTCAAGATGGCGACTGTGGCGGCCATCTTGGATTTCGGATCGACCCGTAAAATAACAACACTTTGTCGGGACCATGTCAGGATCATTTCATGCAAGTTTCAGCCAAATCCCACTGGTAGAACTTGAGAAGAAGTTCAAAATGTGTTTTCAAGATGGCGGCTGTGGCGGCCATCTTGGATTTCGGATCGACCCGAAAAATAACAACACTTTGTCGGGACCATGTCAGGATCATTTCATGCAAGTTTCAGCCAAATCCCACTGGTAGAACTTGAGAAGAAGTTCAAAATGTGTTTTCAAGATGGCGGCTGTGGCGGCCATGTTGGATTTCGGATTGACCCGAAAAATAACAACACTTTGCCGGGACCGTGTCAGGATCATTTCATGCAAGTTTCAGCCAAATCCCACTGGTAGAACTTGAGAAGAAGTTCAAAATGTGTTTTCAAGATGGCGGCTGTGGCGGCCATCTTGGATTTCGGATCGACCCGAAAAATAACAACACTTTGTCGGGACCGTGTCAGGAACATTTCATGCAAGTTTCAGCCAAATCCCACTGGTAGAACTTGAGAAGAAGTTCAAAATGTGAAAAGTTAACGCACGGCGGACGGCGCACGGCGCACGGCGCACGGCGGACGGCGGACGGCGGACGACGACGGACGAAACATGATGACTATAGGTCATCCTGACCCTTCGGGTCAGATGACCTAAAAATCCACTTGAGTATATAATCAAGATATGTTCAATAACAAGATAATATATCAGACAGTAATGTACAATCAACATGTTCTTTTCAAAGCCAGATGAAAATGAATACTAAAAAAATTATAATGTGATAAAAGTCACATGGTCACTAGACAATGTGGTTATCACAGATAATATGGCATATAATAGTGGCCACTATAAAAGGCTTATAAGAGCACTAGAAAATACACTGTGATAAAACACTGATAATGATCCTTAGTCTGTAGACAAGTGAGTAGACAATCATTTGAGTCACTAGGTCACTAGACAAAATATTTTGATCAAGATCTCAAGGTTGGTAGACAAAACTCTACATAATTGTCATATGGTAAAACTGTAATCACAGGGAGGGGATCAGTAGACAAAAAAGGTCACTTGGCAACATACTTAATGGGTCAGTAGGTCATGAGGTAACATCCTTACTGGGTCAGTAGGTCATGAGGTAACATACTTAATGGGTCAGTAGGTCATGAGGTAACATACTTAATGGGGCAGTAGGTCATGGGTAACATACTTAATGGGTCAGTAGGTCATAAGGTAACATACTTAATGGGTCAGTAGGTCACAAGAAAACATACTTATGGGTCAGTAGGTCATGAGGTAACATACTTAATGGGTCAGTAGGTCATGAGGTAACATACTTAATGGGTCAGTAGGTCACAAGAAAACATACTTAATGGGTCAGTAGGTCATGAGATAACAAACATTTTGGGTCAACTAGTCACATGAGAACATATTTAATGAGTCAGTAGGTCACAGGAAAACATACTTTATAGGTCAGTAGGTCACAAAGAAACACACTTTATGGGTCAGAAGGCAGTGCTCCAGATAATTTTTTGAGGTATGGTTATTTATACTCGTACTTTTGAAAGAGAGGGGTACATCTTAGGCTTCTGTGTGAACCCAAAACTTAACCAAGATATTTCGTTAAAAAGTTTTGTGGGTATATTGTAAAGCAATCAATGATAAGTTAGCAACTGTGCAAATATCTATTTGAATAGACCGCACAGATTATGTTCATTCTTAAAACTAACTGGAATTAACCTGGTTTTACTAAATTTCTTCTTATTTAATTTCTGGATATAAACACTCACACTAATTAGGTTGAGTAATAACAAGTATTGTACGGATAATTTGTACACATTCATACAATTTAAAGGGGTTATTGACAGGTTTTCAATGGGTATTTTACCTATGTAGCATTTTAACTGGAGCACTGAGTAGGTCAAGAGGCTATATATACTTTATTAAAGATCCTGAGGTTGGTAAGCAAAACTCCCAATAATTAAGGTAATCTGGTCAGTAGACAGTACACAGTATGCAACCCACCTTAATAAAGATCCTGAGGTTGGTAGACAAAAAACCGTATAATCATGTACGGGAGGTCATCAATAAATTATCAGACATCATATACAGCATTAGATAAAGATCACAAGGTCGTACAATGCAAAATATGTAGCACAGGTCATTATAAGGTCACTACACAAAACACTAAGGCTGTTTAAACAAGGTCAAGAGGTCAATTGAAAGTACAGTATACAATATCTCACTAGACAAAACACTAAGGCCAATTAAACAAGGTCAAGAAGCCAGCTCAGTCGAAAATACAGTATACAATATGGTTACAAAATTATCAGAAAATACATCATTTAATCAACACTACAAGGACACTGTGAAAAACACCATATATTATGTATTCAATGTCGTGAAGCTATCAAAGATAATTCAAAATCAATGTGATGATTATGTCCAATAGGTGAATATCAATAATATATGAACTATGCATATAAATGCACAAAGTAATATATATGTTGGTTGTTATCACTGAATCCTACGTTGTTAATAAAAAAACACTTCAGATGGTTGGCAGCATATTAAACCATCAGTAGACAAGGCTGTTCTTGTATGAACTGGCTTTAACAAGAATTCAATCTTAATCTATTAACATATGGCAAAACAAGAAGTAACATATAAGGGTTCATATGTAAATTTGAAATGGTTTACCAAACAATTTCTACCAATGAGAGGCAGCGCTGCACTTAGTTAAATAAGATTCTAAAAATAGACACAGAGACTCCAGACATTGCATATTGATTAACAATAAATTCAGCTGTGTTTATATAGTTGGTCACAAAGGTCAAATCAATACTTCATCATCTTTCCTCTACCATTCAGAAATATTCTTCATCAAACACAAGTCATCACATCTAATATAAATGCTTCAATTCTTGCAGTTATTTTTTCTTTGTTTAATTTTCAACAAACAAATCAATATTTCATTATATGTGATATAGCAGGTAAAAGCTTGGTTTGTGTCTTTGCATGCTCTCACACTAGATATACACTGTCTGAAAATTACAGACAAAACTGCTAGACACAACTGATGCTGATTCTGCCTTTAGGTCTAAAACAATGACTCCGATGGATTTATATATGTTTCTTGGAACTATACAGACTGCTGCAGAACTAACTAATGATTGATAAAGCATTGTCTATCAGAGAAACAAATACTTCTACAAATATAAGAAATAAACAGTGTCTAGCTGCTGAAGTCATGGCAATAAATAATTACCGTGATAAATAGCTTACCTCTTATAAAACATTTTCTATACATAAAGCAGAACATTTAGCATTTAAGCTATGTTTAAAGGCGTTAACTGATAAATAATTCTCTTAAAGACTTCATTAAAAGAGGATGCATGCGTCCCCTATAACTTGGTATTTAAAAGATCGCAATGAAACAAAATTTCAGTGACCTTGACCTTTGACCTTAAAAACAGCATGTAAATAGCATTCCAACACAGACATTTTTCTAAAGAAAGCTAGGTTCTATTCTCAGCAAGTCACCATGGCCTTTGACCTTTCAAACTAAAAGACTCAATCAAGCAACCAACAGTCTAGGAAAAGCATATTTAGACCTGTGAGGAAAGATAATTTGAAACTTAAATTTTATCAGCTAAAGGAATTTTAATTTTTGCATAGGATATAAAACTTTCTATCTTAAGTGACCTTGACCTTTCACCTTAATTAGACCTGAATAGCAATCTGAAGCAAGCATGTATTTTAAGGTAAGAAAATATGTATCAAATTTTAGTTTGAGTACGGACTACCTGAACAGAGGTTGACAACACCACCGACAGGGTGATAGGTATCCCTCACCTGCTTTTAGTAGGCAACAGAAAAACTATAAAAATGATCCATGCCTACCGTTAAAATGGGTCTTTAAGCAACAAACTTTTCAAAAAAGGAATGCAAGTACTGTATCTATAAAATCATACCCCTAATGTATTGTTGAAAAGAAATGTTTAACTCTTGAGGTTTTCAATGAACACTTGTAACATTCCATCAGTGGTGCAATCACGCACATCAATGTCCGTCAAGAACAGTACAGCCTAACTTATTAGTTTCAAGGACATTTGAATGCTGGAAATATATATATTTCGCAAAAATTGTTTGGTCGATTCAGCACATTTGCCTCAAGGGACATGATATAACTGCTTCCTTTGATTTGTAGGTAATTAATATTGTTTGACATCCTAATAACAAAGAGCGTCCTTACCATGGCCAAACTACATTAAATCAAATCAAATTTGGATTCATGAAAACTGAACTAAACTTTTCCAATCACATTCCTCTGGTTACTGATAATTTTTTAACTGTTAGTCTTTATTATTATATTAATGAATCTCTATTATTAGTGAGTCTTATAATTAACATTAGTCGATGAAACATTAAAAAAAGGACCTGTATATGGAAAGGCCTTTTAAGAATACTAGGTAAGAGATTTTTTTATCTATGCATCCAAATTTATTAAATCTACTTTTGTTTTTATGCCCTATTCCTATTACAAACCTATCGCTGGTTTAATGATACCTGAAAACAAGAGATCCCAGAGAAATCTTGGCGCCCACCAAAGAATGATCTATGTCTGACAATGGACAGAGGGATCTATTCACAACTAGGGCCCAAGGGAAATCTACACATGGAATTTGAGAGATATCCCTTTCGTAATTTCTGACAAATAGCGATAACTATCAAAATCCAAGATGGCGGCCAGTCGGCCATCTTGTTGACCGATCTGTTACCAAATGCAATATGCAAAACTAGGGCCATAGGAGAACCTATATATGAAATTTGAGACAGATCCCTTCAGTACTTTCTAAGAAATAGCAGTAACAAACTCTTAACTATTAAAATCTAAGATGGCTGCCTGGCTGCAATTTTGTCCACCGATTAGTCCCAAAATAAAATATGCACAACTAGAGTCCTAAGGAAACCTACATATGAAATTTGAGAAAGATGCCCTCAGTACTTTTTGAGAAACAACGTAACAAACTTTAACTATCGAAATCCAAGATGGCTGCCACTGATGGGTCCCAAAATGAATTATGCACAACAAGGGTCCTAGAGGAACCTACATATGAATTTTGAGAAAGATCCCTTCAGTACTTTCTGGGAAAGAGCAGTAACAAACTTTTACTATCAAAAATCCTTACTTGAATTATGCACAACAAGGGTCGTAGAAGAACCTACATATGACGTTTGAGAAAGATCCCTTCAGTACTTTCTGAGAAAGAGCAGTAACAAACTTTTGCTATCAAAATCCAAGATGGCCGCAGGTCAGCCACCTTGTTGACTGATCGGTCCCAAAATAAAATATGCACAACTAGGGTCCTAAGGGAACCTACATATAAAATTTGAGAAAGATCCCTTCAGCACTTTCTGAGAAATAGCAGTAACAAATTTAAACTATCAAAACCCAAGATGGCGGCCTGACTGCCATCTTGTTGACCGATTGGTCCAAAAATGCAATATGCACAACTACAGTGGACCCGCAATAATCCTGATGCCGATAGTCCGGAAAACTCACAATCCGGACGGAAATGTCAGGGAACGGATTTCCGTAACGGTATTTATACTCACTAGTCCGGAAATTCGTATTCCGAATCCGGAACTCCATTTTGGGAACGGAATGTAATTTTCGTTAATAAATTCCCGCAATAATCCGGACAATTTGTTGTCGCGATGTGCCGAGAAAATCCAAGGCCAGCTACAATCATGTGTACAATACACACTATCACTTGTCACTGACTGTACACACCACAGGGACTTGTAACTTGTATTATATCGTGATTGAAGTTGTGTTTTCCATGTCGAAAATTTATTTAAGAATGTATTGGTATTATATATGTACATATTTATCCATGTTTGACGGAATACGGGCGACTTTTGTAGAGGCAGGTGTACATCTTCCAAGCGAACCGTTGGTTCCCTTGTCCTTTTATATAGTATATAGGCCTAGTACACATGTAAACACAACAGACTTTCTCACAACCTACGTTACAAGTCCCTGTGGTACACACCAGTACATGCACTCATGTACGGTTCATTAGTTTTCTATAGGGGATCAAACTTCAGTGTTGTAATTGAGATACGCAATATATTTTTAGCAACACGCTTTTAAACATGTTTGAGTTTGGGTACGGGTACGTATGTTGTAGATACCTTACTTGTTTCGCATGCAGAATATATCGCTATGAGTATCGGATACAATAAAGTGAGATAATACTCACAAAATTAATAATAATTTTAAATGTATGTGAATCTATTCGAATTCATCGTCTGTGGTATAAGATATAAAGGCTACGGCATATGCCATTTACACGTGTGTGATATTGTGCACGAAGTTAGACGTGAATGGGCGCGTGGTTGTTACACACGTCTGTAAGTCAGAAAGCAAAGACTTGTGGAAATGGTGATTAAAAACACACATTATACAAAATAACAATTATATAAGTTCATAAAATGTTCACAACTATTTGTTATCATAGTTTTTTTATGCCAAGAACGTAGATAATATTGATCCTTGGTTAGGCAATTTGCCGTACGACAGATCAAGAGTGGGATATGTAGCTATATGCATACATAGTGCACAATTAACAACGTCACGGCCTTATGTTTCGTAAAGAAATACGTTTATTTAATATTCTTAACATAATGATATAAGAATACCTATAAAACATAACAAACGAAGTATTAATTATAATACATGTATGTTACATAAAAGCCTATCATCGATTACAAGGTCAAGGGGAGTAACTCGTACGTAACAATTTAATTGACTAAGAACACGGAATTCGTCAGTCCGGAAAACTCGTAATCCGGACGGTTTAGGCTGGGAACCAAGGTGTCCGGATTATCGAGGGTCCACTGTAGACCTATAGGGGAACCTACATGTGAAATCTGAGAGATATCCCTTCTGTACTTTCTGAGAAATAGCGGTAACAAACTTTCACTATCAAACCCACGATGGCTGCTTGGCAGCCATTTTGTTGACTGATTGGTCCCTAAATGCAATATGCACAACTAGGGCCCTAGGGGAACCTACATATGAAATTTGAGAAAGATCTCTTCAGTTCTTTCTGAGAAATAGCGGTCTCAAGAATTGTTAACAGACTGAAGGACAGACGGAAGGACGGACGGAAGGGCTGACGGAAGGACGGACTACCGACCACGGATGAAAAGCGATTTTAATAGCCCACCACCTGATGATGGTTGGCTAAATGTTATTTATTCATTCAATTTCCAAGTATCCAGATGGCGATTAGACCAGTACTGACAAAATAACATGAAGCCAATCAGAAGTAAATTGTGAAATTGTTGAACAGCGTGTTGCAAGCTTTTCAACACGTCCAGTTTTAGGACAATGTGTTGGAAAATGGTGTTAGCTAGGTGACAAAGTCATCCATACATTCGATAGGTCTAAATGTGTTTCGGAAATTCTTTTGTTATTCTTTTGATACAACAACATTATCTCTATCGAATTCAGTTATTAATGCAAATGTACACTTGAAACGTAGTTGAAGTGTTTTTGGCAACAATTTTGCATACAAAATTGCAGCTAATCATTGCACACACTGACTCCCATCTAGTACATTGTGAGAGTTGTCGTTCATTACACATATATATATGCCCCAATGATGCGATGTATTGAGTTTATAAACAAAATAGTTATAGTAAAGCATGGTTTCACTAAATCGTGAACTACATGTAAGTACCGTATATTCCCTATTAAGAGCGCCTCCTCTAATAACGGCGCCCCCACGTTTTTTGTTGAAAAAAATCAACTAACTTCATACAATTTTTGTGCCAGATTGTGACGATTTGTCTTTGCAGACGCTGATAAAATACTGTTTCACATCAATCTGATGCTTAACAGATATTCGATCAGCTATAAATTTATTGCATTGGGCAACTTGGGACATCTTTGCCAAGTGTTTACACATAGAAATAGCGAGAACGCCATGTTCAAAACAAAATGTGTCACTTGAATGCCCCACACACGTGTATGGATGAAGACTAACTGGCAACAACATTTTAGCATTGTCTATACAGGTTTTATGAATACTTACTGTGTATCTATGATAAAGGTTCCTAAATAACAAGAATGTTATCATTTCTAAGCATTTTATTGTGTGCTCTTTTCGGTATTTCCTATCTGCCACAAAACGAAAGTAGCGATCGAAAGCACCGTCCGCCATTTTGTGTACGAATGGT
Source organism: Argopecten irradians (assembly GCF_041381155.1). Taxonomy (NCBI): domain Eukaryota; kingdom Metazoa; phylum Mollusca; class Bivalvia; order Pectinida; family Pectinidae; genus Argopecten; species Argopecten irradians. Next base: position 48,200,838 of record NC_091135.1, on the reverse strand, counting down.
AAACAAACAGGCTAGCATGAAATGCCAAAATTCCTTGAAACAGACTAACCAATGTTTAATACTTCTGGTGCATACATTTCTTCATAATTATGTAATTTCACTACTTACTTGACTTCAAAACGTAAGTTGGTTATTGTATGTTTCAGAAAAATACGAAACTAAAAGCAAGATGACTATAGTCTGTTTCAGAAAAAAAATCTTAAAATGGTCTCAAATAACGGCGCCCCCTTAAGCCATTTACCCGCGTCCAGCGCCCTCATTAGGAAAATACAGTATATCACATTTATAAATCAACTCTTTTTAAAGATTTAATGCATTTTGTAGCTGTTTGAGTCAATGATGTTGCTAGAATAAGAATCTCTGCTACTGCAGATTTGAACTGCATAAATGTCAAATATCTTTGGGGATTCATGCAAAAAAATAACCAGCGAGACTAGCATTATATCATGTTGACCAAGCTTATTAAATTGAATGCAAAATACATTTATAGTTCCAAACATAGATAGGGGATTTAAGTCAGACACATCTTTCAAAACCTTTTTTTTCAATTACTCCACATTTTATATATACATGTATTCAAATAAGCAGGGTTATATCAAAATTGATGCATATAGGGCAAAATATGAAGATAAAAATGGAAAAATCAGGACAATATGATTTAATGAACTTAACAATTTGACCCAATTAGCTTTCAAAAAGATGAAAAATCGTTTAACAAGACGAAATAAGTGCCAACTTATATACATGTAGTTTTGGTCCTATGCCCGGACAATTGAAATGAAGCCTCAAAAGCGAGAGGGGCGCTTATAGGGACATGGGTGCTTATTGGGTCGAATACGGTACGTTAATGATTCAAATAACAATTGTGTGAATAGATGGAATTCTCTGCATTAAATATTAGCTTGAACAATAAGCTCATGGCATTGATAAGCAAAAATATGCAATAGCTGTTGCTTCTATTCATGACTAATTCTCAAAGCAATATCTTAGTTATATAAAGAAACAGTAAATAACACAGAAAAATAATTTTGAAATTTTTGGATTGCATTTATGGATTTAACACACAAAAAAAAAATCAAAATATACAAAAAATATCAAGTGGTATAAAAATTTATATAAATATACGTAGCAGGACTGGAATAGGTCAAATATCAGCGATCAGTTAGAGCATCTGACTAGTGTTCGGAGGTCACCGATTCGAGCCGTACTCTGGCTGCTACATTTTCTCCTCTCATGTTACATAGAAATTAAATAAGACCACAATATATATACATGCAGATATTAAAAACTACACAATTTCATTTTAACCTGTCAAAACTTGACATGGTTTGGCTTCATAAAACAAAACTCTAAAGTCTGCTTGTTTATCAAGTAAATGTATACAAGTAGGCTAGACTGGCTATGAAAGTGTCTGACCACCAGACAGCTGGCCAGGGCATTATCATATGCCACATACACTGTTTATGCATGAAAGACTACACGCTTTTCACAAATTAGTTTTCAGATGAGTGGCCTGGTCATAATTGTTCAAGTCGAGTACATCCACCTTTACCCTGACCTTGCTCTACATTTAAAGTCTATTTGTTACTTCAATGTTTACCCAGACATATCTATTCAATACTGTCTCCAGTCACAATACACAACAGGTTGCTGGCTGTCTGTCTCATTTTGTGCATTTGCATAATTGACACTTTGCATACATGCTTTCTAAATCTACAAAACCGTCTAAATTTCTGGTATACTTTACATATGATCTTTGTTTTAGCTTGGTGGAAAAATTAGCAAATTATATGAGCACACACATTAGTCCTGTAACATGCGGGTCTACGCTCTAGTCGTCTGCACCAAAACTTCAATCAGCAGAGCAAACATAAGTAACCTACAGTATATTGCGTTTACAAATTTTACTATTTCAGTGCAGACAATTTCGTCTTGGCCGACAACAGAATGGGTGCCAAGAAATGAACCTGTCCTTCCACTATATTACGTAAACCGTCGGATGAGTACATTATCGGCAGGCTGGCGAGACGGCTGTGTACTGTGGAAGTCGGCCCTACTAGTTTGACCTCTTGTAGAAGCAGACGATGTTTTTACACACACCGACGACACACACACACACAACAGATATGAAGTAGGCGGTGATGAAATAAACAAAAGCGTTGTACTTACCATTTGCCACGACTGTGTTATATAACAGTAGAGCTACAAAACAATAAGAATATTACGAGTTTATTAACCAAGATACCACATTTACCGTTTACAGGAAGTACACAACCTAGACCGGAAGTTTGCAAAATATAACCAATAAAAATCTCCATGTCGAGCACAAAATTAGTGTCTTACCAAAAAGTCCAAAACAAAACAGCATTGCGAGGGATTCTGAGGTGCTCCTTCACCCCAGAGATAATGCATGGAGCTTCCGATCTTCTTTTGGTGATCATAAATCCGTTTTGGGGGTACCGCGGTGGACCAGACACGGGCATCCCGCACCCGCCATCATTTTGTGGCCAATTGCGCAGTAAACCGTCTGCGCAGCTGCACACAATATTCCCCGGCTGTGTGTCAAAAAAACTTGTCTGTTGCGTGCCCAAGCGCACTATGCGATATCTGAGAAACTGCTGCTTTGTTTTGTCTTTCTCCGTCGTTTTCATTTGTATCATGTACAAAATAACTTCTGTGTTATTATAAATACGAACAGGCAGCCACTATGTGAATGAATTTTGGCTACTGACATGGGGAAGCACATACGTGTAAACGAGCACCTGCAAAAATTAATTGGCAATTACCACAAACTACTCACTCATTATACACCTTTATATATTCATAGTACTACATATTCGTGCTGCTTAAATAACACCTAGTAAGGCAGTTCTGTATCAAATTGGTGATTTAATATGATATAGCTTTTTTTAATTTTGTAGATCATCTAAAACCAGAGACATACTAGTATGTATCTGGCATTTACAACTTACCTATATGGACGATTTCTGAGAAATTGTCGGCATGTCGGGAGCATAATATATAAAAATCAAACAACTTTGTATTGACAATAATACGAACGATAATTAATTATCTACATCTAAATTTTCTCTAGCAATATTAAAAAAAAGGGGGGGATGACTCCTATATTTAACGAGTTTACAAACTGATGAAAAAAACACACACTCACAGTTCTGAGATGTAACGTTGTGGTCACTCCGTATCACGTATAAGTTATTAGAAAATAGCACACTTTTTATTTAAAAATATTTTATTGATATTGGGAGCAAAGGGATTAGACACAAGCAAGAATTTATAACAACTTATTAATCATATGAAGCTCGTTCCAAAGAAATAATACATACAATTATTACGATAACATGTATTATATATATTAGCATTAGAGTGAGTGGGTGTTTTATAAACATTGTTGAATATTAATCAAGCCCTTTGAAAAAGACTACAGAAGTTAACACTATGTCCGTTTTTCATAACTTTCTAATGGACAAATGTTCACATTCGTGGTGTTAAGATTTAAGAATAAAATTTGTATATCGATTATTCGTTTTCAAAATAGATGGATGAAATGAAAGAGACGTTTGGCGCGGTCCATGGTGTCGAAGGCAAGAGCACGTAATAGAAGTGGTTAGGTTTTCCACAAAACTTCGACTGTCTGTAATTGTTTTTAAAGAAATCGCGAAAAAAATAGATGACATGATCACAGGACTACGATACCGTCCGTTCGCCATAATTCGTATACATAAAGATCATATGACCAATAGAAGTGACCTGATCGTGTTTCCGCCAATAGAATATTATAAAGCATGTTTATAATTAAAAATGCAGGTATCATCACGATTCGCACGGATTATGTTAATCCGCGACTGTCTTTAAAATCCAAATTTCCCTGTTCACAACGCACAGGGATCACAAAAAGAATTTTACTATCCTTGATTTCAAATAATTATACAAATATATTACATAGTAGATAATGTAATGTGTGTTACTGTGTAAAAACAAAACAAAAAAGATAATCAAGATATAAATCATGACCAGAAAAAAAAGGAAAAAATTATCACCGGACATTAAGTAAAATGACTATCTATAACGCCGTTAACATCTATATCTTCAAATATCTATAAATTCATAAGATTTGATAAATTTGGCAGTGAAAATCATTCAAGGGCAAATATGAACATGTTTGATGCCTTATGAACATTAGTTACAAGTCAACACAGATTTTTCACTGCTAAAGTTCTTGTTTTATCCTTTATGTATGTTTAGATTAAAATTATTAATAACATTAAAAACGTGCAATGAAATTGTAGACCACAACTTAGAGTCATGGTCTAACCATATGTACTCATTTCAATACGCTTTATACGTAAAATGATTTTTTCTTTTATTTGGCTTGGTAAAGTTAAACCCGCTGCAATGTTAGTGATACTTCTCATAATGTTGGTCACTTCTGGTGATGTACAGCATCTTCTTGATTCGTGAGTATGACAATTACGGCACATATAACTTTAATAAAATAAATTGACAGCTTGGAAGTTACTTCCCCTACAGTAAATGTAGTGTGTTATAGCATTATTTTTAAGTCTCCATATTACGCGTGAAATATCTATTTCTTAGTGTTTATTTCCATTGGAAAAAATAAAGGGTCTGATTTCTAAATCAAGTAAACATCTATATAGGTTGCGTGTACCTATTCGATTCGATATCCGGAAAATGTCGAATATTTTGTAAATTGCCTGTGAAATTTATTGCTAAATTTATTGTCAATCGGCTTGCTTATGTTTACCTAATGGGGTTATCTTAGGACGAAATAAATACCAAAATGCGTTGGTATGTACTTGGAATATTAACCGTTCGATAACTTATATTTATAAAATGTTACACTTGAGGACAAAAAAAAAGTATCCCAAAGTTAATCTTACAAATACACATCATGCTATTTGTGTATCCCGCAATAAAGTTCAACAACCTCGTCTGATAACAAGTGGTTTGTCCTTAGATTTTATATAACGATTCTTTACAGGTACGGGCGCACGGGGCGATATTTATGATGATAGAGTTGACCAGTTTCTCTGTAGACGCCGGTGAACAAATAATCTATAACAAACTAATACTTGTCCTTGATAGTGTGTCTGTATAAAGAAGTCTCGATTGGCACTAAGAAAATGTTAAGTTGTTATCTGTAAAAACTTTTAAATTTTTCAATAAATCAACAAGTGTCAACAGGAGTACATGTTTTTAACTTGCTCTGATGCGGTGGCTGGGAAGGACACGTGAAAATTGCGGGGAATAATTTTATTTTTTTTCTACCCAGATTCTCGGAGCGCTCGAATATTTTGACCGTTCGGCTTATTATCTCGAGCGCTCGAGACCTTATTATCTCGAACGCTCGAACATTTCGAGCATTCGACTTATTTTTTTAGCACTCGAGATAATAATTGTACATATGTTAATGTACCACCGTACGATGCCCAGCCACCGTACTTCCTAAGTTCCGTCTAGACTAGTGTAGCAGGGCTGAATCGATCGCCTGTGACCACTTATACATGTATACCTCCTTAGAATTGAGATCATCCTGAGGTTGGAAGGTTACGAGTTCAAGCCCCGTCGTGGCCAATAAATATTCTCTCTTGTAAAATAAGGGAACCCTAAGGGGAGGATGCCCGGGCCGAGGACACAGGACAATTAGTCACGGTTCAAACGAAGGAAGTTACAAATGTCGTCTGCTTTAGGTGCGACGATTACGAATGTAGGAGAAACGAACGGGACTCTGGATTCGAACCACCTGTAGTTCTGGTTTACAAACGTTGACGTTATGCAGTGTATACGTTGAAGAAACGTTCAAATTATTGTGTTAAATATCGTTGTGACAAATTTTGGTACATTTTTTTTTATTGATTTGGGTTCATATTTAAACTCCTTTTAAAAATATTAGAAGAAAATTCATAGATAGATTTTTTTTTAATTTTCATCAGAGAAAATATTTAAAGGCCCACTACCTTTCCGGAGCAAAATTTAAAGGTTTCTAAAAATCATAGATAACATAAGAAAATATATATCGATGGCCTAAGATGAGGTTATAACATGAAGCTTATGCAAGTTTTCCTGCGTTATATATGATGACAGTTGAGTTTTGCCTTCTGGGGCAGTGATAGTCAACTACCGCGCGGCATTTAGGACGACGGCGGGAAACATAAGACGACCCGCGTTATGAAAATTAACATTTTATTTATTTAAATTAAATTGTTCAGAAGGTGATGATAAGTGTAGCATTACCGGTAAGTTGATAATTTTTGCGACTCTACAAAATTATCAATCTCGTTTTACATTTCTATTTTAAAAATTAAAAGCCGTTTCGGAAAGGTAGTGGGCCTTTAAGGTTAGATAATAAAACTGATCTGAGTCTAACGAAGCAATAATATCAAAATCCCTACTTTGTACTATAGGGGATCAGTGTACACACCGACTGCGTGTGACCGCAGGTAGGACATTAGAATTGTACCTGCTACCCCCATTGCATGATCGTAAAAGGCGACAAAATTTAGTATTCTATCATTTCTCTTCTTCATAACTAACTTTATTCTTCCTAACGTCTCCCTTGACACCGCTTCACTTTTGGCCTTCTATTGAGCGCTCGTCCGCCGTGTGAGGTAGACTCCCAGGTTCTGTCCGCTGGTCGAGTCACACCAAAGTCTATGAAAGTGGTGGTTTACTTTCTGTCCCTGCTTAGTTAGTAATATTGATAGGCTAAGTTCCCCTCTTTCCCTTGCTCTTGATGTGTTAGGCTAGTTACTGCTAGACAATGCTAGGATAGGACAAGTTAGGACCTAGGAGTCGTCTTCCAAATTAATAGATATAACAGACGACTCCTCTCACTCTCTACTTTCTATGCATACTTTTTCTCTTCCTTCTCCGCGTCCTATCTTTTCTCGTACCCGTAAACGAATTATGTTAGTCGTAAAGTAACGTGAAATCTTAGTATAGCGCTCACCATACAGAGAGTAGGATGACTGGTTGGCCCGTTGTCAGTATGGTGTCTTCGGCATCATGCTTCAGTGATACAGCACTATAAAAAGGGCAACAGTTCCACTATACCAGAAGACACAACATGAATACGCAACACACTGTATATATATATGGGAGGCCGTCCTTACATGACACTGACTGTTAATAGGACGTAAATTTAATCAAACAAACAAGCATCTGCATGTGACCGAAAACGATATGCATATTGTACAATAGCGTTAACACAGACCAGTTTGTTTCTCAAATTCCATCGATATACAAGCAATATTGTATTCTGCTTAATAGAAAACAAAACGCATGAGGTGCATAAGACGTCAAATGAAAACACACAGTCGGAAAGATCCCCGGACAACATTTGTCACTGACATCTTATTTATCATTTTTCACACATGTATACTGTTTTTACATTTACTTGTAATTAGCATATGTTATATAAATCCTTCTGTATGTATGATATATATCCTAGACATTTTCAAATTCCACAAAGATTTCTTAGGTATGTAATGATTATTTTTACCAAGAAATATAATAATAACACTACAATATCGTGACTACCGGATTACACGTCTCCCTAATCTCGGTCAGACGGTCACGTGGTACGTCTGAGTGTGTAGACGTTAGATAAACACAGTATATTATGCGTATTATCAAATCGATGAATGGTAGATCTACACTCTGTGTGTCTATTTACGAACCATCAGCACACTCACGGATCAATATCACGTTGGTCCTATAGGTGATAAACCTATTATAGAACTGTTGAAGTACCATTACGATTATGTTTTAATATTTCTAAACAAGTTTATAACCTTATGACGATAAAATTTTGTGTAAAATAGAATTGTCATTTAGGATTTAAATAAAGACAGAGATTTAAATATAGGCTACTGTGTAAATCTCTGATAAAGACAAATGTTAATCAGGTTTTTAATAAAGACGGGGAAATACCCCTAAATGTGGAAAACTTCCGAGCTTTTACCTTATACGTGTATATAGGAATAGTATATAAGAGCTGTTGGTGGTTTTTAGCAGGGATTTTCAAAACACTCAAAAACTTGAAACCCATTACAAGTTATCAACTAATATTCGCCACGAAAAATTGATTCTAGTGACTTAATTGCAAAGTAACAGTTTTTTTTATATATTGATTTCTTTTCGTACAAATGCGTGATTAAAGTTGTCGGAATGGGGTACAAAGTTTTACTCTACCTGTGTAAGGAGAGAAAAAAACGTTGTAAAACATGGAATAAATCTGAAGTTTGTCCTGTTGTCGGTCAGATTACTGGTGACCAACCGGGGAAGTACAGCATTTATACATGTTCTATAAGAGACATAGATAATTCAATTACTATTCAAATCTCTGGTTATATTTACATAGTTTTATTTTAGTAATTGAAATATGTTAGGTAAATTCATGAGGAATATTGATGTTTACTTTGTAGAACGTTCATCTAAAATGTTGTCAAAAACATATATAACAGAAACTTCTGGAGATCATCTTTGCGCTTTGAACATGTTCAGTCGGTTTTTTCTCCCCTTTCAAAAGGGTTATATAGAGCTTGATTCTCAATGTTACAATAAATCTTTGAATAGATTTGTTTTAAAGAAATGTACTATTCGGCACTGTGTATCATGTGATTATACATGTACAGTGGCTAAAGGGGGTACAAATGCTCTGAGTTTGTAGACATATAATTAGCAATTACTTCTTTAAAAATCTATTTCATTGTCTCGGTCTTTAAAGAAACACTTACATGTAAATAAACAAAAACAAAAAATCCGACACTGACACTTAATGTATAGTACCCATATCGTTACAGACTTCGTGCTGTAGAAATGACGTTCTCAGTGTTCCTGAGTATGAAAGATGTTTCTAACAAGAACGTAGACTTTTAAATCATTGGTTTCTGATAACACGGACAACGGACAGATCTTTTTTTTTTTTTTTTTGCGTTCTGTTGACTGAAAACATGTTACTGTATTTATATCATGGATTTGTGTGAGATATGACCCGTATGAACTTTAAACACACTACACGCATCAAATAAGTGGGCTTGATAAACTCCGAACCCACAGAGTAGTGCATATATATGTGTGTAATTAGGCCGAGTTCTACATAACATTATATGTAATATATATATATAATAGGTCACTGGTCATAATCTATAAGTCATTAAGATAATGATGTCGCCGTGTTGTCATTATCAACTATATACATTACGTGATCGGCTGTCTGGATGCTCAGCTGGGTCGCACCGTTTGAAATTCCGGACAATTGGCACGTGCAACCCACGTGTGCATGTCCATGACGAACAAAGTCCAAGCTTATTAAGAATTGCCGTTGTCCGGTAGATATTCGAATTTATAAGTAGGTTATGGCTGATAAGATAATCACCATAATGCTATAGCTATCGTTATATCACCTGGTCACCTACTCAATGTCTTTTGTTTAGTGATTTAGGACACGGGTGTTTGGTCTCTATCTCTAATCCTCTACCACTATCTGATGACGAGAGTACCTACCTGGCTAAATAACAACCCAATCAACACGCTAATTACAATTTGATACCACAGGTGTCACAACTAACATCACTTATTATCCTATGGACAGGTGAACACACCATAACAGGCTATCATTGACAGTTAACCAAGGGGGTCCATTATCCTCCATCCTATTCGGCGGGGTGCCACCATGGGGGTTCCCGCGGTGTGGCTGTCACGCCGTTGGTTTTGATCATTATTTTCTCCATTTCAAAAACACATAAATAGAAAAACATAATACAATATTGAATATGTACGATGGCCGACATTAGAAAAATGTGTACCTGAAAAATGTGTACCATGTCACATCGTACACGCGAATTAGAAAAATGCGTACATGAAAAATGTGTACCGTGACAAATCATATGTACACATTTTCTATAACCTAGTTTTATATATACTGATACAGGAATGGAGATATAATGTTAACCTTTTGTAACTGTCACGTAATGTATTATTTTGTTTGGCACTTATTACTTTTATTGAAACTCGAACATTAAATTATCGTTGTATAATTCAATTTTGCTTGTAACAAGGACTTATAAATCCTTGCTTGTAATAAGCATTTTCATCGGCTCAACAATTTATTTTATCAGCCCACGAAGGAAAAAAATGGCGTCGTCATTTGTAACGTCGCTTCTGGTTGAGACAATGGTGTAATGATTTCATATACAGCCTCAAAATAAATTTGGAATTAATCATAGATCGTTTTCAGTAAATCGAATTATAAAAATTAACTTGAATATTTTTTTTATATCGTATTGACATATAACACAAATATCTGAGTGTATTCTTATCATAAGGCGCTTCGCGGTTTATTTAGAGTACACTCAGATGTTTGTGTTACATCTCTAAAACACAGACATAATTCAAGTTAATCTTTCAATGTGTTAGTATGTCGGAAGCTCAGGTTCAGAATGAGCCATATATATCAACACTTTTATTTTAAAAGCTTATATTTCACGCACATACATTTAGGAAAAATGTAATTGTGTACATACGATTGGTCACGGTACACATTTTTCATGTACACATTTTGCTAATTTGCGTGTACGAGGTGTCATGGTACACATTTTTCAGGTACACATTTTTCTAATATCCGTGTACGAGGTGACGGCCGCTGTCGGCCTCGAAAATATGGCATAAATTGTGCATACATGATGTGACAATAGTCGAGTACCTCGTATATGTACTCATATATATCTATATTACTTTTTATAAGTGCATGTATAGTGCAAAATGATTAAGAAAACAGAAAACAACAAAATGATAATAATAAGAAAATACATAAAAACATTGAATATTTCAGTATATATGTATATATACAAAATGAACACAATCAATTATATACTATCTAAATCTCTGATAGTACCAACAAAAATGTACGCAAACTGCATCATCATTTTTGTTATTGGAGTATTTATAGAAACATATATATACAATGTAAGGGAGATACTACTTGTATCTATAAAAGTAACAGAATAAGAGAAGCTTACCGTGTATGTAATGATTTAACAGCATTTATAATCATTTTAGCAGTCTTGTAACTGAAGAAAAATACCAATTCATCTGCTCCTGTTATTAATAGAGAAGGACCCGGCGTGGTTACATGCCTGGCGATCGGTCAATTTTGAACGTGAAAAAAAGTACATTTTTTTCAAATTCATTTGATTTTTTTTTTATCATAATAAATGCATAGAGAAAACATATTTACAATATTATATATAATAATTAGTATTCGATAAAGGTATGTATACAGTAGTTGTTTATATGAATAACATGAGCTTAGGAGAACAAATAATCATGTTAATTATCCTAATAAACGTACATAATTTCTTGAGTGGTTTTTATGTAAGTAGAGTTCATTACTTCATGAAGCTTTATAACATTTGGTCGTAGCCAAAAATATTGATCAATTTACAATTTGTCAAAGTTCTTTGGGTGGATAAGGTACTACATTCCAGTAACTAATGGTATTTATCACCAATTTGCTGACCATTACAATGTGAACAATGGACTTTTTCTTGGAGAGAACACAATATGTTGCCATCGGCCTGGTTGGTTGTACGAAATTGGCACAATGTTATTCTGCCTCTATCATTTAAACAAGGACGTCACATGTGACGTGTAACTTAAAAATCCTTGATCTAAAATATCAAAATTATTTTCAAAATTATTTTTATTTTTAAAATTTGTATAACCTATTGATTTCGAGGAATTATTCACATCACCCTCCCATTTCTGTAAATACTGGTCGTTTAATCTTACTAGCCCGCTGCCGGAGCTGACTATAGTGTTTGTTCCCGTCTGTTTGTCCGGATTTGGTTTCAAGATGATAATTTGAGAACGAATTGATGGGTTATGATCAAACTTCAATGAAATTGAATCGGGGTCAAAAGGTCAACTACAAAGGTCACTGTTACTAAAAAATAGATTGTTTCACAAATTTTCGTTTCCGGACGATATCTTGAGAACACATTCACAGAATTTATTCATATTTCATAAAATGATAGCATAACTAAAAATTTAAATATAATTAATTTTTATCTATTTTAATTTACTATTTAAATCTCTGGCATAACTAAGCAATAACAACTTGCCATATATAAGAAATTGTTATTGACGGCAGGGGACGCGTGTTGCTTGCAACACTTACTACTGTAAGCTTGTTTTGATAACATGTTTTAATCATAATGGATTATAATCAGAAGTAAATTGATTATTCCACAAGTAGCTCATCCAGCACTTGTTAAGTATAGACTTTACAAAACATACATATGTAACCGGCTTATCTTCAAAATGTCTTTATAAAATTACATTAAATTTACTATTTTTAGAATGGGTCAACTGTGAAATTTCAAGTGGGGTTAATACCCAGCTCCCGGTAAACCATACAAATAGGGCTACTGGCTTTTAGTCCAAGTACATGTAATCATTTACAAAATTTCATATGTACACGTTCAGTTACTTTGAGATCAGTAAAACCTCATACTTCACAACCATACAATAAAATTAGTTTAACAATTTTGTCAAACAGATCATATATACACTGGACTGATAATTTGTGTTGTTTACCTTTCTTGATAACATTGCACATGGCACTACTGGTCTTTTTAATGATGTATTTTTTTGCTTCGTTAAAGGAACCAGTGCGACTGAAAATCGTACCTAAATGAGTAATTATTCACACACTCTATCACCTCAATATTTTACACAAAAAATCAACTCATTTATTTCTACGTCCTTTATTGAGCATGATACGTTTATTTTTTACATGTTAAACTTCCAATATTTACAATATTCATTAAAAACATTCAACTGCAATTGCAGATCATCTGGACAGTCTGAGAGAATCAAGGTATCATCAGCATAAGGCAGAATAGATAATGTTGAATAAATATTCAGTTTGTAAATTTTTTCCCCAATTAATCCCACTCAGTAGCGTTTTATTCCAAAGACCTTTTCGCCATACTCTATCTAGGCTTGTTCAAAATCCACAAATATACCATACAATTTACATTTCATTATTTGGCATATAAGACTGTATCATTCAAAGTATCAGCAAATTGAAATGTTAATGAAATTGGGCAATGTGCATCAGACAATAAGGAGTAAAAATCAGAAATTTCAAACTCATCAATATCAACCACACTAGCGTGTTTACAGGTAAGTTTGCCAACACTTTTATCGTTACCGGTTCGACAGTTACATATAAAGATCATTCAATTTATGGAAATCAATTAACCGGTTTTCTAAATTATTCTTTTTGTTCTATACTCTATAAACGTATTATCAAAAACACTAGAAATATGAAAATCAATTCAAACGTGAAATAGACAATCGAGGAATTAATTTGATGATCTATATAAAAAAAAATCAGACATATTCATATTTATAGATATAGACAGATGGTAATATAGATGTACTTGTTTCAGTCTCACATTTTTGCAATAATTTTTGTTGTTGACATTTTGGATTAAATAAAATATAAATACATGTACATTTGTTTATTACTCTACTAATCTACGATATGAAATCCTAGCTGATTCCGTATATATATCTCAATACACCAAGGCATTAACTTCAACGGAGAGTGCAGATTTCAATGATATGGGCAATAACCACAGTCATAAGTAACACAGATATTTATGCTGGACCAGATATTAATTGCCAGTTATCGGACGATAGAGGGGTTGACTGTATAACACAAGCAATTGCAAGTAATGAATTATCTATGTAAATACAATACAGCTTCAACAAAAATAAATCAATAAGCTTTTGTTATTGTCGACGTATTGACTATTTTCTTATTGATTTAAGCATTGAAATCACAATTTTTTTAATTTCATCGGGGTATGAAAGAAATTTTGTTTGCAAACTGTGTGAATCCGCGTAGCGGATTCTCACAAAAGTTTGCAAACAAAATTTATTTCATAACCCGATGATATTAAAAAATAGTGACTTCAATGCTTATAATTAATTTTCCAAGCTACTTTATAAAATGAAATACGTTTACACGTACGATTCCATTGATTTTTTTCCAAGGAATTATTTTTTCCAAATCAATACGCAACGTCAATGTTTCTATTGTGACGTCACGATAACATCGGGTTTCCGCGCCTTTCTCGGATTTTTTTTCCATCATGGAATGAAAAAAATGAATAGGCCAATCAGAAAGCCAGAAACAAAGAGAAAATTAATAATAAGTTGTTATTTATCTGCGCATCTAACCTGCACACGATGGGAATATTGGCGTAATATATGGAATTGAAACACATCATGTACATGTAAGTTGATTATCTCATGTTGTCCATCTAAGTTTTTTTTTATAAAACCAGGAACATATATGTTTCTGATGAAAATAGGCGAAAAAAATGTATAGTTTGATGTGTTTTAATTATTTTATTTATCCTGTTGAACTTATGAAGAGTTTACAATATGCACCATGCACAGAAAGCATATGATGTTAAAAAAAACCCAAAACAAAACATAAAAACCCAGGAAAAATAAGTAGTTTTGTGTAAAAAAATAATCGAATTGAAATAGAACTGTATTTATTTTACACGATGTTTTTTTCTTTTTGTTTTATTCTACATATTTTTCGCACAAAAATGCATTTGTACTATAAAACTCTTACTCTGATCAGTCGGTGTATTTTGTAAGGGTTATCCCCCTTGGTTATCATGACAGATTTATCAGATCAGATCTAGAATGCACGGAAACAAATTGAACTATTAGTTAGTTTAAACATTGTTTTTGAAAACATTCGAATTAATTTGGTTAAACATTCAAGTAAAATTTGACACAAGTTGTAGAACTGAATTAGTAACGCTTCCTTTCATACAAATGTGGAAAGAATTCGAGGAATTGGCATAACCTTCTAATACATATTAAAATGAGTACATCTGATACCCTCGGTCGTTGTATTACATGGAAAGTAATGCATGGTATTATTTATATAGTCTTTAACCAACAGTCGGATGCCCACTGAATCAGTTACAAGCTAATTTGTTTATTAAATTATATTTGAAAAGATATTAAACTATCAAATTTTCGGAAACCAACGGACAAATTCGTAACAGATTTGTCTTTATTATAAATTTAGTTTTAATTTGTATAGATTGAGCAAGCGAATTCCATAGTTTAAGAGTACTTCGAATTATGATGGCTGATTTCATCCATGTCTGCTGACGACAATCAACAGTCCCGACATTAATTTTTACTGTTGAAAGGGAGATAACTCGAGGTTTAATTCAATTCAAATTTATTGCTTCCTTACATCCATACAATGTTTTAATCTACTGTGTGTTATACATTTATCAAGCCAGATTTTCTCAGTTCAGATTATTTTTAAACAAAGAGTACGTGAATATGTTTTTGGAAGAAAAAATGTTGTTTTTTTTGTCTTCCAAAGTTCAATGCACATCTTACGAAACGAGTCCAAAAACCGGATTCATCAGATTGGGTCAGCCCCTTCCGTCTGTTTTTGTTTTACACATGTTTGAATGTATATAATTTACAATATATTTTATATATTATTTACAAATAGGCCTACATAACAACCCCTTCCGTCTATTTTTGTTTTACACATGTTTGTATGTATATAATTTACAATATATTTTATTTATTATTTACAAATAGGCCTACATAACAACCCCTTCCGTCTATTTTTGTTTTACACATGTTTGTATGTATATAATTTACAATATATTTTATTTCTTATTTACAAATAGGCCTACATAACAACCCCTTCCGTCTTGTTTTTGTTTTACACATGTTTGTATGTATATAATTTACAATATATTTTATTTCTTATTTACAAATAGGCCTACATAACAACCCCTTCCGTCTATTTTTGTTTTACACATGTTTGTATGTATATAATTTACAATATATTTTATTTCTTATTTACAAATAGGCCTACATAACAACCCCTTCCGTCTGTTTTTGTTTTACACATGTTTGTATATATATAATTTACAATATATTTTATTTCTTATTTACAAATAGGCCTACATAACAACCCCTTCCGTCTATTTTTGTTTTACACATGTTTGTATGTATATAATTTACAATATATTTTATTTCTTATTTACAGATAGGCCTACATAATCAAGGTATCCACTAAAGGGGATTTTCCTGATTGACAACTTTCTGTTTAAGACTTTAGCAGAACTAGAATTCAAATCGACAAAAAACACAAAATTGTTTTCTCTGTTAAATGTTACGTAAACATATTATAACAGTATCCTACGCCCCTGTTGTGGATATCAGTGAAGGTAAGTGATGTTATAGTAGATAGGTCAGTAGGCCAGAGTTATATCTACTGTTCCAGTGCATCAGACAGGGACGTCTCTTTTATATCGCATGCCGCATGGTACTGTTATGCGTTTTTATAACAAGAGATATAGATCACAGGGACATGAGAATTGGATAAGTCTTTGTGCACTACGTCAAAAACGAGTCTGTTTTAGTCGGTATAGAGTATGTTCAGACCTTATTTATATATATACATATATATATTTTTTTTTTGCGGAAATGTAAGGAAGAGAGGAAGATAAAAATTAATATGGGATGCACAAGAAATACATACAAGGTGATAATCCAGCTAGAGTAGTACAATATTATCTAAATCTCTGATACAATTTACAAATAGTAACACGTGGTCTCAAAAAGTACAGCGGACAGGTCCTTAAAGATGCTCCACCGCCGACGGAGCATAAATGACATTCATCGTTTGAACAATAATTGGTGTTTAATCGTGTTTATATATGCTTGACACAAAAATATAATAAAATAATTCATTTTGCCTTTGGCGCATGCGCAATCAGTATTTCATTCCATATAGGATATAGTGACACGGATTTTTTTCGGGATGCAATTAATTATTTGTTATATTTTTAACTTAAAGTGAAATTGGAAGCTCAAACTTTTCAATGGTGGTAATGGTGTAAAGTAAGTAACCTTTGTAACTGAAGAAAAAGACTAAATCGTTTGCTCCTGTTTTGTATAGTTAAAAAATACCTTTTGTCGGCGGTGGAGCGTCTTTAAAGTGTCGCATTCAAATCGATGTTGCAGGGATAAATTGATTAAATTGATATCATTTGTTTTTCTATAGATATATTGTATAGGTGCATGACAGACACAAATAATGCGTCAGTCGAAAGTTATTTCCGTGACAAAAGTACGAACCTGACGTCAAGTTCCGATTCGTCTGGTACTGTGGTGCAACTAGTACGACAACGATGTTTTGATCCGTTTCCGGTATCGCTTCGATATACGAGTACCGAGTAGGTAGGTTCCAACTTGTAGAGTTTAAAGACATTGTGCATGGTGTTTCAGACCGATATTCAGCTCAAGTGTTAATTAGATATCCTACCTTGTATAAAGATCGTGATTTCACGCAAGGTACTCCTATTTATCATACAATTGTGACACTTACATACAGCTTGATGCGAGTTCCTAGCAAAAACTTCAAGATATTCACAAAATATGACTGAGAAACAAATTATTATGTTCATATGTATCAATCTGATATGCGCTTTGCTATATTTGATTAATAATAAAGAGTGTTTGACCCATTTTTACATCGTTGTGTCAGTCTTTGCGCAACGGTTTTGATCGATGATATTGCGAAAAAGTGTACGGTTTGGAGTTTGATATTGCAACGGTTTGGTATTATTTATAATCCAACCGTAACGTATTAAGCACAGGGATCCGAGAATTAGTTAAGTTACAGTTTATATAATTATGGACCCACCAGAGTACCCATAGACTATTTTTAGGCGTTTTAGGGACCTAGATAAAAAAAATCAGTAAAAATCCTTTTCTACATTAAACACACATAGTACAATGTAGAATAGGAAGCTTACCGATTTTTTATCTAGACCCATAAAACGTCTAAAATGGTCTTTGGGTACTCTGGTGGGTCCACGATTACATTATAATTAATGTACATAAATATATAAACTGTAAATAATTATCAGATCCCTAGCTGTGGCATTAATTACATTTGTCCAGTTCACCTCTAAAATAATAGTTTGCCGCTGTCCACTCGGTCACACTGACCAATGCATATATACTATTATTAATTAGGCACATTTTCATTATACGAGTGAGATGTGGGTACCTGCATCTGATATATACATGATTTCGTATCCTGTGTTAATGCCCATCCTTACAATCAGGGTTGGGGTCAATTACATTGCAATGTAATTAATTACAATTACAATTACTTGTTCAAAACACAATTACAATTACAATTACTCAGTTTTGTAAATGTAATTAATTACAATTACAATTACTTTCAAAAAGTAATTATTTACAATTGCACATTACATTTTCTTAACATGTTTATTTTTAATAACATATACACAATTGTATAGTCATATAATGAAGCATTTATACATATATACCGGGGTATGTCAGTATCAGTAAATTCGGATGGAACATGTGCTTCACATAAACCACAAGTTACAATTGAGTATTGGTAGGGTGTATTAGTTTTACACATACATTTTTATTGGACCTAGGTCCAATAAAAATGTGCATTTAAAACTTCATACACTGATGGTGATAAAATGCAATTCAAAAATATGAATACCTGGTACCGTACCAGGTATTCATATTTTTGAATTGTATTTTATCATCATCAGTGTTTGAAAATTATCATCAGACAGTCTGTTTCTGTCTGGTCGGGATACTTTGCTAGCAACACTAAACAATCTCTCTACTGGAGCTGAAGTGGCTGGTATAGCTAGCTGCTAAGTATTTGCTAGCTAAAATAGACAAATTTGGAAATCTGCAAGAATTATCTTTCCAGAACTTTAATGGGTCACAACATCTCTGTGTGCAATATCCACGAATGTAACCGTAGATGTCTACTTTATTGGGTTTAACACCTGATCATGAGTTGTGTCTCTTTCGTGAGGGTGTAGTGTGAGGGTGTAGTGGGAAGAAAACTGAAAAAAAAATCTTCTGTTTTAATTTTTTTGCCAGGGGGCGGTTGAAGACTAATCTGAGCTACCATCTATATATTTGCCTTCATTAGATATGCTAATTAGGTGATCAACAGGTGTTGTATAAGCAAGACCTTTGTGAGTTGTAATCACAGGCTATATGTGTTCACACCTCACACCTGTATAGTGCCTGAGGGGTAAACTACAGGTAAAACAGGTACAAGTGTAGTGTATACTATGGTCACTGCCTCACATATGTTACTTGTTTAAATTTCTATCTAGCCAAATACATGTCTTACATTAATTAATCTAGTAAATATATATATGTAATTGAAAAGTAATTGAAATGTAATTGCTAATTACACATTTTTAGAATGTAATTAATTACAATTACAATTACATGTAATTGAAATATTTCTTAATTACAAATTACTTTCAATTACTTGAAAAAATGTAATTAATTGCAATTAATTACAATTACATTTTTAATTACCCCAACCCTGCTTACAATGCCTATAGGTCTCTCCAATCCTTTGATGTGGAATTAAGGAGTTTTTACTTTTGAAAACTTTTGAATTAATGAAACTTTTTGTTGCATACCTAAAAAACTATTTTGGGAGAATTTTAACGGCAAAATTTGCTGTAAATATGCCATAGAGTCGGACATCTTTTCCCGCCGTCATCGAATCCTTGCGTAACCACAAGGATCTGAGAATAAGCTACAGTTCATTTCAATATGGACCAACCAAAGAGCCCATAGACCATGTTTACACGTTTGAGGGGTCCAGATAAAAAAGCGGTTAACTCACATTCTACAAAGTACGCAGTTACATGTAGATTTTGGTGTGCTAATAATTGGTCACAAAAACACTGAGTTTTAAAATGCTCCACCGCTGACACACGGTATTTTTTCTCTATCAAATACAGGAGCAGGCGATTTAGTATTTTTCTTCGGTTACAAAAGGTATTTACTTGACACCATTACCTCCAATTAAAAGTTTGAGCTTCTCATTTCACTTCAAGATAAAAATATCAAAAATCTTTTTTTTGCATCCCGAAAAAATTCCGTGGCACTATATCCTATATTGGAATGAAGTACTGATTGCGCATGCACCAAAAGCAAAATAAATCATTTCGTATTATTTTTTGTGTTAATTAGACATATACACGATTAAACACCAATTATAGTTCAAATAATGAGTATCGTTTATGGTCCGTCGGCGGTGGAGCATCTTTAAGTCAGTGTGAGAATTCGTTGGATAACGTTAATGTATTCTTAAAATTGAAAAAGTATATATATCTTTGTATATTTGGTTTATCGGTAGTCAGATACTGTCATTGTTTAATCGGTTGCTCATGACAACACACAAGAAGAAATCGAACCAAGTTTCCCCAAAAATCATCAACTGTTTATCAAATAATATTATTACTCTACACAGACGTATACGAACGCGTTTTATTATTAAACTTTAGCCTTTTTTCTTTATAACTGGAATGACTAGTGATTTTGCCCGTGTAATATTTTGCATGTATCATTATTGTAATTAAGCATTCGTTGTCATATTTTGACATGCATTGGTGTGTGACATAAATTGGTTGTTCTCGCATATCTATCATGGTGCGGATATACGTTAAAACACAGTCATATGATATATATATTTCTATTATGGTGTGCTAATTTAAGTCCTGGTGCGTGAAATTACAATAGCCGATGTATGCAAAAATATGACATGATCAAGGTTACTGAATATCAAGCGCATTACGGGATAAACTAGCATACCCATTTCTAGTCTACTACAAAAATAAGATAGCATTACTTACTTTACTTTAAGCTTTCCTAAGTTGTCTAACCGCGTACACGTATTGTGTCTAATGAATTTAATTCTAATAAAAGTACATTTCCATGTCTTTATCTGAAGGAAAGAAATCCAAACCGTACACTCACTTTTGTTTTTAACTTGTGTCACAACCGTACACTATTGAAATTCAAAACCGTTGCGACACTAGTCTGATATCGAACACAAATTGTTGAATTTCATAAGTATTAATACCAATGGAAACGGGAAAGTCTAAACTATACCTCAATATAAGTCGGCAAATCGAATCTGAACGAAAAAACTAGCTGTGTTTTCTGTCATGTGTGGTATTCAAATGCATTTTTTGAAATATAAGAAAACAAAAATAACATATTTTTTTTGGCTTGGTTGAAACTTAACATACTCCTCAGCAATCACTACATACCATGAATCATGGTATCATCCGCAACACCAGCAAATTAGTGATACAAAGCACAGTATCGTGGTCTTCATGTCGCCGAAGCGATACCGGAAACGGATCAAAATATCGTTGCCGTACTAGTTGCAATGTGATTAGCTACGGATCACAGGGATCTGAGAATGAGTTACAGATTATATAATTATGGACCCGCCGGAGTGCCTAAGAGTATTTTTATACGTTTAAGTGGTCTAGATAAAAAAAACGGTAAAAATCATACTTTACATATAGTACTATATCATACATGTAGTATACAATTGTAGTACTATGTAGATTATGATTTTTACCGTTTTTTTTTATCTTTTTATAACCATAATTTATAAAGACACGATCTATTTCCTGTTGAGGTTGGACATGCAAGTTACATGTTAAGAACGTTAAACAATACATTTTGTCTTTTGATTTTTGTTTCTGTATTTTGCGACGTTAAACATCTTGACAATGGTAATGTCAGTCAATCGATGTCTACATAAATATGTAATGTTTAGTTTGAGCATTTCTCCACTTCATACTATCGTAACAAAATCGATGAAAATGTACTAAATGAATATTGGCCATTGAAATCTTGAATTTTGACATTCATTTTTCTCCCTCCCCTCCCCCCCCCTCCCCCCCAAGATGTTTGTCATAGTGGGGCTTATATCGTCTCAATGACGGCACTTTGTATAGATGTATAGGATGATTTTGAAAGGAAAATTATCGCTCTTTCCAACGGTAGTAACCGTTTTTTTGACGATGTACTAGAAATGTTTTTTTATAGCCGCTAAAGGTAGGCGGGTTAGAAATTTTGATTCTAAGGCTTTCAACCCTTCTCGTATATAGTACCATGTAGAGTATGATTTTTATCGATTTTTTATCTTGACCTCTAATATGTTTAAAAAGTTGGTCCATGATTATATAATATGTAACTAATTCTCAGATCCCTGTGGCCCCGTATTCGTTTGGTGCTCGAAATGGCAAACCTGAAGTCAAGTGATAAGAACAACTTTACAAGCATACTATATCAAAATTCCCTTTCAGTTCTAATCACATGTGGAATTATTTTAGTCCTTGCTTCATTATTGGACATTGTGATGCTCTTTCCCTCGTTCAGATTTCAATATTGTGATTACTAATAGAAACGATTATCCATGCACCTTAACAATATGTTTCATTGATGTTGCCATACTTGACCAAAAGTTATTTTGACTCTTTGTTTTTCATCAAGTATAATTAAAGACTTTATTATTATATATATTCATGAGATTTTTAAATAGTCTTACATTAAACCCTCGCTTCTAAGTGACCCTGTTACCCAGTCTTGCAAAATAACAAGCCCCTGTGGTCTCGGTCATGTAATATCATATAGCTATGCACGGACTCGCGCACGTGCTCCAAACTGGTTAGTATTCTGGCTACTAACCCATGCTCGTGCGTTGTAATGGGTAATACAGTTTACGAGTGGTGGTTGTCCACTTCAGGAGTTGGTGTACATGCACACAGGTATGTGGTTTTTGAGATATTATTCTTTATTTAACATACTTATGTTCAACCGATATGATCAATGGTTCAATATCCGTTAATGCACAATGTTACACATACTTCATTCTGAGTTATGTGGATACACGGGAGTACCAGGTTCTATGGTGGCTACATAATCAGTATTAGTTCTAAAATGGTGTGGATACACGGGAGTACCAGGTTCTATGGTGGCTACATAATCAGTATTAGTTCTAAAATGATGTGGATACACGGGAGTACCAGGTCTATGGTGGCTACATAATCAGTATTAGTTCTAAAACGATGTGGATACACGGGGGTACCAGGTTCTATGGTGGCTACATAATCAGTATTAGTTCTAAAATGATGTGGATACACGGGGGTACCAGGTTCTATGGTGGCTACATAATCAGTATTAGTTCTAAAATGATGTGGATACACGGGAGAACCAGGTCTATGGTGGCTACATAATCAGTATTAGTTCTAAAATGATGTAGATACACGGGAGCACCAGGTTCTATGGTGGCTACATAATCAGTATTAGTTCTAAAATGATGTGGATACACGGGAGTACCAGGTCTATGGTGGCTACATAATCAGTATTAGTTCTAAAATGATGTGGATACACGGGAGTACCAGGTTCTATGGTGGCTACATAATCAGTATTAATTCTAAAATGATGTGGATACACGGGAGTACCAGGTCTATGGTGGCTACATAATCAGTATTAGTTCTAAAATGATGTGGATACACGGGGTTACCAGGTTCTATGGTGGCTACATAATCAGTATTAATTCTGAAATGATGTGGATACACGGGAGTACCAGGTCTATGGTGGCTACATAATCAGTATTAGTTCTAAAATGATGTGGATACACGGGAGTACCAGGTCTATGGTGGCTACATAATCAGTATTTATTCTGAAATGATGTGGATACACGGGAGTACCAGGTTCTATGGTGGCTACATAATCAGTATTAGTTCTAAAATGATGTGGATACACGGGAGTACCAGGTCTATGGTGGCTACATAATCAGTATTTATTCTGAAATGATGTGGATACACGGGAGTACCAGGTTCTATGGTGGCTACATAATCAGTATTAATTCTGAAATGATGTGGATACACGGGAGTACCAGGTTCTATGGTGGCTACATAATCAGTATTAGTTCTAAAATGATGTGGATACACGGGAGTACCAGGTTCTATGGTGGCTACATAATCAGTATTAGTTCTAAAATGATGTGGATACACGGGAGTACCAGGTCTAAGGTGGCTACATAATCAGTATTAATTCTAAAATGATGTGGATACACGGGAGTACCAGGTCTATGGTGGCTACATAATCAGTATTAATTCTAAAATGATGTGGATACACGGGAGTACCAGGTTCTATGGTGGCTACATAATCAGTATTAATTCTAAAATGATGTGGATACACGGGAGTACCAGGTCTATGGTGGCTACATAATCAGTATTTATTCTGAAATGATGTGGATACGCGGGAGTACCAGGTTCTATGGTGGCTACATAATCAGTATTAGTTCTAAAATGATGTAGATACACGGGAGTACCAGGTTCTATGGTGGCTACATAATCAGTATTAGTTCTAAAATGATGTGGATACACGGGAGTACCAGGTTCTATGGTGGCTACATAATCAGTATTAGTTCTAAAATGATGTGGATACACGGGAGTACCAGGTCTATGGTGGCTACATAATCAGTATTAATTCTGAAATGATGTGGATACACGGGAGTACCAGATCTATGGTGGCTACATAATCAGTACTAGTTCTAAAATGATGTGGATACACGGGAGTACCAGGTCTATGGTGGCTACATAATCAGTATTAGTTCTAAAATGATGTGGATACACGGGAGTACCAGGTCTATGGTGGCTACATAATCAGTATTAATTCTAAAATGATGTGGATACACGGGGGTACCAGGTTCTATGGTGGCTACATAATCAGTATTAGTTCTAAAATGATGTAGATACACGGGAGTACCAGAGTCTATGGTGGCTACATAATCAGTATTAATTCTAAAATGATGTGGATACACGGGAGTACCAGGTCTATGGTGGCTACATAATCAGTATTAGTTCTAAAATGATGTGGATACACGGGAGTACCAGGTCTATGGTGGCTACATAATCAGTATTAGTTCTAAAATGATGTGGATACACGGGAGTACCAGGTTCTATGGTGGCTACATAATCAGTATTAATTCTAAAATGATGTGGATACACGGGGGAGTACCAGGTTCTATGGTGGCTACATAATCAGTATTAGTTCTAAAATGATGTGGATACACGGGAGTACCAGGTTCTATGGTGGCTACATAATCAGTATTAATTCTAAAATGATGTGGATACACGGGAGTACCAGGTTCTATGGTGGCTACATAATCAGTATTAGTTCTAAAATGATGTGGATACACGGGAGTACCAGGTTCTATGGTGGCTACATAATCAGTATTAATTCTAAAATGATGTGGATACACGGGAGTACCAGGTCTATGGTGGCTACATAATCAGTATTAGTTCTAAAATGATGTGGATACACGGGAGTACCAGGTTCTATGGTGGCTACATAATCAGTATTAGTTCTAAAATGATGTGGATACACGGGAGTACCAGGTTCTATGGTGGCTACATAATCAGTATTAGTTCTAAAATGATGTGGATACACGAGAATACCAGGTTATATGGTGGCTACATAATCAGTATTAATTCTAAAATGATGTGGATACACGGGAGTACCAGGTCTATGGTGGCTACATAATCAGTATTAATTCTAAAATGATGTGGATACACGGGAGTACCAGGTTCTATGGTGGCTACATAATCAGTATTAGTTCTAAAATGATGTGGATACACGGGAGTACCAGGTTCTATGGTGGCTACATAATCAGTATTAGTTCTAAAATGATGTGGATACACGGGAGTACCAGGTTCTATGGTGGCTACATAATCAGTATTAGTTCTAAAATGATGTGGATACACGGGAGTACCAGGTTCTATGGTGGCTACATAATCAGTATTAGTTCTAAAATGATGTGGATACACGGGAGTACCAGGTCTATGGTGGCTACATAATCAGTATTAGTTCTAAAATGATGTGGATACACGGGAGTACCAGGTCTATGGTGGCTACATAATCAGATAGGGTACCAGGTCTATGGTGGCTACATAATCAGTACTAGTTCTAAAATGATGTGGATACACGGGAGTACCAGGTTCTATGGTGGCTACATAATCAGTATTAGTTCTAAAATGATGTGGATACACGGGAGTACCAGGTTTTAGGGTGGCTACATAATCAGTATTAATTCTGAAATCATGTGGATACACGGGAGTACCAGGTTCTATGGTGGCTACATAATCAGTATTAGTTCTAAAATGATGTGGATACACGGGAGTACCAGGTCTATGGTGGCTACATAATCAGTATTAATTCTAA
This sequence comes from Argopecten irradians, assembly GCF_041381155.1. Classification (NCBI taxonomy): domain Eukaryota; kingdom Metazoa; phylum Mollusca; class Bivalvia; order Pectinida; family Pectinidae; genus Argopecten; species Argopecten irradians. The sequence goes on along the minus strand of NC_091135.1, from coordinate 48,174,597 downwards.
AATGATGTGGATACACGGTAGTACCAGGTTCTATGGTGACTACATAATCAGTATTAATTCTAAAATGATGTGGATACACGGGAGTACCAGGTCTATGGTGGCTACATAATCAGTATTAATTCTAAAATGATGTGGATACACGGTAGTACCAGGTTCTATGGTGACTACATAATCAGTATTAGTTCTAAAATGATGTAGATACACGGGAGTACCAGGTTCTATGGTGGCTACATAATCAGTATTAGTTCTAAAATGATGTAGATACACGGGAGCACCAGGTTCTATGGTGGCTACATAATCAGTATTAATTCTAAAATGATGTGGATACACGGGAGTACCGGAGTCTATGGTGGCTACATAATCAGTATTAATTCTAAAATGATGTGGATACACGGGAGTACCAGGTTCTATGGTGGCTACATAATCAGTATTAGTTCTAAAATGATGTGGATACAGGGGGTACCAGGTCTATGGTGGCTACATAATCAGTATTAGTTCTACAGGGTACCAGGTCTATGGTGGCTACATAATCAGTATTAGTTCTAAAATGATGTGGAAACATGGGAGTACCAGGTTCTATGGTGGCTGCATAATCAGTATTAGTTCTAAAATGATGTGGATACACGAGAGTACCAGGTTCTATGGTGACTACATAATCAGTATTAGTTCTAAAATGATGTGGATACACGGGAGTACCAGGTTTTATGGTGGCTACATAATCAGTATATTTAGTTCTTAAATGATGTGGATACACGGAAGCACCAAGTTTTATAGTGGCTACATAATCAGTATTAATTCTAAAATGATGTGGATACACGGGAGTATCAGGTCTATGGTGGCTACATAATCAGTATTAGTTCTAAAATGATGTAGATACACGGGAGCACCAGGTTCTATGGTGGCTACATAATCAGTATTAGTTCTAAAATGATGTGGATACACGGGAGTACCAGGTGTATGGTGGCTACATAATCAGTATTATTTCTAAAATGATGTGGATACACGGGAGTACCAGGTCTATGGTGGCTACATAATCAGTATTAGTTCTAAAATGATGTAGATACACGAGAGAACCAGGTTCTATGGTGGCTACATAATCAGTATTAATTCTGAAATGATGTGGATACACGGGAGTACCAGGTTCTATGGTGGCTACATAATCAGTATTAGTTCTAAAATGGTGTGGATACACGGGAGTACCAGGTTATATGGTGGCTACATAATCAGTATTAGTTCTAAAATGATGTGGATACACGGGAGTACCAGGTTCTATGGTGGCTACATAATCAGTATTAGTTCTAAAATGATGTGGATACACGAGAATACCAGGTTCTATGGTGACTACATAATCAGTATTAGTTCTAAAATGATGTGATACACGGGAGTACAGGTCATGTGGCTACAAATCATTATCAAAGATGTGGATACACGGAGTAAGGTTCTTATGGTGGCTACATAATCAGTATTAGTTCTAAAATGATGTGGATACACGGGAGTACCAGGTTCTATGGTGGCTACATAATCAGTATTAGTTCTAAAATGATGTGGATACACGGGAGTACCAGGTTCTATGGTGGCTACATAATCAGTATTAGTTCTAAAATGATGTGGATACACGGGAGTACCAGGTTCTATGGTGGCTACATAATCAGTATTAGTTCTAAAATGATGTGGATACACGGGAGTACCAGGTTTTATGGTGGCTACATAATCAGTATTAGTTCTAAAATGATGTGGATACACGGGAGTACCAGGTTCTATGGTGGCTACATAATCAGTATTAGTTCTAAAATGATGTGGATACACGGGAGTACCAGGTTCTATGGTGGCTACATAATCAGTATTAATTCTGAAATGATGTGGATACACGGGAGTACCAGGTTTCTATGGTGGCTACATAATCAGTATTAATTCTGAAATGATGTGGATACACGGGAGTACCAGGTTTCATTGTGGCTACATAATCAGTATTAGTTCTAAAGTGATGTGGATACAAGGGAGTACAAGGTTCTATGGTGTCTACATAATCAGTATTAGTTCTAAAATGATGTGGATACACGGGAGTACCAGGTCTATGGTGGCTACATAATCAGTATTAATTCTGAAATGATGTGGATACGCGGGAGTACCAGGTCTATGGTGGCTACATAATCAGTATTAGTTCTAAAATAATGTGGATACACGGCAGTACCGGAGTCTATGGTGGCTACATAATCAGTACTAGTTCTAAAATGATGTGGATACACGGGAGTACCAGGTTTTATGGTGGCTACATAATCAGTATTAGTTCTAAAATGATGTGGATACACGGGAATATTAGGTTCTATGGTGGCTACATAATCAGTATTAGTTCTAAAATGATGTGGATACACGGGAGTACCAGGTTCTATGGTGGCTACATAATCAGTATTAGTTCTAAAATGATGTGGATACACGGGAGTACCAGGTCTATGGTGGCTACATAATCAGTATTAATTCTGAATTGATGTGGATACACGGGAGTACCAGATCTATGGTGGCTAGATAATCAGTATTAGTTCTAAAATGATGTGGATACACGGGAGTACCAGGTCTATGGTGGCTACATAATCAGTACTAGTTCTAAAATGATGTAGATACACGAGAGTACCAGGTTCTATGGTGGCTACATAATCAGTATTAGTTCTAAAATGATGTGGATACACGGGAGTACCAGGTCTAAGGTGGCTACATAATCAGTATTAATTCTAAAATGATGTGGATACACGGGAGTACCAGGTCTATGGTGGCTACATAATCAGTATTAATTCTAAAATGATGTGGATACACGGGAGTACCAGGTGTATGGTGGCTACATAATCAGTATTAATTCTAAAATGATGTGGATACACGGGAGTACCAGAGTCTATGGTGGCTACATAATCAGTATTAATTCTAAAATGATGTGGATACACGGGAGTACCAGGTTCTATGGTGGCTACATAATCAGTATTAATTCTAAAATGATGTGGATACACGGGAGTACCATGTGTATGGTGGCTACATAATCAGTATTAGTTCTAAAATGATGTGGATACACGGGAGTACCAGGTCTATGGTGGCTACATAATCAGTATTAATTCTAAAATGATGTGGATACACGGGAGTACCAGGTCTATGGTGGCTACATAATCAGTATTAATTCTAAAATGATGTGGATACACGGGAGTACCGGAGTCTATGGTGGCTACATAATCAGTATTAATTATAAAATGAGCATGAAAATGATGTGGATGCATAGCTACATCATAATGTTGTATGAATTATGATTAACTTGACATAAATTGTCCTGACACATTACATCTTTACATAGACACATATATTTGAAGTTTTGTGTTTGAATCTTTAAATACTAAAGCCGTTCTCGGTGTTTATATCTTGAAATATTTGACCAAACTGTCAGTAAGCGGCGTGGTACTGTAACTTTCAGAGACACACATAGTAATGATATCTAAATTTATGCTTTAATAGATAAACATTGTTTAAGCAAGGGTCTTTCAGAAATTATAATATAAACCTTCCTATCAAGGAGAACTTTTCGTTGCAATCAAAATAATCGATTCTTTCATTCCTCAAAGATGATATCTAAACAACAAAATTGATCAAAGTTCTGTTTGAAAAGGTTTTACTTTTTGTTCTTCTACATTATATTCGTTGAACGTTGTAAATACGTTTCTCTATACAATGTTCTTTGTAAAGAAATAGAATTAATTTTGAAGTTTTTAGACAATTGCAAGATGCATGGAATTTTATTTTTTACGCTGTAGTGCTATTTCTGCGGCATAGAGTTGTAAACAAGACAGTGAAAGGAAGTATATAAGCAACAAAACATATATCACAGACGCATACATAATTAATTGAGTTAGACTTAGCTCAAGTCATATTATTTAAAACATGAGCAAAATAACAGAAACCAGAACATACCCTCCACGAGCCCCATATTTGATGATAATCTAAAAAATCGTTTGTTTGACGGATAGTTACCGACAGTTTATGTATACATTTGTATTTGGATATATCCTAGTAACCTCCATCCTCGATACTTCAGGAGTTACTAACTTCCATTGGTGTGAATATATATATTATAACGACTGTGATATTAACCCCTGGAATATCGAGGATGTATGTATATAAATGTAAGTAGACCTATTAGTGGTGTAGTGCGGAGTTGATTACTTTTCACCTAGTTCGAAGTTGCCCCTATTGGCAGACACGACTATGCTGGTCACATGACAGAAACGAAGACTATCATTGGTTCAGAAAAATTTCTTCAACTCTCGGCCCAGATCTCAGAAACCTTCTCAGCCATACGCACGCATTTTTGCATCGATCCAAGAATGGAGTCCTTTCTCTCGTTTGTCATTGCTATGGAAGTTGTCTTTCATTGCTTAGGCGAGGCTTTTGCTCGCGGGAAGGTATGTAACCTAAGGTTTGTTCCTAGTCCAGACTAATTAATTAAGTTAATTTTAAGTTACTATTGACTTTAAACATAATTTCTTGTCTTAACAAAAAAATCACGGGATTAGCCACAAGTTATTACCTCCGATGAGGTTTTCTCCAATCAATATGTTAATTAATAATAATTGGGATTGAGAAAAAATATCTTTCTGGGTTGAAAATCCCAGAATTTGAGGTTTAATACTCTTTGAATCAGTCGGAACAATACTTAGTAAACGAGGCCGCGAGGCCATGGACAGTCGATTAAATAAGATTAATTGGTAGCATGTTTGCATGAAGGACTTCCTCAAGCTATCAAATGAATGACCTTAATAGTCACTAAGGTCACAAGGGTAAAACAGACAAACCCTTTTAGCATACCTCTATAGACGCCACATTTTCCGAAAATGGCGGGAAAACTAGGACGTCACTCACAAAATGTAGAAAATTTATTAATACACAGTGACATGGTGGATTTCATTTAGATCTACAAACTGTTTATCAAAGTTGTGGTTCGCAGGGGAAATTAAAGAGAGTGCCTTCTGAAAATATTGCACGTTATTATGCGTAGTATTCATAAATCATTGTTTTCAGAGACCTCGCTTCAGGGGAATAACTCGCACAAGATTTTTGTCTCTTCCTTATATGGTAATTCAGTCCATCTGATAATCCTTACACATTCAATTCTAAATCATTGACTTTCTACTGCAACAAAATCCTGCTTTCCCAACTTAGATGGTAATGTTAAATTCCTATCTTTTTCTTCTTTGAAACTATATCTCTTCCCTAACCTATTTATACACGTTAATGTACTTAATGAAGACTTCAGTGTTTGTTACCTTTTCCCTGTAAATTTGGCACCAGACTATTTGTGGTAACTGTGGCAACATTTATGAATATGCTAACCATTTCTTTCTTGAATGTCGATCAGAATTCTGCTACTGCCCGTACTGATATGGCCCAGTTTTTAGGTCACCGGAGACGAAGTCTCAAGTGACCTATTCTAATCGCCTTTTGTCCGTCGTCGTGCGTCGTCCGTCGTATGTCCGTAAACAATTTACATTTTCGACTTCTTCTCCAAAACTGCTGAAGTAATTTCAATGAAATTTTGCACAAACCTTCTAAGGCAAAAGGCCAATCAAAATTGTGAATTATATGGTCCCCACCCCCCAGGGAGCTATGGGAGGGGCCAAAAGGGGTAAAATTGACTAAAATTTCAAAAATCTTCTTCTCCACTCACAGATGTGATGGGATTAAATACTCCTCATAGATAGAAAGGTCATAAGGTCATTTACAAAAAGTGTGAATTATATGACCCTGGGGTCTCGGGTTTCCCCCTGGGGAGGGGGTTAAGTTTACTATAGTTTATATAAGGAAAACACAAAATTATTGAGTATTTGATCATTTGTAATAGAAAATGAGTCAAATATTGTCAGAATTATCAGTATGAAATGGCCATTTAATCCTATTAACAAATTTTCTATGACTGACACCCAGGGGCCTTAGGGGCGGGGTCAAAAGGGGTCAAATAGGCTAAAACTTCAAAAATCTTCTTCTGAAATTCTGGAAATGGTAGAATCAAATACTTTTCATAGATAGAAAGGTCTTAAGGTCCTTTACAAATATTGTGAATTATATGACCCTGGGGTCTAGTTTCCCTCTGGGGAGGGGGTCAAGTTTACTATAGTTTATATAGGGAAAAAAAACATTTATGAGCATTTTTTGCTCAATTTTCATTGGAAACGAGTCAAACTTGGTTAGAATTATTAGCCTGAGATAGCATTTTAATATCATATCCATATTGGTCCTTGCCGACCCACTAGGGGCAGAGGGGCGGGGCTAAAAAAGGGTCAAATCATAGGCTAAAACTTAAAAAATCTTCTTTAAAATTCTGGAAATAGTAGAATCAAATTATTATAGATGGAAAGGTCTTAAGGTGTTTTATAAACATTGTGAATTATATGATATTGGGGTCTCACGTTATCCCCTGGGGAGGGGTCAAGTTTACTTTAGTTTATATAGGAAAAACATATTTGTGAACATTATTTGCCCAATTTTCATAGGAAAGTAGTCAAACTTGATTAGAATTATTAGCCTAAGATATAGCATTTTAACATCCATATCGGTCCTTGATGACCCCCTGGGGGACTAGCCCCCTGGGGGACCAGAGGGGCAGGACCATACAGGGTCAAAATGATTAAGATTTCAAAAAAATACTTCTAAGTTCACGGGTTTGATGGAAGCAAATATTCTTCATAGTCTTTTTGCCCCCCCCTGCCCCCCTCCCCTTTTCGCCGAGTGAAATGTTCTAAAAATGCACATTTGAAAGAAAAAAGTGTCCTCCTGTACATTTTTGTACTTCATTTTAGAAAATTTTCGCTGTGCGGCGCGTTTCCTAAAGCGTTCAAGCACGTAATGTTCAAACCTTTAATAATAAAAATTCAATACACACGAACTAGACTAAAAATGTCCATCAAGGGATTATACTATTTCAAAAAATGCCTCTTAAAAGATTAATTTGTTTATATGTCTTAGCAAGACAATCAATTTATTATTATTTTGGGTTACACAACAGTGTGCCGATTGTGTGAATCCGGTATGTTGAGATCGAGCTGGGTTGCATAATGGTATGACGACTTTTACAATTATCGTTTCTAAATGCAGGTAACTTTAAATCGAAAAAAAATTACCATGTTAAGAACGCTTTAAAATCATCAAAAAACATTGTAAAGCTCTCGAGGAGACCCCTGGACCCCCCTAAAAAAAACAAAATCTCGTTTACGAAATATTGAGGATCATTGCCCCCATTACGTTTCATCTTCCTGCGCCACTGCTTACACCATTTGTACTTATGATGACAATAAACTATATTTAAAGTCAAAAGTCAAATCAGGGGCTTTCTGCTTACTAAAAATATCAACTATGACCATTCAGTTCTACTGTATGCGCAACTACTAGGGTTGCAGTGTATTGTATTTTACCGATTGGTTAACAAGCTAAGTTGGCCTGCAAGTCGCCATCTTGGATTATGATAGTTGAAGTTTGTTACCCTTATTTCTCAGAAAGGGCTAAAGGGATCTGCCTCGAATTTAATATGTAGTTTCTCCTGGTTACTGCTAGTTGTGCTATTGATGCAGTATCACAAGGACATGGAACGAATTTCTAACCATATATGTATAACATATTCAGGATGGAAATCCCATATTGTTATTTGTTCTGTTTTTTCTTATTATTCTTTATTATTTCCACGAAACCTTCTTAAGCACTTTTTCTCAAGAACGGAACAAGGTACGACGTTCAAATTTGGACATGTTATGTAGGTACATGAGTGCTTGAAACGTACGTTTCGATTTTGTACGATAAAGGTCAAGGTCAAGGTCACAGACATAAAAAAACTACTTTTTTCGAACGAAGTTTAAATGCTCATAACCTTCATAACTATACGCTGTACATCGTCCATGTTTAGTTATTCAGGTAGATCGCGATATGAAAGTTTTTTTCTCATTACATGTTTATCAGCAGATTATGTCTAGGTCATGAGTTCGCTAGAGGGTCAAATGGAGGTCAAACAAAGGTCAAATATGAACTTTACCGTAGAAATGTTCTGATTGTAAAGCGCATCGAAAGACCTCAGGAACATAAAATGACCCCCCTCAAGGTCATATGAACAAAAATGGCGGAGTACGAAATATTGAGGATCATTGCCCCCATTACGTTTCATCTTCCGATTGCCCCCATTACATCTTCCTGCGCCACTGCTTACACCATTTGTACTTATGATGACAATAAACTATATTTAAAGTCAAAAGTCAAATCAGGGGCTTTCTGCTTACTAAAAATATCAACTATGACCATTCAGTTCTACTGTATGCGCAACTACTAGGGTTGCAGTGTATTGTATTTTACCGATTGGTTAACAAGCTAAGTTGGCCTGCAAGTCGCCATCTTGGATTATGATAGTTGAAGTTTGTTACCCTTATTTCTCAGAAAGGGCTAAAGGGATCTGCCTCGAATTTAATATGTAGTTTCTCCTGGTTACTGCTAGTTGTGCTATTGATGCAGTATCACAAGGACATGGAACGAATTTCTAACCATATATGTATAACATATATAATATGTATATGTTTCTGTGTACATATACTGTTGGTTAGAAATTCTTTCCAGGTTCTAGTGTGCAGTTTGGAACCGATTGGTCAACAAGATGGCCACCAGACTGCCATTTTGGAATTTGATAGGTAAAGTTTGTTACCGCTTTTAGTCTTTTACTCAGAAAGGACTAAAGGGATCTGCCTCAAATTTCAAGTTTCCCCGTGGCCCTAGCTGTGCATATTGCGTTTTGAGACAAGATGGCCATCATCTTGGATATTGATATACATGTATATATTTTTTAATTTTCATTTTTTTATGTCACATTCATATGTCATACACAATTTTAAATACAATAAAAAGAAAGAGCTTTATCTATAAAGAGTGAGCTTATTTGTACACAAGAGGTCTACATTATTTACATGAAAGATATAGCAATGTAAGCAATTTTGGTGGAAAAGAAACACGGTCTTAGTTAGCAATATGGTTAAAGGAGAACACTTATTATTTACGGTAATTTATTGACACTATTTGCTAAGTAAATCAAAAATGTGATAAAAGAAGTTTTTCATGGATAGCAATATATGTATAGAAACAACATTTAAAAGACTTTCAGGAAAAAAAAAAAAAAAAAATAAATAGAATATAGTACCCAAATTTTCAATGTAATTCCATCCATGCATAACAAGCTATAATATATTGTAATATTGCAGTTTAATAGAAAAACAATGAAGAACAACTTTATATAAATGACATTGCCTTATTAGTTATTACATCATAAACTAATACCAATTTCATTACTTTAATTACTGTAAAAGTCTATCGATAAAGTTCAACTTTTGATTTATTGTAATTTGTTTCTTATTCGAATAATGAAAAATATGTGTTTTCCAATCTCTAATTGTAGGGAGTTTCTTTTTCAATTTACACATATATACATAATATTTTATCATTAGGAATAAAAAAAATTATCACATCTTCATATTCATTGTCCAAATTTCCATGAAACATAATCATTTGAGTCCTTACTAGGCACTTCTAAGTGATATTTTGTTCTTAAAAGGTATAAAAAAATGATAAAAATGATTGCACATGACAGCATTCCCAAAACAGGTGCATTAAAAGTTTCTCTTCCGTCTTCGCAAAACGTGCACCTTTCCGTCTCGCTCATTTTAATTTGCATTAATTTGGTACTTGTATATACTATTCTATGAAGAAGTTTAAATTGAAAATTTTGCAATATTGTGTCATCTGTAATATATCTTGGAATAAAATAAACTTAGACCAAGACTCTTTGGGAATATTGACATGTCCTGCCAGGAATCTTGACTCTTTTTTGGTACTTCTGTAACGTTTGTCAGTAAACACTTATAAAAAAATTTGTATCCTTTTCATGACTTTTTAAGCATTGAATATGTTTACATGGTTTCATGTCCAGTGGTGTATTATTTTTGTACAAAATATGTTTCCAAGATCTGGGTATTGCATTCAAAATTCCATAAAATTCATACAAAAGTTATCGTATGACAGAAATTCATTATTCTCAACAAGATCTCCAATAAAATATACACCTTTTTCACACCATTGTTTATATAATATTATATTGTTTTCAATTTTTATGTAAGTATTATACCAGATTGGCTGAGATGCACTTGTCAGGGGTTGTTGGGAGTTCATCACCAGACAGATCTGCCCAAATGTTTATAATCTCTCTCCAGAAAATATTTAGGGAATTTGAAATTCTTAAAAGACCTTCTCTCTTCATTTTGAAAAATTTTATCTCCACCATAAGTTTCAATTTTATCCAGAAACGGTGTTTTCCAAGGGGAGGAATTTGACGGATTTTTTTTATCCAACAGGTTTTTAAAGCTTGACAAAAAGAAACAATATGTGGTACTCGAAGACCTCCTTCATCATAATCGCCATACATAACAGTGTGCTTTACTTTTTCTAAGTCTTTTCATTCCATAAAAAGCATTTTTGTAATTCACTGATAATTTCTTTGGGAGGATCTGGTAATGATTTTATAATAGTTACCCTCCCTATATATGTGTGGTTTCTGAATGACCAATCATGTAAAAGTTTTTGAACAGCTGTTAACTTTTGTCTGAAATTATCTTCAAAAATATTTACAGACTTAAGGTTATAGATACCCTAATAGTTTGAATTTACGGCAATGCTTCCAACTCAAATTCCTTTCTGCAAGGACTTCCTCACCACAACCCCGTTTTGCCCCAATCCAAATTGTGTGTGTTTTTTCAACATTTATTCTAAGACCAGAAATATTACCATAATCATTCAAAATTTCAAGTAGACAATTTAAGGAGTTTGGATCTTCAGATAAAGTAAAAGACATGTCATCTGAAAATTGGTTTATCAAGTATTCTGAGTTATTTATTTTGATACCATTTATGTTCGGATTCATTTTAATTGCTGAACTTAAAATTTCAACACATATGATGAAAATATATGGATTTATAGGGTCACCTTGTCTACTCCACGACAAACATTAAAAAAAATGGAACAATGCCCATTATTCAATACACAACATGAATTATTATTATAAAAAGTTTTTATCCATTTTATAAAAGATGGACCAAACCCATAAAAGTTTTAAAAATAAAATTAAACTCTAAAAAATCAAAGGCCTTTTCAAAATCAATTAGTAACAATAAACCTGGAATATTGTCCTTCTCTGTATTTTCTATTATATCAAATATTAGTCGTGTACATTCGCAAATATACCTATCTTTGAGGAAGGCCTTTTGTCTTTCACTTATGATACTGTCTAAAACTGTTTTAATTCTATTCAAAATAACTGAGGAAGCTATTTTATAATCTACATTCAATAAAGTTATAGGCCTCCAATTTTTTACATATGATTTTGATTTTCCATCTTTTGGGATTACATGGAATCAGACCTTGGCGTTGTGATATAAAAAGTATTCCCTCATCGTAAGCTTGATTAAGATAATTAATTAAAAAAAAACTGTTGATATCAGCACAAAAGAATTTATAAAATTCAACAGTAAATCCATCCATTCCAGGTGACTTATTGTTATTCATATTTTTTAGTGATTTCAGACATTCCTGGTAATTTATTTTCCCCTCTAATTTACTACTTTGTTCACTGGTTAATTTATTTATGAAAGGATTTTCATCATCAAAAAATGTTTCATTAACAGTATTATCACTGACAAATAAACTGGAATATAGCGATTGATATTTTTTTTTGCTCTTTTAAAATATCTTGTATGTTTGTAATTTCCTCACCTGTTTCTATAATTAGCTTTGGGATTAACTTTTCTTACAGCGGTGCCTCGCCAGGTCAACGAGGGAATTTACGATATAACAACAACAACAATGCTGTTTTTCTAAATTGCAAAAAAAAAGGAACTTCTCTCACCTTCAATTTTCCATCTTGATTTTGCTTATTTCCTTTATGACTATCGCCAAGGTAGTCAGATGACCTTTAAGGTCCTTGGGCCTCTTGTTTTCTCTCTCTCTTTCTATATACATAGTTATATAAAATTAGAAGAAAATAAAACTAATTATAACATGTCAGTGTCTGTACTGTTTATCGAGGTACAGAATAAGAGAAAACTACTATTTTATCATCCCCGATAGTCCAGGGGTTCAAATCACTTACGATCTCAACACCCCTGGGCTATCTTATAGTGAAACTGAAGGCCACTGAGAGGAAAAAATCTGAACCAATCACAGGCTAACAAATATTTCCTTTGAAGACTACAGAGAGACTACTAGGAGTGTAGAGATCATCAGTGATCGGAACCCCTGGAGTATCAAGGGTGCTATATCATATATGGAGAGGAAGGATTATAGGCCAATTTCATCTGTGTATATGAATGATAGAGACATTCTACCCTCTGGGTCACAAATACAATGTATTAATATATATACATGTACATTTCAAAATATGACCCTAAGGTAGATTACCCCCGACTTCTCTATCCACTTAAAAAAGAGTCGTATTTTACTGATATCAATTAATTTTATTCAAGTAAACATACCAGATCAGTTCGATCGACAAGATTTTTACTTGAATATCTGCGGAATATTGTGTATTATGTAACTTTATTTGTTAACTGAAATTTTGTCACTCTTGATCTTGTAGGCTGTGTCCTTCCGTGGCCTTAGCCTGGTTAGCCGGGTGGCAACCTCGATTGCTGTTGCGGCTGGCCAGCGTCTGTCTCTGTCGGAGGCCGTGGTAAGATGTTACGTTTTAACGCTAAGTGTAGAATACATTATCTTTAAGCTGTAATATTGTAGCTTGAAAGATTTCTAGACAGATAACGTTGTCTTCTTTAAAGTGTAGTCAGGCTGGGTACGTACATGTACATATACCATAACAGTTTTCACACTATAATTGAACTCTCCTTATTACCGTATTCAACCCAATAAGGGCCCATGTCCCTATAAGCGCCCTTCCTCTTTTTGAAGCCTCCATTTCAATTGCCCAGGCTTAAAAAAAAACCAGAACTATACAAAACTGTTTAGATTTTCAATAATATCGTCTTATTATTAGCACCTTTTAATTTTTTAATTTTTAAACGCCTTATTGGGTTGAATACTGTACATGTATCACTCTATTTGATAAAGGATCTGGCAACAATTCATTAGGAGTGACTTTCTGGTGACCATCAGAATTGTCCAATAGTCCAGCTTCTAGAAACTGAGAAGTGACTTTTCAGTTTTCATTTATGTAACAGAGTGATTTTAAGAATCTGTGTTTTAATTAGATTGACTTGGCACCAATGTAATTTGATATTATTGTAAAGTAGGCGAAGAGTTGGACTCTTGTTTAAAATATATCATAAAAAATAGTTCATTAGACTGTCAGACACATATAGGTAGTATATACACTATCTAAATCTCTGGCACTGTAATGTATCAGGAAGTATTATGGATATTCTGCACTCTAGATCACAAAATATATATATAACAGTAATACAATGCGATATACAAATAAGTAAACAATATTTTTGGCCGTCGGTTAGATTATTCCTATCCTTCATATCCACTAAATAATCATAAATATATATATATATATAAGGGATATCACATGCACATCAACATATCTGATCATTGGTTAGGCCAGATTCTAACTTGAATATCTACAAAAATACTGTGCATTAAGCACTTTTATTTGTTTACTGAAATCTAGCTTGTGTTCTTGCAGGTTGTGTACTTTGCTGCTACGCTCGACTGCCGAGGGGAGGATAGCCTTAGCCTTGCAGATGTCGATGATGAGCCAGCCACACCACCCGCTCCCACCCCTGTGTCTGTCCGTAGGTCTGGCCGTGTGAGGAGGGCACCAGCTTGGCACAAGGATTACATCATGTGATGTACTGTAATATCCTTGTAAAGTCCATGGACTGATGTGGCTTGAGGAAGTGGTAACCCCTCAACAATCGTCCCAATCCCAATCCCTCACCCAAAAAAATCTATACACTGTTAATTAAACCACATGCACTGACACAAGTGTGGGGTTGTTTGAGGAACATAAGGGTTTTGAAAAACTTGACAGACATACTCGTGGGAGTGTGCTTAGAGGGTTTTTCAGGATAGAAATTCCAAGATGGCTTCCAGGGTCCACTTTCTGTTCTTAGATTTGGGTCTCCGATTTTGGTCTACATTGGTAAAAGGGGGTTTAAAGGGATGCGGAACAGCATTCCTATGTTTTTGGATACTGTGATAAACGAAGGCCTCTGAAATTTTATGAGTTGCTAGAAAAAGATAAAAATTGGTACTTAAAGGTTTTGAGGGACAATGAATACATGCAGTGATAAGACTGTGGAGTTGTTTGAGGTAGATGTGTAATGGTTCCTATTACAATCAGTACTTGTGTACAATGTTGGATTTGACTCAACTGAAGTGTACAGAAAGTAGTTAATAGGTTTTTTTTTTTTTTTTGTCCCTGGCCCTAACAATACTCACTTTACCCAACCCACCTACCCCAGCACAAACACAGCACACATTTAGTATTTAACATTCTAACCACTACTTTCTACATGTACACTCTCAGTTGACCTGTTCAAAAAAATGTAAATAATTGATTTGATTTGTTTTATGTCATATTAACAGCCAAGGTCATTTATGTACATGTACATGCCAGGGTCAAAGGTTGATTGAGAGAAAACCCTAGCCAGCGGCTAGTACCCGGCAACCACCCCACATGGGATTTGAATTTTTTTGAAGAAAAAAAAAATGAATGGCCCTAATTAATGGTCATCGGACAATCTTGGCGCCAGAGAACTAGGAAAAGATTTGAATAAAAGACTTTCAAGAAGGTGACTTTTGCGCCCATCCTTGAAGTTCAAAATGTGTTTAAAGAACACTTGGTTAGGACCATTTCAGGATCATTAGCTTAATTGCATTGATAGAACTTGAAAAGAAGTTCAAAGTTTGCTTATAAGATGGGGGTCAAAGCAAGCATCTTTGGTTTTTTGGTTCCAAACCATATCAGGATGATTTCATGCAAGTTTCAGCTAAATTGCACCAGTGGAACTTGAGAAGTAGTTTAAAATATTTTAGATATGGATGCTGTAGTGGCCATCTTGGATTTCCGATTGACCCGCAAAATAGTAATACTTGGTCGGGACCATTTAGGGATCCTTTCACACAATTTTCAGCTAAATTGCTCTTGTAGAACTTGAGAAGTTCAAAATCCGTTTTCAATATGACGGAATTGGTGGCCATTTTGGGTCTCGGATTAAATTGAAGAATAATAACTCTTAATAAGGACCATGTCAGATGATATCAGACACGTTTTTAGCTAATTACATTGGTAGAAGTTCAAAATGTGTTCAAAATTTAGTTTACAAACAGGGTATGACAAACAACGGATAAAGCATGATCTTTATCCTGACCATTGGGGTCAACCTAATAAATTATTATGTTAAATTATAGTAAATATTTTCCATTTGCCCTCCTACCCCCTCTCCCCCCTCCCCCCTCCCAACCTCCCAACCTCCCAACCTCCCCCCTCTCCCCTCCCATGACAAACAACGGATAAAGCATGATCTTTATCCTGACCATTGGGGTCAACCTAATAAATTATTATGTTAAATTATAGTAAATATTTTCCATTTGCCCTCCAACCCCATCCCCCCTCTTCCCCCCTCCATCCTCCCCCCCCCCCCCCCACCCTCCCATCGCCACTGGCAATCCCACTCTCACCCATAGCCATCTAAATCTTGGACGACAGGAAGAGACATTGTAATAAATTGTATGTAAAACAAAAGAATGAAAGGGAGTATAAAAGTGCCACATGTATTTAATACATGAAGAAAGAAAGAAAGAAAGAAAGAATGAGAGAGAGAGAGAAAGCGAGAGAGAGAGAGAGAGATAGAAAGAGAGAGAGAAAGAGGGAAAAGAAAGAGAGAAAAAGAAAAAGAGAGTGAAAGAAAGACAGAGAAAGAAAGCATTGTGCGTTGAATGAAAGCCCCCCTGCGAGGGGACATCTGTTTATATTTAAAAGGCTGACCCCAAGGCCCCAACCTTGGCAGCCATCAAAAGTTCTGGGGTATTAAAATATGTTTTTATGAAAAAAAAAAAAAAAAAAAAAAAAAAAAAAAACCTAAAAAAAAACCAAAAAAAAACTAAAAAAAAAAGTTTGTAAATAAAAAAAAAAGTTTGTAAATAAAAAAAAGTGTGTAAATAAAAAAAAATACCATGTGTCAAGATGTCATAGTTATTTCAAATATTGCATATTTTCAGGATACCATGAAGATAGTGACAACCATAAGGACAGTGACACCCGAGAGCAGACATTCCTGGTTCTGCGGTCTCTATAGGATGAAAACCGGATATGATGTTTTCTTCATTCAGGGACACTGCACTGGACACCATTTGCCTGAACCCAATCTGCAAATTTTTGACTCGAAATCGAATGTTGAAGGTATTTTGCATGTACTTATACATATTTGGTAGTTGGCTTTTTTTAATACGGAGGCCTTCCTGTCTTGGTAACGACAATGTAAATTTGGGGGATTTTGGTCAAATGGGTAGTGTTGTTTGGTTTTGTAAGACATCCAGTACAGTCTTCTTTTTCAATCTTTAGTGTTTAAGACCGGTCATGAATAGATTATAGGTTCAAGCTGTAGGTCGGTGATTTTTATTGGGGTACTCTGGGTTCCTACAAGTAATTGATACATCCTTTAATGACCATGAAAATATAATCAATCTCTATAAACCACTTTCTGTTTTTTTGTGATCATTAATCATCTCCTTTCACGAATTCATTTTAGTCATTTAATCATTCATTTCTTCTTTTTCAGCTGTGCCTTGAAAATAGTATCTTTTGGGCCGACATGTTTTAACAGCCTATTCCCAACTTGGAGACACTGCCAAGGGAAGTTATCTCATTTCATGAAAACACTAGACAGAGTTGCCTTTCCATAAATGACCTGAGCATTAATTTGTGAGTATAATTTGTCTTATATATATATATATATATATACTATATTACTCTTATGTACTTCTTTAAATTTAATTATCAGTGGTATTAATTTTTTCAAGTGAATAGTTGAGTGAAATTGGAGTTATCTCCCTTCACTGTCTGTAGGTCTTGGGTGAAGGGGCTGATTTAGAAGTCAGATGGTGTAAATTTAGAGGAGATTATTGTTATAATTATGTTTTTAAGGAAAAAAAACACAAAAAAAACACACACAAAAAAATTAAAAAAAAAAAAAAAAAAAAAATACAAAAAAAGAAAGAAAAAAAAAAAGAAAAAAAAAGTTTGTAAATAAAATTATAAGTTTGTAAATAAAAAAAACAGTTTGTAAATAAAAATAGACCATGTGTAAAGATGTCATAGTTATTTCAAATATTGCATATTTTCAGGATACCATGAAGATAGTGACAACCATAAGGACAGTGACACCCGAGAGCAGACATTCCTGGATAGTGTGATTAGCAGAGCTTCATCAAAAATTAATGATGGGTGACCAGACTTGAAAACTCCATTTAACCTGGACAGTGGCAAACATTATCATTGTCGTCTATGGGAAATCATTTGGTTCTGCGGTCTCTATAGGATGAAAACCGGATATGATGTTTTCTTCATTCAGGGTCACTGGACACCATTTGCCTGAACCCAATCTGCAAATTTTTGACTCGAAATCGAATGTTGAAGGTATTTTGCATGTACTTATACATATTTGGTAGTTGTTTTTTTAATACGGAGGCCTTCCTGTCTTGGTAACGACAATGTAAATTTGGGGGATTTTGGTCAAATGGGTAGTGTTGTTTGGTTTTGTAAGACATCCAGTACAGTCTTCTTTTTCAATCTTTAGTGTTTAAGACCGGTCATGAATAGATTATAGGTTCAAGCTGTAGGTCGGTGGTTTTTATTGGGGTAATCTGGGTTCCTACAAGTAATTGATACATCCTTTAATGACAATGAAAACCTAATCAATCTCTATAAAACACTTTCTGTTTTTTGTGATCATTAATCATCTACTTTCACGAATTCATTTTAGTCATTTAATCATTCATTTCTTCTTTTTCAGCTGTGCCTTGAAAATAGTATCTTTTGGGCCGACAAGTTTTAACAGCCTATTCCCAACTTGGAGACACTGCCAAGGGAAGTTATCTCATTTCATGAAAACACTAGACAGAGTTGCCTTTCCATAAATGACCTGAGCATTAATTTGTGAGTATAATTTGTCTTATATATATATATTACTCTTATATACTTCTTTGGTTTAATTATCAGTGGTATTAATTTTTTCAAGTGAATAGTTGAGTGAAATTGGAGTTATCTCCCTTCACTGTCTGTAGGTCTTGGGTGAAGGTGCTGATTTAGAAGTCAGATGGTGTAAATTTAGAGGTGATTATTGTTATATGGTTTTATGAAAAAAAAAAAACCCAAAAAAAACAAACAAAAAAAAAAGTTTGTAAAAAAAAAAAAAAAACATGTGTCAAGATGTCATAGTTATTTCAAATATTGCATATTTTCAGGATACCATGAAGATACATGTAGTGACAACCATAAGGACAGTGACACCCGAGAGCAGACATTCCTGGATAGTGTGATTAGCAGAGCTTCATCAAAAATTAAAGATGGGTGACCAGACTTGAAAACTCCATTTAACCTGGACAGTGGCAAACATTATCATTGTCGTCTATGGGAAATCATTTTGGTTCTGCGGTCTCTATAGGATGAAAACCGGATATGATGTTTTCTTCATTCAGGGTCACTGGACACCATTTGCCTGAACCCAATCTGCAAATTTTTGACTCGAAATCGAATGTTGAAGGTATACATATTATACATATTTGGTAGTTGTTTTTTTTTTTAATACGGAGGCCTTCCTGTCTTGGTAACGACAATGTAAATTTGGGGGATTTTGGTCAAATGGGTAGTGTTGTGTGGTTTTGTAAGACATCCAGTACAGTCTTCTTTTTCAATCTTTAGTGTTTAAGACCGGTCATGAATAGATTATAGGTTCAAGCTGTAGGTCGGTGGTTTTTATTGGGGTACTCTGGGTTCCTACAAGTAATTGATACATTCTTTAATGACCATGAAAACCTAATCAATCTCTATAAAACGCTTTCTGTTTTTTTGTGATCATTATTCATCTACTTTCACGAATTCATTTTAGTCATTTAATCATTCATTTCTTCTTTTTCAGCTGTGCTTTGAAAATAGTATCTTTTGGGCCGACAAGTTTTAACAGCCTATTCCCAAAGTGGAGACACCGCCAAGAGAAGTTTTCTCATTTCATGAAAATACTAGAAAGAGTTGCCTTTCCTTAAATGACCTGAGCCTTAATTTGTGAGTATAATTTGTCTTAATTACTTCTTTAAATCGCTACTAGTAATAGAGTTCTACAGATGGTTGTCCGAAGGACCAAGCTGAGCTTATGTGATACCCCGGTGTCAAGTGTCCAGCCATTAACAATCAACTTTTTCAAACCACGTTCTGGTAGGAATTTAACAAATGACTATGGTTTGGGCACTGTTTGGCCCCCAAATCTGTCAGTTTTGCAAAACTGTTATTTAGGACATGCATTTCAAATTGTTGTAAGGCCCACTACCTTTCTGAAACAAAAAAAAATCTTTTTTTTTTTTAAACAACAATAACATCAGAAAATGTGTATTGATGGCCTAAGATGAGGTTACAAAGCCAAAAAATGCAAGATTCCTTTCATAATCTATGTTAACAGTGAAGATTCATTTCGCTGGTTTGGCGTCTGGGGCAGTGATAGGTAACTAACATTCTGTAATTAGGATGATGGCAGGAAACATAAGACGACCGAGTTATGAAAATAAACATATCTATTTTAAAAGTTAAAAGCCGTTTCAGAAAGGTATAAGTGGGCCTTTTTTTGCAATGAAAGTTTTCTGGTCTTGCAAGTTTAGCTGCCATGGTTACCATCCAAAATATACATAAATAAGGAAAATGGGGATATTTTGATAATTTTTTATTAGGTTTTTGTCTAAGAAACCATAAAGTGCATCCTTGAGAAAAATTGATATTTACTGTCCCTATAAGTGCCCCTTCTCCTTTTTGAGGCTTTAAATTTCAATAAAAATTAAGATCTAGACTACACATAACTATAATTTCATCTTATTAAGCACCTTTTCACTTTTTCAACTTTTTAAACGCCCTGGGCGCTTATTAGGTCCAATACAGTACATCTGATTGAAGATCTTTTTAAGTAATATCAAGTTTATTTAAACATTCATTTAGTAAGAGGGTTAAATACGAAAGGGTGGTGCTAATGTTGCTGTGTAAATTTATCATTGTTTTATAGCTGTCGCTGCTGCTGGTTGAATTTATCAATATTGTCTGCTGCAAAGCACGTAATTTGTCACAATGTTAATGTTTGTGTCTTAAGATGTCACTTTAAGTCATAAGGCCACATGCATTCTCTCAAGCAAAGATGACATTGCTGCTTCTTCTGTTAGACAGGGGACCCCTCCTACCTATTGATGCCTCTTCTTGTGACGTATGAAATTCTCTCATCGAATATATATTGTTTGCCATTTTTGTATCTTATTTTCCACTTAGATTGGCCATTAGGTTTGACTTGTGACTAAAGCTTTGGTCACAGGTGCCGCAATGATAATCCAGGCGGGCTCAGTGATTGCAGTTCAATTTTCTGAAGAATGGAAGTTCAAAAATAATCACATAGTCAATTTCATTGTTTTTGTCATCAACAGTGGCGTACCACTCCAAAAGCGTCCACATGAACTAGGGTGTACCGATTTAGGGTGGGATTACTGTTCTAGACGGAAAGAAAGAAAATGAGTAATCTGTCCCCGCAATTATCGGCAACCTTTCCGACTTATAGTTCATGTGGACACTTTAAGGGTAGTGCTGCACTGTAGGTGATAACTGCATTGAATTCATTGTGCGATTGCAGAAGAACTTTCGTTCTTCAATAAAAATTGAACTGCCATCACAAAAAGCCAACCTCGATCATCATTGTCACAACGATAATTCAGTCCGGCTGATTAATGATTATTTCATTTGATTGAAGAATAGTTTTATGACAATCGCAGGCAATTTCACCGCTTTTGTCACTAACAGCGATGCTCCACTCCAAAAGGATAAACAAAAAAAGAGTGTACCGGTTTAGGGCGGGGTTGCTTTTCTAGACGGAAAGACAGAAAATAAGTAATCCGTCCCCGTAATTATCGGCAACCTTTCCGACTTATAGTTAACGTGGACACTTAAATGAGTAGTGCTGTGCTGTTGGGGACAACTGCATTGATTTGACTGTGCGATTGCAGTAAAACCTTTGTCTTTCAATCAGAAAATGGAACTGTCATCACAAAAAGCCCGCCTGGATTACCAGTGGGGCACCTGTGACCAAAGTCCACAAATCAAAGCTGGTAAGTTGGCATGAGTCGGCTTCCAGTGCTAAATGAAGCAGAAAATTCATATGCAAAAATTGCAACAACACATACTCGATAAGATAAGTATCAACTGAACACGAAGATGGTTATCGGATGGTGAAGAAGACAAGCCTGTAGCAATAGAGAACACATGAAGACTCGAGGGAAGAAGAAATAGCCAACAAGAATCCTTTGATACCAAAATCAGGTAGGCCAGATCTTGCTAAGGAGGAGGAATGGGTTAGGAAATATGAAAAATGCTCCAGCACAAGGACCTCTTTTGGTGACCTGTGAGGCTTTTGACTAAGTTTTAGTTTGGTGACACTTGCTGGCAATCCAAATACATATCTTTTTTTTCAAAAACCAGAACAGACGCTTGTGATGATAAGCAGACTTCATTCACTAAAAACTGCCATGAAAAGTTGTATTTGAATTTTTAGGTCACCTGAGACGAAGTCTCAAGTGACCTATTCTTATCGCCTTTTGTCCGTCGTCGTGCGTCGTATGTCCGTAAACAATTTGCATTTTCGACTTCTTCTCCAAAACTGCTGAAGCAAATTCAATGAAATTTTGTACAAACCTTCTTAGGCATAAGGCCAATCAAAATTGTGAATTATATGGCCCCCACCCCCCAGGGGGCTGTGGGAGGGGCCAAAAGGGGTTAAATTGACTAAAATTTAAAAAATCTTCTTCTCCACTCACAGATGTGGTAGAATCAAATACTCTTCATAGATAGAAAGGTCTTAAGGTCCTTTACAAAAATTGTGAATTATATGACCCTGGGGTCTCTAGTTTCCCCCTGGGGAGGGGGTTAAGTTTACTATAGTTTATATTGGGAAAACACATTTTTGCGCATTATTTGGTCATTTGTAATAGGAAATGAGTCAAATGTTGTCAGAATTATCAGTATGAGATGGCCATTTAATCCTATTAACAAATTTTCTATGACTGACCCCCAGGGGCCTTAGGGGCAGGGTCAAATAGGCTAAAACTTCAAAAATCTTCTTCTGAAATTCTGGAAATGGTAGAATCAAATACTTTTCATAAATAGAAAGGTCTTAAGGTCCCTTACAAAAATTGTGAATTTTATGACCCTGGGGTCTCACGTTTCCCCCTGGGGAGGGGGTCAAGTTTACTATAGTTTATATAGAGAAAACACATTTATGAGCATGTCTTGCTCAATTTTCATTGGAAATGAGTCAAACTTGGTTAGAATTATTATCCTGAGATAGCATTTTAATATCATATCCACATTGGTCCTGGCCGACCCCCCTGGGGGCAGAGGGGCGGGGCTAAAAAGGGGTCAAATAGGCTAAAACTTCAAAAATCTTCTTCTGAAATTCTGGAAATGGTAGAACCAAATACTTTTCATAAATAGAAAGGTCTTAAGGTCCCTTACAAAAATTGTGAATTATATGACTCTGGGGTCTCACGTTTCCCCCTGGGGAGGGGGTCAAGTTTACTATAGTTTATATAGAGAAAACACATTTATGAGCATTTGTTGCTCAATTATCATTGGAAATGAGTCAAACTTGGTTAGAATTATTAGCCTGAGATAGCATTTTAATATCATATCCATATTGGTCCAGGCCGACCCCATGGGGGCAGAGGGGCGGGGCAAAAAAAGGTCAAATAGGCTAAAACTTCAAAAATATTCTTTTAAAATTCTGGAAAGGTAACAATCAAATACACTTTATAGATGAAAAGGTCTTAAAGTTTGTTTATAAAAATTGTAAATTATATGACCCTGGGGTCTCACATTTCCCCTTGGGGAGGGGGTCAAGTTTACTACAGTTTATATAGGAAAAACACATTAATGAGCATTTTTTGCTCAATTTTCATAGGAAATGAGTCAAACTTGGTTAGAATTATTAGCCTGAGATAGCATTTTAACATCATATCCACATTGGTCCTGGCCGACCCCCTGGGGGCAGAGGGGCGGGGCTAAAAAAGGGTCAAATAGGCTAAAACTTCAAAAATCTTCTAAAATTCTGGATATAGTACAATCAAATAATTATAGATAGAAAGGTCTTAAGGGGTTTTATAAAAATTGTGAATTATATGACCTTGGGGTCTCGCGTTACCCCCTGGGGAGGGGTCAAGTTTACTTTAGTTTATATAGGAAAAACATATTTTTGAACATTATTTGCCCAATTTTCGTAGGAAATTAGTCAAACTTGATTAGAATTATTAGCCTAAGATATAGCATTTTAACATCTATATCCGTCCTTGATGACCCCCTGGGGGACCAGAGGGGCAATTAAAATTTAAAAAAATACCTCTAAGTTCACAGGTTTGATGGAAGCAAATACTCTTCAATGTCTAAAAAGTCAAATTTATAAATCACTGACCAACTTCAAGTCCCAGCATATAGTGTTTATATGTCTTTAATTTTTTTCATTATTTGTTTCATTATATATTCTAACTCAGGTGACCGTTAAGGCCCATGGGCCTCTTGTTAAATTAAACTGCAGTTCTTTCCGGAAAACACCTTTCGGGTAAACCAACAAAATGACTAAAGAATCATGATGATGTTAAAATATTTTCCATTTGCAATTAGGTCTTGAATATTGGAAAGAGGAAGGATAGGTTTGAGTGAAGTATTTAAAAAACAAACCTTTTGACAAGATAAACTATATGAATAAACAATGGATTGGCTGTTTTTATTGATTTTGAAGTATAATTATTGTGATGGCTATGGGCAATCATGATTGGAGAAAAATGCTAGATTTTGAGAATTTCAAGCGGCCAAATGGGCCAAAAGTTATGTAATGGCATTGCTATATTTAATAAGGCTGGTTAATTACCAGGAACCTATTAAAAAACCACCAGATGTGAGCTCTTTTGTGAATACGTCTGTAATGATAATGATTAAAATTATCAAAATTTTAATTAATTTGTTTTATTAGATAGAGACACCCATCAGGATAGCGACAATCATCAAGATAGAGACAACCATCAGGATAGAGACAATCACAGGATAGCACAATCATCAGGATAGAGACACCCATCAGGATAGCGACAATCATCAGGATAGAGACAACCATCAGGATAGAGACAATCATCAGGATAGCGACAATCATCAGGATAGAGACAACCAACAGGATAGAGACAACCAATGGCTGAAGTTCCATGATAGTGACCACTAGTGACCAACAGAGCTCCATTCAGGTAATGATAAAAGTCTTTATTTCCAAAAAACAGAATATTATTATATTAACATCTCATTATTATAATGTTTATATAATAAACACATAATATGCAAAATTAAAAAAATCATGAGAAAAGTGTTTTGCACAATATTTTGCAAAATATTTTGCAATTTTATTAAACATGTTGTTTTAAGTACATCTTTTTTATATTACATTCAGTCAGATTGTGGTTTTAATGACAAATGACTATTCAAGTACTTGGTTAATAAATAACTTAGTAATATGTACATTCACAATCTATTAGGTTAGTTATTGTAGACAGAGAACATATTGTAAATATTTATAACACAGACAATTCTAAAATCTTCTAAATCTTTCTTCTGTAATCATTTACTGTAAAGCTCACATGAAAAGTTATATTGTAAAATTAAACTGCAGTTTTCAAATAGGGATCTGAATTTTCTCTTCACTTGGTAAAGGGAGAAAACTAGATTTATGTGAAATAAAGAGACTTAATGGTTTTCCAGAGGTAGTGTCAATGTTTGTGTTACTTCAGATCTATTTTTCATTTTCTACACCTACATCAATTAGAAACAACATTTCGTTCCTGTAGATATGTATTTGTATGCACACATTTAGCTTGAAATTATTTTGTACCTTTAAATTTACTTTCCAAATTTGATTGGCCAATTCGAAAGGTCACCAGAAAGTGACCCTAATAGGATATTCCTTTGTCAAATATAGGGATAAGAAGGAAAAGTATTTTCTTGTAGCTTTTTAGTCAAATCCTTCCTATTTACCATTATTTTGAATTTTTATTAATACTTTGTCAAGTAAGGAACAAGAGATCCAGAGTATCTATATCACTGCATTTCAATTTTTAGATTTTAGTTGTTTGGTTGGCTGATAAGATCAATATCCTTCCCACAGCCAGTATCATCTGTGGACAGCCTCTCATGTAATAATCATTTATATTACTGCAGATAAAATTCTGAATTCTTTTCTCGGCTTTTATTTTCCAATTTTGAACTACATTACATGTATTAGTATTTTTCAATTAATTTAGAATTTCAGATTATAATAACGTTTGTTAATGTTATGTTTTAGCCTAGAAGAGCCAGTAGGATCATTTTTAGCTCTTGCATTAACCAGTATATTTTTGAAAATAATTCTTATAATGAAAACCTTCCAAATGCCCTTCATAATCAATGTTATGCAAAATTTAAAGATAGCCATTGGAGTAAACAAACTATCTGATATGCTGTTTTCTGTGTAGTTTCTTTTCCAAATTCGCTTTATAGTATTCAATAGAAGAATATAGAAAAGTAAAGTTCTTTAATCCTTATACTAACTCTACAAGACATTGACGAAAAACCTCCCAACTGACAGGACACAAACGACTAGACTGGACTGACATGGGAGGCGCGTACAAACTGACCCTATCATTAAAACTACTAATTCACATTCTCACTCAAAGGACTTCTTTCCTATATTCTTTAGGTAATAGTATTCCCATAAATTCAAAATTGTACATACATTCTTTAGTTAATAATATTACCATAATTCTAAATTGTATTATTTAATGATTAATTTGTAAGTTTAAAAAGATAAAGTAAGTTCATTGAAAGCAAATAAAATTATTTGAAAATATTGGAAATAAATGTTCAAATTTCATTCTTCTACAAATACTGGCTTGAGCTAGCTATTATGACCATCTGTCTTCTAGAATATAACTTTGTTTTTAAAAACAAAAATAAAATTTTTGACACAAGACCAAGTATTAGCAGGGATTATAACATTGTCATTGATTACGATTCAATTTTCAATTAAGGAGTTATCTTCCTTAATTTCTAAATATCACTTAATTGTCAATATCGTTAATCCTAAATTAAATGACATTATTTATTCTATATATTGTGAACAAAAATTCGCAGAGTTAGATTATGGAGGTTATAACTGTTATTTTGAAATAAATACATTAAATTTATACGAGTTGTCTCCCTTATCATGAAGCTGCCATCTTAAGGACTCATCTTTATTTGTTTTCAATTTTCTTTAGAGGGAGACAGCATCAATGATGATCATGGTAGTTTAATGTATATGAGAAATGAGTGAGAATTTTGAGGCAGGTTCCATACAGTACTGAACAGTATTTGTTATAGGAAATTCAGTGGTACATATTCTCTGGGTCTCTTTGATAATTTAACTATTTTGTACAATTGGTACTGTCTCCACAATATTTTTATACAAAATCTCAATGTTGTAAATTACAAAATATTTTGTTGATCTACTGTCCCTAATTCCACGAAGCTTATTATTTTGTTTCAAAATTTCAACATTTTGTTACTTGTTTCCTAATTCTATCAAGTACAAATCGTTTCCAGTCACAGCGTTAATCAAAGAGTTTTTGTGATTTTTGTGTCTCTATTTGTAGCAAGTGGAATTATAACCTATTGGGATTTATTTTTTATATTTCAATGAAGTTAAAAGAAATATTAATTTTTGGTAAGAAAAGCTGACAAAAAAATAACAAATTTTGTATATAGATAAAAAATCAAGCACACAGACCGTGTATTTTTATGATTGTTTTAGAAACAGCGATTTGTTTTCTTTTCAACTGCAAATTTTTTTTGTGAAGCACTGAAAATTGTCACCTTGCATATTATAGTGTAGAGGGAATCACTATTGTATGTAAATTTGAGGTGTTTTTGAGTTTTTAAGTTCCAAAAAATTACACATGCTTAAAGATGCTCCACCGCCGACAGAGCATAAATAATATTCATCATTTAAACAATAATTGGTGTTTTAATCGTGTATATAATAGTCTAATTAACAAAAAAATAATATAAAATAATTTATTTTGCCTTTGGTACATGCGCATTCAGTAGTTCATTCCATATAGGATATAGTGCCACGGAATTTTTTCGGGATGCAATTAATTATTTTTCATATTTTCAACTTGAAGTAAAATTAGAAGCTCAAACTTTTCAATGGTGGTAATGGTGTAAAGTAAGTAACTTTTGTAACTGAAGAAAAATACTAAATCGTCTGCTCCTGTTTTTGATAGTGAAAATATACTATTTGTCAGCGGTGGAGCATCTTTAATCTTCCATAATGATATTTCAGTATAGAATGAAATTCGTCTTAAATGCCTCCACCATAGTTCACAACATATAAGTATCCGGTTCATACAATGCAATAGCTCAAAATAACCACACTACCATATTCTTTTTATTCCATTTTCAACTTTGATATGAACTCCTATTTCAAGAAATCTATATTAGAAAAAAAGTAAGTCATAAGGAAAAAAATCGCATTTTTCACCAGAGCATTCTTAAAAGCTGGTAGATATTATCAGATCATGGTAAGATTAGAATAGCAGTGGTCTGACGGCCGTGAGAAATCAGGCATGTTGTTAAAAACATTCGGACACATGGTAAATTTGTGGACTTCTACAAATTCCAGATTGATTTGTATATGTATGGTGTTAGTTCTTAGATATACAATCAATAAACTTTGTTTCCTTATAATTTAATTATAATGAGTCTGGTAGATGTATGCATTAGGCACACGAAGTATGTGCATTTGTAGGGTTCATGTCATCGACACGTTTTATTATTTCTTTAGAATGTTTGTTTTATATTAATGTGCTAGTGTTCAAATTCAATTTCAAACAATTTATTGACAAATCTCGAAGTGATCAGACAGCAGGCACTTCCTATAAAGGTCTTCTCCCTATGCAGTTTCACTTTTGTTTATAAATAATTTGTGCAGGAACTAATAATGTTTTTTCTGTTGTAGAATATGGAATGGTTTCTGTGTATATAAGTTGCAGCGTTCTAGTCTTTGTGTAGGATCCTGGAGGACCAGCATATATTGGACCTAACGATACAGAGATGTTTTGGAGGATACAGTGTATATACGTGCCACTGGATATTTCTTTCGTTTTAAGACTGTTCAATAAAGACTTTAGTATTTATTTCATTTACTTTAGTATTCGGTCACATTTTCATTTTCACGGCCTTCTTAAATCCAAAGACTGTTCAATAAAGACTTTAGTATCTCATTCGGTCACATTTTCCTCTTCACGGCCTTCTTAAATCCAGTATTTGAAATCTTAAGCATTGAGTGCTGGTGCACCTCCTGCTAACCTGCACTGCAGGATTTTTCAGGTTGGGTGGCTCGCTTGGTTTCACAAAAGGCCTTAGGACTCAGATATGTACATTTTACGCGTCCACTTACACCAGTCAGGCAGCAAAATTAATACAGTCTCTTAAAAGAATATCAGTCTTGTGTTCTTATTTCAAATGAAATATTCAGAAATGAAACAATTTATGAACGGATAAGGTACGAAGCAGAACAAACATATCTTGTCTACACTGTTGGAGTAACTACTTATCCCAGTATTTAATTCGTATCTGAAACACAGTGCGTATAAGGATCCAGTGTAATATTGATACGTCATCCTTTAAGTGAATAGTCTAAAGGCTAAAGTTGGTAAGAATAGTGTAAATATATCCAGTATAATTGCTTATGAGGAAATTTTTACACTGAGCTTTTCCACTGGACAACATAGCAGAACTTGTCTGCCGTTTTTGATATACATTGTACATGAACACATTTAGACCAGAGGGGCATTTGCAGACTAAAAAGATAATCTGATAGCATGTCTTGGTGATAAAATAACAGTGTTGGCAACTTGGTCACGTGACCTACGGCACCCCACTTCACTTTAAGCGATTAAAAAGCACATTTATTGGAATTAACATGTTACAAATTATACACAACCATATTTCAGTAATATTTATCTTCATTCAACATATCATTCAATGTCTTATACACAACTGGAGAAATCTGAGAAAACATTGTCAAATTCTATAATTTGTAACATGTTAGTTGGAATAAATGTGCTTTTTAATCGTTTAAAGTGAAGTGGGGTGCTGTAGGTCATGTGACAGAGTTGCCAGCCTTGACTTCAGACAATATTACTCATTACTGAGACATCTATAATAATATCTTTATTAAAACAAAAATACATTATTTTATAGATCCAGTCCTGTTCAAATATGCTTTTAAAGATATGCTCTTAAAACATGTTTCTATACACAATACATTTATGTACGGTAATCATGTGGAGAGGGCATATATAGGCTTTGTCTGCTGCCCGATCCAAAATTGAATCTTTGAATTTAATAAAATATTTTGAAATGAAAAATATGTGCCCGACTATTCACTTTAAAGGTGGGGTTCAATCAAATATTGCAGTGTTAAAGGTCTAGGTTATTTCATCTTTATGCGAGATATTTTATCGATTTTGCCTATTTAAAAAGGATTAAGAGCCTACAAGATAACTTCTCACATTATTGTGGGTATCTGTCAAGGGGTCCCCTTGTATCCACCTATTGAACATATTTTTGATTTTTTTTTTAAATATTTCTGCTAATGCAAATGGTTTTATTCTTTATCTTATATCCATTTTGACAAGGGATAAATGTTAAGGTTTTTAGGTTTGCTTAACATATTTGACATGTTATCTATTTTTGTCCACACTTTTAAATTATAGAAAAAAAAAAAAAAATGGCCATGAGACTGATCTTTAAGCAGATACCTTTTCAAAAAAAAAAAAAAAAATTAAATTAAATCCGGGAAAATAGCTTTTCAAATGCTAGAATGTAATCAATGATATTTTTTTCTAAAAAGTCAACATTTGCCCTAGGCGACATTAAATTCAAACTTGACCATAGGTACCCTAATAAAACAACAATTAGTGATAGAATTATGTAAACTAACATATTTATACACTGAAATTAGTGCATTTTTATTATTGTATTTTCCCTAACATTATAAAAAGCTGAAATAGATATGCTCTTTTTTAATGTCAGAAATCAAATAGTAATTAAGAAAACATGCATTTTGTCATCAGCTATTTAAACTCAAAAGATGTTTTCCTCTGTCGATAAAACTTTTTCAAATTGCATTAAAAATATATCGATTAAAGAGCGGAAAAGAAAAAAGATTTTTAAAATGAAAAATGTGTTACAATATGAATTTTAACCAATTGGGGACATAGATTTCTTTAGCATGGCATTTTATAACTGCTAAGTATCTTATTTAGCATACCGTATTTGACCCCATAAGTGCCTAGGGCGCTTAAAAATTAAAAAAAAAAAAATGAAAAAGCGTATAAGACGAAATTATTGCAAATCTATACAGTTTTGTGTATTTTGGTCTTTATTTATGCCTGGGCAATAATGAAATGGAGGCCTCAAAAAGGGGGAGAGGCGCTTATAGGGACATGGATGCTTACTGGGTTGAATACGGTACTTCAAAACCCCATATACCAAATTTCACTTGCAATTGTAAATCTGATAACATCTAAATTGCAACCAAAATGGGGCCTCCATTTTGTTTCCATGGTAACCGATCTTTTTGAAAGTAATATCATGTTATGTAGCATATCTCATAATCTCTTTACTATACCAATTTCTCTTAATTCTGACAAATTAAATTTCAAATTATCAGAGCACTTCTTTGCTACCCTGGCAACCAATATTTTCAAAGGTGTTACCATTGCATTTAGCATGTAAAATTATCACTATATATTATTTTTAACTTAAATCAAACTCTGGAATCAATTTTAAACAAAGAAGTGATCCGTAGCTAACTGCCCTCAATATTTTAGGTCACCCAAAAACTGTTTTCCTGCATTTTAATTTCGAAATTAGTTTACACATACAGATATGTCCTGAGAGTAAAATTGTGGAAACACCCTTTTACAGGGTGAAATGAGAAGACAAAGAGCAATGTTTAATTTTCGCTTTTTTTCCCTCGCAAAAAGTGTAAATGTTTTGCAAAAATCATTACCATTACAAAAGTTTGAACAAGAGGCCCATGGGCCTTAACAGTCACCTGAGTTCAGATATAGAATGAAACAAAGACATATAAACACTAATATACTGGCCCTTGAAGACGGTCAATGATTTTATAAATTTGACTTTTTAATCTATAAAGAGTATTTGTTTCCATCAAACCTGTGAACTCGGAAGAAGATTTTTTGGAATTTTGACCCTGTTTGGCCAAACCCCTCTGGACCGCCAGGGGGTCAGCAAGGATTTTTACCTGTGCTTACCTGTATTCGTTTATCTGAGCTACCTATAGTTTGTCAAAAGTGGGGAAATAGAGAGATATCCATATATCCATAAGTGGGCATTTTGACAGATAATCATGCATAATATTTTATATGTTACATCTTTATAAATTTAAACATTGAGATAAGAATAAAGAACAAAATTGCAATTAAGTTTAAGGAGAAGTGGCACAGGAGGAGCAAATTGTTTTTTACTAACTGTTTCAATTTCAAGAATATTAGTTAAAATCATAAAAACTTATACATCTGTCATTTGTTATGAGAAACCAATCAAGACAACAATGCTTGTGATGCTGGCATGTGTACTTATGTAGCTATATAGAGAATAGGTCACAAGAAACTGTTCAATTCTATAGGATGATACATGTAACAATACACATGTAAATATGAATGTATCTGATTAATTTTATCATATACAGTTGTATTCCATATAGTACATTGTATATCAAACTTTACTGATGTCCCGACATTCCAATTCTACAGTAACAAGAAAGTCAAACATACATGTACTGTATATATTTGTATGTTAGACATTGAGAAAATCCAGCTATTTTTCATCA
Organism: Argopecten irradians; assembly: GCF_041381155.1. Classification (NCBI taxonomy): domain Eukaryota; kingdom Metazoa; phylum Mollusca; class Bivalvia; order Pectinida; family Pectinidae; genus Argopecten; species Argopecten irradians. The sequence goes on along the minus strand of NC_091135.1, from coordinate 48,142,327 downwards.
GGATGATATTTTGACAATTTTTTGGAAACATCTAGATGGTCGCTAAAATATCCTTCATGAAATAATTACTAAGTATGAAATATTAATAAATTAAATATACATTTCAGTCAGAATGTAATATTTGGATTAATCAAGATATATTTTGTTTACAGTAACCTGCAACTTGAACTTAGTAAATTTGCATAATTTGATAATACATGTTATTGTATTATATATATATCAATGCGTATCACTTTTATCACACTATAACAAACCTAAGCATTTCTACAGAAGATAGACTTCTGCGGACTGCAAATTGTTTGAGAGAATGCGAATGTTATACTATAACCGAAGAACAATGAGAAATTGGTCAAAGTTTTGCTGATTTTGAAATTTCGTTAACTTATATACAGTAAACCTCCGGATAGTTTGAACACGCAATTTCCCCAGAAAAACATTAATTTCATAGCTAGTGATGACTTATGTAATATATTCTACTTTGGATAGTTCGTACTTGTCCAATTATGAACGAAAAAGTAAGACTTTTGTCGGCAAATCGGCACAATGGGGTCCTAAAAATGACAATATATTGCACTATATTTCAGTAAAATTGCCAAAAAGGTGATTTCTAATGAAAAGAGGTTATATATATGTTATAAAATGTATAATACATATTACCATAAACTATTTTTGTAGTTAGCATTTATGTGTATAAGTAGATGAAGTTTAATGTAGTTGTATTTATGTATATATTATATGTTTGTCAAAAAGATAGAATGAACTTTTGAAGTTAGTACCAAATATCAATTCTATGATTGATGTGTTCAATTAACATAAAATATCAAGAACGTAACTGAGATTACAAAAAGAGTAACATTTTATAAGGTGTTTCCATGTAATAAAATTTTCATACATGTACATGTTATGCATAAATGATACCCTTATGGAATAAGAAGCACAGGTGAAATTCACAGGTAAAACACAGGTAAATCCAGGTTAACTTCTCTGAAATAGATTATAATCCTTGTCATAACATTCTGCTAATTATCAGATTATAAAAAGTGGGCAAATGGAGATACAGCCCTCCAAGGGGTCAGCAAGGACTGATATGAATGTTAAAATGCTATATCTCGGGCTAATAATTCTAATAACGTTTCCTATGAAAATTGAACAAATAATAAACTAAAGTAAAGTTGACCCCCTCCCAAAGGGGAAACGTGAGACCCCAGAATTATATAATTCACAATTTTTTGGTCCATCTTTAGTATTCGATTCTACCATTTCCAGAATTTCAGATGAAGGTTTTTGAAATTTTAGCCTATTTGACTCCTTTTGACCTCCCACTAAGGCCCTTGTGATTCCAATATATGGGAGTTACTGTTCTGGTTTCAGTTAATGAACACTTAGATATTTACGATACAAGTGTTGAATTTTTCATTTTTCCAAGCCTTTAGCTGATTCTATCTATAATTAGGGCAAAACTGTTTTGAGGAGCTTATTTAACTTATAACTTATAAGGCAGATACATTAAGAAGAGTACAAAAAAATAAATCAAAGTGCCAAGGCCACTCATAGATGCTGTGAATGAAGGACTCAAAGAAAGAAATAAAGAATTTATTTTTTCATTTAGATATAAAATTTAGTAAACTATACATAATTAAGTGTGCAGTGTTGAATTTCAGAGTTTAATAAAAAATATTTACGACATACCGTATTTATTTTATGATATTTGAAGTTTTTCAAGAACAATAAGTTGAATAACTTATTGTCCTGAAATAACTGTAATAAATTTTATTTCTAAATTATTTTTGAAATAACGATTTTTCAACACCAATGAAACCGTTCAGAATCTGAGTATCTTTTTTTTATAATTCTTTATTAATTGCTGAATTATCAATTTCATCAATGTCTCTTCAAAGACAAAAAAATAATAAGTAAACATTTACGTATCTTAATATCCTTTTAACATTGAAGAATATTTTCGGAAAAAGTAACATTAGGAATATATTACCATTTCCGGATATGTTTTGGTTTCCTTTTTAGAAAACTAACATGGGTTGCTTTGACGACTTTTGACTAATAAATCATGGCCAGATACTTTTGCCAAATAAAAGGTACATTATTTCATTACGTATATCACTCGGATTTCTTTTGTCACTCGTAAAAATTCACAGCCGTTAACATCAAGAAAACTTCATGTAATGTATCGGGCTTTAGCAAGTCTACGTAAGCCTAACAGTAACTGAATGGCGAGATATCACCGTGCAGAACATTTCTAAAGGCCTATCGCAAGTTTTGCTTTGCCGACTTTTGACTTATAATAAAACATGGCCATATACGTTTGTCAAGTAAAGGGTACATTATTTGGTTACTTATAACAGTCAAATTTCTTTTGAATTCATAAGACTGCCATCATCAAGAAAACTTCCTGCAATACATCGGACTTTAGCAAGTCTTCATAAGGCTACCGTACATTACACAGCAATATAAGTTCATTTGTCACTTTAAGTTGCTCGTACATAAATAGATCTATATTAGCATTATATTTTGTAAGTTTATGTTGATAGATTTGGTACTTTTTCCCTTTCAAATACCGCAGTTGTCGATAAACAAGAGACAGAGCTCCCAGTAACAGATCAATTAATTTTTACTGCGCAATAATATATCAGATATATACTTTTTTTTCAAAAACCAGAACAGATCGCTTGTGATGATAAGCAGGCTTCATTCACTAAAAACTGCCATGAAAAGTTGTATTTGAATTTTTAGGTCACCTGAGACTGAAGTCTCAAGTGACCTATTCTAATCGCATTTTCGGACTTCTCTCCAAAACTGCTGAAGCAAATTCAATGAAATTTTGTACAAACCTTCTTAGGCATAAGGCCAATCAAAATTGTTGAATTATATGGCCCCCACCCCCCAGGGGGCTGTGGGAGGGGCCAAAAGGGGTTAAATTGACTAAAATTTAAAAATCTTCTTCTCCACTCACAGATGATGGTAGAATCAAATACTCTTACATAGATAGAAAGGTCTTAAGGTCTCTTGTACAAAAATTGTGAATTATGTGACCCTGGGGTCCTCTAGTTTCCCCCTGGGGAGGGGGTTAAGACCATTATATATCAGTTTATATTGGAAAACACATTTTTGCGCATTATTTGGTCAATTTGTAATAGGAAATGAGGTCAAAATGTTGTCAGAATTATCAGTATGAGATGGCCATTTTAATCCTATTAACAAATTTTCTATGACTGGACCCCCAGGGGCCTTAGGGGGCAGGTCAAATAGGCTAAAACTTCAAAAATCTTCTTCTGAAAATTCTGGAAATCGGTAGAATCAAAATACTTTTCATAAATAGAAAGGTCCTTAAGGTCCCTTACAAAATAGTGAATTATATGACCCTGGTGGTCTCACGTTTTCCCCCCCCCTTGGGAGGGGGTCAAGTTTACTATAGTTTATATAGAGAAAACACATTTTTATGAGTATTTGTTGCTCAATTATCATGGAAATGAGTCAAACTTGATTAGAATTATTAGCCTGAGATAGCATTTTAATATCATATCCTATTGGTCCAGGCTGAACCCCATGGGGGCATGAGGGGCGGGGCAAAAAAAAAAAAGTCAAATAGGCAAAAACTTTCAAAAATATTCTTTTAAAATTCTGGAAATGGTACAATCAAATACACTTTATAGATGAAAAGGTCTTAAGTTTGTTTATAAAAATTGTAAATTATATGACGTCTGGGGGTCTCCACATTTCCCTTGGGGAGGGGGTCAAGTTTACTACAGTTTATAATATAGGAAAAACACATTAATGAGCATTTTTTGCTCAATTTTCATAGCGAAATGAAGTCAAACTTGGTTAGAATTATTAGCCTGAGATAGCATTTTAACATCATATCCACATTGGTCCTGGCCCGACCCCCTGGGTGCAGAGGGGCGGGGCTAAAAAAACGGGTCAAATAGACAAAAACTTCAATTCAATTTTTCTAAAATTCTTTCTGGATATAGTACAATCAAAATAAATTATAGATAGAAAGGTCTAGAGTTATAAAGGGGTTTTTTATAATAAATTATGTGAATTATATGACCTTGGTGGTCTCGCGTTACCCCCTGGGTTGATGGGTCAAGTTTAACTATAGTTTATATAGGAAAAGTACAATTTTTTTGACATTATGTTGCCCAATTTTCGTAGGAAATTAGTCAAACTTTGATTAGAATTATTAGCCTACGATATAACAGCATTTTAAACATCCATATCGTCCATGATGACCCCCTGGGGGTCCCTGACAGGGGCAATTTAAAATTTAAAAAATTACCATCTAACCTTCACATGTTTAGATGGAAGCAAATACTCTTCAATGGCTTTTAAAAAGTCAAATTCATAAAACCGACTGACCAACTTCATAGTCCCAAGCATAGTAGTATTTGTATAGTAATTCCTAACTCAGGTGAGACCGTTAAAGGCCCATGGGCCTCTTGTGTTAAATTAAACTGCAGCACACATTTAGCTTGAAACTATTTTGAAACTATTTTGGTACCTTTAAAATTTACTTTCCAAAATTTGATTGGCCAATTCGAAAGGTCACCAGAATGTGACCCTAATAGGATATTCCTTTGTCAAATATAGGGATAAGAAGGAAAAGTATTTTCTTGTAGCTTTTTAGTCAAATCCTTCCTATTTACCATTATTTTGAATTTTTATTAATACTTTGTCAAGTAAGGAACAAGAGATCCAGAGTATCTGTATCACTGCAATTTCAAAGATTTTAGTTGTTTGGTTGGCTGATAAGGATCAATATCCTTCCCACAGCCAGTATCATCTGTGGACAGCCTCTCGTGTAAATAATCTTTTATATTACTTGCAGATAAAATTCTGAATTCTTTTCTCGGCTTATATATTTTCCAATTTTGAACTACATTTGTACATGTATTAGTATTTTTCAATTAATTTAGAATTTCAGATTATAATAACGTTTGTTAATGTTATGTTTTAGCCTAGAAGAGCCAGTAGTATCATTTTTTAGCTCTTGCATTAACCATTATATTTTTGAAAATAATTCTTATAATGAAAACCTTCCAAATGCCCTTCATAATCAATGTTATGCAAAATTTAAAGATAGCCATTGGAGTAAACAAACTATCTGATATCATGCTGTTTTCTGTGTAGTTTCTTTTCCAAATTCGCTTTATAGTATTCAATTGAAGAATATAGAAAAGTAAAGTTCTTTAATCCTTATACTAACTCTACAAGACATTGACGAAAAACCTCCCAACTGACAGGACACAAACGACTAGACTGGACCGACATGGGAGGCGCGTACAAACTGACCCTATCATTAAAACTACTAATTCACATTCTCACTCAAAGGACTTCTTTCCTATATTTTTTAGGTTATAGTATTCCCATAAATTCAAAATTGTACATATATTCTTTAGTTAATAATATTACCATAATTCTAAATTGTATTATTTAATGATTAATTTGTAAGTTTAAAAAGATAAAGTAAGTTCATTGAAAGCAAATAAAATTATTTGAAAATATATGAAATAAGTGTTCAAATTTCATTCTTCTACAAATACTGGCTTGAGCTAGCTATTATGACCATCTGTCTTCTAGAATATAACTTTGTTTTTAAAAACAAAAATAAAATTTTTGACACAAGACCAAGTATTAGCAGGGATTATAACATTGTCATTGATTACGATTCAATTTTCAATTAAGGAGTTATCTTCCTTAATTTCTAAATATCACTTAATTGTCAATATCGTTAATCCTAAATTAAATGACATTATTTATTCTATATATTGTGAACAAAAATTCGCAGAGTTAGATTATGGAGGTTATAACTGTTATTTTGAAATAAATACATTAAATTTATACGAGTTGTCTCCCTTATCATGAAGCTGCCATCTTAAGGACTCATCTTTATTTGTTTTCAATTTTCTTTAGAGGGAGACAGCATCAATGATGATCATGGTAGTTTAATGTATATGAGAAATGAGTGAGAATTTTGAGGCAGGTTCCATACAGTACTGGAACAGTATTTGTTATAGGAAATTCAGTGGTACATATTCTCTGGGTCTCTTTGATAATTTAACTATTTTGTACAATTGGTACTGTCTCCACAATATTTTTATACAAAATCTCAATGTTGTAAATTACAACATATTTTGTTGATCTACTGTCCCTAATTCCACGAAGCTTATTATTTTGTTTCAAAATTTCAACATTTTGTTACTTGTTTCCTAATTCTATCAAGTACAAATCGTTTCCAGTCACAGCGTTAATCAAAGAGTTTTTGTGATTTTTGTGTCTCTATTTGTAGCAAGTGGAATTATAACCTATTGGGATTTATATTTTATATTTCAATGAAGTTAAAAGAAATATTAATTTTTGGTAAGAAAAGTTGACAAAAAAATAACAAATTTTGTATATAGATAAAAAATCAAGCACACAGACCGTGTATTTTTATGATTGTTTTAGAAACAGCGATTTGTTTTCATTTTAACTGCAAATTTTTTTTGTGAAGCACTGAAAATTGTCACCTTGCATATAGTGTAGAGGGAATCACTATTGTATGTAAATTTGAGGTCTTTTTGTTTTTGAGTTTTTAAGTTCCAAAAAATTACACATGCTTAAAGATGCTCCACCTCCGACAGAGAATAAATAATATTCATCATTTAAACAATAATTGGTGTTTTAATCGTGTATATAATAGTCTAATTAACAAAAAACTAATATAAAATAATTTATTTTGCCTTTGATACATGTGCATTCAGTAGTTCATTCCATATAGGATATAGTGCCACGGAATTTTTTCGGGATGCAATTAATTATTTTTCATATTTTCAACTTGAAGTAAAATTAGAAGCTCAAACTTTTCAATGGTGGTAATGGTGTAAAGTAAGTAACTTTTGTAACTGAAGAAAAATACTAAATCGTCTGCTCCTGTTTTTGATAGTGAAAATATACTATTTGTCAGCGGTGGAGCATCTTTAATCTTCCATAATGATATTTCAGTATAGAATGAAATTCGTCTTAAATGCCTCCACCATAGTTCACAACATATAAGTATCCAGTTCATACAATGCAATAGCTCAAAATAACCACACTACCATATTCTTTTTATTCCATTTTCAACTTTGATATGAACTCCTATTTCAAGAAATCTATATTAGAAAAAAAGTAAGTCATAAGGAAAAAATTGCATTTTTCACCAGAGCATCCTTAAAAGCTGGTAGATATTATCAGATCATGGTAAGATTAGAATAGCAGTGGTCTGACGGCCGTGAGAAATCAGGCATGTTGTAAAAAACATTCGGACACATGGTAAATTTGTGGACTTCTACAAATTCCAGATTGATTTGTATATGTATGGTGTTATATTTAGTTCTTAGATATACAGTCAATAAATTTTGTTTCCTCTATAATTTAATTATAATGAGTCTGGTAGATGTATGCCTTTAGGCACACGAAGTATGTGCATTTGTAGGGTTCATGTCATTGACATGTTTTATTATTTCTTTAGAATGTTTGTTTTATATTAATGTGCTAGTGTTCAAATTCAATTTCAAACAATTTATTGACAATCTCGAAGTGATCAGACAGCAGGCATTTCCTATAAAGGTCTTCTCCCTATGCAGTTTCACTTTTGTTTATAAATAATTTGTGCAGGAACTAATAATGTTTTTTCTGTTGTAGAATATGGAATGGTTTCTGTGTATATAAGTTACAGCGTTCTAGTCTTTGTGTAGGATCCTGAAGGACCAGCATATTGGACCTAACGATACAGAGATGTTTTGGAGGATACAGTGTATATACGTGCCACTGGATATTTCTTTCGTTTTAAGACTGTTCAATAAAGACTTTAGTATTTATTTCATTTACTTTAGTATTCGGTCACATTTTCATTTTCACGGCCTTCTTAAATCCAAAGACTGTTCAATAAAGACTTTAGTATCTCATTCGGTCACATTTTCCTCTTCACGGCCTTCTTAAATCCAGTATTTGAAATCTTAAGCATTGAGTGCTGGTGCACCTCCTGCTAACCTGCACTGCAGGATTTTTCAGGTTGGGTGGCTCGCTTGGTTTCACAAAAGGCCTTAGGACTCGGATATGTACATTTTACGCATCCACTTACACCAGTCAGGCAGCAAAATTAATACAGTCTTCAAAAGAATATCAGTCTTGTGTTCTTATTTCAAATGAAATATTCAGAAATGAAACAATTTATGAACGGATAAGGTACGAAGCAGAACAAACATATCTTGTCTACACTGTTGGAGCAACCACTTATCCCAGTATTTAATTCGTATCTGAAACACAGTGTGTATAAGGATCCAGTGTAATATTGATACGTCATCCTTTAAGTGAATAGTCTAAAGGCTAAAGTTGGTAAGAATAGTGTAAATATATCCAGTATAATTGCTTATGAGGAAATTTTTACACTGAGCTTTTCCACTGGACAACATAGCAGAACTTGTCTGCCGTTTTGATATACATTGTACATGAACACATTTAGACAGGAGGGGCATTTGCAGACTAAAAAGATAATCTGATAGCATGTCTTGGTGATAAAATAACAGTGTTGGCAACTTGGTCACGTGACCTACGGCACCCCACTTCACTTTAAGCGATTAAAAAGCACATTTATTGGAATTAACATGTTACAAATTATACACAACCTTATTTCAGTAATATTTATCTTTCATTCAACATATCATTCAATGTCTTATACACAACTGGAGAAATCTGAGAAAAAATTGTCAAATTCTATAATTTGTAATATGATAGTTTAAATAAATGTGCTTTTTAATCGTTTAAAGTGAAGAGGGGTGCTGTAGTTCATGTGACAGAGTTGCCAGCCTTCACTTCAGACAATATTACTCATTACTGAGACATCTATAATAATATCTTTATTAAAACAAAAATACATTATTTTATTGATCCAGTCCTGTTCAAATATGCTTTTAAAGATATGCTCTTAAAACATGTTTCTATACACAATACATTTATGTACGGTAATCATGTGGAGAGGGCATATATAGGCTTTGTCTGCTGCCCGATCCAAAATTGAATCTTTGAATTTAATAAAATATTTTGAAATGAAAAATATGTGCCCGACTATTCACTTTAAAGGTGGGGTTCATTCAAATATTGCAGTGTTATCTTTATGCGAGATATTTTATCGGTATCGGTTTTGCCTATTTAAAAAGGATTAAGAGCCTACAAGATAACTTCTCACATTATTGTGGGTATCTGTCAAGGGGTCCCTTTGTATCCACCTATCGAACATATTTTTGATTTTTTTTTTTTAAATATTTCTGCTAATGCAAATGGTTTTATTCTTTATCTTATATCCATTTTGACAAGGGATAAATGTTAAGGTTTTTAGGTTTGCTTAACATATTTGACATGTTATCTATTTTTGTCCACACTTTTAAATTATAGAAGAAAAAAAATCGCCATGAGACTGATCTTTAAGCAGATACTTTTTCAAAAAAAAAAAAAAATTAAATCAGGGAAAGTAGCTTTTCAAATGCTAGAATGTAATCAATGATATTTTTTCTAAAAAGTCAACATTTGCCCTAGGCGACATTAAATTCAAACTTGACCATAGGTACCCTAATAAAACAACAATTAGTGATAGAATTATGTAAACTAACATATTTATACACTGAAATTAGTGCATTTTTATTATTGTATTTTCCCTAACAAAATAAAAAGCTTAAGTAGATATGCTCTTTTTTAATGTCAGAAATCAAATAGTAATTAAGAAAACATGCATTTTGTCATCAGCTATTTAAACTCAAAAGATGTTTTCTGTCGATAAAACTTTTTCAAATTGCATTAAAAATATATCGATTAAAGAGCGGAAAAGAAAAAAGATTGAATTTTAACCAATTAGGGACATTGATTTCTTTACCATGGCAGCAAAGTATTTCAAAACTGCTAAGTATCTTATTTAGCATACCGTATTTGACCCCATAAGTGCCTAGGGCACTTAAAAAAAATGAAAAAGTGTATAAGACGAAATTATTGCAAATCTATACAGTTTTGTGTATTTTGGTCTTTATTTATGCCTGGGCAATAATGAAATGGAGGCCTCAAAAAGGGGGAGAGGCGCTTATAGGGACATGGATGCTTACTGGGTTGAATACGGTACTTCAAAACCCCATATACCAAATTTCACTTGCAATTGTAAATCTGATATCATCTAAATTGCAACCAAAATGGGGCCTCCATTTTGTTTCCATGGTAACCGATCTTTTTGAAAGTAATATGTTATTTAGCATATCTCATAATCTCTTTATTATACCAATTTCTCTTAATTCTGACAAATTAAATTTCAAATTATCAGAGTACTTCTTTGCTACCCTGGCAACCAATATTTTTAAAGGTGTTACCATTGCATTTAGCATGTGAAATTATCACTATATATTATTTTTAACTTAAATCGAACTCTGGAATCAATTTTAAACAAAGAAGTGATCCGTAGCTAACTGCCCTCAATATTTTAGGTCACCCAAAAACGGTTTTCCTGCATTTTAATTTCGAAATTAGTTTACACATACAGATATGTCCTGAGAGTAAAATTGTGGAAACACCCTTTTACAGGGTGAAATGAGAAGACAAAGAGCAATGTTTCATTTTCGCTTTTTTTCCCTCCCAAAAAGTGTAAATGTTTTGCAAAAATCATTACAAAAGTTTGAACAAGAGGCCCATGGGCCTTAACAGTCACCTGAGTTCAGATATAGAATGAAACAAAGACATATAAACACTAATATACTGGCCCTTGAAGACGGTCAATGATTTTATAAATTTGACTTTTTAATCTATAAAGAGTATTTGTTTCCATCAAACCTGTGAACTCGGAAGAAGATAATTTAGAATTTTGACCCTGTTTGGCCAAACCCCTCTGGTCCTCCAAGGGGTCAGCAAGGACTGATATGAATGTTAAAATGCTATATCTCGGGCTAATAATTCTAATAACGTTTCCTATGAAAATTGAACAAATAATAAACTAAAGTAAAGTTGACCCCCTCCCAAAGGGGAAACGTGAGACCCCAGAATTATATAATTCACAATTTTTGGTCCATCTTTAGTATTCGATTCTACCATTTCCAGAATTTCAGATGAAGGTTTTTGAAATTTTAGCCTATTTGACTCCTTTTGACCTCCCACTAAGGCCCTTGTGATTCCAATATATGGGAGTTACTGTTCTGGTTTCAGTTAATGAACACTTAGATATTTACGATACAAGTGTTGAATTTTTCATTTTTCCAAGCCTTTAGCTGATTCTATCTATAATTAGGGCAAAACTGTTTTGAGGAGCTTATTTAACTTATAACTTATAAGGCAGATACATTAAGAAGAGTACAAAAAAATAAATCAAAGTGCCAAGGCCACTCATAGATGCTGTGAATGAAGGACTCAAAGAAAGAAATAAAGAATTTATTTTTTCATTTAGATATAAAATTTAGTAAACTATACATAATTAAGTGTGCAGTGTTGAATTTCAGAGTTTAATAAAAAAATATTTACGACATACCGTATTCATTTTATGGTATTTGAAGTTTTTCAAGAACAATAAGTTGAATAACTTATTGTCCTGAAATAACTGTAATAAATTTTATTTCTAAATTATTTTTGAAATAACGATTTTTCAACACCAATGAAACCGTTCAGAATCTGAGTATCTTTTTTTTATAATTCTTTATTAATTGCTGAATTATCAATTTCATCAATGTCTCTTCAAAGACAAAAAAATAATAAGTAAACATTTACGTATCTTAATATCCTTTTAACATTGAAGAATATTTTCGGAAAAAGTAACATTAGAAATATTACCATTTCCGGATATGTTTTGGTTTCCTTTTTAGAAAACTAACATGGGTTGCTTTGACGACTTTTGACTAATAAATCATGGCCAGATACTTTTGCCAAATAAAAGGTACATTATTTCATTACGTATATCACTCGGATTTCTTTTGTCACTCGTAAAAATTCACAAGAACGCTAGCCGTTAACATCAAGAAAACTTCATGTAATGTATCGGGCTTTAGCAAGTCTACGTAAGCCTAACAGTAACTGAATGGCGAGATATCACCGTGCAGAACATTTCTAAAGGCCTATCGCAAGTTTTGCTTTGCCGACTTTTGACTTATAATAAAACATGGCCATATACGTTTGTCAAGTAAAGGGTACATTATTTGGTTACTTATAACAGTCAAATTTCTTTTGAATTCATAAGACTGCCATCATCAAGAAAACTTCCTGCAATACATCGGACTTTAGCAAGTCTTCATAAGGCTACCGTACATTACACAGCAATATAAGTTCATTTGTCACTTTAAGTTGCTCGTACATAAATAGATCTATATTAGCATTATATTTTGTAAGTTTATGTTGATAGATTTGGTACTTTTTCCCTTTCAAATACCGCAGTTGTCGATAAACAAGAGACAGAGCTCCCAGTAACAGATCAATTAATTTTTACTGCGCAATAATATATCAGATATAGTTCGTCAATACAACCAACACAAAAAACTTTATAAGCGTTATAAGAACTTTTTTTGCAGTTACCTTCCTAACATTTGATTACAATTATCGACCATTAGCATGAATTACGTAAAATTTAAATAAACATACACAATCCAAACCACCGAAAATCTGTCGCGGAGGAAGACAGCGAAGAAGGCGTTGTTCGTGATTTTCGGGAGACCAGTGTTCTCGGAGTAATACAAATATTATAGAGTCCCAACTGAACACTTAAAACACTCCATCCATGGTGTATAAGTATGTACAAATTCTATGTCTGTGGTTTTGAATATTGGGGTTTTATTTTTTCATACCATCAAGTATTACGTGAAATGAACAAAATAACTTTTAATTTTCATCGCGGAGTGGTTTCATTGTTTTGTCTTTTGATGTGCACAGGCTCTCCGAGCGTGCCTAAGAATGCTGTTTCACAGCATCAAAAAGTAAAATAATGAATTTCCATGACTTTTCTACAATTTTAATGCAAATTATTGAAGGCAAATACTGAAATAGAATACAAATCCAAATAATACATGCAATAAACTTTAAATTAATGGTTTCGAAGCAAAATATACTATATAAAATATACTTTATTAATTAAGGAAGTTTACACAAAACCACTTTAAATGACCAATTACAAAGAATATTGATAAGAAATTGCAGACTGCCACATTTGAAATAGCCTAAGGTAAACCGTTGATATTTCGTTCCCACGCAATAATTATTTCGTTCCCACGAAATAATTATTTTGTTCGAACGCAATAATATTTCGTTCCCACGCAATAATGTTTCGTTCGAACGCAATAATATTTCGTTTCCACGCAATAGTTTTATTTATTTCATGTCCGCTCCCAGCCACGTACGTACGGGATGAATAAATATTTATTAATCAATTGATTTTTTTCCAAAAGTTATTTTTGGTGTTTTCTTTTCTAATACACTATCTAAATGATCATGTACAAGTATTGTATATTTTACTTACATTGTACATGATATGTTTACCACAGTAAAATAAACCTTTGTTTCATGGTCTTTTTGGAGTCAATGCTTAAAAATCATGCATATTTATTACTGGATTGGAACTGTTGGATATTTGACTATCCGACGGTAATACTGGTGGATAGTAAACATATGTTGTACACAATGGATGACGTCACAGACAGGTTTAAATGAAATATACATAAGTTTTAGTCTATACCTTTACTACCACATCATCATATATATTGATGCAAAACATTCTGAAGCGAAAATAATTGTGATACAACATTAGATCAGAGGTTTGGTATTTGTACTAGATAACTCTGTTGTTACGCTGAGTGTGTGTTTGGAGGTAACAAACAGAATATAAAGAGATGATTTGAATCCTATTGAATCTGTCTATGGTCTCTTTGTCATAAACGTCCACTGATGTGTTGTGATTATAATCCTTATGAAGATGACGATGACACTTAGCCCAACATGACGAAGGCGTCGACGTCTATATCTGTAAAACATAAGTTAACCAGGAAATAGAATTCTACAGAAGTCATTCTCTCATTGAAATGTTCATAATAATTTGATCTAATTTTTACTCAGTTATGTTTGGACACAGAATATAATTCACATCGACTATGAAGTTGCGGAAACTCCAGGAAAAGTATTTTCCCATTTCTACTGTAACTAATTTTTCTGGTCTCTTTGGAAATCACAATCAGCTAGAAAAATAATATAACTCGATTTTCAATTTATCTTTACGAATTGTTAAATTCCAAACAAAAGGTATCCCATTAATTTCACCTCCACAATTCACACAAAAATATTCTCATTCTCGTTACTTCATTATTCACAAAGTATATGAATTACTGACTTACATGTAGCTCTGAAAATTCTACGTAGAATTACGAATGTCTATGAAAATATTTAAAAAAAAAAAGAAGAAAACTGGTAGATATATAACATTTCTTTAAGAATATCCTTTTTATGATTAACATGCATGATTCCGACAGAATGGAAACAAATTCACGATCAATTTCCTCGATAAAAAGAGAAGGATTGCATGATATATATTGTCAGCACTTCACTGGTAGAATATAATGTTTTATTGATAAAATGTCTTCGAAAGGAAACATGTATGAAAACTGTTACATAAACCTTAGCTAAGACTACTTTTTATCTTTGAAAATGCAAAATTCCTAAAACATCATCATAATATCAATACAAATGCACAAATATGTGTTGTTTCGGGGAAATACATGACATTTCTTAGATGAACAGATCTAACGTCAGTGCTATTTGTACAGTGATCTGATTGGCTAACAAATATAGAAACGACAATCTTAGCTATTTTTAGATTTAACATCATCGCCACCGAGAAAGATGTAGACTTCACGGAGAATATGGTGTCTTTCTGTTGTGGATATCAGTGAAGGTAAGTGATATTATAGTAGATGGTTCAGTAGGCCAGATTTATACACTTCTGTACCAGTATTATATCCAAGATAGTCCCTATACTGCTCCGTTGCATTAGACAGAAACGTCTAATATACTCCGCCTGGTACTGTTGTGAGTCAGTTTATTTGGTCTAGAGCTCACAGGGACATGGGAATTGGTAAGTCTTTATGCAAAACGGCAAACCCTAGTCAGTTTCAGTCATTATAGAATATGTTCAAGCATTTTTCTTTTTGCTTCTGTGTTTCTTTTTATGGAGGTGTGTATACAACTTCCAGTATAAAATCACTCAGGTTCTCATCTTAACCGGAACACTATACCTTGGTAATCCTATCGACAAATTCCGTAATTACGGGAGATAACTTTTACACTGTGTGTTGTAACGTTGTGTATTGCACAGAGGTCAAGAACTGTCAGTGATTGCCAGTTCTCACATGCTTCACATTTTCTACACATACTTTAATTGATTTGGTTTATTTAGTTTTGCGTCCTATCAACAGTAAGAGTCATCATGTTATATTATCCTCCAATATTATATGTTATTATATTAATTATTCGACTACATTTAGGTCTACTGACTTTTAACAGTAAGCCGGCCAGTGTCTAGAACAAGAGTTATACGTAGTGCTAGATCTAGTATTGTATTTACTTATAAACTTCGAATCTGATTGTAAATAGTAAACTTGATTGTTAGCAAAATCAATCACAGGGGCGTAGGAAGCGGGGTGGGGGGGGGGGGGGGTGGGGGGGCAATTGCCCCCCACGTTCCCCAGGAGTGGGGGGTCAAACATGTCTTTTTGCCCCCCCCCCCCCCATTTTCGCCGACTGAAATGTTCTAAAAATGCACATATGAATGAAAAAAGGGTCATCCTGCACATTTTTCGTGCTTCATTTTAGAAAATTTTCCGCCGCGCGGCGCATTTCCTAAAACGTTCAAGCACATAATGTTCAAACATTTGATAAAAAGTCAATACACATGAACTAGACTAAAAATGTCCATCAAGGGATTCTACAATTTCAAAAAAAAGTCTCTTAAAAGATTAATTTGTTCATATGTATAAGCACGACAATAAATTCATTATTATTTTGAGTTACACAACAATATGCCGATGGTGTGAAGCCGGTATGTTCAGATCGAGCAGGGTTGCATAATGATATGACGACATTCACAAGTATCATTTTTAAATGCAGGTAACTTTAAATCGAAAAATTACCATGTTAAGAACGCTTTAAAATCATCAAAATACATAGTAAAACTCATCTCAGTCATTCTAAATTGTAATACTTTTTTTTCCCGGGGAGACCCCCGGACCCCTAAACAACAAAAATATCGCGCCTTCGGCGCTCACAAATTCATCAAAATAATTCGTAAAACTCATCTCAGTCATTCTAAATCGTAATTTTTTCCTGGGGGAGACCACCGAGCCCCCCCAAACTCAGCAATTTCTCGCGCCTACGGCGCTCTCATAATCATTAAAAAACCACTTTTCAGCCGTTCTAAATCGTAATATTTTTCCCGGGGAAACTTCCAGACCTCCAAACACCAAAAATGTCGCGCCTTCGGCGCTCGCACGCCAATTTGGCTAATTTCCGAATTTATTAATTTCCTGTTAGTGACGCCACTGTCTATAGATGTATACAAGGATTATAACCGTACCACAATCATTACTGTAGCTTGTGTTATTGTCCAGTAATCTATAATAAACATAATTCCTGGTACGGTGATCGGGTACGGTATCGGGGACGGCGTACACGAAATCACCTCCAACTAAATACAATACTATTAACCAATGTAAAACAGAAAAGATATCTGTATTAAAATTATGTTCATCAAAAATCAAATCAAATCAAATGAAATATAAAATACAATGTAGACTTATATGAAATAATGTTATTTTTCCATCAATTCTTATTAATGTTATACTAGATTAAAGATATATAGTATAAATATATATAAGATAAGATAAAGATTTGTATTTTAATGAGAGTCAGTAAAAGGTAAATAATAGATTCTTAAAATGAAATGAAACAAGTAGTTTATCTATTATATGTAATTTATTCTATTTACATCTTAGGAATCATGATTCAATATTAAAATTGATATTTCAAGTCATTGTTTAATTAATATCTTTTTTTTCTTCAAATATTACTTGAGAAGTGCATCAAAAAAAAATGTTCATAAGAGAAAGATATACCTCTCATATGGATAACTAATACAGTGATTATCATTTTCATTATTGCATATATATTTTTTACCAATTATATCTTTGTGTTGATTTTAATATTTAACAATTTATATTGGCCTATAATCTCCAGTTTTGAAAAAAATATACCAATGGTTTATTTCTAGTTTACTAGCATTCAGCCATTGATAAGTATGGTTATACATGACTGTAAAGTATAATCAGTGTACTGTATACATAACAATCAACATTATCGATAAACACTAAAAGGTATTAAGCAAATGTAAGTAGACAACTTAATAAAACATTAAATAATGAGAATACAACAACTATCTGATACAAAACAGTCGCCCAGTAATTAATACCTACAACTAAATCAATCATTTATATCCATTCTGTTTTAAGCTCTCTTGTGCAAAATGATTTTGATTAGTGACAGTCAGGTAAGCCACAGTTTTAAAGCTGTGTGATATTCTTTAAATCATCTGCTAAAATTGTTTTAAGCTCTCTTGTGCAAAATGTACTTACGTGTTTGATTTTGATTAATGGCAGTCAAGTAAATTAGTTTATTCTATCGATATATTGACAGCATATAAACTCATATGCCTCTTGACGTTTCTTTTAAATTTTAGGAAGAACATTTTTGAATGCATTTATTCAGGAAATACAGTATACTGTACAAACTTTAAGAAACATGTGGACATTGCTATTTTGGATTTTTTGTGGTATGGTATGTATATTTCATAAATCAGTGAAATGTTATAAGGATATCTTAATACCTGGTACTATTTGTCTATCTGTTGTCTAAATCTATCTATATATCTGTTCATCCACTAACTTTGATTATTTTGATTTCATTATTTCATAGTATAAGATTATTCTATTGAAGCTCACATGGATGTTCTCTGAACAAAATATGTACATGTATGTAAACAGATCAGATTCAGATAGTCCTTTTTTTCTTTTTTCTTTTTTTTGCACTCAAAATTGAGACGCCAGTCTGTCTAAATCTGTGATGTAAGTGAGTTTGATTTCATGGTCAACTGTTATGGTCATTTGACTAAAGTGTCTATATAAATTTATTCATGAATATTTTCATGCAATTCATGAACTTAAAACTTAATGAATAATTTAGGAACAAATATTTCATGAACATTCATGAATCCTTTCATTCATGAATTCATGAACGTTCACGAATCTCTTTTAATCATGAAATCATGAACATTCATGAACAACCAATTCATGAAAATTCATAAAACGTTCTTGAATATTTAAAGAATATTCATGAACTTAAAACCATCATGAATGTTTCATGAGTTATTCATGAACTTACACAAACAATTCATGAATATTCATGAAACTTCATGAACTAGCACAAGCCATGAATTTTTTTCATGAACTTGAGTCGCTTTCATGAAGTTTAATGAATGCAATTTTGAGTCAGCGGCATTTAAATTTCATGAACTCCACTGGAGGTCCAGAATTAAAATTTTCTGTCAAACCAATGACAATTCTATTGGAATCAATTCAATATTTGATGAAACAAATTCTTATGACAATAAGTATAATCCATATATTAATATATAACATAAGAAGATTACCAACAGTTTACTGTGTTCATTACATGTTCTTACTGCCACAGATAAGTGCTAACAAAATCTGTTTTCAGTGATACACAGCTATCAATTTCATTTAACATTCCAAGGTAATCAGTATTTGTCCAAAATAAACCTATAGTTGTAAAGTATGATAGTTGATATGGACAATTTAATTCAATAACATTTGACAAAATTTCACAAACCAATATCTATGCATATTCACTATAGCAATATCAGTTTGCGACAATTTCATGTTGAAAAAGAATTGCAGATAAATCAAAACTTACTCAAAATTTCATCTGTGCTTAAAGAAATCCAGGAATGGAATAATCCGTTCATTAATGTGCCAAAACTTCCATTTTAAGATGAATAATGTTTCCCATTCGACATGCCGGCAGATACAGCAGCCATTTTGGATTGTGATGTTTTGGCGGGAAATAGATATAGAAGTCACGTGACTTAAGTGGTCATGTGACAAGTCATGTGGATATTCACTAAAATTCATCAAAATGAATGAAATAGCATGTCAAGAATCATTCATGAAGTTTTATGCATAACTGATATTCATTAAACTTCTGAAAAATGAATGAAACACTTTCATTCATTTTGAAGAATTTTAATGAATATTAGTCATGCATAAAACTTCATGGGTAATTCTTGACACATTGATCATGAACAATCATGAATGTTTCATGGATTCATAAAACTTCATGAATAGTTCATGAGAGTCATTTGATGAATATTCATAAACTTTTTTTCATAAACCACAATCTGCTAGTATTCTTGAAAGTTCATGAATCATTCATGAATATTCATGATATCATAAATACCATCTCGTAGGGGCTGATATTTAACCAGTGTTATGTTTGTATTTTAAGTGAATCAAAATTTGTCCTGGTAGTAAGTGACCGATGCGTTCTATTGAACCCTTGTTTTTTTCTTTCAATCACAATGAATCTTTGTAATGTGTATTAAAAATAAAAAGGTATGAAATATCCAAGGAGTTTAACAAAAGACTTAAAAAGGCGTGGTTATGAGGTTATTTCGAGAAGGACAGATGGCAGAAAAGGTCAGTCTATATGTCTGGTGACAGTTAACTTAAGAAAACTGATGTGCTGTTTGCCATAATTTGCATGCTTTAACACTTCCTTTTGGAAAGATCATTGGAGAATACCGGTATGTGAATGAACTTCGAGGAAGCTGCTTTATGCTTCATCTTAATTAACAAAATACCATATAGTTTTGAAATTGGGACCATTACATGTCTTTTTCATGATTTCGAATAACACCTCCTTCAGTACTTTCAGTACTTTGATTGGTGAGAATGGAAGGTTGAGGAAAGCTAAAAATTTAGTGCAAACGAAATATATTGATAATCTAGCTCCTTCATCGCATCCCATTTAGATTGTCTGTAATCTTGACCAGGTCAAAAAGTTTAATCGTTTGAATCGGTGCCATAGAGATAAATAGATGTCGCAATGAAGTGAGTAATGTCGGATATGTTGGTATAATTTCATATATCACTAATCCGACCAAAGATAGAGAAAGTATATAGGATATGCCTAACATTGGCAATATGAAAGACAAGAATAATGTGTTGTTGTTTCGCCCTATGATGGGTGTACGCTTCGACAATAAGGTTGATGAAAGACATTCTGCAGCGAAAATAACTGATTCAATATTAAATTAGAGGTTTGGTATTTAATGTACTAGATTACTCTGTTGTTACGCTGAGTGTGTGTTTTTTGGGAGACTGCGGTACATTGCAGTGTTGTCTCACTGAAGCATACGTCCACAGAAGTGTAGGACCACAACCGATCACATATTTGTTCTGATATAAGGTCAACCAAATATTGGTTTCGTATCATTTCAACACATTCAATTGAAAATCTAAGATGTTGCGCTATAAATTGAATCAAACAGCAGACGACGCCTATACAAATCAAAATTTGTTTTCTAATAGGAACAATGGCACATATGCTAAAGCTAGTGGCTGTGGGCGATCACGCCGTCGGGAAGACTTGTCTGTTTATCGCCTACGATAAGAATACTTTCCCAGTGGACTACGTACCAACTGTATTTGATAACTACGTCCACGACGATTTAGTGACCGGGATACCTGTTAGTGTGACCTTGTGGGATACATCTCGTACTGTAAGTATCTGGTTCATTGAAGTGTAAAAAGTAAGCTTAATTGCAGGGAGGGGGTTATTGATGGTAATATTATACAATTATCGACCTAATGTCACGTGGATACGGTGAGTTATCAACCCGAGTAAGTGATATATCCCGAGGTCGGAGGCCGAGGGTTATATCATTTTCAAGGGTTGATAACTCCCCGTATCCACCTGAAAATAGGTCGATAACTGTTTTATTATATGTCATTTACAGGATATTAACCCGGTTCTTCAAAAAGACTTAACTACAATAAACATAATGATATTTGCAAATGTTCCTTTTACAAAAGTAGTTTATCTATTACATGTAGTATATGTTAAATATACAAATGCTTCTTGCTAATGTTTTAAACTAGAAAAACCGGAATATTTTATCGCTGCATCAACTTCCCGTCTGGCATTCTTGAACGTTTTCCATAAATTGAAGTTTGCAGTTGATCAACGTTGATCGCAGTAGACTTGCTGCCTTCCGCCAAATATATTGCCGACTAAGTATGATGACGTCACAATAGATTAATCCGACGTCATTGAATGAGGGAAACTCCCGTTACGCTATAAAACATCAGTCATATAATAATACTTTTATATTGTAACAAAATAGGCCTAGTGGCCTGTGGTTTGGGCATATATCCGATCAGGTATTGGATCGAGGTGTTCCAGTTTACATTTAAGATACAGTGTTTAAGATGTAACAAAACAGGTTAGTGGCCTGTGGTTAGGGCATATACCCGATCAGGGATCGGGTCGAGGTGTTCCAGTTTACATAAACGATACTGTGTGGTAGAGAATATTTGAAGATTCTGACATAAATAGCGCTAGGACGTAGCGTGGCAGTTTTATGCTATGGACATAGAAATATAAATGCTGAAGATTGTTATTCATTGAGTTATTGCATTGTATGAATTAATTGTTAAGATGCGAGAGTGATTGAAATAATGTACGAGTGCATCATGTCACGATCTCGATCTTTCCGTCAATACACAAACATGACTAGTGTGTGGAATGTGTTCGATATAAGATTAAGTAATCGAAATTACATGTAAATCAATGAATGTACAAACCCATGTGTTAGTTATCTCCCTGAGAGATACCGTCGATTTCATTGTTAGACGACTTTATTTAGCTGTAAATGTCGTTGTTGACATTCATGTGTTCGTCGCTGACAACTTGTTGTCAAAATGACGTAGTCGGCGTTTCGAGTGTATTCGTTGTAGAAATATTGTAAAGAATGTCTGTTATTATACTTAGATCGTCTTTATGTTTATGAAGATTTGTGCATTTGATTTAGGTACAGATGCATTGTGTACGATGTGTATTTTTATAGTATCGGAGGGATTATATTATAGTTCCTTTGCGTAAGGTCTCGGGTGTGAGACAGGCCAACCTAGACTGGTTCCCGATCAGTTACCTCCCTTGCGTACGCTTCACTGAGGACCGGTAGCGAGTAGCCATCTTGAGTGAGAATCCCAACTCCAGAGTAGTGCGCATCATTTCTGCGCATGCTATGTCATCATGGAGACGGCTACTTCCGTTAAGAGAAAATAACGTCATTAACGTCGTTCCTATAAACACTTTAATCTTGTTTGCACGGCTTTCAGCCAATCAGCGGGCGGCCTAGCCTCGCCCGAGGCCCAAAGGTTATAAATAGGGGTGAGCACAGGGCCTCGCCACAGCGGGCCGGCCTTCTGTTTATAATAGGGGTGAGCACAGGGCCTCGCCACTTCTGTTTCACCGGTATCAGCGAGCGGTCACTACGCTCTCGCAGGATAATAGCGCCAGACTAAATTGGTTACAGTTTAAGTTAGGATTAGACACTCACATGTTTTAAGAATACGGCTCTTAGCCTCTATGAGTTGTCTAATTATTTATTTCTTGGGTTATTTGGTTATAGGATATGAAACTCATAAGTTTCAAGAGTGCGGCTCTTAGCCTCTATGAGTTATCATATATTTTTATGACAAGCCTAGGAAAGACTCTCATAAGTTTCAAGAGTGCGGCTCTTAGCCTCTGTGAGATGTTAATAGTTGATTTCTTAGGAAAGACTCATAAGTTTCAAGAGTACGGCTCTTAGCCTCTGTGAGATTACTGGAATATATGGAGATTATCATTCTTATTTAACACATGTTGTGACTTTCTCAGTTATATAAATATATTCTTTAACTATTATTACTGGCTTGAGTCTTTTATTATACTGGATCATTCCGGATAAGCAATCGTTGAGACTTGTAGTCTTAACCTACGGATCATACAAAATATAAGGTTAGACAGGAACTGCGACCTGGGTGCTGGGTACTACCTGCACGCTACCCAGGAATACTTAGGAATACCGCACCCGGGTCAGTCATATAATAATATATAACAATGTATCATTATCTGACATTAGGTTGTAGGAGGTTATTGATGGTAATATCATACAAATATCGACCTGTTTTCAGGTGGATACGGTGATTTATCAACTCGAGGAAGTGATATTACCCGAGGCCGAAGGCCGAGGGTTATCTTACTTTCGAGGATTGATAAATCACCGTATCCACATGAAGACAGGTAGGTATTTGTTTTATTATATGGCATTTTCATGATGTAAACCATTTGACTACATGTATTTATACACTCATTCCTCTTCATGATATTAAGTAGCCTTTCTCCACGATACACGAGTCCTGTTGAATAATTTCGAAGAGAAAAATGAAGGTTGATAATATCAATAAAATAGAGAAAACATCACGTAATACACTTGGCTGAATATTTGAAAAATCTGACAAAAATGCACACACAAATATTGGCATAGTCACATTGATTCCAGTAAACCTGCTGCTCTTCGGCAAAAAGCTCGCGAGGTTACCTCTCGCGAGTCCAGTAACCTGTGTCAAAGATAGATCGAGGGAAACTCCCTTGAGATGTGACGTCATAATCACTTTTGACGTCAAGACGTACCCAAATATAGCGTAACGGGAGTTTCCCCTCATTCAATGACGTCGGGATGATCTATTGTGATGTCATTATTATAGTCGGCAACATATATGGCGGAAGGCAGCAAGTTTACTGTGATCAACGGTAACAACTGCAAACTTCAATTTATGGAAAACGTTCAAGAATGCTAGACGGGCTGCAGTTGATACAATATTCCGGTTCTACCAGTCTACACCGTTAGCAAGAAGCATTTGAATATTTACCATATACTACATGTAATTGCTTTTGTAAACAGAAAGTTTGCAAATATCATCCTGTTTTTTTGTAGTGAAGTTTTTTTGAAGAGCCGGGTTAATATCATGTAAGTTCCATATAATAAAACAGTTTTCGACCTATTTTCAGGGTGATACAGTGAGTTATCAACCCTCGACCTCGGGATATATCACTTACTCGGGTTGACCTAAACATAGGTCGATGATTGTAAAGTATCGTGGTGGGAAAATCTAGTTTCAGCCAATCAGGAACGAGCAAAACACACAGTCATGTGATAATATACAAATATATGTCGACCTGTTTTCAGGTGGATACGGTGATTTATCAACTCGAAGAAGTGATATTACCCGAGGCCGAATCACCGTATTCACCTGAATACAGGTCGATATTTGTTTTATTATATGGCATTTACATGATGTAAACCATTTGACTACATGTATAAATACACTCATTTCCTCTTCATGATATTGAGTAGCCCTTCTCTACGATACTCTCTGTTGAATAATTTCGAAGAGAAAAATGAAGGCTGATATTATCAATGATAATGTATCATTATCTGACATTATGTTGTTGGAGGTTATTGGTGGTAATATTATATAATAACGTATCTTTATCTGACATTATATTGTAGGGAGAGGACTATGACCGTTTGAGACCGATGAGTTACCCTCAGACAGATGTTTTCTTGGTGTGCTTTTCCGTAGATTCCCCAGAATCTCTCGACAATGTAAAAACAATATGGGTTCCGGAACTTAGACACTACTGTCCGGAAACTCCTATCGTACTAGTTGCTTGTAAAATAGGTAAGTATACACAGCATGACCTAGCTGTTAATTTTGGCACATACCTGTCACCTAATTACCATCTGATAATAAAATTCTTCAATATTTACTAGTAGTAACCGTGATTTCGATTATTCTATTATTTTAGAGAAAATAAATATGATCATTTGATTACTTATTTAAGAATAAGCTGGACGCTCTTAATACAATTTGCAGACTTACGGGAGAAAAGTCCTTCTGATCTTCTGACATACGAGGAGGGGTCAAAGGTTGCAAAGGAGTTAGACTTGTCTTACATAGAAACCAGCGCGCGATCACGAGAAGGTCTTCAGGAGGGTTTCGCTACAGCAGTAAGTTCTGGTTTTACCATGTGTTTTAAAGATAAGATTATAGAGCAACAAATATCATTTCCGTTCTGGTTAAGAGTATATGGTAACGTAGAACTTGTTATCACTTTTTTTATTAATTTGTTTTAATTTATATGTACATATGTATAAATATCGCCACGTCGAAAAGGTATTGCTCTAATATTGATAATTGCAACTAAGTTCTTCTGTACTCATTGTGTACTACAGCTTGAGTTGGCGCTACAGACGTCCACGATCACTACTATTCAGCCATGGTGTATGTGTTGTAAAAGGACCGTCCTACTTCCTCCCGTAATGCCCCCGGCAGGTCAGTTGTCTTACAGTACTGTATATCTCACATATTCATAACTAGTTGTCTGCCCTAAACGGTCGGGTAAGTAAACTATTTTAAAAAGTTCATGAATTCAAAACGTCATCTTCTTACAGATGTCATCTCTTTTAACCTCATAGTTGTGTGATCGAAATACACAAATCATGACCAAACCTCATAGCAGTAATTCTTTATCAGTAGAGAGTCAAAAATTGTAAAATGTACTTTCACTTTTGAATTGTACTGAATTGACACTAGCTCATACTATCAATTCACCACTGACTGTAAATATTAGTAAATAAAACACCTAAGCACCGCTCCACATGGGTTTAAATACCGCCATTAATAATGTACTGATCTAATAATTTCATAGGCAGGGCCCCAAAGATAGAAATAGAATCGTCAAAGTTTGCGGAGGACTGGATGGCGATGCACGAAAACCCTGTTTGTGCTGATGTAACTTTTGTTCTGATTGGCCAGTACAACTTGGACGCTCATAAAATTGTTCTCTGTTCAGCCTCCGAATACTTCAGACGACTATTTTCAGTGGCGTCTCAAAATCAGGTGACATTTTTATTACAACTAATTTGTAATTTTGGTACATGTTTATCCAAAGATTTAGAGATTTTGGTTGTTAATAAGGACTTGCGGTCAGTACCTGGCAACTACCCCACATGATCTTCGATGCCGATAATTACTGTGTGTATAGAACGTTACACTTACGATGTATTTTTTCAGGCAAAGGGAACTGAGTCCACAACTACCTCATCTTTTCCATATGAACTAAACTCTGAACAGCTCCAAGGGATTGTGGCGGTGTACGACAAGGACCAAAACACAGAGGACATGGTGGGTCAAGGTCACAGATTCACAGTGGTGGAGTTCAGGGATGATATCAAACCAAAAACCTTTGTCAGAGTACTACAGTTTCTATACTCAGGTATGTACTAACTGGACATTGTTTTTTCACGTACATTGTACCATTGCATCAATCCTACGTCGGTTATACATTGTAACTACCAACAAATTATTTTATAATAATAAAGACAGATAATGTGTAAATTACACACCGGTTGACACCAGTTGAACTTTTGTGATCATCCTCAAAAATTCTGTCTTTTGATAAGAATGCTAACACCACTTGGATGATGACCGGAAATTTACACCCAAATGTTGTAATTGACCATTGTCTTTAGCTTACGTTATATGAAACTTATCACAGATGTGCAATGTTTTTATTTGATATACATCTGAACTAAACAATGTTGTATGCGTTCATCTGGTTCCAGGCGTGCCTAACCTGACAAATGAGCTGGACCAGATTGACACCGATAATCTGGTTGACGTCATGAAACTTAGTGAAATATTCAATTTACCAAGACTCATGGAGATTTGCCAAAACTGTCTAGCAAACCAAGAATTTCTGAATCCAAGTATAGGCACCTCCGTAAATGACGAAACGAAAAGAACAATGAAATGCACGTATTTCAACAAACCAGTGTCGACAGACGTTATATTCAAAGTGGAAGGTAAAAACATTTAATACGTTAGCAAAATACACCAAATATCATTCACCTAATATCTCCAAGAGCAATGTAATTACTACATTAGTTTTTGTATATGGTTAGAATCTTGTTATGTAAGCAAATCCAAAAGTCAGCTAGCATTTTAACTTGAGGACAGTTGTGTTTTATAAGGCATCAACCTGGAGGTTCTCTTCAAGACAAATACATGTGTCCATGTAAAACCGTTGTTTTTAATCTAGGTGTTTCCATTTGCTTGTCATGGAATGGATACGTGTTATTTTATCAAAATGAAAAGTATTTATTCTCTTACTTTCAGGAATAAAAATATACGCTCATAAGATCGTCTTAGCTGCTAGATGTAAAATACTATTTACCGATATCAAAAGTCACGACATGAAAAGCACTGTTGCTATGACCGAGGTAAGCTTTTTTCAAACCTTCAAAGAAATATCACTAATTGTAGTCCACCGTTCTGTTATACATTATCAATTTTATTCGGGAAAACCATTAAGAGAAACGACTGTAACTGTACCATCTTTAGTGTACTTTCCTTAAATATAATTATGTTACTTTAACATATCGGCGTAACGTCATTATTTGACCGAGTTTATAGATAAAGCTACTATCAAGATAAAAACTGATAACACAATAACTTTTACTAAAATATATAAATTATACTGTATTTTTCATTAACACAGGTAGAAATTCCTGACACCTCGGCGCGCGCTTTCCTCGCGCTGTTGGAGTACTTGTATACTGATTACGTATCTATGGAAGACGTTGATAAGATGGAACTCATAGCTCTCGCGGATAAATACGGACAGAGACGTCTCGTGAATCTATGTGAGTTATGTGTCATCGAAGAAGTGAACAAAAGTGTTGTAAAGACTATAGAGGGTACAGATGTCGATGTCGTCAGACTTTTACAAGCGTCACAGGTAATAAAAGACATTTGTCATTATATGTATTGCAAACGTCACAGGAAATGAAAAACATTTGTTATAATATGTAATTACAAACGTCACATGTAATGAAAAAGGTCCTAAGTACAGGTAATTACAAACGTCACAGATAATGAATATCATTTGTATTATATATAATTACAAATGTCACAGGAAAAGAAAATAGTCCTTATTACATTATGTGATGTGATTACAAACGTCACAAGTAATGAAAATAGTGATGGTTATATGTAATTAGAAACGTCATACAGGTTGGTAAGGTAAAAACCTTCTTAAATCCCTGATTACAAAAAGTAGAACTCTTGTTCAAAAGCGATAGGCATAATGTAAATGAAAATACCATGTAGTACATGTAATGGTACTTTGTAGACCAAAGAACAAAAGTTAAAAAATCATTGAAAATGTCCTAGGTAATTGGACATTCTAGTTGATACGATGGTTGTTTATATGTTTACAGAATCACAATGCTGACCAGTTATCCAATTGGTGTCTTCATTTCCTCTCCACAAATTACACCGTGTTGAAAAACAAGAAGGAATTCTCGTCCTTAACAGACGACAACAGAACATACATTGAAGAGAACCAATGGCCTCCGCTGTCATATCTCCGCGATCTGAAGGAATACAAAAGGGAAAGAAACAAATGCTCATTGAAGTGTGTCATAGTGTAAATAAATGGACCATAACTTTTTGTGATATACCTGCATCATCTCATTGCACAATGGTGGTAGAAATACTTCAAACGATCGAAATCTGTTCTCCACTAAGACAAGGTTGTTTATTTTCGACTTCTTTGAGTTGGAATCTCCGTAAGGATGTGTTATATTTTGATGTGCAATACAATTCTTTTATTTATTTGTATACATTAAAATTCGAAAAACTCGCTTAATACGAAGTACATGTTTGGTAAGTAATAGATTGCCGAAAAACTCGCTTAATACGAAGTACATGTTTGGTAAGTAATAGATTGCCGAAAATGCCGATTTAAAAACAAATTTGGCGTAGAACGACACTTAAAAAGCCGCTTTCAACTACGTAAACATGGAGATAACTGTTAAATATTTGAAATAATTTGTTGTGATTTTATTAAATAACTATTTTGGATATATTTATGTTTTATAGTTATAACTTTGCGGCCCAGTGGAACCCACCTATATTTAAATCGATTACCGGTGTATTTGATATTGAAATATTGCTTAATCTATGTTCACACAATATCCATCGTCTTTTTCCTTGGTTTATATTGAAATCTGAATAATTTTGAAAATATTCCGCGTCCTCCAAGGACTTCAATATAAGCGGTTTACACTGTACATATAGGATTTTGACATCTTCCTTTCTTACGACACGGAACTAGTACATGTGTGTATACTTAAAGTAAAGAGATTGACAGTTGACTTGAGAACTCGCTTATAATTCGAACACTCCGATAACTCGAAGTTTTTTCGTGGTCCCTTCGAGTTCGTATTAATCGAGTTTTACGGTATATCTGAAAACCGCCTGTTTTGTATTGTTAGCTCACATGGTCCGAAGGACCGAGGTGAGCTTATGGGATACCGCAGCGTCCGGCGTCCGTCGTCTGTCGTCCGTCGTCCGTCGTCCGTCAACAATCGACTTCTTCTCCATAACCGCTGGTCGGATTTCAACAAAATTTGACAGGTAGCATCTGTGTCGTAGGTTCGTTTGAAGCACCGTCACATTGGTTCGGTGTACCATTTTGAAACTGCTTGTGTGAAGTAATATTGAGTAATAAATATGGCGGACCACTGAACTGTTGTTGTTTGATGTGTAGGAACACAATACGTCCACACTGACAGTAGAACACGAAACATGGTGTCAGAATGGTTTTCGATGGTAAGGTGAGTGACACTACTATCGTAAAAATCGATCGTGAGCCCAGGAAGATAATCGACATGGAGGCACGGAGCGTTGTAAACATGAGGTGCCCAGACCATGCGGTTCCCGCCAAATTTCACCGAGGACTATGAGGCCGGACAACGTGAATAAACTTTGAATCTATATAAACTTTTGTGAAAACAAACTTGTTTTAAGATGTCAATGGTTAATCAAAACGTTGGTGGAAGCGCCGAGGCCCCACAAGGTACTGAAGGTGGTGCAAGTCAAGTCCAACCGTTGTTAATTCATGTCCCGTCAAACTTACCTTTTCCAACAAAACTAGAAATGAAGGGTAATTTATCTGTGAACTGGAAGAAATTTCAGCGAGTATGGGACAACTATGAAGTTGCCACAGGACTCATAAACAAATCAAAGAAGCTAAGAAATGCTACATTATTGACATGTATAGGTGCTGAAGCACTCCAAGTCTATGATGGTCTAACATTTGAATCCGCAGAAGATAAAGATGACATTGAAAAGGTGTTAAAGAAATTTGAAGACTTCTGTGTTGGTCAAACAAATGACATCTATGAAAGATACATGTTCAACAAAAGGGAGCAAGGTAAACATGAGTCTATTGATGAATATGTCGCCGCACTCCGATCCCTAGCTAAAACCTGCAAGTACGATACGCTTGAGGATGAAATGATACGCGACAGAATCGTAATAGGTCTTGAAAACAACGGTACTAGAAAGAAACTACTCCAAGAGAGAAAACTGGACTTAAAAAAGTGTATTGACATTTGCCGGACTAATGAAAAGATTACTGTCCAAATGAAAGAAATGAATGAGGAAGTACATTATATGAAGCGTAAAACAGCTCCACATAAGTCCGAACAGAAATATGACCGATCCAGCGACGCGACGTGTAATTCGTGTGGTCGAAAACACGACAGGAAGAAGGAAAGTTGCCCTGCATATGGACGTAAATGCCGAAAATGTGGTGATAAAGGACATTTTGAGGTAAAATGTAAAGGCGAGCGTAAGCCTGAACGTCCAAGAAAACACAAACCGCGTGGAGGAGGTCATCGACGCGTGCACTATGTAAGTGACGAATCAGAGGAAAGCGATTATATGTTCTCTGTTGAAGAAGTAAATGCACTAGGTGTGAAACCTAAGCGAATCAATGCATTGTTGAAGATCAACAAGAAAAACATTGAGTTCCAACTAGATAGTGGTTCATCAGTTAATGTCCTACCAGCCCGCGTGTATGCACGTGCATGTCATGATCGTCAATTTAAGAAACTGAAAAGCTATAACAGAAAGCTACAGATGTTCAACAAAACCACAACTAAACCTGTTGGAAAGAGAACATTGGAAACCATCAATCCGAGAACAAAGGAGAAATATATGGTTGAATATGTGATCGTACAGGGAGACGTTCACCCTATCCTAGGGTCAGCTGACACACAGGAAATGGATTTGATCAGAATTCAATCCCATAACATACAGGAGAGAAATGTGGGTGATGATGTCGTAAACCTGGTCGATACGAAGGAAATAAGTATCAGTGACCTTGATAAAACAGGTGTGTGTTTGAAGGTGAAGGTTGTTTGCCAGGAGAACTTCATTTAGAAATTGATGAAACTGTTAAACCGACGAAAATACCAGTGAGAAAACTACCTGTAGCAACAAAACCAAAGGTCAAGGACGAATTGGACCGTTTGGTGAAAAAGGACGTGCTCGAACGTGTCACAGTTCCGACAGATTGGATTTCGTCGTTAGTCGTTGTTACAAAACCGTCAGGAAAAATCAGATTGTGTATAGACCCTCAACCGTTAAACAAAGCGCTCAAACGAAATGACTACTCGATGCCAGTATTGGATGATGTGTTGCCAGACTTAGCTAACGCCAAGGTATTCACTGTGGCAGATGCAAAAAATGGCTTCTGGCATGTTAAACTCGATGAAGCGAGTAGTTTGTTAACAACGTTTGGGACCCCTTTCGGAAGATTTCGTTGGAAAAGAATGCCTTTTGGCATATCGGTGGCACCCGAGGAATTCCGGCGAAGAATCGATGAGTATTTGGAAGGTTTGACTGGTGTCAAGGCCATACACGATGATATATTGATTTACGGTTCAGGAGAGAAGGATGAGGATGCGTTGACAGATCATGAGATCAACTTGAAAGCGTTCATCCAAAGGTGTAACGAGCAGAATCTTAAGCTCAACAGGGACAAACTGAAGTTAAGACTATCGCGAGTAGCGTATATGGGACACATAATCTCGGGAGAAGGTTTACAAATCGACCCCGAAAAAACGCGAGCGATTAAAGAAATGCCTAAACCAGCAAACAAAGGGGATGTGCAAAGATTGCTGGGAATGACGAACTATGTCCAGAAATTCACTCCAAACATGTCCGAAATCACAACACCTCTAAGACACTTAATCAGAAATGATACCGAGTTTGTATGGGATTGTGAACATGACACAGCATTTGAAAAAGTGAAAAACGCACTAACAGCAGCTCCAGTGTTAAAATTCTTTGATCCGTCAAAGGATACCGTCTTACAATGCGATGCGTCTCAGACAGGGTTAGGTGCATGTCTAATGCAGGATGGACACCCGATATGTTATGCTTCGAGGTCCTTGACTAAGACGGAAGAGCGTTATGCTCAAATCGAAAAGGAACTGTTGGCTGTGGTGTTCGGAGTAGAGAGGTTTGAGACATATACCTATGGACGTAAAGTTTTAGTAGAATCGGACCATAAGCCGCTGGAGATTATCTGTAGAAAAAATCTCCTGAGTGCTCCAAAGCGACTCCAGAGAATGTTACTTCGGTTGCAGAAATTCAATCTTGAAATTCAGTACAGACCGGGTCCGACAATGTACATGGCCGACGCGCTCAGTAGAGCATATCTCAAGGAAAACAGTGAAAATCGGTCTGAAACCGAGCGCGAGACTGAATACATCAATGTGATACTACCAATCACAGAGTCGAGATACGCCAGGCTGCAAGCCGCTACAGAATCCGACGAGGTACTCAGGCAACTCAAAACGGTAATTCTCCAAGGATGGCCGGATACTAAAGACACCCTTAATAACAAGCTTCATGTCTATACTTTACATTCCGCGATGAACTTGTCGTTCAGAATGGTCTAGTTTTCAAAGGTGACCGAGTAGTTGTGCCGGAGAGTGAGAGAGAAAATATCATTGAGGCAGCACACTCGCACCTAGGAATACAGGGATGCATTCGGAGAATGAGAGAATCTTTGTATTGGCCAGGAATGTATAAAGACGTGGAGAACTTTGTCAGTAAATGTGAGATATGTAACTCAAGATGTATCGATCAGCCGAAAGAACCATTAATAAGCCACGAGGTACCTGACAGACCTTGGTCAAAGCTAGGTTGTGATCTCTTTGACCTAAATCAGAAAGCCTACTTGGTGACAGTAGACTATTTTTCCGATTACTTCGAGATAGACAGGTTGTTCGACAAAACTGGTAAAGAGGTAATTGGAAAATTGAAGGCGCACTTCGCGAGACATGGGATACCAGATGTTATCTTTTCCGACAACGGACCGCCGTTTCAGAGTCATGAATTTGACAAATTTGCTGAAAGTTACGATTTTGAGCACATTACCAGCTCACCGGCGTACCCACAGTCAAACGGAAAAGTTGAAAACGCTGTAAAAACGTCTAAACGAATCATGGAGAAATCTATCCGTGACGCTAAAGACCCATTTCTAGCTCTACTAGACTGGAGAAATACGCCACGTGAAGGAGTGAACTATTCACCGTCACAACGTCTATTCGGTCGAAGGACAAAAACTTTGTTACCAACATCAACGAAATTGTTAGAACCACAGTCGTTGAATTCAAAGGACGTAAAAGACAAAATAACACAAAGGAAAGAAAAACAGCAGAATAACTACAATCACGGTGTGAAAGAACTAGGTATTTTGAAAGGAGGAGATGTGGTTAGGATAAAAACCAGTGGGTAGATCTAAGCTATGGACAAAAGCCGTAGTTACAGACCAAACCGACATAAGATCATATAACGTGAGAACAGAGGATGGAAGGGAATACAGACGTAATCGTCGTCACCTCAGAAAGACCCAGGAAAAATGGAAGCCTGTTGGTACACCAGTTATTCTAGGTTCAGATACTGATAGTTCAAAACCAGTTGTTGAAACTCCATCAGAAAGTGTAAATGTCGCACCAGACAAACAAATGGAACTGGTTACACGAGAGACACGAGACACTTCTCCAAAACCATCACAAATCCCTGTGAGAGTTCCTAGTCCGACCCCAAGTACACCTGTGACGACAAGAGTTGGAAGACGTGTTGAGAAACCGAAACATCTGCAAGATTTCGTGTGCCAGATTAGTGTGCATTAGTTTATATGTTCTTTTAGTCATGTTTGACTAGTTCAAAGTGTTTTGCTAGTTAAATCAGTTAATTGATATTAGTTAAAAGTGTTTACAGACTTTAAAGTGGACATGGCCAATTGAGAACTGAAAGATTATTTTAGAAATAATAATGTTAACGTTTAAATATGTAATTGCTTAGAAATTTATTGGAACAATAATTAATATATTTAGTTTCATCCATAGTGAAGAATGTTAAGCACACATGGACTCAATTACATATTGATAAAGTTTATTTTATTCCCCATATCATATCTATGGACAGTTAAATATAATATCTAAAGAAAGGGGGATGTGTCGTAGGTTCGTTTGAAGCACCGTCACATTGGTTCGGTGTACCATTTTGAAACTGCTTGTGTGAAGTAATATTGAGTAATAAATATGGCGGACCACTGAACTGTTGTTGTTTGATGTGTAGGAACACAATACGTCCACACTGACAGTAGAACACGAAACAGCATCCTTATGGGCTACTAACTGAAAATTGTACAAATGATTGGGCTGGTCCCCCGGGGGCCTGAGTGGCGGGGCCAAAAGGGGTCAATTTGGCTATTTCCATATAAACGACTTCTTCTCTGAAACCAAGCATGGGATAGCACCCATAATGCAATGGTAGCATCCTTATAGGGTGGGGATTCAAAATTGTACAAATGATGGGGCTGACCTCCCGGGAGCCTGAGGGGCGGGGTCAAAAGGGGCCAATTGGGCTATTTCCATATAAAAGACTTCTTCTCTGAAACTAAGCATGGTATAGCAATGATAATGCAATGGTAGCATCCTTATAGGGTGGGGATTCAAAATTGTGCAAATGATGGGGCTGACCCCCCGGGGGCTTGAGGGGCGGGGTCAAAACGGTCAATTTGGCTTTTTCCCATATAAATGACTTCTTCTCTGCAACTAAGCGTGGTATAGCACCCATAATGCAATGGTAGCATCCTTATAGGGTGGGGATTCAAAATTGTACAAATGAAATGATGGGGCTGACCTCCCGGGGCCTGAGGGGCGGGGTCAAAAGGGGCCAATTTGGCTATTTCCATATAAACGACTTCTTCTCTGAAACTAAGCATGGTATAGCAATGATAATGCAATGGTAGCATCCTTATAGGGTGGGGATTCAAAATTGTGCAAATGATGGGGCTGACCCCCCCCCCCCCCCCCCCGGGGGGCTTGAGGGGCGGGGTCAAATGGGGTCAATTTGGCTTTTTCCATATAAATGACTTCTTCTCTGCAACTAAGCGTGGTATAGCACCCATAATGCAATGGTAGCATCCTTATAGGGTGGGGATTCCAAATTGTGCAAATGATGGGGCTGACCCCCCGGGGGCCTGAGGGGCGGGGTCAAAAGGGGCCAATTTGGCTATTTCCATATAAACGACTTCTTCTCTGAAACTAAGCATGGTATAGCACCCATAATACAATGGTAGCATCCTTATAGTGTGGGGATTCAAAATTGTGAAAATGATAGGGCTGACCCCCCGGGAGCCTGAGGGGCGGGGTCAAAAGGGGTCAATTTGGCAATTTTCCATAAAACGGCTTCTTCTCTGCAACTAAGCATGGTATAGCACCCATAATGCAATGGTAGCATCCTTATAGGATGGGGATTCCAAATTGTGCAAATGATAGGGCTGACCCCCGGGCCTGAGGGGCGGGGTCAAAAGTGGTCAATTTCCATATAAATGACTTTTTCTCTGCAACTTAACATGGGATTACGCTCATAATGCGGGGGTCTGAAGGGTGGGGTCAAAGGGGGTTAATTTAGCTATTTCCATATAAACGACTTCTTCTCTGCAACTAAGAACGGAAGAGCACTTATAATGCAATGGTAGCATCATTATAGGTTTGGGATTTGAAATTGTACAAATGATAGGGCTGACCCCCGGGGCCTTAGACGGCAATAGATGCGAGGTCAAAAAGGTCAATTAGGCTACTACTTTCATATAAATTACTTTGTCTCTGAACCTATGTATTGGTTGTGATTCAAAATTAAACTTTGGGAGTCAATTTTGCTTATTTTTCTAATTGTCGAGTCTTGTGATAATTACTAACAAAAAACCAGGTGAGCGATACAGGCCCTCTGGGCCTCTTGTTGGTAACATAAACATGCCTTGTTTTTACACGTTTTCTGGTTCATTAATTAACATGGTTGTACTGATCATTATCCATTACTTGTATGTAAATGTTCATTTAAAGATACCCTGTGATATATACATGTGCTCTAATTGTATCGAATGCCATTTTGCACATAAATTTTAGCTCGCCATTATCAGATGGTATTAAGTGGAAAGTCTTGGGACACATGAAAGGACTAGTATGTTAAAGATAGATGGAAACTGTAGTAAGACGAACATTTTGTAGAAACAGCTTATAGTCCAAAGATACAGATGTATATAATTGAGATAAGAATGTAAATCTACAGAATTGTGTATTATACCAGTATTGATAGTATTAATTGAAGTCCCCCTCTCTCATTTACACCCACTAACAAATGCATATATATTCGTGTTCATGAATGAATGATATTACGTTTGACTAAATCTCATGCATGAGTATTATGGAAATGGTGTTTACATCAGCTGTTATAACATGTATAACATGTGTCCAATTCGTTTGTCACTTATTTGCATTTTAATAAATTCTAATAAAATTGTCCTTCGTCTTACATTCCGTATTTTCCAGAATGTACAAAAGGGATCGTGGTCACATTTGATGCATTGATTCCTCTTGGACCCTTGGTGTGTATATTGCATTTGAGGGCCGATCAGATTACGAGATGACCAACAGGCAGCCATTTTGGATTTTGATAGGTGAAGATTGTTACTGCTATTTCTCAAAAAGTACTGAAGGAATTTGTCTCAAAATTTTATTTTCTCATTGCACCCTAGTTATGTCTATTTCATTTTGAAGCTGATCGGAAAACCAGATAGCCGACAGAGAACATCTTGGTTTTTAGTTTCTGAAAGCATTTTTTTTCAAGTCTGAAATTTGTTACTGTTCATTTTTTAAAAAACTTCATGGGTTCTCTTTCATGTATTTTCAGTTTTGATATTACAAAATAATGTTTTATTTAAATGTTATTTTTGGCATATAATAGAAAATATGAGAGAAAGGATCATTCTTTCAATTGAGTGATGTACAGCATTCAGTGGTGGACGTAAATATCCCTCTATGTTTTTGATGATGTGAAACAGCATTCTTAGGTACGCTCGGCAAGCCTGTGCACATATAAACAATAAAACCACTCCGCGATGAAAATTAAATGTTGTTTTGTTCATTTTACATATTACTTGATAGTATGAATAAATCAAAACCACAAACATTAAATTTGTACCTACATATGCACTATAGACGGTATGAATTAAGTGTTCAGTTGGGACTCTATGATTTATGTATCCCAACGCGTCATGTATGGTCCCAAAAATCACGAACAACGCCTTCTTCGATGTCTTCCTCCGCGGCAGACTTTCGGTCGATTTTGGATTGTGTATGTCTATTTCAATTTTACGTAATTCATGCTACTGCTAGATTAATGTAATGAAATGTTAGGAAGATAATTGCAAAAGAAAGTTCTTATAACGTTTACATAGAGTTTTTTTTTTATTATTTGGTTGCATTGACGAACTATATCTGGTGATATCATTGCGCAGTAAAAGTTAATCACTGGGAGTTGTGCCTTTTGTTTATCGACAACTGCGTTATATTGAACGGAAAAAGTACAAACTTTATCAACATAAACTTACAAAATATAATGATAATATAGATTTATATATGTACGAGCAACTAAAAGTGACAAATGAACTTATATTGTCGTGTAATGTACGGTAGCCAACCAGTTACTGCATCTTTCGAAGACTTGCTTAAGTCCGATGCATTACATGAAGTTTTTTTGATGTTACCGACTAGCATTCTTGTGAATTTAAAATAAATCTGAGTGTTATACGTAACGAAATAATGTACCTTTTATTTGGCAAAAGTATCTGGCCGTGATTTATTAGTCAAAAGTCGTCAAAGCAACCCATGTTAATTTTTTAGAAAGGGAACTAAAACATACCCGGAAATGGTAATACATGTATTTCTAATGTTATATTTTTTTCTGAAAATATTCTTAAATGTTTGAAGAGATATTGATGAAATTGATAATTTTAGTAATTGATAAAGAATCATAAAAAAATGATACTCAGATTCTGACCGGTTTTATTGGTGTTGAAATCTTTATTTCAGAAATAATTAAAAAAATCATATAAAATTTACTTCAGGAAAATGAGTTATTCAACTTATTGTTCTTGAATCAACTTTAGATATCATAAAATAAATACTATATACCGTAAATGTATTTTGTTTAACTCCCTAATTTATCACTGTACACTTAGTATACTAAAATCAATATTTAAATGCAAAACCAATTTCTTTATTCCATTGTTTGAGTTCTTCATTCACAGCATCTATGAGTGGCCTTGGCACTTTGATCTTGTTACAAACTTCAACCGATATTTTATAATCCCCATGATAGCATATGCATATACAACAAATCTTCCAGTATTTCTGATTTCTTCTGATAGTTTGGAACCGATGGCATTACTGATATGATCTATCATCATTATATGGCATGTTTTTTTTTTTTTTTTTTTTTTTTTTTGTTAGTTGATTTTTAATTTGAATTATTGTTGGAATATCATTTCATTACTGTGATACTAACACGTATGCGTGTTTAAGTTTTAAAGTGTGTTCATTTTATTTAATTTTGATCTGTCAGTGATATGTATAGTTTTGCCGTGGGAAATATCTCTCCAGGACTAACATTTGTTTGTTGATATGATAAACGACATATATTCAATGTTCATGTGTCTTATCGCGCTGTAATACTCTTTGAGCAGAACTAATGGTTTTCGTAAGCTTTCGGGTGTGTGTGTGAAAGGAAATAATAGATCTCCTCTTTTGGACAAGATAAGACGATTTCATAGGTCATTTTCACTTGCTAAAAATAATGGGTCAAATTAGTTCAACTAACCCAAGTCATTTTTGCAGGGTCCTCGGACTCGGGATGCGCATATAGATTGACCACTACGATATCGATTATGTATAGTGTATGTGAAAGGTTTAATCCCACCATTCGTGCAAATTATATGCACTAGGTACAGAAACATAGTTTAATAGAATATTAAATTATTTCTTTATTATCGGGTTTCCAATGAACGCCGTGGTCATTATTCCTTCATCACATCGATGCCAGGCTGTTTCCATGGGAAGGAGCAGGGGTCGCACATACTGGGAACCGTCGATTCGGTGATGGTAAGTAAATACTTATCATCACCGAATCGACGGTTCCCAATGACACCAGTCCCACCTAGACCGATAGCTCAGATATAGACTTTCATTCACTCTGAGGACCTAGTACCTTGTTACAGTTTGACACCATATAGCAAAAAGTTCAGTGGGTCACCCTCTTAAAAAACATAATCACGGTACCGTATCAGCTGAATTATCACATGTAGTGGGTTATCCTATGACACTTTGTCACCTTTGATGGATCGTGATTTATTATCAGACATCTTGTGTAGCTAAGTTGTGGAGTTAAATGAAATAAAACACCTAGACAACGCAA
The DNA here is from genome assembly GCF_041381155.1 of Argopecten irradians. Lineage (NCBI taxonomy): Eukaryota > Metazoa > Mollusca > Bivalvia > Pectinida > Pectinidae > Argopecten > Argopecten irradians. The sequence goes on along the minus strand of NC_091135.1, from coordinate 48,102,428 downwards.
TGGTAGTTTGTATCAACATTATGTCATATGTATCAGCATTATACCATATGTATCAGCATTATGTCATATGTATCAGCATTATGTCATATGTATCAGCATTATGTCATATGTATCAGCATTATGCCATATGTATCAGCATTATGCCATATGTATCAGCATTATGTCATGTGTATCAGCATTATGCCATATGTATCAGCATTATGTCATATGTATCAGCATTATGTCATATGTATCAGCATTATGCCATATGTATCAGCATTATGTCATATGTATCAGCATTATGCCATATGTATCAGCATTATGTCATATGTATCAGCATTATGTCATATGTATCAGCATTATGTCATATGTATCAGCATTATGTCATATGTATCAGCATTTTGCCATGTGTATCAGCATTATGCCATATGTATCAGCATTATGTCATGTGTATCAGCATTATGCCATATGTATCAGCATTATGTCATATGTATCAGCATTATGTCATATGTATCAGCATTATGCCATATGTATCAGCATTATGTCATATGTATCAGCATTATGCCATATGTATCAGCATTATGCCATATGTATCAGCATTATGTCATATGTATCAGCATTATGTCATATGTATCAGTATTTTGCCATGTGTATCAGCATTATGTCATATGTATCAGCATTTTGCCATATGTATCAGCATTATGTCATATGTATCAGCATTTTGCCATGTGTATCAGCATTATACCATATGTATCAGCATTATGCCATATGTTTCAGCATTATGTCATATCAGCATTATGTCATATGTATCAGAATTATGCCATATGTATCAGCATTATACTATCAGCATTATGCTATGTTCAGATTACAAAATGATAACGTTCTATTAACAGTAAGGGACAATCGGTTCAAGGACGTTACAAGAAGTGATGGAGAACCAAGAGAAAAACAAACAACGACACAAACAAAACTAAAACCACGGTACATCAAATAACTTTTTTTAATATCCCATAGAAGAATATTTTTAAAGATATCATAAATCAATCTGTAACAGTTTTCGTATAGGGTATTTCAGGTATCACTCCTGGGTTCCGTTTTTATATACAATTAAAACCTGCTATAAATCTAATTCTGACGAATAAAGGTGAGATTAGATAAAAGGTAGTTATTTTAAAGTTAAATCAAACATTCCCATCCCTCAAATTAATAAGGCTGGTTCAACCCCTGGTAAGACAATAAGCGGGACTAACAAGTTGTGGTCTTAAAACCAGGGGTATTTTCCTCTGTCAACACTCAACCACACGTTAGCAGCCACAGTTCACAATACGGAAGAAAGGTAAGAATTAATAGATCAGATAATAGGAACGATACGTAATGAATGGGTCTTCTTTTTAGAAAAGAAACCACATTAGAACCGATCTGATATAAAGAGATTAAAAATAGATTCGGTTTGCTTCCGTATGTCGCTTATTATAACTACACTACATGTTCGGTGTATACGAAAAAAAATAACCCGATAAATTAGGTACATGCAAGGCGTCTGGATGAAATGCATTTACTTAAATCGTGTTTATGTGTAATGTTTTTTTGCTTATTATTATTATTATTTGTTGTTTTTTTTATAGAAAACAGACAGGAACGTTTAAAATGAAATTAAGTTAAACAGTTGGTTGCTTTTTGTGTGTATTCCTTTATTTATGATATGAAGCTCCTAAATGTATTCGAATCATTGTCTTACGTTTGGATGTCAGCTGCTTAGTGTATGCTGTTCAGGACATCCCATTTCTGTATGGGTCCATGGTAAATCCACAGGTCAAAGGGTGACAATTAATGTTTTCCATAGTTTAAGTCCTGATTAATTAAATACTAGAGTAGAAATGGTATTTGGTTCATGGTAAATCCACAGGTCAAAGTGTGACAATTAATGTTTTCATAGTTTAAGTCCTGATTAATTGAATACTAGGGTAGAAATGATATTTCTGCATTTTTGAATGCACACCATTAGTATCCTTATTTCCTCGTGTTTTGTTTCCTTGCAATAGTGGAACACTTGCCTTATTATAGTACTATATCACTGAAGCATACCGTCAAAGATACGGAACACAAAAAGGACGGTAGACACTTGTACCTACTGCATAGTGTTAAAGAAGACAAATCCGAGATCTTTTATATTCCCTTCTTCCTGACTGACTTTTTCTTCTTAACGTCTTTCGTGACACTATGTACATCAACTTAAGGATGTATTCTTCTGAGGTTTCAGTCCCGTTGAAGTCTCGTTTCGACAAAGATCAAAGAAGTTACGAGATTTTCAAATGCAATTTATCAATATCTGTGGCAAGTTGCCAGTTGCAAATTTTGTCAAAAAATTACAGTTCTAACTTTAGCAGATTTTTTTATACGGGGATTTTAAGAAATGGCCCATTTGGGGGCCATTTTGAAATTGTGTCTTTTTTCGCTTTGAGTAGAGCCAAAGTTTTAGCATTTTTTACTGAAATTGTTTTTACTTACATCATCACTGCACCAGCAATTTTAGCTGTATTGAGCTAATTTTTGCTGTAAATCTTTACTAGGTTCGTGGTAATGAAAATATTGAGCATTAATGTATGAAATGATTTTTTTTTCTCACTTTATTTTTACATTTAATGGTAATTTGAGCACTTTTAATTTTTACTCTAAAATACTGAAAAATAACAAATATTCAAGTGGGGCAAAAAAGTAAGCACACAGACCCCCCATTTTTCTTCCTGATTCTGAAAGAACAACCCTTTTTCTATTGATATGCAAAATATTAACAAAAGTTTGATACCAGAACTTTTTCTATAAAGGGTTAGATTTGGCAAAAATGGCTGAAAATGGTGCATTTCGTAGCTCAAAATTAAGGGGTAGGGGTAGCATATCTTGTTATTCTGAGAAAAAAATATTAGTCTTTTTGATCAAAACTGGTATAATTTAAAAGAAGACTACTGGAAAATAAATTCTACAAACATAAATACATATCAAACACCTCATTAGGAAATTATGGCTTTAATATCTTGTGTATATGGTCAAAACGGCAAAATTCCCATAAAATCCAATATTTTGTCAACTAGGTATCTTTGAGTGACAGTAGCTCAAAAACGAGCACACGGACATATGTTTTTTCTTCCAATTTCTTCCATGGTATAAACTCCTCTTTCCAAAAATCTATATAAGAAAAAAAGTTTAATACAAGAAAATTTTGACTTCTCAGAGGAGTACATCCTTAACGTATACATGTGTTCATTTTATTTTCAGGATGTAAAATGTCGAACTCGGACAAGAAAGAACCACGTGCAGCTCGATCAGTCCATCTCTGGTACACAGTGCCCGATACCGCTACTTCAGTTCGAAATACCATCATCGTCCGTCGTTGTCAGACCGGAACTTATTTCTGTGCTATCAATTTCCGATGTGGATATATCGGGATACAAGAATTATACGATGGGAAAAAAGTCGTTATATTTTCCGTCTGGGACAATAAGACTGACGATGATCCGGAAACTGACAGACAAGCAAAGGCTACTTACGAAGGTGAAGGTGTAGACATCCAGAGGTTTGGAGGCGAGGGTACAGGCCTACGGTGCCTTTTGCCATACGACTGGGCCATTGATGAAGAAACACGTTTCTGGGTGGATGCTAAGACGGACGGGAAATGGACGGAGTACTCCGGATATTACTTCGATCAGAGAAAAAACGAGAAGTTCCACATTGCCACGCTCAAGACTATAACGGGAGGAAAGCTGCTTTGCAATTGTGCGGCATTCGTTGAGGACTTTCGGCGAGACGGGAAAAGTTATCACCAGAGTCGGAAAGCGTGTTTTTGTGATTTCCAGTACTGTGACGGAGAGCAGTGGACAGGCTGTAACAAGGCCGGATTTACCGCCGATCAAACTCCGGTGTTAAATATAAACGCAGGATGTGAAGGGAAACTGTTCTTTTTGGAAACCGGGGGTGACACATGTAACTGTGGTACGCCCCTTAATAACACCGTGAAAATCGAATGATATTATAGTCATCTCAGTAGATTTATTTGTGTATAAGTCGTCGTAACGCCATCTTGCATTATAATCAGACTCCATATTGGTTTACATGTATATTTTGTTTTATCCTGGTGATCCACATAGATCTATCCAATTTTCACTTTGTTATAACACAATTAATGCCATTTTCTTCCACCTGTGAGATGACAATGGACCGTGCAATGACTTTTTTTTTTTACATTTTAGTTTCACATTTATGTTTGTTATAATATGACTGAAGGCAAGGCCTTAAAGGACGCAGCCAGATATTTCAGTAACCATTGATTATACAATGTTAAAAAGTACAATTGATGGAAATAACGGAGCCGAATTTTCTGTTTATTTTAAATTCATATAAATAATATTCTCGCTCTATCCTTATCCAAAAACCCCCATTTGAGAAGGAAATCCACATAAGAGAAAGAAGAAATTTTTATTTCTGTAACAGATATTCCGTTTTGGGTCAGCTGATTATATTGGAAGTTGGTTTATCACTTGAACGCTAACAAATAAAGAGCAATTGCACTGAGCTTCTGCCGGATGAAGATTACGTTCATCGGATCATAAAGCGTTTGAACCGCTTGATTATATATTGAGCTGACTTCAAAGCATCACATTCACGCTGATCGGATTTTTTACAGTGGGTAAAAACAATGGCGGGCGCAAACTGAAGCTGTCAGTGTGTAGGATTGAATTTTTCATGCATGCGTTACCTTAGAAGTGCTTCGCACTTCCTGCCCTTCGTGCCCTGATGAATCTTGAAGCTTTGCAATATTCAAGATACTAATTAAATATTTTTCTTCGATTTTTTTGGGGTATTTTATTCTTTGATCGTAGTTATCATTGGTTAGTTGGTTGCTTATAATTAGATAAATGTTCTAGTAACGGCCTCTTGCGTATGCAGTGAGTTGTGTGATTCCGGTGATTATGACGTCGTCATTTGACGTGATTTTTGTGACGTCATAATCACCGGGAGGTGGGACTTATCGACGGTAAATATTACCCACGTCGTTTTAGGATCTCGAAACCCACGTTTGGGAGACTGCAGTGTCCATAGACCGTTCTATAGATTTTATCCATGATTTGAAAAAAAAATAATCAGTTAACACGATTAATATCATATTACTTTTATATAAAGATCTAATGTTTTGATCCTAGATCTGAATGTATTCTTCATTCACAATGGAACCACCAGCATGTAACAGTTAAACATAATTAGCTCATCTGGCCCAAATTAGCCTTGTCTAGAATTCCATCATCGTCGTAGTCAGCCTGCATGGAGCGTATTAGAGTTTCAGAACACTGGATTCCGTAGGTGGAATTCCATTGGAACAAACTCCAACAATTCACAAAGCGCAAAATTAGACAACTTCTTTGATAGATACCGGTATTACTAATATGTCATTAAGTATCATTATGTAACAGTATTACGGGATGGGGATTCAAGATTGCACAAATGGACAAGACGCCACTCCCTAACAGTTAAGTTATACTGTTAGACCAGGCAAACAGATGGACATCTATTACATAATTCACCAAATACATTATGACGTGCATATTTGATATAAATTCTGTTTTAACGATAAAGTTCATGTGAGTTGAATCTTAGATCGTTACCAGTTTGCTTGTTTGCTATACGAAAATCGAAATATATAATAAGGAAGAATACAGGCCCTATAGGCCTCTTGTATTTTGGAACTCTTCTTTCTATGGAGGCAGCTTTGTAAACGTGTTTACATCAATCGAGAGGATTCGAGGATTTCTAGGTAGGGTTTCTTGTTTGCACATAACCGTGTAATTTCATTGCTACAATGTATATAAATATTGTTAAATATTATATGTGCCGATGCTTCTTTATTCCCTAGGATATGTGCTTAACAGTGTCAACTTGAATCTTGTCGCTTTAGGATAATAGATAATCTAAATCAATATGAATTTATCTGTTCACAGGCGTCTGCATCTGGTTTTGGAAAAATAAAATATAGTAGGGGTAGGTTATCATATTTTTATCAAACCAGAAGCAGACGCCTGTGATCTGTTTATGTTCATCGACAGTGATTGACAGATTGAAACAGTTTCAAATGAAATAATATCTGATGGAACCACATGTATTGTAGGCTACAGGTGTCTTGATTCTAGTAAATAAGATAAATTTTACTTAGTGATAGAGTATGGACTTTATTTCAGTATTCTTTTGTTAACAAAAATTCTGAACATAGAATCTACATGTATTCTTTAAAAAACCCAGAATGAAACAGTGAAAGTCACGGTGTATTTGAAATAATTGAAATAATAAACTCTACTGCAGAAGGCCAACTAAAACAGTATACGTATTAAACCAAAGGCTTCTGATGTTAATACTACGGTGAACTGCATACTATACTGTGACCTCTTTGACATATCATTAATCCTATTGTAATTTTTTGTACTACAAACCTCATGGTTCATTGGGTCAAGTAGAATGAATAATCATACCCTGCCTGCAATCTGTTTCTGGCAGGAGGACCGCCATTTGTCAGAAATCTTCTGTCTGTCATTCAGAGCTACTTCATCGCAGCTAGGGGTCGAATATTCACATGATGTAATGTTTCAAAAATGTTTCATTGTGTTTACCTATAACATTGTTGGAGTAGTTTAACACCAGCAAACACCAATGTTATCGTTGCTAAACAATATTTCCTTGGTAATAAAAGTATGACTTAAATTTGATCTCTAAATCCAAGATTTTTTTATCAAAAGCACAAAAATATGGACAAACTTTTACTGATTCTCCGCCCTAATATCTCAATATTATTACCCATACTACCAATTTGGATTTGAAAAAATAAAAGGATGATCAACGTTGTGTCAGGTGACCAAACCACTGAAATCAATGTTAAACTCTACCTGCCTATTCATCCATTAACAGTCTTCTATCCTTTACCCATAATAGTAGAGTCTACTGGTAAGTCAGTTTCTTATAATTATTGGATGTTAATTTGACACAACATAATGTTTCAAAAGTATCTCGTTGTGCTATACCACTAACATATGTTGGAGTACCATCCCTGCTGTTAACATACATTGAATGTACTCTTCCAGCTGGCTACTAGTATTCTGTTCCTTCCTTTCGTTGGCCTCTTCCATCCTATATCTTCTGATAATGTTGTTACGGTTAAAGATGCTCCACCGCTGACAAATAGTATTTTTTCACTATCAAAAACAGGACAGCAGACGATATAGTATTTTTCTTCAGTTACAAAAGTTACTTACTTCACACCATTACCACCATTGAAAAGTTTGAGCTTCTAATATTACTTCAAGTTAAAAATATGAAAAATAATAAATTGCATCCCGAAAAAATTCTGTGGTACTGTATCCTATATGGAATGAAGCACTGATTGCGCATGCACCAAAGGCAAAATAAATTATTTCATATATAATTTTTATGTTAATTAGACACATATATACACCATTAAACACCAATTATTGTTCAAATAATGAATATCATTTATGCTCTTTTGGCGATGGAGCATTTTTAATTAACTTGACCATGACTACTCAGAGCAGCTGGACCACAACATAGAGAATTGTATTTTGATATTTCTTTGATATGTCTACATGTACAATATACATATATTTGGTACACCAATGTGGATTTAGAAGATTCTGGATGGGATAGCATTCATGGTTATTTAATTAAATCAATTGAATGAAAAATGTTGATAAATTGATGACAGACTGGTCTATGGTTATATTTCAGATCAAAGATAGTTTGGAGTTTACATCAAAGCACCTATGTCTCCACTCATGCTGGTTTTTATAGTAATAACAACAGGTATGTTATTTATATGTGTGTTGTCTTAGTTAATTTGATCTCATAAACGTATACACTGCCGAATCAGTCCAGCAAAGGTATGAAATGCTGATTGAAGCTAAAAGTGTCATTAAGATTTTTTTTATTAGTTTAACATCCTATTAACAGCCATGATCATGTAAGGACGTGCCAGGTTTATTGGTGGAGGAAAGTCGGAGCAGAGTACCTGAAGAAAAACCACCATGTTTTGCACAATTACAGTTATATGTTTTATTTTCTATACTTTTCAGTGAGTAGCAAGGACTATTACTGTAGTCATCAAGCCCAAATCATTGATAAAGATGATTTTGGAATGATCACAACTCGATTGCCCTGGGACTCCAACAATCGCTACTCCAATAACCTCAAATGTGTATGGACTATAGATGCAGGAGAAGTTCACAGAATAAGAATTACATTTACCAAAATCCGATTGGAACCAAATATTCCAATGAAAACTTGTGAAGATGGGGATTTTCTGAGTATACAAGATGGTATGAAAATTGACATAACTACATGTATGCTGTAAAACTGTATGTATTAAAATATGATTATTATTTTGTTCCACAGTTGTAAATGTTTTAATTGAAAAATAAAGAAGAAAAAATCAGAATAGAGATCTATCTTTCATTGAACTGATATAAATCTACCAATGGTGATGTCAAGATCGATTTAGGATCTTTTGTCTGGAAAGTAAACCACTGCATGATTACAAACATTCACAAACATTATTTCTGATCCAGAAAAAAATAGTTTACAGCTTATAAGAAATCGTCGTGCATCATGTGCCGTCCGTAAACTTTGTATTCAAACAACTTCTTCTCAATAACCAAAAGCTCCAGGGTGCTGATATTGGGAATGTAGCATGCTGGGATGAAGGGCTACCAAGTTTGTTTAAATGAATAACCTTGACCTTCATACAAGGTCACAGGGGTAAAAAAGGCTAAAATCTTTAAAATGACTTCATCTAATAAACCGAACGGCCCAGGATACTGATATTAGGACTTTGACTTCTTGTGAATAGCTAAGGGGCGAAGAGACCTGATATTAAGCCTGTAGCATGTCATGATGAAGGGCTAGCAAGTTTGTTCAAATGAATGACCTTCTACTTCATTCAAGGTCAGTGGTCAAAATAGTGTGTGTTTCAGTTCTACTATATATTGTATTAACATTCAGATGACAGTTAAGGCCTATTGGGCCTCTTGTTTATCATTTTTTGTGTGTGATATCTAGGTGAAACAGAAAAGGCGCAAATCCTTGTCAATATTTGTCCTGGACTGACAAATCCCCAGGAGATCATAAGCAAAGATGGACATCTCTACTTGGTGTTTACATCAGACCAAAGCAGCTTTCTTGATTATTCTGGAATTGAAATGAAATTTGAGGTCTTTGGTAAGAACATTGTTCTGTGCTGTATCTAAGTGAAATTGATATACAAGTAATATTATTTCTCTCATATCACGCTATATGATATAAAGTTTGCCCTCATAAGATAGCTATGTAAGATAAATCTATCTTATATGGCATTTCATATGTGCTGATTAATTTGTGTTAGCATGGAGACAACTGTTTACATGACACCTGGGCCTACCTGTTGCACAGGGGTACGTAAATACCGTTAATATGATATTTTGATCATGTATCAGTTTCATGTGTTATAGCCTATTAGGATATATGACATACATGTATATCGACAAGACCTTGCCTATTTTACATAATGAACAATTTGCGTGTCCATGTGCTTGTTCTGAACGTACGGTTAGTCCGAAGTAGACTTGTCCGAAGTGGACAGGGATATCTCAACCCTCGTGAAAGATTTTGGCCGTCAACCCTTGGCAAGCCTCAGGTTGACCGGCCAAAATCTTTCACTCAGGTAGAGATATCCCTTTCCACTTCACAGACCCATGCAAGATTCTATTAGTCTTCCATACATGTTTATATGGTAACATTAATATTGTAGACAAGACTGACTGTCCACCGGGCTGGGTTTCCATACATGTTTATATGGTAACATTAATATTGTAGACAAGACTGACTGTCCACCGGGCTGGGTGAACCACCTTTTACATACCTACAGAGATTATGATGTAGAAGAGAAGACCTCTTGTTACCAAGTAAAGACACACCCGGCAAACGGAGCAAGGTTTCTGGATGCCCAGCGCTTCTGTACCTACAGTCAAAGTAACTTGGCTAGGATTGAATCTAACAGTACATTCAACTATGTCTTAGGTAAATTTACTAAGGTATGGAGAAAGTCTTAGATAAAATGTATTGGGAGTGTCTTAGGTAAATCTTACTGACAGTTTTGAGAAGATATGGACAGAAAAAAAACAAGGAAGGTTTTAAGGAATTATTTTGCTTCAAATTTCACAACAGTCACCACCACTTTAACAACAACAAAATTAGTATGAATTAAGATAATTAACCCAAATATGGCACCTCTGGTGTATTCAATATTTTGATCTGAGATATGAATACTAGATCTTTACTATGTCTATCTTACTATTTTGCTTTTAGTTGTTAATTTTACCATGTTGGTATATGTACAGTATCATTGCTTTTGTGAATATGCATTGCTATGCCTTGGTTATCATATTTTAAAGTAACAAAATTAACCCAATTTGTAATATATATGTGTAATAATAACAATATGAAGATTTTATTATGTTTTTTCATCAGACTTATCAAAGAAACATCAAATAGTGTATTATCTCTGGGTAGGCCTTACTGATAGGGAAACTGAAGGAACATTTCAATGGCTGGATGGTAACAGTTTCAACTCTATGGAAAGGTACAGGAAATAGATCTTAACTTTCTAACCGTGTATAAAGAACAATAAATACATTGAAATATCTTGATAACCATTTATTGCTAAATCTAATGTTGACTTTATTCTGTATTTGCACTGTACAGAGATATCTGCCCTTGTGGGTGGGTATTGATTGTGATGTCATGTGTTTGCGAGAGCAACATCACATTTTTTAGAGAAAATGACTTGAATTTTGCCCATCTAATAATAACATCACAATTGATATGTACCGAAAGGGAAGTAACTCTGTTATAGTAAGGTTTATTTATAGGAAACTTTGAAAGGTTGTCCTGGTACACATATCAACTTAAGAAGGTATACCTTAAATTAAAATTCAAATCTGAAGTTTAATGTTACCTTTATTATGAAGTTACCTAGTAATGAGTTGCATTCAAAAAACATTTATGACATACACTTTACTCTTTGTTTTGAAGTAACTTTTAGAATTGATTGTTGTGATTATTACTGGTGTTTGTTTGTCTGAAGCTAGGATAAATCCCATGTAAGGCAGTTGCCAGGTACTGACTGTGGTTTGGTGGTTTTTCTCTGGGTGCTCTGGCTTTCTCCACCAACAAACTTTGCATATCCTTAAATGGCCCTGTCTATAGGACGTTAAACTAATAAAACCAAAAATAAAAGGATAAATATGTTTACTGGTATTTGTTTTTGTCTGAAGCTAGATTACTTATTTCTTGCAGTATAAAAAAGTGTGATAATAAATGTTTCTTTCTTCTTATCAAACCTAATTATATGCTTTATCTTTTAGGATGTCTTCCATCTCTTTAAATGACCAAAACAAGAACTGTGTTGTATTAAACACTCGATTTAAGAAATACCAAGTGATGAGCTGTGACAACTCCTACTTCTACATATGTGAGATGAGATTAGGTAAATCTTATTCTTTCTACAGTCAAACATCCTTAACTTGGTGGGTAAGTCATTAAAATGTTCTGACATATTACCACAAGCCTGTGGGGCAGTTACCAGGTATTGACTGCAGATTGGTGGTTTTTCTCTGGGTACTCCGGCTTTCCTCCGCCATCTTAACCTGACACATCCTTAGCTGTTAATGGGATGTTTAACTAATTAAACCAATTATAAAGTTAATGATGCTCCACCGCCAACAAAACATAAACGATACTCCTGAATTGTACAATAATTGCTGTTAATTAGTTTGTAAATATGTCTAATTAACACAAAAATAACATGAAATCATTTATTTTGCTTTTAGTGCATGCACAATCAATAATTCATTCCATATAGGACATAGTGTCACTGAATTTTTTCAGGATGCAATTAATTATTTTTAATATTTTTGTCTTGGACTGAAATAAGAAGCTCAAACTTTTCAATGATGGTAATGGTGTAAAGTAAGTAACTTTTGAAACTAAAGAAAATCCTTATTCGTCTGTTCCTTTTTTTTAGCGAAAAAATGTCATTTGTCAACGTTGGAGCATCTTTAAACTAATTAAACCAATTATAAACTTGAAGTTGGCAGGAGTGTGATAACCCTTGGAGATGTATTTAAGTATTTTTAAAATCAAGCTTTCTTGAATATAAAATAAAAAGTTCAAGATTATCTAAGTATTTAAGTTAAAGATGCTCCACCGCCGACAGAGCATAAATGATATTCATCATTTGAACAATAATTGGTGTTTAATCGTGTATATATATGTCTAATTAAAACAAAAAATAATATGAAATAATTTATTTTGACTTTGGTGCATGCGCAATCAGTACTTCATTCCATAAAGGATATAGTGACACGGATTTTTTTCGGGATGCAATTAATATCTTTCATATCTTTAAGTTTGGAGTAAAATTAGAAGCTTAAACTTTTCAATGATGGTAATGGTGTAAAGTAAGTAACTTTTGTTACTGAAGAAAAATACTAAATCATCTGCTCCTGTTGGTGATAGTGAAAAAATACTACTTGTCAGCGGTGGAGCATCTTTAAGCTTACTTACATATAAAATAAAAAAGTTGAGATTTATCTTAGTATTTAAGTTAAGCTTAATTATACAGTGGACCCGCGATAATCCGGACGCCGATAGTCCGGAAAACTCACAATCTGGACGGAAATATCAGGGAACGGATTTCCGTAACGTTATTTATACTCACTTGTCTGGAAATTCGTATTCCGAATCCGGAACTCCATTTCGGGAACGGAATGTAATTTTCGTTAATAAATTCCTGCAATAATCCGGACAATTTGTTGTCGCCACGTGCCGAGAAAATCCAAGGCCAGCTACAGTCATGTGTAAAATACACCTTTCACACGGGTACATGCAGTCATGTAACGGTTCATTGGTTTTCTATAGGAGATCAAACTTCAGTGTTGTAATTGAGATACAGCAATTTATTTTTAGCCACTCTCTTTAACACATGCAGTTTGAGTTTGAGTACGGGTACGTATGTTGTAGATACCTTACTTGTTTCGCATGCAGAATATATCGCTATGAGTATCGGATACAATAAAGTGAGATAATACTCACAAAATTAATAAAGAATTTTAAATGTAAGTGATCTATTCGAATTCATCGTCTGTGGTATAAGATAAAAAGGCTACAGCACATGCCATTTACACGTGTGTGACATTGTGCACGAAGTTAGACGAGAACGGGCGCGTGGTTGTTACGCACGTCTGTAAGTCAGAAAGCAAAGATTTGTGGAAATGGTTATTAAAAACACACATTATACAAAATAACAATTATATGAGTTCATAAAATGTTCACAACTATTTGTTATCATAGTGTTTTTTTTATGCCAAGAACGTAGATGTTATTGATCCTTGGTAGGCAATTTGCCGTACGACAGATCAAGAGTGGGATACGTAGTTATATGCATACATAGTACACAATTAACGATGGCTTTATGTTTCGTATTTTGAAAAAGAAATACGTTTATTTATTATTCTTAACGTAATGATATAAGAATACCTATAAAGCATAACAAACAAAGTATTGATTATAATACACGTATATTACATAAAAGCCTATCATCGATTACAAGGTCAAGGGGAGTAACTCGTATGTGACAATTTAATTGACTAAGAACACGAAATTCGGCAGTCCGGAAAACTCGTAATCCGGACGGTATATATCCTAGAGATTTATTAGAAGCTTTAACAACCTCAGAGTGTGAATATATTGTATTTACCTGGTTATCGACATTCACTGATGGTTCAAGTATTTAGTGATTTATACCATCAAAATCACACTGATTTAGCAATCTTTGTTTCTTTGTGGTTTTGCATTTGTTCAAATACTGACACATGCAGTGGAAGAAGTCTTTGTAAAGCTAGTCTTGTGACTATTGACAACTGTAAAGCTCAATGTATGCAGTCTTGCATTTCTGATTGGCTTATATTAAATGAGTATTGATGATTTGAGATATTTAGGCTTAGTACTTAGTAAATGAAGCTGTGAACAGATGATGTGAATCAGGCTGAGATAAATAAACTATTGACATTTGTAAGAGAGACATGATCTTACTTTGGTATTGTTTTATACAGGACAACCCGATATCTATACAGTGCCAGAATACGAAGCTACTGAAGGAAATGGTGAGTATACTTTATAAATCAAAATGATCCATTATTCTAGGAATTATGATCTCCAGCAAGTACAACTATTAGGGTGGTATTTGATGCACCAAAGACACGCCCATATCCTCATGTTTTTTATTTGTATAATTGTTTCATCAAAAAAAAGACATTCATCTTGCTTTTGCCTCACTTTATACCATCTTATATTTGATATATTTGCCTTTGTGTGTTATACACATTTATAATTTCAACGGTATCAATTAAGATACTTAACAATGACATGAAATTTGTCAATATTTTTTGCTACATGTTTCATAAAGAATGTAGACCAATACATTTATGCCATACTTTGTCTCGTGGTTATGTAACAGAATTAGCCTCACTTAATTGTCCCTTTAAATGAACATATTTTTCTTTTGTTTTCTGTTTTTAGGTGAATTAAGTGCAGACCACCATTATGTTATTGAGGCAACAGATTTGATTTGGATATTCATAGGTTTAATAGTGACTGTTTGTTCAATAGTTGCATGCATACTGATAAAGATATACCGATCTAGAAGTAAGTATGTGGATTACAGTTCAAGTCAGACTGAAGGTCAAAGGTCAACCATGATGCTTAGTCAAAGGTCGAGTCAAACACAACAGGAAAGTGAAGTAGCTCAAGCCAACTTGTTACAAACAATGACGCAGCCACTGACGGATCCCTTGATAAATCCTTGCCATCTACCTAGACCATCTGCGCCCACTCTGAGGGAACTTCAACCAGTGCCCCATGGTTCTGAGCAGGAAGATCCTCCGTCGTATTGGGAGGTTGTGTATGGATGTTAACTGACTCATTTTATAGTGATTATAAGCTCATCTTGGTCAATAAAAATTACCAAGAAAAGTAAATGTCACATTGTGGTATCTGTCGTCTGTCCGTCAGCAAGATGACTGGTAGTATCCTTATGGGGTCAAATGTGTTCAGTTGGGCTATATTGCTTTAAATGACTTCTTCCCTGTAAGATATAATTAAATATAAATCACTCATATCTTGTACATAGCATCCAATATGAGTTTCAAATTCAAAAGTGTACAAATGGTTTGGGGGGGAGGGGGAGTCAAAAGGGTTTACTTTGGCCACATTGATATATCCAACTTTTATACAGTACTCATACATGGCATATAGGGGAGGTATTGTGAAGTTGTTGTTTAGAACATATGGTCGCCTAATAAGGGTGGTGTTTTTTCACAGATTGTAGATAATCTGGCCATATCTAAAATACTTTATATGTAAAAAGGAGCAATCAACTTTTTTAGCGCAAACTTGATTTTGAAGCAGTTAGCACAATGATGAAATTGTGCATATATAATATAATAGCCATACTCACGACTAGCACAATCATACTTGAGTATATATTTCTAAAGCAAAATTACTAAAATATGATAACTTCTGAAATATATGTACATTTACAGTGTATCAGAACTCAGGTGGCTGTTTAGACAAGGGTTTGGGTTTTATTAGTTTGAACGTCCTATTACCAGTCAGGGTCATGTAAGGACGTGCCAGGTTTGTTGGTGGGGGAGCGAAATGGCTTTTGTTTATTATTTGATATACCGTTGATATAATGTTTTATTAACATATCTGTGAATTTACATTTAAAGTGTTTATTCTATTTTTATACCTTTATTTATGTCATCTGATCTGAAGGGTCAGGATGACTTATAGCCATCATGGTTGGTCCATTGTTGTGCGCCATCTCCGTCACATTTTTAACTTCTTCTGAAGTTCCACAAGTGTGATTAAGCCAAAACTTGTCTGAAATGATCATGTCAGGTCGATTCGAAATCCAAGATCTTCATCATGAGCACAATCTTTATAACACATTTTGAACTTTTTCTCACTTTTTACCAGTGCAATTAAGCCGAAACTTGCCCAGAAATGATCCTGACATGGTCCCACTCCAAGTTCTGTTATTTTTTGGGCAATCTGAAATCTCCAAGATGGCCACCATGACACCATATCTAATTAATTTCCTATACAACTGTTGCCAACGTTGTCAGATGACCATTAAAGCCCTTGGGCCTCTTGTTTTATCAAGAACGATTACAATCGTTTGTACATGGATTTTACTAGTTTATTTATTGCCACAGACATATTTTTGTGGTCCCCTTTTTTATTGTTGACATCAAATGTCATCCATTTATCTTCAAATTGAGGCAAATATAGATTTGTAACATCAGTAAAAAGAACCATACACTGAAATGACTGCTCACTAGATGCAGTATTTAAAGCAATTGTGAATGTTTTGTAAAACTTGTTGTAGCAATGTTGGTTTTTTTTGGATCATTTCATGATGAGAAAATGGATAAGATTGTGAATCATTTTGTTATTCATTTGAATAAAGAAATCTTTCATTACCCAAGGTAGTTTGATGGAGACTTGTTTGTATTGTAGTAAGATTCTGACATCATGTAAACCCTTTTCTAGAAAATCTGCTCTACTGTACCGCTGTTCTGTCATTTTGTTGTGTTGTATCATTTCCTGATGTCTGTGTCATGTCATTGTCCAATTATAACAATGTTATTGAAACTGGTATAACCCAGTGGTGTATCTGAGTGAGTGAATGTTGTTGTTTTTAGTTTAGATATCATCAATTATCAGTTGTTACTTTTATAAGAAAGATTTTTTTATTGCAATTTGTGTTGTGAGATTATTGAAAACATTTTTTTTATTATAATATTCCCTTCATTTTCACTTTGGGAAGGTACTGTACACCAAATTTCTTTTGCAGCTATTAATTTCAGTTTCAAAACAGACGGGTAGAGATTAATTCTCTCACAATAAAAACATATTAGAATTTATTTTCAATATATAAATTATTTTGTAATTTTTAATTTGGGAGATAAACTTTCATGAAATTATTTGGATCGGGAAATTCACGAAAGGAAGTGGCACACTTTAATGGGGCTGATGGGGAAATTCACGAAAGGAAGTGGCACACTTTAATGGGGCTGATGGAATTTTATAGCTTTAATGGAGCTAATGGAATTTTATAGCTTTAATGAAGCTGATGAATTTTATAGCTTTAAAGATTGTGCCAAATTAATATTTTACTTATACATACAATGTATATATTCTTTGTTAGTTTTAGGGTGATGATAAGATCATGACCAGATGAGATGAGATTTTATCCAATTTTGTGAAATTATTAACTTTTCAAATAAAGATTTGAATAGTTTGATTTGAGGTTATTTTGTTTTTAGCTTGCCACTCAAAGACAGAGGGGCTTATGGAATCACCCTGGCATCGGCAATGACCAAAAATTTGCAACACATCAATCGAGATTCTCAAAGCAAAACGTCCTGTGTATCAAATGGGATACAAAGAAGCAAATGCCATTACCACCTTTAGAAACTATGGCATGTCTCTAAATGGACATAGAGCATATGGTCTTCCTCACAGGGTCGAACGCTTAACTCTAGAATAAAAGTAAGACGTTGAGAAGAAGAAAGTACCTTAGAAGGAAGATAAACGAAAAGATCTCAATTACTCGCCTTGTACTTATATCATTCTATGCAGGCAGCAATGCTAACGCCTTACTTAAAGGACAGAAAAAATAGTGTGTCGAGTTAAGACTCAGGAAATCGTTTGCTTTTGCTAACACTAATTATTAGTCATATAGACTGACGTCACATTGGTTCAAAACTGATGTAAAATATTATTTTAAATGCTAAACTGTATTTGATTGAGTATGGTTTTTCATTACCAGAGTATTAGGATCTTATCGCTTCTTCTTTCTAACTTACTTTCTTCTTCCTAACGTCTTTCTTGATATCGCCTCAGATTTGGCCTCGAGTTGAGCGCTCACCCCTATGAGGAAGTCTCTGGGTTCTGTACCCTGGCCGAGATACACTATTGTCTATAGAAGTTTCTGTTTTGCTTAACAGTCAGCATAAAGGGCGTGTGACAACTGGTTTGCTCGTTGTCAGTATACTGTGACCGAGTGGGTGTGCTGTCCGAAGTCTTTTACAAGTGGTACATTTGTATATATGCTGCAGAGATATATCACTATAAATGGCAAGGGTTTCCACTTTTGCAAAGATATACGACACAGATATTCCACCGTCTCCTAAAATATTCACACATACAGGTGAGGCCGATCTCAAATGGCTCTGACTGTTAATATGACGTAAATGAAACAAGTCAACCAA
Source organism: Argopecten irradians (assembly GCF_041381155.1). Lineage (NCBI taxonomy): Eukaryota > Metazoa > Mollusca > Bivalvia > Pectinida > Pectinidae > Argopecten > Argopecten irradians. The sequence goes on along the minus strand of NC_091135.1, from coordinate 48,084,027 downwards.
CCATACTCTCTAAGTGGTTTTGTTAGTGGTATTATGACTCTAGCCATGGAAAAATCCAGAGCCTTCCTCTTAGGGCAGGCCTCCAGGCCAGAATTGAGGCGATGCCAAGGGAGACATTACGAAGACATGTGTTTTAGGAAGTGCAGAAGAGATAAGATCCGTTGAGTTGTCTTTCACCAATGCAATGAAGCACTATGACAGGCATTATGCTTTATTCAATGGTGGAAGGAGTATCATATACCAGGAAATATTAGATTTAATGTACATACATGTGTTATGTAATATAAATGCGCATGCTCACAAAGAATAAATACAAAATTGGTAATATACAGTGTGACATAATTAAATTGAATTTGAAAGTCTATATATTACTAAATAATACATGTTTTTGTATTTCAATTTTTGTAACAACTACAGGTAGTTACGTTATCTTCACTCAGATATATTTCAACCTACGTTTGTATATAGAAAAACAACATCAAAAGGTGTTGTTTTTTTCAATCAATCTTATCTTCACATAATATAACATCTTCTAGTTATAAATAAAAAGATAAACAGCACGAAAACAATCGCGGCGCATTATTTCTATATATATATACGCTAACCAAAATGGCGTTGACCAAATATGTTAAAGTGTTAGAAATACAGATAATTTGAGCAGTATATTTATAACATTTTCAGTGTGTAGACATATTAACAAAATTTTAAATTGTACGATAATACAAGGAAATTAAATTTTGCGAGCTCAAAATATCACACTACTCTACATAAACGACGATTTATGAATTTGTATGAAAATAAGAACATAATTATCTTTAAAAGATATGCAAGATATAAGATAATTGGTTTCCATGGATATTGTTTACAATACCAACGTATCATATACGCACACCAAACACAACAGGGTGGTCTGATATGGTAACGTCTATACAGTTGACTCTGAATTAAGAGACATAGCTAACTGCTTATTTCCTTTGCGGATGCGTTTCAGTAACTTTTCCCAGAATAATTTCCTTTCTGTGCTGATACGTGTTTTGTCGGAGTTATACTCACTTGGCCATTTCAAAGGACGCATACTATTCCAGTTGTCTCTTACGATTTTTGGAAACTCGCTCTGCTGAGTATCGTCTAATAGGATTAAGATATTCATATGCTGTCTCCCTTCTCGAAACGAGTATCTACTCGCTACTTTCATAGCAAGTGTTTGCCATTCATTTTCAAGAAAATTACAACTTACGACGAATACACTTTGATACGAAGGGAAAAAAAAAAAAAACGAATCATCAATGGCATACACTTTGATACGAATCATCAATGGCATCCATGATGTTATCGTAAATGTCACGCCCTGTATCGAATGTTTTATCCTCGGCACTGTATCTAATGCCGTGTCGATCTAACCATGTAGTAAAGGTCTTCCGTATCCAACCACAATCTTTACTGCAGTATGAAATGAAGACGTCGTATGTAAATGTATCTTGTTCTACTGGCTGTCGGCACCAGATACGTAAACCAACGCTGTGTCGCCATGCGAATCGGAGCAGAATTCCAGACACGCAAAAACCCAAAGCGAGGCTGATGGAAACAATCAGCCACACCGGAGATGCACATTCGACTCTAAAATCGCGAAGAGTTTCCAGAAACGTGACCACTTTTATATTGTTCTGAATACACACAAGGTCGTCTTTGTCGTCAATAACACTAGTAGTGTCAACCCAGGTCAGGAAATCCAGATTGCTACAGTCACAGGATAAAGGATTTCCCGCAAGTTTTATTTTTATTCTGTTCGACACTGATCGATATGTTTCCAGAACAGAATATTCAGAATAAGACAAAGAGGAAATAAAATTATTTCTTAAATCGAACAGTTCTAATGATTTAAAAATTTCCAGCGTTTGAACTGGAAGGTTATCAATCAAATTATTGGCGAAAATCAAGGTTTTCATGGAATCTGCCTGGTCTTCAAATATACTTGCGTTAAGATGAGCTATTTGGTTTGACGAAAGATCCACGTAAGCAAGATGGCGCAAACTTTTGAAAAGATTTTGAGAATAAAACATTCCATTATTATTTAGTAGACAGCTTCTAGCTGTTAATTTTGTTAAATTCTGCATCTCTATGAACATGGTGGGATGTGGCATTGAACAGTCAATCTCGGACATAACGAATTCTTCCAGTCGACTGAAATTGCCGAGCCGATGACCACTACAGGAAAATGAACTCAGTTGGTTACTAATGTCTAGAACCTTGAGGTTATTGCCTCTAACACTGATTAATCCGTTATCTTTAAACAAAGGAAAATATGACACATTCAGATAAATCAGACTGGTTGGAAGAAACACGCTTTTATTATGAGTAACTTTACGCTTTCTCATGAATGTTGATGTCTTGTATGAACAATCGAAATATCGTATTGATGGAAACAAGTTCAGAATGAAAAACACTCGCGGTGATTGGAAAGAGTTTCTTGACACATCTAAATATTCTACACAACCACGACTCGTCCATGACAATACTGCCGACATACTGATACTACCGATAGCATTGTTAGACAAGTAAAGATTCTTGACGCAAATTGTACTCAGGAACCGTACGTGTGATGCCTGTAAATGGACCGTGTCGCCACTGCGAACATAGTTGTCGCGAAGTTCGATCGTCTCTATCTTTCTTCCGCGTAATCCATAAAGAACAGGCAATATGTTGTGAACGTCTATGTGTCGGCGTGAAGACAAATACAACGATGACAATTTTTTGAATGGGTACAGAGCATTTGTCTCTATCTGCTTAGTTATAACTAAAAGCTTTAGTTTAGAAATGTTCATAATTTCCAGTTCATGAAATGTCGTGTTTCTTATCAACATATCTCCTCTTTGGTTTAAGGTCAACGTTTCTATTTTTGTTAAATTAAGAAAACTTCCTTCAAATGTCAGATTATCGAAAATATCCATATGAAGCACCTTGATTTGGGATAGAGAAAGCCATATTGATTCTGGGTAAGATTTACTTAAATGAAAGTTATTGTTGGACATTATTAGGGTCTGGATATTATTGAAGCGATTGAACGCTGATGCTCCAAAGGATAACATATTCAACTGATTGTGGGCCAGATCGAGGTACGTCAAGTTCCTAAGGTGATGAAATGTGCCTCTAGAAATGATTGATATGGCGTTATACGAGAGAACGATATGTTCTAAATGTGGTGTATGTACGAACGAACCATTTTTCAGGGCTTTGATATTGTTGTAAGTCAGGCTCAGAGACGTTGTGTTCTTTCCGATGTTCTGTGGTATAGATTCCAGGCGACACCTCGGACAGTTGACTTGATTTCTATACACACTGCAGCAATCCGTGACTATACCTGAAACAGTAAAACAGTATTTCCCATAATATTCAAGAATATTTCATTTTACTAAAGATTTGCATTTCAAAACGATAGAACGGTAGAAATAATGTTCTGTAAACCAACTTTCTTTTGCGTGCGATTTATTTTCGCGAATTTCGCGATCAAGGTATAGTTTATCTCCACGAAATAATATCTTAGACAGTCCTTGCACAATTAAATTCAAAGATATCCCACTTCAATTTTTATAAAACGCGAAATTTAATCTCCGCAAAAATATTACGAAACGGAAATCGCGAAATTTAGTAGCCACGAAAGAACGTTGGTTTACAGTATATTTGGGCATATAATAGTACATTGGATTTCCGTTTGGTTTTATTTCGTTTTCAGATAACGTCGTATATTTACACTTGCTAGGCTTGTTCACTATACGCAAGTACAAGCCGATTTTGTTTACCATAACTGCTTGGTAACATTGAACTTTGAACTTGCGTATGAAAATGTTCTATTCAGCTTAAAGGGACTCCTTTTTTTTTAAAGAAACGCATGGCTTTGTTTACATTTTGACACAACATTACGTGCATATTGTTGTTTTTCATAGAATTTTGGAAAAATGTAAACAAGACATATGTTTTATATTTATATATGATACCAACATTTTTAAAATTAACAATTTTATAAAGAAACAGGAAAATATCCCGACCGGGGCGACGTGCAGTGCTGTCAAATGTAAACATTACCTCTATGTCTGTGTTCGTCCTACGATCGAGTCTTTGGAGTGGACGGGCGTGACACCCTCTGACAGAGGTCAGTTATAAACATATCATCTTGTCTTTGTTCTTTGAGAATGTAATCATGTGTATTATAAAACATGCACCGCTAGTAATCCACGTGTTGATAGTTACGCGTCACCACAAATACATTGTACCCATCGAACACAAGTGAAATTGTTCCGTCTGTAGATGTCGATGTATCTAAGCGTAGATTATACAATCACATGGCTCCCAATGATGCAATATCGTCAAGTCATACGACAATCTCAAACACGTTGAGCTACTTGAACACCCGTGTATTGACAACTTCGGCAAACTCCAGTGTGTAAGCGTGCGTCAGCTTCGCCTCGCTGCACAAAACGGTCACCGAGTTCACAGATGTGGCCGAGTACAAATTCTTTATGTTATTACGCTATATATTAACTCTTAGCAAAATTGAATATATCTTTAAAATTCTGATATGATGAAATAAGTTTTTCTCTGAAATTTACTTTGTTTGTCATGTTTATTTTCCAATAAAATATTGAACTTTTTGTCGTCGCGGATGAATAATCTACCTTACGTGAAGAGTCATCATTCGCTGTTCAATTGAGTAAGCTCCTCCCACTTTTGACCGACTTTTATTGAATAATTACGTCACATTCAAATGACAATTTTATTGCATAATATACAAATAAAAAAAAGTCGATTGAGTGTAAATATAGGGATTGGATTTCGTTTTTATGTTAACCATGCTTGTATGGAGCAATTCCTCTAAGAATATATTCCGCGCCCCATATTGAATATATTCTTAGAGGAATTGCTCCATACAAGCATGGTTAACATAAAAGCGCAATCCAATCCCTATGTATATGGCGTGAATAATGTTCCCTTGGAATAAATTATCATCATAAACAAAGAAGACCTATCAACCAACACCAGGCCGATTATTTTTAACACGAAAAAAATACCACACTATTTAAATTCGTGTATAAAAATGGTTACATGTGTTTCTGCCTTGGAAAGACAAAATTTAGATCAACATTGTCAAACAAGTATACTGGTCATTAGATATATGAAGCCTTTCTGTAACATCATAATTCTTACCCACGTTTCCGAAAACAAAATTACTATGGTGAAAAATCTAATATTTTCGAACGGTTTCGTATCGTGATATCATAACAAAACCATACCAAACTACATTCTGTACAAACATCAGCCTACCCGAATAACAGAGAGTCCATTGGAAGCAGAAGACAATCAAAGATAAGTAGAGTCCCATTTTGTAGAAAACTTTTCCTCTAACGACCAGGAAGTTAACTGATTTACCTTCCCAGAAATAGGATATAACGCTGAGAGCTGACGTCACGGTTTTACCATACGAGTTTCACATATAAGACTTGCTTAAACAGGATTTATTACTGATATATTCCAATTTCATTTTGTAATAGTGATCAAATAACACAAGCAAACTAGCTGTAAAAACGAACGACAGCACACTAACAAACATAAAAATAGGTGTTATTGATTGCGTGTTTAATGATCATTTATAGGGTTAATACCTGTTTTAATTACTGTTAAATCTCGTATCCTCATGCATATGGTGTGGGCAGCTCTCGCCATGAATCTGACCCTTAACATAGCTGCGCGTCTCGCTCTATTGATCACACTTAACTGGGTAAGATTGTTGGAGGTTTGATACCGTTAAAAGGAAGTAGATTTAAGTACACATTGATGTAATAGAGAAGTTCATTGCTTCAAGGTTACAGTTATATGCAATGTGCATGGTTACAAATGAATCCTGCAAGTAGGGCGTAAAATGAAAAAATAAAAAAAAAATTCATCTTTGACTTCATCTCACTTTTGACCTAAAGTTCGCTTCTTTGGGGAAGCATCTGGGTTCTGCCACCTTCCGAGACACTACATAGTCGATAAAAATGGTAGAAGTGTTTTGCTTACTAGGACTCAACCAGTAGTCGTGACGGAACAGTAGTCGTGATTTAGGTAAAATTAAATTGTTTGCATCTCACGAAACACATTATTTCCACATAAACAAAACAACAATACCATAAAGTATTCATCAACAGCTCCAAACATTCGGAAATCTGGATGCACAGTAGAATATGCACACAATCACGACTACTGTTCCGTCACGACTACTGGTTGGGTCCCAGTAGGGCTCTTCATAAAGGGAAAACGTCAGTTATCAGTATATCGGAATCAGGTTGAGAGTGCTGTTCGGTGTTTTTGACGACATTTTGCAGTCAGATAGCATTATACAAAACTAAAGAATTACACTTACACGAGGGCCCACAACACGAATAGACTGCCGCCTCCTTAAACATTACAGATATTCACACACGCAACACGTTGCATACAGAGAAGTAGGCATTTCTTAGAATACCAAAGCTGTTGATATGGCGTTAAGCTTACGTTTGTTTGCTTGTTTGATTGATTAATTATCGTTCCATTAACAGCCAGGGTAATATAACGACGGCCTCCCATGTATGCGGTGTGTTGCATGTCTGTAGTGCGAGGTGTGTGTTTTAGGAGACTGCGGTATGTTCGTGTTGTGTCTTCTTGTATAGTGAAACTGTTTCCCTTTTTATAGTGCTATATCACTGAAGCATGCCGCCGAAGACACCAAACAACACATCCCACACGGTCACATTATACTGACAACCTACTCCAGTCGTCCTACTCCATGTATGCTGAGCGCTAAGCAGGAGCAGTAACTACCACTTTTATAGACTTTGGTGTGTCTCGGCCAGGGGACAGAACCCAGAGCCTTCCTCACAGGGGCGAACGTTCAACTGAAGGCCAAAAGTGGAGTGGTTTCAAGGGAGACGTTAGGAAGAAGAAAGTAAGTTAGGAAGAAAGAAAAGATAAGATCCTAAATTTAGTCGCCTTTTAGGATCATGCAATAGGGGCAGCAGGTACAATTATAACACTCTACCTGCAGGGCTGTTAAGCTTACGTAACAAACTCACTTACAAATAACAATGACAAAAAAATCACCTGTAATTGACCTAATGTGGGCGAAGTTGTCCTTTTCGCGATTTCGCAAGACATTTACGGGGTCGCGAAAATTGCACACGTGAAATAATAAATAATAAATAAACCAAATGTACCTGTATGTACTTATATATTTTAAGTAAAGTCGTGGAATTGTCGAACAATTATCCGGTATTGAAATATAGCATAAACGTATAACATATACCCAGGTAGAAATAAAATCACCATATGCTGTTGTTTTCATATTCAAATTATATCTCGATAGAAAGTTATTATTCCAAAGATACAGAGGTATGAAATTATTAAAGAACATGTCAATGTACTTACATGAAGAACAAAATAATTAAAAACGTGATTAACAGAATAAATGAACAAAATATTGTGCAATGATGATAAACCTTGTGGCTCTGCGCACTTCGCGCATAGAATGAAGTTATAAAAGCTTAATGTATAGCTTTTATACGTAAAAAAATAGTGGTCTAGATGAGATCGTAGTTGTTGATAGGATATAGTTGTAAAGGAGAGAAGGTGGTTGAGGTGAAACGGTAGATGAGACGAGATGGTGGTAAAAGTGAGATAGCGGTTGAGACGAGATGAGAGTAGAAGTATACAAAAGTCAAACGGTAAATATAATACTTGCTTTGTATACGCCTGAGACTATATGAATGAGATTAGATACAGGTGTAATGAGCCAATATCTGAGCAGAGAGAAAAAAAAACAAGAAATATTTTCAAATTATGACAATTTCCACTTAATAAATCAAAAGATTTCAGCTGTGATATGAAAAGAAAAACTTTTAGTATCACACTTTCCTTTTGAAATGACTTCCTTTAATACATACCAATTAATATTCTTATACAAGAATTAAATAACATCGACTATTAGTTACGAATAAAACTATTGTTCAATATTACGCACTATAATATACGATAATTATTATATAAGATATTCTTATCAAAAAAGAAAAGTGTTATAATGAGGAAATAATAATATAGATGAATGTGTATACATGTACAAACCAGTCTATGAAGGCCAACAAAGAGACCAACAAAACTCGCCTTTATATTCAAAGTGTCTTTTTACAAAAGTGTCCCAAATTTAGTCGACTTTTTACAATATGTACAATGGGGCAACATGTACAATTTGAACATCCTATTTGCAGTTTAGGTGTTGCATAAATCAAACTTAAATAATTTATTCCTATCACCCAGTGACCTTAGGGTGTAATCATCTTAAGCAGGTCAATTCACGCTCCATACGGCTTTGTAGTGCTACATACAATCTCAAACTATTAAATCATTGTAAAATGAAAGTTTTCATCAAAAGTCTATAATGCTAAAATATAACTAGGTCACTGTGACCTACTTTTTCAATTTTTTTTATTTCTTTACATAACTGAAATTCACAAACCATAATTTGCTGGTATAACAGTCGAACAACATAATGTCTAATCTAATATTTAAATAATTGGACTAAACGTTCACCCCTCGACCTTTGAACTCAGAGAGCCAACAAACAAATCGGATGACCTGAATAGCTGACCCTAAGATATCTTCATTCCAAATATTTCTATGTATTACATTGTGTTTGGTATCCCTCATAAACCAGTTCTACCAATTGTCATATTGTTAGCATTATCAGAATTTTGACAAGTCAGATTACCATTGCAACGTTTTGGTTTTATGTCCTATTGACGGCCATAGTAATTTAAGGACATGCCAGGTTTGATGATGGAGGAAATCAACGTACCCACAGAAAAACTACCAGCCAGCGGTCAGTACCTGGCAACTGAGTCATTGGCTTTCCAAAAGTTCTCACATATCAAATCGACGTTCTGAAAATAAATTCGCCTAACTTTTTTAAACGAGGCTGCGTTGAAATGTAACCACGGACATAGCCAGCCGGGAGGACGTTTTAGTATTATTATAATATATATTAATTTCTTCGCATGCAGAGCGATTTTGACGAGAGATTTTATTTTTCTATTTCATAAGAAATTATACTGGATGCATACATACCATTTTAACCGACTTTAGTCTCTTCATTGCCCAACTGTTCACTTGAAATATTAGCAATCTGTCGACATCAACACTCATTTAGAACTCTTGTTGTATGATGGATGACATACCGGCCAACTTGAAAAACTCGTAGATTGAGTAGACAGCAAAGTAGACTGAGGATTATTGGTCTAAAACACTAAACATACTGTTAGCTTAACTTACGTTATGTCAGACATAAACAGCTGCGTCAAGTTTTCATTGGTTGAATTGCTGAAATAAAATCGTGAATCACGTTTCGTGTAAACAACCACATCACATGGAACTGCATTAATACATATTAAATAAAGGTATACGTAATACTTACATGATTGCGTATCAAGTTCTCGAGACAAACTATTGCTACATTCGTCTCTGCACACAAGAGAATATTAAGGTAGGTTCGAAATTTATTGCATTTTATATGTAATTGGCTAAACTACTGAAAATTATTTATCGATAGATTTTTTTTTCAAACTTTTGAAATTGTAACCATAATATTGGACTCTAAACTTTCATCAGATTTGAAATATTTATGAGTATGTTTAAAGCTACATGTACCGCAATTTTCATGTTGACAATTACAACATTTCAATGCGCAGGTTTTCAAGTTTGTATTTCAAATAAGAGATCAAAATGAATGTTGCCAGTATTGCCAAAATCATTAATGTTATATCTACTATGCAGTAAAATGAATACGCGGTTAAATGATCTCATATCACATCTTTAGACTGTTATATCAGTCCATAATTTCTGTATTATTACTATGAATGATTTACACAACTTCATTCATGAAAACGTGTGTTTTTTCAATACATTATTTCGCCCAAATATGGCACATAACTTTAAGTCATTTTCCCACTAACCTTACTTCTTCAATGGAGTCATTGATGTTCTCAGTAAGTGATGAACTACATGTTAATCTTGAATATTTACATCTTGCCACAGAGAATCTCATTACGCTAATGATAATCATGAGCTGCAACCATGAGTAAATAAATGCAGCCTAGACTTGGTATGATAATACATATAAATATGAATGGGAGTTCTGTTTATTGACACCAATTTTTTCCTCGGGGAAAATTGACACTGTCGGTAAATGAATAAGTTTAGTTATGATAAAATGAAAAACAAATCTTTTAAACGTGAATGGTTTATTAATGAAAAACTGAAAACTGATTGGAAAATAGTGAATTTTAGCTCTAATTGGTACTTGTTAATTAAAACCTGAAATCAAAATGTTAATAACTTTCGGTGGTGAATAACATATTAAAAGACCTTCTTGATTCATGAGTATGAGAAATACGATACTTATGAATTTAAAACAAAACTGTTACACGTCATATGTATTGTTTAACAAATGTAATATATATAAATATATAAATGCCTTTTCAAGAAACCGTGCTATTCAAAGCTAATTTTTTTATGATAATTTAAGGTGGTAATGAGGTAAAAATGATGTTTTTGAATAACCTAAACGAATGAAAATAGTAACCGAAAAAATAATGCAATATGATGCTATCATAATGGTCATCTCCCTTTATTTCATAGATTAGTTATTGGTGTTCCTGTAATAATTTAGATTTCAGACAAATATATCAAAGAGAATAGACAGTAGACATTGCCTATAAAGGTCTTCAGTTTCAGACTGCTAAAATATAACCTAGATATCGAATATCTTAAATCTCAAAATAGATAACAATCTTTAAACAATACATATTTAAAATAAAATAGTGATATAAATTTGATTGGTTTATTAATGTTATTTTAAAACTAATTTATTGTTCAGATAATGTTATAAAATCAAGTCAAGTTCATTCAAATACTTGAAAAGCTTGAGGCATCCGTCATAATTCAAGCGTCTGCATAACATATCATAAGTTGTCACCCTTTCCATAAAACTACATTCTTAATATTTTAATTAAAGACTCATACTTTGGAATTGAATCGCAAATAGGTCCTGTTAACTTTTCAGAGCGGAGTGGTTCCTTGGCATTCATTAGGACATTTCTCTAATTTGAATTCGATGTACTTCAAAATAGATCAACTCTTTATACTTTAACTATATGTTCTAGAGATTTTTCTTTTTTTTTAAGCAAAATGACACAGGAACTAAGAAGGAAGTTAATTGCTGGACTAGAGTCAAGTCCTAAGTACACTCCATGTTGGTACAACTACGATGGTATTGGATCGAAACTTCAGCAGGAAAGCGGAGAGCTCAATAGGAATTACTATTTAACAAGAAGCCAACTATCATTTCTATAGCACAACGTACAGGTACACGTATCTTAAACATATCCGTAATTACTTCTCAATTACCTGATGTATACACTTTTCTATCATAAAATATAAGCGATCGTTCGGTATCTTACAGTGGCTTTCTGACATCTTCCCTTTTCGATACTTTATTCACTTGTATTTTTGAAAGATAAAATTGAAGCTATAATACAACAATCAGAGTGTATTCCAAAGATAACGCGAAGCGGTTTATCATGAGAGTACACTCGGATCAACCTCATTTATATGAAATTTGATTTCCTCTCCCACACAACGTTTGGTTGTAATCCATACAAGTTTTAAGGAGTAGTAGGATTTCGATGTTTTCGAAGTTATTGTTTCAATTTTGCAGGACATCGTTCAGGATGTGCCCTATGACCTGACATTAGTTGATCTAGGAAGTGGAGACTGTTCAAAAACGCGGTTTGTCATAAATGAACTTCTCAAAAGACAAACTACCCTTAAATTTTATCCAATGGATATTTCAGGAGGTATACAGTTGTAATATGTTGTAAAGTTTTATTTCACTTCGCCACTTTAATTGTCTATGTGACGGGATAGTTAATTACAAACAAAAATTTGCATCATTTTGTCGATGTCGAACATCGGTATTGTTGCTTTAAAAAGCGGATATTTGCCCCTTTCCGAAGCATAACGGCAAATATACCGAACACACTCCACCTGGTCGCACTATACTGACAACTGTCTCGTCCGGAGAACAAAAATCATAGCCTTCAGTACGGGATTAATATCAGACGGAAGGAACGTGATGCTATATAAGAGGAGTTATAAGGAAGGAAAAATGTCGTATAGGAAACACATTATCCAAAATAAAGTCACCTTCCGACAGTCATGAAATAATAATCTGCTTTCCCTCTTTTTTGTTTCTGAAACTAAGTCGTATCTAAGCTCTATCAAACATAATTACATCGACGAAGTAATTATCCACTAAAGGTTTACTGGTTTAATTACAAATCTACTAGGTTCAGTATTATTTATCTATACGTAAGATTTTTTTTCCCAATAGACTTATGGCTGGATGCCATGGTACACTTTTATTGCGAAGTAAGTTATTTCGAGGATACAAAATAACAACACTTTTGATCGAGTAAAGTATTAGCAATGTAATGTTTATGTGGATGGGATGTATTATGAATCTACCATATGACGACCAAGTTAGTACACTCCGAAGGATATCAACCAATGACATGTAGAGTGGGTGAGAAGTAAGCTAAAACCATTTCCATGGAAAGGGATCATTTTACTTAGGTAGTATGGGTGAGAAGTAAGCTATATCGTGTTAGACTGGTTTCCTTCCCTTAGTTCTCTACTCTCCGTCAAACTTTCGTAAGGGAAGTAACGGAGGCGGGAATCTGTATAATAAAATCAAGAGTTTTCGAAAGTCCATGATTATAAATGGCGTATAATCTGAAAAGATTACCTTCAATTTGTTTGTCTTCGTGCAAATGGTACATATAAAACGAGACGTTCCAGAGTGATGACATTGTTTATCGCAATGACGTCACAATTATGAGAGGCATGTACAATGTATAAGTCACAAAGCCCGCGCAATCCTCGATTGTCAGGGGTACGATCTCTACATGAAATATGTCATAGGAAAATGGAAGGATCTGTATGGGTCATTTAATGTAATTCAAAAGAATCGAATAACGGTACATTGTATGACTTTACAGTTGAGCGTCATTCTCATAAATCATCACATGAACTTACTGCAGGCCTTCGATTGGTCAGTTTGAGTTTCCAGGCCCCAATTTCCAAAAACAAACTTAAGAGAAAACTGACTGAAGACAATATATATGACATGAGTTATAAAAGGGGAAACTCGGGGTTGAGACGATGCTTACTAAAATACTACTCTCTTCTGTATTTCAATTTCAACAAATTTTCCTCTGTATTTAGGCAGGATGCAATACAATGTAACAATTTAACGTACTTGTTTCCTCATTCATGGTAATATGTCTTGCATTGCACATGGAATAAAATATATTTTACATCAACAATTCAATGGACAAACGTATCTATCCATGATGAAACGCGAAACTACCACTTTCACTTAAGCATTGGTTGTCATATTTTTGACATGCATTGGTGTGTAACATACATTGGGTATTACAGCATATCCAGAGGTGCAATAGCGCACCGTGATAGATATGCTAGAACACCCTATGTATGTTACATACCAATTCATGTCAAAAATATGCCAACAAATACTTAATTTACATTTTAAGTAGTCAATATCGTTTTAAAAAAGAAAAAAAAAAAGATTTAAAAAAATAACGCATGAAAATAAAACTTATACGTATGCATAGAGAAAAATATCAGTCGATGGAACAGCCTATGATTTGACGGGAAAAACTGTATGGCACTGTCTTCCGGTATGTTATCATGGAAAACCGACTAAACAATAGCAGTAGATGAAAAGTCCTATCGAATAACCAGATATACAATGATAAATGCAACACTTCAATCCATTTCAAGCATTTTATTTAGAATATTCATATTGATCAATTTTAGGAATATTTTATCCTTTTTGCAATGAACGCTCACGGGAGAGCTGTCTTAGCCATAGAGGGTGTAGATACCGCCAGGAGAACTCTCTTAGCCATAGAGGGTGTATATACCGCAAGGAGAACTGTTTTTGCCAGAGAATGCGTAGATACCGCCAGGTGAACTGTCTCAGCCAAAGAGGATGTAGATACCGCCAGGAGAACTGTCTTAGCAATAGGGGGCGTGGACCGCCAGGTGAACTGTCTTAGCCATAGAGGGCGTAGATACCGCCAGGAGTAGTGTCTTAGCCATAGAGGGCGTAGATACCGCCAAGAGTAGTGTCTTAGCTATAGAGGGCGTAGATACCGCCAGGAGAAGTGTCTTAGCCATAGAGGGCGTAGATACCGCCAGGAGAAGTGTCTTAGCCATAGAGGATGTAGATACCGCCAGGAGAACTGTCTTAGCCATAGAGGGCGTAGATACCGCCAGGAGATGTGTCTTAGCCATAGAGGATGTAGATACCGCCAGGTGAACTGTCTTAGCCATAGAGGGCGTAGATACCACCAGGAGAAGTGTTTTAGCAATAGAGGGTGTAGATACCGCCAGGAGAACTGTCTTAGCCATAATCGGCGTAGATACCGCAAGGAGAACTGTCTTAGCCATAATGGGCGTAGATACCGCCAGGAGAACTGTCTTAGCCAGAGAGGGTGAAGATACTGTCAGAAGAACTGTCTTAGCCATAATGGGCGTAGATACCGCCAGGAGAACTGTCTTAGCCGGAGAGGGCGTAGATACCGCCAGGAGAACTGTCTTAGCCAGAGAGGGCGTAGACACCGCCAGGAGAACTGTCTTAACCATAGAGGGTGCAGATACCGCCAGGAGAACTGTCTTAGCCAGAGAGGGCGTAGACACCGCCAGGAGAACTGTCTTAACCATAGAGGGTGCAGATACCGACAAGAGACCTGTCCTAGCCAGAGAGGGTGCAGATACCGACAAGAGACCTGTCTAAGCCAGAGAGGGCGTAGATACCGCCAGGAGAACTGTCTTAGCCATAGAGGGTGTAGATACTGCCAGGAGACCACTCTTAGCCTGAGAGGATGTAGATACTGCCAGGAGAAGCGTCTTAGCCAGAGAGGGAGAGGGTATAGATACCGCCAGGAGAACTGTCTTAGCCGGAGAAGGCGTAGATAGTACCGCAAGGGAACTGTCTTAGCCATAGAGGGCGTAGATACCGCCAGGAGAACTGTCTTAGCCGGAGAGGATGTAGATATCGCCAGGAGAACTCTCTTTGCCAGAGAAGATGTAGATACCGCTAGGAGAACTGCCTCCGCCAGAGAGGATGTAGATACCGCTAGGAGAACTGTCTTAGCCATAGAGGGTATAGATACCGCCAGGAGAACTCTCTTAGCCATAGAGGGCGTATATAACGCCAGGAGAACTGTCTTAGCCGGAGAGGGCGTAGATACCGCCAGGAGAACTTACTTAGCCGGAGAGGGCGTAGATACCGCCAGGAGAATTCTTACAGCCAGGAGAGGGCGTAGATACCACTAGGAGAACTCTCTTAGCCATAGAGGCAGAAGAGGATGTAGATACCGCCAGGAGAAGTGTCTTAGCCAGAGAGGGCGTAGATACCGCCAGGAGAACTGTGTCTTAGCCGGAGGAGGGCGTAGAATACCGCCAGGAGAACTCTCTTAGCCATAGAGGGCGTAGATACCGCCAGGCGAGATCTCATAGCCATAGAGGGTGTAGATACGCCAGGAGAACACTCTAGCCAGAGAGGGCGTGAATACCGCCGGGAGAACTTCTTAGCCATAGAAGGGCGTATACCCAGAACGCCAGGAGAACTGTCTTAGCCGGAGAGGGCGTAGATACCGCCAGGAGAACTTACTTAGCCGGAGAGGGCGTAGATACCACTAGGAGAACTCTCTTAGCCAAAGAGGATGTAGATACCGCCAGGAGAAGTGTCTTAGCCAGAGAGGGCGTAGATACCGGCAGAGAAGGTGTAGATATCGCCAGGAGAACTACCTTAGCCATAGAGGGCGTAGATACCGCCAGGCGAGATCTCATAGCCATAGAGGGTGTAGATACAGCCAGGAGAACACTCTTAGCCAGAGAGGGCGTGCATACCGCCAGGAGAACTTTCTTAGTTAGAGAGGGCGTAGATACAACCAGGAGAACTTTTTTAGCCAGGGATAATGTAGATACCACTAGGAGAACTGTCTTAGCCGGAGAGGGCGTAGATACCGCCAGGAGAACTCTCTTAGCCAAAGAGGATGTAGATACCGCCAGGAGAAGTGTCTTATCCAGAGAGGGCGTAGATACCGCCAGAGAAGGTGTAGATATCGCCAGGAGAACTACCTTAGCCATAGAGGGCGTAGATACCACCAGGCGAGATCTCATAGCCATAGAGGGCGTAGATACCGCCAGGAGAACACTCTTAGCCAGAGAGGGCGTGAATACCGCCAGGAGAACTTTCTTAGTTAGAGAGGGCGTAGATACCGCCAGGAGAACTTTCTTAGCCAGGGATAATGTAGATACCACTAGGAGAACTGTCTTTGCTATAGAGGGCGTAGATACCACCAGGAGAATTCTCATAGCCATAGAGGGCGTAGATATCGCCAGGAGAGATCTCATAGTCATAGAGGGAGAAGATACCGCCAGGAGAACTGTCTTAGCCAGAGAGGGCGAAGATACCACCATGAAAACTTTTTTTAGTTAGAGAGGGCGTATATACCGCCAGGAGAACTGTCTTAGTAAGAGAGAACGAAGATACCGCCAGTAGAACTTTCTTAGCCAGAGAGGGCGTAGATAACGCCAGGAGAACTTTCTTAGTTAGAGAGGGCATAGACACCGCCAGGAGAACTGTCTTAGTTAAAGAGGGCGTAGATACCGCCAGTAGAACTTTCTTAGCCAGAGAGGATGTAGATACCGCCAGGAGAACTCTCTTAGCCAGAGAGGGCGTTAATACCGCCAGGAGAACTGTCTTAGCCAGAGAGGATGTAGATACCACCAGGAGAACTTTCTTAGCCAGAGAGGATGTAGATACCGCTAGGAGAACTGTCTTAGCCATAGAGGGCGTAGATACCACCAGGAGAATTCTCATAGCCATAGAGGGCGTAGATACCGACAGGAGAGATCTCATAGTCATAGAGGGAGAAGATACCGCCTGGAGAACTGTCTTAGCCAGAGAGGGCGTAGATACCATCATGAGAACTTTTTTAATTAGAGAGGGCGTATATACCGCCAGGAGAACTGTCTTATTCAGAATGGGCGTATATACCGCCAGGAGAACTGTCTTAGTTAGAGAAGGCGTAGATACCGCCAGTAGAACTTTCTTATTCAGAATGGGCGTAGATACCGCCAGGAGAACTCTCTTAGGCAGAGAGGCCGTGAATACCGCCAGGAGAACTGTCTTAGCCAGAGAGGATGTAGATACCGCCAGGAGAACTCTTATAGCCATAGAAGGTGTAGATAACCCCAGGAGAATTTTCTTAGCGCCAAATATTTGATCGCGCCACTGACAGGAATAGCACTTTTCCCATATAAGAAAAATGGATCGATGTCTTGTAGAATTACTTTTGTCCTTTAGGTATTTCTTTTGTTTAATCCAAGTTCTTTTGTCAACGAGCGACATATACAACTTGACACTTCGAGATCAACTCGTAAATGATCTTACGGACGAAACAGCGACATTACCGCATCACGTTTGTTCTAAATGCTTTCTCTTCTTTCTGTGTGACTTCCATTTCCTCCTGTCTAACGTGTCTTTACTCTACCTGGATATGGAATGTAAAAGAACGAAATTTAAAAAAGCCTAATCCATATAAAGCAAAATTTCTGCCAGCAGCTTGAATCTGTCTAAGAGCGTTCTGCTGGATGAATATAGGTGGATCAGATACAAGTAATACTTATTGAAGTGTGCTGGTTGTGTAAGAATCAAATAAACAACCCGAAAAGTACATAAAATTATCTTAGCGTATATATCTATGACTTGTATACAATGTATAAAACAGTTTGGTATTTACGAGCCCGAGAATCATCCTTACCTCCTCTCTATAGCCGTTCGGAATCCTTTCTCTGCTGACTGACCATCCAACTTGTGAGACAGTCATTTGCTGTCGTCAGTCCTCTCACTGTTAACTGAGGCCGCGTCACAGTATCGGCGAAATGTTTGCTGTACCTCTTTCCACATTCCGACGCGGTGCCGTTGCTTGATACTGGATCTTGGTACTGGAGGCTAAAGGATGGCAGACGAAGCCCACGTGCACCCTAGAAACAGTATTGTAAAACAATAATAAAGACATCACCGGTAGTTAAAGCCTTGGTCAAGTACACATACAAAATGTAGCATGATTACATAAACTTTATAGAAATAGTCCTTTTACTTAATTATAATCAACGGCAGATCTACAGTTAATTAATTATCGCATGCTATGGTGTCAAAAGCAATACTATAAATTTTATTTTTTAACATTTCACTATTTTCTATCAATAAATACTTAGAGCAGTAAAATGATGTAGCACCCCTACCCTTGGTCGAAGTTGTCTGTTTCGGTAATCTCTTGTAGGTATAGCATGTTCGCCAATTAGTTGCTCAACTTCAGCTTCAAATTCGACGATTTGCTGCGCAATTTCCTCCTTGTCGGGAACAGGTTCGACAAAGCGTTTTCGTGTTCCTCTTGCGGCAGTCGGTCTGGCTACAACGCGACAGCTGATTTGTGGGGGCAAAACGGATTCTTCGCTGGCGGAAGAGGAGGATGGTCTGCCGTCGTCTTCTATATCGAGGTCTTGAATTCCATCACATGAGATGCTATCATTGATGGTGTTCTTCGTTCCTGTGGGTGATGATGAAGACAACCCAACTGACGACAAGTCATATTTATTTCCATCTCCTTTACCAATGATCATTCCTCCGACTTTGCTGTTTTGCCTGCTTCGGTTTCCTTTTCTGAAGAAGCTGGATAGTTTGGAAGAAATGCTGGAAGAATACCGGCTCATAGCTGACAAGGATGAAACATCATTGAATGGTGTGCAATTTCTGTTGTCTGGATTTTGTTCTTCCTGGTAAAGAGAGATGTCCATTTCACTTTCATCTGTCATGCTATCTGCATCAGAATCTCCATCGTTAGAGGAAGGGAACATATGAAGGCTCGATAATTCTTCTTCCTCTGTGCTTGCGCCGTGCATAGACTGTAAGCATTTCTCCACTATATTTCTTGTTACGGGCGCAGTGTGGACCTCAAGGTCTTTCTTCGACTCCGTAAAACTAGAACTTTGACTAATTACTTCCGATAGTCTCCCGTCGTCGTCCCGGGAACGCTGTTCCCTTATCTTGGTGAATTTACATCCCATCTCTATGGTTTTCGTGTATTCTATATTCAGCAATTAACGTACTTGTGTGATGGCTCGTAGCTAGGCTAGAGATGCGCGATCCCAAAATGCAATTGATAACAATTACAATGACGTCATAATACTTCATTCACGATTACGTCATAGGCCTAAGTACATGTATATTACTTGTCGGTTGTCGGTTATGCAGCTAGCATGTACATCTTATTTATCTTGATTTAATAAAGTATCCGGGTAGAAGTCGGAGGTCCAGGGTTCGAGTCCGTGCATTTTCCGTGGATTTAGAAAGGACTATGAAAATAATAAAAAGGAATCAAGACTCACGAAACAGATATAAATGTATTGCCCTATTTTATTAGTTCTTGTAATACACTGCATCTATGAATCATACAATAAATAAATATTGACATGCAACATATTTATGCAATATTTTTTACGAATTTCGGCATGCATGTTATGATTTCATGTAATTTATTCTATTATAAAATCTTCATAATTTTGGAGCGAACAGACGAAAGAACGGGCGAACAAACGTAAGAACGAGCGAACAAACGTAAGAACGAGCGAACAAACGATAGAATGGGCGAACAAACGAAAGAACGAGCGAACAAACGAAAGAACGAGCGAACAAACGATAGAACGGGCGAACAAACGAAAGAACGAGTGAACAAACGTAAGAACGAGCTCAAGACATATCAACATACGACGATCAGACAACAATGCGCACGCGCTTATGTATACATGTCCGTTCGTCCATTTGTGTGTAACTTTCAATGTTAATTATTCGTCTGGGTATCTTTGTGTCCACTGGTCTAGTCGCGTTTGGGTATATACGTGTCCGTCCATCTGTCCGTTAATATACTACGTCAGATCGAACGGACGAACAGGCACTACACGACACAAATACATTTTCAGATATGAATTCATTAAGTCATACAAACGGATGGACTGACAGACGAAAGGACTGACGTACAGACACGCACACACAACACGATGCTCATATAATATATGCACGAACGGAGGGAATCACTGTACATAACTAAAAATTCTTTGTTTGTAGAACCGAAGTTAATATTTGAAGTCAATTACGCAAAAAACAACGTGAGGTCCAGGCATTTTTTCATATAAGCAATACAAAAACAAGATGATATACATGTATTACTAAATATTATAAACTATAGTACATGATTAAAAACAAGTGAAATTTGATCTATACAGGATTATCAAATAAGAGCAACAGTAGATTTTAATACAAGATGGATCGAAAATATCATAGTTAAAAAAACCGTTTGCATCTTAGTTTAGTAGGCTATATAATAATTAATTTCCAATGGACAAGACTATATAAGGAATGGGAGGGGTAGCTGAATTATAGAAGAAACGTTTCCTTTTGTTTACAATTATTTTAATTGGAATTGGAATAATATTGATAAGTTATCAAAATTCAGAAATCATTACTGATTTTATTACTTGTTTTTTTTTCTTTTTTTTTTCAATTTGGGTTCGATTCCTTCATTTTAGTGTCACTTCTTTGTTTTGTCTAAAATCATTGCGGTCATTTCATTAAAAACATATCTCTTTCCCTGCGTGAAGATTAACCTCGTGTAAAATCTACCACGACAATACTCATTTTAACTCAATCCAACCACTCTCCTTATTTTGTCAATATCAATATAGAATAAAATGCATACTATTATTCTCGTTATTTCCTCCAAAATTACGAAGATTTCCTAAACAGAATAAATTACATGAAATCATAATATGCATGCCAAAACTCGTAAAAAAAATATTGCATAAATATGTTGCATGTCAATAGAGTTATATTTATTGTATGATTCATAAATGTAGGGTATTACAAAAACTAACAAAATAGGGCAATATATTTATATCTGTTTCGTGAGTCTTGATTCCTTTTTATTATTTCTATAGTCATTTCTAAATCCACGAAAAATGCACGGAATCGAATCCTGGCCGGATTCTTTATTAGATCACCCGATCCAGATTATCAGTATACCAATAAATGATGTAGAGCAGTTAAGTGTGCTGCAAAGGCGCAAAGATAATTAAGATGCACATGCTAGCTGCATCACTGACAACCGTCAAGTAATATACATGTACTTAGGCCTATGACGTAATCGCGAATGAAGTATTATGACGTCACAGTAATTGTTATCAATTGCATTTTGGGATCGCGCATCTCTAGCCTAGCTACGAGCCATCACACACGTACGTTAATTGCTGAATATAGAATACACGAAAACCATACAGATGGGATGTAAATTCACCAAGGTAAGGGAACAGCGTTCCCGGGACGACGACGGGGGACTTTCGGAAGTAATTAGTCAAAGTTCTAGTTTTACGGAGTCGAAGAAAGACCTTGAGGTCCACACTGCGCCCGTAACAAGAAATATAGTGGAGAAATGCTTACAGTCTATGCACGGCGCAAGCACAGAGGAAGAAGAATTATCGAGCCTTCATTTGTTCCCTTCCTCTAACGATGGAGATTCTGATGCAGATAGCATGACAGATGAAAGTGAAATGGACATCTCTCTTTACCAGGAAGAACAAAATCTAGACAACAGAAATTGCACACCATTCAATGATGTTTCATCCTTGTCAGCTATGAGCCGGTATCCTTCCAGCATTTCTTCCAAACTATCCAGCTTCTTCAGAAAAGGAAACCGAAGCAGGCAAAACAGCAAAGTCGGAGGAATGATCATTGGTAAAGGAGATGGAAATAAATATGACTTGTCGTCAGTTGAGTTGTCTTCATCATCACCCACAGGAACGAAGAACACCATCAATTATCGCATCTCATGCGATGGAATTCAAGACCTCGATATAGAAGACGACGGCAGACCATCCTCCTCTTCCGCCAGCGAAGAATCCGTTTTGCCCCCACAAATCAGCTGTCGCGTTGTAGCCAGACCGACTGCCGCAAGAGGCACACGAAAACGCTTTGTCGAACCTGTTCCCGACAAGGAGGAAATTGCGCAGCAAATCGTCGAATTTGAAGCTGAAGTTGAGCAACTAATTGGCGAACATGCTATACCTACAAGAGATTACCGAAACAGACAACTTCGACCAAGGGTAGGGGTGCTACATCATTTTACTGCTCTAAGTATTTATTGATAGAAAATAGTGAAATGTTAAAAAATAAAATTTATAGTATTGCTTTTGACACCATAGCATGCGATAATTAATTAACTGTAGATCTGCCGTTGATTATAATTAAGTAAAAGGACTATTTCTATAAAGTTTATGTAATCATGCTACATTTTGTATGTGTACTTGACCAAGGCTTTAACTACCAGTGATGTCTTTATTATTGTTTTACAATACTGTTTCTAGGGTGCACGTGGGCCTCGTCTGCCATCCTTTAGCCTCCAGTACCAAGATCCAGTATCAAGCAACGGCACCGCGTCGGAATGTGGAAAGAGGTACAGCAAACATTTCGCCGATACTGTGACGCGGCCTCAGTTAACAGTGAGAGGACTGACGACAGCAAATGACTGTCTCACAAGTTGGATGGTCAGTCAGCAGAGAAAGGATTCCGAACGGCTATAGAGAGGAGGTAAGGATGATTCTCGGGCTCGTAAATACCAAACTGTTTTATACATTGTATACAAGTCATAGATATATACGCTAAGATAATTTTATGTACTTTTCGGGTTGTTTATTTGATTCTTACACAACCAGCACACTTCAATAAGTATTACTTGTATCTGATCCACCTATATTCATCCAGCAGAACGCTCTTAGACAGATTCAAGCTGCTGGCAGAAATTTTGCTTTATATGGATTAGGCTTTTTTAAATTTCGTTCTTTTACATTCCATATCCAGGTAGAGTAAAGACACGTTAGACAGGAGGAAATGGAAGTCACACAGAAAGAAGAGAAAGCATTTAGAACAAACGTGATGCGGTAATGTCGTTGTTTCGTCCGTAAGATCATTTACGAGTTGATCTCGAAGTGTCAAGTTGTATATGTCGCTCGTTGACAAAAGAACTTGGATTAAACAAAAGAAATACCTAAAGGACAAAAATAATTCTACAAGACATCGATCCATTTTTCATATATGGGAAAAGTGCTATTTCTGTCAGTGGCGCGATCAAATATTTGGCGCTAAGAAAACTCTCCTAGTGATATTTACTCCCTATCTGGCTAAGAAAGTTCTCCTGGCAATGTCTACGCCCTCTCTAACTTAAAAAATTCTCTGGTGATATCTACATGTACTCCCTCTCTGGCTAAGACAGTTCTCCTAATGGTATCTACGCCCTCTCTTACTAAGAATGTTCTCTGATGGTATCTACATATACATCCTCTCTGGCTAAGAGAGTTCTCCTAATGGTATCTACACCTTCTCTGGCTAAGACAGTTCTCCTGGTGGTATTTACACCCTCTCTGACTAAGACCGTTCTCCTGGTGGTATCTACATCCTCTCTGGCCAAGACAGTTCTCCTGGCGGTATCTACATCCTCTCTGGCTAAGGCAGTTCTTCTAGCGGTATCTACGACCTCTAAAGCTAAGACAGTTCTCCTGTCGGTATATACATCCCTCTCTGGCTAAGAGAATTCTCCTGGCGGTATCTACATCCTCTCTGGCTAAGACAGTTCTCTCCAGGCGGCATCTACACCCTCTCTGGCTAAGAGAATTCTTGGCGGTATCTACATTCTCTCTGGCTAAGACAGTTCTCCTGGCGGCATCTTCATTCTCTCTGGCTAAGACAGTACTCCTGGCGGTATCTACTTCCTCTCTTGCTAAGAGAATTCCTGGCGGTATCTACATCCTCTCTGGCTAAGAAAGTTCTCCTGGTGGTATCTACATACTCTCTGGCTAAGTAAGTTCTCCTGGCGATATCTACATCCTCTCTGGCTAAGAAAGTTCTCCTGGTGGTATCTACATCCTAACTGGGTAAGAAAGTTCTCCTGGTGGTATCTACATCCTCTCTGGATAAGAGAATTCTGATGGCGGTATCTACGCCCTCTCTGGCTAAGAGAGTTCTCATGGCGGCATCTACACCCTCTCTGGCTAAGACAGTTCTCCTGGCGGTATCTACATCCTCTCTGGCTAAGACAGTTTTCCTAGCGGCATCTACACCCTCTTTGGCTAAGACAGCTCTCCTGGCGGTATCTACGCCCTCTCTGGCTAGACAGTTCTCCTGGCGGTATTTAGATCCTCTCTGGCTAAGAGAGTTCTCCTGGCTGTATCTACACCCGCTCTTGCTAAGACAGTTCTCCTGGCGGTATCTACGCCCTCTATGGCTAAGACAGTTCTCCTGGCGGTATCTACATCCTCTTTGGCTAAGACACTTCTCCTGGCGGTATCTACATCCTCTCTGACTAGGACCGTTCTCCTGGTGGTATCTACATCCGCTCTGGCCAAGACAGTTCTCCTGGCGGTATCTGCATCCTCTATGGCTAAGACACTTCTCCTGGCGGTATCTACGCCCTCTCTGGATAAGGCAATTCTCCTGGCGGTATCTACATCCTCTCTGGCTGAGATAGTTCTCCTGGCGGCATGTACACCCTCTCTGGCTTAGAGAGCTCTCCTGGCGGTATCTACATCCTCTCTGCCTAAGAGATTTCTCCGTGCGGTATTTACATCCTCTTTGGCTACGACAGTACTCGTGGCGGTATCTACATCCTCTCTGGCTAAGAGAGTTCTCCTGGCAGTATCTACGCCCTCTATGGCTAAGACAGTTCTCCTGGCGGTATTTACATCCTTTCTGTCTAAGAGTTTTCTCCTGGCAGTATCTACGCCCTCTATGGCTAAGACAGTTCTCCTGGTGGTATCTACATCCTCTCTGGCTAAGAGATTTTTCCTGGTGGTATCTACACTCTCTTTGGCTAAGAGAATTCTCCTGGCGGTATCTACATCCCCTCTGGCTAAGACAGTTGTTTTAATATTTATTGATATTTTGAATATATTTTATAAAGTTCATATATTTTGTATATTTTATTATTTCATATTGAATAAAATGTTCTAATGGAGTATATGTTTTGCTCTTCTATAATAAAATTGTATAAGTGTTTATCTGACATATTTCTGGGATCCTCCTTACCCCTGAACACACTTTAGAACTCTTCTGATACAAAGGATGGAACAGCTTATAATAAGTTTCCAGGGTTGAATGAGTGAAACAAATCACCAACAGATATTTTGAGCTACAACTGGGAAATATATCACTAGTGATTTTATATACAAATGAATTGTTGAGTTTAATAATAAATATCTCATTGCACAAGGACCTGGCGTGAATTTCTAACCAACAGTACTTATATATATACATAGTAAAGTGATACAATTATATATCATTGCCTCCTTTTGAGGGCACTATGGTCTTATAGTTTTGTCGACGGATGGCATAGTACCCGAGCCGGAGGCGAGGGCACTATACCATCACAAGACAACACTATGAGACTCTAGTATCCTCAAAAGAAGGCGATAATGCTTTTAGTACATAACGAATTGAAAAAAAAAATGATAGGACAAACAATTATGTATGATCACCAATAACAATTTATTTAAACAAGTGTGGCCACATCTAACATTTAGAAATGTCATGGTCGGAGGCGTCGAAATAATTTTTCCAGGCAAAAATCTTTGAAAATACTCGCTGCATATTTCGTTGCCTGCTCAGTTCAATTATCTATTTTGCTCTTTTGTAAATTCGCCGGCATTCAAGTTTCCAAACCGCGACATTTATGTTTTGCAAAACGTCGTCCGTACACAGCTTGTTTGCCTGTGAACAGCGCAAATAGCGACAGTGACGTCATTTTCGTCAATATGACGTACATAACAAATAGCGTGCCAAACCATAGTCCCGCGGGAAACCATAGTCCTGGGACTATGGCTAGATAGTGCACAGGGGCTGAGCCAATGAAAATGCGAGAAAAAGTCACGTTATATACTAATATATATATATATATAACTACTGTTGGTAAGAAATTCGTGCCAGGTCCCTGTGTCTCATTGATATGGTGGTAGACAACTTTATAACAATGATGAATAGTTAAAGATGCTCCACTGCTAACAAATGGTATTTTTTCACTATCAAAAACAGCAGCAGACGATTTAGTATTTTTCTTCAGTTACAAAAGTTACTTACTTTACACCATTACCGCCGTTGAAAAGTTTGAGCTTCTAATTTTACTTCAAGTTAAAAATAAAAAATAAATAAAAATTAATTGCATCCCGAAAAAATTCTGTGGCGCTATATCCTATATGGAATGAAGTACTGATTGCGCATGACCCAAAGGCAAAATAAATTATTTTATATTATTTTTTTGTGTTAATTAGACTTATGTATACACGATTAAACACTAAATATTGTTCAAATGATAAATATCATTGATGCTCTGTCTGCGGTGGAGCATCTTTAAACAAATGACAGAAAAACTGATAATAACAAAAGAGATCCAAGAGCAAATTAAGAGCAGGAAGAATGCCTACATGTACACCACTTATGATCTTCATATGATAGATATTTTGTGACTTATAGATTTAGTATTTCACAATACCTACACATCTGGCTCGGATTGGAGTTACATGAATATTGATACTTAGTACATTTTACTTCACTGCTGCGGGAGGGATGGGACCGGACTTGAGAGGGGCATATACAGTGTAGTTGAGCTAGGGAGGGACATATACAGTGAAGTTGAGCTAGGGAGGGGCATACACTGTGTAGTTGAGCTGGGGAGGGGCATATAGAGTGTAGTTATGATAGGAAGGGGCATATACAGTGTAGCTGAGCTGCAGAGGGGCATATACAGTGTAGTTGAACTGGGGAGGGACATATACAGTGTAGTTGAGCTAGGGAGGGGCATATACAGTGTAGTTGAACTGGGGAGGGGCATATACACTGTAGTAGAGCTGGGGAGGGGCATATACAGTGTATTGACTGGGGAGGGACATATACAGTGTAGTTGAGCTAGGGAGGGGCATATACAGTGTAGTTGAGCTGGGGAGGGGCATATACAGTGTAGTTGAGCTAGGGAGGGGCATATACAGTGTGTTGAGGGGAGGGCATATACAGTGTAGTTGAGCTGGGGGGACATATACAGGAGGAGCTGGGGGCATATACAGTGTAGTTGAGCTGGGGAGGGGCATATACAGTGTAGTTGAGCAGGGGCATATACAGTGTAGTTGAGCTGGGGAGGGGCATATACAGTGTAGTTGAGCTGGGGAGGGGCATATACAGTGTAGTTGAGCTAGGGAGGGACATATACAGTGTAGTTGAGCTGGGGAGGGGCATATACAGTGTAGTTGAGCTGGGGAGGGGCATATACAGTGTAGTTGAGCTGGGGAGGGGCATATACAGTGTAGTTGAGCTGGGGAGGGGCATATACAGTGTAGTTGAGCTGGGGAGGGGCATATACAGTGTAGTTGAGCTGGGAGGGCATATACAGTGTAGTTGAGGGGGAGGGCATATACAGTGTAGTTGAGCTGGGGGCATATACAGTGTAGTTGAGCTGGGAGGGCATATACAGTGTAGTTGAGCTGGGGGGCATATACGTGTAGTGAGCTGGGAGGGCATATACAGTTAGTTGACTGGGGAGGGCATATACAGTGTAGTTGAGTGGGGGGGAACATATACAGTGTAGTTGAGCTAGGGCATTATACAGTGTAGTTGAGCTGGGGGGGCATATACAGTGTAGTTGAGCTGGGGAGGGACATATACAGTGTAGTTGAGCTGGGGAGGGGCATATACAGTGTAGTTGAGCTGGGGAGGGACATATACAGTGTAGTTGAGCTGGGAGGGGCATATACAGGTAGTTGAGCTGGGAGGGGCATATACAGTGTAGTTGACTGAGCTGGGTGAGGGGGCATATACAGTGTAGTTGAGCTGGGAGGGCATATACAGTTTGAGCTGGGAGGGGCATATACAGTGTAGTTGAGCTGGGAGGGCATATACAGTGTAGTTGAGCTGGGAGGGGCATATACAGTGTAGTTGAGCTGGGAGGGCATTGTGGGGAATATACAGGTAGTTGAGCTGGAGGGCATATACAGTGTAGTATGAGTGGGGAGGCATATACAGTGTATGGTGGGGGATTACATGAGTTGAGTGGGAGGGGCATATACAGTGTAGTTGAGCTGGGGGGGGCATATACAGTGTAGTTGAGCTGGGGGGCATATACAGTGTAGTTGAGCTGGGAGGGCATATACAGTGTAGTTGAGCTGGGAGGGCATATACATGTAGTGAGCGGGGGGCATATACAGTGTAGTGAGCTGGGAGGGCATATACAGTGTAGTTGAGCTGGGGAGGGCATATACAGTGTAGTTGAGTGGGGGGCATATACATGTAGTTGAGCTGGGAGGGCATATACACTGTAGTTGAGCTGGGGAGGGGCATATACAGTGTAGTTGAGCTGAGGATGGGCATATACAGTGTAGTTGAGCTAGGGAGGGGCATATACAGTGTAGTTGAGCTTGGGAGGGGCATATACAGCGTAGTTGAGCTGGGGAGGAGCATAAACAGTGTAGTTGAGTTGGGGAGGGGCATATACAGTGTAGTTGAGTTGGGGAGGGGCATATACAGTGTAGTTGAGCTGGGGAGGGGCATATACAGTGTAGTTGAGCTGGGGAGGGGCATATACACTGTAGTTGAGTTGGGGAGGGGCATATACACTGTAGTTGAGCTGGGGAGGGGCATATACAGTGTAGTTGAGTTGGGGAGGGGCATATACAGTGTAGTTGAGCTGGGGAGGGGCATATACAGTGTAGTTGAGCTGGGGAGGAGCATATACAGTGTAGTTGAGCTGGGGAGGGGCATATACAGTGTAGTTGAGTTGGAGAGGGGCATATACAGTGTAGTTGAGCTAGGGAGGGGCATATACAGTGTAGTTGAGCTGGCGAGGGGCATATACAGTGTAGTTGAGCTGGCGAGGGGCATATACAGTGTAGTTGAGTTGGGGAGGGGCATATACAGTGTAGTTGAGCTTGGGAGGGGCATATACAGTGTAGTTGAGTTGGAGAGGGGCATATACAGTGTAGTTGAGCTAGGGAGGGGCATACACAGTGTAGTTGAGCTGGCGAGGGGCATATACAGTGTAGTTGAGCTTGGGAGGGGCATATACAGTGTAGTTGAGCTGGCGAGGGGCATATACAGTGTAGTTGAGCTAGGGAGGGGCATATACAGTGTAGTTGAGCTAGGGAGGGGCATATACAGTGTAGTTGAGCTGGAGAGGGGCATATACAGTGTAGTTGAGCTGGGGAGGGGCATATACAGTGTAATTGAGCTGAGGAGGGGCATATACAGTGTAGTTGAGTTGGAGAGGGGCATATACAGTGTAGTTGAGCTGGGGAGGGGCATATACAGTGTAGTTGAGCTGGCGAGGGGCATATACAGTGTAGTTGAGCTGGCAAGGGGCATATACAGTATAGTTGAGC
This sequence comes from Argopecten irradians, assembly GCF_041381155.1. Lineage (NCBI taxonomy): Eukaryota > Metazoa > Mollusca > Bivalvia > Pectinida > Pectinidae > Argopecten > Argopecten irradians. The sequence goes on along the minus strand of NC_091135.1, from coordinate 48,054,354 downwards.
TGGGAAGGGGCATATACAGTGTAGTTGAGCTGGCGAGGGGCCTATACAGTGTAGTTGAGCTGTCGAGGGGCATATACAGTGTAGTTGAGCTGGCGAGGGGCATACAGTTGACATAAGTCATGTTGGTCCTTCCTGATTTCAAATGAAGGTATAAGTAATAGACATATCCATGAACTTTCAAGGCTTATTAATATTAAATTACCTCTGCCATTATCATAATCATATCTAGGCTTTTATCATCAATATCTTAGGATGTAAACACACCTTATTATAAATTATTTCTATGACATATATTTTGTTTGGTATGCCAAACACATAAATGCAATGAAATCTGTTGATAAGGAGAAATTGCATATCTACTAAGCAGAATAAAAGTCAAGTGCACCATAATAAGTGTAAAATGTATGTTTTCACTTAGTCGGTGATTTATTGACCAGCATACCTCTTTATAAATGATTAATCACCATGATCATATATCAAAGTTTTAGAGGGAATTGAATCCTGCTATTCACATAAGTTTTTACTTTTGCTGTAGATTTTTAAATATGTATCTTTTTACAATTGTTTTTATAATTCAATTTATGTGATTTAGTGCACGTGCTAGAGATGTATTGGTGTTGACATGGTAATGTTTTATCAAAGGAAAGAAAATGCTGTAACAGTCTTGTTCTAGATCAATTTTTTTCTGAGTTTCTAAATCATTCAAACTTGTATCTTTAATACAGGAAATTAAAGAAACATTTCCGCTTCTCAAATCGGTAGACTATTATTGTCATTCTTGTAATGACTAATCGTGTATTTCATGGTGTTCTGGAGATTTTTAGTGTGAACCATTCTATATCAGGCCCAGTGTGTATTAACATTGTAACCCTACTGACTGTGTTACACAACACTAAACATGATTCATTCCAATACCACCACCAGTAAGTAGTGGTATATCTTACATGGTCATATATCACTTCTTTGGTGCATCTGAATAAATAAGTTAATAAAAAGTTTGTATGCATCATGGCTAACTTTAGGCATTACTGTTGCCTTGAAAATTGTTTTAAAAAGTATCAATCTTATAAATTTTGAAAAACTATGCGAAAACATGTAAATTTCAGGAAAAAAAAAATCCACCAATTTAATTTCAGAACATATGTTTCTGTCACCAAGTAACCATGCCATTATGTTTACTATTGTCTGTAGTAGGTACTACCAGTATTTATTTAACCAATTTCGATTTTACAAATTCACACACATTGAGTCCTTTTTTTACCTTGGCATGGTATTCTTATGCATATAGCGGTTAATTCTGCTTATAACTGCCTGCACCAAAAAAGTGGTTAAACTGTATCACTAGTCGAAACAGGAGGTTCATATATTCCAAAGGTCAAAAAGAATCTGACATATTTTCACATACCTCAGAGTTTGTTCATGTATCATTCACATTTCTTTACTAAAAGGCCAAAAGGGCCGCAGTGCTGATAGTTGGGGTGTTCTGACCCATTACCACTATAGTCCTTCGCCTCTGGATTGAATACGACAGTTGCTAAAATGCATGTAATATTACTCCCTTAATACCTATACCAAACGCCTTCAGGATATTATAGGCAATGCATACTGTGAGGACATTCTGGCAGTTTTCTTTTGAATTCAATTTTATGTTCAAAAGTAGGATAATCTCAATTATAAAGAATAAAGTGCAAGACTGGGAATGCTATCTCTACCCCCGAAAGTCAGAGGTTATTGGAAAAGAATCTTTATTATAAGTAATAAAGAGATCAACACAAAAAAAACCCCAAATTCTGATGGAAAGAAGAAATTGTCAAGCTTTATTTCATAAACACCAGAAATATCAGTATCAAGCTATCTAGTATTGACCAGGATTACAATCAGATCAGTAACTCTAGAGAAGTGTTTACTGTCAAACCTCACTATCCTACATGTAACCATGTAAAAACTGATTGAATACAGCAGTTATGAGATAGTAAAATGATGTTTGAGGATAATCGGTCTCACCTTCGGGTGTTTGTTAAATCACAATCACCAGAAGTTAGGATTAATCCTACTCAAACAACATCATTTTACTGTCTCCAAACCACTGTATAAGTTTGAGTTGTCCACATTGGTGAGTTATATTGTTTGACTGGGACTACGGGTGGGGTATGGTTTCTGACCATGTATTTACATGGTCATTTCTGACCATGTATTTACATGGTCAGATACCATTGTGGCGGTTTATCCCCACCTAGGACCTAAGAATGCTGGATACAATTTTATGTTATTGAAACGTTTGTATTTCAATATAATTTTAAACTGTCGTTTTGTAATAAATGGCCAATTTCAATTCAAACTTTATTTGTTGGGTTGTTTTTCCCGATCTTTGGTCCAACAAGCTTGCCCTGTCTGAAGTTCACTGAGGTAATGTATAATTAACAATTAAAATGTAATTTTAATATATTTTATACATGCTGAAGGGATTACATTTGTTAGTATAGTCCCTAGGCTATGTACTTTATATTGTACTGTTTGTAAACAAAAGGAGGGCGCAGGGTGAAGGAGGTGATAGGTCACGCGCACTAATTTGCCTATATAACCTAATTACACTGTACGCAGTCATTCCAGCCTCTGCAGTAACCAATATGGACACTGGTCAAGGTCAGTTTGTTGCATGATTATATTTGAACCCGCCTCCCTCCCCTGCTTCCTCCAATTGTATTTTGTTCAAATTCATTTTTTAGGTGGGCAGTTTATCCCCACCTAGGACCTAAGAATGCTGGATACAATTTCATGTTATTGAAATGTTTGTATTTCAATATAATTTTAAATTGTCGTTTTGTAATAAATGGCCAATTTCAATTCAAACTTTATTTGTTGGGTTGTTTTTCCCGATCTTTGGTCCAACAAGCTCGCCCTGTCTGAAGTTCACTGAGGTCATGTATATATATACAGCCAAGCTTTGTTAAACTCAACTCTGGTAACTCCATGATCCTACTTTATTCTAGTTCTGAAGTTACAGGATCTATATAAAGTTGGTTCATATATTAAGAGTTTTATATGGTTCCGATGACCTTGAGACGCGGGCCCAACATCATAAAACTATTCTCAGACAGATGTTTTATAAGTATATGATTTTATATAAATTTGAGTAAAAAATCTGTCTGAGAAAGTTTTATGGTGCTGGGCCAAGGAGATTCAACTGTTCTTTCAAGTAGGAAATTAAATTTTTACAATTAATGTCATGATCAGATGATGAGCTTTTGATCCAAGTGATAAAGTTTGTAATTATAATTGAGGTCACTTTTTAAATCTTCTCACTTTATCATGACACAGAATTTGAAAGGTCAATTAGTTTAATATCTTATACAGTTGATGTGTGAAAATTCAAACCCTTGCGTTCCCTGTCCAAACTATCTGGAATATTAATTTTTCTGATTTCTAGATTCTGCATGTCTCCTAAGTCAGGAATCAAACCCCAATATATTTCTGTCCAGATTGCAAGTTTTCCAGGGACTATCAGCGTCTGAACTATTTCAGGACACTATAAATATTTTAATGTCGGAATCATAGATTGATTGTAAACCCATATATATATATTATTTACAACATGTATTCTCACATTCATACAACATTTCACGATGAATAGGTTTTTTATTACTCACAGTTATCTGCCCTTGTCCATAAGTATGAACAGTACAATTGAGCAAAAGCAAATAAAATGAATTTATGATGTTACACTCATCAATAGATTATAAATTATATATATATATTGTATCTATGTTCCTAGTAATTTAAATCAAAAACAAGGACAGATAACTTCGTTTAATGAAATACACAACAGCTTGCTGTCATACACAAACATTTTACCTGGTATTACATGCACATGTATACATAACATACTTTTGTTAATTATTTCATATTATTGGTATTACATGCACATGTATACATAACATACTTTTGTTAATTATTTCATATTATTGAAATTAGAAGGGGACATCCCTATTAATATAACAGGGCACATCCCTGATAATATAACAGGGGACATCCCTGATAATATCACATTAGGACATCCCTGATAATATAACAGGGAACATCCCTGATAATATAACAGGGGACATCCCTGATAATATAACAGGGAACATCCCTGATAATATAACATGGGACATCCCTGATAATATAACAGGGGACATCCCTGATAATATAACAGGGACATCCCTAATACAATATAACAGGAGGGACATCCCTGATAATATAACAGGGGACATCCCTGATAATATAACATGGGACATCCCTATTAATATAACAGGGCACATCCCTGATAATATAACAAGGACATCCCTGATAATATAACATTAGGACATCCCTGATAATATAACAGGGGACATCCCTGATAATATAACAGGGGACATCCCTGATAATATAACAGGGAACATCCCTGATAATATAACAAGGGACATCCCTGATAATATAACAGGGAACATCCCTGATAATATAACATGGGACATTCCTGATAATATAACAGGAGACATCCCTGATAATATAACAGGGAACATCCCTAATAATATAACATTAGGACATCCCTGATAATATAACAGGGGACATTCCTGATAATATAACATGGGACATCCCTGATAATATAACATGGGACATCCCTGATAATATAACATGGGACATCCCTGATAATATAACAGGGGACATCCCTGATAATATAACAGGGGACATCCCTGATAATATAACATGGGACATTCCTGATAATATAACAGGAGACATCCCTGATAATATAACATGGAACATCCCTAATAATATAACATTAGGACATCCCTGATAATATAACAGGGGACATTCCTGATAATATAACATGGGACATCCCTGATAATATAACATGGGACATCCCTGATAATATAACATGGGACATCCCTGATAATATAACATGGGACATCCCTGATAATATAACATGGACATCCCTAATAATATAACATTAGGACATCCCTGATAATATAACATGGGACATCCCTGATAATATAACATGGGACATCCCTGATAATATAACAGGGGACATCCCTGATAATATAACATTAGGACATCCCTGATAATATAACAGGGGACATCCCTGATAATATAACAGGGGACATCCCTGATAATATAACATGGGACATCCCTGATAATATAACAGGGGACATCCCTGATAATATAACATTAGGACATCCCTGATAATATAAACAAAGGACATCCCTGATAATATAACAGGGGACATCCCTGATAATATAACAGGGACATCCTGATAATATAACACAAGGACATCCCTGATAATATAACATGGGACATCCCTGATAATATAACAAGGGGACATTCCTGATAATATAACAGGGACATCCCTGATAATATAACACTAGGGACATCCCTGATAATATAACAAGGGACATCCCTGATAATATAACACTAGGGATCCCTGATAATATAACAAGGGACATCCCTGATAATATAACAGGGGACATCCCTGATAATATAACAGGGGACATCCCTGATAATATAACAGGGGACATCCCTGATAATATAACAGGGGACATCCATGATAATATACCAGGGGACATTCCTGATAATATAACACTAGGACATTCCTGATAATATAACACTAGGACATTCCTGATAATATAACACAAGGACATTCCTGATAATATAACAGGGGACATTCCTGATAATATAACAGGGGACATTCCTGATAATAGATATGTTCCCAGAGGTAACATTTTAAATTGTTACATTGATACTTAACAAAACATATACTGATTACACATAACATAAAACAATTAAGCAGAGTAAAAATATAAGCAAAACAAATAAAAAAAGATATCTCACAAGAAAAAAAGAATGCTTTAAGCAAAGTTGATAAATATAAGTTAGCTATCAACCCATGGAACACCACACTTACACATGAGTGAGGGACTGACTAAATCTGTGACACATTACACATTCATATTTCACACATTCATAAAGAAGGGTAGGGAATACACAAAATCCCAATACATGGAATATGTTTTAATATGGTCATTGCCATGGAGACAGTCATTGATAGATACATACAGATGATTATAGTTATTATTTATCCCCCACTATTGTAAATGTGATACTGGTGACCTCTATACAGTTGTGGCCAGTCACTACATGTACACTTACAACATCAAATAGGACAAACCATTTCTCATAACCAAGATACCATTCATAGGTCATAATAAAAAAATAGTTGGTGTATGTCAAAAACTAGAATGACAGAAAAGTGTACTTCATTTAATACAAAGTACTGCATAAAATGTAGTATAAATGTCAATTTGTCAAGGTCATTCATTTGAACAAACTTAGTAGTTGTTCACCCCAGCATGCTACAGACCCAATATCAGGTTTGTAGGCATACTGGTTAGTGTCAAAAAGTCGTTTTTAAGATTTTAGCCTATTTGACCCTTGTAATGTTGAATGAAGATCAAGATAAATAATTTGAACAAATTTAGTATAAGGCCATCCTTGCAAGTTAGTGACCCAATACATCAAGATTTCTGGGCCAAAAGACAATGCATGCAGTGACACAGCTTAACCTTACCTTCCCTTTGTGTGGATGAGGTAAAAAATTACACACACTCTGATGATGAAACAGACCACCTTACCTTTACACATAATTTCAAACTTAATTCTTAATGAACATGCTTATTTTAAAGCTTTAAAAAAAAAATCAAATATGCAAAAAACATCTGATCCAGAGCTTGCAGAAATGTTCATTGTTCTGATAAACACCCAATTTTTGTTTTAGGTAAACGAAGAGCTAACTATGGAACACACTTATCATTTTATAAAAAAATGAAGTACTAATAGCACCATATAAATTTTTTTTAGTAAAGTAAAATTAGCATATAAAGATATAGGGTTATAATAAAGATAAACATAAATAGGGTAGATATCAGTACAAAACACTACTACTATAAACTGGTTTAGCATCAAGTTACTCACTCATTTCTCGCAGCTAATTACAATGTTACAAACTAAACAAGAGTTGTCTTTCTTACAGCTGAAGCCATTTTTCTCTCCCATGTATTGCATGAAAGCCATGAAAACCATGGACTCAATTCTAAGAAAACCCAGCAAGTTTTACAGGCATGTTTCTGATGATATTTGAAGAATTTCTTTTTTAGAAGAGGAAAATAGTACCGAAACAAATATGCGTTTAATTGTTTTCAGAATTGTTTAGTAATATGTTAAAGCAAAAGTGAAAGTGAAAGTAAATAAAACCATGGACAGATTTAAATCTCTCTTCACACCTTCAGAATATTCTTGTGAAAAGAAATATTGTTTGTATCTTAACATCTTGGCATATCCGGACAACATGTCTAATGTTACAGATAGATGGAAACATATCACCAAGTACATGCATTCCCTATCATGTGTAAACAGGCAGATGTTTCAACAAGATTGCAGAGTTTGTGTAAACAAATAACCATTTTCAAAATAAACATCATCAAGAGGCCTGCCTCTAAAAGAAATTTGGTGATCATGATGAGGCATTTGTACTTAGTTGTCTAAGAAAGTATTCAGGCTGCAAATAAGATCTTATCTATATTGATTGATTAATAATTTTCTTTAATGTCTTAAAGTTGCTCAAATGAAAGCATTGTTCATAAAATTCAACATATATGGCATGCACAATAGCAGAGCTCATTGTTACCATAAAAAAATTCTAATATGTGATTTCTAAACATCAAATCTATCTTTATGCTGTTAAACATGATATTGCACTCAGTGACAGTGAAAAAAACATATTGCAACATGAATGAGCAAATATTGTTTAAATTCTATCATCGAGAGACGACATCCTACATACTTGGAGAGTCTCTATTTTAATGACTATTTATTCATGCCATTCATGTTCTGTCATTGTATATTACAGAGTTGTCTCCCTTGCAGGTAGGTGTAAAATGTGTCATCATTTTCTCTGAAAAATATTATGTAACAATCAGTAACCTACCAACAAGGGCAGATAATTCTGTAATATGCAAAAAATTTTAAGCATTTTGTTCTCAGGTTGTGAAATGGAAGTATATGATGAAAAGTAAAAGCAATTAGCTTCTAATAATTGTCATGAAGATCTATGAACTCAGATGACCAACAATTGCAATGTCAACCATGGACCTGATCTTCAGACATTTTTGGTTATCTTAATTTACTTATAATCATCTCCATGGAAACAAAATACCATATTACATTGTGAGTTTAATGATGTCACTTCCTGTAGAATACAATACATATTACTATGATCTTGATACAGTTTTTTGTTGGTGTGTAGTTGCTGTGAAATGTTGAAGGTGATGTAGTTTACCATGTAGTTTTTGAGAGCAATAAAATATATCCCATCATGCATCAGATCAATTGATAAGATTTACAGAGTTATCTTTCCCATCATGCATCACTCGGATTTCTCGTGTCCTGGCACTGCTTTGGGTTGGTCAGTATCACCTGAAAAAGAAAACAGGAGTTGTGAGAGACAAAAGATGGCAATTTTCCTGGAAAAGTATTTGTATTTTTTTAAATTGTGGAGAAACGATTGAAACAAGGTCAAGGACAGCAAATCTGTGAATCAAAATTAATCAACAATAAAGTACAAACAAACCTGACTATAAAGACCACACAAGAACAAGAGGCCCATGGGCCAAATATCGGGACTTTAGAACTCTTAGTTATTCACAAGAGGTCGTTTAAAGATTTCAGCCTATTCGACCCCTGTGAATGAAGGTGAATGTCATTTATTTGAACAAACTTTGTAGCCCTTTATCTCAGCATGCCACAGGCACAATATCTGGACCCTGGGCCTTTTGGTTATTGAGAAGAAGTTGTTTGAATACAAAATTTACGCACGGCAGACGGCGCACCACGACGGACGATGCATGATGACAATAGGTCATCCTCCTCTAAAAGGGCTTTAAAGTAAATTCATCTTTAAACACAGATCAAATTTTGTTGGGTTTTTTCCTGATAATGTAAACAAAATATTTTTCAAAGCCATTATTTCTGAAACTATCATGAAATTTTGATCAACATATATATATACCTACAGGTCAATCCTGTTATTCAATTCAAAGAAAAAGTTTTTCTGTAGTCCTAACAAACATAAACATAACATCTTGGTAACAACTTTTATTAGTATTCACCACCAGATTCTCTTGATGAGTTAGGGATATGCATACAGTACTTGTCACTATGAAATCTGATCCAACTCATCAAAATTTTATTGTAACTGTCTTTAATACATTCTGCAGTCACAGAATAAAACAACAGCATTTGTAAAATACCAATATTTATCCTCACGATTATTGAAACAGGTCTTTGTCAAGTTAGGAATATGCACAATGTGCATTTTATACATTTCACGAACATGCTGCCAAAAATCTAAACTATTAAATATGCCTCGCATTCAGAAGACACATTCCAGGCGTAACCCCATTTGTTTTCTTATTGGAGGGACATTTCTCACTGTGGGTGTTAATGCTGTGAAATCTCTAAGCAGCAATTACACAAATTATACATGTAGGGCAGGATTCTCCACTGTAACCACGGGTAGTTTATCCAGAATGCCGTAAAGGACCAGAAATATGCTTCTATAAACAAGAACATATGTGTTACCTTGATTAGTGCTATGTATAACTGTTGTAGACTAATAGTTAAACTTTTACCTTGAGGTGAAAGTCATGTTGACCTAGATACTTAAAACAGCTGACAACTTTATAGCTAGCTAGCTAAGTTTCCTCCTTCCTCTTTGTTTGTTATATGGCAATTGCATTGTCCTAGATTTAAAATTGTAATTACAGTAAAACACGGTTAAAACGAACCTCTGGGAACCAACAAAATCACTTCGTTATAAGCATAAGTCTGTATATATATACATGTTGTAGATATCTTATGATAACCTTGCTAGGGAATGAAAATAACTACATTATATACATAAAATCATTATAAGTGTGTTATACTGTACCTGATTATCTAGACAATTTTAGTTTTGTGTGTGGCGCAAGTGGCTGTTGTCTTTAATTTGATTACTCAAATAGCAGATGACCTATATTCCCTTGACCTTCTCAGCTTAATTGGCACAGGAGGTCACATTGACCTGGATTAATAAACAACAGATGACCTTGATTCCTCTACCCCGTCTAAGCATGCCCAACATCTGACTTAAGTGTGGCACAGGTGAAGGTCATATTGACCTTCAAACTTAAATAGTTGTTAATGTGTTTAAGACCTTCACATTTTAGCAGAGGTTTAGGTCACATTAACCTGGATTGATGAAAAGACAGATAACCAAAAGACTCATCTTAACCTTCAGAGTGTGCTACAGTTAGGTCAAGGTCAAATAGATCTACAAATTCTAAATCGCTAACAACCTTAATATCTTTTGACCTTCTCAGTGTTACATAGGTGAAGGTCACATAGACCAAATTAAACTTAAAACTCATGACAACCTAGATTCCGACCTTCAAACATAAGTTTAAAGTGAAAAGTTCACAATTGTTGACAGATTGTTATTTTGGTTTCTACACTAAATCAAAGATTGACTTAGCATTCTAGGATGTACACTATAAACTTCAAAAGTTACAAGTAAGGGCGGGAACCTCTCACCTGAACACCAAACCCTACAGGTAATTCATTTGTTAAGGATGGGCAGGTAAGACAGCAAGGTAGATTGTCTATTAATCTTAACAAGGACTGGAGGAAATATGCTAAGTACAGGAAGCTTTTTATCTTTTGATTTATATTTACACAGAATTGTGTAAATCAGTAGAAACAAAAAGTGTATTGTGTGTCCTTTAGCACCCTACCAGCAGCTACAGGGTTGTTAAAGGACATGTACAATTTACTTTACACACAGGTGTGACTGTAATGAAGGAACAGTACATGGTCTAAAAGCCAGATTATTTCTGTTGTGTCCTAATTTTTGCATGATGCTCGAATGCTGATGTCAGGATTCAATGACATTGTGAAAAAATTGTGACATTCACTGGATTTTGACTTTTGTCACATTTTGACATTCAGATTCTTTGAAATGTAGAGTGTTTGTAGTAATAATAAAAAGGTATGAGATTTTCTGAAACTTGTTTTGAAGTTTTAATTATTGTTCACCAAGGCTTGCAAAAAATAAACTTCTTAAGACTCATTTTATAAAATATCATATGAAATAAACATTCATTCACCTGTTTGCTGATTTTGGTGAAGATATAATCATGAAATTTGCAGCAAATGAGAAAAGAAAAATCCACTAATCATAAATTGAACAACTGGGCCCAGTTGTCCCCAAAACCAAACACCTGAATTGTTGATATAAACAGGAATATCAACACTAGTCCATCACTGTAGACTTGGCTAAGGAATAGGATTTAATTCCCAAAGCCTTCTTGGAAGAGGCAACACTTAACTTAGGGCCAAAAGCAAGGTATAAACATAGACGGGAGAAAGTTAATTATGACAGCTCCAAAAGGATAAAGATTTTTGGGATCATATGAGCACAAGATTTCATGCCAGTAATGAGATATAGAAGCTTGGCAATGTACTTTTGTTTTTACATTTTGAAATATGTATTTTTATTAGAAATGGATTGACTTTGATTATTTTCTGTCTGAATAGCACATGTTTTTTCTTCAGTAGCAACGATACTTCTTGCCAGTCCATCAGGTGTTTATTATAATGTCTTTCAAGCCAAATTTAAAGTGCCAACGCGGTGTGAAGATGTCTTAAAAAACCAAAAAACAACATAAAAAACAACAACAAAAATGGTGATAATTAACTGTCACATTAATTAGAAAACTGCTCCTTGATGGCTGATAATTCGTTTTGCCAACTCTAATCACACTCAAACTAACTGCTGTGGATTCTTACATAATGACAATTATTAAAAAATATCCAACTTATGTGCATGCCAGCTCGTGATTTGAAATAACATAGCACTAAAGGGAAAAAATCTACAGTGTGTTGATCCACTAGTGTGAGTGATGTAACATATATACAGAAACTTTAATTTATTTATAACATCTTCCTCGCTGCCAACACCAATATCAGTTAAAACTTCAATTGACTATTAGTCATTTCAATTAAAGAAATAAAGATTCTTGACATTTTCTAATTGCTTACTTGTGGTTACTTGAAACTTATGAGAGGTCAATTCTGTTTTGTAGTGTGACCTCACCGAAATTCCATATAACTATGTGTTTATTTACCATTTATCCAAATTTACCATAATAACATTAAGCCAACATAAACTGTTTTAATCTTTAGTGACAGAGAAACAATAAGTTATAGATATGGTGGATATTGCAACACAAGATAGAATTTCAGTAACCATGCATAGGGCATCTATTCATTGCCAACCCTCCCTATTTTGGAGGGAAACTCGATTTTTAACCCTATGTTAGCAAGTCCAAATTCTTAAATATTCAAAATGTAACAAATCTGACTATACCATCAGAAAGCACAGGTCAAAATATGCAAAAATTAACCTGTAATTTTTTCATAGGGGGATATTTAGTAGACTTTCTTGAGGTTAAAATTTTAAACACATGAAATTACCCCCATGGAAATTTAAAAAATTGGTAAGTATGCAGCGGATTGCTAAACAGGGTACTGTTAAATTAAATGACTAAACACCAAAGGGTATGTAGCCAGGTACGCGTGTGATCCAGTTCAATGTCGAAGCAATCATTGTAGCATACACAATACAAAATGTGTGGTAGCCAGGCAGTTTGATTGACAGCAGGTCATCTGTTAATTTTTCTATGAAAGTTTGTCATAATTAACATTAACATTAGGAGAAAATTTGACTATTATCATTCAAAAGGCTTTATTGGTCCTTTTTAAAAGTGTATATATTTGGATATATTGAGCAAAAAGTAATATGAAGAATAGATCACTGATTGCTTGGGCTTAACATATCCTTCTGGGCTAGCCAAGTCTATTACCGTAGTCGCTGTAATTAGCGCCCAGGGCACTTACTACCTTTCTATCATAAGATTGCATGATTGTGTGATAGTACTAGTGTATCGACTCACTGTAGTAGATTACATCACTACATGTTACAGATGAAGTGTCTATGTAACACGCATTGTGATTGGCTGAGTTGATCTAAAAATAGAAGAGAAAACGTGTGTGCACAATAAACCTGTTTCAGTGAAATACGAAATATAATACAGTTTTTTATACCAAAGATTTCTCTTTTTTATGTTAATCTCAAACATATCCACACAGTCCATAATAGAGGCTAAGTTTCGAATCAGAAAGGTAGACAGGGCATCAATGATAGCTAATTCTGTGAACTTGGATATATACGACTGATTTTTGCGAAGCTGGATTTCATGGCATTAAATACGTACTAAACATTGTACTGTGGAGAGTATGGTGGTTGGAAGATTATCCATCACAATTATATCTCTGTTCGCAAACACAGGATTTCCAAAATCATTATTGCTTCGTCGAAGAATTTAATCATTTCTAATGCATTTGAAGTAAATGTCTCCACATAATCCGCAGCCAGGCTTTCTTCTGTCACATGTGCTACAATGTGTATTCAAAAGGTGTACTATGAAAAAAACCACCCCTGATCAAAACAGTCATGTATATTTTTACAGCGCAAATTCTATATCAGCGTTATTTTTTTTACAGACTGTAATACTTCTATTTTACAAATATTTGTTTTTCAGAAGCTTATTTATTTGAACATTTGTAATTGTTTCGCACACTTACAACGTCCCGATTGCACAAATAGGGGCCATTTTAAAATGGGGTATTTTTTTGCGGATGCAGAATTAGGTTGGGTAACGTTTATATTTATATGCACACTGTCAGCCAATCACAATGCGGGTTACACAGACACTTCACCTGTAATATGTAGCGATGTAATCTACTACAGAGAGTCGATACACTAGTGCTTCAGCACAATCGTACAATCTTATGATAGAACGGCAGTAAATTATTGAAACAAACTTTTATTGGTGTACCAAAATGTCAGTTTTGGACGAAAAAAAAGTCAGCCATATCTAAAAATTTTCTGTACTCATAGTACATAACTCTTTACAGTAAACATGCATATGCCTTTTATCCTGTGAGATACTTTATTTTGTTGTGATTCACATGTAAAACACTCACAAGTTCAAGTATTATGGAATGCAATGCTGATGTTAGAGGCATCACATGTTGTAAAACATTGTTAAATTCATGAGATGTGAGTGTTCATACTCTTTCTTCAGACAAACGAGGGGCGCTTATAGGGGGAGGGGTGCTAATTACGATGAATAAGGTACATTAAAGAATGGATGAAGCAGTATCATTAAATCTCTGTATAAAATCAAATACTAACTGTAGAAATATCATTAATGAGGAACCACTGTAATTGCATTAATAAAAGCTGATCTTATATCATTTCTTCTTTTAATATTTTACTGAAACCATTTGAGAATTGCTGGAAATGTTCATTTGATTCAGATGTTTAATGACATTTACTTGATCTTTTGAATAATGCTTGAAATGTTAATTTGATTCAGATGCTGAATGTTATTTCAAAGGTTATTTCAAAGTTCATCTTTATGAATAGATCAGATCAGAGTCATTAGGATATTTTAGTTTAAAAGACACTATTACACCTGAAGTTGGTAAATAAATAACTTGTGCAGACCAGAACCCTATTCTTAAGAAAAACGAAACCTAAGAGCTTGTCAGGACTAGTTTATTAAATCATTTAGAGCAACAAAAGCGTTTTGAAAAATAGGCTTTGCATACCACATATTTCATTCTGGAATTCCCAAGAAACCAACCATGTTGTTTTTCAAGCTCAATCTATTTAGATATGGATCAACCTTCGAAGATTTACTAGCTCTGGGTGTGTACTGGGGGTACTTCAGGAGGGAGAGAATTAAGCCAAGCATATCAAGGGAAACAATCTATGTATATCCCTGTAATGCCCATGTAAACATAATTATTCTTAACTCATGTGACATATACAATCAACAAATCAGAGACTTCATTCTGACCAGATGACTATTGACCATTGACTTTGAATGAAAGACAATTTTACTTTTCATATTTTTTTTTTTACTTATAATATCATATTTAGTTTAAAAGTTTTTTTTCCTATCCTGAGAACCATTGATCTCAAAAGGTGATTTTATCCTGAATTTGGATCATTATTATTGTATCATCCAATTGCTTACCAGACTGTACTTGACCTTGAGGTAAAAGTTCATGTTCTTCATCTGATTGTTCATCTTCACTCTCAGGTAAATCATCCACAGTATCCATACAACACAGGCTATAGCAGACGACACTAATCACAGTTGTGGGGAGGCCAAACATCAAAAGGAACAGCCATCGAGAAGACTGCCACACTCCCTAGGAAATACAGTATCTTACTATAAATAAAATGGTCACTAGTGTCTATCCCCATTATATTGTTTTGCACTTGGACAATGGTAATGGTCAAATTAATTTTGCATTTGTTATGATTTTTTTTACTTGATTTAAGATCATATACTTTAAATTTTAAGGTTTTAATGTATACAAATATCTCTTGATCGGCCAGATGTAAGCATGCAAGGGGTCTTAGAGTGGAAGGAAACCAGAGTACTTTGAGAAAATCCCCCACAATGGGACAATGGTAACCGTAACTGTTTTATCGCAGATTTATTTGTGGCAAGCTTGGTGGCTTAACCACTAACCCACCCAATCACTCCCAAAAATAAAAATAAAAAAAACCAACCAAATAATAGAATATAACCTACCACCACCATGACAATGAGATCGTAGAAAACTCTCTTCAGTCTCTGGAAAAATCCTGTCCCTCCCAGTGCCTGAAAAACACAAGAAGAATTCATTGTTTCAAATGCACACAAATAAAAAGTATCCTCATTTTAATGCATATGAATATGCGACATATATTGTATTTACATTTAAATCAAACTAGTCGATACAAAATTCTCCCAAGAAGTAAGCTAGAAACTTGTGGCCTAGGGGGAACCTACAGATGAACTTTGAAACAGATCCCTTCAGTACTTTCTGCGAAATAGCGGTAATAAACTTTAACCATCAAATCAAAGTTGGCAGCCAGCTAGTCCGCAATCTTGTTAACCGAATGGTCCAAAAATGCAAAATGCACAACTAGGGTCGTAGGGAAACCTACATATGAAATTTGAAAAAGATCCCTTTTACCAAAATCCAAGATAGTGGCGATCGACCATATTGTTTACAAATCGACCCCAAAATACAATATGCACAACTAGGGTCCCTGGGGAAGCTACATATAAAATTTGAGAAAGATCCCTTCAGTACTTTCTGAAAAACAGCGGTAACAAGAATTGTTAATGAATGGACGGACAACATACCACGGACGAAAGGCGATTTGAATAGCCCCCTCCCATCTGATGATGGTGGGCTAAAAAAATAATACAGAAAGCCTTGATATTTGTCAAGATAACATTTTATGATTTTAGATTTTATCTTTTGAGATATCAATATCCATGATTATCTGCATCATCATAATTCAGATCAGTGTATCTATTTTAATGAGTCCTGCATTAAAAGTATCACTATGAATCAAAGATGAATTGCAATTTTATTGACAAAAAGCAGCTGTTTATTAAAGCGTATCAAAGTTATAAATTATGTCCATTGATTTTCAAATTTTGTTTCATGATAAATATGACTGATAAAAATTTAATGTCAGCACTGACGGAATGGTTTAGAATGTCTAAATATAAATATGATTTTCTCCCAGATCTGATATCAGCAGAATTTTACGAGAAGAAGTTACCATTTTATACTATATATTTGATATTACTGTAAAACTTTTCAAGTTCATTTTAATTTCAAAATATCATCTTATTTGAAAGTCAATATTATGCAATATGTTATGAATTATGATATTGTGTATATCTGATGACTGATTTAAGTACCAAGGATAAAAAACCCCAGGTCTCCCTCGGAGTGTTTCACCTTTTATTACTAATTATAGCTATCTGATGACTTTTGTCAAATGTAGATAGCAAAATTCACCATTAAAGTCATTCCTATAAATGAAACTCTAATCGTAACATTTCAATTCTGTATCAATATTTATCACTGCAAAATCTGTTAAAGTCATTTCCTTTAAATATCAAGTTTGAAATGAGTTTGCTATATCCCCTACCCCATCACATAGTGTATGATATGGCCTACTTACTTTCAATGGTATTAGGTTATGTAACAAGTAGAGAAACAGCGGGAACCTCACCCCAGGAAAAACAACACCACAGCATTCTGTTTTAGGTTTTAGATAAATTAAAAGTGCTATGTACTTAAACCAAACCTTTAGAACAACACTTTGGAGACCCCTTCTGATTCCTGTATTTACTAATGTGTTAACTTATACACTGTGTTGTAAACATTAACATAGAACAATGGTGAAACAGATTCTATTTTACAATGGACTCTACTGAGTTGAACTTGGATACTTCTAGAAAATACAGGTTTACTTTCAAATGAAAGAGAATCCTTGACAATATTGTCCTGTTAAATATTTCCTGGACAACATACTAAAATCAAGATAATTTGATAACATTCATCTTTAATTAGTGATTGACCAATCACTGGACAGTTTGTAGCCACACCTCATGCTGGCACACGTGTTGTGTACTCATTCAATGTCGCAGTACATGTTTTAGTATACACAGTACAAAATGTTAAGTCACTTGCGGTGCCCAGGCAGTTAGACTAAGACAACTGGCGAACAATCAATAACTAAATGACTTAAAAACACCCAGGTTCACCTTTGATCATTAATGCTCTCTCATAATGGTTCATTTGAAAGGTCTTCCTATAATCAGAAGTTAATCCACCAACATTAATAACTTAAAGGAATTCCATAACTTAAAATTCTCTATAAGAATGCATCACAGAAGTAAATGATTATTTTAATTTTTACCTGTAGATTTCCCCTAACTTCTGTAATGCTTTTTGATGTAGAACTTTAAGCTAAAGGAATTCATTAAAGTTAAGGAATGGTGATAAAACTTGATCCTGCATGATTGACAAGTATCCCTAAAATATGATGACCAAATGAGGAAATACTCAAAATGACTGTTGGCCCCTGGTGAATTAGAATTACCAAATGACTGAGGTTGGCCCCTGGTGAATTAGGAATAACCAAATGACTGAGTTGGCCCCTGGTGAATTAGGAATAACCAAATGACTGAGGTTGGCCCCTGGTGAATTAGGAATTACCAAATGACTGAGTTGGCCCCTGGTGAATAAGGAATTACCCAAATAACTGAGGTTGGCACTGGTGAATAAGGAATTACCAAATGACTGAAGTTGGCCCCTGGTGAATTAGGAATTACCCAAATGACTGAGTTGGCCCCTAGTGAATAAGGAATTACCCATATGACTAAGTTGCCCCTGGTGAATTAGGAATCACCCAAATGACTGAGTTGGCCCCTGGTGAATTAGGAATTACCCAAATGACTGAGTTGGCCCCTGGTGAATAAGGAATTGCCCAAATGACTAAGTTGGCCCCTGGTGAATTAGGAATTACAGAGGATTCCGCTTATTTGCATAGGTCATTTTCCAGAAGAACATTTGCAAATAACCGGAGTATTCGAATAGGCGGAGATGACATTTTGCACCTCCGTTTGACCCCACACATATGTATGTGAATAGGCAAATAGATATCATTTCGTTTACTTGATAAATACGTAAATTATTTACACTTAAAACGAACCACAAGTAATTATTTTCGAAGTTGTAAATCGATTTTAATTGTTTAATAACAAAAAATATTCCAATATTAGATTCTTGTTTACGTTAGATCGACACATGAATATTTGAGAAACAGCTAAACGATCGATATCAAATGCAATTAGATTCTACTAAACAGGATTAGATTTGTGTCTAAAATTCTGAACCTAAATAATAAACAAATTTACGTACATTTGCCTGGCAAAATGAACTAACGATCGTGATTAAACTTCAAAGTGCCCATCAACTAGTAGTGTTGCTTTTACACATGTGCATATGAATTCGAAAATGGCGGCAGGTGATGAAGCCATGCTTTCATTCGACCTAAATGTCTTTTGAGAATTCTCCCTGTATTGTTGATCTATACGGCCAATAGCTTGATAACATTTCAGAAATTAATGAATATTCAAGTAGCTATGAAACAATTAACGTAGCAAGTATCTTTTGTATCCTAAGCTTACATACTGTACGAAACTTGCGGTAGTCATTGTACGCCGACTTTGCATGCTTTTATGTCTCGTTCAACGAGACGCTTGATACGCACATGTCTGTCGTAGTCAACAAGACTCTGGTTGAACGAGACTACTCATGAATGGCGATTGTTGTAAGGAAGCATGGTTTCTCCAACCGATCGCGAACTAATTTAAGGTACGTTACGTTCATAAATAAACATATTTGAAAGTGCAAATACTTTAATTAGATGTTTGAGTCAGTGAATATACTAAAGTTATGATCAACCGCTGCTGATGTAAATCGTAACAGCGTCGAATACCTTTGCAGATTCCTGCATAAAATAACAAGCCATACTATAACGTTAATCTGTTAAATTGAAAAATATTCGATTTTATTTTTAGAATTTCCCAAATATTTTATTCAAATAACCGGAGGTCATGTAAAAGTCTATGCAAATACACGGAGTTGAAAAACAAAGATAAAGAAGGAAAAAATCGGGACCGCAGAATTTTATGCAAATAACCGAAATATTCGAATAACCATTATTCGATTATGTGGAGTCCTCTGTACTGAAATGACTAAATTGGCCCCTGGTGAATTAGGAATTACCGAAATGACTGAGTTGGCCCCTGGTGAATTAGAAATTACTGAAATGACTTAGTTGGCCCCAGGTGAACTTTGAATTACCAACTGACTGAGTTGGCCCCTGGTAAATTAGCAATTACTCAAATGACTGAGTTGGCCCCTGGTGAAGTAGGAATTACTCAAATGACTGAGTTGGCCCCTGGTAAATTAGGAATTACCCAAATGACTGAGTTGGCCCCTGGTGAATTAGGAATTACCCAAATGACTGAGTTGGCCCCTGGTAAATTTGGAATTAACCAAATGACTGTGTTGGCCATTGGTGAATTAGTAATTACCCAAATGACTGAGTTGGCCCTGGTGAATTAGGAATTACCCAAATGACTGAGTTGGCCCCTGGTGAATTTGGAATTAACCAAATGACTGTGTTGGCCACTGGTGAATTAGTAATTACCCAAATGACTGTGTTGGCCACTGGTGAATTAGTAATTACCCAAATGACTGTGTTGGCCACTGGTGAATTAGGAATTACCCAAATGACTGTGTTGGCCACTGGTGAATTAGTAATTACCCAAATGACTGTGTTGGCCACTGGTGAATTAGGAATTACCCAAATGACTGTGTTGGCCACTGGTGAATTAGGAATTACCCAAATGACTGTGTTGGCCACTGGTGAATTAGTAATTACCCAAATGACTGTATTGGCCACTGGTGAATTAGTAGTTACCCAAATGACTGTGTTGGCCACTGGTGAATTAGTAATTACCCAAATGACTGTGTTGGCCACTGGTGAATTAGTAATTACCCAAATGACTGTGTTGGCCACTGGTGAATTAATAATTACCCAAATGACTGTGTTGGCCACTGGTGAATTAGTAATTACCCAAATGACTGTGTTGGCCACTGGTGAATTAGTAATTACCCAAATGACTGAGTTGGCCACTGGTGAATTAGTAATTACCCAAATGACTGTGTTGGCCACTGGTGAATTAGTAATTACCCAAATGACTGAGTTGGCCCTGGTGAATTAGGAATTACCCAAATGACTGAGTTGGCCACTGGTGAATTTGGAATTACCCAAATGAATGAGTTGGCCCCTGGTGAATTAGTAATTACCCAAATGACTGTGTTGGCCACTGGTGAATTAGTAATTACCCAAATGACTGAGTTGGCCCTGGTGAATTAGTAATTACCCAAATGACTGAGTTGGTCCCTGGTGAATTAGTAATTACCCAAATGACTGAGTTGGCCACTGGTGAATTAGTAATTACCCAAATGACTGTGTTGGCCACTGGTGAATTAGTAATTACCCAAATGACTGAGTTGGCCACTGGTGAATTAGTAATTACCCAAATGACTGAGTTGGCCCTGGTGAATTAGTAATTACCCAAATGACTGTGTTGGCCACTGGTGAATTACTAATTACCCAAATGACTGTGTTGGCCCTGGTGAATTAGAAATTACTCAAATGACTGTGTTGGCCCTGGTGAATTAGAAATTACTGAAATGACTTAGTTGGCCCCAGGTGAACTTTGAATTACCAAATGACTGAGTTGGCCCCTGGTAAATTAGCAATTACTCAAATGACTGTGTTGGCCCCTGGTGAAGTAGGAATTACTCAAATGACTGAGTTGGCCCCTGGTAAATTAGGAATTACCCAAATGACTGAGTTGGCCCCTGGTAAATTTGGAATTAACCAAATGACTGTGTTGGCCATTGGTGAATTAGTAATTACCCAAATGACTGAGTTGGCCCTGGTGAATTAGGAATTACCCAAATGACTGAGTTGGCCCCTGGTGAATTTGGAATTAACCAAATGACTGTGTTGGCCACTGGTGAATTAGTAATTACCCAAATGACTGTGTTGGCCACTGGTGAATTAGTAATTACCCAAATGACTGTGTTGGCCACTGGTGAATTAGGAATTACCCAAATGACTGTGTTGGCCACTGGTGAATTAGTAATTACCCAAATGACTGTGTTGGCCACTGGTGAATTAGGAATTACCCAAATGACTGTGTTGGCCACTGGTGAATTTGGAATTAACCAAATGACTGTGTTGGCCACTGGTGAATTAGTAATTACCCAAATGACTGTATTGGCCACTGGTGAATTAGTAGTTACCCAAATGACTGTGTTGGCCACTGGTGAATTAGTAATTACCCAAATGACTGTGTTGGCCACTGGTGAATTAGTAATTACCCAAATGACTGTGTTGGCCACTGGTGAATTAGTAATTACCCAAATGACTGTGTTGGCCACTGGTGAATTAGTAATTACCCAAATGACTGTGTTGGCCACTGGTGAATTAGTAATTACCCAAATGACTGAGTTGGCCACTGGTGAATTAGTAATTACCCAAATGACTGTGTTGGCCACTGGTGAATTAGTAATTACCCAAATGACTGTGTTGGCCACTGGTGAATTAGTAATTACCCAAATGACTGAGTTGGCCCTGGTGAATTAGGAATTACCCAAATGACTGAGTTGGTCCCTGGTGAATTAGTAATTACCCAAATGACTGAGTTGGCCACTGGTGAATTAGTAATTACCCAAATGACTGAGTTGGCCCTGGTGAATTAGGAATTACCCAAATGACTGAGTTGGTCCCTGGTGAATTAGTAATTACCCAAATGACTGAGTTGGCCACTGGTGAATTAGTAATTACCCAAATGACTGAGTTGGCCCTGGTGAATTAGTAATTACCCAAATGACTGTGTTGGCCACTGGTGAATTACTAATTACCCAAATGACTGTGTTGGCCCTGGTGAATTAGAAATTACTGAAATGACTTAGTTGGCCCCAGGTGAACTTTGAATTACCAAATGACTGAGTTGGCCCCTGGTAAATTAGCAATTACTCAAATGACTGAGTTGGCCCCTGGTGAAGTAGGAATTACTCAAATGACTGAGTTGGCCCCTGGTAAATTAGGAATTACCCAAATGACTGAGTTGGCCCCTGGTAAATTTGGAATTAACCAAATGACTATGTTGGCCATTGGTGAATTAGTAATTACCCAAATGACTGAGTTGGCCCTGGTGAATTAGGAATTACCCAAATGACTGAGTTGGCCCCTGGTGAATTTGGAATTAACCAAATGACTGTGTTGGCCACTGGTGAATTAGTAATTACCCAAATGACTGTGTTGGCCACTGGTGAATTAGTAATTACCCAAATGACTGTGTTGGCCACTGGTGAATTAGGAATTACCCAAATGACTGTGTTGGCCACTGGTGAATTAGTAATTACCCAAATGACTGTGTTGGCCACTGGTGAATTAGGAATTACCCAAATGACTGTGTTGGCCACTGGTGAATTAGGAATTACCCAAATGACTGTGTTGGCCACTGGTGAATTAGGAATTACCCAAATGACTGTGTTGGCCACTGGTGAATTAGTAATTACCCAAATGACTGTGTTGGCCACTGGTGAATTAGTAATTACCCAAATGACTGTGTTGGCCACTGGTGAATTAGTAATTACCCAAATGACTGTGTTGGCCACTGGTGAATTAGTAATTACCCAAATGACTGTGTTGGCCACTGGTGAATTAGTAATTACCCAAATGACTGTGTTGGCCACTGGTGAATTAGTAATTACCCAAATGACTGAGTTGGCCACTGGTGAATTAGTAATTACCCAAATGACTGTGTTGGCCACTGGTGAATTAGTAATTACCCAAATGACTGAGTTGGCCCTGGTGAATTAGGAATTACCCAAATGACTGAGTTGGCCACTGGTGAATTTGGAATTACCCAAATGAATGAGTTGGCCCCTGGTGAATTAGTAATTACCCAAATGACTGTGTTGGCCACTGGTGAATTAGTAATTACCCAAATGACTGAGTTGGCCCTGGTGAATTAGGAATTACCCAAATGATATTGGTCTGACTGAGTTGGTCCCTGGTGAATTAGTAATTACCCAAATGACTGAGTTGGCCCTGGTGAATTAGGAATTACCCAAATGACTGAGTTGGCCCCTGGTGAATTTGGAATTAACCAAATGACTGTGTTGGCCACTGGTGAATTAGTAATTACCCAAATGACTGTGTTGGCCACTGGTGAATTAGTAATTACCCAAATGACTGTGTTGGCCACTGGTGAATTAGTAATTACCCAAATGACTGTGTTGGCCACTGGTTGAATTAGGAATTACCCAAATGACTGTGTTGGCCACTGCTGAATTAGGAATTACCCAAATGACTGTGTTGGCCACTGGTGAATTAGTAATTACCCAAATGACTGTGTTGGCCACTGGTGAATTAGTAATTACCCAAATGACTGTGTTGGCCACTGGTGAATTAGTAATTACCCAAATGACTGTGTTGGCCACTGGTGAATTAGTAATTACCCAAATGACTGAGTTGGCCACTGGTGAATTAATAATTACCCAAATGACTGTGTTGGCCACTGGTGAATTAGTAATTACCCAAATGACTGTGTTGGCCACTGGTGAATTAGTAATTACCCAAATGACTGAGTTGGCCACTGGTGAATTAGTAATTACCCAAATGACTGTGTTGGCCACTGGTGAATTAGTAATTACCCAAATGACTGAGTTGGCCCTGGTGAATTAGGAATTACCCAAATGACTGAGTTGGCCACTGGTGAATTTGGAATTACCCAAATGAATGAGTTGGCCCCTGGTGAATTAGTAATTACCCAAATGACTGTGTTGGCCACTGGTGAATTAGTAATTACCCAAATGACTGAGTTGGCCCTGGTGAATTAGGAATTACCCAAATGACTGAGTTGGTCCCTGGTGAATTAGTAATTACCCAAATGACTGTGTTGGCCTCTGGTGAATTAGTAATTACCCAAATGACTGAGTTGGCCACTGGTGAATTAGTAATTACCCAAATGACTGAGTTGGCCCTGGTGAATTAGTAATTACCCAAATGACTGAGTTGGCCACTGGTGAATTAGTAATTACCCAAATGACTGTGTTGGCCACTGGTGAATGACAAGTCATGAGGTATCGGACTGTCAACTTAAGTCTAAGAGCCTTAACATAGAAGGCTACTGGGTTGACTACAGAAGAAGACTAGTTCACCTTTTTCCAATGTCTGAGAGTTATAGATATACCCGGTATGCCAAATTGAATGTGCCATTTGCAAAAAAAGTGTAGCACCTAATCATTCCAATTGATAGGTTCATGCAGTTTATTCCACATGGTTATTTATTTTATTATTTTGAAATCTTTTCAGATCATACAAGTATTTCGAACACGTATATGCCTGTTTTACCACTCCTACACATCAGCTGATCCTATGAAATATCTCAGCTTAATCTGTGTTGATAGAGTAAAACCTGTTTATTTACATCACTCCTTTAGAAACATTTTATCATATATATTGTAGAATTGTGGTTGACCGCCATCACACTAGAGTCAGATTCCATTTAGTAACTATCTGACAAGTGATAGGGAGAGTCTATCAACTACCTAGCAACGACATCCAAGGATTGGTGAAATCTGGGAATAATAATGTCTTTGTCTCTACAAGGAAGTGAAATTCTTCAAAATTAATTTTAAAAATACTGTCTTATCATTACAGATAATAAGAATTACACATGGTCAGAAGTATGACCAAAGTCTGCCGACAGGGAAACTATTCTTATCACTATATTGTGAGCTTCACTGACCTTCACTGACCTTCAAATCAAAATTTGAATGTAATTGCCACTGACCTCCACACAAAAATATTAAATATATAAAAGACCTTGACTTTGAGTGACCTTCATTCTTTAACAATACAAGATGACCTTGAATATGACGATCTTGCATACAGACACTACAATGCAACCTCACCTCCAAACTTCAAACACCAATTTGCCAAAGACCATTCATATCACACCAGTATTTTCACCTTGCCTACAACCTTGACACCACAATGTGACCTTGACTTACTTGTTCCTTTTCGTCGCGGACATCCTCCAGATACTGCATGAGCTGTTGTATGGTGAAGTCCTGTACAGGTTTGGAGGGGATGTAGTAGTAGTGGGTGGTAGGGTTCAGTAACATCAGTGTAGGACCCTTCATAAACGACATGGCTATACTGTTTACTGTCTCCATGTCGGACATCCACAGGAACTGGAATCCACTGGAACATACACAGCAAAAAGTGAGGATACTATCAAAGATGTAGGTTAGATACTGGTGCTTATATTATCTTCCATTTCAAATCTGTCACATTTTAAAAGTCAGGGAAAAGCCAGAGGTCTCTGAGCAAAACAACTGAATAATGGTCAGTAACTGGCAGGGCAAATCTTTTGCCCTTATGGTAAAAAGATTTAACATTAACTATAAGATGTGTTTTATGAAACAAGAGATCCCAGAGGGATCTTGGCGCCCATCAATGAATAATCTATGTCTGACAATGGAAAGAGGGATCTTTTCTCTGCTTTCAAAACTTTTGCAAACATTTTGTTGACCGATCGATCCAAAAACGCATTAGGCACAACTAGAGCCCTAGGGGAACCTACATATGAAATTTGAGAAAGATCCCTTCAGTACTTTGTGAGATATACCAATAACAATCTTAAACTATCAAAATCCAAGATGGCTGCCTGGCGGCCATCTTGTTGACCATTATGCATAACTAGAGCCCTAGGGGAACCTACATATGCAATTTGAGAAAGATCCCTTCAGTACTTTGTGAGAAATAGCGATAACAAACGTTAACTATCAAAATCCAAGATGGCTGCCTGGCAGCCATCTTGTTGACCGATTGGTTCCAAAATGCAATATGCACAACAAGGGCCCTAGGGGAACCTACATATGAAATTTGAGACAGATCCCTTCAGTACTTTCTGAGAAATAGCGATAACAAATTTTAACTATCAAAATCCAAGATGGCTGCCTGGCGGCCATCTTGTTGACCGATTGGTCCCAAAATGCAATATGCACAACTAGGGCCCTAGGGGAACCTACATATGAAATGTGAGACAGATCCCTTCAGCACTTTCTGAGAAATAGCGATAACAAGAATTGTTAACGGACGGACAGACGGAAGGACGGACGACGGACCACGGACAAAAAGCGATTTGAATATTCCACCATCTGATGATGGTGGGCTAAAAATGGCATGCCATAGCAACTGTCTTATATTATAGTGTTTTTGACTTAGATACCAGGATTGTCCACAGAAGTATCATCCCTTCATATTTGTGTTATGCATGGATGAAACAGGTGTGGTGGTCTATCCATTTTGGAAACAAAATCCATAGTATTTTTCTTCTGATATTGTAAAAATACCTAATGTAAACTCTCACAGGAACTGCATCTGATTTTTGGTATGTAACAAAAAAGTCTACCTGTAGCCATGAAACTAAGCTACCTTGACTGCTGAGACCATCTAGAAGAGATGTAGGGTCTCAGCGATGGGACAGAACTAACCTGAAGGCCATTACAGTGACCATGAAGGACAAAAAAATAATTTTGTTTAACAAAATTAATTGCCAATAAAGTCTGAGAAATTGTTTAGATAAGCTAGATTCTTCAATAAGAAGTAATGATATAACTGTCTATATGTGATAAGGATAACTTCTTGCTTTGTTAAGGCATGTTAAGTTTCTGTCATTTTAAGAGATATTTATTTTTTGAGTTGAAATTGTGCAGGGTGTTTAACAACATTAGTGTTCTTGCATCAACATTATACAGATAACTATCGATCAATTTTATACATCTGCAAACACAAAATTTCAGAATATTTATCATAAAGCTAAATCCACACAAAAAGCTTTAATGGGTTGAATACCCGCCTACACCTTCTCTGCTATAATCCAGCTATGAAGAACCGTCAAAAACTTATCAGACTTTCATCGACTGGCAGGGGAGATCACTCCATCAAATTATGGTTTCTTATCTGTTCTCCCACAGAGAAACTGAGGATTTTGTTTCTCTTTATTGTTCAGCAAGATCAGCATTTAAAGCCTCGTCTAAGATGAAAACAAATTTGCTGGTTTGAGATAAGGATGGTGAGAATCCTAGACTAGGAAGATGTGCCAATAATTCCTACACAATTATAGGCCCTCAGCGAATTCACAGTCCGACCATAAACAAAGTCTATATGATATGTAGAAGTACATACAACACAGTAAACCAGAGGATGAATTATAGTATACCGCAGGTTTTCATAATCACAACATTTCTGTAAAACAAAAAGAACTAAGGAACTTTTCTATTTACCAAGTTAATGTTTTAAGTCTCACAGAAATAGTGAAATTTTTTGTCCACGCTGCACATTGTAGAATACAAGAGTTTTTTTCTTCCGCATTTCTTTCTATATTTTTAAAGAGGATATGAATTTGTATATTACAAATATTAGATAAATTAAAAATAACTTTGTTTAAACTTTCATGTGATCTACAATGTTTCACAATTTGCTGTAATTTCAAGGAGAAATTTGTGTTTGAAAACCAAAACATTGGGAGATAATATTACAGCAAAAACAAATTTCCTATTTTTTTAATAACAGTGACCCTGACCTTTGACCTTCTATCCTGCAAA
Organism: Argopecten irradians; assembly: GCF_041381155.1. Lineage (NCBI taxonomy): Eukaryota > Metazoa > Mollusca > Bivalvia > Pectinida > Pectinidae > Argopecten > Argopecten irradians. Next base: position 48,026,046 of record NC_091135.1, on the reverse strand, counting down.
GCATTCCTGTGCAAGTACTTTGCTTAATTTTGAAATGTCCAGGGATCACTCTGGGCCGCAATATTGCGATTTTTACCCATACTTTTCAACAAGAGATCCCAGAGGGATCTTGGCGCCCACCAAAGAATGATCTTTGTCTGACAATGGAAAGAGGGATCTTTTCCCTGCTTTTCAAACTTTTTCAAACACACTATATATAAAATTTGAGACAGATCGCTATAGTACTTTTAAGAAATAGCGATAACAAATTTCAAGTATCAAAATCCAAGATGGCCGCCTGTCGGCCATCTTGTTCACAGGCGGCCATCTTTGTTGACCGATCAGTCCCAAAATGCAATATACACAACAAGAGTCATAGGGGAACCTGTATATGAAATTTGAGAAAGATCCCTTCTGCACTTTTTGAAAAATAGCGGTAACAAACTTCAACTATCAAAATCCAAGATGGCCGCCTGTCGGCCATCTTGTAGACCGATCAGTCCCAAAATGCAATATGCACAACTAGGGTCCTAGGGGAACCTATATATGAAATTTGAGAAAGATCCCTTCAGCACTTTTTGAGAAATAGCGATAACAAATTTCAAGTATCAAAATCCAAGATGGCCGCCTGTCGGCCATCTTGTAGACCAATCAGTCCCAAAATGCAATATGCAAAACAAGAGTCATAGGGGAACCTGTATATGAAATTTGAGAAAGATCCCTTCAGTACTTTTTGAGAAATAGCGGTAACAAACTTCAACTATCAAAATCCAAGATGGCCGCCTGTCGGCCATCTTGTTGACCGATCGGTCCCAAAATGCAATATGCACAACTAGGGTACTAGGGGAACCTGTATATGAAATTTGAGAAAGATCCCTTCTGCACTTTTTGAGAAATAGCGGTAACAAGAATTGTTAACGGACGAACGGACGGACGGACGGACGGACGGACGGATGGACGGACGGAAGGACGGACGGACAACGGACCACGGACGAAAGGCGATTTGAATAGCCCACCATCTGATGATGGTGGGCTAAAAATATCACTCTGAACTCCTCCTAATGTGATAAAACATCACATTCTCTTCAGAATCGCATACTACTGGTCAACGATTGCTATTAACAAGCTTCACACAGATACAGTTAACCAGACGCTTTCTTGTGAAATGTTCTTTGAAGTCAAGAGCACTGACAGTCCTGGTCTCGTAGATGATAACAATTATAATGAACTGATCCAGAGCATATTCCTGCAATTCTAAATCTATGAAAATACAGGTCTGCGGTAAAAATTTTCATACTTTTTTAATTAAAAACGTGGGTTTTATTCATCACTTTGTATTTATAACAAGAGACCCAAGGGCCTTCATGATCATCTTACTACCTTGGCAATAGTCATATAGGAAATTAATTAGATATGGTGTCACAGTAGCCATCTTCGATTTGGGATCAACCAGAAATGTAACAACATTTTGTTAAGATTATATCAGCATCTTTTCAGGCAGGTTTCAAAACCAATTCACATGAGAGGAACTTTAGAAGAAGTTTGATTTGTGTTTTCAAGATGGCGGCTGTGGGGTAATGGGGTAATTTTTGGAAATTAAATATTTTTGATTCAACAATTTTTTTTTCAGGGGGAGGACCCCAGCACCCCCCTTTCAATCAGGAAGGAGGAGGGGGCCCCTCCTCGCTTTGCTTGTCAGCCATGTCGCATCGCGACTCAGAATCTTGTCCATTATAATCCCCCCCCCCCTTCTCAAAATGTAATGAGATGTTTCTCTCCTTCTTATTTTGACCAAGAGTAATCCCTAAAATCTAGATTTAAATGCTTGGACATTTTTTACTCGTGCATTTTTTTTATTTTGGAACTTGAGGTGAAGGTCAAATCATACCAAGCAATTTGCTTTAAAGAACTAGGTTATTATGTCTATATATACAAGCTGTCAATTCCACCTGGATATCAAGAACTCATTTGACAAGAAAGAAAAGAACCATATCTGGTACCAAGATTTCACCAATGCTGAAAAGGAATGGAAATGTGTTGTTTCAGCATTGAAATTAAGGTGATCTTGTTGGAATGAAAAAGATGGAAGAGTCTCACTGGGAAAAGATGAGAGTTGTATACAGTTGGTGTGTGTATCTACATCCTAATGGTAAACAATCTACATGTATTTATCTTTCAGAGGATGTCTACATTTTTGTAAAAGTGTTGAAACCTATAAGCTACCTGATGAGAGAACGGATTGTGTTGAAGTCTGGCATGGTTCTGATTGCATCATAGGTTTAGATATATCCCAATTATGCTGCTATAAACACATGATTCATCACATAAATCATGTAATAACTGATTAAATACAAGTCCCATTAACCGAAATGATTTCCAAGATTAAATATTTTTAGACTTTGTTGTCTAAAAAGGCACTAGTTTGCAAACTTGGCATTTTGTAGGCATTAATGCAGATTTTAAATTTGTAATCTGAATAAGTAGTGGAATATGTCTATCCAACATATCTGATCTCCACTTTCTTTTTCAACAGTCTTGCCTAACATGTGAAGGAAGTTTTATCTGTCTTACCTGTGAAGGTCTTACTGTACATTTACCCAGAGTTTGCCTTACCTGTGAAGGTCTTACTGTACATTTACCCAGAGTTTGCCTTACCTGTGAAGGTCTTACTGTACATTTACCCAGAGTTTGCCTTACCTGTGAAGGTCTTACTGTACATTTACCCAGAGTTTTGCCTTACCTGTGAAGGTCTTACTGTACATTTACCAGAGTTTGCCTTACCTGTGAAGGTCTTACTGTACATTTACCAACAGTTTGCCTTACCTGTGAAGGTCTTACTGTACATTTACCAACAGTTTGCCTTACCTGTAAGGTCTTACTGTACATTTACCCAGAGTTTGCCTTACCTGTGAAGGTCTTACTGTACATTTACCAGAGTTTGCCTTACCTGTGAAGGTCTTACTGTACATTTACCAACACAGTTTGCCTTACCTGTGAAGGTCTTACTGTACATTTACCAACAGTTTGCCTTACCTGTGAAGGTCTTACTGTTCATTTACCAACAGTTTGCCTTACCTGTGAAGGTCTTACTGTACATTTACCCAGAGTTTGCCTTACCTGTGAAGGTCTTACTGTACATTTACCAACAGTTTGCCTTACCTGTGAAGGTCTTACTGTACATTTACCCAGAGTTTGCCTTACCTGTGAAGGTCTTACTGTACATTTACCAACAGTTTGCCTTACCTGTGAAGGTCTTACTGTACATTTACACAGAGTTTGCCTTACCTGTGAAGGTCTTACTGTACATTTACCAACAGTTTGCCTTACCTGTGAAGGTCTTACTGTACATTTACCAACAGTTTGCCTTACCTGTGAAGGTCTTACTGTACATTTACCAACAGTTTGCCTTACCTGTGAAGGTCTTACTGTACATTTACCAACAGTTTGCCTTACCTGTGAAGGTCTTACTGTACATTTACCAACAGTTTGCCTTACCTGTGAAGGTCTTACTGTACATTTACCCAGAGTTTGCCTTACCTGTGAAGGTCTTACTGTACATTTACCAACAGTTTGCCTTACCTGTGAAGGTCTTACTGTACATTTACCAAGAGTTTGCCTTACCTGTGAAGGTCTTACTGTACATTTACCAACAGTTTGCCTTACCTGTGAAGGTCTTACTGTACATTTACCAACAGTTTGCCTTACCTGTGAAGGTCTTACTGTACATTTACCAACAGTTTGCCTTACCTGTGAAGGTCTTACTGTTCATTTACCAACAGTTTGCCTTACCTGTGAAGGTCTTACTGTACATTTACCCAGAGTTTGCCTTACCTGTGAAGGTCTTACTGTACATTTACCCAGAGTTTGCCTTACCTGTGAAGGTCTTACTGTACATTTACCCAGAGTTTGCCTTACCTGTGAAGGTCTTACTGTACATTTACCCAGAGTTTGCCTTACCTGTGAAGGTCTTACTGTACATTTACCCAGAGTTTGCCTTACCTGTGAAGGTCTTACTGTACATTTACCCAGAGTTTGCCTTACCTGTGAAGGTCTTACTGTTCTTTTACCCAGAGTTTTGCTTTCTCTTTACCCCGATTTTGCTTTACCTGTGAAGGTTTTGCTTTCCCTTTACCCATATTTTACCTTACCTGTGAAGGTTTTGCTTTCTCTTTACCCAGATTTTGCCTTACCTGTGAAGGTCTTGCTTTCCCTTTACCCAGATTTTATCTTACCTGTGAAGGTTTTATTTTTTTTAATCAGATTTTGCCTTACCTGTGAAGGTCTTACTTTCCTACCAAGATATCGCCTTACCTGTGAAGATCTTACTTTCCTACACAGATATTGCCTTACCTGTGAAGGTCTTACTTTCATACCAAGATATTGCCTTACCTGTGATGGTCTTACTTTCCCTTTACCCAGATATTGCCTTACCTGTGAAGGTCTTACTTTCATACCAAAATATTGCCTTACTTGTGAAGGTCTTACTTTTGCCTTACCTGTGAAGGTATTACTTTCCTACACAAATATTGATGGATCGCCAGCTGTCAATCAAACCGCATGTGACTTTGTATTTTGTATTGTGTGTGCTACTATGTTTACTCCGACATTGAATAGAAACATGTGCCTTTGTGAGCGCGAGGCGTGGCTATATTACACCTGGCAATCGGTCAATTGCCTTACCTGTGAAGGTCTTACTTTCCTCCACAGATATTGCCTTACCTGTAAAAGTCTTGCTTTCCATTTACCAATACTTTGCCTTAGCTGTAAAAGTTTTGTTTTCTCTTTACCCAGATTTTGCCTTACCTGTGAAGGTCTTACTTTCATACCAAGATAATCCCTTACCTGTGAACGTCTTACTTTCCTACACAGATATTGCCTTACCTGTGAAGGTTTTACTTTCCTACACAGATTTTGCCTTACCTGTGAAGGTCTTACTTTCCTTTTACCAAGATATTGCCTTACCTGTGAGATCTTACTTTCTCTTTACCAAGATTTTGACTTACCTGTGAAGGTCTTACTTTCTCTTTACCCAGATTTTATCTTACCTGTGAAGGTTTTACTTTTTTTTAACTCAGATTTTGTCTTATGCCTTAAGATCTTGTCAGTATTGCCTTACCTGTGAAGGTCTTACTTTCCTACCCAGATATTGCCTTACCTGTGAAGGTCTTACTTTCCTACCCAGATATTGCCTTACCTGTGAAGGTCTTACTTTCCTACCCAGATATTGCCTTACCTGTGAAGGTCTTACTTTCCTACCCAGATATTGCCTTACCTGTGGAACCTGTCCTTATGTTCTGTAGCTAACAGTTTAACCATCTCCTTGAGTCTGCGAATAAAAAAATAAATGCATGAAACATTCTTTCATACTTCAAATAGTTTTAATCATAGTTAAATTGAAACAGATTTGCTTGCATGTAACAATGTAATTATATTGCTACTTTGAAATTGAGAAAGGCAAAACGGTCCTTGTTTTGAACCTATACATTGGATAAGATTTATTGAAATTAATTTGCCTTTTTACCTATTTGAGGTCAAGCAGTGCACACGACATCAACTTCAGGTAATAAAATTTTGTATAAACGATTTTAATGTTATGACACAGAGAATCAGAAAAGCCAAGGTTGTATAACTGGGAATACCAGCCCCTCTTATTGTAGACTAGGGATCATATTCATCAAAGTCAATTAGTGACAAACATATTCAATAAACAGTAAAAATCAACAATAAAAATAAATTTTGATACCAAAAAAGTGAATTTGTTTCTGGTAAATCAAACCTGTCTATAAAGACCACCCGAAGAACAAAAGAAAAATGGACTATATAGACAGGTGGTCTTTATATAAAGGTTCAATTGTGATTAAATTGGTCATTTTAGACCCTAGAAAAGTGGCCTTATTAAACAGGTGATCTTTATACGGAGGTCAACAAGTGTGGTACTGTTTACTGTATATTTATATTTGAATATATTGCACAATGTGTTAATGAAGCCTTACAAATATTTTTCTAGACAACCATGGCGACAATGTCTTTATCAAAGCATTGACACCATAACTAGGTGATCTTCTGTTAGAAAACAAAAGTTTTAAGGAGATAACAAAATATAGTCATATATACATTAAACAAGAGATCCCAGAGGGATCTTGGCGCCCACCAAAGATTGATCTATGTCTGACAAATGAAAGAGGGATCTTTTCTCTGCTTTTCAAACTTTAAACTATCAAAATCCAAGATGGTGGTCGCAAAATGCAATAGGCAGAACTAGGGTCCTAGAGGAACCTACATATGATATTTGAGAACAATCCCTTCAATACTTTCTGAGAAATAGCGGTAACAAACTTTAACTATCAAAATCCAAGATGGCCACCGGTCGGCCATCTTGTTGACCGATCAGTCCCAAAATGCAATATGCACAACTGGGGTCCTAGGGGAACCTACATATGAAATTTGAGAAAGATCCCTTCAGTGCTTTCTGAGAAATAGCGGTAACAAACTTTAACTATCAAAATCCAAGGTGGCTACCTGGCGGCCATCTTGTTGACCGATCAGTCCCAAAATGCAATATGCACAACTGGGGTCCTAGGGGAACCTACATATGAAATTTGAGAAAGATCCCTTTAGTGCTTTTTGAGAAATAGCGGTAACAAACTTTAACTATCAAAATCCAAGATGGCTACCTGGCGGCCATCTTGTTGACTGATCAGTCCCAAAATGCAATATGCACTACTAGGGTCCTAGGGGAACCTACATATGAAATTTGAGAAAGATCCCTTCAATACTTTCTGAGAAATAGCGGTAACAAACTTTAACTATCAAAATCCAAGATGGCGGCTGGTCGCCCATCTTGTTGACCGATCAGTCCCAAAATGCAATATGCACAACTAGGGTCCTACAGGAACCTACATATGAAATTTGAGAAAGATCCCTTCAATACTTTATGAGAAATAGGGTAACAAACTTTAACTATCAAAATCCAAGATGGCTGCCTGGTGGCCATCTTGTTGACGGATCAGTCCCAAAATACAATATGCACAACTAGGGTCCTAGGGGAACCTACATATGAAATTTGAGAAAGATCCCTTCAGTGCTTTCTGAGAAATAGCGGTAACAAACTTTAACTATCAAAATCCAAGATGGCTACCTGGCGGCCATCTTGTTGACCGATCAGTCCCAAAATGCAATATGCACTACTAGGGTCCTAGGGGAACCTACATATGAAATTTGAGAAAGATCCCTTCAGTACTTTCTGAGAATTAGCCGTAACAAACTTTAACTATCAAAATCCAAGATGGCGGCTGGTCGGCCATCTTGTTGACCGATCAGTCCCAAAATGCAATATGCACAACTAGGGTCCTAGGGGAACCTACATATGAAATTTGAGAAAGATCCCTTCAGTACTTTCTGAGAAAAAGCAGTAACAAACTTTACTATCAAAATCCAAGATGGTCGCCTGGCAGCCATCTTGTTAACCAATCGGTCCCAAAATGCAATATGCACTACTAGGGTCCTAGGGGAACCTACATATGAAATTTGAGAAAGATCCCTTCAGTACTTTCTGAGAATTAGCCGTAACAAACTTTAACTATCAAAATCCAAGATGGCGGCTGGTCGGCCATCTTGTTGACCAATCAGTCCCAAAATGCAATATGCACAACTAGGGTCCTAGGGGAACCTACATATGAAATTTGAGAAAGATCCCTTCAGTACTTTCTGAGAAATAGCGGTAACAAACTTTAACTATCAAAATCCAAGATGGCTGCCTGGCGGCCATCTTGTTGACCGATCAGTCCCAAAATACAATATGCACAACTAAGGTCCTAGGGGAACCTACATATGAAATTTGAGAAAGATCCCTTCAGTACTTTTAGAGAAATAGCGGTAACAAGAATTGTTAACGGACGGACGGACGGACGGACGGAAGGACGGACGGACGGACGGACGGACGGAAGGACGGACGGACGGACGGGACCACGGACGAAAGGCGATTTGAATAGCCCACCATCTGATGATGGTACATTAAAAAAAGAAACATGTAATGACTTAAAATCATCTAGTTGATTTACAAATTAATTCCTTTGTTTTAAGGTATAATCACACAGTTATTTACTGTTTTAATCAGACAGCCCCCAGATAAAATACCACTAATTTTTTTGTCTTCATGCTATCTAAATGTAGAATAGAAAACCCTTTATCTTTTCATATTTGAAATTTCTAAATGGTTTTTAATTTGCTAAATATGACACATAGAAGCTTGTTATCACCGAGATATAGAAATGGCTAAGATCAAAATGATTGCATCATTTAAAATCATTTAATTTGTCAAATATTTAATTTCTCTTGTAAACAAGAACCTGCTCTCTTACGTGTTAAAGAGAGGCATGTCTCCCTGCCCAATAACAAGCTATTCACAGAGGCATTGATAAGTAAATATAAAATTTCATCATTAAATCTGCTGATGAAATAAAGATAAACAAAACTTGTGCAACATTTCAACAACTGGAGAACTTTTGTGCAATGCAATCATAACTATATTTAATTTCAAGCTTCCTTTTTAAACTCATGGTTTTATTTTCCATTTGTTTTTGTTGAATGAAAATTGCAAGATACAAGAAATGTGATAAAAGGAAATTTGATCACATGTCAGCATTTTTTTCACCCAATTATTGTGATACATACATATGAAATGAATGAACAATTTTTTTTATATCATTTAAGATTTTTTAGGCAGCAGTTACATAGGGTTCTATTGAAGATGTTATAGGACTTATATTCATTTCATTCATTTCCTGTCATTAGAAAAACTTTAAAGGCAAATCCTACCCAGTATTTCTATCAATGTAAAATAAGAACGTGTATACATTCCATTACAATCACCATCCCTGGTGGTCTGCCCTTGCATCAAACTTATAGTGACATTTTCAAATGAAAAAAACATTCCGAACAAAACTCGGGTCTCTATGAAAAGGAATGTCTGATGCGACATGGCTGACATTGCTGCCATTTTAATTATAAGTTTACATATCCATGCTGCCATAGGAGAATTCCACAATATATATCACTTTTTGTGTGTTGGTGTTATTGGCCAGCAAGAAGTCCACGGTAAAAAACTTTCATTGTCAGTAGATTTTACATTTCAAATATTTACATAACAACAAATAGAAATAAATTTATTGACTAATGTTCTCCTTAAATATAATTGGTTTCCCTTATTGAGTTTGCAGAGGTCAATCATCGTGTCAAACTCCTCTCGCCAGTTAATGTTAATGAACAGAAGGTTGTTTTAAGCACTGATAAACAATAAGAACCATTTGATTTTGTTCTTCAAGAGTGTTTGGAGGCAATGCAAAATGTTTAGAACGAAGATACAAAAACTTTTTGAGATTTTTTTTATAATTTTTTTTCCCCCAAAATGAAACTCAAAAATGTACTTGCACACTCAACGCGGTGCGCACTATACGCGCAAAAATACGGTAGTTACAAAATTATCACTTTTTAATTTCAATTTTTTTTTCTATGACAATTATTACATTCAAAGATCATTTCAAAAATACAGTTCTGCACTTATTTCCCTTTTTCCTTACATGAAGTAAATGGTCAACAACTGCCTTCCGGGTTTTGGAAATAAGTCGGTTTTGCGATATACCAAAGCGACGGTTGTTACTCTTTCTGTAATTGTGACGTCATATTTTCAGGTAATTTTTTGACATGACAATCAATGGACGGTGGGACTCATCATAACTCTAGCAAAGCTAGTGTTTTTAAGTGTTTCGGCAGTCCTGAATATTACCCTATAAAATTCTTGTTCCAGAAGAAGAGGGTTTGAGGAAGAACTCTTGTCTAGTACGGGAGCATTAAGTAAAACACAATTTTTTTTTAAGTACCTAAACCGTAATTCCTATGTGTAAAATTTCAGCTCTGTAACAAGCCAGACAAAAATCCCTTTAACTTTGGAGTCCTTATATAAGAAATTCAAGTGTTGATGTTTCACAGGATTTTATTCCACTTTGAATTAACAGACATCTTGAGCATTTGGCCACGACAACTGTGACACCTCAGACCCCACGTTGACATGAACATTTTTCTAAAAAGAACATCCTTAATTTAATCACAACTTTGCTTCAATGATGATCATAGATAACCTTGAATAGATTTAAATATCAGTTTCCTTCAATAAATCTGAAAAATATAAATTCTCCCATGTCTGATCTATAAAAAAGGTTCTTGTTTGGAAAAGATATCAAAATGAAGCATTATTCAAAGGGTAACATTCAATCTAAATTATGCTCTGTTTCAGCCATAAATACCTATTCTTTTGTTATAAACTAACAGAGTTGACACGCTTAATTGACATGTACAACTGGCAAGTGTCGCCTTGTATTAGTAAAGTGTTAAACCCTGAATGAGTGAGAACAGTAGTAGGCCGGGTTATGTAACGTTTTGAAACGGTCCACCTACACGGTCAGCCAGTCAACATTAATGTGACAGATAGGTTTATTCAACTTAACAGATCTTGTTTTTTGAGTGAAATTTTTCTGAGTGGGTGTGCATCCCTGTAGGGTAAAAAATCCAATGTGTGTGAAAAAGCTTATAATTCATTATGGTAAATGGTGTGCCTTACTCTGGAGACGTCAGACCAGATGTAATTTCTCTCAGGCAACTGTTATGGCATTACATTGTAATCAGCTTGTCATTATTTATTTATCTTAACATAGTTAGGGGATAAGGTGATTTATTATATTCATGTATTATGACGTTGAAATAAATAATTTTTTTTAAAAAAATCCTCTAAAAGTTCTGAAATATCTAAAACAGCCTGAAATTTTTTTCTTCCCAAATACTTCAACCTCTCTTACATAACAATGGAAGGAAAGAGGTCATACAGGCCTGTATAAGGTTCACTTGCTTCTCTAGAGCTTGAAATTGTATTATGACTTTATGAAGTTTGACTTCTGAATGATGGTAAGGTTTAAATAAAGTTACATGCTTTTTGGCAAGTAAAACTTCTGTCATGCTCATCTATTTATTTGATTTTTTAAAAAAAATATTCTATGGAATGATTTTTGTCTAAATGACTGACCATGCAAAAAGATAATTTAAACTCAAATATCAGATTTTATATCTAATGGCTTTGTTTATCTCTTTAACAATTTTATAGGCAAATTTTATAGCTATATTTTGACAAAATTGCTTTATATCAATTTCTGTAGGTAATATAGTTTATCAAGGAAAACCAGACAAAACCGTCTTATGGTATCATAAATGAGACGATACACTTGAGGCCTTATATAAACAGGAAATTAAACGGCATCAAAACATGTATTTGTTTGTGCTGAAGTTGCTTTTTGGTTGTTCCAATGTCATTTTCCTTGAACTTATAAATAAATAAAATTTTCTGACAACAGAAACAATATGGAACTGTTTAAAGCATATCTCTGATTTGCTGAATCATTAAATTGGGAGAATACTTATCAAAGAAAATAAAAACATCAGCAGATAAAATGTCTGAACAAACACACAAAAGGCGACTTTATAACGCTGGATCGCTATAAAATACAAACAAAGCAATTTTGGAAATAACACCAAGCAAGATACAAAATGAGTCTCAAGAAGCTGAAATGGTGATAAAAGGTAAAATATAGGTTACAGTGACCTAGATTTGGTACCTGACCAATACCTCAATCCATTGACTAATATTATTAAGGAATTTATGCCACATGTAATGTTACAAATAGAGGGCAGAGTAAAAAGTATGCTGACCAATGGTGAGGCAGACAAATATGCTGAATGATGTCGAGAAAGACATTGGTCTGTCAAGTGAACAGAGAACCCTCGTGGAAGATATTAGCCGCCAACCCTCGGCAAGCCTTGGGTTGACAGCCAAAATCTTTCACTTTGGTTGAGATATCCCTGTCCACTTGACAGACCCATGTAAGATTCTATTAGTGCTGACCAATGGTGATACAGACAAATGTGCTTACCAATGGTGAGACGGACAAATGTGCTGACCAATGGTGAGACAGACAAATGTGCTGACCAATGGTGAGACAGACAAATGTGCTGACCAATGGTGAGACGGACAAATGTGCTGACCAATGGTGAGACAGACAAATGTGCTGACCAATGGTGAGACAGACAAATGTGCTGACCAATGGTGAGACAGACAAATGTGCTGACCAATGGTGAGACAGACAAATGTGCTGACCAATGGTGAGACAGACAAATGTGCTGACCAATGGTGAGACAGACAAATGTGCTGACCAATGGTGAGACAGACAAATGTGCTGACCAATGGTGACAGACAAATGTGCTGACCAATGGTGAGACAGACAAATGTGCTGACCAATGGTGAGACAGACAAATGTGCTGACCAATGGTGAGACAGACAAATGTGCTGACCAATGGTGAGACAGACAAATGTGCTGACCAATGGTGAGACAGACAAATGTGCTGACAGATAGTGAGACAGACAAATGTGCTGACCAATGGTGATACAGACAAATGTGCTGACCAATGGTGAGACAGACAAATGTGCTGACAGACAGTGAGACAGACAAACGTGCTGACCAATGGTGAGATAGACAAATATGCTGACCAATGGTGAGACAGACAAATGTGCTGACCAATGGTGAGACAGACAAATGTGCTGACCAATGGTGAGACAGACAAATGTGCTGACAGACAGTGAGACAGACAAACGTGCTGACCAATGGTGAGATAGACAAATGTGCTGACCAATGGTGAGACAGACAAATGTGCTGACCAATGGTGATACAGACAAATGTGCTGACCAATGGTGAGACAGACAAATGTGCTGACAGACAGTGAGACAGACAAACGTGCTGACCAATGGTGAGATAGACAAATGTGCTGACCAATGGTGAGACAGACAAATGTGCTGACCAATGGTGAGACAGACAAATGTGCTGACCAATGGTGAGACAGACAAATGTGCTGACAGACAGTGAGACAGACAAACGTGCTGACCAATGGTGAGATAGACAAATGTGCTGACCAATGGTGAGACAGACAAATGTGCTGACCAATGGTGAGACAGACAAATGTGCTGACCAATGGTGAGACAGACAAATGTGCTGACAGACAGTGAGACAGAACAAAACGTGCTGACCAATGGTGAGATAGACAAATGTGCTGACCAATGGTGAGACAGACAAATGTGCTGACCAATGGTGAGACAGACAAATGTGCTGACAGACAGTGAGACAGACACATGAGAAGACAAATGTGCTGACCAATGGTGAGACAGACAAATGTGCTGACAGACAGTGAGACAGACAAATGTGCTGACCAATGGTGAGACAGACAAATGTGCTGACCAATGGTGAGACAGACAAATGTGCTGACCAATGGTGAGACAGACAAATGTGCTGACCAATGGTGAGACAGACAAATGTGCTGACAGACAGTGACAGTGAGTTGACGAGCGGCAGTAGTAAATTTTCAATGACAAACATCCAAGATGGCTGCATAACGGTTTGCTTTATGCCACGATCTGACTCAGAATCACAGCTTGGGATAAGCAGAACCTTCTTGTATAATTTGAAAAAAAATTCTTCTTGAGAAACAAAAAGCTCTTTTTTCTGTATGGACAAGAGACATCTAGATTAATTTGAGAAAGCCAACATAAAGAAGAAAGACGCTCTCTGACATTATTGACTCAAAGAGTGTGTGGGGTCCCACTCCTGTGTTGCAGGGGAGATCACAACAATAGCAAGGCTTCCTTTATCTGACAGATCCTGATAAAACTTCTGACCATTGGGTGGTATGGTTACCATTAATTTCAATCTTAATTTGTACATAAGTACACATCTCCTATAAAACATTGTATGTTTTGCCATGACAGTGTTTCTTAACCAGATATTTGCTTATAACTTCTACAGACTTATGAAAAAGACTGTTTTCTGTAGACTGTCAGAAAGCTCTGTGACAAAACCCTGTCCTATCACTACTGAGGAACACAGCGCTGCACATAGTGCATCCCAACATACACACTTGGCCTGTGAACACACAGATGCGACTAAAGTGATAGTATTTCACATTTCTGAAAGTCTGAAAATGCACTGGTAATTTCCAATCGGCTAAGTAGAGGTAAACATGCATATGCCATTTAAAGCAACAGTATTATACATTTCTGTCAGTCTGGGAATGCCTGGTAATGTTCATTCCTTGAAGTACATATGTACTACCATTGTATATGATTTAGGCAGTGGTTCCCTGTCTTTCTGACACACTAAGAATGTTTAGTTACTTTCATTCTGTGAAGTACAGGTAGATGTACATATCTTCTAGTTACAGGGAATAACCGACTAATGAGCTGTAGGACATGGTAATATCGACAAGATGGCTGAGATGTCTCATTCAGGTATGAGGTCATACATTCTAAGACAAGTTGATCAAGCAAGATTGTTCATCCAAATTGTATCCAATTTTTTTCCCCATATTGGTGCTTATCTTGGTTTTATTTTTTTATGTTAAATATTTATAAAGATTTATGCAAATATCCTCATAAAAACTATATAACTACTGTGATAAATAAATGCAGGTTTCTGAAAAGGAAAAACAGAGTCTTAATATCACATATAATATGTACCTAACTCAAGCAAACCAAATATCACATATAATATGTACCTAACTCAAGCAAACCAAATATCACATATAATATGTACCTAACTCAAGCAAACCAAATATCACATATAATATGTACCTAACTCAAGCAAACCAAATATCACATATAATATGTACCTAACTCAAGCAAACCAAATATCACATATAATATGTACCTAACTCAAGCAAACCAAATATCACATATAATATGTACCTAACTCAAGCAAATATCCATGGTTATATCCTACACAAGAAGACCCAAAAGAGCACTTTTTGAAGGAGAGATGATTGTATTACAATTTACTATCTCACTTTACCAAACACTAGAAAACGTTTGTTATATACAGATAATATGTTCAGCTGCTTCCACTTACAATGGAAACAAAATTGAATGTTTGAGTGTAGACAGAAAGCAATTACAACTGGCACATTTAGTTTAGCTGAAGACCCGTGAAATGTCTACACTTTGAATAAGAAGTTTTGTGAAATAGACATATACAGATGGTACTGAAAGGGTCTGGTACTCCTTCAGGCATACAGGGCTCACCACTTTTGGATATAAACTTTTGGCATAACAATTACTTTTTGTCTAACAATAGTGCAGTACATATGGACTGATCAGATGGATAGATAAAGCATAGTCTAGCATACTGACAACATTGACTGAAAGTTTCAGCGAAATTATTGAAGACTTAGAACAAATGCTTAACTAGGTCACAGTGATCTACAAAGTTTTCAACTGTTTTCTGAACTGAAATTCACAAAACCATGATTTGCATGCAAAAACTGCAACAA
This sequence comes from Argopecten irradians, assembly GCF_041381155.1. Lineage (NCBI taxonomy): Eukaryota > Metazoa > Mollusca > Bivalvia > Pectinida > Pectinidae > Argopecten > Argopecten irradians. The sequence goes on along the minus strand of NC_091135.1, from coordinate 48,010,653 downwards.
AATATCATGGAAATGTCTAGGACATAATCACCTCTTATTCTATATTCAAAGTTGAGAGAGGACATGATGTGATGCAGTGAGATGGTTTGTTTGTTTAATTATTTTAACGTCCTACAGTACTTAATGATCCGGTCTAGCCGTTGCTGCTGGGTGTGATCAGGTGACACTAATTAATTAACATGTATAATCGCCCAGTCTCGGTCATGGTCCGATGGGCTTCTGAAAGGGGAGTTATTTCAATTCATTTTATACCGTTCACGGTCCATAAGTGCAAGTTACAACATGTCAAATATACAATTTATATTACAAAAGAGATGGAAAGTGATACATAATATATATATTATATATATATATATATATTTCAGCATATCGAACCAACTATCACTTCGTCATAGAAACATCCTTTTTTGGGGATGTGGATGTGGGGCAGTGGTAGAAGGCACAGGTATGTTTGGCTAGGTGATTGGGTGCCGTAGGTCGTGAGTTCGAAACCCGGATAGGGCATGTGTCAATAAATTGTCAACTATTTCACATTTCTCACCTTTTCTTAAAAGCAAAATAGATAAATCAAGGATTTATAAGTGTGGTCATCTAAGTCCTTGGTGTTGTTACTTGTAAATCCTTGGATAAATTTACCAGAATTTTATAATTCTCTAACATTGTTAACACTTTCAAAATAATTTTACTTATTAAAAAAAAAACACTTGGTCTTCTGTATTACTATTTCTTAATACACTTTTGGCGTAAAACATCATAAAATGGACATTGTAATAGAAAGTGATATAAGTAAGTTCATTAGAATCACAACATATACAATTGGTTAATTTGTAAAATAAAATTATAACAAAAATTATCAATTGAATGTTTGTACAGTATACCGTGTGTTATACTACAGTAAATACATTGTTAATAACCTCTTGTCTATATGCCTCATTAATTCTGTTCTGAATAATTTGAAATGAGTACTGTAAAAGTCAGCGTTATATTATTTGAATACCATATTCCTTCACAGATCTTGTTTTTATTATAAGATACTGATAAATTGCCTATTGTTGAATGCCGATCGTTTTCAGTGTTGTTCATGTTATTACACTTACAATTTTATTATTTATGTTTCTTGGAAAAAATATTGGATTTGCAAGCCGGTTCAGCAAGGACCGGTACATAGGTCCTTTGTTTAGTACACCAGTGTCAAAAGCTTTTGTAATTGTGCCCTGGGCCGTGACATTGCTTGCCGAGGTGAACAAGTACCTAGATACTAGCTGTAACTATATATAGAATAATTCGGACCACTATACAACTGTTGTGCGAATCGATTACTATGATCACGTTTAATTTCCGCTCTGGACGATTTTTACCTTTCGTTTTTCGTTTGTGTAATTCGTTTTTCGTTTGCATTCATCTTCGATAGCTTGCGTTTTTTGTTTTGCTTTTTTGTTTAGAGAAATAGAGGTTCCCCAACAAGTCACTGTTGTTTATCATGTTTATCAAACTCAGGTTAGTTAATTTTCAAATTTTGAAACGACACCAGCTTTAGTGAGTGTCTTTTAAAGATTTGAAAATTAACTAACAAGAGTTTAGATAAATATGATAAACAACAGTCTCGCGTTTGGGAACTTATTTATCCCATAACTTTAGCCCTATATTTATACCGTGGTGACCATTTTCTCGTCTTCACTCAGGTAAACTTACCACCATACATTGTGTAGTGATATCTTTCCGCCATAAAATATTGTGCTTAAATAGAGAGCCAACATTCTATTGTTTGATACTTTGAATAAGCAACTACCTGTTAACCAATAAATACAATTCTATTTAAAAGAAAAAGCGCTATGAAAAGTAGTCTAAAGTTGAGAGCCAATCGGAATCAAGAGCTCTTGGATTTGACCAATCAGAGGCACCGTAGGTGTTTACACACTGTAGTGTGTAAATATAAATGAAAATCAACTGTTATGGAATTTATCACATGGTTTTTCCATTGTGAAACATGCATAGTTATGGGATAAACATGTTTTTCGTTCGTCGTTCTTTGTCTTTCGTTTGCATTTTGGTTCGTTTGCGTTTGGTTTTTCATTTTCGTTTTGTGTTTCGCATGCATGTCGAGGTAATGTTACACACATTAAGTATTGTATTAACAGCCAGGGTCATGTAAGGACGGCCTCCCATGCAATCATACTGGATGCCTCAACCCATTTTTAATGAGGACATCAAATATTATATATAACAATTAACCAGGCATGTCTGATACAATATCAATCAGTTTTAAAACCATTTCTGTTTCCCAGCTGTTACTACAAAGGGCATGCATGGGACTCAATCTTAGCAGACACTTAATGTATATTGAAGTGTTGTCATACCGAAATATACATGTAATATACTGTAAAGGGTTTCCAGCAGTTGCTGTGGCGCAGTCAGGACAGCTACAGGTGTGGTCAAACACAGATTACAAAAATACAACTGGCAACTTAACAAATCCTGGTACATAACAATTCTACACAGCAGCAGATATTTCTGCTTTCATCACTCCATCAGCTTCAAACACTAAACGACTGACCCCAAACCCTGAAGAATGTCGGCAAAACATGGACAACATACAGTTCTCCAGGCATTCACCAAAAACCTCAACAGAACAGCCATTTAGTGAAGCTATGACTCAGGGACAATCTGGCACTGTCGGCTGATTGGTATCAATCTTTAAATAGCATAGGAAGATCAAAGCATTTAGGGTACCCGACATGCTGTAAATACAGACAAGAAATTCGGTGGAATATTCCTGATAATGGAAAATGTGTTTTATACAACTGCAGCAATTTCAAGATGAAGAGAATGAGCATATTTTCACTAATGCTTTACAATTCATTCAGTTAGAAGATAATAATTTCAGTGACATAATTGTTCTGACATTTGATTTTGAAACTGATTAGATATGGACATTAAACTCATTAGATATGGACATTATAGATGCAGACAATGGATTCAATCACTGACGCCAGACTTTACTTCTACCTGATATTTCACGCCCCCACTCCTCCAGGCCCTTCAAATAAAATCTTTTGACACAAAAGTCATATCAACCCATTAAATAAACATGTAAATAGCACATACAGAAATAATGTTTATATGTAAATGTATTTATTTAATATTTAGACTCAAAATAACACAAATATTATAACCCTTTGAGCGCTTGTCACCGCAAATGTCGTTCCGCTAGTATCTGTAAGTAATGTTGGTCACCGCAAATGTCATTCTGTTGACAACGTTTTTCACATGGCTCGTAGGTATTTCCCATCCACGTGTTTATAAATAAAAACAAGGACATAGTCATTCAGATCCCCCGCCAATGGAGATATCAAAGCTGAAGTAAGTTTGATTGTGGAGACTTATGTGCATGAAAAAAAAAAAAAAAAACAGGAAAAAGGAAGTTGAGCTAAAGAAAGATGGAGTATAATTCAAATAGAGCGGGGCTGCAATTGTTGAATCAGGTATACAGCCTTGACATTTATATTAGACTATATACACAAAGATGGGTGGAGTTTTGCAAAGTAACATTTACCATTTACCATGATATTTTCAGCAATGTTTCCATGGTAACGGAAAAAGTGCAAAAAATGAAAACCTAAAAATAGCAAAAGGTACTACTAGACCATAAAAAGAATGTGTCTATGAAGTTTCGTGGAAATATCTCTGCTGGTTTTAGAGTTGTGCTCCGGAAATGAACCTGCTACAAAAATATGATATTTTCAGCAATGTTTCCATGGTTACAGAAAAAAGTACAAAAAGTGAAAACCTTAAAATAGCAAAAGGCACTACTAGACCATAAGACTAATGTGCCTATGGAGTTCCGTGCATATATCTCAACCAGTTTTCCAGTTATGCTGCGGAAACGAACCTGGTACAAAAATATGATATTTTCAGCAATGTTTCCATGGTAACAGAAAAAATGGAAAAAATGAAAACCTAAAAATAGCAAAAGGCACTACTAGGCCATAAGAACAATGTGTCTATGAAGTTTCATGGAAATATCTCTGCTGGTTTTAGAGTTGTGCTCCAAAAACGATTCTTACACAAAAATCTGCCATTTTCAGCAATGTTTCCATGGTTACAGAAAAAAGTACAAAAAGTAAAAACCTTAAAATAGCAAAAGGCACTACTAGACCATAAGACTAATGTGCCTATGGAGTTCCGTGCATATATCTCAACCAGTTTTCCAGTTATACTGCAGAAACGAACCTGGTACAAAAATATGATATTTTCAGCAATGTTTCCATGGTAACAGAAAAAATGGAAAAAATGAAAACCTAAAAATAGCAAAAGGCACTACTAGGCCATAAGAACAATGTGTCTATGAAGTTTCATAGAAATATCTCTGCTGGTTTTAGAGTTGTGCTCAAAAAACGATTCTTACACAAAAATCTGCCATTTTCAGCAATGTTTCCATGGTTACAGAAAAAAGTACAACAAGTAAAAACCTTAAAATAGCAAAGGCACTACTAGACCATAAGACTAATGTGCCTATGGAGTTCCGTGCATATGTCTCAACCGGTTTTCCAGTTATGCTGCGGAAACGAACCTGGTACAAAAATATGATATTTTCAGCAATGTTTCCATGGTTACAGAAAAAATGCAAAAAATGAAAACCTAAAAATAGCAAAAGGCACTACTAGGCCATAAGAACAATGTGTCTATGAAGTTTCATGGAAATATCTCTGCTGGTTTTAGAGTTGTGCTCCAAAAACGATTCTTACACAAAAATCTGCCATTTTCAGCAATGTTTCCATGGTTACAGAAAAAAGTACAAAAAGTAAAAACCTTAAAATAGCAAAAGGCACTACTAGACCATAAGACTAATGTGCCTATGGAGTTCCGTGCATATGTCTCAACCGGTTTTCCAGTTATGCTGCGGAAACGAACCTGGTACAAAAATATGATATTTTCAGCAATGTTTCCATGGTTACAGAAAAAATGCAAAAAATGAAAACCTAAAAATAGCAAAAGGCACTACTAGACCATAAGAACAATGTGTGTATGAAGTATCGTGGAAATATCTCTACCGGTTTTAGAGTTATGCTCCGGAAACCATTCGTACGGACGGACAGACGGACGTCGGAACCCATTTGGATATCCCCCGCCAACTTCGTAGCATAACAGCGTGTGTGTACTGATACTCTCGGCAGGAGTACTAGGATATGCTCTGTTGAACAGGCCCCGACAGCAAACGTAAACAATTCGTAAATTCCATCATGGCGGCCACCTTTGACTCAGACTGGGACAGAGACGAAGACGATAATATTGAAAATATCTTCAATGAAAATAGTGACAGTTAAACTGATTTTGAAGGTTTTGGGCCTGAGGACATTGTTAGGAATGGAGCGGTAATTGCTCACATTGATATGGATGATTTCTCCCCCAAGAATGACGAAGATAACAACTCTGACAAAGCGGAGGGTTGGATGAAATCATCGGGGCCACCTTTGTGTGCCCCGTTTACAGGGGAATCAAAACTGATTATTAATATGGAAAATCAAGAACCTATAGATTTTTTTCAACTTATTTCTAAATGACGATTTTTTAAATATTATCCAACAGATTTACATGCCGACTGCAAAATATCAAGGTCGTCAAGGAAATCACTAGCGTATCTTCGAGTGGAAAAAGGTGTCACTCAAGGAGATAAAAGTATTTTTTGGTCTTGTTATAGCGATGGGATTGGTCCATAAAACCAATATTTACTGGGCAACTGAGAACATTATTTTTACTCCAATTTTCGAAGACAAAATGTCTAAAGATCGTTTCCAAAATATTCTCTCAAACTTACACCTGTGTGACAACGACACCTTCATACCTACACATGTATGTAAATTATCGCCAGGTATTATTACCTACTAATGACAAGGACTCTGATGAAACATCTACCTCCTGTATCAATCCTTCAGAACTGGTAAACTCACAAGAAATGTGTGAAATAATAATCACAAAGTCAGAATTTACAACATCATTTGTTTTATGTCATAATAATTCAACGTCAATGTTTACCTGTCAATTAGAGCTATGATTTGCCTGTTCGCACCTGAAATTTGAATCAATTAATCACCAAAACTAATGAATTGTATTCCTTGCTGTAGAAGAGGAATAAAGAATGATAGTTAGGTGATTTCACATTATAAATACTCCTACTTTATAGAATTTTTGAAGAAAATATATTTATTTACCTGTAATTTTTACCTGTAAATCCTTACCTGACAAATTTTGAGAGACAAATTTACCATCTATGTAAACCTAAACACCTACTGAACAAAATTTGTATATATTTGTGATTGAAAATGGCATGGAAAAAATGTTATTGCACATTAAATAAAGATATTCATAATTTCTGATTTTCTTCAAATTAATTGAACAGTGAGACCCCTTGTATATTAAGAGTATATAGCGCTTAAAGGGTTAAAATGCCCTGTGAATCTTGTAATGTAGTTTTAGGACTAAATTGCGTGAACATCACAATATCCTTGAGCTTTGCATTAGTTGTGAAAAACCTTTATTTTCTATTAATTAAAACCCTTTCATTAAATTTGATCTGTAGAAGGTTTCCAATTATAGTACCAGTCACATACTATGTTCTAAGCCTTCACATTTTAAGTCTATCCTACAGAAAGACGAACAGAGCTGTTTTAATATAAACATCCGTTTTCAATGAATGGTGTAAATTACAAATGAAATATAAACTTAACTAAGCATCAAACAAGCCAAACTACACACAGCAGTCCAATGCAGAACATGTTCAGATGCTTTAGAAAGATAGAGAGGGGTATTCAAGGACATTCACTCTCCTTGAAAATTCCACCAACAAATCCAACTGCTATTATTACAATGATTACATGACACCCATTGAAATTTCAGTGAAGCATGTAGAAAATCTCATGGATAAACAACCCCTGCAAGATGTTGATCATGGCATGATGAATGTTCATGAATGATTCATTACTTTCAAGACTATTAGCAGATTGTGGTTCATGAAAAAAAAGTTTATGAATATTCATCAAATGACTTTCATGAACTCTTCATGAAGTTTTATGAATCCATTAAATATTTATGATTGGTCATGATCAATGTGTCAAGAATAATTCATGATGTTTTATGCAAAACTGATATTCATTAAAATTCTTCAAAAAGAATGAAAATTGTTCATTCATTTTGAAAAACTTAAAGAAGGATCAGTTTAATACCTAACAAGTCGGTCATCAGCGGCTTCAGTCACTACCTTCCACACCACCTGAATTATATAACCTGTAGCCATTGTGACTCACAGTATAGAAACCCCATAACTCTCATAGCAGATTGAAATTCCTTTGTAAAATTTACTCAGACTGCAACAAACAGTGACCAGAACACATCTCTCTGTTGTTGTGTCTAATAAAATATGTGATGGATGCTTTTTCTGCACATTTAGATACCATATTACATATAGCTGTAGATAATTACTTCAAACCTGATTACAAAGAAACCATTGTTTGCATCTCTTATATGTCCATAGGTATTAATTTATGTATAGAATCTTTTAAAAACAGTAGCAATGTTTTGGATAAGTTCCACACCCAATCAGCCAGCGAATCAAACGGGACTGTAAAACTTGATTGAGATGATGTATCGGTGATAAGTATTAAGATTCTATAGTCTTAATCCTATAAGAATCTCAGTCAAGCAGGAGTCAAGACAGACAACTTATACTGGTTTTCAGAATTTACATGATGGTCATTAAATTGGAAAAATCAACCTCCATGTCTATAGTTTATTTGTGAAAATCACGAAATTTATCATGAAAATCATGACATTTTCCCCATCACGAAATAGCTCACTTGCACTTTGTCTACATATAAACTTTGCATTATCGAAGGTAGTTTATTTAAGAAACTTGTCTTGTTCCAATTGACCTTGTTGAAACTAAAACATCTAGATACATAAAGCTCTTAAATTGTAGAGGTAAATGACAAGTGTTTTGATGATATGCTTAAGACATATCCCTTTGATTTGCAATATAAGGTGCATTCAATTTGCAGCATTTTGCAATAGCTAACAAAGCATAATTTTTCATGTTTGCACATAATTGCGTAACATGGGTGTCAAATACATAAAGGTTAACAGGTCTGCATCACTATATTGGTGGTCAGGTGGTGCTACTCGACTGTCATCTAGCCGGCCGGGGTTTGATCTCAGACTTGAAAAGGTCAGGGGTCACCTGTCTGCTCAAATCTTCTTACTTTAAGACCCACTGGGTGCTTACATCAGGGCCATTGAAAGCGAATAATTAAGTTAGAAAACTTGTTTTGCAATCAATGTAAAATAGAGATTTCCATATCAAATTCATAATCATAATGCTGCTTTGCTGGCTGGTGTGTCATTCCCCTTTGAATAACACATTTGATGCCTGAGTTGGGCAAGTGCAAGATACTGGCCATATGCCTGTGTTTTTTCTTCATGTACTCGGGCTTCCTTCCACAATCGACACCAAGAAACACAGATTTTGAAAAAAATTTGTAAATTTAACTTGAATATACAAACATAAGAACAGATATGCAGATCATTTATTTTCTTTATAAATTGCAAGCTTATAACACCTGAAGGTTTTGTTTGTTTGGGTGCTGTCACCACAAAAGCCTGGCCTTGAAACAAACATACCAGGTAAAAGAGGAAAAATAGTAAGATGGGCCAAATCCATGACCTTAGAAGATGTAGACAACCTGTGATTGGGACTGACACAGGTTACACGCAGACTCCAGAAGGGCCCAAAACAGGGGTCACATAGCAACAAATCTAGGCTTGATTATTTATCTAAAACATAAAAACTTATATGATTGGGCTAATTGTTCAAATCCAGAGTATTCTCATATCTTATATGGACATTTTCACATGGCAACTGAGTAATAAAAGAGGTCTTATTGTAACATAACTTAAGGCATCCCCTAAAAAGCCCCAGATCTTGGTATCTCAGGAATCCAGCAACATGTGTCACATGTCACCAGGTCTGGCAGAAGCAGGAAATGGAAGGACACACAGACAGACAGTTACGTAACAATCTTTGTACACACGACTATTAACGGGGGTTCTCCCAGACAAGTTTCATCTTCAGCTACATGATAGGGAGACTTAGAATGTACGGGGGAGATGGAGGGAGATATACCGACAGGACCCAGGACCGATGTCGGTCGACCATAACTCACCCCTAACTGATTGTACTGTCCTATATATATTATGGCCAACTTTCAAAGTGATAACAGTAAATCAAACAATCATCTGTTTTCTATGTGCAGTTTGTCATCTTGGCAGTCATTGGCTCCGCTACTTATCATTTTACCAACGAGGACCAACCATATGGCACTCCCACAACTACATAGTAAATACTGATTAGAATGCACTAGAATACTTCAGTACACATTACACATAGAAGTTAAACAGCTACCAAAGTACACGAGGTCTAGCACTTCTGTAGGTGTCATCATCAGATGTCCCTCATTGTCTTGTTAACTGACCAATATGAGGTCAAGGTCATTCATTAGAACAAACATGTACCACCTAACTCAAGGGTGCTACAGTCCCAATGTATTGATGTTGAGAATTTGTCTTACGTTAGTACCACACAGATATTACATGAACACCTGCTCTGAGCAGGTAAGCTGAAAATAAAGATTCAATCAAGCTTAGCCTTAAAATAAGGTTCAATAAAGCTCTTACTTAACCTCATTCATTACCATTAGTATTGAAATGATAGTGCTAGTATTTCTTGAACTATAAGTCAATAATGGACAGTTCTGATACGATAGCATTACAACAACAAATATGTAACTTTCAGAGATTAAATTCAATAACCCTTGGAACTATGTATCTGTTTAGTTTCTAGACTATCCCATATCATGAACACATATTTGGTTTGAAGTATATGATATATATACTAAATGCAGACCAAAAACACTGACATTGTCTTGATAATGTCAGATACACTTTGGACCCTTATGACTCAAAGTAATTACATAAGAAGCTTTAAGTGATCACAACTGCAGCATCCAGCATGCATGGCCAGGTTTCCCCCCCCCCCACTATAAATCCACATTCATGTAAAGTTTGAAAAACCTGAGTGGTTTAGTCATCCCACATATATCGGTACAGATGCCTCTTCCTGTTTTATAATACTCGAGAAATTCACCAGATCTAGCATTTTTAAATTTTACTGCAATCTTACAAACTTTACAATAACTATTGGCATATTCAGTGCCTGTGACTCAAATGATAAGGTTACTCTTCCTTTGACCAAAAATCAAAGAAAAAAACAACATTGCCAATTCTCGTTGTCACATGCAGATAGATGTAATGCATAATAAAAGATCCCATGTCTGACAATGGAAAGAGGGATCTTTTCTCCTCTGCTTTTCAAACTTCAGCTACAAACTAAATATGAAATTTGAGAAAGATCCCTTCAGTACTTTATGAGAAATAGCTTTAACAAACCTAAACTATCAAAATCCAAGATGGCAGCCTGTCGGCCATCTTGTTGACAAATCAGTCCCCAAATGCAATATGCACATCTAGGGCTAGCTGCAATATTGTAGCTTAAAGACTTTTAGACAGAAAATAGTGTCGTCTTTAGAGCTACAGTTGGTGCCTATTACTGCTAATGGAGCAAATAATGATTATACAAACCATTATAAAACGTTTGTTTGCATTTTTATCGTACTTGTTTGATATCGCTACTTACTAGGGAATAAAACTAAACAATATAAAATATCAAATTCTCATCTATCATTATTTTTTTTACATAATACATATGAAGGTCTTTCTAAAGGGAATTTATACGGCAAGTCCACAAGTGGTGAATTTGACATCTTGTGAGCGGTAAGGTAGATATTAAGAATGGTAGTTATGTTTGTTTTAGACAAAAATAATATGTAAATGCATGTATACCCTTAAAATAATTGGAAACCTACAAAAAAGTATAGAAAACTTTGCCCTAGTGATTTTCGGAGGCAGTGCTCCACTACGACACATAGTGACCAATTCGTAACCGGCCGAAAGGTATAGTAGGCCGGGTACGTATATTCGTTCTAACCTAGGCACAAAGGAAATCTACTTGTGAACTTTGATTCAAAAAGAAGAAATATGGAAACTTTGATGAATATGGCTTAAAACCACAAATTGGTGAATGATTCAATACTATAAGTGACTTTCATATTTTCTAAATTTCCAGATGAAATTATCAGATTTTGAACCTGAAATAAAATACCATGTCTGATTCATATAACCTTGTGGAATGTATTGTACCACTCAGAGCATGAAATATATTCTTAAAAAACATGGCTGACCATTACCTGTCAGAAAACTCTTTATTGTTTTTATAAAAAGAAAGATGACAGTTCTGTGGAATGTGTACAGTTTTACCAATGTGTTGTGAATCATACATAGGCTATGTTGTGGGGGAGAAAACAACTGTCTAGTTAGACAGTGAATATCAGGTGTGGCACACCCACGCAGTCTAGTTAGACAGGGAATATCAGGTGTGGCACACCCACACAGTCTAGTACAGAGGAGGGAGGGGAAGGAGGGGGGCTCACCACACAGTCTAGTACAGAGGAGGGAGGGGAAGGAGGGGGGAGGGTGGCTCACCCACACAGTCTAGTACAGAGGGTGGAGGGGAAGGAGGGGGGCTCACCCACACAGTCTAGTAAAGAGGGGGGAGGGGAAGGAGGGGGGCTCAACCACACAGTCTTGTACAGAGGGGAGAGGGGAAGGATGGGGGCTCACCCACACAGTCTAGTACAGAGGGGGGAGGGGAAGGAGGGGGGTGAGGGTACATCCACACAGTCTAGTATAGAGGGGGGGGGGAGGGGAAGGAGGGGGGGAGGGGAAGGAGGGGGGCTCACCCACACAGTCTAGTACAGAGGGGGAGGGGAAGGAGGGGGGCTCACCCACACAGTCTAGTACAGAGGAGGGAGGGGAAGGATGGGGGGCTCACCCACACAGTCTAGTACAGAGGGGGGGGGGAAAGGAGGGGGGGCTCACCCACACAGTCTAGTACAGAGGAGGGAGAGGAAGGAGGGGGGATCACCCACACACTCTAGTACAGAGGGGGTAGGGGAAGGAGGGGGCTCACCCATACAGTCTAGTACAGAGGGGGGAGGGAAGGAGGGGGGGGGGGTGAGTGTACATCCACAAAGTCTAGTACAGAGGGGAGAGGGGAAGAAGGGGGGTGAGGGTATGTCCACACAGTCTAGTACAGAGGGGGAAGGGAAAGGAGGGGGGCTCACCAACACAGTCTAGTACAGAGGGGGGAGGGGAAGGGGGGTGAGAACACACAGTCTATTACAGAGGGGAAGGAGGGCACGTCCACACAGTCTAGTACAGAGGAGGGAGGGGAAGGAGGGGGGGGGGCATGTCCACACAGTCTAGTACAGAGGAAGGGGGTGGGGGAACATCCACACAGTCTAGTACAGAGGAAGGGGGTGGGGGAACATCCACACAGTCTAGTACAGAAGAGGGAGGGGAAGGAGCATGTCCACATCGTCTCGTACAGAGGAGGGAGGGGAAGGAGGGGGGTGAGGGCACGTCCACACAGTCTAGTACAGAGGAGGGAGGGGAGGGTGGGGGGTGGATGCATGTTCACACAGTCTAGTACAGAGGAGGAAGGGGAAGGAGGGAGGTGAGGGCACGTCCACACAGTCTAGTTCAGAGGAGGGAGGGGAATGAGGGGGAATGAGGGCACGTCCACACAGTCTAGTACAGAGGAGTTAGGGGAAGGAGGGGGGTGAGGGCACGTCCACACAGTCTAGTACAGTGGAGGAAGGGGAAGGAGGGGAGTGATGGCACGTTCACACAGTCTAGTACAGAGGAGAGAGGGGAAGGAGGGAGGGGGGCACGTCCACACAGTATATGACAGGAGGGGGGGGAAATGGGAGTGAGAGCACACAGTCTATTACAGCAGGGAAGGTGGGGTGAGGGCACACCCACACAGTCTAGTACAGAGGGGAAGGAGGGGGTTGAGGGCACATCCACACAGTCTAGTACAGAGGGGAAGGAGGGGGGTGAGGGCACATCCACACAGTCTTGTACAGAGGAGGGGGAAGGAGGGGGGCACACCCACACAGTCTAGTACAGAGGGGAAGGAGAGGGGTGAGGGCACATCCACACAGTCTATGACAGGAGGTGTGAGGGGAAGGGGGGACACTCAGTCTATACCTATTAAACTTCAATAAATAGACACGGTGTTTAAGAAGGAGAGAGGGGAGGAGGTTACATTAAATAAATGGGAATAGAAATGGTGAGGAGAAGGGGGAGGAGGTGACAGTGTATGTCTATACATAATCACATTTAAATGTATGCTTGATCATTGTAGAAGGTGACCACCCAAAGTCACTACCTATAACACAGTAAATAAATGGTTTATTCATAAGTTGTTAAAACTCTGTCCGGCTACAATACAGGAACCATCCAAGTAGCCATACTGGTACAATCAGTAGTAAAAGATACATCAATAGTAGTCACAGACTAATGCTATGACATCAACAACGATGAGTTAAAGATAAGTTTGTGATCCTGTTTGTCTAATATAAAAAGGCAAATAAAATATGTTTAAATCAAATAAATGGCCAGGGTGTTTGGGTAGAGAGAGTAGGCTACGTGTCTGATCTGGGTCTATGAGAAGGTGACTGCCTACACACCTACTTGGGTGTTTTGTACAAGCATCCTCAGCTGTTGACAGCTCCTGAATCAATCTATGAGGAGGGTAGTTTTAATTGGTACAATCCTCTCCCTGACTCAGTCAAAAGGCATTATCAGTGAATCATTCACAACTACCTCTTGATGTTTTATTTCAAAATAAATTTAATGTTGATTCAATGAAAAATGACTATAATTTACTTCCGTCCTTTAGTAACCGTAGCTGTTAATACGGATAATGGTTTAATTAAGGCAAACTATTTTAGGAAGGTATCACTATTGAAGAAGAAATGTGTAATTTAATTTAAAAAAACCAATGGTCTAAAATGACATGGTAATTCACCGCTGACTTTCAAAAATGAAATCTGAATTTACTTTGCACCTTTTGATTAAGACCTTATGACAAACTGACATTTGGCTTTTAACAAATAAATGCTTTTGCAAAAGTGACATTTAGTCAGGTGTCCTTTAGAAAAATATCTTAAAATGAGTGACTTTTTGGGCGTATAATGCTGAAAATTGTTATATTAATTCTCTTTAAGGTTTGCTGAGATAAATCATGAAAGTTGTTGAGATGTGAATAGACATTCATTCTATCATAAAATTACTTTATGTCCCACCATGGTACATTCTATCAATCTTTACATTAACGTAAACAACCTCATAATCGTCAGAAATACCACATATCTCATAGCAGCAGATTAACTTCTTCATTTTTTCAATTTATTCAACAAAACAAGAAAGATATCAAAATAACACTGACTCAACAATTTCAGTGATGGCCAGATCAGGTGTAATCAGCTTATCAGATAGCAACCCTGGGTTCAGTTCCAGTTTCTTCTGAAAATAAAATTACAATGAATAACAAATGTCAGAAGTTATTATTGCTGTTAGACTTGATGCACAACAGACTAATTTTTGTAGTTTGTGTGATTCGCTCTAGTATATTTCCTAGATTTTATCTTATGTTCACCGAGATTGTAATTCCACAACTTGTTTACTTGACGACTACATGTATATACACATACCAAACGATTGTAATTTACTACCAATGGAAGTTAAATAGATACTTATCATCTTTTAAGTGTCCATACAGTTATCATATCTAAATACAGGTCAACGACTGTTGGAATTAATTGTGACTATCAAAGATTCCTTACTGGCAGGATGGCCTTCATATTCAAGGCATTCAAACACTAGCTTACCTCCCCTTAGTAGTCCCCTTTGGAAAGGACTCTGTCATATTGCTGAGGCCAACATAACAAAACCAAGCACAGATCGTTTCCTCATTACAATCTCAGGGTGCAGGCTTTACTTTTAACTTTTTTTTTTTTACATTTTAACATTCCTTAACATAAAATGTCCCATTGAAAAGCAAGATTACATATGTTAAATAAGAAATCTTTAGAAATTCCCTTAACTTCTGTGATGCTTTCCTATGGGTTTTAAGAATTTCCTTAAGTTCAACAATATTTGTAAAACTGGGCCCAAATAAATAGGAAATAATCTGTTAACACCATCAAAGTTCATAGAGTTCAGGAACCTTGAACACATGCACCCTAGTCAGACCGACTAGGGATTTTGTGTTCCGCTGAACAATAGAGAATAGGACCAGTTTTTAAAAGACTACATGCAATCTTGCACATAAGATATACAACATCAGGAAATCATTGGAATTTGTTATATCTATAAGATAAGGAAGCATAAGCACATTTTTCCCTCACATAAAAATTAGCATCATTACAGCTTTGTCGCTGTCAACCTTGACATGCAGCTGCACATGCTTAACATGTGCTGGCATGCATTTCACAAGTAGGGGCGTTCAGTACACACTCTTAGATCTATTGTTATGTTTATAAATCAATAGATTTATAGTACAAAGTTCTGCATATCAAATTACCAGTGAACTTCGGTCACACTTTTACAGATGATTTCTTAAAAGAATGTACAATTGTATAAAGAACACACTTGATAGTAAACACTTAGATATACCCACTCATTCCTGTCAATAATGAATAGGTAAAAAACATTAGAATTTCAGGATTTTTTAGGTACAAAATGTGCTTGATTTCAACATGGCTCCCCTGATTGGAGTTTGAGCTCATGGACGCAAACTTTTTTTCTATCTAGTGTTATATGAGATCTTTGACTTTAATTATAGAACACAATAGCTAACTAATATTCAGCTATTTTGATAATACATTGTACAATGTAAAACATTAACAAACTTTAACACTGTGGTCTATGTAAAATTATTTAGTTGGCTGTTCTCCAATTCGTCAGTGATGTTGGAGACACATTATACTGTCCCTCCAGCACGGGTTTGTGATGTTTTGATATTTATCATATCGCTAATTTCAATTGATTTCTATGTATATTACATTAACCATGGCAATTCTTGGGTTTATAATTTGATCTTATCTTACATGTAGCACGACCATTGTGTAACAGTGTCTAAAGAAAAGAAAGGGGAAATAAGTCTGAAAATTAGCCACATACTTAACCAAGATTTGATGATTTCTTGTGTCTGTCTCAACCGCTCTGTGTCACAACATTATAAAAGATAACGCCATGTTTCATGTACTTTTATAACTATGTCTGGGATCTGCGGATCAGAGGCAGATTAATTAGAAGTCAACTGAGTACATGATTACCACACAACCCATTAATATTACCAAGGGTTCGGGTGTTAAGTGTTCATCTTGCATTCTCTCTATGATACAGAACAAAATCTGAAATCATTCCCTTCCATCTGATCTTGACGACATGCTATTACATGATATGTAGCGCTTTTTAAAGATTTCTAAGGTTCTAGTTTTGAGATTAAGGCCTTGAAACAAGAAAATTTGTTTGAAATGTTTAAAAACCTTGCAGGACAAGTGCTGTCTTAAGTCTGCAGATTATCAATATGATAAATAAAATGGGAACATTAAGATAGCCTTAACATGATACCAACAACAACAACAACACTTATTTTCAGGCCATTATCAAACAAAAACAACATACAGGGATGCTATTATATAATGAGGTGACAGCTGAATCATACAAACAAACACATTTAAAAACTTATAAGGTAACGAACTTTCTAAGAATCCAACAAATGTAAACATTGTAAAATATTCTTCCAAAACAATGCATGTAAACTTTATTGTATTATGTGCGTGTCTTGGGAGACTGCGGTATGTTGTGTTGTGTCTCCTTGTGATAGAGAGAACTCTTCCAATTTACAGCACTATCTCAATGAATTATTCTGAAGACGCAAGAAGGGGATCAAAATACCCTGTAATGTTAACCTGAAAACATTCTTAACCGAAACACTTACACTGTCGTAAACTAGAACACTGAAGTATACACAGAAGTTCTAGATGACATGGAAAAATCATTTGACCACATTTGAGAACACTACTCCACTTCCTTCCATACAAAACTTTCTATTTTTTAAATCGCTGACAGTTTTTTTCTCTATCAAAAACAGAAGCAGAGGAATTAGTACTTTTTTCTTCAATTACAAAAGTACTTACTTTACACCACCTATATGGAATTAGGTATTAAATGTAAAAAAATTATTTTAAAGGTATTTTGTCTTAAGAAGGTACATATTTACACAATTAAATATCAGTTATTGTTCAAATGATGACTATCGTTTCTGCTCTGTCAGCATTCGAGCATCTTTAAATATGTCATTGTTGAAATCAAAGATGATCTCTGAGCAGCCATTTTGAATCTGATTAGCCCCAAAAACTATACATAAAGTTACATGGGGTATCAATCCTACCAAATTTGAGAGCAAAAATACATGAACTCCTGTAATATTTATACAAAAAGAGAAAATGACCAGACAGACAGACAGACAACGTGATTCCTACAGGGCAGAATTGGTGTGTCATTTCTACCCCCTTCTAATTCTATGTACGTGTTGTATATTACCAAACTTGTATTTTCAGAAAATCAATTATATCTAATATCCTCATCATGGTCCATGTTCTTCATCACCAACTTTTATAATTTCCACACACCTGGTGATGCTTTACCATTGGTTAATGATATTGACCAATAGAAAGCCATCACCCTTCTCCTTTACCATTGGTCAATGATATTGACCAATAGAAAGCCAGCACCTTTTTCCCTTATAGAAAGGAAATAGGCAGAATGTTAGTTAGAGTGAGTATATACAGAGATTCTAGGTCCTAGGTGTAAAAAGTTCCAGGGCCTTTCTGACCAAGTCTTGACTGTGTAGAGTTTTAGAGATCCTGGGTTCAAGTTGAGGCTGACTTGATTTAAGACCACGAGTCCTCAAGATGTATCAGTCTAGAACTTCTGAGGTTAATGTGAGTTGTGTTGATCTAACCGAACAGATGTCCTACACTTAAGTTATACCATAACTGTTTATAGCTTCAGACGCTCTGGGTTCAATCCCAAATCTGGTCATTTCATTTCCTCACATTAACTGTTGAATTAGTGCCCATCTAAATACCAACAGGGTGGAGTTTGGCCTTTTGTGTGTCTTCATGTCCAAAAATTTATTGGAAGATGTAAAAGTGCAGCTGAACAGTATTGAACTGATGGCAGGTGGCCAGAGAGCTAAAGGTGTAAGTGTTTCAATGTAAGACTTGTCCTAGGATAATGTAAATGACATACTGCTGCATTTCTCTCTTTGCTATAAATGTGAAAGAATTTTTTTAATTTGCAAATATGTACATTAGTTGTCAATGTGTACATTTGTTACCACATCTAATGACAAACACTCGTTATTATTAGTTTATTTGTGAGGTGTTTCTGGTACTGTGGTGTATTCCCAGACCGACTAATAGCCAGTTTGGATCACCATCACAGCTGGTACGATTGTCCAAAACTAGCTGTCTAGATAACAAGACCAGAGAAAGAAGAAAACAATCCTGGCCAGTTATAATCATTACACATATCTAGCCATGTTTACCTGCTGAGTCGGTATGTTGGTAGATTACAAACTTTATTGTAGGACTTGTTTATCTCACTCATTGTGGAACAGAACTATGCAAGGGAGGTAATAACCAATAAAGTAGGAGCTTAACTTACCAAGGGAAGTAACTTATACAGTTAAAACGTATAGTATAACTGTGAAATAAGTAGCCAAGGGAGATAATCCATAAATTGGGAGCTTAATAATAACTATGTAATAACTAGACAAGGGAGATAACCTATAAAGAAAATGTTAAACACATACAATAACTGTAATAACTAGACAAGGGAGATAACCTATAAAGTAGGAGCTTAACACAACTATGATAACAGTCGAATAACTAACCAAGGGAGATAACCTATAGCGTAGGAGTTAACACATACAATAACTGTGTAATAACTAGACAAGGGAGATAACCTATAAAGTAGGAGCTTAACACATTCTTACTGAGGAAGCTTGCAATTAAGAAGCTATGATAAGTAAAATGCTTTCAATCTCTCAATTGTTCTTTTCCCATTTCTAAATAGTATCATGCCTCCATGCTAAAAGGGGCAGCGGTGACAGAATGGTTAAGATGTCTTGACATATTACCACAAGCCCTTCACCTCTGGGTCGCGAATACAAATCCCATGTGGGGCAGTTGCCAGGTGCTGACCACTGGTCGGTGGTTTTTCTTCGGGTACTTTGGTTTTCCTACACCAACAAACCTGGCACATCCTTAAAAAGACTAGTGCATGCCCAACTGTTGGAATATTTACATCTTCCATCCATTATATATACAAGGGGTTATTCATATGACCATGATTTCCAGTTCAAGATTTTAGATAATGACTGACAAAATAACATGAGAGAACTCTCATCATGAGAGTGAACCTTGGAAGATGTCTTCAACATTAAAATCAATGCCAATACATTTTTTATAATGCTTATTGACAAATGTTTATCTTTGAGCCAAGCATTAAGGAAATTGTCTATGTTAATCTGTGACCCCTGTTAACCACAATAGATCGTACTAAGCCATTGATGCGAACTGGTCTAAGTACTCGATAGGGGTTATAAAGTAGACATATGTGACTTTGTCACTGAGAAAAACATGTTGTGGTGTCAGAATGTAGCAAAGCACTACAGATCAGAAAAAGGATAAAAGAGGAATGTTCCATAGACTCCTGACCTATCTCAATGTTGAATCAGATCATGTTAAATATATATATATTTAAGCTTAAAGAGGAAGAAAGAGAATTTAAACAAAAGAAAACCTGCCTAATCACCTAAATATAGGCTTAATTATACAAAGCCTCCTCAGTTAAATAACTATCTACTGATTTCAATACTGTTAATTACTCTGCTGTGTTCCTTGATTCTCTCCCTGCTGTGTTCCCTGATTCTCTCCCCTTAATTACTCTGCTGTGTTCCTTGATTCTCTCCCATTAATTACTCTGCTGTGTTCCTTGATTCTCTCCCCTTAATTACTCTGCTGTGTTCCCTGATTCTCTCCCCTTAATTAATCTGCTGTGTTCCCTGATTCTCTCCCCTTAATTACTCTGCTGTGTTCCCTGATTCTCTCTCCTTAATTAATCTGCTGTGTTCCCTGATTCTCTCCCCTTAATTACTCTGCTGTGTTCCTTGATTCTCTCCCCTTAATTACTCTGCTGTGTTCCTTGATTCTCTCCCCTTAATTACTCTGCTGTGTTCCTTGATTCTCTCCCATTAATTACTCTGCTGTGTTCCTTGATTCTCTCCCCTTAATTACTCTGCTGCTGTGTTCCTTGATTCTCTCCCCTTAATTACTCTGCTGTGTTCCTTGATTCTCTCCCCTTAATTACTCTGCTGTGTTCCTTGATTCTCTCCCATTAATTACTCTGCTGTGTTCCTTGATTCTCTCCCCTTAATTACTCTGCTGTGTTCCTTGATTCTCTCCCCTTAATTAATCTGCTGTGTTCTTTGATTCTCTCCCCTTAATTAATCTGCTGTGTTCCTTGATTCTCTCCCCTTAATTAATCTGCTGTGTTCCTTGATTCTCTCCCATTAATTACTCTGCTGTGTTCCTTGATTCTCTCCCCTTAATTACTCTGCTGTGTTCCTTGATTCTCTCCCATTAATTACTCTGCTGTGTTCCTTGATTCTCTCCCATTAATTACTCTGCTGTGTTCCTTGATTCTCTCCCCTTAATTAATCTGCTGTGTTCCTTGATTCTCTCCCCTTAATTAATCTGCTGTGTTCCTTGATTCTCTCCCCTTAATTAATCTGCTGTGTTCCTTGATTCTCTCCCATTAATTACTCTGCTGTGTTCCTTGATTCTCTCCCATTAATAACTCTGCTGTGTTCCTTGATTCTCTCCCATTAATTACTCTGCTGTGTTCCTTGATTCTCTCCCCTTAATTACTCTGCTGTGTTCCCTTATTTTCCAAACTTAATTTCTCTGATGTGTTTCTTGATTCTCTCCCCTTGAGAAGCCTGAAAAGGTGTTGTTTCCATGACTTACTAAGAAGTAGCTATAGCGAGGGTTATTTATAGAGGATGCTGGCCACAGAATGACAGATAACAGGTGACCTGCAACTGTCCACAACAACAAGGTCATTTGAAAAGCTCACCAGGTGATGATAGTTCTCTGAAACCTGTTGTAAACAAGAGGCCTTGAGTGCTGCTACAGAAAGAGCATTGCAAAGTTGGTTCAAATCTATAAAAATTATTTACGAATTAAAATAAACTTAAAAGTTGAACTTTCGTATTAGAATTTTTATTTTTTGTTTTTCATTTTGATAGTTAGTGTAATAATTCTAACCCAGTTTGACTTATTTCCTATTAAAACTAAGCAAATAATGTTCATAAATGTGTTTTTCCTATATAGACTATTCTTTAAATTTTACCCCCTCCCCAGGGGAAAGTCTGAGATCACAGGGTCATGAAATTCACAATTTTTGTAAAGGGCCTTAAGACCTTCCAAGATTTATGAAGTTTCAGCCTATTTGATCCTTTTTGGCAACGCATCTAAGGCCCCTGGGGGTTGGCCAGGACCAATATGGATATGACGATAAAATGCTATCTCAGGCTAATAATTCTAACCCAGTTTGACTAATTTCCTATGAAAAATAAGCAAATAACATTCATAAATGTGTTTTTTCTATATAAACTATAGTAAACTTGACCCCCTCCCCAGGGGGAAAACATGAGACCCCAGGGTCATATAATTCACGATTTTTGTAAAGGACCTTAAGACCTCTCCATCTATGAAGAGTATTTGATTCTACCAGTTCTAGAATATTAGAAGAAGATTTTTGAAATTTAGCTTATTTGACCCCTTTTGGCCCCACCCCTAAGGCCCCTGGGAGTCAGTCATGGAAAATTTGTTAATAGGATTCAATGGCCATTTCATAGGGATAATTTTGACAACATTTGACTCATTTCCTTTTACAAATGACCAACTAATGCTCAAAAATGTGTTTTCCCTATATAAACTATAACAAGAGGCCCAGAGGGCCTGTATCGCTCACCTGGTTTTTTGTTAGTAATTATCACAAGACTCTGACAATTAGAAAAATAAGCAAAATTGACTCCCAAAGTTTAATTTTGAATCACAACCATACAATGATGCTATTGATACCATACAAATATGCTATCCAATACATAGGTTCATAGACAAAGTAATTTATATGAAAGTAGTAGCCTAGTTGACCTTTTTGACCTCGCATCTATTGCCGTCTAAGGCCCCGGGGGTCAGCCCTATCATTTGTACAATTTCAAATCCCAACCCTATAAGGATGCTACCATTGCATTATAAGTGATCTTCCATTCTTAGTTGCTGATAAGAAGTCGTTTATATGGAAATAGCTAAATTAACCCCTTTTGACCCCACCCTTTAGGCCCCCTGGGGGTCAGCCCCATCATTTGCAAAATTTTGAATCCAAACCCTATAAGGATGTAACCATTGCATTATGAGCGTAATCCCATGTTAAGTTGCAGAGAAAAAGTCATTTATATGGAAATTGACCACTTTTGACCCCGCCCCTCAGGCCCCCGGGAGGTCAGCCCCATCATTTGTACAATTTTGAATCCCCACCCTATAAGGATACTACCATTGCATTATGAGTGCTATCTCTTGCTTAGTTTCAGAGAAGAAGTCGTTTTTATGGAAATAGCCAAATTGACCCATTTGACCCCGCCCCTCAGGCCCCCAGGGGGTCAGCCCCATCATTTGTACAATTTTGAATCCCCACCCTATAAGGATGCTACCATTGCATCATGGGTGCTATCCCACTCTTGGTTTCAGAGAAGAAGTTGTTTATATTGAAATAGCCAAATTGACCCCATTTGGCCCCGCCCCTCAGGCCCCCGGGGGATCAGCCCCATCATTTGTACAATTTTCAGTTAGTAGCCCATAAGGATGCTACCAGTCAAATTTTGTTGAAATCCGACCAGTGGTATATGGAGAGGAAGTCGATTGTTGACGGACGCCGGATGCAGGACGCCAGACGCTGCGGTATCCCATACGCTCACCTCGGTCCTTCGGACCAGGTGAGCTAATAAACTTAACCCCCTCCCCAGAGGGAAACATGAGACCCCAGGGTCATATAATTCACAATCTTTGTAAAGGACCTTTAGACATTTGTATCTATAAAGAGTAATTGATTCCATCACATCTGTGAGTGGAGAAGAAAATTTTTGAAATCAGTCAATTTTACCCCTTTTGGCCCCTCCCACAGCCCCCAGGGGGGTGGGGACCATATAATTCACAATTGTGATTGGCCTTGTGCCTTAGAAGGTTTGTGCAAAATTTCATTGAATTTGCTTCAGGGGTTTTTGAGAAGAAGTCGAAAATATAAATTGTTTACAGACATACAACGCACGATGACGGACAAACGGCGATTAGAATAGGTCACTTGAGACTTCGTCTCAGGTGACCTAATAAATACCACACAGACAAGAACAAGCAAAAAGGCATTAAAATTTGTTATTGTGTAAGCTAATATAAATTAGATGAAAACTTCAGTACAAGCTGTCATGATTATTTTTAATTTTTAACTAAAGTCTGACACTATTTTTAACTAGAATACATGGATGTTTTTAACTTCTAATAAACAATAAATTCAGAAAAAAAAAATGAAAAAAATAAAAGCCTGAAAAATCATTGTTATTTGTTAGTGGTATAAGCCAGGAGAAGATTGAGCCTGTCACTCCCTATTATATACTCAGTAACAGGAACATATTTTCACCATTAGCACTGCCAAGCTGCTGAACAGAACTCAATCTTGGTCAAACACTTCCCTGCCAGCTGGCTTTAATTGGTGTAAAGCATGCATGTGCCGACGACAAAAAACAAGAAAGAATCTCAACCATGCCGTGTTCCGAGACATGGAGACAGGAACTGCACATGTAAACCAATTCTGACAATGGTCTTCTGTAGGAGTGTGATGTACTGATTCCTCTCAGCACTTTTTAATTGTTGGACAAATTGACAGTCTGTTACTTCATTTTCTGAATGCTGCATCATTTTGAAATTCTTTTTACACTTAAACCTGATATGGTTTAAAGCATCTTGACTAAATATCCTGTTGAACATATTAAATCCTATTTAATGCCTTTATAATAAAACGATGGTTGACTGTATAGATACAAGAAAAGATTTGACAAGTTTTGTTGCAAAGAAAAGGTTAATTTCCGTGTAGATTACAGTACAGTCAAACCTGCTTCAGTGACCACCTCTTTATAACGACCACCTGCTTAAAAAGACCACTTTCTCAGGGTCCCAAATTGTCAATTTTAACACAATTTGAAATGTGTATAAAGACAACTTGGCTATAAGACCATTTTCATTGATCCCTTGGATAGACAGGTTTTTGACTGTACTCCCTCCATTGTTGGCTTTAAATCACAAAGCATGATGACTCTGGTAACCACCAGGGTCAATTCATGCTAAATACAAAAAAGTTCAATACAAAAATTTCATAAATATAAGCATATGTAATATATACATCTGTTTGTACACTACACAACAGAAGTCTGAGCATTGCTGAGTTTCAAGCCAATAAATTTGGCCTCACCTCTACATCAAGGGTATAAAACTTCCATTTGTTTGTTGTGAAATAATTCCAAGCTTACTGTAGAGCTGGACTTTTTACACAGGAACACTTGAGAGTCTTTAATTCTGCCAAAATATTTTCATTTCTTTTGAAGAAAAGTTGCCATCTCATTACCACTTCCCAGGTAACGGATTAACCTTGTCATTGAGTTATTTCTACCTCATAGACTGGAGAGTTCAAACTAAACAGAAACAAACAATTTTATATTCTAAAATGTTTCATCAATCTTTATCGGTTCTTGACAGATATTTCATATATGATTTGAAGCCAAATATAAAATTGAAAAAGTAATTATATAGTTAATACACAAATACATTATCAGACCTAAGCCATGTCATGATTAACCACAATTTCAAAGTTGTAAACAAATAAAAGAATATAATTGTATTCAAGAAATTTTTGCAAGAAATGTTGGTTTGTATATATAAAAATAAGAGATTTTCTATCCAATAAACTTATCATTTCAGGAGAGTTGACATGAGTTTGTTGGTTTAAAGTCCTCAAAGTGTTGGCAAGGTATGCTGGATAGGGGATTCTGGGCCGTTGTATTGCTAAAGACAGCTTTCTTTAATAATTTCCAAAGGCCTTTTGCCAAATTGATTAGGGATGTGGCTTCCCTTGTTTTGCTTTACAACTGTATTTGGTAAGAAAAAGAGAATCAGGTCCAATGGTGGGGTTATCTAGATGGCTACAGAATTGGTAGGGGTTTCATCAAGGTACAATAATAGCCTTATAATTTTGCCATTGCTATCATCATGCAAAGAAGACAAATAATACTTTCATCGCATTTCTTAATAATTTGAACAAAATATTTAGATATTCATATAATAAAATTATAATGGCATTTCATGGCTGTAACGAAATTAACAAATATCATCATAATACCATGTTATTGCTGCTACTGTATTCACAAGATAAAACCATTCAGTCGTGTCATTGCTGTTACTGTATTGTCAATGTGTGCTGTAAAATGATCCTGTAAATTCCTAAGAAACACTTTAACTCTATCACAACAAACATGCTGTACAAATGTATGTCTGTTTTTCTTCTCTCTGATCTCACGTTTTCTGATAACATTGCACATGCTGCAATTGAATTATCCTTCATTAACTGTGAAGCATGCCAATCTACTGCAAAAACTTCATTCAGGACTTCCAAGTCTGAAAATTTTCTCATTAATAGTTCCATTTACTCAAAATAAAATAAGATTCGACACAAACCTTTGATAAGAAATCCAAAAATTTGCCATAAAAACCATGAGATGTACTTTAGATGGAACATCAGATGTAAAATAAGTTATACAGCTTGATGCTAACATTAATCATCATTACATGTCAGGAACACACTGGATCAATCTGGTCACTAATAAACCTAACATTTAATTCTATAACCTCCGGACTTTGAATTATAGAAAAGTTGCTATGGAAGCAAACAGTTGACCCAATGACCTCCATTAAACATTCACATGCATTGGTTTGCTTTTGTTAAAAAGTTAAAATTTGACATATTAGCTTCAAATATGGACAAAAATTGGTATACTACATAAGAAAGCTTGCTATCGAAGCTATTAGTTTACATTTTGACTTTTAAATTTCAATGAAGACAAAAATAGGTACGATCCAGAAGAAAACTTGCTAAAGATGTTAGAAGTTTGATAATATGACCTTTAATATTATTTTGACATCAAGCAGAAAAATCGCTGATACCAAAACTTGATTCCATGATCTCTAATCTTTCTGACCATGGACAAGAATTGGTATGCTGAATAAGAAAAGTTGCTAGGAAACAAACATTTGACTCTAAGACCTCTAGACTACTAAAGTATAAATGTTACCAAGGAAGCCAAAATGTAATGCTGTGACCTCCAGACGAGTGTGGTTGGTCTGCCCCAGTATATAGGTTGTACAGGTAAAGTGTGTTGTAAGGATAGTACATCCCCTACAGCTTGTACTTACACCAACAACTGTCACATTTATTCTATAGTTACACCTTAGTTTAACACCAAAACAGATTAGTTTGTAATGTATAGGCTTGTAGCTACTTGTTCGACCTAGGGCAGATGTCTGTATCAACATCAGTTATGAATCAATTCTGTCCTCGCCTTATTCACCAGGTCAATATAACAACATCAGTAGTGTGAATTAACTAGGACAGTGGTGGGTCAGTCTGTTCTCGCCTTATTCATCAGGTCCATATAACAACATCAGTAGTGTGAATTAAATAGGACAGTGGTGGGTCAGTCTGTCCTCGCCTTATTCATCAGGTCCATATAACAACATCAGAAGTGTGAATTAATTAGGACGGTGGTGGGTCAGTCTGTCCTCGCCTTATTCGTCAGGTCCATATAACAACATCAGTAATGTGAATTAAATAGGACAGTGGTGGGTCAGTCTGTCCTCGCCTTATTCATCAGGTCCATATAACAACATCAGTAATGTGAATTAAATAGGACGGTGGTGGGTCAGTCTGTCCTCGCCTTATTCATCAGGTCCATATAACAACATCAGTAGTGTGAATTAAATAGGACCGTGGTGGGTCAGTCTGTCCTCGCCTTATTCATCAGGTCCATATAACAACATCAGTAGTGTGAATTAACTAAGACAGTGGTGGGTCAGTCTGTTCTCGCCTTATTCATCAGGTCCATATAACAACATCAGTAGTGTGAATTAATTAGGACGGTAGTGGGTCAGTCTGTCCTTGCCTTATTCATCAGGTCCATATAACAACATCAGTAGTGTGAATTAAATAGGACAGTGGTGGGTCAGTCTGTTCTCGCCTTATTCATCAGGTCCATATAACAACATCAGAAGTGTGAATTAATTAGGACGGTGGTGGGTCAGTCTGTCCTTGCCTTATTCATCAGGTCCATAAAACAACATCAGTAGTGTGAATTAAATAGGACCGTGGTGGGTCAGTCTGTCCTCGCCTTATTCACCAGGTCCATATAACAACATCAGTAGTGTGAATTAATTAGGACGGTGGTGGGTCAGTCTGTCCTCGCCTTATTCATCAGGTCCATATAACAACATCAGTAATGTGAATTAATTAGGACAGTGGTGGGTCAGTCTGTCCTCGCCTTATTCATCAGGTCCATATAACAACATCAGTAGTGTGAATTAACTAAGACAGTGGTGGGTCAGTCTGTCCTCGCCTTATTCATCAGGTCCATATAACAACATCAGTAGTGTGAATTAACTAAGACAGTGGTGGGTCAGTCTGTTCTCGCCTTATTCATCAGGTCCATATAACAACATCAGTAGTGTGAATTAATTAGGACGGTAGTGGGTCAGTCTGTCCTTGCCTTATTCATCAGGTCCATATAACAACATCAGTAGTGTGAATTAATTAGGACGGTGGTGGGTCAGTCTGTCCTTGCCTTATTCATCAGGTCCATAAAACAACATCAGTAGTGTGAATTAAATAGGACAGTGGTGGGTCAGTCTGTCCTCGCCTTATTCATCAGGTCCATATAACAACATCAGTAGTGTGAATTAATTAGGACCGTGGTGGGTCAGTCTGTCCTCGCCTTATTCATCAGGTCCATATAACAACATCAGTAATGTGAATTAATTAGGACGGTAGTGGGTCAGTCTGTCCTCGCCTTATTCATCAGGTCCATATAACAACATCAGTAGTGTGAATTAAATAGGACCGTGGTGGGTCAGTCTGTCCTCGCCTTATTCATCAGGTCCATATAACAACATCAGTAATGTGAATTAAATAGGACGGTGGTGGGTCAGTCTGTCCTCGCCTTATTCATCAGGTCCATATAACAACATCAGTAGTGTGAATTAATTAGGACGGTAGTGGGTCAGTCTGTCCTCGCCTTATTCATCAGGTCCATATAACAACATCAGTAGTGTGAATTAATTAGGACAGTGGTGGGTCAGTCTGTCCTCGCCTTATTCATCAGGTCCATATAACAACATCAGTAATGTGAATTAATTAGGACGGTGGTGGGTCAGTCTGTCCTCGCCTTATTCATCAGGTCCATATAACAACATCAGTAATGTGAATTAAATAGGACCATGGTGGGTCAGTCTGTCCTCGCCTTATTCATCAGGTCCATATAATAAAATCAGTAATGTGAATTAATTAGGACGGTGGTGGGTCAGTCTGTCCTCTGCTTTTCACCAGGTCCATATAACAACATCAGTAGTGTGAATTAAATAGGACCGTGGTGGGTCAGTCTGTCCTCGCCTTATTCATCAGGTCCATATAACAACATCAGTAGTGTGAATTAATTAGGACCGTGGTGGGTCAGTCTGTCCTCGCCTTATTCATCAGGTCCATATAACAACATCAGTAATGTGAATTAATTAGGACGGTGGTGGGTCAGTCTGTCCTCGCCTTATTCATCAGGTCCATATAACAACATCAGTAATGTGAATTAAATAGGACGGTGGTGGGTCAGTCTGTCCTCGCCTTATTCATCAGGTCCATATAACAACATCAGTAATGTGAATTAAATAGGACGGTGGTGGGTCAGTCTGTCCTCGCCTTATTCATCAGGTCCATATAATAAAATCAGTAATGTGAATTAATTAGGACGGTGGTGGGTCAGTCTGTCCTCTGCTTTTCACCAGGTCCATATAACAACATCAGTAGTGTGAATTAAATAGGACCGTGGTGGGTCAGTCTGTCCTCGCCTTATTCACCAGGTCCATATAACAACATTAGTAATGTGAATTAATTAGGACGGTGGTGGGTCAGTCTGTCCTTGCCTTATTCACCAGGTCCATATAACAACATCAGTAGTGTGAATTAAATAGGACCGTGGTGGGTCAGTCTGTCCTCACCTTATTCATCAGGTCCATATAACAACATCAGTAGTGTGAATTAATTAGGACGGGGTGGGTCAGTCTGTCCTCACCTTATTCATCAGGTCCATATTACAACATCAGTAGTGTGAATTAAATAGGACTGTGGTGGGTCAGTCTGTCCTCGCCTTATTCACCAGGTCCATATAACGACATCAGTAGTGTGAATTAAATAGGACCGTGGTGGGTCAGTCTGTCCTCGCCTTATTCACCAGGTCCATATAACAACATCAGTAGTGTGAATTAAATAGGACAGTGGTTGGTCAGTCTGTCCTTGCCTTATTCATCAGGTCCATATAACAACATCAGTAATGTGAATTAATTAGGACAGTGGTGGGTCAGTCTGTCCTCGCCCTTATTCACCAGGTCCATATAACAACATCAGTAATGTGAATTAAATAGGACCGTAGTGGGTCAGTCTGTCCTCGCCTTATTCATCAGGTTCATATAACAACATCAGTAATGTGAATTAATTAGGACAGTGGTTGGTCAGTCTGTCCTTGCCTTATTCACCAGGTCCATATAACAACATCAGTAATGTGAATTAAATAGGACCATGGTGGGTCAGTCTGTCCTTGCCTTATTCACCAGGTCCATATAACAACATCAGTAATGTGAATTAATTAGGACAGTGGTGGGTCAGTCTGTCCTCGCCATATTCACCAGGTCCATATAATAACATCAGTAATGTGAATTAAATAGGACCGTGGTGGGTCAGTCTGTCCTTTGCTTTTCACCAGGTCCATATAACAACATCAGTAGTGTGAATTAAATAGGACCGTGGTGAGTCAGTCTGTCCTCGCTTTATTCACCGGGTCCATATAACAACATCAGTAGTGTGAATTAAATAGGACCGTGGTGGGTCAGTCTGTCCTCGCCTTATTCACCAGGTCCATATCACAACATCAGTAGTGTGAATTAAATAGGACCGTGGTGGGTCAGTCTGTCCTCGCCTTATTCATCAGGTCCATATAACAACATCAGTAGTGTGAATTAAAAAGGACCATGGTGGGTCAGTCTGTCCTCGCCTTATTCACCAGGTCCATATCACAACATCAGTAGTGTGAATTAAATAGGACCGTGGTGGGTCAGTCTGTCCTCGCCTTATTCACCAGGTCCATATCACAACATCAGTAGTGTGAATTAAATAGGACCGTGGTGGGTCAGTCTGTCCTCGCCTTATTCACCAGGTCCATATAACAACATCAGTAATGTGAATTAATTAGGACGGTGGTGGGTCAGTCTGTCCTCACCTTATTCATCAGGTCCATATAACAACATCAGTAGTGTGAATTAATTAGGACGGTGGTGGGTCAGTCTGTCCTCACCTTATTCATCAGGTCCATATAACAACATCAGTAATGTGAATTAATTAGGACGGTAGTGGGTCAGTCTGTCCTCGCCTTATTCACCAGGTCCATATAACAACATCAGTAGTGTGAATTAATTAGGACGGTGGTGGGTCAGTCTGTCCTCGCCTTATTCATCAGGTCCATATAACAACATCAGTAATGTGAATTAATTAGGACGGTGGTGGGTCAGTCTGTCCTCGCCTTATTCATCAGGTCCATATAACAACATCAGTAATGTGAATTAATTAGGACGGTAGTGGGTCAGTCTGTCCTCGCCTTATTCATCAGGTCCATATAACAACATCAGTAATGTGAATTAATTAGGACGGTAGTGGGTCAGTCTGTCCTCGCCTTATTCATCAGGTCCATATAACAACATCAGTAATGTGAATTAATTAGGACGGTAGTGGGTCAGTCTGTCCTTGCCTTATTCATCAGGTCCATATAACAACATCAGTAGTGTGAATTAATTAGGACGGTGGTGGGTCAGTCTGTCCTCGCCTTATTCATCAGGTCCATATAACAACATCAGTAATGTGAATTAAAAAGGACCATGGTGGGTCAGTCTGTCCTCGCCTTATTCACCAGGTCCATATAACAACATCAGTAGTGTGAATTAATCAGGACGGTAGTGGGTCAGTCTGTCCTCGCCTTATTCATCAGGTCCATATAACAACATCAGTAGTGTGAATTAATTAGGACCGTGGTGGGTCAGTCTGTCCTTGCCTTATTCATCAGGTCCATAAAACAACATCAGTAATGTGAATTAAAAAGGACCATGGTGGGTCAGTCTGTCCTCGCCTTATTCACCAGGTCCATATCACAACATCAGTAGTGTGAATTAAATAGGACCGTGGTGGGTCAGTCTGTCCTCGCCTTATTCACCAGGTCCATATCACAACATCAGTAGTGTGAATTAAATAGGACCGTGGTGGGTCAGTCTGTCCTCGCCTTATTCACCAGGTCCATATAACAACATCAGTAGTGTGAATTAAATAGGACGGTGGTGGGTCAGTCTGTCCTCACCTTATTCATCAGGTCCATATAACAACATCAGTAGTGTGAATTAATTAGGACCGTGGTGGGTCAGTCTGTCCTCACCTTATTCATCAGGTCCATATAACAACATCAGTAGTGTGAATTAATTAGGACGGTGGTGGGTCAGTCTGTCCTCACCTTATTCGTCAGGTCCATATAACAACATCAGTAATGTGAATTAATTAGGACGGTAGTGGGTCAGTCTGTCCTTGCCTTATTCATCAGGTCCATAAAACAACATCAGTAGTGTGAATTAAATAGGACCGTGGTGGGTCAGTCTGTCCTCGCCTTATTCACCAGGTCCATATAACAACATCAGTAGTGTGAATTAATTAGGACGGTGGTGGGTCAGTCTGTCCTTGCCTTATTCATCAGGTCCATAAAACAACATCAGTAGTGTGAATTAAATAGGACCGTGGTGGGTCAGTCTGTCCTTGCCTTATTCACCAGGTCCATATAACAACATCAGTAGTGTGAATTAATCAGGACGGTAGTGGGTCAGTCTGTCCTCACCTTATTCACCAGGTCCATATAACAACATCAGTAATGTGAATTAATTAGGACGGTGGTGGGTCAGTCTGTCCTCACCTTATTCATCAGGTCCATATAACAACATCAGTAATGTGAATTAATTAGGACGGTAGTGGGTCAGTCTGTCCTCACCTTATTCATCAGGTCCATCACATTATACCAGAAACTGTTCATTATATAGCCCCTGAAATTTTGGAATGAGATCTATTGACCCTTTACAGGAGTTATATTGTTTCACCTTAACTGTAAGCGACTTTGGCTAATGAACATATTTTTTTGCACTTTTGAGGTATATGTTTCTTTCCTGCATTTTTAAGATGCGATCTTGACTTTGAAATTTTGTAATCTTTTCACCCTGTTAAATTGTGACGTGCAATCTTCTGACCTTGAACTTGTGAGGTGCAATGCTTTGATCCTGAACTTTTGAGGTGCAATCTTTTTTGACTCTGAACTGGAGAGGTGCAATCTTTTGACCTTGAACTTATGATGCACAATCTTTTGACTCTGAGCTTGTGAGGTGCAATCTTTTGATCCTGAACTTATGAGGTGAAATCTTTCGACTCTGAACTTTAGGAGTGCAATCTTTTGACCTTGAACTTGTGAGGTGTAATATTTTGACTTTGAACTTATGAGATGCAATCTTTTGACTCTGAACTTGTGAGGTGCAATATTTTGACCCTGTGATATTGTGAGGTGCAATATTTTGACTCTGAACTTATGAGGTGCAATAATTTGACTCTGAACTTGTGAGGTGCAATATTTTGCCTTTGAACTTGTGAGGTGCAGTCTTAAGAGACTAAACTGAGGCGCAATCTTTTGACCCTGTGAACTTGGGAGGTATAATGTTTTGACTATGAACTATGAACTAGTGCTGTCTTTTGACCTTGAACTTGTCGGGTGCAAGCCTTTGACCTTGGACTTGTGAGGTGCAATCTTTTTAATGTTAACTTGTGAGGTGCATTCTTTTGACCATGTGAAATTGTGAGGTGCAATCTTTTGACTCTGAATGTGTGAGTTGAAATCCTTTAACCTTGATCTTGTGAGGTGAAATCATTTGACCTTGAACTTATTAGGTACAATCTTTTGACTCTGAACTTATGGGGTGCAATCTTTTGACTCCGAACTTGGGAGGTGCATTCTTTTAACCCTGTAAAATTGTGAGGTGCAATCTTTTGAATCTGAACTTGGGAGGTGCAATCTTTTGACCTTAAGCTTGTGAGGTGATATCTTTTGACTCTGACCTGTGAGGTGCAAGCCTTTGTCCTTGAACTTATGAGGTGCAATCTTTTTTTGACTCTGGAATTGTAAGGTGCAATCTTTTGAAACTGAACTATTGAGTTGTATTTTTTTTTTCATTGAATTTGTGTTGTGCATTTTTACCCTGAACTTAACAGGTAAAGTATAATCTAAAGTGTGAGGTGCAATCTTTTGACTCTGAACTTGTGGTGTGCAATTGTTAAACCCTGAAATTTTGAGGAGCAATCCTTTTACCCTGAATTTGTGTGAAGTAACCTTTTGACCCTGAACTTACGAGGTGTTATCTTTTGACCTAGAACTTGTGAGGTGCATTATTTCGACTTTGAACTTGTGATGTGCAATTCTTTGACCTTGAACTTGCAATGTGCAATCCTTTGACCTTAACTTGTGAGGTGTAATCCTTTGACCCTGATTTTGTGAAATGCAATCTTTTGACCTTGAACTTGTTAGGTGTAATCCTTTGACCTTGAACTTGTGAGGTGCAATATTTTGCCTTTGAACTTGTGAGGTGCAGTCTTAAGAGACTAAACTGAGGCGCAATCTTTTGACCCTGTGAACTTGGGAGGTATAATGTTTTGACTATGAACTATGAACTAGTGCTGTCTTTTGACCTTGAACTTGTGGGGTGCAAGCCTTTGACCTTGGACTTGTGAGGTGCAATCTTTTTAATGTTAACTTGTGAGGTGCATTCTTTTGACCATGTGAAATTGTGAGGTGCAATCTTTTGACTCTGAATGTGTGAGTTGAAATCCTTTGACCTTGATCTTGTGAGGTGAAATCATTTGACCTTGAACTTATTAGGTACAATCTTTTGACTCTGAACTTATGGGGTGCAATCTTTTGACTCCGAACTTGGGAGGTGCATTCTTTTAACCCTGTAAAATTGTGAGGTGCAATCTTTTGAATCTGAACTTGGGAGGTGCAATCTTTTGACCTTAAGCTTGTGTGGTGATATCTTTTGACTCTGACCTGTGAGGTGCAAGCCTTTGTCCTTGAATTTATGAGGTGCAATCTTTTGACTCTGGAATTGTAAGGTGCAATCTTTTGAAACTGAACTATTGAGTTGTATTTTTTTTTCATTGAATTTGTGTTGTGCATTTTTACCCTGAACTTAACAGGTAAAGTATAATCTAAAGTGTGAGGTGCAATCTTTTGACTCTGAACTTGTGGTGTGCAATTGTTAAACCCTGAAACTGTGAGGAGCAATCCTTTTACCCTGAATTTGTGTGAAGTAACCTTTTGACCCTGAACTTACGAGGTGTTATCTTTTGACCTAGAACTTGTGAGGTGCAATATTTCGACTTTGAACTTGTGATGTGCAATTCTTTGACCTTGAACTTGCGATGTGCAATCCTTTGTCCTTTAACTTGTGAGGTGTAATCCTTTGACCCTGATTTTGTGAAATACAATCTTTTGACCTTGAACTTGTTAGGTGTAATCCTTTGACCTTGAACTTGTGAGGTGCAATATTTTGCCTTTGAACTTGTGAGGTGCAGTCTTAAGAGACTAAACTGAGGCGCAATCTTTTGACCCTGTGAACTTGGGAGGTATAATGTTTTGACTATGAACTATGAACTAGTGCTGTCTTTTGACCTTGAACTTGTGGGGTGCAAGCCTTTGACCTTGGACTTGTGAGGTGCAATCTTTTTAATGTTAACTTGTGAGGTGCATTCTTTTGACCATGTGAAATTGTGAGGTGCAATCTTTTGACTCTGAATGTGTGAGTTGAAATCCTTTGACCTTGATCTTGTGAGGTGAAATCATTTGACCTTGAACTTATTAGGTACAATCTTTTGACTCTGAACTTATGGGGTGCAATCTTTTGACTCCGAACTTGGGAGGTGCATTCTTTTAACCCTGTAAAATTGTGAGGTGCAATCTTTTGAATCTGAACTTGGGAGGTGCAATCTTTTGACCTTAAGCTTGTGTGGTGATATCTTTTGACTCTGACCTGTGAGGTGCAAGCCTTTGTCCTTGAACTTCTTATGAGGTGCAATCTTTTGACTCTGGAATTGTAAGGTGCAATCTTTTGAAACTGAACTATTGAGTTGTATTTTTTTTTCATTGAATTTGTGTTGTGCATTTTTACCCTGAACTTAACAGGTAAAGTATAATCTAAAGTGTGAGGTGCAATCTTTTGACTCTGAACTTGTGGTGTGCAATTGTTAAACCCTGAAACTGTGAGGAGCAATCCTTTTACCCTGAATTTGTGTGAAGTAACCTTTTGACCCTGAACTTACAAGGTGTTATCTTTTGACCTAGAACTTGTGAGGTGCAATATTTCGACTTTGAACTTGTGATGTGCAATTCTTTGACCTTGAACTTGTGATGTGCAATCCTTTGACCTTTAACTTGTGAGGTGTAATCCTTTGACCCTGATTTTGTGAAACTTGTTAGGTGTAATCCTTTGACCTTGAACTTGTGAGGTGTAATCTTTTGACTTGGAACTTATGAGGTATAATCATTTTACCTTGAACTTCTGACGTATATATTTTGATACAAAGACAAAACATGAAGTCTTTTTAACAAAATTTTCTTTGTTTTTCAGCAATTTAAACAGAAGCATCATTGAGCAGAACTCTGCTGAAAATACAGCGACAAAAAAAACAATCTTTATAACAGTCTGTAAACATTTTGTATAAACAATCTTTATAATAGCCTGTAATTACAGACAAGCAAAATCAACCACATACCAAAAGATCATTTCTGGTTCAAACAAATACATTTAACTTAATTAAAAAGATTTATTTTGATAAGAAAACATTTTGGAAATTTGTTGAGATCATTTTTGGTTCAAACACACTTAACTTAATTAAATGATTTATTTGATAGAAAAACATTTCCGAAATTTGCTCAGAGATCATGTGACATAATACAGATGTAAATGTCTGAAAGAATTAATTATCAGACAAGAGATCCCAGAGGGATCTTGGCGCCCACCAAAGAATGATCTATGTCTGACAATGGAAAGAGGGATCTTTTCCCTGCTTTTCAAACTTTTTCAAACACACAACATAAAAAATTTGAGACAGATCGCTATAGTACTTTCTAAGAAATAGTGGTAACAAACTTCAACAATGAAATCTAAGATGGCGGCCGGTTGGCCATCTTGTTTACCGATCAGTCCCGAAAGGCATTATGCATCAGTCCTAAAAGGTACTATGCACAACTAGGGTACAAGGGGAACCTACACATAAAATTTGAGAAAGATCCGGATCCTTCAGTACTTTCTGAGAAATAGCGGTAACAAACTTTAACAATCAAAATCCAATATGGCCGTCGGTCGGCCATCTTGTTTACCGATCGGTCCCAAATAACAATATGCACAACTAGGGTCCTTGGGGAACCTACATATGAAATTTGAGAAAGATCCGGATACCTTCAGTACTTTTTGAGAAATAGCGGTAACAAACTTTAACTGTCAAAATCCAAGATGGCCACCTGTCAGCCATCTTGTTCACTGATCGGTCCCAAAATGCAATATGCACAACTAGGGTCCTAGGGGAACCTGTATATGAAATTTGAGAAAGATCCCTTCAGCACTTTTTGAGAAATAGCGGTAACAAACTTTAACTATCAAAATTCAAGATGGCCGCCTGTCGGCCATCTTGTTGACCGATCGGTCCCAAAATGCAATATGCACAACTAGGGTCCTAGGGGAACCTACATATGAAATTTGAGAAAGATCCCTTCAGTACTTTCTGAGAAATAGCGGTAACAAACTTTAATTATCAAAATCCAAGAAGGCCACCTGTCGGCCATCTTGTTGACCGATCGGTCCCAAAATGCAATATGCACAACTAGGGTCCTAGGGGAACCTATATATGACATTTGAGAAAGATCCCTTCAGCACTTTTTGAGAAATAGCAGTAACAAACTTTAACTATCAAAATCCAACAGACCACGGATGAAAGGCGATTTGAATAGCCCACCATCTGATGATGGTGGGCTAAAAATGTAGAAATATTTAGGAAAACAACATTACAATATCATGTGGAACAATTGGAGACATATTAGGATATGTGGCGCCTCCATGTGTCAAAGGAGAGACTACAAAGATTTACATTAGACATGTATATGTGAAGAAAGGAAACCAGGCATGCTTAATCATGACCTTGAGTTAAGATTTCAAATGTTGACCTTGACCTTTCCACATATGTTTCACAGTCATGGGGAGAAGCCTTCAACATTGAAGAAAGCAGCAGTGCCATGTTACATATTAATGTGACATAAACCATCACACATTCATACGACACGATAGCGAGACCATTCTCAGCTCCATTTTTTTACCTATAACGACACATTGATTATTATATAATGAGATTTCTTATTAGCGTGTGATAGGAGGTATTGTTTGAGATTTCATGAGTCTAACCAGGACTTGATTTTAATTTGGAATATTTACAGTCAGTGGTGAATTGATAGTATAAACCCCGTTGATTTCAACCAAAGGCTACTCAACTTTATTTCTCGATAAATTGAGTATGTCACGCGTAACTTGGAGCTGCGCAGATGAATTTATGATGGTCCAAATCAGAAACTTTTGGGTGTTTTCAGTACCGAACGTACGTTCCATGAACATGTACATGTATCAAAATAGGTTTGAACACATGTACACGTACATGTGTAAATACAAATGTAGAAAAGTTACATTGTTTATGTTACTTCCGTACCTCTTTGAGCAATGCTTCCGTGTGTATGATAAATAAACAATGTTGTACAGTTTTGCACATTCCGATGACGTCCCAATGTTTACATGTTGTGTGTCGGTGAGTCTGTGTTGTTCGCTACAATATGTAGATCTACATCCTATTTGTATTTTTAACATCTTTTGTTGTACGCAAATGGATAAGATATGTCAGGACAATTTTAAACATCAGTCTTTGAGTTGGATACGTTAAACCAAAACGACCTAGCACAACAATGCATTTTTGTTCACCTTGGGGAACAGAGAAGTCCTGTACGTTATCTACTGTGAATCGGCAAGAGTAGGCCTTACATACACAATGTACGTTTGGGTGTTTCGAAATATCAATGAAACGGAATCCTACAATTGTAGCTTTACATCACTTGTAATAGATATCTGTAATATTTATTGAAGTGTTTGAAACAACAATATAAATATAAGCTAACATTTTGAGATCGGTAAACATTTACAGTAGTGGGCCTACCTGTGTTTGTACATGTTCCTCGAAACGATGTCCGATACATTTGAAAATCTCCAAAATCCGGAAATAATGACATGGAACTATGTTAACATCCGTGTATTCAAGAAATTTCAAACGTCAACTGATTAAGTAGAACTCAAGTAATCACAAAATTGAAGAAACTCTGTTTGTCACACCTCCTTGACACTTGCGGTTTGAATCGGACGCCGCGTCACATCTACGTTAAATATCCTGCCATGTTATGAATTGTGTAAGCGTGTGTAATCAAACGAAGGAAAAGATTAAAACCAAACTGCTTTGCACCATGGTGTTTTTAACAACAGATAAATAAAACGATTTATAGTTCCATACCGGAAAACCCCCAGATATATGCTTCATCAGATGGAACTCATTTTATTTGTATGTTCATTGATAAATTGGCGGGAATTTTCGCCACTTCGATTGGCTGTTCCGAATGCCTGTCAGAACCAAATGATATAATTCAATTTACCGTATTTTCCCTAATGAGGGCGCCGGGCGCGGGTAAATGGCCTAGGGGGGCGCCGTTATTTGAGACCATTTTTAGATGTTTTTTTCTGAAACAGACTATAGTCATCTTGCTTTTAGTTTCGTATTTTTCTGAAACTTACTATAGCCAAATTACGTTTTGAAGTCAAGTAAGTATTGAAATTACATAATTATGAAGAAATGTTTGCACCAGAAGTATTAAACATTGTTTAAATATGTATGTTTCACGGAATTTTGGCATTTTATGCTAGCCTGTTTGTTTACCATGCGTACACAAAATGGCGGACGGTGCTTTCGATCGCTACTTTCGTTTTGTGGCAGATGGGAAATACCGACAAGAGCACACAATTAAATGCTTAAAAATGATAACATGCCTGTTATTTAGTAACCTTTATCATAGACATACAGTAAGTATTCATAAAACCTGTATAGACATCGCTAAAATGTTGTTGCCAGTTAGTCTTCATCCATACACGTGTGTGGGGCATTCAAGTGACACGTTTTGTTTTGAACATGGAATTCTCGCTGTTTCTATGTGTAAACACTTGGCAAAGATGTCCTAAGTTACCCAGTGCAATACATTTATAGCTGATCGGATATCTGTTAAGCATCAGATTGATGTGAAACAGTATTTTATTAGCGTCTGCAAAGACAAATCGTCACAATCTGGCACAAAAATTGTATGAAATTAGCTGATTTTTTTCAGCAAAAAACGTGGGGGCGCCCTTATTAGAGGAGGCGCTCTTAATAGGGAAAATACGGTAAGTCTTATAAACGCAATAAACACTATTAAGGGTTAATTTTGAGCTATGAAAATGATAGTTAAGACTTTAAACATAAGGATTAAAGTCTCTTTCTGGTGGTTCTATCGATGGATAAAGTTGAGTAGGGTATTGATATTTGTTTCATAGGGTATTGATATTTGTTTCATGGACTGCAAAGCGGTCCATTCCAAATATTGATACCCTACTTAACTTTATCCTGCGATAGAACCACCAAAAAGAGACTTTAATCCTTAAATAAAGTCAAATATTACATGTTATCTTCTAATGGTTATGCCACGCCCCTCTGTGAAGGAAAAACATATATCTGTACTTAGTGGTATCCATGGTTACCATGTGTACAGGTCGAAGGTCACAATACAGGTGATTATTATTCTGATTATATACTTCATGCTATTGTAGTTACTACAACCGTAAAGCTAATGGTGAACTAATTTCAGATCATTATGGCAAATTAAAAATAGGATTTATCATATGACAGACATCAAGACAGACAGAGTAATTCCAGTTTATATCCCCAACTTTTTTTTTACATTTTTACAGGGGTTAAGTGGTGCAAGTATACAATGATAGTGATACACATTGCCGAGTAATGATATGGCAATTAAGGCTTAGAAGAGTTACCTGAAGAAACCTGTCATTTTGTCATTAACAGGTAAATACCAAACTTGGCATCAGTATCCAGTGAGCAGGTGATGATACACTATAATAGAGTTCCCTGCAGTAAAACGCTCACAAAGTAAAGAGAGAGGTAGAACACCATTTGGCAAGATTCCTTTTAAATAAGCCTGAGCCTTTATACTGAACAATAAATTCTGACTAGATCAGCACTTTATGCATATCTGAGACTAAAATATCAAAGGTTCTTTAATGTAGTTTTACAAATCTGTCTGTACAATATCTGTCTGCATATCGTACCATTGTATTACCAATAGTGTACTTAACCCTGCACGGTGTAACATGTTATACAAACATTTCCTCAGGTAGCAACTGGGGCTGCATTTAGCCTTCTTAATGCGTCTTAAAAGTCGCTCAAGTCTGATTTTACAGGTCAATTAGTTCAGACATCCAAATTATAAGTTTGAGACGACAATAATTAGCTGCCTAAAAATAATTAACTCATGAAAGACTATGCAAGTAAAATTTTGCTTTCTCTTCAGAAATTTATTTTATATTATACAAAGTAGAGAAAAATATTTGTTAATCAGCTTTTTACTTCTGGTAACAGCTTTTTCAGGAGAGGTCCAATATGTAGTAGTCTGTGTCTAATAAACACATAGAGGATCTGTCTCTACAGCCTCCATAGCTTCATGAACAGATATGAAAGTCTGTCAGAAAGAAAATATTTTACTGCTTTTAGTATCTTCAACGGACAACCCTATTGTGATCTTTGCTTAATGGACTGGTCTAGTCTTGCATTTAGAAGAGTCTACATGTATCTTCAGGGGTGAAAGAGCTAAATGCTGCAAGCTGGAGCTGGGAAAGGCTTCCTCAATGGTATAAAGATAATTTTCAGCTTAATAAAGGTAAATTAATTCAGGGGAACTAGGTACATTATTTTCATCAAGCAGGAAACTGAAGGACAAAGCTTGTCACATAACAAACAATTCCTGGTTCAATCATCCTGCTGAAGTACATCCAAGACAATATAGGCATCAAGTATACTACTATAACTGTTGAAAATGATTGACGTAAAAGATATAGTTACATTAATCTTTCAAAAACCAATTGAAGTTTTCCTTTCTGCTACCTGTATCAATTCCATGTGAAATCTAAACCGACAAAAAAAGAAAGGATAAGAAAACCTGTGATGAATGAATCTGTCATCCCTATTGTATGATATGTAACACCAACTGGAGTGGGTAACAGAAGAGCAGTTGACCTTGGAGGTAGGATGACCTTGGGTGTACCTTACAGGTGTTACGATAGAGAGATAAGGACATCAATCCTTACCACGATGTCCCTGGTAGGCAGTTCAGGGCACGATGTGGAGCAGAAGCGGCTTGGACAGCCTGATGCACAATCAAAGATTTAAATTGACACAAGACACATGAACATGGTAATAAATATGACAAAACTTATATAAGTCATTAACAGGTTTCTAGTCAATGCAGGAAACAACTGTTTGATAATATCAGTGCTTTGACCCGAGTAATAGACATGTGAAATGTACTTTTAAGTACAATCCAGGCCATTCACCTACCTGCAGAATGTACCAATCTCAAGTTTCCAGAATTGCAAATAAGTCAACAATTCTGAATTTCCATCCATTTATCAAAATGCAGAAACATGCTTGGGCTTATTTTCATGAAAAGCATTTGTGCATTCTTGTGTGGCAGTTTGATCCCACAATTTAAGAAGAGTTATTGCCCTTTGTATTTTTATCATTTTAATCTTGTCTTGAGATCACATTAAGCAGTGACAAATCTGTCTAAGACGTGTAAGGTTTTATAATCATGAGGTGATCAGCAGCTTTTGGTTGTGGATATTTTAATGATTCATTGCTGGCTGTGGGATTTGATATTTTAATCTTGGCCTTTGATCTTGTTTTTCCACATAAAATGGATTGCTTTTTGACTTGATAAACTTTAAGGACTGTGAAACTTCATCAGCATTGGAAGGAACAATATCTACAGGTCTGTTTCTAAAGTCTTAGACATTTTTTAAAATAAAATTCAAAGAACGTAAAAACATAGATATGTGATAAGATTTAAGTCATTAAAATGAAAATTTAACTACAGCTGATTAAGTTAAGTCCATAAGCCATTAGATCGGTAAAAATCATGACAGGTAATCTGAGAACATGAAGTTTAAAGCAAAAACAACAAAGGGCTATAACTCTTGAAAATAAAAATTCAGAATACCCTCACAAACTTTAAAAATATGATAAATAATGAAACCCTGAACTCCAAAAATATGATTTGAACATAAATGATGAAATGCTGAGGCAATGTATAATAAGCCTATTTAGAATGAAACGGCAATATATATTTTTATCATTCTTTATCAATTTTTCTTTTCTTTTCAAAAAAGCAACTCTATAAGATAGCCTTTTTGACACGATTACCAATTTCAAAGAGACAGCTGAAATAAGAAGATTGTTATATCAAAAACCTACTGACAAAAAAAACAACCGTGATATTCTTTTCAAAATGTGAAGGCTATATAACGCTATAGTATGAAAATTATGATTCATAAATATAATAGTTAATGATCATTTATCTTCTTTGAAAAGAAAATGCACAGACACTACAAAAGAAGAAAAGATTATATGTGCAGTCTTACAAATAAAATCATTGATGTGGCCAAAAAGTTGTTTCTTAGCCAGCAAAAATTTCAATTTATGATAATAAAACGGTAGAATATGTGACATTGGCCTATACAGTCTTCCTAGTGAATAATGTCCCTGGCCAAGACAGGAATCTCGGCCCCCTACCTAGCTTAAGCCTACAGAAATATGTACACTATCACACAATAATATTTATCTGTATGTAAAGTTAAACTCCATAAAAGTTAAACCATCATCAGAAGTATAAAAATAAATTCAAGGGTCTTTATTTACATTGTATACACAACCAAGAAGTGCTCACATTCTTCTGGAAATAATTCAAGACTTGCATGTTCACATGTAGGATCTGAGTTTTAAAGAGGTTGGGTACAATTCTGTCAAATAATAAGAAAAAACAATAGTAAAACATGTTTATAACCAACAATTTTACAATAGATTCATGGTTATAACATAGTAATTATCATTCCCAGTCGAGGTTCCTGTAAGATGCCTGTAACATGTGTATAACAAACTATTCTTAAAATAAAGTAATTGTTCTGGTACCAGGTAGAGGTTTGATAAAGCTATATTGTTCTGGTACCAGGTGGATGTTTGATAAAGCCATATTGTTCTGGTACCAGGTAGAGGTTTGTTAAAGCCATATTGTTCTGGTACCAGGTAGAGGTTTGTTAAAGCCATATTGTTCTGGTACCAGGTAGAGGTTTGTTAAAGCCATATCGTTCTGGTTTACCAGGTAGAGGTTTGTTAAAGCCATATTGTTCTGGTACCAGGTAGAGGTTTGTTAAAGCCATATTGTTCTGGTACCAGGTAGAGGTTTTGATAAAAGCCATATTGTTCTGGTACCAGGTAGAGGTTTGATAAAGCCATATTGTTCTGGTACCAGGTAGAGGTTTGATAAAGCCATATTGTTCTGGTACCAGGTAGAGGTTTGTTATAAAGCCATATTGTTCTGGTACCAGGTAGAGGTTTGTTAAAGCCATATTGTTCTGGTACCAGGTAGAGGTTTGATAAAGCCATATTGTTCTGGTACCAGGTAGAGGTTTGATAAAGCCATATTGTTCTGGTACCAGGTAGAGGTTTGATAAAGCCATATTGTTCTGGTACCAGGTAGAGGTTTGATAAAGCCATATTGTTCTGGTACCAGGTAGAGGTTTGTTAAAGCCATATTGTTCTGGTACCAGGTAGAGGTTTGATAAAGCCATATTGTTCTGGTACCAGGTAGAGGTTTGATAAAGCCATATTGTTCTGGTACCAGGTAGAGGTTTGATAAAGCCATATTGTTTCTGGTACCAGGTAGAGGTTTGTTAAAGCCATATTGTTCTGGTACCAGG
Source organism: Argopecten irradians (assembly GCF_041381155.1). NCBI lineage: Eukaryota > Metazoa > Mollusca > Bivalvia > Pectinida > Pectinidae > Argopecten > Argopecten irradians. The sequence continues at coordinate 47,965,867 of NC_091135.1, read as the reverse complement.
TAGAGGTTTGTTAAAGCCATATTGTTCTGGGTACCAGGTAGAGGTTTGATAAAGCCATATTGTTCTGGTACCAGGTAGAGGTTTGTTAAAGCCATATTGTTCTGGTACCAGGTAGGGGTTTGTTAAAGCCATATTGTTCTGGTACTAGGTAGAGGTTTGTTAAAGCCATATTGTTTGTGGTACTGGTACAGGTAGAGGTTTGTTAAAGCCATATTGTTCTGGTACCAGGTAGAGGTTTGATAAAGCCATATTGTTCTGGTACTAGGTAGAGGTTTGATAAAGCCATATTGTTCTGGTACCAGGTAGAGGTTTGTTAAAGCCATATTGTTCTGGTACCAGGTAGAGGTTTGTTAAAGCCATATTGTTCTGGTACTAGGTAGAGGTTTGATAAAGCCATATTGTTCTGGTACCAGGTAGAGGTTTGATAAAGCCATATTGTTCTGGTACCAGGTAGAGGTTTGTTAAAGCCATATTGTTCTGGTACCAGGTAGAGGTTTGATAAAGCCATATTGTTCTGGTACCAGGTAGAGGTTTGTTAAAGCCATATTGTTCTGGTACCAGGTAGAGGTTGTTAAAGCCATATTGTTCTGGTACCAGGTAGAGGTTTGTTAAAGCCATATTGTTCTGGTACCAGGTAGAGGTTTGATAAAGCCATATTGTTCTGGTACCAGGTAGAGGTTTGATAAAGCCATATTGTTCTGGTACCAGGTAGAGGTTTGATAAAGCCATATTGTTCTGGTACCAGGTAGAGGTTTGTTAAAGCCATATTGTTCTGGTACCAGGTAGAGGTTTGATAAAGCCATATTGTTCTGGTACCAGGTAGAGGTTTGATAAAGCCATATTGTTCTGGTACCAGGTAGAGGTTTGTTAAAGCCATATTGTTCTGGTACCAGGTAGAGGTTTGATAAAGCCATATTTTGTTTCTGGGTACCAGGTAGAGGTTTGTTAAAGCCATATTGTTCTGGTACCAGGTAGAGGTTTGTTAAAGCCATATTGTTCTGGTACCAGGTAGAGGTTTGTTAAAGCCATATTGTTCTGGTACCAGGTAGAGGTTTGTTAAAGCCATATTGTTCTGGTACCAGGTAGAGGTTTTGTTAAAGCCATATTGTTCTGGTACCAGGTAGAGGTTTGTTAAAGCCATATTGTTCTGGTACCAGGTAGAGGTTTGTTAAAGCCATATTGTTCTGGTACCAGGTAGAGGTTTGTTAAAGCCATATTGTTCTGGTACCAGGTAGAGGTTTTGTTAAAGCCATATTGTTCTGGTACCAGGTAGAGGTTTGTTAAAGCCATATTGTTCTGGTACCAGGTAGAGGTTTGTTAAAGCCATATTGTTCTGGTACCAGGTAGAGGTTTGTTAAAGCCATATTGTTCTGGTACCAGGTAGGTTTGTTAAAGCCATATTGTTCTGGTACCAGGTAGAGGTTTGTTAAAGCCATATTGTTCTGGTACCAGGTAGAGGTTTGTTAAAGCCATATTGTTCTGGTACCAGGTAGAGGTTTGTTAAAGCCATATTGTTCTGGTACATAGGTAGAGGGTTTGTTTAAAGCCATATTGTTCTGGTACCAGGTAGAGGTTTGTTAAAGCCATATTGTTCTGGTACCAGGTAGAGGTTTGTTAAAGCCATATTGTTCTGGTACCAGGTAGAGGTTTGTTAAAGCCATATTGTTCTGGTACCAGGTAGAGGTTTGTTAAAGCCATATTGTTCTGGTACCAGGTAGAGGTTTGTTAAAGCCATATTGTTCTGGTACCTAGGTAGAGGTTTGTTAAAGCCATATTGTTCTGGTACCAGGTAGAGGTTTGTTAAAGCCATATTGTTCTGGTACCAGGTAGAGGTTTGTTAAAGCCATATTGTTCTGGTACCAGGTAGAGGTTTGTTAAAGCCATATTGTTCTGGTACAGGTAGAGGTTTGTTAAAGCCATATTGTTCTGGTACCAGGTAGAGGTTTGTTAAAGCCATATTGTTCTGGTACCAGGTAGAGGTTTGATAAAGCCATATTGTTCTGGTACCAGGTAGAGGTTTGTTAAAGCCATATTGTTCTGGTACCAGGTAGAGGTTTTGTTAAAGCCATATTGTTCTGGTACCAGGTAGAGGTTTGATAAAGCCATATTGTTCTGGTACCAGGTAGGGGTTTGTTAAAGCCATATTGTTCTGGTACCAGGTAGAGGTTTGTTAAAGCCATATTGTTCTGGTACCAGGTAGAGGTTTGTTAAAGCCATATTGTTCTGGTACCAGGTAGAGGTTTGATAAAGCCATATTGTTCTGGTACCAGGTAGAGGTTTGTTAAAGCCATATTGTTCTGGTACCAGGTAGAGGTTTGTTAAAGCCATATTGTTCTGGTACCAGGTAGAGGTTTGATAAAGCCATATTGTTCTGGTACCAGGTAGAGGTTTGATAAAGCCATATTGTTCTGGTACCAGGTAGAGGTTTGATAAAGCCATATTGTTCTGGTACCAGGTAGAGGTTTGTTAAAGCCATATTGTTCTGGTACAGGTAGGTTTTGATAAAGCCATATTGTTCTGGTACAGGTAGGGTTTGTTAAAGCCATATTGTTCTGGTACCAGGTAGAGGTTTGTTAAAGCCATATTGTTCTGGTACCAGGTAGAGGTTTTGATAAAGCCATATTGTTCTGGTACCAGGTAGAGGTTTGTTAAAGCCATATTGTTCTGGTACCAGGTAGAGGTTTGATAAAGCCATATTGTTCTGGTACCAGGTAGAGGTTTGATAAAGCCATATTGTTCTGGTACCAGGTAGAGGTTTGATAAAGCCATATTGTTCTGGTACCAGGTAGAGGTTTGTTAAAGCCATATTGTTCTGGTACCAGGTAGAGGTTTGATAAAGCCATATTGTTCTGGTACCAGGTAGAGGTTTGATAAAGCCATATTGTTCTGGTACCAGGTAGAGGTTTGTTAAAGCCATATTGTTCTGGTACCAGGTAGAGGTTTGATAAAGCTATATTGTTCTGGTACCAGGTGGATGTTTGTTAAAGCTATATTGTTCTGGTACCAGGTAGAGGTTTGTTAAAGCCATATTGTTCTGGTACCAGGTAGAGGTTTGTTAAAGCCATATTGTTCTGGTACCAGGTAGAGGTTTGTTAAAGCCATATTGTTCTGGTACAGGTAGAGGTTTGTTAAGCCATATTGTTCTGTACCAGGTAGAGGTTTGTTAAAGCCATATTGTTCTGGTACCAGGTAGAGGTTTGTTAAAGCCATATTGTTCTGGTACCAGGTAGAGGTTTGTTAAAGCCATATTGTTCTACCAGGTAAAGCATATGTTCTGGTACCAGGTAGAGGTTTGTTAAAGCCATATTGTTCTGGTACCAGGTAGAGGTTTGTTAAAGCCATATTGTTCTGGTACCAGGTAGAGGTTTGTTAAAAGCCATATTGTTCTGGTACCAGGTAGAGGTTTGTTAAAGCCATATTGTTCTGGTACCAGGTAGAGGTTTGATAAAGCCATATTGTTCTGGTACCAGGTAGAGAGGTTTGTTAAAGCCATATTGTTCTGGTACCAGGTAGAGGTTTGTTAAAGCCATATTGTTCTGGTACCAGGTAGAGGTTTGTTAAAGCCATATTGTTCTGGTACCAGGTAGAGGTTTGTTAAAAGCCATATTGTTCTGGTACCAGGTAGGAGGTTTGTTAAAGCCATATTGTTCTGGTACCAGGTAGAGGTTTGTTAAAGCCATATTGTTCTGGTACCAGGTAGAGGTTTGATAAAGCCATATTGTTCTGGTACCAGGTAGAGGTTTGTTAAAGCCATATTGTTCTGGTACCAGGTAGAGGTTTGTTAAAGCCATATTGTTCTGGTACAGGTAGAGGTTTTGTTAAAGCCATATTGTTCTGGTACCAGGTAGAGGTTTGTTAAAGCCATATTGTTCTGGTACCAGGTAGAGGTTTGTTAAAGCCATATTGTTCTGGTACCAGGTAGAGGTTTGTTAAAGCCATATTGTTCTGGTACCAGGTAGAGGTTTGTTAAAGCCATATTGTTCTGGTACTAGGTAGAGGTTTGTTAAAGCCATATTGTTCTGGTACCAGGTAGAGTTTGTAAAGCCATTTGTTGTACCAGGTAAAAGCCATATTGTTCTGGTACCAGGTAGAGGTTTGTTAAAAGCCATATTGTTCTGGTACCAGGTAGAGGTTTGTTAAAGCCATATTGTTCTGGTACCAGGTAGAGGTTTGTTAAAGCCATATTGTTCTGGTACCAGGTAGAGGTTTGTTAAAGCCATATTGTTCTGGTACCAGGTAGAGGTTTGTTAAAGCCATATTGTTCTGGTACCAGGTAGAGGTTTGTTAAAGCCATATTGTTCTGGTACCAGGTAGAGGTTTGTTAAAGCCATATTGTTCTGGTACTAGGTAGAGGTTTGTTAAAGCCATATTGTTCTGGTACCAGGTAGAGGTTTGTTAAAGCCATATTGTTCTGGTACCAGGTAGAGGTTTGTTAAAGCCATATTGTTCTGGTACCAGGTAGAGGTTTGTTAAAGCCATATTGTTCTGGTACCAGGTAGAGGTTTGTTAAAGCCATATTGTTCTGGTACCAGGTAGAGGTTTGTTAAAGCCATATTGTTCTGGTACCAGGTAGAGGTTTGTTAAAGCCATATTGTTCTGGTACCAGGTAGAGGTTTGTTAAAGCCATATTGTTCTGGTACCAGGTAGAGGTTTGTTAAAGCCATATTGTTCTGGTACCAGGTAGAGGTTTGTTAAAGCCATATTGTTCTGGTACCAGGTAGAGGTTTGTTAAAGCCATATTGTTCTGGTACCAGGTAGAGGTTTGTTAAAGCCATATTGTTCTGGTACCAGGTAGAGGTTTGTTAAAGCTATATTGTTCTGGTACCAGGTAGAGGTTTGTTAAAGCCATATTGTTCTGGTACCAGGTAGAGGTTTGTTAAAGCCATATTGTTCTGGTACCAGGTAGAGGTTTGTTAAAGCCATATTGTTCTGGTACCAGGTAGAGGTTTGTTAAAGCCATATTGTTCTGGTACCTAGGTAGAGGTTTGTTAAAGCCATATTGTTCTGGTACCAGGTAGAGGTTTGTTAAAGCCATATTGTTCTGGTACCAGGTAGAGGTTTGTTAAAGCCATATTGTTCTGGTACCAGGTAGAGGTTTGTTAAAGCCATATTGTTCTGGTACCAGGTAGAGGTTTGTTAAAGCCATATTGTTCTGGTACCAGGTAGAGGTTTGTTAAAGCCATATTGTTCTGGTACCAGGTAGAGGTTTGTTAAAGCCATATTGTTCTGGTACCAGGTAGAGGTTTGTTAAAGCCATATTGTTCTGGTACCAGGTAGAGGTTTGTTAAAGCCATATTGTTCTGGTACCAGGTAGAGGTTTGTTAAAGCCATATTGTTCTGGTACCAGGTAGAGGTTTGTTAAAGCCATATTGTTCTGGTACCAGGTAGGGGTTTGTTAAAGCCATATTGTTCTGGTACCAGGTAGAGGTTTGTTAAAGCCATATTGTTCTGGTACCAGGTAGGGGTTTGTTAAAGCCATATTGTTCTGGTACCAGGTAGAGGTTTGATAAAGCCATATTTGTTCTGGTACCAGGTAGAGGTTTGTTAAAGCCATATTGTTCTGGTACCAGGTAGAGGTTTGTTAAAGCCATATTGTTCTGGTACCAGGTAGAGGTTTGTTAAAGCCATATTGTTCTGGTACCAGGTAGAGGTTTGTTAAAGCCATATTGTTCTGGTACCAGGTAGAGGTTTGATAAAGCCATATTGTTCTGGTACCAGGTAGAGGTTTGTTAAAGCCATATTGTTCTGGATGATTCTGGTACCAGGTAGAGGTTTGTTAAAGCCATATTGTTCTGGTACCAGGTAGAGGTTTGTTAAAGCTATATTGTTCTGGTACCAGGTAGAGGTTTGTTAAAGCCATATTGTTCTGGTACCAGGTAGAGGTTTGTTAAAGCTATATTGTTCTGGTACCAGGTAGAGGTTTGTTAAAGCCATATTGTTCTGGTACTAGGTAGAGGTTTGTTAAAGCCATATTGTTCTGGTACCAGGTAGAGGTTTGTTAAAGCCATATTGTTCTGGTATATTGTTCTGGTACCAGGTGGATGTTTGATAAAGCTATATTGTTCTATAAATGAAACTCTTAATAATAAAAATAAGCAAACTGTAATTGATATTTCCCAATTCTAACTTAGGATGAACATAAAATTATTAATTTTGGTAGTTATGAATGCTGGTAAAAAAACACCAAATTACATATGACAATTAATTGTGACTGCTACTTAAGGACAGGTTGATATGTACCAATACAGTACATCAGAACCAAAAATTCCCCATACAGACATTTAGATTTTCATCACAGAACCTCTTTATCATTAGAATCACTTTATATCACTTCTAAATTTGGTGTCTCTTGAAGGACAGATTCAAGTAAAAAATATAATATTTTCTCCATTTTCCTCATCATGATTACATAACTTCAAAATCTGTAATTTACATGTGTCAATGTCTTTTCAAACTAAACTCACATCTTGTTTGGAAGAAAGAAAATTGAAAGTAATGGATACCGGTAGTAGAAGAGTAAAACAAGAGGCCCAAGAGGCCTTGATGGTCACCTGAGTGCTGCTACAGAAAGAGCACTGCAAAGTTGGTTCAAATCTGTAAAAGGTATTTACGAATCAGAATAAACTTTAAAGTTGGACCTTCATATTAGAATTTTTATTTTTTGTTTTTCAGTCAGTCAGTGTCAGTGATTTTATAAATTTCACTTTTTAATCTATGAAGAGTATTTGGTTCCATCAAACCTTTGAATTCAGAAGAAGATTTTTGAAATTTAAGCCATTTTGACCCCGCCCTTCTGGTCCCTGGGAGTCAGCCAGGACCAATATGATATGGTGTTAAAATGCTATTTCAGGCTAATAATTCTAACCCAATTTGACTCATTTCCTGTTAAAACTAAGCAAATAATGTTCATAAATGTATTTTCCTATACAAACTATAATAAATTTGACCCCCTCCCCAGGGGAAAGTCTGAGATCCCAGAACCATGAAATTCACAATTTCTGTAAAGGGCCTTATGACCTTCCAATCAATGAAGAGTATCTGGTTCTATCAAATCTGTGAATTCAGAAGAAGATTTTTGAAGTTTTAGGCTATTTGACCCTTTTTGGTTCCGCCCCTAAGGCCCCTTGGGGTTGGCCAGGACCGATATGGATATGACGATAATGCTATCTCGGGCTAAAAATTCTAACCCAGTTTGACTAATTTCCTATGAAAAATAAGCAAATAACATTCATAAATGTGTTTTTCCTATAAAAACTATAGTAAACTTGACCCCCTCCCCAGGGGGAAACATGAAACCCCAGGGTCATATAATTCACATTTTTTGTAAAGGACCTTAAGACCTCTCCATCTATGAAGAGTATTTGATTCTACCAGTTCCAGAATTTCAGATGAAGATTTTTGAAGTTTTAGCCTATTTGACCCATTTTGGCCCCGCCCCCTAAGGCCCCTGGGAGTCAGTCATGGAAAATTTGTTAATAGGATTCAATGGCCATTTCATAGGAATAATTCTGACAACAATTGACTAATTTTCTTTAATAAATGACCAAATAATGCTCCAAAATGTGTTTTCCCTATATAAACTATAGTAAACTTCACCCCCTTCCCAGGGGGAAACCTGAGACCCCAGAGTCATATAATTCACACTTTCTGTAGAGGGCCTTGAGACCTTTCAATCTATGAAGAGTATTTGATTCAGCCATTTCTGGAATTTCAGAAGAATATTTCTGAAGTTTTAGCCTATTTGACCCCTTTTTGCCCCACCCCTCAGGCTCCTCGGGGGGGGGGGGGGGGGGGGGGGGGGGGGGGGGGCTGGGATCATATAATTCACAATTTTGGTTGACCTTTGGCTATGGAAGGTGACCTAATAAACAAAGCAAAGACTGAAAAAAGGATTTTACAATGATGGTTTTTTCATTGGAATAACCAGGAGTTTTGTAAGTCATATTTTACGTAGGCTATAAAACAATTACCAATTATTTTCTAGATTAATGTTGTAAAATATGGTTAAATGTCACCAATTGCATAATTCTGTAAATTCTCTTCATAATATGAATTTGGCCACAAATATGTAACTAAATATCAATAGGATAATGTTGTAAATTTCATCATGATATGAGTTTGGCCATAAATATGTAACTAAATATCAATTACATTAATTCCACACCATTTTTATCAGCATGTTTTACAGTTCTAAATGCAGAAAATGATAAGAATCCTTATGATTGGTTCATGATAATGTGATTCATGTGTCATTGTAAATTAAATCTCATTTACATATCAAATACATATCATCTGAGTATTATTTAAAATGACATCAACAAATGTGGTATTTAGCACCATAAGATTGAGCCAGCGTAATTTATAAATCAGGACACTTGTTTTAACATCTGTACTAACATTTATCTACAAAATGATAGCTCAAGCACAAGTTATAGCTAACAGAACATTTTTTTTCAAAATCATTGACTATAACAAAACCACATTGACCCTTCAAATGTTGAACTAAAGGAAGTCTCCAACTGAAAAATTAACAATAAAACAATAATTTATATACATCTATCAAAAACGCACATATTAAATGTATGTATCAAATCAACACCATCAATTCCTATCTCTCACAAGTCTTAATGTTTTTCTGAGGCTCCCAGCAATAACTACCGTATTTGCATTAATAAGCATCAAGAAAGCACAAGCTAGAGATATCATGATTTTTTTAAAAAAACTTTGGGTGAAAAAGACTTAATTTATTTTAATCCAAACATTAGAGTTTGTTTTAAGTAGATAGCACCAACCATATTCATTAGTCAGCAGAATGTTAACACATTGAACCAAATAACTACCCTCGTCCCTATAACTGCCCTCGTCCCTACAACTGCCCTTGTCCCTATAACTGCCACTCCCCCTTGTTGAGGCCTCGATTTCACTTCCCTCAAATTAAGCCATGTTTTAATGCAGATATGAAAACCATATACTGCACCATAGTATATTAAAAGCCACATGCCTGATTTCAAGTTAAAAAACTCACAGCTTCCACGGGTTTCTTTTTATCTTTTACAAATTGATTTACGACTTACTTTTGTGAAACATTAGTCAAAATTTTGTTGTGTTATGTGCCTTCATTTCACCCCGCCCCCCAATTCTTTTGTGTCCTGTCTGGGCACTTATTGGTTCAAAAACGGTAACTTTAAAAATCTGCTGAAAATGCTAGTTATAGTGATAATGAATTATTAAATTGCATCGTAACGAGATGATGGGTGCTAATTACCATAATATCAATCACTTCAATGAAAGAGGGTCTGTGTTAAATATACATATTGTGATAGCATTTGATAAACATTAATAAATAGGTTATCAGTTCAAATGATGTTAAGGTCAAATGTTAAAGGTCAAAACAGCAGGGTGACCATAATTATAGGAAGCTATAATAACGGCAGTAGTCGTCATATATAACGTCAGCAACGTCAGCGCCAATCAGCCTCCGTCATCACAAACCAGCCTGCGTACCCCGTTATGAGAACTGATACAGCTCAGCAGATACACAGTTATCAGGGTCAAATTGAATTATACCCCACAGTCTATCTCAGCATACCTATTACCTATCGCTACAGTAAACGATGAGAATGTTTATTATTGACATATAAATTACATCGCTTCTACAACTCTAGGATTCCGACATGGCTGAATGTTTGGAGGAGCTATTCCAGGGTGTCTTAGAAGCTCATTCAGGTCCCTCTTTCATGAACATTTCATAGCTTAAGGAAACCCCAATAAAAAATATTGAATCATGAAATTTCCAATTTTTCATAAATTAAGGAATGTTGATGTCCATATGCTTTTAATATGTTAGTTTGTTCATAATTGAGGAAATGAGATAAATGTAAAGCCCTGTCAAAGTTGTTTTGCAGTATGTTTATAGAGTTTAATGTAGGTAAAACATTTTTATTTGATTTAAAGAAATATTTTCAATGAACACCAAATGATATTTTAGGACCGACCATATTTAAGTTGAATAGGAAAACCAGAAAAATGACAGAACTATTGACCCACATTGGCAGTATCTGGCTGTACTGTTCTACCCCTGGGTACAGAGTGGGTGATAGAAAGGCACCAGAGACAGCAGTAGAATCTCAAACACCATGACCAGCTAGGACACGATAGCTGAGAGCTGGAGAGTCTATTGTAAAAAGTCAGGAAAATTTACTCTCCACCGCAGAGAGTCAGTGATAGATTGTCCGATATGTTAACCACTCAGCCTCCACCACTCAGATGTATCTAGGGCTGGAGAAAGGATGGTTTAACCACTTTTACATAGCGACCCTTAGGTCTAATGGTAAAAAGCACTATTTACTCCAGGATAGAGTAGCTGAGAATTGGAAAAGTAAATATTTCTATAAAACTTAACCACTCCACAACCAGGGCCCACCTTATAAGGATAAATTGAAATAAACTTACTCCAAAATGGTCAAGGGCATCACAAGATCACCAATCACTGTTTTTCTTAATTACCAACACATACTCATCTATACTACCTAGCTCCACACACTATTTTACCTTTAATAATATACATTTTTCCTGATGATAATGTATTAGATTCTCACTCCTTATCTGACGTTTTTGCCTGGGTTATCTCCCTTCCGTCATCAAATCACTTACCTAATGACATCAGACGTTTTAAAGCAATTAGTCAGAGTAATTCATCAAAACCATCATATCTATACCTAGCTGAGTGATATACATCGTTTATCTAGTATTACTAAGGGATTGAGATGGAGGATGCATCATGATGATGTACATGGCAGGAATAGTCTTAGGGTCTTATCACTATAGCAGTATGAAGTATTTAATACCATCGTCAATGGTAGTGTGTGGACATTGTGGTATTCTGTTGATGGGGCTGGTACAAAAACATCTCTGTTTTTCTAGACTTAATACTTCTGCTATAGGATAGCCATTCTAGGGTCTTAATAACCCTCACTCTAACACATTCCATTAACATATATAAACTGACCCACTCTCAGGATAGCCATTCTAGGGTCTACCCTCACTCTAACACATTCCATTAACATATATAAACTGACCCACTCTCAGGATAGCCATTCTAGGGTCTACCCTCACTCTAACACATTCCATTAACATATATAAACTGACCCACTCTCAGGATAGCCATTCTAGGGTCTACCCTCACTCTAACACATTCCATTAACATATATAAACTGACCCACTCTCAGGATAGCCATTCTAGGGTCTTAATAACCCTCACTCTAACACATTCCATTAACATATATAAACTGACCCACTCTCAGGATAGCCATTCTAGGGTCTACCCTCACTCTAACACATTCCATTAACATATATAAACTGACCCACTCTCAGGATAGCCATTCTAGGGTCTACCCCCTCACTCTAACACATTCCATTAACATATATAAACTGACCCACTCTCAGGATAGCCATTCTAGGGTCTTAAAACCCTCACTCTAACACATTCCATTAACATATATAAACTGACCCACTCTCAGGATAGCCATTCTAGGGTCTTAATAACCCTCACTCTAACACATTCCATTAACATATATAAACTGACCCACTCTCAGGATAGCCATTCTAGGGTCTTAATAACCCTCACTCTAACACATTCCATTAACATATATAAACTGACCCACTCTCAGGATAGCCATTCTAGGGTCTTAATAACCCTCACTCTAACACATTCCATTAACATATATAAACTGACCCACTCTCAGGATAGCCATTCTAGGGTCTTAATAACCCTCACTCTAACACATTCCATTAACATATATAAACTGACCCACTCTCAGGATAGCCATTCTAGGGTCTTAATAACCCTCACTCTAACACATTCCATTAACATATATAAACTGACCCACTCTCACACTAAGTCATAATGACATGATTTTTTTTACACCTCTTCAAACATGAAGAATCATAATCTAACATTAAGTTATTATGTACAAGAAACCATTACATCATGTCTTAAACATTTTTCAACACTCAATACATTGATTCTGCATTACCTTCTCCGTGCCTTTAATAAACTAACCCCCCCTCCCCTATACATGCAGACTACCTACAACTAGCCCTAACAGTAACTTTTCATATGCTAGAAATCATTACATCATTGCATAGTTTCTATATCACCTTTATGCCCATGCTACCCCCCCCCCCCATCCAGACTACCTACAACTAGCCCTAACAGTAACTTTTCATATGCTAGAAATCATTACATCATTACATAGTTTCTGTATCACCTTTATGCCCATGCTACCCCCCCCCCCCATCCAGACTACCTACAACTAGCCCTAACATAACTTTCCGTATACTAGAAACTAATAATTGGTACATCATCCATTGACTTTGTATCACCATCATTGTCCCTAAAGTAATCCTCAATATCCCATGCCTATAGACCACTAATGGATAAGCACTGACTGTTTCAACCTAAATTCTTCATATACCCCTTCAAAAAGATATCTCCAACATGAAGACCACGGACACCACATACTTGCCCCAATATACAGCAATGACCTAACTTTTACCTCCATATTAAACCAACACCCCTCAAATCATACCTACCACTGTGCTCCATTTTAATATCCTACAATCCATCTCCATCTCAAATGACCTTTAAAACAGCCCACAACCAATCACTATCTCTGGGGACCACCCACCAATCTATCCCTACCCCTGAGACCATAAATACCCGAAATCTATTCCTACTACCCCTGGGGACAATACAATACACGAAATCTGATCCCACTACCCCTGGAGACAATACAATATCCAAAATCTAATCCCACTACCCCTGGAGACAATACATTATCCAAAATCTAATCCCTACCATAGAATATCCCAAATTAAATCGCTATCCATGGGGACCATACAACACCCAACAACTACCCCCTACCCCCTGGGGACCATAAAACACCCAAAAACCAATCCCTATGCCCTGGGGACCATACAACACCCAACAACCAGTCCCTATGCCCTGGGGACCATACAACACCCAACAACTGATCCCTATGCCCTGGGGACCATACAACACCCAACAACTGATCCCTACCCCCTGGGGACCATACAACACCCAGCAACTAATCCCTACCCCCTGGGGACCATACAACACACAACAACTACCCCCTATCCCCTGTGGACCATACAATACCCAACTACTAACCTCTACCCCCTGGGGACCTTACAACACCAAACAACTAATCCCTACCCCCTGGGGACCATACAACACCCCCACAATCTATCCTTACCCCTAGAGACCATATAACACCCAACAACTAATCCACACCCCTGGGGACCACCACAACATCCCTACAATCCATTCCAACCCTTTTGGACCAGAACTCACTACAACCCTTCCCTACACCCACCTGGAACATTTCACTATCTCACCCACTTGGACCACTATTACACCTGACATCCAACCCTACCGCTGGGGAAACTGTCATATTTTCAAACCTAATGACAAATCTAACAAACTCACACTGACTTTACAGTATAAACCTTATATTCCACCCTTACACATTCACACAAGCATACCTTTTCTAATTCCCTACACTATAGCCACATCCCAAACCACTATTCTCCAACCACACCTGAGATTCTCCCTCTCATACCCATGCCTTGAGTTTCACCACCTTACAATACTTATAAAAGTTCACATTAACAATCTTCCCATTCCCAGTGCTTGCCCCACCCTGAGTGACACCCCACCACTATCTCCACCCCCTCAGAATAGCGTCCGTCCCCCTATAGGTGTCCCCTGAGGCCTAAGGCAGTATGGGACAATATCTCCCTCCTTTCAGCCCACAGTATAAATACAGTTCCCCTGACTGGCAGACTGTCAGTGTGTGTAAGCTCACTGCTTGGTTAGGAACCCGAGGTAAGAGAGTGGGATCGAGGTAAGAGAGTGGGATCGTAGAGGAGGCCTGGTCAGAAAGGGGCACCTAGGTACCCAGTGAAGGAGGAGGATACAGAAAGACAGGGAGATGACAGATGAGGGCTGGACCTGACCATAACTAGTGTCACACCTGGATATAACATTGTCAACAGTTACACGTGTCTGTGATGTAGACCTCTGTTGATTTGTACGACTCAAGGAACATCAGACATATTATATCATACTATCATACACAATCAGGATTCTTATAGATCTGACGTTTCTCCATCCGAAATTTCACACCTGTCATCATCACCATTGTGTTGGGCTACCTCTGGGAGCAGTAGCCTAATAGTCCAACAGTGTTCCTCCTTATAGGTAAATTTGGATGCAAAGAATGAAAAAGTGATAAATTGGCAGGTATAATGTTCTAACTTAAACTGCTTCGTGACAGTCTAAGAGATATATGATCTGGATGTTACATATCTAGTGTGCCAGTGGAACACTCATATTTATATATTACACGGCTGGCTGATACAGACGTCTGCCAGGTAAGGACTGCTACGTTATACTCACCTGTACGTTTATGAATGAAACTATCAGCTACATGCTCAAGTTAATAGATTCAGAAAGCTATAAAACCGCCGCTGTATTGTCAACCAATAATATCGCTCGAGAATCTTAATATCCTTTGACAAAAAAAAGTGATATATGGTTACTTCTGAAACTGAAAATTCTGCTGATTGGTGAAAAGTGTTGAGTGGCTGCTGTCTGAAATAGTGTTGTCGAAGTGTTCACCGGCTCCCTTAGGATTCTGTTTCTATTCCCTAGGGACACCACGGAGATTAACTGGCGGTATTAATTACATACTCTTCTAAGCAGGAGGACCAATTATATTGGGATTCTAACAAAACTGTTGAAAATTTTCTTTCATTAAATCTACAGTCTTTCTTTATTTACTTTTGTGGAACAACCGATATTGTTTAGTTAGAACATGCACCGGAGACAAATGACTGGGTGACAGTGTTATAATAGCTGACAATTTTGATTCTGATAGAATAGAATTATTTCAGGTAAGTTAACAAATTTAGGAATCAAATTTGAGAAACTGAAAGAAAAAGGATCATCTCATCATTCAAGATGCAGAATATCTGGATTCTTGTTTTAACTCTCACAGCTGTGTTTGAAATTTGTGAATTAAAAAAAGCCAAACCTGGACGAAAAATTATTCGGACTCAGCGATGCAAGTACACATTTGTGGTCAAAGAAGTGGCTGCTGGTCACTGTCCGACGTCCATTCAGCCTCCAATTCAATCAGACGACCAGCAGATCATGTCAGGTGACATGAGCACGTTAATCAGCAGACTACAAGAGGTGGAGAGGCAGTTGGATGGAGAAATGATGAAAAATAATAATTTAACTGAAAGTATAACTAAGCAGGAGTTGACTCTCAAGAAAGCAGACTATATGTTAGAACAGTACAGATCCAATTTTTCTAACCTGTTTCACATTATCAACCATTTAGAGCGGAGCTTACATACTCAGAGGTCAAGCTATCGTGACCTTGAGAAGAAGGTGTCCAGTGTGGTGTTGGATGTGCTGGAGATGAATAATATACTGACCACCAAGGTCAGCCCAAACGACAACAGTAACCCTATTCTTAAGGATGTACAAGTACAAAGTGTCTCCAAAATACATAACTGTGGACTTTCAAATGTGGATACAACCTTCTTAGGTAAGTCAAAATGACCAGAGGTCAAGCAAAATAAAATGTTTTTACTTACATATGATTATATTACAGAATGGTCCATGATTTGTAAAATTGAAGAAAAAAATTAAAAGTTCTAGTGGATCCTCGGCCACCACTTTATAGACGATGCCGGCCAAAAAATCTTTGTCATCAAACTTGATGGAATAAAGTAAACCTAATTCTAATACTTCCAAGGTCAATAACCTCTGAACTAGTATGACCCCTAGGTCACTTTGTCCCTAAATTTTGGCTGTGTATTAAACACTAGGTACTAAATGAATAATTCATGTCCTTTTGCACCAGTTAATCCATGGAGCAGAAGACTGCGGTTCAACAAAGACAGTATGTAAATACGTTCCCTACTGTTGACTGAGGAATGTTCTACTAGAGATCCAAGTATTAAGCTATGTGATGCAATCTCTCTTTGGATTTAGGGATTGCTTAGCGATCCATCTTCACCTTTAGATATCAATATCTATGAAAGTGCCTATCTGTGAAGTTAAACCCATATGAAAGACTAAGTCTATGAATTCAGATATTGATCCAAAATGGGTTAATCTACGAATTTTTACATGGAATGATCCTGTAAAACAATCCATTCCTGAATTCAAACATTGACCAAACAATTAAGCTCTTTATACACTGAGCATCTCTTAATCAATATTTGATAAATAATATCTTTAAACATCTGAGTGTGTTTTCCAAATAACCTTTTCGTCTTTAAAAATTGAAAAAGAAAATTTAACTGAACATACTGAACATCACAGTGTATGTATGGATGTATGTATCAATCTACCACTGTACCTATACACAGTATGTATGGATGTATGTAGCAATCTACCACTGTACCTATACACAGTATGTATGGATGTATGTAGCAATCTACCACTAACCTATACACAGTATGTATGGATGTATGTAGCAATCTACCACTGTACCTATACACAGCATGTATGGATGTATGTAGTAATCTAGCTACCATTATACCTATACACAGTATGTATGGATGTATGTAGCAATCTACCACTGTACCTATACACGTATGTATGGATGTATGTAGCAATCTACCACCATACCTATACACAGTATGTATGGATGTATGTAGCAATCTACCACCATACCTATACACAGTATGTATGGATGTATGTAGCAATCTACCACCGTAAGTATACACAGTATGTATGTATGTATGTAGCAATCTACCACCATAAGTATACACAGTATGTATGGATGTATGTAGCAATCTACCACCAGACCTATTCACAGTATGTATACAGGTTTATAAATAAGCCATATTTGATCTCTAAACATAGACTTGACATCCTTTAGTGCGATACACAGAGAAACTTTAATACCAAACAATGTCTATATGAGTTAGAAAAGCGTTGGTCACACATGGTGTAGTTGTGAAGTTGTATAATTTTGTATCATGTTGATACGCTAATCTCCACTTAAGTAGCTATCACAACACATCATTATCAAACCCAAACAAACTTGTGGGTATAGCCTCCCAACGCCTCATCCCTCCTCTAACTGTAACATTCAACAGGTTTTCCTGAGCGTTTCCAAATATCTCGTAAAGCATACACCTAAATAACATCATCACCTCTCAAATAATCATACAAAATTTAAGTATGTTTCTCTCAAAAAAACTACTTTTGGTTTTTGCTAGTGTAATATTCCTCTTAACCACGGTCTTCAAACACAAGGTACACTCAACAATGTCAGGTAATTTTAGTTTTCAATCTTATGATCTTTATGTTGATTTGCCTGTGGTTTCGTTCTAGAGAAGTGCCTGAGGTCCATTCATATTTGTCTGAAGTTTTGTAGTTGGTCATATTTAGATTAAGTTGTAAGAGGAATGCTACATATTAGAAACAGACTTATCAGAGCTATCATAAATGTCTATCTCGGCTAGACTAGTACTCTACGCTAGACTAGTACTCCACGTGTGCTTATATCACTGAATTAGAAATCTTTTAAGAGTACTACAGCATATTGCTATACCAAATCCTACGTACATGATTTTTTTCCTAATTTCCATATTTTTTTCATATAATACATACTTCCTCGACAACTGTTCTCACATACTAATGGACACATGAAAAGAACTTATGGACATAATTAAGACACTGTTCAGATTTTTCTCTCAAATAAAATAACTAAATCTTGTGAAGCCTACACAATATTGGTGCTGTACATATTTTTTGACATTTTTATCGAAGGAGTGAAGATTGAGAAGGAATGTATTAAGATTAATTTGTTAACTATATTAAGAGAGAGTATTTGAACCTGATAGTGTGATATAAGAGTGAAGCTATGTCGACACCATACCACGACGGCCAGTCAGAATGTGTAGGTGTCTTGTATCATGAATGAGAGATTTGTTCCAGCGTCAGTTGTAAGGAATGTTACAGCTCAGAAATGAAAACATTTTCAGCTACTGAAAATATTAAAGTCACAGTCTGTCAAGAAAAGTACTTAAAATCTACTTACAACTAATTTACACAGTTCTACTTGATTTTCAAACTTAATGTAAAATATAAATGAAACAGTCACTCAAAGATGGAAATATAAGATAAATTAACATAGCTCGAGAATGGTAGTAAGTTATAATAAATCCATAGAAAGCATGGACAATGTGGGGGAGTATAATCTAGATATTCTCTACCACCGTTGTTCATTATATATAACGAAAAATACAGATTAAAAAAATCAGCACTGCTGTTCATGAACAATGTGATAAAATAACATTTTGAAGTTGAAGCTGGTTCATCGATTGAGACATCAGAAACAAATTTTACACAATTTTAGTAGAGTGAAATGTGAGTAAATTCAAGGGACATAATTCTGATAAGGGAGATAAATCTACAGTTTTTATCTATGAGATATACAGTTCTCTAGATAATTGATCATCGATATGACGATAATTGAATCACAAGCAGTTACATCATCTTATAAATGCCCATATGGTGTTTACTGAATAATTCTCTTAGAATATAATCTATCATATCAAATACAGCAGTGTTATTAAAGGATAGGCAAACCATTCTACATAGACCATGGCATGATGCAGGTGCATTTCACACAGAGTACAGACTGAACTGTGGCTCTCTCTCTATGGTGGTAAAAACTACCAAGATCTACATCTTTGATAGCATTGTCAACTTATCTAAGTATAGTAACTTATATCACCACACATTGTTTATTTCTTAATTCACAAAGAATAAACAATAACAATCTATTGCTGAAAAGAATAATTTACTATCTTTTAACATCTCTTATCTCACATAAAACATGAGGAATATGTTTGATCTATTTTCTATGACAAAAGAAACATCTATGTTAAACTTAATTACTTATATTAATAAATTATCTTATATTTTTACTGTTGGGGTACTTAATGATAAATGAGATGAATATGTTGCAGTCCAACAGTTGTTCTTACTGAATATTTTTATGTCAAATCATTGTATTAAATAATGTTTTATTTTACACACATGTATGTAATTTCTATTGCTTTTACCTTCTAAAGCTAACCATACTATCTACATATCGTAGACTGGAAATTTACAATACCTATTTTTAGGAAGGGGTTATATACAGGCGATTGAAAAGCCGACATGTTAGCATGCATTGATATACCTGTTGTTGTATTATCAGATAGACATTTCAAAGCATATTCTCAGCCCACCTAACGTCTAGTCATTTGTGGTTCCGACTGCGAACATGGGAAAATTACTCTATCACCATTATCTCGGAAAGAACATTGGGTGAAGTTTTTAAAGAAATGGTTCTTAACTAGAGCCTGGAAGTTGTCTGATGTAAGGCTCTTTCTTTCACACCATCCTTACATAATTTGGTGTTTTTCTGGCCCTCAACCATTTGGCCACGCTTATAAGTATGAGCATATACAGAAAATTGAATATTGGTTATTCCTTTTTATGATTATCATTTTACTATACTGTTTCCCACAAGTCAAATATGCTTGATTCAACAGTAATGTTCTGTAATATATAGCAATACCCAAAGTTAAATCAACCTGACACAATCCAGAAGACTTTGTTTTGTATAAACATTAATATTCATTGGCTGAATAGTTTTAAAGTACATACACATGCTAAAACGTGAATTTCCCAATTCCTGAAAAACATGACTTTAAAGAACAAGTTGAGAATGTAATGGTAAAGGTATAAGAAATTTTACACCTGGCCATCTTCTAGGCCAAAGGTACTAGCAAATTTAAAGTGCAGTGCTTTCTGCCCTCCATCTAAGGCCTTCAAGCTAAGGATTTTCTCAGGGCAGTGGTCATCTTGGGGCAGTGGTCAGCTTGGGGCAGTGGTCATCTTGGGGCAGTGGTCGACTATGCTGGAATCTTAAAGGCACCTTCTTAAATGACAATAGCTGTCAATAGATTCTTATTCCAGGTTTAGTTTTAGAAATGAATTTTCAGGAGTGAATGAGTTAAGCTCTCCATAAATTTTGTATGGCGACACCTTACACCAAGTCACCATGGCGCCACCTTACACCAAGTCACCATGGCGACACCTTACACCAAGTCACCACGGTGACACCTTACGCCAAGTCACCATGGCGCCACCTTACACCAAGTCACCATGGCGCCACCTTACACCAAGTCACCATGGCAACACCTTACACCAAGTCACCATGGCAACACCTTACACCAAGTCACCATGGCAACACCTTACACCAAGTCACCATGGCAACACCTTACACCAAGTCACCATGGCAACACCTTACACCAAGTCACCATGGCGACACCTTACACCAAGTCACCATGGCAACACCTTACACCAAGTCACCATGGCAACACCTTACACCAAGTCACCATGGCAACAACCTTACACCAAGTCACCATGGCGACACCTTACACCAAGTCACCATGGCAACACCTTACACCAAGTCACCATGGCAACACCTTACACCAAGTCACCATGGCGCACCTTACACCAAGTCACCATGGTGACACTTACACCAAGTCACCATGGTGACTTATACACCAAGTCACCATGGCAACACCTTACACCAAGTCACCATGGCAACACCTTACACCAAGTCACCATGGCAACACCTTACACCAAGTCACCATGGCGACACCTTACACCAAGTCACCATGGTGACACCTTACACCAAGTCACCACGGTGACACCTTACACCAAGTCACCATGGCAACACCTTACACCAAGTCACCATGGCGACACCTTACACCAAGTCACATGGCAACACCTTACACCAAGTCACCATGGTGACACCTTACACCAAGTCACCATGGTGACACCTTACACCAAGTCACCATGGTGACACCTTACACCAAGTCACCATGGTGACACCTTACACCAAGTCACCATGGCGACACCTTACACCAAGTCACCATGGTGACACCTTACACCAAGTCACCATGGTGACACCTTACACCAAGTCACCATGGCGACACCTTACACCAAGTCACCATGGTGACACCTTACACCAAGTCACCATGGCGACACCTTACACCAAGTCACCATGGTGACACCTTACACCAAGTCACCATGGCGACACCTTACACCAAGTCACCATGGTGACACCTTACACCAAGTCACCATGGTGACACCTTACACCAAGTCACCATGGTGACACCTTACACCAAGTCACCATGGTGACACCTTGGTGACACCTTACACCAAGTCACCATGGTGACACCTTACACCAAGTCACCATGGTGACACCTTCAATTGGTGGTTATGTATCAAACCTTAAGTATGCCAAAACCTTATATAAAACAAATTGAAATATCTTTCAAATTAGAAAAAGTTGTAATAAATGGCTCTTGGAATGATGAAACTATTTATTTACATATGATTTGATATAAATCCAATTTCAATTTATTTGCTGCCATAATCTTTGAAGTAAAGAGAACTGTTTGGATTGCGAAACATAAACAGGAAATAAAATGCTTAGACTACATAAATTATAGCCCTCCTTATAGAATCAGGTCCAAAAGCCTGAAAACATTTAAGGTTGAATTTCTTTTCTTTTTTTTTTAGTATTAAGGTGTTCCTGCCAACACCAGGCTGTACATTTTGTACCCATAAGCCAAGGAGGAAGGCTTGAAATGGCACTTATCTATTTACAATAAACCCAAACCACAGCAAATTTCATTGATGACTTTTTGGCTACCGAGACACATTTTAGCATTAACACGTGTAAACACGGTGAACTCACAATCATATAAATGAAGGGATCGTTTCAAGGTGGCACTTCACATCTTCCCTGTAAGTGCAACTCGTGGTATACTTAACCGAACAGGAAGTGGTTTTAATTACCAGATACGTTCCATAAGGATTAAATATGTTACACAGTTTCTTTCATGTTTCTGATCATGCTTTAAAACATCATTTTATACATTTGGCAAATAAAATATATGAGAAAAATGTATATGTTTGGGCTGCACATTGATATGATTAATAAGCCAAGTGTATCTTGTGCAAAGTTTTTAACACTCATGAACTATATGAAATCTTTGACTAGGATCCTATTTGCTGCAATAAAAGATTTTATGTACTCATCACTGCTGATAGCGATTAGTGTGTCCCATCACATATACCCCAGGCCTACTGAAATAACTTGGCTTTCAGAGCTGTGGCGTTTGGTGATGCCCAGCATTTCAGACCTGGATCTGCATGCTGGCATCTGAGATTTCAGACATGAACTTTCTGACCTCAGTAATCAAAAACTGGATTTTCAAACTACAGGTGATTGTTTTAATGCTGCTGTAAAACTATTCCCAAATATTATATAAGACAAATATATTTACAATACTTTCTAATTTTACTCTAGACACGTTAAACTGATAAAATATTAGAAATTTGGAATCAAGAGAACTGTATACATTTGAAATTCTCCTATCTTTTTTTATTCGTGTTTCTTGATTAAAATCAGCATGATCCATGATACAGAACACATTTTACTGCAAATGTCTAGTCTGATACACTTGTGGTAGATCTGCACGTACATGTGGCACCATGCAGGCATGCATGGTGACAAGTGTTACATAAACTGTTTATATGTACATTCCTTTTTATACATGAGTACAATTGTACAATAATGTAAACTCACCCTTCCTTCTCCTATACCCTTCCCTCCTCCCCTCATTTTTTATTCTTCTTGCCCCTTTTTCTTCCATCCCTTTCCCTCCCTTTTCTTCCCTTTTCTTTTACTCCCCCTCCCTAACCTTCTTCTTGCCCTTCTCCTCATTCTCCTCCTCCTCCCTCCCCCTCTCCCTTATGGTGGTTCATGAAGAAGAAAAAAGGTCCCTACCTAGATATGATAGGAATGTCACAAACCTTATGCGTCCTCATTCCTAAGGTCTGAACTGTTCTTGGCAAAGTCTCTGTGTGTTCCCCTCCCCATCATAATAAACAACGATGAGGAATCACCAAGACAGCTTGCTCTGACTCCATTGTTCTATATCTAATGTCTTGTCATAGCTCTGACTCCATTGTTCTATATCTAATGTCTTGTCATAGCTCTGACTCTATTGTTCTATATATAATACCTTGTCATAGCTCTGACTCCATTGTTTTATATCTAATGTCATGTCATAGCTCTGATTCATTGTCTATATCTATGCTGTCATAGCTCGATTTTGTCATAGCTCTGACTCTATATCTAATGTCATGTCATAGCTCTGACTCCATTGTCTATATCTAATGTCATGTCATAGCTCTGACTCCATTGTTCTATATCTAATGTCATGTCATAGCTCTGACTCCATTGTTCTATATCTAATGTCATGTCATAGCTCTGACTCCATTGTTCTATATCTAATGTCATGTCATAGCTCTGACTCCATTGTTCTATATCTAATGTCATGTCATAGCTCTGACTCCATTGTTCTATATCTAATGTCATGTCATAGCTCTGACTCCATTGTTCTATATCTAATGTCTTGTCATAGCTCTGACTCCATTGTTCTATATCTAATGTCATGTCATAGCTCTGACTCCATTGTTCTATATCTAATGTCTTGTCATAGCTCTGACTCCATTGTTCTATATCTAATGTCTTGTCATAGCTCTGACTCCATTGTTCTATATCTAATGTCATGTCATAGCTCTGACTCCATTGTTCTATATCTAATGTCTTGTCATAGCTCTGACTCCATTGTTCTATATCTAATGTCATGTCATAGCTCTGACTCCATTGTTCTATATCTAATGTCTTGTCATAGCTCTGACTCCATTGTTTCTATATACTAATGTCTTGTCATAGCTCTGACTCCATTGTTCTATATCTAATGTCATGTCATAGCTCTGACTCCATTGTTCTATATCTAATGTCTGTCATAGCTCTGACTCCATTGTTCTATATCTAATGTCATGTCATAGCTCTGACTCCATTGTTCTATATCTAATGTCATGTCATAGCTCTGACTCCATTGTTCTATATCTAATGTCATGTCATAGCTCTGACTCCATTGTTCTATATCTAATGTCATGTCATAGCTCTGACTCCATTGATCTATATCTAATGTCTTGTCATAGCTCTGACTCCATTGTTCTATATCTAATGTCATGTCATAGCTCTGACTCCATTGATCTATATCTAATGTCTTGTCATAGCTCTGACTCCATTGTTCTATATCTAATGTCTTGTCATAGCTCTGACTCCATTGTTCTATATCTAATGTCTTGTCATAGCTCTGACTCCATTGTTCTATATCTAATGTCTTGTCATAGCTCTGATTCCATTGTTCTATATCTAATGTCTTGTCATAGCTCTGACTCCATTGTTCTATATCTAATGTCTTGTCATAGCTCTGACTCCATTGTTCTATATCTAATGTCTTGTCATAGCTCTGACTCCATTGTTCTATATCTAATGTCATGTCATAGCTCTGACTCCATTGTTCTATATCTAATGTCATGTCATAGCTCTGACTCCATTGTTCTATATCTAATGTCTTGTCATAGCTCTGACTCCATTGTTCTATATCTAATGTCATGTCATAGCTCTGACTCCATTGTTCTATATCTAATGTCTTGTCATAGCTCTGACTCCATTGTTCTATATCTAATGTCTTGTCATAGCTCTGACTCCATTGTTCTATATCTAATGTCTTGTCATAGCTCTGACTCCATTGTTCTATATCTAATGTCATGTCATAGCTCTGACTCCATTGTTCTATATCTAATGTCTTGTCATAGCTCTGACTCCATTGTTCTATATCTAATGTCATGTCATAGCTCTGACTCCATTGTTCTATATCTAATGTCTTGTCATAGCTCTGACTCCATTGTTCTATATCTAATGTCATGTCATAGCTCTGACTCCATTGTTCTATATCTAATGTCATGTCATAGCTCTGACTCCATTGTTCTATATCTAATGTCTTGTCATAGCTCTGACTCCATTGTTCTATATCTAATGTCATGTCATAGCTCTGACTCCATTGTTCTATATCTAATGTCTTGTCATAGCTCTGACTCCATTGTTCTATATCTAATGTCATGTCATAGCTCTGACTCCATTGTTCTATATCTAATGTCTTGTCATAGCTCTGACTCCATTGTTCTATATCTAATGTCTTGTCAGAGCTCTGACTCCATTGATCTATATCTAATGTCATGTCATAGCTCTGACTCCATTGTTCTATATCTAATGTCTTGTCATAGCTCTGACTCCATTGTTCTATATCTAATGTCTTGTCATAGCTCTGACTCCATTGATCTATATCTAATGTCTTGTCATAGCTCTTGACTCCATTGTTCTATATCTAATGTCATGTCATAGCTCTTGATCTATATCTAATGTCTTGTCATAGCTCTGACTCCATTGATCTATATCTAATGTCTTGTCATAGCTCTGACTCCATTGTTCTATATCTAATGTCTTGTCATAGCTCTGATTCTCCATTGTTCTATATCTAATGTCATGTCATAGCTCTGACTCCATTGATCTATATCTAATGTCATTGTCATAGCTCTGATTCCATTGTTCATAGCTTATCTAATGTCTATATCTAATGTCATGTCATAGCTCTGACTCCATTGATCTATATCTAATGTCTTGTCATGTAGCTCTGACTCCATTGATCTATATCTAATGTCATGTCTATATCTATTGTCTAGTCCATAGCTCTGACTCCATTGTTCTATCTATATCTAATGTCTTGTCATAGCTCTGACTCCATTGTTCTATATCTAATGTCATGTCATAGCTCTGATTCCATTGATCTATAATCTAATGTCTTGTCATAGCTCTGATTCCATTGTTCTAATTATAGCTCTGAATGTCTATGTCATAGCTCTGATATCCAGAGCTTGATCCATTGTCTATATATCTAATGTACTTGTCATAGCTCTGACTCTCCATTGAATCTATATCTAATGTCATGTCTTAGCTCTGACTCCATTGTTCTAATATCTAATATATCTAATTCTGACACATGTCATTAGCTCTTTGACTCCATTGGATCTATATCTAATAGTCATGTCATAGCTCTGACTCAATTGTTCTATATACTAATGTCTTGTCAATAGCTCTGACTCCATTGTTCTTAAATCTATGGGGTCCTTGTCATAGGCTCTGTCCATTGTGATCGTAGTAAGTTCTATTGGTAGTCAGGAAGACTCTGATTCCCATTGTTCTATATCTAATTGTCTTGTCATAGCTCTGACTCCATTGATCTATATCTAATGTCACGTGTCATAGCTCTGCTACCTCCATTGATCTATAATCAAAACTCATTGGTAATAGCTCTGATTCTATTGATCTATATCTAAAGTCATGGTCATAGCATCTGACTTCATATTGATCTCTATAGCTGACTCCATAGATCTTAGATATGATTCCATTAGCTTGACTCCATTGTTCTATATCTTGTCTATGACATTGTCCATAGCTTTTGTGACTCTTCCTATTGAGTCTATTATATATTGGTCATGTCATAGCTCTGACACCATCGGTTCTATATCTAATGTCTTGGATCATAGCTCTGACTCCATTGTTCTATATCTAATGTCTTGTCATGAGCTTGACGAGTCCATTGATCTATATCTAATGTCATGTCATACGCTCTGACTCCATTGTTCTATAACTCTATACATCATGTAATGGCTCTGACGTCTAATGTTTCTCAATATATAAATGTCATTGTCATAGCTCTGGAATCCAAGCCCTCTGACACATCAGATGTGCGCTGACACAAGCTCTTTATTATATGTTACAGCTTCGAATCAAGCCTCTGGACACATCGAAGATGTAGTCTTGAACAAGATCTCTATGATACATAGGAGTAGAATGCTTTGTCTCTGTAAATCAGTGGGCCTTAATGACTTGGCAGCTATACTCCATGTTCTATATCTAATGTGATGTCATAGCTCTGACTCGATTGTTGGTACTTAAGATCATGTCTAGCTCATCATCACTAAACAAAAAGTCTGATAGATGTCATATTGACCATATCAAATGTATTATAGAACTTCAGAATGTTCTATATCTAACTTGTCATAGCTCTGACTCCAAGTTCTAAATCACTAATGTATCATGTCATAGCTCTGATTCTACATTGAATCTATACTAATGTATGTAATAGCTTCAGATCTCATACATTAACATCATATCATAACTTCATCATCTAAATATGGTAGAACTCAGACAACTATACATTAATGTATGCCATCCTTTAGTCTCTTTATTTAATGTACAACTCTGATCATCATCTAATGTAACATTGGATCTATGACTAAATCACAAACTGTTTACAAATCAGATCTCTCTCCATTCACAACTACTCAGAACTTCAGATCTCTATATGATCATCAAACTGTTATAATTGCATGGTCTGTCATCCTCAAATCATAACATCACAATGAATATTTAGTCAATTTAATTTCAGATATCTTATACATCACAGTCGATAGTAGAACTTAAGCTCTCAGTGTATAGAACTTCAGATCTCTATACATTAACATCACAACTGGTATGGTAACTTTCATCAAAACATTGTAAGATAAAGGCTCTGACACTTCATTTAACACAATCTCTGATACATTTACATAACAACTGTATGGTAGAACTTCAGATCTCTATACACATCATTAGGCCATCACAACTGTCAGATCTATATCAAGCCATTAACATCACTTCAGATAGAACCTTCAGAAATAACATCACAACTGTATGGTACAACTCAGTATGGTAAACTTCACAGCTCTCTAGATACACTTCTTTGACTCTCTATATCACCTAATCATCACACATGGGCAACTGTATGGTAAACTTCAGGTGGACAGCCATCAAGATAACTCTATACATCAATAACATCACTGCATATTGTTCCTTAACTCACATTAACATCACACTGTATGGTAGAACTTCAGAATCTATGTATGGTAGAAACTTCAGATCTCTATTCACTAACATCACAACTGTATAGTAGAACTTCAGATATCTATACATTAACATCACAACTGTATGGTAGAACTTCAGATCTCTATCCACTAACATCACAACTGTATGGTATACGTAGAACTTCAGATATCTAATACATTAACATCACAACTGTATGGTAGAACTTCAGATATCTATACATTAACATCACAACTGTATGGAAGAACTTCAGATCTCTATCTATCCACTAACATCACAACTGTATGGTAGAACTTCAGATCTCTATCCACTAACATCACAACTGTTATGGTAGAACTTCAGATCTCTAATCCACTAACATCACAACAACTGTATGGTAGAACTTCAGATCTCTATACATTAACATCACAACTGTATGGTAAGAACTTCAGATCTCTATACATTAACATCACAACTGTACGGTAGAACTTCAGATCTCTATTCATTAACATCACAACTGTATGGTAGAACTTCAGATCTCTATTCACTAACATCACAAAACTGTATAGTAGAACTTCAGATATCTATACATTAACATCACAACTGTATGGTAGAACTTCAGATCTCTATCCACTAACATCACAACTGTATGGTATACGTAGAACTTCAGATATCTATACATTAACATCACAACTGTATGGTAGAACTTCAGATATCTATACATTAACATCACAACTGTATGGAAGAACTTCAGATCTCTATCCACTAACATCACAACTGTAATGGTAGAACTTCAGATCTCTATCCACTAACATCACAACTGTATGGTAGAACTTCAGATCTCTATCCACTAACATCACAACTGTATGGTAGAACTTCAGATCTCTATACATTAACATCACAACTGTATAGTAGAACTTCAGATCTCTATACATTAACATCACAACTGTACGGTAGAACTTCAGATCTCTATACATTAACATCACAACTGTATGGTAGAACTTCAGATCTCTTTACATTAACATCACAATTGTATGGTAGAACTTCAGATCTCTATCCACTAACATCACAACTGTACGATAGAACTTCAGATCTCTATACATTAACATCACAACTGTATGGTAGAACTTCAGATATCTATACATTAACATCACAACTGTATGGTGCAACTTTCAGATCTCTATACATTAACATCACAACTGTATGGTAGAACTTCAGATCTCTATACATTAACATCACAACTGTATGGTAGAACTTCAGATCTCTACACATTAACATCACAACTGTATGGTAGAACTTCAGATCTCTAAACATTAACATCACAACTGTATGGAAGAACTTCAGATCTCTATTCATTAACATCACAACTGTATGGTAGAACTTCAGATCTCTATACATTAACATCACAACTGTATGGTAGAACTTCAGATCTCTAATACATTAACATCACAACTGTATGGTAGAACTTCAGATCTCTTTACATTAACATCACAATTGTATGGTAGAACTTCAGATCTCTATCCATAACATCACAACTGTATGGATAGAACTTCAGATCTCTATACATTAACATCACAACTGTATGGTAGAACTTCAGATCTCTATACATTAACATCACAACTGTATGGTAGAACTTCAGATCTCTATACATTAACATCACAACTGTATGGAAGAACTTCAGATCTCTATTCAATAACATCACAACTGTATGGTAGAACTTCAGATCTCTATACATTAACATCACAACTGTATGGTAGAACTTCAGATCTCTATACATTAACATCACAACTGTATGGTAGAACTTCAGATCTCTATTCATTAACATCACAACTGTATGGTAGAACTTCAGATCTCTATACATTAACATCACAACTGTATGGTAGAACTTCAGATCTCTATACATTAACATCACAACTGTATGGAAGAACTTCAGATCTCTATTCAATAACATCACAACTGTATGGTAGAACTTCAGATCTCTATACATTAACATCACAACTGTATGGTAGAACTTCAGATCTCTATACATTAACATCACAACTGTATGGTAGAACTTCAGATCTCTATACATTAACATCACAACTGTATGGTAGAACTTCAGATCTCTATAACAATAACATCACAACTGTATGATAACTTCAGATCTATCTACAACATCACAACTGTATGGTAGAACTTCAGATCTCTATACATGCAATAACATCACAACTGTATGGTAGAACTTCAGATCTCTATACATTAACATCACAACTGTATGGTAGAACTTCAGATCTCTATACATTAACATCACAACTGTATGGTAGAACTTCAGATCTCTATACATTAACATCACAACTGTATGGTAGAACTTCAGATCTCTATACATTAACATCACAACTGTATGGTAGAACTTCAGATCTCTATACATTAACATCACAACTGTATGGTAGAACTTCAGATCTCTATTCATTAACATCACAACTGTATGGTAGAACTTCAGATCTCTATACATTAACATCACAACTGTATGGAAGAACTTCAGATCTCTATTCATTAACATCACAACTGTATGGAAGAACTTCAGATCTCTATTCACTAACATCACAACTGTATGGTAGAACTTCAGATCTCTATTCAATAACATCACAACTGTATGGTAGAACTTCAGATCTCTATACATGCAATAACATCACAACTGTATGGTAGAACTTCAGATCTCTATACATTAACATCACAACTGTATGGTAGAACTTCAGATCTCTATACATTAACATCACAACTGTATGGTAGAACTTCAGATCTCTATACATTAACATCACAACTGTATGGAAGAACTTCAGATCTCTATTCATTAACATCACAACTGTATGGTAGAACTTCAGATCTCTATACATTAACATCACAACTGTATGGTAGAACTTCAGATCTCTATACATTAACATCACAACTGTATGGAAGAACTTCAGATCTCTATACATTAACATCACAACTGTATGGTAGAACTTCAGATCTCTATTCATTAACATCACAACTGTATGGTAGAACTTCAGATCTCTATACATTAACATCACAACTGTATGGTAGAACTTCAGATCTCTATACATTAACATCACAACTGTATGGTAGAACTTCAGATCTCTATACATTAACATCACAATTGTATGGTAGAACTACAGATCTCTATTCAATAACATCACAACTGTATGGTAGAACTTTAGATCTCTATACATTAACATCACAACTGTATGGTAGAACTTCAGATCTCTATACATTAACATCACAACTGTACGGTAGAACTTCAGATCTCTATATAACATGTAGAACTTCAGATCTCTATACAAACACATGTATGGTAGAACTTCAGATCTCTCTTTACATTAACATCACAATTGTATGGTAGAACTTCAGATCTCTATCCACTAACATCACAACTGTACGATAGAACTTCAGATCTCTATACATTAACATCACAACTGTATGGTAGAACTTCAGATATCTATACATTAACATCACAACTGTATGGTGGAACTTCAGATCTCTATACATTAACATCACAACTGTATGGTAGAACTTCAGATCTCTATACATTAACATCACAACTGTATGGTAGAACTTCAGATCTCTACACATTAACATCACAACTGTATGGTAGAACTTCAGATCTCTATACATTAACATCACAACTGTATGGAAGAACTTCAGATCTCTATACATTAAAATCACAACTGTATGGAAGAACTTCAGATCTATATTCATTAACATCACAACTGTATGGTAGAACTTCAGATCTCTATACATTAACATCACAACTGTATGGTTGAACTTCAGATCTCTATACATTAACATCACAACTGTATGGAAGAACTTCAGATCTCTATTCATTAACATCACAACTGTATGGTAGAACTTCAGATCTCTATACATTAACATCACAACTGTATGGTAGAACTTCAGATCTCTATACATTAACATCACAACTGTATGGTAGAACTTCAGATCTCTATACATTAACATCACAATTGTATGGTAGAACTTCAGATCTCTATTCAATAACATCACAACTGTGTGGTAGAACTTCAGATCTCTATACATTAACATCACAACTGTGTGGTAGAACTTCAGATCACTATACATTAACATCACAACTGTGTGGTAGAACTTCAGATCTCTATACATTAACATCACAACTGTATGGTAGAACTTCAGATCTCTATCCACTAACATCACAACTGTATGGTAGAACTTCAGATCTCTATACATACATCACAACTAACATCACAATTGTATGTATGAACTTCAGATCTTTATACATTAACATCACAACTGTATGGTAGAACTTCAGATCTCTATACATTAACATCACAACTGTATGGTAGAACTTCAGATCTCTATACATTAACATCACAACTGTATGGAAGAACTTCAGATCTCTATACATTAACATCACAACTGTATGGAAGAACTTCAGATCTCTATACATTAACATCACAACTGTATGGTAGAACTTCAGATTTCTATACATTAACATCACAACTGTATGGTAGAACTTCAGATCTCTATACATTAACATCACAACTTTATGTACATGGGAAAAGATGACATTTATGGCAATAGGGGCATATCAGTAAAACATACTGCTGTGATATCTATGTAAATCTAAGATTTATCAGGATATATATTGTACTTCTTTATGGGGATACAGATGTTTATTTTACCATTTATGCATGGATGTCTATAAACTACAATAGGGATGTGTTTACTGCAACATTACACCTCGGTTCAGGATAGAAGATTTTTATTGAACATCAACCAATCTAGTTACAGAAATAAATATCTGTTTTATTATAACATTTACGGCACTTGAATGTTTTACATTAATTAACAAATGTCTAGGTACATGTATGAAATGCCTGGGTACAGGAATTAAGATAGGTCTTAATTATATCAATTATGGTATTGATGCATAAATCTATAGGTATACGCAGGCAAAGGAAATGTTGTTTATACAGAACTATCATGGAATCTACCTCACTATGTAATCCTGCTCCAGAAACAGATCTTGTAAAACTGATATAGGGAATGTGTTGAGCAGGCGTATAGTAGGCAGATAGCAACAAGACAATGGATCATCAACAGGTGCAAATAGGTCATTAGGATTACCTGTTAAAGTACAACACAAAAATAAAACAGTGCACAGGTTGCCAAACCTGGTTACAACTTAATATTTCTTCATCATACCTAACTGTCTGGGTTTTTTTCGGTTAATTTACAGTAGAGAAGTACGTCTTGAAGTGATGCCATTCTTGTTTTGTAGCCATTTCTATTTTTGTTACCAATAAACATTAGTCACTAGTAATAACTTTTGATTACAATAGGAATAACACATAAATCATTATTAGCTACTTATGAGTACAAATTATTTAAGCCTGACTGGCACTGATTCCCTACCACACCGCCTCATAGTAACAGGCCATCTCTAGTTACATGGTAATCTTATTCCAAAGTCACTGGTTTGGTCTACGAATTACATCAATTAGGCAACTTCAAATGAGTAGAGAATGATCTCCCTTTCTCCTCACTTCCTGTCTGTGTGTAGACCACCAATTATCATGCCCACCTGTATATTCAGCTGACCACAAGTTGTTACTGGGTATAAATACCTATATAAACATTTGCCCTTATCCAGGTGTCCATCGGTTTTTAATAGCCAGTTAGGGGAATGTAAGAGATGGTTTTAAAAACCATAAAAGAAGGAAATGGTCTCTAACTATTAAAGAGTCTTTCAGACATTCTTCAGTAGCCATGTGTTTACCCAAGTTATGTCTGGTAAATGTTCTTCAAATTTTACAACTATGCATATTCATATTTAAGTTTTTAGCTGAAATGTGAAGGAAACTGAAATTTTCTAAGTAGAGACTTCCTTGTTTGCACAATGTGGAACTTATACAAACCATACCTAATCTAATTAATATCTTCACGATCTAATTAAAAATTAATAAAACTTTTAAAAATTGGTATATTTTAATAATGTTTTACTAAATATAGCCCTCTGATAACACTTTAATGGCCACTAGAATTTTCTTTTCTTTCTTGTATAAAATAGAACAACACACAGTCCCCACAAGTTAAAGGTTTAGGCTTTTATTTAGAGAGTAAATGATCTTACCTTATATATACATTCATTATGTAAGACGTTGTTAACATGTTGGTCCATACACAGCTGTACAAAATCTCACAAAGAAAATCTGTAACTTACCTGAAATGACAAAACAAAACATAAAATTAAGTTGATTTGCCATAAAGTTTTTAAAAACAACATACTATGCTTGTTTAAATGTCAATATTCAGCAATTGATCATTTAAGGTCAAGGACATTTGTAAAGGTCAATATCATGCATCAAGGTTATAGCAATTGATTTAAAATAATGTCATAAACTTTTGTAAAGGTCAACATTCAAACAATTTTTCTTGTAAAAAATGAATTGCTTGTCAACGTTAAAGTTCAAGAAATGATTGATTAAGTCAAGTTCAAGATCAAGATCAAGGTCTTAGTAATGATTTAAGTCAAGGCAACAAACTCTTATCAGGGTCAAAGTGAAAGCAAATACAATATCCATGTTCATTATGAGGTTCATTATTATATCAATAGTATAAATGAATATGCTTTATCAAATCCAATGTGTAACCAATATTCCTTTACAAAATCACTATAATTTACATTAACATAAGTGTGAGTGGGACAGACAGATGTTAATAATTTAGTATAACGTAAAGTAGCAGCTAATCATTTTTGTTTGTGTCACATTTCATTCCATATATGTCATTTTAAACAGAGCAATGTTAACGGTTAGTTTTATACCACCAACAGTAGGTATCATTATGTACCGTCCACCTCACACTAATACAGCTAATGATGACATGCAGCATGGCCTGAAGTTCACCATTTCCTTCATGACATAAGAGACTTTAGGTACCACACTTTGTCAATGACATAAGTGGTCTCAGGTACGTCACTTTTTTTCAATGACATATTAAGTGGCTCAGTAAGAGAGTATAAGTATTTCAATTGTTTAGGTCAAATATAGACTACAGTATCTTAATTCAGTATGACACTTTTTGTAAGTGGTCAAGTTTCACTTTTACATTCCCCTGATTATACAATTACTATACTACAACAATATGAACATTATATCAACCTAATATTTGAACTAATATGCCTCCAAATCCATCCCGCTTAAATTAACATGCACACACAAGGTCTGAGGAGCATGGAGTGCTGTAGAATTGTAACATTAGGACTTTGTTTTAACCAAAGACGTCCATTGTATTCTTCTTACTGCCATTCAGAAATGACCTCCTACGCCTTTAGACCAACATTTTTATGTGTCCAAAAAGCACGTCAAGTTATGAGAGTCAAAGATCTGATATAGGACGTTTTTACCATCATCATGATACTGGTGATATTTAAGTGTAGAAAGTTCAACATTTTACAAAGCTGGCTACATCCCCCATACAGTACAAAGCTGGCTACATCCCCCATGCAGTGCACTCATGTCTGCAGAAGACGCAACCAAATCCATCTGAAGGTATCTAGGTCACTGTTACAGACAAAAGTTCACGACTTTAACCAAAAAAAGGAAAAATTTAATACAGAGCCTTTACATCTGATCTTGTCTTTGTAAAAAGAAAATAAAGGGATACAGTTTCTAGAATGTCAGAAAGCACTTCAACACCTGTCAAACATAAGGCACACTGCCACACAAAAAGTGGCCATGTTAGAATGCAGGGGAATTAAGTTATATAATATATGTTTGAAAAGGCACCGCTCCAAATACTGAATTTTTCTACTGTACAGTTGCTATATAAATGTATACTAAGCCTTGTATAGGCATTTCTGTGTAACAACAGCTTGGCTACCTTGTGATATGGGGCTGCAGTGGCTTCCACTTCTGGGTCACTTCACAAGTGTGAACCCTATGTGGGGCAGTTGCCAACACTGGCTGCTTGTTGATGACTTTTCTCTGGGTACTCTGGCTTTCCTTCATTATCTAAACCTGGCTCATCCTAATAAATGACCCTGGGCGTTAATAGGACACTAAAGTAATCAAACCAAACCTTGTAGCATCACAAATAAACTCCAGATATCGCAAGTGTTACATAGAACACTTTTGGATTGTCAGGTATTTATATATTTGGCTGTATGAAAAGATTTGTTTCTCTCTAATGTCTACAATAAACTTTACTGTTTATGAATGGTAATCAATTGGCAATGATGATGTATTGCAATATATGACATGTTTTTTGTGTAATAGAAATCCTTAATTTAATCACCCCCAGTTATATTTCCTGTAAATTCTTTTTCGTTGTATCATAAGCAGATTATATAACAGGATGAGACTGAATGATGGGCTGCTTATTTTCTAAGCATGATGTGTTTTGTAATTCCTTGAATTACAGAAATATATGAATCACAGATAAAATCAGTTTCACTGCAATGATGAAGAGGATCAATTTGCAGGGAAGTCACTAAATATTGGAGAATGTGCGTGGGATGAATTCTTTCAAATTTAAATTTCAGTAAAACAAAACACACAAGAATGTGAAAAGAGTCTTCAAAATACTGGTAAAAATATCACAATCACCCCCATCCCCAAACAAATATATTCACTCCCCCAACCCCCCAACCACCACCACCAACACCACCACCAACACCCAGCCCTTTCCTCCATAGACATTAAGTTACTGGATCACTCCCACCCCTTGCCCCTTCCATATACAAGTAATTCTACATTTACTCACCCCCATTCCTTGCCTTAACTGCCCTCCTTCCCATATATTATGTATTTCTACATTTACATCCACCTCCCCACCCCATTCCTGTCTTTCAGTACCACCCCCCACCACCAATACTCGGCTATGTCTATAAGTACCCACTAACCCTCCCCCCCTCCCGTCAGTACTACTCTCCCACCTCCCCACCCCACCCCTGTCTTTCAGTACCACCCCCCACCACCAATACTCGTCTATGTCTATAAGTACCCACTAACCCTCCCCCCCTCCCGTCAGTACTACTCTCCACCCCCCCTCCCACCCCCCCCCCCCCCCCCCCCACACACACACACATATTAATGTATATCATCAGATTTATTGTCTATCTACTGCAATAAACCAGTAGGTCATTTGTTCCCCCAAAACCACAACAGATCAGGACAGCTGATAAAGAATGTCTGACAGCAGGAATTACATCAACTTAAAGTTCCTGGTTCTTGTCTTTGTCGAATTTGGAATAAATCTAACATTTTGATATGTCATGACAAACTGCAGTCAAACTTGTCTGTATCTCATCCATGTTATCAAAGTTTTAGTCAATTCCTGGTGTTGTCTTCATGTTTCCTTGGTTTCAAGGATAAAACCTGGGTGATAAAAGTATAAACTTCTACACCATATTTTGCATTTCTACAGGGGCCTAGTCTACAGGGGCCACAGTGGCCTAGTCTACAGGGGCCACAGGGGCCTAGTCTACAGGTGCCACAGTGGCCTAGTCTACAGGTGTCACAGTGGCCTAGTCTCCAGACATTCAAAACCCTTCACATTTGAGTGACAACTTTGATTCCCATTAGGATAGTTGCCAGGTAATGACCAGTGGTCAGTGGTTTTTCTCCATATGCAGTTACCTTGAGTTTTCATCCACTTATAAACTGACATGTCCTTAAATGACCTCTAGGTGTGTATAGGACATAAAACCAACCAAACCACCATTCAGAACAATTCATCAGCTCGTAAACCATATACCTCAATATCTTCTTGTAATATGTAGTTGATTGCTTACAATGCTATCACCTGCAGACGTGTACCAATTCTAGTTTGTGGTCAGCAAAAACCACAGCTCTCAGAGAGAAGCTAGACAAAACAAGCTGTATCATAACCAAAATATAAATAAACAGATAACGACAAGAAACGACAAGAAACGGAAATGTGTGTATATATTTATAGAGTAATACAGACACATGCTCTCACTCAATAGATCTACCTTATACCACAGACCTAGCTAGGTGGATGTTTGTACATGTTTCCTATATTTATATACCAATTGTATATCACTTTGTGTAATGTAAGTACATGTATTGTTTTTATGTATTTCTTTCCTGTTTTCTCTCCTGTTTTCTCCCCCTGTATTGTTACAACATCCTGTCTCTCTAACTGTACCAGACCAATTAACTTGTATATCCACACCAATTATGGAAGGTTACTCAAACAAATGGGGAATTTTTTTTTTTTAATTTTTTATTTTTTTCTCTCCATTATATTTAGATATTTGGCTGTCACATTGCCAATAATACCATTATGTAGAATACAGATGAGTAACACAACAGCCACCATATAGTGTATACTCTGATACCTTCACTTTATCCTCATAAAGGGGTATTCTCTAACAATCCTCTGATAGGCCCTAGTTGCCGAAAATAGAGTTGTTTTTCTCCTAAAGTATTTTAACATTCTAGGAGAGAGAATTAAGATA
The DNA here is from genome assembly GCF_041381155.1 of Argopecten irradians. Classification (NCBI taxonomy): domain Eukaryota; kingdom Metazoa; phylum Mollusca; class Bivalvia; order Pectinida; family Pectinidae; genus Argopecten; species Argopecten irradians. The sequence continues at coordinate 47,927,362 of NC_091135.1, read as the reverse complement.
AAGACCAAAAAAAAAACAATTATAACTTTTTATTGTATCCAAATTTGTTTTCAACATTTTTCAAATTTTTGAGAAACTGAAATGTAACCGAAATTCATAGAATATTTGAGATAGTTTTCACCAATAAGATCCACTGAGGAGGTACCTGATATAGATGAAATTCCTCATTCTTTATCTAGTTATAGAACGGTAAGGTATGAAAACATTCACTAAATTTGATATTATACCTTCAATAATATTCCAATTTCGTATAATATCCAATGTATCTGATAAGCAGAAAATTAGATGAAAACTTTTTCCTAATAATCAAGAGATCTGAATATAACTCTATCATTTTTTTATCTTTGCACCACTAAGGAAACCTATACTTGTCTTTGGTACCAGTAGATTTTTTTATAGTTACCTACATCAGATGATAGTTTTAGTTTCTGATATTTAATGTATATTGCAAGTATCTGCAGGCTTAAATGAATGTGTGGTGAATCTCGTACATATTATATATGTCCACCGTTCTTATCACAGTTAATAACCTGTTGTCTGACATCCTGGCATTTCACATTAAATAGTCCCGATATTTTTGACTTGGTCTGGTTACAATCACTCTTTAAATAGAAACAATGAGGTTCACCAAGTTATACCTAAGACAAGTGTGAAATGTTGACGCTGGATGGATAAGGAAACACAGCCAAATTGTACAAAGAACAAAAAACTATACATATGTCTGTCCTGTCTTCATTTTCTGTCTTTGAATATTACAGAGTGATCTCCCATGTGGGCAAGTATTGATTACATTTGACACTGAAACTCATATCATTTTCACTGAAAACTATGATTTATAATCACAACAAACAGATGGGGCCAAAATCAATTCCTACCTACAAGGGCAGACAACTCTTAAAGATGAAAATAATACCAAGGAGAGGGACAGGACAGTATAGGACATGATTATCTATAGCACTAGATGCCCCCTCCTGTTTCATCCAAAGGCCAGGAGACAGAGGCAAAACAAAATCTTTAATTTATCCTGCCACCCGAGCCTTTTGAAAATTAAATACAGATTTCTGATAAGCCCATCTTAATGCTGAATCAGCCCCTGCTGTATAACTATGTCACTATCCTATCTGTGGACCAAACCTGATGATATCAGCAGGTGAAAAAAATCGGCCAGACACTCAAATGATATGTATTTCATTGTGTAAAGGTTTTGTTTAAAACTATGACCAGAATATTTAATATCTGTAGCATAACAGAACAGGTTTGTACACTAAAAGCAAAATGTGTAAAACTGCATACCAAATATCTAGATGTTCATCAGACCGCACTAGTTCATCTGACACCTTAGGAAAATATCTATACCGTGAAATTTTTCCTTTCTCAAATAATAATTTGAATAGCAGGTAGACACTTGATGGACCCATAAAAGTTAGGTTTTTGTTGATTTACGACTTATAGAGAATATTATATCCAGTTTATGAGCTTACTCTATAAACCTTGATTCAGCCATATAGATGCAATTTTTTTACCAGATACATTTAATCTCTGATCAGAGGAAGACAGATCTCGGATAAATACTTAGATAGGCATTTGAAATTCATATTCCTATAAAATATTAGATGATGTACTTTACAGACCACCTGAAGGTTAAATGCAAAATACACTCTCAGTAATAATCCTGTAAGGTCACAGTACATTTCCACAAGTCTGCATTAGAGTTATTTCCCTTACAATTAATTATCTTTTTAGCTTATAATGGTTATCTCCCCTGCCAATAGAAAAACTTCTCACTCCTAAAGAAATGATTAAATGAAAATTAAATTGTTTTCTTATTTGGATATGTAATTATGCAACAAAAGGCATAATTATATACTCCAAGACCTTGATATATCTAATACATAGGTAACAGTTATTCACACACATCAATCCACATTCCAAGCTGGAGGGGGAGAAATATTTTACACAATGTATGACACGTTTTGTTTGTATTGTTTTTCCATGTGACAAATTCCTCTTTACTTCAATCTAAGAGCAGTGAAAGGTTGTCCAATAACTGTTTCTTCAGTATCAGCCAACATCAGAAACTCAGTTCCACAGAGATCGGTGACACAGTTACAGTGGCCAATAACACTGTCATTATTCAAACACATTATGTAAATTATTTAGCAATTTGGTGGTAGTTGTGGCCGAAAATTGAATGGGAAGATTTTTTTGAAGGCTAATTCTGATCATGACTAGATAAAAACCATCATGGCTAACCAGCTTCAATCTTTTCATGTCAACAGCCTGGCAGTGCCTGTATAGGTAGATAAATGGTGTGGACAAATTGTCAGTAATTACCGTGATTTTATGACTGGAAAGTCATCTAAATGTCCAAATCATACAAAGAATAGCCTTTATCTATCACCTACAACAAAGTCAAGGTCAATGACATCTAATATCCAAAGCACTCATCCCTACCCTTTGTAAAGAAAATGACTTAAAAAAAACATTTATAACTTTCATGATAATAAAAAAAATTTAATTAAAAGTTTTATATTGTGTAAATTGATGGAACCTGAAGACACAATGTTATGAATTTTTCAGATACTCTGACTGTTTATGTAGTTTGTTTATCAGGTTTCATCACACATAAAATGGGTTAAGTTATATTAGGTTTATGAGATCCTCTTGTGCGAGCCATGTAAAGAATATTTTTTAGGTAGACTCTGAACAAAATGCCTCTACAGCAATTAGAGGTCCGCTATAGTTAAATAAAGTTTAAAAAAAAAAGTCTTTCCAATATATCACAAACTTTGTTTTTTTGCTACAATTTCATATTAAATTATTAATACTGAGTCTTTAACTATCTTTACGTTAAATGAGTATCAATTTGATTTTTGTCCCTCTTAATGTAATTGAAACTCTCACTTAAGACTCTTTACCACACTTAGAGATCCTGTCATTGACATGGTTAAGGGATTTATCTACCCTGTCTTAAATGTGCTTAATTCAGATTTATCTACCCTGTCTTAAATGTGCTTAATTCAGATTTATCTACCCTGTCTTAAATGTGCTTAATTCAGATTTATCTACCCTGTCTTAAATGTGCTTAATTCAGATTTAACCGTTTCTATCCTGTCATACATGTGATCAATTTAGAGTTGTTTTCCCTTACTTGCCTTGTCAATATGTTTTTAACTAAAGTTTTTTGCCTGTAATATTTGTTCCCCTGTCATGTCTAACAGTCTTTTATCTTCCTATTTTAATTGTGTTTAGGAGAGTATTCTCCCCTTTCCTCTCATTTTGTAATGTCTGTAAATCATACTTTCTAGAATACTATTTTCTTTGTTTTTAAAAATATCAGATTGATCTACCCTTCCTTGACCAGATTTAAGTTTAGCATCAACATTGTACATTTTTTTAAATTGTGAACATCAGGTGGCATCCAACACAATTCCCAGTAAAACTCACATTTACCCACACTGATTTCTCCTCACTCCATGATGAGCATGTGAAGGAATATGATAGCATTATACACCAATGATAACAGGAATTTCCTAAATCTAGAGCAAAGCTATATCAGTCTTCACTTAATTTCATCTTGTTTAGATTACCCCGAACATTTCAACATTTCGTTTGAAGTCTAAGCGATGCTGTTATAAATATGGTGCAAAAATTGAAATTCTGAATAAGACTATTTGTGTAAATGTAGATAAAGCCACCTTCTATATACCCTAACAATCTAACTGTAAATATCAAGATAAAATTATTTTACTAGGTTCTATATCAATCCAATATGGGCCACTTCATACAAGATACAGCTCAAAAAACACAAGTAAGAATAGCTTCACAAAGTCCAAAGCTTCGAGTCTATTGTAAATAAATTCTATAGAGTTCCCTAACTCCTACTCACCATGAACTTATTGTTGGTGCCATCACGCCATTGTAGCCCCAGACTAGTGAGTCTATGGATAAGTTTGGGAAACAATTAATACACTTGTTGGTGAATGCATTTCATTACGGTGTTATAAAATCATTATATCTATAAACACATTTATAGCACAATTAGATATATTCTTTCAAGGCTTAATTCCATCAGGTTTACTGCTACACAATTTGTCTATGTATTTAGGAAGCTGCTCAGAGAATTCCTTTTAGGCCCAAATGGTATGCATATGTGGAAATAAAACGCTCTATGCGGAAAAGATACAAGTGTGTTTGAAATTTGATGTTGCATGTTAAACCCTCACCTGGTATCATGAACAAAATTGGTCAAAGTCCCACATCGTGATATGTTCTACAGCAAAACAAAGAAACTAAAAGAACAGCCTTAAGTGAAGCTCAGCTGTACCAAGGATACCATCATAACTCTTTCTCTAATAGTTGTGCGAATCAGTTTGCACGCTTTCCTGACAGAGCTCAAGGGCATCTAGATCTACCTCCAATCAAGGTTGTATCAAATTTGACCTTCCAATTTTAATAAGGGCCAAATGAACAAGAGTAGTTAAGGTGTCCGACATTCTACCACATGCCCTCCATCCCAGGGACTTAGGAAAGTTGACAAGATTTCTATACATTCTGTAAGTATTAGTGGCCTTTTACCTATGGGTCATGAGTTGGAGACAGAATTGTGGAACAACAGTAAAGTCACTGTGTCTTTTGTGATTATGTTTTTTTACTGGGAACTCCAGCTTTCCTCTATCCCCAAAAGGCTTTGATCCTTCAGAAGCAAAGCTACATATTGACTGCAGTATGTTCAAAACATTACTTAAAATTCAAGTTATTTGGAGAAAATTAACATCATAAGGGAAAAAAGGAGGAAAAAACTAAATGCTATGGTGATTGACTGTGTTTTGAGGTATATTTGTCATCTGAGCAATATAAACAAATATAGCATTTAGGGATAAATAGCTGTTAGAAATGTCACTTCCCCCATAATTACTTAGGTATAGCTGTCAGATAACAAGTAATGGTGACCCAGTCAACCTTGATCTTTTACAAAATCTGCTAGTACACAAGATGAAAGAATGCCAAACAATTCACAAAAAAATGTCAGCCATTGTTTTGTAGAGCCGTACGTGTGTATGGATGTTATTACATTACTCATATAACTGTCCAATTAGACCTGAATTCTACACTGACTGATAATGACTGCTATCACACCAACAAGCTACACAAATGTGCAGAGTTCCTAATATGGGCAAATATATATATATATTATTGTTAACTATAAACAGATAAACAGGCATTTGTGTCTGAACTCTGTTTTGGTATTATGCTCTCATGAGAGGACATTGCAATATATAAACACCTTGGTCAAAAGAGAAGATGTTTTGTTGGGTTGTTTTCATTTGGCTATGTATAAGGATGTACAAGCTCAAGGTTTTGATATGTCTTAATTAAATTTAAAAATGAAAATTAGCATCACCTACATTCATTACTTGGCAACTGTCCTTTGCAGAACTCAAACCTTCTGCCAAGAGTCGGAAATGGCCACATCACCATCATCATATTCATAGGGTAAAAAGCCTAAAAGTGAAAAAGAGCTGAAAATGTGATGAGTTTATCCAAATTTCAGGAATTTACATAGAAAGATTTCTAGATCTGTACCAAAGCCAAGTGAATTGAAAATTTCAATTTCAGGCTAATGGCTGAAAAAAACAAATTCCCACCAGAAAACAAAATTGTACTCTTACCTTAGAATGCTCATTTTTAATTCTGATACACATTAGATTTGACTAAAATAGAAATAGGCTTTATGAACTTTTCAAACATTGTGTCAATAAATTATTTACAGGCCCATTACTTAAAATAATGTGCTTCGATCTTTTGATGACCAATAGCGGTTGTAGGATGATACCGAGGCATGGTCTGGTACCTGTATACATGGTGGTCTCTGATAGATGTAGGTGGTGAAGAATGGGCCAATTATATAATACTTGTGTTTCTCCTCATCACTCACCACATCAAACTTCTCACTCACCAATAACTCCAATCAGACATAACACCCTAACTAATACGATATATCCCTGGCTCATCACCACACACTCACACAGGTAAAACGATCTGTGATATCTCTTCATCCTTACACCTGTTCAGAAATATGTCAAGATTGGTGCCAATCTCCTGTGAGGAAAGCCATTACAACAAGAAGTGTTTCCTCCACATTCAACAACTAACTAATGTCAATCATTATCAAAATCAAAGTTAATGCATTTCAGGAAAGAAAATGTGTAAAATACTGTTCTGATAGAAATACTGAGTGATGCAGTAACTGTCACAGACATCAACACAGTTCCTTTCTCTGTAAGCCATCAGGTCTTATTGAAAATTTCAAGGTCAACAGCTGACCTCCAAGGTCAAAGGTCAGAAAGATACTGGTAAAGGACTAAGCTAATATCAATTTTTGTATGGAAAATAATAGCACCAAACAATTTCCTTTCAATTTCCAAAAGCACAGTTCATCATTTAACTGTCATAAGCTGCCATTGCTATCACAGTCTACCTCCTTCAGGCTCCAGGATCATGAAAGAATCTTATACTGAAGTTTTGACGTAACTTTTGGTAACATCATCTTTGATAGGCTATTAGCCAATCAAAGATGATGTTACCAAAAGTTACGTAAAGTCTGAAGTAAGACAGTTTCACGACTCTAAGGTTAGACAGGATAAGGACAGAAAGGACAAAGGTGAAACTTTTATGGTGGGGGTGTAAAAAAACTTGATATTTTTTTTTATCTCCATTGTCTAATATCATGATGAAGACTTATATACTTTGAATTGTGTGATTGTGGCGGAGAGTTCTCCCAGTGTTGTGGTGCTGAGGAGACTGATGGTCTATAGACTGATACCTCCTCGACAGCCTGACAATGATGTAGGATATACAGGAGAAAGCCAACAGACTCCCCTCATATATAACTGTTATATTTAACCTCCCAAGACCTTCAGCACACTATACCATGTCACAACCAAGCCTTTTGTTAGCAAATCGGGGGTCACAAACATCAACCTCCTACATAAAAAACAACTCCTATTTGTTTTCAACAGATGTTCAGTCTCACCTGTTACCCTGTTGGTCGTATATTACAGGTATGTCAAAACAGATGATGGTTATGTGGTGTAAAAAAGGCTTTTTATGTCTGGTTTTTATGATGTAGTGACTTGTTACAAATTCTTATATAATCAGCCTTTCTTTACAGGCTTCCTTCACAGCAGTAGGTCCAGTCAAGTTAACTGTATTCCTTCACAGCAGTAGGTCCAGTCAAGTTAACTGTATTCCTTCACAGCAGTAGGTCCAGTCAAGTTAACTGTATTCCTTCACAGCAGTAGGTCCAGTCAAGTTAACTGTATTCCTTCACAGCAGTAGGTCCAGTCAAGTTAACTGTATTCCTTCACAGCAGTAGGTCCAGTCAAGTTAACTGTATTCCTTCACAGCAGTAGGTCCAGTCAAGTTAACTGTATTCCTTCACAGCAGTAGGTCCAGTCAAGTTAACTGTATTCCCTCACAGCAGTAGGTCCAGTCAAGTTAACTGTATTCCCTCACAGCAGTAGGTCCAGTCAAGTTAACTGTATTCCTTCACAGCAGTAGGTCCAGTCAAGTTAACTGTATTCCTTCACAGCAGTCGGTCCAGTCAAGTTAACTGTATTCCCTCACAGCAGTAGGTCCAGTCAAGTTAAATGTATTCCCTCACAGCAGTAGGTCCAGTCAAGTTAACTGTATTCCTTCACAGCAGTAGGTCCAGTCAAGTTAACTGTATTCTATTTTAGTGTGATGAGCATCCATTGCAATTCTATCCTACCAAGTAACGGTGACCTTTTGGAGGATGAAATAGACTACAGTTAATCTTCAGGAAGCACCTGCAGCCATTTTGGTCTTCAAAAATAATTGCTCTCAAAGGGAATCTAAAAACTCAGAAAAATTCAAGGGGCTGTTTTGAAGGATATTAATCTCAGTTAATGCTTCTGTTGTTCTAATGTCCTATAAGATAAAATGGCCATTTTAACAACATTTTGGACATAATAACATTATGTCATCCAAATGATGTTTCCAAAATTTTCAGGCCACTTGCTATAATTACTATGACAGTCACACAGTGGCATTTCATAATATTCTACAATAGATTGTGTTTCAGGTGGCCTTGTCCAGGTCACAGACATGTTGTGTACAAGGTCACATATCAATCCTCAAGGTCAATTACTTACTATAGTCATAACACAGTAGCCATGTATGTAACATCAAACACATCAACATCCAATTGTAACATACAAATCACAATGCCAGGAATTCATTCAAGATTTATTCGTTTTATGTCACCTTTATAAAAGTGAAGAAAGACAAGCTACATGATGGAATCCAGTCTAAGGTAAGGTGTTGGAATTTGAGGAATTTGAAGTTACACCTTTAAACACCTGTACAGGTTTGGAATATCATCATGACAAAACATTAGGCCTATATATCTCATATATACCGTGTAGTAAACCAAGCGAGTGCACAACGTCACAACAGTCAGCTCAGTTTTACCCATTCATTAAGAAGTACCTAAATTACCTTGGAAACGTAATATATCTACTACTGGAGAAGCATCCCAATTAGCCTAGATGGAAACAAAATATCTTCCTTCTAAAAAGAACTGTTTCTTTTAGTATGGAGAAGAAATATCTCCAATACAGCTGTATCTTAGAAGAGGTGTCACCCAATTTATCGGAGACAAAGATGTTACAATCTACCCCTAATAAACAAAACTGTCATAATAACACTGGAGAAATTTAACTTTCCCAGTATCTAAAGAGACTTGTCCATCTTTACTGGAGACGTTACATTTCCATTACGTCAAAAAACTTGTGCCTCCATTAACACGAGACGCAACATCTCCAGAAGAGCTCCTGTCTCCATTAGCTATAAGCTGGAAACATCTCCAACATCTCCAGAAGAGCTCCTGTCTCCATTAGCTATAAGCTGGAAACATCCCCAATATCTCAGAAGAGCTCCAGTCTTCATTAGCTATAAGCTGGAAACATCCCCAATACCACTGAAGAGCTCCTGTCTTCATTACATGTAGCTATAAGCTGGAAACATCTCCAACATCTCCAGAAGAGCTCCTGTCTCCATTAGCTATAAGCTGGAAACATCTCCAATATCTCAGAAGAGCTCCTGTCTTCATAAGCTGGACATGTTACATCTCCATTACCTATAGATAACCAGGGTGTATCTACCCTGCACACCCGAGTCTGTTGACACTTATACAGATGCACCCTGCCTACTTAATAGCCTCTATAAAAGTCTCGTTTATCTCCATCAGCATGTCACATAAAAATGTCTACCCCAGTACTTACCGCTGCAGCTACATAAACTGATGAAGAGTCCACAACGACACCAATTACACTTTATGTCAAGTTGATCTGCCACGAAATTACAACCATACATCTCAATAGTAACTGTCACCAGATTTCTTTATAATACAAAGATATCGGCATAAATAACTATCATTAAAAACATATAAACAACTTTCGTTGGGATTCTGTATAATGCACACAGCTACAATACCAAGAACCACTACATGTGTATACTGTAACAAATGTTTATTTATGTATGTATGTTTGGAATATTGTCCAGAAGTGTTAATCCCTTACAGTGCAATTTCCTTTCTGCGTTTTTTATTGTTGCATTTCATACATAATAAAAATGGTAAAATCCCTTTGAAATCGGGTGTTAAATTTATTCATAGAATGAAATTTAAATAATTTTTCTTTTTAAATACTTAAAAGTAAATTTGACATCAATGAAAAATGCAACAAAACTTTTTTTCTTTAATGATAAATTGTGAATTGATAGTTTTAAAATCCGTAGAAATATGATAACCAACATGCTAAACAACTTTCCACCATCTTTAAAGTGAATGAATAAAAAAGATTCTGTTCAATTTGAAGTTTTTCTTGTTGATCCTGACAAAACATTTTACTACCCATGACTTCAAGATTTAACAAGTTCCGCAGACTTTATGTTAAGGAGGTATGCCTGTGTTTCATTATATCCTCTGTGCATTTGTAAGCCAGGTATTGGTATTGAAACAGAAATGTTGATTGACAGACATCTTGTCAGTTTCACCAAGTTCATTTTTTTAATGCTATATGTATGGTCCTCTGTTATCACATACTTTTTTTTCTTTAAAAAAACCCACATCATAAACAAACCTCACTCTGAAGGATTTCATCACCAAACAGTAAATATCTTAAGACTGAGGCAGCACTTGCATATATAAAACAAAAGTGGATATCCAGGTTATTTAAACATTTGTTTTGTTCCATAAATAGTTTCTGAACAATTTTCATGAATAAACTTACGAAGAGAATAATCACATCACTAAAATGTTTGTTTTGTTAATGTAAATGAGGCAAGCACGTATCAGAAACAGATCCAATTATCATCTGATATGCATCTAATTACAGCAGGGCATTTGCCTTTTACAAATATCAAAATGTCAATGGATTCATAAAACACACCTAATGTGATTACTTTGTACAGGTCAAGGCCAGTATAATGATAAGAACTCAGTCTATACAAAATCATACTCATTTTTGTGGCATTTTTTGACATTTATCTGCAGCAAGTATTTCAGCTGCTTATAGCATATTCTTCTAAGAAACACGCTGCAAATGTCTTTTTAAGTCACCATCTTCCTTGTTTGAATACCCCAATCATTTATCTACAGCAACAATGAATGTTTGAGCTATATTCAGAAAGAGTTAGTACATTCATCTAAAGTTTGGAGATGCTGGGTTCAAATCCCTGTCTGGTTGTTGCTTTAACTTCCTCTGTCTTAATTCTGCGTGGTTGAGTACCCAAATAAATATACAATAAAATGGTATGAGCTCTATATATAATGTGTCATTGGGTCAATGGCTACGTTTGGCAAAAGAGGCGGAACATTAACAGAAATGTACTTCAATAATTAACACAAAACTTCAAGTTGTTAAAATATGTTACAGCTTAACTTGGAAATATTACTACGGAATGTCACAAGGGTTGAACTTTACAAGCTTGGTGTGGATTCTCCTCATTATAAATTCCTGCGTGGAATTTAAAACTGGAATTTGATATTTGGTTACAGAGTGCACATTACTATACTAGTTCTTATTTGTTAGAATTAATTTAAATTCAATTAAAATTTCTGTTCAAATGTAATTAATATAAATTGAAACTTTCACAAAAAGGCATGAGCAAGTCTGAAGATATTATTAAATATAATCAAAATGTCACACAACATAATATTATATTTTACCACAAAATCCCCAAAAATGTAAGAGTGGCAGTTGTTATGTATAATAACTAGGAGTAATTGATTATCAACTCTGACTACACATGGCTAAACTAATGGACGCAGGGATATAAATCACCTTCTAGTCACGACAAGGGAAGTGGTCTGACTGGAATATCTGGTCATCAAAAGTTTTACAATGGATGTCATTTTTGTAACATAAAGTATTATATATATAAATACATTGTATTTTACACAACTTCTAATTTTAACCAATCTTTCCTAAACTGACATATGATTATGGATGATATCTAATCATATTCTCTTCAAAATAATCAAGCTTTTTTAACCTATAGATTTTATATTGAAATATTACATCTAAAAGTGTATTACATTTTTCGATATTATGGTGGCTGGTGGCTACCTGACCAACATTCCAAAGGCCAGTCACATATTATATATTTCAAACAAGAAAAGGGTTAAGTACCAGCCCTGTCTATTAGACACCTCAACTGGCTAGGAATAAGGTAACTGGCCTGGAATAAGATAAAGTGTCTTGTCCATAAGACATATTTTCTTTTAACTGGCTGGAAATAAGGGAAAGTGTCTTGCCCATAAGACATCTTTTTTTCTAACTGACCTGGAATAGGTGAAAGTATCTTGTCCATATTTTTTTACCTGGCCTGGAATAGGGGAAAGTTCTTGTCCACACGACATATTTTCTATAACTGGCCTGAAATAAGGGAAAGTGTCTTGTCCATAAGATATATTTTTTTGGACTGACCTGGAATAGGTGAAAGTGTCTTGTCCATTTTTTTAACTGGCCTGGAATAGGGGAAGTATCTTGTCCATAAGACATATTTTTTTAACTGGCCTAGAATAGATGAATGTGCCTAAGACATATTTTAACTGGCCTAGAATGGGGAAAGTGTCTTGTCCTTAAGACACATTAATTGGCGAGTAATAAAGTAAAGTGTCTTGTTCATAATTATAAGATAGATATATCAAATGGACAGGAATATATATGGTAGTATCTTGACCATTACACTCATTAACTAGTCAGAAATAGGGTAAAGTGTCTTGTCCATTAGACACATAAACTAGTCAGGAATTTGGTAAAGTGACCTGTCCATAAGACAAATGAACTAGCCTTGAGAATAGAGTTTTCCTGATGAGTTACTTTATAAACACATACAATTTAGGGCAGATAACATCATATACATGTATCTCTATTCTACTCTCAATTCATTCACCTCCAAAACTGCCATCATCAGTTTTCCATACAAGGCAAATTTTTACAAGAGTTACTCTATGAATAATGTTGTACAACGTCCAAGGGTAATGGCCAATGTTTGTATTTTAACTATCTAATTATCACTAGAATTTGCACACTGAACCATATTTTATTCTATTTTGATATAAAAATATTTACAAAGTATCATATTTACAGTCTGTATATTTATCATATGACTCAATACAGGAATAAATTATTCTCAATCTTAATGGTAGCGTGATTTCTCTGCAGAGAATTTTAATGAAAGTTTTTCCTAAGTTACAAAAATAGAACTTGAAAAGACTATTTTTTGCACATTAAGCTTCATGCAATGAAAGTTTCTGCATATGTTTATAATACCAGAAAAAATGCTTTTATGTTTTTGTTCGTGACATCATCAAATACAAGTGCCTTTATTCTGCTGGCCAGAAGGATAAAGACAAGAATAAGTTAACTGAGTACAAATAATCATAAACAATCATGGGCACTTAGCAAATCTACTTATTATCTCAACATCTAAAGAAACAGGAAATCTATAAAAATGAAAGAATTATGAATTAAATGCTGTAAATTTGATTATAATCACATTATAATAGTTATAAGGATTAAAATATGAATAAAGCACCAAAATCGTGTAAGATGGGGATGATCCAAGTATTAGCTGTCCTGCCAAGTTTGAAGTGCCCTGAAGTACTACCTCTACTCATCATATTGTTCTGCCAAGGGACACAACTATCATCGACTTTCTCATCCTTATGCTGGTCAAAGACACAAATCTCATTTGATATTTTTGTAATTGCCTTTGACCACTCAACTATCATTGGAGGTACCCATTAGAGAAATTATCCAATCATTTTCTTTACAATCATTATGTTATACAAGTTCACCAAAAAGGAAATAACAAAGGGACATAACCCTTTTTCATCACTATACTAATCACTGATGGGAAAGTGATCAAGGGACATAACTCTCATTCACTTTAAATATATCCAATGACATGTAAAGACAAACTTTTCCTTTCATACATACACTGCTAATTTAGCAAAAAACATAATGCTAAAAGCATTCTGCCATTTTACAACATAACTGACTTCAGTTAAGCAAGTAATTTTAGCTCATCATCCATCATTCAGACAAATATCTTCAATGTTCATAAAAAAACATTTGGATATGTGGGAATAAAAAAATCAACTAGAAGCTCAAACAGTCGACCTGATGACATAAGTAACCTACAAGATAACACAAAATTTATGACTTCATGTTACTCTGTATTTTAATATTTCTCCATTAACTTGGTAAATATAATGTCTACATCTGTTTTCAGCCATTTTATCAAATCTATTTTCTCAGATAACAGATGAAATATGCCTTAGCAATATCTCTTAATAGTGCAAATCTTGCACATTTATGCTGAAAATTGTATAAAAAAAGTAAACATTTTGTCTGCTTTACAATTCAAACTGCATGGTACCAGATGGAGAACCTAAACAACATATTGGTAACTTGGCAGTTATATAATTTTATATGACCTCAGTGTGGTAAGTGACAAATGAACGGGTATTAAACGAGTTAGGAGATTGAAAAAGTCCCACAAATCAGCAGCATGATATACCACAACAGTCAGTCTAAGTAAAAGCCCTCTAGGGAGTGATAGAACAGCTGATACACCACAACAGTCAGACTAATAGAAGAACCCCTCTAGGGAGTGATATAACAGCACTTACTGGTTACAGCAAACTACATCTTTCAATTTCCTTAGTCACAGTTGTATAAGTGGTATTTGTCACATGACATTTGTTCCCAATTGCACTGATATTTAAGTTGTCAGTATTTTTTTATTACAGAGGTATTACAGCTTTAAGTTATCCCTAGTTACAGTGTTAGTTTTAAGCTGTACATTTTTATTGGATAAGGCAATAACAGCAACTTTGTTGTCCTTGTCTACAGTTTATTACAGCTACGTGTTATTCTTGGTAGCAGCTGCCTGTTGCCCATGGTTTCAATGAATATTACAGCTATTTGTTGTCCTTGGTTACAGTAAATGTTACAGCTATTTGTTGTCCTTGGTAACAGTAAATTTTACAGCTATTTGTTGTCCTTGGTTACAGTAAATATTACAGCTATTGGTTGTCCTTGGATACAGTAAATATTACAGCTATTGGTTGTCATTGGTTACAGTAAATATTACCGCTATTGCTTGTCCTTGGTTACAGTAAATATTACAGCTGTTTGTTGTCCTTAGTTACAGTAAATATTAAAGCTATTGGTTGTCCTTGGTTACAGTAACTATTACAGCTATTGGTTGTCCTTGGTCACAGTAAATATAAAAGTTATTGGTTGTCCTTGGTAACAGTAAATATTACGGCTATTGGTTGTCCTTGGTTACAGTAAATATTACAGCTATTGGTTGTCCTTGGTTACAGTAAATATTAAAGCTATTGGTTGTCCTTGGTTACAGTAAATATTAAAGCTATTGGTTGTCCTTGGTTACAGTAAATATTACAGCTATTGGGTGTCCTTGGTTACAGTAAATTTTACAGCTATAGGTCGTCCTTGGTTACACGGTCACATTACAGTGATGTTTAAGCGTATTATGTTTAGATTCCACTGAATAAACAACAAATGCATTCTGATAAATAGTGTGACAAGTACTGATTGTATCAAAATGATCTCATTTCATATGCCCTTAACTCTACAATAACTTTGATAGTATGAGAACCTGTCATTGCCCTGATAAATTTACACCTATGTTTTCTCCAATAGAATTGTTCCCTGATAAAGACATGTACACCTCTATGTATCTGATACCATCTCCCACCCTCCAAGGTGTGCAGCTGAGACATGGTGGCAGACGCTCTGATGCTAGGATTAAAACGGACACACTGGAATGAAGTTACATTTGACACATGATATAAGGGAGGTGTTGTGGAGGTACAAGCTTAAAAACATGTATTATTAACCATTTTGTTTTGAGACATTTTAGATGATATGGGAGAATCTTTTGACCTGTAATCCTACAGTGTAGAGTAGAGTTTCTAAACCTCTCACATCTGTAGTGTCAGTATTAGTCACCAAAGTCCCTGTCATACCCTACAAACACCACTGTGAGTCACTGCATCTCCTACTGCACCATGTCTTACATAAAGCTGCACTCACAATTGTCCCTCTACACAATACCACTCAGCCAAAGCAGTCCTTCAATATCCCTCTCGGGACGTCAGTGGCCAAGTGATTAAGATGGGATTGATGAATATAGAAACTTGTTCTTCAATCTTTTAATGAAAACCACAAACAAGAAAATTTTGTTATCCTTAAATGCTTCTTAAATTGATACTATTACCTGCATAGCAGGTGTAGTTGAGATTTTGTTTAACTTTGTGGCAGGCACTAATAAGCCATTAGCAGGAACAATGCATATTGTAAGTGATCGTAAAGCAACACCTGCTCCTTACCTTCAAGACAATTGTTGTAATTTTCTTTGATCAGATTATTGTTGAATAATCAAGTTTTTTAGTTTACTGTCACCAGAAGGGCTTATAAAACACAGATGTCTGCTAGACTGACTAATTTGCCCACTAAAAAGCATTTGGAAGAATTGGTCATTTCTCCTTTCTAAGATCATAGCCTCAGTTATCATCACTAGTCCTCTACCTCTTGGTCTAAAGGCAAGGTGAGAAAAGTACCTGGACATTCTTCAACCAGCCCTCTACCTCTGACTTACATTGTGGCTGACACTCCACCTCTTGGCCACAATGGCAGTGTAGTTATGGTGACTGACATTCTACTACCAACCCTCAGGGTCTTGAGGTTGTGGTCTGCCAGGGGTTACTTGTCCGAGAGTGGTCATACCTTGCTTTCATCCATCACCAAATCCTGTTATGACTTAATGGCTGAAGCTGCTGATAGATTGTAAAACTTGAGCCCATCCTTATCTGGTAATCATATGACAGTTAAATCATCATTACAGATGGCTTTCAGAATCAGAAAATTGGCCTCAAAAACCTGATAAAGATTTGATTACTGCTGTCTTCAGCTTCTGTTGAAATAAATTTAGACAAATTTATCAGAACAGGTTAAAGTCTAATAAAAAAATACACAAGATTCAGCTCAGGTGTTTATACCAGTATAGGGTCTCACTGACGGTCTGGATACTGTTACCACGGAAATAATTACATCCCATAAATAGTATTATTACTTCTAGTAAAACTGTATAATGTCTATATCTGATAGCAGACCCCCAAAGATACCAATCCACTTTCTCTCCTAATCACATGTTCTCACGTTCTCACAGGAAATGAAAGATAGTTATAATAGTCCCTTTTATTTAAAGTTAACTCTGTCAAATTGTACATTTGTAGAATATGAGCCCTGTTTTAAACCTAGGAAGGGCAAACAAATGACATCGGCCCACCTGATTGAACCAAATATCTCCTATTTCTCATTTAAAAGGCGGAGAAGTTTCAGTTACATCTAGTTTGAAACTAAAACCAGAAAAACATTGGAGGCATTCAACAAACATTTCATTAAGATGATCTAGGTGAATGAAAGGTTTGCCAGAAGGCATGGTGTTAAAGGATATTAGAGATCAAGATTCAACCCAACAGAGATTATCATTGTGTATAATGTCAGCATCTCACAAATGACCAATTTTTCAAACTGATAAAACAATTTATTTCAAATTTAAGAAATTAAAATGTACTTTAAGATTTTTGGTGTCAAAAAGGTTTTCAAAGTTGGACAATTATTAACTTATTATGGCCTAACAAAATCTGATAGTATTCCGATAGATAATATGTTTTCAACAAAACACTGAAATCTGCTATCTAAAGTCATCCAGTTCTGGACTGCCATTCAGTCGATCTTGACCACTTTTTAAGTATCCCTCCACCCCTGGGCTTCTTTGGCTTAGATTTGCAAATTAATTGACTATGGGTGGATTGGTCCTTTGACTATTTGATGCAATTTTCATTTTGATAATATATAGTAGAATTCTCTACTAGGTACTCATGGCCATAGATTGACCAGACAAGAGCTTTACCATTTCACACTGACAATCACTAAGCGATACAATACCTAAGTGAATCTTTCAATCTTAGACGTATTGGAATTCCTCATCTTAGTTTTATTCTTTTCTTTCATTTTTAGAATCAATAATAGAAACGTATTTGTATGCTTTCGTCTAAAATACAAAACAAATGTGTTAGATAAAACTGAAATGTTTATGAGGGAATGACCGTGACATAATTCTTGAAGATTTAAAAATAATTCTGAAAATAGAATTATCACAGGTGAAATGTTCAGGTATAAACACAGCACATATCTATACCCTCTGTTTCATACCAAATTGATAATATCATTTCAAAAAGACAGTATCTTTGGTTAAGGCTACATGACTTCATCATGGTTGGAAACAGCCACAGATAAATTTCCTGCTTTTCGATGCTGCTCTTTCTGCAAATATTCGATACCATCTTTTCGCCCTCCTAATCTTCGGAATGCTTCCTTTAAATTATTTCAAAAAAAAATCTTTCATGAGACTTTAGAATAAGCATGGGTTGTGCGTGGGATTGTGTTATCATTAGGATAGAAAGATAGAGTGAAGTCGAGTGTGAAATCTGACATGTGCCACCCAAACTTGGCTTGTCGTGCTCCTCCGTAAGATAACTACTGAACTAAGGTGACCAGTTAGACAACTTATCAGAAAGGCCATGACTTCTCTGGTACTTTCTGACATGGATTCGTGGATTTATCAATGATTTTTGGGGGGTGCATAACATTCTGCACCACCTTTATCAAGATTAATCAGTTAACGTGAAAGGGCACTTGTTACTTATCAAGCTATTGATATATCTTTCTTACAAATCTGATAAGAAACTATTAAACCAAACAAAAAAGTCTTAATTTTCACTACAGAACTAAATTCATGTATTGAAATGTAAATGCTAAAGACAAGTTTTAGTACTGAATTTATATCCAGTTTTTATTCAAACATTTGATTTTAGCACAAGAGATAATTAATGCCTGTTTTGCTTTTTACAGAATAAATGATAAAGGTGTTATACACTATAAGAGTTTACAAGAACATAGAAAATGATATAGACGCAGTTGTTCACATATAAAACCTATTCTAGTTTTTGTGGTGTAGATATTGTACTATCTTGGTTAATGCTGAAGACAGTGATATCTTAGATAGATTTCAACACATCTGCCAAATGCAGTTCTTTTAGGGCTTAACAGGTAGTGAGATAGAAGTAAATTTTCATCTCTTAAACAATTGTCTTTTTACATAATGGCTACACCATTTTACTTAATTTTGTCTTACCAAAATGAGATTATATGTAGAATTATAGACTGAATATTATTTTCTATTCTTAATTCTACCTCTTCCACAAGATCTTTATGTCATGCTTGTGATATTGGCTGACTGCTGTAATTTACCATATTGTTTAACACATCCACCCCTTAAATTTCATAATGGATTGGTCTAATCTTTTGATTAAGAAGATCTTACTGTATAGTTGCTACTATTCGCAGAGGTTTCAATTTCGCTAAATTCGCTATTCATAAATTTGCTAAAATTAATATCTCACAAAATTTATCAAAATTATGGTTTTTCATATCAAACTCTGTTGTGTGAATGACGATTTGAAAGGCTGTATTAATATGAATCGCAAAAATAAACACCAGATAAAAACATCCAAACAGTAAATTGCCAAATTTTGCATCCGCATAATTTAACAGAGGGGTGAATATGAAAAGAGTACTGGAAATACTGTGACAATAAAAAAGGACAATTTCAATTATTTACACCATGTAAAAGGTTACAGGTACGTGATACAAAAATTGTGTTCCAGTATGAAGGATCGTGTCTATGTCATCAGGGAAAAGGGCCATATGTATCCCTCCGAGTTCTTAAAGGAGGTGATGACAGGAAGGGTCTTATCGGGATTAGTAAGGGCTTACCCCTCTAATAACGGAACAGAAACGATCTAGATAGGAAAAAATGTCAGCATTATTAGGAAGTTACTCAAGCTGAATAAAAGGTTAATGGGGCCTAACTGATTACTGTGATAGCATTATAGATAACTGCGATAGCATTATAGCATTCCGCAGTCTGGTAGTCCCACAGATAAACTTTTTTGTGTATTTGACAAATCAAATGTGATATGACATCTCAAACGATGGATATATAGTATCATTTTTTTTTTTTTTTTTTTTGTTAACAAAAATATTAGAGGTTTATCTCTGATGAACATTTTCTTCTTCAAAATAATTACTTTTAAAAGTGAAACAAAATATAAAATCCATTGTATAATGGAACACTAAAAACATATTTTTTTTTAAAATTTGTTTTAAATAATATCAGGGATCGAATAGATCCATGGTAATGCATTTCAAGCTGGAAGTTTTTGGTTTGCAGAATGAAACACTTTATAGCCTATAGCTAGTAACACCATGGAACACTATACAGACACATTATTTTACGCCTACTTTAAATCAATCTCGCACTAAATTTCTAATTTTCAGGTTGAAGGTTCCGACACATCCTACATTAATAGAAAGCATGTGTGGTGGGAGGGAAAGAATGAACAATAGAATCTCCTTCTTTAGGCTGACACATGCACAACACTTTAACAGTATCCATTTCTCAGGGTTTCAGTTTTAAAATCACTCCTGCTATAAAAACCTCATTGAAAATTGAGAATGTTTCAAGTTGGCCACTTAGGCATACCAAGAACTTACAACTTGACACTTGGTGCATGTACAGGAATAAAGTAGGTTAAATGAGGTCATGGATGAGGAGGGGGGGTAGTGGTGAATATACTACAGAGGAATTTAAGGGTAGCTAAGGTGGAGGGGTAGGGTTTGGTTAGGGTGGGGGTGGCTTTAATGTAAGATGGAGGGGTAGGGTTTGGTTAGGGAGGGGTGGCTGTAATGTAAGGTAGAGGGGTAGGGTTTGGTTAGGGAGGGGTGGCTGTAATGTAAGGTGGAGGGGTAGGGTTTGGTTAGGGAGGGGTGGCTGTAATGTAAGGTGGAGGGGTAGGGTTTGGTTAGGGAGGGGTGGCTTTAATGTAAGATGGAGGGGTAGGTTTGGTTAGGGAGGGGTGGCTGTAATGTAAGGTAGGGGGAGGGTTTGGTTAGGGAGGGGTGGCTGTAATGTAAGGTGGAGGGGTAGGGTTTGGTTAGGGAGGGGTGGCTGTAATGTAAGGTAGAGGGGAAGGGTTTGGTTAGGGAGGGGTGGCTGAAATGTAAAGTGGAGGGATAGGGTTTGGTTAAGGAGGGGTGGCTGTGATGTAAGGTAAAGGGGTAGGGTTTGGTTAGGGTGGGGGTTGCTGTAATGTAAGGTGGAGGGGTAGGGTTCGGTTAGGGCGGGGGTGGCTGTAATGTAAGGTAGAGGGGTAGGGTTTGGTTAGGGAGGGGTGGCTGTAATGTAAGGTAGAAGTGTAGGGTTTGGTTAGGGAGGGGTGGTCGTAATGTAAGGTGGAGGGGTAGGGGTTTGGTTAGGGTGTTGGTTGCTGTAATGTAAGGTGGAGGGGTAGGGTTTGGTTAGGGAGGGGTGGCTGTAATGTAAGGTGGAGGGGTAGGGTTTGGTTAGGGAGGGTGGCTGTAATGTAAGGTGGAGGGGTAGGGTTTGGTTAGGGAGGGGTGGCTGTAATGTAAGGTGGAGGGGTAGGGTTTGGTTAGGGAGGGGTGGCTGTAATGTAAGGTGGAGGGGTAGGGTTTGGTTAGGGAGGGGTGGCTGTAATGTAAGGTGGAGGGGTAGGGTTTGGTTAGGGAGGGGTGGCTGTAATGTAAGGTGGAGGGGTAGGGTTTGGTTAGGGAGGGGTGGCTGTAATGTAAGGTGGAGGGGTAGGGTTTGGTTAGGGAGGGATGGCTGTAATGTAAGATAGAGTGTAAGGTTTGGTTAGGGTGGGGCGGCTGTTATGTTAGGTGGAGGGGTAGGGTTTGGTTAGGGAGGGGTAGCTGTAATGTAAGGTATATGGGTAGGGTTTGGTTAGGAAAGGGGTGGCTGTAATGTAAGGTAGAGTGTAAGGTTTGGTTAGGGTGGGGCGGCTGTTATGTAAGGTGGAGGGGTAGGGTTTGGTTAGGGAGGGGTGGCTGTAATGTAAGGTGGAGGGGTAGGGTTTGGTTAGGGAGGGGTGGCTGTAATGTAAGGTAGAGGGGAAGGGTTTGGTTAGGGAGGGGTGGCTGTAATGTAAGGTGGAGGGGTAGGGTTTGGTTAGGGAGGGGTGGCTGTAATGTAAGGTGGAGGGGTAGGGTTTGGTTAGGGAGGGGTGGCTGTAATGTAAGGTGGAGGGATAGGGTTTGGTTAGGGAGGGGTAGCTGTAATGTAAAGTGGAGGGATAGGGTTTGGTTAAGGAGGGGTGGCTGTGATGTAAGGTAAAGGGGTAGGGTTTGGTTAGGGTGGGGGTTGCTGTAATGTAAGGTGGAGGGGTAGGGTTTGGTTAGGGAGGGGTGGCTGTCATGCAAGGTGGAGGGGTAGGGTTTGGTTAGGGAGGGATGGCTGTAATGTAAGGTGGAGGGAAAGGGTTTGGTTAGGGTAGGGTGGCTGTAATGTTAGGTGGAGGGGTAGGGTTTGGTTAGGGAGGGATAGCTGTAATGTAAGGTGGAGTGATAGGGTTTGGTTAGGGAAGGGTGTCTGTAATGTAAGGTATATGGGTAGGGTTTGGTTAGGAAAGGGGTGGCTATAATGTAAGGTGGATGGGTAGGGTTTGGTTAGGGAGGGATGGCTGTAATGTAAGGTAGAGGGATAGGGTTTGGTTAGGGTGGTGGAAGCTGTAATGTAAGATAGAGTGTAAGGTTTGGTTAGGGTGGGGCGGCTGTTATGTTAGGTGGAGGGGTAGGGTTTGGTTAGGGAGGGGTAGCTGTAATGTAAGGTATATGGGTAGGGTTTGGTTAGGGAGGGATGGCTGTAATGTAAGATAGAGTGTAAGGTTTGGTTAGGGTGGGGCGGCTGTTATGTTAGGTGGAGGGGTAGGGTTTGGTTAGGGAGGGGTAGCTGTAATGTAAGGTATATGGGTAGGGTTTGGTTAGGGGGGTGGCTGTAATGTAAGGTGAGGGTAGGGTTTGGTTAGGGGGTGGCTGTAATGTAAGATAGAGTGTAAGGTTTGGTTAGGGTGGGGTGGCTGAGTAATGTAAGGTGGAGGGATAGGGTTTGGTTACGGCGGTGGTGGCTGTAATGTAAGGTGGAGGGGTATAGGGTTTGGTTAGGGTGGGGTGGCTGTAATGTTAGGTGGAGGGGTAGGGTTTGGTTAGGGAGGGGTGGCTGTAATGTTAGGTGGAGGGGTAGGGTTTGGTTAGGGAGGGATGGCTGTAATGTAAGGTAGAGGGATAGGGTTTAATTAGAGAGGGGTGGCTGTAATGTTAGGTGGAGGGGTAGGGTTTGGTTAGGGAGGGGTGGCTGTAATGTAAGGTAGAGGGATAGGGTTTGGTTAGGGTGGGGTGGCTGTAATGTTAGGTGGAGGGGTAGGGTTTGGTTAGGGAGGGGTGGCTGTAATGTTAGGTAGAGAAGAACGGTTTGGTTAGGGAGGGGTGGCTGTAATGTAAGATAGAGTGTAAGGTTTGGTGAGGGTGGGGTGGCTGTAATGTAAGGTGGATGGGTAGGGTTTGGTTAGGGAGGGATGGCTGTAATGTAAGGTAGAGGGATAGGGTTTGGTTAGGGTGGTGGAAGCTGTAATGTAAGATAGAGTGTAAGGTTTGGTTAGGGTGGGGTGGCTGTAATGTAAGGTGGAGGGATAGGGTTTGGTTACGGCGGTGGTGGCTGTAATGTAAGGTGGAGAGATAGGGTTTGGTTAGGGTGGGGTGGCTGTAATGTTAGGTGGAGGGGTAGGGTTTGGTTAGGGAGGGGTGGCTGTAATGTTAGGTGGAGGGGTAGGGTTTGGTTAGGGAGGGATGGCTGTAATGTAAGGTAGAGGAATAGGGTTTGGTTAGAGAGGGGTGGCTGTAATGTTAGGTGGAGGGGTAGGGTTTGGTTAGGGAGGGGTGGCTGTAATGTAAGGTAGAGGGACAGGGTTTGGTTAGGGAGGGGTGGCTGTAATGTTAGGTGGAGGGGTAGGGTTTGGTTAGGGAGGGGTGGCTGTAATGTAAGGTAGAGAAGTACGGTTTGGTTAGGGAGGGGTGGCTGTAATGTAAGATAGGGTGTAAGGTTTGGTGAGGGTGGGGTGGCTGTAATGTAAGGTGGAGGGATAGGGTTTGGTTAGGGTGGTGGTGGCTGTAATGTAAGGTGGAGGGATAGGGTTTGGTTAGGGTGGGGTGGTTGCAATGTTAGGTGGAGGGGTAGGGTTTGGTTAGGGAGGGGTGGCTGTAATGTAAGGTGGAGGGATAAGGTTTGGTTAGGGTGGGGTGGCTGTAATGTTAGGTGGAGGGGTAGGGTTTGGTTAGGGAGGGGTGGCTGTAATGTCAGGTGGAGGGGTAGGGTTTGGTTAGGGAGGGGTGGCTGTAATGTTAGATAGAGTGTAAGGTTTGGTTAGGGTGGGGGTGACTGTAATGTAAGGGTAGTCATATAGTGAAGGAAACTTTTCAGGATATAGTAAAGGTGGTAGGAATGAGCTCCAAGGTTTTTAGGGAAAGAAGGAAAGGGGTATGTTTGGATTTGTGCTGGTAGTGGGGACAATCCAGGGTGGCTATGTAGGTTGGTAATACTTGTCCTAAAAATTCCAGGGTCTTGACATTGGTAATGATAATGAAAAACTGGGGTAGCTTGTGAGTACTGGTAGGTAAGGTAGAGTGAAAAGGATAACTGAGGGTTGAAAATATATATGAAGGGTGTCTTTGAGGGAGAGGTAACAAGAAGGGGTCAGAGTGCATGGTGATGGAGGTCGAGGGGGTGGTGGAAATTGTGTCTAGAAGGGGAGGTAAGAGGTGATAAGTTTGACCTGAAGTGCCCAGACAGCTGACCTAAGCCAAGGCCAGCTTCACACCCACTCTACACTTGTCCTGTCTGAGTACTCTAAGGACATGCAAGTACACATACCATTATCATCACACAACATACTAGCATGTGCCTCATAATTCTCCACATAGATTTACTAATTACATGTACAGCCCAAACACGCCTGATTAACTGGTTAATTACCCTATTGTTTTTTACAAATTCTCCTAATGATCTCATAGATTTAGGACTGGTAAATATCAGCTCCATATGTATATATACACACAAATGAGATAATTATGGATGCAGCTATTATGTTTGTCTGTGCACTCTCTCTCATACCCAAGACCATTTCTAGACATTACAGCATGGGCTAGGGTAACAGACAGCTTGAGAAGGAACACTACAGCTTACCCTATATAATGTTAGTGATGCAATACTGTCATAACTTATATAGGGATGGAAAATCTTATTTATTTTAGAGATGGGGAAGGATTGTCTCTGGAAAGTTCTAATTCATTTACAGAGTGGATGGGATATAGCAGGGTTGTTCATTCTAATTCATTTATGGTGTGGAAAAGGGGAACACATGCCTTATAAAACCAAAAGTATAACAACTTTATTCCCCCAAAAAAGCAATAAATCTTTTGTAACTTTCCCTACAAATTGGCAACAGTCTCTTTTTTCCTCTAAAGTAGCAAATATATTACTTTTACTTTAAAGTTTTCGCTTTTGAAATAACAACTGCAGTATCAAAATTTGTCCTCTAAAGTAAAAATAGTATAACGCATTTCTGAAATGTATATGTGAATCAGTATAACAGATACCTATGGAGAATATTACTTAAGTCATCATAAACAATAACCTAAGTGTTCAGTATAATTAGTATACATTCCCTAATACCATCGTCTAAGGTATTACAGTAGATGTGGCAGGAACACAGACGTCAATCTGACCCAGAAACACGGGTATAAATGCCGATCAAAGGCACGTAACTACTCATTACCACTAATTACAAAACACTGAGCTTGTAATTATAACTCATTACCGACTTATTTACCTGCGAGAGTAACATTAAGGTAATTAGGATTACGACGTAATGTTCGTCTCCACAAGCAAACACCGGTCATTAAATCTGTCAAACTCATTTGTAAATAGGGAAATTGATATCTATCTTTATGATGTATGCAACTATAAAACAAAAAAAGATTTATGGTTCTTTTATATTTTCTTTTTCTTTTTTGTTCTTCCGCAAAATTCTTCAAAATAAAAATCAATGGAATAATAAACTGCCAGACATGGAGTGTTTCAAAGTCTTCAATTACTGATGCTTATGTATATCTTTTTTCCTTATTCTGCCAAACATTTATGAACTTTAAAAGTATTGAGCCCTACAAGACATGACAGGAAATACTATGAATGATTCTAATATAATCATTCCATTGTGAAAGACATATTTAAAAATAAACAAATAAATATTTGACGAGTGACGATAAACATGTGGTATGCCTAGCAATTTAGATGAGATTTTAGTGAAGTGACCAATGTTGGTGATAGTAAACATGATCTCTCCTATTTCGGTATCTCTATGACGAGTTATGAAAAAACATGCCAATTTTAATCACATGTCATTTGTATATGTAACCCAAGTGGAAGTAAGCCTGGTATCTGTGATTCCACAAACACTCCTAAGTAATTAAAGCTCCAGTATTAGTTGGCACTCCTGTTGGTGTCTTGTCTAAGGGTACCCTATATAAACTGACATTGGCACTCAAGTCTGCAGCTATGATTAGTGGTTTTTTGCAATGTATACCGACATTCTCGAGTCGTACACTGATTGATAAGACATTTTCCTGTATTGACGATGAGTATTTGGCATATTTCACAAGTTTTCCTTCATTATAAATTAGAATAGTACAATTTTGCTGTTAACAACACAAACATTTTTCCCATATTTTTTTTCTTATTTTTTTTTACTTTGCCAAGTCTTCACATTGATGCCTTAATGCCACTTAGACCAAACAATATACACCTCTTATTCTATAACTAGGAAAAGTGCAAATTTTCTACATTATCAATGAACGTTGTGTCATTAAACAGCCCAGTTGTTTAGATATATATCTGATGCTCGCATTATCCTTTGGAAATTTGTAATTGATAAATTAATGTTTTATGAATGCAATACCTTAGCAAAAAAAAAAGTTAATTTTTAGGACTTTTAGATTTTAAACAATAGTGAGTGGTTAATATGTCTCGACATATCAACACATACATACCATCCATTTCTGGGTCATGAGTTCATATCTCATATGTAGCCAAGTAATGACTGCTGGTCTGTGATTTTTCTCTGGGTATTCTGGCTTTCTTCTGCATATAAACCTGGCATGTCTTTAAAAACCCTGGCTGTTTAAAGGATGTTAATTAATCAAACCAACCACACCAAAATGAAGAGAGGACTTAAACAAAAACCTGCAAACAAAAATTTACCATTCCACTCACCAGGATAACAAATCTCTGTCTTAAACGATTCTGACATTTGTTTTCCTTTTCTGAATTGAAATATATTTACTGAAACTAAAAAGTGCCAGCAGCACCATTTGAAATGTTTTTCATAACAAGATATATGATTCATGTAGGGAGTTAAATGTCGTTTTGACAGGTTTTTTGGTGTTAACACTACTGTGGCACTATGAATATAGACTTCTTCTGACAAGATCCAACCGTTTTTAAAGCAAAAATTCCACATGAAGATAAAATTTGTTCTTTTAGAAAGAAAAACTAAAACTAAATCGCCATTTCTCTGTAAAACAGCTCTAATCAAGACTGTTGATTTAGGGAGTATACACCTACCAAACCACCCAGGACGAAAACTCAGCGCCGTTACTTTGTTTTAATTCAAATTTTCTATTGAAACTTTGCCCCTCATGAAAGAATGTGTCTACAGGGAACATTTTAGAAACACATATAAGAATCTCCAAGTCACAAAAACAAGAACAAGACAGAACATTGGATCTAAGATTAGGAGAGCTAAAGACAAATTTCATTTCAGTAATACGTTACCATAACTTTAGTATGCAAATACGCTACCTACACCCATCTTTGTAGCCCCAACAAACATAAGATTTGAGAATCCCGTCTCCCTACCGTACCTCATCTCGTACTCGACGAGAGTAACATAGAGTGGTCTCCCTTCCTCTTTCCTTTATGGCGCTACACAGCTCGGACGGCAATTGCATTGTGTCTATTTCGTTTCGCTGTTAGGTCCATTTATTTGACGTTTTAGTCAAATTTTTTCACACATTCAGTTGTGTGTTTTACCCATCTGCCCTGTGTTGTTTTCTTTTTGTACTGTCATTCGTTTTTTGTGCCTTTTTTCGGCCGTTTTTTGACTGTTCCACGTGCTTGCCGGTGTTCCGTGCGATCCGTCATTACTGGTGACGTCTCGCTGTTTCCGGTTTGTTTACGTTTGTTTTTTGTTCGGTTTTTCGTCGCTGAGGCTTCGTTGCCGTTGTTATTAGGTAAGATTTGTGTCACCTAACACTGTTTTTTACGTGTTTAGCGTGTGTTGCTTATATTTTACGTTTTTGACGTAATTTTCTTACCTTGTTTACGTAATTGTCGTTGTAATGCCTGGTATGTCCCGCTCGGGTCAGCGTCAGGGGTCTGCTCATGGGTGTTCCCATTTCTATGAGGAACGGGACCCACATGATGCATGTCCCCTATGTCGCTCTTGTCATGAGTCCTCTCCTTGTGAACTTTGTCCAGTTGGAGAGGCTCTTGGCCAGGCCGGCATTACACCAAGGCGATCTTCGTCCTCCCGTAGAGGGATTCGTCCTCATCTTACGGGAGGAGAAGGAAGCAGGCTTCTAGTTCTGTTTCTGTTCCTGTCTCGGTAGTTCCTGTCTCTACAGGTTCTTCTCGAGATCAGGGGGTGGTCCCTCCTGTCCAGGATGTTCCTGGAGTAGGGGAGGGGCAGCCTGACCCTGACGTTTCTCGGTCTAGGGTCGAATTGGCTGGGAATGCTCGTAAGCTTCCATGCTTGCCTTCGGGTAGGGACTACCAGCCGCCGGTCTCTGACGTTGTCAGCGGCTCCGGCATTCCAGGTGGTGTTGCTGTTGGGGGCGGTCTTGATGCCGGACCTATTCGTCCGAGTTTGGGTTCAGGGACTACAGACTTCCTTTCTGGTTTGTCCGTTTCCACTGGGATTAGTGATGCGCAGCTCTCTAATCCCGGCATCAATTCTGGTCCAACTTTCCCTCCCGTCCAGTTACCTGGTCCCGGTCCTATTAGGTCCGCTCCTGAGTGTGCTGGCTCGGTTTTCCCAGGGGGTCATCCTCAGGGTCCTGGGTTTGTTGGTCAGGTGTCCGATTTTCGGCCTCCTTTTCCCCCTGGCTTAGGGTATACGGGTGCCTGCGGGCAACCATCCTTGGGCCCCCCAAACCAGCCTGCGGATGGTTTTGGGTTTCAGCAGCATCCCGGCAGTTATGGGCCTAGCCCATACATGTCCGGGTTTCCACTTGGAGGGAGTGGTGGTCCAACCTCGTCCTTTGGTCAGGTTGGCCAGCCCCAGTCTCAGGCAGGCCAGTTTGGCCAGTTCTGGGGTCACTCCCAACCCACGGGACCTTTTCCGTATTTTCAGGGATACGGTTTTAACCCCATGGCTATTCCTTCTTGGAACCCTTGGGGTTTGGTCTCTCCCCTCGCGGAGACCTGTCAGCGGTTCGGTTGCTCCCCCCCAACCTACTGCTGCTTCGGGTGCCGGTCCTAGAAAGGTTCGCCGGACCTTTAGGACTTCTGCTTCTCGTGCAGTCCCGTTTGTCTCCGAGTCCAAGGGTCGAGCTTCGACCGTTAGGTCGAAGCCCTCAGCTTCTGTGGTTAGGAGTTCGGCTCCTAAACGCCACTTGTTGGAGCCTGCTCAGGAGAGTTTTTCCTGAGTCTGTCTCTTTTGCTGGCCCTTTTCTCCCCGTTGGGACCTCGGGTCCAGGCAACGAGGAGGATATGGACTGTGAGGTCGTGGGTTCGGCAGAGGATGATGATGTTGTTCATCTCTCCCCTGGCTGCTCCGATATTGACCAATCTGGTTTTGTCGGATGCAGATCCTCAGGTTGAAGATTTCCAGGAGGAGGGTGACCTTGAGGCTGCTGAGGTGGATGCCCAGCAGGTTTTGTCTGGGATGCGGGCCCTTAGGGCCGATGTATCTCGGATTCTCGGGGCGGAGGTTTGCCCACCACCTTCCGCTTCATCCATCCCGGAGTCCACCACCCTTTTGGGTTCTTTGGTGGCTCCACGGGCATCTGCTCAGTCAGATCGCTCACTGCCAGAAGGCACTATTGTGTCTTCAGCTCTGGCCACTGCCCAGTCTCGAGTTATGGAGAAGAATTCTTCTTCATCTCGCACGCCTGGGTTTGCCGGGTTGCAGCTCAGTGTTGGTGATTTATCAGAGGTTCAGGCCTCTGATTATGCCATTCACGATGGACTGCTGTCCTCTCAGCCAGCTAAGCTGGAGTCTAGAGAATTGGCAGCTTGGCCCGGCAAGTCAGTGGACCAGGTGGTGTTCGGCTCCAAGGAGCACCACAAGATGGAGAGGCTGCTGCGCCTTTCCATTCAAATTCTGTCTTATATAGACTTTCTGACGGTTAGTCTATATAGGGTATCCGATGTGCCTGAGAGTCGGATATCTGAGACAGAGCAGGCCGACATTCAGGACAGAGTTACCTCTGCCCTGAACAGGGCATTGAGAGCCTTGGCGTCTTTACAGGTGTCATTGCTCGCCAATGTCTTGTTGGCTAGGCGTTTTTCTGTGTTGAAAAACCACCCGGTCGAAGAACCTTACCGGTCCCCGATTGTTGACTGCCCCCTTCTCTGGGTCCACTCTTTTTGGAGGGACTCTTCCTTCTGTTCAGAAGGATTTGAAGGAGGACTCGGTCGCTTCTTCTGCCCTTCTTTTGAAGAGATTGCAGACCGTGAAGGCCAGTACCTCGCAGGGGTCCGTGCCTCCAAGAAGAAGGCTAGAACTTCAGCTCCTCAGTCTACTGCACAGCCGAAGTCGAAGCCTTACTTCAAGGGCAACAAGGGGAAGGGTAAGAAGGGCAAGAACCCTCCTGGGGGTAAGAAAAGAGTTCCTGACTCTTTTTCCCCCTCCTTGGCCATTCCAGACGAGGGGTCTGTTCTGGAGGACTCCGCTCCTCCAGTTTTAGATTCCGGTCCTTCTCCCGCAGGATTCAGTTTCGGGTTAGGAAGCGATTCTCCCGCCTGGGAGGGTCTCGATCTTCCTCGTCCCGATCTTCCTGTAGGAGGTCGTCTGTCCTTCTTCCTCCCAGAGTGGAAGGAAATCACAGAGGACACATGGGCCTTGTCTGTGGTCAAGGAGGGGTTGGGCATTCCCCTCTTGCGGGATCCGCCCTTGGCATCAAGACCTATCTTCTTCCCTCCTCCAGGGGATCCAGAAAAGGCACTTGCCATCCAGGAGGAAGTAAGGACCATGCTTTTAAAGTGCGCGGTCGAGGAGGTGCCTATGGTGGAATGCACTCCAGGCTTTTATTCCAGAATGTTTCTGGTTCGGAAAAAGTCCGGAGCTTGGCGTCCCATCATAGATCTAAGTGCCTTCAACAGGCACGTAGATTCTCCTCACTTCAAGATGGAGACTCCACGGAGCATCATAGCTTCGGTGAGAGAGGGGATGTGGGCTACTTCAGTAGATCTGAAGGATGCCTACTTCCACATTCCCATCAAGAAGTCGGCACGGAAATTCCTCCGTTTCACTTGCACAACGGGAAGTATTTTCAGTTCCGGGCCATGCCTTTCGGGCTCACTACAGCTCCTTAGGTTTTCACCAAGCTGCTGCAGGTTGTCGTGGGGTTTCCTGCACTCCAGGGGTATAGATGTTCACATCTATTTCGACGATTCCCTCATGCTCCACCTAGTGCGGGAATCTTTGGTGCAGAACACCCGTCTGGTCCTGAAACTTTTGCTCAAAGTCGGCTTCATTCCTTCCAGAGAGAAGTCCGAGTTCTCCCCTTCTCGAGACTTTGTCTTCCTGGGAAACCGTTTCAACACGGTTAAGGGCATTGCCCTTCCACCTTTGGAGAAGTTCGAGAAGGCCAGAGATCTTGCTTGACCTTCATCAGTTGGTCACACGTCCAGGGCGTTGGTTTTCTCAGTTTTCTGGGTTATCTCAACTCCCTGGCAGATGTAGTCCCCCTTGGGAGACTTCACATCAGACCTCTCCAGATGTTTCTCCTCGCGAACTGGGTTCCTGCCAGCAGGGAATGGGAGGCTTGGCTTCCTCTCAACCAGTCCGTGAAGGAGTTTTGCACGGTGGTGGACTCTCAAAGACAATGTTCTACAGGGGGTTCCGTTGTCCAAGCCAGCTCCCACCATGACCTTGTTCACGGACGCGTCCATGACAGGTTGGGGGGCTTACCTCGATGGCCATTGCCGGTCGGGGGAATGGTCTGGGGATCAGCTCTCCGAGCACATCAATGTGCTGGAGATGAGGGCTGTTCTGTTGGCTTTGCAGGCTTTTCGAAAGATTCTGCATTCCAAGGTGGTTTGTGTGGGCTACTACGGGACAACTCTACAGTTGTCGCGAATTCTGGAGAGACAGGGGGGACAAGGTCCCACGTCCTTTGTGCCCTCGCTATCCTTGTTCTTCTTCTCTGTCAGGAAAATGCAGTTGACTATTCTAGTCAAGCATCTTCCAGGCAGGTTGAATGTTCTGGCGGATACTCTCTCCAGGCGCCGCCAGCCGGTTTTCTGACAGAATGGCAACTAAATCCCTCGATCTTCGAGGGGCATTTGTCAGGTGTGGGACAGGCCTCATATATACCTTTTCGCCACTTCCCTGAACAATCAGCTGCCAACCTTTGTCTCTCCGGTGCCAGAACCAATTGGCTTGGGCTGTGGACGGCTATCCTCTGGATTGGGAGGTGGATGCAGGCTTATGCAATTCCATCCCCCTCCATTCAACCTGGTGGGCAGGGTTCTACAGAAGTTTCGGACGCATCATTGCTCCCTCCTTCTGATAGCGCCCCTGTGGCCGAGACAACCATGGTTTCCGGAGCTATTGTCGTTTCTGGTGGATGTTCCTCTGGTTCTTCCACTCAGATCCAATCTCCTGCGCCAGCCTCGGTCACGGACGATGCATTCACGTCCCGAGATCCTCCACCTTCACGCGTGGAAGCTATCTCAGGAGGCCTCGCTCAGGCAGGCTTTTCTTCGGACGTGTCAGCCCGCATCGCCCGATCAATTAGGTCTTCCTCTTCTGCCGTCTACCAGTCACGCTGGAAGATCTTCTGTGATTGGTGTATCGGCAGGAAGATTGATCCGATCAAGGCTTCTGTCCAGCTGATTGCAGATTTCCTTCTCTATTTATTTAGGGAACGGAATCTCGCCTCTGGTACTATTGCGGGATACCGCACGGCTATTGCCAGTGTACTGTCTTTTCATGATAGGCGAGAGGTAGGTTCTTCCACCTCGTTGTCTGCTTTGATTAGGGGCTTCAGTCTGGACAGGCCTAGGGGTACGGCAGTTAGCTCCACAGTGGAACCTAGCTCTTGTGTTAGAGTCACTGAAGGGGGCTCCTTATGAGCCTTTGGGGTCTGTCTCCCTAAAGTTTTTAACTTTTAAGACTGTCTTCCTGCTTGCCCTTGCCTCAGGCCGTAGGAGGAGTGATATCCATGCTTTGTCTGTTCACTCTTCGTGCCTTCGTTGGGCCAGAGATAGCTCTGCCGTTACCCTTCTCACTGATCCTGCCTTTTTGGCAAAGAATCAGGTTCCTGGTTTTTCGCCCGATCCCATTAGGATTCCTTCCTTGACAGTCTCTGTTGAGTCTGAGGAGAATGATCAGTTGCTGTGCCCCTGTCGAGCACTTAGGTTTTACCTTGATAAAACTAGGGGGGGGCGAGGTACTCGATCTCGTCTATTCTTGCCCATTAAACAGGGTCAGCAGGATATCTCCTCCCAATCCATTTCCAGATGGATATGTCAGGTGATCAAGATTGCTTATGAGCTATCTAATGATCTATCTCGGGCGAAATGTAAGGTGAGGGCTCATGAGTTTAGAGCCCTTGCAGCTTCTTTGGCTCTCCTAAATGGGTCCCTCATTCCAGGACATCATGTCTGCTGCCTTTTGGCGTGGTCAGTCTACTTTCACTGACTTTTACCTCCGGTCCCTGTCCTCTCATTCTGAGGGAATGTTTTCCTTGGGTCCAGTTGTGGCGGCTCAGTCTGTGACTGTTCCTCCGCCCTAGACATGGTATTTATTTTTGGTTTTAACTGTATGCGGGCAGGCATCACGATGGTACTCCTCTTTTCTCTGGGAGGTATTCCATTTTTTATCCCTTTCCTTCGGGGGGTTCCTGGAACCCTTTTTATTCTCCCTACTGGGGCTTGTCTCCCTGGATTTGACGTTTGATTGGGCTGCCTGGCTTCGGACTCTCCACTACGGTAAGACGAATTCGCATACTAAAGTTATGGTATTAACTGAAATTGAAATTGAGGTTTTTTCAATGTAAAACCAATTTTCATGATGTAATACTTACCATAACTTTATGGAGTCCCACCCTTCTGTTTCCTCCCCTTTCCTCCTCAGCCATTTTGCCCCTGTGGCTCCATAAAGGGTTTTTGAGGAACTACTTCCTTGTCATTGACTATTATTTATAACTACTTCCTGTGTAATTGACTATTAAACTAAAACTCCTGTTTCATTAACTATTATTTATATAACTACTATTCCTGTTTCATTTGACTATTATTTATAACTACTTCCTGTTTCATTGACTATTATTTATAACTACTTCCTGTTTCATTAACTATTATTTATTAACTACTTCCTGTTTCATTGACTATTATTTATAACTTAGGCACTTCCTGTTTTCATTAACTATTATGGTTTGTTTTGTTAAGATACGTAAGTTAAAATTAATATTTTTTTTTTTCTTTCCAAAATCGTACTCGAAACCATCGGAAAATTAACTGAACTTTTATAACAAATCAAAGTTATTCTGCTGTTTAAAACTATTTTTAATGAGTTTATATAAAAACTCCCTAGTGGAATTAAAACAGCAGGGATATCTCCACCCGATACATCAGCAGATGCCGATCGTCTACATAATGCAAGCCAAGATTTGACATTGAGTTTTCTAATTAATCTTATGTTCTTGGCTAGGGAGACAGATTAACCATATAGCTAGGTGGTTTTTTTATGCATAATGGATTATTTTCGCAGGACATTGGCTAATGATTTCAAAATTCTGATAATCCTAAATATTACATGGTTGAAACGTATGTGGAGATTGCCCTAGGGTGGGAAATATAGAAAATTATAAACCAGCGTTGAAATTATCATGTTTCTTTAGTTAAAAATTGTGAAAATTTTGACTCATGACAAATAATACTCATATAATGGTAATCCTCGAAGATGTCTGAATGTCTTTGATTGGAACAGGGAATGTTTTTCTATTTAAATCAATACTAGTTTTATTTATATGAATACTTTATGGTAAAAGCATATGACAAAGCAACAATGATGTCTGTTTTTACACGTTATTTTTTTTTTTTTTGTTTTTTTTTTATAGATTCAAGTTTGGTCTGGAGAATGTTATTTCGGAAAGTAGGAACCAGTCACAAGTCATACGAAGCTGAAACAAAACAATCCAATTAGTGTGCTGTATGACATGATGAGGAAGAATCGGTCATATTTGATGAGGGATAAAAAAACAACTTAAAATAGCAGACTTACGTCAGAAAACACAGGATTACAATGCCTGAAGGTTACCTTGATAATTTTTATGAAAAAATAGGTTTTAATTATTCCTATATGTGTGGGTTTTCAAGATACCAAAACAATATCAATTGACCTTAAAGATGCTCCACCTGCCTGACAGAGCATAAATGATATCATCATTTGAACAATAATTGGTGTTTAATCGTGTGTATATATATGTCTAATTAAACACAAAAATAAAATTATAAAAGAAGATTATTTTGCCTTTGGTGCAGGCGCAATCTGTACTTCATTTCCATATAAGATATAGTGCCATGAATATCAAACCTTAACTATCAAAATCCAAAAAAGAAATATCGATAACAAACTTCAACTGCCTAAATCAAAGATAGCTGCCTGGCGGCCATCTTGTTTTTCCGATCAGCCTCAAAATCTGTATGGCACAACTAGGGACCAAGGGTAACCGCCATGTGAAGTTTGAACAAAATCCCTTTAGTAGTTCTCAAGAAATATCGATAACAAACTTCAACTGCAAAATCAAAGATAGCGGCCTGGTGGCCATCTTGTTTATCCGATCAGCCTCAAAATCTGTATGGCACAACTAGGGACCAAGGGTAACCTCCATGTGAAGTTTAAACAAAATCCCTCCAGTAGTTCTCAAGAAATATTGATAACAAACTTCAACTGCCTAAATCAAAGATGGTTGCCTGGCGGCCATCTTGTTTTTCCGATCAGCCGCAAAATCTGTATGGCACAATTAAGGACCAAGGGTACCCTCCATGTGAAGTTTGAACAAAATCCCTTCAGTAGTTTCTCAAGAAATATCGATAACAAACTTCAACTGCCAAAATCAAAGATGGCTGCCTGGCGGCCATCTTGTTTTTTCCGATCAGCCTCAAAATCTGTATGACACAACTAAGGACCAAGGGTAACCTACATGTGAAATTTGAGAAAGATCCATTCAATACTTTCTGAGAAATAGCGATAACAAACTTTGAATATAACAAGAGGCTCAAGAGGCCTTGACGGTCACCTGTGTGCTGCTACAGAAAAGCATTGCAAAGTTGGTTCAAATCTGTAAAAAGTATTTACGAATTAGAATAAACTTTAAAGTTGAACCCTTTAGAATTTTATATTTTTTTGTTTTTCATTTTGATAGTGTATTATGTTACCAAACCTTATGCTGAAAATTCCAATTTGCTTTGCCAATGTTAAACAACAAAACCAAATAAGAAGTCAGTCAATGTCAGTCATTTCATAAATTTCACTTTTTAATCTATGAAGATTATTTGGTTCCATCAAATCTGTGAATTCAGAATAAAATTTTTGAAGTTTTAGCCTATTTGAATCCTTTTGGCCCCGCCCCTCTGGCCCCTGGGGTCAGCCTGAGGCCTGGACAAATATGGATATGGTGTTAAATTCTATTTCAGGCTAATAATTCTAACCCAGTTTGACTAATTTCCAATGAAAACAAAGCAAATAATGTTCATAAATGTGTTTTTCCTATATAAACTATAGTAAATTTGACGCCCTACCCAGGGGAAAATCTGAGATCCCAGGGCGATGAGATTCACAATTTTTGTAAAGGGCCTTAAGACCTTCTAATCTATGAAGAGTATCAGGTTCTATCAAATCTGTGAATTCAGAAGAAGATTTTTGAAGTTTTAGCCTATTTGACCCTTTTTTGGCCCCGCCCCTAAGGCCCCTGGAGGTCAGCCAGGATCAATATGGATATTACGATAAAATGCTATCTCAGGCTAAACATTCTAACCCAGTTTTACTAATTTCCTATGAAAAATAAGCAAAAAACATTCATATATGTTTCCTATATAAACTATAGTTAACTTGACCCCCTCCCCAGGGGGAAACATGAGACCTCAGGGTCATATAATTCACAATTTTTGTAAATGACCTTAAGACCTTTCCATCTATGAAGAGTATTTGATTCTACCAGTTCCAGAATTTTAGAAGATTTTGAAGTTTTAGCCTATTTGACCCCTTTTGGCCCCGCCCCAAAGGCCCCTGGGAGTCAGTCATGGAAAATTTGTTAATAGAATTCAATGGCCATTTCATAGCGATAATTCTGACAAAATTTGACTAATTTTCTATTATAAATGACCAAGTAATGCTCCAAAATGTGTTTTCACTATATAAACTATAGTAAACTTAACCCCCTCCCCAGGGGGAAACCTGAGACCCCAGGGTCATATAATTCACAATTTTTGTAGAGGGCCTTGAGACCTTTCTATCTATGAAGAGTATTTGATTCTACCACATCTGTGAGTGGAGGAGAAGATTTTTGAAATTTTAGTCAATTTTACCCCTTTTGGCCCCTCCCACAGCCCCCTGGGGGGTGGGGGTCATATAATTCACAATTTTGATTGGCCTTATGCCTTAGAAGGTTTGTGCAAAATTTCATTGAAATTGCTTCAGCGGTTTTTGAGAAGAAGTCGAAAATGTAAATTGTTTACGAACACACGACGGACGACGCACACCGCACGACGACGGACAAAAGGCGATTAGAAAAGGTCACTTGAGACTTCGTCTCAGGTGACCTAAAAATCCAAGATGGCTGCCTGGCAGCAATTTTGTTGACCGATCGGTCCCAAATCACAATATGCACAACTAGGGCCCTAGGGGAACCTACATATGAATTTTGAGACAGATCCCTTCAGTACTTTCTGAGAAATAGCGATAACAAACTTTGAATAACAAAATCCAAGATGACTGCCTGGCAGCCATCTTGTTAACCGATCAGCCTCTAAATGCAATATGCACAACTAGGTCCCTAGGGGAACCCACATATGAAATTTGAGACAGATCCCTTCCGTACTATCTGAGAAATAGCCATAACAAACTTTAACTATCGAAATCCAAGATGGCGGCCATCTTGTTCACCGATTGGTCCAAAAATGCAATATGCACAACAAGGGCCCTAGGGGAACCTACATATTAAATTTGAGAAAGATCCCTTCAGCACTTTTTGAGGAAATGGGGATATCAAACCTTAACTATCAAAATCCAAAAAAGAAATATCGATAACAAACTTCAACTGCCTAAATCAAAGATGGTTGCCTGGCGGCCATCTTGTTTTTCCGATCAGCCTCAAAATCTGTATGGCACAACTAGGGACCAAGGGTAACCTCCATGTGAAGTTTGAACAAAATCCCTTTAGTAGTTCTCAAGAAATATCGATAACAAACTTCAACTGCCAAAATCAAAGATAGCTGCCTGCGGCCATCTTGTTTATCCGATCAGCCTCAAAATCTGTATGGCACAACTAGGGACCAAGGGTAACCGCCATGTGAAGTTTAAAACAAAATCCCTCCAGTAGTTCTCAAGAAATATTGATAACAAACTTCAACTGCCTAAATCAAAGATGGTTGCCTGGCGGCCATCTTGTTTTTCCGATCAGCCGCAAAATCTGTATGGCACAATTAAGGACCAAGGGTACCCTCCATGTGAAGTTTGAACAAAATCCCTTCAGTAGTTTCAAGAAATATCGATAACAAACTTCAACTGCCAAAATCAAAGATGGCTGCCTGGCGGCCATCTTGTTTTTTCCGATCAGCCTCAAAATCTGTATGACACAACTAAGGACCAAGGGTAACCTACATGTGAAATTTGAGAAAGATCCATTCAATACTTTCTGAGAAATAGCGATAACAAACTTTGAATATAACAAGAGGCTCAAGAGGCCTTGACGGTCACCTGTGTGCTGCTACAGAAAAGCATTGCAAAGTTGGTTCAAATCTGTAAAAAGTATTTACGAATTAGAATAAACTTTAAAGTTGAACCCTTTAGAATTTTATATTTTTTGTTTTTCATTTTGATAGTGTATTATGTTACCAAACCTTATGCTGAAAATTCCAATTTGCTTTGCCAATGTTAAACATCAAAACCAAATAAGAAGTCCGTCAATGTCAGTCATTTCATAAATTTCACTTTTTAATCTATGAAGATTTTTTGGTTCCATCAAATCTGTGAATTCAGAATAAGATTTTTGAAGTTTTAGCCTATTTGAATCCTTTTGGCCCCGCCCCTCTGGCCCCTGGAGTCAGCCTGAGGGCTGGACAAATATGGATATGGTGTTAAATTCTATTTCAGGCTAATAATTCTAACCCAGTTTGACTAATTTCCAATGAAAACAAAGCAAATAATGTTCATAAATGTGTTTTTCCTATATAAAACTATAGTAAATTTGACGCCCTACCCAGGGGAAAATCTGAGATCCCAGGGCGATGAGATTCACAATTTTTGTAAAGGGCCTTAAGACCTTCCAATCTATGAAGAGTATCAGGTTCCATCAAATCTGTGAATTCAGAAGATTTTTGAAGTTTTAGCCTATTTGACCCTTTTTTGGCCCCGCCCCTAAGGCCCTGGAGGTCAGCCAAGATCAATATGGTTATGACGATAAAATGCTATCTCAGGCTAAACATTCTAACCCAGTTTTACTAATTTCCTATGAAAAATAAGCAAAAAACATTCATATATGTTTCCTATATAAACTATAGTTAAATTGACGCCCTCCCCAGGGGGAAACATGAGACCTCAGGGTCATATAATTCACAATTTTTGTAAATGACCTTAAGACCTTTCCATCTATGAAGAGCATTTGATTCTACCAGTTCCAGAATTTTAGAAGATTTTTGAAGTTTTAGCCTATTTGACCCCTTTTGGCCCCGCCCCTAAGGCCCCTGGGAGTCAGTCATGGAAAATTTGTTAATAGAATTCAATGGCCATTTCATAGGGATAATTCTGACAACATTTGACTAATTTTCTATTATAAATGACCAAGTAATGCTCCAAAATGTGTTTTCACTATATAAACTATAGTAAACTTAACCCCCTCCCCAGGGGGAAACCTGAGACCCCAGGGTCATATAATTCACAATTTTTGTAGAGGGCCTTGAGACCTTTCTATCTATGAAGAGTATTTGATTCTACCACATCTGTGAGTGGAGGAGAAGATTTTTGAAATTTTAGTCAATTTTACCCCTTTTGGCCCCTCCCACAGCCCCCTGGGGGGTGGGGGTCATATAATTCACAATTTTGATTGGCCTTATGCCTTAGAAGGTTTGTGCAAAATTTCATTGAAATTGCTTCAGCGGTTTTTGAGAAGAAGTCGAAAATGTAAATTGTTTACGAACACACGACGGACGACGCACACCGCACGACGCACGACGACGGACAAAAGGCGATTAGAATAGGTCACTTGAGACTTTATCTCAGGTGACCTAAAAATCCAAGATGGCTGCCTGGCAGCAATTTTGTTGACCGATCGGTCCCAAATCACAATATGCACAACTAGGGCCCTAGGGGAACCTACATATGAATTTTGAGACAGATCCCTTCAGTACTTTCTGAGAAATAGCGATAACAAACTTTGAATAACAAAATCCAAGATGACTGCCTGGCAGCCATCTTGTTAACCGATCGGTCCCAAAATGCAATATGCACAACTAGGTCCCTAGGGGAACCTACATATGAAATTTGAGACAGATCCCTTCAGTACTATCTGAGAAATAGCCATAACAAACTTTAACTATCGAAATCCAAGATGGCGGCCATCTTGTTCACCGATTGGTCCAAAAATGCAATATGCACAACAAGGGCCCTAGGGGAACCTACATATTAAATTTGAGAAAGATCCCTTCAGCACTTTTTGAGAAATGGGGATATCAAACCTTAACTATCAAAATCCAAAAAAGAAATATCGATAACAAACTTCAACTGCCTAAATCAAAGATAGCTGCCTGGCGGCCATCTTGTTTTTCCGATCAGCCTCAAAATCTGTATGGCACAACTAGGGACCAAGGGTAACCTCCATGTGAAGTTTGAACAAAATCCCTTCAGTAGTTCTCAAGAAATATCGATAACAAACTTCAACTGCAAAATCAAAGATGGCGGCTCCTGGTGGCCATCTTGTTTATCCGATCAGCCTCAAAATCTGTATGGCACAACTAGGGACCAAGGGTAACCTCCATGTGAAGTTTAAACAAAATCCCTCAGTAGTTCTCAAGAAATATCGATAACAAACTTCAACTGCCAAAATCAAAGATGGCTGCCTGGCGGCCATCTTGTTTTTCCGATCAGCCTCAAAATCTGTATGGCACAACTAGGGACCAAGGGTACCCTCCATGTGAAGTTTGAACAAAATCCCTTCAGTAGTTCTCAAGAAATATCGATAACAAACTTCAACTGCCAAAATCAAAGATGGCTGCCTGGCGGCCATCTTGTTTTTCCGATCAGCCTCAAAATCTGTATGACACAACTAAGGACCAAGGGTAACCTACATGTGAAATTTGAGAAAGATCCATTCAATTCTTTCTGAGAAATAGCGATAACAAACTTTGAATATAACAAGAGGCTCAAGAGGCCTTGACGGTCACCTGTGTGCTGCTACAGAAAAGCATTGCAAAGTTGGTTCAAATCTGTAAAAAGTATTTACGAATTAGAATAAACTTTAAAGTTGAACCCTTTAGAATTTTATATTTTTTGTTTTTCATTTTGATAGTGTATTATGTTACCAAACCTTATGCTGAAAATTCCAATTTGCTTTGCCAATGTTAAACAACAAAACCAAATAAGAAGTCAGTCAATGTCAGTCATTTCATAAATTTCACTTTTTAATCTATGAAGATTATTTGGTTCCATCAAATCTGTGAATTTTAGAAGAAGATTTTTGAAGTTTTAGCCTATTTGAATCCTTTTGGCCCCGCCCCTCTGGCCCCTGGGGTCAGCCTGAGGCCTGGACAAATATGGATATGGTGTTAAATTCTATTTCAGGCTAATAATTCTAACCCAGTTTGACTAATTTCCAATGAAAACAAAGCAAATAATGTTCATAAATGTGTTTTTCCTATATAAACTATAGTAAATTTGACGCCCTACCCAGGGGAAAATCTGAGATCCCAGGGCGATGAGATTCACAATTTTTGTAAAGGGCCTTAAGACCTTCCAATCTATGAAGAGTATCAGGTTCCATCAAATCTGTGAATTCAGAAGAAGATTTTTGAAGTTTTAGCCTATTTGACCCTTTTTTGGCCCCGCCCCTAAGGCCCCTGGAGGTCAGCCAAGATCAATATGGTTATGACGATAAAATGCTATCTCAG
The DNA here is from genome assembly GCF_041381155.1 of Argopecten irradians. Taxonomy (NCBI): domain Eukaryota; kingdom Metazoa; phylum Mollusca; class Bivalvia; order Pectinida; family Pectinidae; genus Argopecten; species Argopecten irradians. The sequence goes on along the minus strand of NC_091135.1, from coordinate 47,885,146 downwards.
GCTAAACATTCTAACCCAGTTTTACTAATTTCCTATGAAAAATAAGCAAAAAACATTCATATATGTTTCCTATATAAACTATAGTTAAATTGACGCCCTCCCCAGGGGGAAACATGAGACCTCAGGGTCATATAATTCACAATTTTTGTAAATGACCTTAAGACCTTTCCATCTATGAAGAGTATTTGATTCTACCAGTTCCAGAATTTTAGAAGATTTTTGAAGTTTTAGCCTATTTGACCCCTTTTGGCCCCGCCCCTAAGGCCCCTGGGAGTCAGTCATGGAAAATTTGTTAATAGAATTCAATGGCCATTTCATAGGGATAATTCTGACAAAATTTGACTAATTTTCTATTATAAATGACCAAGTAATGCTCCAAAATGTGTTTTCACTATATAAACTATAGTAAACTTAACCCCCTCCCCAGGGGGAAACCTGAGACCCCAGGGTCATATAATTCACAATTTTTGTAGAGGGCCTTGAGACCTTTCTATCTATGAAGAGTATTTGATTCTACCACATCTGTGAGTGGAGGAGAAGATTTTTGAAATTTTAGTCAATTTTACCCCTTTTGGCCCCTCCCACAGCCCCCTGGGGGGTGGGGGTCATATAATTCACAATTTTGATTGGCCTTATGCCTTAGAAGGTTTGTGCAAAATTTCATTGAAATTGCTTCAGCGGTTTTTGAGAAGAAGTCGAAAATGTAAATTGTTTACGAACACACGACGGACGACGCACACCGCACGACGACGGACAAAAGGCGATTAGAAAAGGTCACTTGAGACTTCGTCTCAGGTGACCTAAAAATCCAAGATGGCTGCCTGGCAGCAATTTTGTTGACCGATCGGTCCCAAATCACAATATGCACAACTAGGGCCCTAGGGGAACCTACATATGAATTTTGAGACAGATCCCTTCAGTACTTTCTGAGAAATAGCGATAACAAACTTTGAATAACAAAATCCGAAGATGACTGCCTGGCAGCCATCTTGTTAACCGATCAGCCTCAAAATGCAATATGCACAACTAGGTCCCTAGGGGAACCCACATATGAAATTTGAGACAGATCCCTTCAGTACTATCTGAGAAATAGCGATAACAAACTTTAACTATCGAAATCCAAGATGGCGGCCATCTTGTTCACCGATTGGTCCAAAAATGCAATATGCACAACAAGGGCCCTAGGGGAACCTACATATTAAATTTGAGAAAGATCCCTTCAGCACTTTTTGAGAAATGGGGATATCAAACCTTAACTATCAAAATCCAAAAAAGAAATATCGATAACAAACTTCAACTGCCTAAATCAAAGATGGTTGCCTGGCGGCCATCTTGTTTTTCCGATCAGCCTCAAAATCTGTATGGCACAACTAGGGACCAAGGGTAACCTCCATGTGAAGTTTGAACAAAATCCCTTTAGTAGTTCTCAAGAAATATCGATAACAAACTTCAACTGCCAAAATCAAAGATAGCTGCCTGACGGCCATCTTGTTTATCCGATCAGCCTCAAAATCTGTATGGCACAACTAGGGACCAAGGGTAACCGCCATGTGAAGTTTAAACAAAATCCCTCCAGTAGTTCTCAAGAAATATTGATAACAAACTTCAACTGCCTAAATCAAAGATGGCTGTCTTGCGGCCATCTTGTTTTTCCGATCAGCCGCAAAATCTGAATGGCACAACTAAGGACCAAGGGTACCCTCCATGTGAAGTTTGAACAAAATCCCTTCAGTAGTTATCAAGAAATATCGATAACAAACTTCAACTGCCAAAATCAAAGATGGCTGCCTGGCGGCCATCTTGTTTTTCCGATCAGCCTCAAAATCTGTATGACACAACTAAGGACCAAGGGTAACCTACATGTGAAATTTGAGAAAGATCCATTCAATTCTTTCTGAGAAATAGCGATAACAAACTTTGAATATAACAAGAGGCTCAAGAGGCCTTGACGGTCACCTGTGTGCTGCTACAGAAAAGCATTGCAAAGTTGGTTCAAATCTGTAAAAAGTATTTACGAATTAGAATAAACTTTAAAGTTGAACGTTTTAGAATTTTATATTTTTTGTTTTTCATTTTGATAGTGTATTATGTTACCAAACCTTATGCTGAAAATTCCAATTTGCTTTGCAAATGTTAAACATCAAAACCAAATAAGAAGTCCGTCAATGTCAGTCATTTCATAAATTTCACTTTTTAATCTATGAAGATTTTTTGGTTCCATCAAATCTGTGAATTCAGAATAAGATTTTTGAAGTTTTAGCCTATTTGAATCCTTTTGGCCCCGCCCCTCTGGCCCCTGGAGTCAGCCTGAGGGCTGGACAAATATGGATATGGTGTTAAATTCTATTTCAGGCTAATAATTCTAACCCAGTTTGACTAATTTCCAATGAAAACAAAGCAAATAATGTTCATAAATGTGTTTTTCCTATATAAACTATAGTAAATTTGACGCCCTACCCAGGGGAAAATCTGAGATCCCAGGGCGATGAGATTCACAATTTTTGTAAAGGGCCTTAAGACCTTCTAATCTATGAAGAGTATCAGGTTCTATCAAATCTGTGAATTCAGAAGAAGATTTTTGAAGTTTTAGCCTATTTGACCCTTTTTTGGCCCCGCCCCTAAGGCCCCTGGAGGTCAGCCAGGACCAATATGGATATGACGATAAAATGCTATCTCAGGCTAAACATTCTAACCCAGTTTTACTAATTTCCTATGAAAAATAAGCAAAAAACATTCATATATGTTTCCTATATAAACTATAGTTAAATTGACGCCCTCCCCAGGGGGAAACATGAGACCTCAGGGTCATATAATTCACAATTTTTGTAAATGACCTTAAGACCTTTCCATCTATGAAGAGTATTTGATTCTACCAGTTCCAGAATTTTAGAAGATTTTGAAGTTTTAGCCTATTTGACCCCTTTTGGCCCCGCCCCAAAGGCCCCTGGGAGTCAGTCATGGAAAATTTGTTAATAGAATTCAATGGCCATTTCATAGCGATAATTCTGACAACATTTGACTAATTTTCTATTATAAATGACCAAGTAATGCTCCAAAATGTGTTTTCACCATATATAAACTATAGTAAACTTAACCCCCTCCCCAGGGGGAAACCTGAGACCCCAGGGTCATATAATTCACAATTTTTGTAGAGGGCCTTGAGACCTTTCTATCTATGAAGAGTATTTGATTCTACCACATCTGTGAGTGGAGGAGAAGATTTTTGAAATTTTAGTCAATTTTACCCCTTTTGGCCCCTCCCACAGCCCCCTGGGGGATGGGGGTCATATAATTCACAATTTTGATTGGCCTTATGCCTTAGAAGGTTTGTGCAAAATTTCATTGAAATTGCTTCAGCGGTTTTTGAGAAGAAGTCGAAAAATGTAAATTGTTTACGAACACACGACGGACGACGCACACCGCACGACGACGGACAAAAGGCGATTAGAAAAGGTCATTTAAGACTTCGTCTCAGGTGACCTTAAAATCCAAGATGGCTGCCTGGCAGCAATTTTGTTGACCGATCGGTCCCAAATCACAATATGCACAACTAGGGCCTTAGGGGAACCTACATATGAATTTTGAGACAGATCCCTTCAGTACTTTCTGAGAAATAGCGATAACAAACTTTGAATAACAAAATCCAAGATGACTGCCTGGCAGCCATCTTGTTAACCGATCGGTCCCAAAATGCAATATGCACAACTAGGTCCCTAGGGGAACCTACATATGAAATTTGAGACAGATCCCTTCAGTACTATCTGAGAAATAGCCATAACAAACTTTAACTATCAAAATCCAAGATGGCGGCCATCTTGTTCACCGATTGGTCCAAAAATGCAATATGCACAACAAGGGCCCTAGGGGAACCTACATATTAAATTTGAGAAAGATCCCTTCAGCACTTTTTGAGAAATGGGGATATCAAACCTTAACTATCAAAATCCAAAAAAGAAATATCGATAACAAACTTCAACTGCCTAAATCAAAGATGGCTGCCTGGCGGCCATCTTGTTTTTCCGATCAGCCTCAAAATCTGTATGGCACAACTAGGGACCAAGGGTAACCTCCATGTGAAGTTTGAACAAAATCCCTTTAGTAGTTCTCAAGAAATATCGATAACAAACTTCAACTGCCAAAATCAAAGATAGCTGCCTGGCGGCCATCTTGTTTATCCGATCAGCCTCAAAATCTGTATGGCACAACTAGGGACCAAGGGTAAACCGCCATCTGAAAATTACTTAACTTTTATAACATATCAAAGTTATTCTGCTGTATTTAACTATTTAAGAGTTTATCTTAAAGCCCCTAGGGACATAGAGAGGTACATCTGCCTATCGTAAAATTGGCGAAGTTGCCAATCTCTATGTATATATGTTTCTGACTAAGCTTAAACACCTGGCTATATACCCAAATTTAATAATATGCCATGAACAGCACGTGCTCAAGCTATACATGTGTGGACATAACAAAAACACCGAGCGTAAGTACGGATAAATCCAATATTTTTACACTTATATAACTAGCTTAATTGTGCTCTTTGGGCGAGATGACTACGTAAACCAAAATAATTCTGACAGTTTTTTCAAACTATTTCGTCCCTGAAATTCTCTGTCAAAATTTTGCAAGTAGCAATTTGATTGGCCTTTTCCAAAGGTCACCTGGACATGACCCCTAATGGGATTTTCTCAGATCCTCTTATCAAACGTAGTGATAATAAGGATCTGTATTCTGATCAGATTGCTTTGATAGGGATATCGATTCATTTTTTCATGGGCAGGCTATAAAAAGTCTTTAGACTTGTTTGAATAGTCACGGCGAAATCCATATATACATATGTACAATGTCCCGAGAAGAGACTTTTTATAGCCAGACAATGAGATTGCAGACGAAGCCTCGCTCAAGCATATTATGTTGGCAACGAAGCCATTATGAATTTTTAATTACATGATTTTCATGATGTTTGTCATAACGGGGCTTATTTCGTCTTAATAACGGCACTTTGTATAGATGTATAGGATGATTTTGAAAGGAAAATATCGCTCTTTCAAACGTTTTCATGACGATGTACTAGAAATGTGTTTTTATAGCCGCTTAGGGTAGGCGAGTTAGACATTTGGAGTCTTAGGCTTTCCACCTGATTTAGATGTTTTTTAATCTAGACCTCTAAAACGTCTAAAATGGTCTTAGAGCACTCTGGTGGGTTCATGATTATTAACTAATTATCAGATCCCTGTGAATTAGAGGGCACATCATGGTCAATATCCAAAGATGTATTGAAAATATACGATCAACAGAAAATATAACATCAATAATATCTGGAATCGAGGGTGGGTCATACTCATAAAAAAAATGCGATAACAGACATTAGAGGGCCCATCATACTCATAATTTTGTGATTTGAAAATTACACTTTGAACTCATGCTCAAATATTAAGTGATTTCCATGCAATACACAAATTACTGAAATTAGAGGGTGGGTCATACTCGATCTTTACAATTTTCATAGATATAAATATTATCACCTCTTTTTCAATATCAAAGGACCCATCATTACATACTCGAACCAACAAAGTACACGAGAAAAATTGCTGCAAGATGAAATAATTTCACAAAATGATCATCTGTCGATCGACGGTGGGTCATACTCGATATATATAGAGTATATACAAGTAAAACCGAAAAAAAATGACATAAACTCTATATCAGAGGGCCTATCATACTCACAGTCCATATGACAGAAAACAAATCAATGTAGGCACATGTACATCCTGTATTAAAAATAATGAGTCAATGAGGATAGGTCTTTCTCTATACATAACTATTGACAGGCAAAAATACACAGTATCACAAGCAAAAAATGTATATGACCATCAAGGACACGCAGAACAAACTGTGGCATATTTGCATGTGCTTAAATATGTAATTAATTAAGTAAAATCACAAAACCATAGTTCATAATATAAAAACAAAATTATAGTTAGACATCTAAACCAGATTGATAACCAACAATGTGTGGTAATATAATGAATATGGGCCTATATTATGATGGAAAATAATATTCTGTTGTTATTAACCCACGCCCAACGAAGTTGGCGGGGAATATACAAATGTGTTCCGTCCGTCCGTCCGTACTAATGGTTTCCGGAGCATAACTCTAAAACCAGTGGAGATATTTCCACGAAACTTCATACACACATTGGTCTTATGGTCTAGTAGTGCCTTTTGCTATTTTAAGGTTTTCACTTTTTGTACTTTTTCTGTAACCATGGAAACATTGCTGAAAATATCATGGTAAATGTTAATGTTACTTTGCAAAACTCCACCCATCTTTGTGTATATAGTCTAAATGTCAAGGCTGTATACCTGATTCAACAATTGCAGCCCTACTCTACTTGAATTATATTCCATCTTTCTTCAGCTCAACTTCCTTTTTCCTGGATTTTTTTTCATACATATAAGTCTCCACAATCAAACTTGCTTCAGCTTTGATATATCCATTGGCGGGGGATCTGAATGACTATGTCCTTGTTTTTATAAGAATGCACACTGTAGATCTAAACTCTAGAGCAAAAAATACAGGTATGTAAAATTTTTTGAAGAACAAAATTCTGGCAGTATCAAGACGTTAATGACAACGTAAATGAAGCAACAGATATGAAATGACATGCTCGGGTCCTATAGAAATCAAATGTTGTCATGAAGATATAGGAGTTATCCTTTGCTTATAGATGTCAAGTATTAGCGGATGCAAATTAGACAGACAGGCTACAGGTATACAAATGATGCCGATAATTAAAAAGAAATGGCAAATATAAACATATATACCTGGATCAGATGCTTATAAAATTACATTCGTCGAGAATGGAAAACGATAGCCGCTCGTATGCTTTTACTAAACTTTGTCATGCCAACATTGTTGAGGTGAAACATGGCCAGTGCATATAATGGGCTAGGATTCGCCCAAAAGCCACGATGATGCCAGAATACAAGAGCATCATGCTCATAAGCCATGTATTCTAATGTTACATTTATTTTAACAGCGTTGGCATTGTCGCTGGAGCAAAGGCGGTTGAAAAATCTTGGTAGCAGTTGTCCGATCGCAACATGCATATGGCGAACTGAAAGTGCGTTCGATACAAGCAGCGCGAAGCTTATTTTGTCCTGTGCGAGTTCGTTAACAGAACAATCCCTAGTGAAATCGTCACGCCACACTGATTCACGACAATACGAGGTTGTATGTCTCTTAATAAAGTTCACTTATTTTGGAGCTATTTTGGCCCGGGACAAATCGTCCTAGTTTATTACAAACCACCTAAATGTTTATTTGTTTGGTTAATTAACGTCCTATTAACAGCCATGGTCATGTAAGGACGGCCTCCCGTGTATGTGGTGTTTTGCGTGTATGTTGTGCGAGGCGCAAACCACCTAAATTTCTGTTCCGTCCAAACCAAGATTAAAGAATTTGACGTTATTTTGGAAAACGGAATTCATCTGATCTACAAATATATGAATGGCAAAAATAAGCACTGGCATAGTCACGGTTAAAATAAGCAATAAGAAATGGTTAAAGTTATATGTGCCGTAACTGGCCGAAAATTTGGACATGCTACTTTTTCTTCAATTATCTATTTAAAACCATAAGTGTTAATGAATAAAGCTGTGAAAATTATTCAAATGGACAGAGAAACATATATAATGCCTTATAAACGTAAGTTAAGAACAAATAGGTTATGCACTGTGAAATTCTTGTTTTTTATGCCTTATGCATATTTAGATGGAAACATACCTTCAGAAATCATTGTTTGTTTGATTTATTAACGTCCTATTAACAGCTTTGGTCATGTAAGGACGGCCTCCCATGTATGCGGTGTGTTGCGTGTATGTTGTGCGAGGTGAGTGTACTGGGAGACTGCGGTATGTTCGTGTTGTGTCTTCTTGTATAGTGGAACTGTTGCCCTTTTTATAGTGCTATATCACTGAAGCATGCCGCCGAAGACACCAAGAAACACACCCCACCCGGTCACATTATACTGACAACGGGCGAACCAGTCGTCCCACTCCCTGTATGCTGAGCGCTAAGCAGGAGCAGAAACTACCACTTTTATAGACTTTGGTGTGTCTCGGCCAGGGGACAGAACCCAGAGCCTTCCTCACAGGGGCGAACGCTCAACTCAAGGCCAAAAGTGAGGCGGTGCCAAGGGAGGCATTAGGAAGGATAAAGTCAGTTAGGAAGAAGAGAAAAGATAAGATCCTAAATTTAGTCGCCTTTTACGATCATGCAATAGGCCTGCAATATACCTGCAGGGCCACCAGAAAGATGTACCTATCCATATGGTAGACCAGTACACCTATTATAGACTGCTGTGCCGTTGACTCTGTAGTTTACCGGAGCGAACACGTCTGATTTATAAATCAGTTAGGAAGAATAGAAAAGATAAGATCCTAAATTTAGTCGCCTTTTACGATCATGCAATAGGGGCAGCAGGTACAATTCTAACGCCCTACCTGCAGGGCAAACAAACAAACAAAAAAATAGAGCTTGTAAAGAATGATATTATTAACAATTTGAAGAAGAAAGGTAAACATCTCTCCCGATGAACAACAGGCATTCCATTCACTATTACATAAGTGACATTATCATAAGACCAGCAGACAAAGGTTCCGGGATTCTTGTAGTTGACAAGACTGAATAATACAGAAGTTGCAATATGATATGAATTGTACGTAGTGACAATTATGTAGAAGTGAGTACAGACCCAAGCCAGCATGAATTTGAGTCAGTTAAAAAGTTGGTGAATAAAATGGGGTGATGGACATGAACTTGAAGAATTCGTTAAAACGTCACCAAGTTATATTCGGGATACATCTGATTTCATAAATAAGTTGTCAAGTGTTGAAACACCTTTACCAGGTCAAGCTATTTTGCTTTGATGTATGTAAGTTAAATCCATCCATTCCTAGAGAAGAAGGACTTGATGCATGTGAAGAGGCGCTCAATTCAAGAACTGATGCGATAATACCAACAGATCATGCTATGGAGATGATACGGACGGTATTGGCCAATAGCAAATTTAGTTTGGGTGATAAAAACTACCAACAAACTAAAGGAATAGCTATTGTATCTAGATTGGGCAGGAACTTTGCATGTTCCTATATGCGTAAATGGGATGAACAGCTTATGGAGTATGAACACCAACCAGAATTCTACAAACGCTTCATTGATGATGGATTTGGGATATGGTTAGGTAGCCCAGAAGAGCTGGAAAAATTCGCAACGTATGCTAAAAGTATACATAAAGATGCTCCACCGCCGACAGAGCATAAATGATATTCATCGTTTGAACAATAATTGGTGTTTAATCGTGTATATATATGTCTAATTAACACAAAAAATGAAAAAAAAAATTATTTTCCTTTGGTGCATGCGCAATCAGCACATCATTCCATATAGGATATAGTGCCACGGAATTTTTACGGGATGCAATTAATTATTTTTCATATTTTTAACTTGAAGTAAAATTAGAAGCTCAAACTTTTCAACGGTGGTAATGGAGTAAAGTAAGTAACTTTTGTAACTGAAGAAAATACTTAATCGTCTGTTCCTGTTTTGTGGAGCATCTTTGAAGTACAATTTGTCAGCGGGGGAGCATCTTTGAAGTTGAGCTACGTTGGAGTCATGAGAAAATTGAATTCCTTGTTACATGGGATTTGCTGGAGAAAGGTCATATAATCACAAATTTGTTTATAAAACCTACAGATAAGCAGTTGTATTTACACATTACTTCGTGCCATCCTTCACACACAAAGAAATATCTACCATATGGATTAGGCATGGGGATCAAGAGGATTTGTAGTAGGAGTGAGGATTACATGAGACATCGAGATGCGCTTAAAGTACAATTACGTAAGAGAGGTTACAGTGGTAAGCAAGTGGACCAACAACTACAGAAAGTGGATCGAATGGAGAGAACGGAGCTTTGAACTAAACGTAAGAAAAAACCTAGTAATAGGGTCCCATTGGTTCTCACATACACCATGATGCTCCTTAAACATACAGAAAATCCTTCAGAAGCATAAAAATAGCTCTGAACAAATGGGGATTGTATTGTATCAACCGCCGTTACTGGCATTCCGTAGGGACAGCAATTTGTGTGGTACCCTTGTGCATAGTAAAACCAAACATAAGATATATGTAGACGCTGGTTGTGATTGTTCCATATGCGATCATATCGAGAAAGAATGCTGTCTATGACACAAGCCGTTCATGCGAATATAAGCCAGTATCATCAGCAAAATGTTCCACACGGAATGTTGTATATATTTTGATTTGTAATAAGTGCAATGTGACTGTGTATGTTGGTGAAACTGAAAGATCGACGAAGGAAAGGTTTACTGAGCATTTACGGGATGTTCGTTTGCGTGCGGATAAACCAATAAACCGGCATTTCTGGAACCATAAAGGAACTGATGTGAAGATTGCGGTTATGAAAACATTGTCTAAGAATGTGAAAGAATACCGGCTTTTACACGAAGAACAATGGATAAGGTTGTTGGACACAAAGACTTCAAAAGGATGTAATGTAAAAGGAATGTGGTGCAACAAAGACTTAGTACGGGAAAATTCATTACGACATTTTCGCGTATTGTTATGGATGACGTCATGGATAGTGAGAAGTTTTAAAATCAAGATGATAGCAAGATGGTGACTTGATCAGTAGACTGCGATTCATTTCCCAGCGAAGGCTACGTAGCCGAAAATTTGGAACAGAGACTGTTTCTATTATGTATATCAAAATTAATAAATATCAAAGAAACACAATTTAACAAAGCATGACAATTTATTGACTCGTTTCCTATCCGGGCCTCGAACTCACGATCTACGGCACCCAATCGCCAAGCCAAACATACCTGCGCCTTCTACCACTGCGCCACATCAATATGGATGTGGCGCAGTGGTACGATTGGGTGCCGTAGACCGTGAGTTCAAGGCCCGGATAGGGCACGAGTTAATAAATTGTCATGCTTTGTTAAATTGTGTTTCTTTGATATTTATCAAAATTAATACTAATTGTACAATATTAACATTGAAAACTTTTCAAGTAATTGTAATGTATTTATTCAATATCAAAAGTATTGAAATATGGATGATTTAAGCGTCATAGTTTGGCATTGCTCAGTAAGTGATCACTCCAGTTTGAATACAGTCAGGAGTCTGCTCAGATCTGAATGATTCTCCATCAAGTGCACAATCCCAAATATCTGATATAACAGAGAAAAACCTTCGGAAGAGAATTTTTGAACAATTTTCCAAATTGCGTCAAGAAAATAAAAAGACTATTTGATATGAAAATTGAGTTGAACTGGAAATAAGTCTCTTAGACATTAAGTGTTCGCTAACTACAATGTACCTTCTAAAACTAATTTCTAGTAAAATATGTATCTACAAGGCCTTACTCAGAGATATTTTACACGTACAAAAATGAAACATTTGATAAATAACCCGGAGAAATATATACCCACAAGTCTATATGAAATCATCCTTGACAACAGATCTAGATCTACGTATCACATCGATCGCTCTTTACCCTTGGGACTATTGCAAGGAGAAATAACTTTGAACTTTGTTAATTGTGTTCTTTATTGCATAGCAGTTTGTTTAAAAATGTATTGATATGATAATTTTGTTCTTTATTACATAGAAGTTTGTTTAAAATTTTATTGGTACTGATACGATAGACTTGTTTCGCTGTTCAAAATAGTCATCCTATACAGCACATTCCAGTCTCTGTGCACGTGGTGACTTACCTCTGTCATGCTTGAATGCCTTTCCAGGTATATCATATCTAAAGCTCATGCATCCAGACTGATTTTAAATAGTACTTTTTGTTCTGTTTCCCTTACGCAAGGCTGGGTAATTTTATAAATATTTATTACAACCGCAGCAAATGCGGTATATGGTCACGGGTTAGTAAGCGATAGTGCAACGTACACCTCGGACCTAGAATGATGTGAAATTAATTAAGTATTATCTGCTAAATGATGTTGTAAATGTCTTTGGCAGATACTAAAATTTATCCGTTTCGTCACTTTTTATTGGCTTTATAAACCTGATTTGCATTGTATTGTTCTGGAAGTTTCCAAAGTCGATCAGATGCTCAGAATATCATGACCGATGCAAGAGTTTGTATAATTCGCCGCTTGAAGTTTACACAAAACGAATGTGTTTAGCACTGTCTAATGTCACTGTTGTAAATTTATAGTAGAACATCGCTCACCGGTATCTCTTAGTATATGTTTGAAAAGGTTGGTGTCACTAAATCACTGCGAAATCTATTATATCAGAAACATATAGGACGGTATGAGGCAGTGACTTTCGGTATCGCGTGCGAAGTTGTAATCTGCTCATAGCGGATATACACAGACTCTTCACCTGACAAGCAAAACAATTGTGCGAGAGTACGCTCGCACTGAAATGATTTACATAGGGATATCCATGAATTAAACCATACGAGAAATTTCATGTCTCTGGGTCACAAAACGAATATGTTAGAACGAAGAGTTAGTGCAATGAGAATGAACCTGTCTCTCAAAATATGAACAGTTTCTCCTAAGACCAGCACATACCCTCTTCTCATTCAAACATTGATGATCAAAATTTCAATGGAATTCCTCATCAGAATTTTGAACAAAATAAAAAATCTTTTTCAATAAAACCTCCAACTTATGATTTAGAAGATTTTATGTCACAAATTGAAACCATAGTTCAGATCAATAAATGGGATTATGGCTCCAAAGCTTTGTATTTGCCTAGTAGTTTAAAGGGTTCAACAAGAACAATCCTTAGTGAACTAAATCTTACACAAAAACATGACTTTAGTAAAATCACTAAACGTAAGATTTGGATATGAAGATAGATCATAAATGTTCAGAGCTAGACTTCAATCTCGAACTAGAGGCAAGCATGAATCTTTGTCAGAGTTAATTCAGGATATTCGTAAATTAACTAGATGTGCATATCCAACCGTGACAGACCAAGTGACCAATAGACACTTTAGCTGTTGACTACTATGTTGATGACTTATCAGATTATGATACTATATTAAGGTTGTGAGAGTTAATGCTCAAAAATATAAACGAGGCAGAAACAGACGCAATTAGAAGTTTATAAACAGGCAGATAGACAAAAGGGTAAGTCTGTATACATGGTAGAATCAGAAAGTACACAAATCACGGACAGTCCTGTTAATCATACCATAACTTAAAACACAAAACCTGATAATGGTGTAAATTTCAAAATCCTATTAGAATCAATACACTCATTGTGATTGTTTGATCATTTTAACGTCCTCGCATGTATGCAGTGTGTACCGTGTGTAAAGTGCTAGGTGTGTGTGTTTTGTGAGACTGTGGTATATTCGTGTTGTGTCTTCTCGTATAGTGGAACTGATGCCCTTTTTGTAGTGCTATATCACTGAAGCATGTCGCCGAAGACACCAAGCAACACACCCCACCCGGTCACATTATACTGAAAACGGGCGAACCGGTCGTCCAACTCCGTTTGCTGAGCACTAAGCAGAAGCAGAAGCTACCACTATTATATGCTTTGATGTGTATCGGCCAGGGGACAGGACCCAGAGACTTCCTCACAGGGGCGAGCGCTCAACTCAAGGCCAAAAGTGAGGCGGTGCCAAGGGAGGCATTAGGAAAGATATGGTCAGTTAGAGAGAAGACAATCTGATTAAAATACAGATCCTTATTATCACTACTTTGAACAGAGTGTTATAAGGATATGTATTTCAATCAGATTGGAGAGAAGAGAAAAGATCAGATCCTAAAGGTGGTGTTCAAGCTAATATTAAAAATCCCATAGAAACTGCCCACAGACCAATTTTCTTGAAACTTTGCATATTGAAAGTACTATTAGTTGTCCCTTTAAAACGACACTTCTTTTTCCTTTTGTGATTTCAAAAATGCCCAAAAGGGCCTGAATTCTTTGTAGTCATGTTCATTAAAACTACGTGCACAAACATACCAAAAAAGTTTAGCCTTTGTTAAATATTCTACATTTTTATTCACAAATCATTTGAGTAGATCGTATGCTTTATATTTAAGTCATTTCTTTTCGATTTTTAAAGGAAAATATTGTTTCAAATAATATTTTTTACGAAAAAGTAACATTTTTTGGAAAAAACGAAAACGAAACATTGCTCTTTGTCATCTCATATCACCCTGTTACTGGTTTATCCCATGACATTTTCTGTCTATGTGTAAATTTAAAAAAGTTTCAAAATTAAAATCCGGGAAAACAGTTTTTGAGTGACTTAAAAAAGAGAACAACGGACCACTTCTTTGTTAGTATACCTAGTTATACATTTCCAGTTTATGATTCCAGAGTTCGATATAAGTGAAAATGAGAATACAATAATAATTTCAGATGCTTAATATCATGGTAACACGTTTTAAAATATTTGTTGCCATGGTAACAAAACGTAGGCCTCCGATTGGCCGAAATTTAAATGTCAGAATTAAGTAAAAATTGGTATATAGGGGTTACGAGATATGCTGAATAACATCATTTTCAAAAAGATTGGTTGCCATGGAAACGAAATGGAGGCCTCTGATTGGTTGAAATTTAGATATTGTCAGATTTAAGTGAAAATTGGTATATAGGGGTTATAAAATATGCTGAGTAACATGGAATCACTTTTTAAAAGATTGGTTGCCATGGAAACAAAATGGAGGTCTCTGATTGGTTAAAATGTAGATATTATTAGATATTAGTGAAAATTGGTACATTGTACATATGGGTTATGGGGTATGCCGAATGAGATAGTAACAGTTTTAAATTCATTGTTGCCATTGTTTCGAAATTAAAAGCCGTCTGATTGCTCAAAATCAAGATTGCAGCCTTTGTGGTGTGCTGGTATTATTTTCAAATTATACATATTTTATTTGAAAATCAAATATAACTCTGTTTCCCTCTTTTAATCATTTTTAATTCAATTTAAAATAGTTTTTTATCTACATAAGAGAGATGGATAATCTTATTTGTATCTTTTGCGTTTAAGTTGCTGAAGAAAATACACTTCTTTCCAATAGTTATTTTATTTCTGATATGAAAAGAGAAACAATTGGTTTCACCCTGATCATATAAAGTTGTTAGGCTTTTTTGTACTGTTTGGGGACATGCTGGAATAAAAATGCAATAATTTTAGAGTACATGTGTTAGTTAACAAACAAGAGGCCCATGGGCCTTAACGGTCATCTGACTCATGGCACAAAACAACAAAGTCACAGTATAAAGTAGTGGTTAACAATTAATATAAACAATAAGCTCTAAGCTTGTTTTCCCATCCTAGCTGTCTGTATGTATTGGTGTATATGTATGTATATATTTGAATAAAATAAACTAAACTAATATAAACAATCCTCCTAGTTGATATGTAAGTTTCTGAAATAGTTTAATGTCATTTGTTGAACAAACTTGGTAGCCCTTCATCCATATATGGTTGTAACCCATTCAAGGATTAATATAAGGAGTCAGATTTTATAGCCAAATTTCAGCAAAGCTCCCATTTTGGACCTCCGCTGTACTACCCCATGGGTCTTAGCTCGGTTCTTTATAAAATATATTTGTCCTCACCTAAAGTTCCCCCTTCTGAATAAATTAAAACCCCTATAGACCAATTTTCATTGAGATCGGAGACTGAACCCGAACACAGGAAGTGGGCCAGCGGCCATCTTGGCATACCAAAATCTTTAAGAAAATGTTTACGTGTTGCTCGGCATCAATTAAAACCCCAATAGACCAATTTTCATTGAAATCGGAGACTGAAACCTTGATACAGGAAGTGGGCCAGCGGCCATCTGGGAATACCAAATTCTTTACGAAAATGTTTGCATGTTGTTCGGCGTCAATTAAACACCTCTATAGACCAATTTTCATTGTTATTGGAGACCGAAACCTGAAAACAGGAAGTGGGCCAGCTTAAATTAAGAAAATTTGCCCTTTTGGGGCCCACCCCTCAGCCCCTAGGCGTCAGACCAGGCTCATTTATATAAAATACAATTGTCCTTCCCCAATGATGTTTCACACCAAATATGGATGAAATCCATTAAAGGATGAAGGATGAGTAGGATTTTAAAGCTTAAATCAAGAAACTTTGCCCTTTTGGGGCCCCACCCCTCAGCCCCTAGGGGTCGTACCTATCTCATATATATAAAATATGATTGTCCTTCCCCAATGATGTTTCACACTAAATATGGATGAAATCCATCAAAGGATGAAGGAGGAGTAGGATTTTTAAAGCTAAAATAAGAATTTCGCCCTTTTGGGGCCCTGACCCTAGGGGTCAGACCAGGCTCATTTATATAAAATATGATTGTCCTTCCCTAATTACATTTCACACCAAATATGGATGAAATCAACCCAAGGATGAAGGGAGGAGTATGATTTTAAAGCTTAAATTAAGAAAATTTGCCCTTTTGGGGCCCACCCCTCAGCCCTAAGGATCGGACCAGGCTCATTTATATACGATATGATTGGCCTTCCCCAATGATGTTTCAAACCAAATATGGATGAAATCCATCAAATGATGAAGGAGGAATATGCTTTTGTATAAATAGTCTTACGCACGACGCACGATGACAATAGGGCATCCTACCTTCGGTCAGATGACCTAAAAAATCTATAACTAACTGTTGGTTTATTATGATGTCTATGATCAATTTTAAATTTATGGTCAACTAGGGCAAATATTGATCTTTTAGAAAATTCCCCTCGCTACATTTCAGCCAATGAAATGCTATTTTCCCGGACATCAATTTTTTTGAAAAAATATTCTGTTATAAGATTATACCTAAAGCATGTTTTTACAATGGTTTAAAAGTGTGGACAAAATCGATAACATGCCAAATATTTCGAGCAAACCCAATATCCTCAATTTTTATCCTGACAAAAAATTGAGTTTTTTTGCTTCAAAATCAATTTGTCGTAAAAATAATTCGTAAATATCATTATAAAATGGATATTAAATAAAGAATGAAGTATCTGTTATCATCAAAAATAATTAAAAAACTAAAAATATGTTCAAAAGATGGGCACAAGGGGTTCCCTTGCCACATACCCAAAGTAATTTTAGAAAACATCATTTCAGGCCCTTTATGCATTTTTAAAACATACAAAATAAATAAAAAGCACATAAAAGTAGTTATATACCTAGACCTTTAACACTGCAAAATTTGAAAAATAATTGGCGCGTGGGCGGATTTTGCAACACCACCTTTAGTCGCCTTTTACGATCATGCAATAGAGACAGCAGGTACAATTCTAAAATAGAAAATAAAAAATTCTGAATAGCATACAATATGCAGCTGACCCTAAGGTATCTTCATGCAAAATATTTTGCTTATCTCCGAGTGGCCGTAAAAACGGCCAAAAGTGATACCCCCTCCTTTGTGGTTGACGTAACGATTGTTTTTAATCACGTGACATGGTTTTCAATAATCAGAATTTGTGTCTAAGGTATAATAATGTTTTGGCATTTAACGGATATAAAGATGTTGACCAATCAGATTAAAATACAGATATATCCCCTGTGAGATAGGTTCTGCGTTCTGTCCCCTGGCCGAGACACACAGAGGTCAATAAAAGATGTTTCTGCTCCTGCTAAGCGCTGAGCATACAGGGAGTGGGACGACTGGTTGGCCCGTTGTCAGTATAATGAGAAATGGTGGGCTGTGTTTGCTTGATTTCTCCGGTGGCATGCTTCAGTGATATATCACTATAAAAAGGGCAAGAGCTCTACTATACAAGAAGACATGACACGAATATACACCGTATACACGCTCAACACCGCATACGTCGGATGCCGTCCTTACATGAACCTGGCTGTATATAGCGCTATAGATGTTAATAAATCAAACATACAAACTAATCCTACTGAAATAAACTATTACTAAACTTCAAAGAGTTTCCGACATAACCGTTTCCCTGTGTACTTATCTGAGTTGGTGTTCAAGGAATGAACCAGAGAAAGTAAATATGTTAATTACATAAATACCGACCCTGTTTGAGATCTATGACCACTTACTCTTCTGATGTAGATCCTACTAACTGTAGGGAGCTGAGACTTGGCAGTCCCTCTGGTGTTTACAATGTGACCTTGACCCCTGGTCGGATTGCCGATGTTTACTGTGGACATGGATGCAGACAGAGGGCCTTGGACTGTAAGGATTGTAACATCTTCATGTACCATTCAATTAGAAACTCAAATTGATACGGTTTTCGATCTTATATCTGATTTCCCTGGTTTTGCAGGTGATACACAAACAGACAGAACGGTGACGTAGACTTCTACCGGAACTGGGCGGAATACAAGCAAGGCTTTGGAGACTTGAGAGGAAATTTCTGGGCGGGTAGGTACATTCCTTTATTTCAATTAGGATATATATATCCCAATACGTAATCAGTCAATCACAATTATATGTACATATTGCGCTCCGTCTGATCAAAGAACTTTATTGAATAGTTTGATATATAAAATGATAATGGCGTAATTTCGATGTGTAAAGGTTTAATAACAATAAATTCATTGTGATAACTGGTAGATGGAATAATAGAAATTATCAAAAATGGAATTTGTCCTTATTGTAATATCAATGATATTTGTGATGAATTTCGATATTTATTAAGTTCTGACAAAAATGGCATTTTTCCCCTATCAAAAACCGGAGCAGACGAATTAGTATTTTTCTTCAGTTACAAACATACACCATTACCACCATGGAAACGTTTGAGCTTTTAATTTTACTTGAATGCAAAGGTATGAAAAAATAATTATTTGCATCCCAAAAAGAATCCGTGGCACTATGTCTATATGGAATGAATTATTGAGTGCGCATGCACCAAAATCAAAATAAATTATTTCATATTATTTTTTGTGTTATTTAGACATATATACATGATAAAAAATTTTTAAAAGTTGCAAAGGCACGAGCTTTAGCGAGTGTCTTTGTAACTTTAAAAAAATAGCTCGCTTGTTTGGAATAAGTTCGATATTTAACAACCACGGGTAGTGTGACCTGTTTAGACCACAATCATATTCGTTTTTAGCCGAGAGAAATATAGCAGAGATACGGTAACGTGTATTTACCAAAATATGCAAATAAGGTGTTGTAATATTTCATCAGCAAAAGACACTAATTAGTATTCAAAAGTCATCGTTTGATAAAAAAAACAACATCGATATCAAATTCTTCTAATTGGGAACATCTCTAGGGTTAAATTATACTCGTTTAAGGTCTTACCGAGTTCAAATCTACATAGTTGCTTCCAGAAAATAAAAACTCAATATCAAACTACTTGTATACATGTAAAAACATTCGCATGGCACGGCATCGTCCATTTCCGCCAGATAATCATCAAGCCATGACCATTAAGATACACGTTAAATCTAAGAAACTCATTAGTGAAATTCTTATCCGTTAAGATGTATTATTAGTACCAAATGTCAATTAAACATGTGTGAAAAGGTCACGTATTTTGACAAAAACGCCCACGATGCATACGCTTCCCAACAGCAGTTTTGGACGTCAAGCGGCGATCACAACACAGAATGACGTCATTTGATTATTGATGACGTTGACATTGATGACTTGACACTGAGAGATAAGTAGTTCGGTCAAAGTTAACCGCAATCTGATCGTGTCAGCCAATCAGAATGCGTACAGATTTTTAGACCACGTGTGGTATAAACAAATTGTTAATCAACAGCTGCAGTGTTTATTTAATGTCCTGAGAGTTGAATAACGTCACTTATTATGGTAAAATAATATATATTATAATACTATTCCTAATATTAAAATGCCACAGCTACTGATCATTAGAAATATCAAAACATTGAGGAATTTATGTAAATATTTAGTGTTAATGTTATAATCATTCTGTACAAAGTGTTATTTAGTTTGTACTCCTTCTATATTACATTTGTTGATTTTTACAAATAGAGGTTCCCAACAAGTATGTTTCTCTATAGGCTGTACTTTGTAAAGAGACTGAATAAAGTTTTAACGGCTGACTTTGCTTCCGACATTTCTTATCATATCTGATTGAATCGGTCACAAATTTAAGGGAGGGTATCACTTTGGGCCGTTTAACTGTCACTCATGATCAGTAATATACAAAGGTGGCGGTATTATTGGATGAGGAGATATACAAAGGTGACGGTATTATTGGGTGTGGAGATATACAAAGGTGGCGGTATTATCGGATGTGGAGATATACAAAGGTGACAGTATTATCGGATGTGGAGATATACAAAGGTGACAGTATTATTGGGTGTGGAGATATACAAAGGTGGGGCGGTATTATCGGATGTGGAGATATACAAAGGTGGCGGTATTATTGGGTGTGGAGATATACAAAGGTGGCGGTATTATCGGATGTGGAGATATACAAAGGTGGCGGTATTATCGGATGCTTTGATATACAAAGGTGGTGGTATTATCGGATGTGGAGATATACAAAGTTGGCGGTATTATCGGATGTGGAGATATACAAAGGTGACGGTATTGTCGGATGTGAAGATATATAAAGGTGACAGTATTATTGGATGTGGAGATATACAAAGGTGGCGGTATTGTCGGATTTTGAGATATACAAAGGTGGCGGTATTATTGGATGTGGAGATATACAAAGGTGGCGGTATTATCGAATGTGGAGATATACAAAGGTGGCGGTATTATCGGATGTGGAGATATACAAAGGTGGCGGTATTATTGGATGTGTGGAGATATACAAAGGTGGCGGTATTATTGGATGTGGAGATATACAAAGGTGGCGGTATTATTGGATGTGGAGATATACAAAGGTGGCGGTATTATTGGATGTGGAGATATACAAAGGTGGCGGTATTATTGGATGTGGAGATATACAAAGGTGGCGGTATTATCGGATGTGGAGATATACAAAGGTGGCGGTATTGTCGGATGTGGAGATATACAAAGGTGGCGGTATTATTGGATGTGGAGATATACAAAGGAGGGTAGTATTATTGGATGTGGAGATATACAAAGGTGGCGGTATTATCGGATGTGGAGATATACAAAGGTGGCGGTATTATTGGATGTGGAGATATACAAAGGTGGCGGTATTATTGGATGTGGAGATATACAAAGGAGGTAGTATTATTGGATGTTGAGATATACAAAGGTGACGGTATTATTGGATGTGGAGATATACAAAGGTGGCGGTATTATTGGATGTGGAGATATACAAAGGAGGTAGTATTATTGGATGTGGAGATATACAAAGGTGGCGGTATTATTGGATGTGGAGATATACAAAGGAGGTAGTATTATTGGATGTGGAGATATACAAAGGTGGCGGTATTATTGGATGTGGAGATATACAAAGGTGGCGGTATTATCGGATGTGGAGATATACAAAGGTGACGGTATTATTGGATGTGGAGATATACAAAGGTGACGGTATTATCGGATGTTGAGATATACAAAGTGGCGGTATTGTCGGATGTGGAGATATACAAAGGTGGCGGTATTATCGGATGTGGAGATATACAAAGGTGACGGTATTATTGGATGTGGAGATATACAAAGGTGGCGGTATTATTGGATGTGGAGATATACAAAGGTGGCGGTATTATTGGATGTGGAGATATACAAAGGTGGCGGTATTATTGGATGTGGAGATATACAAAGGTGGCGGTATTATCGGATGTGGAGATATACAAAGGTGGCGGATATTATTAGATGTTGTGATATACAAAGGTGACAGTATTATTGGATGTGAAGTTATACAAAGGTGACGGTATTATTGGATGTGAAGATATACAAAGGTGGCGGTATTATCAGATTCTGAAATATACAAAGGTTGCGATATTATTGGATGTGAAGCTATAAAAAGGTGACAGTATTATCCGATGTTGAGATATACAAAAGTGGCGGTATTATCGGATGTGGAGATATACAAAGGTGGCGGTATTATTGGATGTGGAGATATCATCCGAGGTGGCGGTACAATCGTTTGTAAGCTCACCTGGTCCGAAGCATGAGAGAGCACCCATAATGCAATCGTAGCATCGTAATATGGTGGGGATTCAAAATTGTACAAATGATAGGGTTGAGCCCCCATGGGCCTGAGGGACGGGGGCGTCAAAACTGGTCAATTTGACGTTTTCCTTTTCTGAATTGAAATATATTTACTGAAACTAAAAAGTGCCAGCAGCACCATTTGAAATGTTTTTCATAACAAGATGTATGATTCATGTAGGGACGTTAAATGTCGTTTTGACAGGTTTTTTGGTGTTAACACTACTGTGGCACTATGAATATAGACTTCTTCTGACAAGATCCAACCGTTTTTAAAGCAAAAATTCCACATGAAGATAAAATTTATTCTTTTAGAAAGAAAAACTAAAACTAAATCGCCATTTCTCTGTAAAACAGCTCTAATCAAGACTGTTGATTTAGGGAGTATACACCTACCAAACCACCCAGGACGAAAACTCAGCGCCGTTACTTTGTTTTAATTCAAATTTTCTGTTGAAACTTTGCCCCTCATGAAAGAATGTGTCTACAGGGAACATTTTAGAAACACATATAAGAATCTCCAAGTCACAAAACAAGAACAAGACAGAACATTGGATCTAAGATTAGGAGAGCTAAAGACAAATTTCATTTCAGTAATACGTTACCATAACTTTAGTATGCAAATACGCTACCTACACACCCATCTTTGTAGCCCCAACAAACATAAGATTTGAGAATCCCGTCTCCCTACCGTACCTCATCTCGTACTCGACGAGAGTAACATAGAGTGGTCTCCCTTCCTCTTTCCTTTATGGCGCTACACAGCTCGGACGGCAATTGCATTGTGTCTATTTCGTTTCGCTGTTAGGTCCATTTATTTGACGTTTTAGTCAAATTTTTTCACACATTCAGTTGTGTGTTTTACCCATCTGCCCTGTGTTGTTTTCTTTTTGTACTGTCATTCGTTTTTTGTGCCTTTTTCGGCCGTTTTTTGACTGTTCCACGTGCTTGCCGGTGTTCCGTGCGATCCGTCATTACTGGTGACGTCTCGCTGTTTCCGGTTTGTTTACGTTTGTTTTTTGTTCGGTTTTTCGTCGCTGAGGCTTCGTTGCCGTTGTTATTAGGTAAGATTTGTGTCACCTAACACTGTTTTTTACGTGTTTAGCGTGTGTTGCTTATATTTTACGTTTTTGACGTAATTTTCTTACCTTGTTTACGTAATTGTCGTTGTAATGCCTGGTATGTCCCGCTCGGGTCAGCGTCAGGGGTCTGCTCATGGGTGTTCCCATTTCTATGAGGAACGGGACCCACATGATGCATGTCCCCTATGTCGCTCTTGTCATGAGTCCTCTCCTTGTGAACTTTGTCCAGTTGGAGAGGCTCTTGGCCAGGCCGGCATTACACCAAGGCGATCTTCGTCCTCCCGTAGAGGGATTCGTCCTCATCTTACGGGAGGAGAAGGAAGCAGGCTTCTAGTTCTGTTTCTGTTCCTGTCTCGGTAGTTCCTGTCTCTACAGGTTCTTCTCGAGATCAGGGGGTGGTCCCTCCTGTCCAGGATGTTCCTGGAGTAGGGGAGGGGCAGCCTGACCCTGACGTTTCTCGGTCTAGGGTCGAATTGGCTGGGAATGCTCGTAAGCTTCCATGCTTGCCTTCGGGTAGGGACTACCAGCCGCCGGTCTCTGACGTTGTCAGCGGCTCCGGCATTCCAGGTGGTGTTGCTGTTGGGGGCGGTCTTGATGCCGGACCTATTCGTCCGAGTTTGGGTTCAGGGACTACAGACTTCCTTTCTGGTTTGTCCGTTTCCACTGGGATTAGTGATGCGCAGCTCTCTAATCCCGGCATCAATTCTGGTCCAACTTTCCCTCCCGTCCAGTTACCTGGTCCCGGTCCTATTAGGTCCGCTCCTGAGTGTGCTGGCTCGGTTTTCCCAGGGGGTCATCCTCAGGGTCCTGGGTTTGTTGGTCAGGTGTCCGATTTTCGGCCTCCTTTTCCCCCTGGCTTAGGGTATACGGGTGCCTGCGGGCAACCATCCTTGGGCCCCCCAAACCAGCCTGCGGATGGTTTTGGGTTTCAGCAGCATCCCGGCAGTTATGGGCCTAGCCCATACATGTCCGGGTTTCCACTTGGAGGGAGTGGTGGTCCAACCTCGTCCTTTGGTCAGGTTGGCCAGCCCCAGTCTCAGGCAGGCCAGTTTGGCCAGTTCTGGGGTCACTCCCAACCCACGGGACCTTTTCCGTATTTTCAGGGATACGGTTTTAACCCCATGGCTATTCCTTCTTGGAACCCTTGGGGTTTGGTCTCTCCCTCGCGGAGACCTGTCAGCGGTTCGGTTGCTCCCCCCCAACCTACTGCTGCTTCGGGTGCCGGTCCTAGAAAGGTTCGCCGGACCTTTAGGACTTCTGCTTCTCGTGCAGTCCCGTTTGT
This sequence comes from Argopecten irradians, assembly GCF_041381155.1. Taxonomy (NCBI): domain Eukaryota; kingdom Metazoa; phylum Mollusca; class Bivalvia; order Pectinida; family Pectinidae; genus Argopecten; species Argopecten irradians. The sequence goes on along the minus strand of NC_091135.1, from coordinate 47,860,669 downwards.
CTCCGAGTCCAAGGGTCGAGCTTCGACCGTTAGGTCGAAGCCCTCAGCTTCTGTGGTTAGGAGTTCGGCTCCTAAACGCCACTTGTTGGAGCCTGCTCAGGAGAGTTTTCCTGAGTCTGTCTCTTTTGCTGGCCCTTTTCTCCCCGTTGGGACCTCGGGTCCAGGCAACGAGGAGGATATGGACTGTGAGGTCGTGGGTTCGGCAGAGGATGATGATGTTGTTCATCTCTCCCCTGGCTGCTCCGATATTGACCAATCTGGTTTGTCGGATGCAGATCCTCAGGTTGAAGATTTCCAGGAGGAGGGTGACCTTGAGGCTGCTGAGGTGGATGCCCAGCAGGTTTTGTCTGGGATGCGGGCCCTTAGGGCCGATGTATCTCGGATTCTCGGGGCGGAGGTTTGCCCACCACCTTCCGCTTCATCCATCCCGGAGTCCACCACCCTTTTGGGTTCTTTGGTGGCTCCACGGGCATCTGCTCAGTCAGATCGCTCACTGCCAGAAGGCACTATTGTGTCTTCAGCTCTGGCCACTGCCCAGTCTCGAGTTATGGAGAAGAATTCTTCTTCATCTCGCACGCCTGGGTTTGCCGGGTTGCAGCTCAGTGTTGGTGATTTATCAGAGGTTCAGGCCTCTGATTATGCCATTCACGATGGACTGCTGTCCTCTCAGCCAGCTAAGCTGGAGTCTAGAGAATTGGCAGCTTGGCCCGGCAAGTCAGTGGACCAGGTGGTGTTCGGCTCCAAGGAGCACCACAAGATGGAGAGGCTGCTGCGCCTTTCCATTCAAATTCTGTCTTATATAGACTTTCTGACGGTTAGTCTATATAGGGTATCCGATGTGCCTGAGAGTCGGATATCTGAGACAGAGCAGGCCGACATTCAGGACAGAGTTACCTCTGCCCTGAACAGGGCATTGAGAGCCTTGGCGTCTTTACAGGTGTCATTGCTCGCCAATGTCTTGTTGGCTAGGCGTTTTTCTGTGTTGAAAAACCACCCGGTCGAAGAACCTTACCGGTCCCGATTGTTGACTGCCCCCTTCTCTGGGTCCACTCTTTTTGGAGGGACTCTTCCTTCTGTTCAGAAGGATTTGAAGGAGGACTCGGTCGCTTCTGCCCTTCTTTTGAAGAGATTGCAGACCGTGAAGGCCAGTACCTCGCAGGGGTCCGTGCCTCCCAAGAAGAAGGCTAGAACTTCAGCTCCTCAGTCTACTGCACAGCCGAAGTCGAAGCCTTACTTCAAGGGCAACAAGGGGAAGGGTAAGAAGGGCAAGAACCCTCCTGGGGGTAAGAAGAAGAGTTCCTGACTCTTTTTCCCCCTCCTTGGCCATTCCAGACGAGGGGTCTGTTCTGGAGGACTCCGCTCCTCCAGTTTTAGATTCCGGTCCTTCTCCCGCAGGATTCAGTTTCGGGTTAGGAAGCGATTCTCCCGCCTGGGAGGGTCTCGATCTTCCTCGTCCCGATCTTCCTGTAGGAGGTCGTCTGTCCTTCTTCCTCCCAGAGTGGAAGGAAATCACAGAGGACACATGGGCCTTGTCTGTGGTCAAGGAGGGGTTGGGCATTCCCCTCTTGCGGGATCCGCCCTTGGCATCAAGACCTATCTTCTTCCCTCCTCCAGGGGATCCAGAAAAGGCACTTGCCATCCAGGAGGAAGTAAGGACCATGCTTTTAAAGTGCGCGGTCGAGGAGGTGCCTATGGTGGAATGCACTCCAGGCTTTTATTCCAGAATGTTTCTGGTTCGGAAAAAGTCCGGAGCTTGGCGTCCCATCATAGATCTAAGTGCCTTCAACAGGCACGTAGATTCTCCTCACTTCAAGATGGAGACTCCACGGAGCATCATAGCTTCGGTGAGAGAGGGGATGTGGGCTACTTCAGTAGATCTGAAGGATGCCTACTTCCACATTCCCATCAAGAAGTCGGCACGGAAATTCCTCCGTTTCACTTGCAACGGGAAGGTTTTTCAGTTCCGGGCCATGCCTTTCGGGCTCACGACAGCTCCTTTGGTTTTCACCAAGCTGCTGCAGGTTGTCGTGGGGTTTCTGCACTCCAGGGGTATAGATGTTCACATCTATTTCGACGATTCCCTCATGCTCCACCTAGTGCGGGAATCTTTGGTGCAGAACACCCGTCTGGTCCTGAAACTTTTGCTCAAAGTCGGCTTCATTCCTTCCAGAGAGAAGTCCGAGGTCTCCCCTTCTCGAGACTTTGTCTTCCTGGGAAACCGTTTCAACACGGTTAAGGGCATTGCCCTTCCACCTTTGGAGAAGTTCGAGAAGGCCAGAGATCTTGCTCTGACCTTCATCAGTTGGTCACACGTCCAGGTGCGTTGGTTTCTCAGTTTTCTGGGTTATCTCAACTCCCTGGCAGATGTAGTCCCCCTTGGGAGACTTCACATCAGACCTCTCCAGATGTTTCTCCTCGCGAACTGGGTTCCTGCCAGCAGGGAATGGGAGGCTTGGCTTCCTCTCAACCAGTCCGTGAAGGAGTTTGCACGGTGGTGGACTCTCAAAGACAATGTTCTACAGGGGGTTCCGTTGTCCAAGCCAGCTCCCACCATGACCTTGTTCACGGACGCGTCCATGACAGGTTGGGGGGCTTACCTCGATGGCCATTGCCGGTCGGGGGAATGGTCTGGGGATCAGCTCTCCGAGCACATCAATGTGCTGGAGATGAGGGCTGTTCTGTTGGCTTTGCAGGCTTTTCGAAAGATTCTGCATTCCAAGGTGGTTTGTGTGGCTACGGACAACTCTACAGTTGTCGCGTATCTGGAGAGACAGGGGGGGACAAGGTCCCACGTCCTTTGTGCCCTCGCTATCCGTGTTCTTCTTCTCTGTCAGGAAATGCAGTTGACTATTCTAGTCAAGCATCTTCCAGGCAGGTTGAATGTTCTGGCGGATACTCTCTCCAGGCGCCGCCAGCCGGTTCTGACAGAATGGCAACTAAATCCCTCGATCTTCGAGGGCATTTGTCAGGTGTGGGACAGGCCTCATATAGACCTTTTCGCCACTTCCCTGAACAATCAGCTGCCAACCTTTGTCTCTCCGGTGCCAGACCAATTGGCTTGGGCTGTGGACGCGCTATCTCTGGATTGGGAGGGGATGCAGGCTTATGCATTCCCTCCATTCAACCTGGTGGGCAGGGTTCTACAGAAGTTTCGGACGCATCATTGCTCCCTCCTTCTGATAGCGCCCCTGTGGCCGAGACAACCATGGTTTCCGGAGCTATTGTCGTTTCTGGTGGATGTTCCTCTGGTTCTTCCACTCAGATCCAATCTCCTGCGCCAGCCTCGGTCACGGACGATGCATTCACGTCCCGAGATCCTCCACCTTCACGCGTGGAAGCTATCTCAGGAGGCCTCGCTCAGGCAGGCTTTTCTTCGGACGTGTCAGCCCGCATCGCCCGATCAATTAGGTCTTCCTCTTCTGCCGTCTACCAGTCACGCTGGAAGATCTTCTGTGATTGGTGTATCGGCAGGAAGATTGATCCGATCAAGGCTTCTGTCCAGCTGATTGCAGATTTCCTTCTCTATTTATTTAGGGAACGGAATCTCGCCTCTGGTACTATTGCGGGATACCGCACGGCTATTGCCAGTGTACTGTCTTTTCATGATAGGCGAGAGGTAGGTTCTTCCACCTCGTTGTCTGCTTTGATTAGGGGCTTCAGTCTGGACAGGCCTAGGGTACGGCAGTTAGCTCCACAGTGGAACCTAGCTCTTGTGTTAGAGTCACTGAAGGGGGCTCCTTATGAGCCTTTGGGGTCTGTCTCCCTAAAGTTTTTAACTTTTAAGACTGTCTTCCTGCTTGCCCTTGCCTCAGGCCGTAGGAGGAGTGATATCCATGCTTTGTCTGTTCACTCTTCGTGCCTTCGTTGGGCCAGAGATAGCTCTGCCGTTACCCTTCTCACTGATCCTGCCTTTTTGGCAAAGAATCAGGTTCCTGGTTTTTCGCCCCGATCCCATTAGGATTCCTTCCTTGACAGTCTCTGTTGAGTCTGAGGAGAATGATCAGTTGCTGTGCCCCTGTCGAGCACTTAGGTTTTACCTTGATAAAACTAGGGGGGGGCGAGGTACTCGATCTCGTCTATTCTTGCCCATTAAACAGGGTCAGCAGGATATCTCCTCCCAATCCATTTCCAGATGGATATGTCAGGTGATCAAGATTGCTTATGAGCTATCTAATGATCTATCTCGGGCGAAATGTAAGGTGAGGGCTCATGAGGTTAGAGCCCTTGCAGCTTCTTTGGCTCTCCTAAATGGGTCCTCATTCCAGGACATCATGTCTGCTGCCTTTTGGCGTGGTCAGTCTACTTTCACTGACTTTTACCTCCGGTCCCTGTCCTCTCATTCTGAGGGAATGTTTTCCTTGGGTCCAGTTGTGGCGGCTCAGTCTGTGACTGTTCCTCCGCCCTAGACATGGTATTTATTTTTGGTTTTAACTGTATGCGGGCAGGCATCACGATGGTACTCCTCTTTTCTCTGGGAGGTATTCCATTTTTTATCCCTTTCCTTCGGGGGGTTCCTGGAACCCCTTTTTATTCTCCCTACTGGGGCTTGTCTCCTGGATTTGACGTTTGATTGGGCTGCCTGGCTTCGGACTCTCCACTACGGTAAGACGAATTCGCATACTAAAGTTATGGTATTACTGAAATGAAATTGAGGTTTTTCAATGTAAAACCAATTTTCATGATGTAATACTTACCATAACTTTATGGAGTCCCACCCTTCTGTTTCCTCCCCTTTCCTCCTCAGCCATTTTGCCCCTGTGGCTCCATAAAGGGTTTTTGAGGAAGGGAGACCACTCTATGTTACTCTCGTCGAGTACGAGATGAGGTACGGTAGGGAGACGGGATTCTCAAATCTTATGTTTGTTGGGGCTACAAAGATGGGTGTAGGTAGCGTATTTGCATACTAAAGTTATGGTAAGTATTACATCATGAAAATTGGTTTTACATTGAAAGACAAAATTTACGACCATGATATTAGAGGGCAAGCCTAGAGAAGAATGGCTACTGACAGACTTGAGGTTAACATGCGATAAAATGGTTACTTTTTACTGGTTTTTCAGTAAATGAGATAAGAAAACTCCTTCAACAAAATGATAACCATAGATTATGTTTGTTTTCCATTGTGTTTCAAACAGATTTATTTGAGGTGCATCAAGGGCCTTCTTTAAGCTTCCATTGATGGACTATACTCTGGTGAGGCAGTTCATGGATTTAAAGTAAAAACCAACAAATTAGTGTCAATTACCTACATTGCATATAGCTTAAACAGATCTAGGACAAAACTTTTCATTTTGATGCAAAATATCTTGCCTTCACCTTTTCCTGTGACCAAACAAGCTTTTTATCTTTGGAATTCAAATTACAGTCCTACATATATATAATAAATAAATAAATATACTAAATGTTGGTGATAATAGGTCTATATATAACACGAGCTAAAATTCATAGACATGCATATTGTGCAGGTTATATTTATACTGAAATAATGCTTAGACAAACGAGAATACTATGGCACATTTCCAAACACAGTTAGTAGACAATTTACCACTAGTTAGTGTTAAATACCTCTCCTACAGTTTACAGTGGGGATAATGATGAACATGCTATCGTTTATGCCATTAAGGACTCATAGGAGTATATATGTTCATTAAACAGGACCCTTCCCCATACAGGTCATGGTAAGTCGGTTACATCCTACTTCTGATCACAGACAGACCTGGAAGCCTTCACCTTTATACACAACAAAACCCCAATAACTGTCTATGTAATTCATATAACTGTCTATTTAATTAGATATGCATTCAAGCTAAATGGAACACATAAACTTTTTAACTTTCTGGTTATTAATATCAAAAGCTGAATTTCTATAGGACCAAGCTATATATAGTTAAGAAGACTACCAATATCTAGGGTATAAGATATAGATATATTCAGAAAATTGTCATCTATTCTTTTATATATGTGCAACATCTTTATATAATCTTAATTATGACAGAACAATAAAAATTCCGATGCCAAGCCTTTTTATTCATTGAAAACCCTCAATGTAATCATAATCACTTTTGGAAAGTTCAGCAAACATCTTTTTTCCTAAACTAATGCTCAAACCTTTTTGTTGAAAAAAAAATTATTTATGTTAAAGAATTAAGTGCTCAAGAAACAATACAATCCGTCTATAATATTGGATAAACGAAGGCATGATAAATGAAAGTGATACACAGTCTGTACTCGTTATTTTTCAACATCTGGATTTCATGATATATTCTCTGTAGAAAGGGATGATACATTATACAGAGTTGATTGGAACCATGTATGAAGCAGTTAGATTATGTCAAATTAACCTTCTACAGATGCTCAAATCATGATCCAGCCAAAGTTTTTTGAAAATTTGAAATCTCAACAAGAGACTGTTAAAATGTCAGCAGTTGTGCGAAAGCCGGAAGAGATCCTGCATGTCGTGTGCACCTGCTGTGTAGTAATCTATATGTATTTCTTTAATAGGAAATGCATGTGTATCTGACATATATCTTGGTAAAATGTACACCAGTTTTCTGTAATGTTTCTGATGTTGATGCAGCAGAAATTTGCAAAATCTGCAATCACGATGTATATTACACATGGAGTGAATGTCAGCTGCTTTTTATACAGAAATTAAGTCTAATGCATTCCTCTACACATATCAGTTTCCGTTTTTATAGTTTTGAAAATTTCAAATATAGAAGCGATAAAAGAACCCATGAAAGTTTTAAGAGTTTTGAATTTAAAAAATTCAAACGAAAAATAATCTCCAAAAAACTTTCATGTACATTTAACCCAGATTTGTAAGATGTTTGTGTTTCAATCCAACTGTTTTTATAAAGATTCTAGATTTCAAGTTAATGTCCCACTGATTTTATAAATGTGTGAAAAATGTAAGTTATCATGGAAACACAAGATATGGGAATGAATGGAAAGCACGATTGGTCAGTCAGTACTTTGTAGGTGCAAGACTTCTAACATCAAAATCCAATGAATATGATAAGGAAAACTCCATGACATCATAGCATGAAACACTTTCAGTATATTAACATAGACCATAAAAAATGTGCCCTGCATTAAATTCTCCAGCAGGGATTCTAGTATGTTCTGATGCACCTCTCGTAAAAAACATTGATTTTATTTGTATGATAACTTTGAATTAGCTCCTTTACAGCATTATTCAGTTTGCATGTCGATAGAATAAGAAATCTTAAATACGTAACAAAGTGTAGGTAAGCTCAATATCAACAGCTTTATCCACACAAAATGTAACAGAAAAGGTTACAAATTGTGAAATCAAGTGTATAAGTGTTAAAATATTCATTTATTCGGTAATTAAGCCCTCCCACATACTGTTCATGAATTTATTTATTACAGAATATTTCCATTTACTTCAAGAAGTTAGCATTCAAAACACATTCTGATAATGTGCATTGTTTTTTAAGCAAGAATGCATTATTATCATAACAAAATGGCAACGAAATTGGTGTTTGTTATCTCAAATTACACAATATCTCCTCATTTACATGATTATCTCCCTTTTGTCATATGTTCTTATCCAATAAAAACAAATACATTAATGCAGAACAAAATAGCAGAACATAATATATTCATGTTATGTAAAATTAGATGTACCTTTTTTAGAACTTAGGAGGCGGGCAACGGTAACATAATATATTCATGTTATGTAAAATTAGATTATTCTTAACTTTACTTTGAATTTCAAGTTTTTAAACTAGGTCTGTTCACATATCATCAATCTTTGGTGTATATCTAGAGATCACTTAAATTTTTACAATGTTTGTGTATTCTATTTATTTTTTTTTTTTTTGGCAGCAATATTACATACCAGTAGTGCCTTTTTTGCAACAGAAAGTTTTAAAAAGATAATTCAAATGTAGACATTTATAAACATAACACGAAGGTGACACATGATCATGGAATAAAGTTACGCAACTGGAAAATAAGAATTGGTCAAAAAATGAATTTCAGATATAAATTTTTAGAAGCTATGATTCTGACATAATATATACCATTAAGATGATTTATTCATATGTACGTAATTATTCACTACAACAAACCAATTTTTGCATCAATTTTCATTCCTCACAACTTTTCCACACAGACTGCATTACATCATCTACAAATATTGAAATTCTACTATATCTGAAAAGGAAACTATATCAATGTAATTCAATTTTTTAAGTGGGCCAACAGTATATAAAATTCAAAACCAAAGACTTACAATTGATAAAATAGCAGCAAGTAACATAAATGGGTTTAATCATTATACATATATGGTATACAGATTTCTTTCATGATTTAATTGAGGATGCGACTACAGATTTGGCTAAAATACATGGATAACTAAGTGACAAATTTACCAGTATAAACTTGAATCCTGTCATCCAGGTCTACTCCTTAAACAAAATACTTCACTCCAGTTAAATTTACGTGACTAAATGGCAGCTCCGACTGTAGAACATAGCTCCTCTAAAAATCATATACAATTATTGACTTGTTGCCATGTGAATACAATGATTTTCTAACCTGAGAAGGTGGCAATTTCCATTATGAACAAGACTGTCAGAAATCCATGTATTCACCTGAAAAGATGTCATAAATATTTTTATATCATTGGTTTAAAAACTTAACTTTTGCTCTATCAATTTTTTCAAATTCTAATGCAGCATTAAAAGGATTAAATGACAATACAATTGTCATCAGCCACAGACAGCAGTCTTGTGTGGGTGCCAGTAATCTTCATTGCTCTCTTAGTTGTATAAATACATCCAGGACCAATGTATATCTTCTACTTCACGAACATCAGCTACTTTATATTTGTGTATGTCTACAACTCTCACATAATTCTAGATTACATAAACATGAGCTATTTCTCCACTTAGAACATGTAATTGTGTGTGATTGTGGCAAACATGTGCATATTGCGCCCTCTTCATACACAGGTGGCTTCCCCTATTGACATGAAAAGTAATATTAGTGAAGTAGAAAGGTCCCTCCATTAAGGAAGTGAGGTTATGTAACTTAAAGCTGGTAGATTTAACAAGATTGTACTTCAGCCAAGGACTTCAGTAAGGCTTTGGTGTATTAGATGGAATCTTATAGATCAAGGTCCCAGATGTTTTAAGATGATTGTTCTGGGTAAACATTTTCATCTTAATATCTAAACTACCAAGAAAATATCTAATCAGGACCATTCTGTCATATAAAATCTCGAAACTGTATGTTTTGTAATATCTGATGCATTTACTATTTCACTAATTCTATCAATAATATTGCCTTCCAATGCATTTGTACTATTTCACAATTCATGTTTCATTAATATTTCTCGATTACAACTTTCTATCTGATCACCATAACTATTCCTATTTCATTAACTACTGTAAATAGTATATAACTAAATTGTACTTCCTGTTTCAATAAACTACTAGTTACAACTACTATCTGTTTCCTTAACCACTAATTACAACTACTTCCTGTTTCATTAGCTATTATTTATAACTACTTCCTATTTTATTAACTACTAGTTAAAGCTACTTCCTGTTTCATTAATTACTAGTTACAACTTCTTCCTGTTTCATTAACTATTACTTATAAAAACTTCCTGTTTCATTAACTATTATTTATAACTACTGCCTGTTTCATTGACTATTATTTATAACTTCTTCCTGTTTCATTAACTATTATTTATAAGTAATGTTTGTTTTATTAACTACTATTTATAACTACTTCCTTCTTCATTAAGTTTAAAATATAACTTCTTCCTGTTTCATTAACTATTATTTATAACTACTTCCTGTTTCATTAACTATTATTTATAACTACTTCCTGTTTCATTAACTATTATTTATAACTACTTCCTGTTTCATTAACTATTATTTATAACTACTTCCTGTTTCATTAACTATTATTTATAACTACTTCCTGTTTCATTAACTATTATTTATAACTACTTCCTGTTTCATTAACTATTATTTATAACTACTTCCTGTTTCATTAACTATTATTTATAACTACTTCCTGTTTCATTAACTATTATTTATAACTACTTCCTGTTTCATTAACTATTATTTATAACTACTTCCTGTTTCATTAACTATTATTTATAACTACTTCCTGTGTAATTGACTATTATTTATAACTACTTCCTGTTTCATTAACTATTATTTATAACTACTTCCTGTTTCATTGACTATTATTTATTGGTACTTCCTGTTTCATTGACTATTATTTATTGGTACTTCCTGTTTCATTAACTATTATTTATTGGTACTTCCTGTTTCATTGACTATTATTTATTGGTACTTCCTGTTTCATCTTATTTATTTATATACCTGTTTCATTACTTATTTATTTTTTTCTTCCTGTTTCATTGACTATTATTTATTGGTACTTCCTGTTTCTTAACTATTATTTATCTACTTCCTGTTTCATTGACTATTATTTATTGGTACTTCTGTTTCATTGACTATTATTTATAACTACTTCCTGTTTCATTAACTATTATTTATAACTACTTCCTGTGTCATTGACTATTATTTATAACTACTTCCTGTTTCATTAACTATTATTTATTGGTACTTCCTGTTTCATTGACTATTATTTATTGGTACTTCCTGTTTCATTAACTATTATTTATAACTACTTCCTGTTTCATTAACTATTATTTATTGGTACTTCCTGTTTCATTAACTATTATTTATTGGTACTTCCTGTTTCATTAACTATTATTTATAACTACTTCCTGTGTCATTGACTATTATTTATAACTACTTCCTGTGTAATTGACTATTATTTATAACTACTTCCTGTTTCATTAACTATTATTTATAACTACTTCCTGTTTCATTGACTATTATTTATAACTTCTTCCTGTTTCATTAACTTTTATTTATAACTTCTTCCTGTGTAATTGACTATTATTTATAACTACTTCCTGTTTCATTGACTATTATTTATAACTTCTTCCTGTTTCATTAACTATTATTTATAACTACTTCCTGTGTAATTGACTATTATTTATAACTACTTCCTGTTTCATTAACTATTATTTATAACTACTTCCTGTGTCATTGACTATTATTTATAACTACTTCCTGTGTCATTGACTATTATTTATAACTTCTTCCTGTTTCATGAACTTTTATTTATAACTACTTCCTGTGTCATTGACTATTATCTATAACTTCTTTCTTTTTCATTAACTATTATTTATAACTACTTCCTGTCTTATTAACTATTATATATAGTTCCTGTTTTATCAACTATGATTATACTGTAACTACTTCCTGTTCCTTTGAACACAATGATAAACACTGTGTACACATAAAGGAAGCTATCTTGTTTTACATTATTGAACACATTACTGATCATTATATTTTTGTCCTCCTCAGATTGCTTAGATGTCCTAAATCGGGGCCACACTGCGAGTGGCGTGTACTATGTCACACCGACCTACTCATCATGCTCAATTCCAGTTTGGTGCGATATGGACACTCCACCTGGTGGCTGGTTGCTGATTCAAAAACGCACAAATGGTGCTGTCGACTTTGATCGCTTTTGGAATGAATACAAAGATGGCTTTGGTAATGTTGTTTCTGAGTTTTGGATTGGATTGGATAATATGTTTCTTTTGTCAAATCAGGATCACTATGAACTGAGAGTGGACCTGTGGGATTTCGATGACAACCGTGTACATGCCCTTTATAAAAATTTCAAAATTGATGGTGAACGTGACAAATATAAACTCCATGTTAGCCACTACGAAGGAAGTGCTAAGGATAGTTTGGAAATGCACAGAGGTATGAAGTTTAGTACGCCGGATCAGGACAATGACAATTGGAACAATTACCATTGTGCCCGCGAGTGGTCATCAGGATGGTGGTACAACAACTGTTGGTCCGCATTACTCAATGGACAATACCACAATCGCTCTGATGTAAAATTTAGGGGCATTACATGGAACGAATGGAAGCATGAACAACTTGCGCGAACGGAAATGAAAATTCGCCCTAGCAGACTCTATCACAACAATACAGTTCCGCACAAGAGATAAAAGTGATAGAACAAGAAAAGCCAGTATTCCTATAGTGGAAACATCTGTTCCTGTGATTAAACATTTCAATCAAGTGTCTTAATGACAGTGACCAAAAATCTTGGGCAGCAAAACACTTGATAGCAATAGAAATCTCATACTGCATGACTGACACATCATCAGTCCAGGAACGAAAAATCCTGCACCTCCACAGAGCAGGATGGGACTCCAATCCAATGGTTCTTATCGTGAATGCGGAAGAAATTGGTTTACAGACAAAAGTTTCAAATACATTATTTAAGTAATTTTAACTTTATCATATTCATCATCGTCAGGCTTAGGGCTAACTTACAGCTGTGATACATGGGTTGTATATATGGTTGATGATTTTGATACAATGAGTCGAGTTCAGATGGTATAATGTTGTACCTAACATAGGGTAATCCTCAAGAGACACTTGTGTACATCAGGCAATGTAGCTCTATCATATTTGTCATAATGAGCAGACTGACATCTAGAAATATGTTTAAAAGGGGGTGTTTACCCAAATAAGTGCCCTGGGTGTTTAAAAAATTGAAAAAAAATTGAAAAGGTGCCTAATAAGACAAAATTATAGCAAACCTATACAGTTTTGGTCTTTTATTTATGTCCGGGCAATGCAAATTGAGGCTTCAAAAGGGGGAGGAGCTCTTATAGGGCATGGACGCTTATTGGGTCAAATACAGTATTTTATGACCAAAAATGTATTTTAATAAAGGTAAAATAGATGACCAGATAATACCAATATTCCAAGTCCTATAATTACATTATTTTTCTTAATAACTATAATACTGACATAACAATAAAAGAATAGCTTCGAAAAGGAGCCAGGACAAGAACACAACGGGACAGATCGTACAAAGGTAACATAATACACCCCTCCCACTCAACACTCCATAAATATTGAGTAAAATTAGCAAACTACAATATGTAAGGGTACCTATTCTGAATTTGCATATAACAGAGTTATCTACACTTGCGGGTAGGCATTGATTGTGACGTCATGTGTTTGCGAGCGTAACGTCATACTTTTCGGAGAAAACGACGTGAATTGCATTCACAAAATCATGACGTAACAATCGATACCTACCTGTAAGGGAGCTAACTCTGTAATATGCAAAGACGGAATACATTGTCAATATCATTATGGCAAATACTATAGCAGGAGACTAGGGAGATCTACTGACTGAAGAGCCAAAAGTAATTGAATGTCTGATTCCAGTCACGAACGTCATCATAAACTCTAAAAGTAGTGATATTAGAGAGAAGAGTGTCATGTATTTTTTATACCATTTGTACCAATATTGTACTAAGGCCAGTATTATGAGGTGAAAGGGCAATCACACATGTATGCATGGCTGAGCAAGCATTCAAAATTCTTATTGTATTCCAGCCATATTATTGCTTTTTAGTAAATATTCATGAGCATTACTTGATGAATATTCATGACTTTTATTTGGTATGGTCTATAAATAAATGTACTTTTATAAGGGTTTCACCTCCCTGATAAATATTCAAAGTGCTAAAAAAAATTAATATTTTATACGGAATGATATGAATGTACATTTTTTATGGGGCGACATATTAAATCGTTATTGTCTGCTACCAATGATTTCAAGCAGAAAGCTATACTAAGTTTTAGATGAAGAAAATTACTATGATGACAAACCATTTTATCAATCTGTTGAAAGATTAAAATTTTATGATGTGCTAAATATACATATGTGTACGCTATACTATGTAAATTTACTGTATGCAAATGAAAGTGAGGGAATAAGTTAAAATTGTAATGGAGTGAATGTTGATTTTGTATTATTTTGTGAAAACGTGTCATACGTTTATCAGTATATATAGGCTTATAATTCCAGCAATAAACTCAATGTGTTTATTTGATATATAATTGTCATCTTATGTTAAAAATCAAACCTCCTCAGAGGAGATAACTGTCTGTTAATGACAAACAGGTTCCAAATCTGTTGGCGTCTAAGACTTGAGCATATCTTGTTCCAAAAAATATGTTGAAGAAAAAAAATGTCAAGATATATATTTTACTGATTACCTTAAATAAAAGCAATGTTTATATGTAACCTAGCTTGGCAAAGTAAGATAAGTGAGTTCATACAGGACACAAGGATGGAGAAACAGTATTGGTTAACAGACTCATGTCCAGGACAACCATGTTATTACACTGTCAAAGACAAATCATGGTATCCAGGACAACCATGTTATTACAGTGTCAAAGACAAATCATGGTATCCAGGACAACCATGTTATTACAGTGTCAAAGACAAATCATGGTATCCAGGACAACCATGTTATTACAGTGTCAAAGACAAATCATGGTATCCAGGACAACCATGTTATTACAGTGTCAAAGACAAATCATGGTATCCAGGACAACCATGTTATTACAGTATCAAAGACAAATCATGGTATCCAGGACAACCATGTTATTACACTGTCAAAGACAAATCATGGTATCCAGGACAACCATGTTATTACAGTGTCAAAGACAAATCATGGTATCCAGGACAAACATGTTATTACAGTGTCAAAGACAAATCATGGTATCCAGGACAACCATGTTATTACAGTGTCAAAGACAAATCATGGTATCCAGGACAACCATGTTATTACAGTGTCAAAGACAAATCATGGTATCCAGGACAACCATGTTATTACAGTGTCAAAGACAAATCATGGTATCCAGGACAACCATGTTATTACAGTGTCAAAGACAAATCATGGTATCCAGGACAACCATGTTATTACAGTGTCAAAGACAAATCATGGTATCCAGGACAACCATATTATTACAGTGTCTAAGACAAATCATGGTATCCAGGACAACAGAATTCCATCCAGGACAACATATTTAAGTATCCAAAACAATTTTTTGTGTCTATGGCAACTGTTGTGTGGCAATAACAACTGACAGGAATCCATGGCAACTGATTTCTGTACACTAAAACATCTCCATGGTAACTGATATGTGTCACAGGCAACAAACTTTAATTCAACTCTCTTTTGTTGATAACTGGAAAATGACAGTGATGATGGAATAATGAAAATATATTTATGCTACAAAAGTTAGCTTTAATGACAATAGCCTGTGCCTTTGTGTATTATTTTCATATTGATAACCTGTGCAAAGTGACACTTTGAATACAGACACAACATGGATAATATTACAATGATTTCCTGGAGAAATCTTCATCTCATTGAACTATGACATACATGTAATTGGTCAAGGTCAACCTAAATATGTTGAACCAGAACATTTTATGTGACCTTAGTTCATTAATGACCTATGGGTTGTTTTAGATGTTTTTAGACTCTAGACATAGTGTTGGATTCAGAATCTCGCTGTCCATGGCTTTGCTATACACTTGAGTTAATACTGAAATGAATGAGTCCTACGACCTTGTGTTGGCTCAAGGTCATGGTTTTGCTTTTTACCTTGAGAGATACAGAAAGATATACAGTGATCTTAAGTGTGCTCAAGGACAAGACCTTGTGATGATCTTGAGTGTGTTTAAGAACAAAACTTTGTGATGACCTTGAGTGTGCTCAAGAAAAAAACTTTGTGATGACCTTGAGTGTGCTCAAGGACAAAACTTTGTAATTACCTTGAGTGTGCTCAAGGACAAGACTTTGTGATGACCTTTAGTAAGGGTCACAAATATTATCGTTTTGTAATCTTGAAGGTTTAAGACAAGCAACAATGTCTTTTTGATAAAAACAGGTACTTCACAAGAAATATGATGATTAGACCTTAAAGATAATGATGTTCTGTATAGTGTCACTTCCATGCCTTATTACTGATCAATCAATGTTAATGCTTGATCATGGTACCTTGTATTTGTGGCTCTCTACCGCTAATGTGTAATAAAACATTTAAAACTTGAAAAGTTGTTTTGAAAGCATTAAACATCTATATTACATGAATCAAGGCATAAAAAGCAATTTCATGACTTGCAGTAGTTTTATGGAATCAAATGAGCATCTATTCAATAAATTACATGTGGTAATTAAATCATGATTTAACACAATCAAATCAGCAGTGTAAAAAGTTGGTTAAAACATGCTATATACACACGTACAGGAAATCCTCAATTTTCCAAACACTTTCCTCCTCACTCCAAACTGTCTGACCAAAGAATGAAGTTCTAGCAACCAATCATTTTCACCATCAGTGACCTTAACCTTTAACTCTCTCACCTGAAAAGCAATGTCAAGCAAGCACTTTTCGTGACAAAGGTGTATTAACAAAGTTCTGCAAACCTGTTGAGAAAACGATGCCTATGACAGAAGTTGGACAGATGTACAAAATTACAGACATCTTATAGAAATCTTGACGGGGAAAGGAAAATTACTATGATATAACAATGAATTTGTTGTAAGTGTGTTCATTATAAACATGTTTTACTGTACTTTATCAAGTAAATTATTTAACCTGGAGAAAGAAATACTTTAATCAGATCACTTTTAATTCTCTGAGGTCTCCGTCTTCCTGATTGTAAGGATAGTGTTATTGATATATGATTGAAAGCAACACCTTGCTATACAGGTGTAGTTTGTAATATTACAAGGCTTCATGTCACACCTAGAAAAATCACAGACATTTAATGCCTGATATGAACTCATTCCAATAAAGCCTCAGCTTCTCTGATGAATCCGCTTCTTCGTGTACATATTATAGTGTATCTATAATAAGTGCAAGGCAATCAAAAATGAAACTTATTACCACTTAAAATCTTGAATTAATTCTATAGAAAACTAAAATTAAAATATAAAAACAACACATCTTTCAATATATCAGCTGAATAGGCATATTTTACAGACACATGGTATATAATATTACAAGTGTGAAAGCTATACTTCATCGTGACATGGAAACTAGGATCACACTGGGAATACTTTATTTCCACACCTGTCATAATAACCAAAGTCTTCCGCTGTGGTCAGAGGAATGTTTAAACATGTTTATTTTAACGAATATTCTGCACCGCCTAAAACTCATTAATATGTGCCAAGTTGGCATGCCAAATGGCAAGAAACTACAACTTGATACTTATAAAAAATGCATTCATATTGTTAAAGTTCCAATTCACCGATTTTACTTGTATCATCAATGACCAGCATGATTCAAAGCTCCAGCGTTTTACTTGAAGAAAGTCCAGCGCTAGTCTATGTAAGCTGGTGCAAATACTGATGAAAACAGCCCAATCTTTGAGTGCTTCTTTGCGAGCTAAGGTAAAATATAGTCTTACAAATATCAATTTCTGCACCAAACACCTTAATTAGCAAATCGTTGATTCTATAAATGAGGTTAGTTTAATGCAAAGTGAAAGAAAGTTAATTAATGTCTACCAGTATATTATATTGGGCAGAAGAGATCCTAAGTCAATTCTTGAGGCTATATTAAGCTAAGTATTGAGGTAAACACTTGTGTCTATGTAAGGTTAAAACATTTGGTTTGGTTTGGTAAATTTATTTACGTCCTATTAATAACCAGGGTCATTTAACGATGGCTTCCTATGTATAAGCGGTCTTGTGTGTATAAAGTGACAGGTGCATGTTTTGGGAGCCTGTCATATATTTGTTTTGTGTCTTCTTGTATAGTGGAGTTCCCACCCTTTTTATAGTACTATATCACTGAAGCATGTTGCCGAAAACATCAAGCAACACACCCCAATCGGTCGTATTACACTGACAACAGGCGAACCAGTCATCCCACACCATTAAGGCTAAGCCAAAGCAGCAACTTCTAAATTCAGCAAAGCCCTTTGAGGATTCCTACAAGCTAAGTTCAAAATGCATGCCAATTGTCTTTTCTTACTTGATGGCTTTACCGCAGCCATCCATGTTCTACATCGTAACTTTGAAAGGATTTTTTCATTACCATAAATTTCCTAAAGACTTGCTGCCAAAAACACAAAATTGCATTTTCATATGAAAATAAATTTGCATAGTTACATTGTAAATGTTTGCAAAAAGGTAATTGATGTCCTGTAAGAAAACTGGAGTACTGGACAAAAGACCAACAACCTACAGTCAGTAGCAGCAAGCAGACATATGCCCTACGTTTCAAACTCACGTCCCAGAGATGAATTGAATATGGACGCTGGGACATATTTCACCATTCCACTACTTCAGCCACAACCCTAACATGCTTACTACTGTGTTCCTACAAATACAACATATAAGGTTCCCAGCCCTTTAGGAATTACAACAGAGAAAACCTTGGTATGAAAACCTGATGTTTATTATCAGCAAGCCTCTTCTCAAAAGATAATCAGAAAATTAGATCACAAAACTCCATCCCTCTATCAGACACAGAAAACATTTAAACTGGAAAAAAACAAGAAGAAAGTCAGAAAATTTTGGTAATTAAATCTGTATATCAGACATATAAATATGCTTCTCAGTGAATCATCTAAATCAAAACATTTCTGTTGAAATGAAATCAAATTATCACTCGGTCTTATCCTAATACACTCTGAGGATTGGAGGTATGAATGGATAAACACCGACCTCTCCACTCTGTGTTTGTGTGGTACTGGCTGACAAGAAACCCTAAACGGTATACATTTACAGATGACATATACAGAATATGATGTAAGGTTTGGAGTTTATTTTGTCAGAGTTTCTTGCTTTACCTCGAAATCAAATATATTTCTACATGTGTTCCTATTTCAAATTCATGCCAATTGTAATGAATTGATACAGCACCGCCTAATGGAATGCGTTAAGATTTTTCCAAGACGGCAACACCCTTAAAAAAATTATGGAAAATAAAAATATGCTTTATCTAAAGAACATTACAGATGTAAAAGCAATATCTAAATAGTTCAAAAATTCACTAAAATACTTGGCACATAATTTCCAAAATTTTAACACATATAGATGTATTTCATTTTGTTTTCAATAAAAATTTGACAACAAAAAAATGGATAAGCCATCTTGGATCCAAGTGATACGTTTGAAGAAATGGACCACTTGTGCTGATTCAGTTGGCATGGTAAGTTTGATTACATACTGTTATAAATCCATAAATTAATCGATGGTCTGTCATAACAAAATTTATATCTGACCTTGATGCCTTAACTATATCTTTGAGGGTTTACCAAACTTAAGGTCAGAGAAAAGAAATATTGACAAAGAGGTTCTGAGTGAACCCTGCAAACATTACCTATCTTACTTCACAATGCTTTAACCTTCTCCTGAGGGCAATCAACTTCAATTTGAATATTTCCTACCATTGTAATTTTTAACATGCTTCTAGATTCTTTTTCACATTGGATTATTATGTGAAGTGCAGTGTATTTCTGTATAGAACAAAAACGAGTCTCATCAAAAGACCAGACATACCATGCTCTGAAGGCTTCTGTGCCTACAAGACAAATCCCTTATTTATTGCTACAAACAAAATATGCATACATAACAAAATTGACTGCAGACATATCTATAATCTTACATATTGCACCTTATCTACCAGACCAAAGATGTTATTTTATATGATAGCAATCAAAAAAAAGTTCTATACCAATTGTCCTCCAGTCATGCCAAAGATTACATCAACCGACATTTAACTGTGAGCTTAAGACCAACAAGGGGCACTTCTCAGATATGTACTAGCAGCTGGTTGGCGACTTTTCTCTGGGAACTCCAGATTTCTAGCATCATCCAAATTCTAAATAAGTATAGCTCTTTTTGAGTAGAACTGTTGCCAGAGTGGACGACTAATAGCCCCGCTGCACAAATTTAGTAATAACTCCATTAACAGGGGACATTGCATAACCCTATATAGTTTACTCAACTCCCCTTTATCAAAATCTGTCGAGCAGTTAGGAGGAGTTCACCGGACATAGTTGTGTCTACAGACAGACAGATTGAAGGACGTACAGATGGACAACCAGATCCCACTATAAACCCCTAACTTCGTTGCACAAGGTGGGGTTATAATTAGATCCTTGCTCACTGCCAGAAATGTATAAGACATATAAACCCTAGTCCTATAACCTGTACATTGTCATTGGTTCCTTAAAACGTCCACATAAGTGTCAGAGAGGGTATACCGTTCTTGTACTTACAGAAAAACAAGACAATTAAAACCTGCTTTATTGGCCAGTATCATTTCTGGTTACAATCTGGTCCTGATGAACTGTTTATGAAAGTCATCAATATGACAGACAGAACATGTAGGTTTGATATCACCGTACCTCATTATAGTACTATCAGTGATAAAACTTGTGTAAAACATGGTGTTTAAGACTCAGAATCTGTCATCCTCACCACTGTTACGATCAGGAACATAGTTTTAAAACTCAGAATGCTCCCTAGGCTGGGGTGATAAAGGTCACAGAGGTCACATCAGATCAAACACCTACCAATCCTACAAGAGAAAAGGTCAGAAAAAGTTCAAAGATGGATCACCAAAAAAACAATTTGTAACTTTCACATGGTATGTCTGTTGTTTTTCTAACATCTGTTTTGAATTGTTCATATAATGCCAGGTATGCATGTGTTACTGGTATAAATGTATATCTCTCTAATTTGAGAGAGAGAAAAAAAAATACATGTTGGTCTATCCATGGCAAATTTAAGACTTTTTATCCAATTAAAGTATTATAGATAGCAGCTAAATTGCTATGGTTATATGGCTAATTGTGTCAATAAATTTCTGTGATTTAATAGTTTGTTTTAATATTTTAATGTTTGGATGAGGCTTTCAAAATTGTTGCAATCGGAAATTTTGATAATTACAAAATCAAACACATTTCTTGCTGGCAAGTCATATATAAGGTTGCCGTGTAGCCAGTTTTGCCATTTCTACCAAAATGATGGATCATGTTTTATTGATAAACACATCAAGAATACCCAGATACATTGGGCGACAGGTTCTACGGACTCTAGTCACAGAACATAAACATCAAATCTATAATTTGAAATAGATTAATTATAACATTGCTAAATATCACCGATGAATAATGAAACATGTTAAATAAATGGGCATGCTTTATTTTGTCTACTGTATCATCCAAGTTGTGGCTTCAAAATCATGCTTTACAAGTAATCGTTTCGTGCACATGAAGCTTGCGACCAAACATAATTTCAGTCTTTGATAGGCATAAATGGTTGTTAAAACTTCCATCCTCAAGTCGTCAACCATATTTGTACCTCTAATGTTACAACCACTAAGTTCTAAACTAAACAGTCCTGTATAAGCAATTCATAGCTTGGGCGTCAGTAATGACTGCTATTTGCTTACTAAAGGGAGTTAATTATCAGCAGAATCAAGGTCAAAGGGATGCTTACTCAAAAAGTCGATCTTAGCAACCGGTCGTTAGACAACTTTGATGGGCTAAAATGACACATTAGACAGGTGGTCGTTATGCCCAGTGTCATTATAAAGTGAAAACGCACGGGGAGTCTAACAAGAATTCCATGGAAGTGGATGTGTCGCCTGCACAGCATCACAAAAAATAGTTATTTAGAGTTGAAAATATTGTTAATAATTAGGTGAAGTTATCAAATCCCATAACTCATGCAAATATTGATGGATTTTGACCAGTATCGAACCCATCTTAGATCTCATTGATATAAAGCAATACACCAAATTTGGTTGAAAACGGACAATAAATACTAAAGTTATATAGCGGACACCATGTTTTGACAATTTTAAAGTCCCATAAGTCTTGCAAATATTGACGTATTTTGACCAATATCGAATCCATCTAAGATCTCATTGATATATTGCAATGTCCCAAATTTGGTTGAAATTGGACAATAAATACCAAAGTTATTGAGCGGAAACCATGGATTTATCTGTTTTGACAATTTTAAAGTCCCGTAACTCTTGCAAATATTGACAGATTTTGACCATTATCGAACTCATCTGAGATCTCATTGATATAAAGCAACTTATAAAATTTTGTTGGAATTGGACAATAAATATTTAAGTTATCGAGCAGAAACCATGGATTTATCTGTTTGACGATTTTAAAGTCCTATAACTCTTGCAAATACTGACGGATTTTGACCATTATCAAACTCATGCGAGATCTCAATTGATATATTGCAATATCCCAAATTTGGTTGAAATTGGAAATTAAATAGTAAAGTTATTAAGCAGAAACCATGGATTAATCTGTTTTGACAATTTTAAAGTCCCGTAACTCTTGCAAATATTGACAGATTTCGACCATTATTAAAATGGTCTGAGATGTCATTGATATAAAGCAACTAATAAAATTTGGTTGAAATTGGACAATAAATACTTAAGTTATTGAGCAGAAACCATGGATTTATCTGTTTTGACAATTTTAAAGTCCCATAACTCTTGCAAATATTGACAGATTTTGATCATTATCAAACCTACCAAGATCTCATTGATATAAAGCAGTATACTAAATTTGGTTGAAATCGGACAATAAATATAATTAAGTTATCACATGAAAACCGTTTCCCGGACGCAAACGACACCGACGACACTGACGCCGACATAGTGATACCTTAGTGTCGCCCTTGCGTTGCAGGCGACACAAAAACCGGTCGTTATAAACAGGCATTCATTATATAAAGGCGGTCGTTAGAGCAGGTTTGACTGTAGTCAACTGTAGTGTGTAAGATATACCGGTAATGCCTCCTCAGAATGTGGCAAGATCGGGGCAAGATACCTACCCCTCACCCATCCCAGACATTGAAAACTATATAACCTCACTTTATAATGTCTTCAACTCCAATTACTTTGACTTTCTGGAGTTTTGTCTTTCATGTTCGTACCTAATATGGTTTGTTTGCATGCTGAAATAAATACAAAAAGAGGTTTTTGAGGAAATGAATTTAAACACTCAATATCTATATTCAATTGCATAAAATTTAATGCAGCATAGTCAAGTTTCTGCTTTTTTGTGTTGCTATTTCTTCAAAATATCATGATAGGAACTATACATACCATATTCACCCCAATAAGCGCACATATGTCCCTATAAGCGCCCCTACCCTTTTTGAGGCCTCATTTCAATTTGCCGGGCTTAAGACCAAAACTATCAAAACTGTTTAAGTTTGCAACAATTTTGTCTAATTAGGCACCTTTTCATTTTTTTTTAAAAGCCTGGGTACTTATTGGATCAATTACCGTAATCAAAGTTGTACAGTAAAATTTTAATGATAAAATGATAACCTATGATGCTGCAGAATTTACAGAAAAAATTTACATCATATGAATTCCATTCACGGCTTCGAGTTTACACATCAGCCTTTCAAATCACTAAACGACAAATGAGGATTTTCATTACGGCCATTAAATATCGCTGCTATTAATCCCTCACAATACTTAAGACGTCGAGACATGAAATTGGCGTACTCTCAAAAGAAAAACATTTTGGTTAGTGTGAGACTCGTTGAGTCAATCATGTGTTACCATTACATTTCTATGATGTAATGTTGATATGTTTGTTGGCCCTTTGTAGTCGGTTTAACATTAAGTGAAATGAACGTTGATGGGATCTGAAACAGCAGAACCTGCTCTATACACCGTAATAGTAACAGATACACACCATGCTTTATGGGGCAAGGTCGAATGACCGAATTTAGGCCAATCTAGTTCAGCCTGACTTGTACAGATAAACAACACACTATATTCTGATTTTATTAATGAGCAAGTTTATTGCAAAAACTTAATAGCTACTGAATCTGAAAAACTGATAATATGAAAACTTTGTAGGTTTCTTAATTAATTTCTATTGCAAATTAATTGATGGCTTAGTTTGTACAATGATTTATGAAAGGCTGGTATAAATCAAGTTCTTTTAAGCTTCCCTAAATTATTTGTTTCCATTTTTTAAGCACAATAAACACTTATTGGGTCGAATACAGTAGTTTTAAATGAATGACCTATTTCAAATATAACCTTGAACAGTCGATGAAGTCTGACGAAATTACCTAGTTTAAGTTTAACCTTGAAGAGTTGGTTCAGTCCAACCAAATAACCAGGGGTAAATCAGGTTTATTCATTGTTGCTTTAGACTCACTATACCTCATAGAAGTTAGGTAACAAGTTGTTTACACAATTAATTCCCCTCCCAAATCTACAATGTACTTCTAATTCCATCACATTTGGATGGCATACCCCAGACATAAAGCCAATTAATTCTATAAGAACTCCATAATAACATAAAACAGATCTACTGGTATAAGGTTTCATTAGATAATCAAGACATTTAATTACCCTATCTAATAAAATGTATGTTTAAATAGTTCTGCAAAAAAGCAGACAATATTAGATAAGTGATAAGTACATGGTCACTTCCTACCTGTAAAGTTGATTTCCTCGGTATATTTACAGGTGTTCTTACATCAATCATATACATCTGTAATCAATTACATACTTACTTAGCATTATTATATGTAATAAAATGTTCTCCATTACCATGACAACCTGTGTCACCATAGCATACCACAGGTGCTGAAGTTTGGTTGGATTTTGTGTATATATATTACAGTAAAACATGGTTATAACGAACCTAAAAGGGCCAAGGAAATTATAAATACAGAGTATTCCGCTTATTTGAATAAGTCATTTTCAAGAAGAAAATATTCAAATAACCGTAGTATTCGAAAAGGCGGAGATGGCATTTTGTACGTCTCCATTTGACCCCCCACATACATGTGAACAGGCAAATAGATATATGTTACATTTACTTGATAAATTTGTAAATTATTTACACTTGAAATGAACAACAAGTAATTATTTTTGAAGTTGTAAATCAATTTTAATTGTTTAATAACAAAACATATTCCAATATTAGATTCTTGTTTACGTTAGATCGACATGTGAATCTTTGAGAAACACCTAAAGGATTTATATTAAATGCAATAACTAAACAGCATTGAATTTATGTCTGCAATTCTGAACCTAAATAATAAACAAATTTACGTACATTTGCCTAGCAAAATGAGCTTACGATCGTGATTAAAACTTCAAAGTGCCGATCAACTAGCAGTGTTGTTTTGACACATGTGTATGAATTCGAAAATGGCGGCGGGTGATGAAGCCATGCGTTCACTGGACTTAAATGTGTTTTGAGAATTCTTCCTGTATTGTTGATAGATACGGCAAATAGCTTGATAACATTTCAGAAATGCATATTCAAGTAGCAATGAAACAACGTAGCAAGTATCTTTGTATCCATAATATTACATACAAGACTTGGGGTAGTCATTGCACGCCGACTTTGCATGCTTTTATGTCTCATTCAACGAGACGCTTGATAAGCACACATCTGGCGTAGTCAACAAGACTCTGGTTGAACGAGACGACTCATGAATGGTGATTGTTGTAAGGAAGCATGGTTTCTCCAACCGATCGTGAACTACGTACTATATTTATATTCAATCAATGCATAAAACGATTCATCACATGCAATTCAAGCTTTTACTGGCATCACAACACAGCAAAGCCATATCGCAACGTTAACAAATTGATGTTACACGGAAACTCAATCATAGCTAAGTGCGCTGCTTTAGGTGCCATGATTTTATTTAACCCACATCAACAGTAAAAGGACCATTAAACAAGTTGTAGAGAGTTTCAGAGAAGTAGGGTCAAAGCTATCCTCATTTTATTCTTTCATGATATGTATAGCTAACAGTGTGGGGCTGCATGGTGGCAGACACATGTTACTTAAGCATTATGGGTTGTCCATGTTTTTTTGTGTGGTATGTCTCATTACCACAAATATCTACATTTCCTCACCACAAAACTTTGGTGTATGACAATGGTACATGTGATTTACGACTATAATCTAACGTTACCATCATTATGACCCGTTACTCATTACCATGGTGAGTGACACCTGATGATACAACGGCAATCATTTCGTTCATTAACACCTGAACATAAACCACGAAAACTCTACTGAAAATTTGCCAAATATATCAATGAAATGTACTTGGGCACTTCAGCCATCTTGAAAGTACACATCCCATACTGATAAGATAAATCAGGACTTCAGTTCAGTCAAATTCCTGCAGCTAAAATAGCTTATCCTCAGAAATATAGGTATTCTTATTGCTCCATCTGACACAGGCTACTATTCTTCTGGAAGATAATCCAGTTCTGTTACACAACGCATCCTTCAGAAATGACAGATATTGTAGTTTGGTGTTGGCCTGAGATAGGGATGGTAATTCTGGCCCTGCCATGTTACTATAATTCAGATATGTTTTATTTTTCTATGTAATTACAGACTTCTTTGAAGAATTTAGGCCAAAACCTTCATCAATAATCATTAAACATTGACAGAGGTTTCAGAAGATGGATATGGCACCTGTATACCACACACAGATACAGGTTGGTCACTGTTCTGGTCACTGTTCTGGTCAAGCAGTGTCCAGTTTCCACGATGGCACTATAACAAATTTGACCAACACAAGCATGCAAAACATCATCCTGAATGGTTTTTTTTTTCAATTTTGGCTTAATATAGTTACAACAATTTTTGAAGCTACATCTAAAATACCAGTGACTGTGATTGTTGCGTGTTTATAGCCAGGATGTAGATTACAACCTGTCCTCAAGACTATGTCCCTCCTCCTTTCTCAACACAGGCTTACGAAGACAAAATACTTCCTATTTCTTATAGACCTTATGCCACTGATGAGCTAGACGAAAAAACATTTTTTTTAGTCTTAGAATTTCAGCATTTCAACAGACTTTAAAATCAACATTTACAAAACTGGTGAAATTACTGATTACTGCTTAGAAGATTTAGACTGAAACATGAAGACCAAACGCTGAAAAGGCTGAATGAATGGTATAAATAGTAGTTGTAAGATCCTACAGATAAAGGAATACTTCCATTAACTGATACTGCTACAAACATCCCTGATAGATGTGTGGCCACTAGTTTATGTTATACATGCATTACACAAGCATGGGGGTAAATAAAGGTTAATATGGGAACGTGTGTCTGTGTACATACCACGTCACACAGCCTTCATTATCGTCTCATTAACATGCCTTTACATTGGATCTATTTTAAATTCTAGTTAATTATCCCAAGTCCCTGAATTCTTCTTTCATAATTCCTGCCCTACAACATATATATCATATCTGTAGGTATGTGATCCCTTCCATACTCTCTGGGGTGGTCGAACTAGAGATGCTGACAGCTCCCCAAACTATATGGACCGTTTACTTGCACCAGACTGACAGCATGTCTATGGTACTGGTAACCCTGCTATGTTTGCTCTTATGACACCAATGTGACAATATGACACAAATCTCACACACATGTGATGCTGACAAGTAAACAGAACTCAACTGATTGCCAAAATTCATGTAACATGCCTGCATTTAATGTGATAACAATATGATACAAAAATATTTTCCACTATAGCCTGTATTGATTTCAAAGGTAAACTGCATATTGGTTTAGCAGGGCATCAGCTGACTCAAGGAAATGAGAAGGTACATGTATATATCCCAAGATAAAATATGACTGGGAATCCGGCGGGATTCCGATTGGGATCCTGCCGGGATTGACAGGGATCCCAGTCAATCCAGGTAGGATCCACGTCATATCCCGACAGGATCCCGGTCATATCCTGGCGGAATCCTTATCATATCCCGGCAGGATCCCAGTCATATCCCAACGGGATCCCAGTCATATCCTGGAACCAAATCCTGGTAAGATCCAAGTGAATTTTATCTTTTGCAATATTCATCATAACTAATTTTGCTTTTTCAATGAACAAAAAAATTTCATAAAGACTTAAAACTTGTCATTAAATAAAACTTGAGATGTGTTACAACAACTAGACAGTTAACAAAAAGATTCTTTCATCTCAAGCCATTCCTTGACCTACAAATGTTATTGAATTTTGAATTACTCTAAAGCTTTGTTCTTTTCATAATTGTGTAAATTTATAATGCTACACAGAAACAAAATATTATCTAAATCAGTTCAAACTTATATATACTAATAATTGTCACCATGGCCTAATTATAACTTATTTATCAATAAATGACTTTGCACTTTCATCACTCAGAAAAAAAAAGATTCTAGGTTACTGGTCATTTCTATTAAAAAACATTATTGTGAATGCAATCTATGTATTTCTTTTCTTTTAGGCTTATAAAATGACTTTTGTAACATTATGAAACTTACCAAAAATGCTGATATCCTAAAATCCACAAATAAATTGCACAAAACTTTGCCTACCCAACCTGTAGCCTCCATCTTAATTTTGAACTGTGGGATCCTGGTTTCTCAACCGGGATCCCGGTTAAATTATCAAATTCCGACGGGATCCCGTCAGGATTTGGTTTCCCGGTGGGATCCCACCAGGATGCCAGTTAAATTTTCTCTTGGGGGGCTGGACACACAGTGGAAGGCACCATAGCGGCAACATTTTATAGTCTTACAGACACACTAAGAACAGATGGACAGACAGACAAAGGACAAACAGACAGACAAAGAACAGTTAGATAGGCAGACAAAGGACAGTTAGACAGACAGACAAAGGGCAGTTAGACAGATAGACAAAGAACAGATGGACAGAATGACAAAGGACAGACAGACAGACAAAGTACAGATGGACAGACAGACAAAGTACAGATGGACAGACAGACAAAGACAGATAGACTGACAAAGAACAGTAAGACAGTTAGACAGACAAAGGACAGTTAGATAGACTGACAGACAAAGGACAGTTTGACAGACTGACAAAGAGACAAAGAACAGTTAGACAGTCAGACAAAGGACAGGTAGATAGATGGAAAGACAGATCAAGGACAGCTAGACAGACCAAGAACAGTTAGACAGACAAAGAACAGATAGACAGACAGACAGGCAAAGCACAGTTAGACAGACAAAGAACATATGGACAGGTTGGCAGACAAACAAAGGACAGTTAGACAGAAAGAAAAACAAAGGACAGTTAGACAGACAGAAAAGAACAGATGGTACAACAATACAATTAAATCTGTAAAAGCACAGTACTGTCTGCCAATATATAATCTTGACTCTATTGATAATATTCAGGATAGCAGCCTACAATTTATAATAAATGATCAACTCTTTCTTGAGACACTTTTAATGGAAATAAGAGGAAGAACAATATCATATTCATCTTTTAAAAAGAAACAAAAGAATTTAAGAGAAAACTATCTGAAAGAAGATATTAGTAAACTTGAAAATCAAACTACTGTTGATATAGATCTAGATGAATTGAATAGAATTTTGGAAATAGTTTAAGAAATTGGATAAAAGTTTTACATCATAATGCTAGCTCTGCAATTAATCAAGGAGGTAATTTGTCTTCATTTTTTAATATTATGCGCGGTTGTCGTCAAGGCGATCCAATCGCTCCTTATATTTTTATCATCTGTGCGGAAGTCTTAGCTATTCGTATTAGAAATAACAGAAACATTGTTGGTATAAATATAGAAAATTGTAGTATTTTAAATTCTCAATATGCTGATGACACTTCTCTAATACTTGATGGATAATACGTCATACTGAAATATATCTCTAAACGTGCAGTAATAGACGTTATCGTCATGGATAACAGCAACTTCCCAGAATTTTTCTTAAATTCAATAAACAATTTCAATCAATAACGGCTCCCCGTGTCAGATATGACTTTCTTTTTCCTTTTTTTTCGCGGAAGTTTTATTTCTAAGTAAGAGGAAATTGGTGCCCAACGGCGCAACCATATTAACTTTTATAGAGAGACTGTATAGTGCAAGTTCACCATATACACATATTATCTGTCCTGGTGGGTAGGTAGTAATTGTGACGTAATGTTTTTGCGAGCTTAATGCCAAGCTTTTCAGAGAAAACGACGTGACTTTTGCACACAAAATAATGACGTCATAATTGATACCTATCCGCATGGAAAGTAAACTCTATAATGTGAAAAGACGGAATGCCAAAATTGTTATCTTAATGCTGGTTTCTGGTAAGAGTTAACTGTTATTCATAAGCTTAAAGATGCTAAATTGCGATACTTGTCTCAACTCAATTAGTTGATAAAGCAATGGACACATCGATCAATTTGAATAAAGTTAAGGTACAGCAATGTGAAAAAAAAAAAAAAAAAAAAAAATTTCTCTTGGGGGGCTGGACACACAGTGGAAGGCACCATAGCGGCAACATTTTATAGTCTTACAGACACACTAAGAACAGATGGACAGACAGACAAAGGACAAACAGACAGACAAAGAACAGTTAGATAGGCAGACAAAGGACAGTTAGACAGACAGACAAAGGGCAGTTAGACAGATAGACAAAGAACAGATGGACAGAATGACAAAGGACAGACAGACAGACAAAGTACAGATGGACAGACAGACAAAAGACAGATAGACTGACAAAGAACAGTAAGACAGTTAGACAGACAAAGGACAGTTAGATAGACTGACAGACAAAGGACAGTTTGACAGACTGACAAAGAGACAAAGAACAGTTAGACAGTCAGACAAAGGACAGGTAGATAGATGGAAAGACAGATCAAGGACAGCTAGACAGACCAAGAACAGTTAGACAGACAAAGAACAGATAGACAGACAGACAGGCAAAGCACAGTTAGACAGACAAAGAACATATGGACAGGTTGGCAGACAAACAAAGGACAGTTAGACAGAAAGAAAAACAAAGGACAGTTAGACAGACAGAAAAGAACAGATGAACACATGGATACATGGACAGACAAACAAAGGACAGTTGGACAGTTAGACAGACAGACAAACAACAGTTTGACAAACAGACAAAGGACAGGTAGAAAGATGGAAAACAAACAAAAGACAGTTAGACAGACTGACTATGAACAGGTAGACAAATCCACAAAGGACTGGTAGACAGGCAGACAGACATAGGACAGGTAGACAGATGGACAAAGGATAAGTAGACAGATGGACAAAGGACAGATAGACAGATGTAGCAGGTAACCAGAAAGGACAATTGTCACATTACAGAGTGATACATGTTCATTTGCGGTTCTGGCAGTAAGACTAACTTTAACATTAAGTAAAGATGATTGTGAGAGGTAAGGAAGTATGCAGTAATTCCAGCTATACCGCCTCAAATGAGCGCCAATAAATAGTTGTAACTATATACACTAATGGACGCATACAATTCTTCTGATAACACTCAACTTTCTGCACCAAGGAAAAAAAAGAGCTTATAACTACAAGTACATTTTAAGTTAAGTGTACCACAAAATAAAAATGTGAATAAAACAAGCAAATTCAGAAGTAAGACATTTAACTTTGTTACCAAGTTTGAAGAAAATTGGTTAATATTTATTACAGTTATTGTATGGAAGTGGCAGAAAATATTTTTTTTTATTAAATCAAAGGGCCATAACTCTGCTAATTAAGATCTGCCAAAAGTGGCGATCGAACTTGGTTAAGCCCTTAAGGCATTTAACTTTGTTACCAAGTTTTAACAATATTAGTTTTAACATTTGTTAGTTATTACACAGAAACTGCAGAAAAATGACATTTGTAGTAAATTAATGGGCCATAACTCTGATAAATAACATCAGCTGAAAGAGTTGATCAAACCTGGCCAGACTTTTTTTATATAAGCAAAGGGCCATAACTCCGCTAAATAAGGTCCGTTGAAAGTCACAATCGAACTTGGCCGAGTCCTTAAGGCATTTAACCTTGTTACTAAGTTTGAAGAAAATCGGTTTACGTTTGTCACACAGAAACGAAGTGTTACGGACAAACCCAAATTAATATCCCCCGTTTTGGAGAAAGCGGGGGATAAAAAATAAATGGTATAAATATTTGCC
The DNA here is from genome assembly GCF_041381155.1 of Argopecten irradians. Taxonomy (NCBI): domain Eukaryota; kingdom Metazoa; phylum Mollusca; class Bivalvia; order Pectinida; family Pectinidae; genus Argopecten; species Argopecten irradians. The sequence continues at coordinate 47,828,745 of NC_091135.1, read as the reverse complement.
AAAGGGTACCTTCTGAGCATAAAAGCAATAAAAAATATACCTCACCATGCTATTTTTAAAGAGACAATTCAGTCAGGCTAATTCTTTTACATTACTAACAAGAGGCCCATGGGCCTTAACGGTCATCTGAGTACCTTGGCAATAATCATATAGGAAATTAATTAGATATAGTGTCATGCCTCATGGTTGCCATCTTTGATTGGGGATCAACCAGAGATGTAACAACACTTTGTTGGGACCATGTCAGGCTCCTTTCATGCAAGTTTCAGCCAAATCGAACCGGTAGAACTTGAGAAGAAGTTCAAAATGTGTTTTCAAGATGGCATCTGTGGCGGCTATCTTGGATTTCGGATCAACCCGAAAAATAAGAACACTTTGTCGGGACCATGTCAGGATCATCTCATGCAAGTTTCTGCCAAATCGCACTGGTAGCACTTGAGAAGTTCAAAATTTTGTTTCAAGATGGCGGCTGTGGCAGCCATCTTGGATTTTGGATCGACCCGAAAAATAAGAACACTTTGTCAGGACCATGTGAGGATCATTCCATGCAAGTTTCAGCCAAATCGCACTGGTAGAACTTGAGAAGAAGTTCAAAATGTGTTTTCAAGATGGTAGCTGTGGCGGCCATCTTGGATTTCAGATCGACCCGAAAAATAACAACACTTTGTTAGGACCATATCAGGATCATTTCATGCAAGCTTCAGTCAAATCGCACCAGTAGAACTTGAGAAGAAGTTCAAAATGTGTTTTCAAGATGGCGGCTGTGGCGGCCATCTTGGATTTCGGATCGACCCGAAAAGTAACAACACTTTGTTTGGACCATGTCAGGATCATTTCATGCAAGTGTTAGTCAAATCGCACCAGTAGAACTTGAGAAGAAGTTCAAAATGTGTTTTCAAGATGGCGGCTGTGGCGGCCATCTTGCATTTCAGATCGACCCGAAAAATAACAACACTTTGTCGGGACCATGTCAGGATCATTTCATGCAAGTTTCAGTCAAATCGCACCAGTAGAACTTGAGAAGAAGTTCAAAATGTGTTTTCAAAAGATGGCGGCTGTGGCGGCCATCTTGGATTTCAGATCAACCCGAAAAATAACAACACTTTGTCAGGACCATGTCAGGATCATTTCATGCAAGTTTCAGTCAAATCGCACCAGTAGAAATTGAGAAGAAGTTCAAAATGTGTTTTCAAGATGGCGGCTGTGGCGGCCATCTTGGATTTCGGATCGACCCGAAAAATAACAACACTTTGTCGGGACCATGTCAGGATCATTTCATGCAAGTTTCAGCCAAATCGCACCGGTAGAACTTGAGAGAAGAAGTTCAAAATGTGTTTTCAAGATGGCGGCTGTGGCGGCCATCTTGCATTTCGGATCGACCCGAAAAATAACAACACTTTGTCGGGACCATGTCAGGATCATTTCATGCAAGTCTCAGCCAAATCGCACCGGTAGAACTTGAGAAGAAGTTCAAAATGTGTTTTCAAGATGGCGGCTGTGGCGGCCATCTTGGATTTCGGATCGACCCGAAAAATAACAACACTTTGTCGGGACCATGTCAGGATCATTTCATGCAAGTTTCAGCCAAATCGCACCGGTAGAACTTGAGAAGAAGTTCAAAATGTGTTTTCAAGATGGCGGCTGTGGCGGCCATCTTGGATTTTGGATCGACCCGAAAAATAACAACACTTTGTCGGGACCATGTCAGGATCATTTCATGCAAGTCTCAGCCAAATCGCACCGGTAGAACTTGAGAAGAAGTTCAAAATGTGTTTTCAAGATGGCGGCTGTGGCGGCCATCTTGGATTTCGGATCGACCCGAAAAATAACAACACTTTGTCGGGACCATGTCAGGATCATTTCATGTAAGTTTCAGCTTAATCCCACTGGTCAAACTTGAGAAGAAGTTCAAAATGTGAAAAGTTAACGCACGGCGCACGACGACGGACGAAACATGATGACTATAGGTCATCCTGACCCTTCGGGTCAGATGACCTAAAAAGCAAAATACAGCATAAATGTATTGTTCTACATTTCTTATGAAACATATAACCTAAAACATTGACAAATTCCACGACATTAGTAAGTATTTTAATTAATATCGTTGAAATATCAAATCGTTGATCAATACGATTAAGTAGGTACATTATAGATTATGATTTTTTTTCAAGAATTGGAAAACTGAAATTTGAGAAAAACTAAACAAAAATTGTAGGATTTTTGAAATATCCATGCAAGTAAATAATTATTGCTCAACAAAGAGCATTTTACAATGTATTAGCAAACAGTTTTGTGCAAAAAACAACCATACAACAAGAGGCCCAGTGGGCCTGTATCGCTTACCTGGTTTTTTGGGGTTTTTTTGAGTAGTTTTGTAATTTAGTAATCAGTGATTCCAAAATCACAAAGACAAATTGACCCCACGATTTGTTAAATTTTGAATCCCAACCATCTAACATTTGATATTTTATAATGATGCTATAGTTACCATAGAAATATGCTATCTAATACATAGTTTCAGCGAGGAAGTAATTTATATTCCATGCTTTTGATATTTTATAATGATGCTATAGATACCATAGAAATATGCTATCTAATACATAGTTTCAGGAAGGAAGTAATTTATATCCCATGCTTTTGATATTTTATAATGATGCTATAGATACCATAGGAATATGCTATCTAATACATAGTTTCAGGGAGGAAGTAATTTATATGAAAAAAGTAGCCTAATTAACCTTTTTGGCCCCACGCCTTAGGCCCAGGGGGTCAGCCCCAACATTTGTACAATTTTGAATCCCCACCCTATAAGGATGCCCTATAAGGATGCTACCATTGCATTATGGGTGCTATATGCCATTCTTAGTTTTAGGAAAAAGTCATTTATATGGGAATAGCCAAACTGACCCCTTTTAACCCTGCCCCTTAGGCCCCCCGGGGTCAGCCCCATCATTTGTACAATTTTGAATCCACATCCTGTAAGGATGTTACCATTGCATTATGAGTGCTATCCCATGCTTAGTTTCAGAGAAGAAGTCGTTTATATGGAAACAGCCAAATTGACCCCTTTTGGCCCTGCCCCTCAGGCTCCCAAGAAGTCATGCAACCCCATCATTTGTACAATTTTGAATACCCACCCTATAAGGATGTTACCATTGCATTATGAGTGATCTCATTGCAGAGAAGAAAATGTTTATATAGAAATAGCCAAATTGACCCCTTTTGACCACGCCCCTCAAGCCCCTGGGGGGTCAGCCCCTTCATTTGTACAATTTTCAGTTTGTAACCCATAAGGATGCTACCAGTCAAATTATGTTTTTGAACTGACCAGCAGTTATGGAGAAGAATTCGATTGTTGACGGACGGACGGACGGACGACGGACGACCGACGACGGACGCCACGGTATGGCATAAGCTTACCTTGGTCCTTCAGACCAGGTGAGCTAAAAATATTGTAACAGGCCAAGCGTGCCGGATTCGAACCAGATACCCTGACTTACTGGTCCGCCACTCTAATGACTGAGCTAAAGGGAAATTCTTCTAGCATGAAGCTAGAAGGCGATCGTATCACTATTTACAATTAAAACCTGCTACATTATATATTTTTTTTATTTCAAGGGAAGTCACTCTTAAACATTCAAAGTAACTGTGAGATTGAAACTCTTGTTGGTATGAAGTGTAACTGTATAACTCGAGTAGTAGTGCACTAAACCTTAACAAGAAAATGCAGACAGTCACTAATTAATATATAGATGTATTTCTGAGTTGATCAAAACAATTTTTACTTCTCATCAATTAAGCAAGAATAAACAATAAAGATAATATTAACACAATATCCAGCATGGAAACTGTATAGTCTAGAATGCAATCTTAGCCAATTATATCACATACATTTCTTGTCTGCGCTTTTTACTTGCAATTAACAGCAAACTTTGCATTAGGTTGTATAGTCTAATTACGACACCATGTGAGTGTTCACATATCGGTATAATGCTGAAGCAACACCATCCATCATTACAAGTGTGCTGTGAACTACGCCAACAATGTGCAAACTACATGCACTGCTCGTTAGCATAATTTTATAAATGTGCAGCTAATTATTTTTTGTGGTTTTGTGGGGATCAAGAAACCTGGTGTCCATTTCCAAGCTAATGTTAATAGCGGTAGAATGTTGTTAGTGATAAGAAAACTGTATAAATGACAGTAGAAATAGATTCCTGTAGCCACTGTACACCCATTCCGACCAAATATAAGTGTCTTGAAAGTTATCAATAGAGAAATAGCTCAAAAGTGTAATATAGCCTTTCTCATGTTTATAAATATGTATATAGGCTTTCTTATGTTTATAAATATGTATATAGGCTTTCTTAAGTTTATAAATATGTTTATAGGCTTCTTATGTTTATAAATATGTATATAGGCTTCTTATGTTTATAAATATGTATATAGGCTTCTTATGTTTATAAATATGTATATAGGCTTCTTATGTTTATAAATATGTATATAGGCTTTCTTATGTTTATAAATATGTAAATAGGCTTTCTATGTTTATAAATATGTATATAGGCTTTCTTATGTTTATAAATATGTATATAGGCTTTCTTATGTTTATAAATATGTATATAGGCTTTCTTATGTTTATAAATATGTATATAGGCTTCTTTAAAGTTACTTATGTTATAAATATGTATATAGGCTTCTTATGTTTATAAATATGTATATAGGCTTCTTATGTTTATAAATATGTATATAGGCTTCTTATGTTTATAAATATGTATATAGGCTTCTTATGTTTATAAATATGTATATAGGCTTTCTTATGTTTATAAATATGTATATAGGCTTTCTTATGTTTATAAATATGTATATAGGCTTCTTATGTTTATAAATATGTATATAAGGCTTCTTATGTTTATAAATATGTATATAGGCTTCTTATGTTTATAAATATGTATATAGTCTTCTTATGTTTATAAATATGTATATAGGCTTTCTTATGTTTATAAATATGTATATAGGCTTTCTTATGTTTATAAATATGTATATAGGCTTTCTTATGTTTATAAATATGTATATAGGCTTCTTATGTTTATAAATATGTATATAGGCTTCTTATGTTTATAAATATGTATATAGGCTTTCTTATGTTTATAAATATGTATATAGGCTTCTTATGTTTATAAATATGTATATAGGCTTTCTTATGTTTATAAATATGTATATAGGCTTTCTTATGTTTATAAATATGTATATAGGCTTTCTTATGTTTATAAATATGTATATAGGCTTCTTATGTTTATAAATATGTATATAGGCTTTCTTATGTTTATAAATATGTATATAGGCTTTCTTATGTTTATAAATATGTATATAGGCTTTCTTATGTTTATAAATATGTATATAGGCTTTCTTATGTTTATAAATATGTATATAGGCTTTCTTATGTTTATAAATATGTATATAGGCTTCTTATGTTTATAAATATGTATATAGGCTTTCTTATGTTTATAAATATGTATATAGGCTTTCTTATGTTTATAAATATGTATATAGGCTTTCTTATGTTTATAAATATGTATATAGGCTTTCTTATGTTTATAAATATGTATATAGGCTTTCTTATGTTTATAAATATGTATATAGGCTTCTTATGTTTATAAATATGTATATATAGGCTTTCTTATGTTTATAAATATGTATATAGGCTTTCTTATGTTTATAAATATGTATATAGGCTTTCTTATGTTTATAAATATGTATATAGGCTTTCTTATGTTTATAAATATGTATATAGGCTTTCTTATGTTTATAAATATGTATATAGGCTTTCTTATGTTTATAAATATGTATATAGGCTTCTTATGTTTATAAATATGTATATAGGCTTCTTATGTTTATAAATATGTATATAGGCTTCTTATGTTTATAAATAAATATGTATATAGGCTTTCTTATGTTTATAAATATGTATATAGGCTTTCTTATGTTTATAAATATGTATATAGGCTTCTTATGTTTATAAATATGTATATAGGCTTTCTTATGTTTATAAATATGTATATAGGCTTCTTATGTTTATAAATATGTATATAGGCTTCTTATGTTTATAAATATGTATTAGGCTTTCTTATGTTTATAAATATGTATAAAGGCTCTATGTTTATAAATACCTATACCAAGTTACTGTAAACTCGACATACTACTAGTTAGGGGGGGGGGGGGAATAATTCCGTATTTTTACTACAACCCCACTATGTAACCTTTACCAGATACAGGTGGGAGTGCCAACTGAACAAGGGCCAATTCAACACCAAGTGCTTATTGGATGGTGTGCATTGGCATTCATCCTTCGTTAATAGCACATTGAAAGTTCAATGTTTAAGAAAAAATAATAAAATGTAACTCCACCATCACAATAAGTGAGGAGGCTTTAATAAGTTACCAAGGATAAGCTTTCTATACATGACCAGAAGGGTTATCTTAGGCCCACATGGGGCAGTTACAGCCAAATACTGACCATTGGTTGGTGAGTTTTTCTCTAGGTCATCAGACTTTCTTTTATCACCAAACCTAGACCACCCAGATGACTGTATATTTTAACAGGATATAGAATACAAATACAATGAATCAAGGAATTGAGATAAAGGTAGAATTATATATATAACTAATATGTGTTTAACATATTACATATAATTCAGTTGTTCAAAGATAATGCAAATGGTAACCAACAGCAGTATTAATGGAAATATGCATTTCAAAAGATTCCTTCAGTTATATTTTTTTCATTAGTGCCAGGTCATGACTTCATTTTATTGGATAATGCCCTATACAATAACATTCATTTTACTGTAATATTCCTTTTTGGTTCCTAGTAGTTAAAATGATGCTATTTATTAAAACAGACTATCTTACATGGGTGGCTGTAAGTATAGGAATACATGAGTTAAATAATTTGATATGCCACAAGCCTTTGGATAATTCTTGAGAATAAAATTAAGATATTCCAATCAGGGACACCTTCAATGTTACAGGAAGCCTAGGGTCAATGTTACACTGTGATGAAAAGCTTTTGTGTGAATTTATGCTGTGTGTGTTAAAAGGCAAAAACTCAATAATATTTATTGGAAAAAAAAAGGTTAAAAGCATTAAGTCAGACTAGCCTTGAAATTATATATAAGGGTCCAACTGAAAATGAAGTAATCTTTGGACATACACTGAACATTTATAGGCATTTTACAGCAAAAAGTATTTTGAATGACTGACAATTCAAGAATACCGTATTTTCCGGAGTATAAGCCGCTACTTTTTTCCCTGAAAATCGGGAGTGCGGCATATACACCAGTGCGACTTATCTGTGGACGAAAACCAAAATCTGACGATGTTTTGGCATTATTACGTCGTGATTCACATGTGAAAATCGTAAGTTTTACTCGCCAGTTTTTTAAAGTTATACATCGAACAAATCACTGTAAAAGTGTTTAAAAGATAAAATATGCAATGAAAATATATTAACGATGAAAATGATTACATATCAGATGGATATTCATTCGTAAAATTGTTTAATTCAAGGAAAATCCGCCGACTGAAACGTGTTTGTTTACTAGCGCAACACAATAGCGGTTTAGTAAAGTTATACATCGAAAATATCACTGTAAAAGTGTTTAAACGATATAATATGTGATGAAAATATAATAAAGATAAAAATAATAACGTACCAGATACATGTTCAATCGTAAAATTGTTTAATTCATGGAAAATCGGCCGACTGAAGCGTGGTTGTTTACAGTCACAACACAATGGCGGACTGATTTCGCTATCGATTTGCTGCAGGATCGTTACCAAGAAAATAATAACTAAAACGTCAAAAACCATCAAATATCAAACAATAAGTTAAATATATTATTTAAATATTATTTGAGTGAAAGAAATGTCCGCAGACAGGGAAAAAAACAATCTTCTGAATGACTGCTAAATATAACTTGCACACGTGTTACACACGGTCAACATGTGTATTTCTCAGAATCCTGTCGCTGTGACTTCAATGAAATAATCGGCAGTCAAGTTTATAGTGTGAATTACATGTAATATAGAACATTATAGCGATGTTAAAAAGCACCAAACAGTCGTATAAAACATCATTTAATCGATCTCTGCAGCGGCAAACACCACGAAATCATATCCGGAAGTTTACAAAAATAAGGCTTCGGTGAATTGCATCATGGGATGGCAAGTTGAGAGAGAACACTCTAAACGAAGTCAATTTTAGGTTAATGATAGTCTTGATAATAAAGTAATCCTATACACATCAATATAATTAATACGCGAAGTATATCAAAATAGATATAAAAGAAAATCGTATGCATATTGAGGAAAGTATTTTAACCGGCATGTTGAAATATGAGAGAGAGTAAGCGTGAATTCGTACGGCCGCCATGTTTGTTTACACACAAGAAGTCTTACGTAATGGCAGAGTAAACAACGAACAGAAACATGACCAAATCAATTTTGCTAAAGATATTTACATCATTGTGAGTTTTATTTGTTATACATTTACAGAACAAGTTTACAGACAGTTTTCGTGATTCTAATCGATCGATAAGCATTACCGTGCTTCATTAGAGATCGATCGTTTACACAGAGGGTTGCGTGGGTGCATGGGCCTAACTTTTGGTTGCGGCTTATGTAACGGTGCGTCTTATGTGTGTACAAAACCTGAAAAAATCGTAAAAAAGGCCTCTGCGGCTTGTACACAGGTGCGACTTATTGTCCGGAAAATACGGTAACACTTATTTACATGATTAATGACTTACTATGGATTACATGATTAATGACTTAATATGGATAAAAACATGTATCCTGAATACCGCCCTATCTTAAAGTTCTGAATACCGCTATGTTAAATTTCATAGCTTAATAATAACAAAAAGTACTATGAAATATCAAACTGGAGCCAACAGATATAAGACGGCCATACAAATATTTATATATAACATTACAATATCATCATTTTCATTAAAAACATATATAAAAACAACTTATTGTAAGTTATTCTAAGCGTTTAGCCCAATAAGCTTCAGGTTTCATTAAATGCTCAGATAACCAGTATGTATAAAAATCACAACTTGGCATATTTATAGGAGTTTTAATGTATAGCTATAGTCTTATTACCTCTTCTAAAACCAATCTACCTCAAGTAGCTGGCAGATTTATATATCTTTAATTCAATTACATTTAATGACAACAGATAATGATATTATCAGATAAATATCATCTGCCTGTAGCATCATAGGGTAGATATGACACAGCACCAACGAAATACCAAATACATTGTTAAGAAACGATGTAAAATACTTTTTTTTTCTGAAATGCCGACCAACAGACAGAATGAAATATCACATAGAAAACCTAGAACTTCACTAGACTTGTTATCACACCCTAAGAATTTCTCATCTGTATTCATTTAGGAGATATTACATCCAATTTTATTGATTATTTGAATACTTATAGCAGATTTTCACATAACTTATCAACACCAAGTTTAAATGACAAGTCAGACCAAATAAAAGAGTTGTCTTCCCTTATTTAATCAGATTGCATTAGCAATAGCATACATTTTTCTCAAATTATGACATAGACCGAACAATCATTTAATTATGACAAGGAAGATAACTCTGCAATAAATAATAAGCTTTATGTAAAATAACTCTCTCTATAGTTTCTAAAAGATATTTAATCCACATTTTTCAATGTTTTTTTTTTACTACTTGAACCGTAAATTAAGAAAGCCCAAGCCACATCCACTTAGACCAAGATGTTTTGAATCATTCATAGCTAAGATATATGGAAGATTAAATTCTAATACAGCTTACAAAGACATAAAAGGAATCCGTTTAATATGATATGAATGAAAAGTCTAACATAATAAAGCAAAGTTTCATCATAAATTTCTGATAGTTGGTAATAAAAGATGTTCATGTAGTGCAATAACATTTCCAGAAAAGTCACGATATGCAATATTTCAAAGGGAGATAACTCCAATAGAAGCTAAAGCATTTAACAAGTAATAAATAGCTTGATATCCTACAGCATGATTAGTTCCATGTTTTCTACACATAGCTCAAGATTTCTCTTATGGTTTCCACCTGTAGATATCAAACAAAAAACCTTGTTCTGTGTAAAAACAGATCGGAAGTATATCTTTCACGATCTTACATTCATCATTCCAAAGTATAGGAACAACTCTTTTTTTTCTTTGGTGCAGTAAGATGATGAAATATCACACAAGACTGAAATAGCCCATGGAACACTACAATTCATTAATTTGTGCAAAAATACACAGTTTATGTAAACAGCCAGTGTGGCCATCCACTCAAAATCGGACGGCTACTACATATATTCCAGGTGTTGGAATACAACTGACAATTAAACAGGTGAAGCAGATGATCTCATTTCAGATTCAAAGAATCACTCATCTAAACTACAAATACTTTATGTTATTATTACAGTTGGCAGAAAGTTCTGACAGATGAGGATTGTAAGTTTTGTTTCAATGTGTAGAGCAATTCAGGTTTCTCTAGAAGCCATGGAATGGTTTCCTTAGGTTAGACTACATAATTTATGGGCATTGCATTTTTATTCTTCTCTGCAGTAAACACTGTGCTATAGCTAGATAAGCCTTGTTTCATGCCTTATCTGTTCACAGTCAAAATGATTTTCCTGAGAAGTGAAACAAAACTAAGGAACAGTTAACAGTTTACTGAGGCCAATTAAATGCCAGGCCAATATATCCCCTTTTTATGTATCCAACATTGATACTTCCAGCTCAAAACAATGCATGAGTCTGAAGACAAAGAATAATGTTTATAATAACATAAGGTATTTACAAATTTATCACATACATTATAAAACATTTCACTTTCCCAATAAAGCAATTCACATATATCTAAAACAATAATCAATGTCAAAGGTAGCAATTCTACCAATAACAACATATCATCTTCACCCCTCAGATCAAATCACTATAAAGATGTATTTCTTTCAGTGTCTTTTGTTCCTGAAACAAAAAATATGCTAATTGTATTTTCTGGATGTTGACAATAATGCAACAATGCATCAATTCTTTAAAAAATAAGTCTGATTGCTAAACAAAAGTTAACAGTATATCCTTGAAAGAAAATGGAGTGATGGATCTTTTGCTGATTGAAAGAAAATATAGAACTGAGGAGACAGTAACACTGTCACATTTTGATAGGTTAATATAATCAGGTATGACAAGAAGAAATCACTCAGCATTACAATGGTACCAAATGCTGTATTTCTGTGTTAAAAGATCATTCTAAGTGCAACAGGGTGATTATACAGAGTATGGGTACACTTAAACATAGCTAAAACTATCAGGTATAGCATAAATGGAGTAAATCATCTGACATTGTACACTGTTATCTGCCATAAATACCAACTTTCTAACAATGACGAGTCTCTCTGACACGTATGTACGACCGTTTTACTACTATCCCCGAGACACGATACAGATCATGTCACTAATCATACATGCCACACATAATTGCCACTTATTTAACCCATTCTTCTGTTGTATCATACATTGTTCATAACCTACATTTTGTAACAGTTTTCTCCTGGCAAATTTCATTGGGGCTGACTGGCTGGCCTTGGAAAGGAGGGCATGAACAAAGGTAGTAAATGGTGACAAAGGGAGGTAACCCAAATTAAGGGATGAGAAAAATGGTAGGGATCTAAGGAGACTAGGAGACAGAGGTGTAATAATGATGGGGTGACAAAGGGAGGTAACTGAAACTGAGGAATGAGGGCAATGGTATGATCAATTTGATCTTCAAAATTTTTCTATTAAAATACAAAGATTTCATGAGAATTTTCTAATGAAATAAAGTGTTTTACCTGGTTACAAGTCCACTAGATAAGTGTGAAGTTTCTGTTCAGTAACAATTTTTCATGAACAACATCTAGATACAGGTTGACATTTCACCAACACTGAAACTTACCAGGACTTTTGTATGACCAGAGCAACAAAAAGGACATGAAAACACAAATAAACTAAAACACCCTGTTGTACTGCAGACACATGTACCCTGAGCTCATTCATACTGAAATTCAGAAAAAGCAATCAGCACAAAACTCCATTGTTTACCTACATTTAGTGACACACAGCATGGTTAAAACTCTCATAACTTTAATTAAGGCAGCCCATACCATTGGTGGGATGATGCCATCAATCAGGGTTGGGTACAGCAACACTACAGGTAATAAAGACAGGCCCTAACGATGCTACATTACCGAGAGTCACACAAAAAATACTGACAAAGTGGCAGATTTTTACATCCTTCATCTGACAAAACTCTGACACGACAGACGTGTCCTCTTCATCATCCCTTACACTCCAACAAAACGATAATTCCAAATCATTAAAGAAAATCATTCATTTTCTGTCTCGGTACATAAGCATATGATATGAGCAGATATTTGTTTCTCCTCTGAAGTTTGCAATGTTACGGCATACAAAAGTAAAACTAGCATTTTAAAGGTGGAAACATTACGACTGCCATTGCCGTCGTGACATGATGTAAACACTTGTGAAATGTTTGTCTAGAACCAAGGTATATAACGACTGTGTTAATTACAATAGAATAAAATACCTGGTATACATTGTATAAATCCGCTCCTCTTGTTTGGAAACCATCCACATTTTCTGAGACTAGCTCAGCAGGACCATGACATTGACAACATTTATGTCTAATTTAACGGGCTCTTAACCAAATTCTGGACAGCTTTCAGTTTTTTTTACAGTCTTTAACAGTGAAAAAACAACATTAGGTATTTGTACTTATATAATAAACTTAGCCTGCAAGAAGTGTATCAATAAACTTGTTGTACATAATGTCAAAGCAAAGTTTAAACTTAGCCTTCATTTGTACATAAAATATTACAGCTAAATATTGATGACCCAAAACAGATGTTTTATAGTTTGGTACAAATTTTGTAAGACAGTAAATGTAAACAGTGAGTCATGCATTACCAATTAATACAACAAAGGTATATAGCTGTATAGATTAACAGTGAAACTATTGTCTCGTTAAAACTCTATCTACGTTAAAACTCTATCTATGTTAAAACTCTATCTACGTTAAAACTCTATCTACGTTAAAACTCTATCTACGTTCAAACTCTATCTACGTTAAAACTCTATCTACGTTAAAACTCTATCTACGAATGAAAGAGCAATAAAGTTATATAGTATACAGTACAGTCTAAACCAGAAAGAAAACCAAGAAAATTACTCATCATTTGTAAACAAGAACCATGAATCATTTCAGAATGCATATCGTATTACTCTTGTAAAAGTGCTTAATATTGTGTTACTATTCTAAAGATTACAGATAACTTGATCAATTTACCTGTAGGCTGTGCAAGAGAATTTTACTAGAGTGGTCTCTCTTATTGACTAAAAACTCATAGCCACCGTAAAATCTACTTAAAACACTGTATTGACTTTATCAATTTTCACATTAGAATTATTTCAGATTCCTCAGCAGACAGTATTTCCTTTCTGGCATATTTTTGGTTATCTCCCTTAATGAGGATGCTGGTATTTTGAATTATTACCTTTGTGATCTTGTTAAAGAATTCTAACAAATTTTGCCTTGCTGTATTTTCATATCTAGTACAAATATTGTGTCAAAACCTCACGAAAACTATATGATCCGTAGCTATTTTTCGTTTGTAACTATTCCACATATAACATAGCAAGAGATAACAGGAAATCACAGGACTAGATATATATACTAGATTGTCTGAGAGGTCTTGTCCCTAAAGAAATGTTGTTATATCATCGTCATGTGAGCATGTATCTATAACACTCTTTAACTTGTCCTGACAAAGGTGAAAGTGAGGTCAAAGGGTCATTGGGTACAGCCATAGTAAACCAGGATATAAGCTAACAATAAAACATTTACCGACTACCCGACTACCCGTGGAGGAACAGAAATTAAAAATTAACATCTGAGTTTTATACTTCAATCTGATATCTAGATAACTACTAGTGAGCAAAAGGAATGCTACCATACATGACAGAAAAACATAAGTTGTCACAGCAAGGTGCAGAAACACACTTTTATAAAACATTTTTTTTATGGTTGTGTGGGTGTATACTAAGGGAGGGGGACCTGTGAGGATAGAATGCTTTGATAATATGGCTGTCACGACAAACATCTACATCCGTAGCTATTCCGTAATGTCTAATTACATAGACCAATTACAGAAGGCTGAGTTCAGTCAACATCACAGGATTTCTTAACATTAACAACTTCCTGATATCAAAAAAGGAGGAAAACATTTAAGAATCACATCGTATATGGTGTAGATGTTGACATATTTTCTCAGCACTATCGAAATTAATTGTACACGATTTCAGATAACGCACCTTGTAACCATGATGCATAACAAACATATTTACCAGGTACTTGGAACTAATGTAATTCATTGTACATGATAATACACCTTGTAACTATGATGCTAATGTATTTTCATTTCATCTTAACTTAATCCATCACATGTAACAAGTAATCAAAGGACCAGAGGGTGTAGTTTAACAGTATCTAACTGACTTCAACAGTATCTAACTGACTTTAACAGTACAGTCAAACCTCGATGGTTCGAACTTCGATGAATCGAATTTCTCGCTGTATCGAACTTTTTGTCTGGTCCTGAATTTCTTCACTATATAACATTACTAACTAACCCATGTATGAATCGAAGTTTTATGAATCGAAGTTCTCGATGTATCGAACTTTTTTCATGGACCATTTGTTATAGAATCATAGGTAACTGACACTCGATGATTCGAATAAAAATTTACCTGTACAGATCAGGTGTTCGCCGATACCCCACGGCATGCTGCCACACCTAGCTGTCTCGCGACGGCCCTTCGCCGGACAATAGGGATTATGACAGCTTGTGTTGCTAGCTTGATATCATCATCAAGATAATTAATATCACTAATCAGGCCGATACCCGGTGCTTTCTTTTTACAAGCTGCGTTATTAAATTATTAGTACGGCAAAGATACAGTTAGTACCGTTGGTAGGTTAGCGTGGAAATGTAACACGGACATAGTCAGCACGGGGAGGACATTTTAGGATTCGTATACTTTAAATTATTTTCTTCGTACGCAGACAGATTTTGGCGAGAGATGTTATTTTTCTATTTCATAAGGTAAATTATCCTGGACTACATTCTCACCATTTGTACGACTTTAAGCCATCCTTGCCAGACTGTTCACTTTAAATTTATTCTTTGTGAAAAGAGTTGCTGTATCATTCGACTTCGTTTGTGTAGAGTGTTCTTCCACTGTTTGTAAACTAGGTAATCCAATAACCGAAGCGTATGTTTGTAAACTTCTGGATTTTGACCTCGTGGTGTTTTGCCGCTACAGAGATCGATAAATTGGTGTTTTGTAGACTATTTGAGGTTATAAATTTGCTATCTTGATCCTATATAACATGTAAAACACAGCGAATAAACTTGATACGATGTATACTTCAAAAATAACACGGATTTCGGAAAATACAACCTGTTTGTATCGAGTGTAAAAATCTTACTTCAACACGTATCAAATTGACTGACTTTATGTATTTTTGAAGTTTTTCTGACGGTCCTTGAACTTCGATACATCGAGGTTTGACTGTTTAAACAGTATCATAACTGACTTTAACAGTATCTAAACTGACTTTAACAGTATCTAACTGACTTTAACAGTATCTAACTTTGACTTTAACAGTATCTAACTGACTTTAACAGTATCTAACTGACTTTAACAGTATCTAACTGACTTTAACAGTATCTAACTGACTTTAACAGTATCTAACTGACTTTAACAGTATCTAACTGACTTAAACAGTATCTAACTGACTTTAACAGTATCTAACTGACTTTAACAGTATCTAACTGACTTTAACAGTATCTAACTGACTTTAACAGTATCTAACTGACTTTAACAGTATCTAACTGACTTTAACAGTATCTAACTGACTTTAACAGTATCTAACTGACTTCAACAGTATCTAACTGACTGACTTTAACAGTATCTAACTGACTTAAACAGTATCTAACTGACTTCAACAGTATCTAACCAACTGACTTTAACAGTATCTAACTGACTTAAACAGTATCTAACTGACTTCAACAGTATCTAACTATCTAACTGACTTCAACAGTATCTAACTGACTTTAACAGTATCTAACTGACTTCAACAGAATCTAACTGACTTTAACAGCATCTAACTGACTTCTGGGTTTTGTATTCATAAAATCTGAACTCTAACTCAAACCCATCACAAAAAGTAGCGTCAATCTTACAGTAGTAAAAAGGAGATGTACCGTATAAAAAAGATTCTTTTGGCATTGGCAAGAATAAATCATGGAGTTTATGTGAAATTAATGATTCAATAACCATACATCTGCCAAATGTGAAATCTTCCTCCCTATAACAAAACTATATATCACAAACTCAAAAACTCAGTACTTTAGTACACTAGTGACCCCATGACCTTTCTCACTTGTGACCTTTCTAAACCATAATGTAAATATAAGTGAACTTGTGGCCTTTGGAATACACTGTCAATACCTTACTTAACTGTAACATCAGTAATTCTGTGACCTATTTTTTTTTTACATAGCATCATATCCCCTATGATCTTGGTACAGTTTTTCAACAATCTTATCACCCCTATGACCTTATGAGCTTCCTCACAAACACAGCCAAAGTGCGTCATTGACCTTCTGACCTCTCTATATCACCCTCTAAGAGCTACTATGACTGAAATTTATTTTTTCAGTGACATCCTTATTGTCTCATTGACCTTTTGACCTTTCTAAATTCAATGCTACAATGAAATTGTGATCCTCTAAATCATAACTAAAGATCTTTTTCAATTGCATTTCTCAGAGCTCCTGCGACCTTGTGACCTTTTGAACTAAAAATATTTTAATGCTTCAGTGACCTTGTGACCTGTCTAAATCATAACCTCAGAACACCTTTGACCTTTTACCTTTTCTCACATTCAATTTTTAGTGTCCCTAACGACTGACATTGTGGTCTAATACAACCATAGCCTCAGTTTCATTTGACCTTATGACCTTTTTAAGACACCTTGACATTTCTAAATCACAACTCCAGTGCCCCAGTGACCTTGTGACATTTAAAAAAAAAGATAAAAATTCAATGAAAAACAAAAATGATGAACAAATTTTAGCATCTCAGAACACTTTTGCTCATAATAAATCATCAGCGTGTATGTACCCGTAGATATATTCAAATAACATATGATCATTATTCTTGGATCATGTTTATGTTTTCCTTGACATGCCTGATCCTTCTATATTTCAAAGATAAAAGTTGCATGCGAGAACAGCAACAAATATGATAAAACCATGGTGATTTTCATGTGTTATGTCTACACTTCACGACAAAATCAGCAGCATGCTACAACGATAAGACAAATCTTCTAACCACATCATATAGAAAACAGGCTAGGAATGAAAAACAATGACAATCCACTGACATTAACACAAACAAGTAACTTCATTCATCTTAACAGTTCTGGCATTCTAAGATGACCTGTGGCTATCTTGGATGAAAATTCCATTTATGATGCATATCATGCACCCAAAAATACAGCTGCAGAATCTGCACTTTGTCTCCGATGAGTAAAACGCATGTCTGCACTAAAACATAATGGATTGGTTGGAAATCCTATCTATAGAGACAAGCCTCATCAATATAGCTATATCACTCGCTCATATTCTCCTATCAGTACTACAGTGAAGCAGGTATGTTAGCCTTATATCTTCTCTATCACATCTGAACAAACATAAATTCATATCCTACAGGCATACTTTGGCACCAAAGGGGAAAAAAGAGCTGAATTTTTTAAAGAAAAATAGCCTCTTAAATACACATTTTTTGATAGTTAAAGGCAATTCATGCCTTTACTTCCAGGGTGGTGTTTCTAGATTTCAAGACAAAATTAGCGGATTTCAGCTCAATGATCCTTTTTAATTATGTCATACATCCAGTTGACAGTTCATACCAAATGTATATGTCATACATCCAGCTGACAGTTTATACCAAATGTATATGTCATACATCCAGCTGACAGTTCATACCATATATTAGGCATGTGCATTAGTGTTTTAGGACAAACCAGTTTTTTACAAAAAATATTGTGTATCATTTAAAAGTAGTTGTTTGCATTGGGTGTGTGTTGACGATTCAGTAACCAATGTATATTGTATTTCTATCTGAATTTTCATTTAGTTTAATTTAGAGAAAACAAACACTGTTATAAAACCACACAACTGTACTGTAACAAATTCTAATACTGTATCAGTGGTCAAAAATAACTCATGTTCGATTTAAAATCTATTTAAACTTTTAGGAATGGGTGTAACTGTATTGAAAAAATCTAAACCAGGAATGCTTTTTATGTGCCAGTAAAGTACAGGAATCCCATCATCATACACAGGGATACTACACTGTTCACCAGGTTTAATGCTTGACTGAGACATAAATTAAAACACTATATAAAAGTACACAGAGTGTGTCATATGAACACTCAGAGTAAAGAATAAAGAGCAACTATTTGACATGAAAGTACAGTTGATCTTTGTTACCTGGGCAGTGGTATAGCTTCAAGTTAAACAAGTCTTTGCCATTAGATTTAAGTTACCTCGGAATCTATCTAAATACTTCAAAAACTAGAACTGCCGTCAAGGAGTCCAATGCAAAGTCATATTCTTACAGATTTTCTTTTTTTTTTCTAAATTTGCAATATTTGCCCTATTTGTTTTGCCCCTCAGATCAGATTTCCAAAAAAAAATCATTTTCACTTTTCCCCCAGGAGTTCCTTAAATTTCTTATAAAATCCATTTCATGCTTTAGGAGTGGTAGAAACCTACAGACTTGTGGTCTTCACTAATGATAACTACATGATGGCATCGCTATTTATCAGCTTGGCTCAACATTCAAGGACTATATTTAATTTTATGGTTTACAAGACATTAACTGCAGTATTTAACTTACACCTTAACCATCACATTCAGGTCAACTTCAAATATATTCAGACAGTAATGATATTTTTAGCATTTTGCCCAAAAATGAACATCACTTGATTCAAAAACTACAATTCCCGTTAGCATTTCAACGAAAGAAAAACAAAAATGTTTGATTCATAAAACATAAATGTAATCTTTTTTATAAAATATTTATCTAAAATTCCTATATGAAGTTGACATTACATCTTTTGTTAGGAGCGGCCCACCTGGAAGCCATGTAAAGAATACCCCCATTCCAATACATTCAAGTCAGACAGATTTTCAGGGTCAGTTGATATGAAGCTTTGATGAAATTTGATTCAGTTGAATTTTACAACCATTTTATGTGTGAAGAAGTTAGTTTAATTTCCAATTTATGTGGGCAATGATTACTAGTGAGGATCTCGTGTCGCATGATATTGCTAAATCTTGGCCTGTTTTTGTAATCAGACAAATGATATGGACATGAAATGTAACCGTTTCTAGCATTATTGCTTTGACTGATAGGTATCAAGTATATTTAAGGTACACTATAAATGTCAAACATTTGTTTCAGAGTTTTTTTAATCATTTTTTAGAATTCCACATGTGACGAAATTTAAACAAAAGTAGAAACGTACTTTAAATAACAAAGTCATTTCAAGTTACATTTTATTTTGCGAATTCACCACAAATTACAGCTTGTGTGACATATTTTATTGTGGATGGTGTCTTTTTGGACAATATTATAACCACAATTAAATTCATTTGAAATACTTTTCTGTCAAAAATTTGTCTGAACTTACACAGACTGTCAGAGGAGCATACTAGGTCAGATAGAGTCAAATTGTATTAAAGGAAGAGATAAAAACAGCAACAGGACAGAAAACCTAAAGTCATAATAATGGAAGGTGATGACATGGGATCTGCTTGCCTTCATATTGACAGGATATGATATGATGGGACAACGGGATGCAATGGATACTTTATGAAAATAATTCTATACTTTCCATGTCATGGCTGGGGCATGCAATTTCATAAAGAATGAAATGATGAGTAAATTGGAAAAATAAAAAGACAATCCAAAAACGATTTGATGAAGCAGCGCAGATACGGAGGTGCTCCGCAATAAGGTTGGACTCCATATAGATACTTTCACCGACAACCTTTACTAATACAAAATGTACCTAGGCCCAGGCATCTGTGCCCAGCTGCATTCAGAATTGTACATACACAGAACTTCAGCCAAAACCCTTACATCAGCTAATTTTTGTCGGTCAAGTAAACAGAGCTTGCTAAATTCTTGTATACAACTTTATCCTTAATGACTGACACAGCATTCCTAACCTAAACACTACTTCTCCCTAATTAATGATCAAGATAAAGCCGATCTTTATATCTTCACAAGTACACAATAACCAAAACTCTTTAGAAAAAAATGAAGACCTCATTTCTTAATTTCCATGGCTTATAAAGAGTAAAATAAGATAAAATCTTCCATGAAACTAAACGTTTGGTCTAGAAGTTCCTAAGAAAGGTGACTTCAGGTCAAAGTCACAGTAATAAAGACTGAATGAAAAGGTTAATCATGAATTAACTATTGCTACTATATGGGCCAACTTCATACCACAAATCAAGCAAAGTTACCAGACCTTTGGATTTTTCACATTTTGCTTACAAACAACGGCATTAAAAAGGGTTAATGATGTAGGTGGTAAACTTAGTAATTATCTACATATAAATGTAAACTATCTTATATGACTATGTAGTGAGTACACAAATTCATATGTAGTTTTGATAGGGTTATTTTTAACATCTCCAACATCATTGTTGTACTATATATTACAGAAAGTTCCTTCGATAACAATGAATTTCATTTCTTGGTTCATTCATTATTTATTTATGCAAAGATAATTGTTATAATTGTAGAAAAAATATATGGATACATGCTTAACAACAATACCTATTGCACTGGATTTTTAAATGACTTAATGTATAGATGTGTGTGTTATGTCTGCTGAAATAGAACGGGTTTGCACCTAGTTTGATGTACAAGTGTATATTACATATCCCAGTATATATGGAGAGATACCAGTATACGTGGATATGTTCATGCTCGAAAACATTATGTGGAGGATGCACAACAGAAGCAGATAGGATGATATAGGTATTCACAAACAGCTTAAGTTAATAATTATTGTACAAAATGCAGAGTGCATTCCAATGTCACAAACAAATATGATCGTAAAATCATAGACTCTCGGCAGGAAAAATTGTGGAGAAATCATTTCAATTACAGAGAATAACTGAATCAACACGAAGGACAGCCCACTTATGATAAAAACAAATGAACGTTGTGATAGTGTTACTGAGTCTGGTAATAAAGATGGAGTCCTAAATCATCAAGTATACAGGTTCAGATCCACAGCTGAGAAAGAAACAGATTGTTACGTTTCTTCAAAAACACATGCAACTCATTCCTTGTTTATTATAAATACATTCTTTCACTGTTTCGTTTCAGACCTGAAAACTTTTCTATTTCCTTTATTCTCCGTAAGACTTTTGATAAATTAAGGTACGGTTTCATTTTGACACGATACATGTCACTGGTTTAGTATTAGCTCAGGCCATTCAGCTCGATTGTCTAGACTAACATGAAGCATGTTCGACCAACCTGCTGTGTCACCTATCTTAACTGCTTCTCTCCCAAATTATAGTGTTATCAATCCGAATCTTTGGAGCTGCGGGATACAGGCCGGTGGGAACCAAATAGTATTGTAAATAGGTTGGTACTTATTAAAGTTATTTTGAAAACAACCTTGGCACTTAAATCTTAACCTTCATCATTATATTAAATGTCATTACAAAACTAACAGATCAAGTTTTTAAACAAGGTTGTTTTGAATGTTATAGATGATATTTTCGTAAACAAATGATTGTTCGATAATTGGGCTATTTGTCCTAATCACAGCTTTGATAATTCAAGGATAATTTCATATCTAGTGTGATCTATGTGTGAGTGTCTGTATGTTTTGGAAGGCTGCAGTATATTCATATTGTGTCTTTTTGTAATAGTGAACTATTGCCCTGTTTATAGTGCTATCTCACTGAAACATGCCACCAGAGACTGGACACGACGTCCCTCCCAGTCACATGACTTTGTAATTTGCATTCTTCAACCAAAGACATTTGCTCCAACATTGAACTGGTATAATATTGTGCATGTGTGAGCATAAGGCTATATACCATCAATTTTTTATATTTTTTTAACTAACCTTTGAACAATGATAGTGTATTTGTTCAGAATATACCTATGCATCCTTACAACGGAGGCAATTAGAACTAGATGTGTTTGTTAACACCTGTTTACCAACACATCTCTAAAGGAACGTTCTCAACAATTTCTCTATTTCAAGAATGCTAAATGAATGTGCTTCACTCAAGTGGCAGCAATAAGCTCACCTATGAAAATAATGTATCAAAAAGTAGTAACTGCCAGGAAATGTGATGGTTGAAATACCTACACCTGATTCATGAAATAAATTCTGAAATCTCAGCAGGGAAAAAACTGAATAAAATGTAATAAATACCATAGGTATTCCATAGACTTAATGGTTCTGAGAATTCTTCTTTAAGGCCTTACTTCTACTTGTACTGACAGACTTTATCAAATTATATAAACATAATAGAGCAAATACGAAAATCTGTTTTATTTGTATTGCCCCTAAACCAGTCAACACTGAAGAAGTTTTAAGTGCTAAGGACCGATTAAAAAGCTTTAGGTTGGTAAATGGCAGCTTATCTTTACTTCTTCACCTGTGACTGCAGTGGCCCAGTGGTTAAGGTGCCACACATTCTACTTCTAATCATCTACCTCTGAGTTATGGTGGCCCAGTGGTTAAGGTGCCACACATTCTACTTCTAATCTAATCATCTACCTCATCTGAGTTATGGTGGCCCAGTGGTTAAGGTGCCAGACATTCTACTTCTAATCATACTACCTGGTTAAGGTGCCAACATTTACCTAATATGGTGGCCCAGTGGTTAAGGTGTCAGACATTCTACTTCTAATCATATACCTCCGAGTTATGGTGGCAAAGTGGTTAAGATGCCAGACATTCACCACTACCTCTCCATTTCTGGCTATGGTAAGCAATAGTGAGACATTTTCCACTAGCCTTCCACCTGTGGGCTTTGGAAACTTCATTTGATAAGTGTCCATAAATAATGCAGTTTTTCGGTTTTTCTTAAAATACTTTAACTTTCTTACCTATTACCAAAACCAATCATATCTAAAAAAAAAAAAAATTAAAAAAAACATATAATAGAGTTTTAAATAAATGAATATAAAACTGAAAACTAAACGATCTTAAATTAGTTTACACCATCCATAAGACATAATTTCTAAATTGGTCAATACCGATATAACAGGTGATAAATCAACAGTACAGGATAACCATGTTACACTAAAAGTAACATACACAAACAATTATGATTAATATATTGCAAAGTGCTTCTGATTAGCAATATGGCCATCAAACCCAGTATAATGTGTTTTAATAATCACTGCAGGCTTCCAGTTGCAGGACCATTTAATGAGGATTCAACACTTTTAATTCTGAACATGTAGCCATGATCATGCTATAATAATCCTAAAAGAGTTCTATTACTGACGACACAATAATACCTTGGGCGGTTTTGGTGATCACTACATCAGCGAACTGTCACTATACCGTTGCACGCTGTTGCTTCATTCTCAATAACTTGGTCACAGTATTTATAAAGTAATATCTCGACGGTGCCAGCAGGTGACGCTGTTATGTCATACGTGTATGTGTAAGCACAGGTATAGCGACAAGCGACAACATTTACACATGTTTTTAATGTAACGTACCGTACATTGCAGAACTTTAAGCAATTTACTGAAGTAGCTTACATATTATAAAATTACGTTCATTATGTACATGTAACGTAATTATCGTAGTCAAACTTGACACGATTAGTTTTTATGCAAGCATTGAAACATAATCATGGAGAAATCAAAGACTGAAATTTAATCTACACAAAAGTACTAAATGCATGAATTTGGAAACCAGACTAGAGTTACATACAGTAGCTATAGGTAGTTTACTTATAGGAATTATGTTGGAAATGGGAAAATATGCCGTAATAACTGTATTGTAGACAATGTAAATGCAGAGACCCCAAAATGAGTTAATAATGTAAATATAAGCATTAAACTATCTTCCTCTGGAATCTTTGGTCTATATAGATGCCAGAGCTTTGCAGACAATCATCTCATAATGCACTAGCGCACATTATGAAGATTGTCTGCAAAACTCTGGCATTTATATAGACCATAGATGCCATATGAAGATAGTTTAATGCTTAAATAACTACACTTAATACTAAAACAATACTTTATACTATAACTATACTTTTTACTATAACTACACTTTATACTATAACTATACTTTATACTATATAACCATATTTTATAATATAACTATATTTATACTATAACTATACTTTATACTATAACTACACTTTATACTATAACTATACTTTATACTATAACTATACTATATACTATAACTACACTTTATACTATAACTATACTTTATACTATAACTATATTTATACTATAACTACACTTTATACTATAACTATACTTTATACTACATAATTATACTTTATACTATAACTATACTTTATAAATATAACTATACTTTATACTATAACTACAATTTTACTATAACTATACTTTATACTATAACTACACTTTAAACTATAACTATACTTTATACTATATAACTATACTTTATAATATAACTAACTATATTTTATACTTTATAACTATACACTATAATATTATACTATATAACTACACTTTATACTATAACTACACTTTATACTATAACTATACTTTATACTATTAACTATACTTTATACTATAACTACACTTTATACTATATATAACTATATTTATATACTATAACTATACTTTATACTATATAACTATACTTTATACTATAACTATACTTTATACTATAACTACACTTTATAATATAACTATACTTTATACTATAAACTATACTTTATACTATAACTTATACTTTATACTATAACTATACTTTATACTAAAACTACACTTTATACTATATACTATACTTTTATACTATAACTACACTTTATACTATATACCTTTATTTTATACTATAACTATACTTTATACTATAACTATACTTTATACTATAACTACACTTTATACTATAACTATATTTTATACTATAACTACAGTTTATACTATATAACTATACTTTATACTATAACTATACTTAATACTATAACTACACTTTATACTATATAACTACACTTTATACTATAACTACAGTTTAATGCTCCCACTCAATGAAATGAGGAGGCACAGATGAAAGCAAAATTAAATTTATTTGTTAAAACTGTCTTCTATAAGAAAGCTGCTATGGGTACAATAGTATTCCTTTAGCTACTAAACCTGGGTGATTGATGTGTCAACATCTGAAATATAATGTAGTATAGTCATATAGTATAAAATATAGTTATAGTATAAAGTGTAGTAGTATAAAGTGTAGTTATATAGTATAAATATAGTTATAGTATAAAGTATAGTTATAGTATAAAAGTATAGTTATATTTATAAAGTATAGTTATAGTATGAAGTGTAGTTATAGTATAAAGTGTAGTTATATTATACAAATATAGCATTTTGGTGAGGTCGATACATGGTTATATCGACCAAAGAAAAAATATTTGACCGAGGACGTAGTCCGAGGTCGATATTTTTTCTATGGTCGATATAACCATGTATTGACCGAAATCAAAATGCTATAATTGTTTTATTATTTTTTCTGAAATTGTTACATTTTGAAATGAGTGTGAAACTAAATGAGCATCGCATTTTAAATTCTGCTTCGTGATGACAGTTACAATCTTATGACTTTGTAACAAGTATAATTCAAAAACAACATATTAAAACAGTATCAATTGATGCACTTTAAGCTTTTATTACATGAACCCGGTGCATGCGTGTTTTTGTAAATTGCATACATGTACATGTACTCCATTACACATGTAGCTCCATGTCTTAAGGACAGTCAATTAAATGTATAGTTTGTTCTCCGTTGAAATAATACACTTCGACGTCAAACATATATTAACAGATTCAGATTGACATTAAGATACATTATCTTATGCTTAGTACTCCATTCCGTAAAATGAAAGTCGTATACATACAGTAGGATTAGCCTAGGCCTAATGTTGTAAGTAGCCTAGGTGTAATTTTAAAAATAAATATCAAACGTATTCACTATTCAATGGCTCCAGACGCTTAATGTATGTTATTTACGATTGTTTCCAACTCTCCTATACCGTGTTTATATTGAAACTTTAAAAGTTTAAACTGTAGACTAGTCATCAGCTGGAAGTCGTCATCATCTTTGTTAGAAACCTAAACAATCAACGTCGTCTGTCACATTTTGTGGTTACGCTTCAAACTAAGGTCATCAAAGCGTTTGTTTCAAAGCGCCAGGAACACTAAGCGTTTTGGTAACGTCGACGATAACGTTATCTAAAAATAACCGTGCAATATACTTTTTCTATAAACTACTTCCGGAAAAATCGTGCAATATAGTTTTTTATATCGGTGATCACGTGGCGTGTTTTTTGACCAATGAGAAGTGACAAAAAATCCAGAAAAATAATAAAGTACTTTATACTATATAACTACACTTTATACTATAATAACTATATTTTATACTATAACTATACTTTATAATATAACTATACTTTATAATATAACTATACTTTATACTATAACTACACTTTATACTATAACTACAGTTTATACTATAATAACTATACTTTATACTATATAACTACACTTTATACTATAACTACACTTTATAATATAGTTACACTTTATACTATAACTACACTTTATACTATAACTATATTTTATACTATAACTATACTTTATACTATAACTACACTTTATACTATAAACTATACTTTATACTATAACTACACTTTAAACTATAACTATACTTTATACTATATAACTATACTTTATACTATAACTATATTTTATACTTTATAAGTATACACTATACTTTATACTATATAACTACACTTTATCTATACTATAACTACACTTTATACTATAACTATACTTTATACTATATAACTATATTTTATACTATAACTATACTTTATACTATAAACTATACTTTTATACTATAACTACACTTTTACTTATACTTTATACTATACTATAACTATACTTTATACTATAACTACACTTTATACAGTATAACTATACTTTATACTATAACCATACTTTTATACTATAACTATACTTTATATACTATAACTACACTTTATACTAAAACTACAGTTTACTATAACTAAATGATTATACTATATAACTATACTTTATTTACTATAAAATTCTAACTATACTAATAATATACAGATGAATAGCATATAACTTCTACACTACACTATATACTATATAACTACACTTTATACTATATACTATATACATTATACAATAGAACTATATTTATAAAGGTATAGCTACACTATTATACTAAAATTTCTATACCTTTATATACATAGCTATAATTACGTAGTTCTTTATACTATAAGGTATACTTTATAAATATAACTATACTTAACCTAATAGACTACTACTACCTTTAATAACAATAACTACACTTTAAAAACAATATATACTACAGTATTATACATATATAAATATACTATAATACTATATAACTAAACGGCTATTACTATACACTAAATATTACTACACTTTATATACATATAACTATACAATACTTAAATACTACATTAACTAGCGACTTTATACTAATAACTACACTTTATACTATATAACTATACACTTTATACTAACTATAACTAATACTTTCTTATACTATAAACTACAGATTTATAACTATGATAACTATGACAGCTTTATAATAAGCTATACTTTTATACTATATAACTAGTACCTATTATAGCTATAACTACTACCTATATATACTACACTTAATACTATACTATAAACTATAACTACACTTATACTATAACTATATTACTACACCTTATACTTTATAATAGATACACTATACTTTATACTATAAGACTATACTTTATACTATATAAACTACACTTAATTATAGCTATAACTATACTTTATACTATAAAACTACACTTTATATTATAACTAATACTTTTATAACTATAACTACACAATAGTTATATACTATATAACTATATTTTCTACTCGATACTAAAACTATATACTATATAACTACACTTTATACTATAACTATACTTTATACTATAACTATACTTATATATAAGACTATTATCACTAATACTTTATACTATAACTACACTTTATACTATATAACTATACTTTATACTATACTATACTATACTAACTATACTTTATAATATAATAACTATACTTTATAATATAAACTATACTTTATACTATAACTACACTTTATACTATAACTACAGTTTTATACTATATAACTATACTTTATACTATATAACTACACTTTATACTATAACTACACTTTATAATATAGTTACACTTTATACTATAACTACACTTTATACTATAACTATATTTTATACTATAACTATACTTTATACTATAACTACACTTTATACTATAACTATACTTTATACTATAACTACACTTTAAACTATAACTATACTTTATACTATATAACTATACTTTATACTATAACTATATTTTATACTTTACAAGTATACACTATACTTTATACTATATAACTACACTTTATACTATAACTACACTTTATACTATAACTATACTTTATACTATATAACTATATTTTATACTATAACTATACTTTATAATATAACTATACTTTATACTATATAACTATACTTTATACTATAACTACACTTTATACTATAACTACAGTTTATACTATAACTATACTTTATACTATAACTATACTTTATACTATAACTACACTTTATACTAAAACTACAGTTTATACTATATAACTATACTTTTTACTATAACTACACTTTATACTATACCTTTATTTTATACTATAACTATACTTTATACTATAACTATACTTTATACTATAACTACACTTTATACTATAACTATATTTTATACTATAACTACAGTTTATACTATATAACTATACTTTATACTATAACTATACTTAATACTATAACTACACTTTATACTATATAACTACACTTTATACTATAACTACAGTTTGATGCTCCCACTCAATGAAATGAGGAGGCACAGATGAAAGCAAAATTAAATTTATTTGTTAAAACTGTCTTCTATAAGAAAGCTGCTATGGTATAAATAGTATTCCTTTAGCTACTAAACCTGGGTGATTGATGTGTCAACATCTGAAATATAATGTAGTATAGTCATATAGTATAAAATATAGTTATAGTATAAAGTGTAGTAGTATAAAGTGTAGTTATATAGTATAAATATAGTTATAGTATAAAGTATAGTTATAGTATAAAGTATAGTTATATTATAAAGTATAGTTATAGTATGAAGTGTAGTTATAGTATAAAGTGTAGTATATATAGTACTTTATACTATATAACTACACTTTATACTATAACTATATTTTATACTATAACTATACTTTATAATATAACTATACTTTATAATATAACTATACTTTATACTATAACTACACTTTATACTATATAACTACACTTTATACTATATAACTATACTTTATACTATAACTATATAACTACACTTTATACTATAACTACACTTTATACTATATAACTACTTTAACTATACTACTTTATACTATAACTACACTTTATACTATAACTATACTTTTATACTATAACTATACTTTATACTATAACTATACTTTATACTATAACTATACTTTATACTATAACTATACTTTATACTATAACTATACTTTATACTATAACTAACTACACTTTATACTATAACTACACTTTATACTATATAACTACACTTTATACTATAACTACACTTTATACTATATAACTACACTTTATACTATATAACTACACTTTATACTATATAACTACACTTTATACTATATAACTACACTTTATACTATATAACTATACTTTATACTATAACTATACTTTATACTATATAACTATACTTTATACTATATAACTATACTTTATACTATATATACTATACTAACTTTATACTATATAACTACACTTTAAACTACTATACTTTATAATATATATTACAACTTTATACTATAACTATATTTTATAATATAACTACACTTTATAATATAACTACACTTTATACTATAACTATACTTTATACTATATAACTACACTTTATACTATAACTATACTTTATACTATATAACTATTCTTTATACTATAACTATATTTTTATACTATAACTATACTTTATACTATATAACTACACTTTATACTATAACTATACTTTATACTATAACTACACTTTATACTATATAACTATACTTTATACTATAACTATATTTATACTATAGCTATACTTTATACTATAACTATACTTTATACTATAACTATACTTTATACTATAACTACACTTTATACTATAACTACACTTTATACTATATAACTATACTTTATACTATATAACTATACTTTATACTATAACTATATTGATACTATAGCTATACTTTATACTATAACTATATTTATACTATAACTATACTTTATACTATAACTATACTTTATACTATAACTAACTAATTTTATACTATAACTACAGTTTATACTATATAACTATACTTTATACTATAACTATACTTTATACTATAACTACACTTTATACTATATAACTACACTTTATACTATAACTATATTTATACTATATAACTACACTTTTTACTATAACTATACACTTTACTAAACTAACTTTATACTATAACTATACTTTATAATATAACTATACTTTATACTATAACTATACTTTATACTATAACTATACTTTATACTATAACTATACTTTATACTATATAACTATACTTTATACTATAACTATATTTATACTATAACTATACTTTATACTATAACTATACTTTATACTATAACTATACTTTATACTATAACTACACTTTATACTATAACTACACTTTATACTATAACTACACTTTATACTATAACTACACTTTATACTATATAACTACACTTTATACTATATAACTACACTTTATACTATAACTATACTTTATACTATAACTACACTTTATACTATAACTACACTTTATACTATATAACTACACTTTATACTATAACTATACTTTATACTATAACTACACTTTATACTATAACTATACTTTATACTATAACTACACTTTATACTATAACTATACTTTATAAATATAACTATACTTTATAATATAACTACACTTTATACTATAACTACACTTTATACTATAACTACACTTTATACTTTATACTATATAACTACACTTTATACTATAACTACACTTTATACTATATATCTACACTTTATACTATAACTACACTTTATACTATATACACAGAGCTAAAAGAATTATCTACTTACCTATCTGAATCATCAATATAAAAATCAGATTTTATTGACATTAACAGTATTTTGATCATAAAAATCAAGCCTTTAGCTGTATTATCAATGAAAACCAATATACATCCATTATCAAACTTAGAATATCAAAATCAGAAATTAAGCTTTATAAACAGCTGACAAGGTAGGCGGTAGGAAGATAGCATCATCTTTATTCACAGGTGCATCGACTGTCCCTAGTATACACAGAGATGTGTTCTGATTACTCAGGGATCCAAACAGCAGCCCTCCACACAAACACCTAATGATTTATTGTTACTTTAAGTTTTCTATTACATACTGATTTATCCTTCAGCGACTCATTTTATGGTTTTTTATGAGCTGAAGTTCCTCAGGTTTCTGCTTTGTCCATTGGCAATTTGAACAGAAAAACTTGTCAGACGCACATAAAACACAAATTTTGTGCAGACCGTACAGGTCAGGTAGGATTCATCCTGCCATTTACATAACACTGAATAGATGTGATGGCAGATAATGCTTTGTCCTGCTGTGTTCAGTATTTCTGCTGAAGATATTACCCCGTCCTGTATACTCAATAAAACTACGATTAATAACAGCCAATATTTGTCACAATGATCAAATTACCAAAGTTTTCCCTTTTAGCTACCAAATGCTATAAAGAATACAGTTGATATTTTAATTGTAACAATCAGAAATAAATGAAAGTAAAAATACTTGTCCCTTGCATCCCTATGACATTGTAGTATGTATGGACAAGGCAGACCAGACAGGAAATGCTTGCAACAGATCTAGACCCGACAACCCACTCCACCACTACAACCAATTAGAAATAAGATGGCCGTTGGCTATTGGTCAAACATCAGACAGCCTAACAAATAAACCAATACATACAACATGCAGCATGGTTAATTATCCTAATTACCAACGCTAGGATACCTAAATCACACACCCAATATTGCATGTGGTGTTCATAGATGGATCGAGTTATAACTAACACATGATATGAAATACAAGTCGTTAATGTAAAATTTAATAAAGACTGCCCTTTGTCCATTGTTACATAACATAATGGTTGTGCTTCCCTTTTCAACACTTTGTGTCGCAGACTCCCATTTACCTGTATATAATGTAGTGTCTGAATTAAAGATATACTCAGGCTGCATTATAAACATAATATGATGTCATTTAACTTTTCTTACATCCATGTTCTGCATTTCATAATCTCAGATAACATTCATATGGTAATTATTTTCATTGGGTTCTTTCATAAAATGTCAGTAATAGCCTTCATTACATGTACAATATTGAAGACAGGGATATGAAGTGATGTCTATCTCCTGTGAGATGATGTGACTGATGAGTTTAGGTATAACACTTAGCCTTTGAAGTCTGTCTGGCAATGATAATAGTGGCTATAGTCAGTTGCATGGTCAGCAGTAGTTCTCCACTTTTCTTAGCTTTCAGAACCTGACCCACTATAAGATGATGGTAACAGTTTATATAATGTAAAATAGGATCAAATCAAATTTGGACTTTATGGAAATAGTTTCCATGTAAGTGTAAGTCAAGTGAAAAATTCCAAGGACTGTATATACATCAGCATGTCATTAAACAAATAAAAAAATAACAACAATATTCTTATTTTCTATAAACATCAGCATGTCATTAAACTAAAATAAAACAACAACAATATTTAAATTTTCTATCTTCTTAAGAGACATACTTAAGAAGCTGGAGTCTCCTCGTGTAATAGGATTATCCTGACTTATGATACAAGAAAACAAAAACATGTACAGGAAAAAAAACCACCATTTATCATACACATGTTTTTTAATTAATAAAGCTGAACCATTCAGACACAGAAAGAGAGAAAAAGCGGTAGAATGTTTGACACATTAACAACTAGGCCACAATCACTCACAAATAGAAAGTATTAGAATGTCATATACATTTGATTTCACATCTATATGGACCATAGAACAAAATTAAAAATAGATTTCTGGAAATTCCCTTTTGGGCAGAATATTCTGTAAAGAAGTAAATGTTTCGGAGTCTGCTGGTTTGGTATTTAGATTAGATCAGTTTTAAAAGTTTAATGTGTGTCTTGGACAATACATGTAGATGTAAAAAGTACATTTAAAAAAAAAAAAATAATAATTATTTCAAGTTTCTATTGTCTGAGGGAGATAATCATGAGTCAGAGTGTAATCTTTTTTTTTTAATTTTGGTCATTTTTTGGTGCAGATTGCAGTTCCCATTTAAAAGTTCCAAGATGGCAAATTTTTAAAATTTTCAATTCACAAGTGTATGAGATAACCTTCTTAGGAATCAGTATCAAAGGCTTAAAAACTCTGGATAGTGTTTACCCTGGATAGTGGCAAACATTGACATTATCATCTATGGAACACCATTTAGTGCTGTGTAGCCCCTTACAGAACTGTACCGAATCTAGTCTCACATGCACTTCAACACAGTATCAATAAGTCAGGCAGCAATATCATTTGACAGATTATAAAAAAACGTGCAGACAAATAAACTAAATTATGCATTTATTAATGCAGCATTTATAAAAAGCTACCAACAAAGCAAGGAAATGACTTGTCAATCAAGCAGTAAGTGCTACTGCAAATTATCAATTACGTTTGACAAACAGTCATCTAATAATTTGTTTGGTCCAACAAAGATGTCGTGTTTCATACATCTTGTTTATGTTATGTCTTTCTTTAAACACAACCAGGAGCATGGGCAAGACAGAGGTATTATCCAACATATAATATACTCAAAGTGTGCGAGTCAGCCGTCCAGTTTTCACATGAACCAAAACAATCATACACAATTTGAGTGTATAAGCCTGCCATTTCCTTTTTTCCAATTAAGTCTCATATCTTCATACGTCTATTCATCAAAGAAATATATCATTCTTCCACAACTTACATACTGGTGTGCCACCATAAACCACAGAACAAATGTCTTTTTGAAAAAATGGATCAGTTACCAGTTTTCTTGATGAACGTGTCACGAAACTGATCTACAGTACTTAGCTACCAGGAGACATTAAATAGGGGAACCAGTACAGTCTGAGTCTACACAACTATGACAATAAAATGTAAAGGAAAAACTTCCTACAAAAGTATGTTTACACAAATCACTAAAAAGACATTTATGTAATTTCAATTGTCCTCTATCTTTCAGAATTTATTTAGAAAATTTTGCAGCTCTATACAACAATTATACCTAGATGATTTCAGTACAATTTCTTATTTTGGTGACATTTACATTAATTCCAAGGAAAAATGTAACAGCCCAATGTCGCCAATTTGAAATTTGAATACGCAGTTGTCATTCTTTCATCATAAGTACATTAAATAAATCTTGATAAGAAAACATTGTCCTTGCTAAAATATGAGGTAATTCAAATTGTCACACCACTAATGCACAATGTCAAACTTCTAGTGTCTTTAACTAATGTTGTAACATGCAACGATAAATAATATTTTGATTTATCTTACTTGCAATTATACTAAAAGAAGGGATTGCATTCTATCAAAATATTGCACGAGACTTGACATGGACAATCTCCTAAATTTATCAAAAAAATTTATTTGTTAATGTACCCACTTTACATGTACAGAGACAGAGGAAATAAAATTTTGAAATTCTTTAGTATACTGTATAAGGGGGGACAACTTCAACAACTGTATGTCCTTGTAAGTCTCTTTTCAACTCCTAAATTAAAGATGCTCCACAGCTGACAAATGGTATTTTTTTCTCTATCAAAAACAGAAGCAGATGATTTAGCAATTTTCTTCAGTCACAAAAGTTAACCTACTTTACACCATTACCACCATTGAAAAGTTTGAGCTTCTAATTTTATTCAAAATAAAAATATTAAAAATAATTATTTGCATCCAAAAAAATTCCGTGGCACTATGTCCTATATGGAATGACATGCTGATTGTGTATGCACCAAGAACAAAGTAGATTATTTTGTATTGTTGGTTTTTTTGTGTTCATTAGATATATTTATACACGATCAATTATTGTTCAAATGATGATTATCGTTATGCTCTGTGATGGAGCATCTAATTCTTTAAGCAAAACATCAACTAGTTAATGTAGCCACTTAAAGTGTACACAGACAGAGGAAATAACATTTTCATAATCTTTGGTATAATACCGTATTAAGTAGAGACAACTTCAACATTCAACAAAACCTTACTTGACATACATTCAATCTAGAATACAAAATACTTTGGCAACAGATGACAAAGCTACATTGATAACTTTAGCAAATAAGAATAAATTTGAATTGCACTTCTGTTTCTACACTCGACCTCCGACCTCCACATACATGTATTTAGGTTTGATTAAGGTTAGAGGTGAATATAGAATAAGTTTGTTCTTTGCTATAAAAATGGTTTCGAAAATGATGAGAAGACAATTAATTTCATTTTCATAAGTTAACTAGTGATTACCATTACCAAAATGCCTAAAATGCTATAAATAGCAAAAGCAGTCACAAATATAGCAACATTATTGGTCAGTAATTTTCTCTCGGAAATATCTATCAACGTAATTGTCTTGTATGTATCATATATATAAACGCAATGAAGTGAGACCAGACTTCTATCCTCAGCAACCAGTAAACTACTCTGTGTCCCACAACTCTATTTGCCCTCTTCACATAACCTCTAGTCAGAGCATTTGTAACTCTTCAGCCTGGGAGAGACTTCTACCACTTCCATCTATGAGCTGGAAGATCTCAGAATACACTCCTACAAGATGAGCCAAATTAGAGTTGGCCTTTCACTATAACGTTCTCCTGTTGCAAAACCGTAGACCTTGTCAACTTTTGTTTGAAGCAGGAGGATTACCAGAGACTGGTAAATACATACTCCAAATTATGTTATAGAATATACTATTGATGTCTCCTTACAACACAAGTTTTACAGCACAGAGATGATCTTCAAATATCTTCTTGAAGTAACATTGTAGGACATCTATTTCTATCTGTAACATCCTCTATTGAAGTCAGTTTGAGCTGTATATAAAGTGTCCACTGAAATAAATCCTACTACAATATACAAATTCCACCTACCTTTCGCTGTGGGTCTTGCTTTCTGTATCTTCGTCATTCATCACCATCATAACTAGGATCTTCCCACTTTCTGCAATGTCATTTATGTTGGCCCCGGTGACCAGGGGGAATGCTGGGAAACGTTCGGAATTAATCCATTCCTGTAGACTGGACATTGTCACTATACCTTCAGGAGCTACAGAAAATAGTGGATTTATCATTTTCTGGTGGTTGAGAGCTGGATAACACATTCATCAGTAGTGTAATTTAAATTCAACATGTTTGTGTCAAAAATTGATCTAATTAGATGCAATGCACAAACAAGAGATCCCAGAGGGATCTTGGCGCCCACCAAAGAATGATCTATGTCTGACAATGGAAAGAGGGATCTTTTCCCTGCTTTTCAAACTTTTTCAAACACACTACATATAAAATTTGAGACAGATCGCTATAGTACTTTCTAAGAAAAGTGGTAACAAACTTCAACAATGAAATCTAAGATGGCGGCCCGTTGGCCATCTTGTTTACCAATCAGTCCTGAAAGGCATTATGCATCAGTCCTAAAAGGTACTATGCACAACTAGGGTACAAGGGGAACCTATGCATGGAATTTGAGAAAGATCCCTTCAGTACTTTTTGAGAAATAGCGGTAACAAACTTTAACTATCAAAATCCAAGATGGCCGCCTGTCGGCCATCTTGTTGCCCGATCCGTCCCAAAATGCAATATGCACAACTAGGGTCCTAGTAGAACCTGTATATGAAATTTGAGAAAGATCCCTTCAGCACGTTTTGAGAAATAGTGGTAACAAACTTTAACTATCAAAATCCAAGATGGCCGCCTGTCGGCCATCTTGTTGACCGATCGGTCCCAAAATGCAATATGCACAACTAGGGTCCTAGGGGAACCTACATATGAAATTTGAGAAAGATCCCTTCAGTACTTTCTGAGAAATAGCGGTAACAAGAATTGTTAACGGACGGACGGACGGACGGACGGACGGACGGAAGGACGGAAGGACGGACGGACCACGGACCACGGACGAAAGGCGATTTGAATAGCCCACCATCTGATGATGGTGGGCTAAAAATGCAAAGCAGATTTTTTTCGCAGCTAATAGACTTCGCGATTTTCATTTCAAAAAAAGTTCACAAAGATTAACATTCACATATTTAGAAATTGACTGGAAATTCCTATCAGTATCAGTGATGTAGATGCTTATTCGCAGAGATAGTTTTTTGTGAATGTACTTGGACCGCGAAAGTCGATCACACACAAAAGGAGTTGGTCTACAGTAAAAGATTATTAACTCAAAAGTTGATGCTGTCCCTTTCTGCAACTGCTGCTGAAGGCAGGACAAAGACTATAAAATTTTCTCCAACTTACCCTTATATTCCACCATCTCTTGATCTTTAAATGCAAGTACTGTCGGGATTGTAGTGGGCTTTACACCCTAAAAAGTAGCAACAAAAAGAACATTCTAATATACATAATACTCATTAAGTCTCTCCTATTCTATCTATGATATCTTTAAATTCACAAAGTCATTGCTTAAATGTGTCAAAATAGAAAAATCACTAGACATACATGGAATATGTATTTACACTTTGAGAGGTAGTGAATATATCTAGTTTAACTACCATTTTACTTGTATTCTCTTTATTAAATATATATTTTAAACTTGGATGGTCATGAGACCTCTATAACAAGAGGCCCATGGGCCTTAACGGTCACCTGAGTTAGAATATATAATGAAACAAATAATAAACAAATTAAAGACATATAAACACTATATGCTGGGCCTTGAAGTTGGTCAGTGATTTATAAATTTGACTCTTTAGACTATGAAGAGTATTTGCTTCCATCAAACATGTGAACTTAGAGGTATTTTTTGAAATTTTAATCATTTTGACCCTTTTTGGTCCTGCCCCTCTGGTCCCCCAAGGGGTCATCGAGGACAGATATGAATGTTAAAATGCTATATCTTCGGCTAATAATTCTTATCAAGTTTGACTTATTTCCTACAAAGATTGGGCAAATAATGTTCACAAATATGTTTTTCCTATATAAACTAAAGTAAACTTGACCCCTCCCCAGGGGGTAACGTGAGACCCAAAGCTCATATAATTCACAATTTTTATAAAACACCTTAAGACCTTTCCATCTATAATTATTTGATTCTACTATATCCAGAATTTTAGAAGATTTTTGAAGTTTTAGCCTATTTGACCCCTTTTTTTGCCCCGCCCTCTGCCCCCAGGGGGTCGGCCAGGACCAATATGGATATGATATTAAAATGCTATCTCAGGCTAATAATTCTAACCAAGTTTGACTCATTTCCTATGAAAATTGAGCAAAAAATGCTCATTAATGTGTTTTTCCTATATAAACTATAGTAAACTTGACCCCCTCCCCAAGGGGAAACAGGACACCCCAGGGTCATGTAATTAACAATTTTTATAAACAAACTTTAAGACCTTTTCATCTATAAAGTGTATTTGATTATACCATTTCCAGAATTTTAAAAGAATATTTTTGAAGTTTTAGCCTATTTGACCTTTTTTGGCCCGGCCCCTCTGCCCCCAGGGAGTCGGTCTGGACCAATATGGATATGATATTAAAATGCTATCTCAGGCTAATAATTCTAACCAAGTTTGACTCGTTTCCAATGAAAATTGAGCAACAAATGCTCATTAATGTGTTTTCCCTATATAAACTATAGTAAACTTGACCCCCTCCCCAGGGGGAAACGTGAGACCCCAGGGTCATATAATTCACAATTTTTGTAAAGGACCTTAAGACCTTTCCATTTATGAAAAGTATTTGTTTCTACCATTTCCAGAATTTCAGAAGAAGATTTTTGAAGTTTTAGCCTATTTGACCCTTTTTTAGCCCCGCCCCTCTGCCCCCAGGGGATCCGCCAGGACCAATAAGGATATGATATTAAAATGCTATCTCAGACTAATAATTCTAACCAAGTTTGACTCGTTTCCAATGAAAATTGAGCAAAAAATACTCATAAATGTGTTTTCCCTATATAAACTATAGTAAACTTGACCCCCTCCCCAGGGGGAAACGTGAGACCCCAGGGTCATATAATTCACAATTTTTGTAAAGGACCTTAAGACCTTTCTATTTATGAAAAGTATTTGATTCTACCATTTCCAGAATTTCAGAAGAAGATTTTTGAAGTTTTAGCCTATTTGACCCCTTTTGACCCCACCCCTAAAGCCCCTGGGGGTCAGTCATAGAAAATTTGTTAATAGGATTAAATGACCATCTCATACTGATAATTCTGACAACATTTGACTCATTTCCTATTACAAATGACCAAATAATAAGCAAAAATGTGTTTTCCCAATATAAACTATAGTAAACTTAACCCCCTCCCCAGGGGGAAACTAGAGACCCCAGGGTCATATAATTCACAATTTTTGTAAAGGACCTTAAGACCTTTTTATCTATGAAGAGTATTTGATTCTACCACATCTGTGAGTAGAGAAGAAGATTTTTGAAATTTTACTCAATTTTACCCCTTTTGGCCCCTCCCACAGCCCCCTGGGGGGTGGAGACCATATAATTCACAATTTTGATTGGCCTTATGCCTTAGAAGGTTTGTGCAAAATTTCATTGAAATTGCTTCAGCAGTTTTGGAGAAGAAGACGAAAATGTAAATTGTTTACGGACATACGACTGACGACGCACGATGACGGACAAAAGGTGATTAGAATAGGTCACTTGAGACTTCGTCTCAGGTGACCTAAAAAGGATGGACCAGCAATGACTATTTGTTGGTAAATCATTGTTTAAAATTGGATCTATCATTTTAAAACTAACTTTACTACAAACCCCTTTATTTTCATGCTATGATATGTTGTGTCTTCGTTATTTCCAACAAATACATAAATTCCTGATCAAGGGTTCATACTCACAATGATGCGTTCATGTAATGTTCTGAACAATTACTTAAAAAAAAATTGAATTCAATTTAGAGCTCTCTTCAAAATAACGCCAAAATTTGAATCTCGCGAAAATAAATTGGCTTACAGTGCTGCTACACTTACACTGGGTAGGACAGAAGAACTACCAGCATAGAAGTACGACTGGATCAACATCTGTTCTGCTACATTACTGTACTTGCTCTGTCAAAATTAAAATCAGAAAATATTGTAGAATTCAGGAAGTGTTGTTTTCATTGCATAAACATGTTATTTCAACTTTAATATGTCATATATGTTGAAACTGTGCCCTCACTGTTTATTATATTATTGTTTGGTCAATCAGGTTTATATTTCTCTATTGCGGTCTTACTCACAAACATGTCATCCACAGGATCCTGTTTATTATATTATTGTTTGGTCAATCAGGTTTATATTTCTCTATTGCAGTCTTACTCACAAACATGTCATCCACAGGATCCTGTTTATTATATTATTGTTTGGTCAATCAGGTTTATATTTCTCTATTGCAGTCTTACTCACAAACATGTCATCCACAGGATCCTGTTTATTATATTATTGTTTGGTCAATCAGGTTTATATTTCTCTATTGCGGTCTTACTCACAAACATGTCATCCACAGGATCCTGTTTATTATATTATTGTTTGGTCAATCAGGTTTATATTTCTCATGGTCTTATCACAAACATGTCATCCAGAGGTTGTCATCAGGTTTATATTTCTCTATTGCAGTCTTACTCACAAACATGTCATCCACAGGATCCTGTTTATTATATTATTGTTTGGTAGGTCAATCAGGTTTATATTTCTCTATTGCGGTCTTACTCACAAACATGTCATCCACAGGATCCTGTTTATTATATATATTTATTTTTTGTCAATCAGGTTTATATTTCTCTCTTTGCGTCTTACTCACAAACATGTCATCCATCCCAGGATCCTGTTTATTATATTATTGTTTTGGTCAATCAGGTTTATATTTCTCTATTGCGGTCTTACTCACAAACATGTCATCCACAGGATCCTGTTTATTATATTATTGTTTGGTCAATCAGGTTTATATTTCTCTATTGCGGTCTTACTCACAAACATGTCATCCACAGGATCCTGTTTATTATATTATTGTTTGGTCAATCAGGTTTATATTTCTCTATTGCAGTCTTACTCACAAACATGTCATCCACAGGATCCTGTTTATTATATTATTGTTTGGTCAATCAGGTTTATATTTCTCTATTGCGGTCTTACTCACAAACATGTCATCCACAGGGTCCTGTTTATTATATTATTGTTTGGTCAATCAGGTTTATATTTCTCTATTGCAGTCTTACTCACAAACATGTCATCCACAGGGTCCTGTTTACCCAGAAAAAGGAAGAATGCAGAATCTTTATGCTGCCGCTTAGCTTCATCAAACTTGCCTTTGCTGGCAAGATTTCGAACTGCAGGTCTGCCAAAAAAAATGGATGTTAAATGTCATGATTGAGAAAGTAATTGTAAATCCTCGCAAAAAGTGCATAACTTTGTCATTGTATGTTGTTTCCTAACACATGAAAGACGAGAATCA
Organism: Argopecten irradians; assembly: GCF_041381155.1. Classification (NCBI taxonomy): domain Eukaryota; kingdom Metazoa; phylum Mollusca; class Bivalvia; order Pectinida; family Pectinidae; genus Argopecten; species Argopecten irradians. Next base: position 47,786,389 of record NC_091135.1, on the reverse strand, counting down.
AAGACCTGCACAAAACACTTTAAAGAAAACATTCATTTTATTTTTTCATGGTTGTGTTTTAATCAAAATAAACAAAATTGTTTAATTACAAGCAGTATTTAAATTTCCAGACTAAAGAAGACTACTGTACCCTTTGGCTCGATTCACAAATTCCAGGATGTCCTCTTTAGACCGGTCCCCTTTATGAGTATAGATATTTTCTCCATTGAAACTGCAAGAGATCATACTCAGAAGTAACTACTTTACAGGACTATATGCACTACTAGGCATTTATGGCTTCAAATTACAATATTCCATGTAGGAAACAGAATTTATTTTTATATAACATATGGATACATATGATGACACAGTACATGCACCAAAATTTGCGTTTGACATTACACTTTTATGTGATAATGCCATCGAAATGGGGGTTCTGCCATTTTACCCAAAATTCATAACAAAATGTGCGATTTTGGACTGTTTTCATTGAAAATAAATATGAGCGCATGCATGAATTTTTCGCAGAATGTGTTGACTACCATAACACACTTTTTGACAAAATTTTATGATGGCACATGCATGCGCTTATACTTTCCATGAAGCATTTATGCTGAAAAAGGTTGGCAAAATAATAAAAAATGGCGGGAAATTGGAATTTGGCTATTTTTTTGTGACGTCATATCGTCAAAAAAATGTTTTAAATGTCCAAAGGAGTATATTTTCACAACCCTTCAGATTTTTTTATTTCATTCTAAAATTATTTTATCTATGTATGAATAACTAAATTTCAGTGAATTTCAGAGCTAAAAAGGCCCAATAGTGCATATAGTTGTTTTTACTACAATGCAAATAATTAGAATTTTTTTTCTACAATGAAAATAATTAAAAATAACAATGCATTGGTAATTAGATTAATTTGAGTATGGACTTTCTTAAGAAAGTTCTATTTAGCCAAAAGAGTCAAGTACCGTAAAACGTTACCTCGAGGTGCAACTTTTATCTCTCCATGTCTCATTGCAAACAATCACCACAGTTCAACATACCTTTTTAATGATTTCAGACAAAAATCATTGATTTATCTACATCACTACCAATGGAACTAATCTAGAACCAATCAAACTTCCTTCACTAAAACCTTTTATTTAACACGGTGAAGACCAAGATAGGCCATGCCTGATGTCTAATCCTATTGACACTTAACATCTTTTTGTTAATGAAGTAATTTGGAAATTGAAAAAAAAATCCGTCTGGCCAAAAAACACTAAAACGAATTAAAAAGGCCCTGAGTTGAACAAGTTTCAGTGACTGTATATAAAGTTTCATGTATACTTACAATTTTATTGTTGGAAAACCTTTAACACCAAACTCTGAAGCAACACTTGAGAACCTGGTACAATCTAACTTTCCAACCTTGACTGGTGTATTCCTGAGAGAAATAGAGACTTGGTGGAAGGTTGGCTCCAGCTTCTTACAATGGCCGCACCAAGGGGCATAAAACTATGAACAAAAAGAAAAGATTGAATGTATATAATCAAAGATCATTATTATTGTACCTGTGATCAAGAAGAAATAACACAACACACTTTTGCTTCAACTCCAGTATTTATACTCCACAACACATAAATATATATATCAAGTTAATGTTACAAGGATACCAATTAGTAAATTAATTTTAACTTACCTCTACAAGCCAGGGTGACTCTTTATAGACTTCTAGAAATCTGCAATGGAAAGAACACAGTTTATCAAACTAAAGGCAATACAAAATCATGCTCAGATATGAAGTTATTTATGACAATTTGACCAAATTGGTTCATTTTGATCCTATCCTCAGGCCCTTGGGGAATCAGTCCCCCCATTTGTACAATGTGGAATATACAACCCCTAACAATGCAGCATATGAAATTTGGGTGATACCCATTCACAATTTTCAGAGAAGAAAACACTAACCAAAATAGCCAACATAGACCAATTTAGCTATGCCCCTCAGGTCACAGGATAAATTCTAATCCATACAAATGTTGCCTATGAAATGTAAACCTTATCCATCCAATGCTTAAGAAAAAGCATTTCTTTTACAAATTAACAATTAACAATTAGAACATGGATGATGCTGCTTCCAGTCAGTAAAGGTTAGTGTTTCCCACAAGAAAAAAAAGGGCATGGTGCTGGGTTTCGAAAAGGGCACTTTGACCGCGATAAATAACCATCAGAGGGGCACAAAGGTTATATCGACGACTTCCAATACAAGGGAAAATCTTTAAAACTGTCTTGTTGTTTATGTAATTCTGATTCAACTTAATATCATTTAAATGCTTTAAACTCTCTGAGTTGCTAAGTAATATCAGGACATCTATTTAATTATTCTGAGTGTACAAAATGATTTTTGGAAATTGTTATCTGCTGATCCTATGATCATGACTATAATTGATTCACAAGAAAGATCTAAATTTCATTTATATTAATTAAAAGAATAGGAAAAATGCAAAATGTATTCCTTTATTTCAATCCAATTACCTTTATTTTAATATATATCTTTTTTGAAATATTGAAAATACTGTATTGAATTGAATAAGATAACATATTTCATAATAATGGATAATTAATTAAAAAAATGTTCTAAATTTACAAGCACTAAATTAAGAAAATACAGATAATTAGAGTAGTATTCAAAATATTTTAATTTAATCTGATAGAGAAAAAAATGATTTCTTTTTAATTTGATTTATTTTGATTAATTTGCTATTAATAGTTTTATTATTGTTAATATATCTTTTCTAAAATAAATTCACATCGAAATTTTAAAAAAATAATACCGTTTTCATTTTTTAAAACGTGAATATTTGTAAAAATCCTGAAATTCAATACCTCCGAATAATTTACAGTTGTCAGCAGTATTTGTTTTTGAAATAATGCTTACTATCTGTAGTCATAAAACTTTTTGAAAGGCCAGCTGATTGTTTTCTAGGCTGCCGATCGGCTGCTCAGACTTCAGCTTACGTAATACACAGACCTGAAAGTGACACCACAAGCCAAAGTGGAAATAGCCCAAGGCTGCTAATTAGGGCCACTGGGGTGTTGGTCAGGAGGTCAGGGAGTGGTCACACCTCTTTTGTTTACTTAACTATCAAGCCACTGCCTGGTATTTTGGTAGTGTAGTAAAAGTGTACTGGGGACAAACGGGGCAAGGCGTTAGGTTATAGGGGCATGGCGTCAGGTAAAAAGGGCACGGCGCGGCGCCATGCTAATCACGGCTGTGGGAAACACTAAAGGTATGTATATTTAAATTGTTGTCTGTTGGTTATGCATGTTTTAATGATTTTTTTTTTTAGAATCGATAAAGTATGCTTCATGTTTATGTTTGATGTTGAGTCGTTTTTCATTCTCTACCAGGTTATCAATCTTCTTCATCATGTTAAGCCAAATAAGGTTATGTTGACTTATGTTCTTCCTAAGTTGTTTTGCCCTAAATCTGATTTTTAAGGAGAAACATTAAAATTATTTTATTATCTTTTCTATATAATTCTATTACATTTCAAGATAGTGACTGCAACTCTAAAATTATAAGCCCTAATAAAAAACTTACAGGTATTAGATAGGGCTGGGTATTGGAATGTCTAAAGCGACACAATTTGTCATCTGTGTTAATTCATTTCTGTCAATTCCTATTCTTAGTTATGAAAAGCCATTTCTAATGCATCTAGGTGACGCAGATGCTTCAAACACTTCCTTTTGATTGAAATGCTCTTACTTGAATGATGTTTTAGAATAAATTTTGTTTGGAATTTCCTATTTCTATTAAGAAAACAGTAGATTGAGTTGTTAAAAATATAAAGCGATATACAGCATGTTTGCGTATCAATATTCGATATGCTGCTGAAAACCGATACAATTTGTATTGTACATAGTAATATCAAGAACTGCAGTGTGGTGTATAATTCCTCATGAAGTTATATTTCGAATCCACCTAGCTATTTACGATTTCGGTAATTATAAGAAGTGATGTCATATTTGACTTTAGTATACTCATGCACAATTTGTCCTTGTGCACACATAACCATCACAGTGTTTTAATTATTAGATGATCTTAATTACAGGCAGAATAATGTTGTTTTAGCTTCCCTTCCTCGGTTTAAAAACAAATTATAAGGTGAAATAACTCCGGGCAAACAGGGTTCATAGGATCCCTGTTTTTGTTCATTACTAGCAAATTTGTGTAGAACATCGATATCTCAGGTGTTCGCAATATCAACAAATAAACATGGATGTAAAGAAAGCGTTAACTTTTTCATCTATATCGATCTGTTGATTAATTTTTGTAAAGAATTTTAGCACAATAGTTGTTTAACCTATGAGCAAATGCGTATCGAATTTTGGTACCAATCCTTTGGAACTGGGTGAGTGTCACATGCAGTGGGCCTAGTTTGATTGAAGACTGATTGATTGCCCGAGGGCAACGTACAGCTGATCTCGAAGCGGGTATCTGTACTATGCCTACCTTTCATCAAGTTCTAGAACGTGGCCGGACACATCGCACACCAAACCTGCAAGAAATGTCAAGAATTAAACAAAAATACGCAACCATATATATGAATTAATGGAAATCGAAGTTGTCACAATGTGTGAAGCTCCTACCAAACACAATAGCTGTCAAAATCGTTTTCTGCATGGAGAGCGCCATCTTTCAAACAATGATAGTCCTGCAGTATAATTGTATCTAAATGTAAAAACGGTAGCAGGTGACGGAACTAAACGGAAAAAATACGAAGTCAATACTTGCTTTGCCTAGTTCTTTTTAGAGAGACATTTAAAAAAATCTTTTTCTTTTCAGAGAGAATAAATAATGTCTTTATTATAAACAATACTGTAAAGATATATCTTATGACAAACGACTTTTGATTTTTAACTTAATGTAGTGTACACGCAGTGTTTTATTTCTTCTTTTTCTTCGATGACGATGATTATATTGTGTGGATTGGCCGGGGCGTGATTGTGAAGAAAGAAGAGTGTAGTTATTTAGAGTGATTGTAAAGGTGCAGGTTATTATTATTATTTTTTAGTTTGTAGTTTATTTGAAGGTGCAGGCTTATTTTATTATTTTTTTTAGTTTATAGTTAATAGTAATTTTATATGTACATATTTAATTAAGCAAAAAAAGTGGATATATATCTATAATTTTATCTAGTCTATCCCGTGAGTAAATTAATTTAAGACTGATTGAGTGTACATGAACTGTACGCATAAAGATAAACACGGGTTACCTTACTTGGCGCTAGATGTCGCGAGTGTTTTGTGGTCACATGACCGGAAATATATATATCTCCTAGCAACGCCAATTAGTTTAGCAACTCACATGGTGAATATTGCCGAACTTTTCAAGGAGGGAGATTTAAACACTGTTTTCTTACTATCATTTCGAAAATGAGACGAGTAAAGCCAACACCATTTCTTCATAGGAGAACCACACATCCAGGTAAGTAATAAAATCATTAATATTGAATAAATTCGTGGTTTGAACCATATTTTTTAAATAATTTCCCTCAGATATTATTGGTCAGACGTATTTACTATCTCATGATCTCTTAAAACATTACTGTTCAGTACAGTATTTGTTAAAAACTTTACACAAATTGAAATTTTGAGCAATTTGCATAAAATATATGTGGAACATATCTTTAGGACTTATTTTTTCAACAACTTTTAGGCCTATCTCAATCTCTGCTTGTAGTGGAATGAAATGCTGAAGCTGTACTGAAAGAAATATTTCAATGACTGATTATTTCAAGCTGTTTTCAAACAGGGGCAATAACAGCAGACATTTTCGTTATTTAATACAAGACAATAACAAATTAATTCAACATTTTGATGTATATATACTCATAACAAATAAAACAAATAGGATTTATGACTTGCATGATGTACATTATACAGAAATCCTTGCTCCCTAAACTATGTTAGAGTGGGTATAACTCTTCATCCTCTTCCTTACAAGCTTGAGAACATTCCTGTGATACTATGTGAGGAACATTTATCTATTAATAGATTCAATACAAAATGTTATATATAAGAACCGGCGATTGCAGTGACAGTGGCTAGTGCATTAAGTGATTGTGATTTGTATCTATGTTATTATCATAGGTGTTAGACACCTGAAGAATTCAAGTTACGAAGATGATAAAAGAATAGATTTGGAGATCGAAGTTCTCAAACAGCGTATTGATAGCAATATCGTAAGTACAAATTCATAACCATAAAGTTTCATACAATACACAAAAATAAATGAATGAAAAGAAAGAAGAAAAGAAAGAAAAAAAGAAAGAAAGAAAGAAGAAAAATGTATAATTGATTAATAATCTTCAAAATATTATTATTCATTGTATGTGCAAATTTGTTTCTCAATGTTTCTAACTACATATGTACATGTATTTAACTAATTTACATATATTGGATTTCAAAAGCATGTGTGATAGCATGACAAATGATCAAAATGAAATGGAATTCAGAAGGCATGACAATGTAAAATGTTTTATTTCAACACAGAAACGTCACTTGGATATTAGATCAGAAATCAGACAGGAAGTTGATAACCTCAGACAAGAGAACATGGATATGGCAGCAATGCTCCACCGTACTGATGAGACGTTCTACTTACACCAGGATTGCTTTGAGGAAGTCAACAGGCTCAGATCAATGAATGTACGACTGAAAGAAATGCTGTGTCTACAGGAAGCCAGATCAATAGAAACATTCGGCCCTTCGAAATCACGAAAGTCTTACCCTACGAATACCTATCGAAGCTCTTGCTTCAAGTCTCCAGCAACTTCATACAATACAAAACATGAGACACGCACAGATGCACTAACTTCTCCAATTTCTTCCCAAAGCAAGATTCAAGATGCACACGAGAATATATCTGCCCACTCCAGAACATTGTTTAACAGAATTGATAAACTGGAAGCAGAAATGAAGAATTTTCTTATCGAAACAAGTTTACACCCAAAAGAGAAAGACGTCTGTCAACGGAAGCATGTGTCATACGCTGATATACATAGTGGGATAGAAAGGATAACAAATGACATGCGAAACCTGTCAATGAATGACAATCCTACGTCTGTTCCAAAACAAAACACTACATCTTCAGTCAAAGTACACGGAAGTCCAGGAACAAAAGTCATTCTATGCAAACCTTATGTAAAACAACAAGAATTCGAGTGGTGCAAACTTGGTAATAGATCAAACGATCGAGATATACATTGCGACAGAAATTATGTCGATATGAATTACCGCAGTCCAAAGCCTGATAGTGAGTCGTCAGATGACAGAGATGTCAATATGAATTCATCAAGGTCAGATAACACAAACATTTCATACAACATGAATGGGATCACTAAAAGCCCTACTAGATTAGAAGATGAAAACGTCATCCTCAAAAATGTGGATATCAACATGAACTCACAAAGATCAAACGATGGCCTTTTTCTACCGCAGGATATCGAATCCGAGTTTATGCTTGTCAAGCTGCAACCAAGAACATCTCGGTCCGGGACAATAATTGGATATGCGACGAGCGACAACTGCCAAGAATCTTTCACAAACAACAATAAAGCAATATTTACTGAAGTCCCACACTGTGAGCCGGCACAGCCAGTGCATCAGGAAGTAGTATCCGATCTAGTTCCCAGTTACATGAATGGACCAATATGCATTGAAGACTTAGAGATTCGAGGTAAGTTGAGTAGATGTAATCTTGCTCTTTTATGTTATTCTATATAATTATTTTACCCATGGATACAATTTCAAGCCTTTTAACATTTAAGAAAATCAATGATAGGATGGATACATGTTTGCATATTTTGCATGTATTTATTGTTTATAACATGTTATCCGTTTCATACCAGATCCTTGATATCTGTGACCCCCACGTCCCAACAGAAGTAGTTCAAACAATAAGCATTCACATGGTGTATTTAATTTTCTAGAAATTCAATGTACATAAACAGTTTCATTTGAAAAAATTCAAAAGTTTTCCCCCGAAAAAATATGACTTTGAAATACGTAATGGGAAGAGAATGGTGATAATTACATTTGTTCTGTAATCTATATCCTTGCAGATATCTTTAAGAGTGCCCCAAATAGTTCAGAAAGCGAATGCTCTTCGTCTTCATCCGAAAGGACGCTGAAGTTCCCTATACCTTTCACAGTGGTATCAAGTAACCCCGTCAGACCAAGAGATGTGCCACGGTTAGACCTGAGTGATCTGGTATCTGAATCCGACATCAACGTCGTTAGAATATCACAGGAAACGGTCGAAGATCTCATGAATGATTCTGATGGAAAGTCCAGTGTTTCTTATATTGATATTAATGGAGATGAGGAATATCTGGAAAACGAGAACATGTCTTCCCAAGGTTATAATATACTCGGAGAGTTGTGTTCCGATATCAGGGAGGATAATTACACTTTCTATGAAAATGCAATGCAATCCAACAAGAAAATGAATTTAAGTGATGTGATCAAGAAGCTTTGTGCTAACGAGGATATGTCTTACATGCAAGGTAAATACACACATACACACACACATTTCATATTATTCAAACACAGAATTGTCTTTTGTATACTGACGCTCGGAAATAACATATTTGCCCGTACTTTATGAAGTTTACAAAAGATTCAAAATTGATCGCCACGCGGTTCATTTGCATGTTTAGTTTCAAGTCGTTTATTTGCAGTATGATTCATATACGATGCATTTATATTGTTCTATATTTTGAAATGAAAACCTGCATGTGTTTAAGTATAACATGACTATTTCTGTGATGTAGAGTTCTTTTGTGGCGGAGAAAATGACAATGAAGAAGTACGTTCTGGACCACAGGTGTTGACCGATAAGCCAAGTAAACAAAAGTGTACCTCGACAAAAGAGTATAAGAACACTACGTTGAATAATATCCTAAACGCCAATCAGGAAAAATCAGCGTTAAAAGCTGTACATACCAATTTTAATCATCTGGATGAAGTTTCCTGCGAAGCAGTTCCCTCCGTGGAAATCCCCCACTTGGAAACTCACCAGATGGAAACTCCCAGTATATACCTGGGCAAGGTTAATGGATCTGATTCTGATGAGCTGTCTGTGCCTGTTACACCTACTGACAACGGAGAGGACAGATATAAACAGTACATGGAGATGTGTAACACTACCATCCAGTTAGCCAGCATAATCCAGGCATTGTGTGCCAACAGAACTGTACAAAACCCACAAGGTAAGAACTCTACTTTGTTGTAAGTATGTCCTGTTACCCTCTTTTCTGCTTCTTCTATCACTGTCTAATTTACAAACACAGGAGGTCCTATCGCATTCCTGCTGAGTCCTCGGTGACAAAACGTTTATGTTCACATGCCAAGCTAAATCTGCATTAATACTAAATAGGAGATTTTTGTATAACCTTTATGCTAACCTTAGTTTAAAATGATTTTTTAGAATCCCCGCAGCATACCACCCCCAATGAAGAAAAATGCCCACCAGAGATTTGGAACGGCAAAGACTTTGTGATTGCAAACAACATTTTGCGTATTCCTGCCGAAACACCCAACCAGCCATTTGGCACCGATGTTTTAAAAAAGGACAACTGGACACATTATTATGAAGGGACAAATAGCAATGGAAACAAAGATTCGGAAATCAAATACGCTGTCGGCAAAGGTAAAGTTTCTGCAGGTCACAGGACACAATGTTGATTTGGCATGAAAATTTATTTCGTTTTGTGTCCAGTGCTATTTTAACGTTATCTCATTTTATTCATTCGTTAAAATGTATGTATGCACCGTTAACAAATACACGTATAGAGTATTAAAAGGGCACTTTGATGTCTTTTGTAGAAACGTTGGACTTCAAGATACCATGTTGTACTACTGACAGTGCCAGGTCTGACGTGTCCTGTATAGATCTGAGTTTACACAAGGAGACGCCAAGACTTGGTTCTACCAGGAGAGAAAGTGAAGTAAAATGTAACGCTTCTACTTTTAAATAACTAATGACGATGTTTCTTGTTTTCGCAAAAATTTCGTTCTTACTAAATAATATACATAATATATCATTATTCAGTTGTCTTGTATTTCAGGTGAAAATATTAGCAAATTGGGAAATAAAAATATAACAGCGTACACATGTAATACACGAATATAGTACTAGTACACTCGATTAAAAAACTTTTGAATTATGACAGTCATGTACACTATTTACAGATTGCTTTGTTCCTTGCGAAACTCCACCTGATGGTTCAGATCATCTTAACAACACTGTTTATACAGATTGCCAAATAATGTCAAATGAGCTCGCACTTCCCACCAACAAACAGCAGCATTTGGTTACCTCACTGTCTGAGTCCCACGAGAACTTGGTCAGACTCCTAAACCCGGCCAATTTTCCACATACTACAGATGATGGAGACCTGGATATGGATGAAGAAACTTCAGTTCAGGGTAAGATTTCATAAGCGAATATCTAGACTCCTTACTTGAGCCAACTTTCTGAATTTCATAAGATCTTTATAGATATCTCGTTTTAATTTTAACAAAATCATTGCCTTGCAGAAATCCTTCTTTCACCGGATAACTTCTCTGGAGATTACAAACAAACTTGGAAGCCATGTCTTATGAGCGAAACAATGTACGATACAGACACAGACTCGAGATTCAGCCCTATGTTCAGTCATAGATCAAGATATGATGTGGACGCTGAGATCTCATGCATTGATTTGAGCGAAGAATGCTCAGCTTCAAGTTTTGTCCAGCATTACCATTCGGTAAAAGGTAAGTTGTCATAATCAAAGACCAACATTTTTCAAACGTGTAACAGAATACCATGTACTTGGATTACCTCTGATTGTTAGCGGATGCTGTATAAATCGCATATTTTATTTTTCATTAGCGCTTCAATAATTTAAATAATATTTATATACACAAGATTCTTAATTTGAACATTGTCTCAAATCCTGTTCCAGAGTTTCTGCGATATGAGGAAGATGAATCGGACGTACAAGGAGTATTCTATAGAGAATCGAGTCCTCGATGGTCAAACTCGGAATCTTCGTTAGGCGAGACATCGTACTACTCTGACACGGAAGTAGAAAGTGTATATATCACTGCTAGCGAGGATGAATCTGAAACCAGTAAGTTGTTTTTTGGTTTAATTAGTTTTGTATGTTAATTTCTTTTAATTATGGTAGTTATGGTTGGAGGACGCCAATGTAATAATATAGCAGGGTAGAAACCTAATTGTTCTTTCACCGACTCGTGTTCTCATCCTTAGAATGTGTTTCCCTCCGGTTGGAATGAAGCGAGTCGTCTATGTATGCAGTGTGATTCCTCTTTATGTGAATTTTCTGTATTCAGAAGTGGTATTTTCATATTAATGTATACCTCAGTCACAATTGCGTCATTCAGTTGTTGTGAATATAACATGGAAGCCATTTCTGTCATAACACACTGCATATAAATATAGTCGAACATACTTTGTTTTATAGGCTGTGCAACTTCTTCAGAAAGCCTAGCTGGATATGCCAGAAGAGATCAAATATACGAAAAAAAATTCCTGGTCGATTACATGACAAAGTCTAACGAAGAAAAGTTAGCTAGCGAGGACGATTGTGAACCTAGTAAGTTTATTGGTCAATGTGTGTACTTCAGTTTTATTGCTATTGGTTGTAATCCCAAGGGAGGGACATCTTACATCGAGCAGTGGCATGATTCGAAAATGTGTCATCTTCCGATTTTGAATTAAACCTTCGATTGAGACAAAGACTACTTTTCTTCCGAGACTCCTTGTCCGATTATTCTTCAATGTTGCGTTCTTGTAAATCTGTCGCTAGTTGTGATATTGTTATTTTGAGGCAATAATTGCGCGATTGAAATATTGGAAAATTAACTCAAATATATTCTTTCAAATCACACTGTATCAAGGTATTACATTGTGGTTATTCATTTTGTAGGCGGTACTGCTTCTTCAGCAAGTCAAGTCGGATATGAGAGGAGAGATCAAATGTATGACAAGAATTTCATGGCCAATTACATGACTAAGTCTACTATGGAGAGGATAGATAAAGAACATAGCAGAGCTCTGGTTGCCATGGCTAATGAAGACATTGACAAAATACATAAAATCCGTATACCCATGTTGCTTGGTGAATATACCACGCCCGACACCATGGACTCTGCTAGGTCGGATGTGTCCTGTATTGAGTTGAGTGAAGAAGAACCAACTTTACCGGACATCAGTGAACAGCGTGTCGTTAAAGGTATATATTCCATTGCTTGATCAAACGGACGAAATTCCAATCCTTTACCCACATAATGTATCAATAAATGAGATCAGAAAAAAATCAAAGAGAAAAAGTGAAAATTCATAGTATATATCAAAGCGATAAAACAACAGTGACGAATACTTGGGTCCAACGACTGTGGTTGGCAATCTTTGATAAGCGGCTTTGATATTAGCAAAAACTGAAATTTTCAGTCATTGATTTCATATACATGTACATGTATATATCGACATTATATATTCGAGTTGCTCAAATGGGATGAAATGGTGATGACAAATGATATTTGGTTTAGGTTTCCTGATCATTCATGAAGACAACCAGAAAGCAGCAAGTAACGATGCACTTGATCAGTGGGCTAAACCAACCAAACACGTGACTTTCGAGCTGGCTGCATCCGGAACCTCGTCTGAAGAATATGAGGTCGTTCTCTCCGACATCGAGAATGGCGATGACGGAAGTGATATTACTGGGAACGATGTGACGTCCGTGCAAGGTAGATATTATAATACATAATTACTATCACTACTAAGACTGTAAATACAAAACGACCTGCTACAAGTAATAGATTGACGTACTGAATTATATCAATTTCTTGCTTCTCAACAATTGAGTTTTCAATCTCGAATGTTTTCTAATTCAGCCTTTTCAGACATGGAATCTTGTGTGTTTGACATGGACGACCAAGAGATATACCCGACAAAGCTCGAAGAGGCTGAACCACGTGATCCTCATCCTTCAGATGCACGAGTATCATCGAACACCAGCCCCGTCCTCCCATTTGATGACGTCAGCCCTGTTCTCCCATTCGATGACGTCAGCCCTGTCCTTCCATTTAATGACGCCAGTCCAAACCTGGATGTTATCCCTGGTATGTCTGATGTGAAGAAACACGGACCTAAGGCCAGCTTCAAGTTCCTGCGAGGACTGAATAAGAAAATGAAGAAAGTTAAGCAAGGTAAATATTCAAATTACATGCATTTTCATTTTTTGGATGAGATATTGGTAGCAAAGCTAGCCTAGATCTACTCACAAAACTGTTCGTCTATCATCACAATTTTAGTTTCAACAGAATGTAGTTTTTGTACCTGCTTTTCTTTCAAAATAGTCCAATCAATTCAAAATTGTTATGGTGCAACACCAATTCATCAAATGCATATTATTTTCTCTAATTTTAATTCGGGCTTCATTTCCATCTGTTTCAGATATAATGGCGTCGAGCAAGGTGTCAAAATGGCTATTGTCATAGGATGGCTGTCATCACATAGTGCTAGTGGTGGACCAATCAAGGCTACGTACTAAGTTACGATATTTTTATAAATCATCTATGTTATAATAATATCATTATTATTTATCTATTCGTCAATGTTTATTTATTTAAATATAGGCCTATTTATTTGTTTTTTGCTTTTTTGTTTTTTTTTGGGTTTTTTTTGCTGGTTTATTTATTCAAATGTATTTATTTATCTAGTTCAAATTTATTCATTAATTTATTTATTATTTATTTATTTATTTATTTATTTTGTCGTCAATCTATTAATCATGACGTGAGAAAATATTGCAGATTGTAATATGTAAATGATGTGACAATAAGCTAAAACGTCGAATCAGTCATGATGATTATGTTACATAAGTAAAATAATCATTAATATTTAAAGATATATGTACATGTGTGTCTTTGAATATCCATGATTATGTTACATAAATGAATAATTCATGATATTTAAAGAAACATATGTGCATGTGTATCTTTAAATGCCAATGATAATGTTACATAAATGAATAATGCACGATATTTAAAGATACATAGGCACATGTGTATCTTTAAATATCGTGAAATATTTATTCATTTATTTATTCATTTTATCTATCATCTACATATTTGTTTATTTATCTATTCCTTTATTTATTTATTTTCCTTTTTATATACGTGTTTTAGTAACATATTATAAATTCTATGAAATAAACTTTGAAAACTAATGACTTGTTTGCGTTGTCGTTACAGCGACTATTCTGGGATTTAAAATTATTCTCCGACCTATCACAGCCAGCATCACGGTGATCAATCTATGCTTAGGAGACCAGTTTTGATTGTTCTAAAACATTCACCAAAATTTAAATAAGAATTTTAATAGCAAATTATTGCAGTTTTGATACATATATGTTTCGCTTTATGATGGAATGCGGTACTGTAAAACAACTTACTTGTGTGTGCAATTCTTCATGTATTCCTAAATCATCACCAAAATACGTGCCAACTTTTTGCATTAGAGGTTTTTTAACTGCAATTCACGAAAATAAAGTCGCCGTGAAAAGGTCGTCAGGCACGAAAACGCGAATTTTAGACATCGCAAAAACAGGGAGGTTTATAGAATGTTTAACAATTGTCACAGAACTGACCGGAACTGGACGGGCTAGCAGTCTGTGTTTGGCTATGTTGGTGTAAACAGTTGCAGAAATTCCGGAGCACAAGCACGACATAAAAGGCTCTCCATTACGTACAAGATTACTACTATACTAATCGCAGTTGGGGCATCATTGGGGTTATATCAAAACTGGACACAGAACATGTGGACATCAAAAGTCTGAGAACAACAATGGCAAATTCAGAGAACTAGATATATCTTTATATCAAAATTTTCTATAATGACTGTCATGAGTGTAAGATTGTGGAAAATATTGCACATAGGTGATTTGTAAAGGAATCCTGCAGAGATGGAACCAATCAAGAAACTCCGGGACTGTTATAAACATGGTTACAAATAATACAGTACCGAACAATAAGTCACGAGGGTCATGTTGGGGGCGAGAGCATACTTGCATGTACTTATATTTACTGACCTGTTTCTCCACAGAAAAGCTTTACATTTTTCAGTGTAAAATATAAGGTCATATAGTCGAAGTATATGAGGTGTTTTTCACCACGAGTGAAAACATCGCTTTTGACATATTCACTTAATATTGATCAATCAGAACACAGCATGTACAGTGAAAATGCCGTTTTGGCTGGAGTATCTTATTTTGAAATATCAAACCAAAAGTATAATAGTAGTTTTTTTGTTTTTCTTTTTTTTTCCCTTTTACTTTTGATTTTTAATTGTTGGAGCATAAATGCTTTGCATTAGGTTATCTTCAGTTATCTTTCCTCAAAATCCTTTGCGCCCCATGTGTCAGTTGGCATAGTTTGGACCTAAAATAGAGACGAGACGTAAAATGTAATAAATAAAACATGAAAATATCAAAGTTTCCACCTCACAAGATAAAATATTACTGTTATTCATTAAATAATAAAGAATATCGTATATTTATACATACGATATAATATCATAATCCATTACTAGAAATATTACTGCTATTTTGTTGATATTGTGTCTTAAAGATCCATAATACAACATAACGACTTGTAACCCTTAAATCAGTTTGTGCAGAAACATATATTAGAGAGATTGGTAACGCCGCCATTTTTACGATAGGTAGAGGGACCCCGATTTATACTTAGTGTTTTTGAATCCTAAACAGCTATAGTGTAATAAAAGTTCAGAAAAATTCGTGTAGCACCACTTTTGAAAGAAAAAATATGTTTTGCTTGATACGTTGATAAAAGAAAAAAAATGCACTTGCGGTTTTTAATAGACCATGTTTCGAGAAAATCAGAGTCTGAAACCAATAGGTCTAATCAGTTATCAGAGATTGCAAATGAAGTGAAATAGATTGATGACAATTGTTTTGATATATTTTTTTAGGAATAAATCGAAAAAAGGCGAAATTGTCAGACAGAATTTACATATAATAGTGAAACATTTAGAGACCCTAAGATCATTATAGATAATTGGGCATCACATTTTGAAAATATATTTAAGTATGATTACAGTACATTTAGTTGATGGCGGTTTTAAAGAAACATTTCAGATAAAGAGTATGCCTCGCGACGCTGACACGTTTTTAGAGGAACCGTTTCTATGTCTTAGGTGAAGAGCATTTGTAATAAGTTACAGATCAATAAGTCATGTGGTCAAGATAGTCTTGTTTATAAACATTTGAAATGGGAATATGGTGATGTATACTCATCTATCAAATGTAAGTCGTTACATACATGTACCAGAAAAATGGACACAATAATTACGTTGTATATGGGAAACGGTAAACACAAAGATGATCCGGATAGTTATAAGGGATGAACTCTTTTATCAGTCATTTTTAAAGTACATGTAATAATGTACATGTATCTGAAATTATTTTAGTCAAGAGATTGGAACCAGCCCTTAATTCTAATAGTTTCCCCATTAAACATCAATCAGCATATCAAAAAGGCCTATGTAGTCTGTTAACTTCATTTAACTTAAAGGAATATATTAATTACAACCTGGAAAAAAAGGAAGATGTTTATGTCGCCTTCCTAGATAGCAATAAGGCATTTGCTACGGTGTAGCATGATGGGTTACTATATAAACTACACGAGATCGGTATAACTTGAAAATGTACTTAGTATTTTATAAATAATATTATCAGACATTATTGAAAATTTTAATTACGGTGTATAATGTTGCGGAATTAAGAATTCACAAACAAAGACAAGCTGATGATATATGCCTGGTTAGAACTCAGCCTAAGAGTTTACAAAATATGCTTGATATATATGATTTATATAGTAAAAAGTAAAATAATGCGTCTCACAAGAAACCGTGTTGTTAGATATATGTATTGATATGAGCAAATTCACACATGTTGGTGTCACGATATTAAAAAATAATCTTTTAATAGTATGGAACGCACAGTACGTTCTTGTTATAAGCTAATCAATTAGTGGTGTCATGAGTTTAATCAGAAGTGGTGCTCATCCATGTGCCTTAAATAACTTGACTGCGTGTAAAATAATTAAATCAAAAATATATGCTTGTTTATGGTCCTATTAATTCTCCCAGGATTGGAGACAAACTGAATAATGCGCGTTACAGAACAACCCCCCCCCCCCCCCTATCCCACCTCAATTTAATCATGGTACAATTCCTGCACCTATGTATGATAAGTCAAAGGTAAAAATAATATCTAACCGTTATAAAAAAGTTTACATGTACTGAGTTCATGCATATATACACGCAGATATTTAGATAGTTACAGTAAATCTCTGATACATACAAGTTAATTGTACTTGAAAACTCCATTCCTATTTTTTTTCTTACAAATAAGGTGAACATTTGTAACAACAGTTATCTATGTCTCTGGTAACAGAAATCATGGTTCTGCCTTAATGGCGAGTTTTCTAGCAAATGTCCTTACATCGAGCCAAGGATTTATAAGTGTGTTTACGTCATAGGATATTCCGTATTTTTCTACTTATAAGTAAGTTGGTTCTTTTATTAGAAAAATCTTTCAGGAAAACAAAAAATAAAATTTTGATAGCCTAAAAACTTTTACTGTATTCTAAAAGTGATATCTCATCTTATCATCATAATTCATTGATTTTAGATAGATTTCCGTACTTCAAACATTTAAAAGTTAAAAAATATTCTATTCAGTGCGGAGATACAATCACCGTTCCAAGATGGCTGCCACCATGAAGAATGCGGTGCGTGTTCTGTCTTTAATGTATTTTCGTCGTTACTAGGCACACAGTTCTATTTTCTTTCATTTATACATGTTTGTGGTAGGCCTATCGGAATTTGTTTTTAATTAATAGAATGGCTGCTTTTAGCAAATTGAGACTTACATCGAGAGAAAAGGCTCCGATTCACGGTTCTGATTGAACATGCCCATATCTGTCAAATACATGTTTTGACACTAGTCTAGCATAGTCCCATACCAAAGTCTGGTACATGAATGCCGATACCCTTTAATTAATATGAATTTAAGGCAAAGCCTCAGAAGAGCGCAGCTACATGTAAAAGATTTTAACATCATAACTTTATATTGTCTATATTTTTCTACGAGATAACAATAAAATATTTCACTGACATGCACATACTATCGATAGTTAAAAAGAATTCAAAATAGTTCAATATACTTCAATCCTGTTTTTATCAGATGCAGAGAAAACTTGGCAACATGCCATGCTATCAAAAATACGCGCGAATCTGTGCCGTCATCTTTGGCGTCAGGTTTTATGACGTCACTGACGTCATATATTGGACCAGTACATTTATTGCGTTGTTCTTGTATATGTGTAAATCAAAATTACTTACAGTAATTTTAAAACATATACTGAAAACATATTTAGTCTAGTACAGAAATTTCAAATCTCGTCGTGCTGATAACGAGAATTAAAACATGGCTGCCTACTTGGAGGCGCGAGAATTTTCCTGCGGGACACAATTTCAAAGTCCAAGGGGTACTGGAATGTATTGGATTCTATATGCTCACACACGTGTTATGGTTAGTAGAGCTTCGCTCTACGCGGCCTTCGGCCGCGCAGAGAGCTGCGCTCTTATGAGGGTCCATGTGTAAAAAATACAGTCTTTTCTCTATTAATTCGCCTGAGATCTGTCGTTCTGATATTTACACTTTAGATTATATCAAGGACGTATATGAGAAGGATAAGTCACACTGGGTTTTGGGGAAGTCCAAGGCAGGCGCTTTTGTGTTTGTGCACTGACTGTGACGTTGGGCGATGACTGATTTTCTTTAAGGATAAGTCACACTGGGTTTTGGGGAAGTCCAAGGCAGGCGCTTTTGTGTTTGTGCACTGACCGTGACGTTGGGCGACAACTGATTTTCCTTTGATATCCGCCGGCGCAGCCTTTGATGTAGCTTGCGGGTGCGAGTGTTACCGTCTTACTTTCTGAAGCGGGGCCGTTATTTCATGAGCTGTCGATTATTTTTAACGAAAATTAAAGACATATCCTCTAAATATTCCGTCTTTAAAGCAAGTAATATACGTCGTGAAATTTAATAAACTTTACAATGGTGTTTCGTTTGACTCGATAAGACAAGTATTTGTTGAGAAAAACGGTTTTTATTCCCGGTTCATAGGCGTCTCGCGTGGTGTTTAGTAATGTAAAGAGACAGTCACGAATCCTTCTCACTTATAAATCCTTGACTATATATATCCACCTCTGGACTTTTTCATACACATAGTAAAACTGAAGGCAGTTCAGGAGAAAGTAAATGACCAAGCACAGGTCTCCAGAGGCTTTCTTTGAAGATTACAGGAAAGTGATGTCCATATTCAAAGCCACAATGTCAATTACAGTATACTGTCTCTTGTGACTATCCAAGTAAAAAAAAAAAAAAAAAAAAAAAAAATGACATAAGTGGCATTTCTGAAACAAGAGGCCCAGAGGGCCTGTATCGCTCACCTGGTTTGTAATGCCAAGTAATGTTCTGAATACAGGTTCATTGTTTCTTTTCTGAAGGAATTTTATTATTAACCTCTAAATCCCCTATTGGGCCCCACCCCTCCCGCCCCCAGGGAGTCAGAGCCAAAATTTATACAAGTTCTGTTTTTCCAAGGATGTTTATGGCCAAATTTGGTCACAATCCAAACAAAACTCTAGGACAAGAAGTGATTTATAGGATTTACCTCTATTTCCCCTATTGGGCCCCACCCGTCCTGCCCTTGGGGGGCCAGAGTCAAAATTTATACAAGTTCTGTTCCCCTTCCCCCAAGGATGTTTGTGGCCAAATTTGGTTACAATCCATGCAGAACTCTATGACTAGTAGCGATTTAAAGGATTTACCTCTATTTCCCCTATTGGGCCCCGCCCCTCCTGCCCCCGGGGGGTCACAGCCAAAATTTATACAAGTTCTGTTCCCCTTCCCCAAAGGATGTCTGTGGCCAAATTTGGTTACATTCCATTCAGAACTCTATGACTAGTAGCGATTTAAAGGATTTACCTCTACTACCCCTATTGGGCCCCGCCCCTCCTGCCCCCGGGGGACCAGAGCCAAAATTTATACAAGTTCTGTTCCCCTTCCCCAAAGGATGTTTGTGGCCAAATTTGGTTACATTCCATTCAGAACTCTATGACAAGTAGTGATTTAAAGAATTTACCTCTATTTCCCCTATTGGGCCCCGCCCCTCCTGCCCCTGGGGGATCAGAGCCAAAATTTATACAAGTTCTGTTCCCCTTCCCCCAAGGATGTTTGTGGCCAAATTTGGTTACAATTCATGTAGAGCTCTAGGACAAGTAGAGATTTAAAGGATTTACCTCTATTTCCCCTATTGGGCCCCGCCCCTCCTGCCCCCAGGGGGTCAGAGCCAAAATTTATACAAGGTCTGTTCCCCCTTCCCCAAGGATGTTTGTGGCCAAATTTGGTTACATTCCATTCAGAACTCTATGACTAGTAGCGATTTAAAGGATTTACCTCTATTACCCCTATTGGGCCCCGCCCCTCCTGCCCCCGGGGGACCAGAGCCAAAATTTATACAAGTTCTGTTCCCCTTCTTCCAAGGATGTTTATGGCCAAATTTGGTCACAATCCAAACAAAACTCTAGGACAAGAAGTGATTTATAGGATTTACCTCTATTTCCCCTATTGGGCCCCACCCGTCCTGCCCTTGGGGGGCCAGAGTCAAAATTTATACGAGTTCTGTTCCCCTTCCCCCAAGGATGTTTGTGGCCAAATTTGGTTACAATCCATGCAGAACTCTATGACTAATAGCGATTTAAAGGATTTACCTCTATTACCCCTATTGGGCCCGGCTCCTCCTGCCCCCGGGGTGTCACAGCCAAAATTTATACAAGTTCTGTTCCCCTTCCCCAAAGGATGTTTGTGGCCAAATTTGGTTACATTCCATTCAGAACTCTATGACAAGTAGCGATTTAAAGGATTTACCTCTATTTCCCCTATTGGGCCCCGCCCCTCCTGCCCCCGGGGGGACCAGAGCCAAAATTTATACAAGTTCTGTTCCCCCTCCCCCAAGGATGTTTGTGGCCAAATTTGGTTACATTCCATTCAGAGCTCTATGACAAGAAGCGATTTAAAGGATTTACCTCTATTACCCATATTGGGCCCCGTCCCTCCTGCCCCCGGGGGTCAGAGCCAAAATTTATACAAGTTCTGTTCCCCTTCCCCCAAGGATGTTTGTGGCCAAATTTGGTTACATTCCATTCATAACTCTATGACTTGTAGCGATTTAAAGGATTTACCTCTATTTCCCCTATTGGGCCCCGCCCCTCCTGCCCGGGGGATCAGAGCTCAAATTTTTACAAGTTCTGTTCCCTTCCCCAAGGATGTTTGTGGCTAATTTGGTTACAATCCATGCAGAACTCTAGGACAAGTAGTGATTTAAAGGATTTACTCTATTACCCTATTGGGCCCCGCCCCTCTGCCCTGGGGGACAGAGCCAAAATTTATACAAGTTCTGTTCCCCTACCCAAGGATGTTTGTGATCAAATTTGGTTACAATCCATGCAGAACTCTAGGACAAGTAGCGATTTATAGGATTACTCTATTTCCCTATTGGGCCCGCCCCTCCTGCCCAGGGGGGACAGAGCCAAAATTTTTACAAGTTCTGTTCCCCTTCCCCAAGGATACAATCATGCAGAACTCTAGGACAAGTAGCGATTTAAAGGAAATGTTGACGGACGGACTGAGCTAAAAATGACGTTACGATACTGTATAGGTATTTCAGAATGTGTAAGTCTAGATCTGGTGTCAGTTAATTATATTAAATGTAATATGACTGAAGGCAAGGCCTTAAAGAGCGCAGCCAGATGTTTTAATATGAATCATGCACGGCAAACGAAGAGCGAAGCTCTTCTTGTTTGTTTTATTTTCTATTTCATGTAGAAGACATAATTTAGAAATAAAAGAACACACTTTAAACTATAGAAGTATATGATGTAATAATTGTCTAGCATAAACTCAAAGAAATGAACTCAAGTTTCGTATTTCTCTGTGTCCATTCAAGGCCTGGAGTGCCGCGTATGCAAATCCTATGATATCGCGCCATTTGTTGACGTTATGTGACGTCATGATTCCTTGTGCTCATCTTCGCTTTAACTGCTTTCAATAGCTTTTAAAGTGTTATTAATATTATTTAGAAAATAATAAAAAAAAAATGTTTAATTACTCCTGTTATGCATTTGGATTATTTAAATATATATCTACTGGGGAGAGCAGTACCGGAGCAATGCACAACCTCCCCATATGTATGACAAAATGGCGGCCGCAAACTGAAGCTGTCAGTGTGTAGGATTGAATTTTGAAGATTGTGTTTTTTAGCCCACCATCAACAGATGGTGGGCTATTCAAATCGCTTTTTGTCCGTGGTCCGTCCTTCCGTCCGTCCTTCTGTCCGTTAACAATTCTTGTTACCGCTATTTCTCAGAAAGTACTGAAGGGATGTTTCTCAAATTTCATATGTAGGTTCCCCTAGGGCCCTAGTTGTGCATATTGTATTTTGGGACCAATCGGTCAACAAAATGGCCGCCAGGCAGCCATCTTGGATTTTGATAGTTAAAGTTTGTTACTGCTATTTCTCTGAATGTATTTAAGGGATCTTTCTCAAATTTCATGTACAGGTTTGGCTAGGGCCCTAGTTGTGCATATTGCATTTTGGGACCGATCGATAAACAAGATGGCCGACAGGCCGCCATCTTGGATTTTGACAATTGAAGTTTGTTACAGCTATTTCTCAGAAAGCACTGAAGGGATCTGTCTCAAATTGCATGTGCAGGTTCCACTGGGGGCCTAGTTGAGCATATTGCATTTTGGGACTGATTGATGAACAAGATGTCCGACAGGCCGCCATCTTGGATTTTGATAGTTAAAGCTTGTTACCAGTATTTCTCAGAAAGTACTGAAGGGATCTGTATCAAATTGCATGTGCATGTTCCCCTAGGGGTCTAGTTGTGCTGGTGGACAAGATGGCCGACAGGACGCCATCTTGGATTTTGATAGTTGAAGCTTGTTACCACTATTTCGTAGAAAGTACTGAAGGGATCTGTCTCAAATTTCATGTGCAGGTTCCCCTAGGTCCCTGGTTATGCATATTGCATTTTGGTACTGATCGGTGAACAAGATGGCCGACAGGACGCCATCTTGGATTTTGACAATTGAAGTTTTTTTCTGCTATGTCTAAGAATGTACTGAAGGGATCTGTCTCAAATTGTATGTGCAGGTTCTTCTAGGGGTCTAGTTGTGCATATTGCATTTTAGGACCGATCGGTGAATAAGATGGCCGACAGGTAGCCATCTTGGATTTTGATAATTGAAGTTTGTTACTGTTATATATCTCAGAAAGTAGTCAAAGGATCTTTCTCAAATTTCATGTGTCGTAATATGTAGTAAAAGCTTGAAAAGCAGAGAAAAGATCCCTCTTTCCTTTGTCAGACAAAGATCGTTCTTAGGTGGGCGCCAAGATCCCTCTGGGATCTCTTTATCTTATATTTTCGTGTATCTGTTACCTTAGAAGTGCTTTGCACTTTGTGGCACGAAGAGCTGCGCCCTTATTAATTACAATTGCACTGAAATCAGTCTGTCACATGTCTTTTTAAGTTATTATTGTCCAATTTCAAGGTTTGGTCCATTGAGACAGAGCGTTTTTTTTTTCATTATCAACATTTAAACTAAAATAGGTATATAATCAGTCAGTCTGTAAAGAATTTAGCTACCTGCAGAATCTCGGGTAAAAATCCATTTAGCTATAGAGGCTACTAAAATATAAAGGAACGCTAGTACTTGGGAGAGAGTTTACGAACAAATTCAGCTGTCTCGTGTTGGCCTCGATAATCATTCCAGATCAGTTCTATAACTTTCCATTTCCAGAGTTTACACAATTTACTAGTGGTGTTCCGATTAATCAAGTTTGACGAATATTGTTGGTTTGGGGTGGTTTACCAATTAATCAAGTAAGAAATTTGTAATAGAGTTTCGTCGGCATTGGCCTGCATAGGTATAAACAAAAGTGTATAATTAGCAAGAAGTGGCATAGAAAACTTATCATAATCAATCGCTTGTGTGGTGGTTTTCGCTTGTATCATTTCAAGCATCAAGTGCTAAACAAATTGAAGTGCACATATGCATACATAGTAATATACACGTTCAGAGGAGTATGATTTTTTTTTTTGTGAAAAGGAAATAATCGACCTGAGAAGATGGCAACATGTGTAGAAGAATGTTTGTACGATTTTTCTGGAAAACGTACACAGTCTTCAGTGGGACCCAATCGATTTTAATCAAATTGATTGGTTACGCAAAACTGATGATCGATAATAAAATTGCAACTGATTCCGAATCAACACTACAATTTACGATGTATATTGATGCACTGTATTGCTGCCGTAATGATTGAAATCAGGACAGGAAAGCTCACCAATAAATCATTTGCAACAGGAATCAGGATATATACGAGAATGTTTAGCATTTAAATATAATTAATCAATGTTCAATCTCAACACCATTACAAATTACTTGATCATGTACTTCGAAGTAGTTAATGATTTTACCAGTCCCAATGCTGCTACATATAGCTTTCCCTTCATTTTACTAAATATCTTTTCATTATACAGGATACAGACACACAGGTCACATACCAAGACCAGCAAAAGATTAACAAATTCGCCCGCAATAATGCCCGACTCCAGGACTTGAGGGATGAACAGGAAAACAAAAAGGTTTGTAGGCATAAAAAGGTTCATCATAGCATTTAACTTTTGACAGGTGTTTTTGCTCTCAGGGCATAATCACATGTAATACAAAATAAAGATATGAATATCGTGGGTATTATAATGATGTTGTCAAGCTTTAATTCAAATCCAATATCTAAAATGTATTTTTTTATGCTGTTGTCTTTCTAGTTTTTACCAGTATAAGAATAAAGATGTTTAATTTTATTGCAATGCAAAATTGCTTTAACATCAACAAATGCTTTAAGGAATTACCAAAATTATGTGTGTTTATATCGATGACAACTTCTTCAAGAAGTAAAGATTGGGTCTTTTCATATTACATTGAGATTTAACATAGCCCTAGCTTGGACTTGTGTGATCAAGGAGACAAGAATATAGTGCACTAGATTTAGACTGAGGTGTTTATCTGAATTAAGTTTTTAGGTCATCTGACCAAAGGTCAGGATGACCTATTGTCATCGTGTTTTGTCCGTCGTCGTGCGCCGTCCGCCGTGCGCCGTCCGCCGTGCGTCGTGCGTAAGACTATTTATACAAAAGCCTACTCCTCCTTAACCCTTGAGCGGATTACATCCATATTTGGTGTGAAACATCATTGGGGGAGGACAATCATATTTTTTATAAATGAGCCTGGTCCGACCCCTAGGGGCTGAGGGGTGGGGCCCCAAAAGGGCAAATTTTCTTAATTTAAGCTTTAAAATCCTACTCCTCCTTCATCCTTGGATGGATTTCATCTATATTTGGTGTGAAATATCATTGGGGAAGGACAATCATATTTTATATAAATGAGCCTGGTCCAACCCCTAGGGGCTGAGGGGTGGGGCCCCAAATGGGGAAATTTTCTTAATTTAAGCTTTAAAATCCTACTCCTCTTTCATCCTTGGATGGATTTCATCTATATTTGGTGTAAAATATCATTTGGGAAGGACAATCATATTTTATATAAATGAGCCTGGTCCGACCCCTAGGGGCTGAGGGGTGGGGCCCCAAATGGGGAAATTTTCTTAATTTTAGCTTTAAAATCCTACTCCTCCTTCATCCTTGAATGGATTTCATCCATATTTGGTGTGAAACATCATTGGGGATGGACAATCATATTTTATATCAATGAGATAGGTCCGACCCCTAGAGGCAGAGGGGCGGGGCCCCAAAAGGGGAAATTTTCTTAATTTAAGCTTTTAAATCCTACTCCTCCTTCATCCTTGGATGAATTTCATCCATATTTGGTGTGAAACATCATTGGGGAAGGACAATCATATTTTATATAAATGAGTCTGGTCCGACCCCTAGGGGCTGAGGGGTGGGGCCCCAAAAGGGCAAATTTTCTTAATTTTAGCTGGCCCACTTCCTGTTTTCAGGTTTCGGTCTCTGTTCTCAATGAAAATTAGTCTATAGGGGTTTAAATTGATGCGAACAACATGCAAACGTTTTCGTGAAGATTTTAGTATTCCAAGATGGCCGCTGACCCACTTCCTGTTTTCAGGTTTCAGTCTCCGATCTCAAGGAAAATTGGTCTATAGGGGTTTTAATTGATTCAGAAGGGGGAACTTCAGGTGAGGACAATCATATTTTATAAAGGACCGAGCTAAGACCCATGGGGATAGTACTGCGGATGTCCAAAATGGAAGCTTTGCTGAAATTTGGCTTTAAAATCTGACTCCTCCTTATATTAATCCATAAATGGGTTACAACCATATATGGATGAAGGGCTACCAAGTTTGTTCAACAAATGACATTTACCTATTTCAGAAACTTACATATTCAACTAAGGAGTTCCTCGTATTGTTTATATTAATCTTTAACCAATACTTTATACTGTGACTTTGTTGTTTTGTGCAATGAGTCAGATGACCGTTAAGGCCCATGGGCCTCTTGTTTGAAGGACTTATTAATTGTTTTGTTTCTATTTACCTAAACAGAAAGAGTTACAGAACCTGGAAGATGCTGCAGATGAAATACTGATGCTTGAGGACGAAGATGGTGCCATTCCATATCCTTTATATACTGTTCATACTATCACTTCAGACCAGAAAAGCTTAAAGGAGCAATTCAATAAGGATAATTTTGTTACATAACCACAAAGCAAATATGACATAAATGTATGGTTCTTTATTCCTTATGAACAAGAAATATTGACAAATTTCACGACATTGTTAAGTATTTTGATTGACACTATTGAAATTCCAAATCGTTGGTCAATACGATTAAGCAGGTATAAAATGTATGTTGTACCCATACCCGAGCCAAAGTCAGGAACGTTAATCAAATGCAATACATAACCACTGAGGATTTGGTGAAATTGTATTTAGATAAGAACATGCACCGAATAACATCAACACACAACTGTAAGAGCAATTTGAGTAGTGCTAGACAAAAACTTTTTTACTACACTGGTAAGGGCCAGGGTTCGGCATACAAGACGTCCGACCACAATGTGTAAAGGTGGACAGCAAGCGAGTGTGAACATTTCATATACATTTCACTACAGTCGGCTTTTCTGGCATATCACAGTAAAACCAACTAATCTTATTTCTATTAGAACTGGTTTGTTTCCGATATATACATGTATGCAAATTTTAATGTAGTCTTAGACTGAATTGTCCTTTTAATTAGATATATGTAAAATATTCATGAATTAAACCATAAGAGTAATTAATAATAAATAAGTAGGTCATAAGATTGGAGAGTACTGTAGTGTAAAGTGAACATTTGTCTTTTACAAATCAGATAGATGAAAAGATGGATACTTGTAAATTAAAATAGCTAAAAGTGCTGTAAATTACACATCAAGAATATCAAATGAGGAATGTTAGTTTCACTTCTTTCACGTTTTACAAATGATAAGTAATTGATAATTTTTCCAATAGCATTTTCGTAGACCCTGCTGATTGACTACATTTGTGATAAGTGTAGCATTGATGCATAAAGTAGTGCAATCAACCATGGAATACCGACAATAGCCAACAGAAAACAAGTAATTTTTAAACATTACTGACCAAAGCCAATTTATCCTTGACTGAGTGATACTTACCAGATAGGAGAGGTGTTTGTGAGTCTGAATTCGGAGACCACGGGGGAGATGTTGGAGAAGGCCAAGGAGCGTGTTCAGGAAGAGATGAAAGACCTCGACTCACAGTGCGAGGTCCATAAACAAATCCTACAGGACCTGAAAGTCGAACTTTACGCCAAGTTTGGAAATAACATAAACCTCGAAGCTGATGACGATTCCTGATCTGTTATAGAATCTACTCTCACTATGGACTATTTAATATTTTGTTCTCATTATTTGACTTTGGTGTAGCAGACAAGGAAATCAGTAGAATCATTTTCTGAATGTGGACTGTCTGATTGGATCTGTATAGCAGTTATAAAGACTACTTGGCTGGTTGACGACGGTTACATCATTTACATTCTCTGTTTCATTGTGACCTTGTAACTCTTATTGTCAAGTATTACTTCCTTTATTAAACCAACTGACATAAAATCAGAGTTTCTATTATCTATAGGCACCAACAGCCATTTACATAGGCCAGTCAAACCCATTCTCTTGTGACTAGATTTCTTATACATTCAGAACATTCAAAACACCAAGTGCATGGAGCATAGGAAAAATGTTTTTATAGCCATTTGGTCTTATTAAATACACAGATTGAATTATGTTGGTCATTTGGGACCCAGGAAAAGTGGTCTTTATACAGAAATAGTTGCTAAGACAGGTGTTACTGTACCTAGAAATGTTTTTTTTTTTTAAATAGTGACTTGATAACAGGTGGTTGTGGCATGAGTGTACAATTTATTTCTATACCAAATTCAGAAAGATGTTTAACAAGAACAAAACGGTGTGTAATTTAACCCAATTGACCTTTTTCCCCCAACATGGTAATGCAAAATGTTTTCCACAGCCAAATCATGCAAGAATAAGTTTACCTATTGGGCCACTCAGGGTCACTTTGACTGAATGGTTAAGGTGACCTGACATTCTACCACAAGCAATCCACCTCGGGGTCACTTTGACAGAATGGTTAAGGTGATCAGACATTCTACCACAAACCATCCACCTCAGGGTCACTTTGAATGAATGGTTAAGGTGACCTGACATTCTACCACAAACCATCCACCTCAGGGTCACTTTGACTGAATGGTTAAGGTGACCTGACATTCTACCACAAACCATCCACCTCAGGGTCACTTTGACTGAATGGTTAAGGTGACCTGACATTCTACCACAAACCATCCACCTCAGGGTCACTTTGACTGAATGGTTAAGGTGACCTGACATTCTACTACAGGCCTTTCACCTCAGGGTGACATTGGCTGAATGTTTAAGGTGTCCTGTTATTCTGTCACAAGACGTCCACCTCAGGGTCACTTTGACTGAATGGTTAAGGTGACCTGACATTCAACCACAAGCCATCAACCTCAGGGTCACTTTGACTGAATGGTTAAGGTGACCTGACATTCTACCACAAGCCATCCACCTCAGGGTCACTTTGACTGAATGGTTAAGGTGACCTGACATTCTACCACAAGCCATCCACCTCGGGGTCACTTTGACTGAATGGTTAAGGTGATCTGACATTCTACCACAAGCCATCCACCTCGGGGTCACTTTGACTGAATGGTTAAGGTGACCTGACATTCTACCACCAGCCATCCACCTCGGGGTCACTTTGACTGAATGGTTAAGGTGACCAGACATTCTACCACAAACCATCCACCTCAGGGTCACTTTGACTGAATGGTTAAGGTGACCTGACATTCTACCACAAACCATCCACCTCGGGGTCACTTTGACTGAATGGTTAAGGTGACCTGACATTCTACCACAAACCATCCACCTCAGGGTCACTTTGACTGAATGGTTAAGGTGACCTGACATTCTACCACAAACCATCCACCTCAGGGTCACTTTGACTGAATGGTTAAGGTGACCTGACATTCTACCACAAGCCATCCACCTCAGGGTCACTTTGACTGAATGGTTAAGGTGACCTGACATTCTACCACAAACCATCCACCTCAGGGTCACTTTGACTGAATGGTTAAGGTGACCTGACATTCTACCACAAGCCATCCACCTCAGGGTCACATTGCAATGGTTAAAATAAGCTGACCAACATTCTACTACAAGCCATCCACCTCAGGGTCACATTGACTGAATGGTTAAGGTGACATGACATTCTAACACAAGCCAATCACCTCAGGGTCACATTGCAATGGTTAAAATAAATCTGACCAACATTCTACTACAAGCCTTTCACATCAGGGTGACATTGGCTGAATGGTTAAGGTGATTCTATAGATATTCTATCATAGCCAAATGGTATTTTGGTTAAGTTGTTTTAACACTAGCCCGCCAGATGGGTGGACTCGAGATCACAGGTTTTCCTCTAGCTTTTGATGTCAAACCTGGCACGGCCTTACTGATTTTACCTATCACAGTATCAATAAACATTAGGACTGGTTGTTTAAAAGGTGATCAGCTTAATTATTTGATTAATGAAATTTTCATTTCTCATTTGCTGCAAAACCTATGATTATATCTTACGTTAAATCTGTATTCCAGTAAAACACAGTTATAATAAGCTTCTGGATACCAATGAAATCACTTTGTTACAGCTTCAGCATAGTTTGCTCACATATTAAAAACATTTTAAATGAACGGGGGAATAAAAATTACTACCTCCCCCTCTCTTTCAACAATGAATTTGTTGTAAGCATGTTTTATTCAGACTTAGTTTTCTGAACAAGGAATTATTTTATTGTGATCTGAAAATTATTAGCCTAACCACCTCTTTTTGAACATTCAACAAAACATCAAATAAATATTTCCAAAGGTTAAATTATGTAACAAGTCATGCCAATTCAATATTCATTTCAGTCTGACGTCAGATGTAATGAAATAAATGTATATCATTAAGCCAAACTTACGCCCTGTAATTTAATCGTGATGAAAAGTACATTCAGAAAGTTGGAGGCACTGCCATTATATTTAACCCGACTCCGGTTGCAATTTGGGTTTCTGTGATTTCTGCCAAGTCTTGTCAAATACAACAAAAATTGTCAACATGTATTGTAAATTTTAATGGAAAAAACTTTCTATAAATATCATGATATAAAACTTCTCATAGTGGAATGTTACTCTATGATCTATTATCTTAGCACAACACTACAACAGGTGTTATACAGTGTGGAGAGACACATTAACAGTCAAACAAATAGCACCATAAACAAGAGTCTCGGAGGGCCAGAATCGCTCACCTGGTCATTTCAGTGCATATAGAAGCTAACTCTTACTGATACTGTAAGCCAACTTTTATTTGGGTGCAATTTACTTCCTCCAATTTCTCGATCAACTAAAATTCACTAAAGTTAATCTCCGCAAATTATTATAGATATGAACTGTAGGTTACTTCATTACTTATTTATTGTATCATTTTTAGCATATGGAAACGTATATGTTTCCAAAGAAAACTTAACGCATACTGATCTTCGCCAAGACTAGCAGGTTCTATTGTTAATTTGTGTGGGAGTTCTATTCTGTCATATCTGCTTGCATAGGAATTTACACTCGTACGTACACACACATAGGCTCGTAAAAGGCTATAGTCCGTTTCAAAAAGCCGGCCTGGAAGTGTCGAAGTTTCCGAGAAGTAGCAAATGAATGTTGAACTTTCGTCTGTTTCGTGAAAGTTGATCTCAGTGAACTTGTTTTGAAAATAATTCGCGAGATTTAATAGCCACGAATAAAAGCTGGTTTACAGTATGTTGGGCATGCCAGACACAAAGTGTATATACCAAATTGTTTACTCATCATGGGATACTGTAGACTTACATTTAATATGGACAAAATCCTTCAAAGCAAATGACTTGTGACTATTTTGAAGATTAATATGAAAGATACGGTGTTGGATGCTACACCATTGATAAGCTCACAATTATTGTCTATAGACAAGGGAATGTCATCTTATGTACCAAGATGCCAGGTATGTCAATATCTCTTACACAATACACATAACTAATAAAAGACAGAGGTAAAATCCATAGATCTAGACTTACAAGTGTTGCACAGATATTTTTAGGTCATCTGACCCGAAGGGTCAGGATGACCTATAGTCATCATGCTTCGTCCGTCGTCGTGCGCCGTGCGCCGTCCACCGTCCGCCGTGCGCCGTCCGCCGTCCGTAAACTTTTCACATTTCAATCTTCTTCTCAAGTTTGACCAGTGGGATTGAGCTGAAACTTACATGAAATGATCCTGACATGGTCCCGACAAAGTGTTGTTATTTTTCGGGTCGATCCGAAATCCAAGATGGCCGCCACAGCCGCCATCTTGAAAACACATTTTGAACTTCTTCTCAAGTTCTACCAGTGCGATTTGGCTGAGACTTGCATGAAATGATCCTGACATGGTCCCGACAAAGTGTTGTTATTTTTTGGGTCGATCCGAAATCCAAGATGGCCGCCACAGCCGCCATCTTGAAAACACATTTTGAACTTCTTCTCAAGTTCTACAAGTGCGATTTGGCTGAAACTTGCATAAAAAATGATCCTGACATGGTCCCGACAAAGTGTTGTTATTTTGCGGGTCGATCCGAAATCCAAGATGGCCGCCACAGCCGCCATCTTGAAAACACATTTTGAACTTCTTCTCAAGTTCTACCGGTGCGATTTGGCTGAAACTTGCATGAAATGATCCTGACATGGTCCCGACAAAGTGTTGTTATTTTTCGGGTCGATCCAAAATCCAAGATGGCCGCCACAGCCGCCATCTTGAAAACACATTTTGAACTTCTTCTCAAGTTCTACAAGTGCGATTTGGCTGAAACTTGCATGAAATGATCCTGACATGGTTTCGACAAAGTGTTGTTATTTTTCGGGTCGATCCAAAATCCAAGATGGCCGCCACAGCCACCATCTTGAAAACACATTTTGAACTTCTTCTCAAGTTCTACCGGTGCGATTTGGCTGAAACTTGCATGAAATGATCCTGACATAGTCCCGACAAAGTATTGTTATTTTTCGGGTTGATCCGAAATCAAAGATGGCCGCCACAGCCGCCATCTTGTTTTAATATACCGTAAAGCTCTTTAAATTTGTAGGTCCCTGTTTTTTTATTTTAAAACTGTATTCGCAGTGGTTCAATTTTACGGTACACACAAATTTCTCAAAATAGAATATGCATAGATTAATAAAGTTGTGACAGTGTCAATAGTATGTTATTAATACATCTTCTATCTTTTCAATTAATTTTGAGTATAACTGCTTGAGAGCAGTGCCACTTTGGGTAGAGTACAATGGTGCGATAATGGGTTTTGCTAGTGTTTTGAATTTGCAGATTTCAGTAAATCTGTGTATATAGCGAAAATAAACCACCCCGAAAATTTACCCTCTATTCAGTATGTGGTCAAATGAGCCAGCTTCACCCATCCTCTTCCTTGTCCTCCTATCTTTATACATACCGTATTCGACCTAATAGGCTCCCATGTCCCTCCCCCTTTTGGGACCTCAGTTTCAATTGCCCTGGGCATAAATAAAGACCAAAACTATCATAACTGTATGGGTTTACATTTTGCTTTGCGATAATTTCGTCTTAATAAGCACCTTTTCATTTTTTCAATGTTTAAATGCCCTGGGTGCTTATTGGGTTGAATAATCTTGGAACATCTTGGATAATGTTACAGAAATGTCAATTTGAGCCCAATGTCCTTTAGTGAATTCTGATGTCAATCAATTCTGAGAGAATTTTTACCAGACAGATGATGAACCATTGCATCAGCTTCTTACCCCATTGGGATGGTGAAGTGGGAATAGCAACATCAATTCTTTTAGGCAAACAGCAATTAATAACACTTTTTGTAGTAATCAACCATGACTGTTCAAGGTATTATTGTATCGGCAAAAAAGGCATGCTTAAACAATTTATGATATTCCTAGTGACATTTTGAAAAGTACAGAATATTCTTGTACATGCCTACCACAGCTCGTATAACTCCAAGTTCAACAATGATCTGGTAGACTAAATGATATAGAAATCTTATGGTTTGACATCCACATTAAATTACATTTAAATCAATACTGAAGATGGATATACATTAAATTACATTTAAATCAATACTGAAGATGGATATACATTAAATTACATTTAAATCAATACTGAAGATGGATATACCACATAACTACTATAAAGAAGTGACAATAAACCCTACACTCCGAGACAGAAGTTGTTTATATTACAGATCGGTGTTTTCTGCTCAGTAAATGGATAATAAAAAACTGGCCTATTTAATGTATGATACTGTATACAAGTGAAAAATAGCGAAACTAAACTTAAAATATAAGTTATATAACTGAAAGTATTCATACGAGACCTGAACCCAGATTTATTCATAACTGCATCAGTAATTTGTTTTAGAAGTCAGGACGACTCAAATCATGTAAGGATATCAGAAGAACAGATGGCTAGACCGGCGTCCTATATAAATTAGTTAATGGATGATTCTCTAAGTGATAGCCATGGTCTCAGGTGACTGAAAAGGTTCATGAATTAGGACGGAAGTATAAACAAATACAAGGTAATAAACATATTGTACCGTACATAGCTTGAAGATGAGGTATGTGGTAAACAGATTTACATATATTAAAATGTAGATATAATCCACAGAGACTTGAGAGAGAAGTAGGGATGTATTATAACTTATTACTCGGTAGAAATTATCTTTGTGTACAAAATATCATGTAGACAAGTCATGCAAAACTCTTCTGGCAAAATGTCCATACATGTGTGTAATAAATCATTTTTGATTCCACCTGGTGTGTTAAAGATTGTTGTAAAATCAAATGTGGCTTTACATATACATACGAGATCCCAGAGGGATCTTGGCGCCCACCAAAGAATGATCAATGTCTGACAAACGAAAGAGGGATCTTATCTCTGCTTTCCAAACTTTTACTTCATATTACTACATATGAAATTTGAGAAAGACCCTTCGAGTACTTTCTGAGATGTATAACAGTAACAAACTTCAATAATAAAAATCCAAGATGGCTACCTGTCGGCCATCTTTTTGCCCGATCAGTCCGAAAATGCAATATGCACAACAAAGGTCCTAGGGGAAGTTACATATAAAATTTGAGACAGATCACTTCAGTACTTTCTGAGATATGCGGTAACCAACATTAATTATCAAATTCCAAGATGGTGGCCTGTCAGCTGTCTTGTTCACTGATCGGTACCAAACTGCAATATGCTTAACCAGGGACTTAAGGTAACCTGTACATGAAATTTGAGACAGATCCCTTCAGCACTTTCTGAGAAATAGTGGTAACAAGCTTCAACTATCAATATACAAGATGGTTTCCTGTCGGCCATCTTGTTCACTGATCGGTACAAAAATGCAATATGCATAACCAGGGACCTAAGGGACCATGCACATCAAATTTGAGACGGCTCCCTTCAGTACTTTCTGAGAAATAGAGGTAACAAACTTCAATTGTCAAAATCCAAGATGGCGGCCTGTTGGCGATCTTGTGGATTGATCAGTCCCAAAATGCAATATGCATAGCTAGGGCCCTAGGGGAACCTACATGTGAAATTTGAGAAGAATCCCTTCATCCCTTCAATACTTTCTGAGAAATAGCGGTAACAAATTTTGACTATCAAAATCCAAGATGGCGGACTGTCGGCCATCTTGTTGACTGATTGGTCCCAAAATGCAATATGCACAACAAGACCCCTAAGGGAACCTACATGTGAAATTTGAGAAAGATCCCTTCAATACATTCTGAGAAATAGCGGTAACAAACTTTAACTATCAAAATCCCAGATGGCTGCCAGGCGGCCATTTTGTTGACTGATTGGTCCCAAAATGCATTTTTGCACAACTAGGGCCCTAGGGGAACCTACATATGAAATTAGAGAAAGATCTCTTCAGTACTTTCTGAGAAATAGCGGTAACCAATATTAATTATCAAATTCCGAGATGGTGGCCTGTCAGCAACCTTGTTCACTGATCGGTACCAAAATGCAATATGCTTAACCGGGGACTTAAGGTAACCTGTACAGGAAATTTGAGACAGATCCCTTCAGTTCCTGCTGAGAAATAGTGGTACAAGCTTCAACTATCAATATCCAAGATGGCGGCTTGTCGGCCATCTTGTCACTGATCGGTCCCAAAATGCGATACGCACAATAAGACCCTTGGTGGAACCTGCACATGCAATTTGAGACAGATCCCTTCAGTACTTTCTGAGAAATAGCGGTAACAAACTTCAATTGTCAAAATCCAAGATGGCGTCCTGTCGGCCATCTTGTTCAGCGATCGATACCAAAATGCAATATGCATAACCAGGGACCTAAGGGACCATGCACATCAAATTTGAGATGGCTCCCTTCAGTACTTTCTGAGAAATAGTAGTAACAAACTTCAATTGTCAAAATCCAAGATGGCGGCCTGTTGGCCATTTTGTGGATTGATCAGTCCCAAAATGCAATATGCATAACTAGGGCCCTAGGGGAACCTACATGTGAAATTTGAGAAGAATCCTTTCAATACTTTCTGAGAAATAGCGGTAACAAACTTTGACTATCAAAATCCAAGATGGCGGACTGTCGGCCATCTTGTTGACTGATTGGTCCCAAAATGCAATATGCACAACTAGACCCCTAGGGGAACCTACATGTGAAATTTGAGAGAGATCCCTTCTGTACTTTCTGAGAAATAGCGGTAACAAACTTTAACTATCAAAATCCAAGATGGCTGCCAGGCGGCCATTTTGTTGACCGATTGGTCCCAAAATGCAATATGCACAACTAGGGCCCTAGGGGAACCTACATATGAAATTTGAGAAAGATCCCTTCTGTACTTTCTGAGAAATAGCGGTAACAAGAATTGTTAACAGACGGACGGACGGACAGATGACAGACCAGGGACAAAAAGCGATTTGAATATCCCACCATCTGATGATACATTTACAAATACATTTGGATTTGTATACATTAATACTATAGTGCATGTTCAGTGTATTTATTTCATACTGTAATGAACAAGAGATCCCAGAGGGATCTTGGCGCCCACCAAAGATTGATCTATGTCTGACAAATGAAAGAGGGATCTTTTCTCTGCTTTTCAAACCTACACTTCTTTTTTCTGCTTTTCAAACTTTAAACTATCAAAATCCAAGATGGTGATCGCAAAATGCAATAGGCAGAACTAGGGTCCTAGAGGAACCTACATATGATATTTGAGAACAATCCCTTCAATACTTTCTGAGAAATAGCGGTAACAAACTTTAACTATCAAAATCCAAGATAGTCACCGGTCAGCCATCTTGTTGACCGATCAGTCCCAAAATGCAATATGCACAACTGGGGTCCTAGGGGAACCTACATATGAAATTTGAGAACAATCCCTTCAGTACTTTCTGAGAAATAGCGGTAACAAACTTTAACTATCAAAATCCAAGATGGCTACCTGGCGGCTATCTTGTTGACCGATCAGTCCCAAAATGCAATATGCACAACTGGGGTCCTAGGGGAACCTACATATGAAATTTGAGAAAGATCCCTTCAGTGCTTTCTGAGAAATAGCGGTAACATACTTTAACTATCAAAATCCAAGATGGCTACCTGGCAGCCATCTTGTTGACTGATCAGTCCCAAAATGCAATATGCACTACTAGGGTCCTAGGGGAACCTACATATGAAATTTGAGAACAATCCCTTCAATGCTTTCTGAGAAATAGCCGTAGCAAACTTTAACTATCAAAATCCAAGATGGCTGCTGGTCGGCCATCTTGTTGACCGATCAGTCCCAAAATGTAATATGCAGA
Organism: Argopecten irradians; assembly: GCF_041381155.1. NCBI lineage: Eukaryota > Metazoa > Mollusca > Bivalvia > Pectinida > Pectinidae > Argopecten > Argopecten irradians. The sequence continues at coordinate 47,748,693 of NC_091135.1, read as the reverse complement.
ACTAGGGTCCTAGAGGAACCTACATATGAAATTTGAGAACAATCCCTTCAATACTTTCTGAGAAATAGCGGTAACAAACTTTAACTATCAAAATCCAAGATGGCCACCGGTCGGCCATCTTGTTGACCGATCAGTCCCAAAATGCAATATGCACAACTGGGGTCGTAGGGGAACCTACATATGAAATTTGAGAAAGATCCCTTCAGTACTTTCTGAGAATTAGCGGTAACAAACTTTAACTGTCAAAATCCAAGATGGCGGCTGGTCGGCCATCTTGTTGACCGATCAGTCCCAAAATGCAATATGCACAACTGGGGTCCTACGGGAACCTACATATGAAATTTGAGAAAGATCACTTCAATACTTTATGAGAAATAGCGGTAACAAACTTTAACTATCAAAATCCAAGATGGCTGCCTGGCGGCCATCTTGTTGACCGATCAGTCCCAAAATACAATATGCACTACTAGGGTCCTAGGGGAACCTACATATGAAATTTGAGAAAGATCCCTTCAGTGCTTTCTGAGAAATAGCGGTAACAAACTTTAACTATCAAAATCCAAGATGGCTACCTGGCGGCCATCTTGTTGACCGATCAGTCCCAAAATGCAATATGCACTACTAGGGTCCTAGGGGAACCTACATATGAAATTTGAGAAAGATCACTTCAGTACTTTCTGAGAATTAGCCGTAACAAACTTTAACTATCAAAATCCAAGATGGCGGCTGGTCGGCCATCTTGTTGACCGATCAGTCCCAAAATGCAATATGCACAACTAGGGTCCTAGGGGAACCTACATATGAAATTTGAGAAAGATCCCTTCAGTACTTTCTGAGAAATAGCGGTAACAAACTTTAACTATCAAAATCCAAGATGGCTACCTGGCGGCCATCTTGTTGACCGATCAGTCCCAAAATGCAATATGCACTACTAGGGTCCTAGGGGAACCTACATATGAAATTTGAGAAAGATCACTTCAGTACTTTCTGAGAATTAGCCGTAACAAACTTAAACTATCAAAATCCAAGATGGCGGCTGGTCGGCCATCTTGTTAACCGATCAGTCCCAAAATGTAATATGCACAACTAGGGTCCTAGGGGAACCTACATATGAAATTTGAGAACAATCCCTTCAATACTTTCTGAGAAATAGCGGTAACAAACTTTAACTATCAAAATCCAAGATGGCTGCCTGGCAGCCATCTTGTTGACCGATCAGTCCCAAAATACAATATGCACAACTAGGGTCCTAGGGGAACCTACATATGAAATTTGAGAAAGATCCCTTCAGTACTTTCTGAGAATTAGCGGTAACAAACTTTAACTATCAAAATCCAAGATGGCGGCTGGTCGGCCATCTTGTTGACCGATCAGTCCCAAAATGCAATATGCACAACTGGGGTCCTACGGGAACCTACATATGAAATTTGAGAAAGATCACTTCAATACTTTATGAGAAATAGCGGTAACAAACTTTAACTATCAAAATCCAAGATGGCTGCCTGGCGGCCATCTTGTTGACCGATCAGTCCCAAAATACAATATGCACTACTAGGGTCCTAGGGGAACCTCCATATGAAATTTGAGAAAGATCCCTTCAGTGCTTTCTGAGAAATAGCGGTAACATACTTTAACTATCAAAATCCAAGATGGCTACCTGGCGGCCATCTTGTTGACCGATCAGTCCCAAAATGCAATATGCACTACTAGGGTCCTAGGGGAACCTACATATGAAATTTGAGAAAGATCACTTCAGTACTTTCTGAGAATTAGCCGTAACAAACTTTAACTATCAAAATCCAAGATGGCGGCTGGTCGGCCATCTTGTTGACCGATCAGTCCCAAAATGCAATATGCACAACTAGGGTCCTAGGGGAACCTACATATGAAATTTGAGAAAGATCCCTTCAGTACTTTCTGAGAAATAGCGGTAACAAACTTTAACTATCAAAATCCAAGATGGCTACCTGGCGGCCATCTTGTTGACCGATCAGTCCCAAAATGCAATATGCACTACTAGGGTCCTAGGGGAACCTACATATGAAATTTGAGAAAGATCACTTCAGTACTTTCTGAGAATTAGCCGTAACAAAACTTTAACTATCAAAATCCAAGATGGCGGCTGGTCGGCCATCTTGTTAACCGATCAGTCCCAAAATGTAATATGCACAACTAGGGTCCTAGGGGAACCTACATATGAAATTTGAGAACAATCCCTTCAATACTTTCTGAGAAATAGCGGTAACAAACTTTAACTATCAAAATCCAAGATGGCTGCCTGGCAGCCATCTTGTTGACCGATCAGTCCCAAAATACAATATGCACAACTAGGGTCCTAGGGGAACCTACATATGAAATTTGAGAAAGATCCCTTCAGTACTTTCTGAGAATTAGCGGTAACAAACTTTAACTATCAAAATCCAAGATGGCGGCTGGTCGGCCATCTTGTTGACCGATCAGTCCCAAAATGCAATATGCACAACTGGGGTCCTACGGGAACCTACATATGAAATTTGAGAAAGATCACTTCAATACTTTATGAGAAATAGCGGTAACAAACTTTAACTATCAAAATCCAAGATGGCTGCCTGGCGGCCATCTTGTTGACCGATCAGTCCCAAAATACAATATGCACTACTAGGGTCCTAGGGGAACCTACATATGAAATTTGAGAAAGATCCCTTCAGTGCTTTCTGAGAAATAGCGGTAACAAACTTTAACTATCAAAATCCAAGATGGCTACCTGGCGGCCATCTTGTTGACCGATCAGTCCCAAAATGCAATATGCACTACTAGGGTCCTAGGGGAACCTACATATGAAATTTGAGAAAGATCACTTCAGTACTTTCTGAGAATTAGCCGTAACAAACTTTAACTATCAAAATCCAAGATGGCGGCTGGTCGGCCATCTTGTTGACCGATCAGTCCCAAAATTCAATATGCACAACTAGGGTCCTAGGGAAACCTACATATGAAATTTGAGAAAGAGATCCCTTCAGTACTTTCTGAGAAATAGCGGTAACAAACTTTAACTATCAAAATCCAAGATGGCTACCTGGCGGCCATCTTGTTGACTGATTAGTCCCAAAATGCAATATGCACTACTAGGGTCCTAGGGGAACCTACATATGAAATTTGAGAAAGATCACTTCAGTACTTTCTGAGAATTAGCCGTAACAAACTTTAACTATCAAAATCCATAATGGCGGCTGGTCGGCCATCTTGTTAACCGATCAGTCCCAAAATGTAATATGCACAACTAGGGTCCTAGGGGAACCTACATATGAAATTTGAGAAAGATCCCTTCAGTACTTTTAGAGAAATAGCGGTAACAAGAATTGTTAACGGACGGACGGACGGACGGAAGGACGGACGGAAGGACGGACGGACCACGGACGAAAGGCGATTTGAATAGCCCACCATCTGATGATGGTGGGCTAAAAATTTTGATTATCGGTATTGATTATGCATCAATAAATTCAATTTTTTTTTTTTTTTTTTTTTCATGTTGTAGAAAAAATATTTCTCTCATCGTCATAAATTAGGCACTAATTCTATTAATAGTTTGATCATTGATACAACAGTAAAAAGTGATTGTTTCATTTCTTTGATTTGATTTGTATGGGTATGCACATGTCAATAGCATCAACAATAACATAAATCCTCAGATTTTAGTGTTGTGTATCCCTGGTACAGTGGACGCAATTCGGTGTCCCAATGGTTAATGTCACTTTCTGCTTAATATCACTTTTTCTTGATGCACCATTTTTTTTCTCTATACATTCTTTGTATTTTTACAATTGATATTTAATATCACTTTCTTCTACCCTAAAAACACATACCATAATATCACTTTAAGATAACCAAAATACTTTCAACGGTTAATGTCGCATTCCTCTTTAAAAGCATACTCCATGTGCAGAACCAGAACCTTGTAATGATGCCATGAACACTTGAGGCTATGAATTTGAGTCAACAGAAGCAAACCATTTCTATAAATATAAAATTTTACATGTATGGACTAGATAGGAATGTAATAAAACATCATGTTGCATACAAATGCAAATGTATTGACAGCCATGCAGAATAATTAGACTTGTTGTTATTTTATACTTGAACAACCATCTCCCAAGTCCCAAGATCTACTTGTACATTATACCAGGTATTAAATTTGTTTTTCCTTTGCATATGTAAATTTTAACAATTATATCAACTAATCACAATGTATATTAAAATACATGTGACAGTTCAAAGTGATCTGTAACCACCAGCATCGGGTATAGTTTGGTATTGTACAGTGATAACCATATTTAATTCAACTATTATATTAACCTTACACAAGAGTATTTATGAATTAGTTATTGCACTGTTTCTGTAATAGATTCAGTCTCCTGCTGTAACACTATATGGCTACAGTCATTGGCCTGGTGTGGTATGAGGATGGTGTCGACTGACTGACCGTCTGTACCCGCCAATAATGTCTGATATGCCACATTCATTGCGATGTCCGCCACTTCATAATTGATTGTGTTGCCATCACTATCTGTAGCAATCACCAGCTGGTTGGTTTGTAAAGCGTTTTGGAGATTCAGATGATCAGAACTAATGTCTGGGTCAACAATAAGATTGACAGTATCAGTGATTTCTTCAACAATGTCTAGTTTCTTTTCCTCTTGAGCATTTTTCTTCGACCATGTTTTCGGAATCGCTATTCCATGCATTTTTTCCTCGTGCCTTTGAAGGTGATGTTTGTGTCTGAAGACGTAACCACACACTGTACATTTAAATTTACCTTTAGTCGTGTGGTTTCTAACATGTGCGCGACACATCACCTCGTTTCTGAAACGCCAGGTACAACCAGGATAAGTACAGGGGAATGGACGACTCATATCATGGACAGATTTGTGTTTGGCTAATGTAGATTTGTCAAAGTAAGCTGTACCACAGATATCACACAGCACACAGCCTTTGTTATGGATCTGTCTGTGTTCGTGGATCACAGTATTGATGGACGATTTAAAGTCACACTGGTTACAACTGTACGCTTCTTTTTTATGAACTTTCCTGTGCTGATTTAAGTAGGCTCTTGTTTTGAAAGCTTTTCCACACTCGTCACACAGAAACTTTTGATCAGTGCGGTGAACAATTTGATGTTTTCTCAAATACCGCAGTCTATTGAACACTTTGTCACACTTAGGGCAGGCAAAGTTTCCTGGAAGGTCCTGTTTTTCGACACCACGAGACCGTGGATGAGCAGATTTGTTTTTCCATGTTAGCTGCATGGCTGTATATTCTGACATTTTCATAACGGTTCTATTGCTGTCAGTATGTGCTGCTTTAATTTGAATGGCCTGATGAAGAGACAGTGTGTCAGAATGTTCCTCTCGCATGTGACGACACAAACCACTTTTCCAGCTACTCTGGTAATCACAATGAAGACACTTGAATGCCTGCTTGCCATAAGTAATGGAGTTCCCCTCCACAAAATCAGTTAACAATATGAAGTGAAAATCGTCTGTTGTAGCCTTATCCAGTAAAGGAGGGTCTGTTATCAGTTCTGTTTGTTCGAGCTGTTCTGAGATCAGATTTCCGTTACTGTCGCCACCACATAGATTCATCAACTCGCCATTACCTACTAATGTATGATTGGGTAGCGAGTCATTTTTCTCAACAATGACATGGACAGATGAGTCGTCTTCCATTGATCTTAGTCCACACAGATCTCCATGATGCTGTAAACCATAGGATGACTGAACATTTTCTGAGGTAATGTTAAAATCTTCGTAACCTTGAGACAGACCAGAGTTTTTATCTTGCATGTCCGATGTTGTCATAAGAGAGCAAATTCCATTGGTCATTATGCTGTCATGGTTGCTACGCTCCATTACCACATGCACTGAATTTTGACCCATAAATAAGAACTCCTCATGGGGATTATTTTCTCCCTGTCCCAACCGAGCCTCCCCTATTTCTGCCCCGGACGATGGCATGTCACAAGTCAGAGCCGATGAGTTGAAATTTGCATCTGTGCTTGATTCTAAGAGATGTGAGATTGGGTGCGTGTCTAAAGCTTTACTATGGAGCATATTGCCATTATCACTTGTCATCATGATTACCGTTGAAGACTCCAGACCCTGACTGGTCTGCATCGTTTCAAGACCAGATTCCTTTTCGGTAATATGCTGTAAGTCAGTGATTTGCTCTGAAGTGTTTCCCATGCTATTAACAATGTCGTCAAATTTTGACTTCTTTTCCATGACAACGAACCCGTTATCAACTTGTGTGTCTTGCTCATCATTTTCTGTTACAGCTTTGAGTTGTTCACTGGTGCTGTTTGACTTTTTTCTTCGTTTGTACTGTCGACTTCTAGCCATAGATACATTTGGACTGTTGTCGTCGGAGAACACTATCTTATGTTTGATGCGGTAGTGTTCCTTTAATGTGATATATCTGGTGTAGGATATCTGACAGAACTCACAATGTATTCCAGCACCAGGGGCTGCATCTGTATAACACACAAACATAACTCTTAACAAGCAATAATTCTACAGTCAGTTTCACCTTATCATTTTATAGGAAAGCATTACAACAAATTGGTAAACAAGATTTTATAAAATTGTCCTCTATGTTATAATGTGTAATACTTTAACATAGCTGCCAAACTTTTTAACAAATGCCTGTGATTAATTTCAAGCAGTTTTAATGATGTCATTAGCCTCTATTGTCAGTAAATCATGTGATTCCTTAAGAATTATACGTTTTCCTATGGAATCTATGGTCTATATATGCTTATAGATGCCAGAGCTTTGCAGACAATCTTCATAATTCGCTGGCACATTATGAAATGATTGTCTGCAAAGCTCTGGCATCTATATAGACCATTAATTCCATATGAAAATAGTTTAATACTTATATTGACATTATAACTCATTTTGGAAGTCTATGCATTAACATTGTTTAAGTTTGACCATGAAAACCATCTATCAACAACAATTTAATCCACAAGATGGAACAGACATTTTGATGGTGATCAGTGACCATATCAACATTAGTGACGTCATAATGGTCACGTTTTGGGTGTCAACTATACCCCCATATACTTCACTTTGCCTTTGTTAGTTTATATGGTAGAAATGGCAAGTGAATGTAAATATAAAAGATAAATAACCAAATCAAGGATTGAAACAATGACTTCTTCATTCTGTTTCTATACACCTGATCAACACTTCTAAATATAGAATTAATTGTTTTGATAACAGTTCAAATCATAATAAATCATGATCATTTTGGCAAATATGGCTGTATAATAGGTTTCATCAAAATGCATTACTGTATCGATGAACAACTTTCTTTGAAATATATATTATTGTGTTAATTGTGCATTTACTTTATGACATAAACCTGTCAGATGCTTTGATAGTTTGGAAAAAGAGTCAACATCTGTTCTATTTCAAGAGTTGCAGAAAAACAAGCACTACAAAGGCTAATGAAATCTCCTTAAGCCAGTGAATTTAACTTTAGTTTCGATGGTGTAAAGAGAGTTGACAATACAGATACTCACGTTGAGCTTTGTGATTGAGGAAATCTAATATTGTATAGCTAACTCCACTACAAACACTGCAGGTAAACATATCTGACATGGTTGCACCCCTTCTGCAATTAAAAAAAAAGAAACACTTAAATTTAAGATACAAAATTGCATTATATGAATCTGATCAGATACAACGACCAAACCTTAAGGCTTGTAAAATTTCAGATTTTTTACCTAATTTAATAACTCCTATACATTGTATATCACTATTTGGAATATGCGTGTTTAGTGTTCATTAGTTATGTTCATTTTAATTGGTAAATACTAAACGAATATTGACGGTATTGGATTGATAGGATTCTGTTTTAAGCATCGGCATCCTATTACCACCAAAAAGTGCCACTTACCATGGTCTATTCAACAATAAATAAATATTGAATAATTTATCTACCCACAGCAATCCGTACAGATTTAATTCGATTTGTATATTAAGAGCCCAGAAATTACTGTAAGTAGTTTTAGATAATTACATATGGACAAGACCGACACAATAAATGGCCAAAAAAGATATACTCTGTGTGTTCTCATTTGCACAGGAATGTCAGCAGAGATGTCACGAAACCTGACGTCAAAGATGACGACACAGATTCTCATGCATTTTTGATAACATGGAATTTGCGAAGACTTTCGCCTTTTATAGAAATAAGATTGAAGTAAATTGAACTATATTCCAGTTGGATTATTTTTAATTTTATCTAACAATTGATATCCTGTGCATATCAGTGAAATATAATCTTGTAGAAAAATGTGAATACATATTTCTAAAGTTCTGAGGATATAATCCTGTATTCATATGTAGCTGCTCTCTTCCAAGGCTTTGCCTTGAATACATGGTGACGACAAGAAGGGAAATTTCATGTTGTATTGACAATGATAAAATGTGCATGCTTCATAAAATGGATTGCTATGGGTAGATACATTATTAATTGGTTGAAATGACCAAGGTAAGTCCCGTACCAAACAGTGTTGGTGAATTCAACGTTTTTAAAGAGCATTGCGCTTAAACAGTTAAAACGAATAATCATACCCTGCCTCAACTCTATTCCCGGCAGGGTATGAATTCCACCCCGTTGCCGATAGTGTTGCAAGCCCTGGTGTAATCCACATAGGGCACTTTGAGGCTGATAAAAAAATTTTTTTATATAATATCCATATATATATATCTACAATTGCCACTGTTTCTTTATCAATAAACTAAGTTGGAGCAGATCTCTTTATTTCCCAATAACTTGAGTGCAGAACGTGACCCGATTCGGTGCGTATGGATACATGTAAAGAATGGAGGATTTTCTTTGACATTCCACAAAAGGATGTGTCAATGTATACAAATAATACATGTACGAGACAATCGGAGACATACAATAAAACAGATTTTATTTTTTTGAATGTGTTATAGATATTTGACATGAATAACCGCAGTTACGCAATTTACCTTCTGCTCCATTTGGATTATCATCTCATAAACTAAACAAAGTAAGAGATTAATCCTTAAGTAACTATATTGTTCTGACAACTATGATTAATATTCAATTCACAAACCTTTTGATTATAATGTTTAATGAACTATTAGTGGTAAAATCCAAGGCAAACACAACACACTCATAATTCTGTTCAAATATGCCCCCATATTTGATATACAAATGTACCGGAAACCACGAGGCAATGAAACACTCAACAGGTAAAACGTTTTGAAGTATAAAAAAAAAAAAACCCAACTAAGAATAAACAATGTGAAACTGAACAAATATAAGTATATTTTAAATTAGTGAAAAAGAATTTTAAAAATTCATGTTTAAAACTCTGTGACATTATGTTTCTTTCGTAGTAAAAATTTGTAGGTCATTCCATATATGGTACTAGTTGCCATATTTTGAGCATGAGACTTTTAAACGAATAGCATCATTGCTGCCAAGTGAGCCGTGTTGGAGATGTAAGCCATTCAAATGTGTTTACAAAAATAATTTAGACATGGAGGAGGGTAAATAAATAATCATTTTATGCTAAAGATGCTCCACCGCTGACAAATGGTATTTTGTCACTATCTAAAACAGGAGAAGACGATTTAGTATTTTTCTTCTGTTACAAAAGTTACTTACTTTACACTATTACCACCATTGAAAAATTTGAGCTTCTAATCTTACTTCAAGTTTAAAGTATGAAAAATAATTAATTGCATCCCGAAAAAATTCTGTGGCACTATATTCTATATGGAATGAAGTACTGATTGTGCATGCACAAAAGGCAATATAAATCATTTCATATTATTTTCTGTGTTAATTAGACATATATATACACGATTAAACACTGATTATTGTTCAAATAATGAATATCATTTATGCTCAGTCGGTGGTGGAGCATCTTTAAAAATGTTTGATATTGTTGAATTAAATTACAAATTTACATGAAAACATGTGAAGGGTAACATTTTCACTGCTGACTGTTTTGCTAAATTAAGGTCAATGGGATGGAATCGTAGCTCTGACAACAACCATCTGTTAGTAACCTTCAGTCTGTTGTTCAGAGCTACGTCATCGGTCTGCTTTTGGAAAATACAATAACCTAGCAGTAGGGGTAGGTTATTATATTTGTTTAAATCAGAAGAAGACGCCTGTGCTCTGACCCTACACCAGTCATGTATCTGGGCCGTTTTTCGATTATACGGTTAACGGTTTGACTGGTTGGACCTAAGCTTAGTTTTTTGTTTATTTATTTAATACGGACCTGGTGATTTTATATTCAATATTGTGGCAGGAGTGGTTAATTTATGTATATAACTGGTTATTATTTTGTTGTTAATATTATTAATATTTCGTCTGCTGTCTTATTGTTTACGACATACGGGTACCAGGACAGTACCACTTTTTGTTATAATGCAGCGGCGTAAACCATTCAAGTTACCGATACAGGTATAAAAGACCGTGTTGTAGCCAGTATCGGTCACTTTGGCACTGAGACAAGGTATTGTCGGCCGGGTCACTTCCTAGGTAGCTATAGCTGGATATAAGGCCTTGTAGCCATGTAGTATTAAAGTATAAAAGTATGTTCTAGAGGTTAAATGAATTTATGATATCTGGCGGGAAGGACGGGTGGCTTTTATTAACACCGTAAATTGTTTCGTTGCCTCAAAATATTTGTTATTTGTTTGGATATAGATCTGTTAAATTATAATAAAATTATTGAATTTGTATTTCGGTTTTAGTCGTATTTGTATGATAAGTAAACCAACACGGAACCTCAGATCCATAAAAGATACAGCTATTACAATATTGTTTTCAGGCTATCCTTCACAAAACCCTCACAGGTTTGTATTAAAACTGCAGGGATTTATACTTGAAATAATTACTTTAACAAACGGTCGAACCGGTTGTTATGAGTAAACGAAAACTGCCCAAGTCTGTTGACGGGTCCAGAGTATCATCCTCACCGGCGCATTTTGACAGTTCCATTTAGGATTACGACTTTGTGTTGTTGGTTTTTTTTATCAGACTTGCTAGTCGCTAGCTCTTAGTATTCCACATGAATAAGGCACATGTAGAATATATACTTGGAATATCGCCATACAAACCCTTGACATCAACTGTCAGTGACTGCAGACACTTCCATTCAGCATGACAAATATCTTCCAATATTTTAACCGGAAGTACGGTCACCGGAAGTACAGTTAAAGTAGAGTAATGAAAGGCATTTTTTGATTGGATAATTATTACCTTGGCCGTTTTCGTTTATTCGGTACAACCGGTTCGACCGTTTGTAAAAGTCATTATTTTTAAGTTACAGGCCTGTGAGTGCTTTGTCAAGGCTCGTTTGAAAACAATATAAAATCACCAGGTCCGTCTTTAATTCATAAACGAACAACTACAATATAACAGTTAATTAAAATTAATTATACTTACGTTACGCTCAAAGAGTATCATAGTGCATCGGGTCTAATTTTAAGTAGATTGAAACAATTTAATGGTCGTTTTCGTTTATTCGGAACAACCGGTTCGACCATTGGTTAAAGTCATTATTTCAAGTATAAATTTTGACGGACCTGCAGTTTTTTATACAGACCTGTGAGGGCTTTGCTTAGGCTCGTCTGAAAACAATGTAAAAGTCCCAGGCCCGTCTTTAATGAATAATCGAAAACGGCCTAGTTCCAACCACAGGGATCAGATATGGCCGTTTTCGTTTATTCGGAACAACCGGTTCGACTGTTGGTTAAGTCATTATTTCAACTATAAATCCTGACGGACCTGCAGTTTTTGATACAGGCCTGTGAGAGCTTTGTCAAGGCTCGCCTGAAAACAATATAAAATTTAATTAATAAACGAACAACTAGGTCCAACCAGTCAAACCGTAACGTTATAATCGAAAACGGCCTAGTTACAGATTATATAATCATGGACCCACCAAAGTGCCCTAAGACCATTTTTAGACGTTTTAGAGGTCAAGATCAAAAAACGATGAAAATCATATTCTACATGGTAGATCTACTAACAATACTAAGAGAATGGCGGAAAGCCTTAGACTCAAAATTTCTAGCCCGCCCACCTTTAGCGGCTATAAAAACACATTTCTAGTACATCGTCATAAAAACTGTTACTACCGTTGGAAAGAGCAATAATTTTCCTTTCAAAACAGGGGCGTAGGAAGCGGGGAGGGGGGGGGGGCAATTGCCGCCCCCCCCCCCCACCCCGATCCCCAGGATCCATCAAGTGTCCATCAAGGGATTATAAAAAAAATGTCTCTTAAAAGCTTAATTTGTTTATATATCTTAGCAAGACAATTAATTCATTATTATTTTGAGTGCCGATGGTGTGAAACCGGTTAGTTCAGATCGAGCAGGGTTGCATAATGGTATGACGGCATTCACAATTATCATTGCGAAATGCAGGTAATTTTAAATCGAAAAATTACCGTGTTAAGAACGCTATAAAATCATCAAAATACATCGTAAAACTCATCTCAGTCATTCTAAATCGTAACATTTTTCCTGGGCGAGACCCCCGGACTCCCCAAACAACAAAATCTCACGCCTTTTGCGCTCACAAATTCATCAAAATACATCGTAAATCACATCTCAGCCATCCTAAATCGTGATTTTTTTTCCCGATGGAGACCCCCGTACCCCCAATCACAAAAATTTCGCGCCTTCGGCGCTCGTAAAACCATCAAAATACATCGTAAAGCTCACCTCAGTCATTCTAAATCGTAATATTTTTTCCGGGGGTTAACCCGACCCCAAAAAATCCTTAAACTAGAGAGACTACGGCGCTCGTAAGGTATTAATTTTATGTTAGCGACGTCACTATCTATAGATGTGTATAAGGATCCTGTGTCCTGTGGGTGCGGGGCGCGGGTTGGGGGGGTTACAAAATAATGAGGACTTTTGGGGGGGGGGCCCTATGGATCACAGCTCACATAGCTCACTTACTTTAACCGTCACCGCCATGTTCATTTTTCTCTCGGAACGCTTCTCGACTTTACATATCGTGACTACATTATGCAAATTATGTAATGTTGTGCTTGTAGGTAAACTCGAGAAGCGTTCCGAGAGAAAAATGAACATGGCGGTGACGGTTAAAGTAAGTGAGCTACACGATGTTTAAATGGAGTTTCTACAAAGTACGGGTCATGACACCTCCAAAGGAGATTGTGGATGAACACAGTTATGGGTACTGTTTACCACCACAAGAGTAGATATTGTGGATTTTTGAGGTGCCCATTAGAGCCGAGACGACATTTCGACCGGACAGGGAAATGTCTACCTAGCATATTTTTCGTAAATTTCCCGATTCATCAAGCCATAACTTCGCCAATACTTGGCCAATTTTGTTCATCAAGCACTCAATGGAAAGATGCATTATTTCTCTTTAAGGTAAGATATCCGTCAATACTGTATATAACCCATTTATTAAAATAATCACGGTTTTAAAAAAATAGGTCCGTTTTTCTCGACCGCCGAGTTCATACCCTTGATACTATAATATATATATATGTATACTGTTAGTTTAAAAAAATCGTGCCAGGTCCCTGTGCTATGGATCGATAAACAACCAAAGGACTGAAATTTTGCCGGAATGAATTTAATGAAAAGACAGTTATATACACAAGAGAGGTGCAGTGCTCTACATTTTTCGATAATGTCACTGAAACTGAATCAAGGACGTATATGAGAAGGAATAAATCCTTGAGCTGAATGCAATCACTAAAGTCAATCATATACATTTCAGCAACTAACTAGTGAAAGCACTGCACCCCCTTATAAACATATTACATGAAAGCAACATATATTAAAGTGAATAGTCGGGCAAAGAAAACCAGTCTAAATGCGTTCATTGGTCTTCCAAAAGTTCTCACATATTAATACGACGGCCAAGTTCTGCTTACGTTCCCCAGTTCTGACCATTAAAGTAAAGGAAAGTTGAAAGCAGTGAAAGCGAGGCTGCGTGTAAATGTAACCACGGACATAGTCAGCCGGGAGGACGTTTTAGGATTCCTATACTTTACTTATCCTTCTCATATACGTCCCCCTTTTTTGCTATACATGTACTTTTAAATTAATTTCTTTCGTACGCAGACAGATTTTGGCGAATTTCTTCGTCTTCTACGCTCTGTGAAACTATAAGATATCGTCAAACTACTCAGAATAATGCCCAAACACCTCGACACAATTTTTATATTTTTTTCGACGCAGACCCCATTTACATAATCTGTTAATATTATGACCTTATTGAAAGAAAATATTCCATTTCTTTTTATCTTATAGGGAGAAACATAGATTTTGGCGAGAGATTTATTAAAAACCCTATTTTTCTATTCATTTTGTTTCTGTAAAAAAAACATGTATAATTCTAATAGAAATTACAGTATCCATTGACACTGGTTTTTTCATACATAGGAGTTATTACCCCATATCTTATGTACTTAATGGACATTCTGGAATTTTATAAGTACTATCTCTCTCTTTAACCATTGTTGTCATAATGCACCAATTAAAGCACGGTAGTCGACAACTTGAAGTTTCGTTGCCCATTATCACATTACATAAAATATTGGTATATTTGGCTATCTTGGAAATTTCACACCGTTGATTTTTACCGACAAATTAGTTTATAGTGTGTTTTATTATGTATAAAGCAAATTATTGAGTAGAAAATCATCCTTGCCCGACTGTTCTACTTGAGATGTTAATTGTCTAAGCAAACTAGCAAAGGCAATTGGGTATGTAGTATAGACACAAATCAAATAACCAGACTGGAATAGTTTAATGATGTTTCATGTAGCTTGCGACAGCAATACGAAGCGACAAACCCATTTCATTATTTGAGTCACATAAAAAACAACAAATACGCCCAATCCGTCATTACGGATAAAAAATGAACACATTCACAAAATCATAACTTTACACTTGACATATTTTCTTCAGCATTCATGTCATACCCAGAGAGAAGAAGTACTCAAAAGGCATGCACATAGTATCGTGGATAATTAGGCAATTTGCCAGAGAATTTGGAGTCTGTGGTCAGCTTTCCACCCTTCTCGTATATAGTACCATGTAGAATATGATTTTTATCTTTTTTTTTTATCTAGACCTCTGAAACGTCTAAAAATGGTCATTATAGGGCACTCTGGTGGGTCCATGTTTATATAATCTGTAACTAAATCTCAGATCCCTGTGGTTCCAACCAGTTAAACCGCAAATAGAAAACGGCCCTTGTTTGGTCTAGCACGTGCCCTGCGGCTAGTCGAGTACTATGCATATCTCGCGACTTGACCACCTGACATGTCAAGATGCCATTCATTTCACTTTGCCTTTTACATATTTATACAAATGTAAGTACATGTATCTAGCATCCCAAGTATTTACAAGCTAATTCAATTCAAAATATTTTATTGAGCAACAAAAGGATTGGATAACAGACAGTGCCTATATTGATCCTTTCCTGAAAGCTAAGCATGAAAAGAGTTCTGATTAATAGTAACAATTTTTTGACTGCACAAGTTTCCGATGAAAATAATAGATCCACATATGATTGTTAAAATCTGATACGTTCAAGGATTTATGCGTGAGAAGGGTTGTTAAACTTATCTGATACGTTATTCAATTGTGTATAAACATGTACGATTTTTGCTATGCGTTTGTGATAGAAAATGGGGTGCTGAATCTTCATATGCCACTTTTTTGTGTTTGTTTGTTGTTTGGACTATTTCAGTCTCTCAGTTTCTATACTTACCTGTACTTAGGTACATTTAAGTTATATATGTATGGGAAAGTACAGCTATCACATGGATGATTATGGTAAAGTAAAATAATTAATAATATATTCCAACTTTCAAACGAAAAAAATAATATTTGGTGTTACATGTAAAAAACATATGCTAAATATGTACCTTATCATGAAATACATTTACAAATTAACACATTAATAGATATCGTGAAACGCAATAAAGATATAGAAAATCCTTGGATATCTAGCTTTGCCTGATAGCGGGAACATCACACGGATCGGCGAACATTCGTATAGACAAAATTAATAATTATGTACTCATACAGTTAATGTTACGCCTCTTTCTTAATGAAATGTTCTATCGTATATTTATACTGACAAATATCGTCATCTCATAATGCGGTTGCATCTTTACATTCGATATTTGACTTGTTACCAGAATATGATCTTTTACAAAAAAAATCTAAGTAAATAGCTTGTTCGAACTATCAGGGATCCATTCTACATTACTCAAACACATTTCCAATATTTACTAATACTTCAGTAGTTTTTATGTAATTTTTCATTTTTTAATGGTGTGACAAAGAGAGCATGTTTAAACAACTTTATTGTTATAGAATCATTCAAAAATTACCTTTAAATTTCGCAAATTACAGTGTATGTATATAAAATCAAAAAAATTGTGATGTACTGCAAGTCCGTCAGGATTTATACTTAGTTATCAGGTGTCATGAAATTATGACCATCTGGATTTTTCCAAACACAAACGGCATCTTGATTATCATTGGTTTGTCAAATATATATACAAATATTGACAATAAACTTGTCACGTGTTTCGATTAGTGCCAGGTTTCATCGGTGCTATCTTAGGAGACATGTATCATCCTACCGTGGTTACTCTACATCAATCATGCACACATGTATATATATATATTAGGATTAATTAGAAGTCTTTGACTCATGGCCTTACGTTTAACAACATTCCAAATCACAGCTGTTATTGTTCTGACTTATATATACCTGCGAGCTTTGTTTGCTCAAAATTTTTCATGAAATAAAGATAGGGAATAAACAATAGGATGGCTCTTAAAATCTTGGCATACCCCTGATAAATAGCGGGGAAGCCGTTTATTTTTATTAGTATTGTATATTATAAGGAAATATGATTTTTAAGTTTCTTGAAAATTTTTAGCGAAGGTGAGCGAAAATAACGCCGTTGAGCGAAAATAACACAACAAACAATATACATCTTAAACGAAAACAAAGGATGAGGATTACAATATGCATGATACAAAGATATATTATTCCTTTTTCCGTTAAGAATAAAAACAACCATAAATTCACACATAAAGTTGGAAAGGACGGGGTTGGTTGGGAGGTATGTTTTAAATTTATTCTACCTTCTAAACAGTATGTAAATGCTGACATTTTTAGGAATATTTTCTCAATTTTCAAAGATGGTCGTTATTTTTTACTGAAGCTGTTCAGTATGGATGGGGCTCTATAGTGGGGACTCCCTTTGTCTTACATAGGGCTAAATCACGGGGCTTGACCAATCAGAAGACGTATAAATCTACTATGGGGCTTACAGCGGTCATGTGACCTATGGCAGGCTTGTAATCAAATTTGGACTAATTAAGCATATTATTAATGGGTAATCAATTATGGTGTTGAAATCTTTTATGGTACAAAAAAATATGTCTATGAATAGACAATTGTTTTTTTGTCCTGCTAAAGATTAAAGTTACGTACATGTTTACAATCAAATCAGTAAGGCGTATCTTGGTCCATACCTCGAGCTTTTTCAAGCTCAAAATTTTATTGGACATGAAATATAAGACTAAACAATAGGATGGCTCTTAAATTCTTGGCATACCCACTGATAAAGCGGGAAGCCGTTTATTTGTATTAGATTTAGGGGGTCCGAGGGTCTCCCCCGGGAAAAAAATATTACGATTTAGAATGGCTGAGATGAGTTTTACGATAAAGTTTAATGATTATAAAGCGTTCTTAACATGTGGTAATTTTTTTATTTAAAGCTACCTGCATTTAGAAATGATAATTGTGTCGTCATAACATTATGGAACCCTAACTCGATCTGAATATACCGGCTTCACACCATCGGCACATTGTTGTGTAACAGAAAAAATGAATTAATTGTCTCGCTCTAAGACATTTAAACAAATTGATCTTTTAAGAGACTTTTTTTTTAATAGTACATAGAATTTATAGCATCCTTTCTTTGTTAAAACGCAGCGGAAAATTTTCTAGAATGAAGTACGAAAAATGTGCAGGAGGACCCTTTTTTCTTTCAATCAAAAACTTCGCACAAATATTTAGAGTTTAAACATCATGTTTAACTTTTTGTTTAGGTCCTTTAAATCAAATCAAAAACTGCAAGTCCGTCGTCAGGATTTATACTTGAAATAATGACTTAAACAAACGGAAGAATCGGTTGTCGGTTGACAATCGTGTTTTTCGATGTGCCAGGTTATCGGTGCTTTAGGAGAGACCGAAATGCACACGGATGAGGACTCGTGGCCTACGTTCGTGCTGACCTCCCTTCACGTAGACGTAATGATCTCGAACTCAGAGATGTGGAATCCATTGTTATTGAGTGTTCCATACAGAAGAGGAAGTGGGCTTTTATTGGCACATACAAACCCCCTTCTATGCACGATAACGATTTTATGAACGATGCCGTTTTATCTATTGATCGTGTATCTACAAAGTATGACAATTTTATGATTTAAGGTGATTTAAACTTTGATTGCCTAAATGAAAATAAAGGTAAAACACTGTCTGATTTCTGTGACATGTTTGACCTGACAAATAAAATTACAGAAGCTACATGTTTTATGAAGGATTGTATCCCTTCACTAGTTGATGTCATCCTAACAAATTGTCCTAGTTTCTGTTTTATGTGGTCTTAGTGACTGCCACAATCTTATTGGAATTGTTATAAAAGGCACAGCACCATGCTTGCCTAGGGTTAAAAGTAAGTTCCGTAGTTTTAAAAACTTTGAACAGAATGTTTTTAACTCTGATTTATCTAATGTACCTTTCCATGTGGCATATGTGTTTGATGATACTGAGGATGTCTACTGGGCTCATGATAAATTATTGAGGGAAGTAGTTGATGAGCATATACCTATTAAAGAACGCAAACCTCGTTTAAATAGACCTCCGTTTTTAAACAGTAATCTTAGAAGGGCTGCTTTTAAGAAAACTATGTTGCGTAATAGATACAACCGCATGAAAACACCTGCTAACTGGGAAGCCTACAGAAAGCAAAGAAATTATGTAGTTAAACTCCGTAGACAGTCTGTACGGCTCTATTTCCAGGAACGATGTGGTGGAGGCCCAGCCTCTAAGGATTTTTGGCCTACTATAAAGCCTTTTTTATCCAACAAATGTGTTAATGATCAGAAAATTATTTTAGAAGAAGATGAAAGCATTGTATCCAGACAGAGAGAAGTTTGTGATGTTTTTAATGGTTTTTTCTCTACAGTTGCAGATGATATTGGTAAGGATCTGGAGGGTGTGTCAAATTTTACTGACCACCCAAGTGTTGTTAATATTACAAAGACCATGTGTGAAGGAAATGAAAACAATGCTTTTAATTTTCAGCCTGTATATGAGGGTGATGTAAAAAACATTTTGTCCTCGTTGATTGTGAAAAAAGCTACAGGTTTTGATGGTATCTCCTCAAAAATGTTAAAAGCTGGTTCAGTAGCTTTTACTCCTGTTATAACATCCCTTTTTAACCATTGTGTAAAGTTTTCCCATTTTCCCGATGCCCTGAAGAAAGCACAGGTCTTACCGATTTTTAAGAAAAACAACCCTATGGATAAGAGTAACTTCAGGCCTGTAAGTATTTTACCTTCTATGTCAAAAATGTTTGAAAGACTTATTCATAACCAATTAGGTGAATATTTTAAGTCTATTTTTAATCCCTTCCTAGCAGCGTTCAGGAGCGGTTATGGGTGCCAGTCTGTCCTGCTGCGAGCTCTTGAGGACTGGAGGCAGGCCTTGGACAACCATCAGCATGCAGGAGCTATTCTGATGGATCTGTCCAAGGCTTTTGACTGCATTCCTCATAACCTGCTACTCGGGAAGCTGCAAGCTTATGGTCTGGGTAAGTCAGCTATTGACTTCATCGGCAGCTACCTGAGTGACAGAATGCAGCAGGTCAGACTGGGGCCAGAGACCAGCGAATGGACAGATGTGAAGAAGGGGGTCCCCCAGGGTTCTATTGTCGGAACCTCTGATTCTCAATATTTTTATGAATGATATTTTTTACCTTTGTTGACAAATGTGTTTTATATAATTATGCAGATGATAATACTCTCTCTAAGATAGGTGATAGTTTTTTCACACATCTGAAAGATTGCTTAGAAAAAGAGAGTAAAGTTCTAATAGACTGGTTTAATTTTAATGGTATGAAGGCCAACCCAGAGAAGTTCCAGGCTATATGTTTTGGAAAGAAGACAACAAATTCTATTAAATCTTTTAACATCGATGGCCTTGAGATTATGTGTGAAAGATACTGTAAAACTTTTAGGTGTAGATATTGACTTTGTTCTTAAATTTGATGCACACATATCTCGACTCTGTAGAAATGCTGCCAAACAACTTGCTGTTTTAAAAAGACTGGGAAATAATCTTACAAAGAAGGGGAAAATTACCATTTTTAAGTCTTTTATACTTTCAAATTTTAACTATTGTCCACTTGCCTGGCACTTTTGTACATTGACTAATACTAGGAAAATGGAAAAAGTCCAGGAGAGAGCACTTCGTTTTATTGACAATGACTATGTTTCCCCAGTCTTCGATATTTTAAGGAGGCACAAACTTGATTTTTTACATGTTAAGCGTATGAAAGATATGGCCTCTGAAGTTTTTAAAATTTTAAATGATATTTCTCCTCATATTTTACAAAATCTTGTTGAGAAGAAAGAAGTTTTTTATAATCTTAGACAGGACAACCTGGTAAAGATTCCAAGGGTAAACACCTCCACTTATGGTAAGAGATCTTTTCGTTTCGCTGCTTCTCAGGTGTGGAACAGTCTGCCAAATGAATGTCGGCTAGCTGAAAACTACAGTTCGTTTCGCAGACTGCTTCACACCTGGGATACACAGATCTGCTCCTGTACCATCTGTACACACCATATAGGATGAGTTGTTCCCCTTTGGAATCTACCTACTTGTAATTATACCATATAACCTGTGATATTTCAAACCTTTTCAAAGATCATTACTTTTATAAATCTTATTTTAGCTTTTGTTTTCTACCTATGACTTCAATATTCTACTTTTAATTCACACTATGTTAGTGTATATCCTGTAAATTTTTACACTTTGCTATATTAGCATTTATGTACATTACACTTCAGTGTCTTAACCTATTTTGTGTAACATTTGTGTGATATACAAGTGTAATTATTAAGTTATTACCTTTAAATTAAATTTTCTTATTTCTGCTAAACTGTGATAGCTGTTTCCATATCATGTATCTATTGCATGCTTGCTATAGTTAAATTGTTGTCTGTCTATATATATTTTACCTGTTTGTACTGTGATATTTTACATATGTTTGTCGCAAGAATAGCACTACAGTGCTAATGTTATTATGTTCCCATGTATGCGACTCTAAATAAAACTTCTTGACTCTTGACTCTTGACTCCGAATGAACGAAAACGGCCCTGGTTCGATGAGTGATACAGGCCCATTAGGTCTCTTCCGAGTTACCTCCCTTCGGCCTCCCTTCGGCGTGAAACTGATAACTTAAAGTTTGCCTTAAATGTGCTGCTTCAAAAATGATTACTTTTGTCTTATATAAAATGAAAATTTAATGATTATCATAATGTTATTGTGATGTTGCGATAAGACATGATAAGACGTGTTAGTTGGCCTTGTGCAACCTGTATGAAATGTCTCTAATGATTGGTTAATATAACCGGAAGTAAGTTTTCATTGGATTGTCCATTCCTAGATACGAATTTCAAACAAGAACACCTAAGCCTAATAAGAGAAGAAATGGCAACTCAAAATACTGATCCTATGGCTGCACCCACTTCCAACAGAAATAAGGATAGCACAGAGAAAATGAGTTCAGCTAAAGATAATCATTCCGTCAGCAAAAGGTATTTTTTCAGGCAAATTTCAGTGTTAATAATGAAACTAGGCATATCGATGCGTGTCCACTGCCATTGATTACTTTGCAGCAGATGTGTTGGTAGGCCTACATGGTAGATTTAAAAGCTTGTATCATAAGTAAACTAAAGTTGAATCTAATATGCATATAATATATTTGAGAAATGTCTTTATATATATAATATTTACTGTCCTCACCTGAATACACACTGATAAAACTTAAAAACCAAGCAGGTTCGAATTTTGAAAATAGACTCCGTGTAAGTTATGATATTCTCATTTGATTCTGTCTGAAACATCGGAAATATTTTTTATTAATAGATTGCAACAGGAACTGATGACACTTTTGGTAAGTATTTTACTGTTTTGTAACTTATATGTTAGTTTACTCTTGGTCTTGAAAGTTGAATATTTATAAAAATATATTACGAACTCTAACAAAAATAGATTAGAATCTATCATTAACCCTTTGAGTGCCACAGAAATCCTCTTAGAGAGTGCCAAGCCGTGTTTCGATCAAAATGTGATTTGAAAAAATATGACGTAGAACAATTGAACCAGCGATGACGTCACGTCATTATCACGGCAAGCCTGGAATTCCTCTCGTCACAAAATATATAATTAATCTTACTATTGTCAAGGTAGTCAGATGACCGTTAAGGCCCCAAAGGGCCTCTTGTTTATCTGTTCTGATTGATTCTGGAAATATTTGAATAAATTGATGCGTTTTAGTGGAAAGATATTTTGTAGATAATGATATTTTTACTTTCCGTCATCATTCCATAATTTGTAACTACCAAGTAAAAATGATGACCGCGTAAACTTACAAATAGTGGTGGGGGTAAAGAAATGTCTAACTTTAGTATAAAAGTGCAATAGTGATGTTTTGTATTTTGGCTTTAACATGATTTGGGATAATTCTTTCAGGATGTGAAAGGTTAGTGTAAACACAACTTGAAATTTTGAATTTATATTGAGCCTATTTTTGCACCGTGTGAATCCTGCCTTGATTGTTAGAGGTTAGACTCATCATCAAAAGTGTCTCGTCATGCTATACCTCTGACATTGTTGGAGTAATTATAAACATGCAAAATTTGTCTTAGATTCTAGAATAGTGTACTGGGGCCCAACCAGTAGTCATGACGGAACAGTAGTCGTGATTGTTAGCATATTCTAGTGTGCGTCCAGATTTCCGAATGTCTGCAGGTGCTGAGGAATACTTCATGATGGAATTGTTTTGTTTATGTGAAAATAATGTGTTTCATGAAATGCAAACAATTGAATTTTTCTCAAATCATGACTACTGTTCCTTCACGACGACTGGTTGGGTCCCAGTATGGAATCAAATAATACTGTACTTTGATTTAGTGTCAGAGTATTATATTACAAATTATTCTTCTGGACACTAATAATGTTGAATGAAAACTTCAATGTTTAAATTTATTGAAGTTATTTGACATGGTAAAAAAAAGACATGTATACTGAACTAAGTACATTGCTTCTGTGTGTTACTGTATAGGTGTTCTAAGAATGCTGAATTTGGGTAATAGAAATGAAAACTTACTTTAAATGAACAATACATGTATATATATAAAAAAAAAAAACACAGAAGGAAAACCACTGGTCTTATTAAATTTTCTGTTTGCAGACCTCCAATAACCCTGGGATATCAGCATTTCCTGATGGTGACAATTTGTTCAAATGGATTGCCACATTAGATGGAGCAACAGGAACGGTACACACAATAATACTGTTCAACTTCAGATTTCAAAAACCAGTGCAACAAAACAGTGATATATTTCTGCCTCCATATAGTGCTAAAGATTAGGAATTTTCTTAAAAGTTATGCATTGTAAAAAGGATAATCAGGGTTATCATACCTCATCTACACTGCCTCCAAAAATTCTTTTATCAGAACTTTTGGTGGACAGTGTATATATTCAAGGGTTACAAAAGATGCAATTTAGTGAATGGTCTTATAAGTTTCTGTAATAGTTAATTTCAGTGTTTCTGCATGCTTTAGAAAATCAAAATGAAAAAATAAGGGTTTACACTTGTGGTACTATGTTGGGACATCTTAACCACTGTGTCGATATAGGAATCTTTTCTGATTTTTACATTCCTTGTGTGACCTTTTATTTATATTCAACTAAGTTTGTATCTGTACTTGTCTCATTTTGTTCATTAAGGTGTACGAGGGGCTTCGTTACAAGCTTATCCTTGAGTTCCCAAGCAGCTACCCCTACCAAGCTCCAACAGTGAAGTTTGATTCCCCTTGTTACCATCCCAATGTGGATCACCATGGAAACATTTGTCTAGACATCTTAAAGGAGAAGTGGTCAGCCTTATATGACGTCCGAACCATCCTACTCTCACTTCAAAGTCTTTTGGGAGGTAAAATGCATTTAATCAAGAACTGGGTTTCTGGTAGAACTTTGAGAATATGTTTATGGCTTCTTTAAAGGTAGGTTTCGCCCAATGAAATATAAAGACTACAAAATTGAAATTTATCATGTACATAGATATAATCTTCAGATTATTTTCAATGCATACAGCGAACAATATGGGTGGTCAGTTGCCTAGCTTGACCAGGAAAATACTCCTCTAAAAATAGAGTGAAGTCAAGCTTTACATGTATAGAACATGACATATTTTTTTCCAAAACGAGGCCGCAGCAACAAACGGAAGCGTGCAACAAAATGTCAGATAGAAGTGACAGTCTTGACACGGCATGTTTGTTTAAAAAAAAAAAACAACAAATCGAAGTGCGATGGACTGTATATACATATCATATAATCTAAAACACTATATGTTACTTACATACGCTCGCTAGCTTCGTACACCAAATATACATGTAGTTAGTCTGCGGCTGTTTGTGCGCTGGCATATGTGTTGAAATTTAACTCACCACGTGCAACGTGGAAATCCATTATAATTTCCTCCACTTTGTTGCCGATTCAGATATATATTTTCTATCTCACACACTTTTGTTCAGGCATTTTGTTTACTTTTAGTGTGTGACAATGCGCATGCGCGAAACTTCGACAACACAATCCATTGCAGCTTCATTTGCATACTATTTTGTCTGACGGACACCGTAATAAATCAAGGATTTCCTTCAATTTTGTATTCAAGACACATTTGTTCAATCTCAAACGCATAAAGAAATTAAATTGAGGTATTTTAATATGTTTTTTCATCTTTTCTTCCGTTTATCACATTTCACAAAAAATATTAATTTGGTTGGGCGAAACCTACCTTTGAATTATTTGGTTCTTGGGATATGTAGTACACAACTATCAAATATTGTATTGTAAAGTAAACTTGCAATTGTCAGATGTTGAAGCATAGCTAATGCTAGCATTAAAAGAAATTAACAAAAAGATACAAAACCATATTTAAGACATTTTTTTGTAAGTGACTTAGTATTAATTTTTGTTTTGCAGGTACTCCTGCACTGAGCAGATAAAGACAATAGGACATAAAAATTGTGAATTTATAAGATTTATAAGTGAGAGTTCTAATTTGATACTGGACATTAGGATTAGAATTTGAAGCTAGCATTTGATATAGACCACTTACATGACTAACCCATTTTATTTTGTTATTTTTATTTTTTGATAATAATTCAATGCTTTATATTTCAGAGCCCAACATTGACAGTCCACTCAACATACATGCTGCAGATCTATGGAAAAACCAGACAGCTTACAAAAAACATCTCCATGAAAAGTATGACAAAGATGTCCGCTGCAAATCATCGTAAATAGACATGTAACAGAACTGCTGACTACAGACTCTGAACTTATTGTGCAATAATTTATTAGCTTTCAGAAGTTAGTTGGTGCAAGTAGGATGATTTGTATGGACACATGTATACTGAAATATCAAGGAGTGAGTTCTAGAGTTGGTCTTTTTCATATTTTGTAAATTTCATGATGTACACCAATGTTTAATTCAGAGAACCATCAATCAAGGTTAATTAATGGAAAATTTATACATAATTTTCTAATGTTTTGAGAAAGTAGATTTTGTTAATTAGTTTCATAGAAATATTATTTACGGTCAGACAATTCCCACTTTCCAACTCTGACAATGTTATGTGGTGAATTGTTTATCACATGTTTTGTACAAAAAGTGGTCTGTAAAGATTTATACTGCATACAACCTTCAGAGAATCAACTTTAGTCAAAGTGACAATTTAGGGGTTTATCTCATTATTGTATACTGACAGAATGTTAGACATCAAGGGTTGATATACTAGTGGTGGTCCTGTGGTCAATGTAAATAAATAATGAAACAATTAAAAAATATATATTATTCAAATGTTTTACTTTCATACTTTAAATACTTTTAACTAGATTAAAATGACCACCAGAAATTATTATATGGTGGTCCTTCTGGCCATCGAATAAGAATTATCAACCCTTGTGATTACATTTGTCAATAGTATTGAGTAGGGGGGGATGGATATTCAAGTTAAAAATGCAGATCAATGCATACCGGTTGTCAGAATATTTTTATTACAAACTATATGTATCCTTTTTTGTGTTTAACAATATGTGCGATTCCATTCTGATGATTCTTATCTTTCTCCGTTGTGTACATTATCTATTGTGTTGACATTTCCACAGTTGTCTGCCCTTTGTCTGTTTTGTCTGTTGTGGTATTTTTGAGATTGAGTTACATCAAGATGTAATAGCCATTGATTTGTGATAAAACAACTTAATTATCTCATACAATAAAAGATGTAACAATCAGTACCAGTTCACATCAGTGGATAACTACATAGCCGAAAATAAACTGCTAAACCTGCCTATATTATTAGACTTTTTAGGACACCTGAGAAAAAGACTCGAGTGACCTATTCTAAACACTTTTTGTCTGTCGTCGTGCGTTGTATGGCGATCAACAATTTACATTTTTGACTTCTTCTCCTGACCCTGGGGTCTCACGTTTTCCCCTGGTGAGAGGTTCAATTTTACAATAGTTTATATAGGGAAAATATATTTTTGACCATTGTTTGGTCATTTGTAATAGGAAATAAGTGTAATGTTGTCAGAATTATCAGTATGAATAGTCATTGAATCCTATTAACAATTTTTCCACGACTGACCCCCAGGGGCCTGAGGGATGGGGCCAAAAGGGGTCAAAATATGCTAAAATTTCAAAAATCTCCTTAAATTCCAGAAATGGTAGAATCAAATACTCTTCATAGATGGTAAAGTTTAAAGGTCCTTTACAAAAAATGTGAATTGTATGACCGTGGGGAGAGGGTAAAGTTTACTATAGTTTATATAGGGAAAACACATTTATGAGCATTTTTTGCTTAATTTTTAAATGCGTCAAACTTGTTTAGAATTATTAGCCTGAGATAGCATTTTAATTTTATATCCATATTGGTCCTGGCCGACCCCCCAGGGGGCAGAGGGGCGGGGCCAAAAGGGGTCAAATAAGCTAAAACTTCAAAGATCTTCTTAAATTCTGGAAATGGTAGAATCAAATACTCTTTATAAATGGAAAGGTCTTAAGGTGTTTATGAAAATTTTGAATTATATGACCCTTGAGGTCCCACGTTTCCCCCAGGGAGGGGGTCAAGTTTACTTTATATGATAAATACATTGCTGAACATTATTTGCTCAATTTTCATAGGAAATGAGTCTAACTTGATTAGAATTAATAGCTTGAGATATAGTATTTTAACATCCATATCAGTCCTCGCTGACCCCCTGGGGGATAAGAGGGGCGGGGCCAAACAGGGTCAAAATGACTTAAAATTTCAAAAAATCTTCTGAGTTCACAGGTTTGATGGAAGCAAATACTCTTCATAGATTAAAAAGTCAAATTTATAAAATCACTGACCGACTTCAAGGGCCAGTTTATTAGTGTTTATATATCTTTGTTTCTTTCTAAACGAACTCGGGTGACCGTTAAGGCCAATGGGCCTCTAGATTTGTTTTGTTGGTTTTTTTTTTTGTATAATATTTACATGTATTAGGGGGGAAAATGGGGGGGAAGCCTAATAATGTATCCAGGTTAAACAGACTAAGCGAAAAAGTGCATTAACTGTATAGTATATACCGAAAAGGATTTTCAAACTGGAACTTCTTAACACGGCATGTTTTTAGACAATTATTTCATCAATGCTTGGTAAACAATAGTCAATAGCTCTAAACAAAGTTTCTCACAAGAGCAAATATTTACCAGGTAATAACAAACAGACTAAAGTACAACGTATTTGATATTCACAGATTTAAAGATTATGGTGAACTACATGTCCAGGCTATGAATGTTGTGTATGTTACATATTTTTATCACTTTACAGCTATGGACATGTATGTACATGTGTAAGATTTTTTACTTCTATGTTTTACCACTCTTTCTCTCTTGTTCTCTCTCCTTCTCTTGTATATTTTGTACCATTGCCTATTTATATATTCTCTCTTCAGACAAAAGCTTTGAAATAAAATCAATTAACTTATTCAGTTTGTCAAGTCCTACATTTGTGTCCCTATTGCAGTATATAACAAAAAGTCAGCATTTCATTTCAACAATTTGTTCATCAATGTTTTTCAAATTTTGAAGAATAAAGACAGACATTGCAACAGATTGAGATTTATAGAAGAATATTAGGCTCGCATAGGAGAGTAATTTTCAGGATAACAATTTGGTTTTACATTTGTCACAATATAATAATTATTTGGTGGCCGCCTCTTCATTTATGTCTAGGCCTTCACAGACTTGTTAGAACTGTGTAGCCAATTTTTTCTGGCAGCCGCCAAATTTTGAAATACAATATTTCCTTATTCCCTATCCTGAAAAATATTTTCCTATGTGAAACTGATGCTTCCGTAGAGGCATGCTTAACTGCAAACATTCGTGACCTTTGACCTCTCCATACAGGATAATGTAACAGGAGCGAGACGGGCCCAGGTTGAAAAGATGTCAAACTACGCCCGGTGCGCCCCTAGTGCAACCCAGGTTCGTTGGGTATTATTTAATATGCTTGTCTGTTGGTTGGAGGAAGAACAAACTACTGGGTTTATATGATAAGGAACAGTTTATTATGACTATAACAGTAACTATTTACAACATACAATTGTACATCACACATACATCCACACAAATATTATGCCCAGCCCCCCATTCCCGTACCTAATTCCATATTACGGTTTTTATTCCCACCTAATTACCAAATATAAAATAGTCACCTATAGGCCTTGTAGCGGAGCTGGCAGCACGCAGGAACTTAATCCATCAGACTACCCAGTCTACTAGAACTACCCCGAATTTATCCCCTTACCCGAGTCTAGGCAGCCAATCACAACAGAGAAAACACAGACACACATTTAGGACACCTCACGAGAAATGAATGCACGACACAAAACACTACCACAGTATAGAGAAATACAGCACAGGTACACAATACACCTACGGACAAAACAGCTTGACTGGTTAGCTTGCCTAGACATATATTGTAAACATATAAATTAACATCACCCGCTATAAATTACAATAAATAAAGTAAATAGGTACATTTATGTCATTAGAACAAAAATTAAAGCAGCTTATGTGTACTGTGATTCTAAAAGAATGGTGACAGGAATATGCCATTATGCCATAAAGTAATATTTTGTAACCTGGTTTTATTTGGAATAATGGACCCTCCCTAATGAACTGAACTATTCCCGGCCATTTGTTAAGTACAACTGTATCTGTATTTGCCGTTATTAGGCCTAAACTAACATCGTTTTTATATAGTTGGTATTTTAGAGAGAGAAAAAATTGTCGAGACAATTATTTCAGCTATGATTATTTTTATCAAAATAATAATGCCTCCCTTTATGTGTTTTTTGTGTCTTTCAAAACTAAAGAGTTCTAATTCAAGAAGAAAGATGTTGCAATCACATCGTTTGTTGTCGAGGCCCTTGCACAGATTGTTTAGCACTTTTACTCAAGATCTGTTTTCAACTCCAGTATGTAGAAGTTGTGCAAAAAGACAAATATCAGTTCGACATCCTCTGGATTTACGTAAACTGTCCAAGGGGACGACAGGTAATGGCCGGACTAGCATCAGACCTGACCGCACAGTCATGTAATGTTAGTGTTACTTAGTATTATCTGTTTTCATTGGCTGTTGCTGTTATTGCTTTATCACAGAGGAAATGGTAATATTTAATAAGATAAACTAATATACCTGACATGCATGGCTAATTTTGTTATAAACAAGGGGAAGTAACTCAAGCATCTCGGTTTGTATACTGCCAGTAGTTCAGAAAAAAATAATGGGAAATTTAATATTATATAATATAACCACACATAAACGACTAAACCAATGTAAAAATGAGTGTTAACTATTGAGAATATATCAGAATATTCCAGAAGGCGCCTATCAAAGTTTAAGAATACAAATGTTTGTTCTATGGCCCGTTTCAGCCTGTCAAATCATAATTAAAAAAGTTACGTTATTGAATAAGTTGTACATTTATACATTGACAAAGAGTACATGACCATTTACAATGGGTAGGGCAAGGTAACGGTGTGAGTTATTGGGAGACTAGTGAATTCCAGTCTTGACCTTTAGTTTAGCTCTGATTGATATTGCAGCGATAACGGGACAAACTATAAAACGCAGTCCCCACGTTGTTTTCTGTATACAGACAATGATAACTGCAGAAGTCATGTTTCAAGACATCATGAATAACAAGTATCTCCATGGAACAATTTACCACCTGAAGTCGGTAATGCACAAAACATTCGAGGCACGTCGTGACATACGTCGGAAAAATGAAAATGTCCTATATGACTAACCCCCCCCCCCCCCCCCATGAGATGCAATAGAAGGAGCTGAATATAGAGGCATAAGCCTGTGTTCAGAAATTACCCTAAGGTATGATAAGAAATAAAATTTGAAGACCAAATACTATATTACTGACTGCATTTTCAGGGAATGTCGAACTGATGAAAGCCTGCGTTTCATTGTTTGTCACATTATCGCTGCAATATCAATCAAAGCTGAACCAAATGTCATGACTGGAATATAAAATTCCCCATTCACCAGTCTCCCAATAATTCATGCCGATACCGTGCTCTACCCTCCGTAAAGTGTCATATACACTCATGTCAATTTATAAATGTACAACTTAATTAATCAGGTAGTTGTAATTTGACAGGCTCAAACTGACCATCATATGTTTTTGACTGTTGACCTTACTAGTTCCTCTTACAGTATGTGTTAATAAGAGAGGGTATTGTGCCAGCCCTGAGGCCAGATCCATCAACCCTACCTTAGATGCGCAGTCCAAGATTTTTTACTTTGATACATTGGCATTGGTAAACAAGCTGAAATCCCAAGGTGAGTCTATTATTAAGTTAAGCAATACAAGATCCAAAAATGACATGGGTACAATTTGCCATTGATAATTCCAATCTTTCATCAATTATGACATCGCAAAAGAACGCTTCAAAATATGACAGCACAATTATAAGATGGTGGAACAAATCGACGGTTTACCGTACGTTACTCATGTTGTTTAAAAATAGGATTTCAAAACCCTCTTATTCTCATAGCAAATCGTGGAAAATAATACTTTATTTCCTGTTGTGATAGTCAACATGAATATGGTGCTACCTGGTATCTTTTTAATAATGATTGTGTTGATTTGGTTTTCGAATTAATTCCATATCTAGATTAGAATAAGAAAAAAAAAATTAGCTTTCTTTTGAACCACTTTATAGGTTTTACAGAGGAGCAGGCTACAGCAATTACAGAAGCTTTCTCGGAGGTTCTTAATACAAGTATTGAACATCAGACAAAGAACATGGTCACCAAACCTCAACAGGTAAGACTGTAAAGTCAGGTGATCATTCATGGTCACCAAACCTCAACAGGTAAGACTGTAAAGTCAGGTGATCATTCATGGTCACCAAACCTCAACAGGTAAGACTGTAAAGTCAGGTGATCATTCATGGTCACCAAACCTCAACAGGTAACTGTAAAGTCAGGTGATCATTCATGGTCACCAAACCTCAACAGGTAACTGTAAAGTCAGGTGATCATACATGGTCACCAAACCTCAACAGGTAACTGTAAAGTCAGGTGATCATACATGGTCACCAAACCTCAACAGGTAACTGTAAAGTCAGGTGATTATTCATGGTCACCAAACCTCAACAGGTAACTGTAAAGTCAGGTGATTATTCATGGTCACCAAACCTCAACAGGTAAGACTGTAAAGTCAGGTGATTATTCATGGTCACCAAACCTCAACAGGTAACTTTAAAGTCAGGTGATCATTCATGGTCCCCAAACCTCAACAGGTAACTGTAAAGTCAGGTGATCATTCATGGTCACCAAACCTCAACAGGTAAGACTGTAAAGTCAGGTGATCATTCATGGTCACCAAACCTCAACAGGTAACTGTAAAGTCAGGTGATCATTCATGGTCCCCAAACCTCAACAGGTAACTGTAAAGTCAGGTGATCATACATGGTCACCAAACCTCAACAGGTAACTGTAAAGTCAGGTGATCATTCATGGTCACCAAACCTCAACAGGTAATGTAAAGTCAGGTGATCATACATGGTCACCAAACCTCAACAGGTAACTGTAAAGTCAGGTGATCATACATGGTCACCAAACCTCAACAGGTAACTGTAAAGTCAGGTGATCATTTATGGTCACCAAACTCAACAGGTAACTGTAAAGTCAGGTGATCATACATGGTCACCAAACCTCAACAGGTAACTGTAAAGTCAGGTGATCATACATGGTCACCAAACCTCAACAGGTAACTGTAAAGTCAGGTGTATCATACATGTCACCAAACCTCAACAGGTAACTGTAAAGTCAGGTGATCATATATACACTCACAGGTTCACCATAATAAGGTGAACACATTGTCACTCACAGGTAACTGTAAAGTCAGGTGATCATACATGGTCACCAAACCTCAACAGGTAACTGTAAAGTCAGGTGATCATACATGGTCACCAAACCTCAACAGGTAACTGTAAAGTCAGGTGATCAGTATCATGGTCACCAAACCTCAACAGGTAACTGTAAAGTCAGGTGATCATACATGGTCACCAAACCTCAACAGGTAACTGTAAGTCAGGTGATCATACATGGTCACCAAACCTCAACAGGTAACTGTAAAGTCAGGTGATCATACATGGTCACCAAACCTCAACAGGTAACTGTAAAGTCAGGTGATCATACATGGTCACCAAACCTCAACAGGTAACTGTAAAGTCAGGTGATCATACATGGTCACCAAACCTCAACAGGTAACTGTAAAGTCAGGTGATCATACATGGTCACCAAACCTCAACAGGTAACTGTAAAGTCAGGTGATCATACATGGTCACCAAACCTCAACAGGTAACTGTAAAGTCAGGTGATCATTCATGGTCACCAAACCTCAACAGGTAACTGTAAAGTCAGGTGATCATTCATGGTCACCAAACCTCAACAGGTAACTGTAAAGTCAGGTGATCATATACATGGTCACCAAACCTCAACAGGTAACTGTAAAGTCAGGTGATCATTCATGGTCACCAAACCTCAACAGGTAACTGTAAAGTCAGGTGATCATTCATGGTCACCAAACTCAACAGGTAACTGTAAAGTCAGGTGATCATCATGGTCACCAAACCTCAACAGGTAACTGTAAAGTCAGGTGATCATACATGGTCACCAAACCTCAACAGGTAACTGTAAAGTCAGGTGATCATACATGGTCACCAAACCTCAACAGGTAACTGTAAAGTCAGGTGATCATTCATGGTCACCAAACCTCAACAGGTAACTGTAAAGTCAGGTGATCATACATGGTCACCAAACCTCAACAGGTAACTGTAAAGTCAGGTGATCATACATGGTCACCAAACCTCAACAGGTAACTGTAAAGTCAGGTGATCATACATGGTCACCAAACCTCAACAGGTAACTGTAAAGTCAGGTGATCATACATGGTCACCAAACCTCAACAGGTAACTGTAAAGTCATGACAGGTGATCAACATACATGGTCACCAAACCTCAACAGGTAACTGTAAAGTCAGGTGATCATACATGGTCACCAAACCTCAACAGGTAAGACTGTTAAGTCAGGTGATCATTCATGGTCACCAAACCTCAACAGGTAACTGTAAAGTCAGGTGATCATTCATGGTCACCAAACCTCAACAGGTAACTGTAAAGTCAGGTGATCATTCATGGTCACCAAACCTCAACAGGTAACTGTAAAGTCAGGTGATCATACATGGTCACCAAACCTCAACAGGTAACTGTAAAGTCAGGTGATCATTCATGGTCACCAAACCTCAACAGGTAACTGTAAAGTCAGGTGATCATTCATGGTCACCAAACCTCAACAAAGGTAATCACTGTCAAAACCTCAGGTGTATCATACATGGTCACCAAACCTCAACAGGTAAGACTGTAAAAGTCAGGTGATCATACATGTCACCAACCTCAACAGGTAACTGTAAAGTCAGGTGATCATACATGGTCACCAAACCTCAAATCAGGTATCAACATGTAAAGTCAGGTGATCATACATGGTCACTTACCAGGTTTCCAAACCTCAACAGGTAACTGTACACTGTTAAGTCAGGTGGGATCATACATGGGATAATGGGGGACCATAACCTCAATGGGAGGGGGTGATAACTAACTTAATCCACTGTAATATGGGATGATATATTTCAGGGAGTGATCCAAAAAATTTCAACAAACTTAAATCATGGGATGGGGGATTTCATAACTTAATCTCAACATGGGATGGGGGATTTCATAAAACTCAAAATCAATGGGATGGGGGGATTTCATAACTTAATCCATGGGATGGGGAATTTCCATAACTTAATCCATGGGATAGGGGATTTCATAACTTAATCCCATGGGATGGGGGATTTCCATAACTTAATCCATGGGAATGGGGATGGATTCATAACTTAATCATATGGGATGGGGGATTTCATAACTTAATCCATGGTGAAGGATGGGGGATTTTCATGAACTTAATCATGGGATATGGGGATTCATAACTTAATCCATGGGGATGGGGATTTCATAAACTTAATCCATGGGATGGGATTCCATTTCATATAACTTAATCTATTGGATGGGGGGATTCAAAACATAATCCATGGGATGGGGATTTCATAACTTAATCCATGGATGGGGGATTTCATAACTTAATCCATGGGATGGGGGATTCCATAACATAATCCATGGGATGGGGGATTTCATAACTTAATCCATGGGATGGGGGATTTCATAACTTAATCACATGGGATGGGGATTTCATAAACTTAATCTTAATTGTCATAACATGGAATGGGGATTTCATAACTTCATCTATGGGATGGGGGATTTCATAACTTAATCCATGGGATGGGGGATTTCATAACTTAATCCATGGGATGGGGGATTTCATAACTTAATCCATGGGGATGGGGGATTTCCCATAACTTAATCCATGGATAGGGGATTTCATAACTTAATCCATGGGATGGGGGATTTCATAACTTAATCCATGGGATATGGGGATTTCATAACTTAATTGCATGGGGGGGGGATTTCATAACTTAATCCATGGATAGGGATTTCATAACTTAATCCATGGGATGGGGGATTTCATAACTTAATCCATGGGATGGGGGATTTCATAACTTAATCCATGGGATGGGGATTTCGCATAACTTAATCCATGGGATGGGGATTTCATAACTTAATCCATGGGATGGGGGATTTCATAACTTAATCTATGGAATGGGGGATTTCATAACTTAATCCATGGGATGGGGGGATTTCATAACTTAATCCATGGGATGGGGGATTTCATAACTTAATCCATGGGATAGGGGAATTTCATAACTTTAATCCATGGGAATGGGGATTTCATAACTTAATCTTATGGGATGGGGGATTTCATAACTTAATCCATGGGATGTGGGATTTCATAACTTAATCCAATGGGATGGGGGATTTCAAAACTTAATCCATGGATGGGGGATTTCATAACTTAATCCATGGGGATGGGGGATTTCAAACTTAATCCATGGGGATGGGGGATTTCATAACTTAATCCATGGGATGGGGGATTTCATAACTTAATCCATGGGATGGGGGATTTCATAACTTAATCCATGGGATGGGGGATTTCATAACTTAATCCATGGGATGGGGGATTTCAATAACTTAATCCATGGGATGGGGATTTCATAACTTAATCCATGGGATGGGGATTTCATAACTTAATCCATGGGATGGGGATTTCATAACTTAATCCATGGGATGGGGGATTTCATAACTTAATCCATGGATGGGGGATTTCATAACTTAATCCATGGGATGATGGGGATTTCATAACTTAATCCATGGGATGGGGGATTTCATAACTTAATCCATGGGATGGGGGATTTCATAACTTAATCCATGGGATGGGGGATTTCATAACTTAATCCATGGGATGGGGGATTTCATAACTTAATCTATGGGATGGGGGATTTCATAACTTAATCTATGGGATGGGGGATTTCATAACTTAATCCATGGGATGGGGGATTTCATAACTTAATCCATGGGATGGGGGATTTCATAACTTAATCCATGGGATGGGGGATTTCATAACTTGATCCATG
Source organism: Argopecten irradians (assembly GCF_041381155.1). Lineage (NCBI taxonomy): Eukaryota > Metazoa > Mollusca > Bivalvia > Pectinida > Pectinidae > Argopecten > Argopecten irradians. The sequence continues at coordinate 47,712,081 of NC_091135.1, read as the reverse complement.
GGATGGGGGATTTCATAACTTAATCCATGGGATGGGGGATTTCATAACTTAATCCATGGGATGGGGGATTTCATAACTTAATCCATGGGATGGGGGATTTCATAACTTGAATCATGGGATGGGGGATTTCATAACTTAATCTATGGGATGGGGGATTTCATAACTTAATCCATGGGATGGGGGATTTCATAACTTAATCCATGGGATGGGGGATTTCATAACTTAATCCATGGGATGGGGGATTTCATAACTTAATCCATGGGATGGGGGATTTCATAACTTAATCCATGGGATGGGGGATTTCATAACTTAATCCATGGGATGGGGGATTTCATAACTTAATCCATGGGATGGGGGATTTCATAACTTAATCCATGGGATGGGGGATTTCATAACTTAATCCATGGGATGGGGGATTTCATAACTTAATCCATGGGATGGGGGGATTTCATAACTTAATCCATGGGATGGGGGATTTCCATAACTTAATCCATGGGATGGGGGATTTCATAACTTAATCCATGGGATGGGGGATTTCATAACTTAATCCATGGGATGGGGGATTTCATAACTTAATCCATGGGATGGGGGATTTCAATAACTTAATCCATGGGATGGGGGATTTCATAACTTAATCCATGGGATAGGGGATTTCATAACTTGATCCATGGGATGGGGGATTTCATAACTTAATCCATGGGATAGGGGATTTCATAACTTAATCCATGGGATGGGGGATTTCATAACTTAATCCATGGGATGGGGGATTTCATAACTTAATCCATGGGATAGGGGATTTCATAACTTAATCCATGGGATGGGGGATTTCATAACTTAATCCATGGGATAGGGGGATTTCATAACTTCATCTATGGGATGGGGGATTTCATAACTTAATCCATGGGATAGGGGATTCCATAACTTAATCCATGGGATGGGGGATTTCATAACTTAATCCATGGGATGGGGGATTTCATAACTTAATCCATGGGATGGGGGATTTCATAACTTAATCCATGGGATGGGGGATTTCATAACTTAATCCATGGGATGGGGATTTCATAACTTAATCCATGGGATGGGGGATTTCATAACTTAATCCATGGGATGGGGGATTTCATAACTTAATCCATGGAATGGGGGATTTCATAACTTCAATTCCTTCTCCAGAAGAGAGAAAGGACACTTATAGCTAAAGGAGCGCTAATTATGGCAAACATGGTATGAGTTGAAATTGATGATTTCATTAATAATGCATGCTGCAGTTATGTCGCATGCATTGATGACATGACATAATTGTCTGATGTGTGTGAGCTGTATTTCACCTCCCTGTGTAAGATAACGTTTTTTTCTATCCTTGTCAGGATTATCCCGTGGTTGCTAGGGAAATGATAACTCTGTCTTTTATCAGGATAGGGAAAAGACAGCTCACATGCGCTAGACTATGATGTGACGTCATCATTACATGCGGTGACTATTGTCGATGATGTCACAAAACTTGGCACATAGTGACGTTCCTACGATGGTGTGGCTTTGGAAATGTTTCTCTATAACTGTAGTTTCATGTTTCGTTAAAGTATGGGAGAAAAGGAATCAAACATTGGTCTGTCAGGTGGACAGGGATATCTCAACCCTCGTGAAAGATTTTGTCCGTCAACCCTTGGCAAGCCTCGGGTTGACCAGCCAAATTTTTTTTCACTTGGGTTGAGATATCCCTGTCCACCTGACAGGCCCATGTAAGATTCTATTAGCCTTCCCTAACAACTACAAGATATCCCTGTGAAGTATGGGAGAAATAGATGCCGCAGTCTTTGTATGAATTCAGGATGTAAGGATGAGCTGGATGTTCTCCCCTCTTTATAGCAGGAAAATGAAAATTCATGTTTATCCCTTGCTTTAAGATACAGAATTTCTACAATTGTTTTCTACAATTGTTACCCAATTGTAGAAGTAAGTTTTAAAAATTGTATTGTTTCTACCACCAAAATATCAAACCAACTGTTGTGTGCACGTTGACTGGCCATCATCTCGCCCTCATTACTATAGTTGGAAGTAGAATTTAAAGCACAGATTTAACACCAACAACATTGCAGTATTATAAGGAAAGGTGATATAATGACTTGTACTTACAGAAACAAACCATGCAGATCAAACAATTCCAGCAGACTCTGCAAGATGAGATGGGGAAACTAAAAAATAATGTTGTTCTCGACATAAATCTGGAAAAGAGTCGTAGCACTGAAGCGGTGAGTTTTTAAGTTTATATATTAATCTCCATGATTAGGATGTATTGTACTATTTAACCAGGATAACATGAAAGCTCAGCAATTACTGTCTAAAAGTTCAGCTGTTGTGTCTGCATACAGTTTGTGTACATTGTCTTACTGTACTACAACAGTTTGAGTCAAATTTGTACACAGAAATTAAGAAGGAATTAATGAGAAGTGAAGAAACTGTATTGTAGATAAGGCTTTGTTCATATCCACATGTGTACAAACCTTGAACAAATCTTATGTTTGGTCACCCAAAGTACATTTTATACATACCTTTATTTTTAAGATTGCCTTTATCAGAAAAATTAAATGTAAAATTTATGAGTCAGGACTTTTCAGATTGAGTGTTTTATGGTGTTAGTCGTAGCAAAATCATGGCAATGCATACTTAGAAGAAAACAATATTTGGTCTTTCTTGCTAATTGCTGTGTGTAAGTTCCTGCTTATGTTTAAATTTGTTAAATTTTAGCATGCGGAAAACCGTAAAGAGCTTCAAGTCCTAAACAATAAGATTGTCACAGATACAGCTGCTTTGCACACCAAGATAGAAACATACCGTAATGACGTCTTCAAATACGCAGCAGGTCGGTTCTTGCCACAATTTTATTAGAAAAAATTAGTATCAAATTACATATCCAATACTTAACCTTAATTTCAGTTTTGATTTCGTGCAAAATACAAAATAGTAATATACTGAAGTAGTTGAACCTTGTAGAAACTTCCATTTTAATGTTAGCATGAAGTCAGGGCAAGACTAGCTACTACATTTTAAAAAGTTTTAAGTCAGCATGTTCAAGTTGAAAAAATTAAACTAAGATGCAAGTTTAACAAAATAAGATGCAAGTTTTACTAATACATGTAAATGGTTTCTGCATAATTAAATTCCTTTTTGACTAAATCAAGAACATTGCATTAATAGGAGCGGTGGCTGGTACAGCAACACTATGTATAGGACTTCTGAGATTGTGGATGTAAGGATGTTTCAAATGTAACAGCTGACGCTTGTTAGGGAATTTTGTTTCTGTGATTCATGACTGGAAATGAGCAAGATTCTGGAACAGCCAATCATTTGTGGAGCTTCTGAGACTTGGTGTGAGCTAGTTAACTGGAACAGCCAACATGTTCAAAAATTAAATGGAAAAGCTGTTGAAGCAAAATAGTTAATTCGGACAATTGTGCAGTGTTTGGGGTTTTGATGACTTGATGTGAAGGGGAGATAACTATAACAGCTACCTGGTTTGAATGTGAAGAGTTCACTGCCTGCCTTCCACCCTGTTTTATGGTTCATCTCCAGGTATAAAGAGTTCAGAACTATCAACCATCTGCGACATGCTTGTTGATATTACAACATAAGTGGATCAAAGAATGAATCAGTGTAAATGCTACATGTGGATTGATGAGAACAACATACTGTTACTGCTGTTGTGGTTTTAATGGGCACGCTGTCTAATTAGTGTATATCGGATGGAGTTATATATAAAAGGAAAAACCGACAGAAATTATTTTTATGTGATGCATAATTATCATAAGTGATGGATTGTCAAAACAAAAATCAATAGTGTAGATTTAAAACAAACACTACCAGACAGAGTAATTGATTTTCGTGTGTGAGACTTGTCAAGTATTTATTGGAAAAGAATATTTAAATAGGCTTAGCCTGTTATCCATTTATATATGTTTGTATACATACATGTATAATATAAGTTGTTAAATATCTATTGTTAACTATAAGGATGTGATGTTTATTACAGTCTATCTAACTATGATCATTGATAGTGATGATATGTTGTTCACTGTGATGCATGTATAGTTACATGGGCACCACTCTCATTGATTTGTTTTATCATTATACATCATATTGTATTTAAATTTTGTATTCAGTTCCAAGGATATATGTGTTATGATTACAAGAGAAACATGGAAGAGCATTTTACAGATTTATACTTCAGTTATTAATGTAGTAAGAAAAAGTGCCATAAAATGTACAATCTCTGCAGTTTTTAACTTAATACTTAATCATGATACAGTAATATTGTCTTGTTTCTAAGAACGGAATCATAGAATCAATTGAGAACATTGGAATAAAGGAGCATATCATATATATGTATCAAAGCACACCTTCAGTGCTGTGTGAGTTCAGTAATATTATTATCCTATAGGTATACTGAATTGGAATCATTCAATGTGGACAGAATCAAAAGTTCTTAATTTTTATGCTTAATACAGAATTTGTTTGAAAGAGAGTAGATGACATTATTTGGTTTGAAAGAGAGTAGATGACATTATTTGGTACTGATATATTTGTACTATCTGAGAATGGTGACATTGCATCACATCTCTAAAGTTCTCAATGTCAGGGTATTGTTAACTTATTGTGCAATATTGACTCTACATTTCTAAAAATAGAAGCATCTGCTTGATATTCAAAATTCAAATACACAACAATTGTATGATGGATGGAGTCTCCAACAGGTAACATTCATTGTTAACTTTTAGATCAACTTAAGGCCCCTTAATGGTATTGCCAAAGATCTGAATATCTGGGTATTAAACGAGGATTTTACTTTTGGTTATTCTGATGTTACAAAGTCAACATTGGCACTTTATAAAATCCTAGAAATAGATCCATACTTTGTTGGTTTATAAATGGGACCTTAACTTAGCTACAAAGTAAACCTAATGTTGAACAAATATATGATGATGCAGTCTGACATCTTGTCACTAAAAATGTGCAAGACCAGTGAACATTAGTTATGATCTCATCATATTTTTGTTGTAATAGCTATATATAGTCTTGACTGTTATTTATAGATGTTAAAGTATTAGTAATAAAGATCCATTATAATATCATAAGATATACATAAGGACGTTCAGGAACAATCTGGTGTGTGCATGATTTTTAGTTGATTTCAAGTATAATATTATTAAACAGACACCAGTGTATTACAAAATAGAACAGATTTATTTTTCAAAAGTTTTTATCTATGATTAAGCAAACACTCATTTAACTTTATTAGGTCACCTTCAGTAAATATAAACCGAGCTTAATGAAACTTTGTATGTAGACTTACATTGGAAAGATCTCGAACGAGTTCGAAAATCAGTGCGATTCGACTGTAATTTACGGAGTTATTGCCCTTTGCACTAATAATTATCATTGGACCTTGTGAATGCGATAACGTGAGTAAATATAAACCGATCTTGATGAAACTGTGTTTATACTAACATTGGAAAGATCTCAGACGAGTTTGAAAATCAGCTTGGTTCGATGATCATTTGCCGAGTTATTGCCCTTTGCACTAATAATTATTAATGGCCCTTGTGAACACGGTAATGTGAGTAAATATGCTCGAAGCTTAATGAAAATTTGTATGTAGATCTATTAGATATATGTTCCTATTTCATGAACAAAAGACATCAGTTGGCTAGTAAATTACATAACGAAATTGTATCAAATATCAGGTGACCGTTAAGGCCCATTTGCCTCTTGTTATATTATTTCACAAGATTAATAAGGGTTGTTCCAGCAAAACATATATGGCACCCATGGAAGGCACTTTAAAAAATAATATGTGCCGTGATAAAAGATAAAAATTACCTCTGTGCCAGAGTGGCATTTCAATAAAATCACTTCTGTGGGTGGGTCTATCTGAAGCATTTGTAACCTTTTGAAATAAAATGCAAAATTTATGTTTAATAATGTTGCTGTCAGTCATCTTCACTACAAAAATAACTGTTGAGAAAAATTTGAAATTCTGACAATATTAATGTGTTATTCATCTTCAATAAAAAAACAATTTTAATATTTCATTTTCTGTGTGTTTTGATATAATATTCACAGAATATTTATTTCAAACATATTATATTCATTCAAACTTGTCAATGGTACAGAGAAATAATTATTAGTTTTGGCAAAATACTATTTTCATCAACAGATCTTATTTAAATTCACTGGTATTAAGTCGAGGAAAAAGTGGCAGTTCACAAGCTTAAATGTGAATGTCCAGATGTCTGCTCTGCGTTACGCTTGTGAAACACCTCGGTATATATAGTAGAATTTTCGATGGTTCTTGAAAATGACGTTTTTCGTTAATAAAAGGACCATAACTTAGCCAAATAGGGTACAATCAAAGTCCCGATTGAACTTGGCCAAGGCCCTGAGACATTTAACCATGGTACTAAGTTTCGAGAAAATCTGGTAATATTTGCGAAAGTTATTAAACGGAAACAGCCGAAATGTCGTTTTTCGTTGAACTCCGCCAAATATGAGAGTGCCGAGCTCTTGCTACACTTGACCATGTGACCAAGTTACAAAAATATCGCTTAACATGGCAGTAATTGAACGGAAACCAAGCGTTACAGACGAACGGACGGACAAATCCAAATTGATATCCTCATTTCGGTGAAAGCGGGGGATAATTAAGTCTGGTAGTCCTGCAGGTTATCCTATACATTTCAATTGATAGTGAATCACTAAGAAATAATAGCAGCGCTGAAATTTGCTGGCATTGTGTTTAACTGAACATTGATTATTTCCATAAATCAAGATATTCTTAAAGTATATATCTTTATTATAAGGGACAAAGAAGTAATGCCAACAGCGTTGACAAAATATTGTCAAATTTTCGAAGAGATCTGTCCCTTTATCAAAATACAAAAATAAACAAATTTACACGTAAAAGAGTTATCACGCTTCCTGCACTGAACTCGTGATCATTACGCGATATAAAGAGACAGGTGTAGATTGCCCTGACATATTTTAAAATGCGCGTGAGCTTTCATGCAAAACCAAAATGACCAATCAATCGCCTGCTCACTTATAGTATACGAATAAACTGTGGTAGACAAAAGGTACATTATGACCCTTATACCTTGTTAGTAACTGTAAATTATTTCTCAATTATTTAGTGTATTAAAGAGCAACATTATATATTCCCACGACGTATGACGGGTTTTTTATCAATCAGAAACTGACACACTTTTATATTTTCAGACTTCAAAAAGTTATTTCTATGACATCTATAATGCAAAAGTCTCTCTCGTTAATTGAATACAAAATAAGCATATGGATTCGTATCAATCTGATAAGAGGAGAAACAAATTTCGATCCGAACATTATCATCAGGTCCCCTGTGGTGAGCCCCTCCAGTGCCACGCGCCTCCCCCGTCAGTGCCCAATCTCAGCAGCAGCAGCAATGTGTACAACTTTCTCCCGTCGATCATCAGATGTTTGATATCGGGTTTCTTTCCATACTTAGAGTTGCGACGTCACATTACTATCAGGTCTTCCCAAACAGGCTGTAGCCGACAGAAAAGCGTAACAGACCATATAGTCACTTTTTGAGGGGGTAAGTAAATTATCTATCGATGAAATATTGTGTCTATAATATTCCATCTTTCGCCTTGAAAAAAGATGAACTGAGTGAATTGTTCTTGTATTGACAGCTGTGCACGCGCTGGAATGTAGATCACTGTTTATATATACGTGTATAGCGCAAAGATGGCGAAACCGGCGTGCTTTTTCACGTGCAGATATAGGCCTACCTTACATACGGCAAAGTTATTCTGAAGATGTTCCACTTCACATTAGCGTAATGCGATAAAACAGACATACAAAGATAGTTCGTCAGTTTATATTGCGGGTCTGAAAACCGTGAAGAATTTTAAGAGATGCACATTACGAGATTGGCATGCTATCAAACGCATACTCTAGGCTGCACGTGTAGACTTTGTATGTACGTGCTTGTTAGATATGAACAGACTGTTTAGACATTAATCCTTCATTCATTTCACAATTGAATGCTTGCATCGTCCGTTTTGAATACACGTACATGTATATAGTAAAATAAAAAAAAAATAAAAAGTTAAAAAAAAATATAGAATAAAAAATCGGTCAAATGTCATTGAAACCAATGAAGTAATAACATAATCCTGCACCAGCCTTTAGATGTAAACTTTATAATCAGTATGATAATCAGTTTAATAGACTCTGGTTATAAAAGTTTCAATGTAAGGGGAGGTAATGAATCAGATGATTAATAGATAGACAACCCACATTATTTTTAGTCTAGGTGTAATATGACGTCTAAAAATAGCACAGAACTGATGGGCGAAACAATTAATCCAGAATCTATGTGTGACAGCACCGTTAGCATACTTTTGTATACATCAGTATACCTGTAAGCTAACCATACATTATCTATGATGCTGTCTGCGCTGTTATGTAAACCACTTTTAAATAAATTGTTTTCAAACATATATCTAAATGTATAGGGCACCTGGGAGTACTAGTAGGTTATACAGTCTAATCACAGGGCCTCGTTACGTATGATGATATATATATAAAAGACAGGTCACGTTTATTTACTTACCTTACATACATTACATTGAAATATATGTAAATAGGCGTGACCTTTCTAATATATACCATCATTAGTAACGAGGCCCTGTGGTCTAATTATACATTTATCTATTCTACGTATTATCTTGCCCCCTGTGTGCACTTCGAGTGTTTCGCGAGAGTTTTTTTTTTATTCATGTAGTAATATGTTCCTTACTACTGCATGTACATTTTTGTGAAGATACTGGTTACGTACAGTGGTAATTTCCCCGAAGTACTACGACACATGATTATTATGTTATAATGCACCCTACAGTAAGGGAGGGGGTAAACTAAGACAACTTTATATCGGTAATTAGGACAGCCCACATGTCGACACGGTAAGGAATCCCCAGCCCCTCCTATCCCACTCCCCGTCATTATACTTGTATACATGCATGGCACAGCGTTGAAATGTCCAACAGAGTTCATCAGCGATAGCTGTATGGGGCTAGTCTTACAATATTGTCCGCTAGAGCAATTAGTCCAAATTACGCATTCTTCTGATCGAGATACATGTACTTGAGATAAAGGAGAATTGCTCAAATAACGCTCAACTCGACATCTTTGTAAAAATGCCAATATTTAGGATATTTTGGTAGTCGCTCGAGAATCTCATCCCTCGTGCTTTTGAGATACATTCCGTCTTGCTAGTAGGTATTCATTGTGACGTAATGATTCACGTCGTTTTCTCCGAAAAATGTGACGTTATGTTCGCAAACACATGACGTTACAATCAACAATTCGCGGTAATGAAAAGCATTTATAAACTTTTAGTATCCGTCTTGTATCAATATTCACAACAAGTGGACTAGTGATACTAGAATGAATGCTGATACACCGTTCTTCACCCGCAGATAATGGCCCAGAAAATGACAAATCTCGCACGGCATTTCACTAGAATTTTGTATCTCTCATTCTGACAATTAGAGAAGGACATGGTTATATTAATTGTCCACCTTTCATAACAAATGTATGCCTTTGTATAGCAATACACATTTACGATACCGGTAAAACATTATACATAAAACAATGGCGTAAAGTACGACATTTGTATGGGTTTTTTTTCCACTTAATACGATTGCCTTGTTAAATTTAAAAAAAAAATGTTAAACGAAAAGAAACAAACTCTTTATGACAACGTTTGATTTTTTCTGAATAAATACATTCTTAAAACATGAATGTCTATTTTCAGAAACGCACGTGAACAAGAGCCCCACCTATCTCACGGCCACCGGACGTGTCCACGATGAAGGTTTTAGACTTAAACACGGCAGCCCTAAAGGACTATGAGATGGGAAATTACGACACGGCAATCCAGCTCTACACCAACCTTCTCGAGGACGAGCCGGACTGTCCTTACCATTACGTAAACCGGGCCAAATGTTACCTCCAACAGGCCAAATACAACAAAGTGGTAGACGACGTCAAGAAGGCACTCGACCTTGACCCGACGAACATTGAGGGTGCCATCACTGGGGGGAGGGCGTCCACCAAACTCGCCAAATATGAGGATGCCTATCATTTTTATAAGGCCGGTCTAGATGCGGATTCTAAACATGCTGTCATAACTGAGGATCTGAAGAAACTCCAGCAAGTGATACTAGAGGACTACGAGAAGATGGGTGGCGAGACGGACGAGCAGGGCTACGACGCCGTAAACTTCTGTGGTCAGGACTACTATCCCGGCGACGACATTCTGCTGAAGAGGGAATACGAATCCCTGGAACACAAGTACGATATGGAAAAAGATATTCGCGCTCCTCCTCCGGATAACTTGAGATCGGAGAAAGCTGGTAGGATAGCTGTAGAGGGACACAAAGCGATGATGGCTGGAAAGTTTCCCGAGGCTCTGCAGTTCTTCACTCTCGCTGTAGAACTGGAACCTACCAATAGGATCCTGCGACGTCTGAGGGCAGAAGTGCGTTTCTTGAACGAAGACCTGATTGGCGCCATTCAAGACTTATGGGTCATCCCTAAGGGAGAGCGGACGGCTGATTCATGGAAACTTGGAGGTTAGTATAGTTTAGCATTCATGAAATTTGGGATTTAGTTTAGTTCGTTAATTTTATATGTTGTATTCGCGAGAAAGGAACAGAATAAGTGATGTTTTGCGTTCACAAGCATCCTAGATGGTATTGTGTTAACATATGGATCTTGTGCATAGTGCTTTGGTGCCGAAGACTGAACGCTAGTGTAGAGTAAGATTTTCTTTTTCATACATGTACTTTTAGTATCACATTTAATCAAATTTTGTTTTCACAGGTAAAGTACTGGGTCAGATAAATTACCCAATAGCGGCCGAGTTCTGGTTGAGGAAGGCTTATACTCTTTCCGGTAAAAAAGACCAAGAGGCTGCTATAATCTTCCAAAAGGTTCGAACCAGTCGTATATACGGCCCACTGACCACAGACTTCCCCATAACTGTGGACTTTTCGGGATACGGCCGTGGTATATACGCTAAGCGTGACATCTCGGAGGGTGAGATCATATTTGAGGACTCTCCCGCGGTATTCGGCAGAGTGCTGTCGAAGGAGGTAGACAAGATGGTGCCCGCTTGTGACTATTGCTCCACGTCACTGTTGACCGCGCGCGGATACTTCGGAGACAAACTGGACACATTCGACAGTGGCGTTAAGGACCTGATCGATAGCCAATGGCCTGACGTAACACCTGTAATGTGCGACAAATGTGACATTGTTAAGTTCTGTACGGACACGTGCAAAGAGCGTGCGTGGGACGAATACCATCAGCTGATCTGTCCTTCTAGGTGTGCGGCCGCTAAAACCCTATACGAACTTGCAGATAACTATGGTTATGGCTACAACGAGAATGGTGAGAAAGTGAATCTGTGGCTGGCTTCCTTCAGTCCAGTTATCCTGGCTAGGATGTGGGCACAGATTGTGATAGCGGCCAAACGTCTGATGAAGAAGGACGGGTGTACAGAACCAGCTCTGGAGCATTGGGCAAGGGCAAAGGCTCCCTTCCGGAAGTAAGTTATGGTTGTCTAATACGTGTTTAGCAGTAGCAGTCTTAAGGCTATTGTAGTTATTACAAAATATATTTTACGATGACTTCCAAATTCAGTGCGTACCTTTTGAAAGCCCCACAGATTGGTCCAAACACGGGTTCGATTGCTATCACAGATATATTCAACGAGTCATTGTTAATATGATTTAGGCTAAAGGATGTCTTCTAAAACCGATTTATTAAATAATTGGAAAGTAACAAAACATTAATTTGTTATCATTTCAGATTTATCGCATTCGGTACTGGTGATGTTGCATCTAAAATGTCGACGATCCTACAACTGTACCGTGATATCTTCAGCGACTGTGGCGATGGCATGAAGTACGAGATTTCGGAAGCTGAGTTCACGGGACGATATTTCCAGGCGTCATGTAACCTCCAAAGCTTTTCCTTTCCAGTGACGCCGCACCACCAATTCCTTAACAGTCTGTCCAAGTTGTATGCACAAGATATGAGAGCCCTGGCTCTTCTAAAGCCTCTCGAGGCCAAAGTTCCTACCGCGGACTTCTGTGGTATTTTCCCTCTTCACGCATGTCTGAATCACTCATGCATGAACAACGTCGAGGTATGTGACGGCTACGTCAATGACCGCGGTGGCGTGATAGTTCGCGCCAAAAGAGACATCACAAAGGGGGAGGAGTTATACACGACTTACATTGACACGTCCATGCCCCGGAAGCTTAGGAGGGCGTGGCTTTACAAGTCCTTCAACTTCTGGTGTCACTGTCCACGCTGTGTGCATGAAGGGGACGACGCCTATGTCTGCACGAACTGTCACAAAAAGACTAACGACGAGGCATACAGAGGGTGCGGCAACTGTAAAAAGGCTTGGTACTGTACTGTAGACTGTCAGCGTAAGGCATGGAGCCAGGGACACAAAGAGATTTGTCAAACCAAACATTCGGATACCTCGTAAACAGGCTTCAGTGCTCTAACTTGTCCTAGTCCAAAGCAAGGCATAAAGAACATATTAAGTGCTTCTTCATATGAGCACAAGCAGCGTCCGTACAGTCGATCAAGCGTCAGAACCGTCAACGTCGGTGATGTCTAGATGTTTGTCTACAAGCCAGGAACAAAATGTCGACGGACATTTAATGTGAATGGTGTGCAGTATCAGTGTGTGTATGAATTTCAAAGAGGATGATAGGGTGTGAAGTAAGCGATTCGTCATATTTTTTGTCTAGAATTCCTTTCTCAACGTGATAAAATTCAATCCAACTTGCTTTACAATGCATTAGACATATACAACATCAAAATGAATTGAAAGGATAACTACAAAATAATACTGTTTGAAATTAGTCGACCTTGAGAGAATTTACAAGTTATATTAATAAAATAATTAACTATCGCTCAATACTAAGGTATGGGGTAGAATCATTTGAGTGATTTTAGACGTTTTGGTGCAGCGTTGTTTTGAAAGCACACGGATGACTGTAGATTTTCTCTAAATATGTATGTAATACTGTGTCCTTGACAAAGTACATATATTACACACACATATATAGAGAAAAAATCCATGGAGTTTTACCTTACCTTTGGTAAAAAGAATTATTTTGATATACTGAAAATATGTTAAGTTTCGGTACAATTTTATTTTGTATGAAATACACTTGAACCACCATTCTTTCGAAATATTCTGCTCAAGGATCTAATATGTCATGACAACAGGTATCTGGGAATTAGTAACAGTTCAATATGTACACATTTGTACCTGCCATTGTTTCTATAGATCGGTGACGATTTTAGATGTTTGGGTGTCTATATACTCGCCACAATGTATAACTGTGCGTATTAACTGTACCTAGTTTTCAGATACCTGTGGTTGTGACACGGTGTTCTGATGTCCATAAGACTTTGAATTTACAAGAAAGTTATTATTGTTGTATATATTTCTATTCACCCAGGGTGACTAACGATACTATGTTTGGTTTGCTCACTAAAGGCGGTAATAGTCCTTTTGCTCATCTTCATACCAGTAGGTCTACCATAGAATTGTTGTTTACGACACTCCTTGGGTTTACCCAGTCGACCATGACAGTATTTTGTTTACATATTTATTTTGTATTGGTCATTTTATGACGTTTTTCGTCCCTTACCCTTTCCCAACCATTCCGGTTTTAGCCCAACCCCTGTGTGATCTTTGTTATGTCTTGTTTTAATCCACACAAATGGCACATCTGTTTACCACTCAAGTTGTTTGTCAGCTATTTACTGTAGTTTAGAAATTGTATCGGGAAGTTTATGAGAACATATTTCGCTTTACAAGATGTCGTACCGTTGGAATCAGGTATCTATATTGTTATTCCCTCAAAATGGATAACTTTGATCTAACTTGCAGACGGTAATAACGAATTCCTACAGTATTTTGTATGTATACTTAGTCTGCTTCACGACAAGGATCAATATTGACCATATGTTTCTTTGTATTTTTTCGCCACTATTCCTTAAAACCATACATGGTGGTCGTGACTAAGGAAACATCACTGATCCATTTAAAATTGACTTTGTAGAACTGTAAGAAATTTGAGAAGATGTCGTTATTGAATGTTTTTATTGAAAATCATTTCAGTTTTTCTCCGATTCCGACACCAGACTTAGCCATTTTGGTTGATAAGACTATATTCATACATTTTCTGAGTTTCTGTCAAAATGCCGAATTCTGATGTCTGCAGCATTATGAAGGCCAATAAACAGGCTATGAAGAGAAATTCGGCAACATTCTTCTTTCGTTGCGTTATTAACTTTCCCAATAAAGCAAGGACGCGAATACAAATTGCTACTGATTACAATGACCTGTTGTTTCCTTGTGTTTGTATATGTTACATGTGTATACTGTTTACACATCACCATTCCTTATATTCCCTGCCTCCCTCAACACCAGACCTCGTTAGTACCACTTTTTGTTAATTTATTTATCCCTTGTTTTTAATTTATTCACTCTATTGTAAACCATATCACGTTTTAATATTTCAACATTGTGACAACCATACACAGAATTTTTAATGATCTTATGTACGGAATGAAATAAATGATGAAAACCCGTGTTTTTGTTTGATATTTATTACGAAGTTAATTGTTTGGTATTTATTACGAAGTTAATTAAAGGAGTATACCGCTATCGGGTGATCCGTCCGTCCGTCTGTCTGTAGACAAAACTACTCGACAGATTTTGATAAAATTTGTATACAGAGCCCTGACATAAAGAGGACTTGAGTAAACTAAAGGGTTCTAAGGTTCTACAATATTCCCCAATGGGTACAGTTGGGGTATTAGTCGTCCACTCTTTGATCTGGCGACAGTTATTTGTTGATATGTCTTTATTTGAAGGAAAATCACAGGTAATACGACTGGTAATACGACAGGTTATACGACTGCATATTTCATACAAACTTTTTTTTATATTGTTGCTAAATTGACGGTGGTATTAAGTCGATTTCCGGACATTTCTTATCAACTTTTTTATTGTGTATATTATGATATTTTTTCTTAGCTTAGATGGTATTTGTCACGATATTACTATATTCAGCTGATATTGTATTTGGATTGAAATGCACTCTACGGTATATGATTACTACGACAACTGTTTGTCACTATTTAACAAAGTTATTGACAAAGTAAAATAAAAAAAAATCTTCAATTTGACAGCTAGTAAAATATTTTACTTCAGTTGATTGAAATCGGGTATTTGTAGTATTACATTTGTTGGGAAATGATAGTGGCAGAAAAAAGATGATTCCACATCTAGAAAGTAGAACAGGAAAATCTTTACCCTGGTAGGAGATTCACGAGTCACAAGGGTTTTGGTTACATCCCTAGGCTGAGACCCATAATCCATAAAATTGAAAGTTTCTGCTACTTAGGGTTCCACAGTGTAGGACAAGTTTGGTTGATGTGTCTGTACTATGATAAATGTGAACAGATAGGGATGGTCACTTTGGCCTTCAGACATTAGTGTTGGCCCACCAGCAGCCATGGCCATACTCAACCATTTATCTGGGGCAGAGCAGTGACCATCATATTCTATAATTTGTTCATTTTTTCTATCTTTGCAGCCCATCAATTCAAATACCAGAAATATAGTGTTAAGGATGTATTCTTCTGAGGTTTCAGTCCCGTTGAAGTCTCGTTTCAACATAGATCAAAGAAGTTTTGAGATTTTCAAATGCAATTTATTAGTATCTGTAGCAAGTTGCCAGATGCAAATTTTGTAAAACAAATACATTTCTATTTTTAGGGAATTTTTTTATACGGGGATTTTAAGAAATGGCCCATTTGGTGGCCATTTTGAAATTGTGTCTTTTTTCGCTTCAAGTAGAGCCACAGTTTTACCATTTTTTTTACTGAAATTGCTTTTACTTAAATCATCACTGCGCCAGCATTTTTAGCTGTATTGAGCTATTTTTTGCTGCAAATTGTTACTAGGTTCGTAGAATTAAAATATTGAGCATTAATATGTGTATTGATACACTTTTGTGACTTTATTTTTACATTTAATGGTAATTTGGGCACTTTTATTTTTTACTCTTAAATACTGAAAAATAACAAAAATTCAAATGGAGCAAAAAAGCAAGCACACGGACCCCAAATTTTTCTTCCTGATTTAGAAAGAACATCCGTTTTCCTATTGATATGCAAAGTAATAACAAAAGTTTAATACCAGAACTTTTTCTATAAAGAGTTAAATTTGGCAAAAATGGCTGAAAATGGTGCATTTTGTAGCTCAAAATTAAGGGGTAGGGGTAGCATATGTTGTTATTCTGAGAAACAAATATTAGTCTAATTGATAAAATCTGGTATATTTTTTTAAAAAAGACTAATAGATAATTAATTCTAAAAACATTCATACATATCAAACACCTCATTAGGAAATTATGGCTTTAATCTCTATCTTATATGGTCAAAACGGCAAAATTCCCATAAAATCCAATATTTTGTCAACTAGGTATCTTTGAGTGACAATAGCTCAAAAACGAGCACACGGACATATGATTTTCCTTCCATTTTCTTCTATGGTATGAACTCCTTTTTCAAAAAATCTATATGAGAAAAAAAGCTTAATACAAGAAAATTTTGACTTCTCAGAGGTCCAGTGGCATAAATACAAAACACAATATTAACAAATTAACCATGTTTATTATTTTGCGTAATCAATCATCAATACAAAATATTGGCACATTGGCAATCACCTTGATTGGCTCACCTTGCTTATCTATCAATTTCAATAACAACTTATTTAGTTTTAGTCCAGCATAGTGAAATATACAACAGAAACAGACCATAGCATTAAAAGTTTTATGTCTGCAGCATTAACATAAACTTTTAAAATGGCATGTTAAATGCAAATAAATGCCTGTCTTAATTAAAATGCAGTTCATCTTGAACACAATGTCTTTGATCATTAAGTGATTTTAATTTGATTCACAATCTGGGGATTACAACACCGATATTGCAGCAAATCATAAAAAGTACAAATGTATCGAAAGTTTTTTTTATAAAGAACTAAAACATTTGATTGGCTGTGGCACTAGGATTTTGATAAAACATATTGAAACCCAGTAAAATTGTTTATACCCTGTTGAAACTCCATAAAAACACTAAATTGAAAATCAAATTTTGAACACTATAAAGTTGTTTGGTTTATGTTAAATGCATCTATAAAACACAGCACCAGTTTAACATCGTTACATATTACAGATATAGATATGAATAATAACAGTATTCCACACATGGTCCACATATAGGATGGGAAACATTTTATTTAACTCTTAATACTACAAGATTCATTTATATATGAAGGATGTAGATATTCTACCTGAGGGTCAAACTTTGTAGTAAAACCTCTCAGGCTTGCCAGCAGTTTTACTTTTTATGATTCTGACAATAACATATCCCTTTCCTTCTTATCAATACATAAACTTTCATATCGGCCGAGATGGCATGATTTATTGGATTAAAAAGGAAACAAAGCAATTTTTTGATTGGCACATTTTAAATTCAATTTGATACAAGATCTGATAAAAAGTATTTCTAGATAAAATGTAAACCAGTCTAAAATAATGACTAGCAATTACTAACTCTAATAGTGAATAAAAGCACAACAATTCATCTAACAAGAGATCCCAGTGGGATCTTGGTGCCCACCAAAGAATGATCAATGTCTTTCAATGGAGAGAGGGATCTTTTCTCTGCTTTTCAAACTTTAACTAATGTTCATATTACTACATATGAAATTTGAGAAAGATCCTTTCAGTACTTTCTGAGATAAACAACAGTAACAAACTTCAATTATCAAAATCCAAGATGGTGACGTGTCGGCCATCTTGTCCACCTATCGATACCAAAATGTAGTATTAATAACTAGGGACCTGTGGGAACCTACAAATGAAATTTATGACAGATCCCTAAGAAATGTTTACGGACCGACGAAAAAAAAGGACCATGGATGAAAAACGATTTGATTTGGCTAAAAATGTAATGCTGATTTCCTTCAACCAAAAACTCAACAACACACACCCAGTATCCTGAATGTACATAGATGTCTTAATGAAATATCCCTAGCTTGCTCTATGAAATTGGGACATACAGCACAATCCATGATCTGAGGTCTGTAAAGTGACAGAAAAATATTTTACAATTTTCATTTGAAGTGACAAAATTGCACTTAAACCAATCATTTGTTTGCCAAACAGCATATCACTATGGCACTGAATGGCTCAAACTGGTACAACTGTTTTTTATCAAAATGAAAACAGATATAATAAACAACACTTTCTTTTAGTTTTGAAATTTTACAGCACTAACACCAGGATATCATTTTCAATTCATAAACAATACAGACAAATAAAAATAAAATACAAAGCAAAATTAAACAACCAGCCCCCTCCTTTGAAGATTTTAAAGACTTGTTTTTATCATAAATGTATACCATATTTAGCTACCTGTCTTCACACATTCCTAAGATTTTATCTGGTAGTTGAACACAAAATTCCAGATCCAGCACTCAAGTAAAACAAAACTATCCAAGAATAACATAAAATTTTGATTAGATTTGTATGAAAGTTAAAATGCTGCTATGTAAAATACATGTATATGAACTACAACAAACGTCAAACTACTGAGTCTGTAAAAAAACCAAAAGGTTTGTACAAAATGTCATCGGGTGAATTTTACTTGTAAACAACTTTACCTCAGCTTCAACTGAAGGTATTTTCACATGAAAGTCAAATTTTTAACTTTCAATTGACGAGTTTGCTCTTTTCATGTAGCATTTACCTGAAGACATTTTGTCTGTGTACCTTCTATAAGACCAGGTGACCATCTAGAAGATTTAAAATATCAACAATTACATGCTTTCAAGTAGAACTATAGCACCTGTATACATTACTGAAATGATCTCGACAGAACTGTCTGTGATTGAAGTCTGTGACAGTGAAAGTATCTACAATCAGTAGTAGCCTCCCCTTACCAAGGTCATGTTGAGTAACATATAAAACATACACTGATATAAGGGACCCGAGGACCTTGTTACTGAGAATAGGTTTATCTCCATCATCCAAAATCAAGGACACTTTTCATACATCTGCCTTATAAATGGTTATAGTCTAACTACAGCGGTAAGTTTCCCTGTTGGAAGGAATGCTGCAGATGTATGGTGTTTCATACTTAAATCACTAGTTGTACACGTCCGGCTCTCAGCTATTGTTGTCACTGTCGTCACACAAGTTAATTACTTCATCTAAAATATCAAAGAAATAGCATGTCACAACTTCACAAGTACAACCAATTTACATATATTGTGAAATGACATTCATTCAATGTATCTGAATATTGTAAACAACTTTATTTTCATATCAGTTATTTTCAAAATATTCATGAAAACATAACTAAACATAAAGGGCTCTTTACTGACACTCGTACATTCATGGGATATATTTTATACCATTACATTCCACTTATACATTAGGTACTTTCCAGAAGAAATATATACAAATAACAGGAGCATTTATATTGGTAGAGATGACATTTGCACCTCCCTTTGACCCCTACATACAAGTGACTAGGCAAATACACATTGTTTCATTCGCAAACATTGGAATTCGCGTCTGAGCTCTCCTGCGAAAATTTTATCTCACGAAAAATATTTTGTTTGCAATAGTCAATATCAAATGATGTTGCTAACACCTTAGTAGTCTATTCATATCAATATAGAATCTCACTGTCTTGCTTCTGTCAAGTGGAACTTTTATGTACAAAATATCCACCATCACAAAGCCAAACTTCTACAGGAAGGAAGAATTTAAACTCCTGTCCCCAGAACTAGTTCTTTAATACTAAGAAGTAGGACTGTACTTACAGTTGTTTTGGTTCGCCCTCCTGATGCGACATTGCTGTGCAGAGTTGTGCTCCATTGGCTCCTGTTTGATGTGGACCTGGGAATGTAAGGGTGAATTTTGTGTGGAGTTTTTCTTCAAGCTCAGCCTTGACCTTCCTTTGTTTGACATCCCGGTCACAGGTGAATTGGTACCAGTGGAACTTTTATTGCTGCGTAGTTGTGAAAGAATCAAAGTTGGTGAGGAATTTTGTTCGGTTTGAGATGAACTTGCTTCTGCTGAACCTTTATGGCTGCATAATTTTGAAAGAATAGAAGCCTGTGAGGAAGGTTGTTTAGTTTGAGATGAACTGATCACATTTTTGTCAATTATTGATACAAGTTGTTTGGCAGGAGAATCACTCACTGGTGAAGACAAAGGTTTTTCTATTCGTACAACAGTGGGTCTGTTTGTAGCTTGGTGAATCCTTCCAGAAGCCACAGCTGGAATGATAACTCTACCAACTCCTGGGTTGGGAAGGTTGCAAGCTGTGCGTGGATTTCCATGAGGTGTGGACAATTCGACCCTAGACCCTGAAGCTGTTGCTGGAATCAAGACACTTTTTGGTAGCAGCAGAGTTTTGCCTGCTACACTTCCTATATCTATGGTATTACATTTTTTGTCAGGAATGGTCACAACTTTACCAAGAGAAGTACTGTAAAACTTTTTCCCATTAAGATCTACCTGAATTAGATTCCTGGAAAGACCAGCTGCTGATGAAACAGTATTGTTAGATACAACAACCCTACCTGGAAGTGTAGATGTATGAAGGAAGCCAGGGGTTTTGGCAGTCTGGGGTCTAGCCACACAAGAGATCGGAGGAGGTATCCCTGGCCTAGAGGGTACTGCAATCTGTGGTCTTGTCATAGATGAGGAGTTTTGTGGCGATAATTCAGGCCCGAAAAGTCCTACAGGATGGGGTCTGGTAACAGTGGAGAGTTGTGACGAATTTCCGGGTCTTGTGGGCACTAAAAGCTGAGGCCTCGTGACAGTTGAGGAATTTTGTGGCAGTAATTCAGATCGTGCAGTTTGGGGCACCATTGATGAGACTTGCAGTGATATTACATGACTGGGACGACCTAATGTTGAAGGTTTTCCCCTTCCTCCAGTACTTGGCTGTGTTTCATCATATGAATCCAGATCAGGTAAAGCTCTCTGTAGCCAATTCAGTTCCGGACCAGAAACTTCTACAAAATAGAAGTAGAAGTATTTTCTACGTTGGCTGGAGGGGTGGACTACATTATATATATATCTATGTATATATAGACGAACTGATCTATATATCAGTTCATCTATATATAGATGATATATCTAAGTATAAATAATTAAGTAAACAACCTCACAATCCTAATACAATTCATAGTCTTGTGTTTATTGTGTATTATATTAGTCCCACCAAAATGTAGAAATCAAAGACACACAAAGGAGATGGAATTCTTTTCATGTCTAGGGAAGGTATACTTAATAACTTGAGAGGTAAAACCCGTTTTTGTCAAGAATCATATATTTTTATTATGAATGAACATCACACTGATTTTTAGAAGCCAAAAATAAGCATTTCAAACAGTTTTTTAATATCAATATCGACAAGATCACTTTTGTGATTGAAGAACACTTCATATTCTGCTAGGGCCGCGGTGGCCGAGTGGTTAAGATGTCCCGACATATTACCACAAGCCCTCCACCTCTGGGATGCGGGTTCAAATCCCATGTGAGGCAGTTGCCAGGTACTGACCGCTGGTCGGTGGTTTTTCTCCGGGTACTCCGGCTTTCCTCCACCAACAAACCTGGCACGTCCTTACATGACCCTGGCTGTTAATAGGACGTAAAAATAAAAAAAAAAAAAAAAAATAAACAAACAAAATCATATTCTGCTAACCTTGAAAGTTACTGGAGGGTTCCCATTCCTTCTTGATGGAAGTACTAGATAGTACTTGGGTCGATCCCGGCTCCTGTTTCAGATGCTTCAAAACATCCGTCACATGTGTGGACTTGGACATTTCCACGGAAACATGTTTGGTTTTGCCATGGGAATCGGTCACCAACCTCTGGGTACTACCAATAGTAGTTGTATACATTTGGGGACCTACAGGGGCAGTCTTGGCCATCTGTAGGCCAGAGGGACCAGGGAGGGCAGGGTCAATTTGTGGGACTGGACTACCCTGATGTGATTGGCCAGATAGTGATGGACTGTCCTCGTTAGATGTGGACTCACGTGTCGGTACCACTGGTAGAGAGATGTTAGCATCTGTGTGGAGTTTACTCACCGACAGGACGGCCTGTGTTACACCTAAAATAGGAAATGTCAATTTCATCTACACATATATTCTACTGTAAACCAGCTTGTTATTGCTGCAACTGAATGTCGTCTTCTCATGACTTTTTCCTGGCAATCTATTTTCGCCCTTTACAACTTAAAGCACTATTGTACTTAAGTAGGGTTGTTTTCACGGTGATTCATTTTCCCAAATTCTGGTTGCCCGTGAAAAGACATTGCTCACAAAAATAAATTGGTTTATAGCATAAGGTAAGCTTACTATCCATAAGTTGATACATGCTTTTAGTATTACTCTAATAATAGTTTGAACCCCCCCTCCCCATCTTCTCTTTTTCGTAATTTACATATGCAGTAAAGCTGCCACATATCAAGTTGTGTAGAATTGTAATGGGCGACTGCTGAAACAGATGTGTTAAAACAGAAAATACGATGGTCTGATAAGGATACAATTTCAAAATCTTGATGAACAGATTAATATACTTACTGTCAAACAGAAGATCCTTAAGCAGTTTGGTTTGACTTGGTGCCTCCCACAATGGCTCAAACGCAGCCTGAAGCATCTCACAGAGTGACCGACACACAAGTCTGACATGGGAAACCACATCCTCCTAAAAGAATGAAAACTTTTATTGATAACACAAAATGGTCAATTAAAATCATTCTTAATCTATTTGATTTCATACGTATAATTTTTATCAATTTTTATAGTTTCATCTCTGTTTTACACAAACCTTGAGCTGTATGAGACTATCCAGTAGTATGCGTGAGGCCTCCCCAAACATGTTGTGGCGTCTGTAGTCTACCCCTCCAGCCATCGCTTGTTTGATCCTCATGAACATTCCTTTACCAGCTTCACCACCACAATAGGTGTACGTCTGGTCCAGATTTTCCTGTCATAGTCATAACGCTTAATACAATGATAAGGTAACCTGAAGATTTTGACCTCTGTGATTGTAAATGAAAGTCAAGGTCTTTAATACCATGTTATTTGGTAGCACTTCAGCCAAGAATGCTATGGACCAGCTCGGAGGTCGCTGGATACCATCTTTTTTGAGAAATTGTAAACAGAACAACTGGAGAAACAGCCTATGAGCCCTTTAAGCACTGAAGTGAAATGTTACAATGTACATGAAACACGAACTTAATTCAGAGACATTTACTCCCTACATGTAACGTATTTTCCTTATTAAGAGCGCATCCTCTAAAGCGTTTTATTGCATGCTTTTATCAGTATTTCCCATCTGCCACAAAACGAAAATAGCAATTGAAAGCACCATCTGCCATTTTGTGTATCCATAGTAAACAAACAGGCTAGCATGAAATACCAAAATTCTGTGAAACAGACACATTTAATCAATGTTAAATACTTCTGGTGCATACATTTCTTCATAATCATGTAATTCCAATACTTACTTGACTTAAAAACATAAGTTCATTATAATAAGTTTCAGAAAAATATGAAAATTAATAGCAAGATGACTATATAGTCTGTCTCAGAAAAAAACATCTAAAAATGGTCTCAAATAACGGTGCCCCCTTCGGCCAATTACCCACAGACAGCGCCCTTATTAGGAAAATTGAATTTAAAGGACAAGAATTGTACCTATGATAATTAAATATGTAGCTAGTTAGTCCTAACTGTACTGTTGGATGAGTTTCCTGACGAACCTGCAGATTTTGATATATGCCAATGATAGCTTTGTCAAGGATTGTCTGAAAACAATTCAAGATGACCAGGTTCATCATTCTTTCAAAAACGAACGACTAGATCCAACCAGTTAAACCATATAAATGAAACAACCTAAGTGTTATCACTCAGCTATTAGGTCCTACCTGTACTGTTGGTGTTATGACCCTGCTGATATCACGCTGACGGGACAAAACCAGCTCCTTTAGGTTAGTCAGCATCTCTGCCAACTACAACAAGAGAGATACACACAATTAATACAGTGTCTCTTTATAACAGAATGATAATGTCTAATAATATTTTATCCTGCAACTGTCCACATACTGACCGATAACTACTGCCGAATAAACTTGTGCTTTATCCGTCAATACGATCACGTGAATTAGTTCCATATCAGACGTAACTTTTTCTTACTTGAACCCAGAAACGTGACAGCACATTCACCGGAATGACGTCATTTTTACGATATCGAAACCACATAAGGCGGTGTTGTCTTTTTTTGGTTCATGGCAAAGGTATGTATTGTAAAGTAATTCTTTAATGGGTTCTTGTTTTTGAGTATTTGCATATTGTTTCAGTGATATATCACACTGAATAGAATTACAGATACTGTTTGTGAATGCGTTTATTTATTTCCCACGGCGGTAAATAGGAGTGCACTCTCATTCGGTTTAGTGAATGAATCTTTACCTCCGCATCAAAGAAGAGTCTCGCTTCAAGCGAAACAAAGTAAATAACTGTCAATTTGCTTTCATTTTGAATGCCATAATGGTCACAGGATAAACAGAATACACAGTTAGTATCTTACAATACAAGTTTTATTTTGGTGCTCGACAGAGAGACGAGATGACTCGGCAAAGCCTCGTCATCTCGGCTTTCCTAAGTCTCGCACCAAAATAAACCTTGTATTGTAAGATAATAACTGTGTATTCTCTATGTTTGTCTCTTGGAGTTCTTGGATTGAAATTCAATACAATACAACTTCGACTTTGAAACAGAGAAACCTCCATAGATTTCAGTCTGTATTTGAATCGAGGTGAGTGAAGTTGTGGCCTCAAAAAGTGTGAGGGGCGTTTATTGGGTCAAATATGGTAAATACCATCTTTTATTGTGACAGATTCATACAAAGTTTCCATCACTTTCCTATACCGGTAATTAAAATGTCTGTCAGTTGTATATTACCCTTTCACACAGTTTTGATGTAACTTTGATATCTCTCCTGACTCTCACCTTGTCTTTAGCACTATTACACAGCTGAGTGCTCACTCTGTCCGTCTGACTCCGATCTACTTCCAAGGCTTGGAGTTTCCCACAAAGGTCCCTTACAAATGTGGCCAAGGTCATCATAATTAGGCCCCTACAGTTTTCCAGTGTTCTCCACAGGAGGCCACTGTCAAAATACATCATACCTTTATATAATTGGTTGATGAGGGAGTTCATCATGAGGCCATCTTGTTAACCGATGGTCCCAAAATGCAATATATACAACAACAGCGCTTGGGGAACCTGCATATGATTCTGAGAAATAGCAGTAAGTAAACTGCATTTATCATCAAAATCCAAGATGGCGGCCTGTCAGCGATCTTGTTGACCAATCGGTCTCAAAATGCAGTATTCACATGTAGGATGGTAGAGCAATATACATATGAAATTTGAGAAAGATCCCTTCAGCACATTCTGAGAAATTGTGGTAACAAGAATTGTTAAAGGAAAGAAGGACTGACGGACCACCGACGAAAGACAATTTGAATAGCCCACCATTTGATGATGGCGGGCTAAAAATATGAGGTTATGCTAATTAAAGCATGATATAACAACCTGCACAAGCAGACAACTTGGCAATATGAAACTACAGAGTATTGATTCACCTGAAAACTTTGTCCCAGCATACACTGATACACCTATACATGGGCTCCGACAGTTGTTCGTTGAAGTCGATAGCACCATAGGTGGGAGATTTGTACACGCCCTGTCGTCTTACAGTACATTGGTACGTCTTCCAGTGAAGTCCGCCTTCAGATCTGACCTCTTTGTTTGGCTGAAAGACAACAAACAATGTTCATTAAATTGAAAGTAGGCTACATTTACTAATATGGCAGCGAAGCCATTGAGAGGGCCACTTCATATTTAGGGCCGCCATATCATTGTGTCAGAGACATCAATTAAACTTGTGACGTCACAGATATTACCTTCAGCCACCACACGGCTGGGCAGACAGGCTACTGAGCATTTATTGTGGTTATTGTGGACACTGTGTGTGTCATGTGTGTGTCGTAGGTTACTTTCGCAACTCAGCCATTCAGACAGACTACGACCACAGAGTCTACGTCGATGTACAGTGTCTTAACCTACATTTGGTTTGTGGAGTCATCAGAGGGATGTGTGCAGAGACATTATTCATTGTGTGAAAGTAGTGTTAATGGGTGTGAATAGGTTGTAGGTATCAAATAACTTATGTAAAACTTGTAAATATCTTGTTCTGTGTATTTGGTGTATAAAATCTCTATTTTGTTTCTTAATACGATGTTGTGTTTTCTTTTTCCTAACTGAATACTATCCCCACTCGTCCTTTCGTCCTACGTTACAGATTCTAATATAACATCAGGACTAAAAACTTTTACAAATCTTGATGTAACTTTATGTTCCAAGCCTAGCATACTTGTCTATAATCACTAATGATTGACTTAACTGCTCTCTTGTTCATAAAGTTGTTTACCGTAGAAGCCCACTTTGAGACAGTGTCATTGGCAGAAGACACTGCAGAAGCAACTCCATCAGTCATTTTTGTCTCAATACTGTTGCAGAAGATTTCTTCGATGTCATGAGTAAGACGAGACAAAACTGGCTCAAACTTTTCACACAGTTCCTTGGAATTTTCCTCTACTGCAAACTTAGCATCCCTCCGAGTTCCTTTACACTGAAACACAAACACTCAATGTCATAGCTCCTTTCATCACATAATACATGTACTTCTCTTTTCCATTGAATTCACCCATGTAGTGTTTTTGGCATACATCTCTAGTGCAAGACTTCAAATTACAATAATTTTGCAAATATTTCATTCATATTTACCTGGTAACTCAACAGAAATCAAGACTCCATTAAAATCTCCTTGGAATCACAAATACTTTTTTCATAATCAAGATAATAAAATTTCATGAATCGAGAAGAATTCTTCCATGCAATGGCTACACATTATATATTGATTGTGATAATAAATCCATTTGATATTTTCTTTATCCATTTCTGCCACACCAATCATGTACATACTGTGGCGCCATCAGCCATGATGTAACTCTGGACATCAAACACAAACTGCCCCAGGGTACGGATCAACCTATCGATATGTTGTTGTCGCCTTGACGATGTCAGCTCATGGATGTATCGTCGCAGCACAGGAATTTGTGTATCCTCTGTAGTACTGAATACCTACAAACAATAAACTGATGTTTTCATTACACGGTAACAATACTTTTCACATCATCATGGAGCCGCGGTGGCCGAGTGGTTAGGATGTCTCAATATATTGACACAAGCCCTCCACCTCTGGATCTTGAGTTTGAATCCCATGTGGGGCAGTTGCCAGGTACTGACAACTGGTCAGTGGTTTTTCTTTGAGTACTCCTGCTTTCCTCCACCAACAAACCTGGCATGTCCTTAGATGACCCTGGCTGTTAATACAACGTTAAATATATTATTGGTGCCCGCCAAACCAACTCATTATTAACACAGATTCATCCAAATGTATAATGAAAACATCTTTTTCTATTAAATAATGACAGAAAAACCCAGATGGAACAAATATAGTGTATCAAAGATCTAAGAAAGGTCTCATTTAAAGTAACGTGCATATGTTATTCACCACTAAACATTACCAACATTTTGAGAATTACAAAATTTACAAAGCATAGTTTTATTTTTTTCATATTTTTACAGTGTTATTAGTATTTATAAAGTGAATCATGCAGGTGTTTCTATCTAAACAATTTTACCGTGCATAAATTCTGTGTTGTAACTAATGTTTATAAGGCATCATACATGTTTGTCTGTACATTTAAATGATTTTCTAAGCTTAATCCATTTAAACTGATGGTTTTTAATAGATTACTGAAGAAAAAATAATATGTCAAAATTTTCGTTCAGTTACGACACCTACAACTTTATAGTAATTAACCTGTACAATCCAGAAACCTTACTATACCAGCCTAATACGCTGACCAGTGACATCCAGTTTAGACAAGGCAAATTGCAACATTCGTCCCAATCTGGTACAGATGACAACATTTGTGTCAACCTGGTACAGAAGACAGAGGATTTCGAAAGCAATCACTAGAGAATGCTATGTAGGTAAACCTGGTGACAGTTTTAAAATGAAATACAAACAAGAGATCCCAGAGGGATCTTGGCGCCCACCAAAGAATGATCTATGTCTGACAACAGAAAGAGGGATCTTTTCCCTGCTTTTCTAACTTTTACTACATACCATATATTAAACTTGAGAAAGATCCTTTCAGTACTTTCTGACATATATAGCAGAAACAAACTTCAATTATCAAAATCCAAGATGGCTACCTGTCGATCATCTTGCTGACCGATAAGTCCGAAAATGCACTAGACCCCTTCAGGAACCTGCACATGAAATTTGAGAAAAAAACCTTCATTACTTTCTGAGAAATAGCGGTAACAAACTTTAACTATCAACATCCAAGATGGCCGCCCTTCGGCCATCTTGTTGACCGATCTGTCCCAAAATGCAATATGCACAACTAGGGTCCTAGGGGAACCTACATATGAAATTTGAGAAAAATTCCTTCAGTACTTTCTGGGAAATAGCGTTAACAAACTTTAACTATCAAAATCCAAGATGGCCGCCGGTGGACTATCTTGTTGACAGATTGGTCCCAAAATGCAATATGCACAACTAGGGCCCTAGGAGAACCTACATATGAAATTTGAGAAAGATCCCTTCACAACTTTCTGAGAAATAGCGGTAACAAACTTAAACTATCAAAATCCAAGATCTTGTTGACCGATTGGTCCCAAAATGCAATATGCACAACTAGGGCCCTAGGGGAACCTACATGTGAAATTTGAGAAAGATCCCTTCACAACTTTCTGAGAAATAGCGGTAACAAACTTAAACTATCTAAATCCAAGATGGCCGCCAGTCGGCCATCTTGTTGACAGATTGGTCCCAAAATGCAATATGCACAACTAGGGCCCTAGGGGAACCTACATGTGAAATTTGAGAAAGATCCCTTCACAGCTTTCTGAGAAATAGCGGTAACAAACTTTAACTATCAAAATCCAAGATGGCCGCCAGTCGGCCATCTTGTTGACCGATTGGTCCCAAAATGCAATATGCACAACTAGGGCCCTAGGGGAACCTACATGTGAAATTTGAGAAAGATCCCTTCAGTACTTTCTGGGAAATAGCAGTAACAAACTTTAACTATCAAAATCCAAGATGGCCGCCGGTGGACTATCTTGTTGACAGATTGGTCCCAAAATGCAATATGCACAACTAGGGCCCTAGGAGAACCTACATATGAAATTTGAGAAAGATCTCTTCACAACTTTCTGAGAAATAGCGGTAACAAACTTAAACTATCAAAATCCAAGATCTTGTTGACCGATTGGTCCCAAAATGCAATATGCACAACTAGGGCCCTAGGGGAACCTACATGTGAAATTTGAGAAAGATCCCTTCACAACTTTCTGAGAAATAGCGGTAACAAACTTAAACTATCTAAATCCAAGATGGCCGCCAGTCGGCCATCTTGTTGACAGATTGGTCCCAAAATGCAATATGCACAACTAGGGCCCTAGGGGAACCTACATGTGAAATTTGAGAAAGATCCCTTCACAGCTTTCTGAGAAATAGCGGTAACAAACTTTAACTATCAAAATCCAAGATGGCCGCCAGTCGGCCATCTTGTTGACCGATTGGTCCCAAAATGCAATATGCACAACTAGGGCCCTAGGGGAACCTACATGTGAAATTTGAGAAAGATCCCTTCAGTACTTTCTGGGAAATAGCGGTAACAAACTTTAACTATCAAAATCCAAGATGGCCGCCGGTGGACTATCTTGTTGACAGATTGGTCCCAAAATGCAATATGCACAACTAGGGCCCTAGGAGAACCTACATATGAAATTTGAGAAAGATCTCTTCACAACTTTCTGAGAAATAGCGGTAACAAACTTAAACTATCAAAATCCAAGATCTTGTTGACCGATTGGTCCAAAATGCAATATGCACAACTAGGGCCCTAGGGGAACCTACATGTGAAATTTGAGAAAGATCCCTTCACAACTTTCTGAGAAATAGCGGTAACAAACTTTAACTATCAAAATCCAAGATGGCCGCCAGTCGGCCATCTTGTTGACCGATTGGTCCCAAAATGCAATATGCACAACTAGGGCCCTAGGGGAACCTACATGTGAAATTTGAGAAAAATTCCTTCACAACTTTCTGAAAAATAGCGGTAACAAACTTTAACTATCAAAATCCAAGATGGCCGCCAGTCTTGGATAGATCCCTTCACAACTTTCTGAGAAATAGCGGTAACAAACTTAAACTATCAAAATCCAAGATGGCCGCCAGTCGGCCATCTTGTTGACAGATTGGTCCCAAAATGCAATATGCACAACTAGGGCCCTAGGGGAACCTACATGTGAAATTTGAGAAAGATCCCTTCACAACTTTCTGAAAAATAGCGGTAACAAACTTTAACTATCAAAATCCAAGATGGCTGCCAGTCGGCCATCTTGTTGACCGATTGGTCCCAAAATGCAATATGCACAACTAGGGCCCTAGGGGAACCTACATGTGAAATTTGAGAAAGATTCCTTCAGTACTTTGTGAGAAATAGCGGTAACAAGAATTGTTAACGGACGGACGGACGGACGACGGACCACGGACGAAAGGCGATTTGAATAGCCCACCATCTGATGATGGTGGGCTAAAAATAAATATATTAAAAAAATGCTGATTTAATTGTAACAAATTATTACCGTGGGTGGTCCATCGTTGGTAAGGAGGTTCTTCATCTTTTGATATTCCATGGAACTGACACAGAACACCCTCAGATTCTCTGCAGTTCGACCCATCTCCTCGTCATCATCATCACTTATATAATCCTGATCTTCATCGTCCATTTCATCGTCTTCATCAGCATTGGTCAAACCTGCCTTCCTTTTCATTTCCTAGCAAAACAATCAAAAAGTTATAAAGTTAGCCAATAACATTGACAGTTTTTAGAATTTATTTGATTACTGTCAATCGATTTTATCTTTTCTTCAGGACAATAGTTTTTGGGTTTTTTTTTCCCGTAACCTTTTCTTCAGAATATTAGTTTTTTCAAGTACTTAAATTTGTCTTTCATGAAAATAAATCATGTGTGCAAATTTTAAAACATGGTCTATAAATATATAATTTTTGGTTTATTCTTTCAACAGAGATATTGTCATTGGATTATAGATACTTACCCGCAGGCCTGCCTTGAAGTCTCGTTTGATCTGAGATTTAGAGTACTCATTCCTGGCCTTGGCACAAATGGCTGATATCTCCTTTCTTTTCACTTCTATTTTCTTTTCAAGTTCCAGAGACTGAAAAATAATGTTAACACAGATGATAATTTAATGTGGATGATTTTTATATAACCTGTGAGATTAAATTGCTCAAGAAAATGGGGTTGCAGACTGGTGTTTTTCTGGAAAATAAACTTAAATTTATTTTGCTGTAAAATGAACCTTAATTATTTTAGATTG
This sequence comes from Argopecten irradians, assembly GCF_041381155.1. Classification (NCBI taxonomy): domain Eukaryota; kingdom Metazoa; phylum Mollusca; class Bivalvia; order Pectinida; family Pectinidae; genus Argopecten; species Argopecten irradians. Next base: position 47,680,292 of record NC_091135.1, on the reverse strand, counting down.
ATTACGAAACAAGTAATATAACCTATACAAATCACCTTCCGTCACCCAGATGGAAGTATGCAGTGGGGTGGGTTTTAAGAGTAACAGGAAATTGGGGTGCCCGGAGAAAACTCACATGATTGGGCAGGTGATCCCTGACCACATTTGTGCTGCCGACCAAACCCTGGATAGCTAGGTGTAAGGCGAGTGATTTACCCCACTCCCCCCCACAAACAATCATGTGACACTAATACAGCAGCTGTTAACTGTGGTCATTACTTACCTCCCTTGTTGCCTTGTCCATTTCCTTTTCCTTGTCAGCCTTTTCACTTTCTATTGTCTCCAATGATTCCTCTTTGTCGACTAAACATAACCTTAACTCTTTCACAGATTCCATGCCTTCCCCCTACAATTACATCACGATTGATATGCAATACACATGAACAAGAGGCCCAAGGGCCTTAACGGTCATCTGATTACCTTGGCAATAATCATATAGGAAATTAATTAGATATCGTGTAATGGTAGCCATCTTCGATTTGGGATCAACCAGAGATGTAACAACACTTTGTCAGGACCATGTCAGGAACATTTCATGCAAGTTTCAGCCAAATCGCACCGGCAGATCTTGAGAAGAAGTTCAAAATGTGTTTTCAAGATGGCGGCTGTGGTGGCCATCTTGGATTTTAGATAAACCCGCAAAATAACAACACTTTGTCAGCACCATGTCAGGATCATTTCGTTCAAGTTTCAGCCAAATCGCACCGGTAGAACTTGAGAAGAAGTTCAAAATGTGTTTTCAAGATGGCGGCTGTGGCGGCCATCTTGGATTTCGGATCAACCCGAAAAATAACAACACTTTGTCGGGACCATGTCAGGATCATTTCATGCAAGTTTCAGCCAAATCGCACCGGTAGAACTTGAGAAGTTCAAAATGTGTTTTCAAGATGGCGGCTGTGGCGGCCATCTTGGATTTCGGATTGACCCGAAAAATAAGAACACTTTGTCGGGACCATGTCAGGATCATTTCATGCAAGTTTCAGCCAAATCGCACTGGTAGAACTTGAGAAGAAGTTCAAAATGTGTTTTCAAGATGGCGGCTGTGGCGGCCATCTTGGATTTCGGATCAACCCGAAAAATAACAACACTTTGTCGGGACCATGTCAGGATCATTTCATGCAAGTTTCAGCCAAAGCACACCGGTAGAACTTGAGAAGAAGTTCAAAATGTATTTTCAAGATGGCGGCTGTGGCGGCCATCTTGGATTTCGGATCGACCCGAAAAATAAGAACACTTTGTCGGGACCATGTCAGGATCATTTCATGCAAGTTTCAGCCAAATCGCACCGGTAGAACTTGAGAAGAAGTTCAAAATGTGTTTTCAAGATGGCGGCTGTGGCGGCCATCTTGGATTTAGGATTGACCCGAGAAATAAGAACACTTTGTCAGAACCATGTCAGGATCATTTCATGCAAGTTTCAGCCAAATCGCACCGGTAGAACTTGAGAGGAAGTTCAAAATGTGTTTTCAAGATGGCAGCTGTGGCGGCCATCTTGGATTTCGGATCGACCCGAGAAATAAACACTTTGTCAGGACCATGTCAGGATCATTTCATGCAAATTTCAGCCAAATCCCACCGGTAGAACTTGAGAAGAAGTTCAAAATGTGTTTTCAAGATGGCGGCCATCTTGGATTTCGGATCAATCCGAAAAATAAGAACACTTTGTCGGGACCATGTCAGGATCATTTCATGCAAGTTTCAGTCAAATCGCATCGGTAGAACTTGAGAAGTTCAAAATGTGTTTTCAAGATGGCGGCTGTGGCGGCCATCTTGGATTTCGGATCGACCCGAAAAATAAGAAGACTTTGTCGGGACCATCTCAGGATCATTTCAGGTAAGTTTCAGCTCAATCCCACTAGTCAAACTTGAGAAGAAGATTGAAATGTGAAAAGTTTATGGACGGCGCACGACGACGGACGAAGCATGATGGCTAAAAATGTGAACTGTTTTTTTTACTATTCATTTCTGCATCTGTACATTCAATTTTCATTTAAATTCTATAGCAGTTCTAGATGTTGTTACAAAATCAGAAAATCAGTCGTATTTTTGTACATGCAAGATCAGCAAAAATTGCTTTCAACACATGATTATTTTGTTTATTGTCCTATATTCCTGCTTGCAGTAATTGGTGACTGGCTACAGCAAAGCACCATTAGAGAATGTCATCTCAGGTAATCACAACCACAACTGTCCACACCTGTAAAAAATTATCAGATTACTCTGCATCTTTATCTTTTAAAATTGAATATTGATGTATACCAACCTCCTCACTATCCAAGTCAATAACTCCATCCATTTGCTCTATCGTTTCCTTCATATCAGCAATGTTGTCTGTCAGCTCTGTGATTTCCTTTCCAATCTTTCGGATTTCTTTCTTCATCCTCCCTACCGTACCATTAGCCTCATTCTGTTCAGCTATCAGCGACTCAATTTCATTTTCCAACGCTTCACATTCATCATCCAACCTCAAGTTCCTATATGAAACATTTACATTTAATTTAATTTTTGTACATGTATATGCCAAAATCAACAAATTATTCACAAGATTTATTTTGTAGTTTATTTTGTTTAATGTATTATTATATGTTAATAGGTGAAGTGAAAGAAGGTAGAAAATTATTGACCTTTAATCTGTGTTCCAACCTGCAACTATAATAATAATGATAATAAACTTTATATATTGAGAATGGATTTACATGGCTTATCTACCACATCATCCTCCAACTTAAGAGGTGGTGGCCACGCTTAATTACTCTGCCACCATAACGATAGTACAAAATGGAACAAGGAGCCGCAAAGCTTGGCATTATCCCCCGCGCCCAGTTGTGTATGAAAGCTCAAACATAAAATAAATAAAGCTCATTGTAACTAAGAGTTTAAATTTTGATATTGTCATCCATGTAGGTTTAACTATTTGAACAGAGCTTAGTATTGTCCTTGAATAAATTCATACAACAATATATCCGCTCTTCAGTAACATGACATTTAAAAGTAACAGAAAAAGTATCGAAAATGAAAGGTTCCCATTAGCAAAAGGCACAACTAGAGCACTAGCCTAACATGTACAGAAAGTTGAATGGTTTCGATTATAGCCCGGAATAGAAAGGAAACTTTAATAATATGGTATTTTTTAATAAATTTCCATGGTAACAGAAAAAGTATTGAAAATGGAAGGTTCCCATTAGAAAAAGGCACAACTAGAGCACTAGCCTAACATGTACAGAAAGTTTCGTGTAGCCAAGTTGAACGGTTTTCGAGTTATAGCCCGGAATAGAAAGGAAACTTTAATAATATAGTATTTTTGAATAAGTTTCCATGGTAACAGAAAAAGTATTGAAAATGAAAGGTTCCCATTAGAAAAAGGCACAACTAGAGCACTAGCCTAACATGTACAGAAAGTTTCGTGTAGCCAAGTTGAACGGTTTTCGAGTTATATAGCCCGGAATAGAAAGGAAACTTTAATAATATGGTATTTTTGAATAAGTTTCCATGGTAACAGAAAAAGTATCGAAAATGAAAGGTTCCCATTAGCAAAAGGCACAACTAGAGCACTAGCCTAACATGTACAGAAAGTTTCGTGTAGCCAAGTTGAACGGTTTAGGAGTTATAGCCCGGAAACGATACTCGGACGGACGGACGGACGATACTCGGACGGACGGACGGACGGACAGAGCCCAAATCAATATCCCCCGCAAACGCGTTTCGCGGGGGATAATTCATGATTTACCTCAAAGATTATAGATAGTGTAGGTACATAACGTTTGGCAGTAATGTACAATATTTGAAAGCAAATTAAAGTGGTCTCTGAGATTTGGCAGTGAAGTGTTTACCTTATAAGTTCGGAGGGCATGAGGTCATCCGATTTAGTACAGATGAACGCGACACTTCCATACTGTCCATCCATGAGGAGTTGGCGCCGGAAGTTTTCTCCAAGCATCTCCTTGGCAGTCTTGTTGTTTATGGCTCGATGGATAGCTGCTACCACCCACACCACTGTACAGTTCTTCAGATACTGGAGACACATTGTATACATCAGATACTGGACACACATTGTATACATCAGATACTGGACACACATTGTATACATCAGATACTGGACACACATTGTATACATCAGATACTGGACACACATTGTATACATCAGATACTGGACACACATTGTATACATCACTGGACACACATTGTATACATCAGATACTGGACACACATTGTATACATCAGATACTGGACACACATTGTATACATCAGATACTGGACACACATTGTATACATCAGATACTGGACACACATTGTATACATCAGATACTGGACACACATTGTATACATCAGATACTGGACACACATTGTATACATCAGATACTGGACACACATTGTATACATCAGATACTGGACACACATTGTATACATCAGATACTGGACACACATTGTAACATCAGATACTGGACACACATTGTATACACATACTGGACACCATTGTATACTGGACACACATTGTATACATCAGATACTGGACACACATTGTATACATCAGATACTGGACACACATTGTATACATCAGATACTGGACACACATTGTATACATCAGATACTGGACACACATTGTATACATCAGATACTGGACACACATTGTATACATCAGATACTGGACACACATTGTATACATCAGATACTGGACACACATTGTATACATCAGATACTGGACACACACATACTGGACACACATCATCAGATACTGGACACACATTGTATACATCAGATACTGGACACACATTGTATACATCAGATACTGGACACACATTGTATACATCAGATACTGGACACACATTGTATACATCAGATACTGGACACACATTGTATACATCAGATACTGGACACACATTGTATACATCAGATACTGGACACACATTGTATACATCAGATACTGGACACACATTGTATACATCAGATACTGGACACACATTGTAAACATCAGATACTGGACACACATTGTATACATCAGATACTGGACACACATTGTATACATCAGATACTGGACACACATTGTATACATCAGATACTGGACACACATTGTAAACATCAGATACTGGACACACATTGTAAACATCAGATACTGGAACACACATTGTATACATCAGATACTGGACACACATTGTAAACATCAGATACTGGACACACATTGTAAACATCAGATACTGGACACACATTGTATACATCAGATACTGGACACACATTGTATACATCAGATACTGGACACACATTGTAAACATCAGATACTGGACACACATTGTATACATCAGATACTGGACACACATTGTATACATCAGATACTGGACACACATTGTATACATCAGATACTGGACACACATTGTAAACATCAGATACTGGACACACATTGTAAACATCAGATACTGGACACACATTGTATACATCAGATACTGGACACACATTGTAAACATCAGATACTGGACACACATTGTATACATCAGATACTGGACACACATTGTATACATCAGATACTGGACACACATTGTATACATCAGATACTGGACACACATTGTATACATCAGATACTGGACACACATTGTATACATCAGATACTGGACACACATTGTATACATCAGATACTGGACACACATTGTATACATCAGATACTGGACACACATTGTATACATCAGATACTGGACACACATTGTATACATCAGATACTGGACACACATTGTATACATCAGATACTGGACACACATTGTATACATCAAAGATCATGTCACTTCACATAACGTCAATAAACAACAAAACTTTACTCATTAATAAAATTCTTAAGAGTTTGAATTAATCTACTCATCAATTGACATTGCAACGTGCATATGGAAGAAAAATATACCTATCCTGTTAAAAATTATGTAAGAAATGATTAAAAAGTTGGAGATCCTCAGAAATGTGAAACAGAGCTTTGATAGTCAAGTTAAAGCACTCAATATATAAATATACAGAGGATTCCGCTTATTTGAATAAGTCATTTTCCAGAAGAAAATATGCAAATAACCGGAGTATTCCAATAGGAGGAGATGGCATTTTGCACCTCCGTTTGACCCCACACATATGTACATTATAATTTATGTGAACAGGCATAAATACGTAAATTATTTACACTTAAAACGAACAGCAAGTAATCATTTTCGAAGTTGTAAATCGATTTTAATTGTTTAATAACAAAAAAATATTCCAATATCAGATTCTTGTTTACATAAGATCGACACGTGAATCTTTGAGAAACAGCTAATCGATCGATATCAAATGCAACAAGAGCTGTTGGAGAACAGCAAAGCTCGCCTATTCAGAAGAAGTTGATGTTCAAGTATATACTATTTAACATAGAAATATGACAAATTAACAGACTCAAAAAAAACCTAAAGGGCCCCAAATTGGTTGTATTATCACATTCAGCATCCATACACATTAGGAAAATAAAACCATAAACATTTATGATGACTTATGCTTAAACAATTGACAAAATAGAAACTTGCTCAAAAACTTTAACATGGAAATATGACAAATTAACAGACTCAAAAACCCCCTAAAGGGCCCCAAAGTGGTTGTATTATCACATTCAGCATCCATACACATTAGGAAAATAAAATCATAAACATTTATGATGACTTAAGCTTAAACAATTGACGAAACAGAAACTTGCTCAAAAACTTTAACGTGAAATGGGACGCCAACGCTGACGCCGACACCGGGGTGAAAACATTAGCTCTCCCTATTCTTCTAATAGGCGAGCTAATAACTAAACAGGATTGAATTTGTGTCTGCAATTCGAACCTAAATAATAAACAAATTTACGTACATTTGCCTGGCAAAATGAACTTACGATCGTGATTAAACTTCAAAGTACCGATCAACTAGTAGTGTTGTTTTGACACATGTGAAATGGCGGCAGGTGATGAAGCCATGCGTTCACTGGACCTAAATGTGTTTTGAGAATTCATCCTGTATTGTTGATCGATACCGCGAATAGCTTGATAACATTTCAGAAATTAATGCATATCTAAGTAGCAATGAAACAACGAAGCAAATATCTTTTGTATCCTACATACTGTACGAAACTTGCGGTAGCCATTGCACGCCGACTTTGCAAGCTTTTATGTCTCGATCAACGAGACGCTTGATACGCACATGTCTGTCGTAGTCAACAAGACTCTGGTTGAAGAGACTACTCATGAATGGCGATTGTTGTAAGGAAGCGATTAACGTTATCGTACGGCTTGTTATTTTATGCATGAATCTGCAAAGGTATTCGACGCTGTTACGATTTACATCAGCAGCGGTTGATCATAACTTTAGTGTAATCACTGACTCAAACATCTTATTAAAGCATTTGCACTTTCAAATATGTTTATCTATTAACGTAACGTACCTTAGTTCGCAATCAGTTGGAGAAACCATGCTTCCTTACAACAATCGCCATTCATGAGTAGTCTCGTTCAACCTGAGTCTTGTTGACTACGACAGACATGTGCGTATCAAGCGTCTCGTTGAATGAGACATAAAAGCAATCAAAAGTCGGCGTGCAATGACTACCGCAAGTTTCGTACAGTATGAAGGATACAAAAGATACTTGCTAATTTTTTGAATGCTACTTAAATATGCATTAATTTCTGAATGTTATTAAGCTATTCGCCGTTTAGATCAACAATACAGGGAGAATTCTCAAAACACATTTAGGTCCAGTGAACGCATGGCTTCATCACCTGCCGCCATTTTCGAATTCATACACATGTGATCGGCACTTTGAAGTTTAATCACGATCGTAAGTTCATTTTGCCAGGCAAATGTACGTAAATTTGTTGATTATTTAGGTTCAGAATTGTAGACACAAATTCCATCCTGTTTAGTTATTGCATTTGATATCGATTGTTTAGCCGTTTCTCAAATATTCACGTGTCGATCTAATGTAAACAAGAATCTAATATTGGAATATTTGCAACTTCGAAAATAATTATTTGTTGTTCGTTTTAAGTGTAAATAATTTACGTATTTATCAAGTAAACGAAACGATATCTATTTGCCTGTTCACATACGTATGTGTGAGGTCAAACGAAGGTGCAAAATGTCATCTCCGCCTATTCGAATACTCCGGATATTTGCATATTTTCTTCTGGAAAATGACTTATTCAAATAAGCGGAATCCTCTGTATCTTGAAACATATATCGGCGAATTTCGCTAAAAATGTATTGCAAAATTGAAAAATATTCCATTTTATTTTTAGAATTTCACAAATATTTTATTCAAATAACCAGAGGTCACTTAAAAGTCTATTCAAATACACAGAGTTGAAAAACAAAGATGAAGAAGGAAAAAATCGGGACCGCAGAATTTTATGCAAATAACCAAAATATACCGTTATTCGATTATGTGGAGTCCTTTGTATATATAAATAAATAAATTCTCACATCTCTGGCGATGGGGTCTCGGGCAGCATTTGAATCTCGTACACCCGGGAGATCTACCAGGACTGCGCCACTACTGCATGCATCACAGTTCGGCATTTTTATGGTCACTTGTTTCACGATCGGCCAGAACTGACCACCAGCACCTGGATCTGCAGTCTCTATGTACCGGTCAATCAGTCGTCGGAAGTCTTTTGACTACAAACAAGCACACATGTTGGTAATCATAACTGGATAAATATACATGACCATCAATTGAATGCATTAATGAGTTTCTATATAAATTTGCTATATATATTTTTTCTTGTCATGGTCACTGTAAATATTGGAACTATACAACAGATCAGATGTGATTTCAGATTGAAAATTGTATTGCTTAAAATGAAAGTAGAACAGTGTTACTTGTCTAACAGGATGTCGCCAGGATCAGTACATGTATACTAACATTGGTGGCCTTGATGGTTTTGACCTTGTCCAACATCCTGGTGACCGCGGTGAGACGTTTCAGTGCTGCCATGGTGTCTACCTTGCCATATACAGCCTTCACCTTGAGGAAAGCTACCCCAGCCTCAGAGTCAAGGTCGGGCACATGCTTCTTCAGTTTCCCATCAGCTGTGGTCAAGTCTGAGATCAGAAGTTGGAGCTCATCGAACCATTCCTGTTCAAATATTAAGTTTAGTTAATAAGTCTATGTTGGCTGCATCAAGATCTCGAAAAACATGGTATAATGGTTTTTGTTTTGCTTGAGTCAATATAAAGGTAATATATAAACTTTTACAAATAGGAAATATCTGTAAGACATAAATTCATCATACAAAATTGGGATCAGTTGAGACAAGCCAGACAAGAGTAACACTATATGCCTCATGCAAATGATGGGAGTATAAAAATACTAATGAAATGGCATTTTCATTAATTTGTATTATTGAAAGAAAAGTTAATCATTAACATACTCTACATTTTATGATAATTATACCTGGTGAGATAGGAATTTTATGTCAGCCTCGTAGTTGTTACTGGTGGTGTTGGCTAGGACCTCGACCACGACAGCAGTGCAGGCTCTCATGCCCGAGGTTGGTAGAGTGTTGAGTTGGTCTATCACAGCGTTCATCAGACTTGACTTTCCAGCCCCAGTATCTCCCACCACAGCGATAGTCGTCCTGGGTAACACAGTCTTAGCCTGTATGTCTGACAAGTCTTTCCTGGAGACGAGATTTCATTCATAATATCAAATCGACAACCTTTAGCCCAACAGGATTTCAACAGCTATCGATGCTGCCAATGTTTGCTTCTAACATTTGTGTTGAATTGCCATTTCTTTTCTATAATTTATGCAGTTACTCTGTATTATGGCAAAAATGTTTTTTGTCAAGTTATTATACCATACTTGTCAACTTTCCCATTTCTGTTGAGAATTTCCCAACTTCTGACTTCCTATCCCATTTTCCGACCTTACTCTTCATTTTTTTTATCATAATTTTTTGCCTGCTATTTAACTTGATATTTGGTAGCCTACTGTTTATAAATAGACAGAACAATATATTTGAAAAGTTGGCAAGTATGTTATACTTAAAGCTTAAATTTTAACTTTGGAAGACCTATTATGATAGCCACATACATGTAATCACTAAGACTAATAATAATAAAATCTATGATGGATTTCCTTATATGTCTGTATACCATAATTTATTGATAACTGAACTGGACCTGCGGTGTGGCAGGGACAGATCTCAGTTAAATATTCGCTTTACATACCTCCACTGCGAGACTCGAGGAAAGGTGCCAAGCTTACGTCCCTCCAGGGCTTGTCCAAGATTACTGATGACATCTTTACATCTGTAAACAGTAACTTTTGCATGATACCAATACTTCACAAACATATTACAGTAAAATATATGAACCTCTGGGGGCCAACAAAATTATTTGGTTATAGAATAGTTCGTTTTACATGTATTAAAGACATCTTACCTTGACCAGGAATGAAAAGTACTACGTAATAACTATGAATATATTGCAATCATGTTTGTTATAAATATGTTAAAGGGACAATTCAAAGAGGTTAATTCTGTTACAAAACCATGAAGCAAAATATGACATAAATTATTGTTTTATATTTCTTTTGAAACATATAACAAGAAGTATTGACATATTCCATTACAATGTTAAGTATATTGATTGATACCGTTGAAATTCCAAATCGTTGATCAATACAAATAAGCAGATATAACATGTATGCTGTACCCATACCCGAGCAAGTCATGTATGTTTATCAAATGCAATACATAAGGGTTACACCATATTTGCATATTATATTTAGACAAGAACATGCACCTAATAACATAAACACAACAATGTAAGAGCAATTTGAGAAGTTCTTGATAAAAAATTCTTTACTACACTGGCAAGTGCCGCGGTTCGGCATACAAGACATCCGTCCACAATGTGTAATGGCGGACAGCAAGCGAGTTGAACATTTCACATACATTTCACCACAGTGGACTTTTCTGGCATATCATAGTAAAACCAACTAATCTAATTTCCATTAGAACTGGTTTGTTTCCGATTTATATGCAAATTTTAATGTACTCTTACACTAAATTGTCCCTTTAACTGTATATAGTATGACATGAATTATAAGCAAGCTTTGTGTTAATCGGCCAAAATCTTTTACTCAGGTAGAGATATGGAGATATCTTTATCTAAATGACTGATTCATGTCAGATTCTTTTCGCTTTTCAGAACACTTGCTAATAATGTCTTCCACTACATACAAACCTAATACACATCCTTACCTTGAGAGATAGCCAGCTATTTTGTCATTGGAAGCTTCTGCCTCGGTCAGAATACGTCGCTGCACAGAACTTGACACTGGCATTTCTCCATGAGTTTCCTGACTGGATGGGGCAGACTCTGTCTGGGAAGGTGTTGATTGCTTCTTTTTCTTGTACTTCATAAGCTTTGCTTTTACATTAACCAAAAACTCTCTGGTCTTTCTTTTCTTGGCCGATCCTTCTGTTGCATTTTCAGCAGAAAGAAGCCGTTTAGACGCATCTTCAAACTGGCTTTCATTGATGTCCGACACTAGGGGGCACTGGGTACTTATAAGCATGTCTTCATCCAAGGCCCTTTTCAACTTGCTTGTCGGCGAAATTTGGGTAAAATTTTCTATACTTAACTGTTTTGTTCTGGGTCGTTTTGGTGACGGAAAATTATTGACTTCCTCATCATTAAATAACTGACGTCTCTTTAAGTTTGTGCTGGTTGAAGCCTCCGTGGGTCTTGGTGTATTTGTGATAGTTTCTCCATCTGTCTCTTCATTGTGGAGGTCTCCACTGTCAGATTGTCCGAGGTATTCAGAGGGACTTCTGTCATCCTCTCCATTTTCGCCCATAGTATCTGTTCCAATGTCATCATTTCTGGACGACAACTCTGATTCCTCATCCATTTTGTCATCACTAGTAGTGTTCTCAAATGCATTCCAATCCACATCAGGAGCACTGAAGTCTTCCTCCGAGTCAAACATGTTTGAATCATTGTCAGCTCGAGATCTCTCAACCATCTTTGTGTGTGTATCGAATGTCTTGCTTATGTCGGGGAATACGGGTGACAGACATTGTGAGGGAGCTACATCTTCATCCTGATTCCATGGCGACAGCGGAGGAAGAACAGGTATAGGCATATCAATGTCATCATCTTCATCGCATGTATTAGGAATCATGTCGTAGTCATCTGAATGGTGGTGGTTAGGAGGAGATGAAGGGAAAATGTGTGAGTTAATATTGTCATCTGAAACATGGGACTCATCATCTTTGTCATCTTCATCATCATCACCATCATCATCGCCCACACTTTCCTCTAGACAATCCTGGTCACCCTGACAGGAAAACTCATCACTAGCATATGCAGGGTCCTGAAATATATCAAAGAATTATTCAATAGCAGTGATCAAACTGGTAAAGCAAATTTCAATATTATAACTATAAACGTTATCCCAGGTAACTGTACATTAAAACCATCATAAATAGCTAGTAATTAATTTCCAGCTGTAACAAGCAAATACCCCGTATACACATTTGCGGATTTGTACCAGTTGTAATAAATTGATACGGCATCGCCAAATGGAACGCGTTTGGAATTTTCCATGATGGCGGCACCCATATGAAAGATACGCTTCAAATATAACGGCCAATAATTTTCGTTGTTAACAATAAAATTGATATATAAGTAATACCTAAATAGTTTCGAAATACATTGAAATAAATAATCCATGTAATTTTATTGGATAGAAATAATCTCTGTCTTGTTTTCAACAAAGAATACATTCCGATCACAAATAAAAATTCTCGGGTACGCCATCTTGGATCCAAGTGGTATGCTTCTGAAAACCACTTGTACCGGTACAGTTCTGCTGGTAAGGCGCGTTCCATTTGAAATACAACAGATTTGTTTTGATACAACTGGTACGAATCTGCAAATGGAACGTGCGGTTAGCTATATGAATAGTTTTGCTATTGTAGTATTTTTTCATGCCGAGAAACTCTGCATAAACAGGTACTGAAGCACTTACAATGTAACTCTTGTTTTCTGATAATGCTATTTTAGGTGTGACAACTATATCAGCGTGCCAAACAATTACATTACCGTATTCGCTGTAATAAGCGTGCAGTGCATTTCAAAAATTGTGATAAAAGGGGACACTTATTAGGGAACCAGAATATAAGTTACGGGCAAACAAAAGCTGTATTTACACTATTTCAGTAGGTGTAATTCCCCTTGTTTTCATTTCAGATAAAATATGGAAGTATTGAATGGGAGCTGGGGGTCAGGGGGGGCGTCTGTATAACGACTCATTCTTTAGAAGTGGGGAGAGGCGCTTATAGGGGAAGGGGCACTAATTATGACAAATACAGTATATGCTGAAATATAGTCGAAAAGGTTAAAAAGATTCTGTTCATAATCTAGATTCCATAAAACATTAGAAGTTACTTTATATCTAAGCATAACAAAGTAGTACCTCTGGTATAACGGTCTCATCCACTTCTGATATCTCTGGTACCTTATCATCAGTACAGTAATCATCACTGTCAACAGAGTTCTCCTCCTCTTCCGTTACAGAATTCTCATTACCATCATCAGAATTCTCCTCCTCCTCTTCCATTATAGAATTCTCATTACCATCATCAGAGTTCCAATAGTCCTTCTCAACTGTGGAGTTAACAACTGTAGTGTCCTCAATATTTGTGGATGTTTCTTCAGTGGCCGTCGCTAATACTATATCAGACCTCAGGGAGTTGTTGCTGAATGAAGCGGGTAATGAGGAATCTTCGCCAAACTCTTCAGAATTGAAGATATCCTGTATCGATGCTTCTCCCCCTGTAAAGAACCAAATTTCTTAAAAGGGAAGGGGCATTTATAGGGATATGGGCGCTTATTGGGTCAAATACTGTCATTTTTAAAATATTATAATGAACATCTAAATATAGAATATCAGGAAATGCATTGAAAGACAAGAGCTGTTGGAGAACAGCAAAGCTCGCCTATTCAGAAGAAGTTGATGTTCAAGTATTTACTATTTAAACATGGAAATATGACAAATTAACAGACTCAAAAAACCCCTAAAGGGCCCAAAATTGGTTGTATTATCACGTTCAGCATCCATACACATTAGGAAAATAAAATCATAAACATTTATGATGACTTAAGCATAAACAATAGACAAAATAGAAACTTGCTCAAAAACTTTAACATGGAAATATGACAAATTAACAGACTCAAAAAACTCCTAAAGGGCCCCAAATTGGTTGTATTATCACGTTCAGAATCCATACACATTAGGAAAATAAAATCATAAACATTTATGATGACTTAAGCTTAAACAATTGACGAAACAGAAACTTGCTCAAAAACTTTAACCTGAAATGGGACGCCAATGCTGACGCCGACGCCGGGGTGACAACATTAGCTCCCCCTATTCTTCGAATAGGCGAGCTAAAAAAGGAAAAGAGAAATATATTGATTAATATAAACAGCTAAACTTCATTAACTCAAAGCCAGCAAAAGAGCATGAAAACAGTGATGCTGCTACCATGGTTAAACAAATATTTAAGTGTTCGTGAAAAGTGTACATGTACAGCCAGTTATTTACACTGCGTCATGAAATTACATACCTTGAAAGCCAGATTAAATTAAAAACTATCGAAATTTAATTTCCTCATTTTTAATTTCTATTTTTTTTTATCCATATAAATAACCAGCTTTACAGTACATAGTAAAAATTCATGGTTGGGACAGGGTCTTCATGTATTAGGAGTTTGAGTTAATGAAGTTTTTTTTCAGATTTATCTATATTGCCTACAACTTAAATTGTAATGTGTGCCTAGATGTTAAGATTTTAAGTGCAAATATAAACCTGATTCAGTTGTTTGAACTTTCTCGTCCATTTCCACATCCTCATCTTGAATGTCCTGTAGAAGGTCACCTTGGAGGTCGTTACCTTTACAGGAGCCTCTGGATGCATTCAGAGTGACTGATTTGGTCCCACCTTGTTTCAGCTTATCTCTTCCCTTCTGTACTGAATTTGGTGGACTTATAAACTTTGATGGATCATCATCATCAGACTCGCTGTCAGTGATCAATTCAATAATTTCCTCTGCACAGCACTTTTCACTTTTGTTTTTCTTCCTCAGAGGTCGCCGTTTAAATTTTGGTGTAGTTCTTGGTGTAGTTTGCTTCTTTTCTGGAGTTTTGTTTTTATTTTTGATTGGCGACTTTTTCTTTCTCCTTTTTCTGGGTAAATCTTTCCTGCCATCTGTCTCATCATCACAACAAGACAATGGAGTACTTGTACTAATGTCCGACCTTGGTGAATTTAGTCCTCTTCTACGCAAGATTGGCCTGGATTTCAGAGTAGTCAATGGCGATTGTGGGATAGTTTTAACCTCCATGTTCTTGCTTTCTGTTGATGAAACACTGGAATCATCTGCTAATGGCACAAATTCTTGTTTCACAGATAAGATTTCTCCATCAGGATATTCTGTTTTGAAGTTCCGATTTGTTTTTTCTTCTCTAAGAAACACAACTTCTGGTAAACTATCACTAGAGTCTGAAATCACAATTTCATTTTTACATGGCGAGATATATTTAGCACTGATATCTAGAGCAGAGGTACTTTCATCTATCCAGGAATCACTTTCAAAATCAGGCAGAGGACAGTAGTTAACGGAACTGACATCTGTGAGCTCTGTATTCTGTTCAGATTCATTAGTGTCCTTCAGAGATCCAACAGTTGGTGTTTGAAATCCCTCCAATTCTTGTTTCAGATGGATTATGTTCTCAGATGGAATGTCCTTTTCTTGAGTGTTTTTCTGTTTTAATACATCACCATTAATGTCGTTTCCTTCCCAGCAGTCCAGCTCCTCAGAACTTCGGAGTGTGATGATGGAGATATCCGAGGAATCTAGATCACTCATGCTGTAGGTCCTTCCCTTCAGGTCTAGGACTGGGATACTACTGAGGAGGGATTTTCCAGAAACATCCCTAGAATCTTTTGATTTATCTTCCATTTCCTCACTAACAACAGTTTTTTCCATCGATTCTGTAGGTTCAGTTGGCACAGTCCAATAATGGTCGGTTGAACTGCTTTCTTCCTCAGATGGGAGGTTCAACAAATCCTCTTCTCCATTTGATTCTGGCCTCAAAATCTCTTTACTTTCTTTTGAAGCCAGCATTGAGTCTGAATCTGACTGGCTGTCTTGTTCTTTATCAGTATTGGCAGCTTCTTTGTTTGAAGAGCAAACCAATGTCTCCAGTGGTCCAAACAAGGATTCACAGTTCTGTGTATTAGCAGATTCTGTATATTCTGCAGCTTTCTTGTTTGAAGAACAAACCAAAGTTTCAAACGGTCCCAGCAAGGATTCAGAGTTCTGTGTATTAGCAAATTCTGTATATTCTGCAGCTTTCTTGTTTAAAGAACAAACCAATGTTTCCAACGGTCCCAGCAAGGATTCAGAGTTCTGTGTATCAGTGGATTCTGTAAAATCTGTGTCATCAAGAAGTCTGTCTCCAGAAGAATCCAGATTCTGATCCAGAAAGTCTCTGGAATCTTGGGACTTATTCAAGACATTCTCATTCCCAATCTCCAAAGAATCAGCTTGTGTACATTCCTCTTCGGCTGACTGAATGTCTTCATTGTTTTCAGATGTTGTGACAGGAAATTCCTTACAAAGCTGTAACACCTCATCTTTAGTTTCTGATTCAGGTGTATCTTCATGGCAATCCAAGCAAGGATCAAATCCCTGAGATTCTCCAGAAATATTACAGTCATCCGACAAGTTGACATCTTTGTCACCATGACTACCATCTTTATTGTCACAAGTGTTACTAGAGACTTCCATAGTAGTATCTGATGTCTGCAATGATCCTGATACCTTGTGCTCTCCTACTGAACTGTGTACATGTTCATTACTGTAACTATCCACAGGAATGGGTCCATGGTCAGGGCTGCTATGTTCAGTTTGTAGACTACTACCAGCCTTCATTTCAGCCACTGTTTGAGTGGTCGTCTTCTCAGATGAATCAGTTAGAACTTTATCTGTGGAAATTGTTAGCATCTGCTCCGATGATTCTGTAGGCACATTATCAAGAGAATAAGTGTCAGTTTGTTCTGATGATTCTGTGAGAATGGTATCCAAGGAATGAGACACTGCCTCATCTGATGATTCGTTGAGAATGGTATCCAAGGAATGAGACACTGCCTCATCTGATGATTCGTTGAGAATGGTATCCAAGTAGTGAGACACTGCCTCATCTGATGATTCGTTGAGAATGGTATCCAAGGAGTGAGACACTGCCTCATCTGATGATTCGTTGAGAATGGTATCCAAGGAGTGAGACACTGCCTCATCTGATGATTTGGTTAGAGCTGTATCCATGGTGTGAGGCACTGTTTCGTCTAATGATTTGGTGAGAGTTGTATCCATGCCATGTGATCCTGTTTGCTGTGACAATTCAGCGAGTACAACTGAGTGAGATGCCACTGTCTCGCCTTCAGATTCCATCTTTCCTCTTTCTTGTGATGTATGTACAGATCTTGTTTGTTTGCCTTTCAGAAAGAAGAAACGTTTCACCATCTTGGAAATATTTTCCTTTCTTAGCTGCTTATTTGAACAGGATCTTTTTTTCGAAGACACTTTGTCTTTGATGTTGAAGAAGTTTGTCACAGTATTTTTCACATTTTGATACCATGTCTTCCTTTTTTTCCTTTCCACGTGTTGTTCATCTTCAGAAATTTCATTTGACATCTTTCGCTTTCTCTTTCCTTTTAGAATATTACAGGAAACAGTGTCATGACTATCACCAGAATTTTCCAATTGCTGAACGGATTCCAAACTATTCTCTGGTGAGTCTTTGATCTTGGTTTGGGTAACATGTTTAGTAGTTTCATGGTGTGCAGAACATGGCGTCCATTTGGAATTTAGTTCATTGCTGTCAGAATGACAAGATGTATCCCTAGTTTCCGTTTCCATGGTGTCAATACTACGAGCACATGGTGTATGCTCATTATTCAGGTTGGTGGCTTCAATACCTGGTGTCTTTTCAGTATTTAGTTTAGTGGCTTCAGTAATCTGGGAACAGTGAGTCTCCTTTGATTCAGCTACCTGGGTTGAATCTGTTAACACAAGAGCAGGAGAGCATTCATCTGGTGTTGATTCAGCAACCTGAGTTGCATTAGTTGGCTCATGGTCATGATGGTGTTCGTCTGGTGTTGATTCAGCAACCTGAGTTGCATTAGTTGGCTCATGGTCATGATGGTGTTCGTCTGGTGTTGATTCTGAAACCTGTGTTGAATCAGTTGACTCAAGGGCAGGACAGCATTCACCTGGTGTTGATTCAGCAACCTGAGTTGAATCAGTTGACTGAAGGGCATCAGAGCATTCAACAGGTGTTGACTCAGTTACCTGTGTTGAATCAGTTGACTCAAGGGCAGAAGAGCATTCACCTGGTGTTGATTCAACAACCTGAGTTGAATCAGTTGACTGAAGGGCATCAGAGCATTCATCTGGTGTTGATTCAGCAACCTGTGTTGAATCAGTTGACTCAAGGGCATCAGAGCATTCATCTGGTGTTAATTCAGTTACCTGTGTTGAATCAGTTGACTCAAGGGCATCAGAGCATTCATCTGGTGTTGATTCAGCAACCTGTGTTGAATCAGTTGACTCAAGGGCATCAGAGCATTCATCTGGTGTTGATTCAGTTACCTGTGTTGAATCAGTTGACTGAAGGGCAGGAGAGCATTCATCTGGTGTTGATTCAGCAACCTGAGTTGAATCAGTTGACTGAAGGGCATCAGAGCATTCATCTGGTGTTGATTCAGCAACCTGTGTTGAATCAGTTGACTCAAGGGCATCAGAGCATTCATCTGTGGTTAATTCAGTTACCTGTGTTGAATCAGTTGACTGAAGGGCAGGAGAGCATTCATCTGGTATTGATTCAGCAACCTGTGTTGAATCAGCAACCTGTGAATTTGTCAACAACAGTTCATCACCTGTTTCTTCGACGGAATTAGCATTACTCAGATTTCGGTTATCTATTTCCCATACTGTAACCAGGTTGCTCTCACTAAACCTTGAGGTACAGCTATCTGTTAGTGACATGCTGCTGAAGTCCATTGAACTTTCCGGTGTGGAATCAACACTACATCCTTCAATAGTCTCTCTGTCATTTTCTACCATTAAATCAATATTCTGAACAGGTTTCTCATCCACTGCAGCCTTCTCTGTGCATGTTTCCAAAGTCTCTCCTTTACAGGGGATACAGTTTACATTTACGTCAATGTTTTGAACACCCGTCTCTTGATCTTTTGTGGAAGTGGTATTACTGGAACTTGAACCCTCCAGAATCAATGTAAAACAATTCTGAGGGAAATTTTCTTTCGGTGATTGACAATGGTTGGAATTTTCCTCTTGAATTCTTACTGGTGTTTTTGTCAGCTTTATGTCTGGTGATTTAGCCTCGTTTCCTACCACTCTACAAATAGATATGTTACTTTGAACATCTTTTCTTCCTTCTTTCTGTTCATCAGCCATGTCCAATTTCCTTGACACATTTGTATTTCCATTACAGTCTTTTTTATCCAGAGTATCCATATCCACTACGAACACAGGAGGCATGTCTTTGACCTCGTGAAGCGACACAGAAACACCTTCTATGTCCGAGGCATTGTCTATAGACGAAATAGAATCTTCAAGACAGCTGATCATGTCGGAGGCATCAGCTCTATCTTTCCTTCGCTTGGTAGCAGGAGACATGAATACTTCAATGTTATTATTGTTTTCTGTGGCCTTAGTCAGGGGAGAGATACTTTGACAAAAGTCCTGTAGGGCTTGGATTTTTCTAGAGATTGGTGAGGAACTACCAACACAGTCAGATTCAGTGGCAATACATTTCTCAGGTCCCTCGTCAGTGAATTTAGTCCTCTCTGATGCGGAACTCTCCTGCACTTGTATATAATCTGTATCTATGGTGGTAATGGCTTCTGTTTCTGCCAAAGAACCCTGCTGTTTGTCCTCTGTTACATCATTACCATCAGTCTCAGCTTCATTACTTCTATCACTAGGAGATCCATCTTCTATATTGCCTTCCGTTGATGTAATATCCACCAAAGTCTGGCTGGAAGATGTACCATCAGTCTCCATAATCTCCTTTGTTGATGGACAAACTTTTGGAAACTGCTCATCAGGAGTTGTGATATTGGTTCTCAGTTCATTCTTTCTATCTATGAAAGAAGTCTCTGCTAGATTTTCAAGACTTACATCTTCTGCTTCAGTCTCCATCATCTCACCTGTTGGTGAAGAATCCTCACAAATAGGATCTAAACCATCTAAAGTTACTTGTGTCTTCTCCATACTGATGGCAGCATCTGGTTCATCCTTGATGATACCATCTGTCTCTGTACTTTCCTGTACATGTTCCCAGGCAATACTTTCTGCTTCAGCCTTAATTGTCTCCACTTTGGGTGAAGAAACGTTGGAGACTTGTTCAGTAGAGGCCAAACCTTTTAAATCATCCACTGGAGTTTTTTCAGTAGTAGGACCCTCCAGTATGTGTTCAGCTGTTTTTTCACTCTCTGACTGAAGCTCTGAGTTTCTATCATCATCAATACCCTCATGCATCTGTTCCTGCACCTCTACATCAGCCACTGTATTTGTATCAGGTGGTGGAAAGTCTCCCTTTATCTGGTCTGGTGAGATCAATGTCATTCCCTTACCCTCTGGAATCACATTTATAGGTAAAACTTTATCTTGATCTGCAACATTTATACAAGCTGTTATTGTCATCTTACTGGTATATGTTGCTTTATCGTCCTGTATTTGTTCAAAGAGCACACTACTTCCTGTCTCAGCCTCATTATGTTCTTGTACATGTTTAGAGAGCACCTCTTCAACATGCCCATTCTCATCTATCTCAATATCTTCTGGTATCTGCTCAGCCTCTGAATTCTCATCAGTCTCCCTATCTTCCTGAATCGAGTCAGGTGTCACTTGTACATCCTCCTTACTTTCCTGTACTTGTTGGAAGATTTCCTCTCCAGCCTGACAATTCTGTTCAGAGTGTCCCTCTCCAGTCTCGGATGTTTCATGCATATCTCTACCTTCCTGCATCTGTTCAGAGATTTCCTCCTCAGGTTGTCCATTCTCATTTGTCTTATCAACTTTTGTTTGTTCACAGGGTCTCTCTTCCGTCACAGATGTTTCATTCATACCTCTATCTTCCTGTTCCAGTTCAGAGACCAACTCTTCATCATTTCCCCCAGTATATGTCTGTTCCTGTTCAGAGATATCCATATTAACCTCTAAATCCTTATCTGTCTTCTTCACCTCTTCAGCCTCTGAGTTATCCTTGGTCTCTGTACCTTCCTGTACCTGTTCAGAGATCACAGCTTCAGTGATCATGACCATATTCAAATCTGTAGTTGTGCCCTCCCGAGCCTTTTCTTTGGTTTTGTGGCTTTTTTCACTCACATCAGCTTCTATATTGCCATATGTTGATAAATCCTCCTGTGTCTGATTGAGTGCTACTCTTTCTGACTCATCCATCTTTTCCTCTGATTGCAGATCTAGAGAAAACTCCAGATTAAGGTTAAACACTGAATCTTTACACTGCTCCTGCATTTTTTCTGCAGTGGCACCAGAAGTCTGAACAGGCTCAGAGTTCATAGTCTGTTTATCAGCAGACGCCTCTAATTCCATAACTAAGGAGAGACTAGCGCCATCGTCCATATCTATGTCACTTTGATGGCAGAGATGGGCATCACTTGACACCAAGGAAATATTTGGCAATATGGCTGAGGATAAATTTTCCTTACAAGATTCTACAGTCCTGTTATCTACAACATCCTCACCTTGTTCTAAGCCAGCACAATGTCCTATCTGTATATTGTCACCAGCCGTTTCCCCAGGATATTCTTTGGTGAAGGCTTCTTCATTCTGTTCTTTGCTTTCTGAATTCCCTTCATGATGATGTGTAGTGGACTGTTCTAACGACATTGTATTATGGTCATTACTTTTCTCATGATCAGAGGTCACAGACACAGTTGAAGTCAGATCTAGTCTTGGCTTGACAACGTCGTTCTTTACAGTAACAACAGACCTTACTACATTAGGAACACTTCCATCCACCTCGTCTGCTCGTACACGTGTATCACTAATCAGACTATCACAAGACATGTCCTCAGAACTACTGGGGTACAATGGAACATCTCGGGTAGTGCTTTCCTTTTGTCGCTGAACATCCTTCAAGGTGAAATTCTTGTTTATGTCAACATCTGCTGGTTCAATGTTTTCAAGGTCAGAATCAGAACTAAAGTCACTATTCAATTTGTCAGCCTCCTTGGTTGCTGTACATGTAACATTCAATTCATTGGGATGCATAGTTACTGTGGCACTGTTGGTATCTTTTTCTTTAGCGTCACTGTCATCATCAACTGTATTGTTTTCACTTCCATTAACATTCATGACAATATTATTCAAATCAGATTTAATGGAAGCAGATAGGACAGTGTCAATGGATTCTTCTGCATCATTTTCACCAAGGTGAGATTCAAGCCCAATATCCGCTGAACCAGAATTCACACCAATTTCACTTGGTTTAGGTTTTTCTACTTCATTGATTTCCTGATTTGAGTTTGGTGAATCATGCTGAACTGCTTGAGTTTTAGCCTCATGGTCTTTCGTATAAGCAAGTTCAGGAACAAGCAATGTGACTTCTCTGTCCATATGTGAATAGTCATGTTTAATCTTCACATTTTCTTCTGATGTGTCTTTTTCCTGGTT
This sequence comes from Argopecten irradians, assembly GCF_041381155.1. NCBI lineage: Eukaryota > Metazoa > Mollusca > Bivalvia > Pectinida > Pectinidae > Argopecten > Argopecten irradians. The sequence goes on along the minus strand of NC_091135.1, from coordinate 47,657,472 downwards.
GATAATGGGCATCCCAGACTCCATAAAGTCACTTTTAGATAAACCAGTTTCCTTGCTAACTACTGCAATAGGATTGTTTTCTTTGATTTCAGAGATATTGTCTTGTGCTTCTGTCTCTTTAACAAGGCTCACATCTCCCTCAATGTCTTTTGAATTTTCGAATTGTCCGAGAGTGTCACTACAACCAGTTTGTTCTGCCGAGTCCAGTTCCATTCCACAAACATCATTTTCTGAAACACTTTCAGTTTTGTCTAATTGCACATCATTTGTCACTTCGTCTAACAATTCTACTGTCTTGTTTAAAGTTTTGTTCAGATCACCAGCAGGATCAATGTCACCCTCTGAAACAATCTCAGTTCTGTCTGCGGCCTCTGTACCCACCTTGTCTATATCACATGTGTCCATATACACTTCCTTCGTGTCATCTTCATCAAACACACCATCATCCATGTCTGAGTCCTCAAACATGTCTTTATAGTTTAAGTCCTGATCAGGGTTGTTGATGATAATTTCTGTAGGGCATTCCGCCGAATCTGTTGACTGACTTGTACACGACTCAACCTCTTGATCCATCTGAACATGGCGATCAAAATCACTTATCTCAGGAACTTTGAATTTCTCATGAAGGCAAAAATTTGTCTCTAAACCACTAGTGTTTGTAGTTTTCTGAATGCTTGACAGATCACTTGTCTGACTTTTACATGGTCCCTGTGCTTCAATCGTCTCTTGTCCAGCATTAATCCTAGCCAAGGGATTTTCTTCCTCGTACTCTACTGGGCCAGCGGAAGACAGCTTCCTTTGCTCTGGTGCATAGGTTTCTTTGACAAGAGATACAAGAGGTGATGTCTGGATAGAAGCATCCTTCTGTGAAACCAGATCTGTTGGACCTAATTGTTTTATAGGACCAGATATAGCTAAAGCTCCTTCCAAATTACCTTCAAGACTTCCTCCTGTTTGCACATTCCCTGGTGCAGCAGAAGTTTGTAAGGAACTAGCTTCTTCAGATCTGCTACCACTTGAAGAAACTCTGCTTTTGTGTACAGCTTGTTTTGGTTTTGGTGTGCTAGTTTTAGCTGGACTTTTAGTAGTATCTATAGTATTTGGCAGATTCACAACTAGCTCAAAGCTGTCCTCTACTGATAAGCTGGCACTATTTTTTGAATCTTCTTCACCAAAAACAGAGACTTTGCTAGTATCATTCCCAAGTAAACTGCTATTTTCTGTGAGATTAGCACTATTTTTAGAACATTCTCCACAATTATCAGCATTGGCATCAGAAGGATGTAAAATGTAGTTTTCTCCTTGGTGCTGTCTTGGTTCATTTATAACATCCTCATTGGACATAGCACTAGCTTCTGTATCCATCTGTTCTGACGTGACACCAGAAGCTTCTCTCACAGTAGGCCTAACTTCTGTATCTATCAGTTCTGACGAGACACAAGGAGTTTCTGTCACAGCAGGCCTAGTTTCTGTATCTATCAGTTCTGAAGAGACACAAGGAGTTTCTGTCACGCAGGCCTAGTTTCTGTATGTATCAGTTCTGACGAGACACAAGGAGTTTCTGTCACAGCAGGCCTGGTTTCTGTATCCATCTGTTCTGACGAGACACAAGGAGTTTCTGTCACAGCAGGCCTAGTTTCTGTATCCATCTGTTCTGACGAGACACAAGGAGTTTCTGTCACAGCAGGCCTGGTTTCTGTATGTATCAGTTCTGACGAGACACAAGGAGTTTCTGTCACAGTTGGTTTATAGGAAGCGTCTCTATCACAGTTATGGGAATTGATGTTAATTTGAACACGGTGCTCAGCAGCTCTTTCTCCAGAAGCAGAAGAATCTTGGTTGCTAGGCTGTGTCGTAGTGCTCTCTAAAGCAGAATAATCTTGTTGACTTTCCATGTCGTTGTTGCTGCTAGACTGAGATGATAAAACTGATGGGGGACAAGGAGACTTCTGTTCATATCCTTCTTTCTGCAAATACAAATGTAACTAAAGTTCAGTAATTTTATACAAGAGGCCCATGGGCCTTAACGGTCACCTGATATTTGATACAAATTAGTTATGTAATTTACTTATGTCTTTTGTTCATGAAATAGGAACATACATCTAATAGGTCTACATACAAATTTTCATTAAGCTTGGTGCATATTTACTCACATTACTGTGTTCACAAGGTTCAATAATTATCATTGCAAAGGGCAATAACTCAGTAAATAAGTTGTGCATATTTATTCAAGTTATCGTATTCACAAGGTCACAATAAGTTCCCCACATAGGTGGGAGAGCTTAATTTCCGAGATAAACTTTCGAAGTTTTTAGTCGATCACAAAATTCACAAAAGTAAATCACATGCAAATAAAAGATGGTTTACAATATAAAAACAGTCTGATTGAAATGTTTCTTGACAACAACAACATATTCACGCTTACTCTCCTCAGCAAGCCTCGGGTTAGACAGTCGTGAATCTCCTCCTTGGGTAGAGATTTCCCTACCATACCCTCAAGGTAGGGAAAGACCCTATTAATCTTCAATGTTTTAATAACTCTAGAAGTGGATGACTAGCAGTCTGTGACTTTAAGCACTAGTCTGATGCCCACGACTAGTAAATTTATGGTCGGACTAGTGCCAATTGTAATGAACTAGTCCAATTGGACAAGTGGCTCCCCACCCCATTAAAATTACTATATTTACAAGAGCAGTGGTCAATTGCGTTTTTCAACACATTTTAAGTGTGTTCTGTATGCGATTGTTTCTGTATGGATGCATTATTTTGTGAGAATTTGTAACATATCCAAACTGTAATTTGTGACTAGTGATTAAATAGTCGGACTAGTATAATTTTGGGGTTTACTAGTCCATATGACTAGCCGCGAAAAAAAAATAATGTCACAGACTGCAACAGAAAATCAGACATCTTAACAATTCAGCCACCATGACTCAAACATTGAAGGTAAGTTATAGGAAAGTTGAAACCTAAACCATTCTACCAACACGCAGGTAAGAAGAATTATTCGCCCACTGAAGTAGTTCCAAAATCCTCAATAGGTTTAAAATATATAGTGGATATGCAAAAAGTCTGAAATGACAAATTCTCCTACCCTGATGTAGTCCAATATACTTACAAGTTTGAGCACGTCTTCAGTTGTTAACATAGTAGTGGCATTCCTGTCACGCTTCTTTGATTTGGATTTAGCAGCTTGCACGGGAACATCAGGTATGACAAAGGGACGGTCACACGAAGGCCTCTGCAAATTATAAAATAAAATTCCTCCTATGGTACTAATGCAGGAAATAGAGTATGAACATCCTTTTTTGTAGGTGTACGGCAAAGGTCAAAGGTGGGTTACAGTGACTTACTTTTTATAAATAGTTCATGGCAAGCTGCCTTCCAGATGATGAGGCAAAAAAAAAATATGTATGTTTCAGGTACCCCTACCTACTAGGGCTGCCGCGATACGGCAGAAGCGTACCACGATATATTGTGATACACAACAGCTGTATTGTGATATGTATTGCAATATTTTGACCTTAACATATGTGGTGTCTATTTTGTATACATTCCATAATAAAAACACCCTTTACATTATACAAACATACAGTGCTATGTTATGTAGTTTTACATCGATTTCAACTGTGTTGTTGAGTCACAAAAATGTTCAAATGTGAGGTTCTTGTTTTAAAAAATACGAGTCTGTTTGTGAAAAAGCTAGTCTACAGACGATCTCATCCTAATAATGCAATAACTAAACATGATAGTGTCTGCAAATATTTACACTTTTGAACCTAAATAATGAACAAATTTACAAACAATTCTCCTGGCAAAATCAGCTTACGATCGTGATTAAACTTCAAAGGGCTGATCGGCTTGCAGTGTTGTTTTGACACGTGTAGGAATTCGAAAATGGCGGCGGACGATGAAGCCTGAAATAGCTGGCAAATTCCCTGCAGCCATATATTCACCGGACCTTAAATGCGTTTAGAGAATTATTCCGGTCTTGTTGATTGATGGAGCGAATCAGCTTGATAATATTTCAGAAACTAGCCTAATGCCATATTGTTCATATTCAACGTCATGCAAATGTTTGAATCATTTGAACATTATACACGTTAGTTACAAACATTTGACTGACATTGGAATCAAATGAAAACGAAAGGGATACCCACATGGCTTCATATTATCGGAAAAGAAAACAAATTCAACTTGCTGGTTTTGTTTTAATGACAGGATGTTTTAATTATATCAAATTAATGAAATTATGATACTAAGAAAATATATCGTAAAAAACCAGTACAGGTAAACTGTATCGCGGTACAATATTTTTTGGTGGTGCATTGCAATACCCCAATATACCGGTTAACCGCGGCAGCCCTACTACCTACCCTAGTTTTTACTTCTGACCCTAGCTATTTTATCACACTTTTTCAAAACAAAAATGTAGTGTGTGAAGTTTTTAACTTAAATTTTTACGCTTGCTTTAAGTTTATCCAGATAAAGTTCAATTATGGTAATGAGAAATAAAAGTCTTCTTGCCTGAAAGACAAATTACTTCGTAATGTAGTGATAACGCAACTCATCCCATCCCTCCCCCACCCCTCCTAAAAAAATAAAATAAAAAAAATTCCCAACAGACCTACCCTATTTTTTTCAGTCATCTAACCTGAAACATGCATATACTTATTTTTTGCTTGAACACAAAATGACAACCCAACGCATAATTAAAGCTCTTCTCTCCTCCAAAGTCAGGGATGTGATTGATCCTATCAACTAGGGTTAGGAATCGGTTGAAATTGATCGATTAAAATCGATTATATTTTTCTTTTACACTAAAGACAGCGTACGTTTTCCAGGAAAATCATACAAACTTTCATCTACAGGCTGCATTGTTGCCATGCTCCGAGGTTGTTTATGTTATCACAGATAAAATCATACTCCTCTGAACACTTACATTACTAGGTAGTGCTAATGTGCTCTTCAATTTGTTTAAACGCGTGATATTTAACATTATATGAGAGATAACACACACAAGCGATTGATTGCGACAAATTGTCTATGACATTTCATGTGTGTTTCACTAATAGGCTAATTATACACTTTTGTTTATCATGATGTCGGAAAATTCTGACGAAACTCAATCACAGATTTCTTACTCGATTAATTGGTCAAACACCCAAAACCAACGATACTCGATGAACTTGATTAATCGGAACACCACTAGTCCACTACTATCAACAAATTTAAAGAAAGGATCTATCTCAACTAATTAGAAAAAACCATCCCTTTAAGTTTAAAAGGTCTTTCCATGATCATGATGTTTAAGGTCATATCTGGCATGATTATTACTATACAGTTTAACTTAAAAAGCAACATTAACTTACACAGCAAATCCTCTAAAAGGAGGAAGAATCATAATCCTGATAAAAGATTGTTCTGATACTTACATGACTCACTATCATTTGACCAGGACAGTTGCATCTCTCAAACTGAAAAAAAAAAATGGATAAAAAAATCAATGGCTTTTCTTACAAAAAGTCATTTCAAACACAAAAAAAGCTGTCATCGTTACAAACGATATCAATTTACAGTGGAACCTCCCGAAACCGATCATGGTCGGTGCATATAATTTCGGCCAGTTTAGAGAGGGTTCGGTTTGGAGAAGTGAACCGAATACCGATCATCACGATCCGGATTTAATCGATCAGAAGTCGTTTTTTACATTAGTGCACCGCATGTATGCCTAGTGTTCGTTAAAACCGACCAATAATGAATATTGATTGTTAATGTGAATGTTATCACAAAAGAGAAAATCATACGTTTAAAAGGAATGGATTACAGCAAACTTTACTTTGTTACCGCTTATAAACGTAGTTTAGTTAGTTAGTTGCGTGAATGTTCTTGGGGATGTTCTCGTCTGCAACCTACATACGACCGATCGCTTCCGGTTACGTCAAGAATCAAATTATATGGTCTAATTACACGATCATTATATGACATAGTCATTTTCTAAAACAATACATGGCTTCGGCTTCTTCATACAGATAAATTACGTTATCCGACAACTACATATGTAAATAAAAAAAAATGTGATTTGAATACGAAACTTTCTCTTTATTACTAGCTCTGCTTGTTTTCCTACAGTAAACAAACCGCGTGCACATGGTAGACCTTCGTTAGATATCTAAACAATAGGCATGATTAAATAATTACACAACCATCTCGGGTACAATTACTGTGTATAGCCTTCCAATCGGTATACATGCCCAAGGACATGACATGCATTAACTATGGTACAGGTATGTGTGTATTTCACGGTCGGTTGATCAGACCTCAATGCAATCTATCGGTGTCGCTCAGGTAAGGCCGGTTTTCAGAAGTGTATTTTAGTTACATTTGACTATTCCGATCTCAAAATCGGTCCGGTATTCGGAATTGGGAGGGATCGGTTTTGGGAAGTTTTATATACTATTAATAAAGAGGAATTCATTCCGTACATGACATCGATGTTCGGTTTCTAGAGGTGATCGGTTTTGAGAAGGTTCGGTTTTGGGAGGTTCCACTGTATTGAAGATTCTCATCTTCTGATACGATATTGATTCCTATTTTTCGAAATTGATACACTGACAAAAATTGTACTTGATGACCTGCCTATGACCTAGTACCGTTGGAATTTCACATGGTGACGAATTATTCCATGAATTATATATGAAATATTCAGTTATAGTTCCTGAGTGACATGCATTGTTTTCGTTCATAAACCAATTATTAGGGCTGCCGCGGTTCACCGGTATATTGGGGTATTGCAATGCACCACCAAAAAATATTGTACCGCGATACAGTTTACCTGTACCGGTTTTTTTACGATATATTTTCTTAGTATCATAATTTCATTAATTTGATATATTTAAAACGTCCTGTCATTAAAACCAAACCAGCAAGTTGTATTTGTTTTCCTTTCCGATAATATGAAGCCATGTGGGTATCCCTTTCGTTTTCATTCGATTCAGATGTCGGTCAAATGTTTGTAACTTACGTGTATAATGTTCAAATAATTCAAACATTTGCATGACGTTGAATATAAACAATATGACATTAGGCTAGTTTCTGAAATATTATCAAGCTGATTTGCTCCATCAATCAACAATACCGGAATATATAATTCTCTAAAACACGTTTAAGGCCCGGTGAATACATGGCTGCAGGGATTTTGCCAGCTATTTCAGGCTTCATCGTCCGCCGCCATTTTCGAATTCCTACACGTGTCAAAACAACACTGCAAGCCGATCAGCCCTTTGAAGTTTAATCACGATCGTAAGCTTATTTTGCCAGGACAATTGTACTTAATTTTTTTCATTATTTAGGTTCAAAAGTGTAAACTATCATGTTTAGTTATTGCATTATTAGGTTACGATCGTCTGTAGCCTAGCATTTTCACAAACAGACTCGTATTTTTTAAAACAAGAAACTCACATTTGAACATTTCTGTTACTCAACAACACGGTTCAAATCGATGTAAAACTACATAACATAGCACTGTATGTTTGTATAATGTAAAGGGTGTTTTTATTATGGAATATATACAAAATAGACACCACATATGTTAAGGTCAAAATATTGCAATATATATCGCAATACAGTTGTTGTGTATCACAATATATCGTGGTACGCTTCTGCCGTATCGTGGCAGCCCTACCAATTATGTCATAAATGTACACATAACGACCGTTCCAGATTTCATCTTTTTCTTAACAATATCATTGTTTCGATATACATGTATATTGATATATTGTGATGTTTTCCTTTTGATATATCAATACTTAAAATTTATATCAATGACAGCTTTACCCTCCTTTCTACCTTATTACTGATTATTGTTCATGAACAGTGTTGTTGAACAATTGCTGTACTCAATGAAACTTAAACAAAATGTACCTCTCCATGTCGAATGCATATCTTATTTATTGCAAAGGGTAACAAGCAAATTCACAGAATTTATATCCTCTGCTTTTGTTAATTAAAGGCCCATAACTCCAGTCCAATGATAGTGTCCATCAAAGCTGTCCAAGGCTCTGTGACATTTAACCACGATACCAAGTTTAGAAAAAATCCTGTGATATTTGTGAGAGTTATTGAATGGAAACAGACAAAAATAGTGTTTTTCATTAATCAAAGGGCCATAACCCAGCCCTGAGACACTTAACCATGTTACCAATTTATATGTGGTAATATTTGCGACAGTCATTAAATGGAAACAGTCGAAAATGACATTTTTGTCTGATGAAAGTGCCGAGGGAACTCATCTGAGCCCTTTGCACATTTAACCATGTGACCAAGTTACAAAACAATCGCTTTAGATTTGTGGCAGTTATTGCATGGAATCCAGGCGTTACAAACAGACAGACGGACAGTCTATCAGACCCAAATTAATATCCCTCGTTTTGGTGAAAGCAGAGATAAAAAAAAAAACATACTAAGAATTGATATTCCGAGTCTGGCTGGAGCTTCCGCATGCCTCCAGGTATTTCTGCACCTCTTGGATGGCCGAATGTCACCCTATCTCCCTCAGTTAGTGTCACATTATCTGTAACAAAATATCTGGTTTTACTGCAAACAATAATATTACACATGGGCATTCATAGACACCCTCCGTCAAAATACGATTGATTGTCAATAATGGAAAATCTGCCAAAGAAGACACCTTGGAATTTGTGAGAAAGCATAAGTAACTAAATTGATTTGGGGTGCAATCAGCCTATGACTTTAATTAACTTATAGTTTCAGAAACTCTTTAGCAAATTTCTGTTATGAGTTTATTTCTCCTGGTCCACTGGGATTCAATATAGCAACATTTTAATGTATTATATATAATTATCAGGCATTGATGATAGTAATCCTCAACTTTTTTTTAAAACAAGACACTAGAAAAAATGGTAATGTGAGTAACTGATCACCAGCTGTCAATCAAACCGCATGTCACTTTGCATTTTGTATTGTGTCAGACAACGCGAAAGTTGAAAAAAATGGCAGGACATTCGGACCAGCAATGACTGTGAGTAAGCCAGACCGAACATAAATGTGAAGCTTTGAAGTAAACATAACTCCCTGCTATAAGTATCCGGGCAGCTGTTTTCATGATTATCTAATTTATCTTATGCAGTTTACATATTTGCCAGGTTCGGCACCTGCATAATACTTCAGAGACACCATTTCTACCAACTTCCAGTACTCAATAATTGCCGGACTGTCAGTCCGGACCAGATTTTAAAATAGGCGGTCCGAGTCAAATTTTGCCGGACATGTGCGTAGGACGGGCAAATTTAGCGATGTCTGTTGTGTATATGCTGCAATGTCTATTCTGGCATTGAATAGCTACACATGTGTTTGCAAGCAGGAGGCGTGGCTATATTACACCTAATGATCAATCAGTTTATCAGAAAATGTATTTTTACATATATTTTCTGTTTTTGCCATAAAAATTATTTACCTTCTGATTACTGCAATGGTGGAATTATTATGTATAATTGCTGATGTGAAAATTATCACTTATTTTTACCATAGTCTCAAATATACAAATATATTTTAATATATATATAATGCACTGCGCAAAAGTTATTACACTGAAACAGTTTGAAAGCTGATTTAGTAAAAACATCCACATTTACAGCATAGACACAATTAACAGGCAGTTGAACCTTGTTACAACATTAAAATTTAATTACTAGACCATAATAAGACATTAGTTCTAATAACTTGAAGGCCCATTCTGTCCTTTCACAATGGTCCCAATGGAATTTTACACTCGACGTTTAACTCACTCGATCAACACCCAGAAGCTTTATCACTTTTACACAGACATCTAAATAACGATTTTCACAATATTATGAGCTCAAATCAATGTTAACACACTACATGTATTTTTTTCAAAGTCTACTTTGTACTTACGAAGAATTTTCAGGTTATTGACGAAAACACCATTCATACTGTCGTCAAACAGCCTGTGATCATTACTTGGAGTGCGTATCACTACTCTGGCATGGTTCCGGGAAATGTACTTGCGTCGCATGTCCGATGCTGAATCTATGATATACGTGGACTGAGGACTTTTCCCAATCATCGTTGTCACTTCATAAAAACTGAAGATAAATTAAGCAATCAGCGATAAATGTCGATCAGCAAAATCATGAAATTTTCAGAGCCATCATTTATACAAAATCTGTTTACATTCCCGTAAAGATGTTTCTAACCAAATTTGGTCAAAATCCAATGAGAACTTTATGACAAGTATTGTTTTGAAGTAATTTTTCCTCTATTTCCCCTATATATATTGCGCCCCACCTCTTAAGCCCCAGGGAGGTCAGTCACCGTTTATACAAAATGTGTTCCCCTTCCCCTAAGGATGTTTCTGGCCAAATTTGGTTAAAATCCATTGAGAACTCTTTGACTAGAAGCGATTTAAATAATTATCAAAATTTCCCCTATTGGGCCCTGCCCTTCAGGCCCCAGGGGGTCAGAGGCACCATTTATACAAAATCTTTCCCCTTCCCCTAAGGATGTTTCTGGCCAAATTCGGTTAAAATCCATTGCAAGCTCTTTGACTAGTAGCGATTTAAAGGAAAAGTTTACGCACGGCGGACGGCTGACGGCGCAAGACATACGATGACAATATATATAGGTCATCTTGATCCTTCGGGTCAGATGACCTAAGAAGCAAAGCTTTGATACAGTTTACATGTGATGCTTGTTTTAAAATAAAACAGTTAAAATAGGCGAAGAATTTTTTCCCTTTTCTCCTCGTCCTGATGGGAGTGTTGCAGAGCCAAAATTTATATAAGTTCTGTTCCCCTTCTCCCAAGGATGATTCTAGCTAAATTTGATAACAATCCATGCAGAACGCTGACTAGTAGTGATTCAAAGAAAATGTGGATGTAGGAAGGGACAACGGATGCCACGCCTTCAGGCAAGCTAGGTGAGCTAAACAAAAACTTACTCCATTATATCTGCTACTCTTGGTCTCGTAGCAGGTGGTCCAATCCGACGCAAGTGGAACATGGGGAGACCATTCCGATTAGATCTGCCTTCTTCAGCCATATCGTTAAGTGACAATGTTCCTTAGTAAAATTGGTATCAAATCGTCTCTGTACACATATCCTGATGGCACTCAGCATTCAGAGACACTACCTACCTAGGAAAGTACAAATTAAATTGTGTTTCTAAATTAATAGCTCTGGTTTGAATTAACATTAATTTGTTATATCTTATATAATTGAATCAACTTGTATAGTCTATATATTGCATTGTAAACCATCTTATTTTTGCATGAACATAATTTCATGCTTTTATCTTAATATTGTTAATGATTTTTTTCACAGTAAATATTTTGTAATTTAAACTTAATTATTTATATATAAATGGTTCCGCTAGCTAGCTAGCTGTCTCTGTGATTTTTCCAATTTCCAATTCCCTGCGAAACACACAAAATCTAATTACATCAGCATGCAAAAATAAATTGGTTTACACCGCCCTACATATACCAATTCCTTGGTCTTGAAAACTACTTAGGAAAACTCTGTTGTCACTTAAATTGTCCAATCATGAAAACATTTTATCTGATATTACAAATAAATATATAAATAGTCTACTATTTAATTTCCTAGAACAAATATATGTATCCACCACCAAGCCTACTATGCTTTCTGGCGTCACTCAGACAAAATTTCCAGGTTTTTAATATATAGGTTTTAATCATTTCATGCTTATAGATGCATGTATATATATAATTCTTGCCTAAAATCAATAAAGAAAATATTGAAATCATCAATAATATTTATCTTACCACTCACAAGACGTCAATTTTATAATATATATATTGCTGTACATTTTCCCATTGAAATGACCGCCATGCATATACGTGCATAATATACAACTGTGCACATGGCTAAAAATCTTTTATATGTTCCCTAATAGTTAAGGGATATAAAACTGGTTCAATAACATGCATACAAAAAGGTGTCAATATTTCTACAGAATTTTATTTTGCTCCACAAGTAGTAAATCAGCACCAATTGTAGCTCTAAAGACGACACCATTATGGAATATCTGTGTAGAAGTCTTTTAATTATAATTAAGCTACAATATTGCTACTGCATCTTTCGTGCAATGTCAGTGTTTGGCATAATTAGGCATGTTGACCAATTTGAAATTTGACCACAAATATTATACTCACATTGCACTTTGTTCTTGACACATCCATTGTTTCAGAATCTAAAAGAAATATTACCATGCATATATTACAGTGAATTTATGTCATTCTCCTGTTGTTGGAGCTAGTGCAGGGATAACATTTTCACTGAAATTAAATTATCCGAGATTACCTGAGCAACTGTACATTTTTGCAGCAGAAAATATAAACACAGATTGGAAACTTGATCATTGTCTTTAAATTTGCCGACGACAGAGAAAACCTCGGGTTTAAATTTAAAGGCATTACAATTGTACTTCTTATAATATTACAATTGGCTTGCTACTTTTAAATGTATTAGCTGAAACAAGTTATTTTTGCATAAATTTTAAGTTTAAACATTACATTATGGTCTGATTTGGTAAAGCTGCTTTAAGCAGGGATACATATTTGCGGTATCTGTAATGGTATCTGTATCTGTAACATACTTACTACCAGCCGAACCGAACTAAACAGGTAAAAGTGTGTGGTATTACCGTATTTTCCCTAATGAGGGCGCCGGGCGCGGGTAAATGACTGAGGGGGGCGCGGTTATTTGAGACCATTTTTAGATGGTTTTTTTCTGAAACAGACTATAGTCATCTTGCTTTTAGTTTCGCATTTTTCTGAAACTTATGATAACCAACTTTTGTTTTGAAGTCAAGTAAGTATTGAAATTACATAATAATGAAGAAATGTATGCACCAGAATTATTAAACATTGGTTAAATATGTCTGTTTCACAGAATTTTTGCATTTCATGCTAGCCTGTTAGTTTACCTTGCGTACACAAAATGGCGGACGGTGCTTTCGATCACTACTTTCATTTTGTGGCAGATGGGGAATACCGACAAGAGCACACAATAAAATGCTTAGAAATGGTAATATTACTATTAGTTAGTATTCATAAAACCTGTATAGACATCGCTAAAATGTTGTTGCCAGTTAGTCTTCATCCATACACGTGTGTGGGACATTCATGTGACACGTTTTGTTTTGAACATGGCATTCTCGCTATTTCTATGTGTAAATACTTGGCAAGTTATTCAGTGCAATAAATTTAGTGTTTATACAAGCTGATTAGATATCTGTTAGGCATCAGATTGATGTAAAACTGTATTTCATTAGCGTCTGCAGAGACAAATCGTCACAATCTGGCACAAAAAATGTACGAAATTAGTTGATTTTTTTCAGCAAAAAACGTGGGGGCGCCCTTATTAGAGGAGGCGCTCTTAATAGGGAAAATACGGTATATGGAAAAGTTTAATTCAAATATATTATTTGTAAACTGTACATCCCTTTAACCCATGTCTGTATATGTAGCCTTAGGGACCTGTGGTCGTGTCGCGTAACATGTTGGCCAGACATCAATGAAAGCTATTTAACCCAACAGTTACACATGACTGTGATTTATCATGTCTGCTAATGGTCAGCATTTTGATGTAACTTAGAATGACTCTGTGATTAACATTGATTTATAGATATAACTCAACACAAACATGTTGGCTTATATAAACGCCATCGAAACCATTTTATAGTGTCACTTCCCCCAGTACTCGACCATGAGTACTGAATCATACTTTGTCATCCGGAATAAAGTACTGAAACCACAACTCCGTGCTTGACTCTTCATCAACTCAACTATACTCAACAATACACCACACCGACAGTAAAGAGGACACACAGAATACCAATACTTCAAGTGGTTGATATATTGAAGCTTACCACTTGGATCCAAGATGGTACACAGAGCCAAAATTTATATAGACTCTGTTCCCCTACACACAAGGATGTAAATTTTGGCCTAATTTGGTTTCAATCCTTGCGGAACAGCTATGACTATGGAGTTATAATCCCATGAGGCAGTTGCAAGATACTGACCTGGCAAGTTGACCTTACATGACCCTGGCTGTTAATTATATATATATAATAAGACGTTAAAACTACTAAAACCCATGCATCCTCTTGTCCCCTGATGTTATATGTCTTTAGGGCTTTCTCATGCTACACATGATCATTTTGGACCTTTTGTCCCAAATCATTCGGTCATGAATACATTTACAAGATACTTAGTGCTGGCCCATTTTTCGCCGGACTCTTCAGTAGAATTCAAAACTCGCTTGGCTATGTATTCACTTGAATCTAATTGGTTCATTTAAGCATTGATGTCACTATTTTTTAATTTTATCGGGGTATGAAAAAAAATTTGTTTGCGTAGATTTTATGATTTTGGCTTGGTTTTTGAGGTACCCATTAGAGCCGTGAGGACATTTCGACCGGACAGGGAAATGTCTACCTAGCATATTTTTCGTAAATTTCCCGATTCATCAAGCCATAACTTCGTCAATACTTAGCCAATTTTGTTCATCAAGCACTCAATGGAAAGATAAATTGTTTCTCTTTGAGGTAAGATATTCGTCAATGTTGTATAGCACCCATTTATTAAAATAATCACGGTTTTAAAAAAATAGGTCCGTTTTTCTCGACAGCCGAGTTCATACCCTTGATACTTTAATATATATATGTATACTATTGGTTAAAAAATTTCGTGCCAGGTCCCTGTGCTCCTACACGTAGCTATGCTCAACCAAAGGGCAGGTAACTCGTCTTGGTATCTCCGAAACGCTTGAAAACACGTACCCTAAATAATGGGTTTACTATCCGGAAGATTAATGTGTCCTAACTGTTCTTTACAAACGCAAAAGTGACACCAATCTGTTCATTCGGAATCCTTGTGGTTTAATCTCACTTTATATGTTAGAAATGGCAGAGGGGTAAGATACGGCGATTTATTGAAAAATTGAAATACTGTTACTTCCTTGAATTCAGCTGAGTCAAATGCCCTTACTGTTCTAGTTGTAATATTTAACCATTTCTGTATTTTTTAGTATATAATAACACATTTGACAATCCCGGGAAACATACGAAAATGTATATTTTTTCGAGATGGGGTCAATGACAGTAGGCGCGCTTAATTCCAAAATGGCGGCCTTTCGAAGTGTCAAGAGCTCGTTCAAACCCCAGGCACACATAATTTCTATTTTCTCGACAGTTTTATATGGAAACCGTCCGTTTGAGTTTACAAATACATAAATCTAAGTTATTTTAACACTATTTTAACAAATTTAACGTTTACCATAGCATTTTTTTAACCAGAGAAACCCCTTTTGGAAGCAGTGCCAGAGCCAGAGCAGGGGTTAATGAAGTACATGTAAATGAAAAAGTGCTGGACGTAAACAAATAGTTATAAAGTAATTTCTTTTCAGAAAATTTGCAACAACAACAACCCTTTTGAAAGAGTGTATATGGGGGGAATGTAAAACAAGGGAAGGGGTTATAGTTGTCCATTTAGATTGTTGTTTTGTATATTTTTAGGCCTAATAAAAAAAAAACCTGTGTTTCCATTAACTTGCAAAAAAAGAGGGTCGGTAGGAACGTAAAACAACACGAAGGTAAATGATTTTAGAAAGCAGGTGATTAGTTTTCCTGGTTATTTTATCTGTATGGATGTCCCTAAAACCACTATGTTTTATATACATGTACTTTGTGCAATTTATGCTTTTAATACCAACATTGCTTTCCTTTTGATTGATATGAAAGACAGCCAAGTATTACATACATTGTTGTTATAACATTCAGCAATGAAATATCTTATAAAAAATCTCCAAATGTATGATTCATGTATACAGAAATGATTATGGATTATGGTTATGTTATGCCTGGTAGGAATCCATTTTCACAAGACCTATTTGAGAGCGACAGTGATGTCACACTCCCACCAAGCCCTTGCCCTGCACTGTTACTGGACTTATTAAATAATATAAGCTGTAATATCTTGCAGAAAAAAATGAAAGAATGATCTGCTTTTTAGTAGAACATTACAGTTGGCATATATATATGCAAAAAGTAATAGCAAAATCCTATTTAACTTCCGAGGATGAGCGAGGTACATGTTTTTTTCAAATTTAACAAAAAAGCAGTTTTGGGAGGTTGGATTTTCGTTTTTTCAAAAATGTATAAAAAATTCGTTTTTCATCCAATTTTCAATCTGTTTGCTGTTTTGTGATCAGAAAGACAAGGCAAACAATATTAGATACAGTTTGACTGCATAAAGTCATAAAAAAATATGGTTGAGCATTGCTACTACACGTACATGTATATGAGGTCTTATTCCACCTGATTATGTCACATGACGCAATGTTAAAAAGTATCTCGTCGTGTTACCTCTAACATTGTTGGAGTACAATGGCCACATGTTAAACTAATTAAATCTTATGGGATTATATGTTCTCTCACCGAGAACCGAGAGAAAATGCTGACAACAGCTAAGCTTAGATAGACTAAAAAGATAGGCCTATCAATGTTTTTGGAAATCAATGCTTGTTTGGAAATTTCTGTGCAGAAATATCGAGTCTGAATGCATACATTTAAAACAAGGAAATCATTAATGAGACATTGATAAAACTATCAGTTGTCCTGTGATACTCACGGCATGCCTACCATATTGTGTCAATCAGCACTCGCGTTACTTTCACTTTTGACATTTGCTTTCCGCGAAAAAAACTGACTGAACTTTCCGCGGCAAAATTTGGGACAATACTAAAGGCATGATAAAATTGTCTTCATAATGGGTCAAGGTTGACCGGAACGACAGGAACGGACCGGATTGCAATCCTACCGTATTTTTATTTGTTTGACTCTATTATGTGGCACTTCAGCACGAAATTAATTACCTGTATAATCTAGCCATGGAAAAAAGAAGTCTACCAGACTATCCCACGTGGTTGTGTTTCAAACAAAACAAAATGATAACCGTAAAACTACACATCTTATGAAAATTATGTACATTAGACTCTATTTCATTTGAAAATGTATACAAGTATTGGGGTTTTTTTTCAAGTTACTATTCAAGTACAGAATCCCCACTGAGCTCGGGACCACGTGATCCCTTATCTCCACCCAAAACACACTGACGGTTTTTATAGTATATCGTACAGTAACTAACATTATCCTGACTTAGGTATTTACAGACACATGTACTTGTCAAACAGGTCTAGTACACATAACTGTTAGCTCTGAATGGACCACATGGGGTGTTCGCTTTTATCTTACCGTAACTTGGCAGAATCTCTGGACCTGGTCAGAAGTCATCCGTTAGAAAGTGGTTTACATGGCTATTTTACCTGTTTACTCATGTTGTCTTGAACGATTAACTGGGCGATAATTTTGACATGCTATTTTTTCATCATTAATTTATTAAAAACCATAAGGTTTGATGAATAAAGCTGTAAAAATCATTCAAATTGCTTCAGATGACTTATAAACGTTAGTTATAACACAGAAATTTTGTACTGTAAAATTGTTGTTTTTATGCCTTAAATATGTTTAAATGAACATACCTGCAGAAGTCACTTTACAATTACTAAAAACATTGTAAAAATGTGTAATGAAATTGTAGACCACAATTTGGCATAATGGTCTCACCGTATGTACTCATTTCACTTCACTATTGATGTACAGTAAATAAATGATTTTTGGCAGTACTGACAAAAATCATTTTCAGCTCTTTTTTGTACATGTAAAATTAAAACCTATGCATTGAAAGCACTGTAATTTTCAAAAAGTTAGTAATTTTTGGTGCTGAATAACATATTAAAAGCTCATCTTGATTCGTGAGTATGAAAAATAGGCACATTAACTTTAAGCAGAAATTTCATAGTAAATCTCTGACTTAAAGATGCTCCACCGCTGACAAATGGTATTTTTTCACTGTCAAAAACAGCAGCAGACGATTTGGTATTTTTCTTCAGTTACAAAAGTTACTTACTTTACACCATTACCATCGTTGAAGAGTTAGAGCTTCTAATTTTACTTCAAGTAAAAAATATCAAAAATGATTATTTGCATCCCGAAAAAAATCCGTCGCACTATATCCTTTATGGAATGATGTACTGATTTTGTATGCACTAAAGGCAATTTTTTTTTGTGTTAATTAGACATATATATATATATATATATATAACACGATTAAACACATATTATTGTTCAAATAATGAATATCATTTATGCTCTGTCGGCGGTGGAGCATCTTTAAATAAATAAGTTTGCTGATGCTGGAAACCAATTTTCAAAGAGACAATAATAAGATGACTAATCAGATATGGGTCCGTATTTCATTCAGAATTAAAGAAGACTCGGGTATGGTTTCTGATATGAATAATGCATGTGACTCATCCTCGATACTCCAGGGGTTACAATTAAAATAAGTAAGCTTATTCCATTCTATATCAAAATCAAATTATTTCTTGTGTCCAGTTTTTCAACTCATTTACCCAAATATTTGAATACCATACACATACAATTTCACATTTTACACCAAGTACACCTATAGCCGTTACTATTTGTGACTGTGAAAAATATCTCTATTTTATCAAACAAGACACATGCGGTTACAGATTTTAAAACTTGGACCTTTTACTGTCAAAAATTGAATGCTTTTATTACTATGTGAGAGTCAAAATCTTAAGATTCTACACCGCTGACGAATGATATTTTTCAAAACACGAGCAGACGAGTAAGTATTTTTCTTCACTTACAAAAGTTTACCAATGAAAAGTTTGAGCTTCTTATTTCACTTCAATATCAAAATACTAAAACTAACTAATTGCATCCCACAAAAATCTTGGCTCTCTGTCCCATATGAAATGAAGTATTGATTGAGCATGCACCAAAAGCAAAACAAATTATTTTACATGTATTTTGTGTTAATTAGACATATTATATACAACATCAGTTATTGTTCATGTGATGAGTGTCGTTTATGCTCTGTCGGCGGTGGAGCATCTTTAACGCTAAAAATATAATCTTCAATGTAGTACATAAATATATTAATGGAAAAAAAATATACAATACATGTTTTAATTTTACAGTTGAATATTCAACGTCAACCATTTTAACTCGATTACTCTCTTTAATTCGAGATAAAATGTAGGTCTCGGCGAGACTTTACACGATAAGTTCAAAGTACACGTAGATCGAATAAAGTTTTAGTCTGGTTTCAACTAGAAGTAGCATCCTCGGGGTTACTATCACTTACTTATATCCACCCCTGAAACCATCTCATAGTGAACTGGAACCAGTTTCAGGGGTGCCAATCTACGTCATCGATAGGTTGTTGTATACTCCATTTTTTTTATAAAACGGCAGCAATATTGATCACTTCACTATTGATGAGACTACAGTAAATAAATGATTTTTGGCAGTACTGACAAAAATCATTTTCAGCTCTTTTTTGTACATGTAAAATTAAAACCTATGCATTGAAAGCACTGTAATTTTCAAAAAGTTAGTAATTTTTGGTGCTGAATAACATATTAAAAGCTCATCTTGATTCGTGAGTATGAAAAATAGGCACATTAACTTTAAGCAGAAATTTCATAGTAAATCTCTGACTTAAAGATGCTCCACCGCTGACAAATGGTATTTTTTCACTGTCAAAAACAGCAGCAGACGATTTGGTATTTTTCTTCAGTTACAAAAGTTACTTACTTTACACCATTACCATCGTTGAAGAGTTAGAGCTTCTAATTTTACTTCAAGTAAAAAATATCAAAAATGATTATTTGCATCCCGAAAAAAATCCGTCGCACTATATCCTTTATGGAATGATGTACTGATTTTGTATGCACTAAAGGCAATTTTTTTTTGTGTTAATTAGACATATATATATATATATATATATATACACGATTAAACACATATTATTGTTCAAATAATGAATATCATTTATGCTCTGTCGGCGGTGGAGCATCTTTAAATAAATAAGTTTGCTGATGCTGGAAACCAATTTTCAAAGAGACAATAATAAGATGACTAATCAGATATGGGTCCGTATTTCATTCAGAATTAAAGAAGACTCGGGTATGGTTTCTGATATGAATAATGCATGTGACTCATCCTCGATACTCCAGGGGTTACAATTAAAATAAGTAAGCTTATTCCATTCTATATCAAAATCAAATTATTTCTTGTGTCCAGTTTTTCAACTCATTTACCCAAATATTTGAATACCATACACATACAATTTCACATTTTACACTAAGTACATCTATAGCCGTTACTATTTGTGACTGTGAAAAATATCTCTATTTTATCAAACAAGACACATGCGGTTACAGATTTTAAAACTTGGACCTTTTACTGTCAAAAATTGAATGCTTTTATTACTATGTGAGAGTCAAAATCTTAAGATTCTACACCGCTGACGAATGATATTTTTCAAAACACGAGCAGACGAATAAGTATTTTTCTTCACTTACAAAAGTTTACCAATGAAAAGTTTGAGCTTCTTATTTCACTTCAATATCAAAATACTAAAACTAACTAATTGCATCCCACAAAAATCTTGGCTCTCTGTCCCATATGAAATGAAGTATTGATTGAGCATGCACCAAAAGCAAAACAAATTATTTTACATGTATTTTGTGTTAATTAGACATATTATATACAACATCAGTTATTGTTCATGTGATGAGTGTCGTTTATGCTCTGTCGGCGGTGGAGCATCTTTAACGCTAAAAATATAATCTTCAATGTAGTACATAAATATATTAATGGAAAAAATATACAATACATGTTTCAATTTTACAGTTGAACATTCAACGTCAACATTTTAACTCGATTACTCTCTTTAATTCGAGATAAAATGTCGGTCTCGGCGAGACTTTACACGATAAATTCAAAGTACACGTAGATCGAATAAAGTTTTAGTCTGGTTTCAACTAGAAGTAGCATCCTCGGGGTTACTATCACTTACTTATATCCACCCCTGAAACCATCTCATAGTGAACTGGAACCAGTTTAGGAGAAAAAACTGACCAATCATCGATAGGTTGTTGTATACTCCATTTTTTATAAAACGGCAGCCATATTGATCCGCTTCGCCGGTAAGTTCGCCATATTAACCACATATAACAGCCACCAGTGTTAAAGAGACAACGCTCACGGAACCC
The DNA here is from genome assembly GCF_041381155.1 of Argopecten irradians. Taxonomy (NCBI): domain Eukaryota; kingdom Metazoa; phylum Mollusca; class Bivalvia; order Pectinida; family Pectinidae; genus Argopecten; species Argopecten irradians. The sequence continues at coordinate 47,636,254 of NC_091135.1, read as the reverse complement.
AGACAATTATATAGAACCTACGTATTATAAAATATCTTTTGTATACTGTCTGATTTCTTAGATTACCTGGTGCACATAACAAAGCCGTGGCTTGGTTGTAGTATAATCGTCAATCTAATTAAAATTCGATGTTCATTATCTACTCCGTATACTCCGTATGAAGTACTACAACCGTGCTGTAAAATACGTTTGTACCACAACCGGGTCACCAAGATTGGATTTCGGAATCGTGGTAGGTATAACGTACAAAGTGATTCATCAAGAAAGCATTTCAGATCATTTTGTCACGTAATTGACAAATAGGAAGAGTTGAATGTGTCTGAAAAAACATTTATTACGAAGAAAACCTGAATTTCTGTTGATATCGACAAACGATTATACGTGCACCAGGTAATCTAAGAAATCAGACAGTATAGGCCGTTTCACGGTTAGACTGGTTCCCTTCCCTTAGTTCTCTTCTCTCCGCCAGGCTGCGCTCCGCAGTGAAGCGTACGCAAGGGAGGTAACTGAGGCGGGAACCAGTCTATTTCACGGTTACCCGAGAGTTTTCTCCCTTGTAACGCTCTTCATCCGATGTGCGCAGGTGCGGAGAGCAATGACACTTCCGGATAGTTCACCGGATAGTCGTCGCATGTAAACAAACACTACGTCATGGGGAAGATTTATTGTTGTGTGACGGGTTGTTCAAACTATAGCGGAAAGGTGGTCAATGGCAAAAAGGTGTCCCTGCATCGTTTTCCTGCGGACAGTAAAGTTTCAAGGGTCTGGGAGCAACGGGTTAAGTGTTTCCGTAAGAATTTCGTGCTGAAGAACACAACTCGTTTATGCAGTGAACATTTTGAAGGAACTGATGGCCCATCAGCAGAGTGTCCCATCCCGAGCATTTTCCCTCAAAAAACCTTCAAAACATCCAAGGTACATTTACATATCTTTTACATTAATAATACGATGTTGATTTAAGAATGTAATAGTAAATCCATTCAGAACGATCGTAAAAAGATCGCCCAAACCCATGACATGTATCATCAGGTCGACACAGGTGTGTTTACGTTTTCAAATTACCGCGCGCACCGGTCACGGTTTGTGATTACATTAAGCACTCCAGTCAAAGGTCACGTGATGTGTTATTTACCTGTCAAGTTAATGTCGCTTGGTATATAGGTTACCTGTATTCGGTCGATCGATGACTTTATTTAGGGTAGGCTAGCAATATTATGATATATATGTATGAAATACTTATCAACAAACTCCATTTGCGTTTCAAAATTAAAGACTGAATGCCTACGTAAAATTTAATTAAATCTATATGTGATTGAAAAGAATTTGTGTGCTACCACTATTTTTTGACTTAGCAAATACATGATGATGTAGTACATATGTTGACAAGATTTCTGGTCTGAATATTATATTCTAGTATATGATATAGATAAAGTAAAAATTATATGTGTAGCATGTTACACTTAATCAAAACATTTTAGATATTATGCAGTGTATTTGAATATCTTATTTGCAAAACACTTATCTCTCTTTATTTTCATATATACATATACAGAAATTGACTGTATCTTTATTTCATTTATTCAGATTTCTGAGGCATTGTGCACACCACAGATACTGTTAAGAGGGGAATGTGATACTTCTGACGAGGATAATGATGATGATGTTCTTCAAAGCTCTCTTCATGCCAACATATCTTTCCTAGAGACATCTGTGTTTATGCATGACTACGCTGGAGAAATTTCAGAGGATCATGTGTGTTCCCAGACTAATAAGTCAGAGCAAACGGACGATGTTGTTATTCTGTCAAGGGAGGAGTATGATAAGATCTGTAGTTCATCACACCCTTCAGAACCTCGGAGAGAAGAACTCAAGACACAGCCAAAACCGAAAACAGTTGATGTAGGAATTCAGTGCAAGTTGCCAGATATTACATTTGATGACATCAAAGACAGTGATGATGATGTGATGTTTTATACTGGATTCCCATCTTTTGCTCTTCTCTGTATGGTGTGGAGACGTCTGAAACCTCGGGCAGAAAATATGTCGTACTGGAGAGGCAACATCTCAGCTGGTGAGAAGACTTATCAGAGAAGTGGGAAACAGAAACCAGGACCAAAAAGGAAGCTGAGAGTTGAAGATGAGTTTCTCCTCGTGATGATGAGATTGCGTCTTGGCTTGTTGTTGGAAGACTTGGCTAGACGTTTTGGTATTAGTGTGACCTCTTGTTCTAACATTTGGAGGACATGGGTGCAATTTCTTGCCCAGGATATGGTTCCTTTGCTCATGTTTTGGCAAAGTTAGGAAGCAGTCCACAGTCATATGCCATCCGCATTTAGGAGGAGATTTCCAAACACCAGAGTTATACTGGACTGCACAGAGATACGAACAGATACGCCAGAATCAACCAAAGCCAAGTCACTACTGTATTCCAACTACAAATCCCATATGACGTGGAAGATTTTGGTTGGAATAACACCTTCTGGAGTTCCTAGTTTAGTGACATCGTGTTATGCTGGGAGTATATCGGACAAAAAGATAACGGAGATGTCTGGAGTGGTGGACATGTGTGATGCTGGCGATGCGATCATGGTGGATAAAGGATTTCTAATATCAGACATGACTACCCCTAAGAACATCGAACTCATTATACCACCTTTTAAGAGAAAGAACAAGAAATTCTCCGGGAGGGAGGTAGAAAAGACCCGAAGAATCGCAAACCTTCGCATACACGTTGAAAGACAGATGCAGCGAATCAAACTCTTCCGCATACTCAACGGTGTAATGCCAATCAGCTCTGCAGATACTGCGTCAAATGTGTTCAAGATATGTACAGCTATGACAACAATGTATCCCCCACTGATCTGTGGATAGTTATTTATAACTGTAACATACTGTTTAATTACTAGTTATAGCAGAACAATAACAACTACCATCTCCAAGACAGTATTAATTAATGTGCATGATCAATTGTTGATGTTCACTGCTCAGTATATGTCAGACAAACTATTTTTTGTGTTGATAAGTTGAATGTCATTAATTATGACCAGGGTTTATTTATTTTATCTAGATCTTTAAAATTTAGTGCATGCGCAGATACTGTGGAAGTGTGCACATGTATGTTTTATAAAGAAGTCATGATCATGCATGCATCTTTATCCAGGTAACATTATTCAATCAAGAAACTAAAGTCTACAGCTTTGACAGATATTGACATTTCATAAATGCATGATCATTAATGCATCAATGATGATTTTATTTTGAGATTGTTGTCCGATTAACGTTTTATCTTGAAAAAAATTCAACATTCTGTCCAAGTATCAATATTCCTTCTGTCCAAATGTCATAGTTATTATGGAGGCAATTTTCTTTTTGATATGATAAGCTGTAAATGGTTTTAACATGACCAAGTCTATACTACATAATCATAAAGTAATTTAATTAAATTTTGAATAATTAGTTTCCTCTGACCCTGACACCATACACAAACCTTTAGACAGATATCTGCCAATATTATCTATCGGTATGTCAAAATGTCCGATTCTGGTATCAGGGCCAGAGGAAACTCTGACCAGATTTAAGCATTCTTTTTTTCAAGCTCATGCTCACGAGAAGTCTAGATATGTAACTTTGATTTAAAAAAAGAAGTTTGGTACACTGGGTGATATTTCTTAGCTTACATACAAGTGTGATGCTTTGTAATTTATTATATTAAGTGTTTTTGTTTTAACTTATTAAACTATAATTATTAAAAATGATCAGTTAAAATTCAAATAGCATTCATCGTTTTTATTTCATGAACTACACACATGCAGACATGTATTGATGAACTGACTACAAAACATATATACTCATAAATATACATGTATACTCGTTTACATGTTATAGAGTCTGAGATCTATAATATACAGCAACTGCAGGCAGGCATTAAGGCAATGATAAAACACACACATGAGATGTCATTATTGATGAAATATGTCAGAAGTGCAAGTTCTTAGACTATGAAACATCAGCTATGAATACAGTGATTCCCCAGTAAGTCTAACCAATTAATATTTAAGTTCTCAAGTTAATTGATATAACTGATATTGAATAATTAGTGTAAAACTAAAGCTTTGACACTAAATGGTGAGGACCATCAAAATACTTCTAAACGAATTCGAACTGGGTCATCATATATATATGGGTTTGAGTTAATTAGGTTTCACTTTATCATATATGTGTAGTTATTTCTAAGTTTGTTAGATCTATGTAAAAACTGGTAAAAAGTTCAGAGAACTACTAATACTGTACATGATCATGACTTGCTGGTACCAAATACTTTTTGAATATTACCGGGTATGTACAATATCATAGAAAAATATTCTAAAAAAATAATTCCAATTAGGTAGTAATACTTGAAATAAATAATTATATAAACAACATATCTATTCAGATCAGTAATGTTGAAATCTCTACTGATTTACAAAAATTGTAATTTACTTTCAAATGTATTTGTAATAAACATCACAGAACCAAATTCCATATCCATGTTTACATTTTGCGCTGAAGTCTGCGACTAAATATCTCCGGAACTATACAGTCTCTAAAGAACATAGAGAGTTTTGGAAGAATGTCTTTCCACAAAGAAATGTCAAATGGAATCCTTTCAATGGATATTCCTTTTCGAGTCCATATCACAAAGTCACACCAATTCCTTCCTGTCACTGCCATCTGTCCTTGAACTTGGAAGTAATAGGGATGAGACTTCTTCAGTGTCAAGCTATCATTGTTCAAATCACAGCAGAAATCTCTATTCAGAGCAGCATGTTTTGGAGAAAAATTCCGGTGTTTAAATGGGCATTTAATCTCCAGAAGTCCTTCACTGTCTTTACAGTCTCCATAAGAACAAGATACCAAACCATCAGGACTAGCACCAATGTATGGATAATCTGGCATAACACAAAGTCCACTCTCTTCCACACTTATAGTTCTATGACCTTTGTTTTTCATTTCGCGCACATACTCCTTTTTAGCCGTATTCTCGTGGTTGATACCCCATTCCATTCCATCACTGGTTTTGTCAGAGTAATAACCCATGACTGATTTAATGAGGCTATTTGGATCAACATTTTCTTTCCGTCGACATACAGTAGCAAAGCGTGATGCTGTTATGCGTCCTGTTCTGGCTTTCATCCACACATCATTGGCACTCTGTCCCTTAGTCAGCTCCGCAATGGAATCTGTGCTAGAACTTTTGTTAATCAAATTTTGCACATATTTATCGAACTCAGTCTGACAAGCACTTGAAGTCAAATCTACATTATCACTGTAGTTAAAGATGGGTTCTGGCAAACAGCACTCTTCTAACACATGACCAGGCACTTCCTGTTTTGGAAAGAGTTTAATATACCCTGCATTTGGACAGGCCTCCTTAAAGGAAGTGGACCTTTAAGCTCCGTTAAGAATGCATCCCTATCCAATGGTGGCTGAAGTCCAGATGGGCGGAATTCTGCATACCCTGAACGGTCAGAATTACCTATATAATGGAAATAAAAGATTGTTAACAATTAGAAAATCATAATGAAGAGCAAATGATAGTCTTGGCTGAACAACTTTTCAATGTTGATAGGGTGAAATAGTACAGTATATGCCAATACCCAGCTGGACAAACTTTTTTTCTAATGGCTGATCATATGCATGAGTCTCAGTCATTAAGCTGATATATTATTATTATACCAGTACAATTACCTATATATACATTGTGTGTATATTCTTTCAGTCATCAGAATATTATTTATATTCAAAGTTCATCACTTTAAAATCTCATCACAACATTCTATACAATAAACCCTAATTATATTGCCATTTGTGTATTGCAAACCTAGCTTTTTGCCTTAAATATATGTAGAATATATATATATATACACCTGTTAGTGCCAAACTTGCCTACCGCCATGATGTTTTGGAAACAAATGGTTGAAATAACACTATATTGACCTCGTTAACGGGAACAATTCAGTCTAAGAGTACATTAAATTTGCAAGATGATCTGAAATGCTTTCTTGATGAATCAGTTTGTACGTTATACCTACCACGATTCCGAAATCCAATCTTGGTGACCCGGTTGTGGTACAAACGTATTTTACAGCACGGTTGTAGTACTTCATACGGAGTATACGGAGTAGATAATGAACATCGAATTTTAATTAGATTGACGATTATACTACAACCAAGCCACGGCTTTGTTATGTGCACCAGGTAATCTAAGAAATCAGACAGTATACAAAAGATATTTTATAATACGTAGGTTCTATATAATTGTCTGGGTTCCGTGAGCGTTGTCTCTTTAACACTGGTGGCTGTTATATGTGGTTAATATGGCGAACTTACCGGCGAAGCGGATCAATATGGCTGCCGTTTTATAAAAAATGGAGTATACAACAACCTATCGATGACGTAGATTGGCACCCCTGAGTTTAGGAGAAAAAACTGACCAATCTTTACAATCGTTGGTTGATTTTTAGATAGTTATTAAGGAGTACGAGCAAAAGTGACACGACACGATCCTATGTGCAAGGATCACAGAATCTGTGAATTACTTACAGTTAATTTAAGCATTATTCTCAATATCGTTGTTTTATGAAGTCATAGACAAAAACGGAATGACATTCATCATTTTTATCTAGACCCCTTAACATCTAAAATGGTGATATGGGCTCACTGGTGACTCCATTATTATGTAAACTGTAACTAATTATCACATCCCTGTGCAGTGCATAAGCTACATAATGAAATAATAACGCATGCAGTGTTTAAGCCACATGATGAAATAATAACACAACACACCAAATGATACTAAATTGATCGACAGGAATTTCGTTCGATTCCCTCCCTCCCTCGTAACGCTGAAATTGCAAGTGATTCCCATCTCGTAACGAATGCCCTGCAGTCAGGGCGCCAAGATTGTACCTGCAGCCCCTATTGCCGTCCTGAGCTCATCGGGTATTATCCCGAAAATACACTATTATATATAGTCCCCCGAGGAATTCCGGATGCCCCTATTGCATGATAGTAAGAGGCGACTAAATTTAGGATCTTATCTTTTCTCTTCTTCCTAACTGACTTTTTCGTCTATCCTATATTTGACATTTTTTCTGAATAACTGCCTTCAGTTCTCATATAAACTAAGTAAATAAAAATACCAACGCAATAATTGGATGAACCTGCTCGCTGACATCCTCGATACTCCAGGGGTTCCAATCACTTACGATCTCTACACCCCTGGACTATCTCATAGTAAAACTGAAGGCAGCTCAGGTGAACATCTGTTCACCTGAGCTGCCTTCAGTTTTACTACAGACCAGCAAAGATTACCTTTGAAGACTACAGAGAGAGCGACGCCCAACTTCAAAGCCACACAGTCAACCACAGTGTATCGTTATACGGCTCTTTTGATGTACATCAAAGGACTAAATTGCCTGTTCTATTCTGTTGCCTCCAGTTTTTCTACGAGATAGTCCAGGGGTGTAGAGATCGTAAGTGATAGGAACCCCTGAAGTATCGAGGATGGCTCGCTGAAGGCCATTTTAGAATAACTATATATACGATGCACATGATTCCAACAAGTACATTAACGTTTATATGTCAGTACAATATATCAGCTGAAATTCTGCTGATTTTTCCGTTTTGAATGCGATAATTCCCTGATTTATGTCAAGTCAACAAGTGTTTATGGACTTGACGTGAAAACTACCAGGCCCTTTCGCGGAATTAATTACTGGAAAATGCTCATGGATAAGTCATATGTTCCGTGGCGCATATGTTTTTATAACAAGTTATCTGAAATTAAGGAAAAATCCCAAAACAAAACCGAACATTCCTAAAATTTTGTAAAATAGCGGCCCCCCTTATTAAAAGCGGTACCGCGTACACCAAGTGAGGTATTGGAATCTGGCGTAACACCATCGGAAACCACAGCGTCTACTCTTGCACTACGGCCAACCGTAACCTAGTGTAACAGTCAATCTGCCCTAATCTTAATGTCAATATATACCATCGACAAGATAACAAAAAACTCAACAAAATTCTCTTATTCAGAAACTATTTTATTATTGTAAGTTAAAGAAAAGCAATAATACAAAATGTATTCCATTCACTTACATTAAATGGTTTATGACAACCGAACGTTTTGGTTTCCTTTTTAGAAAATTAACATGGGTTGCTTTGACGACTTTTGACTAATAAATCATGGTCAAATACTTTTGTCAAATAAAAGGTACATTATTTCATTACGTATATCACTCGGATTTATTTTAAATTCACAAGAACGCTAGCCGTTAACATCAAGAAAACTTCATGTGATGTATCGGACTTTAGCAAGTCTTCGTAAGCCTAACAGTAACTGGCGCTCTTTATCGTGCAGAACATTTATCGTGAGTTTTGCTTTGCCGACAGTTGACTTGTAATAAAACATGGCCATATACGTTTGTCAAGTAAAGGGTACATTATTTGGTTACTTATAACAGTCAAATTTCTTTTGAATTCATAAGAACGCTATCATCAAGAAAACTTCCTGCAATACATCGGACTTTAGCAAGTCTTCATAAGGCTACCGTACATTACACGGCAATATAAGTTCATTTGTCACTTTAAGTTGCTCGTACATAAATAGATCTATATTATCATTATATTTTGTAAGTTTATGTTGATAGATTTGGTACTTTTTCCCTTTCAATATACCGCAGTTGTCGATAAACAAAAGACAGATCAAGGGAGGAGGCACGTACGCAAAACTATTAACTTTTACTGCGCAATAATATCTCAGATATAGTTCGTCAATACAACCAACACAAAAAAACTTTATAAGCGTTATAAGAACTTTCTTTTGCAGTTACCTCCTAACATTTGATTACAATAATCAATCATTAGCATGAATTACGTAAAATTTAAATAAACATACACAATCCAAAATCCACTGAAAGTCTGTCGCGGAGGAAGACAGTGAAGAAGGGGTTGTTCGTGATTTTCGGGAGACCAGTGTTCTCGGAGTAATACAAATATCATAGAGTCCCAACTGAACACTTAAAACACTCCATCCATGGTGTATACGTATGTACAAATTCTATGTCTGTGGTTTTGAATATTGGGGTTTTATTTTTTCATTCCATCAAGTATTACGTAAAATGAACAAAACAACTTTTAATTTTCATCGCGGAGTGGTTTCATCGTTTTGATGTGCACACGCTCTCCGAGCGTACCTAAGAATGCTGTTTCACAGCATCAAAAATACAAGTCTAATAATTAGATTGGTTTTATTCACCCCTGGAAAATGACATAGAAATCTTATCATATATCTTGGCGCCAAAAATTGATTTATGTCTGACAAATGAAAGAGGGATCTTTTCTCTGCTTTTCAAACTTAAACCTCTTTTCTCTGCTATTCAATCTTTAAACTATCAAAATCCAAGATAGTGGTCGGCCATCTTGTTGACTGATCGGTCTCAAAATAGGCAGAACTAGGGCCATAGAAGAACCTACATGGAAATTTGAGAACGATTCCTTCAGTTCTTTCTGAGAAATAGCGGTAACAAACTTTAACTTTCAAAACCCAAGATGGTTGCTTGGCGGCCATCTTGTTTACCGATCGGTCCCAAAATATATATATGAAATTTGAGAATGATCCCAAGAGTACTTTCTGAGAAATAGCGGTAACAAACCTCAACTATCAAAATCCAAGATGGCTGCCTACCCATCTGTCCCAAAATCAACATGACACCCCTTGAGCCCTAGGAAAACCAACATTTGAAATTTGAGACAGATCCCTTCAGTACTTTCTGAGAAATAGCGGTAACAAACATCAACTGCCAAAATCCAAGATGGCTGCCTGGTGGCCATCTTGTTTTCTCGTTCAGTCTGAAAATCAGCATGATACAATCTTAGGGCCCAAGGGAACCTACAGATGAAATTTGAGACAGATCCCTTCAGTACTTTCTGAAAAATAGCGATAACAAGCATTGTTTACGGACGGACGGCGGACCACAGACGAAAAGCGATTTGAATAGCCCACCATCTGATGACGTTGGGGTAAAAAACTGACCAATGACAATCCAATCTGATTAAAATACAGATCCCCATTATCACTACGTTTGGTAAGAGGATCTGAGGAAATCCCATTAGGAGTCATGTCCAGGTGACCTTTGGAAATGGCCAATCAAATTGCTACTTGCAAAATTTTGACAGTGAATTTCAGGGGACGAAATAGTTTTAAAAAAAAAACTGTCATAATCGTTTTGATTTACGTAGTCATCTCGCCCAAAGAGTACAACAAAGCTAATTGTATATGTATACTGGGACAAAATATCGTTTCCAATCGATGTATCAAGGAGTAGAAAATATAAAGGTCATCCGAACATGAACCCTTATGGGATATTGTCAGATCCTCTATTTAACGGAGTGGTTATTAGGATCTGTATTTTAATCAGATTGATTGCAATCAGGCCTTCTACAGACTTGCTTTCGGAAGATTAACAGAGAGCAACGTTAACACGGAACTTTAAAGAGACAATTCACTCAGGGTGATTCTTTTACATAGTCAAGTAGCAAAATATAGCATAGATGTATTGTTCTAAATTTCTTATGAAACATATAACGTAAAACATTGACAAATTCCACAACATTGTAAGTATTTTAATTAATATCGTTGAAATATCAAATCGTTTATCAATACGATTAAGTAGGTACAATATGGACGTTGTAGTCATACCCGACTAGCTAAAGTGCAAGCATGCACGCGTACGGGCGCTACGCCACTGTCGAGCTAAAGTGCAAGCATGCACGGGCGCTACGCCACTGCCGAGCTAAAGTCACGCACGTTAAACAAATGAACTACATAACCACTGAGAAGGTGATGAAATGATTTTAGGCAAGACGATTCACCAAATAAGGTAAACACACTACTGTCAGAGCGATTTGAGCAGTTCTAGGCAAAAGTTGCATTACTCTACGAGCAAGGGACAAGGTTCGGCATACAAGAAGTTCGACCACAGTTTGTAATGGCGGAAGCGAGCGAGTCTGAACATTTCACACGCATGTCACCACCATGGGCTTTTCAGGCATATCACAGTAAAACCGACTGATCTAATTTCCATTAGAACTGGTTTTTCCCGATATATGTACAAGTTTTAATGTTCTCTTAGACTGAAGTGTCCCTTTAAAGCCATGCATACAAATTACCTTTATTCAATTCCTTTGTACATCAAAGGGCCAAACCACTTGTTGCATCATCTGTTGTAGCACACAATGCCTTTGGTTTTGCTATAACATATCACAGGAAAGGATATAATGAGAGTGAACCTCTGGAATATCCAGGATGAGTTTTGGAATATTTGGATAATACCAAGTCTATATATCTGAGTTTGCCTTTGTTTTATGGGAAGTACAAAAAAACCTATAATAATTTAAACCTGTTGGAATAGAAGTTTATTCATTCAAACTCTCTCTGATGTCAGTTTATAGTATGTCCAAATAGACATAGACTTTGCATTGAACCACCTTACTACCACTTACTCTGACTCTAAATATACGTTCCACTGACAACATATATATACACACTTGCACTTCCATTCATATCATAAACATTCAATAAATATCTAAAATTGCTCACAACATATTATAAATATATATAGATATACACAACGTCTATATAATATACATAATAAAATGTTTTACATGTAATCGAAGAAAAGGCAAAACAACATCCTGATGCATCCAATGTGTCATTGGGACTTTGGTAAGTCTTGGCCACAGGGATCTGAGAATTAGTTACAGATTATATAATTATAGTACCAGGTAGAGTATAATTTTTATCGTTTTTTAATCTAGACCTCTTAAACGTCTAAAAATGGTCTTAGGGCACTCTTGTGGGTCCATGATTATATAATCTGTAACTAATTCTCAGTTACCTGTGGTCTTGGCCTTTCCTAACAATGGCTTCAGAAACATTGACAAAATATATCTTTTTATCAGAAAAAATACGTTATCTAATTCATTGAAAAACTGTAGTTATAATTATAACATTAGATTTTTGACGCGTATAAAACCCTTACAATAACAGGGACTTGTAAACATGCATAGAAAAATAAGCTGGAATTGTTAAAAGTTCATTATAACAGAAACGTATATACCGACCCCCCCTTGATAAATCATGATCAAGTACTGACGGTGTGACACGAAGGGGACTACCTCTTAAAATTCAGAATGATCGATCCATGGTAGGTAACGCCACCAAACATTGCGTCAGGGGGGTGTTTTTTTTTATTAATTTGCTACTAACAAGCAATAGGGCGACATTATCAAGTAATCACAGTCAATCTGGCCAGTTTGCCTTGTAATGGACGGATTTCAATACACTGGCTCGATATTTGGAATGATACATTGTAAAACGTTGTTCGATTACGGCTCAGTAAAATGGATACGATATATAAAATAACCTTTCATACATCGCTAACTATATAATACATAAACTAATCACAATCGGTGTCTTGGGATAATTCTAGCTCTTCTGCCAATTGCGAATGTGCATATTCTTCCGTTTCCGGTTGAATTGTAACGTTAATGTCCTGCGAACCGTTGAGACTTTGACTTTGAGACAGATTTTGTGAGGATGAAGAGAGAGAATCTGATGTACTTCTGTACGATGGCGAGGTAGATTGTAAGTATGATGAAGAGGAGGAGGAGGATCGGGTCTGAAGTCTTTGAGACGTAATTGATGATTCTGATGGTGTGGGCGTGATGGTCCTAGGTGGCGCCATATCCGGATCACAGTAATCTCCCTTTAGCCAAAGATGACGACTACCGTCAATAAAGTGTCTGAAGTGACGAACAACTCGACTTCCTAAAGAGTCATACGATTCTCCCATCACCTGTGAAGATAAGTAATTACAATAGTGATTATATCAATCAAGACTTTAGGCTGAAGTTTGGTAAGGAGACAAAAACAAATTAAGAAAACCATACAAAACTAACGTACCTCTATCTGCAGTTCCTGGTTGCCTATTCTGAGGCAAGCTTTGTATAGATTTGTATTTTTAGATCCGTGAACCCCTTTACTGTGAATTCGGCCCAACAACTCCAGATCAAGTTGCTCAAGGATTTCTTCTCGTATAGTCGTGACGTCACTTCCGGAATCAATCATAAACTCTGTGAAAGGAACAATGATTTCTATACAAGCATTTTTGCACTGTTTCAAAACCAATGTTGGTATATATGGACAAACAAACATCAAAGAAAGTTGATCAAACAGGACAGAGGTAAAGGACATAAAGCACAAGCTAATCGACAGGTTTGTGGAAAGACACAATTTTTTGTGGAAAGACACAATTTCATGCTAAGTGGGTTTTTTTTCAATAGAATCTTTCTGGTTGCCGTTCAAACCCACAATATGTCTAATATACCATTTTACGGGCAAACTAGAACTCTTAGCAACACTTTATATACAATGCATTTGAATTTATAGTTGACGTTTTACAAAAGTTCTCAGAAGTCCACTTAAATGCATCGCCTTACCAAGCGTGAAAGACTTTTTACGATCCTTTGTAGAATAGACAGCAGCGTCCAATACCAGAAAATCAAACTTTCCGTCTTGCAGTGCCGCAGGTTTGGCCCATCGTCCATGTGCAAGGGGCTCTTCCGGTGACGGGTCTGTTAACGTTGTTTTGATTCGTTTCCGCAACCGGTTTACTGTAGTAGACAAAAACACAAATCTGAGCATGTTTAAACCAAAGTTACCACCAAAAGAATAAAAGATATTTGCTAAATAACAACATGACAAACAATCGTAGACGAAATCGACAAAACATGTCAACGTAGAATCTCCTTTCAAGATTTCAAAACTTCTTCTCAAATGCGGTGATAACGATATTGACAAAAAATGTTAAACGTCATGTCTTGTTGCCCCGTTCACGAGGTTTTCGAAATATCGATGACCTTTGGTCTCGTGCACCGCACGTGTAGATCGACTCAGGCCGGTATATAAAAAGACAATACAACGGCAAAATAATTCAGACTAGTGTAGATTATAGTCTAAAAACTCTCAAGAAATTAGAAAAGTCTTTTCCACTTTAATAAACTGAAACATATCAATGAAAATCAATTTTATCCCATTCAAGTTTTCTTATGATAAATCGATGGCTGTAACTCTTACTCCTGTGCCATGCCGTTACGCTGGGGGGAGTATATAAATCGATTGGCAGGCTCCTGATAGTAGTATCAGCACCAATGTCGTCTGGCTTTTATCGAAACAGACTTCCATACCAAAGAACATCACCAATTTCTTGCTTCTTTAACGACAATTTGACATGAAAAATCTGAAGAACTTATTCGCGTCTTCGATTCCCACTTTCACCAAGCGGCAAGACCAATGCGGTCACTCATAAACCGACTGAGTATCACCAATGAATATACGTATAAGATTGTTTTTATGCGTTATCTAATCAATGCAGAGTGCATTGTGACCCAAAAACATCCATGCAGTATCAGAAATGCACGATGTACCGACCCTTGGTCTAAATCAAAACGTTTCCAGGAGTTACAGTATACGACAGCAATAGTAACCCATGGGATATCGAAGATATATGTTGCTATAGAGTACAATTTAGATTAGAATGAGGTTTACCTCGAAAATCAATCAAGTCTTCCAGCTTCTTGACAGGAGGGCAGTTCTAGTCTAGAACCCTTTTCCGACTATGCATATTACAGAGTAAGCTCCCTTGTGGGTAGGTATCCATTGTGACGTCATTTTTTGTGGGCGCTATTCACGTCGTTTTCTCCAAAAAATATGACGTTACGCTCGCAAACACATGACGTCACAAGGATAGATATTGAGATAAATCTGCAATAATATAGAATAAGTCAGTGCAAGCGGCCTTCCTTGTGGACAGAGGCTCAAATATTAGGTAAAGCCATGGAAGCCATTTCCTTCGCTATCAATGTCGGTCTTTTATCGATAGAATTATATTGTCCGAATTTTCGCGACCCCCCCCCCCCTAAAAAAATCTGTTTTCCTCAAATCTTGATGGGTACGTTGTTACGTTGGGACAGTACATGATATACGGCATGATATACATATTGTATCATATACCAAATTAAAAGTAAATTATCATGCATTTGTTAAAAGAGCATGACTTTGGCTCGGGTATGGGTACAGCGTGCATGATGTACTTGCTTAATCGTATTGAACTTCAACAGTATCAATCAAAACACTTTTAAACAATGCCATGCAATTTGTCAATATTTCTTGTTATCTTTTCATAAGGAATGTAGAACAATACATTTATGTCGTATTTTGCTTCATGGTTATTTAACAGAATTAGCCTCACTGAATTGTCCCTTTAACCGGTTTTTCTTCAATCAGACGGTGATACACATGCCTCTAGATGGGGGTCCCTAAAATCAATTATGCATGTGAACGTGTATTTGACCGTGAATAATACAATAAGAAAACCACTGAAGCGTATTCTTGTGGCATATTGAAATATGAGTAATTACGGTTCACGTGCTGAACACCTGTCGGTGCCGTATCGATAATTATGTACTGGATACCGTTATAGGTACGGAGGCTGATTCCAGGTTAGTGATCTAACGAAATCTACCTGCATAATGCATGGGGACTAACGATTGATCCGATAGCGTTCGGCGGATACGGGAGGGGGAGTTTCGCCATAGCAACATCAATTATCCATCATGATCACCTGAGTAACGGTGTAACGGTTTCGATATCGGTGATGCCGAGCTGGTAGTTAGCAGGTGTAAATCGATTGAGCGCACGAGCGACGTGTGTTCATGATGTAGGGATTGTCTCCTCCGGGGGATCCGTTTTATAGCAAATAAATGGAGCAACAACCTGACATAGAGTTGGGACGAAATAGCAGGCTACTGAGGATGGCTGTTCATTAGAATACAAAGTATAATCATTAAAACAGTTTAATTTGATGCAATAAAGATAAAATTAGTATTTTGATAAAATGCTTGAAATTCTAAAGATAGTCAAATTCATGGGTTGATTTCGTCTACAGTCAGCCTGTAAAGAATTTGGTCGATCTCTAATTTCGATAAAATATTACTTTGAATTATAAAAAAGAAGTTCGTCAATTCTTTGCCATCTCCGGTCCACTAGCATTGTGAAATCTGTTTAAATACCCTTAAGAAGTAGATCGATACTGTAATTTAGTCATACAAGTAAAAACACGTATTTAATACTGTTTTCAGACCTTTGTGTTCGCTACATGTAGTGATCACTGAATAAAAAAATCACCAAGTCCTTTTTGAATGTGTACAATAGACTGGGGAATGCATGTCTCAACTTAGCCATTCGCCTGTCCCACGAGATATACACATTAAGTCGTGCGATATTTCCGGAGATCATTTCCTTACATTTAAATTATACATACTTGTACGGAGCATATTGTGTGAGTCTGTTGTATCGCTACCGTTAAAGTCCCGAGAGAGAACTGACGACAATGTCTTTAACAGAAACAAGATCCGCCAAAAAACGACGGTAATCTTTTTTTATATATATTTTTACACGTTTTTCTGTAAAGCTTATGTACATGGTTGAATTAGTTTATATTCGTTTTCGACCTACGTTAGGGAAGATAACTGATAACATGTCTTACTCGGAGAGAATGAGAATATAATGATATAAATCGTGTACTCAAGGCCTACTTGTATGCGGTGCTGGTATAAAGTAGTGATTTACATGATAGATATTATACATATGTAGTTTTATTATTTTGTAGGGTGGAGGAAAATGAAGAGACGTAAGTTCATTAATTTTAAGTATCACGATATATATTCCTATACTTAATTCCTTCTTTGTTTCACTGTGGTTATCACCAACAGAGTTCTGCCGCACTTCCGTTTATAGATAATTTAATTAAACATGAGTTTTGTCTTTACATCACAATGTGTCCTATGTATATTTTCAAATTTTATGTAAACCATAGAGGAGTGAGTAAGAAGTTGTTTCACATAAATGTACAATATGTTTTGCCTTCAAATTTCAATGTCATGTATCTGCTGGTAATAAAACAGCACATCCTTTTAAAAACATTTTAAATAATCTTAAACGTTTGATACATACCTGCTCGTTCGAATCGCCGTTTGTGTCCGGGGAGCGTTATTTCTAACTCGTCGAAAATGTCAGGGTCCGGTAAATTCAACATTTTTATCTGGTCCAGATCGTTTGCAGATTCGCTGTTGACAAAGTTCGGGTAATAATAATCGAGACCATTGATTCTCAACCATTCTAACAGCCTGTATTCTGGACTGGGTTTGAATCGTCGAGCTATAAATTGAGATAAAAAATGGTCAATATTGTGTGGAATTAATTATTGTGTGTGTGTGTGTTGTTTTTTTTTGTTTTTTTTTTTTTGTTTATCAAGAAGAAAAGAGATATGTTAATATATAAATATCTTGACTGTAACCAAATTAGCAAAATATGAACATATTTGAAGATATAATTATGTCAAATTTTATTACTTACAAAAAGCCTTTGTGTAACTAATGAGATATAGATTGTCTAATCGCATGAAATACGACACGCGTCATATATTACCATAGAGACAATATTTTTAAAATTAGTTACGTGAATTTAGGATTTTTTTTGGAAACTATATAGTGCATAAATATAATAATACGGTTTGGTCCTTTCTGTATAAATTATTGGTATTCGATGCAGTTATGTTGAAAGGTTATTATTAAACCAATTGTCGCCGATGGGTGAATACACGCGACATTTGCTTATTGATTTCGAAACGAGATTTTAATCAATAACTTTTGGCAGTATTGCACCTCGGGTTATCTCCCCTCGAAGCACGTGGCTACTTGTTTACACTCGTTTGTGGGCGTGTAGGGGGGCACCTGTCAAAGATTCAGACACTCACCAGAATGTAGGATCTGTCGACGATGATCAGGATCTGCTATCATCATTGAATCTAGGTCGGCACTGTCAATATGACATATATCTTCCTCACAGTCGAAGCCTTTGATGACAAACATATCAAAATATTGCAACAACCCCAAATCCTCTAGAAACGTTTGCACGCCTTCCGTCATCGTAACATAGTTCTCGTTCTTACTCCCATTATACATATCTACGCCATTTTGTGTACTTATTTACAATCGACGAGCTAGTCCACCGACATATCAGCTGTTATGATCCAGGTATCTCAATATTATCCCTGTGTGAAAGGTATACGTACATTCCGTCAGTTGTGTATGTGTAAATTTGGAGGAATCTGATTGGCTTACACGCTAACGGGACGCTTCACGGTATCCAATGATTACTGAGCTTTATGTGCTTGTTATAGCCCGACTCAAGTGTTTTCCCTGTCTATAAATAGGTGAGTCGTACTAAAAACCTGCTAGACAAGGATAATACAAAGAAAGAACGGCCGGTGTATGATGTAAACATGAAATTCTAATTATAAATGATACGTTTTAAAGCTTTATAGATTACATGATCCTGGCTACTTTATCATTCTTATATCTGTAGATAAAAACTGAAGAATCAAGAAAACATTAACTGTATAAACTATTGTCCTTTACCGGGATTTAGATAGTGTTATACTATCTGTGTCTCTGGATTTAGATAATCATTGGTGTAAAATTCTCACAAAGAATAATTTATTACTTTGTTTTTGCGATGTTAGATTTATGCCTCAAAGGGCTCGATTGTGAAACAAAATGACGGAATAACAATGCTTATATGTAGACAGGGATTTATACGTCATCTACGTCTTTATACCGGTAACCAGGTAGCCACTGTTGTAGCGGAAAAGATATTGTTCATTTGAAAAGTTAGTCAGAAGCTGGGTGATGTATTTTCCGCTACTACAATTCTACTGTACATGCACGTACATTGTATAGTCCGCTTAACCTGTCTTTATCATTATAGGCTTATTTGTTTATTTATTTTCTTGCCTAACATCAGAAACATATATAGGCTTTATGTTTCTGCTAATATATAGACTACTGTATATAGGCAAAAAAACCAGGTTTTGCGGATCACAGGTAGATACACATAGGATATAACCTAACGTTAGTGTTCGAAAGCCCGAAATAAATTTCTTTTATATTACTCATCTTCAAACAAACTTTTGTGTTGAAATAGTGTTAAACATGAAATATCTTGTTTGTAACTCTGCTCAACTCTGCTCTGCAAAGGAGAGACGCAACACGTGTGGGCCATCCAACGTGGTTTCCCTTCTGTCGTTTAGTTCTACCCAATAAATGGACCAATCAAATCCCTCCTTTTCCATATCCGGTTTCTTCTTGACGTTGACAGGAATTCCTCATCCACGTTTACAGTCTTCAGCATGGCGACAGGAGGGTCTTCGAAGAAAATTGCCTTAATTACCGGTATTACTGGACAGGTAAAGTAAAGATTGACAAAGAATCTTTTCTAACATTAATTTCAGAATAAAATACTTTTAAGTGCTGTATTTGCTCTCTTAGCATTAAAGAATTCGGGTGTCGGGGCAGATCACCCGGTTGAGCACCCACCATCTACTGCGCTACCCGTAATGCTTTATTGATGCAAAGATTCTACTGTCTTGGCATAGAGAGAGATGCTTACTGACAGTACATACACTGGACATTTTGTTATTTACTCCGCTCCATTTCATTGTTGATGCATTTTATATTCAATGTTTATCAACTATTTTGTTTACTGGCCTAGGAGAAGGGTTAACATGATTATAACTACAGTACAGTACAGATATATTATCTGATGTTGTTGTTGTCGTCAGTGACCGTGGCGATTGTCAAACAATTAAAAAAAAGAGTATCACTGAATATTTTTTGGGGTTAATTCATTATTTATGCTGACGTAAACCATCTGTATATGATTGAAGGGAGATAACTCATTGAAAAAAGAAGATAGCAAGTCATAACACATTGCGGTAACCAAGTTGTGACAAATTAAATCTCCGTTAGGCCTGGTATTCACTTGAATGTCCTTGAATAGATAAGGATTTTTTCGTGTTATTTTTTAAAATTCTATTTGAGATAGGTATACTTTTATTGCCTTTGTGGACAACTCCATTTGTATACTGGGACCATACCAGTACCTAGTTGTGAAGGAACAGTAGTCATGTTTTGGGAAAAATTAATTGTTCGCGTCTCATGAAACACATTATTTCTACAAAAACAAAACCACACCATCCTGAAAAATTCATCAGCAGCTCCAGGCATTTGAAAATATGGACACGCTGTAGAATATGCTCACAATCATGACTACATTTCAATTGTGTTATGTATGTAAATTGATGTAACCTACCTTATACTTACGTATCTCATCATTAGGAACAAGGCCCTATGGTTCAGTTGAAACCGCTGATATGATAGTTAAAGTTCAAATATTTTATTTAAGTCTCGCCCTCAATGAAAAACAAAATGATAGTTAAAGTTCAAATATTTTATTTAAGTCTCACCCTCTGGCTCAGTGAAAAACATAATACATAATAAATAAAACAAAGTTTCTTTAAAAAATTAAGGGGCCATTCTATACAGAATTATGAGAGACTGTAATATATATATACATACAAGGTATGGGGATAAAAACCTTAAAAATAATACAAGTCAGATTTTAAATCTAAGTTTTCATAGCGACCAGTTTCTATTCAAATTGGAGCCAATCCACATCTGAATTTGATATGATATGTTATGTAAGTCCAACAATGGACTGATAAATGGTAGTAATATTGTTAGCTAAACTAATGTTTAAAATAAAGTCATATTATACTGGGTGTAAGTGCATGCACATGTATACCTGCACTTTAGCCTAACTACCTTGCCACATGTATGCTGTTTTCATGTGTTTCATTCTCTATTGTGTAAAATATAAACGTACACATGGATACTTGGACTATGATCATATCATATATGGAGAAATGCTTGGCAGTGTATAATAAAACTGTTTACAACTGATTTTATACCATATTCAAGTATATCCCTACAAGCTCTAAGAAGAAGATGTAAATTTAACATAACAGTATAAGAAGCTTTGTTATTTTGAAATATTGCTTGAGCTTGAAAAACATGTGTCTTAAATGATTTTTTGATGTTTTTGATTGATTGTAATATATATATATCACATGTATTTTTACATACACTTTTTTTAATTACAGGATGGATCCTACTTAGCAGAATTTCTTATCGCCAAAGGTTATGAGGTAATACGGCAATTAATAATCATAAATTATATTGTAACGCACAATCGCGTCACTTACAGATTCTCCCGTCAATATAACGAGCCGTAGTCACAACGCTTGCAATTGTCAATACAGCCTTTAAGGCTAGAAAGAAGCTCAGTTATCTCCACTTTATGATAAATGTCTCGACTAGCAAAAGGTCAATATTTGGTAGAATGAGAGACTATGTATCTCAATAGTTTTTCATAATATAAACTCAATGCAAGAACAACCAGTAACTCCAATATAAAAGACAAATGTTGATTATTGATAAAACAGTAATGAATTAACAAGTTATATATTTACAGAATACTCACACATTCTTATTATCACTCCATAACTATGATTACAGAATATACAACAGATCAATCCTAACTATTCAAACAATAAATCATTCTCATAAGTTCCAAAAGCTATGCATAACTTCCAATATCCTCGTTACCAAACAATCTAATAACAACTGGTCTAGTTAATTCTAAAGGATGTCAATAACGGTTGGTGATGCCACCAATTCCCCTCTTCTGTCTACACTTGTATCTATATCAGTGATTACATCGAATGTCCACAATACAAACACGTGTACTTACGCCACGCCCCAAATGAAAGTAAACATACAGTAATGATGACACCAACTGCCGACCGATTTATGATCTATAAAAATCCCAGCAAGTGTTGTACAATATTATACCAATTTTCTCAATTCTTTATAATATAATTGTATTATGTAGCATATTTTCTTTGAGAGTCTAGAATAAATTTAGATAATATACGGTATTTGACCCAATAAGCGCCCAGGATGTTTTTAAAAAAATGAAAAAATTTAAAAGGTGCTTAATATAAAAACAAATTATTGCAAACTTATAAAAGTTTTGATAGTTTTGGGCTTATGCCGAGGCAATTAAAATGAGGCCTGAAAAAGGGGAGGGGTGCTTATACTAGGGACATAGGCACTTATTGTGACGAATACGGTAATAGTATGTAAGTGCTGTTTCGTGATTGCGATCACCAGGTAGGATATTGTCAATTCTACCTTATATATTGACGTGCCTACCATATGTTGACAACATCTTACCCTAAAGACTGTGATTATTTACATTTTAAATATAATATCCATAGCAGTATTGATAGCAGTATTATATATTATAATATATAGACAGTTTACACTGAAATCAATACTGCTATGGATGGCCAAACGCCTGTAAGCCTGCCATGGGCATTACACAACTTGTGTAAACTGTCTATATATTTAAAATGTAAATAATCACAGCCTTTAGGGTAAGATGGTAGGTACTGAAGGATATCGGTATAAATATCCGAAAGAAATAAATTGATGTGGAAAAGAATCAACAAAATTCTGTCAATGAATTACATTAAAACATGTGTTACTGAACACGCTTACAACAAAATCATGGTTACTCAATAAGATGGTAATTTTCATTCCCCGTCAAGGTTCCTTTAAGATGTCTGTATATATATATGTGTATTGCAAACTATACTTATAAAAAGTGGTTTTTTGGTCCCCAGATCTTAGTTATAATAATGTTTTAATGTGTGCATTGTTTTGTCTACATTGAACAATCAGTACAGTTGAACATTATAAGCTTGAACTAATATATACTGGTAACTAGAAGACTGTGATTAATTTGAAGCATTTCCATTACAAGTACAGTACTCAAATACTCAGAGGAAGTTTACAATGTATCCATTGACTTCAAGATTAAAGTGTCTGAAAGTATAGAGAGAAAGTTATGTTAAAATGATTTATGTTAAAGAAAAATTAAGGGAAATGGCAATTCTTTGATAAAACAAGGTTTACAGTATTTGACACCTTTGTTATGTCTTTATCAGACTTGTCTGCTAAGCAATTTCTTTTTATTTGTTATGTTTTGAAAGTGTAATCTCAATTTTAAGTATCATTATTATGACAGAATAATTTTAGAAGAGATAATAAGTTAACTTAATTCGAGTATGACCCTTCTCTGATATCGATGATTGCTATTTGAGTTATTGC
This sequence comes from Argopecten irradians, assembly GCF_041381155.1. Classification (NCBI taxonomy): domain Eukaryota; kingdom Metazoa; phylum Mollusca; class Bivalvia; order Pectinida; family Pectinidae; genus Argopecten; species Argopecten irradians. The sequence continues at coordinate 47,613,016 of NC_091135.1, read as the reverse complement.
CCTTATAAGTTCATTTGAAAGTGAGTTTTTATAATACACTTAAAGGGACAATTCGGTCTAAGAGTACATTAAAACTTGCACTTATTTCGGAAACAAACCAGTTCTAATGGAAATTAGAATAGTTGGTTTAACTGTGATATGTCAGAAAAGCCCACTTTAGGCAAATGTATGTGAAATGTTCAATCGTCATATTACACATAGCCTTGTATGCCGAACCCTGACCCTTGCCTGTGTAGTAAAGAATTTTTTGTCAAGAACTACTAAAAACGCTCTTACAGTTGTGTTAATATTATCAGATGTATGTTCTTGTCTAAAAATAATTTCATCAACTCATCAGTGGTTATGTATTGCATTCGTTGAACGTGCGTCACTTTAACTCGGGTAAGGGTACAGCGTACATGTTGTACCTGCTTAATCGTATTGATCAATGATTTGGAATTTCAATGGTATTGATCAAAATACTTAACAATGTTGTGGAATTTGTCACTATTTCTTGTCATATGTTTCATAAGGAATGTAGAACAATACATATATGTTATATTTTGCTTCATGGTTACGTAACGAATTAGCCTCACTGAATTGTCCCTTTAATTGACATATAAATAAGACATCACTGTTTATGATTGATTGAACTCTTACCAATGATCTGTTTTATTTATCAGGTACATGGCATTATCCGCAGAGCCAGCACATTCAATACCTCAAGAATAGAGCACCTGTATGCTGATCCAAAATGTCATACAGAGGGATGTAAGTATTTCATCTGCATTGTCAAGCATGGTCTATTTTACATTCCCTGCAGTTTACAAATTGGGAGTAAATTCAGATCAAGTATTTTATTCTGTTTCAAATGTAAATATATTCAGATTTCAATACGTTTCTAAAAAGCATCATAGTTTTATTTATAATAAGTTCTTTGCACATGAACCTTGTTGATATGCATTAGTTTTCATTATGCATCTTGGAACTGGTTGCATATGCCTGTACATGCTGCATTAATTGTATAGTAAAAAAAAAATGTATCAAAATCTTCCCATGAGCCGACAGCTTGGTCAACATACTATCCAGTAGAAAATACGTTTGTGTCTTATCCATTAGAAAATACAGTTTTTTATTTACATTTTTGTATTTGCAAAAATGTTTGTGCAGGAATAGTTATGTGTTAGCAAAAGATGATTTAAGCAATGTTTCAGTTTGAAACACACTAGTTTATAAAGCATCTTTGATGTTTTCTAGTTTTGCCTTTATTTTACTTAATAGCTGTACATGTACATCATCCAAAGTTTACTGTGTGTATCTTATATTGCATCATGTTAGATTAATTTTCATTTGTAAGCATCATGTGATTTGCTTTATATAATTTACTGTTACCATTGGCGACCCAAACCTGTGGTCATGTGACTCAAACCTTATGGCGATGCGTCCTATAAATCTTTGGTCATGTGATCCATACGCATGTTGTCTGCTTTTTATACCATTATGTATGTTTGTTTGCCTCTACAGTGGGAAGAGGAAGTAAGTACTCACTATTGTATATAATTGTCGAGATTCTTCAGCTAGGCTCAAAGTGATGTTTATCACTTTATTATTATTTTACTTGGATCTTTTCAAGCTTTTGGTAAAAGTTCAAATTTAGAGGATAATCTATTGAGGAACATATTTGATAAAGATGAAAACATATTGGAAATTGAAATATATTTGATTGATTATCTTGATGAAATTATAAGACTTTTTATCACTTTGAGCCCTGCTTCTTCATTGGGAATAACCTACTATTGTCTTATAGACTGATTACCAGACTCTAGCATGATATAAAACTGTCAAAGAAGTAACACAATTGTTGTCTCTCTGATGGTTCTGAGACCCAGAGTTTCAAACTAGCAGGAGATAAAGTAGTTTTAGAACTCAGCTGAGGTTCTTGTGACCAGTCTACTATCATTCTTACCTGTGAGTCATTGATGAAATACATATTGTATTGTTAATCGTTCACACATCTTCTACTCTGTGCTGTGAGACTTTCTAACTCAATCTTTTTAGAATCTTAGCTTTAATCTTTCTACATTAACCGTTCTGTATAACACATATAATGCAGTGAACTTAATCCAAATTTTTACACTAACACACACAAACTTTACATGGAAGTATTTACAGAATCTGATTAGAAGACATTCTTACATAGAGTATATCTTATGAGGTCATATTCTGGTGACATTTTGGATTGTTACAACTGATCACTACCTTCACAATTTCAGAAGTAAATTTTGATTGAAGTAAATATTTTGCTGAACATTGCACAGTCTGTTTTGTATCAGCATGCTGCTACACTTATCACGGACATGTGATTTAGCCAGACAAACAATATAGATTAAAAATGAAGAACTTCTTGGAAATGAAGTGAGAATAAGAATATGTTTTCTAATCAGATTTAAATGTTGATATTGTTATTATTCTTGATTTATCTACTAAACGTTAGCTGCCAATCTATAGACACATGCTTTTTATATGCAGATTTCTAGTCACATAGTGTTTGTGCCACCTGCAAAGTGCAGATGACATTTTTTACTGACTCCATAATCAAGCCATGTTATCGCAGTGCATATCACCTATACATTGGTGGACACATTACTCTCTGTAGCTGATCAAGTTCAAACTACCATTTATGCTAGTTAGATCAGAGGTGAAAGGTCAAGGTCACTTTTATTAAATTCAATTAACTTCTGGTTATAAGCTGAAAAGCTGTAAAGATCCTCTTTGCATAATGCTTTGCTTTTCGAATGTTTGCTTGGATGCAACCATGTGATTTCAGCTCGTTACAGATGACGTTTCCAATGTGTAGTTATGTTTAACTTATAATTGTTGATCTATATATATAGCTACTTGTTACTATGTTAACCCTTAATGATTGAGTCTCTATAGCTACTGTAGTTAACAGCTGAAGAAGGCTTTTCAATATAATCATATTTTGGAAAAAGTAGTTATCAGAATCTCATGATAGGCTTCATGTAACTTAATATATACACATGCTGTTATAGGTACATTCACTATTGTTATACAAAGAGAGCTTAAAGTGTTGGTTCTTAAGGGTGTGCCTATATATATGATATTGAATAAGGGTATTGAAATGAATGGTCACAGAAAATAGGATTTTTATTTTCCATAATGCAACATTCATACCATATAATGAATATTATGATCTCACACCATGGGTATCTGTACTATCAATCTGAAAATTTCATGCTGATATGGACATAAAGATGAGATGTGACATTAGTGTAAGAACTGTGTGTTAAGAGTGTGGTGCTGTATATAAACTTGAAGTCTACCTGATTCTCTGTTATATAATGTCATTCCAATGTACAAACATGATCTTTTTCTCAGCTATTTAGAAATAAGCTATTTTTACCTTAGAATCTATATTCTGCATACTAGAGTTCATCACTCTGTTGTCCACAAAACTAACCTACATTTACATTTCTAAAATTATCCAAGCTTGTAAATCTAAAGATATTGTTGTCATTAGTCACCTTCGAACCATTATAAAATAAATTAATTTTGGTGGGTTTAGCCATTTTTGTCCAAATTTCAGGTATTTTTCTTTAGTGTATGATTATGCCTGAATGTAAAATTTGGTAATTTTTACATTAACCGTATACTGATTGTCTCTATGGTTAGATTTCAATAATGACTTTTAAACATACAAAAGATTACATGAAGTCTTTGGTCCCTAACTTTAAATGAATGATTCCTAGCTTCATAAAATTAAGGTAAATAGCTATTGTTATAGAGAGGGGAGGGATGTGTGTTTACTTTAAGTGTTAAAAAGCACTTTTTTGCAATACAAATGAAGCTTTGCATTCATTTCGTACTGGCGTAGGGTCCATATTTAACAACCTTTGTGTTAATTTTCAGCCATGCACTTACACTACGGTGATCTGACAGACAGTACATGTCTGGTGAAGATCATCAGTGAGGTCCGACCAGACGAAATTTATAACCTTGGTGCTCAAAGTCATGTGAAGGTACGTTCATAGTTTTACTATTTTGTGTGAACATTTAATCAGCTATGCATATAGATCACACTATAATGTGTTCTTTGTCAGGAAAAGTTATTATATATTTATTATGAAGCATTAAATCTTTTTATATGACAAAGATTATAGTACCAGGTAAAGGTCCAAACTACAATATATTTGATATTCTGTCTAGATAGCTGAGAAACAGACTAGGCTGTACTAATGTGGCTGAGTCCTCGTCAAGACTGACTTTGGTAACAGGTGTTTCATATAGGGATTGGATTGCGCTTTTATGTTAACCATGCTTGTATGGAGCAATTCCTCTAAGAATATATTCTATGGGGCGCGTTAGCGCCCCATATGAATATATTTTTAGAGGAATTGCTCCATACAAGCATGGTTAACATAAAAGCGAAATCCAATGCCTATATTTACACTCATACAACTTTTTTTATGTATATTTTATGCTATAAAATCGTCATTTGAATTTGACGTAATTATTCAATAAAAGTCGGTCAAAAGTGGGAGGAGCTTACTCAATTGAACAGCGAAAGATGACTCTTCACGTAAGGTAGAATTATTCATCCGCGACGACAATAAAGTTCAATATTTCATTGTAAAATAAACATGACAAACAAAGTAAATTTCAGAGAAAATTTTATTTCATCTGATCAGAACTTTAAGTATATATTCAATTTTGCTAAAAGTTAATATAGCGTAATAACATGAAGAATTTGTACTCGACCACATGTGTGAACTCGGTGACCGTTTTTGTGCAGCCAGGTGAAGCTGACGCACGCTTACACACTTGAGTTGGCCGAAGTTGTCAAAACACCGATGTTCAAGTAGCTCAACGTGTTTGAGATTGTCGTCTGACTTGACGATATTACATCCTTGGAATCCATGTGATTATATAATCTACGCTTAGCATCATCGCCATCTACAGACGGAACATTTTCACTTGTGTTCGATGGGTAGGCCTACAATCAATGTATTTGTAGTGACGCCTAACTGTCAACACGTGGATTACTAGCGGTGCATGTTTTATAATACACATGATTAAATTCTCACATGTTTTATAATACACATAATTAAATTCTCAAAGAACAAAGACAAGAGGATATGTTTATAACTGACCTCTGTCAGAGGGTCTCACGCCCGTCCACCCCAAAGACGCAATTGTAGGACGAACACAGACACAGAGGTAATGTTTACATTTGACAGCACTGCACGTCGCCCCGGTCGGGATATTTTTCCCGTTTCTTTTTACAATTGTTAATTTAAAAAATGTTGGTATCATATATAAATATAAAAACATATATGTATTGTTTAGATTTTTCCAAATTTCTATGAAAAACAACAATAAACACGTAATGTTGCGTCAAAATGTAATCAAAGCCATGTGTTTCTTTAAAAAAAGTAGACCCTTTACGTTGCATAGAACATTTTTATAAGTTCAATGTTACCATGCAGTTATGGTAAACAAAATCGGCTAGTAGTTGCATATAGTGAACAAGCCTAGCAAGTGTAAATATAGTGTCCATATGATGTTACACTAACTGCTACAACTTGACCCTGCTCTCATAATAAATGACTTTTGATTGCTGTCATGGAGCATTATACAAAAGCATAGTTATAGTGCTCCTGGTATGTCTGAAAATTCTATTTTGTTTGAATTACCTCCCCTTACCCATTGCAGTAATGGGACTTCCTAGCTATAGTAATTGCCGTTGCTGCCTTTATCATGTTATCAGCCTTACATTGTATGAAGTATTAAAAAATGATTTACATCTCAACCTAGTGTAAATGTCAAATGCTAGTAATCCTGTCAAACATATTGTGTGCTTTGTATAATCCATTAGGCAACATATGGTCCATACAGACCCATACTAAAACACTTTAGATTACCTTTGTATAACAGCATCTTAGCATGTAAATCATAGAAAAATCCATTTGTAATTTTTGCTTGACAAACATTACATGTCAGCTTGTCTTGTGATGAGTGTTTAATGTATATTGATAAGTCAGCAACTCAAGTTATACAACTTTTTAACATGTACTTTACACCATATTTAACCCTATAAGTACATACAAAATGTACAATGGGAACTTGGGGGATGGGTTGATATTGGATTATGGTACAAAATGTACAATGGGAACTTGGGGGATGGGTTGATATTGGATTATGGTTTTCCAGATGATACTTGCCATTTACCACATGTTGGAAGCAGCAGAGCTGTTACTGCTTGAACTACATAGTAAAATTATGTCAGGTAATTAGACAGCATCTGAAACTGAAAAAGAAACATTCTAACAAAACTTATCTCAGTGAATCAGTGTTACATGGTGGTACATGTATGTGTTTGGTACATGTATGTGTTTTATATACATGTGCGACATGTACCAGGAATAAAGAGGGGTTTTATAAGGATAAGGAAAACCTGTATGGGCGCTTATTATGGTGAATATGGTAACTGATGATTTAATATTCAATTGCTTCATTGAATTACTTGTAAAATATTCCTGCAAACCTTGTCAGCTTAAAAAAAAAAGACTCAAATCTGTAGAAAAGTTGGATATTTGAAATTGAAGGTTTAAAACACATACTTTTATAAAGACAAAACTCTAAATACAAAGATTTCTGTTTGTCAAACTTATTTCAGGTATTTTTATTGATTCTTTATGACAACAGACTTCAGAGTTGGCATAAAAATGTATACAGCGTTTTTTGATATCATGACATTGGGCAAGATAGAAAAAAGAAATCTTCTTCTTGTTTTTTAGGTCTTAAGTACCCTTTTTTTGACTCGGTCAATGTTGATTACATCAAAGAGCTCATTAATTAAATTAACTCATGACAAACTGAAGTTATGTGTAAGACATGGATATTGAGAGAGGTAGTAAGAGCATTACGAACAAAGTCGTTAATTTATCGGATGATGAGGAATCCAATATGACCTCTACTCAGATAGATAGAAGTATGTTTGATCATCTAAAAGATTCGGTTGGGTCTCTAGATAGAGAAAGCTTCAAAATTCGCATTGGAGACATTTACGATAATGACATTGATAGTCTTGCTCATGTCCGTCAGTCACTGTACGATCTATCTCTTCAGAGGCTACCCGATACACCTCGCGGTATACTTGTCAAACGTAGGAATGGCATGAGCACAACTGCATTGGAAAAGTACATCGAAGATATTTACACGATATTCCAGTATATTGATGGAGGAACAAGTCAGAACGAAATTAAGCATTTGCTTAGGCAAAAGGATCTCTCGCCAACAGACAGTGGTGACGTATCGCTCCTACTCAGTGATCAAACCGTAGTAAAACAAGTACACGATATAAACACTTCGGAATCACCCGTGCGTAGCGGAACGCCAACCACAGATCGTGGATCAACTACTCTGTCAAATATTGGCAACACAATAAACAATCAAACACTGGCTGACTTGTTCATATTAATAGTTGGAATGAGAAACGAATTAAACGAACAAATCGATGGTATTAATATTGTTCTAAGGGATGAAATAGTCGAGCTTAGAAATGAACTCCGTGAGCTGAGATCTGAAAAAGATATGAGAGAACAGAAAATATCCTCACTTATGAATGACAATTATATGTTACGAACAGAGTTAACCGCCAAGGAAAACGAAATAGCGGATCTAAAATCGGCAAAACGCGGGAAGTCGGTATCGGCAGAAAGTGACGACCCATCTGCAAGTAACACTGATGTTGATAAAATCAAAGTGCTGAAAGTACTTCAGGAGGCTATTCCTAGAGACGCAAAAGTAAACGTTTGCAGTAGTAACTCCAACCATACTGTCAAGCCTACACTTTCGTACGCAGATGTCACGCAGGTGCCGAGTGTCGGAATTGATATCGACGATTCGAGTGTTTTATCAGTCACATGTAATACAAAAGAAAGTTCGAACGGTAAACACAGGAATGTTACTTTCTTTGGTTATAATACTACGCAACAACTTGGATCGACCGATGACAATTTACCTCCATACCAATTCCGCGGGGTAAAACGTAAACCACGTACAAAACAGCTCCTGATGTCAAGGATTACTGCCGACGCTTCTGAGGACGACGTAATCAGTTCTATAGTCACCTATGCCGCTAACAAAAGTGTGAAGGTAACGTATATGAAAGTGATAAAGTACTGGGCAGGAAAAGAACCAACGTACACGGCCAGGCTAAATGTTCGTGAGCAAGACTTCGACCGAGTGATAAATCCTTCATTTTGGCCAGAAAACGTTCTTGTTCGTGAGTGGGAACACCGCGACCGCTTCAACAACAATGCGCGTGCTAACAACCAACCATCATGGCAGTGACAGTAGTGAATAAATATCGAGTCTGTTTATCATTCATAATGATTGCTCTGCTCTCTTGGAATATAAGGGGTATTATGTACGGAACCCCAATGTTATCAAAGTTGTTAAATGAAACAGACATTGCAGTTATAACTGAACACTGGCTCCTTCCAGAGCAGATAAATTTCTTAAATACCATTGACGATCGTTTCCGAGCGTTCGGAATATGCGATAATCGTATTCCTCTGGAACCTGAAAGGAGGCCTTGTCGTCGAGGATTCGGTGGTATAGCTGTGTTATGGAGAAACAATATCAATGTGTCGCCGATTGTGGACGAATGCAACGATAGAATAGTGTGTTTCTCTGTTCAGCTTCTTGACAAGTCACACATATTTGTAATTGGAACATTGTTACCATCTACTAATATTTCTATTGCGATATATATGGACACTCTCAGATGTATATCGGATTTGTACGACCGTTTCTCAGAGCAGGGACATGTTATTCTGCTAGGCGATTTCAACGCGCAAATGAGTAAAGCATTCGGATCAAAGAACCACGACATTGCAAATGATAGAGGTCTTCTATTAGAAAGCTTCGTGCGCGATCGTAACCTAGTTTCGGTGAACTCCCAAGCTTGGGCTAAGGGCAGCTCCGCAACTTATATATCCAAAGACGGGCGTGAGACGTTCATTGATCATGTTTTTGTCCAGAATAATAAAGTTGATTTTGTGAGTGACTGTGCTATTCTCGACGATCATTACCTGAACGTTTCTGATCATCTCCCCATACGCCTGAAGTACCACGTACCTTGTGTGACTATCAAATGTGAACACAACATGCAGTCCGTCAATTGGAAAAAATGTTCTGCTGAGCAGAGGGCTGAATACGGAAACTGTTTGGGACAGAAACTTTGTCGCGTAGAATTTCTTCATGATAGGACATGTGACGTGCTTTCTCTTGAGGAGAAGTTCAAACTCGTTTCTAGCTGCATACACGAAGCCGCTCTCGAAACTCTTCCTCGGAAAAGGTTCCGACCATTCCTAAAACCCTATTGGAATTATGGTCAAGTTAAAAGCTTACATTCAACAATGCGCGAAAAACGTTCAAAATGGATTCTTGAGGGTCGTCCTCGCGGAATGGACTTTGAGTCTTACCAACAGTATAAGCAATGTAAGCGTGCCTTCGTAAAGGCACTCTCGGCCGCTAGACACCAATACGAGCAGGACCAGCTGAATGAACTCCAAAAATCAGCTGAGGTTGATAGCGGAACTTTTTACAAGGCGGTCCGGGCGAGAAAAATAAAATGTCATGAATCCTCAGAGTTGCGAATTAATGGCGCAATTTCACGTGACGTGGATGCAAATCGCTTGTTCTGGACGGAGCATTACAGTAAGCTTGCTCGGGTATCTGAAAACGATCACTATGATGCCGAACATAAGCTAGAAACTGACTCTAAAATCAGTACGTTGCATAGTAACAGTTATTTTAACCCCGACAAAGTATGTAAGAAGCGCATAACCGAACAAGAGGTGTCAAATGCCTTGAAAGACATGAAAAATGGAAAGGCAAGTGGGCATGACTACCTCGTAGCAGAACATATTAGATATGGAGAGGAACATCTTTTGAAGGTAATTACATGTCTTTATTACGCCATTATTGACATTGAAGACTATCCTGTGAGCTTCAAGCATGGTATCGTTATTTCACTATTCAAAGGTGGAAAAAAGGACAGATTGGATATGAACAATTACAGGGACATAACCCTTACCCCGGTCCTACAAAAACTATTTGAAAAAGTACTCTACCAAAGAATAGCGAAAGTTTGTTCCGAGATAAGCTTTCCTCATCGCCTTCAGCAAGGGTTTAGAGAAGACTGTGGTAGTATTGTAGCTGCCTTCACGGTAAGGGAAGCTGTAAGTCATCATCTTGAACGTAACTCGAAAGTGTACGCAGCGTTTTTAGATAACGCGAAAGCCTTCAACAGTGTCTGGATAAATGGTCTTCTCACTAAACTCTACAATCTTGGCTTTAATGGTAAGATATGGCGGATCATAGCGAACTCTTTTAAGGGTGTTACATCATGCGTACTGCACGAAGGCAGAACCGGAAGTCCATATCCTGTCGAGCAAGGCGTGGGTCAAGGTCGGACACTATCCGCATGGTTTTTTCTAGTCATGATCAACGACCTTATTCTAGAGCTTGACTCGTGTCCGTTTGGACTCACTGTTCATAATCTACACATACCAGCAATATTTCTAGCGGATGACACTTTACTTATGGACTGTTCCATTGGGAACTTGCAGTGTCTCCTAGACTTAGTGTATAGCTTCTCGCGAAAATGGCGTCTTAATTACAACCCCGGGAAAAGTTCTCTGATACAGTTTCAAAGGGGCCACACAAAGCGCGTTCCACGAACTCAATGTGCACTCGGAGGGCAACCTATTCCGTGGGTCACAACCAAGGAATACGCCGGTATAGTCTTGACTCAGAATTTGCATTGCGACGAGAGCATAAAAAAAGCTTGTCAGAATGGGAGACAATCACTGAATTCATTGATAAGCGTTGGTGTTCACGGTGGTGGCATGAATCCGTTGATAAGCTGCAAGCTTATCAAAAGTATAGTCCAATCGCGTGTGTTGTATGGATCAGAATTGTGGGCTAATCCTATGCAATACTCTCAGCAAGAACTTTGCGTCGTTCAACGATATGCTGCCCGGAGATGCCAAGGCTTCGAACAAACTTCACCTACACTTGTAACAACTCGCGCTATTGGACTACTTGACATTGCTGGCGAGGTTGATAAAAGGAAGATGCTATTTTGGAACAAACTTTGTGCTGCAAGCAGAAAATACGTGTGGAAAACTCTCTTCATTATTCGTATTTGTGCTTTCTTATTCGGAAACAAGATGCACCTCGCGGAAAGCTTTATTCAAGATATATTTGCAACCGCACACAGGCTTAATGTAGCATCAGTTCTGTTTGACTTTGTATACGATGGTTTTTGTCCCACTCGCAACTCCTGGCGAAACTTTACCACTAAAATTGTAGAAGAGTTCTACTTCAATAAATGGGCGGACGCTATGGATAATTCGATTGTGCTCAAAACCTACGCCAGCATCCACTCTGTCTGTGGTCCTAATCCACTCTGGATACTGAGTCTTGTTTATCCTAACCACACATGGAAAATGGGCGAGTTAATCAAACTCTCGTATCGGTACGAACGTAGCATTGTAATATGTAGACTATGTGGGAAGAATTCGGACAATATTACAACGCACTTTCTTATCCAGTGCCCGGCACTGTTCTATAGTCGCGATAAAATATTAGACTTTCTTGTAAACTTCTTAGAAGTTACAGAATATGTAACATTCGACCACCTTTCAGAGGAAAAGCAATGCCAATTTCTACTGGGAAGCCAGGCGGATATTCCTCTTGATCATGATAGATGGGAAATGATGATGATAAACATTGCTGACCTACTTCCATCACTAATTGTACATATGAACACTTTACTTTGAAAATGTGATTTTGAAATTCTAAACTGAATATCGATTTGTTCTAATTGAAATGTAAAATAGGTATGAAATCTCTGAAAAGAGGAAATAAAGAAAAACTATCTATCTATCATTTTAAAAAATGTGTTTATTTGCCTCTCATTGTTGTCTTGTTCTCTATCTATGCGCATATATGCGAATGTGTCATTTTGGCCATTTTTTATACCTGAAGTCCAAGGTGGCCGCCATATGACCCCCATGGGACATTAGTTGCCAATCGCAACAAGCATATAATGAAACTAGACATCATACCGGTCCTAAAAAACCGTGTTTCGAAAAACTGCCAGACGGGTACATTGGAACCTATTTCCCCTCCCCCCACTATACAGGCTGTTACTTTAAACAGCTTTTTTAATTCAATTTTCAAAACACTTGTAGTAGTATTAATTGAAATTCAACTGTAAATAGATCAGGGTTTTACTAAAGTTTATTTGTATTATTTTCGAGGCATATTGTTGATTATTGATAGTCTATGTTGATTTCTGCAGCGCGCTGACTACCAACATTCATAACTCAATAAGTATACGATCCTAGCTCAATACCTACCACTTTCAATTTAGGTTTGATAACTTAATTGATAATTTTAATTAATACTCTTATAAGAATTGATTTGCTGATGTTTATCTCACGTCACAGGATGAGGTTAATAAACGTAGACAGTGTAAATTTACACAGTTTCATATACTAGATCCTATAACCCTATTGTCATCATATTTTTGGCTATTCATTTCAACATCCGACCGTGCTTCGTTATCAGTCCGTAGGTTCGTGAACAATTCTTAGTTTAGTTTAAACATCATCTTATTCAAATACACATTAAAGATATATATATACATACCAATACACACAGCTAGAATCGGAAAACATAAAGCATTAAAGTTTTTAATTACTGTAAAACAGACACCAGGTTAAAACCTTAAGTCACTGTCAAAGATGATATATCTTTGTTCTTTTCTGTAGTGTTATGTATACTCTTAGCTCAATGATATGTGTTTGGTCAGAAATTTTCTGTGGATGAAAAATATATTTCGTGTAGCTGGAATTACAAAGTAACGTAATGAACCTCAGGCAATGAATATTAAAGGGAAAACGTATTCGATAATTATAGGTTAGCAACAATGTATTCGCTACAGACGACATAAAAGGATGCGTGATACGACATTTATTTCAGATTTTATTTGATTTTTGTATCTTTATAACAAACAAACTCGAATAAGATTTGTTTTGGTTACCAATATCCGCCGCGAAAGAATGTTATTCTGCACTATATAAATCCCAATGCACCCTTAGTCTAAATTGTAAACTGAAGATACAAAAAATACCACGAAAACTTCTTAAGCTAGAAAATGTTTTATTAGTAATGAATTGAAAACAAATATTCCATCAAGACATTAAACACATCTAAAACATAATGCATATATAACGCATAATTAACAGGACATATACGTCTAATTGTTGGTTAATCTGGTTATATGGGTCGAATGTTTATATTTATATTATGTAAGACTTCATATATAGACGAAATCTTTTAGGATTGGTCGGTTGAATGATTAAATACACATTACCTTTCCAAAGAAATTAAAAATTTTGAATTAAAACATTTATGTAAAAAATAAATATTCATTTCGATTTATTTCAGTGTGGCACAGCGTAGTCAATAGACGTTTTGCGTTATAAAGAATAAGATGAGGATGAGATGATAAGTGTACTCATACTACAGAAAACATTGAATTATGCAATGAACACACATCCATGGAATATATGGTATGTTCCTAGATCATTGCTTTCTCTTCGTAAACTCTACCAGGATGCAGGATAATAATCGTAACAAAAAAAGCAACCAATATCATCAAATATAGATTGGTCACTGACATTAAGAGGTTATAAAGTCGTACTAATATTCCCACTGTATGTGTAAAGGGTCAAAATGTGTGAACATGGATGACGATTTGAACAAATTCAAACACTCATTCTAACACAACGATGCACATAAGATGTGCGTAAAAAGATATGCGTTGAATATCTAAATAATTTATGTAAATCATGTTTCATATACAATTAGAAAATATATTGAAGTTATGTGTTATTGGTATATAACATGGGTCCTTATATAACGATGAAATGTTACACAATATCATAAATCTTTAACTTTTGAAAAAAAAAATGTGAAAAAGTCAACAGGAGCATTACATTGTTAAGATGCAACACATGGACGATAAAAATGAAAGGAAATCCAGAACTGTACATCTTGATATAATAAAAGTAAATTCTATCAATGGTTCCAAAACTAAATTATGAATGAGATCCTTATTTACACGAGACACTGATCTATATTTGTATACTTGTTTTTTTTTTCTATTTTTGCAATTGGTGAACGAATCGTCTACTGCTCCAATCCCTGATTGGATTTTGTGGTTGTAATGAAACCAAAGCGAGAATACAATGAAGTAAACAAAATAAATGTTGACATAGAATAAACATATCCAAACTTCTTATGATTGGCAATTCTTGAGGGAAATATGTATTCCTGATATGAACGTTTTATTTCTCTATACTGGCGTTAACACAAGTAAATAAACCTTGTCTTAACATCTTCCGCAGATAATGTGATAATTAACCCATAGTCCTTGATTTCATGATTGCGTAATCATGATAATGATGTCTCCATTGTTGTGGTAATTAACCGATAGTCCTTGATTTCATGATTGCACAATCATGACAATGATGTGTCCATAGTTGTTATATTATATAAGACCAAGTTGTTGCATGGAAAGCTTTCTGTCAGTCTCTTTGAATTTAAAACCGAGTTCATACTTTCTAGTCCTTCCGTGGTATTTATCTTCACCATTTCCGCATGACTGACTGACAGTGTTGTCGCATGTCGCATCGGCTACTTTGAAAAACCCAGCATTGATACCTCGCGTGTTATAAAATTTGTCTACAAAAAATAGACGACTGCGCTATACATACTGATACTCTATTCCATTGGATGATGGTGAGAGAGAAGAAAGAGTAAAAGTTTGATATATGGTATAGTTTGTGTGCACCTCTAGTTCCTATTGCCGACTGTATCATTATAAGGTGTTGGCTCCATACCCACCTGATGTTTTATTCATTCGGTGTAGCAGTATGGCCTTTACAACACTTTATATTTAGCACACAAAAAGAACAACGAGTGTTTGCCGGATATTCTGACTCGTTTTATCGCCGTTCACATATCACATGCCACTTAAATTTACAACCTGAAGAACGTATAATCCCGTTTTCCAAACCAAGGCATTCATGGTGATTTCTGGAAACAGTTATAGAACTGACATCAGCGTCAGTTCCGTCAGAGAAGACCCAGTTGTTGCCAACTTTCTTTCCATCAATGGTATACCTTATGTCTGTATTCACGACGGAGTTGACACTGTTTAGTCTCTGTGTGGTGTTTATCTTCACAAGTTCTGAGCCCTCAGATCGACAATAAGCCAGCGCTTCATCCCCTATTATTGACGATTCTACCGGCCTAAATACGATACCGACAGAGGTGTCGTTAATGTAATTTTCTAAACATCTCAAACTTGGTGTTGTCCATTGTAGGTTTGGTTTACAAACACTGGTTGCCGATGTTCCCTCGAGAGCAAAATACCCTTCTTTACATGTGTAGTCTGCTTTTGATGTTACTAGTAAACTCTCAAATGAACGAGTTGAATCTGGAACCACCGGCGGTTGATCACAATATTGTCCAACACATTGAGCTATTCCGCTAGACAATGTAACACATACGTAACCTTGGTTACATTGGTGATTTGTACAGGGACCTAGTCCAGTCATTGTTATATTGGATTTAACAATAAATGCTTTGTTTCCTTCTTCTAAAAAATGTATTGTGTTCATCACACTAATATGACATGTCAGACTACTTAGGCTAAATACTACCCGTTGACATTCAGCGGACAAGAGGCATTTTCGATAACACTGCTGAACACCAATTGAATAAAACGTCGACATATGTGTCACATTCACGGAATATCGATCATCGATCATTTCACAAATTTCTGAAAGAATTTCTGCCACAAGTAAAACCACAACTATGAATTTAACTATCACGAAATACGGAATGAAATCCATGTTCGGTGTTCTGCCTGTTGTGTGAATAATCATCTGAATTATAATATCCTTTACCCTAAAGTGATCAATTAGTCTTAAGCCAATCGCTGTGCAGGAATGATGCATATCAATCTTGCAAAAGAGAAACTACTTCGATCGTCCATATCCATCATTACGTCACGGATCATGATTAAGCCATGCATAATTAAACTGTTTTTCTTCATTCTTGTTTATATCAATGTTTCCATAGCATTCATTTCGGTATATTCTATATTTATTGTCGTTGTTTAGCACAATAACGGTTGATGGTAACTCAATTGAAAAATAAAATATTCATAGAATTTTAACTGCGAAAATAATGTAGTTTTGTATGCGCCTATTACTTGGAATGAAGTGAAAAACAGTTTATTAAGGGTATATAACCGGAACGTTTCTCATCATCCGAGTTAGAACGAATATACGTATCCGCAAATTCGTGAAGCGTTCCATATTTTTATAGGAGTTCGTTATCGCCCTTGATGTTGAAAGGACTTGTTTACATCGCTCCTGACTTTGAAGCTAAAAACTTAAAAAAAATACAAATTTGATCCCCAATATGGGCGGTAAGTGTGTCGAATCGTTTTAGCATGTGACATTTGTGATATTTTTGCCATAGACAATGGACAATGTTGTATAATTAACAAAAATTAATCAATATATAAGTCATAACTGTGTTCACTGTATTGGATACTCGCTACGTCATGCCAGGTAGTAAGAGCATTAGGAACAAAGTCGTTAATTTATCGGATGATGAGGAATCCAATATGACCTCTACTCAGATAGACAGAAGTATGTTTGATCAAAGATTAAAACCAAAGATTCGGTTGGGTCTCTAGATAGAGAAAGCTTCAAAATTCGCATTGGAGACATTTATGATAATGACATTGATAGCCTTGCTCATGTCCGTCAGTCACTGTAGATCTTTCTCTTCAGAGGCTACCCGATACACCTCGCGGTATACTTGTCAAACGTAGGAATGGCATGAGCACAACTGCATTGGAAAAGTACATCGAAGATATTTACACGATATTCCAGTGTATTGATGGAGGAACAAGTCAGAACGAACTTAAACATTTGCTTAGGCAAAAGGATCTCTCGTCAACAGACAGTGGTGACGTATCGCTCCTACTCAGTGATCAAACCGTAGTAAAACAAGTACACGATATAAACACTTCGGAATCACCCGTGCGTAGCGGAACGCCAACCATAGATCGTGGATCAACTATCCTGTCAAATATTGGCAACAAAATAAACAATCAAACACTGGCTGACTTGTTCATATTAATAGTTGGAATGAGAAACAAATTAAATGAACAAATCGACGGTATCAATATTGTTCTAAGGGATGAAATAGTCGAGCTTAGAAATGAACTCCGTGAGCTGAGATCTGAAAACGATATGAGAGAACAGAAAATATCCTCACTTATGAATGACAATTATATGTTACGAACAGAGTTAACCGCAAAAGAAAACGATATAGCGGATCTAAAATCGGCAAAACGCGGGAAGTCGGTATACCCAGAAAGTGACGACCCATCTGCAAGTAACACTGATGTTGATAAAATCAAAGTGCTGAAAGTTCTTCAGGAGGCTATTCCTAGAGACGCAAAAGTATAACGTTTGCAGTAGTAACCCCAAAGATACTGTCAAGCCTAAACTTTCGTACGCAGATGTCACGCATGTGCCGAGTGTCGGAATTGATATCGACGATTCGAGTGTTTTATCTGTCATATGTAATACAAAAAAAAGTTCGAACGGTAAACACAGGAATGTTACTTTCTTTGGTTATAATACTACGCAACAACTTGGATCGACCGACGACAATTTACCTCCATACCAATTCCGCGGGGTAAAACGTAAGCCACGTACAAAACAGCTCCTGATGTCAAGGATTACTGCCGACGCTTCTGAGGACGAAGTAATCAGTTGTATAGTCACCTATGCCGCTAACAAAAGTGTGAAGGTAACGAATATGAAAGTGATAAAGTACTCGGCAGGAAAAGAACCAACGTTCACGACCAGGCTCAATGTTCGCGAGCAAGACTTCAACCGAATGATAAATAAATCCTTCATTTTGACCAGAAAACCATCAGTGACAGTAGTGAATAAATATCGAGTCACTTTACCATTCATAATGATTGCCCTGCTCTCTTGGAATATAAGGGGTATTATGTACGGAACCCCAATGTTATCTAAGTTGTTAAATGAAACAGACATTGCAGTTATAACTGAACACTGGCTCCTTCCAGAGCAGATAAATTTCTTGAATACCATTGACGATCGTTTCCGAGCGTTCGCAAAATGCGATAATCGTATTCCTCTGGAACCTGAAAGGAGGCCTTGTCGTCGAGGATTCGGTGGTATAGCTGTGTTATGGAGAAACAATATCAATGTGTCGCCGATTGTGGACGAATGGAACGATAGAATAGTGTGTTTCTCTGTTCAGCTTCTTGACAAGTTACACATATTTGTAATTGGAACATTGTGACCATCTACTAATATTTCTATTGCGATATATATGGACACTCTCAGATGTATATCGGATTTGTACGACCGTTTCTCAGAGCAGGGACATGTTATTCTGCTAGGCGATTTCAACGCGCAAATGAGTAAAGAATTCGGATCAAAGAATCACGACATTGCAAATGATAGAGGTCTTCTATTAGAAAGCTATGTGAGCGTTCGTAACCTAGTTTCGGTGAACTCCCAAGCTTGGGCTAAGGGCAGCTCCGCAACATATATATCCAAAGACGGTCGTGAGACGTTCACTGATCATGTTTTTGCCCAGAACAATAAAGTTGATTGTGTGAGTGACTGTGCTATTCTCGACGATCATTACCTGAACGTTTCTGATCATCTTCCTACACGCTTGAAGTACCACGTACCTTGTGTGACTATCAAATATGAACACAGCATGCAGTCCGTAAATTGGAAAAATTGTTCTGCTAAGCAGAAGGCTGACTACGGAAACTGTTTCGGACAGAAACTTTGTCGCGTAGAATCCCTTCATGATAGGACATGTGATGTACTTTCTCTTGAGGAGAAGTTCAAACTCGTTTTTAGCTGCATACACGAAGCCGCTCTCGAAACTCTTCCTCGGAAAAGGTTCCGACCATTCCTAAAACCCTACTGGAATTATGGTCAAGTTAAAAGCTTACACTCAACAATGCGCGAAAAACGTTCAAAATGGATTCTTGAGGGTCGTCCTCGCGGAATGGACTTTGAGTCTTACCAACAGTATAAGCAATGTAAGCATGCCTTCGTAAAGACACTCTCGGCCGCTCGACACCAATACGAGCAGGACCAGCTGAATGAGCTCCAAAAATCAGCTGAAGTTGATAGCGGAACTTTTTACAAGACGGTCCGGGCGAGAAAAACAAAATGTCATGAATCCTCAGAGTTGCGAATTAATGGCGCAATTTCACGTGACGAGGATGCAAATCGCTTGTTCTGGACGGAGCATTACAGTAAGCTTGCTCGGGTATCTGAAAACGATCACTATGATGGTGAACATAAGCTAGAAACGGACACTAAAATCAGTACGTTGCATAGTAACAGTTATTTTAACCCCGACAAAGTATGTATGAAGCGCATAACCGAACAAGAGGTGTCAAATGCCTTGAAAGACATGAAAAATGGAAAGGCAAGTGGGCATGACTACTACTCGTTAGCAGAACATGTTAGATATGGGGAGGAATATCTTTTGAAGGTAATTACATGTCTTTATTACGCCATTATTGACATTGAAGACTATCCTGTGAGCTTCAAGCATGGTATCGTTATTTCACTATACAAAGGTGGAAAAAAAGGACAGAATGGATATGAACAATTACAGGGACATAAACCCTTACCCCGGTCCTACAAAAAATATTTGAAAAAGTACTCTACCAAAGAATAATAGCGAAAGTTAGTTCCGAGATAAGCTTTCCTCATCGCCTTCAGCAAGGGTTTAGGGAAGACTGTGGTTAGTATTGTATTGCTGCCTTAACGGTAAGGGAAGCTGTAAGTCATCATCTTGAACGTTACTCGAAAGTGTACGCGGCGTTTTTAGATAACGCGAAAGCCTTCAATAGTGTCTGGATAAATGGTCTTCTCCACTAAACTCTTATAATTTTGGCTTTAATGGTAAGATATGGCGGATCATAGCGAACTCTTTTAAAGGTTTTACATCATGCGTACTGCATGAAGGCAGAACAGAAGTCCCATATCCTGTCGAGCAAGGCGTGGGTCAAGGTCGGAACATTATCCGCATGGTTTTTCTAGTCTGGATCAACGACCTTTATTCTAGAGCTGTGAACGTCGTGTCCGTTTGGACTCACTGTTCATAATCTTACACCATACCAGCAATATTTCTAGCGATGGACACTTTACTTATGGACTGTTCCATTGGGAACTTGCAGTGTCCTCCTAGACCTAGTGTAATAGCTTTCCGCGAAAATGGCGTTCTTAATTACAGAAACACTGGGAAAAGTTTATATTCTATGATAACAGTTTCAAAGGGGCATCACAAAGCGCGTTCCACGAACTCAATGTGCACTGTCGGAGGGCAACCTATTCCGAGGGTCACAACCAAGGAATACGCCGGTATAGTCCCTTTACTCAGAATTTGCAGTTGCGAACGAGAGCATATAAAAAGCTTGTCAGAATGGGAGACAATCAATGTATTTCATTGTTAGCTCGTTGGTGTTCACGGTGGCCGGCATGAATCCCTTGATTAGCTGGCAATCTTATCAAAAAGTATAGTCCATATCGGCGGTGTGTTGTAAAGATCAGAAATTGAGGGCTAAACTTATGCCATACTCTCAGCAGGAACTTTTCGTCCGTTCAACGATATGCTGCCAGAGAATCCAGCGCTTCGAACAAACTTCAACCTACACTAGTAAAGCAACTTCGCGCTATAGGACTACTTGACATTGCCTGGCGGAGGTAGAAAAAAGGAAGATGCAAATTATGGAACAACATTTTGTGCAGTCCAGAGAGTAAATACGTGTGGAAAACTCTTTTCATTTTTCGGTGTTTGTGCTTTCATATTCGGAACAAGATGCTCCACTCGCGGAAAGCTTTTATCCAAGATATATTTGCAGCCGCACACAGGCTTAATGTAGCATCAGCTCTGTTTTTGACTTTGTATACGATGGTTTTTGATGCCCTCTCGTAACTCCTGGCGACGAAACTTCAACCAAGAAAATTATAAAATAGAAAGATTTCTACTTTCAATAAATGGGCAAACGCTATGTATTGATTTCGATTGTGCTCATAACCTTCGCCAGCATCCACTCTGTACTCGTAGGATCCTATATCCACCTCTGGATACTGAGTCTATGTTTATCCACTAACTATCCCACATGCAATATGGGGCGAGGAGTTAATCAAATCTTCCGTATCGGTACGAACGAAGCATTGTGTGGGTAGTATGTAGACGATGTCGGGAAGATTTCGGACAATTTTTACTACGCACTCCGTTCTTATCAAGTTGCCCGGCATCTGTTCTATAGGTCGCGAAAAAATATTCAGACTTTCTTGTGAACTTCTTAGAAGTTAACAGAAGATGTTAAATTCCGAAACACCTTTCAGAGAGAAAAGCAACGCCAATCTTCTACTGGGAAGCCAGGTGGATATTCCTCTTGACCATGAATAGATGGAAATGATGATGAATATACTTTGCGGACCGACCTCCATCACTAAGTGGCACATAATGAACACGTTTTATCTTGAAAATGGATTTTGAAATTCTAACTGAATATCGATTTGTTTTAATTAAAATGTAAAATAGGTATGAAATCTCTGAGAAGAGGAAATAAAGAAAATCTATCTATCTATCATATAAAAAAATGTGTTTATTTGTCTCTCATTGTTGTCTTGTTCTCTATCTATGCGCATATATGCGAATGTGTCATTTTGTCATTTTTGGCCATTTTTTATATAACTGAAGTCCAAGATGGCCGCCATATGACCCCCATGGGACATTAGTTGTCAATGGCAACAAGCATATAATGAAACTAGACATCATACCGGTCCTAAAAAAAACATGTTTCGAAAAACTGCCAGAGGGGTACATTGGAACCTATTTCTCCTCCCCCCCCACTATACAGGCTGTTACTTTAAACAGCTTTTTTGTAATTCAATTTTCAATACACTTGTAGTAGTATTAATGGAAATTCAACTATAAATAGATCAGGGTTTTACTAAAGTTTACTTGTATTATTTTCGAGGCATATTGTTGATTATTGATAGTCTATGTTGATTTCTGCAGCGCGCTGACTACCAACATTCATAACTCAATAAGTATACGATCCTAGCTCAATACCTACCACTTTCAATTTAGGTTTGATAACTTAATTGATAATTTTAATTAATACTCTTATAAGAATTGATTTGCTGATGTTTATCTCACGTCACAGGATGAGGTTAATAAACGTAGACAGTGTAAATTTACACAGTTTCATATACTAGATCCTATAACCCTACTGTCATCATATTTTTGGCTATTCATTTCAACATCCGACCGTGCTTCGTTATCAGTCCGTATGTTCGTGAACAATTCTTAGTTTAGTTTAAACATCATCTTATTCAAATACACATTGAAGATATATATATACATACCAATACACACAGCTTATTTGTTTATTTATTTTCTTGCCTTACATCAGAAACATATATAGGCTTTATGTTTCTGCTAATATATAGACTACTGTATATAGGCAAAAAAAAAACAGGTTTTTGCGGAATCACAGGTAGATACACATAGGATATAACCTAACGTTAGTGTTCGAAAGCCCGAAATAAATTTCTTTTATATTACTCATCTTCAAACAAACTTTTGTGTTGAAATAGTTGTTAACACTTGAAATATTCTTCGTTGTGTACCTTGCCTAAATCTATGCTCTCGCAAAGGAGTATACGCTCAAACAACGATGTGGGCCATCACAACGTGGTTGCCCTTCTGTCGTTTTAGTTCTACCACAATAAATGGACCATATCGCAAATCCCTACCGTTTTCCCAGTTCCGGTTTCTTTTCTGACGTTTACAGGAATTCCACATCCCTCGTTTTACAGTCTTCAAGCATGGAGGTCGGTGGGTACTTCGTAGAATATTTGCCTTAATTACCGGTATTAACCTGGACAGTTAAAGTAAAAGATTGACATAAAGACTCTTTCTAACATTATTTACAGAATAAAATCTCTATTAAGGTGATGTATTTGATCTCTTTAGCATACAAAGAATTTCGGGTGGTCGGGCAGATCACCCGGTTTGAGCACCCACCATCTACTGCGCTACCCGTAATGCTTTATTGATGCAAAGATTCTACTGTCTTGGCATAGAGAGAGATGCTTTACTGACAGTACATACACTGGACATTTTGTTATTTACTCCGCTCCATTTCATTGTTGATGCATTTTATATTCAATGTTTATCAACTATTTTGTTTACTGGCCTAGGAGAAGGGTAACATGATTATAACTACAGTACAGTACAGATATATTATCTGATGTTGTTGTTGTCGTCAGTGACCGTGGCGATTGTCAAAAAAATTAAAAAAAAGAGTATCACTGAATATTTTTTGGGGTTAATTCATTATTTATGCTGACGTAAACCATCTGTATATGATTGAAGGGAGATAACTCATTGAAAAAAGAAGATAGCAAGTCATAACACATTGCGCGGTAACCAAGTTGTGACAAATTAAATCTCCGTTAGGCCTGGTATGCACTTGAAATGTCCTTGAATAGATAAGGATTTTTTCGTGTTATTTATTTAAAAATTCTATTTGAGATAGGTTATACTTTTATTGCCTTTGTGGACAACTCCATTTGTGTACTGGGACCATACCAGTACCTAGTTGTGAAGGAACAGTAGTCATGTTTTGGGGAAAATTTAATTGTTCCCTGTCTCATGAAACACATTTAATTTCTACAAAAACAAAACCACAGCACCATCCTGAAAAAATTCATCAGCAGCTCCAGGCATTTGAAAATATGGACACACTGTAGAATATGCTCTACAATCATGACTACATTTCAATTGTAGTTATGTATGTAAATTGATCGTAACCTACCTTATACTTACGTATCTCATCATTAGGAGAACAAGGCCCTATGGTTCAGTTGAAACCGCTGATATGATAGTTAAAGTTCAAATATTTTATTTAAGTCTCGCCCTCAATGAAAAACAAAATGATAGTTAAAGTTCAAATATTTTATTTAAGTCTCACCCTCTGGCTCAGTGAAAAACATAATACATAATAAATAAAACAAAGTTTCTTTTAAAAAATTAAGGGGCATTCTATACAGAATTATGAGAGACTGTAATATATATATACATACAAGGTATGGGGATAAAAACCTTAAAAATAATACAAGTCAGATTTTAAATCTAAGTTTTCATAGCGACCAGTTTCTATTCAAATTGGAGCCAATCAACATCTTGAATTTGATATGATATGATTATGTAAGTCCAACAATGGACTGATCAAATGGTAGTAATATTGTTACTAGAGGTAATAGTTTAAAACTCTTAAGAAACAGAGCAGACTAAAGTCACACAAAGTATATTTAGTCGGCGAGTGGTAGATTCATGGTAACTCCCTTCCCCAACTTCGTAGTAGAAAGCCCCTACTCTGAACTCGTTTAAAAAACCGACTGAACACTCACTGGAATTCAGTACCATGCAAGTTTTACCCCAGTTTTTATATGTAACCGGACAACTATTTAGTAAATGAACAAAACGCGCCACGCCGAACTAGCTGGAACAGCTAACTACGGTGTCTAAGAAGAGGTAACAGGTAACAGGTAACAGGTAGCTAAACTAATGTTTAAAATAAAGTCATATTATACTGGGTGTTAGTGCATGCACATGTACCTGCACTTTAGCCTAACTCACCTTGCCACATGTATGCTGTTTTCATGTGTTTCATTCTCTATTGTGTAAAATATAAACGTACACATGGATACTTGGACTATGATCATATCATATATGGAGAAATGCTTGGCAGTGTATAATAAAACTGTTTACAACTGATTTTATACCATATTCAAGTATATCCCTACAAGCTCTAAGAAGAAGATGTAAATTTAACATAACAGTATATAGAAGCTTTGTTATTTTGAAATATTGCTTGAGCTTGAAAAACATGTGTCTTAAATGATTTTTTGATGTTTTTTGATTGATTGTAATATATATATATCACATGTATTTTTACATACACTTTTTTTAATTACAGGATGGATCCTACTTAGCAGAATTTCTTATCGCCAAAGGTTATGAGGTAATATGGCAATTAATATTCATAAATTATATTGTAACGCACAATCGCGTCACTTACGGATTCTCCCGTCAATATAACGAGCCGTAGTCACAACGCTTGCAATTGTCAATACAGCCTTTAAGGCTAGAAAGAAGCTCAGTTATCTCCACTTTATGATAAATGTCTCGACTAGCAAAAGGTCAATATTTGGTAGAATGAGAGACTATGTATCTCAATAGTTTTTCATAATATAAACTCAATGCAAGAACAACCAGTAACTCCAATATAAAAGACAAATGTTGATTATTGATAAAACAGTAATGAATTAACAAGTTATATATTTACAGAATACTCACACACATTCTTATTATCACTCCATAACTATGATTACAGAATATACAACAGATCAATCCTAACTATTCAAACAATAAATCATTCTCATAAGTTCCAAAAGCTATGCATAACTTCCAATATCCTCGTTACCAAACAATCTAATAACAACTGGTCTAGTTAATTCTAAAGGATGTCAAATAACGGTTGGTGATGCCACCAATTCCCCTCTTCTGTCTACACTTATAATTATATCAGTGATTACACCGAATGTCCACAATACAAACACGTGTACTTACGCCACGCCCCAAATGAAAGTAAACAAACAGTAATGATGACACCAACTGCCGACCGATTTATGATCTATAAAAATCCCAGCAAGTGTTGTACAATATTATACCAATTTTCTCAATTCTTTATAATATAATTGTATTATGTAGCATATTTTCTTTGAGAGTCTAGAATAAATTTAGATAATATACGGTATTTGACCCAATAAGCGCCCAGGATGTTTTTAAAAAAATGAAAAAAATTTAAAAGGTGCTTAATATAAAAACAAATTATTGCAAACTTATAAAAGTTTTGATAGTTTTGGGCTTATGCCGAGGCAATTAAAATGAGGCCTGAAAAAGGGGAGGGGTGCTTATACTAGGGACATAGGCACTTATTGTGACGAATACGGTAATAGTATGTAAGTGCTGTTTCGTGATTGCGATCACCAGGTAGGATATTGTCAATTCTACCTTATATATTGACGTGCCTACCATATGTTGACAACATCTTACCCTAAAGACTGTGATTATTTACATTTTAAATATAATATCCATAGCAGTATTGATAGCAGTATTATATATTATAATATATAGACAGTTTACACTGAAATCAATACTGCTATGGATGGCCAAACGCCTGTAAGCCTGCCATGGGCATTACACAACTTGTGTAAACTGTCTATATATTTAAAATGTAAATAATCACAGCCTTTAGGGTAAGATGGTAGGTACTGAAGGATATCGGTATAAATATCCGAAAGAAATAAATTGATGTGGAAAAGAATCAACAAAATTCTGTCAATGAATTACATTAAAACATGTGTTACTGAACACGCTTACAACAAAATCATGGTTACTCAATAAGATGGTAATTTTCATTCCCCGTCAAGGTTCCTTTAAGATGTCTGTATATATATATGTGTATTGCAAACTATACTTATAAAAAGTGGTTTTTTGGTCCCCAGATCTTAGTTATAATAATGTTTTAATGTGTGCATTGTTTTGTCTACATTGAACAATCAGTACAGTTGAACATTATAAGCTTGAACTAATATATACTGGTAACTAGAAGACTGTGTTTAATTTGAAGCATTTCCATTACAAGTACAGTACTCAAATACTCAGAGGAAGTTTACAATGTATCCATTGACTTCAAGATTAAAGTGTCTGAAAGTATAGAGAGAAAGTTATGTTAAAATGATTTATGTTAAAGAAAAATTAAGGGAAATGGCAATTCTTTGATAAAACAAGGTTTACAGTATTTGACACCTTTGTTATGTCTTTATCAGACTTGTCTGCTAAGCAATTTCTTTTTATTTGTTATGTTTTGAAAGTGTAATCTCAATTTTAAGTATCATTATTATGACAGAATAATTTTAGAAGAGATAATAAGTTAACTTAATTCGAGTATGACCCTTCTCTGATATCGATGATTGCTATTTGAGTTATTGCCCTTATAAGTTCATTTGAAAGTGAGTTTTTATAATACACTTAAAGGGACAATTCGGTCTAAGAGTACATTAAAACTTGCACTTATTTCGGAAACAAACCAGTTCTAATGGAAATTAGAATAGTTGGTTTAACTGTGATATGTCAGAAAAGCCCACTTTAGGCAAATGTATGTGAAATGTTCAATCGTCATATTACACATAGCCTTGTATGCCGAACCCTGACCCTTGCCTGTGTAGTAAAGAATTTTTTGTCAAGAACTACTAAAAACGCTCTTACAGTTGTGTTAATATTATCAGATGTATGTTCTTGTCTAAAAATAATTTCATCAACTCATCAGTGGTTATGTATTGCATTCGTTGAACGTGCGTCACTTTAACTCGGGTAAGGGTACAGCGTACATGTTGTACCTGCTTAATCGTATTGATCAATGATTTGGAATTTCAATGGTATTGATCAAAATACTTAACAATGTTGTGGAATTTGTCACTATTTCTTGTTATATGTTTCATAAGGAATGTAGAACAATACATATATGTTATATTTTGCTTCATGGTTACGTAACGAATTAGCCTCACTGAATTGTCCCTTTAATTGACATATAAATAAGACATCACTGTTTATGATTGATTGAACTCTTACCAATGATCTGTTTTATTTATCAGGTACATGGCATTATCCGCAGAGCCAGCACATTCAATACCTCAAGAATAGAGCACCTGTATGCTGATCCAAAATGTCATACAGAGGGATGTAAGTATTTCATCTGCATTGTCAAGCATGGTCTATTTTACATTCCCTGCAGTTTACAAATTGGGAGTAAATTCAGATCAAGTATTTTATTCTGTTTCAAATGTAAATATATTCAGATTTCAATACGTTTCTAAAAAGCATCATAGTTTTATTTATAATAAGTTCTTTGCACATGAACCTTGTTGATATGCATTAGTTTTCATTATGCATCTTGGAACTGGTTGCATATGCCTGTACATGCTGCATTAATTGTATAGTAAAAAAAAAATGTATCAAAATCTTCCCATGAGCCGACAGCTTGGTCAACATACTATCCAGTAGAAAATACGTTTGTGTCTTATCCATTAGAAAATACAGTTTTTTATTTACATTTTTGTATTTGCAAAAATGTTTGTGCAGGAATAGTTATGTGTTAGCAAAAGATGATTTAAGCAATGTTTCAGTTTGAAACACACTAGTTTATAAAGCATCTTTGATGTTTTCTAGTTTTGCCTTTATTTTACTTAATAGCTGTACATGTACATCATCCAAAGTTTACTGTGTGTATCTTATATTGCATCATGTTAGATTAATTTTCATTTGTAAGCATCATGTGATTTGCTTTATATAATTTACTGTTACCATTGGCGACCCAAACCTGTGGTCATGTGACTCAAACCTTATGGCGATGCGTCCTATAAATCTTTGGTCATGTGATCCATACGCATGTTGTCTGCTTTTTATACCATTATGTATGTTTGTTTGCCTCTACAGTGGGAAGAGGAAGTAAGTACTCACTATTGTATATAATTGTCGAGATTCTTCAGCTAGGCTCAAAGTGATGTTTATCACTTTATTATTATTTTACTTGGATCTTTTCAAGCTTTTGGTAAAAGTTCAAATTTAGAGGATAATCTATTGAGGAACATATTTGATAAAGATGAAAACATATTGGAAATTGAAATATATTTGATTGATTATCTTGATGAAAATTATAAGACTTTTTATCACTTTGAGCCCTGCTTCTTCATTGGGAATAACCTACTATTGTCTTATAGACTGGTTACCAGACTCTAGATGATATAAAACTGTCAAAGAAGTAACACAATTGTTGTCTCTCTGATGGTTCTGAGACCCAGAGTTTCAAACTAGCAGGAGATAAAGTAGTTTTAGAACTCAGCTGAGGTTCTTGTGACCAGTCTACTATCATTCTTACCTGTGAGTCATTGATGAAATACATATTGTATTGTTAATCGTTCACACATCTTCTACTCTGTGCTGTGAGACTTTCTAACTCAATCTTTTTAGAATCTTAGCTTTAATCTTTCTACATTAACCGTTCTGTATAACACATATAATGCAGTGAACTTAATCCAAATTTTTACACTAACACACACAAACTTTACATGGAAGTATTTACAGAATCTGATTAGAAGACATATTCTTATATAGAGTATATCTTATGAGGTCATATTCTGGTGACATTTTGGATTGTTACAACTGATCACTACCTTCACAATTTCAGAAGTAAATTTTGATTGAAGTAAATATTTTGCTGAACATTGCACAATCTGTTTTGTATCAGCATGCTGCTACACTTATCACGGACATGTGATTTAGCCAGACAAACAATATAGATTAAAAATGAAGAACTTCTTGGAAATGAAGTGAGAATAAGAATATGTTTTCTAATCAGATTTAAATGTTGATATTGTTATTATTCTTGATTTATCTACTAAACGTTAGCTGCCAATCTATAGACACATGCTTTTTATATGCAGATTTCTAGTCACATAGTGTTTGTGCCACCTGCAAAGTGCAGATGACATTTTTTACTGACTCCATAATCAAGCCATGTTATCGCAGTGCATACACCTATACATTGACTGACACATTACTCTCTGTAGCTGATCAAGTTCAAACTACCATTTATGCTAGTTAGATCAGAGGTGAAAGGTCAAGGTCACTTTTATTAAATTCAATTAACTTCTGGTTATAAGCTGAAAAGCTGTAAAGATCCTCTTTGCATAATGCTTTGCTTTTCGAATGTTTGCTTGGATGCAACCATGTGATTTCAGCTCGTTACAGATGACGTTTCCAATGTGTAGTTATGTTTAACTTATAATTGTTGATCTATATATATAGCTACTTGTTACTATGTTAACCCTTAATGATTGAGTCTCTATAGCTAGTTAACAGCTGAAGAAGGCTTTTCAATATAATCATATTTTGGAAAAAGTAGTTATCAAATCTCATGATAGGCTTCATGTAACTTAATATATACACATGCTGTTATAGGTACATTCACTATTGTTATACAAAGAGAGCTTAAAGTGTTGGTTCTTAAGGGTGTGCCTATATATATGATATTGAATAAGGGTATTGCAATGAATGGTCACAGAAAATAGGATTTTTATTTTCCATAATGCAACATTCATACCATATAATGAATATTATGATCTCACACCATGGGTATTTGTACTATCAATCTGATTTCATGCTGATATGGACACAAAGATGAGATGTGACATTAGTGTAAGAACTGTGTGTTAAGAGTGTGGTGCTGTATATAAACTTGAAGTCTACCTGATTCTCTGTTATATAATGTCATTCCAATGTACAAACATGATCTTTTTCTCAGCTATTTAGAAATAAGCTATTTTTACCTTAGAATCTATATTCTGCATACTAGAGTTCATCACTCTGTTGTCCACAAAACTAACCTACATTTACATTTCTAAAATTATCCAAGCTTGTAAATCTAAAGATATTGTTGTCATTAGTCACCTTCGAACCATTATAAAATAAATTAATTTTGGTGGGTTTAGCCATTTTTGTCCAAATTTCAGGTATTTTTCTTTAGTGTATAATTATGCCTGAATGTAAAATTTGGTAATTTTTACATTAACCGTATACTGATTGTCTCTATGGTTAGATTTCAATAATGACTTTTAAACATACAAAAGATTACATGAAGTCTTTGGTCCCTAACTTTAAATGAATGATTCCTAGCTTCATAAAATTAAGGTAAATAGCTATTGTTATAGAGAGGGGAGGGATGTGTGTTTACTTTAAGTGTTAAAAAGCACTTTTTTGCAATACAAATGAAGCTTTGCATTCATTTCGTACTGGCGTAGGGTCCATATTTAACAACCTTTGTGTTAATTTTCAGCCATGCACTTACACTACGGTGATCTGACAGACAGTACATGTCTGGTGAAGATCATCAGTGAGGTCCGACCAGACGAAATTTATAACCTTGGTGCTCAAAGTCATGTGAAGGTACGTTCATAGTTTTACTATATTGTGTGAACATTTAATCAGCTATGCATATAGATCACACTATAATGTGTTCTTTGTCAGGAAAAGTTATTATATATTTATTATGAAGCATTAAATCTTTTTATATGACAAAGATTATAGTACCAGGTAAAGGTCCAAACTACAATATATTTGATATTCTGTCTAGATAGCTGAGAAACAGACTAGGCTGTACTAATGTGGCTGAGTCCTCGTCAAGACTGACTTTGGTAACAGGTGTTTCATATAGGGATTGGATTGCGCTTTTATGTTAACCATGCTTGTATGGAGCAATTCCTCTAAGAATATATTCTATGGGGCGCGTTAGCGCCCCATATTGAATATATTTTTAGAGGAATTGCTCCATACAAGCATGGTTAACATAAAAGCGAAATCCAATCCCTATATTTACACTCATACAACTTTTTTTATGTATATTTTATGCTATAAAATCGTCATTTGAATTTGACGTAATTATTCAATAAAAGTCAGTCAAAAGTGGGAGGAGCTTACTCAATTGAACAGCGAAAGATGACTCTTCACGTAAGGTAGAATTATTCATCCGCGACGACAATAAAGTTCAATATTTCATTGTAAAATAAACATGACAAACAAAGTAAATTTCAGAGAAAATTTTATTTCATCTGATCAGAACTTTAAGTATATATTCAATTTTGCTAAAAGTTAATATAGCGTAATAACATGAAGAATTTGTACTCGACCACATGTGTGAACTCGGTGACCGTTTTTGTGCAGCCAGGTGAAGCTGACGCACGCTTACACACTTGAGTTGGCCGAAGTTGTCAAAACACCGATGTTCAAGTAGCTCAACGTGTTTGAGATTGTCGTCTGACTTGACGATATTACATCCTTGGAATCCATGTGATTATATAATCTACGCTTAGCATCATCGCCATCTACAGACGGAACATTTTCACTTGTGTTCGATGGGTAGGCCTACAATCAATGTATTTGTAGTGACGCCTAACTGTCAACACGTGGATTACTAGCGGTGCATGTTTTATAATACACATGATTAAATTCTCACATGTTTTATAATACACATGATTAAATTCTCAAAGAACAAAGACAAGAGGATATGTTTATAACTGACCTCTGTCAGAGGGTCTCACGCCCGTCCACCCCAAAGACGCAATTGTAGGACGAACACAGACACAGAGGTAATGTTTACATTTGACAGCACTGCACGTCGCCCCGGTCGGGATATTTTTCCCGTTTCTTTTTACAATTGTTAATTTAAAAAATGTTGGTATCATATATAAATATAAAACATATATGTATTGTTTAGATTTTTCCAAATTTCTATGAAAAACAACAATAAACACGTAATGTTGCGTCAAAATGTAATCAAAGCCATGTGTTTCTTTAAAAAAAGTAGACCCTTTACGTTGCATAGAACATTTTTATAAGTTCAATGTTACCATGCAGTTATGGTAAACAAAATCGGCTAGTAGTTGCATATAGTGAACAAGCCTAGCAAGTGTAAATATAGTGTCCATATGATGTTCCTTGATGTAGTCACTAACTGCTACAACTTGACCCTGCTCTCATAATAAATGACTTTTGATGGCTGTCATGGAGCATTATACAAAAGCATAGTTATAGTGCTCCTGGTATGTCTGAAAATTCTATTTTGTTTGAATTACCTCCCCTTACCCATTGCAGTAATGGGACTTCCTAGCTATAGTAATTGCCGTTGCTGCCTTTATCATGTTATCAGCCTTACATTGTATGAAGTATTAAAAAATGATTTACATCTCAACCTAGTGTAAATGTCAAATGCTAGTAATCCTGTCAAACATATTGTGTGCTTTGTATAATCCATTAGGCAACATATGGTCCATACACACCCATACTTAAACACTTTAGATTACCTTTGTATAGCAGCATCTTAGCATGTAAATCATAGAAAAATCCATTTGTAATTTTTGCTTGACAAACATTACATGTCAGCTTGTCTTGTGATGAGTGTTTAATGTATATTGATAAGTCAGCAACTCAAGTTATACAACTTTTTAACATGTACTTTACACCATATTTAACCCTATAAGTACATACAAAATGTACAATGGGAACTTGGGGGATGGGTTGATATTGGATTATGGTACAAAATGTACAATGGGAACTTGGGGGATGGGTTGATATTGGATTATGGTTTTCCAGATGATACTTGCCATTTACCACATGTTGGAAGCAGCAGAGCTGTTACTGCTTGAACTACATAGTAAAATTATGTCAGGTAATTAGACAGCATCTGAAACTGAAAAAGAAACATTCTAACAAAACTTATCTCAGTGAATCAGTGTTACATGGTGGTACATGTATGTGTTTGGTACATGTATGTGTTTTATATACATGTGCGACATGTACCAGGAATAAAGAGGGGTTTTATAAGGATAAGGAAAACCTGTATGGGCGCTTATTATGGTGAATATGGTAACTGATGATTTAATATTCAATTGCTTCATTGAATTACTTGTAAAATATTCCTGCAAACCTTGTCAGCTTAAAAAAAAAGACTCAAATCTGTAGAAAAGTTGGATATTTGAAATTGAAGGTTTAAAACACATACTTTTATAAAGACAAAACTCTAAATACAAAGATTTCTGTTTGTCAAACTTATTTCAGGTATTTTTATTGATTCTTTATGACAACAGACTTCAGAGTTGGCATAAAAATGTATACAGCGTTTTTTGATATCATGACATTGGGCAAGATAGAAAAAAGAAATCTTCTTCTTGTTTTTTAGGTCTTAAGTACCCTTTTTTTGACTCGGTCAATGTTGATTACATCAAAGAGCTCATTAATTAAATTAACTCATGACAAACTGAAGTTATGTGTAAGACATGGATATCCCCACCCACAAAGTTTACCACACAGACTCTCTACATCAGTTGCCTGAATTATATATTCAGTTTAATTTGGGTATGATACCATGCCTGTAGGGGCTGCGCTGGCCCATTGTGGTATGGGGGAGACGGTGCTGATTAAGATTGTAGGGTGTTGTAGGGTATCTATGACCAGGGTAGTGACTTCCCACTGGGTGTGAGAATGGAGGAGGAGGATCACAGTGTCAGTGTACTGTCACTTCACTGATTAGCTATCCATCCAAATGTTTACACAACTGTCCACAACACTTGGCTGTTTTCTTCCCTCAAATTGTTTCATTCAGACACTTAATGTAGGATCGGAAACAGACTTGCTACCTCGCTTCCACATCAGCACCGTCCTACGTGAGATGGTTAAAACTGTCTCTCTTGTCTGACACAGATTTCTTTGTCGTTTTTTGTTTCACTGTGTAACAAATACAAATGAATTAATTCAATTTCTTCGAAGAATGCTTATTGGCTTAAAAACCCATTTTCCCTCTTTTAAAGTAAAGTACAAAATGCAATATAGTCTGCTTTATTGTGATCAAATGACATCATAATTAACTGATACAGAATTGATGTTTTGCAAAATGTTCTTACATTTGCATTGAATTAAAAAAAAACCATGATTTCGACAAGAATGTGACTGTTTAGTTCTCAACTTTGATTATATTATTTCAGTTGTTTTAAAATCTGATACTTATATTGGTATTCTTTGTACTGCTTTTAGACAATCAGTTTATTGATTACTGCTATTTCTACAGGGAACTGTGTTCTTTTAATTGATGGTTAATTAGAATGGAACAGTTGTTTATTAGACAACAAGGCATTATGTAAAGTTTATGTCACACAAATATATCATCTGATTAACTTATGATGAAAGCTTGGGGGGAAAAATTGTCTTATAATAGAACTAATCTGTTCTTTCCTATTCATTATGTCGTCTGTAACGCAAGGGCGACACTTAGGTATCACTATGTTGGTGGCGTTGGCGACTGGAAAAAGGTTAACTTAAGTTTTTATTGTCCGATTTCAACTAAATTTGGTATATTGCCTCATATCAATGTGATCTCGGATGAGTTGACCATTATTTGCAAGAGTTACAGCACTTTAAAATCGTCAAAAACAGATAAATCCACGGTTTTTGCTCCATAACTTTAGTTTGGACTAGTACATGTATTTATTATCCCATTTCAACCAAATTTGGTATAATGCTTTATATTAATGAGATCTCGGAGTGAGGGGTTTGATTACTGGTCAAAATCCGTCAATATTTGCAAGAGTTATGGGATTGATAACTTCATCCAATTATTAACAATATTTTCAACTGTAAATAACTATTTTTTGTGATGTTTTAAACTGCTGTGCAGGCGCCACAGCCAATTCGTGGAATTCTTGTTTTAACTTGATTTGTTGCTTTTGAATTATGATGTTTTCATTGTCAAACAGACTGTAAGATGTTGGTTTTTCTCCAGGTACTCCAGCTTTTTTCCACCTCTTAAACCTGGCACATCCAGAGATGACCCTGGTTGTTAATAGAACATAAAACTAAAGATGTAAACTGTCAAAGTTTACGATAATTATCTTCTGTATTTATTGTTATTTATCCAGGTATCCTTTGACCTTGCGGAGTACACAGCCAACGTAGATGCTGTAGGAACTCTTCGGTTACTGGACGCTATGCGTACCTGTAAAGACATATTATCTAAAAATGTCAAATTCTACCAAGCATCTACTAGTGAAATGTTTGGGAAAGTTCAGGAAATCCCACAAAAAGAAACCACACCATTTTATCCCCGATCGCCATATGGTTAGTATTAAATAAATACCTGGTAGTAAGATATGATGATAATGGGAGAAATTGTTTTTAGTAATAAAACAATGAAAAGGATGACAATCTAATCTGTTGTACAGTGAATAAATATTTGATGATTTTTTTTTATGCAAAAGGCAACCAAACTGCAATTAGATATTAAATAGATATTGAGATTTGCAAATAAAGTTTAAGATTGTAGCATGTTATGAGTTTGACCTTTCAATCTTTGACCTTGTGACCTTGACCTTTTAGGTGTTGCCAAGGTTTATGCCTACTGGATCGTGGTGAATTACAGGGAAGCTTACGACATGTATGCATGTAATGGAATTCTGTTTAACCATGAAAGTCCCAGAAGAGGTGAGTGGTGTGGTTGTAGATATGTGCTTTCTGAATGTACATTCAGTGTTTAAAATATTTGATAATTCAATTCTGTCATGGCCGCGTCTTTGGAGGATATTTTTGGAAAAGTCCCTTATGATTTAATCAGTATTGTAGCTTGGATCATATCTTTGTGATTGTGAATTTAAAAAAAATAGATACCGTATTTTCCCTAATGAGGGCGCCGGGTGCGGGTAAATGGCCAAGGGGGGTGCCGTTATTTGAGACCATTTTTAGATGTTTTTTTTCTGAAACAGACTATAGTCATCTTGCTTTTAGTTTCGTATTTTTTCTGAAACTTACTATAACCAACTTACGTTTTGAAGTCAAGTAAGTACTGAAATTACCTAATTATAAAGAAGTATTAAACATTGGTTAAATATGTCTGTTTCGCGGAATTTTGGCATTTCATGCAAGCCTGTTTGTTAACCATGCGTACACATAATGGCGGACGGTGCTTTCGATCGCTACTTTCGTTTTATGGCAGATGAGAATTACCGACAAGAGCACACAATAAAATGCTTAGAAATGATAACATTCCTGTTATTTATAGGAACCTTTATCATAGATATGCAGTAAGTATTCATAAAACCTGTATAGACATTGCTAAAATGTTGTTGCCAGTTAGTCTTATCCATACACGTGTGTGGGGCATTTGAGTGACATGTTTTATTTTGAACATGGCGTTCTCGCTGTTTCTATGTGTAAACACTTGGCAAAGATGCCCTAAGTTGTCCAATGCAATAAATTTAGTGCTTATACAAGCTGATCCGATATCTCTTAAGCATCAGATTGCTGTGAAACAGTATTTTTTTAGTGTCTGCAATGACAAATCGTCACAATCTGGCACAAAAATTGTATGAAATTAGTTGATTTTTTTCAGCACAAAAACGTGGGGGCGCCCTTATTAGAGGAGGCGCTCTTAATAGGGAAAATATGGTATGTAAAATAATACTGTTAAACTGTTGCTTAATTGCAATATTAAGAATAAAGAAAATAGATATTTTTTTTAAAATACAGTAGCAGAATTTGAAACATGAGATAGTGGATACATTTGTAATGCAATAGTTGTTAACAGAAAAAAATGTGGCTGACTGGTTTTCTGAATACTGGCAATATTTGGAAGATTTTGGTTAAACTAGTACAAATTTTGCTTTTTTCATTGTTGACACCAAATCAAGTTCAATAAATCTGTTACATATGATACATATTGACAATACAGTGAAATAATACACGATACATATTGACAATACACTGAAACAATACACGATACATATTGACAATACAGTGGACCGCTTTTTCAAAGTCATTTAATCATAATTTTTGAAAATTGTAACAATAAAAGACAATATTGATGAACCTTGCAAATATCTACCAAACATTTGATTTGGTTTATCGTCTGTTAATAAAGCTCTGTCAATTTATATTTTTAGTTACGAAATGATGTTTAAGAGTATAATAGGACAGGAATTTCCCATTTTTAAATGAAATCAGTGAGTTTAGTAGTTAAAACAATACAGCGATATATAGAATGTTTACGTATCGATAATTGATACACTGCTAGAAACCTATAAGTTCCGGTATATCGATATATTGATCCAGCCCTAGTAAATTTGAGTTCTTTGTTTTTCTTTAACATAGAAGACATACAGTATTAATTAATATGAAAAAAAAACATTATTAATGCATGTATCTTTGAACAGAAAAAAGAGGATGTTTATAAAGATTTCTTTATCATTTTGATTATTTTTAAAGTGACACTATTCTCTATGGAGGATGGTAACTCCTGAAAAAGAATAAATTATTTTGAATAATTCTGTTCCTGGATGATTTCACCTGTCTAAAAATGACCAGTAAAACATGAAACAGACGCTTGACCCCTGGTCAGTGTGTCCACCTGACATTATTATTATGGATCTTTATCCTTCAGTGTTCTAAATTACTCTCTCTATAATTGGTTTTATCCCTCCATCTGGACAGAAGTTTTTGTCCCTATTATACAGACACTAGATTGTGTTTATCTACTGGGATGACTTTGTTTTCTTTAGGAATATCATCCATCAATGATCAACTTCCAGACAATCACAGTCTTTATTAGGTATCATAGATTTGATTGTGTTGCATTTGACTTTTACCCCTGATTTGTTCAATCTGAAGTTTCTTGAAATATTGTCTGGATTGTGGAAATACAATGGACAAAGATGTCTAGAATTGATATTCAGCGTAAAAGAAAAGAGTTTAAAGATGAAGATGATGTTTGATAAATACCTTTTTCAATCTAATGCAAAAAGTGTTAATCTAAATATATCAATCGAAGCTATAGTTATCTATAGTTATCTAAATAGAATATATTTTTTTCTTTTTAAAATTCAGAAATCATACAACAATATTTTAATGTAAATTTCTCGGTGAAAATCACAGAAAAGAGATATCCCCTGAAAGATGTATCAGGAACACACATATATCCAAAGGCAATACACAAGAATTGTCCACTGCTTCAGCTGAGCTTTTAATACATTTTCTCTGTAGAGTAACCAAAGTGTTAACCCGCCATTTTGGTTTTCTTAGGCACTTAAGTCAGACTTCCACTATGACTTTCACCAACTCATATATATATACAAAATGAAGAAATTATTTTCTTAAATGCAACAAAAACTGAAGGACATATAATAATGATTACTAGGTAGTGTTAGTAGGAGATAATTTATTAAGTTAGGTGACAGGGTGGTGACTCACTTCCCGTTCACTGAGACAGTCATTGTTGATTCCCCAATTGGATAGGTATGGGTCAGTTACCTGACCAGGAACTATGGTTTCCATAGTTTCTTTAGTTCCCCCTTTCCTACTTTTATCCTGATCAGCAATCCTGGTTAACATGAGTTTCTATTACTTAGGTTGCAATAACTGGAAGATAATACATTTGTTAAGCTTGAACAAAATTTGTTGTTGATTTGAAACAATTCCCAAAAAGTGTTCATACCATGTTATCTTTTATTTTTGACCAGCAATATTTGTAGATTGAATTTATTGACCTATAATCTATCTGAACTTATGAACCTGGCAAATATTATCATATTAAGGTCAATATCCTGTAAATAATCTAGTATGCCTTTGATACTGTTCTCTTCCCACTCTGTACAGAGGGCTACCTGTTCTGAAACAGCGTCCAATAATGTTATAGAGTATTTCATATCCTGATTAGACCCAGCACTACAGCGATTTCCTGCTACTTGTCCTGTAAGGAAAACAAAGTTGTGACGATGGTTGATGGGAATAGAGAGTTAGGGTGTTGTTGGCCTGGTCGTGTTGAAGGATCTGACAGTAAAATAACAACAGATGTAATTCTACCACAAGTCTATGTATTAGAGCGGGCCAAATCTCTGTCAGCCATGCACTCCCAATGATTGAGACATAATTTCTGTGACAAAATCTGATGCTATACATTGTCAAGTCTTTATTAATAGGGGTCAGAGGTTAATGCGATAACCTAGTAAGTTACCATAGTTTACCTTGTACTTTTCTTGGGATAAATTTATCAAGGCCAAACTTTATCTCAATGAGATGTCGCAAGAATAGGAATATTTTTCATCGAAAAAAAAACAAAATCAAAAGGATGATTTTAAGTTGGTGAAAGTAAATTTAACAATGAAAATTTATTCATTTACTGTTAGTTATTTTTCTCGTGATATTGCTTGAAACTGCCTTCAAAAGTTTTCCCGCATTCTCAAAGTAATGAAGTTAATATACTAAGGTTGCCAACTTTGAATAGGTTTGGAAGCACATAACCTATGATAAAACAAATCTCATTGAGGTGAAGAAGAAATATTTCCAACCCCTACATTGAGGTGAAGAAGAAATATTTCCAACCCCTACAGCAAGATAACACATAGGCATTGATCATTCCGGAGTATTATTTCATGTTTTAAAGCATATTCTTTAGCAGATTTAAACAAAGAAAGTAATAAAGAATATCTCAAAAAATAATATCTCAAAAAAAAGTTAACTATGCTATTAACACACATATGTATATTTCTTACAAGGGTGGACATTTAACAATCAATGATGTCACTATCTTTAATTACAAGGGAGGACATTAAACAATGAATGATGTCACTATCTATAATGAGATTAATATAAAACAATTTCATCTCCAGGTGAGACCTTTGTGACCCGTAAAGTGACGCGTGCTGTGGCTAAAATCTCCCTTGGTCAGCAGGAAGATATCCAGCTGGGCAACATCGACTCTATGAGAGATTGGGGACACGCTAAGGATTATGTTGAGGTAAGAAGATCTCTCTGGCTTCCTTTCAGCTTCCTCATCTCTCACCATGTACCTATGTTCAGGTCGTCAATGTCTTGTTAGCTTAACGAGTATT
This sequence comes from Argopecten irradians, assembly GCF_041381155.1. Taxonomy (NCBI): domain Eukaryota; kingdom Metazoa; phylum Mollusca; class Bivalvia; order Pectinida; family Pectinidae; genus Argopecten; species Argopecten irradians. The sequence continues at coordinate 47,572,205 of NC_091135.1, read as the reverse complement.
TCTTCATTACTACAATCAGCTTTTAATGACTTCCCTTTCTCAAATTTCAACATTTGAGGTTCGTTGTGTCAAAGTTGATAAAAGGTGACTTTGTACATCTTTATAGATTTATTATAATATAGGTCTTGTTGAAATGATCATGCTTTTGTAAGTTGATCATCCTGGCCACCACAGCTTCCAAGGTACTGGATTGGAAGTAATACTAATCTCCTGGGATTTGTCTTCGTTTGTCATATTTTCTGGAAGTGTTTATACAGAACATTTTTGTTTGTCATATTTCTGTAAAGTGTTATTGATAATTATCTCAAGTATTTCTAGTGTTTATATATATCTAATATTACCTTTTTGCTTTGGAGTATTCCTATGTAAATGGTCCTAGGTTTTCTTATGTCATTTCAAAATCAAACACCAGTACAGTCAAACCTAATTAACTAGAAGTGGATGGTAATATAGTGATACCTGAAGAGTACTGTTAAACCAATTAATTTTGTGCATGTATTTAAATTCAGTGTATTTTGTGTGTACTGATAATTAAAAATCACAGAGATTGGTGGCTGCAAAAATGTTTTTAGGACAGGTACAATAGAACTAGATTGGGAAAGTAAATCACTGCAAATTAGTTGTTGGGCTGGAGAATGAGTAAATAAGCTGTTTAATAGTATGTGCTGGACCAACATAATAATTAATAAGCAAAGTATTTCAGTTATGTTAGCTGGTGAAGTTAATGGGGTTCAACTGTATACCTGTAATTTGATAATCTGTTATGATTTTGTTAGATTTGTTTTCCAGTTTTATAGGCCCATATGAGGATATTGCAAAGCACTCGCCATTGGTTAATGTTTCCCTTTGAAATACTTGCCTCCATCACTCAAATATGAGCCTGCAAAAGATGTTTATGAATTTGAAAAAATAAACCATTCATAAAATGTTATCAAGTAATCATTAAGGTATATTGAAATTGGGGACAAATACAAAGATGATACTAAATGAGGTAATAGTTTTGGTTTTTAAATCACCATGCATCCGTGAATATATTCATTGGATTTGAAATAAGTAAGATAATAACATATATTATGTTACAGTTTGCTTCAGGTGAGAAATAAAATCTTTAATTTAATCACACAGAAGTCTAGAGTTTAGAATAACTACTGAAAACTAGCTCTTCCATTATAAATTGTTTAAACAGATACCTTACAAAAATATCATATTGTACAGAAGAGTTTTTGTAGCTGTTTTCAAAATCAGCTTTTCATTGCATTCATGTGTTTATTCACCAAGCAGATTAGGACGGCCAGCATGTCATGTAACCGTGGAGATTTGAATTTAATAACTTACAACAACAGATGTGTGATTTTTACACGGCAGAAAACATGGAAACCTTCAGGATGGGATGGTGTCCGATTTTTTTCCCTCTGTTTCTCTGATACAAATCCTGCACAGTTATTATTAGAATAAACACTGTCACCCTTTCAAAGTAAACATTATTCCATACCAGTATAACATTTACATACAAAACAGTCGGCCCTCAACCCAAACACCCGACAAGCTACACCAACAAAGGACACATTTTTATCCCTGTTATCCTTAACAGTTGAGAACAGAATCAAGTTATTATTTTTTTCATAAATAAACATTGTAGTTGAGTATATAAAAGAAGGGTAAACCTCCAACCCCCAGTAGTCTTACTCACCTCAAGGAAATATTCACCCAGTGCCAACAAGTTTTACTTTATTTTGTCTGTGGAATCTTTAGTTATGGAAAATAATTTTTAAACTTTTGGAAAATTTCTTGTGCTCATTAGGGAAAAAAGAATATTGAAAAGTTTTATTTTCAAACTGAATTTGTGGATATATATCAGTGATTCTGCCATGGAATACCAGTAGGTTTCTCTTGGCGAAAAATCATTGATTGTTTAGATTCTCTAGAGGAGTGGAAGGAGGTGATCTTTATGGATTATTTGGAAAGAATGTATTCCTCCAACATCATGCGTTGGGTTTCTATAAGTAAGCAAAGTCAATACTTGATAGTTTACTTGCCATTGTTCATAAAAAGTAACAAGTTTGTACTGTAACACAATTATAACGAACCTCTGGAGACCAATGTGGAATTACTTTGTTATGAGCATAGTTCGTTATTACAAACATTGTATAGGAACCTTGATAGGGTATGAAAATGATAATTTTATAACCAGGAATTTGTTATAAGCTTGTTTGGTGTAAATATGTTTTCTCTTTGTTTTTTTTTATATATAAGTCAAATTTCAACTCTCCTTATTAATTTAAAAAAAAAAATGAATTAGAAAATTTATTAATAGAATTTTTTGAGGTAAAAAAAATAATACATTTGTTCAAAATTGACAAGGAGTGTCAATTTATTTAGGCTATTCTTTTTCATCTTAAGTTTTCTTTAGAAATCTAAAAGTGTACAGGTTTCATGATAGAGCTATTGCAGAATCGGAGGTGAGATTTAAAGTATATTGTAACTTGTCTTTTGTTATGCTTTGAACTTATGAGACGAAGAAAGAAATATGATTGGTGTTGGTTTTAATTTCTGTTAATGGATGAATTTCAAGATTATTAGTTCTAAACAAAACAAAAAAATTATATAATTTTAAGCTTTTTCCATCTTTATTAGAAGGAAACAGTTTCGTCTAACCATTCTATATAGTGCTTGATTTCCTAAGGAAATGAGTGATACTAGTTCTGCTATCTATAGGTGATGAAATATTACAAGCCAGGTGATTTTAGCAAATAGTTATAGTATTTATCATTCAAAATTTTTATGATTTGCAATATCCGTGTATTTGTAAGGGGAGCTTCGTTGTGTGTTGTAACTGAAATTTAAAGATTAGAGTAATGTTTTAGAAAGTCGGTAGAAAAACAAACCTTCAATCAATGAAAATGAAGAAAAAAAATATAGGGATAAAAAATAAATGTGTTCCACAGATTCAGATGCAAAGTCTATTTCAGGGAATATTACTAGGCCTTCTCAAACAAACTTTATATCGCAGCTTTCATCAGCTTTCAAATGGAAAATAGTTTTGCTAACTTCATGTGTTGGACATGTATATATTATACATGTATTTGAAAAAAAATCCACTGCCAAAAATGACATTTTAGTGATTATGTTTATGCTTTTTACTCAGACAGAAATAGGTATTAGAATAAATCTGATTACCATAAATTGGATGTTTCTTATTCCAAATCATATGATGATCTGTTTAAATTTAGAGTTGTGCTAAAAATTTTGTGTGCCTTCTAAGAACATATGCTTAACTCTTGTGTAATCATATTTTTTGTTGCATTTTTATAAATGACTATTAATTATATATATTAATTTGTTTGTCATTGACAGGCCATGTGGCTGATGCTGCAACAGGAAAAACCAGAGGACTTTGTCATCTCTACCGGAGAAAGCCACAGTGTACGGGAATTTGTAGAAAAGGCTTTCAAGGTGATTGGCATCGAAATTGGGTAAGTGGTATTAGAAAAATTTTGTAATACATTAATTTTATTTTTTAAGAAGTATTGTAGATTACAATTGTTATGGAATATAATTAAGTGAATAATGGAATATAAATTCTAAAAATGGTGGTACATGTATGTAGATTAACTAGATTTCTGAATATTATTTGAGTGCTTTGTAGAATATGAAAATTATTTGGTTAATTTAAATACATCATATACATCACGGAATATAATTACTTTGAAGAAAATTTGAAAATTTAAAAAGTAATTGTTTAGAAAATTGGATGAAAATAATATTTTAATGATATTTATAATAAATTTAAGGAATGTGTAATAATAGACTATTTCCAGAACAGCAAGGTGACCTATCCTCTTTCGGTTAAAATTATTAGAAATATCATGATTCTTGTTTTAGAATTATCATCAATTTATCAAATATTCTGATGTGTTTCGATGCCTGTAAGTTATTTCTTTGTAATGGGAATAAAAATGAAGTTATGTTTGGAGAAAAGAATTACATGACTGCCAAACAATTGTTTAAGTGTCAGTTGATTTAAATTAAATGTATATATATTGTACTTAAAATATTGCAAGGAATGAAGTAATTGATTCTAACAAATAATTCCTGAAAGAACATAAAACAATCAAAATTACCCTCGGTAAACAATAGTCAAAAATTGAAAAAGAAAAGAAAAAAACAATCACAACTGAAAAAAATGAATTACTGATTTATTATCTATAACATTTTAATGAGTAATTATAAGGTTGAAAAAAAGAATATTGTTAGAATCAATAATTGGTAAAAAATTGTTAGAATCAATAATTGGTAAAAAATTTAATACAATTGTGCCAAATCTGTTATCAGAAATGGATGAAAATTGCACAAAATTACCTTAAATAGCACGATTCTTTAATCCACACTTTCTCAAAAAATTAATTAAGAACATAGACTTAATTATTACCTAATCCATTTAAAGTTGTTTGAATTACCCACTCTCTTACAAAATTTAGAAGAAAAAAACACACCTTTATGAATATCGCATGTTTCACAAATAAAAAATATCAGCATTTTGTGAAAGCAATGTCAGGAATATTAATGGCTTTAACTTGTAATATCAATGGATATCAGATATCATAAAATTTGGAGACCTCACAGAGGCTGGTTAAATTTATTGCAGAGAAAAAAAAAATTGCCTCATACATTTGACTTCATATGAAAGGGACAAAGTTGGCTGTATTGTATAGATATTAATGTTGAAAGACGGTATTTCAAATTTATGTGAAATTTGAGAAGGAAATGAGGTTGTAGATTATGGTATAATAGACTCATATGTGTATTTATTTACTGCAATTTGACCCCTTCTTCACAATAAACAGGCAACAATTTATATTAAAACAGAAAAACTGTTATGGGAAAATAAAACTAGGTTTCGTGATTTTCTTTGGATCAGTATAACATAATGTAAAGACATGTGGTTTTGTGTTAAATGTCATGTATGTATTTCAGATTATAAATCTTATCTAAAACTTCAAAATACGATCTTAAAGCTACAACAACTAATAAAAAAATATTTATCCACTTTGTTACCTTGTTTTAAATGCTATTGACAGAGAATATTGTATTAACGGAGTACTTCACGCTACTGTAACATTAAATTCACCATCTATTTGAAGGAGTTCTTGTTATTGAAGGATAGAATTAGTGATCAGAGTGTTATATATTAGTAGAACCAAACACATACATTTCTAATGGCCATGGAATTTGACAACGCACTATGAAATAAATAGGTTATTTATTTTTGTTCCATTTGTGCAAACTAAGAAAGTAGAAAAAACATATGTTAAATGCCCAATACCTTTCCAAAACTGTTAACATTGATTACGCAGAGAATTTTATATTTGTTTTATGATGTAATTTCATTTCAGGTCATCGATATAAATCTTATGTTATAATTGTCTTTAAGAAACTTTTAATTTTTGTTTCGAAAAGGTAGTGGGCCTTTAAATTTCGAATTATTTTATCTAGTCATAATTTGTTAATAACGATTAATTCTTAAGTATTCAAAATGAAAACATATATTTGACATCAAGCGTTACCCAACATAACTGTTTATAACTATAAATGTTGGTTATAGGTGGCAAGGCAGTGGAGTGGATGAGGTCGGTGTAGACAAGGCAACAGGAGTAGTCAGGGTCCGCATCAACCCCAAATACTACAGACCTACAGAAGTGGTGAGTAGCTCTTGGCACAATACAATCAACTTAAAGCCCAAATATCCGTATCTGTCTTATTCTTTTATGATTAAGAAGAATGTTGAAAAATATCCTGTTGTAAATCATGCAGAGACAGGACTGAATCGAAGTCAAGATCAGCGATAATGATTCGGAAACTTTTGATAAAAATCAAATGAATATTCAACATCGCTAGGTGGGTCCCATTTAGTCAAACAAACCAAAGTTAGCTGACATTGTATCGTCGTTGCCGAGAACGTCATGTGACTAACGTAACTACATAACATCTGTCCAAACTCAGTTCAACAATAATCGTAACATCTATGGTGACCAGTTTACCGTTCTACAAATACTAACAATACTAACAATATCGAGGTTGAATCTAACTTGACTTTTAGTTGATAGATTCGTATAGTGGTGCTTTAGATAACCACTTACAATATAAAGTAATCACACTTGACATAATATCAAAACAAACAAACTTGATATAAAATCAACACACTCAACAAAATATCACACACAATATTAATGAAATCATAAGAAGCAACAAAATAAATCGGTATAATCGACAAAAACTATCACGTTGACATGAAACCATTTCATTTAAAATTTAAAAAACTGTACAAAATTGTGTTATAACATGATTACAACAACTGAAAAATACCAAAAAAAAAACAAACAAAAAAACCCACCAACAACAACAGGAAAGGGTACATTATTGCTACTGGTTGCTATTGGTTTGTCTATCAAATAGATGGTTCTTAACAAGGGTTACTTCCCCTGGACTGTTCACATGATAGTGGTATCATTTTGACTACTATACGATTCATTTTGACAATAATGAACAAATAACAAAATTAAAAAAAAAGAATGGGTAGGCTATATAAATTAAAGCTGGGAAGATAAAATTATAACATTTATTCAGAAATCCATGTAGTTAAAATACCAATACTCCGTTTAGGATTTCTTATAGGTCATCATTAGTTCAAAAAATAAACAGTGAAATAGAGTGTTAAAAACACATGATATATCAATTACAAAGCAACATAGCATACGGCTAAGACAGCAGGATACTAGTGAATACTGAGTTGTGAGTCTTTGATCCTTTATATCGCATCACACGCCGCAAAACAGTTGTAAATGGTGTCTTACTCAAAGAAAAAAAAACCCAGTAAGGTATGTTAGACTAATCAGCAAAGAAAAGAGTAAATAGCATACACATACAAAAACAAGCGTGAAAATACGAAAAAACAAGCATAAAGCAATTTGTTTGTACTTGATGACAAGAGTGCATGTAAACGAAGCTTTGCAGAGAAGTTTGGTTGATAGGTCTCTTAATCTAAGGGCAAAGCTTGGCTAGTTATGAGACAGTCACAACTGGTAAGCTGATGTCCTGCAATTTGAGGCAGCTGTGTGATGGATTTTCCAAGAAGTTATGTAATGAGCGTAATAGGTGTGATTTGTGAAGGTTGATGAAGTATACTGGGGAACGTTTTAGTCTAATGACGTGAACAGTCTCCTGACAGACGAAGCATTTTTTATCCGGTTTCCACACTCTCTGGTGCTGGAAGATTAAGTTTTCACTGACTTGACTGATGGGTTTTTTGACATGTGAATCAGGAACTGGTAAACGCTTGAAAGATCTTGGCACGTCATTGAGAAATTTCTATGAAATGCATGACTTGAACCGATGAAACAAATATCTGAAAAAGATATTTTAAATTTTTCTCACACTTAAGGAATTTTTAACATATTTTTGCCAAGAAAACTAACAATGAAACATACTTTAGTCATGTTTTGTAGAACCATTATCAAAATCACCTTATTAGAAGACATTTTTTTTCAAATTATTAATTGAAACGTTAATATTAAGTAGGAAGTCAACAGAAGTTATAATAACATTTTTTCCATCATTCAAAATACTGTAGTTGTATTTTTTATTGATTATGTGGGTTATAATCTTGAGTACAATAGAACGTGACAAATTAATGCATTGGTAGAAAGAATAGTTTCTTTATCATTAACCATAAACTTTCATATACACATTTAACAAAAATGATCAATATGAAAGAAAAATATCATTTTTAAAATGATTTTGTTAATGTTAAATACCTAACTATTTTTTATTGCTTATTCTGAACTAAATCACCCCCATTAATGAAATAAATCATGACTAGAATTCAGTATCTATAATACATATACAACATAAACATTAAAGATATATATGATAGAAGCAGGCCTTACACCAAACAGATGAGAATATAAACCTGTAGAACTCTGGTAAACCACTTAGTAAGGGACTGTTACATTAGTTAGGTCTATGTAGTCTGCAGGTGCTCTACATAATTCTGACCCACCCAATGAGTCTGGTCCATAGTGGGAAATATTTATTTGGGATGATAGTGTTAACATGCCTGGTGACTTGGCTGCTGAGGCGAGATTATTTACCCTAGTCTTCACAACTCATTTACTCCTGAAAATATCACACAAAAACAGTTCTCTTTTCACGGCTAATTATCAGTACAAGTGTTTAACATTTTAACATGTATTTCTATCAAAGTTTCAGGAATGTCATTTTGTAGCTTGATTACATATTCAAAAACTATGGCAAGATTGCAACTTTCAGTGAACAGGAATGATATAGAAACAAAAGTAGAAATAGGCTTACTTTGAAGCTGTTGATTAATAAGAAATGATGAAATACCTTGTCCTCATAGTAGGCATCACCATTTCCGTATTTGAATGACCATGATTTTTCTTATAGGTCACATGTCTGAAATTTGCTTCATGAGTTAACATCTGTAGTTTTTTCCCTAAACATGTCCAAATATACCATTTCTAAAAGTCTGATAGGGTACCATATAAGAGATGAAGTAGATATAAGAGATGAAGTAGGTAGAAACACTTTTTACTGGAAAAGTTTTTGTGTAAAACTTACATTCATACCAGTTCTTTACTTCCAGAAATCATAACAGTAACATGATTGTGGGTTAAAGATTTCAAAGTTTGTTCAAATGAATAACATTAATCTTGAATTCAAGGTTACAGAATGAATGTTATGATGACTTATTCCAATATCTATGTCCTATATACTGTATTTGTCTGAGTGATGAACATTTGTGTAGGGATACAAACATCTTGGTGAAAATTTAAACCTTATCTAGTTTTAGTTGAATGTTACTGAGTTTTGTGAAATGCTTAAATTTTTCAATAGCAAATAAAATTCAGTGGATTCAATGGTTTCTTCTCAAAAGTTTTTACATGGATGGAATATGCTTGATGCCATGCTCTGCAACATTTGACAGGCTCATCATACATTATAGCTACGGACAAATTTGTCTGAGTGATGAACATTTGTGTAGGGATACAAACATCTTGGTGAAAATTTAAACCTTATCTAGTTTTAGTTGAATGTTACTGAGTTTTGTGAAATGCTTAAATTTTTCAATAGCAAATAAAATTCAGTGGATTCAATGATTTCTTCTCAAAAGTTTTTACATGGATGGAATATGCTTGATGCCATGCTCTGCAACATTTGACAGGCTCATCATACATTATAGCTACCGACAAATGAAGCTAATTGAACTGTCTGTGTAGTTACAAATTTATTAAGAACACATGAATCACATTTCATACATCCCCTATGTATTACTACCGGGCAGCGCGGGGAGAGTCCAGCCATGCAGAATTAGCAGCTAATTGTGTGAAAATTGATAGTAGAGAGCTGGGAGAGAGGAAATGTTTGCCAAAGTGAAACTGTATGCTGTTGGTATGTTGGGATTTCAGCTAATTAAGATAATGATGAACACCTGAGAGGGCCTATACCTTTACTACTGCTGAAAAGTCGAGTAAATTATTACTAAACAAGACCAAATTATTGATGACTCCTAATTTTATTGTTGATCAGTATACATACTTATTTCAAAAGTTGATAGAATAATATATTTTAATTTGATATCACAAATTAGATGTGAATTGTGTGTGTGGAATAGTTTTCTAGAACTAATGATTTAAGCATTAACAAAAATTACTGCAAAATGTAACTGGGAAAGTGAATTACTGAAATTAGAGGGAACAAGAGGCCCAGAGGGCCTGTATCGCTTACCTGGTTTGTAATGCCAAGTGCTGTTGTGAATACAGGTTCATTGTTTCTTTTCTGAAGGAATTTGAATATTTACCTCTAACTCCCCTATTGGGTCCCGCCCCTCCTGCCCCCGGGGGGTTAGAGCCAACATTTATAAAAGTTCTGTTCCCCTTCCCCCAAGGATATTTGTGGCCAAATTTGGTTACAATCCATGCAGAACTCTAGGAAAGTAGCGATTTATAGGATTAACCTTTTATTTACCCTATTGAGCCCCATCCCCCGGCCCCCGGGGGGTCAGAGCCAAAAATTATACAAGTTCTGTTCTCCTTCTCCCAAGGATGTTTGTGGCCAAATTTGGTTACAATCCATGCAGAACTCTAGGACAAGTAGCAATCTATAGGATTTACCTCTATTTCCCTTATTGGGCCCTGCCCCTTCGGCCCCCGTCGAGTCAGAGCCAAAATCTATACAAATTCTGTTCCCCTTACCCCAAGGATGTTTGTGGCCAAATTTGGTTACAATACATGCAGAACTCTAGGACAAGTAGCGATTTATAGGATTTACCTCTATTTCTCCTATTGGGTCCACCACTCCTGCCCCCGGGGGACCAGAGCCAAAATTTATACAAGTTCTGTTCCCCTTTTCCCACGGATGTTTGTGGCCAAATTTGGTTAGAATCCATGCAGAACTCTTGGACAAGTAGCGATTTATAAGATTTATCTCTATTTCCCCTATTGGGCCCCGATCCTCCTGCACCCAGAGGGACAGAGCCAAAAGGAGTAGATATGTTAGGACCAGTATTTGGCCTTAATTTTTCAGGCCAAAAAATATTAACTCTGATCCACATCAATTTCACATCAATAAATACTCTCATACTTGCCATTCATCAAAACATAACTTTTTATAACCATGTACATGATGTGCTCCACCTATGACGTCATCAAATTGATGATTTTCCTCTTCTCGCCAAATTTTGCTAGAAATTCATCATCTTTAGGTAAGAAAAGGCTTGAAATGGATTTGGCCGCCACCTTGGAGCAACTTTATATTTAGTATGGATATGCGTAAATACACTATACACAACGTGTGAAAATCTCTTTCTGCTCCACGAAGGCGGCCACATTCATTTTTAGAGAAAACCACTCAAAAAGTATGATTTTTCAAGGATTTTTGTGAAAAATGGCGGGAAACTGCATGTTGATGACGTCATAGTGAACATAATTGGCACATGCGGGATATTTTCGGGATGTAATATGTTAGCAAATGTATTCAACTGTTATATGGCAAAATATGTTGTTCTTTACTGGAGAATTAATTTTGCGGCCATATTCGAGTCTTAACGTACCTTCTCCTTTATACAAGTTCTGTTCCCCTTTTCCCAAGGATGTTTGTGACCAAATTTGGTTACATTCCATGCAGAACTCTAGGACAAGTAGCGATTTATAGGATTTACCTCTATTTCCCCTATTGGGCCCGGCCCCTCCTGCCCCCGGGGGTCAGAGCCAAAATTTATAGAAGTTCTGTTCTCCTTCCCCCAAGGATGTTTGTGGCAAAATTTGGTTACAATCCATGCAGACCTCTATGACTAGTAGCGATTTAAAGCAAATGTTGACGGACGGATTTGTGGACGGACGGACGGACGACGGACGACGGACGCCGTGCCATGACATAAGCTCACCGGCCCTTCGGGCCAGGCGAGCTAAAAATGATATTGCTGCTCCTGATTTGCAATTTTATCCCTGAACCTTGACAGATGAAGTTAACTTTTAACATCTTTTAATTCTTCTTTGCAATTCATGGTAAACTTGATGACACTGGTTGACCTTGACATTGTCAACTTTGACCTTGACAGTGAGAGTAAGAAGAGAGATTTAGGGATATGAACATTTGGCATTAACATGCTACTCATCACCAGCTCTGGCAAAGTCGCCCTTATGGTTGCAGCAGAAATGTCTGTGGCAGCCATTACTGCTGTTGTGAGAACAAACAACATTACAGGAAGCTCACGTCTGCATCACCATGACAACACAACAACACTTAACACAAGACATGACTTCGAAATGTTTTAGAGTTTAGATAGAAAACAATATCACTGTCTTCACCAATAAATATCTGTCGTGTTAGTTAACCACGTCTTTATCATCACTAATGGCAAAAGTGGGCTTTGATGAAGATGAGATTAACGTGTCAAAGTATCCTTTTTCTCTTGATGCCGCAAGGAAGTAGATTCTAATGAGATATCATGGATTGGTGGCCATGAATTACGATAGTGTTTGAGGTTGTTAACAGGATTATAATAAAACAGATCTGATTTATTTTCATTTTATTTTGTTTAATCACAATTCAGTTAAGCTATAGGAAGAATTATATCATATAAGTATAGGTATTTTAGACCATGGCATCTTATTTTAGAATGTTTTAAATTCTTCATACATGATGTGAAAAACACCATGGTGTGATGAGAATGAGTGTTTTCTGAAGAAAACCAGTGAAGATTAGAGAATTGATTTTAGAATGAGGTGATTGTTTTGAAAGTTGGCGATCTTGATGAGACTGGGTACTTTTTGTAACGAGAATGGGGGAACTGTTTCCATTAAAATAGAGTTCTTTGGTAAAATTTAAGGAATTCCGATGAGAATGAGGATGTGCTGTGATGAAAACTAGGCGGGAATGACATTAAGGAGGAATTTGAATGGAAATTAGAATAATGCTGTGAAAAAAGGATGGATTCTTAATTTGTTATCGTGATGAGAATGGGATCATTGAGATGGCAACGGGGAAATGAGGAAATGATTGAGATGAAAATGAGAGAATTATTTAGATATTGTTGCAATGAAGATTATTGACCTATGATGATAATGGGTAAATAGATTGATTTTTATTGGAAAGGCTTTCATGTAAAACAAATAAGTCATGATTGTAAAAGAATTTAAAAAGTGACAGAAAAAAATCAATACATGATAACTTTTTACTGTAACTATGTAAAAAAATATTAGAATATGAATTTAATTTACAGATTATTGCTTTGTTACCTTTGAAAACTACTAACCTGATATTTGATTCTTTAACAGGAATTCCTTCAAGGAGACTGTACCAAGGCAAAAACCAACCTTAAATGGCAGCCAAAGTATACATTTGATGTAAGTAGTCGTCACAGATGTCTGGAAGTCGTATTAACTTTCAAATAAGAAGATCAGATTCAGACAAAGAACGAATTTAGTATATTGTCACATTAGTGTGTCAAGTTTATAGGGTATCTCAACCCGTATGTTTAGAGCTGATGTTTTATTTCATTATGTAACTGATTTGCTGATTTTGGAAGTCCAATGGAAATATGAAATGATGATCTTTAAATTACATTCATTATTATTAAGTGTTCTGCTGTCTCTGGTATAACATTATATATTAATTACAAGAATTGATTAATGTTCCCAGATAATGTCTGGACTTTATGTCTACAAACTTTTTAAATGATCATATGAATTATTCTTAAAACTCTGAATGGAAATATACATTTTCGTATTGTAGCTTGTTGAGGAAATGTCTTTTTTAATTTCACAGAGTCTTGTTGAAGAAATGGTGAAGTCTGATATTGATCTCATGAAAGCCAACCCCACAGCATGAGGAATGAACTCAACTTAACGTGAGAGTATGTGCTCTATCTTATATAGAGGTTGTCTCCCTTCGATCAACCCCCGTTTCATGTAAATCGTCTTGTATCACAAAAATACCGAGCACAACGTAAATTTAGGTTTGATTTTGTCTATTTTTTCCCTACAGATTCGAGATGAAACATCGAGAGTGACTTTGCTGTTAAGTTCAGATGGATCATGCCCATACTTCTAACTGAATACAGTTGTACTTAGTAATATAAATTTACTAATTTGAATGTTCAATTTATTTTAGCAACTATAATATGATTTATTAGCTAAAACCATCGTTTTATTGTGATTCAAAAAATACAAAACATAACTGCTAACAAGGTTGTTGTTATTGTGCTACAAGTTTAAAAGTGCTTTCTTTTGGTTAAATGGGTCATTACAAGTTTAAATGTCATTGCCTTGAAAACAACTTGTAAGAATATCTGATGTATGGAATATGATTAAGAAATTGTTATAGAGTCTTATGTATTTATTTAAGTGCTATATCTATGATAACAATGATTGCACAAAAATGTAAAGAAAATTTATTATGGGGGGAAGTATTTCATATTTAAATTTCCAACGAGCATATCGTCCGGTATATATGTTACTCCTTGAAAGCTTGGTATGAATTGACGATTCTCATGCTGTTAAGAAGTCAAATAAGTATTGCTATCAAGAGTGGATATATATAACTTTTCATATATATATAATATATTAGAGATTGTCTTCTTATTTTCCTGTACGCTGTTTATATTGGAATGAAACTATATTGTAGTAGATTAGTTACTAACTAAGTTGTAAAACATTTTGGATGACGTAGGTGAAGTTTTGTAAAAAGGAAAATGTTAAATAATCCTGTGGTGTTAAAGGTGTACAGCATATCTGCTGAGGGAGATTTAGTTTTTAGCACTACGCTAAGAATACACACATTTTAGTTCCAATCTGATTAAAATTCAAGGTATTGATGATTTGGATTTTAATCAAAATGTATTAGTCCCATCGCTAAGGTATTTAGCCCAATTATCACATTCCTACTCTATGTATATATATACATATGTAATACAGGTGTCTACCGTCTGTGTTTTGTTGCAATTGTATATCAACGACAGTTCTAGCATTCAATTAATTAAGTTACGCAAAAAATTCTAAATCTAATCGCAATAAAAGTTAAATTAGTATATTATTTTTATGATTACGAAAAATCTCTATATATGATATAATTTCTGGATAATAAAAGCTTTAATAGTTTCGACTGAATTAGTACCTGTACGTATGTATATCAGTAAAAATCCACTGTTATTAATGTAACGTTCAATTTGCGTCCAAAGTGACATGTAAACTAATATTAGGCTGTATACATATGTCGGATGAGTGTGTTACAATGTTTAATATTCCATGTAGAACCTGTTGGGTTGATTTCACTGTAGTGTTATTTTTGTGCCTAGAAAGAGTTTCAAAAGTTGAGTTTTGATCAAATGTCTGCTAGAGAATTATGATTATGAAGTGAATCTCGCAGTGTGAAAATATTTTATGAAGGACCAGATTTTTTTTTTCACATATTTTTGCATAATACACACTTACAAAAAGTGTGGTTGTCTTGATATTCGATTTATACTGAACCAATATTGGTTGAGATGTCTGAAAACTTAAAACATTATGGAATCAAACATTTTTATGATTTAATACAATTTCCAATATTTATTACATATACGTTCTTAATACTTTCAAAATCTAAATTTTGTTATGAATTTCCTATCATTTTTATTAAGTGTGGTTACTGACCCCTTTCATGTTAACTTTACATAAAAGTTTCATTTTGTATTTATATGGAAAATTGTTAATTTTTTATTTGTTTGTTGTATTCATAATGTAAATTAGAGTTATTGATGTATATTATGTTAGTTTACTTTTTTCCCAGATACGCTTATCATGTCTCATTATTCGCCGAAGGAAGCAACGTCATTCTTTTTATTATACAGTAAAAACGTACTATGACAAAAAAATGTAAACACAAAATTCATCTGAAATATACACACGTTATTCTTTATAATAATTAAAAGCTCCAAGAATGGTGAATTAGCGCTATTGTGATAAGATTTTGGGGCAAACATCTCTAATAGACGTTACCAGTATAATAAAACATTACAGTATTCATTTTTCGTTTAAATGTTGACGTTTCCTATGTAACATTCTTAAAATGGTAATGGCCATGACATCGATTATCATATTCATCTGAACTTCGACCTGAGACAAAACTATATGATTATATAATATTGCACGTGCAGCCAGTGAATCCCTACCATAATGGCTATAGTTTAAATACAAATGCTAAAATATTAAAATAAGATCTCAAAAGATTGATTAATTATTTAAATGAAACAAATGTGTTTGGTGTGGACAAATATATTCTAAACTGCATTTTTACAAAAAAGACTTTCACGTGATTCATGTTGAAAATTTATTGAATTCAATCAATTTTATTTTCATCCTAAATATGCATAACATGGTCCTCAATGCCATAGTAAATGATAAAATGATAGTGTATGTCATTATTACCTCATTAGGGTGCAGCTTTAACGGTATAGTGACGCGAGGGTGTGTAGATGTAGTATTTTATGTACAGTTATTTATAGATGATTGGCTTTAACAGGTTGTGACTGATGGATACAAAGACAGGTTCTAAAGGTTTTTTACCAATACGAAGAAGTTATACGAATTATTTCAATATTTAGTTGTAATATAGCTTGCATGATAAAACAAAACACAACACTTTTGATATGTTTTTTCTTTCACAATCAATTAAATGATTTCGTGTTAACTTCTTACCTTGTTTCATGTAAACGATACAGAGACAAAACCATCTTAGAAGTTAGAAGGAACAACTTATATATATATATATAGATATTGCCTATATAACAAGACGTTATAGGAATTATTGTCAATGTGTGCGGTTTGCCTTCATAGTCAACTTATGATTCATTTCCAGTACAATATGCATAATTGTGTGTGCTGACAATCTAAAACGGATTATACTATCATATAACGTTAAGGGCATTTGTTCGGTAACGTCAGTTTAGTTTAGGTATTTATTAATATGTGTCTGAAATTTAAAGCACACTTCGACGTTTTATTGTTTGTATGTTTTCTATAGTAGCGTCTATTGTTATTGTTATGTGAACATGGAGAACATGGAAATTAATGCGCTCATATGCAAATGTAATTAATTCTAACATGTCCTGTGCTTTGTTTTAGACTATTTAGATAAAGATATGTATGGCATATGATGGAAAGATCTATTAATTGCGAAAAAATCTCGCTTACAGTATATGAAATATATATTTAAAAAATGCAATTAAATTAAATTGAAATGTTCATGATAATTTTGAAAATAGTGAATTGTGACTAATCTGAGCTGAAAATATCTGGACCATTTGCTGAATGGGTTTACTGGTTTACTGTAAGAGAGTAAGGCACTTGTGTATCCATATATGTTATGTTTACACTGAGAAGTATTATTTTATCGTCCGATACATTTGTATTCGCCAAATATCGACATGTGGGTTTTGTATGTAACATGGTTCTTTCTCTCTGGAAATAAATTTTTACATAAGTCACACTTCTGTTTTCATTGTATTATCTATTTGTTACTCGCCAACTGTTACACTGATGTAGTTGTAATGTAGTCACCGACATTATACATATAGCATATAACAAGCAGTTTCGCTTGAAATAAACTCAACTTGAGAAAATTTAGCGTATTCAAATTTCGCTATCCACTATTAAGAGTAAAAGTATTGAATTCGTTTATTATTTCACTGATCAAAGTTTTGCGACCTGATATATATATTGCAGTGTCGCGAAATATCAACCCATCAAAACGAAAAAGCTGATCGAAACTAGTGAAACTCTGATAAAGGTTATTCTTAAGAAGCACTAGATCTACATAATTACATATGTCATGTGAAAATAATATCGCTTTTAAATTGTGCATTTGTAGAAACCAATTAGCCGTATATTTTCTTTCCAAAGTACATTATCTATATTGGTAAGAAGTAATCATTAAACGGCTATATTAAAACGATGTAAAAAAAAAACAACGACAATGAGATTTAAACTGACATTTTGTGGCACTTTAACAAGAAGATGGAGAAATTAGTTGTAGTCTTAGATAGATTTTAAAGATCACTCAATCCCAAATGCTAAAGGTAGTTCTTGATCAGTACATCGTCCCACAAGTACATGGATATCATTAATATTCCGCTTTGTATGCAAGTTAGCTACCCGTATATAGTTGTCCAAAATTATCGAATACCGAAATCGGAAGTCGAACTCAAGGTTAATAAAGTTAAGACAACTTCATAAAATATAGGTCTGTACAACCAGGCGTCCTAGGATGTTAGGAGTTTCTTTGTTAAATAGACTACAGAAACCTTAAGAACAAATCCGTTGGCAACAATCTCAAAAATCATAGTTTATATTAGGAATTAAAGTGTGATCTTTCAACGGAATCAGTTAAGTGGTTCTTTTCAAACCTTTGTGACCCATTGAAACAATAAATCATAAACATTGAGCAGTCATTTAATATAAAAATCCACGAATAGTTGGATACATATGTACGTAGATATTTTAAAACGTTTAATGAAAAAGTGGCGTGCAAGACGAGAAAATAAAATATGCATGCGTTTTGTAAACACTTTACAAACAGAAACAACATACACGGTATACATATCTAACAAGTAAGGGATATATAAAAATAAGATTTTCTGTCATGTAGGATCGGCGTTAAAATTGTACCTGCTGCCACTATTGCATGCTCGTAAAGGGCGACTAAATTTAGAATCTTATCTTTTCTCTTCTTCCTAATTAATTTTCTTCTTCCTAACGTCTCTATTGACACAACCTCGCTTTTGGCACTCTGCTGAGCGTTCGCCCCTATGAGGTAGGCTCTGGGTTCTGTCCCCTGACCGAGAAACATCAAAGCCTGCTTATCGTTCAGCATCAATTCAATTGCCTTGCGGCTTATAAGACACAAAGTACAATTATAATACATATTGAATATTTTAAACATGTACAGGAGAGTGATTGTATAATATCGTTCAGCATCAAAAGTGGGAAGACTGGTTCGCCCGTTACCAGTATAATGTGACCGGAAGGGGTGTGTTGCTTGGTGTCTTCGATGGCATACTGCAGTGATATAGCACTATACAAAAACAAAATTTCCATTATACAAGAAGACACAACTCGAGTATACCGCTGTGTCCCAAAACTCACACCCGCACTCCATACACGCAACACAGCCATATATACATGGGAGGCCATTCTTACATAGCTGACTCTTAATAGGACGTTACTTTAATCAAATAAACAAAGATCCATGAATTCAATATGACATAGAAGAATAGAGGGAGCCTGATTCGCCAGTAATTATTGATTATGTGCCTATTTACTTCAGGGTCAATAAATTATCTTGAAATGTACTTTTTTAATGAACAAATAGTGTAAACCAACTCACTTATTTCGCGTGCGATTCACTTTCGCGAATTTTGCGATCCAAGTAAATTAGCGAAGTGCTTTTCTATGAATTAATATTCCCCTCATTATATGGTAATTATTTTCATTAATTTTTCAATTCGAGTTGTACATTATTCGCGAATCTGTTTTGAAATGAAAATTGCGAAAATCAATAGCTGCGGGAAAAAGTTGGTTGACAGTGTATACTAATGACAAACATGCCATCATGCTCATCGCATTTTGACTCGGGCGAGTTGCATGACACACATAAAATAATTAATTAATCAAACGTAAATGAGTACTTACATGTACCTGGTATGGCAGTGGATACACTGACAGACTTACTCACTCGAAAATCATCGGGTAAGAACTGTGCACTTCTTCTATGTCCTGTGGTGTGTCGACACCCCCTCTGGGCCACATATGTGGTAATCTGTTAACAAATACGTGTATATAACTATAGGAACGAGAACAAAATACATTGTAATGAAATACATAAAAATGACCTTAATGTCCACATACGATAGAGTAGAATACGATATTGTAGATAGTAGGATATCGATGAGATGCTCATTTCTTTGCATGGATTACAAGACAACGATGAATAAATCAGTTTTGTTGTTAAAGTGTTATTTACGGTAAATACAATAAAACCCGATACGTTGTTGCACAGTTGTGATATTACTTTTCAATATTCAGGTGAATAATGGTATGGCGATGTATTTTATGATGCAACAAAGGTTATATCATATAAAAACAATTACAAATGTATTCGGATTGTTCCTATGACTTGCTGCTGATGTCCAAATGAGAATGGAACTGCTGTGCTTTAAACAAAATAGACAACATTCCACTGACAAAAGACAAACCAGTCGTCACACTCTCTTTATACTGAACTTAAAGCAGATGGAGAAAACACAAATTTTACAAACTATGGTGTGTTTTGGCCAGAGGACAGAACCCAGAGATCCTTCCTCACGTTTAGTAAACGCTCATCTCAAGAGCAAACGTGATGTAATATCAGGCGAGACATTAAGAAGACTTAATTCAGGTAGAAAGAATTAAAAATTAATTTCCCAGTTAAGTCGCCTTTTAGATCATGCAATGGGAGAGGCGGACATCTACATTTTTCTCACTCATTAGTTTAGAACGTTTAGTTTTGTTCCCCTTGATCTATTTTCTTAATCTCCGTTCAGTTTCGTCTCAACTGCTAAGGTTAGGATGATTTTAGTACGGACCAAATCTTCGGTTTGTTTAAATCGATTTCTTGATAAATAGATTTTGATAATGCATCATGGTTTTGATATTAGAACAATTTTTCTGTTCAACGAACAGCATTGCACATTTAGTACATTACCACTTGTCGTTATGACGAAAACAATCCAGAGTACCTTGTAAACTCTGTAAAGTTGACATTGATGAACCAGTTAATGTTAAATTTACAGGAAAGTCTTTGGAAAATTATGCAACGTGTCTAAAAGAATTATCCCTTTCATTGGAAAAGCGTCTCTTCTCGAATGTTTGTTTAAAATCTCTCTTTTAAAATTTAATTTCTAGCTGATCGGGATTGAATAGTAACAATAAGTGTTCCTTCAATTCATCCTTGTTGTTCGTGATACGATACCCACAGGCATTACAAGGTGTTTATACGCGCCACCTGAGCATATTAAATTAAAACTCAAGTGTTCTTCAAGTGACCACAACCCTTCATCATTTGTCCGAAAGCGATGACCAATTCATTCACGGTGACCGTTTGACCCAGGGGCAATATTTGAAAAGCACTGGAAAGACTAATTTTTGTTTTATTTTGTATTGAATTTTTGTTAGGACTTAAACCTGAATTGAAAATAAACTTTCAAAAGTGAATATTTATTTAAAATTGAGCTAAACAAGTTTAAACTTCTCCATTTTTCTCTTTCTGTATCGTTTTAAGATAGAGATCTGATCAAAGTACCGACAGTTACTCTTAAAGACGAAAGATCAACTACGAGGACAAGGATTTGTTAGTGTAAATAGTTCTCCGAATGGGATTAGAACGGGACACAGTCAATCTCTTGGAGTGGCGGACACAGTACATATCCAGTATTATAAACATTTATACCCCTATATAAACCAGCCTTTACAAACTGACTATCAATAACACGTTCGTCAACATTCATCCTTGGACAATTTGAAAATTTCTGCCCAATAGTTGTTCTAGGTTATTAAAATTGATACTTATTTACAAAAGGTGTTCTCTGAGTCAGTCGATAATCTACAGGTAAACATTTTAAACTTTATATTATGAGTAGTTGAATTTGATATTATCCACCGCAGGTATTCGCTTTGATCTTGCCGCTATCACAGGTAGAAATTAGATTTCTATTTATTTCAATTTTAATCTTTAATCTGTCGTCAAAGTATTTGTATATGTGAAATGATATATACAGTAAATGGTGATATACGTAAGAAGAATGCCTGAGTCATCAGCTAACATTTGTTACAAATGATCAAATGCGCAATGAAAGACATAAATTCGGATTTCATCACTTCATTTTGTTCCTATTTGTAACAAAAAGACGCTATAAAGATAAATTAATGATAAAAAAACAACAACAAAAGTACAAAAAACCACACACAAACACAAAAAGAAAATGCAGCTGGAAATATAATTTGTATTCCACTTCAATGTTACTGAAATGACTTGTCTTTTAGTTACAATTTAATAGTGGGATGGGGGGAGGGGTAAAAGTAGAAACGAAGAATCAAAAGCTTAAAACGGAGAAAAATCACATGAAATCCTATTTTTCTTTCACCTCACTTGACACATAAAGAAACGTCTCGGTAAATGAAGTAATCTATTCTTTGTTCTCGTTAACAAATGTATGTAGAAATCGCATGACAAATATCACTTTATTTGATTTTGAACAGATGTTGAATTTATTTCAACAATCTAATTTCATGTTTATTTGATTTTTAGCAAGAAAGTTTATAACATATTATAACAACCGAGCTAATTCGGTCTAATGAATTGAATATCTACCACGAAAAAGAAAAAGATGCATTAATTTCTTTTATACTTTACGCTCACACAATGAACAAAGAAAAATTGGATATTCTAATTAGAGCTAATTCCACATTTTTTATTATGACATCATATCGTAGCACTTCACGGTGAGATATAAGTACACATATTGTAAATGTATCTCATTTGTTTTACAATAACACCTTAAAGCGTTTTATACCTAGATTCTGTATAGATACCAAACGCGTACTATATTTGGCTTTAGCACTATTAACATATCCTAAAAGTACAAATATGTGCGTTTAAACATAATTAAAGGTGCTTAATGTCATGATTTTCGTTTGCTAAGTCATCTCAAAGATATGAGTATTATACGATTTTACCGAATGTGTCGAAAGTATTTTAGCTATACATATACAATACATACTCAATGCTAACGTGTACAGGTTTTTATATAGAGGAACAGAAGAACCAATAAGCATGCAGCCACATATGATTTTACAGTCATCATGGTAGAATATTCGGTAGAACATGAAAAGTACATTCTGAGTAGGGAATATATAGAACATATATCGGGTACAATTATATGCCAAATGGCTGAAAGATCTAGATTTATAGGCAAATAACCTTTGTCACCTCACAAGCAAAATCAACAAGAAATACAGGAGTTAAACATTTTGATGTGAATAGTAGTGAGAACTGCGGGAGTTGGGGAGGGTAAGTATACAATGCCATAGAATTCAATTTATTCCTTTACGTCCGAGTTACATATTTAACTTAACTCAGGTTAACAAACGTAACAAATACTTAACAAACAACACACAACTTTTCTAATAGAAGCATGCATTCACCGATACTAATTGTTTATATATTAACAAAGTTTGATCAATATTTCTTTTCTATCCACTCTTCAGTTATTGAAATCAAAATATCTTTTTATTATTTCTATATATACATAAACTGAAAAAGCTAACAATTTGTAGTATTAGACCAAAGATATGGTTTTCTGCTCTCTCAGCAGGTGTTGAATCTCGCGCAGTAATACAAACAACCGGAAGTAGCCCTAGCACACACGTGGGGTCCGCCGTTATCCATGGTAATTGAGTCCGTGGATAAACACTTGTCAGTGTGTTTACTTTTCTCGGCACATCGTAATCTCTGTCAATCTGTAGGGTATTGGGTAAGAGTTACAACCAGTGTGAAAATACGCCATTATTGCCAGAGGGTATTTCCACACTCACAGGCAAAACGAATCAAACACAAGCTCTGGTATTAATTTCCAGCATTTCTTAGCGAATGTGTAAAATACCTGTGATAAACGTCAGGTGATAGACAGGTTGTAAGATCATGTGATGACAACACCTTCGATAATCTCACAAATACACCGTCACAAGTATTGTTTTGTTTTGTCTTACTTTCATTTCCCGCTAAAACAGCATTTCTATCTTATTTTATTTTTGTGGGATTGCTAAAATACTTTTAATATGATTGTTTTGTTCTGTCTTACTTTCATTTCCCACTGAAAAATATTTTTGATCTTCTTTTGCTTCTGTATGGGATTCCTAAAACATTGTAATATCAATATGTAACTATATTGAGGATGCTTTTATTGTTTTTCACTTTGACCGACTTTTAAAGTAATGCTTTAATCGTTTTATGTATTACATGTATAACCATCATTATTTATTTATTAATTACCATTTTGTTGGATCATTTTTGTTGTCCCATTATTGTGTACATGTATTATGATCCCAACTAATTGTCTGGGTACTATTACTTTATATTCTTTAATGCCATATTGTAGCGGGGATACATACTAAAGAACAGATATTAGGCACATTCATTACCCGGAGTATTGTACATAAGTATTATTTAAGCATTTTGATACTGTGTTTAAGTTATAGATATGTTTGTTATTTCCTTACAAAAATTATAAACTGCACATAAAAAGTGTGTGTAATGTTTGTCGATGCAGCAGAAATTCTTGGCTTCTCGTACACTAAAACATTTATTAATTCATGGTATACTGCCTCCTACCCTTCTGTCTCATATTGGCAATGCTGTGTGACCTCTTTTAGGATAGAATTTTTAATTTTTAATTTCATCACTTGTGTCGTATTGTTTGTATTGTTTGGAATGTAATCGCAATAGTCTAATTGTATTTTATTAACTGTATAATCACTGTACCAACGAGTACGCAGCTAAATGCATTGTCATTAATAAAAAAAAAATCTGGGGTTATTTATTTTGTTTTTGAGTAAAACGTGATCATTTATCATTTCATATATCTGTGGGCATGCATTTTCATACAATATTTGTCTGACTCTTGTCTTCAAGATTGTCTTTACTGAAAAAATAACCCTGAAAAATAGAGGGATTATCAATAATTAAAATTTATAGGTCCAGTTATTCCTTATCATACCTTGATATGTTGTATCTACCTGAAGGATTCACCAGGTGATTATCTTAATCGTTTTATCTCTCATTTGCTGCAAAACATGGAAACATATCATTTTTAGAAAGGATCTAATTAAAGAAATAATAAAATAATATCTTTAGAATTTCATTAGGTTTATTTAAGTTAGTTCCACCCAGAAACATTTTGTAACATTCAAAATAAGTATTAATTATATGTAAATGGAACGTATCATTATCATTATTCACTACAAGGTCATCGATAATATACATGTACTTAAAGAATTTTTTTGCCATTGGATTTTTTAACATTGGAGTCATTTAAAATATTATAAAAACCCACATTGCTATGGATGGTTAACCTTATAATATCATAATGGGAAAAGTTCATGTGCCATATTATGTTTTTCTTTTATTTATTTTCTCCAATACAACTTTAAGACAGTGAACATAAAAATATTTAAGATCATTCAAAATTTTCTTCCTTCATTTGGTAAAAATTATTGTATTGAAAGCGATTTCTGATTAATTATTAATTCAGAAAATCATCTAAACTATTAGAATTTCCCCATACATTATGTGTATCTATGAAAAGGAATACATATAACTTTTCTTTAGTTTCGTCGTTTGAATCCATTTTAATCATTGGTGTTTTCTTGATTCCGTGGAGTTAAGTGCACGTACGTCTTACTGATGATAATCCACACACGTGCTCAATCTTGCGATTATTTGCCGTATTGGTCACTTCACTGACCCAAACTGGCCAACCTATTTATTTAGGACATGATCGTCTTATCGTTAACAGTGGACAACTATTTGTACAACAAATTGCCCAGTTGTATAAACCTCGTTATCCAATTCACAGAAACCTTTTCATGGTATTGTTATGGCAAAAGAAACATTATTTGGTTGTTGGTGCTGTGTAGAACTGTCCATTGTAATACCATCAAAGGCAGCATGTAAATACCAAGTGTGGTTACAAAAGTGTCATTGGTTATATAGAGGAAGGGGCTACACCAGTCAAATATATCAACACCAAATCTTGACCATGGGCTATTGTATACTAAAACATATCGATGTTGTGTTACGACCATTAAGTCCTGATCTATCTCATTAAATTGTTAGAGAGAAAAGTATACACAGTTGTATTATGTATACTTAAATGTACTCTTTTCTGTATTTTTATCAATAGCAATCCTACAGTAAGCTTGCTTTTATAAAACACGTGGCGATAAGTGGCCACTTCACTGTTGATCTTCCCGATTTTCGACTTTTTAAAGTATATGTTTAATTAAATGTTTAAAGATTATAGCCACACAAAAGCTCTCTGTGTGACAACCATTAACATTAATTCGAAATGTTTATACTTAATTGGACTTTGATATGATATTAATAAGTCTTTGTCGGCACATCGAGTGGACGTTTTCTTGCCACAAGGAACAAAATATTTATGTATTGGCCATAATTCTTTTTTGTCATCAATTTTAAGTATCGTTTTCAAATTTCTTGAACACTTTTCGCGGGATTGAATAATTGATACTGTAAACTATAAAAGGGGGATACAACTACGGAACATTAATATTTGTCTTATTAAATAAACATTTAATTGAATTTATTTGATATTGGGCCAAGTTCATGAGTCATGATTTACTTATACACTGTAAATATATACATTTCTACTACACAGCATGGCGATTGAAAAATCAGAAGAAGAAAAAAAGAAGAAAAAAAAGAAAAGAAAAATAATAATAAAAAGACACTACTTAGAAAGGATAAGCATGAAACTACTTTGTACATGTAGCAAAAGTGAAATTTGTTCTTCTTCAAAATTTGCGTTCAATAAAATATTTTGAATTTCAGTTTTCGACTAATTGGTTCAATTCAATGCCTATTTATGAAAATAAAAAGAAAATAAAATTGTTACCACTAATTGACAAAACTTATGTAATTCATCATTTGCATTGTGTTTTTTTTAATCCAACATTCAAATACGATTAAAACACAATTGTTAATTTTATCGCCATTATGATAAAATCAGTCAATGTTAAAGCTTAATATGACAAGTCAACAAATCAATAACCTATGTTTCAACTGAAATCAACATTAAGATAATTTCAAAACTTACAATGCATTAGTTTTTATTTTACAAAAAGAAATGAGATTCCAAAAATTTTTTTAAAGGATTGCCAAACATCAATTATATCAAAGATGCTCCAGCGCCGACAGAGCATGAATGATATTCATCATTTGAACAATAATTGGTGTTTAATGGTGTATATGTATGTGTAATTAACACAAAAAATCATATAAGATAATTTATTTTGCCTTTGTTGCATGCACACTCAGTACCTTCATTCCATATGGGATATAGTGCCAAGGATTTTTTTCGGGATGCAATTAATTATTTTTATATTTTTCACCCTCAAGTAAAATTTGAAGCTCAAACTTTTAAATGGTCGTCATGGTTAAAAGTCAGTAACTTTTGTAACTGAAGAAAAATACTAAATCGTCTGGTTCTCTTTTTGATACTGCAAAAATACCTTTTGTCAGCGGTGGAGCATCTTTAACATTGTACTTCTATATGGTGCAGTACGGTCAAACCAAGACACCAGCCATTGGTTTACATTCGTATTCTCATTATACAGTGCTATAATGTAGCAATATTTAATGCTTGTAGTTTTTACACGCTGATAAATCTGTGGATTTACAGCTTATTTTCTAAAAAATAACAATTCCAAATAAATTACAATAAAAAATGTGAATAAAATCACCAGTTCTTTTAACGACAAATGAGTGTAAAAGAGACAAATGAAAAATCACGTACATTTAAAAACAGTAATTTTCAAAGAAGGGTTCTGGGTATTGAGGCGTGCTCTTTAATTTTCTTCTTTTGTTTACCCATACGCTAAAATGTATGTATTGTTACATAGTTTTAAAAATATCAACCCATTGTTGAGACCGTCAGACCAATACACCAATATACAATATACATTTAATGGATATGAACCATTTAACACTATAATTCTTACAATTCTTAAAAAGTTTTTCTCTCTTTATTGCCTCCAATTTGTGTAATCAAACACTGTCTTATTTCTTGCATTTTCTTTTTCACAAACAGAATTTTCAGAAGTTTTGATAACAGAATTCACTATTTCATGAGCAGATAAACTAAACTAAATAATAGTGTAATGTTGTCATACAAACCAATAGATCAGTAGAATAGTACAATTATAAAAGATAAAAGATTGTTGATTATATCATATGTAAAAGCTGTTATTGAACACACACTTAAAACCTGATAATGACGTAATCAACAAATGTCTTTTGTGGTAAAACTGTCGGAAATAATGCTATACCATTCCTCTGTTTGTCTTATGACACAGATGGCCGTAAAAATTTCAGAATAGAAAATCAATGTTACATGGACACTACCTATAGGAGAATGGATTAATTGGTTGATATCTGTAATAAATTTCAACCCGGATATTATTTTTATTTTAATTCCGTCTTCTGTTAATAGTTGAACATGGTATAAAACATCAAACTTCTTCCGCCTAACGTGATAATATCTCGGTGTGGGTTTATTCTACTTACTTGTTTGGAACATCAATCCAAGAGGAGAACATCTGAATTTATTGTAACGTCAGTAAAGTGTAAAATAACATGGATCATATCAGTGTGCTAGCGGAGACTGAAATGTAATGAAGTTTGGATTATTATACTTGTGGCCTTTCACTAATAAAAGTACAGTAACTGCCAAATTTACTTCGCTGATGCTGGCAAAAGAGCATACCATCGTTTTGTTAAACAAATGAACTTGGAACTAGAAAAAAAAACAAAAAAATCCAGCATTCTAATTTGTGAATGTATACAAGTTTCCATGGCATTATACCCAGTGTCATCTTGTTGCAATATATAAGAGGCTAAAAAGATCTCACAAAAAAGAATAATTTGCTATCAAAAATGTCATGAAAGATTTTTTTGAATTAAATAGGTAAAGATATACACTGTAATTAAAATAAACATGTACACTACTGGTTTCAATAACATTTGATAGACATACACATTTAAACTTTATTTTGTCAAAATAAAAGTAACTTAACAATAATGTGGAACATAACAATTATATCAAAAAGAGAACGAGAGAAATTTCAATGTGATGAAAATGAAACACAAAAATAGATAAATTGCAAATGTCATCTCGTTCATATGTTTACAGTGTTTTAGCTCTTATAAAGTCGACAGGAGTGGTGCTGTGCATATTGACCTTTATTTATCAGGATTGTTTGACCAGTCCAGAGTCTGGTGTCGATTTATTGAACTCATTGTCACTAATTACTGCTACTTAGCCAGAACTAGTTTCGGTTTATATATACTTAGTACTGTTAGACAATGAAAAGTCACGCTAAACGGTGTGCCAATGTGTTCGCAACTGATTCACAGCAAAACGCCAAGTTTAACGTCCCTTTGATAATATTGTCAGACGACGCTTTTCAACAGAACGTTTATTTACCATCATCGTTTGTTTATCTCGTTGCATTGATCTTTTGACATGTGCAACCACACGGAACATGATATTGACTCAACTGTTTCTGACGTGAACACACAAAAACGTGGCCAGTGTTTGTAAGAAAAGCAGTGTATACCTGTCACGTTTTCGCTACCTAGATGTAGTAACAAACACGCTCTTTCCACAATATTTACGGCCAAATGACGTCCTTTAAATATTTTTCTAAGAAGTCGTTGTCATTACACCAATCGATTTTGTGTCAGTTGTAGTTAGATTAATTTTACAAAATGTATGTAAAATAGACTGTCTAAGAAAATGCATTGGCCTAAGAACTGTAGAATTTTGCACATGTAAACAAGAACAAATCCTTTGGGAGCATTTTGAAGTTTACGTAACATATTACCTGTTCTAGAAGTCTTTTTTCATATAGGCCGTAGATCCCACCGACCCGTCGCATGGTTTCTCTGAGACTGATTTCGGTCTCATGGTGTCAAACCTTATTAAAAGAGCGTCATATTAATTATCTAAAATAGATTTAGAGAAAACATTTTTATTTTTTTTTTCAGTCAAAATAATTGCACAAGACATAAACAGTAAGACAGACAATTGCTGACGAATGCATGATACGTCCTGGGTTGGTGCAGTAATTGGCACGCAAACATATATAGGGAAATCACAAATCACAAATAGATCTTTAGAGGGATACAGACTGGTGAAGACTTCGGGCACGTTTTACAAGTATACATCTGATCTCAAAGGGAAGTAGCATCAGACCTTCACTCTTTACAGTACGAGGTCAGCATGGTTCACTGTTAATTAGTACATGGTAGATATGTCTTATGACTACGTTGTTACCATTTGATTCTCAATTGTTGTTTAAATCATTGAACTGAGGATTTGGCCGGGCCCAAATGATTTGTTTCAACTGAAATTTCGATGCTGGGTTAATGATAAAACACTTTGACAATTCATATGACAAATTATTAAGAAAGAAAAAAGTTCGAAAGATATATACTCATAGAAAGTGTTTGGAAAGTCAGCATTATTTTCTAGTACGATAGTACAATTTTAGTTTTTAAAGTTATGTAACAAAAACATTTTGGAGCAGTGCATGCAGTGCGACCATTGAAAAAGCAAAATGACATCGAATATATCTAAACTTAAAAAGATTACTTCAGACTTAAAAAGATAACTTCAAATAAAAAAGTCGCATGCTTCTTTTTTTACAATTACTAGTAGTACTCAATTACAGATTTTTCATATTTTCACTTTCTGTTTGAGAGGGATTCATATAATGAAGTCATGAAATAGTTTAAACTAAAACTAATTATATTGTGTTTGATTCGTCAACACACATAATAGTAAATAATATTAATGCGTAAAGCAGAAGTTTTTCTCAACATTTCTGATCTAGAGCCCAAACACATTCCCATGAGTGTTAGTTTGGTGACGCACTGCCTGTTTGTCATGTTGGGGATAAAATAATTAAAATAAAGCCAACACTTAGAATGTGACAGTCTTCAGTTCATTTATCTATCAGATTAACAATATTGTAAGTAGGCTTATTTATAAACATGTTCCAGAGACAGTGATAGTTGTGAGAAACAGTGGTTCATTATAACATAACCGACAGTGTAATTATAAGTGCCAGGGTTTGAGACCACACAGAACCTCTCGCGAGCCGTACCTGTCATTGCTCTACATACAAACTGATAGCGGAGACCAAAACAGATTGCCGTAGACCGAGAAACAGCCATATTTACTCGTTCATTCAATGGAAGATATTTATCTTTTTATGTTTCGAAAATAAACAGAACATTTCTTTCTCTGTTGAAATGCTATATTTCACATATACTTGATAGGTTCCTAATAAATATCGCTAGGTGGCGTACCGTCCGGTTTGAGGTGGGGCATCCGTTTCTTTTTCTTTCTTTTTTTTTCTTTTTGTTAAATTCTTCGATCGGTTGTTGACGTCATGATCGGTTATGGAATAGTGCCGAAGCCAACAGCTGTTACAGAAAACGATTTTCACTTTTTAACTATCACTTTCTATTTTAGTTATCAATGATTACTTATATATGGAAGATTTATCACCATAAAAATTGACGTAAATGCGCATGACGGGTTCCGTGGCAGTAGCAGAGAACGCTGACTGCTGTGGAACACTTGGTTTTCTGACCTCTGTATTTTCAGAAGTGTCCGTACACATTATTATTCCGTTTAATATGCCTACAATAGCTATTATATTATTTCGATATTAGTTATTTTTCAGCAAACACTCCTGGACTAAGAACAAAACCAAAGGTAGAACGTGGTACAAGAAATCGAGTTCTGTGTTCTTCGACTGACAGTTACTCTACTGGTGTGGTATATATGATAGGATCGTGAGACAAAGCGCGATCAGTAGCTGAAAAGGAATTTGTGAAAAATGTATAATGGGCTCAAAATGAAACAGTGTTCCCCAACTAACTCAGAGTAGATACAATCTTCCTCAATTTAAATGGGGAGATGTAAATAACCCAAATTGAAATTTATATGAAGTTTTCCTATTTATTATTATGGTATAAATAGCGGACAAATAACAAAGTTAATCTTTAAACGTTTGTTAATTAAATATATGTGCGCCCAGTACTCCCTCTTACGATAGTAAACGCATGGTATTTGTTTGTAGGTTAGCAAAAGGAAAAAGTGCATTGTTGACATCATGACATTATTTTCAGGTGTTTGCACCAGTGAATCAATGCCATTTTGAGATTAGCATATGTAAGTGTCGCCAATGAAACAGTTCCAGGAGGCATTCTTCCAGAGTCCCTGAGAATAACATAATTAATCTAATGTTTGAATAATCCCAATGTAGTTTTCACTTGTTTTATGAATATTTGATTGAAGCATAACTTCATGATTTCATGTTCGACTTGAACTTCCCATTGTAAAAATGACTATCTTTAAGTATAAAATTCGCCTTTTCATATACAATATGTAATTCTGACCTTAGCTTGATCTTTACGTACTAACACTAACAGTGCAAGTTGTGAATGTGATCTTCTCCAAAAAAACATATGGCACTACTTGGGTCCCATACCATTTACACACAACGCCGGTGTTCCAAGTTCCACGGAGTTGATTATTTACAAATGTCGACTAATCTTATCGTTCTTATGTAAGAAGAAATAAACTCTATTGTTTCATTTATTGCTTCAGATTTCAAACAGCAGGCTCCTAACACAGTCCCGCGGAGGTGTCGGCGATAGCGACTTGGGGCTCTCGTCAGCTTCGGAGCGCAAACTGCATTCTGGCCCGATCACGTAACAACGAAGCAAGAATCTGGTTCCTCGTGAGATTTATACTATCACGTGGGTGTTCTGTCGATATACATTGTTTTTATTCTTTCTTTGTTTGAAATCGTGAATGTTTCCTGACAATAGTTCAAGAAAAATAGCAAAACACATCAGAGGACAAACAATTAATGTCTGCATTGCACTGCTGCGGTAAAACTTCTGGATGATAGGAGTTGATTCGAGTGTTAAAGATTGATAAGTCAATGGTTATATTATCAGTATAACTGCAAATTGGAAAACGATCCAAAGAAAACAGGACTTAAACTAAGGCTGAAAAACTAATACAAATAATTGTTTTTTTATTTGGTCGTAATAATTTATCACATTGATTTATTTTCTCATATTTTGTACAGGTCAGTTATTCTAAATACACACATCATAATGCATTTCAGTGCAGAACCTTCAATCAAAGAGGAAGTATTTATGTTGTCAAGTTTATATAAAGAAAAGTTTCAGCATTATGGTGACTTGTAATGTCAAATTAAATTGATTTTTTTTTGTTAAAAACTAAACAGGCATTCTTCAGATATCAAGAAAAAACTTACTGGTTATATTATATAAAATCTCATATAATGTTTAAGCAATACCGTACACGTATTTGACCTTTAATGACTAATATGAATGACATCAAGGATTTCCTTTTAACAAAAATGTATCTAGCAAGTTTAAGAACACCATACTATCTATAACTACAAAAATTAATGGTTGTCAGACCGTGTATCATATATAACTAACGTATATTGTCATAAAGGATGACTTTAATGCTTCATAACTTCACTAATACTACTTTGGCAACATATCAGGGAGAAAGAGGGGAAAGAGAGGGAAAGAGAGAAAAAAAAAATCTCTGTCAGCTATCAGCTGTTTACCGGTATATGCTTTATCAAGTTTCAAGTACATGAATGTATATATATTAACTATAAAACTAAATAACCTGAGTTAATTAACTAAACGACATGTAAATGGCACGAAGGATGTTTTTTGTCAAAACATGTTAATATTTTTTCTCTATGTCTATCAAGTTTGTAGTACATTACAACAATATTCTAACAAACGGTAACGGCACGAGTTACCTAAATGACAAATATTGTCATCAGTGTCCTTTTCTAACTACAATTTGTAAATATCTTCTTATTAAACATTATGGAAAGTTGTTCAGCAAAATTTGGAGCAAGGATAGGTCCAAAATTCGGATCGCAAATTCACTCAGAAATTTTACTTTGACATGATAATTTACTTTGAAATTTGACTATTGGTTCCAAAACTGTTTTCATAAGGCTTGAACATGATAATTTACTTTGAAATATGAATATTGGTAAAAAACAGTTCTTATAAGGCTTGGTTCAAGAAAAACATAATTGTAGTATATGATTTAATGAAGGATAGTGACACGCTTACTTTTTACTGTTTTGATGAATTGATACAAATCTATCAGATTAGTACTAATTTTGTGGAATATCACGGTTTTATTATCTGCTATCAGAGAATACCTGAATTAGGCTGACTCTGAAATATGTCAAATTTGTTTCCTACTTACATTAAATATTTCATATTGATCTGTACAATGTAATGAAAAAATAACATACTCCTACCGGGAGGAGAAGATGGGAAGACTTAATTAGTTCAGTCGAATCATTTGAAATGGGTTGATATTTCTAAAATTTCCTTTACAGTAACGAAAATTATAAGCTTCAGTGGTTTCAATATATATTATAGCAGATTCACTCAGCAATTTTACTTTGACATGATAATCTACTCTGAAAAAAAACATTGTGTTACAAATTATATAAGTACATTTGCCTAGTACAGAATAGTACGTACATGTATTACAATTTCATTTATATTTTAAACACCTCCGAATTTTTTTCATTTAATTTGCATAAACAACCAAACGATAAGATTTCGTTATAAAATGACACTTAATCCTCTAAACAATAGAACAGCCAACTCTAGATCACTGCTTATTGTTTTGATGTGGTCATGATCAATGTATCACACCTTCACGCTTGGCTGCACACTGCTACAGATACGAAGAGATGTATATATATGGGGTGGTTATCTATCCTTTAATCTTTGAAATATTTTTCTCGAAAACCCAGCTCCCTACCGCTCCGAACCGCTGTAAATGAAAATGTGTATGAGCAAGGGACGTCAGAAACATTATATAACATGTGTTGAGAATATGTATAACAGTATTTACATTAAAACCTATCTATTAAAACCACCCAGTGGTCTGAGTAAAAGTGGTCTTAATAGCGAGGTGGTCTTAATTCTGAGGTGGACCAGGTTTCTTCTATGATCATGACGATCAAGAACAGAAACTCTGTATCCTAGCTGACCGGTACATAATATATGTACTGTATTTTTGTTTCAAAATTGAAATTTTATGAAAAATGCAATATACATGTATATATAAATGTATATTATATATATATATTTTTTTAATTTTTTGTTCAATTTTTTGCATTTAACACATTTACAAATACATGGGACATCAACATAAACTTGACATGACATATACATTACATTTATATAAAAAAAAACCATAAGAAACATAACATAGCATGCTGAGTATGTACATGTACGTGTGGGGAAAAAACCAGTTTGATATATTTTGGTTAAGATAAATTTGCAAATTACTATATTTGATCAATTAGTTTTGTCGGCCATTAGAATCTTAATCATATCATATTTTAATGCATGCGTATCTAATCAAAACCAATAATTTACAAATATTTTTTTAAAGTTTGATAAATTAGGGACATATAATGACTATACCATTTATTTCTAGAGCATAGACATATTTTTTTCATTAAATAAAGTTAATGGTGTGTGCTTATTTAAATCTTAAACTGAATTTCACTGAAGTAATTGTTGACAATCTAAATGAAAATACTTTTTCTAGACATTACTTTCTATTATGTTTTAATTATAATTCAAATACATATCGTTAGTTTAATCAGAGATTTAGATAGTTATTAAATTATCTATGTCTCTGGTTTAATTATCACATAGTATCACCTGAGGTAAATGAGAATCTATGTGTTTTAAAATTGGTATTGATCTGTGTAAATTATTATTAATATTTACGTAAATCGATTTTAATTATCCCGCCATGTGCAATGATTGGTCAAATAATAACTTACGATCACAATCGGTAAAGTGTTTGAAAGACTACTGTGCAATAGTCAAGCGTACTTTTAACTAATGCAAAACACCGATTGTTTACCGCAACAAAATAGATGACACATCTATTGAAATGAGATGATTGACGTACGGTACTTCATAAATATCTGAAATAAGATCAAGATATCTCATACATTAAAGAATTTTAATTCCATTGGCTTTACACGTATGAGAAAGAACTGCCTAAATCGTTCGATTTCGCCACCAGGGCTATCGAAAGAACGTTGCATTACTTGTGGTTTCGATCACGTCAACTGCCAGTCACAAGTATGCAAATGATGGCGATTAACACTCTCCTAGCACAGGTAGATAATCTGATAATTAGGTCGACGGAAACAAAAGACTGACTGATGTACCTGCGGGTAGTTGTCCACGGGTTGCTGCGTGCGGGAAGGTGAGGCACAGCGAGGTGTGAAGTCACATGTGCCTGTGGTCATAATCAAAGGGTCAATTAGTGTTAATTTAGTGGTCGTTGGGACTATGAAAATCGGTCGTAAAACGGAATAGCGGTGTGATTGTATTTCTGAAGAGAAAAAAAATCGGAAATGAAAATAAGTGGCCGTAATAGTGGGATGTTCGTAATTTAGTGTATATGCTATACAGTACATGTCTATGTTTGGAATAAACTTTTGGAAAATAAAAATAAAATAAAACAAAAATAAATATAAAGACAAAATAAAAGAATATTTTCAAGCATGGTTGAATTAACAACAAATAAAAATATGAAATAAAAAAAAATAAAAAAAATATGCCTCCGATAAGGGTTGAACCCGGGCCGTCAGCACAGAAAGCTCAGGACTTACCACGACACCACTTGTATCTGTTCATTGCCGTGGGAATATTATTTTCTTTATAATCAATGCAATTCACTATATTTTCTTATTTTCTTCGCAATCCACTTAAAATGATATTGATGCTGCTGAATAAGTTTACAGAATGATTCTAAACTAGTTTATATTGTATCTGGGTGCAAATTACAACTACATATACCACAAATGTGTGGTTATTCAGTTTATTCTTCACGACACCAGCCGGGGGGGTAAAAAGCTAGTTCCGGAATTGCGATCCCAATACTGGTAAAACCAAGTTTTACCGTAAAAATAGGTCACAAAGTGACGCTTCATTCACTTGCCAGGTATCCAACCAATATTGACGGAATGTCAATCAAACCAGGTAACTTTGCATTTTGAATTGTGTGTGCTATGATGTTTGCTGACTTTGAATAGGTACATGTGTGTTTGCGAATATCAGACATGGCCATATTACACCTGTTGAATTTTGAATTGTGTGTGTGTTGGTAACTGGTGTGTCAGGGTCACTGTTTCCTGTGAAGATCTGGTAAATAAAAACCATAAGATTACAATATATAACTAAAATTTTATCGCCTGGAAACTGTATGGTGTTGGTAACTGGTGTGCCGGGGTCACTGTTTCCTGTGAAGATCTGGTAAATAAAAACCATTAGATTACAATATATAACTAAAATTTTATCGCCTGGAAACTGTACGGTGTTGGTAACTGGTGTGCAGGGGTCACTGTCTCCTGTGAAGATCTGGTAAATAAAAACCATAAGATTACAATATATAAACTATAAGTTTATCGCCTGGAAACTGTATGTTGTTGGTAACTGGTATGCCGGGGTCACTGTTTCCTGTGAAGATCTGGTAAATAAGACCATTAGATTACAATATATAACTAAAATTTTATTGCCTGGAAACTGTATGGTGTTGGTAACTGGTGTGCCGGGGTCACTGTTTCCTGTGAAGATCTGGTAAATAAAAACCATTAGATTACAATATATAACTAAAATTTTATTGCCTGGAAATTGTCCGGTGTTGGTAACTGGTGTGCCGGGGTCACTGTCTCCTGTGAAGATCTGGTAAATAAAAACCATAAGATTACAATATATAACTATAAGTTTATCGCCTGGAAACTGTATGCTGTTGGTAACTGGTATGCTGGGGTCACTTTTTCCTGTGAAGATCTGGTAAATAAAAACCATTAGATTACAATATATAACTAAAATTTTATCGCCTGGAAACTGTACGGTGTTGGTAGCTGGTGTGCCGGGGTCACTGTCTCCTGTGAAGATCTGGTAAATAAGACCATTAGATTACAATATATAACTAAAATTTTATCGCCTGGAAACTGTACGGTGTTGGTAACTGGTATGCCGGGGTCACTGTTTCCTGTGAAGATCTGGTAAATAAAAACCATTAGATTACAATATATAACTAAAATTTTATCGCCTGGAAACTGTACGGTGTTGGTAACTGGTATGCCGGGGTCACTGTTTCCTGTGAAGATCTGGTAAATAAAAACCATTAGATTACAATATATAACTAAAATTTTATTGCCTGGAAATTGTCCGGTGTTGGTAACTGGTGTGCCGGGGTCACTGTCTCCTGTGAAGATCTGGTAAATAAAAACCATAAGATTACAATATATAACTATAAGTTTATCGCCTGGAAACTGTATGCTGTTGGTAACTCGTATGCTGGGGTCACTGTTTCCTGTGAAGATCTGGTAAATAAAAAACCATTAGATTACAATATATAACTAAAATTTTATCGCCTGGAAACTGTACGGTGTTGGTAACTGGTATGCCGGGGTCACTGTCTCCTGTGAAGATCTGGTAAATAAGACCATTAGATTACAATATATAACTAAAATTTTATCGCCTGGAAACTGTACGGTGTTGTTGGTAACTGGTATGCCGGGGTCACTGTCTCCTGTGAAGATCTGGTAAATAAAAACCATAAGATTACAATATATAACTATAAGTTTATCGCCTGGAAACTGTATGTTGTTGGTAACTGGTATGCCGGGGTCACTGTTTCCTGTGAAGATCTGGTAAATAAGACCATTAGATTACAATATATAACTATAAGTTTATCGCTGGGAAACTGTATGGTGTTAGTAAGGATACAAAATAGGTCACAAAGTCAACAAGTGACGCTTCATTCACTTGCCAGGTATCCAACCAATATTGACGGAATGTCAATCAAACCAGGTAACTTTGCATTTTGAATTGTGTGTGCTATGATGTTTGCTGACTTTGAATAGGTACATGTGTGTTTGCGAATATCAGACATGGCTATATTACACCTGTTGAATTTTGAATTGTGTGTGTGTTGGTAACTGGTGTGTCAGGGTCACTGTTTCCTGTGAAGATCTGGTAAATAAAAACCATAAGATTACAATATATAACTAAAATTTTATCGCCTGGAAACTGTATGATGTTGGTAACTGGTGTGCCGGGGTCACTGTTTCCTGTGAAGATCTGGTAAATAAAAACCATTAGATTACAATATATAACTAAAATTTTATCGCCTGGAAACTGTACGGTGTTGGTAACTGGTGTGCAGGGGTCACTGTCTCCTGTGAAGATCTGGTAAATAAAAACCATAAGATTACAATATATAACTATAAGTTTATCGCCTGGAAGCTGTATGTTGTTGGTAACTGGTATGCCGGGGTCACTGTTTCCTGTGAAGATCTGGTAAATAAGACCATTAGATTACAATATATAACTAAAATTTTATTGCCTGGAAACTGTATGGTGTTGGTAACTGGTGTGCCGGGGTCACTGTTTCCTGTGAAGATCTGGTAAATAAAAACCATTAGATTACAATATATAACTAAAATTTTATCGCCTGGAAACTGTACGGTGTTGGTAACTGGTGTGCCGGGGTCACTGTCTCCTGTGAAGATCTGGTAAATAAAAACCATAAGATTACAATATATAACTATAAGTTTATCGCCTAGAAAACTGTATGCTGTTGGTCACTGGTATGCTGGGGTCACTGTTTCCTGTGAAGATCTGGTAAATAAAAACCATTAGATTACAATATATAACAAAAATTTTATCGCCTGGAAACTGTACGGTGTTGGTAGCTGGTGTGCCGGGGTCACTGTCTCCTGTGAAGATCTGGTAAATAAGACCATTAGATTACAATATATAACTAAAATTTTATCGCCTGGAAACTGTACGGTGTTGGTAACTGGTATGCCGGGGTCACTGTTTCCTGTGAAGATCTGGTAAATAAAAACCATTAGATTACAATATATAACTAAAATTTTATCGCCTGGAAACTGTACGGTGTTGGTAACTGGTATGCCGGGGTCACTGTTTCCTGTGAAGATCTGGTAAATAAAAACCATTAGATTACAATACATAACTAAAATTTTATCGCCTGGAAACTGTACGGTGTTGGTAACTGGTGTGCCGGGGTCACTGTCTCCTGTGAAGATCTGGTAAATAAAAACCATAAGATTACAATATATAACTATAAGTTTATCGCCTGGAAACTGTATGTTGTTGGTAACTGGTATGCCGGGGTCACTGTTTCCTGTGAAGATCTGGTAAATAAAAACCATTAGATTACAATATATAACTAAAATTTTATCGCCTGGAAACTGTACGGTGTTGGTAACTGGTGTGCCGGGGTCACTGTCTCCTGTGAAGATCTGGTAAATAAGACCATTAGATTACAATATATAACTAAAATTTTATCGCCTGGAAACTGTACGGTGTTGGTAACTGGTATGCCGGGGTCACTGTTTCCTGTGAAGATCTGGTAAATAAAAACCATAAGATTACAATATATAACTATAAGTTTATCGCCTGGAAACTGTATGTTGTTGGTAACTGGTATGCCGGGGTCACTGTTTCCTGTGAAGATCTGGTAAATAAGACCATTAGATTACAATATATAACTATAAGTTTATCGCTGGGAAACTGTATGGTGTTAGTAAGGACAAAAAATAGGTCACAAAGTGACGCTTCATTCACTTGCCAGGTATCCAACCAATATTGACGGAATGTCAATCAAACCAGGTAACTTTGCATTTTGAATTGTGTGTGCTATGATGTTTGCTGACTTTGAATAGGTACATGTGTGTTTGCGAATATCAGACATGGCTATATTACACCTGTTGAATTTTGAATTGTGTGTGTGTTGGTAACTGGTGTGTCAGGGTCACTGTTTCCTGTGAAGATCTGGTAAATAAAAACCATTAGATTACAATATATAACTAAAATTTTATCGCCTGGAAACTGTATGGTGTTGGTAACTGGTGTGCCGGGGTCACTGTTTCCTGTGAAGATCTGGTAAATAAAAACCATTAGATTACAATATATAACTAAAATTTTATCGCCTGGAAACTGTACGGTGTTGGTAACTGGTGTGCCGGGGTCACTGTCTCCTGTGAAGATCTGGTAAATAAAAACCATAAGATTACAATATATAACTATAAGTTTATCGCCTGGAAGCTGTATGTTGTTGGTAACTGGTATGCCGGGGTCACTGTTTCCTGTGAAGATCTGGTAAATAAAAACCATTAGATTACAAAATATAACTATAAGTTTATCGCCTGGAAACTGTATGTTGTTGGTAACTGGTATGCCGGGGTCACTGTTTCCTGTGAAGATCTGGTAAATAAGACCATTAGATTACAATATATAACTATAAGTTTATCGCTGGGAAACTGTATGGTGTTAGTAAGGATACAAAATAGGTCACAAAGTCAACAAGTGACGCTTCATTCACTTGCCAGGTATCCAACCAATATTGACGGAATGTCAATCAAACCAGGTAACTTTGCATTTTGAATTGTGTGTGCTATGATGTTTGCTGACTTTGAATAGGTATATGTGTGTTTGCGAATATCAGACATGGCTATATTACACCTGTTGATCGGTCAATTCCAATATGTCAAAAAAATGTTGGAATATCCCAAATTTTGTTTTGTCCCCTGACTATTTCTATCCTCCTACTATTATTAGATGAAGTCAAAGTGGAAATTATCAAAATTAATTACATGTACCATAAAAAAATTCAATCCTTTTATCAAAGGTAAAGGAAACTGAAGCAAGATAATTCAGTTAAAGTAATTGGATATCTGTAACCTTGAAAACGCATCATGGTGATTTCTTTTTACATTCTTTTTTGGGACTCATAGAACCAAGTAGTCTAATACTTTAGGGTTTTGGTAAATTTGAACTGTATAAAGATATAATGTACAAAAAATTTGGACAACTGTTACCTTGAATACAGGTCAAGGTCATTAAAAAGTCACAGTGAGTTTAATTTCCACCCACCTTGACAGTCCCCGGGGGCTCCTCGTACCACTCCCACTCCGAGTAAAAATCATACTGGTACTGGAGTTTGTAAGTGACCACCCACTCATCCGCGTCTGACCGGCCGACCGTGGTCACTGCCTTCATCACCACGGTGTTATAGAACGAAGCCTTGATGTACTGACCAGGATTGGTATTAAGGGATGACCAGCCACCTGTATGTTAACAAATAGGCCATTCACTTATCAATAGAATATACAAGTTTTCATCAATTCTGCAAGTTTTTCTAAACAATCCTTCACATAAAATAAGCCGGATAGAGTTTAAGCAATGTGCCTGATTTTCAGGGAAAAAATATTGCTTAATAATATATACTATAAAATACTGTAATTGAATTATATTGATTTTAAAGAATAGAAATAAAGTCAAACCAGGCCCAGAATACAATTGTTGTATAAAAATTGGGACCATTTGTTATTCAAATCACTATCATTTTGTCTGGAATTCCTACTAAGTGATTACTTGACTTATAGTTGTTGCGGATATACAAAATTTTACAATAGTAATTAAAACTGATGTTGCCATACCATATATGTATGCATTACTAAGTCTTATCTAATTACTTGGTATCACACGCATACATCACACACATACATCACACACATACATCAAACACATACATCACACACATACATCACACGCATACATCACACACATACATCACACGCATACATCACACGCATACATCACACACATACATCACATGCATACATCACATGCATACATCACACACATACATCACACACATACATCACACACATACATCACACACATACATCACACACATACATCACACACATACATCACACACATACATCACACACATACATCACACGCATACATCACACGCATACATCACACGCATACATCACACACATACATCGTACACATACATCACACGCATACCTCACACACATACATCACACACATACATAATAAAGTACTATACAATCTTTTTATCTCTTAAATACTTATATTATTTGAATGCATCTGCAGGTGCAGCTACCTGTCTTGGCAGTCAAAGTTTATCTGTCCCTGGCCGCTAAACACATCACTAATATACAATAGATGTATCAATCTTGATTACCTCTACTTCCCTTGTAGTACCTAGAGTCCGCAGCTGCGTTTCTGGGTGAGCGAACCGTGGAGGCGGTCAGAGCGTTACCGTCCAACAGACTGTAGTTCCCGGAGATCATTGGTTCTACCACACAGACCTTGGGTGGGGTCTCTGTAGGACTACCAGCCGGGATGGTGGTAGGGGCAGCTAAAATACAAAATAAGTCTTAGGTCATGAAACAGTCAGTGTCTAAAATACAATATAAGTCTTAACTTTGTGTTACCTTCTGGCCTCAAGGTCATGAAACAATCTTAAGGTCAGATTTAGCCAATAACAGCTAGCTAAATAATGTCACGAAAAGGTACATCATTTTTCATTGGCTAAACCAGTTCTTTAGTCTAAGGTTGATTATTGATTCAGATATACATAATATGTACACACATATTTTGTTGTACATATATATGTACCTGACTTTTTACAGATATAAGCATTGGGTTTATTGGGTACATACTTACCTAACTTTTTACAGATATAAGCATTAGGTTTATTGGGTACATACTTACCTAACTTTTTACAGATATAAGCATTGGGTTTATTGGGTACATACTTACCTAACTTTTTACAGATATAAGCATTAGGTTTGTCACATCGTTTGTCGTTCCATCTATATTCCCACATGGATACCATCTCAACACAGTCTTCACCAACTCCGGACTCATTGGGTTCACCTTAAACAAAAACATGTGGAATTATGTTGCTAGGTACTGACCACTGGTCTGTGTTTTTTCTTTGGGTACTCCAACTTTCCTCCAAAATCTAAACCTAGCATGTCCTTAAATTGCCCTAAACACATCAAACCAAACTAAATCTATCGAAGAATGAAACTTTTAAAACAGCTTATCAAATAAGCAAAATTTCTGCAAAAAACCCACTGCATTCCTTTTGTGTACATTACATATGTCAAAATAATATGGGGGCCGCGGTAGCCGAGTGGTTAAGATGTCTTGACATATTACCACAAGCCCTCCACCTCTGGGATGCAGGTTCGAATCCCATGTGTTGTAGTTGCCAGGTACTGACCGCTGGTCGGTGGTTTTTCTCCGGGTACTCCGGCTTTCATTCACCAACAAACCTGGCACATCCTTACATGACCTTTTTACAAAATTATATTTGTTACACAACAAGTGAATGTTTCTTAGGGACATTTCCATGACTAGAACATGTGTACACTGTCACCTTCCACAAATGAATTGACCCGACAGCATAAGTACACAGGTATAAAAGTGTAAGAGTTGTCTTTGAGATGAAAGTCGCAGATTGATGCCCAATGTCAATTTTTGCACTGCTGATTATACAACACTATGCAATTGCCCGAAATAAGTTAATCATGCCACACTTGGTCATCTATGTACAAGAGTATTTGCGGTTTGCTCCTTTGTCTGACAACAAGGTCAGTGTACACAACATACTAGTCATTGAAATGTTATACATGAAACTTTCACAGGTTGTGTAACCAATATTATTACATAAAACCTTCTTTCCTCCTTGAAGACAATATTTAGAAAGAGACAATACCTTGGTCCCAATGGAAGAAAGCGAAGGGAGCGCCATCAATCCACTCCCAGCCTCCTTCCTGGTTACCATCTGTGGCCCCGATCCAGAAATTGTAGGGCACGTTGGACATTCCAGCGGCTAAAATGGCTGTAATATAGAAACATTTTCTGTTTTTAACTTTTCTTCTTTATCGGAGTTAATTGTTATTTTATCAGTCTAATAACAGATTACACCTGTGAATTAACAAGGCAGCAAGGCTACCTGAAAACACAATCTGTAAATTAACTTATGTTGTTGATGCATTGAGAGGTTACCTTCCCTTACTATATATCTGATTCTAAACATTTGTGTGGTAGGCCCTATTTACCTTGTATAACGTTTTGGTCCACTGATACTGGAGAGGTTACCTTCCTTTTCAACGACATACTATCACTAAATACATCTCGTTCCCATGGTCGACTGTGGATACTAGAGATTGTTACCTCACCTAGCTTACAT
Organism: Argopecten irradians; assembly: GCF_041381155.1. Lineage (NCBI taxonomy): Eukaryota > Metazoa > Mollusca > Bivalvia > Pectinida > Pectinidae > Argopecten > Argopecten irradians. The sequence goes on along the minus strand of NC_091135.1, from coordinate 47,527,564 downwards.
AGATGACAGTAATAAACATAAAAATTTGTCATATTAACTCGTGATAGAATTCTGTTCCGCTTAGCTCGCACTGGAATTCTGGACACGGTTACCATGCCCCTTAACAATATCATTTTAACCTGTATAAAAAATTATTGTTCTACTGTGTTTGTCCACTGAATACTGGACATGTTACCATCCCCTTACTATACAGTTTAACCCTGATATAAAAATTCGTTTCCCGTGGTCCACTGAAGCCTAGATGACGAGGTTACCGAGTCCCTTCACTAAACATATAACCCTAGTAATAAAAAGTCTGTTACCCTTTAGTTCCCCTGATAATGAGACAGGTTACCTCCCCCTTACTATACATTTACCCTTTATAAAATACTGTTGTTCCCTTTATCCACTGATACTGGGTACAAGTTACTCTCCCCTAATATATATTTTACCCTGTATAAAATTCTGTTCCCTTGGTCCACTGATACTGGACAGGTTTCCTCCCCTTACTGTACATTTACCCTGTATAAAAATTCTGTTCCCTTGGTCCACTGATACTGGACAGGTTATTCTCCCTTACTATATATTTACCCTGTATAAAATTCTGTTCCCATTGGTCCACTGATACTGGACAGTTACCTCCCCTTACTATATACCTTGGTCCACTGATACTGGACAGGTTACCAGTCCCCCTTAACTATATATTTACCCTGTATAATAATCTCCTTTGACCCTTTGTCCTCACTGATGACTGGAACAAGTTTACCATCGCCTTACTTTCTAATTATCCTGGTATATAAATTCAGTTTCCCTGTGTACCAGCTGTGCTACTGGACCGGTTATCCTTCCCATATACTTATATAATTTAACATGAAAGGTTTCAGTGGGATAGAAAATCTGTTCTCCCTTGTCCACTGATTACTGGATACAGGTAACCTCCCCCCCCCCTATACAATAACAAATTACGCCTTTATAAAATGCTGTTCGTGTTCCTTTATCCACAAGATACGTAACATCAGTATATCCTTCACCTTTTATCGTATAAATATACCCTGTATAGAAAATTCTGATTACGCTGTTGTGTCCCCTCGATACATAGTACATGTATACCTTCCCTCTCCCCCTTACTGTCACTTTTACCCTGTATAAAATTCGGATTCCCAATGGGTACACTATACAGTTTGTGAAAGCGTTGATCACCCCTTACTATATATTTACCCTGTATAAAATTCTGTTCCCTTGGGTCCACTGATAACTGGACAGAGTTACCTCCCCTTTACTATATATTTACCCTGTATAAAATTCTGTTCCCTTGGTCACACTGATACTGGACAGGTTTCCTCCCCTACGGTTACAGTCCCACTGAGCATCCGGCCATGTCTTTGGGTGGTCAGATATCACTTGGTAGCAGAAGTCGTCTAGGGCGTTATATTTCCAGTCCGGACCTCACATTTGTACGACCAACCAAACACTGAAAACACCCAACAATTCATTTTACTTCATACTTCAATAATTTGTTTATTGGTCAAACATTTGATCCAATGATATTTGTATGAATTAATGTATGAACGATGAAAAGAGCCATCGGAATAACAAGCTTATTTGATTTGATACCAAAGAAAATTTGAGAGGCCTCCAATTAAACTGGACTTATATTTAATATTACAATTACAACTGTTAAAACACACTTGAGCATTTACTGTAAAGCATACTAAGTATTCACCAGCTCTAGACCACGTACAGATATAATTGTAGTAAAACCTGTGATAAAGGTACACTGCATGCATATAAAGGAAACCTGCTTACAAAGGACAGACCCAACGAAAGCCATTTGGTGTAATTTATAATTGGCTTCTGTCTAAAAGGATAACTTGTACTATAGAAGGGACATATTTCTGTGTCCATTGGTATTATTTTATATAGCCAGATTTGAATAGCTATAGTCATATAATTATTCTGTATACACTTATTTTATGAAGAAACATTAGCCTTTGTTTTTTGTCTTAAAACCTTTATGACGATAGAAAATTTTATAATTTCGACTTTCAACGAAACCGTGTTGTTAGACGGATGTGGTGGTCAAATAGACGTGGATGGGCCAGCCGCATCTGTTACTAGACAATATCAACACAGGTTGTAATCAAAAAATGGAAACAAGTATTGAAAAGTATCATTATTGTCATTAAAAATTTTGAACAAACTATCTTTCTGAGTAAATGTTCAATTTATGATTCACGTTTGTCATTGAAATAAGTGTCCTCCTACACAGAGTTGATAAGCTGTCATAATCAATAAAAAAATATGTTGGTATAAACAATGAGTACGATGTACACCATCATATGGACATTTAAAAAAATGTTTAAATATATAAAAAAAAACAATTAAGGATTGGAATATTTGGATTTACATTGACATTATATTATATCTTCACATTTAAAAATGTTCCAGTATGAGCAAAATAACCCCCCGGGGGATTAATTCAATTCAAACATTTAAATGTCCCTCTACTTGTGTAAATAGCGAAACTATTGACTGCAGAAGAACAAAGCTTGAAAAGGCATGACATGGATCGTTGCTTTGTTAGCAATTTAAAGACCAGTATGGAGAACTGGTAGAACAGTATACCGATAGTCCCTTGAGCCTGTTAAGTGTCCAGTTGGCCTCGTCACAACGGCCATGTTACGGAATAATTGTAGGAATTCCTTCGTTAGGTTACATAATCATGGGCTCACCCGGGGTAGATAAAGAAAATAGCCTCTAAACCCATGTGTATCTGGGGAAATAACAAAGAATGTAATTGAGATAGCATATTGTCTAAAGTTTGTCTTTATTTACTTAGATAACCTTGACAGAGTGTACAATATTTAGACATCAGCGTAAGGAAGAAACCGTGATGTACATGTTGTATAACTAAACAAGGATAAGATATCTGTTGAATTGGTTGTATATGCTTCAAATGTCTGAATTGATATGCAACCTAAATCCAACATGAAATGTCAAGACTTGTGAATGAAATTATTGTGTGGGAGAAAGATATTTTGAAATTTTGTTGTAGGAAAGTGTTTATAATATATCACTGTATAGTAGAATGAGGGTGTAGCAAGTAAGAGTGTAGCAGTATATCGCAATGTATACATTGTATGTGAAAAGATAGAATTGTATATAATACCAGGCGATATATTTACTCGACATTCGTGGACTATTTGTGTTTGATAAAATGTACAGTACTAGAGACCGAGCTCCATGCTTGTACCTAGTCTGGGCCCTGTTTTTACTGATAAGTGAGCGAAGAAAAGTATCACAATTAAGCAGTTCGCCAATAAAGAGGAGAGTTAACTATAAGTGTATCACAACGTACTGCAAAGTCCTTCATTTTTGGGAGGAAATGATTTGATTGTTACCATTTACAGCATTATTAATAATTTCTGTATACGTGTGTATATAACGGGAGTTAAGACAGCCCATAGGGGTTAGATACTAATTCGTAACATCAAGTGATTGAAATTTCTAATCATGGAAGTTTCCTAATAGAGGTCAAAAATTTAATACTGACAAGATTTGAAACTAACAATGATAGTATAAATATGAATCTTACATTGGTGACAGAGAAGTGGGAGAAAGGGATAGAATACTATCCCTGTTCCAATTCTACAGTACACCATGTTAAAAGATTCTTTTACTTCCATACTTTAGTAGAAAAAAAATATGGTTTTTAACTTAGTTTCCAGCCTTTTTCATCGTCGCCACTTATCGCAGAACAATGACGTTACTGCCGACATAAATATGAAGGGAAGTCTTATAAAATTGCCTCTCCCGCACTGAATATGATCTGACGACCACGTGTTGATAAGAGATATAGCGCGTGAGACGCGCCTGTCTTAACAAACCCCCACCTGTGGTAAGAAAATGATATAACTTACTACATAGCAACCGCTGAGATTATTACACCAAGAGAAAAAATTGGCGAAGAAAAACGAACTTCCTACCTGTAATTTATGATTTTTCGTAGGCGACTGATATAGATGTGAGTTTTCAGGGTGCAGTCCCTACGCACACAACAGTAATTGATGAGTCATCAGTAAAGCTGTAGAGCCTGTCGATTTGTCCCGATTGACATGAAGTAGTAAACAATGGATTCTAATTTGAACAGCGTTGCCAACCATAGGGTCACTGTGTGACGGGGTAACAGGTAAATATGAAGAAAATATAGGGTCTCCACAGTGGTGGAGTAACTGATAAATATGTGGGTCATAGTGGTGGGTAACTGGTAGAGTATAGGAAATATATGAGCACAATGGTTTTGATTAACTGGTAAATATAAGGAAATATAGGGCCACAGTGGTGAGTAAATACTGGTAAATATAGGGTCACAGTGCCGGGTAACTGGTAAAATGTGGAAAATATAGGAAAATAGTCCATAGTGGTGGGTAACTGGAAAATTACAGGTAATTCAGTCATAGTGGTGGGTAACTGGAGAAAATATAGGAAATAGTCATAGTCGTGGGTATGTAACTGTGTAAATATAGGAAATCAGTCATAGTCGTGGGTATGTAACTGTTAAATATAGGAAATATAGTCATAGTCTTGGGTAACTGGAAAATACAGGAAATAGTCATAGTGGTGGGTAACTGGAAAATAATAGGAATCTTTCTTTGTTTGAAATCGTGAATGTTTCCTGACAATAGTTCAAGAAAAATAGCAAAACACATCAGAGGACAAACAATTAATGTCTGCATTGCAGCAAACATCGTGCGCGTGACATCCCGCCCTGGATAAGCGGCGTGGTAATGTCCCACTATGATAAGTCAAACTGGTAAAACTCAAAAATAAATATGTGTTTACACTAACGAAAAGACCATTCCTCTATTTTCTATTTCGTCTTATTCTGTGGTGCCATATTAGCCATAATGCAAAAAAAATTAGATGTAATAAAAGTAAACACGGAGCGAGATCACGTGCAGATAGCAATACACGTCAATGTAAAACCGGGGGTCAATGCTATTAATTAGAAAGACGACCAAATATTTATTTTAAACTTTCGTATCACTCGCAACCGAATGGCTGAGCATTCAAAATTGTTCATTTTTTCATGCTTGAGTCTATATACTGCTTGGTTTTATCTCCCAATGAAACATAATTTATTTTTGCAGTAATTCATTTAAGACATATGTAAATATTTAAACATAACAGAAATTAATTGATTTTTGAAGAGTGAAGTGTCTCTGGCTTGCGTCACGTTTGGTTGTTGAGTCTGGAGGACCGCCGCCCCTCCCGATAAACGTCCCCCTATCTGATGGCTCTGTCAGACTTTCTCTGGTTTATGGTTCACCAGAATTATCTGAGAAAGAACGGCTATGAAAATGTCATGCTGGGCCACTATAAATGTTTCATGAGAACTAAGTAGACTCGAAAAAAATATAATTGAAAATTAATTAATCTACGCAGTACAGATTAGCACTGTAGTCATACTATTCTAGTGTTATAATGAAATTTGTGTTGTCTTCGATCGATTACGATAATTCGTCGCTGAATGTGCTATATCACCTGATAATGTGGGCGTTTATATTTATTTTCGTGTTAAGAATATACTTCTATTTATTTCTATAATCAGTCGATATAAGAAATTAGACGTCACAAAGGCGACACCTTTAAAGATGTTTTAATTTTTTCCGAGTGGAAGACTATTTGCTGATTAAAGAGCTGTCTGCTCTTGCGAGTAAATATCGATTGTTACATCATGTGTGTGCCAGCGTAACGTCATTTTGATAATAGAGAAAATGACGTTAGCTTTGCTCATTACCTAATTACGTACCAATAAGTATGGCTAATTTCCCGCAACAGTTAAACTGCAATGACGGTAAATCACACCATGACGTCATTCAGCGCCTTATGTTTCTTCCTAAGGTAGGTAGTAAGAAAACAAAACAGAAAGGCAATTTTTAGAAGTCTATTATGATGTGGTTTCTCAAATGTATCCACGAAACGTAACAACACAGAACCAGACAATTCCGTTTCCGGTAGGCCTAACTTCCTCTCTATTTCACACTTATTTCTATTTTTGGTAGTTTTCGGTATCAAAATCCGAACGCATTTTCGCAACGGACGTACCTTATGTTTTCTGTCAGGTTTCGTTGACGTGAGTTATAAGATAAAAAAAAAACAATTTATTATAATTTATACAGTTTTATGTTGAAAACATATTTATTTTTTTCATCACAGTGAAAATATAAGTTTTGATATTTTCACTCAATATTGACCAATCAGAAGTGTTCCATAGCGTGCATTTTACAGTCGAAAACAAACTTACCTCCTCCTATGCTCAGCCTTTTAAAAATGCAGTAATATATACGAAAACAGTTCTCACACGGATTTTGAGGAGTTCAATACTCTTCCAAATTAGGAATTACATGGTATTGAATCTTCTCACTCGGGAAAAGTTTTTGTTCCATTCAGCGGAACGTTTCGATTATTCCGGTATGGACCTGACGTTCCGCTAAATGGAGCACGACGTTCTGGTGGAAAGAACGTGTTCGACTGGCACGTCTCGTTTAAGCGTTCCAAAATAGAATCAATATGGTAACTTGAGAAATATTTTCTACATTGTAGTTAAGTTTTCCAAATTGTGAAAAGATGGAGAACAGTATACTGTTTCTTTTTATTGAATCGTAATTTGGGAATAGTAATTGTTTGCAGAGGTTGAGACTGAACTCTTGGGTTATTGTTCAGACCAAAACGAAAACGACGTGATCACAACCTTGTTGACATCCGCCATTTTGGATAATGCACGCCTAGAATCTGATTGGTTCGTCGCCTTGGCGTATTCCATTTAGCGATCCCGTTCTAAGTTGGCACCATCACGTTTCGCTAAATGGAATACGCTGGTAGGCTTTGGTTTGTTTGTTTGATTAATTAACGTCCTATTAACAGCTATGGTCATGTAAGGACGGCCTCCCATGTATGCGGTGTGTTGCTTGTATGTTGTGCGAGGTGCGTGTTTTGGGAGACTGCGGTATGGTCATGTTGTGTCTTCTTGTATAGTGGAACTGTTGCCATTTTTATAGTGCTATATCACTGAAGCATGCCGCCGAAGACACCAAGCAACACACCCCACCCGGTCACATTATACTGACAACGGGCGAACCAGTCGTCCCACTCCCTGTATGCTGAGCACTAAGCAGGAGAAGAAACTACCACTTTTATAGACTTTGGTGTGTCTCGACCAGGGGACAGAACCCAGAGCCTTCCTCACAGGGGCGAACGCTCAACTCAAGGCCAAAAGTGAGGCGGTGCCAAGGGAGGCATTAGGAAGGATAAAGTTAGTTAGGAAGAAGAGAAAATATAATATCCTTAATTCAGTCGCCTTTTACGATCATGCAATAGGGGCAGCAGGTACAATTCTTACGCCCTACCTGCAGGGCCAAGTAGGCTTTGGCATGCGATAAGTAAAATGTCATGAAAACATTACAGAAACTAATGACATACATTTGTACGTTGGACCCAAGGTTACAATTCACAATAGGGCCTTTATTGTACACAAGTTGAATTAAGGTGCACTTAAATGTTCTAATTAATTAACCTCGGTTCTGACAACACCAACATATCGGAGGGATATGATTTTCTCTATATATGTAAAGTGATTCGATTAATATGATAAACAGGTTTTTGATTCTCCGTCAAATATCGATAACATCCACAACATCAGACTAGCTGAAGTACTTGCCGTCATTACAATATTTGTACATTATAGTAGTATTTTAATGAAAATGAATCTTTTGTTTTGTGGTCGAACTCAAAATAACAACGATAATATTGAATCTGTGACTAAAACAAATAATCGCGTACGTCAACTTTGAGGAGGTCTCTTTATGGTATAGAAAACCGGAAACAGATAATCTAAATGTTGGTCCAGAGACTGACTTTTGATTCCGGAACTAAATTAGCGATACTTTGTCACAAATAACGCATTCTCCTCATAGTCAATTGTGAGGGATCGAAACCTTTTAAGCGGGATATGGTGTAAGTATAAGTATACTTTAAAGTCATTGTACAATTATTAAGTCGGCCATTTTTGAACGCCATATTCCATAACATCCATTTGTTATAAATACAAGCATGATATTTAGATTCTGTAGTTGATCGAGTGATGTTTTGTAAACAAATCAGCTAAGTCAATATGATGAAAGATTAAAGAGTCAACCGACACGAGTTTCCTAGTAGAAATATTTGTATTATATGGGTAAATCGAAGCTAAATTCAAAACAAATTAAATTGATAGTGGACGGCATTGATTAATCTATAGTCGATGCTAATTGGCCATTCGACATTCGCAGAAGTGAGTGTTATATGAGTATGGTTGGTTGTCAAAGAAACAAATTAAGATACATAAATATAAACTTTATTTATTTTACATCAATACTCCGTTTCCGGAATACAACGTTCAGTTAGTTTAATCGTGTGATTTTCATCACCACGTGACTTTATTTAACGCATATTTGAAACAAAAAACGCGGCATATGTAATGATTGTACACAGATGGAAAATTACATATTATGACAGAACACCTTCACAAGGAAATGACATGTAAGTTACGGCATCAAATGGAGCTGTCACCTTACAGTTGGAAATCAACGGTATCGGACGTCAAATATTTCATAACTTACCTGAGTACTTATTCCAAAAATCAGTAACAAATAAGAAACATAGAACATAACAGTTTATCTTAGTTCCGTTATCGGACAAGTATTACCGGCAATGACCTTTACTCGGACATTGCTATTCGCCCACCGCTATGACGGGAAAATGTGCCCTAAATTTTTAGCGGACACACCAAATCAATGTTTTTTATCTCCTTCCTAGAAGAGTTCCTTGTATGCCAGATTCGGCGTATTGCGAAACAAGTTATATATTTAACTTATACAAATCAGAGGGGTCTTATTTAGTGGAAGAAATCCAAAGTGCCCAGAGAAAAACCCATGTGATCGGGCAGGTGACCCTGACCTTTTCACGTCCGTGGCGGGGATCGAACTCCAGCCGGATAGGTGAAAGGCGAGTGGATTACCGTGTGCTCCATTTCAGATTCGTACCAGTTGTATCGATACGAATATGCTGTAGCTTAAATGGAACGCGCCGTACCAGCCATGCCGAACCGATACAACTTGTATTCATGCGGGTGGACTCGAGATTTTTCCATTTGTCATCGAAATGCTCTCTTTGTTGAAAGCAAAACAGAAAGTATTAATACTCGGCTTTATATTGGAAGCGTATCTTTTACATGGGTGCCGGCATCGTGGAAAAATCCAAACGCGTCCCATATAGACGGTGCCATATCACTTTAGTACAACTGGTACGAACCCGCAGATGGAACGCACGGATATATATACACAACTACACCACCCAATCACCCAACCAATTAAGATATGAGGGAATTCGAAATATAGGCATACACAAAAGATAAGTTACTAAAGATACTAACCGTGTATTCTATTTTTCCTGCAACCACTATGACATTCAAAACCAAGCAAATTTCCAGTTATTTATTTGGTTTCGCTTTTACTTGGTTTCGCTCGAAGCGAGACGCTCCTTTATTACTGTCGTGGGAAATATATATCACTGAAACAATATGAAAATACTAAAAAAAAACCAATATTACCCTTCAAAGAATTACTTTACAATACATACTTTTGCCATGAGAAAAAGAATAAGAAAAAGAATAAGAAAAAGACGACACCGCCATGTGAGATTTTCCTGAATGTGACGTCATTTTTTTGCGGGATTGAATGACGTTTCATTCATCGGAAGGTTCAGATTCTGGGTCAAGATAGAAAAAGTTCCGCCAGATGCGGAACAAATTCACGTGATCGTATTAACGGATAAAGCATTTCGTATTTACGGATAAAGCACAAGTTTATCCGGCAGTAGTTATCGGTCAGTATGTGGGACAGTTACAGGATAAATAATAATCATAAAACAACACCCTTTCCGTCACAATTTTAAAACATTAAAAGATGAAAATTATCAAACGCATATAATTAATACCGACTGTTTTGACAATCAACTGAACACCTTAACTTTATGGGTGGTAAGGGAGACAATTCGTCACAAACCACTCGAGCCTGTTGGTCGTATCTAAGATAATATAAGTATATAATATCTAAACATTTTGTGTTGTTAAGTCTGCCTCAGCGAGAACTTAAAACATTTCCCCAAAAATAAAAGTATAAGAGAGATACATTTCTTATGCCACACGGACACAACACTCCACTTAACATTGCCATTTCTATTTTAGTTTGTTTCGATATATTGGGTTTTTCTTCATTTATAACATTTTCTTTCCATTGATATTCAACGAAAATGAAACATACAGAACTTCCAGGGATGTTATTGCTGATCTGTTCAAACAAAAGTCTTATAATGAAAACCAAAACGCTAACTGAAACATTTCTATTGTACATCAGAATTAGTTCTGTAAACTGACGTATTGTACATCAGAATTAGGTAGTGTAAACTGACGTATTGTACATCAGAATTAGGTAGTGTAAACTGACGTATTGTACATCAGAATTAGGTAGTGTAAACTGACGTATTGTACATCAGAATTAGGTACTGTAAACTGACGTATTGTACATCAGAATTAGGTACTGTAAACTGACGTATTGTACATCAGAATTAGATACTGTAAACTGACGTATTGTACATCAGAATTAGATACTGTAAACTGACATATTGTACATCAGAATTAGATACTGTAAACTGACGTATTGTACATCAGAATTAGTACTGTAAACTGACGTATTGTACATCAGAATTAGTACTGTAAACTGACGTATTGTACATCAGAATTAGTACTGTAAACTGACGTATTGTACATCAGAATTAGGTACTGTAAAACTGACGTATTGTACATCAGAATTAGGTAGTGTAAACTGACGTATTGTACATCAGAATTAGGTACTGTAAACTGACGTATTCTGTACGATGTTACAGAATTAGGTATGTAACTGACGTAAACTGACGTATTGTACATCAGAATTAGGTACTGTAAACTGACGTATTGTACATCAGAATTAGGTACTGTAAACTGACGTATGTACATTAGTAAAACAGTTGTACATCAGAATTAGGTACTGTAAACTGACGTATTGTACATCAGAATTAGGTACTGTAAACTGACGTATTGTACATCAGAATTAGATACTGTAAACTGACGTATTGTACATCAGAATTAGGTACTGTAAACTGACGTATTGTACATCAGAATTAGGTACTGTAAACTGACGTATTGTACATTAGAATTAGGTATGTAAACTGACGTATACATCAGAATTAGTACTGTAACTGAGTATTGTACATCAGAATTAGGTACTGTAAACTGACGTATTGTACATCAGAATTAGTACTGTAAACTGACGTATTGTACATCAGAATTGTAGTAATGACTACATCAGAATTAGGTACTGTAAACTGACGTATGTACATCAGAATTAGTACTGTAACTGACGTATTGTACATTAGAATTAGGTACTGTAAACTGACGTATTGTACATCAGAATTAGGTACTGTAAACTGACGTATTGTACATCAGAATTAGGAGTATTGTACATGAATTAACTGTAAACTGACGTATTGTACATCAGAATTAGGTACTGTAAACTGACGTATTGTACATCAGAATTAGGTACTGTAAACTGACGTATTGTACATCAGAATTAGGTACTGTAAACTGACGTATTGTACATCAGAATTAGGTACTGTAAACTGACGTATTGTACATCAGAATTAGTTGTAAACTGACGTATTGTACATCAGAATTAGGTACTGTAAACTGACGTATTGTACATCAGAATTAGGTACTGTAAACTGACGTATTGTACATCAGGTAATGAGTACTGTAAACTGTAAACTGACGTATTGTACATCAGAATTAGGTACTGTAAACTGACGTATTGTACATCAGAATTAGGTACTGTAAACTGACGTATTGTACATCAGAATTAGGTACTGTAAACTGACGTATTGTACATCAGAATTAGGTACTGTAAACTGACGTATTGTACATCAGAATTAGGTACTGTAAACTGACGTATTGTACATCAGAATTAGGTACGTAAACTGACGTATTGTACATCAGAATTAGGTACTGTAAACTGACGTATTGTACATCAGAATTAGGTACTGTAAACTGACGTATTGTACATCAGAATTAGGTACTGTAAACTGACGTATTGTACATCAGAATTAGGTACTGTAAACTGACGTATTGTACATCAGAATTAGGTACTGTAAACTGACGTATTGTACATCAGAATTAGGTATACTGTAAACTGACGTATTGTACATCAGAATTAGGTACTGTAAACTGACGTATTGTACATCAGAATTAGGTACTGTAAACTGACGTATGTACATCAGAATTAGGTACTGTAAACTGACGTATTGTACATCAGAATTAGATACTGTAAACTGACGTATTGTACATCAGAATTAGGTACTGTAAACTGACGTATTGTACATCAGAATTAGGTACTGTAAACTGACGTATTGTACATCAGAATTAGGTACTGTAACTGACGTATTGTACATCAGATATACTGTAAACTGACGTATTGTACATCAGAATTAGGTACTGTAAACTGACGTATTGTACATCAGAATTAGGTACTGTAAACTGACGTATTGTACATCAGAATTAGGTACTGTAAACTGACGTATTGTACATCAGAATTAGGTACTGTAAACTGACGTATTGTACATCAGAATTAGGTACTGTAAACTGACGTATTGTACATCAGAATTAGGTACTGTAAACTGACGTATTGTACATCAGAATTAGATACTGTAAACTGACGTATTGTACATCAGAATTAGGTACTGTAAACTGACGTATTGTACATCAGAATTAGGTACTGTAAACTGACGTATTGTACATCAGAATTAGGTACTGTAAACTGACGTATTGTACATCAGAATTAGGTACTGTAAACTGACGTATTGTACATCAGAATTAGATACTGTAAACTGACGTATTGTACATCAGAATTAGGTACTGTAAACTGACGTATTGTACATCAGAATTAGGTACTGTAAACTGACGTATTGTACATCAGAATTAGGTACTGTAAACTGACGTATTGTACATCAGAATTAGGTACTGTAAACTGACGTATTGTACATCAGAATTAGGTACTGTAAACTGACGTATTGTACATCAGAATTAGGTACTGTAAACTGACGTATTGTACATCAGAATTAGGTACTGTAAACTGACGTATTGTACATCAGAATTAGGTACTGTAAACTGACGTATTGTACATCAGAATTAGGTACTGTAAACTGACGTATTGTACATCAGAATTAGGTACTGTAAACTGACGTATTGTACATCAGAATTAGGTACTGTAAACTGACGTATTGTACATCAGAATTAGGTACTGTAAACTGACGTATTGTACATCAGAATTAGGTACTGTAAACTGACGTATTGTACATCAGAATTAGGTACTGTAAACTGACGTATTGTACATCAGAATTAGGTACTGTAAACTGACGTATTGTACATCAGAATTAGGTACTGTAAACTGACGTATTGTACATCAGAATTAGGTACTGTAAACTGACGTATTGTACATCAGAATTAGGTACTGTAAACTGACGTATTGTACATCAGAATTAGGTACTGTAAACTGACGTATATGTACATCAGAATTAGGTACTGTAAACTGACGTATTGTACATCAGAATTAGGTACTGTAAACTGACGTATTGTACATCAGAATTAGGTACTGTAAACTGACGTATTGTACATCAGAATTAGGTACTGTAAACTGACGTATTGTACATCAGAATTAGGTACTGTAAACTGACGTATTGTACATCAGAATTAGGTACTGTAAACTGACGTATTGTACATCAGAATTAGGTACTGTAAACTGACGTATTGTACATCAGAATTAGGTACTGTAAACTGACGTATTGTACATCAGAATTAGGTACTGTAAACTGACGTATTGTACATCAGAATTAGGTACTGTAAACTGACGTATTGTACATCAGAATTAGGTACTGTAAACTGACGTATTGTACATCAGAATTAGGTACTGTAAACTGACGTATTGTACATCAGAATTATTGAACGATTGTACATCAGAATTAGGTCTGTAAACTGACGTATTGTACATCAGAATTAGTACTGTAAACTGACGTATTGTACATCAGAATTAGGTACTGTAAACTGACGTATTGTACATCAGAATTAGGTACTGTAAACTGACGTATTGTACATCAGAATTAGGTACTGTAAACTGACGTATTGTACATCAGAATTAGGTACTGTAAACTGACATATTGTACATCAGAATTAGGTACTGTAAACTGACGTATTGTACATCAGAATTAGATACTGTAAACTGACGTATTGTACATCAGAATTAGGTACTGTAAACTGACGTATTGTACATCAGAATTAGGTACTGTAAACTGACGTATTGTACATCAGAATTAGGTACTGTAAACTGACGTATTGTACATCAGAATTAGGTACTGTAAACTGACGTATTGTACATCAGAATTAGATACTGTAAACTGACGTATTGTACATCAGAATTAGGTACTGTAAACTGACGTATTGTACATCAGAATTAGTACTGTAAACTGACGTATTGTACATCAGAATTAGTACTGTAAACTGACGTATTGTACATCAGAATTAGGTACTGTAAACTGACGTATTGTAATTGGTACTGAATCAGAATTAGGTACTGTAAACTGACGTATTGTACATCAGAATTAGGTACTGTAAACTGACGTATTGTACATCAGAATTAGGTACTGTAAACTGACGTATTGTACATCAGAATTAGGTACTGTAAACTGACGTATTGTACATCAGAATAGTACTGTAAACTGACTATTGTACATCAGAATTAGGTACTGTAAACTGACGTATTGTACATCAGAATTAGGTACTGTAAACTGACGTATTGTACATCAGAATTAGGTACTGTAAACTGACGTATTGTACATTAGAATTAGGTACTGTAAACTGACGTATTGTACATCAGAATTAGGTACTGTAAACTGACGTATTGTACATCAGAATTAGGTACTGTAAACTGACGTATTGTACATCAGAATTAGGTACTGTAAACTGACGTATTGTACATCAGAATTAGGTACTGTAAACTGACGTATTGTACATCAGAATTAGGTACTGTAAACTGACGTATTGTACATCAGAATTAGGTACTGTAAACTGACGTATTGTACATCAGAATTAGGTACTGTAAACTGACGTATTGTACATCAGAATTAGGTACTGTAAACTGACGTATTGTACATCAGAATTAGATACTGTAAACTGACGTATTGTACATCAGAA
The DNA here is from genome assembly GCF_041381155.1 of Argopecten irradians. Taxonomy (NCBI): domain Eukaryota; kingdom Metazoa; phylum Mollusca; class Bivalvia; order Pectinida; family Pectinidae; genus Argopecten; species Argopecten irradians. The sequence goes on along the minus strand of NC_091135.1, from coordinate 47,512,212 downwards.
TTAGGTACTGTAAACTGACTGACATATTGTAACAGTAGTACAGAATTAGTACTGTAAACTGACGTATTGTACATCAGAATTAGGTACTGTAAACTGACGTATTGTACATCAGAATTAGTAGTAACTGTAAATCAATGACGTAAACTGGTACATCAGAATTAGGTACTGTAAACTGACGTATTGTACATCAGAATTAGGTACTGTAAACTGACGTATTGTACATCAGAATTAGGTACTGTAAACTGACGTATTGTACATCAGAATTAGGTACTGTAAACTGACGACGTATTGTACATCAGAATTAGGTACTGTAAACTGACGTATTGTACATCAGAATTAGGTACTGTAAACTGACGTATTGTACATCAGAATTAGGTACTGTAAACTGACGTATTGTACATCAGAATTAGGTACTGTAAACTGACGTATTGTACATCAGAATTAGGTACTGTAAACTGACGTATTGTACATCAGAATTAGGTACTGTAAACTGACGTATTGTACATCAGAATTAGGTACTGTAAACTGACGTATTGTACATCAGAATTAGGTACTGTAAACTGACGTATTGTACATCAGAATTAGGTACTGTAAACTGACGTATTGTACATCAGAATTAGGTACTGTAAACTGACGTATTGTACATCAGAATTAGGTACTGTAAACTGACGTATTGTACATCAGAATTAGGTACTGTAAACTGACGTATTGTACATCAGAATTAGGTACTGTAAACTGACGTATTGTACATCAGATTAGTACTGAGAATTAGGTACATGTAAACTGTAAACTGACGTATTGTACATCAGAATTAGGTAGTGTAAACTGACGTATTGTACATCAGAATTAGGTACTGTAAACTGACGTATTGTACATCAGAATTAGGTACTGTAAACTGACGTATTGTACATCAGAATTAGATACTGTAAACTGACGTATTGTACATCAGAATTAGATACTGTAAACTGACGTATTGTACATCAGAATTAGGTACTGTAAACTGACGTATTGTACATCAGAATTAGGTAGTGTAAACTGACGTATTGTACATCAGAATTAGGTACTGTAAACTGACGTATTGTACATCAGAATTAGGTACTGTAAACTGACGTATTGTACATCAGAATTAGGTACTGTAAACTGACGTATTGTACATCAGAATTAGGTACTGTAAACTGACGTATTGTACATCAGAATTAGGTACTGTAAACTGACGTATTGTACATCAGAATTAGGTACTGTAAACTGACGTATTGTACATCAGAATTAGGTACTGTAAACTGACGTATTGTACATCAGAATTAGATACTGTAAACTGACGTATTGTACATCAGAATTAGGTACTGTAAACTGACGTATTGTACATCAGAATTAGGTACTGTAAACTGACGTATTGTACATCAGAATTAGATACTGTAAACTGACGTATTGTACATCAGAATTAGATACTGTAAACTGACGTATTGTACATCAGAATTAGGTACTGTAAACTGACATATTTCGCGTTCGATAAATGTTGATGTATTCCGCGGACGATCAGAATTCGCTAACATACAATAAATAGTAAATAGCCTCAAAGACGTTTCAGCTACAATCGATTGGCCACCAAGTCTCTTGAATATTGAGAAAAGTCACTGAAATTTGACTAGATTCTACATGTCTTTTTCTAGAATTTCAATCTAAGGGGAGATTGAGATAATCTAGTAAAGAACTCTGATGAGAAAGTCTCATCTACAACTTAGGGTCTAGTGGCCAGTTTACAACTACAAGAACAATGTAACGTTTAAACTGTAAAATTTCGCGCTTTACAGTACATAGTACAAGTTTGAAAAAATAGTAAAGGTCTGACAAAATAGTATATGTCTGAAAAATAGTACAGGTCAGATAAAAGTACTGGTCTGAAAAAAATAATCCAGGTCTGAAAAATAGTACTGGTCTGGAAAAATAAAAAGTACAGGTCAGAAAAAAAATACAGGTCTGAAAATATAGTACTGGTCTGTAGTACAGGTCTGAAAAATAGTACAGGTCTGAAAAATAGTACATGTATGAAAAATAGTAAAGGTCTGTAGTACAGGTCTGAAAAATAGTAAAGGTCTGTACATTGTAGTACAGGTCTGGAAAAATAGCACACGCTGAAAAAAGTACATATCTGAAAATAATACATGTCTGAAAAAATAGTGCAGGTCAGAAAAAATAGCACATGCTGAACATAGTTCATATCTGAAAATAGGACATGTCTAAAAAATAGTACAGGTCTGAAAATAGTACATGTCTGAAAAAATAGTACATGTCTGAAAAAAGTAGTGTAGGTTTGAAAATAGTACATGTCTGGAAAAAAATGCTACATGTCTGAAAATAGTACATCTGGAAAAATACTACATGTTTGGAAAATATTACATGTCTGAAAAGATAGTACATGTCTGAAAGAAATCTTACATGTCTAAAAAAAAGGTACATGTCTAGAAAAAAAATGGTCTAGGCCATCCACAACCTATACCAAAGTAACACATTAACACCAATGTCAAAAACAGAAAAAGGAAACACATTTTACAACACAATTAGCCAAATTAGAAATGTAAGACAATATTAAATATGCCTTTCGTTAAAAGCAGTTTGAGATCACGTGACTACATATCTTATACACCTCGCGATGAAAAGAAAGTGAATATGATTTATGGTACGTGGTGATGGTGGTAACGAAAGCCTGTCGGTAGGACCATAAATGTTGTTATTCCTCTTGTCCGGGCTGTTTATGATAAATCTTTTCAATATAATTTTGACTGGAGCAGTGACAGGTTGAACAAGTTGTACATAATATATCCAAAGTTCTTCGTTCCTATACCGTATAGTTGTGACGATGGAGTCACAAGATTTATAGGTCTAATTATCCTATAGGTCTAGTTATCCTATAGGGATGTCTCTGTATGTAACCGCATTACATACAGAACATTAACACATTCTATAACACATCCTTATCATACGATGTTACAAGATAACTAACAATTTTTATAAACCATGTTATATAGTGTTATAATGACACGCATTACCAACCAGACACTTGTTTGATTTTGGAGCAAAAATGTAAGTCGTTGAAGACGAGATATCAAAGACGTCACCCTGACGTACACCAACGTTAAAACAACCACTTCTCAAACCTCTGATATCTGGGTTCAGGCAAAATGACAACATCACGTTTTATTGGACTGAGAATCGCATTAATGTCAACTATGATTCACATATACTACAGATTTATCACTACATATCCAAAGTTATTGAAATATGTCATCCGGATAAAATCGATCTACATGACCTTGAGATCACTGGCGTCATTGATAACAATATACTGTCCATCTTTATGCAGTACAAATGAATATTGCAAATTTCATCAGAGTAAACTATTTTGTTCAAAAACAAGATAATACCAAGAAGAGCTGATTAATTTGACAGTACAGTATTACGTCTGGAACGATTTTCAGGAAGATGCTTTTTTCATGAATAAGTGAATCGTTACTAACCACATATTTAATTATGTAATTATGTCTAGGATAAATCGATATAATTGATAATGTAGGTCAAACTTTGAAATGAGCTTCATGAAAAACTACACGGAAACATTATTAGAGTTCCGGAAGAGTGTGCGTCTCCCACTCTCACCAGAACAATAGAGGTGATTTTACATCTTCGTCTTTCAAAACTGCGGTATCGTATTGATAGGATTGTAAATTTGGATTCCTTGCATTGGTGTTTTTCTTGACACATTGTTACTAATACGTGAACACGTCCTTAAAAGTTGTGACTGTATATCAATCACAGAGTATAGTATGAAATTAAAGTCTGGGTACTCAACGGTACACGGAGCGTAAGAATGTCGCTCTTTATGCCGCATTACTTACTATCTGTCGCACTGAAGAAAAAAAGTTCCTCCTTTCACCCCTGACCCCGGTTCAATGGGACAATAAGTGCACAAACAACACCTAGTGTTTTTTCAACAGTAAGGGCAAGACATGTAACAGTGACTGGGTATGGGTTAGTGATACACTTAGATACCCTAAACAGAGCCCTACTCAATAGTTAATAGGTTTCAACACGATAGGGGTGTGAAATAGTCAGAAATGGCTTTTACTAAACAACAACTTACAGTGATGAAAACAAAACTGCACAATCTTTCGCGTATATCAGTTGGAAAATGAGTTTTCCATTTCAATAAAAAATTAACAATTCCACCGATCGCGGAATCCGAGTCGATAGAAGTTCTATTGTTTAAAGGTAATGAAAACTACCGCCATTATTGTAAGATTAAACAGTTACCCATATTTAACGAGAAAGTTATTAAGCAGAGATGAAGCCCTGACCGGCGGTGTCCGCTCGAGTAGCTGGGCGGTACATGCTGATAATCTCACGTAGGAATCTAAATAAGTTACATTAAAATGAAAGCCTTTGGGTACATGGCCAGCTTTCTGGTGCAAAACCGAAATATCATATCCGTTGAAAAAATTTCGCCCTTTGATGAGGCAGATATCAAATGTCCATTAATCTTAGTTTTTATTAATAAGTAAACATTAGCTGAATTTTGCAAGTCATCATTATGGATAATGTATGCATCGAAGAATGAAGAATAAATATTGTTATTTAGCGATATATGTCGAAATCTGTAATTGTATCTGTTAGTAAAACACACACGGCGTTTCTGTGCCATAGTCTACATCTCGGTACTGTATAGCTAATATTACAATCATTTTTTTCTTTCATCTTTAGTTATTTTTTAAGGATATAATCATATTTGATTAGCAAGTATATTGATAGCATACTCTTCTTTCAATCGGAAATTTGGCTAATCTGAATAGCCTAGATAGACTGATGGTAAGTCCAACAATTAAGAACTACACATTTTCTTTCCAATATAACATGCCCCCAACTAAGAAACGAACATCTTTTCCACAGTAAAACACGGTTTACTTTTCATTGTATCATGTGCTTAATTAATAAACGCGCATCCTTTTTAATTTGTCATCCGCCCGATTTAGCAAGCGCATTTTAGCGCCCAATTTATAAGCTGTGCATTCTCGGTCAAAGAATTTCATGTGTTCGATGTAAGCATGCGCATCCTTTGAATGTACCATAATTCCAGTTCATGCACGTGCATATGTGCATACAAAGCACGCGCCAAAATGAGTTTGCATAATATATTAATCATGACGTGGTCCAACACAACTGTTTGTCTATATTGCGTGACAAGCGAAATGAAGCCGAATGTTCGCGAGCGTACTGGGTGTTCGTGATGGAACACTTAAAACTCTATTTCTAGACTTCAAAGATGCTAAAAACAACAATGATTATTTATGTCTCTGTACAAAACACAATGCCTTAATTTTGTTTTCGCAGCCCTATGAACAGATAAATCATTTAGTGTACATATTTATAAATATAACCCCGGTCTTTTTATTTCTTCATCGAATTTCACCCTTTCGTGTTTATGTGTAAATATAAACAAAATGTCTGAACCAGTGGAATTTTAATGAATTATTAATTTACAAGCATTACACTTCATCGACCTATGCGTGCACACGGATTAGGCTAACATGCAACACTAATAATAGACTTGTTCACCGGTGAGCTCTCATCCGGAAACGGTTTGATACTAGACAGTATTTTCTACCTCTGTACGGTACAACAAAGATACATTTTTCTTTCTAATCGGCACAAAAAGTCAGTGAAACTGTATCAATTTTCATTTTTATCGCTTCATCAAGAAAGATATAATAAATAGCGACAATCTATAACAAACTTTGTAATATGAATTCGCATACAATATCGTACCGCCCAAGTTGTATAAAAATCTTAAAACATTTTTTGCTGTATCTCACTTCAATAAAAGTATAAAAAAATAAATGTAGATTAAGGTAAAATTAGTACGTTAACTTATGATGAACGAATTTGATGGATACTATTACATTTATTAGGTTTCATATCTTAGTATAAATACTCTATAACAGGTGAGAAAAGAACTTCATTTGAAATAAATTATTTATTGACGCATATTGTTTGGTCCAGACACTGACAAGCGACGCAAATAAATGTCTTTATTCTTAACATGGATGCCTCCTGATCAATATGAATTGTCATTTTTTTCGAAAAATGATATTGTACATTGTACTATATGAACAGATGGAAAACTTTTGAAACAAAAGAAACTCTCCATTTGATAGTTTTAGAAGCATTAATCAAGACGAATTAGTTTTTTGTTAACGGTGATGACATTAGTTATATTTTATCGTTAAATGTGGAGTGATCGCCGAAGTACCTCACAATCGACCACTAGCGGTTCTAATTTATCATTTTTCAAGAGGTATTGGTTGAGGTTTAACGCAAGTTTTCAGACGAGTCGGTCAAGTCTTTACCTTAAGTTTGCATGAAGTTGTCTTGACATTTTTAAGGTGCGATCTAACTGGGAAATGACCGAAATGGCCGCCATCTTTAAAAACACACTTTAGCAACTGCTGAACACAGGGACTTCCAACCAACTGTCGATATACTGTACAGTGTGAATATATATATATATATTATAGCACCGTTCTATACATATATATAATGACCATCGGTTGGAATTCCGTGCTAAGTCCCTGTGCTACTGAAATAGCAGTCAAAGTAACAGCTGATTGTAGCAGCCACCGAATCCTTGACGCATCATCAAAATTAACAATTACTTATATTCGTATTTAATTAATGAATTCAGCTCAAATTTATTTCACCAAATTACTGTTGTTTTTTCTCCTTGTCCAAAATTATTGTTGTTTTCCCTAAACTATTGATATGAACATGATTTTGTGGTTCTCTGGCCTTTAAAGGAAGATAGACCATTCCAAAAACCTAGGAGAGATGATATTGTATTATTGTAAAACAGATTGTGTACTGTTTAATACTGTTATACTGAATGGAGAGGCACAAAGTCCTATGATTGATATCCAAATGCTGTGGCCAGTCTACATTAATTAAAGCCTATTGTACAAAAAGATATACATGGTGGTATTTTCACACACTCACTCCGATAATGTATTAAATTATTTTATTAAAACGAATGTTATAATAATCAAATTACATAATAAATGATAAAAATAGTATTAAAAAGATGAAAGCTAATTAAGATGGAAAGCAGGATGCAATATTATTGAATTCATACTTTTTATTTTACCATTTTGATTAAAACATTTTACCTTAAATTAACAAATATGCTTTATTTACTTAATTTCTCATTTTATTTGATCTTTCTTCACATTTATGATTTATGCAATGTAATGTACATGCATGTCATTGATGTTAAAGTTGTATGAACTCAGATTAGCAAAATATCTAATGATGGTAATAATAAGTTTAAAAAATCAGAAATTGGTGTCTTATTCATTCTATTATATTTACATAACCACATTTGTAACAATAGATTTTACTGACTAATGTTCACTCTTCAAATTCTTTCATTCTTATAAATAGTTCATTTATATAATTATTCTCTATTGTCAATTGACATTTAGGAAAGAATCTGTGTTGTACACGATATTATATCTATGTGTTAAATGATTGCCAATGTTTCAAGTCCATCTAATTCAGTATTTTATGCAATAATTTCAAAATTATAAGATTAATTATGCAAACTGGTTCTAAAGTTATATATAAGTAACATTAGCATATTTCCGGTTCTACTTTGTATACATTTTCGTTGTATTTTTAATAATGGAATTAAATAAATGCTATTAAACGTGAAAGTAATTAAGAGTATTTATACAAACAAGGAGATAACCACTATAATACAAAGTGATATAGTTTGTTTGTTAGTGATTCTATCACAGAATTAAGAATTTACTGTAAAACAATTAAATCAGTGTTGATACGTGCAGTTAAATAGCAAGTGGTTATTGTGTTCAACTTTCTATCACTAAAATCATGTCAATTATCAGGTGTCAAAAATAACCACTGGAGAAATTTGTATGACCACAGCATTGATTACCTCATAGTAAAATACGCAGTGTAAGATTTACAGAGAACGCCCAATCTGTTTCTGTGAGGGAGTCACATGTACATTCACCGATAATAGTAGTGCTAAACTAAATCTATCAACAATCACGGACAGTTTATATTATTTGTCTTGTTCTTTTTAGTCAAATAATTAAATCTCAATATGAACAAAACTGCCTCAATGTAGAACATTTCTGAGTTACACAATACACGTGTAATATATAGTTTTATGTACATGTAAGTCGGTAATTTACTTTAAATGTTCTGTCCACGGTGATTTTTGTTTTATAATTATAGTACATATTTTAAGTATTAATAATAAAATAAAATCACACTAATATATCGGCTGGTGTGGGTAATACACGAGAAATGATGGTATAGGCCTTCTCAGTAAATCTTACATTCCCACATTTTCTGTTGGTAACCGGTGTCCTCATTATAAAAAATAACTGGATAACTAATTGAAAGACATTAGAAATATTTTAGAATATCAAACAGTAGGTGTTGATCTTACATGATAAAGAAAGCAAGAATTGCTAAATATTGTATATGAAGATACAATTTCTTGATTTGATGAAAATTTAGATAAATAAATCTTGTTCGCTGTAATTTGTTTTATCTGAGGAAAATAATTTGTTGTTAGAGAAAACACTCAAAATAATTTCACTTTAAAATTCAACTATTTTCTCAAATATTTCATTAATGATGTATACAGATATCATTTAGCATTTAATAGTTTAATTTCAAATTAAAGAAAAAAGAAAATAATGTTTATCATATATTTAAAATAATTTACTTTATTATCTTGGTCACATGATATTATTTATTTTCCAACCACTATGATTGTTGGAATAGAATATTTCGGAAAAGAATTAAAAACCACTGATATATTGATTAATTAGCACAATTAGATATAAGTTAATGAATACTAAAACAAATTCCAAGATTACAAAACACACAAAAATATATTCAATTTAAATCTGTCTTTTTATTATTTCTTTTCGCATATCTCTTATATCCAACAGGTGAATATTTCGTCAGTATTTGTTTAAGAAGACAGTTACATAGTAAAGTCTATTTATATAAACACATTATGCAGCCAAATGTGCATACTTTGCAAAGTTTCTACATAATATCAAATTACAAAACAAGCACTACCGTCTGTCACGGCTGATACACGTCATTAAAAACACGAAAACTTTGTCCTTCAGTAATTCACAATTGTCCCTAAGATATCACGAATTTAATTTTTATCTTTGTTCAGCATCAACACATACTCATTTGGGTCCGCGTTACATATTCTCCTGGAGTTCTACTCTAAAATCACATATTCACAGTCAAGGCAATACTAATTTTCTGTCTAATTGTTTTGATCACTGTTTATTATCACAGAATTACCTGAGAGAAAGTCCTGTCTGTCTTTGATTCCACTCACTATCACACATGGAGGCGAGAGCCACGTTCATGGGCAGATGAGTGATCCCGGGGGAGCGCATCATGAGTTCCTGGGAGGGGCGAGGGGAGTACCCCCCTAAATGTCCGTATCCCGGGAGAGATAAAATATTAGTCGGAAGTCCGTGATGCGGATTCCGGATGAGTCCACCATGTCCATACATATTAGCTGTTGCTAAGGACAGCTGCAATGATGTTGGATTTTGTCCTTTCAAGTCAATAATCTTTGGGGGTGGGCTTGGAATTCTATCAAATATATCAAACTTTTTCTTTTTGATATTGTCGTTACCATTCACATCGTCGGACGAAGATGATTTCCGTTTCATAGTTACAATTTCTGGATCTTTCCGATCAGAATTGTTGGTGTTTCCAATGATATTGTCAATAGTAAAAAGCGTTTTCCGTGTTTCAGGACATTGTCCGATTCTGAGGTTACAATTATTATTATTTTCATTCCGTACACATCTAGAAACATCCGTCCCCGCATCCAATGAATCCCGCGAATTGTCGTCTTCCGAACAAATGTTTATCCCGCTGTCGTCTTCCTCGTTGTTGGATAGCTCGTCTCCGACGTCGGATAGACGATCATCGCCTCCATCAGAATCATCGAAATCATCTCCCAATGCTGATGTGTCGTCGCCGTTTTCTCTGTCTTCCTTTCCCGGAGATTTTACACGCCTCTTACGTCGCCTGTAGTTGCCATTTTCGAACATTTCCTCGCAGTTAGGGTCAAGGGTCCAATAGTTGCCTTTTCCAGGCTTGCCCTTTTCTCTTGGAACTTTGACGAAACAATCATTTAAACTAAGATTGTGTCGGATTGAGTTCTGCCACCCTTGCTTGTTGTCATGGTAATATGGGAATCTTTCCATGATGAATTGGTAGATACCATTTAGGGTGATTTTCCTTTCGGGTGCACTCTTGACCGCCATAGCAATAAGAGCAATGTAAGAAAACGGCGGTTTCTGTGGCTGTTCTCGTCTCTGCATTTCTTCAATCATCCTCAAAGCGTAGGCCCTATTGAAGTCCAATGGAGGGTAGAACATTGAGGATGGATGAGAGTAAGGGTTCACACCGGGTCCCATGGGTCCAAAGGGGCTGTAGAATCCGCCGACGACCCCGGGGTGGGGAATACTTGGAGGTGACGGATGTTGACCAGGAACAAGGTCACTTGGCGAAGTCATGCTGAAAACGTAGCAATCCCAGAAAAAAAGTCTTTTTAAATTTGCTTGACCTCAGGAATATTGTCTGTCCTTGTTGACGATGATCAATGTTGACGTAAATATCACGACAAATTAGTTCTGGTGTCAATTAGCCGTCCATCAAAGTGTAGCGTATTGCATGAACGTCTGCTCCCGTGGAGGTGAGCGGCAGGAATGAGGAGTCAGCAGGCGTGTGCCAGGGGTATAGACCGCTCAGATAGCCCCATTGTTGTCTGTTATTGTTTTCTAGAGTTAGTTGACTTACTGATGACTAAAATAAATCGTACGGTGAGTAAACATTTGTAAAGTAGCTTTTTGTCCTGGAGGCTCACGGCCTGTCAGTCAGCACACAGATAGGCGCACACAATCCGCGTCAGCCAATCAGAAGGCGCGTACGTTAAGAAAATGTTTATAAAACATGGTTAACAAACCTAGTGCCCACCCATGACGGTTTATAAGTGTTTATTTTGAAAATTCAAAACGAGAAATTGACCACCATGTGTATAAACACGCGGTTGGAAGTTTTTTTACATTAAGTCTCGCATGTCTACTATTTAATTAACAATCGAATTTCATCCTGATAATATCAACACGCCACGGTATTGGGTGAGATGAGACAGCGGGGCCCTATAATATAAACGATCCTCATCACGATATACTCCTAGTATATACACACCGAGAAAACCGCTCTCAAGCGCCACAAAAACCAAATTTCTTTTGCTACACTGATTTTCACAAGAGTTTCTCTGTTGTAGATGTATTAAATCTGCGGTACACGATCATATATGTAACTGTTTCATTTCAAATCTGTTTCTCAGATACATAATACCTATACCACTGAAAACTCTTATTTCATCTATTTTCAATTTGTTGTAATTTTAGATTATTCTATTGTTACATTTTTCATTAGTTTTAATTTTAATGAAAGCGATATTAAAAGAATTTGTGTTTTCTTTAGCAGTTTTATGTGAAATTTAATCTTATTAAAGAAAACAAAGTTGCAAAAGATTTGTAATGATTTGACACCGAGTTATGGGGTACATTCTCATTACTTATGATACAGAATGACGGACTATTTTTCTCTCGCCTACTGACATTTTTTTATTAGCTTCCCCCTCTACATCATAGTCCGTGAAATGTTTTACTACACTCCGTAATGGCTACGGGCCCGTAAATCAGTTATAAATGGAGCCGTCTTGGAAACAGGCTAACTCATCTGTCACAATATAAACAACTCTCAAGCTTTACACAGAAACAAAATAAATAGAAAATGTATATAAAAGCATGCTTTCCTTCACTTTTCTTTTCAAATTCCATGTTCATGTGCCCAGTTTTCACTCAGGATTTTACTCATTTAAAAGAAATAATTTCAGATGTAAAAAGTTTGCATTTCAAAGTCTAAAGTTTTGTTTTGGAAATTATTCATACATAACAGTAAGTATTTTTTTTTTAAATTTTGAATTCGATGTGAAATACTAATTATCAACTTCATCTGAGGCATTTTCATAATGTTGATTTTGCCTCAAGTTATTAATTCATGAAATATCAAATATATTTTATTGTATAATAATTAATCTAAGTTTACTCGATAAAATGAATTTATACGAGTAATATTAAGTTAGATAAATAATAAGCATTTTTAATAACTATTTACACTTTTAAGAAGACACAAAATATACTGTGAAAATACTAGTACACAGTAAATGTTTAACTTCAATATTACATTGTTTATATTTATTTCTTATGTGCGTTTTTATAATGTAAAATATAACTCTGAAAATTATTCCAGAAAATTGCCTATGTAGGCATATACAGCCTCCTTACAAAACCCATATTGAAATGCAATATAATTTAAAGTACCTGTATTCATTTAGATGTAATGAATATGGATAATTTTTTTTCAATTTTAAATATAACGAATTTTGTAATTCAGATTTCTATATATCTAAAGTTTAGTACAGTAAAAACATCTTTCTTGCAGGTGGGCAAATATGATTTATGTTTTAATTGTTTAAATGAATAATATTTTATTAAAAATACTCAAACTAAGTCTTTTTCATCGGTTGTAATAAAATATCGTCTGTTTCCTACTGTAATGAATAGAAACAAATTGGCTAATTTTTGTTATTACATAAAAGTAGTCGAATAAAAACGGAAATTTCCCGACGTATCCGTGATGTTTTGTAACTACAACGTGGCGCTAAAGGGATTATCATTTCCTGTGAGGAATTGCAAACACAACACTTGGTCATAGATCAGGGGATTAAACAATAGGACACCCGGCTATCGGACCAAATCTCCGGCTCGTTTGTTGTCGCACTAATACAATTAACCGCGATCAGTGGATTTAATCAGGGTATCAATGACGTGTTACTGTCCGAATACTCCGGACACCTTCAATTGACCACTGGATAAAGCGAGGTATACTCGGTCACTTTCTTATGTCTAAATATTTTGTCAAAACATCATGATAGTGTTAAATGTTTTTGGGACCAAAAAGTCTCGGACAAAAACACAGAATGTTGGTTAGTTTGTTTACAATGCATTAAGGGTCAATTATAAAGTTACCGGGAAAGAGGACTTTGTTTGTGTGTATGGATTAACTGAAGTAAAAGTGGAAATTAGAAAACAAGTCGAAACAATTAGTTTGAAAAGATCCAGACATACATTCACTGTATTACTAGATTATGTTGAATTAAAGCAAAGCATTAAACGTATTAAAAGTAATCTAATTTTGTTACTTTATTCTTACAGATTAAATATTGTGATTATTATTAAACCCAATTATATGTCCATGTACTTTGGAAATTGAAATCAAAGAGTTTTCCGGCGAATAAATATATATAACAAAATGCCGGTAATCTTTATCTCAAAGTGGATTTATTTAACACTTTTTTTACCAGACAGTGTTTATAAATCAATGCTAATTATACATAGCTTCATATTTCTAGTAAATTATGTAAAGATTTCGTAATAACAAAATGACACTGCAAGTCCAACCCCTTTAGCATAAATTACTCAAACTTGCATAACTTGTTGATAAGTCGTGTAAGGAATCGTGATAATGGAATGGGTTTTTTTCCAAACGTATTCTCCTCGACGTAATCTTGCATTTCATATCAGAATAACCGAATAACTAAATAAGAGTTATAGTAAGAATATGGTTTATCTACGTATGTTAAGGAACCTATTCTTTTAAGTATAACGAAAATCAGGATGAAGTACATAGCTTATTTAACGTCCATTTAGTAAAATAAATTATTACTAATATCTTTGTTCAGTTCCACTGATTCCGGATTATATCGTGAATCGACCAAGAATTATTTTCACCATTTTTGTATACAATTTTATATTGCAGATCATTTAGCAACTGGGAGGGTGAATATTTCAAAATCATGACATCGGTTTTAAAATGCGCTGATACAAAGAAGATTTTAAGATACGCTGATACATTGTAGGTTTTAAAATGATATAATTTTCATTTTTTATCTGTGCGATTAAATATTTGAAATTATCTAGAAACAGAACCTTATAAGAAGTGATGATAGTTTAAGAATCAGGTATAGAGTATTTAGGTGGAAAGAAAATTCAACAGTCGTTACATTATGAAATAATGTAAATATGGCATGTATTGTTCAATGCATAAAGTTCAATTTCGTTATACTAAGTATGAAAACTGGAGAAATCATTTTCACGTAAAAATGTATAATTTATTATTCTTATGTGTTTTATATATTTTATTATTGAAGACGATGTTGTAAATTTCAACGCGTGAAATTGAAAAGAAGACAAATAAACCTTATATATATGTTACATTCAATATGTGTTCTTACACAGAAACGTTTTCTCATACATTCATCGTCTAGATAAGATTTAGATAACAATATTTACTCTAGCCGTGTGACGATTTCCACCCCCGCAATCTGTTCCAATTTAATGAGAAATTGCTATAAAAACATGAGCGGCCGGAGAAGTATCCGCTTGACCAACGTTGCCACCTTAGCTATCACTCATAAGCCAGGGATGGCCAGTGGTCAGTATACTTTATTACACCTGTATACACCTGTGTGCCTTACCTGTAACCACCTGTGGAAACGGAAGCCGGAAACTAAGATTAAGTCATCAATATAATCCAATCAATTGATACACGTTAGTTGTATTCCGAGAGATTTTTACATAATTTTTGTTTTTACAATCCGCCTGAGATTTCCCTTCCCCTGACGGTAGATAGTGATATAGGATTTAGTAGATAAGCTTTTCTGTTTTCATTGTCTTTTTTAACCACACCTATCACCTAGCTCCGGAAATATTATCTACGAGGAGAAAAGGTGTCCAAATCTTTTACCCTATCACATGGAATAAAGCTTTGTAACTTATATTATCTAAAAAAATAATCCTCTAGGCCAATATTGTGTTTCCATTGGAGAGAATCGGTCATAACTATCTTAGTTCAACACCTGTTTTATAGTCTATTGCGCAAAATTTTACACCATCAAAAGTGGTCTACTGTTTAAGGTGTTTTGTGACACAACATGAATTATATATGATGAACGTGTTGAATATGTATTTATTAGCGGGAAATTAGACATTATGAAATATTCCACAGTCCTTTTATACTCTATTATTCCCTTAAATATATATTCTGTATGTGGCATTTTAGAATATTCATATTAAAATGAAATAAAAAAGGAAAATTGTTTCAAGTGTAAAAGATCTTCATAGTTTTACCCTCCGAGTGTACTGTTTGATAGTTTTGTTATATGAAGAAATATTTGAAAATACATTAGTTAGTGCATATCAAAATGAAAAGTCAATCAACGAAATCTTAGAAGTTATTTTGTTTGCACAAAAACATCGATGCTAGGTGTCAAATCATAAATACAAGTATATGCTTTTCACAGAAAATGGTTCACCAAAGTTTTAGATATAATGAAAAACGTATCATTTAAAAACCTTTTTTTTATTTAGTATTTCCTAATGTCTGATGAATGGTCCTTACGACATTAAACATTACACAAAACACGCTAACAGCCATGGATATTTGATATTATGTTCATTTGATCAGATAATGTTTGACTTACAGCTAGTTCAGATGCCAACAAAATCAATAATATAAAAAAACAACAAATAATTAACATCGTGGAAATGTAGTAAGAAGTTAAATATTACGCCCAAAGAGCACAACCATGTAACACTGTAGCAGGATAAGATTAAATAAAGATTCATTCCAATAGTAATATGACATACTTTTATCATTTCGGAAAAAATAGAATTCAGTTATATAATAAGTACCTTTTAGACGAAACGTTTCAGTGTACATAAACATTATCAAATGTTATTTTGCTATACAGTAACTATAAATACTTCAGATAATCACATTTTACATGTTTTCATTATTCTGTATTTGGTTGAATGAAATGGTCTGTTAAATGCTTGCAAATCTGATAATTTTCATGAGAAATAAAAGATTCAGATTTACAAATATTACACAGAACATATTATTTGACAATATCATTAAAATTTTAACCAAATATACATTCATGGGCATACTGAATGTCGAGAAACATTTTTTGACAATGTTTGCAGTATTGACATTCTAAAGACTGACTCGGAGGGACAAGAAAAGCATGGAAAGCATAAAAAACATAGGTTAACAGAAATACAAAATATATGATGTAGTTATGCCAAACTGCAATGCTTATAGTTGCGATGTCGCCATGCTATCATTATTTTATGCGCCTGCATCAGGGCTTCACCCAAATTTGAATGTGGATGATGCCAATATAAAATACTAGCTCTCCCAGGACATCTAACCCTTACTGACTTACAGTAAAGAAACTGTTCAAGATACTCTAAAAACGAGGATCTATTTGTTATATTGTTCGGTTATGTACCAACACTCGATCACCTATTGTCAGGAATCATTTATGTGATTCATAAACAACAGAGGCTGATATCATTATAAATATAGCTTCATGCTACATGTTTACTTCGTAATATCAAACATTACATGAGGTTAAAAAAATCTGTTATGTAATTCTAACTCACAAAGCTGTGATAGGGGTCAGTTATACAGATTTAAATTATTATGAATTATGAAACAAGTTTCATTGCAGTTATAAAGTTATACCATTCATAATTCTTCGAATGGAGAAAAATCAAATGACTTTTGACATTCTCTGGTTTTACGTGCCAATGCATTTTCGGTAGGGAAATAAATGGCAAATATAATTCAAAATACATTGTACCATTCAACACGATATTTATTTAAACAGCAGACAGATTCGATCGTTCTTGTTTAATCTGGAAGAATGATTAACGAATTTAACAAGACTGCTGAACATAGAAGCGTGCCACTAAAACTGTCGAATGGAACCACACTAAAAGTACACGGTGAGCTATCTCCAGATATATACAATAACTAGTACATCGTACCGTTTAATTTGGGAGTCGTTGTGTAAATACATTCCGCATATCTCTCTCCCCATCAACAGCTTGCCATCAGCAATATTTTTTTCAATATTGTTAGTTATTCCTGTGACTTTTTGTTTATTTATCCGTTTGCCTTGCAGGTGAGGCTGGCTGTCAGGACTCCAGATCTCCCCCCGATCTCTGTCAGCAGCTATAGACAAACACTCGAGATAACACAACTATAAGTACTTCCAGTTTTATCTACCACCCAGCTTCTTAATACTTCCGGTTCCAGACGAGCATGCGCTGATACTACAACTATTCTTACGTTTTTTTTGTGTAATAGTGCAATTGCTTCATATTAATGTACGAGTAAAATTTCTTAAAGTTCATATTTCAGTAAAAACAAATCATTTTGTCTCAAACTCAACATCGATTGATCAAGAATAAACCTTAACAAACAACAGATTTGCAATGAGGCTTCTATAGATCCAGGCGATCATGGGAATAAACGTTCTCACTCCAGCATCGGCAATATGTATATTTTCTTCCGATTACAATTATAATTCACTCAAATAAATACCGTGAAATAGTTTGATTCGCCACTTTTATTACTGTAAATCATGACGTTAAAAAGCCATTAGTTCGTTCACAGTAGTAGTACTTCGCCTCAAATCGCATCGGAAGTCATCGAATTTTCTAATAACATCAAACAGTACGTAAATACAAATATCATGTTTCAATCACACCTGTTCTAAGACAACATTTTATTACGTTGATATTGCCAGGCTTAACAACCAATATAATGATGATGTTTTCTCTCCATTTACTGACGAATATTCTCCGATAGGTTGCAAACAACAATACAGAACAATAAATATAGTTTGAAGTAAAATATATTTGCAGTTTGAACTAGATACACATACTCTTAATCCTGATGTGGAAATCACATTTACTCTTAATCACACCAAATGTATGTGGAAAAAGGGACAATCGGTCAGTTTAAAACTATATATCGGGTAAAAATATGAGAACGGCATTTAGTTTATGCTGCACAAATATTTCACACCAAATATAGTAAAAATAATATATATGATTTCATGGTAAGTTTAATAACACGTTCAGTAATTGATTTGTTTTACCAATACACTCCTTGTACACAGTGATATCTAAGCTGCAAGCTGCATGATAATTGTTGATTTTGTAAAAGATATGATTTGAGGAGATCTTATAATTATACTTATAAATTTTAAAGTCCGAAACAAGCCCCAACCGATCTACCTATGATGTAGCTTTAAAGCGCTGTAAAAATCTGCACAGTAAATGTTATATAATTATTTCAAATGAGCAATACATATTATAGTACAATGTAAGTATAGGGTAAACCACAAGGTTTCATTGTCACCACACAATCATCATTTTAGATTAAGAATATGTATTTAATATTTTACACAGATTGGATCTTAAAGTTTGACGGCGTAGTTTTCTTTTCCTTGTATTTATCAATAGTCCTCTTAAAAACCTATTGTTTAAATTTTGCTATTGGTTAGCTTATTGTGTTTTTGGATAATCATTTTCTTATTTCATTAACACTTTCTTTCATTTCACCATCTGTGTTACTTACATCGCCTAGAACCCATCAGATGTGATAAGAACTATGGAAAGAAAGCTAGAAATAATGTATGATTACTTTTGTGAGCTTGTGTTTGATTTATAGTGGAAATAACTATTCG
This sequence comes from Argopecten irradians, assembly GCF_041381155.1. Taxonomy (NCBI): domain Eukaryota; kingdom Metazoa; phylum Mollusca; class Bivalvia; order Pectinida; family Pectinidae; genus Argopecten; species Argopecten irradians. The sequence continues at coordinate 47,493,410 of NC_091135.1, read as the reverse complement.
TGTTTTTATTTAGTAACCTCCAATCACTGACAAGTCTTAGAATTGTTTAGCAATTCAAAGTTATGTGTGCCATAACTGGGCGAAAAAAATGCAAGTTATTTTTCTGTGGTAATTTATTGAAAACCACCATGTTTAATTAATTACTAAGTAAAACCAATGAAAATCATTCTTATGGACAGAAAAAACACATATGATGCCTTATAAACACAAGTTAAAACACAGAATTTATGCACTGTAACGTCTTTTTTATGCTTGATATATGTATAGATAGAAACATACCTGCAGAAATCACAATTACTACTAGTAATAGCACTGTAAAATATAACATGAAATTGTAGACCACAACTTGGTTTCATGCTCTGGCTGTATGAACCCATTTCACTTTATTGTAGATGTTAATATAATGATTTTTGGCAGTACTGCAAACAATCATTTTCAGCTCTGATTTGTGCATGTAAACTTATGACCTATGCTTTGTAAGTTCTCAAAATGTTAGTAATATTTGGTGGTGAATATAATATTAAAAGTTCTTCTTGGTTCTATAGTATGAAAATTACAGCACATAACAGAAAAAGTCGACAGAAATAGGATATTTCCTTTCTTAGCCAATTAGTGTAGAAGCTTGTATGATTAATACAAACCATTGTGTGGCAGCTGATAGTTAATTAATGATAGATTGAGTAAATGTAAAACACAGACTGCCCAAACAAAGTTTGAATACTTGAAAACGTTGTTCATGTATCGAAAATATCAGGTGTTTTTAATTATCAAGACTAGAAATCGTAATTATTAACCAAATATGTCTACTTTTGATAACAATGACATTGATTTGTGAAGTTTAAAGTGATTTCACTTTCAATCCTTTGCCTTGAAAATTTATCTGCTGATTTTCTGTACGTCTATTATTAAGTCTGTGATGAATGATAATCAGTTTATGCACGTAACATTAAAACCGAACCTTTTACAATTACTATAATAAACAGTAAGTCTTCAATAAAAAAAATCATCTTAGTTAAAATATCCCAAAAAGATTGAAAATTGGTCGACGAAAGCTTTATTTGGCTTGTCCAATAAAATGTTCAACGTTATTTTATGATTTATCGGGTTTCCAAATCTTTAATAAAATACCGACATAGAAAAGCATGCTTTATAAAAAATGTACTAAAATTTCATTTTGATCATATAAATATACTGAATTAGCCAATGTTTTACTTACTGTACTCTCAATAAAAACGGATAGGGTATATTTAACTTTTCAACAAACTTACAAAATAACAAAAATTGCTACCTTTCTAAGCCAAACTGGCATGGCATGCACTATTTACCATTAAGCAAGGACACGATGTACCAAACTTTATATCTTCGATATAACTGAGTACACCAGTCACAGGAGGATATAAACAGTATTTGGGAGAATTGGCTTTTCTCAAAATACTTGTTACATGTCTGTTTTTGATATGGATATTATAACTTAAAACTCGGTTGATACATTAGTATATCTAATTTATTTGTGTGTGCTTTTCGTGTGTATATAAGATGGAAAGTATTTTTTTAAGAAATAAAACATAAACTGTTCTTGTCACAGTTACGAATACATTTTTTTATAATTCAATTTTGCTTGTTACGAGCATTTTCATTGGCTTAAAAATTTACTTTATCAGCCCATAAAGGAAAAAATGGCGTCGCCGTTTATAACGTTGCTTCTGATTGGCTGAGATTACGGCGTAATGATTTCATAGACAAAAGAGTCCCATAATGAATTTTGAATATTGAAGAGATTATCTTTAGTAAATTGAATTATAAGGATTAATTTGAATAGATTTTTTATGTTATGGAGATATAACACAAAAATCTGAGTGTACTCTCATCATAAACCGCTTCGCGGTTTATTTAGAGTACACTCAGATTTTTGCGTTATATCTCCATAACATAAAAAATCTATTCAAGTTAATCCTTAAATAAAATATTCCTACGTTAATCATTAGAACATAAGAAAATCACAGAAACGAAAACTGTTTGCTTCGGCGACTTTACATAAGTAAATAAATGTAGGTATATTTTTTAAGTGTTTGATGCAGTACAGAATGTAAATCAGTTACACCTATATCAATACTTGAAGAAAACAGGGAAGTGGTATGAATGTTTTGTCAGTCCTCCACGTGTAATAATTAAGAGTGAAATTATTTTCTTTCTTTTATTAATTATGTAGTTCACGTGGAATATCACTGATAAAATCTTATCTGATATGAGTCTGTGACAATGCTTTTACGATACGAATCAAATGTAATTTTGATGTACGATATAACTATTAGATAATGTCATACAAATGATTCTTATCAGTATCATGACATTTATATCGTAAAAAATAAACTAAACTTTGTTTCTTTATTTATCATTTATATTTTCCCTTTTTTAGATATTAGTTTTGGTTGGATTAGACACAGGGAGCCTACTCAATGAAAATGGATGTTGTCATACATTTTTTTTTGTATTTGGTGGATGGACTGATGAGTATATCTGACAGTCATGTGATTTTTTTTCGAAAAATACGAGATTTGAAAAATTATTTAAAAAATCGGGATATTTACTATAAAAGAGTTTTATAGTGTTTTATAGATTATGAGACTTCATTTGTCAAGAAAACTTCAGATATGCAAATTATATGAGTCAAAGCGACTAATCAATGTTATGTGTCCACATAAAGAGAATTTAAAGGTTTTCAAATGCATTTCATTTGTACTCTTAGCATAGAAATACCATATTACAATTTAAATAATTTAGAATTACACTCAATATGATTTCATATATTGACATAGAATGAATTGAAAAAAAACTTGGTAAAATACGCAAAAGGAAAAAAAATCAATTATATATATGACAAAAGCCGAAATAAAAAAACTAACATATTTTTATATGGTGTTATGCAAATTAAACGTACAAATGTAGAAATAAAAAGAAAACTTCAATAGACATTCTATTATGATTAAGTAAGAATTCGTATAATTATTCAAGAGAGAATGTAGTTGGTAAGACTGACCGAGGATTGTTTACAAGTACTATAGGCTGATAGTCGTGCATAATGCAGACTGAAATTATGACAGTTCATTGGTCAAATGAGGTTATGCAGATTACATGAGTCAGAGGGTCTAATTAATGTAACATGTTCACTAAAATGAAAAAAGAAATACGTAACATTAATGTATTCAAAATTATTCCTTTTGTACTGGTGTAATTTCAACATATAATGTATATCTTCCATGCAAGCAAACATCATATTAGAAACGAAATGTACATTTGTATATGCTTTATATAGAATTATGTCACAAAATGATAAATTTCAAGTATCTAAGTAGAAAATTACAAAACTATTCCATGTTTTGTTTAATGTACATGTACATTAAATAAAAACAGAGAATTTTACCGGTCGTGTTCCTTTATAAATAATACATTGTACATTTCATCACAAAGTTACATTTAGTAACTAATTAACCAATTCCTATATAAATTAAAAAAAACATTACGTATTGTTTCTACATTGACCTATAACAAGTCGTTTTGTGCCTCTTCATTGCAATTTTTTAATTCAATTATTTAACTCAAATATTACAAATTTAAATTCCATTATCATGAGTTACTCATCATAGGATGGTAGGTGTCACTTTCCCCCCAAAGGTAGTTCCAAGCCATATGTCCTTGTACTTAAAAAAACGTTTAATCAACTGTGGTAAAAAAAGGGCAAAACTTGGCAACTTTGGCACGACCTAAATGCTAGCTAATTGAGGTAATTAAGGAATTATGATTAGGCATGTGATGACACATGTTTACGGTCGTTGAGTTGGTACGTGCTGAATATCACGTTTGTCACTTGTACATACACATGTTCTACCAAAGACAGGGTCATTTCTCGTTTTATCTTCTCCTGGCCCTGCCACACTAGAGAGGGACAATGTCAAGCGTGTAAACTAACGGCTAATGTGCTTAGCTTAATTTTCTTACCTCGCTACAAAGACATATATCTCAGAGGGCAAAATGTGGACCAGAATATGAAATGCCCCCGTGTTATTTAGTGGAACTTAGAAAGTGTGTATATCTTTAAAACACAAAAGCAAAAACAGAAAGATGAAGGATGCTTTTACTTAAAAGTGTTACTAACTTACGACGGGGATTTGAACTTAAGAGTCAAAGGCCATGCCAGATCACATAACCTCTGACATTGACGAATGATGCAGACATCACATGACTCCACTACCTTAACTTACCTCCTTTTAAGAAGAGTAACACTTATAGCTGACTAAGTTTAATTTGTTTCTGGAGCTGTATCTGTCACTTTAGATAGCATGGCCCCGATACGTCAGAACATTTTGTTATTTTAAATAGAGAAGTTGCGATTTACTGCTTGAACGTGTTTGACCGTGTGCCATTACGTTCATGTGGTTTGTCTATTTCAGAAAACGTGAAAAAACAATACAGTCTATTTGATATCATTATTTATTCTGTCATATAATGTTATGATTAAGTAGGAAAGACGTTTTTACCTACACTCGCATGAATTTGATGGGCGTTACTTTACAATAAACGTCAGCAGGATGGCAGCACGAGAAATTCGAAGTGGATAATAGCATTATCCGGCTTTCTCGTGCAGCATCCGTGCGGAACTAACAGACTTGACGGACCGTAACGAGAACATGACATGCTACGTTGAACAATGACCAAACGTACTAATCAGAGTTGCCCTATTCATGCATATCTTCATTAATAGGACTAAATTTACCTTCTTTTTCTATGCATTTCATACACTAGACAAAAGAAGTTATGGATTGAAACCCGGCCTTTCATCAAATTTTACTCATTTGTTATGGTTAATTTTCTTCTTGTAAGATTCCAAATCCACAAACAATAAAGGCACAGAAAAGAAATTATCCTGATATAAGAAAACACCATGCATGATACTGATCTTATATGTAATACAATGTAAATCAATATTTTGTCATTTCATTCTCTTGCAAGAACATCTATGGATAGTCAAAATGCAGCTGCGCAAGGCTTATAGCCAATTCCCAAAATGACCCCAAATAATGTCCCCCAGAATCTCGTGATTGGCAGATTGTCGCAACGCTACCATAGACAGCTGACTTGGTATATCAAAAGCACTGCAGGTAGGACGTTAGAATTGTACCTGTTGCCCCTATTGCACGGCGATAAAATTAGTAAAAGGCGACTAAATTTAGAATCGTATACTTTCACTTCTTCCTAACTTATTTTTTAACTTACTTCCTAACTAACTTGGTACCACCTCACATTTGGCCTTCGCTTGAGCGCTCGCCCTTGTGAGGAAAACTCTGGGTTCTGTTCCCTGACCGAAACACACCGTAGTTTAAAAAAGTGTTAATTTCTGTTTCTGCTTAGCGTACACCACCAAAGGAGTAGAACAACTGGATTGTCTGTTGTCGGTATAATGTGACCGTGTGGGGTGTGCTTGTTCGTTGTCTTCGTTGGTAGGCTTCAGTGACATAGAACTATAAAAGGGTAAGAATCTTACATTGCCCTGCAGGTAAGGCCATTCCAATTTGATTTCTTGTTCTTCGGATTTTGGGATTTTAAAATAGGAGCGAGCGAGCGAAATTTTTTTAATTCTAAAAATATTTTGAAAGCGGAAAAAATTGGAGCGAGCGAATATTTTCACAGTATTTTTTTATTAGACTTTTATGTTTATTTCTTGAAATAACAATTACTATTAATAACAGAGTTTTTATGTTAAAATATGAGTTTTGCTGTTTTCTTCAGTGTTTTCAACATTCATAACTATATCAAAGATGTAAAAAAAAAAGTCTAATGTTAAGGTATTTGTGCAGCTATTGAACATATGCTATTACACAAAATGCTTTCAATGCATGGCATACACGTATTTCAATTTTAAGACAAATCTTGACAATTTTAACATTGAATAGCAATGTTTAATATATCTAAAAGGAAATAGTCAAGAAAGTTTAACTTTTTGTCAATAATTTCAATAATTAATTTGCTGTTGACAGAGCTATCAGCAAAAACCAACAAACTAACAGAAACAATCAGGGATTAGCATTAATGGAAAATATTTTAAACCAATATAACCTCATCTGACATGTACATTCTTTTTTAGTTGTCACATAATATTGTATGGAACTGACTATTTATTATTTATGATTTTCTCACGAAACGCAAACATACATATAACCTATCAACACAAAAATGAAGGCAAATGTATGATATATTGTCGTAGAAAGTAACACTAAGTTTGGATCTCAGTAAAATGTGTAATTTACTACCGATGTTAATATGACCAAATAGCAGACGAATCGTCACCTAGCTAGTTGTTACTAAGTCATGCAATCAAAACATGTTTGCAAATGCAAACTATGTTGGCCACGTGTCAAAATTCACATTGACCAGGTCTTAAGATATAAGGCAACTGATGTGTTAATTAATTAGGCTAGAGATTGCCTTCAAATAATGGACATGCTTGATTACCGTTATTCGTTCGTAAGTCGGCCAGTCAAATCACCTGTCATGGTCGCCATTTTTAGAGTGAGATCGAACGCAAAGTCTTTTAAAAGAGTTGCAGACATCGGCAAAAACAGACTGAAATCGGGACACGTCCTATTAAAAAGTATGCGTCCCTCAGTCTCTACCTCGCAGTACCACTCTGCACGTGGTGGCGGAAAAACTTGACATTTCTGTTGTTGTAAAGGTTTGCAAGACGCTTGCGGGTTTGAAGACACAATGTACGAATAATTCAAACATCTGAGTGACCGGGAAATGGTGACTAGTAAAAATGAACCCTATGAAAATTTGCCCGGGTTCATCAGATTCCCGGACAAAAAAAATGAGGAGCGGTAAAAAATTATTTTATTTTTATTTCATTTTCGGAAAATAGGAGCGGGAAATCCGACGAACGAGACATTAAATTGGAATGGCCTAAGGTATTTGAATTGTGTCTGCTGCGGCGTGCTGCCCCTATTGCATGATCTTAAAAGGCGACTAAAAGGATCTAATCTTTTCTCTTCTTCCTATCCCTAAAGTCTCCCTTGACAGCGACTTACCATTGGTTTTCTGTTGGCGATCATCCCTGTGAGGTAGAGTCTGGGTTATGTCCCTTGGCCGAGACACACCATAGTCTATAGCAGTGGTAGTTTCTGCTCCTACTTAGCACTCAACATACTGGGAGTAGGACGACTGGTTCGCCCTTAGTATAATGTTACCGGGTGGGGTGTGTTGCTTGGTGTCTTCGGCGGCATGCCTCAGTGACATAGCACTATAAAAAGGGCAAGAGCTCCACTCTACAAAATGATACAATACTAATATAACAGTCTCTCAAAACACGCACCACAAACTTCATACACGCAACACAACGCAGTCATGGAAGGCCGTCCTTACATGACCCTAACTGTTAATAAGATGTTATTAATCAAACAAATACATCACGATTATAGGGAGACAAAACATGAATATACAACAGCCTCCCAAACATACAGACATTCACACATCACAACACATCGCATACATAAGAAGCCGTCCTTACATGACAATGGCTGTACGTTGATTGGACGTTAATCTCACAAACCAAACCAAATCAAGGTCAGTGTCGATGGAACGGCAGACAACAATGCACTCAACCCACCAAGGAACTGTGTAACTACGGAGTTTGTTACTGATTTAATGCAAACAGACAATGAAGCTCTTCTTCGTTACATACTAGGGTACTATCTAGAGTAGGAACCTGTAGAATAATATGCAATGACTATCCGCAAACTTATTGAAGCTTTGGTAGAGGTCGCTGTACAGTCATGCATGCCAGAAGAGATCACAGTACTGCCAATGTATTGAGGTCTTTGAAACATAACTTATCTTAGCGTCATATATATCTTCCTCGTGTCTATCAATTGCTAAATACTAATTTATTTCTGGAAGGTTGTGATTGTTTCTCCCAAAATTAAAGCAGTACTAATGATAAAAGTAAAGCACTTTGACATTCCTTGCGAGGAATCGATACACATCATGGTCTATAAAAGTAGTAAGTTAGTGGGTTTGTAAGTTAGTATTTGGGCTATACAACCTGACCGAAAGGAGTGGGACGACTGCTTTGTCAGCATAATGTGACCGTATGGAGTGTTTGACGGCATTTTACATTGATGTAGCGTTGAATAAAATGGACAAGATTTCCACTATTACAACTATTACAAGGAGATATATCACAGCCTCCCAAAACATACACATATACATGTAGACATTCACATACATACACAACACATTTCATACAGGGGAGATCTTCCTTAAATGATATTAGTCGTTGATAGGATGTTCAGCCCAACAAACCAACTAACAAAATGCTAATTTCTTGTAAAAAGTGAGAGATGAATGGGACTCTGAAGCTTCAGAAGAGTAAACGTTTTCTGCTTAAATGGAACATGTAAGAGATAGAAAAAGAAAAGATACCGAAAAATCAATGTGTTTATCATTCTTTAACTTTTCTCTTGGCTTGTTTTGTTTTAAACAATTGTATTTATACTTTGTAAGTAATAAAACCTATTGATGAGATTGCACAGATTTAGGTCTTAATTTGCCCTGTGTGTACTACCGGATGTCTCAAAGTAATACAGCGCCATCTTGGACCAGATTATAAATAAATACTTCAAAAAGTACTAAAACTCTACTGGACGAACATCTGTGTCATTTCACAGATAGATGTTGATCTTTTTCCTTAAGTGTATCAAAATAATACAAACTGTTGTTATCCCGGTAAACAAGTCTTAGATACACTTTAATCTCCCTATAAAACGATTTGTTTGCCTGTATCAGATTCGGTCAACTTTCACACCCCGTTGTTGACCCACCCGTATGTACAGATGATCAGGTTTCGACCTCTTCATAAATCCGTGTTGGTTTTTCTGGCTACGGAGTTATCGTCCACAGTTTGTTTCATTGTAAGTAAACAAGATTAAGAAAGAAAACATTTAGTGATGTTATTAAGATGCAGTATTATTTGTATACAGCTCTTTCAGCAGCTGGTTTCTTTGATGTTAAAACACACGGACAGGTAATACAGCTATTATAAACAAGGGTACTGGTCAATTCAAACCGTCAGTGGCCACAAATTAAAGTAGCCATTGTCCGGAGTGTTGACTGACCACCAAAAAGTCCGGTAAATGTAAATATTAAGTTGGTGACCGTATACAGGATATGTCAACTGTGATTAATTTAAACGTCAAAGTCCGAAAAAACTGGACATTGGTGTAGTGTATACGCATGCGCAGATTACATCCATCCATTAATATTCTAGCAACAGGATGTTCGCTCGCCTCGCGTTAAAATCCATTTTTTCGGTTTGGTCATTTGTAATGGTCAACAAACAAGTAAATAATAGGACTGGTCACTTGACTGAAGCCTTTCTCAATAAAAGTCCACATAACCATATGCTATCCTACATCGAAATAAAGTAGAACTTTAGAAAAGTTTCCTTGAAGTTCAAAATTCCATTACATTTTGGTAATTTTGTTTACTTTTGGGTTCAGTACTTGAAAAACTTGCTGTAATAGTGAACTTTATACTATTTACAGAATGACATTTTATTAACATCATTGTGTTTTGGAATGTTTGGGCGGTTTGACGCTGGTATTTTTGTACAAATTACTTGGCATTTATATTTAAATAGTTTATCAAACAGCGCATCCCTTTCAAATATACCGAGAAGAATAATAAAATTCACAATGGTTTGTAAGTTTTCCTGATTCATTCAAATCAAAGTTGATGAAAAGAAAATTTAAAAAATCATTGTTAGAGAAACTACTCGACATTTCAGTATATTTTAGTGTCTGAGATGGCCATGATTCGCCATATATCACTAGAAAGCTCGGTGTACATTCAAATATTAAATATTGTATGGAAGAGAATTTCAAAATGACAGTAAATATGAACTTTTCAAAATTCCTACAGGACAATACCTATAGTGTTGAATGTTGCTGTAGAATCGTGGATGTTGCCAGGTTGTGTACCTGATGAACGCGCGGAGAAGGGAGATTGAGGGAGGGCTCCGGGGATGTGAGAAGTCAAGGAGGCAGCCTTGTCTAATATATATAGAAACCAGATATTTTACACAAATAAAAATCCAATTATAAAGTCGACGTCTGTTTTCTAATGTGCGGGCCGAATGGAGGAACACAAAATGTAAGCAAACACTCTGTAACCCAGACGATAGCTTTACCTACAGGTCTACATCACGTGACCTTTATAGTCTACATCCACAGTATTATGAATGAATGGCTTGCACTACCTTACGTAGTCAGTGAGTAAAGAGGCCGCCGATGACAAACACATGTAAACTAAATGTCGTGTACCCCGTTTTTGCGTGCCCGACGGTGTTGGTACTGGTACCAGACGCGGCCCGGGGCTACAGACCCCTAAGTGTCAATATCCTTGTTTTACACGTGTTTTTGCACGGTCTGACGTCAACACCTTGTCTGTGTACCCTCACGAATCGACGTGTGAGATCAGCGCGAGGATGAGAACAGAATTACCACACGGTACGAAATAGGAGGGGCAATCCTAAAATCTGTTAGCAAATTTCTCGTTATGAATTAGATTTTAATTTGAATTGATTGAACATGCGCGTTTTTAATTTCTTTTAAATGTGTGTTAGGTTCTTTTTTCATGGAGAAATCCGGGGTTCTCGGAGAAAATGCTCCGCCCTAAGTTGAGCATCGAACTGTAGCTCGAACCCTCTAACAAGAAATTGGAGGCGAGTGGCAAGCTATCAGATATATGGACTGCACGGCCACATTTACAATTGACCCAATTACTTTGCAATTTATCCAATTATTTGAAAAAAAAACCAGCCAAATAATAATGCGCACTTCGTGCTTCATGTAAAAAAACGACAGAAGCATTGTACAATACTGACATGCTGAAGCCGGCCTTTAATTAGTTTGGTTTTAATTGTATACGGAACCATTATCACGAAATAGGATTATACAATGTATAAGCAAAAAAGCGAAAATCACAGACCACAAACCCAGGGACATCGGAATCACTTTTTACTCTACATTTACATGAGCCCAACTTATTATTGATAGCGATTAACATCCTGTTTACAGTTAAGATAAATGACAGTCTCCAATGCAATGAGTTGTGAGAGGTAATTACTATATGCTTTGAGAAACTAGTACGTTCGTGTTGTATCTCTTTGTGATAGTAGAACTTTACAGTTTTATTAAACTGGCCACCAGTCTCCAGAATAATGAGAAAAAATCACTTAAATTTGTTTTGATTATTTTTGTGTCTCTACTACATGTATGATTCTAGATCCTTAGTTTCAAACCAGGGGGAGATAATAGAACGCAGCCGAGAAAGTCTTCCCGTTGTCTCAATGAAGCCTGCCACCGAAGACACCGAATACCACACTCCATACGGTAAAACCAGTCACCTCTATCCCTTTATGATGAATTCTATGCCAGACAGATACAAACAGACACACGAATGTATCCCTTCACTCCTCACTAATGCATTCGCAATAGAGAACTGTGATTAACACAATTAGTGATTGGATTAATGGTATGCGGATACATAAATCTCTGCAAGATAATATCATTTTTTCCGATTCTTTATTTTATTCCTAAACTGTCACATCCCTGCAACTCCAACATATGCTTCGATACTCAAGCGTTTATTTCTCAATAACACAATGTAATTTGCAGATGCCATAGACTGGCGAAGAAATAATCAAGCCGATATATCGATAGGTGCAGGTTGATGATGACTACAACGTGGTTTTAAGGACGACTTTATGATTATTATTACATCCTGTGTTTGAAACATTTTAGGTTGTTTGAGGATATTACTCAATTTTCGTTCTTTAGAAACATATTAGTTTTTTTTGTATTAATACAATATTTTGTGTTCATTATCGGTTTAAAATTATTCAGAGAAAGATACCTATTTTTTCGTCGAGTTATCTGAATATTTTGGTATAATGCCAAACTCATAATAAAACAAAATGAATAAAAACGATAACAAATTGGTTTCGAGAATGAGCACAAAAATACGCGGGAATCTGTTTTTTGAATAAAAATTTCATGGAATATGAATTTCCCCGATCAGTGAATGGTTAATCTTATATAAATATTGCATTTAAACAAATCATTATTCACGTTTCCCTCAATTTTCTGAATGGCTAAATAAGTCAAGTTAAGCGAAGCAAAAGCCGACAACAGAACATGGATCCTTTTTACATATATACAGGCTATAAAAGTGCCGTTTTCTATTTTTTCTAATTTAATGCTCGTAAATGGTATGTAGGGAACACACCTTCCATGATGCACATGTACTAAATAAACGACAACCGATTAATATCACCAGACCTGGAAGTCATACCTCCATGAACGGTACATGTACACTATTGGTTAGAACGGTAATAAAACATATGGTGTCTCGTCCGTCATTCATGACACATGCAACATAAAAAACAACTCAGGAATTTTATATAAATAATCTTTAATTTGTCATTAAATAAACCTTTAAAGACGCATTAATTACATATTAGTCTACTGGATTGTGTCCGAATGTCTCTCTAATGCAATGTTTATAAAATATGGCTTCAGCAAGATAAATTTCTAAATTGATTGTATATCTTAATTAAAATCATTTTTATATAATATTATTTTTAAGTTGCATCAAGCGCAAGATATATGGACGCGCACCAGAAAAGTATTAAAATTCCGCAATGTTGTAAAGCTCGACAGAGTTATCCCCCTTAGATGGTTACCGCTGAGAAATTTGAGCCGATGTGCGTGCTATGAGATCATAAGAAAGGCGAATGTGTCAACAAATGATGTAGAGTAAACACAGTGGTGCCTTTATAGACAGACGCGATCTTTATCGTTCCTAATGAGAATTTACCTTTACTTATTGGAAATATAAACTGTGACCAGGTGAGGAAAGCGAAAGGTGACTACACCTGAGCACACCTGTACAGTCGTTTCGGCCCCTCATTTACCTACACCAGCGACGGCGGACTGCAGCAAGTCTACTACATGCCATTTAATCTTCCGATTTAAAATATTGATTTGAAACACTTTAGTATGATAGAGAACAAATTGTAACATTGATATGTCAAACCACAAAATCTTTGTATCACGGAAAGTTCGTTTGCTACATTTACAACGGTAAATGTATATATCAATTGTATGTGCTCTTTAGAAAAAATCGATGGAAAACTAATTGCATTTCAAAGTAATTGTGGACATATATGAACGAACTAAATTTGCAAATTTTATATTTTCGCCAAAGTTAGTAAACAATGCACGGAGTCTGATTATTATTCACAATTGATTAAAGTAGGCCTAACAAAGTATGGAATGTTTTGGTTCAATGTTCTGTGTATGATACCTACCACAAATACTAATGTTAAATTTTTGTTGTTGCCTATTCATTTGGTAACATGACGATGAAGATTAATCTTAACTTATTTGTAACCCACATCTTACTTAGAACAAATTGTAAATCAAGTTACTACTGGACATTGTGACTATGTGATTGTGTTAAAGTGAATAATTTATAACATTTTTTTACACTCCAATATATTTTCAATGTCTTCAATTAAATGTAGACCTAGCGATGATCTATTTCATTGGTATTTATTTTAGTTAAAAACATTTTCAGAATTTGAAGATTTAGCAATATACTAGAAAAAAAGTGGTCACTTTGGAATTGAACCATGAAGACTAACGGAGTTACTCCCCTTAGTTCAACACGAGCAACTAAATTCACGTAAATCAAATTCCGCTTTGTCGAAATAAAATCTCAACATTTCCAACTCCGTCAGCGAAATGAATTTGTTACACAGTTCTTGTAAAGTGCATGATAACAAAACCTCATGGCTACAACTGGAGTAAAAAGTCAACTCCGGACGCCCCTATCTAATTAGGATAATTATTTTTTTGGGTAAGCGTTTTAAAAATATGATGTCTGTAGAAATATGATGTTACATCCTATAATTCTCATTGAAATTGAATTATGTATAAAAGATAAGAATCTTTTCTTGAAAACAAATGCTGAAAGAAGTAAGTATCTCTTATTAAATTTAAATCGTAAGCTTTTTGTTTATCATTATGCTCGACAATGGGTGTAACAAAATATTCAATGTAAAAAAAAATCTTTCACTTTTCGATAATATCACAATGTGATGTTTTTTCATTTAAGTAAATTGAAAAAGAATATCGAGATTATATATAAAAGATATTAATAAGAAAGCATTTGATAAAAGACACGTTTTGTGTACAGAGCGGGGTTATGTAAATCAAGGGTAGAATTTATTGCTTTGCGAAAGATAAAGAACATTTCTTAGAATTTTTTGGTAGAGATTGAAACAAAATATCCCAAAACATAGATATAAACGTAATAAAATGTCTAAGTTTATGGGTTGACAAGACGTGAGTGCTGTTATTACGACCGTGTTCACAGTGAGAAACAGTCGTTAAAGAGGCAGCCGCGTATATTACATGTCTAAAACGTCACACTGCTCGCTTTTACATAAATTTTAAATCAATTTCACACTCCAAAGAAGCTCCCGTTTCTCTTTAAACACTGATAAAGTTTTTCTTTATTTTTTTCTTATCTTTTACAAAAGCAGGTCAATTTCCAAGGAAAATATTTGAACAAGGTGGAGTTTGAAAGAAGTTATTTCTTTATTTATAAGCGTTTACAATAAGGAGACAACAGTAATCCGCTAACTATAAGGAGGGGTGTTATGATAAGCTTTGGATTATATGAACCATAACTTGGGTAAGATACAGCGCTTCTTGTGTCCCCGCTATTTAATTTGTTGACTTTAAATCTGGTGTTAGATCTAGGAGGTGATAGAAGGTTTAACATGACAAAAAAGTAATTTCTCATCCTGTCATAGACTTGATGGACATTGGACAGTTTCTGCATTATTTCGGCTGACTTGTAGCCAATTCGTTCTACTGTCCCGATGATTTTCTTTGTGGTATTTTCAAATCATGATCAAATCAATTTAACTTTTTACGAAAGTTAATCAGCTATGTAGTGTGAATTGGGTTGTAAGCACAGACATTTGGCAGACTACCAGTGCTTGTTTTTATTGTAAATATCGACAAATCAACGACAAGCAAAACAGATTAAAATATAACAAAATTTTATAAACTATATTTTAACTAGTTTACACGTTTCCATGGAATTTTACACAAATAAACGGATTTGAAAGTGATAAATCATGCTACGTGAACGTTTCAGAGCTAATATGTAGAATATTCCATTCCATAAGATTAATCTTTGTAATAAATATTCCAAAGAATACAAAACATCAAAAAATAAAATGAAGAAATAAAGGCATGGAAAATAAGCCATGAGCTGATTGTTTTATAAAAGATTTACAAACACAATTAATGCTGTAACTAGAAAATAATACTATGGATTTACATATTGAATATAACTATCTTTAAACATTTGTATTAGATCGCCATTTATATTGTTTAAAGTAAAAACAAAAAGGTAAAATTACAAAACAATAAACTTGAATGCTGATAAAGAAATGATTCTAATTCATGAACCAAACTACCAATAAAAAGAAACACAAATCGAAATACATTGCAATCAGGTCTGAAGAAAATTATAATTGAAATAATAATTTACGTGTATTGTAGAGTAAATCCAAGTATTTGGAACCTTTGCTGTATATCTTGAATGAGAACCTTATAAATAATTTTTAATGTTTTCCAGAAACAGGAGCGATAATAGAATAGAAAGAAGGGACGGATGGAGCAAAGTATAACGAAGGAGGGATGGAAAAAGGGGAGTGAGGAAAACCACCAATGACTACATAATACTATTGACACTTTTTCGCTCCACAGCTGTTGGAAAATTTCAAACATATTTCAGCACATGTTTAGTGTTCAGTTTGGCCAGATTTGAGATTTGGAGTCAGCAGTTGTCAGCTTCTTCTCGGTACAAGATGTCAATTTCAGGGGAAACCCGACCCGAGATCTGCCGAGTTTCATTAAAACTTCCCAGGGAGTTGGGGCCCAAGATTATCCCTTTGTAGGTATGTACATGGTGGGCCTGCCCCTACAAAAACAGAAGGCTACCATTGATTTACAGCTATTTCCATGGGAAATGCATAATTCTCAATGTAATAACAGTTTGAAATACTTCTGAAGAAACAGCTTGCTGAAAACAACCGCAATGGCGATTTAAGAGAATAATCTCAAAATCAACACCTTTTACGACAAAAGATCATGAATCGAATAAACGATTTCATCATTGGATAATGAACGTTTTTCATTAAACGGAATTAAACCCGTGCGTGTAACTATTGCTGTATTTGCAGACCTGTCACTAAGCCTAGATATGGGGACAAATTCTGGTTTGTGTATAAGAGTTTATCATTGCAAACATAAATATCTCTCATTCACTCACCATATTCAATGTTCTTTAACACTTTTGTTAAAATAACTAGTATTTTTTAAAAGGAAATTGTGACGGACATTGACACATTGTACAAAACATTCTAATTTGATCACAAAAATTGATCAGAAGATGATTATTTTGAACTTCCTCTGATAACAAGCTGTTACGGTTAACAAAATTACCTAAAATCAAGTTTTTTCGCAAAAATGTATTTTTTGTGAATTCTATTTGCCCGCCAAATCAATGAGAGAAAAAATTTCAGCATTTCTAATTTTTTATGGACGTCCGTCATTTCATCACTCAATCTCAGTATTTTTACACGCCAAACCTGATCAGAGCTTTGTTTTGAAATCTTTCGCTCACAGCTGTTGAATTCAATTTTCCTGGCACTTGGTATACGGCTAAATCAGTGTAATATCTACGTTGAAACGTGTGCCGGATTTTTCTAAGTCCGGACCCCACACATCTATATTAGATTGCACCCTGCCAACGCTCCTCGCACACCTGGGCAATGGGAGCTTAGCAGACCAGCATACCAAAACCCAAACGTAAACCAATCGTATCTCAAGGTTTGGAAAAAAGAGTCTAATTCAAAGAACGCAAAAATCAATTAGAGGCGAGCAGAATGGGTGGTATTAGAAGCGAGTAGGTGTAGAGTGGCCCTGACGCTATCGCCTGTAAAACTAGAGGGTTGATTCATCCCATTCAACATTATCACTTATCATCATTACTCACCAAATGACGGTGACCTTGGAGATCATCTATTTCAGATGGACATAGATTACGTTGACCGGAAGTATCCATGGGTCAGTTTAAGTAAAATCCTCGCCTAATACCACAAATATGACACTTGTCTGTTTTTGACAAGAGTGACACTTACAAATCGAAAACACGATACCTAGTGACGATATTTAAGGATGGCAAGAATTTGAAATAAATAATGTTCTAAGATCGTAACGATAAAAAAGTATCCTTGATCAATGCGATACACACCCCTAAATGGTGACCCCCAATTTACCTTTGTCCCGAAACACGAATCTTGTTTACTATATTAAATTATAACACCATATAGTAAATACATACAATGAAGTATGTAGTTGATTATTCCAAGAAAACCATATCATTTTATAGAGGTAAAGGTATGTTATATAAATCAAACGATCTTTTTTACTGGTCGATTAAAAAAACATTAAAAGAATTCAATCAAAATTTGCTTTCCCAGTTCAAAATCCACATCATGACATATTTGTAACGTTCAACATTGACTTTTTAGGAAATAATGTGGTATGCGGTTATCACTGATATCATACTTTTATGCCATATGGCTATTTGCATTGGAAATATTTCATGCATTGACAATAAAAATCTCTACCAAAATTGTCTTTGTAGGTGTTTCGAAAAACGATGTCTTCTTATTAAGAAATTCAGTTGTATATTCTTCTTCTGAAAAAAAAAATATATGGAATTATAATCAGACCAACTGAACATTACGGGAGAAACGTTGGGAACGATTTTCAATCATTTTTTGACATTCGTAAATGGTTTTCTAATGCTCCGACAGTGGTGAAACAATGTGGCATTGACTATTTCTTACAGTTAATCAGATGAAGCGATTTACGAACTCTATACATTAAGTTGTCAAAGAACGTTAAAAGTATGAAATATGATAATTTGTTGTACATCTTGTTTACAGAAACGCACCGAGAGGGCACTCTCTTAAGGAGTCATGCCAAGAGTTCAGATACTAATTATCTCCCTTGGATCCCGTTCTTATCGGTCGGAGGAAAAGAAATAAATACCGACGTTTTGAAGACGTGTCGGGCTAGTCGGCTGTAGAAGGTCTGTAATCTTGCAGATGGGGCTTTATTAGCTATCTGTAAAGTTAAATAAACAAACGAGATTTGATATTTTAGACAGGCGATATATTTTTTCCATTAAATTGAAAAGGCTAAAAATCGACAGAGGATATGATCTGGTTACATTTAACTGTAAAGAAATATGTTTGCATGTCAAAATTGTCTTCAAATTTATTTGAAACAGAGAGATAGGATGATAATTATTAAAAGAAAAACATAAAAAAAGAAACATAAAAAAGAAACGAAGAATATCGGTATGTAATGTCGTTGCTCTATTTTTCAATAAATTTGAACTTAAATGACCACGTTTACTATCAAGTTGTATTTTAGTAGGTTCTGATGAGTTTGGTGAAATCAAAGTGATTGTTTCGGTCACTTATAGTTCAAACAAACAACTTCTTCAATAGCTATTGTAACCTGAAATATGTTATGGATTTTCATTCCACCCCACCTTGACAGAATTAAACTCAATCTTACACTATCAAACCGCTACGTTTACTCATTTGCATATTTTACAAAATTAGATCTTTTTATCTCTAAAAATCTCTTTTGGCATTGCTGAATAGAACAATTACCATTAAACTCTAAACGAGGTGCGCTTGTCCCCGAATGACCCTAGCCCGTGCTAGCCAAAGGTAACTCGCAAAATGTGAATGTAAACATAAGTCTGTATTTATTTTAAAGGGGAAAAAGTGCGCTAATTCAAATGGTCATGATTTGACCAGCACATTTTTCATTGAAATGACACGATTAAGAGTTTAAGTTTATTTTACATATTCACTTCTGTATAACGATACTTAAATATGGATAAGGTTATAGTTTCTTTTCATAATGACAACAACTAATCGAAATAAAATGTTCAAAATTCGAATATACAGTATTCCTAAATGTATTCAGCCATTTCCCAATTTTAGGTTTTTCATTATTATTAAAACAAAGAATATCAAATAAATCATTTTAAATTGGATAAAAAAAATATTTAAATGGGTTTATACCAGGACGATAACTATTTCAAGTGAAAAATAATCCATATGCATAAAATTATATGTGGTATAGCATTATTTATACGAAATTTTGGATGAACGTGTGTAGTGAAATAAGATAATTAATAAAAAAAAACTCGGTCAATGATTTGTTTAGTTTGATTAATTTGAGTCGCCTTCCCACATTGCAATTTTGGTTCATATTATAACTAACGAGTACATTTGTATAAGGCCACTGCAAATGTCGGTATAGTTCATTAGAATCCTTTGTTACAACTTTCCAAACTTTCCAAAAACAGCTAGGCTGAAAACAAAATCAAAATATATATTTCTACGAGGATATATCAATTACAACAAGGGTATAAACATGTAAATTACAAGGTTCTGTAAATAATTATAAGCGTTTCCTGCCTACATCTGTTGGAACTGTAATAAAACTATGTCAAAATAACACCCTACATTTTTAGGTCAAAATGGACAACCATAATATAATCAAGGTCAAATATCCGTAATAAAATCTAGGTCAAAGCGACCTCAGTCTTAAATGTGGGTCAAAGTTGCATTGATATTGAAATATAAATATTTTATTTTGCTTTTGGTACATGCACAATCAGTACTTAATTCCATATAGGGCATCATGATATGGATGTTTTTCGGCATGCAATTAATTATTTTCAATATTTTTATGTTGAGTTAACATAAGAAGTTCAAACTTTTCAATGGTGGTGGTAATGGTGTAAAGTAAGTAACTTTTGTAACTGAAGAATAAAAACCTATTCGTCTGCTCCTGTTTTTGATAGAGAAAAAATACCATTTATAGGCGGTGGAGCATCTTTCTTTAAAGATGCTCCACCGCCGACGAATGGTATTGTTTTCTCTTTCAAAAACAGGAGCAGACGAATAAGTATTTGTTCTTAGGTTTCAAAAGTTACTTACTTTACATTATTACCATCATTAAAAAGTTTGAGCTTCTTAATTTAATTCAAAATAAAATATTAAAAATATTTCATTGCATCCTAAGAAAAATCCATGGCACTATTCCCTTATGGGATGAAGTACTGATTGTAATACACTAAAAGCGAAATAAATTATATCATATGAATTTTTGTGTTAATTAGACACATACAAATGTACAAACACGATTATACATCAGTTATTGTTCAAATACTGTGTGTCGTTTATGATCTGTCAGCGATGGAGCATCTGTAAGCTATAACGAGTCTAAGAGTGAAATATAGTTGTTTGGTGCAGATTTATATGCATGTTTCTTTACGTAAACGTATATTGAATATGATACTATAAAACCATGAATAATTTAGCAAATTTCCCGTACTTTGTTTAAGAGTTTAGAAGTGATGAACAAAGGGTGATGAAGAGATCTTTCACTTCCCTTTAGAATCATCAGGTTCTAAGCTCTTTATACTACTGTCGTGTGTTATCGTTAATCATATATATATATTATCTAAATTATCTCTGGGTTAAACAATTGTGGGGAGGAATCACATTGTTATTTATTATTCATAATAATTTTATTTGGTAAACATGGTAAGTATTGAACATGTTTTAGTTGGAATTTTTAAATATTGTTTTTTTTATATATATATATGTTTGTTGTATCATCCTGTGATATCAAATAATGATTTTTTTTGATAATTTCGTTTTTTACAAAGTAATGGTCAAACAAATCATTCAATACATTATATGCTTTTGAAACGAGGGTTACATAAATTCAAGTCAGTAGTGATTCGGCTGATGACATTGGAATTACTTTGTAATTGTTCTGATATCGGTGCAATCAATCATAAAATTATATAAATTTCTTAACCTTTTTATTGGAATGTTTATAATGAACTCGCTTCAAACTAATACCGATTAGCTTAATCAGTCTGATGCTTTCTACTTCCAGCAATATATGTCGTTTACGACATTTAACATAGATATGTGATATTATATGAAACTAAATATAGAAAACTTTAAAATGTCTTTTACAATACGTGTTTTGTGAGAAGTTCTGCGGCTAAGAATACGAATTACAAAATATGTACACCATGCACAACGAAGACGCAATAGCTATCAAAGCGTACAATATGAATAACAAATTATACCATATGTATAACAAACCCAAAGAGTAATATTATTTGATTTTGCAATGTTAATCACGCTAAATACGTATCATTTTGTAAATACCATCACTCATTTCATTGTTAATTATAAACAACCACCGAATTTAACTTTAAAAGTTTTAAAACTGACTTTTTCTCTGTAGGTATTAATTATCTGCAGTCTATTGGTAGGTCTTATTTATTCTATAAACTCAATTCGTTTATTTACGAGCATCATATCTCATCGCAGCATTCCAACTCATACGGTGTCTTCGCTAAAATAATACCAGATCTCGTGAATGCGATATCTGACGAGAGTTGAGAAAACATATGGATGTCGCAGCCCTCGGTTGGCATCCGTATAACCCATTTTCATCCGATCATGGTTGACAAAACATATGGTGGAATTCTTGTCTTTTAATGGAAGAGGTGTTTTGAAACAAAACAAATTGGAACAACACGACAAATAATCACTTAATGCCGTCATCTTTGTTTCTGGAACGGGAGTCATACTCAATAAGTCATCTCGTGTACGGATAAGTATGTTTGTTACGTATGACAGCGGGGAGTAAATTTAACACTTAATTTGACGTAATTGTATTAAAATAATATTTTGACTGAACAAGAAGACTAAATAAACAAAATTGGTGTATTAGTGTTTTGAGTGTAAAGTATTATATGATCAGTGTAGTAAACATGATCATTAGACATATACCAGCTTATATCTACAGAGAGCAGATACACTACCAAAAACTACTATAATGGAAACTACTTTAGCGCTGATTGCCTTCAGGGAAAGCTTTTGATGAGATGATTTTTGATATTACGCTTGTTGTATATTTTTATTATCAGGTATACATACTTAAGGCGAATAAATATATAACAGTTCATTACCGAGATAATATATATTCTAGAGGGAAAACATGAATAAAACAAAATTCTTTGACACATGTTTGATACAAAAGTCAATTGTAGACAGCCTAGTCTATATCCATACTGTGAACCGAAATATGCAGGCACCTGAGTATCTAATGTAATGGTATTCCATTTGACTTTTTGTGAGGGAAATGATATCTGTAATTAAAATTTAGTTTAAATCCCTAATGAGAATTCTATATTTAAATTATTTCTGTTTGAGCTTCATATAGCCTAAATATGTTTCCAGTACGTTTTCTTTATGAAGGCAATTATTTCGTTGACATAATAAAACTTTTTTACTCTTTTTACAAAATGTATTTTTTTTTAATTTATACTTTTACATCTGTATTTATATAACTAATTATTCCAATCAAAATTACTAATTTCAGAACAAAGCATTAAAAAATAATTGTCCCGCCTTCATCAGTTCTTCAAATAATCCTCTTCAACTTCAAAATTATTCCATATACATGTAGTAACTTACAAACAGTAAAAAACTGTCTTTATTTATATCGAAGCTATAAGGTTTGATTATTCTTTCAAATATCTTAACGAAGACTAACTGATAGTGGTGTCAAAATCCCAACTCTATCAAACAGCGAGATGATTTAGATGATAAAAAATGAAAAAAAGGAAATTTTCTAGATCCAATACGAAAACCTCTGTCTGTTTTCCCTTGCATATTATCAGAAATATTATTGGAGGTAAGGTCTTTGTAATTTTCTTTTGAAGCATTTTACGATTTTGTGATTTATTTCAATGGTGAAGTTTAGTTTCCTGAATATCATAACATGGGTTATACTTTAAATATGGCGGTAATTACTTCGGAGGGTAGTTACAAGTATTTCCCAATACAACCACAAACAATAATTTCCCTTTAGATCTAGCAATGATGTTTTGAAGTCTAAATTAATTATTACAATTATCAGGTAACTTATCGCTTTCAATTACTGTATACTGAATATTCTAATATATCATTTTACTTTGTGTACCTCTGTAAATCCAGGAAATAATTTACTGAACAGGGTATTTATATGAATCATAAGTATGAGAGTTTAATTGGTTTTAAGAATCCGGATGTAGAGTACAATAAATGTCATACTATTATTTAGATTTATTATTCTACCATTCATCTCATATCCGGGTAGATTTCGAAAATGAGTAAGTGTTATAACGGGATATGAAATCGATGATTGGTCAGCAATGTGTTTGCTGTATAGCTTTTACAAACTGATGGCTTTCCCCAAATTCCACGAATTTTTTGCTCTACCTTACAAAATTGACCATACGGTGTTTTCTTACCGAACCTCATCAGGTTAAATGGATTATAGAATCAATTTCCTGTCACTAAATGTTTTCAATGACCATGCAGTTTTTTCTTGGCAGGTTGTTAAATGTATGAGAGTGGACATTCCTTGCTACTGATCACAACCTCAGGTGTCCAGTATAGCAATACGATACAAATTGGGAGATGGCCGTAGAGCCCTTGTCAATGTCCAGGCGACTGGACATCGCAAAGACTGTCCATTTCACCAGTTGGACAAGTAATTAAAGTTTTAAATGTTTCAATTCATGTTGCTGATTACGCCCTTTTCTACAGGTATTTAGGATGTTCATTCTCGAACAAACTACAGATCGGTTTCGAGCCCGAGGGCGGAGGAGAACCACAGTGTCATTCAGCCAAGAAAAATAGTCCCTTTTGTTCAACGCATCACGCACTTGCGGCAAACATTGTGCGGACAACCGTATTTTGGCATGGTCATTCTCCGGACACAATGGGTGCTTATTACAGTCCATTTTGGGTCCATATCCCCTTGTCAGTGCCACTCATTCTTTACACAGACTTAAGCAGATCACGCGTCAATCTCGCGCCTGACCACAATGGCGGATGGGCCCTTGTATCAAGTAGTCTAATTGATTCAGTGTCAACTTTCTCTTATATTAATTATTTAGCATTTTCAATTCTGATATTTTTCAATAAAAATGACTGATAATGTTCTTTATAAGATGGAGAAGACCCCCCAAATTGACCCCAAGTTTAAATACAGTTTGACCCGACAAACAGGCGAATTGGCCAGGGCAGGTTCATGAATATCATCATCTAATCGTAATGATCACGACCGTTAAATCCAAGGCTACAGATCAGATAGTGGGCTAAAACGGAAGTATTGTCGGGGTCTTCTGGTTGACGGGTACCTATTGTCACATATTATCGGGCAGTGTACGGAATGTGTTTTCCCCGAAGTTATTATTTTCTTACGAGTAAATATATACATTTGTATGTGATAATGTTACTTATATAGTATTGTGCATTTAGCATCAGCCTTTTATTTTTATATCACTAATTTGCTGTTTGTCGTATATTTTTGTATATGTAAGGCGATAATACACGTTCTTGTAATATGTAAGGTTATATATTAATTTCATTACATACTCTTGTTATTTTCAATTTCATCAAATTTAATTTCGAATATTATTTGAAAAGGGATTGAAAAACAAGCATAGCCTATATAAGTTCTTTCCCTTAGTAACAACTAGTACATAGCAAGATATATAAGATATATAAGTGAAGACTTTTGTTATTTAAGAATGAACCAGCGAATAAAGATGCATATATTTTGGTTACATTACTACCATTATCATACGGTGTTATAACAAACGAAACAATTTGTTCCTTTTTCGATTCTCATCAGTATATATGTACATTTAGAATAAATGTGTACCTTGACCATTTGTAACCTTCAAATAAGGAATCTTATCAAAAGAGTATACTAATTAATTACATGTAATTTGATAATTTATTTTATATGATATTTGTTCTTGTCTAATTTAATAAACGCTTTTTTGGTTTTAGCAACCTAAGGAATATCGATTATTATTTCACATGCCCTTTCATTATACACGTATTACATTTACGATTATTTTTATTTGAATAATGTTCTTAATTTTTCAGCTTTGATGTATAGTTTAGTCGATTTATATTGCAAAGCAGTATAAGTATATAATAGTATAAGATATTATATTTTTAGAGCAGTATTTTTTCATGTATACTTGATAAAATAAAGTTTAAAGTAAGAAAACAGTTAGACATGAAACTGTATTTAAAACCAGGGAATTAACTTAGTTTAACTTAGTTTATTCTGAATGTAGGCACTATGCGTGCCTCTAAATTCAGATTGTAGTCCATATACTCATTTATTAGAATTTTATTTAATTTAATTTATGCACATTTTAAACTGAAATATTATTTTAACTGCCTATACTACTCAAATAAGAACGCATTACATAATAACGTATTTACAAAACGTTGGACATAAACAGCCTAAACCCCCAAGTGATGTAAAGATTCCAAGCACAAACGGATTTTAATTAATTGCATAATGTATTTTACAGTTGAAAAGTACTTAAAATATGTAATGTTTCTTGTATACAATTCCACTTCTTTAAAATGCTCTTCTAAAATAACTTCAAATATGAATAATTAATGCCTGGAAGGAAATCGTTTGATAAACGCTGACATGAATATTTTGAAATAATTTTAGCGGTAATTATTTCACTTCCTCTTTGGTATTCTAATGAAGCAGGGTTTGGTATGTATGTTCACGCGTGAGCGGCCGCGTCCAGTATAAAGGATTTCGTTGGGTGTAATGTGAGCATCACTCCAAGGTTCATTAGCAGCAAACTCCTTTCCCTTTATACATAGGCCCTTATTTCCAACCGTCGATCATCAAGGATATTCGGGGCTGAATTATGTCCCAGCGAAACAGTCTCAGAGGAGAATGCTTCGTAATGAACTTGGCAGGCCTCGCTTTGAAGATCGGTCGTTGATTGGCCAAGGTGTCATCACCATGCTGAAATCGGCATCAAACCCCGGAAATAAATCACTTTTAAAGGCGGGTAATGATTGTGCATGTAATCGTTTGAACCAAGGGAGAATAGAAAAGAGCCCGAGTTAATTATATGTAATAATCACCCGCCTCTTTCAAAGGGGTTGTTTATAATTAAACGTATCAGATAAAAATGAAATAACAATTTAAAGCAAGGTCCTCATTGGTAAACACTGACAAAAAGACATAAGTGAGAAGGTGCCAAATAAACCAGCTTTGATAATCTATTGTTAAGTAGTCACAAGTTCAGTTCTAAAGCATTTAAACATTTCATCTGAACAATAGTATAACTTAAATGAGAGAATGAGTTGGTTGTCAATAAAAGGAAAATAAAGTAGAAATGAATTACAAATTACATTATAATGTTAACAGTAGATTAACATTCCCTTGTTAAGTAGTCGCAAGTTCAGTCTAAAACATTTGAACCTCTTATATCAATGATCAAATATAAGTTTAAAATGAAGAGAATGAGTTGGTTGTCAATGAAAGGAAAATAAATGATAAGAAAATAGAAATGAAATGGTTTTTACTTAACAATATTTAACATTTCCTTCATGACCGACAGAAATGCTATTTTTGTTAGCAATCATTGTACATGTATATACAATATACTTATAAAATATCAAAGAAACACAATTTAACAAAGTATGACAATTTATTGACTCGTGCCCTATCCGGGCCTCGAACTCACGACCTACGGCACCCAATCGCCTAACCAAACATACATGCGCCTTCTACCACTGCGCCACATCCACATCCCCAAAACAATCATTAAGAAATAAAATATTTGATATAAGACACTTTCCTGATTTCCCTTTCCGTTTTCAGAGATGATACTGTCGATGGATATCATAAAAACACTGTATCATAAACAGTTTGCATTTTTGATTGATTTAAATGTAATCATATTTGATTTTTTCTGTCAATATCAGAAGTTGTTTACCATGTCCATGGTGACTAGAAAAATAATCTTATATCGAATAATTTTGCTGTCTGTACGTAATAAATATTTTGCCGACTCTGGTTTGAATTTCATTTCTTATCTTAATGCATGTTTTTGCGCAATCTGTAAACAAGGAATTGTTTAGTAAACACATCGAGTGAAGCGACACGAGTTATCTTAACGTGGTACCGTTAAAATACCCATACCACTGAGATAAGATTACGTCACAAGCGATCACACTCGGGGATTTT
Organism: Argopecten irradians; assembly: GCF_041381155.1. Taxonomy (NCBI): domain Eukaryota; kingdom Metazoa; phylum Mollusca; class Bivalvia; order Pectinida; family Pectinidae; genus Argopecten; species Argopecten irradians. The sequence continues at coordinate 47,466,015 of NC_091135.1, read as the reverse complement.
ATTTCCAGATTCTCTAAACGATTGAGGATGTGTGAAACGTTTTAAATCACAGACGAAAGACCGAGCGCACCTGTTGTGTTCGACAAGATGATCCAGACACTCAAAGTGAAAGTTACCAGACTTTTGTCAAAGAATCACGTGGTCTTGCTAAAGCTCAAGGAGGTGCATTTCCTGAAACATAAACAAGGGTTTCGTTAGAGTTCTTCTCAGTGTAGATTACGGCGAGTTAATTATAGGGAGAGTGCTACGTTACAGGGCTATTTCAGACGAGTATCACAGAGATCATTTACTTACAAAGTTTTTATTTGTTAGAAATTGTAGAGCTTAAAATCTCTCCAGCAAAATGAGTTGTGCTCATAAATATATGAATCAATTGTTGTATTTTAAGTGTTTTAATTAAAGTCACATTCGGTGAATACGACAAAAGTTTTTGATAGAAAGTATTGATCAACTAACTAATTAGTTCATTATTCCTTATTAGGTCGAGATTTTTGTGGTAAAAATTGCACGTATTGTCAAATGTTGAATAGAAAAAGAAAGTACACATACGGTTTTGACGATAAATCGGAACAATAAGAAATTTTGCTAAAAATGAACAATTGATGACTTTGCTATTCATCAGAAAACGAAAGCCATGAATGCATAATGTATTCAGCGTAACTTGACACTACAATTGATGAATAGTTGGGGCACCAGAAATGAAAACAAAAAGCAATTTAATTTCGAACAAAAGAACTAAAGTGAAAAGGACGCTTCTCGATTTCGCGTAACGTTTGAGGATTTGAGTATACATGAGAGACGAAAGTGTTGCGGAACACAACAAACACTCAATGATGGCCTGAACAGACAGAGATCACAGAACTGTAGGCAGAATGTTATAGACAGGGTGTGAATTAACACTTGTAAAGTGGTTAAACAGGTATCACCCATCTTCACCGTAGTAATTAACCTTTAACACAAAGAGACAACAATCACTCCCTAGAAACATATTAATGTTAGATGTATCTACATGAAAAGAGTACCATAGGATACTTACATTTGTATTACTTACCATTTTTAAAAGTATCAAAACACAACAAAGGACCTATTTTCAAGAACAAATAAGAAATATTCGGTAAGAGAGATCACTTGGAGAAATCGCGAAAATTATTTCCAGTGGAAATATTTAGTTATGGATTTAAAACAAATAAACTGTGTTGGAAGATTTGAATGTCTTCAACAGAAAGAGGCAATTAAAAGGTGTTAAGGAACCAATTGTATTCTTCAATATCATATACAGGATGTTGTCTGAAATATCAGTTTTACTTTTAATAGCTTGATAATTAGGTACGTCTACGATGTATTAACTCTCAAGTATAAATATATCATTGATTTACAATTTTTGCATTGTCGGTTTTGATGACATTTGCACTTGAACGCGTGTGTAGTTTCTCAGTCGACACCCAAGGACGCGAGTCGATAGCCTATACAATCCGTACGGAGTAAGCTAAAACATATCACAGAAACAATCAACAAGCTCTACAACGTACGTAAGGCCGATGATATGTTCACTGATATTGTATAAAAACCTGACGTGCATATGCACGTGTGATATTTGAAAAATCCAGCTTAAGGACAGATAAGACTGCGCTGTTGTAAATCAAACAATGATATGGTCGGTCTGTCGAGATGAAATGTTTAAATTAAGAATAGCTTGTCAAAATTCTATTTACACGTTGACGTTAATATTTATGTGCTGATTTACAATATTTTGAGAGTCGTTGTCTTCAGTGATAACATGCACTCATCGTACACATAACGAACATATCGCGGCCATGATAACATGCGCACTCGCCTACTCTAATGCATGATCCCATGTAAAGATTGCATTTGTTTATAAACATTGGACAACATATTTACGTCATCCAGATTAACAATCGGTCGCCAATCTAGTGAAGATTACGGAATATTGTTCTATTACAAGCTAGTTTGAAGTCCGTGTTTAGTTTTTGCAATAGTGAGGGTGATACTTAGGTACGAGAAACAAAGATATACATAGTAATCTACTGTGATGTAAGTTCACATCATAGCCAGAACAAGGTTTCTCAACACTTCTCATCAAAGTAATGCGAGTAATTAACTATTTTTGTTATCAGCAAAATAGAATTCGTCTATGTAATATGGAAAGGTAGCTACATGTAAGATGTATACATACTTGTTAAGAGCTGATATATCAAGAGTAAGGCACCTAATTATGATTGAAATGAAACTAGTGTTACTGCAAAAACCTTTTAACAGTGACAGTCAACAATATAATATTGTCATTGAAATTATTTAATAACAGATATTCCAGGCATTCCCTGTCTTAACGATATTGCTGTCAAAATAATTTTCTTCCGTATTTTGCACTTTCTTCGACTGTAGAAATGTACTACTTAACATACAAGGCTGATATATATATTTATATATTATGATTTACCAGAGCAATGCCTACCCGATACCTGGTACATTGAAGTTTGTTTAGACACTATTTCCAGTTTACTATGTTGGATTCTACTCTCTTAGTTGAAATAATGAGTTGCCAGCTTGCATTGCTAACCTACTAAATTATATTATCTGTGCAAGAATACAATTTTAATTATATTTGGGTTCAACCTGGTGGCTGCAATACCTTTGACGTGATTTGATGGCTGTTTGTTGAGATTACCTTTATTTGACGGATGGCTGTAATATTGAGTTTACCTTTGACATCATTTGATGGTTGCAATAATGAACATAACTTAGACGTAATTACCGGGGACATGATGTCTCTATCATCACTCACGTCAAAATAACGATATGATAATATACACTAACGTATGTACGGGAAACTGGAAACAAAAATAACCTCTTTACTTATTCATGTATCATTTAAAAGCGGACAAAAAGTAAATATTTTGTCAAGGAAAACACATTGCAAGCTTGTGAAAACAGTACGGGACGACGAACAAATAAACGATTGGGCAGAGGAATGGGGATTTTGTGTTTGGAGTGGAAACATGGCGGTGTTTGCAGGGTCTCTCTAAGGTCATTAATTATCCCTAATTGTAAATGAATAACGACCAAAGGAATTCTTTACCGAAATATGACAAGGTGATTCTGTGTGATTACTTGTTGGAACTGTTTCTGAGGGGATATTCAAGACTCGCACTTTGAGTGCACGTGAGTAAATGGTTTTCGTGCATGTTAGCGATTGACGTCACTGACGTCTGGTTGACAGTTTGACTGCAACAATAAGCTAGATATGTCATACATAACATGTTTTATTTAACCTAGATGCATCGTAAATATAGTTCTTTAAACAGAAAATAATTTCAAAGGATTTAGAAGAAATAAGTTAATATAGCAACATCTAAAAACTAAGGCTCGATACTCCATCAGTACCAAATTCGTCAACCAATGTATTTATGGTTTTCAGATTGCCACGATATTAATATAAAAAAATGCATGATTATTTACGTGTACTTGGCATAATTATACAACAGAATGACGATCGAAAACTGATGTATACAATTTAAGGATAAACACATTTTCGTCTATATTTTGCTCTGAATTTGGTTGATAATTTCTTTCAAGGATTTATTATTTTATAAGAAGTTTTAGGAAAAGTAAAGAATTTTGCTTCATCAATTGTGTTTATAAGAAAATTATTTCGTTTTGTAAAGATTTACGTTGGCTTGGCAGAACAAGTGAACTTTGATTCGCCATGTTCTGTACTAATTTATTTTATACCACCTACCACAGAACGCCATCATTAGTATACTTAGTACACTCGGGGTCAATTTCCGTCAGCAATTCAAAGTAGATTTATTACGAATTATCTTTGGCGGCGCGCATTTTGTTTATTTTGGTTGTTTTAATTTACAGTAGAATTAGGAGGCATTCTACTTAGGGTCGGGGATACTTATTAATGGTTTATTTACCTTCGTCGTAAGGTCTTTGAAGTATTCCTTGGGGAGAGCGGTCGTTGTGTTTGGTGTGCATTTATGATAACAAATTTTAGTCACCCCTACATAATACCGGGTTAGGATTTTGAGCCAATGACTGGTCAGATTTCACTCTCACGGGAGCTGTCAAGATACCATAAAATGACCATTGCATAGAGTAAGGATGGTATCCACTTTCAGAAACATGACGTCATAGACTTGAAGAGGCCACAAGAATAGTTGATAGCATTTTGAATATACCTCATGTAGGTTGATATAGTAATATTTCTTTCATACCTACGGTGTAATGTTGGCTGGTCTAGGGCAATAAAATCATGTCGCCTGAGTCTGTATTTCATGGCTACCTATATGCAATAAAGCCTCGTGACGTCACGGCGTCAACAAAATCTCTATTTCCTCGGTAAAATTTTAACATTTTTTCCCACGAATATGACTGGTTTTACTATTAAAGATGCAAACAACAGAATTTGTGTTGAAATATTCTTCGAATTTATTTCAAAATGGCAGGAAATTATAGTTTTGTAAAGTTGTAATAAATTTCGAGGTATGAAAGTATATCCATAACAAAATGAACCATGAAATGAGGGATGACTATCTTAAATTTAGATTCTTACTTTAATTTTCTCAGGGGACTTTTTCGTATGTCGGTTTTGGCATGATCAGATGATGCACTATATCCCCGTTGTGCTTAAGGATCGTTTTGTTTACTTATCCACATGACGTTCCGAAAGTCTCTTATATCTCTGTACAGCTGCGAGGGGTTCAGGATGTCAGAGCCGTCAGCTGGATGGGGCGAGAACCTTGAGCGTTTTGTGTGGTCAGAGGAATTATGTAATATAATATCTACAGTTTAATATGTCAGTCTACAATGAGTTGTTGCACTTTTCCTTTGTGATCAATCAACACTAACAAGAGCCTTACCGATTAAAATTATAAGGCAAGGTCAGCGTTTGTACTTTTACGGTGGAAATATATGCTCTCACAAAGGAGTTTTCATAATATAATTATATGTAAATTCAAAAAGCACTTTTTATCTTTGATTGATTTTGAATTTTAAAGTGGATATTTTGGTATACTATAAATTACCTAAAACTGATAAGATATTTTTCTATATGTGTACATCGCTTCAACCAAAATGGCAAAGGTAAATACTTATACGGTACGTTTTATCATTTAATAGTTTTGATGACGTGTAGTCTGCTGATGAATCCCAATTAAATATATGATTTAATAAAATATTTTGAAATAATAAGAAAAAATCCACCCATAATGAGACAGAAAAACCGTATATCAAATTAATGATTATGATGATGATAATAATATTTTTTTCTTTCTCTGAATTCTTGAAATTGTTTGATATATCTCGTCCCAATCTCGTGTAAACGATGATCAAAATTTAAAACATATTTACTCGTCCACGAGGAGACTCTTGTAAACAAATACCAACGGAAAAAGAAGGATACTAGAACTTGGTGCATCAAAAGATAAATATTTTCTGATATTTCGAGAAAACCAGCCAAGCCTAACTAGGTTAAACCTGGTGGTCACAGTCTAACATGATAAAATGACAAAAAAAAAAAAAAAAAAAAAAAAAAAAAAAAAAAAAAAAAAAAAAAAAAAATAAGGAATATTGTACCAGTATATAACGTTTTCCAAGTATAATACAAATATTGTTTCGACACTAATCTTTTACTTTCAATTTGTGAAGTATTATAATACTTATATTTCGGAGAACAAGAAAATCGATATGATTAAACCTTGTAAATAACAAACATGAAAACACGAAATCAATGCCAGAATTACATATCTTAATTTAATCGAAAGATGAAAAAAAATATTTCAAGTCTATTTATTTAATTTATTTTTGTATTAGATAAAGAAGTATGAAAGAAGGAAAAAAACATTGATAAGATTAAAGGAACGAACCATTAAAATTTCTTTTATCTTCTTTTACATATGCTTCTGCTTTGCCATTAATTAAAATAAATGACAGTATTATCACTAACTTTTTCTATAACATCGGTGTCATGGTCCAATACAACACCAGCAACATCACACCAATTAGTCTGTGTCGATGGTCTTCATTACTGCTGGAGTGTAATGAGGGAGGAAGATAGGGTATAACCAAGATGTTTAACAGACATATTGGAGCTCACTCACCTTTCAACATAATGTGTTAATTCAAATGTCCATATCAGATTGCATCATTACAGTGAAACGTTTTTTTTTTCAGAAGGATTTTTTTCAAAATTAGTTTAATAACGAAAACCAATTACAATGCAGCGCTCCTATATGTTGAGTTACCTCTATATCGGCGGTAGGTATTAAATAGAAAACCAAATGGTACATTTAAGTGATGTACTAAAAGAACTGACGCGTTGGAATGATTTGTAGAATAAAATGGTCTTTTTTTTCTTTATTTACTTTGTCTTGATCTTCCAGGACTGTAATACCGAACATAGGTGATAGGGTAAGCGACATGTTCCATCTGTTTGAATTCTGTTTTTCTAATGTCTTTCTTGTTTTTTCTCTAAGTGCATTTGACACTTCTCTCCCTTTAAATAACTCTCTACAGCAGAAGGTAAGAAAGTTAATTTGAGGGAGGGATGACTTTTATTTACTCAATATTCGGACAAGTGAAAATGTTGATTTTACTCGGTATTGTATTTCAGGTAGGAAAACACAAATCTATCCCTGCCGGTGGAAATCTCAGCACGTCCATACGGCTTTCGCAGACGACAGGGACGTCCTGCTGATTGGCTATAGGTTTTTAAGAGCCCTATGCCCGTGCCTTGCGCGTGCTGAAAGAAAAGAAAACATTTGCCTAATAAAAATGACAACTCCATTCTTATTTTAAGAAGTTGCTGTTACCATATGGTTAGACAATTTTTGTAGAGTTTGTTTTGAATAGCTGTTCACGTATTGGCGATGTATGTAGCAGCTATTAGTAATTAGTTATATATAAAATGCAAACATTTCACGCTTCGCTGGTCACACGAAAATAGGACATGTTAGAAATGATGAAATTATTACGTTGGAATTTGTAGTGAAATTCATCTGTTTTTAACGAGTATGCAAGATGGCTATCACCCTCGTAATTGTCAAAGCAGAAGTCACGTGATCTGCACGCACTGGACCTGTTCTCGTGACTTCAGGTGCATTCGAATGGGTTCACTAAGGGACATCTTTAGTTGGCGATAGTTTAAGTATCTTATATCACTGTAATTGCGATGATGATTTACATGTGGGCAAAGAACGACGGCGACACGTTTTCTTAGCGAAACAGTGGGGAGCACGTGTGGTTATGTTATTGACAAAATTGTCACGTGTTTTAAAATATTATTGTAACCCTTTTCAAGTCGTTCATCAAGTGTACTTTTATGCCATGAAATCATTTGACCAGAAAAACTCATGGTAAATGAGGTTAAATTTATAAATCAGTTTTGAGTTAACAGACCCATTAAAGACATCCTTCTATATACTCTATCCAAATACCACACAAACAAAGAAAAATGAAAAGAAAAGAAGGACGTAAGAGAAACTTGCTACTCTTCTGATAGTGTTAGCAATTGTTCTCGACTCAATCGTTTTCCGGCTTTTGACTTGAGTTTTATTAGGTTTGACGTCAGAACTGAAGTGTCACTCACTCTCTGAGTCAGTTTACTAAACATCCTTATGTAATGATAGCTCTCTTCACCTTCAAAGCTAGTCAACACTGGATCACTTTAATTCGAGAAGATGTTCACTTTAATTACCTACAATACACTAGATGATGCTCCTGGACAAACGTTTGAATGAATCAGATTGAATTAGCCAAACTGTCAAACAAATCCCAAACGCCTGATAGTCGACACACGGAAAACTATGCAAGCGTTGCCATCGTCCTAGCCTAAACCGTCTCAATGTTGTAATTAATTCATTGACGCTACAATATACGCATCCCAAACATTTTTGCTTGAAGAGCTAATTTTGTGCAAAATTTGGTTAGCAATGTTTCATCAACTTGAGTGTAACATGAGCTAAAACAGTTCGCCAGTTTTGCCCCAGACGCCATGTCTGAGTTTGCGCGGACCCGGAGGGTTGGGACGGAACGCTGGTGTGGATGTAGTATTAGTAACGCGACACCGGCCTCTGTACCCGCTCGGGGAGCGCGCGGAGACAATCGGGAGCAGGCGCGGACAGTCGAAATATCATTTCTTAATAAATGTGAAGGACATCTTATCTTTGAAGAAACCGATATGTGTGTAAAATGTACGAAACATTCTATAGATCCAGATAAATCTTTCGAAAAGTATAATTCTTAAAAAGTTATGTGATTTTTAGGGTTCCTCAATTTAGACAAATTTCTTGTTGGGAAGAAAGCAAATTCGTGGAATTTATTTTCCCCCGCTTTCGTTAATCAAAGGCCCATTACTCGAGTTTCGAGAAAAATCCGGTAATGTTTGCGAGAGTTATTGAACGGAAACAGACAAGAATGGCGTTTTTCGTTGATAAAAGGGTCATATCTCAGCTAAATAGGGTCCAAACAAAGTCCCTATCGAACTTGGTCAAGGCCCTGAGACATTCAACCAGGTTACTAACTCTCGAAAAATTCTGGTAATATTTGCGAGAGTTATTAAACGGAACAGCAAAAAATTGACGTTTTTCGTTAATCAAAGGGCCATAACTCCGTCAAATAGGGTCCGATGAAAGTGTCGAGCGAACTCATCCGAGCCCTTGGCACATTTAACCATGTGACCAAATTACAAAAGAAAATAAATCGCTTAAGATTTGTTGCAGTTATTGCACGGTAACCAAGTGTAAAGGATGTACTCCTCTGAAAAGTCAAAATTTTCTTGTATTAAACTATTTTTCTCATATAGATTTTTGGAAATAAGAGTTCATACCATAAAAGAAAATGGAAGGAAAATCATATGTCCGTGTGCTCGTTTTTGAGCTATTGTCACTCAAAGATACCTAGTTGACAAAACATTGGATTTAATGGGAATTTTGCCGCTTTGACCATTTACACAAAAAATTAAAGCCATAATTTCCTAATGAGGTGTTTGATATGTATGGATGTTTGTAGAATTTATTTTCCAGTAGTCTTCTTTAAAAACATACCAGTTTTGATTGATAAGACTAATATTTTTTCTCAGAATGGCATCATATGCTACCCCTACCCCTTAATTTTGAGCTACAAAATGCACTGTTTTCAGTCATTTTTGCCAAATTTAACCCTTTATAGAAACAGTACAGGTATTAAACTTTTGTTAATAATATTGAATATCAATAGAAAAAGGGTTATTCTTTCCAAATAAGGAAGAAAAGTGGCGGGGTCCGTGTGTTTACTCTTTTGCCCCATTTGAATATTTGTTATTTTTCAGTATTTTAGAGTAAAGAACAAAAGTGCTCAAATTACCATTTAATGTAAAAATAAAGTGACAAAAGTGTATCATTTCAAACATTAATGTTCAGTATTTTAATTACCACGAACCTAGTAAAGATTTACAGCAAAAATTAGCTCGATACAGCTAAAAATGCTGGCGCAGTGATGATTTAAGTAAAAACAGTTTTGGTAAAAAATGCTGAAACTATGGCTCTGCTCAAAGTGAAAAAAACACACAATTTTAAAATGGCCGCCAAATAGGCCATTTCTTAAAATCCCCGTTAAAAAAATTCTGCTGAAAATAGAAATGTAATTTTTTACCAAAATTTGCAACTGGCAACTTGCTTCAGCTATTGATAAATTGTATTTGAAAATCTCATAAATTCTTTGATCTATGTCGAAACGAGACTTCAATTGGATTGAAACCTCAGAAGAACACATTCTTAAGACAAACAGACGGACAGACAGACAAATAGACAGACGGAAAGACCCAAATAAATAACCCCCGTTTCGGTGAAAGTGGGGGATAAAAAAAAGAAAGAAAAAACAAACAAAACCCCTCCTCCCAAAAAAAAAAACCCGGAAAACCACATAACAATAGAACATACAATGTAGACGCAGAATAATGGTATCTCGAAAGAATGCCATCTGTATTCCTAACGCTATCAAGGCACTTACGAATTATGTTCATCCCGAATTCAAAGAAAAATAATGTAACTTTTAGTTTATATCTACTTATTGACAGTCCTTGAAAATATCAATTTTGGTTGAAAGATAAAACAAAATAACGAAAAACCGTTTTAAACAGGTAAAACATTTCGGGTGAGATTTCTGAGTCTAGGAAATGAGTGCCTGTTAAGTGGTATAAATATATTCTATAAACATTGCACTATGTACTCGATGTTTGTCTAAGATAGCATATCTACAAATCATGACATCCTTTATAACGACAAGTTGTGAAACCGCATTGAAGCATGCGTTTATGTGACAGCGATTAACCCTGATTTTATCTTGGTCCTATGTATGTTTGTTGACGATCTTATCATAACTACTAACATGATTATATGCTAGCTTGGTTTAAATTGCTAAATGAGACGTCTTCGGATCTTGAATGCTTCCGAGGCCGACGGCAGTGATTTTAAGAGCACACTCCTACGCTTATTATAAGTAATGTAGAAAATTAACTATTAAAGGTATAATTGTAATAATATCATATATACACAGTGCGCAAAAACGACAAGTACACTGGCGGAAGTCCATGGGGAAGACACAAAAAGATGATGATAGTGAATTAAAGTGATTTTGTAGAGTAGCAGGGGGATTCTGCGATTGGAATACGTTTCTGTTGACATAACATGTAGGAAAATAAACCAAGTCTATATTGCAAGTATATTTTCTGGAGCCACAAACATTAGTAGCCATGGGCAAACAAAAGATTTCATGTTTAAATAGTTAGTTATGTGATGAAGAGAAATAATTTGTTTATTTACTCTTGCTAAACGTCCTATTAACAGCTGGAGTCTTTTGAGGACATACGAGCTATTGTAATAGAACTGGCATTTTCATAGTTAAGTTTATTAAATATTGGAAACATGGACCAAGGGTTTACAGAGAACAATTTCAAAATGAATAGTTCTTTCGGGGTTTCCCTTTTTTCTTAAAGATAAACAATATCGATTGACTTACTATTTGCATAATACAACCTTCCAATAAAAAATGTTTTCCACAACAAAAACAATTTAATTTTTATATTTTTATAATTGTATTTTATAATATATATTTTTTAATTATGTGTTAATTTTAAATCAAGCCGTTTACTTTGAAATTTGAAAAATATTAACGTCTATCTATCATTGCATCTAAGACAGAATTGAATAGTGAAATTGGACAATTGATGAGCTGTTTAGGAGGTCGGACACATGACATGCTAACGAACCGTGACTAGGGCACTAATGACCCGTGCTTGTATATAGTGTAATATTTACTCTTCCCGCCGTTATATCATGCAGGGTTGCGGCTGCTGACACGAGTCACGTGACGTAACGCCCATTATCCTATTAGAGCAGTGCTCGATACAATGATGTTTACCTATGTCAGTATATACAATGTAAAACACTGTTCTAAAGAAATGTGATCCATTCAGTTGACATGATATTAATTTTGACAATCTTGCTTTCAGAAAAGTGCTTCAAATTCAAGACCACAATTCTCTCACGAATGCACACTTATAATAATCAAAGTTCAAACTACTAATTGGCCTAGGATATAAATTATCTCAATATTGAACTATTGCTGCCCATCGTCGATTGTCCCACCAACAATGACGATATCATTCTGTCTTCACGAGTAATTACATATGCTTATGTTATTGACACAATTGAATTAATTATTCCATAAAATAACTGCATATCATAATACTCGTTTCTGGTTTTGACTAGAGGTAAACTTTCCAATAGACCCTCTGTATCTCTATAAATCAGTTTTACGTCAAGTTGTCAATGGATCCCCCGCTGATTAGCGGACTGATATCCTACTGAGTAATATGTCAAACAGCCAGGGAGACACTAGCACCATACAAACAAGGCTAACTTCCATCAGCTTGTACGTCTCAGCAAGTTCTTTCTTTTCTATATACTGACCAAGAGTTTATTTCAACCCGTTAAAATTCGTTTTTAATGAAACTATCTTGGATTTTCTTTTGATCTTTTGAAGCGAATACATGTTGTTTTACTTCCAACGACAAACAAATAACGATTCGCAATTGTTTTAAACTTACACATACGATTTTCATTTCTAGGAATGGAGGTTGGGTTTCCAATGCCATCCAAGCCATTTATATGTTCCATTGACTTATGTTTTCTTTGATTAACAAGAAAACAGGTGTAGACCGATAATGTTTATTGTCTTTTTTAATTAAATATGATTCGTGGTCATTCACCTTTTTCCAGGTCTTGCAAATAATTCCTATGCATTATTTCACCTAGATGCATGGCTTTTTACATCTGATTTTCTTAAAATTATGATAACTTACCAATTTCAGATAATGTCAGGTTTTTGGTGATTTCATATTTAGTCTAAGCTCTTCTCTCTCTATCTTTTTTTCTAGTGACATTTTTTGGTTCTCTTTATTGCTCTTTGATAATTTATCGATTTGGTTTATACAGGTATTACGGTATATGTGTTATAAATGTAAAAAAACCACCATTAACTCCATTGAGAGAAAGTAAGAAATTCAATTATCTAATATGAATATTTATTTGTTCATAATCCAAAGTATACCAAGGAACCAATTAGCGATGTCAACAGGAATCGCCTTTAAGACTGAATTACATTTTTCAGTGCCACCACCCCGACATGTAACGAGCAAGTGCCATGTTACGTTTGTGTTATGATAGCAGCGGCACGTGTATGCACGTGCATTGAAATCATTCAATATACATTTATAACCGACTTTCATTGCCATCTCTTCTCGCTTATACATATATTATAGATATCACATTTATAGTTGTATTTGTACTCAATTTATTATCGCCATATACAAATAAACACACGTGCGTTGTTGTTTACACGTCCATTACGCATACTAACTACTTATCTACCAAGAGCCAATCAGATTTTCCAATAAATACATCATTTCCAAGCCTGCTGCATTGCTATTTGCACCAATGGTGTTTCCTGTATTATGTTTGCAGTAGGCGAATGTAAAAGTAATGTTTTATCATTTGTTTGGAAATTATTTATTTATTTCATGTACATAAATTGTTGAGATGGATATAGAGGCCTCCAGTCTGCATCCAATAATTATCTCAATAAGTCTTAATAAACGTTTGCATAAAGATACAGTTTACTATTTGAAGGCCTGTTGATGTTTTCATATGCAATTAAAACTATCACGTTGTTGTATTATAAGATTATATTTGCTAGAAAATGCCTATGACAAATACATACACATTATGAATAGAAATACGCATTAACATATTTTCGGTAAAGTTTTGCCGACAATATGTGTTTGTTGAGATTGGTATTAGTATATTATATTGTGTCAGTCTAGACCTTTGTTGCGCTAGACCTACATCGTGGAAGTAATGAAGACAATTTCAGATCTCACTGATTAAGACATGTCACGTTTGTGCTTCATTAGTTTCCGGAACTCGGTTGAATTAGTTCTGTATATTACCCTATGCCCGGTAGCTGTTTCGGACATAGTGGCGAGTTGTTGTACATTGTCTTGTGTCCAGTTGGTGGCCGAGACCAAGTTCTCCTTGGCAGTTGTCGTAGATGGTAACACAAATATCTACAGGCCCATCTTGTGTCAGCTGTATATATCGGGTTGTACACACATTCACGGCCCATTACCCCAACTGTTGCGTGTAATTACTCCCCTTATCCCTACTCAGGCACGCCTCTTTCAATTACAATCAGACGTTTGACACCCTCCCAAATCCTAACCGCAACAACTCGATCGTTATCATTAACAAATATCGTGTGTAACTGCGAGCTGATGACATACGTATCAACTCCAGAGGCGTGAACTAAGTAGTGTCAGTATGTAAGTCCCCCGGGTAGATGGTCCAGATCATTCTGTACATACCAACATATACACAATATTGACTGCTGAAGCTAGTCCGGCTGGTGTGGTTACTGAGCCGGGGGGGTGGTAGGGATTAGTCCATTACCGGGAGAGCCGGGGACTTACCAGGGATTAGCTAGGGATGTAGGGACTGACAACAGGATAAGTAGGATGGCAATGGGAAGATGACTCAATAAATTGTTCTGACACACGACCAAATCCAATTCACAGTAAGGGGAAATGTTAGGTTCATATTGAAAAAATCCTTACCCTCCTGCTATTTTACAAGTGTCAATATTCAATTACCGATCCTACTTTGCTATAGAAATACAGACGTCACTATCTAATTTTGATGAGTTAATATAGTTACTTTTTTCGTCTTAGTTTTATATATGTTTAAATCTTGACAAAATAAAGCAATGTTATTGGTTTAAAATAATAACATGTTTGAATATATTGGAAAAAGTATATCTCTGTTACCTCGTCTCTAATTGGCTTATAAAATAGCGCAATGATATTTGAGACCAAATAGTCCATCATTGAAAGAAACTTTCCACGGTGATTGTGAAAGAAAAAATATAACTTTAAGTCGTATTCATCTATAAGAAAAATACTGTCCAGTGTGTACTTTCTATAATATATAATACATATTCATGTGGGTTCTTCAACAGAAAGTTTGCAATGTAATAACTGTATTATAAAGTAGTAGTGATTTACTTTCCCCATTTCGTTTAAAAATGCTAGGATTTGTCATGTTAGGAGATGGTTCAGGTTAACGAAGCAGAAAAGACTGATTATGTTTTTAATGGATGCGCATTTACGTAAATATAAATAGATAAACTTTAATTGAAAAAAGGTAAGTATCTACCATTCAGTTGCTCATCATGGACATATTTCAGAACCAACATGTAATCGGGTATGTATTCTTCACATTAACTACCAAAGACTTCTAGTTTTAGTCACATTGGTTTTGCCTTTCCTCAATGTAAACTAAACATATGGTATGAATGTCTCGGCTTGTCATGGCCGATGGATGATAGCAAGTTTACTCTTATGGAATACCTCGTCTGATGCCCCACCTACAGGAAGATGTTATCTTGTTTAATTATTATGAGCTATCACCATTTTGACAATTTTAAGATGAGTGTTTTATCGTATGTAACTAACAAAAAATAAATTATTAAAAGTAGCAAAATTAGCCAAATATTAAACCAAATCAATTAAAGGATATATAGTGATACAGTGATGTATTTATAGAATCTTTTTTTTATCTAGCTGTCTGGTAAAAATAGCCGAGATGCCAACATTTATCTGTTTGGCTCCAGATTCAGAAAACAATGAGGGATTGTTGATGGTCTCGAGAAAATGATGTTTTGTCTAATTAAGGCATGTATTTATACATACATTGGGGTAGGGTAATACTATTGACTGTAGGTATAAATATGTTTTCTGAGCCCCTCCCAATACTGACCCTCCTAACTACCTCTCCATTACTAACACGTGTTAGGACTGGTCATTACGGAGGAATGTCGCACGTGATTACTGATCTAACCCCTAGTGGTCAGTTCTCCGCCAAATCCAAAACATTCTATCCTGATGTCCGTAGCCTGTATATAACTCACAACACGTACCCTGAACCAAAATATGGATAATGTTCGTCTACAAGAAAAGCGGGGCTCATATCTCAATCTAGGCCGAAGCATGATAAAGCAATACTATTGAATATCAACTAAATATACATGTATTATGTTAATTCATATTTGGGGGACTAAAAATGTGTTAAATCAAACTTTTGTATATGCAACCCCACCACGCCTCCCCCCCCCCAAAAAAAAAAAAAAAAAGAAAAGAAAAAAAAAGAACACACAGAAAAAACAATTGAGGGATTCCCTCAATTTCTGAAATAGAATATAAAGAAAAAAACTCACAACAAATGTAATCAAATATATCCATTTCAACTCGTGCAAATAAAGACAAAGCTCGTTTTCATAACTATGTTTCCTTGCAGTGATATAACAATATCCCATTCTGTTGTCTACTATATATATTGTATATTTTATATTTATCTGGACCATGTGTGAGACGAGTATTAAGCTCAACATCTTATCAAGCTTCAATAAAGTCAATTATCTATTATTTTCTTAAAATAAGTAACATTGAATTATCTTAGCTATTTTGTCTTTCTTTCCCATTTAATGCACAATTTCTGTCTATTGTCAATGTTGACAAATATCAAGTTTATCAAAAATATTCTTAATCACTGATTGACTGATTTCCTCTGAACTTTTATAATGAACTTTTGCAGCTTTAGTTTTAGACGAGTTCTAATATGTCTTCATGGGTGAATAATTAAAGTTTTGATTATAGTTGCCTCCGGTTGTAAATTCATCTGGCCTCTGGCATCAATGACGAATAATCCTTCACTACTTAGAGGTATCTAAGTTGGACTTGACATTGTAGTATGTTACATTAACTTTCCAGTATCTAGTGTGTCTCACGACCAGTTTTTGAAGAACAAAACTTTTTTTTTATTTGTTCCAGTATTATTTATAATACCGACAGCCCAGACCGGAGTAGATAAAATAATATTTACCGAAAACAAAAGTCAAACAATGATATAAAAACCACACCCCTAACTATACGTAAGTGTGCTTGTGGTGTGACGCTACCAACAGCTGATCCAAGCAGAACGTTCTCTCTGTGTGGCCGACCCTTCGCTCTCTACCTGTCGGTGTTGTATCGTGTTTTTTTGTTGCATTTTAATGAAACTATGAAAGATCCATGAAATTGCAATACATTGCATATACAACTGTCATATTGTATTACGACAACTGTATAACACAATTTAGTTTAATTATTTTCCTGATACAATTTTTAAGATGAAAAAAATACCGAATATTTTTGAGTCACACGTATCACTTCTCAGTAATATTCATAATAAATATACATTACCATTTTGAACTAGTTTTTTTTATTTTTTTTTAGATTATTTCATGATTTGTTTTATTGATTTTAAAAGTTGACAATTTATAAGATCTTGTAAGACTAAAACAAAAATCCAAAAAAATCAGCTTGGGTATTTTCTCATGTCACCAGAATATGAAGGATAATGAAGCACTTCCGTAAGTCAATTGATCTAACTGATCCAATCTATATACAATACACATATAGCATGTAACACATAGTTTAATATACAATATTCTCACTAATTACAAAATAAGTGACATGACAAATCGTTTTTATTATCACTCCAGTATTGTGTCTGTTGTATACGGTAGAGGCCAAGCTGTACAATGTCGTGATTATCAATTTAAACTCCATTGCTACAAACTTATGATGAGGAAGTTATCTGTCCAGGTTGTGCACAAAATGATAACTGATTTTTCATCAAAGTGGCTCTTTACAAAGCTATGCCTTGGATGTATTTGTTTGACATTTCTTGTGCCAAACAAACCCTCCTAACCGTCATTAACGTACTATATAATCATGTGCAAGTTATAATCCCCACAAGTAAGTAGTCTTAAACCAATGATTTCAAAGTCTCCTATCTACGGTGTCCTATGTGATCACTCGTCACCAGCTTTCACATTTCAATTGCTTATTTTACCCTGGTTAGGTCTGTATTTGATTTATAGCCGTCACCAGTAAAATAAAGTCTACTCACTAAGTGCAATCAAGTCTTCATTATGTTATGTCTTTCCTCGGATCGAGTTAGGTATTTTTCCATTCATACATTCTTCTTTTCACATCTTATTTACTAGGTACAATTCCTTCATTCGACGTTTTAACTATAAGCTGTAATCACATTATTTCTTATGATGTGCAATTAGAAGCTTACAAGTGTATCAAGAATCTCATGCACTTACTATTGACGAATTTCACTTGCTTATTAATAAAGTCTCACTTTATGTGTTTTTCCTACCTGGCCGTTTGCATATTACAGAGGTATCTGCCTTTGCGGTTAGGTACTGATTGTGACGTCATGTGTTTGCGAGCGTGGCGTCATACTTTTCTGAGAAAACAACGTGAATAACACCCACAAAATAATGACGTCACAATAGATTCCATCTCGCAAGGGAGCTCACTCTGTAATATTTAAAGACGGAATAAGCTCTTACGTATCATTAAATATTTTCTTTTTTGATGCCAATACACTCTCTCCACATAGGTTTAGTTATTGAATTTAATGGGTATTGAAGTGCTTAACAAATCATACAATATTCTACATTGGTCCCATTACAATACTAACCTGTGACTGATCACATACACTCTGTTTTTAAGTTAATTTATTGAATCAACTTAATGGGTATTGAAGTGCTTAACAAATCATACAATATTCTACATTGGTCCCATTACAATACTAACCTGTGACTGATCACCACCTGTTTTTAAGTTAATTTATGTCCTATCATCAACATATTGCTAAATACGCTAGTTTGCCAGTACTCTCTAATGTTTCAACAGGAAACAATATGCCCCTGATATCTTAACTGTGTGATTTCAAGTTCGGAAAAAGTCGGTTATGGGATAAGAGTTGAATAAGTGGCGATATTCAGTTTGTTAACTATTAGTATTCAGTGTCTGCAGGATTTTGCAATATCATACAAATTTTACCATATAACTAGAAAAATATGTTTAGGGAACATTTTTGTTATTTTATCAATTGATTTCCGAATATTTATATAAACAACTGCTCTTTCATAACTGATTTTTTAACGTTTTGAATGTTTTGACGATAATAATGAATTGATGAATATTTTCAAGATACATTATGTATGATATCATTTTTGTGTAAGCACAAGCCTGTCAAATTATCAAAAGCTGGTAGCATTACATGATATTGTCATATTCCTGCTTTAGTGATTTACCAGCAGTATTACGAATTTTATATATAACTGTTCGTTACTTACTAAAAACTACCAAACAGCCAAACAAATTAAAGGAATGTCTAACTAACTTTACTACAAGCCATTGAACAAATATGGATGATATTTTGATCAGTATATTAAGTAAAATAGTTTCAGTTTTTTCAATTAAAAAAAACCCCATATATCTTGTCATAGAAAGTAAATGAAATGACACCAATGTACGTGACAGGAGCGTTTTACGCTATCGACCAATTAGTAGACGATGGATTCGATAACTTGAGATCAGTAAATA
Organism: Argopecten irradians; assembly: GCF_041381155.1. Classification (NCBI taxonomy): domain Eukaryota; kingdom Metazoa; phylum Mollusca; class Bivalvia; order Pectinida; family Pectinidae; genus Argopecten; species Argopecten irradians. The sequence goes on along the minus strand of NC_091135.1, from coordinate 47,446,952 downwards.
CGCTAAACACTTTATCATTTAATATATCCACGTCTGTTGCCACGTCAACCCTGCACGTGCGATGTCCGTAGTGATATTTGCATAGCTCGACGACAGACGGCGCTGCCGAGATTGGGTGAGTTACAGTCCAGAGTAAATACAGATTTGACGAATTATTCTTCATATGCATACCAATAAAATGATATGGTTACAGCAAAATCTGTGTCAGCTGAAAGTATGTTACCAAGCAGGGCTAATTACTTTCACTCGTTTATCAAGCTTCTTGCTTGTTGGCAGAAAATATATCGAATTGAAGATCAAAACGCATTTTTATTCAAAACTGTATGTAAGTGATATAATTTGTTGTATATTCAACGTATTCCTTTATCACACAATACCATACATATTTTTATTAGAATGTAAATGCTATATACAGTGTGAAATGGTTATGAAATTGTTTTTTCAATCTCAGACATGCATGATCGGAAATAATTTGTGTGTGAGGAAATAATGTTTTCAGCATCGCCGTTTGTTATGTATCTAATAAAAAAGATTCTTAAAGATATACTGTCGCATGCTTACTTTTTTGTATGACATATTATGTTAAAATTGGTGATATTTATAGAATTCAATTTGTGACAATGATAACAAAATGCATTTTTTTATGTTTGAATATGCATTGAGTGTTAATTTTATCTGTGAAATAATATATAGTATATCGTTTAAAATGTTATCATATGTATTTGTTTGATCTATATTTTATAACTAAGATAAGGTGTAACAAAGTATGAGGGGTATTGTATTATCTTAAAAGTACTAATAATTCTATTTATTTTCTTAGTGTTTATAATCCCTTTTTAAGAAATATTTATAAACTCATAGTTCCATATGGCTATTAGTGATTACATATCTGTGCTATACTTTAACAACTTTTATATGATTCTTTCAAAACATTTACCCCTTCTTTTGAAGCACAATTTTCAAGGGATGAATAAGAGTCTAGTTGCAATATGTTATCCTGACGGCATATTTTATACTCGAAGTCGACTTGCCATTGGAAACTTTGCAGAGTGTAGTTATTTTGCTAAATATTTTCATATTCATGCATTCCACAAATAGGAATCCAGAAGTAGGAATAGAAAATATACCAAAAGCTTTAAAGTTACATGTGCCGTAATTTACATTCTCAAGGATCTAGATGAGCTTTTGATATTTTATTTACCACCAAAATCAACACCTTTTTGAAAATTATAATACTTATACAATGCACAGGATTAAATTTTACAAGTACGAAAAATAATATATATACATCTACAGTGGAGTTAAATGAGTACATACGGTCAGACCATGAATCCAAATTGTGGTCTACCATTCCATTTTACAGTATTATACTGTAATAAGTAATTGTAAAGTGATTTTTGTCAGTATATTTCTATATAAATGTACATAAGGCATAAAGCAAGAATTTTACAGTGCTTCAACTTTATCTTGTAAATAACGTTTCGAAGGCGTCATAATGATTTTCACGGCTTTATTCATCAAACCTGGTGGTTTTCAATAGATTACTGAAGAAAAATACCATGTCAAATTTTTCGCCCAGTTACGGCACGGAATTCTTTAATGCAAATTTTGCTTCAAATTTTCTTGCTTGAAAATGTATATTTAAAAATTTACGCACAATATGTGCTGTGCTTTAAAGAAATCTTTTCTTAGCATTAAAATAATAATAACAATAATAAAGTAATTAATATATTTACTAGATAATTCAAACAATAAGTATATTATAGAAAGTGACTCTATGATAAAAATGAACATTTTGCGAACATTTCAAATAATTAATAATCCACGCGGACTTATCCAAATATAAAGAGAAATGTTCAGATGAATGCATTATTATTATCACTGTTACTAACTCTTTTTGTCAAAATTCCTTTTTATATCTATTTTCATCTATATGAATTTATTATTGTATTGGGATCAGGGATTTTTGCATCAATCACCCTTCTTCATAACCTGGCTGATGATCAGGACGCCGATATACAGACTTGCACAACTTTTTCATCTGGCGTCGGAACACTATGGACGCTAATTTATGCTGTGAATCAGAAAGGGTCCATTATTCAGTAACTAGCTCCATATAACCCACATATCAAAATTAGAAGATTCACAGCCTAAAAGTCTTTGATTTTCAAGATGCTCAATTCAAGCGGGACCGACTTCTGAGAATGAAGATTCTAAATTACACCATTGTCCACCGCAGTGGGGCGTCAGTTAAATCGCAAAGTAAACAGACTCTTCCTTGTGGTGTTGTAACATCATCAGCCTAACTCTCGTGAGACAAATCGAGATAATCATCATCTCACTTCCCGCGAGACAAATCGAGATAACAACAAAATCGCGGGAAGTAGCGCGCGGTCAAATGAGTCGTGATGGATCCATGATGGGGCCTTTTGAAGCCGGCGTGGTAAAAGAAAAATAAAGGTTTCACACTCGGAGAAGTAGGAAACGACCTGACTCCCGAGGGACTGGTTAGGCAAACCACGTGACAGAATATTTGCAGGTGGTGGCGAGTTGTTATAATGTCATTATTATATGTGATGGTGTGCTTAATTGAAATGTTTCTATCATCCAACTATGGAGATTAGCCAGCGACACTCTTTTATCTATACCCAGTCCTGTCAATATCCATTTCATAGAACAATTGATGAAAACTAACAATAATTTGTCCGATTTCATTGTATTTGATTTTTATCATAATAGAATATACAAATCATTTTAGTTAATTACAATTTAAGACGACTTTTAATTGGTGCAAAGTCTTAAAACAGTTTAGATTATGTTATAAGTAGAAAAAAATGTTAAAGAATAGGACTTTTCCAAATATTGTTTTAATGTTTCCATAAATATAAATCTTCTTGACTGTAGATGAGCTTTTCAGGAAATTTAACGACAAAATAAACGGTTTTAGATTTACAACATATTCGGATACATACTGAGAGTTGTCTTAGATCAATGATAAACACGTCTATCTCATCCCTCTTGATCTGGGGAATGAACCAGAAAATCGCTGCTCCATCTGAAATCGTAATGAAAAACGCCTAAACTGATAGACAAAACTACATTTTTTATGCTTCCATGCATATTTGAACGACAAGAAAAGCTCTTGCAGTTTCGGCATTCATCATCCTTTGGTTAACACTATTTTGACATGTTTGGTGGATATTAGACTACATACAACGGGGGAAATCTCTGGGAAGCGGCTTTTGCAAATCTGATAAATTGGCACCGCAGAGCGCTTTTATATACAAACCGCATCTGGAACGAGTTCCGCGTACAGGTCTTCGCAAGAAAATGCGAGAATAAAGGTGTGAAACGTATGTCTGAGAAAATAGAATTAAAGAGGCCCTCCAGGGTCATTGGTAGACTTCTGTATATTCGGGAGCAATGGTATAAGTGGCTCTACCGCTACCTAGACAACATACATAAACTACGTTTGTTGGAAAACTAAATTAAAAGGTTGATTCTCAACACAGAATTATTGTTTGAGAAAACAGGCAGTGTTGCTGGAGCTCTAAGAACAACTAGAAGGCACTTGGATGGTGTTTATTTCACTACGCGATATATTTATTTACCCAATAAAGGCGAGCAAACAACATCATTTTACTCTATTTGAAATGTATATATTTAGGTAATAATGCTATATATCATGTTGATACAATGTAAAAGGTGATTTACTGGGTGTTACGTATTCTTTACCAACACAACGTATCCACAAGGAGGGCCTATAAACCTCACTTGATATTATAGTCTGGGGCTTTCCTTTCCCTTTATCGCCAAAGTAAAGCAATTATATGCTTACTTTGGTCGGCCTTCATATTCCCTGTAGGTTGCTGCTTCAATGAGTCTTGGACTCGTGTCCCCCACCTATATAAACAACATATAATCTGATCGCACCAGCGCGTCAAACACCAGGCCTACACCACTACCATTTAATCGAGTCTTATACTTTCATTTCCCCTTTATTTACCGATGAAATAGGGTTATTATGGTTTTATAAACACATTGACAAATTTGAAATTGACAGGAGCTTCCAAAGAAGAATGATTGAATGAAAACAAACCTTAAATGGTTTATGATCTACATGAAATGTTTTGTTTTTATAAGAATGGATAGTAGTTTGAAAGCTGTGTTGTGTTACGGTGTAGACTTTAAAGGATATAGAAGGGTGGGAATGCTTTAGCCATGCATGCTGATAATTGTTGGACAGACAAAGAAGGTGAGCTCACACCTGTAGACACAGGTGGATGGTTCCATATAAAACAAACATGCATTAGGGTTATACACATTTGCTCTATATCTTTTATTGTTTTTTGTTTTTGTTTTTTTATAAATAAAATCTTCAACACAAACGTGAGTTTTATTGGATAATTATTCTATTTTTCGTATTTTTTTCTGTTTTTTTTTTCCTCTCTAAATATCGATATTTTGATTTACAAATCAGTTGGAACAAAATCTTTCCTATACATATGTTTGTAAACAAACGCTAAGACTAATTCACAAATTTTACAGTTTTAAATAAATGGTAGAGTGCGATTATTTTTATTATATTAACAAGTTACAACATTTGTGTGATATCATAAATTATGTAAAAACTATGAAAATGATAATAGAATAGAAGACAAAAATACTCAACGAAAATAAGAGAAAATATTAAAAATAACAATATATGTACATGAGTAGAGTAAATAAATATTTAAACAAAATTAACTCATAGTGTAACAAGAAAGAAGCCAAAATATGTTTATCTTGAAGCAGTAAATTTACATTGGTTTGGTCCAGTATTTTTTATTATTTTTAATGAAAGATACAGACTTTCGTTTTAAAATTCTGGAATTACTTTCCTCTTGGTACTGGAATTAAATATTTAATTTTATATTATTTAATTGTAAACTTATATTGAAATTTAATAATCAGGATTAATTAATACAATACAGAAAACGTATTCTAGAAGAAAAATTGTAATGCAAACTGAATACAAAAATGATAATAATATCAAAGTTTGATATTTCTGAACTATCTATCAATCACAATTTCCAGATTTATTGTTATATGTATAGATATATATATGTTTATCATAAATAATAGGGTAAATAACAGAGTTGGGGTTAAATGTCTGAGCATCTCTTGACACCAGAATTACCTTTACCCATTTTCCTTACCTGCACCAAGCATTGTCGATGTATCTACATATAGAAAACTATTTGTTTCCGATGATAGCCAAAGGGGTAAACAAACAGCCTGGGGTCAGGAATGCCGAAACAACTGGCGATACAGGAGGCCGAGGTAAAAGGAACAAGTTGGCAGAGCGAAAAATCGCTACACACTGACATTTTGTGAAATGGCATCTACATGATTCGAGTGTCAATCAATTCAAGTATGAAATCTACAGCACTCGGGTTTCATTCATACTTTTCTAAATACCGGTCCGGACTCGGTACGGACAGTACGGCGGGCTCACTTTAATGATAAAACCATTTCTTTTCATAAAATCTTCATTTTGAATTTGTCGATTTGCTCGTCTTCTGTTGACAGCAATGTGAGCCTGGCCCATGACATGTCGCTGTTATGAAATTATTTTCATTAAGTTCCCTACGGATCCTCTGGTGATTTCATTCATTAGATAATACCGTCTTTATTGAGCACGACATGTAGATCGTTTAGGCCTTCTTGGTAGGTAGGTAATATACCTCTCGTATTACGTTTCACAACGCCAGTCACTACATCCAAACCTTTAACAAATCAAAATGAAAACTACTCTCAAGTATCACCTATTATCTGTCGCTGTAGACGTTTTAACGGGGTTTTAACCTCGGAAATTACAATTGTATCATTTTCTTGACTTTTTGGTTTTGACCCTGGCCTACGTATTTTCCAGTCTTTAATTGAGATCGTAATGTATCCAAAGCCGTGGTTATCGTACAGCGCGCGAGCTCATTTAAACATTTGGAAAATGATTATAAACGCGAAACAATGGATGAATGTATAGTTGTGGAGGTTCTAATATACCAGGTGAGACAGGATCGCATTCAGTAAAATATTCTATAAAAGATACAAGAAACGTAGAAATTCGGAGTGTTATAATATTACAGATGATGCCACACACATTTCTGCTGATGTCGGCGGGGCTCTTCGTTGTATTCAGACCCCAGTTGCAACACAATAAACAGATTCTGTTACTAAGTCGACTTATTAGAGATTTCAGTAGCAGCACAATTAAAATCGGAAACTATAAACTGAATGGGATTGCATGAAACAGCTGCTATATCTTTCTAGAATTTGTCGATTATACGAAATGATATAAAATGAGTTGCTTCCTTTGTTTGAAATAATAGAATATTCCCAATTATTCAGTTTCAATGTAGATATTAGTCTTTGCATCATACCTGAAGCCCCAATCGTATTAGTGCAATTTTGGCCTTTTGTCTATAACAATTTCGAAAAGTGGACCCCGACTAAAATATTAAAATATTTATTTCTATTTTTATAGCATTCATTTTAAAAGTTTAATGATGATAATGGATTTCAATAAAATATTCATCAATTTGTCTAACAAGAGGGAATATTTATAAGATAAATACCAAAAAATATAGTTTAAATGGTCTACTTTAAAATGATTTTAACCAACAGATATGTTCATATTTACATACCGGTAACATTCTACTAAATATTTCCTGTTTGAATGGCTTTGTGCTAAAAAAAGGCCGTTTTCTGACAATGCAAAATGGGTACGAACAAAATCAGAATACAAAAGTTTAACTGTTCGATGTAAATTTTCTTCTAGAAATAGTCTTTAATAGTCTTAAATTAAAGTAATGACAAGCGAATATGTATTATTTTAATCGTGCATGCAGCTCCTCAGTTAAATAGACAAAGTCAGTGTACCAATATAAAACTTATTTAGAGAAGCAACGAGAAAGTTTATGTAGCTCGCGAATATTTTATATCTGACAGCATGACATTATACTCTGCACTATATGACAGTATTATGTGACCACATTCATTGCCCTCCCAGCAGTAACAGGAGAATCCCAAGGTAAGACCCACCAGACGTCCATACACAGGTGAACCCACACAACAGTATCACAACGAGATGTCAGGTCTCTGTCAGTGGACACTTATACAAACCACGATATCATTGTCATATAAACATATTTCTCGTTATGAGTCATATTTACTGACACTGTAAGTCGGTGGCATTTCAAAAGACTGAAGGCCATTTCAATTTCAGGGTACATCACATTTCAGTCATTTCGTAATAGCAATGTGGTCGAAGTAAGTTGGTTGGTTGCAACTGTGAACATTACAGTTTGTTTTTACACAACGAATATCGATACAGTCGACCAAGCTAAAACAAATATATATGGATACACAAACAATGTAATTCTATAGAGAATGGAATCAGGTTAGTCAGTCGTATAAAACATTTCCTGAAAAAAAAATATTCTCCATTAGTTCTACAGCCACCTTAAGAGTATCACACTTTAATCTTATCAATAAAGTTATCGACATTTTTCTTCCCCCATCGAAAACGTTTTAATGTCGTAAATGTCACAAATGTATGGAACCCATAAAAATCTCTGACCAACAGTAGGAAGTGAAAGACTTTGCGGCAGAATTCAGCCACTCGGCTGACGCCTTCACAAGGCACAACTCAAAAATACCCATGTGGTTATATTGTACTTTAATCTCCAAATCCAGATAAAAAACAACGACAAAAAAACAATAATATTATTTCCTATTAATTCCAATGAATAAATGAATAAATAAACAAATAATAATATTTTACATAACATATACCATATGTTAAAAAGTATTTACTTTATTATAATAGTGTGTTTACCTTTGGTAACTTTAGATACAAAATGATTTGCTAAATAGTTTATGATCCATGCCAGATATCTAATATACTTATAATATGATGTAATACGTTTGAGAGATGGAATCACGCATAACTATCTACACAAGCACAAAGACGGTTATCACAACATAAAGTAAGTTAAACGATTTTTTAAATAAACCTATATAAATATTATGAAATCTTAATTTTGTTTGGAAAGAAATTAGATATGTCCAATTTTGTGCTTGTTTTCTCTGTTTCGTTTCGGTATAAGCTTCTCTGTACTGCTTTGAGGATTTGTCTGGTAAGGAGCGTCCCCACTTAGCGATGAGTGACATCACACAGAGAAAAGTGAACTTCATCTGACAGAAAATCAATACAGAGTTATCAATTTGTATCCTGGCTAATCGATATAGAATGGTGGTACTGGCGACCTGTATAGCACATCAATCAGCAACTAACCAAAGGTATGTAGCGTGGATTTACAAAAACAGAATGCATATCAATACTAAATAACAAAACATAATAATTCAATTTTGCTTTTAACGAGTTTTTTCATTGGTTTAAAAATTACTTTATCAGCCGATAAAGGAAAAAATAGCATCATCATTTGTAACATCGCTTCTGATTGGCTGTGAAAACGACGTAGTGGTGGTATCAAAGACAAAAGAGTTCTTAAATGGATTTCGATTATTGAAGAGACTATCTTAAATAGATTGAATTATAAGGATTAATTTAATAGAAATTTTTTTATGGTTTGGAATATATCACAAAAATCTGAGTGCACTCGCATCATAAACCGCTTCTCGTTTTATTTAGATTACACTCAGATTTTTGTGTAATATTTTAATAACATAAAAAAAATCTATTCAAGTTAAATAAAGCTGAAGACAAGTATTTACACTTGAGAGATGTTGGTACTTATGACAATTATCTCAATTAGCTTGTGCATGCGACTTTATAAAAATATGTTGATAAATGATGAAAATGAAAATTATTTAATTGCATTGGTAATACACTGTATTAATATGATTTTTATCTATCAACGCTTCCTAGTTTTGGCTAACCAAGTTGATAGATGACATTTTATTTTGTTTTGCTTCGCATTCATTTTATTTTTCCATTTTTTGTTTTTATAAGTTAATATATGCTATTTAGGTTGTTTCTTCACAACTTTTGCATTTTTTGTTTGTTTTTGTTTTTCCTTTTTTAATTTGAGGATTTAAAAAAAATTGAATTGAACTTTTGTGTCTTTTAGACATTTAATAGGTTAACAACCCAAAAAGCGAAACATATTCACTTGGTCGTAGTTGTTAGCAGTAAGAGTCTCCCTTTATTCTTTCAAGTATTGTTCAGGCTTATTTTATCTCAATATCATACTGAAAACGAAATGGCTAATATCCAATAACTAAACTGAAACACAGGCATGTAAAGCAAGAAGAGGAGTGCGATTTCATCTTGGTTCACAAAAATTCAACAACAGTATCATTCTGAAATAAAATGAAAAAAATATTGATATTAATATTATTTTTATAAATACACCTGCTATCCAATCTAAATAATTCTGATAATCACGTAGTTATCACAAGTCTAATGTCTAACTAACGTATATCAATGATATGATAATATGTAAAAATTCTTGTGCGACTTGTGTTTTTCTTTTTTTTTTTGGCCAAAAGATGTCTAAAAGGAGAAATAAAAGTGATTCACATCTTAATGTAGCAAAAATTATTGTTCAACTAAATATCATCATTTACAAGAGTATTTATGACAGATCTAGTTGTCAATATTTTTTTATTTCTTTTGTTTTGTGTGTGTATTTCAGTACTCTTCACTGTAAACATAGAACATCATCATATGACATTGGTCTTCAAGTATGGACAATTCTTATTCATTTCTCGAAATTTGATTATCAATAAATAAGAAATAATTTATCAAAGCATTTTCATCGTGTAAAGAAATCTCATTGGTTTACTTGACAGAGATATAGACAGTTTATACAAGTATTAACGGTCTCTTTAATGTCCAGAAATCTGTAGCTCATTCCGGATGTAAACGAACGGATTCCGCTTTTTCTTTTTCTCGTCTTTTACCACTGATACGGTTGAAACCGAATCCACGTAATTGGTAAAATTCGGCGTTGTATAAATATTGTTTAAATAAGTTTGGATCCCACACGTGTGAAGTCCTACTGGTCAGCACCTGGGCAACACTCCCAACTGACCATCGTAGTCCAAAATAGACTGACCTTTGCTGCTTCCTATGGATTCTTTGGTTTGTTTACACGTTTACTTAACTGAACGTAAGATCAAAGAAATAAAATAATTAGTAAGTTTGTTGTAATTTAATGTTAATATCACTAACACAGACAAAAGAAAGCGTTGTGGTCTCATTTGCAACATCAGTCGCGTATATTTTCCTTGTTTCGATAGTTTGAAAACGCTCATAATTTAATATTATTCCTTAGAACATATTAAAATTATCATTTTAAATTAAACTTCAAAAGAATTTGTTTAAAGTTATGGAATTTGCGTTAGGAAAATACAAGCATTGAATTGAAATAAGTTTTGTCCGAATATTATGGTTCACGTTAGTTAATAAACTATTTTGTTATCCAATATAAGGCGGGAAAATTTGCACTCGATTTGTTTTAAAGTTCTTTTGGCCTCTTTTGAATAAGCTAAATATATCTCAGTGCACGTGCACAACTTGGTCATGCATCTCTCACTCTCCAAGAAACTTATCAGACGTCAGATAGGTGGGGGTCCCCAATCTCGTGGCAGTGTACCCCGCAGAGTGAGATCCCGAGCGGTGGAGATGGTAACCCTACTCTAACGTATTCCACCTGTTCTCGTTCGACTCGGCAGGAGTACATGCTACTGACCCTCTATAACTAATTCTGTGTTTTCGATTGTTCATGAAAAATGGCACCCCTACAGTGAGAAAAACGTCAATTTCTGGATTATTCATAACGTTGTGAAATTTAGTGTGAAAATAGTGAATATTTGTACTTTCTTTCTTAACGCGTACCGTTTTGATGATTGATGGTCACTACCACGTTATTCTAAAGTGATTATTGGCCGTGAATTACTCTAAACTATTTCTGTTGTAATTATAGGAGAACTTTGTACAAAGGCAAAGAAGTACATTTCTCAAATTTATGATTAATGACCACAACTCACATGGTAGTAATTCAAGAGTTTTGAAATCAGACGAGTTTCGTTTTCATTGGTGGCGTTTTCACTTTAAACTATTCTAGTATTACTGGATGGTTATGAAGTTGTCAACACCTTCAGTGGATGACTGGGGGTGAATAGGAATTAAATAAAGATTAATACTTTCTGTAGATCTGAATAGTGTCATTCAGGCGTCATACCCACAAATTACCTATTGTACTTATATTTATCACATTATTATTAGTCGTTATCAGTGGCGAAACACGCAAAATTTAATCGCAAAAAAATAGAACAAAATACGAAAATAAATTGATTTACTATAGTTTTATTGAATAATATAGTATTTTATTCTGTTTTTAATATTATTTCGATTTATTTCAACAACAAAAATAATAATATCGTATACGATGAAACATCTATACCTATCTAATGCAATCGTAATGGTTTAAAATAATTACTATCAAGTCATCCTTTAAAATTAGAGCTAGGAAAAGTCCATTTGAAATAAAGGAAAATGAAATAATTATACATTTTTGATTTCTGTAGATTACATTTCATGCTATTGCAGAAATGATCATGTACGCAGACAAAAGTCACCGTAAAACTACTTAAATAACTCGTGATGACACAATTAAAATAAATAAATAATGTTTGTTCTTTTCTCTCACGGAATTGGATATTTAATTCATGAATTAATGAATGAATGCCGTGAGCCAAGCAGTAGACTCAATAATAAAAAAAATGTCGTACCACCAAAATGTTATTGTGTGTTAAGTATTTGTTAACTCTGTAGATTTTCAGACAATATATAAACAAGTTTTCTGTCTGATGGTGGTAATACTGAGCCGTTACTCCCTCGCTTATATTGTTGTTCGACAATATTTATTCTGATACCAAAGTCGTGTTTATAAATCTGTTTATTACCGTTATGTTGTGTCAAAAAATCTGCCCAGCACTTATACACGTATTGAGCTAAATTTGAAAATATTTATAGAAAACAACTTGAGTATTTATAAAGTAAATATATGGGTTTGTGTAGAGGGCGATGGCGGCCTGATTTGGAAGTGTCGGTGGTATGATGGCCGGGCTAGTGTGTGATTCCTGATAGGATCTGTCATTGTATACCTGTCCACATCAAGTTTATCCAACTAGACATTTTGTTATAGAGACTATTTTCTTGGACACAATTTGCTTGCAGGCATACGTGTTCATTTCATTAACTACTGAATGCGTGTCGATCTAACCACAATAGTATATATTTCTGAATGCAAACAAGGGGATAGAGTGGAATAGAAACTCACATCAACACACAAGATTCCAAAATGAAATTTACACAGTATTTAAATTTCCGCTCGTTCCCTTTCTACTGGTAGTGGTGGGTTGAATACACGTTAATACAGACAAGAAAAGGATCTCTGTTGAAATTGTCAATTACTCAAGTCGATGACGGCTTCTCCTCATGCGGACAGGCCTAGTATCCCGTCAGCCCCCGTGTGTGGCCAGCAGATTCGCAGATAAGATTACAGCGCGCTGTGATAGGCTCGCTGGAAATTGTAGGCGGAGCCTGGCTCCATATTTGTAGCTTATTAGTCACAACAAATCACTCGATAGTTAACGTTGTTGATCATAAGGCCATCGAGATCACGTCTATCTCAACTTGTAATAACAGACACTTGATCGCAGGGACGGGACTGGTGTGAAACACACACACACAGTATAAACACATGCTTTGCGTGTGAGAAAGCGACGGGCGAAATTTACGAGCTGAAATTGTTTTGTTGGAAAAGACATTTTATCACCTAAAAGTGGACTTTATTATAGACAAGTGAACTTCTGGAATAATATTTATATTATTTGAAGAAGGGAAATGCAACCAGGGCCCCTCCAGCACCGATATCACCATTCGTCCAATGTTCCGGGCATCGGAAACGGGACCGGACTGAGTGTAGTACCCGCTCTGTTCGGAGACCAGAATTATTACCGACATGGCGGATATTCTTCCGTAGCAATGGGTGGAATGGCTGCTATGTACGGAGCGGCGGAACAATATTCCCACATGGGGCGCTCAAATCCGTATAGTCCCTACGGACCACCTCAGCAAGTCCACAAGGACATGGTCAAACCGCCCTACAGCTATATTGCCCTCATCGCAATGTCTATCCAGAGTCAGCCCGATAAAAAGATCACTTTAAATGGAGTATACCAATTCATTATGGACAGGTTTCCGTTCTACAGAGAGAACAAACAGGGATGGCAGAACAGTATACGTCACAACTTATCCCTAAACGAGTGCTTTGTCAAGGTACCCAGAGACGACAAAAAGCCCGGCAAAGGGTCCTATTGGAGTCTGGATCCGGACAGCTATAACATGTTCGATAACGGAAGCTACCTCAGGCGGAGAAGGCGCTTTAAAAAGAAGAATGCTCTAAAGGAGAAATCCGAGCGTGATCCCGATGATAATAAGGATATACGAAAGTGTTCAAACGATCTTAAATCCGACGGAGAAAATGAAATTTCCAGAAATGGAGAGACTGTCACATCGGAATACTCGGACAGTTCGAATAGTCCTAATAAATACGACCTCAAGAAACCCGTGAACGGCATGGAAACTCCGCCACACTCTCCTGGAACGCGGATGTTACCCCCGGTAACCGGAACTAAGTTGGAGCCGTTAGACCCGGTCAGTCCCGATTGTATGAATACTGGACACCCTCACCACAGTCCAAGCTCACTTCCGATACCGACCGATCCGATGGACCCACCTTCCAGCAGCTTCTCCGTGGAAAACCTTATGACCAACACTCATACCAGTGTTCCATGTGACATTTCCAACACGTGTAATTTTGCACCAAGCCGACAGACACCTCTCATCAGTCCGTCCGTCCTACAGTACACCAGTAGTCGGGTATCGGACATCTACAGGAATGTACCCACATGCAACCAAAACATGTCCCCTCCTTTGGGATATTCCTACCCCACGAACGGTAGTGCTCAGTCCCTACTTGGACAGTCCTCTCTTGGAAATCCCGGGGTACATTCTCTCCAAATCGCCTCCCCCGGGGCCGATGAAGGAAGTACCGGAAGTGCTAGTCCCCAGCCCGCGCCTGCCCATGCCCATGGAACGGTTTCTCAGACTAATGGAATAAACCCATCCATGTTTTCTATGTCCCAGAATCAGACTTATGGACGCACAAGTGCATGGTACATGTCCCCACCCTCGGGAGACTTTTCCTCTCATAGTACCGACTTTTCATCCCCGTCCCCATTCTCCGCGGTCAGGGATGTGTTTGACAGTCAGAGACTTTTGGGTGGACAGCCCGGGCCCCAGGGGCAGACATCCGCGAGCTGTCAGCTGGCGGCTTTTAGGACACCCTATAAGACCCCTAGTTCCTATGCGTGTGAATACAGTAAGTTTTGATAAACAATTTTCATTCTTAATCGTGGTGCAGATATAACTCATTAATGTGAACTTCTCTCCTTTTTAAGTGAATGCCAGAATAATGTGATTTTTCTAGATGACTTTGAAAAAGTGAGGACAACGTGTTTGGATATAATTCAGACTTTGGAGAAGTGACTGAACTGTTTAACCCGTTGGTCGTGTAAGATTCTTCTCAAAGATAGCTTTACAGGTATGGTGTGTGAAAGACTTAGAAGCATTATAGATAAATACTTGTATATGAAAATATATGCGTTAAGCTTATAGCCTACCTAAAGGTACTTGTAGCACGAATATATATATATATATATGTATACATTTATTTTGTATGAAATATGAGATAAATAACACATTTTAATATAAAACCTTTTGTATTTTGTTCTGTTTAATTCAATAACTTTTTAAATGCTGAAGACATGTTGCATTGCACTGTTCAGTACAATTGTAGGCATACAAATACTCGCCAGTTGGAAGACATAAAAGCTTTTCCAAGTACAATTTATTTGGTTAAAAAATATATTTTATTGACTAAATTTAGCATACATGGTTCAGACTCCATGCATTTCGATATTAAAGTTTTCATTTTAATATTGCCAAAACGAGCAATTTCTGCAATTTAAACAGATGGAAGCACGTGAACACATTGTTATTTCTATGATAAAACTATTTTGGTTGATCGTACGAGTACAACGTCTCTGGTGTCAAAATTAATTGGGAGAGAACTTGAGCTTGCCTCCAGGGCAATTTACAGCGAAGCAATAATGTAACTTTTGTGTTACATAACAAAGCTAATTTAGTTTGGCATTTGCTTTAAATCACAGTTGCATACGTACACTTAAAGCAAGCTTTATCTTAACAAGGGTTGAAATACACAAAACTAACTCAATAACATTGTTCTCTATTCTGGATTACTGGTTGTATTGACTAAATGCTTTCAAAACGCTTCTTCTAAAGTAATTGCATTAAAATAATTAACTTAACTACGCTAAATATTTCTTAATTTTAAAAATCCCACTTTATAGATATATTTTTCAAATCTATAACTTTTTAGAATAATTAATATAGCTATTTATTTCTAAATATTTAAATTGTTTATTTACATTTCAAATGTTAAAATCAATAAAAAGAAAAAAAACCATTGCTGCATTTAAAATTGTAAATGTTTTAAGGGCCTCAATTACTATAATTAACATAAAAGACTGAATTGAAACATTTCTTAAAAATATCCAACAATATCATTCGTTTTTGTATGTTTTATTTTATCGCTTGTAGTTTTATTTTATATGATTGAGTTTTAAATGTCTATTGATATCATTTCATACCATAAAACGTGAACAAATCAACCTATTGTTCATCAGTAGTAGAATTATGTTTTATTGCAAAGTTATACAATATAAGTCTATAGAGAACACATAAATGGAGAACGAATTTCGGTAAATAATAAGAAAAGTTGTTATATGAAAACAAATTGCTTAAAATACTAATTGTTCATCAGTTTAATTTAAGGACCCAAATACAATAATTTAAATCTCGATTTTTATCAAATCTATAACTTTACATCGATTCCTGCCGAACTACAAAATGTTAAAATGAGGATAAAAACCTGAGCATTTTGTTTTCACCTCCACATTGACTAAGCTTTCTATTTAATATACCAATACTTAAAACTAAGTAATTACTCTTACAGCTTCCAAAAAACAGAGAAAATGTTGTTTTCTAATTATTTTTACTATAATAATAAAATAAAGAATTGTCAAAAAAATGATTATGTCTGAACATTTATTCTGTACTAAGTCTAAAATTTTATAAAGGATAAATGCCAACCTTGATTGAACATTTGAATTAAAACATCGATATAGCATTTTGTATGCTATAACAAATTACATTATATATTTAAATATATAATATTTTATGTGTACAAAATACCAAATTAGCTACAACAGAATAATCTTATTTCAGTTTCCATTCATGATATGTATTTTATTAGATAACCAAAGAATTAATGTTGATGGTTAATGAAAAGATAATGAAAATGAGATAATTTAATATCTGGTGGAACTTAAAATAAAGAAAATACACCTGTGTGTAAAATGTAGCCAAATAGTTTCTTGTAATTAAACAAACATTAGGTACATTTTTCAATTTCAGTTCCACCAGATATTTCATTATCTCTTTTCCCAATAACTACCAATAACTATGGTGAAGTATCGCCATAAGTGTATGACCAGTACTACTGGTAGACGGTACAGGTAGGCATAACAAGGAACACAGTTGATTCATCATCAATATTGATTTTAGTTCTGTTGTATTTATACAATAAACATTTACACAATAAACAGCTAAATGTTTTCCTAAACAGTGTATACTTCACACACGCGCTCACTCATTCATTCATGATACACCAACAAATCATCTAAATAAAGTACCAACACTTATTCATCATTTATGCAGGTTTTAAGGTAATACAAAATTATGTGGGGCGTTATACTTGCATACTTACAGTTGTTCTACAATTCAAGGTTCTTAAACATCTAAAGATTGTAAGGAAGGTATACCAGATACGAATCGCGTCGTACCGGAGAAAAGGTCACCTGTCTTATACGTGTCTGTCCACTTAGATATTGTCATTGATATGAAGGAATTAATAAAATGGGACTTGTTTTATATTTTCATTCTTATTATAATTCAATATCAATACCAATAAGTCATAAATATGAAATATTATATTCTTCAAACACAGAACGCACTCTATACAAATTATTCATATTAACATATTATCTTAATTTCAATCAATTAAACAGTGATAATGATACATTACACTGAAATTAATATGTACAATTAACGGACGTAAAAATCTCGTTTATTGTATTTGTTGCCGAAATTCCTAGAACTAGCGTGAATTTGAATTGTAAAATTGACACCTAAGCAATGCCTTCCGTGTGAATATTTCCATGGTATTTCACGCCTGAATTGTTTTACACGCATCACTTACCTTAGATACGGTCAACTTACACACGGTTTCTGAGAGATTTGGTGTCAAAAACGCTTCGCATTCTAAAACAATTTTGACGGAGGCAAAAATGTTACTATTATTATTAGCAAACATGGATATTACATTTACTTAACATGGAAATATATTCCCCTATAAACTTTTAACAGAACACACCAAATGATGCATGGCTTGAATTTTCAGAAAACGTGTACGTGCGTTCGGGCATACGAACTGTTTGAGTTTTAATATTTTACAGCTATGCACAATTTTTTTACTGCTAGCAGATGGACGCAAGATTACCATGCGAATAATCAGCGACCTACAT
The DNA here is from genome assembly GCF_041381155.1 of Argopecten irradians. Lineage (NCBI taxonomy): Eukaryota > Metazoa > Mollusca > Bivalvia > Pectinida > Pectinidae > Argopecten > Argopecten irradians. The sequence goes on along the minus strand of NC_091135.1, from coordinate 47,429,147 downwards.
TCAAAGGCACATTCGTATTCGCCACTGCTATTTCTCAATATATATTTAATGCATTTGGACGTTTCTTTGATGGCATTAAGCACAGAGAAAGAAATCAATTACAATTTTCTATGACAGCTTTTTCATAATTGTCCGTTGCGTAAATCTTGTAAAATAAAAATAGTGATTATTCACACACGTAAACACTTTAGCCGATTCGTTATCCCTACAAAAAGTAATCTGAAATTTGATTTTTTGTCAAAGGGTAATTAATATTTTTTTTGAAAACTAAGGAACATTTAAATTTATCAAACTTTTGTCAAAGTAAACACATATAATTTATTATCTAGATGGCCATTATCATAACTATAACTTACAAATACAGGAGATGTAAAGGGGCCTAATGACCGTATGTTGCGATCAGGAGCTGGATGATACTGGCCAAAATGTAAATACAAGTATTGCAGAATATTATATAATACGTATATGGTTTTGGTACATTCTACAAGAGATAAAACGAGGTATAAGATGATGTCACATATTGTTTTGATGAAATTTGGATAATTTTGAAAACAACGAATTTTCGACAAAGTAACTTATTATATTTTATTTACTTCAGCATATTATGTTAGTTGATAAATAATACATAAATTGATTTAAAATTTTCAAAACTTTATCAGTACAGTATTTATTACAGAATCTCTTAGATAGGTAGAAAATATTCTATATCAAGCTTATCAAGCCTAAGAAAAGCTTTTAAAGCTATTTTGTAAATCTTTTATATATAAATCATTAAATAAAGATTTTAAGAAAAAATGTATCAAAAATGTGACACATTTGTAAGATTTATAATAATGTTTTTTTCCGATGTGCTACAAATCTGATATATATGATATATATCAGTAAGTCCACTCATTTTGTCGAATATATTCTGCTATCTGTTCGAAGCATGAAATAAATCGGTTTGTATAAACTTCAGATGTTAGTAGATCGAATGATTTGGAGAATATACACAAAGGTACAGGGAGAGTAGCATTTATCAACCCTTTTTCATTGTTTGTAAATAAAAATATTTTGTAGGCATTCACTGCCCAGTCAAGCCCTGTTTTAGATTACGTTCTTTCCTTTACTTCAATACATCGCGTATTGATATAATTTGTGATGCAGGAATCACGCAATGTTTAAAAAGATTGATTCAGCTAAATTCAGGTTTCATCTACAGATTATCATAAGAGATTTGAAATGACCCGGATTGTTGTCGATGAGGCAGGAGACGTCAACTTGTACTGGACGCCTGGTTCTACCCATTCTCAGGACCAATAGAACAGAATTTATTTCAACGAATGGTGTTGATATTATGTCGGTGTATTATTTTACGTGCAACATCCACCAGGAAACTTAAATAATCAATACTTATTTAGAAGAATAATTACAGGGTACATACAAAACAGTATTGTTTTAAGAATATTATCACGTGTTACTTGACGATACTATGTATCTAAGTATCCCGATATCCGTGTCAAGCCACAGAAAAAAAATACAACAGAATTAGTTTTACTCTTTTTTATGTAATATCTGTAGTGAAAACATATATCAAAATGTTATTTTTAATATTAAGGAATGTTTTTCGAGCTAAAATTTAATGTCTTATCAACTTTCAGTGACACAAACAAATATATATATTACCATTTTAATATTCACTATAAAATGAAATATGAAACCACAAACTGTATTTCCATTCATGAAATGGAACTTGCAAGCTTAAATGATAAAATAAATATATGTTGCCAAAGAAGCGTGTAAATAGTCACTTCTCTGAATAACTACTGATATTTTCTCTACTGTTTGATTTACTGACCAAATAAAAATAATATACCGGTAATTTATGGTGTATGTTGAGTGATTATTGATACAGGGGGTTTGGCGTGACGATCAGGTACGTTAGCACGCCCCCTCCCTGAGTTCCGTGTATTATACACACCCTCACACCTTAAAAGTGCTAATCAATACACGATTATACGAATTTAATGTATTTAATTTACGAGTTTTTGCCTCGAACGTTTTTGTACAGGTGCGCGGTGTATAGTGACATAAGTACATTGTTTAGTGGTCAAGCGTTCCTGTCCGTATCTCCAGTCCTGGGGATATGTACATATGCCGGACAGTGGTCAATTTTACCACTTTAATTAGATATATTGTCTGGAGTTAAGGAGATATTTCAAACCATAGAGTGACCGGACGATAGACGTCGGATCGTGAGCTTGTCATTCTTGATCCGACGAATCTATTCACCAACGTATTAGTATGTTTAGATGGAGAATTTAGCGGACACTCGTATTCATTGTTCGTCTCACTTCGTGAACTGAAATGGGAGGTGATTGTTGACTGTCTTGTTTAAACAATTTGGATTAAGTATGCAGCTTAAGTTGGTTAAAATTCATTACACCTATATCCCAGTAATTATTTACTAGAGGTTGTGACCTACTCATATCTGATAAACTTTCGATAACCTTGCTTCCATTTTACACCCAAATGTCTGAGACGCGTGGACGATGGACCTGTAGATACACTTTAATAGCCAACATTGGAGTAGGAGTGAAGGCGATAGCATCAACGTTTTACAGAAAAGACTTTTGCCAAAAATCGCAAGGATAGAGAAACAAAACTGAACGCTTCCTGAACAAAATGATAATGAGCTTTAGTTCAACAAGTTGTTTCAAAACTGGAAGACTGGGCATAAAATTTGAAAAAAAGCAAGAATGGCGCCATTATTAGTCAATGGCCATGAATAACATCTACGAAAGAACGATGGAAGTATCGACGGGTTCCAACAAAACCCGAAAGAAAAATGTTGCAGATATCTCAAATTTAAAGTACATTGGTAATGAATTTCTCCAAAATATGTTGTTTTTGTTGAAAGAAAATAACGTTATCACTTTGAAAGATTTAAATTTCAAAAAACATTTTTAGAATCATCTTAGATACATTTATTTCTATCTATGATATTTATTGTTAAGAAATACTCAAACAAATGAAAAATAAACTCTATCGTAACTAACTATTGTTTCAATTATATATTTTATTTTTGTGGCAATATATTGTCTCGGTAATGGAAGACATTTATTTTTCCACACCGTAGGATTTACTTATTTACCGTGTGTAAGGATCCGGTGATATATGGATACATTTTGATACATTAGTATCGCGTTTTGAGAATACATACAGTAGTCTGTATTTAAGGAGATATGGATATTGTAAATGTCTGTAGAAGAAAAAAAAAGCCTATCTCGATCGGGTCATAGTTCGCACTATTTCATGAAATCATTTCCTTTAATCCTTTTCGAGGATAATGTGTTTGGTTCTTTGACAGCCTGTCGCAGGGAAATCTTGTGAAGTCCGTTTTTACCCCTGCCATAGCTGAACTATGTGCACTTGTTGTAATAGATAAAGAAACACAAAGCTGTTACTGTTATATAAGTCCATCATTTTCACTTAAACAAACGGAGGGTATATAACTACAATACAGTTTTTGAAAGAGACGGGCGAATTAAATTTTAACATTGAAATTTCTATTTTGAACTTTTTAACTTGCATTTAACCATATTTGAGGCAAATAATATTAAAAAATTATGATATCTCTGTGATTAATTTAAGTGAAGAAATAAAGGTAATCCAGGAATGATTGCCTTTTTATTTAGAACACATCATACCCGAATGTGTTGACATCACTATCAAGTTTGTAACATGTTTCTCTATTAGCAAGTAAAAAGTTCCAGAGAACTAAGATGAGAAACCTCACATTTTGGTCATAGTTTTAGCTGTTTTGGTTTGGTAGTTGAATGATGATATGACATCAATATGAGTAAAATTTAAACAATGACAATGCTTTCAGAGAACTGCTGTTAGTGTTTTTATCAAAATCGAATTGCTTCTAACAATTACCAAACCATGGATCTTGTTTTACGTTTAAAGTTTTGTTTTTAAAGTGTCGTTTTTTATTGATTCCGAATAGTTATCTCAGTATCACTGTTTAGTAATTGTTTTGCGCAGTTATTAAATGTTTCTTAAGTCTCATATATTATATCTGATAACCTAGCATTTTAGTCTACTTAAATTAGCAAACATACAATACAGTTAGTATTGCTGAAGTAATTCATGTCCTTTGCCAGATGCTGTTAAGGGCTGAAAGGAAGTACTGGATCATAAATATGTGCAAAAATGCAACAAAGACATTTGAAACTTACTTCTAAATATTTTGTTTTATAAAATAAGTGACATAAGCAAGTCCTGGGACATGACAAAATAAGGTGACCAAGCATTAACAATGACTTTGATGTGATCATGACATTGGCCTGACAACATTGAACCATGAACTAGTTAAAGATATTTTGATTATTAAAGTTTGTACATTTTTGTGGAAATCAATTATGATTTTCCAAAGATAAAAAGTAAGAGAGATCTTTACCCTGAACTGGTATCATAGAACTGCAATTTGTTCTAGATAATTATATGCTTTAGCTGTGTTTAGAGTCTCTTGGAAATCCATGAAAAAACTGCAATCACAAAGGCGCTAACAAATTTCTGAAAGGAAGACGGACGGACGGAAGAATAGCTCTGTAGCTTATCTCCACCGTTTTACCAGTCGATGACTCGAATAATGTAATAGAGCTTGTCTCAATGACGATGAAAAAGTTGTCTTAAGACGAAGCTTATTTCTAACGTAACATCGAAAATACCCATTTTGATTTGATAGATCTTTTCATCAGTTGAATAATTAAATAATATATGTACAAAGCAATTCACTGTTAATGCGCTTCTATAAAATATGTCTTTTATTTATTCATGTATCAATATATTATTATATATTATTTATTCATGTATCAATAGATTATTACAAACACAACTATCAATGAAATTCGATCGGAGACTTCTGATGAAATTACAAACATTTTGATCAAGTGAAGCTCTCTCTACATGGTTGACAATACATACCCCTTCCCACAACAATACATTGATTGACAAAACATATCCCTTCCCACAATACATTGTTGACAAAACATGCCTATTTCCACAATACATTGATGACAAACATGCTATTCACAATTTGATTGACAAAACATATCCCTTCCCACAATACATTGGTTGACAAACATGACAATAATTTGACAACATATCCCTTCCACAATACATTGATTGACAAAACATGCCTCTTTCCACAATACATTGGTTGACAAAACATGCCTCTTTCCACAATACATTGGTTGACAAAACATATCCCTTTCCACAATACATTGGTTGACAAAACATATCCCTTCCCACAATACATTGGTTGACAAAACATCCTATTCCACAATACATTGTTGACAAAACATACCTTCCACAATACATTGTTGACAAAACATACCCCTTCCCACAATACATTGGTTGACAAACATCCCTTCCACAATACATTGTGACATACATTCCCTTCCACAATACATTGGTTGACAAAACATGCCTCTTTCCACAATACATTGGTTGACAAACAAATGCCTCTTTCCACAATACATTGATTGACAAAACATATCCCTTCCCACAATACATTGGTTGACAAAACATGCCTATTTCCACAATACATTGATTGACAAAACATACCCCTTTCCACAATACATTGATTGACAAAACATACCCCTTCCCACAATACATTGGTTGACAAAACATACCCTTCCCACAATACATTGGTTGACAAACATCCCTCTTTCCACAATACATTGGTTGACAAAACATGCCTCTTTCCACAATACATTGGTTGACAATACATACCCTTTCCACAATACATTGGTTGACAAAACATATCCCTTCCCACAATACATTGGTTGACAAAACATGCCTATTTCCACAATACATTGATTGACAAAACATATCCCTTCCCACAATACATTGGTTGACAAAACATGCCTCTTTCCACAATACATTGGTTGACAAAACATATCCCTTCCCACAATACATTGGTTGACAATACATACCCCTTTCCACAATACATTGGTTGACAAAAACATATCCCTTCCCACAATACATTGGTTGACAAAACATGCCTCTTTCCACAATACATTGGTTGACAAAACATCCTATTTCCACAATACATTGTTGACATTTCCCACAATACATTGGTTGACAAAACATATCCCTTCCCACAATACATTGGTTGACAAAACATGCCCTTCCACAATACATTGGTTGACAAAACATGCCTATTTCCACAATACATTGGTTGACAAAACATGCCTCTTTCCACAATACATTGGTTGACAATACATATCCCTTCCCACAATACATTGGTTGACAAAACATACCCCTTTCCACAATACATTGGTTGACAAAACATGCCTCTTTCCACAATACATTGGTTGACAATACATATCCCTTCCCACAATACATTGGTTGACAAAACATACCCCTTTCCACAATACATTGGTTGACAAAACATACCCCTTTCCACAATACATTGGTTGACAAAACATATCCCTTCCCACAATACATTGGTTGACAAAACATACCCCTTTCCACAATACATTGGTTGACAAAACATGCCTCTTTCCACAATACATTGGTTGACAAAACATATCCCTTCCCACAATACATTGGTTGACAAAACATACCCCTTTCCACAATACATTGGTTGACAAAACATATCCCTTCCCACAATACATTGGTTGACAAAACATGCCTCTTTCCACAATACATTGGTTGACAAAACATGCCTATTCCCACAATACATTGGTTGACAAAACATATCCCTTCCCACAATACATTGGTTGACAAAACATGCCTCTTTCCACAATACATTGATTGAATCTAAAGCGTCGGTGTCTATATAACATAACAACGTTGATAAAGTGGATTTTACCGTCGATTAGTCATACCTTACGGTGATACCGGAAGTGATGTTATATTTGACGTACTTTTGTAACGTCACAATCGCGTAAAGGTGGAGATGTATTTGGCCCACTTATATATACAAAGCCCCGTATTAGTATTGAGTTGTCAGTATTATCATATGGGTATTGTGCAAAATTACTAAACTAAACAAACACACAAAAAAACCCAAAAAACCGCGTTTTGAAATAAATAAAAAAAAACACGTTAATTGTTTCGTCCTTCCACGAATCAAAAGTAATTATAGATGCCACCAACGTTTATAATAAAAGGCGATGAAAACAAACTAACATTGATCAACTGTTTGATTAAAAAAGAAAGAAAATATATATTGCGTTTATCAACGTAATGGCATAGTGCAAGTCGATTATACATTGAATTAAAATGGAAATCGTGTATGGGGAATCAAAGATACAGGATTAAGCGGATTAAGGTGTTCCAGAAGAATAAGCGTACCCTGTTGTACTAACGACGGCGAGAATACAAATCTTGGCTAATTCTGTGTCAAGTAACAAGCAAACGATCGAGCTATATGGTGTATGTAAGTACCATAATAATTCAGTTATTATTTTACCACCAAAATATGTATTTCAACAGCAGACATGGCACGCTGTATATATAGACAATAACAACGCGTTGATATATTACATAATTCGTGTTGTACCAGCACCGACACGATGAAGGGTGACTATTGGACTGTTGACAGATCCAGTCATTGTCATTTCCAGGTGAGGGGCAAATAATGAAAGTCATTGTTAGGTATCCCGCAGAGTGGTGACCTAGCCTGCAGATCCCGAATAGACGGTAATTCCTGGTTGTTTCCTAACATATATATATATTAGTTAATGCTCCTCATTTTGTATCCAAACGTTGATTAAAGAAATGTTTTTAAAGTGCATTTTATATCAATTAATCATTACGTTTAGGTTATTAAATTGATTAATACATAATAACAACTCCATATCACGAACAACGACATTTTAAACCACGCGTATCACTAATAGAGATGTTAGTATTCATATCATTATGGTTTACAAACTCCTTTTCTTGTTTGGTTTAAACAAATATAACCCCACAATCAAAACAAACAAATATTTACATTGTAGCACATCGGATTTTTTATTCAGTTTGCTGGTCAAAGATACCGAGGCCAATTAATATGACAAATGTAATAAGGTGAAACTAATCATTATCATCATCTACTTAATATTGTTTAAACAGTTGATTTCAAAACAAGTTATTACAAAATTATTTTACGATTATCATAACTGTAAGGATGGAATGCTATGTATGTTTTATTAGTATATTAATTTTTTAAGTTGATTTGGAAATGAATCAAATTATTGGCATATGTATATATAAAGAAGTAATTCATTAATCAAAATAGACATCATATTGTGAAGAAAAAAACATCTAAAAATATCTACACGTATACGTAATTGGTCTTTTAATTCAATCATAAATAAAAAAAAATGATGTTTTTGTTTTCATTAATAACACACTTCTGTTCTGAATGCTGGTCAGTTGATAAATAAATCAAGGGAAACTGATTATATGTATAATTAACCGTCGTTATTTCAGCCTCCTACCAGGGATCAATCTATTTCCAACAAGTGTCGGTTCCGATATGATAATATGATCGCACTACCAGTGTGAAGATTATATAGCACTTTAAATAATTATAAAACAAGACAAACTGCTTCCTCTTACATCAGAAAGTCATCATAGCCGAAATATATAGGACACACTTCTTAAACTATTATAACATAGGCTAGCATGAAATATAGCTGTTTTCATAAGGCTTACCGTTCGCAATGAAGATAATTTATTCATTCACGGGGTAAGTATTTTCGTGAAAAGACTACATAAGGAAAACTAATTGATTTTAATCTCAGTGTAACAATGATGGTATCATTCGATATTTTAATCAGATGTAAAGGTTATTTAAATATCTTATATTGAGACTGCCCTGTGTTATATATTAGATAAGTAAGAATCCCACATTGTCATTAAAATTATTTAGAATGACACTTCACAGTCTCAGAATAGGAAGAATGGAAGAGTTCTTAAGGATTAAGTATGTTAAATCAACAACAAGAAATTAATGTTTAAATAAGTGGATTAAAAAACAGAACAATATCGTTAATTTATTAGTATGTCTTTTGCCAATGCATTTATTACCGTCGAGTTAACATACAGATATGAGTTTTGATGAATGATCTTTAATATTAAGATTTGCATTCATCAGTCGCGGTAGCTCTGTTGAGGGTTTTGTGATGTTCCTCCTACTTGATAACTAGATAGATTCGCAACACTCCTCGGGGAGGCGAGCTCGAGGTTGTTAATTGAACACTACGCCTCTTGAACATGAGGTCGAGAACAAAATGGGACGGGATGGTTATCGCAAGTCGCCACGTTTTCCATGCTACATTGTCTTCATCACTCAAAATTTAATCTTTAATTACCATACATACATTATATATATATATATTTATTTTCAAACATGAACACAAATAAATAAGGAATTATAGTAAGATAAGCACGGATCATCCATTATGTTTCTATCCAATGTTAAAGTTGATAGACCTAAATATTGAAATCATACAATATTTTGATAAAAGTAAAAAGCTTCGGTTTGTACAATACACACTTGACAAAGCATAATTAAACACACTGAGCTGTTTCGTTTTTTAATTTAAGTACCGGCTGTTGATGTCAAATAAAAACCTTTTAAAGATGTGACTAAGCTGACAACATGATCATTTAACACGATTTAAATGTTTGAAGTTTTTATGAGAAACACTGTTATAAATATACCATTCCATTTTGAAAAATAGCACTGTACAATATTTCCGCCCATCTTCATAAATATTATATCAAGGGTGATGAGAAAAAGTTGAAATGCCACATTTACACCTTCTCATGTGCGTCTTTTGGAAAAACATGGGATATATTGTAATTTACTCAAAAAGTGTTAAAAGCAGTTTATCTTATCATCAAGTAGCAAACAATTATGTTGGAAGATATATTGTGTTAGCAGAAATGAACTTTTATGCAGTGAACTATTCCAAAGTTCCATCCCCGGTTTAACATAACTTAGTATGACAAGAACAATAGGCGAAGCAGTAACCGCTAAACCATCCGGAACACCTTGTTTCGTTTCCTTGGCAATCTATCCAATCTTTCAAGTCTCCATACTAGGTGATTGTGAATTTTTATTTTGTTTTAAGATTCTTCTGGACAGGACCAATTCTTTATTTCAGAAACACTGGACTAATGCCTACGTCGGATATGAACACACCGCGGCTATCGATTAATCATCTTTCTTTAAGAAAAAGAGTAATTTATAAAGTAACTTGATAATTCTGGATTGCACCTCCATTATTACATACAACTTAACAATCCAACCAACATACATGTGTCTTTTTAAAGAACATATTGTAGACTGATTGATACCAATATAAAACAAGCAGTTCGTGACATGGAAATCATTTTCTTAGTTATAGGATATCGTAGAAGTAAAAATAAACTTCAAGGGAATTTTTATCAATGTGTATGTATGAACAGTGGGAGGAAGATGAACCTAGACTTCTGAGGTATCGTAAATTTTAACAAGTGCATTTTCCGAAGATATCATATTGTTCAATCCGTTCAACTGATTGTCATATGGGTAAATGTACCAGTGATAAACATAATTCTCACTATCTATTCGTAATGCAAATCCACCTTCGCTACTATTCCACGGACAAAATCGTGAGTAACTTTCTGAAGACCTGCACCGATTTTTATCTGACATTCTCATCAGAAACACCTATCTAAACACTTTCGATATCAAATGATCAGAGTTAATTTATCGTAAAATCACATATTTCCGTACGAGTGTATTATCTAAGGTATCGCGCTCTTACATCCCCGCTTGGATTCTCACAGCCGCGCGCTCATCCTCTGATGACATGAACATCAGAAGCAAACAACCGCTAAACCTTTGAAAAAATGTTGAGTTTGGGCAACCGTCCGCGTGGAAATGTTTTGAAAACTTCCTCCGATCAGTCTCTGAAATGTGAATGGTGCGGTCTTTGATCTTCGAACCAAAGTCGTTTCACGCGTATTAATTAGAAAAAGTTGCACACCAGGGTAGACTAATTACTTCATCCATCGCACAGATCAGTCCGCCGAAGAACGGCGCTCGTGAGTTCCCCGCCAATAAATCTGTCCATCACCAGACTCTACATGACTTACATCCAGGGCTAGAATAAATGTGTTAGAAATATTCAATCGGAATTTGTTGTTCTTTTTCCCGGGCCATCAGCAAAGTTTGTATAGATGGATATATCCATACGCCGTAAGCTGTGGTGAAACATAGTCCCTCTCCTTTTATCTAGAAAATACCGACATTATGAAGACAAGATGTTACCGGCTAAATGCGGATTGTTGAGATCAGCTTGTTTCTAAACAACGACATACCTGTGTGGGGTTCGGATGCGCTCGTATTATTACTGGTGTAGGTCAATCTTAATTTGTCGTAATGTAACGCACAGCTCTAGAGTCGGTAGAGAAAATGGTTTTATAAATGCTGAAAGAAAATAAGTATTTATTAATTATGAATATTATTAAACATTCGGTTACAATTATTGTTTCAAATTTATGATACACTATAATAATAAATGATTGAAATGCAGTATTGTTGCCTTTAATGCTATCCATTATTTATCCCTTATTACATTTATTGCCTTATACAAATATTTTTATATAATAATTAAAAAAATAATATTGATATAAAAATTGTTAAAGTTAGATTTTTTCATATTTAGATCTAAAATTATTATTGGTGCTTGATAAAATATACTAGCTCTTAAACCAGCACTTTTACTGTAATGATTTACAGACAAGTTGAACATGACAGTTTGTGTCTTAATCCTTTAAACGCTTGGATACACGGTGGTATTAATTTCAGGTGACTGTATCCCTAGTAATTGGATACCATTTCCTGTTTCACTAACAACTCAGTTTATGAATGATAAATGATAGCCAGCATCATTGATGAAAACAAAAGCACGATTATTTACGTAATTTGTGAATGAAATTTCCCACAATAATCGACCAGGAAAAAAATATCCTCCACATATTATCAGATTTGTTGTGTCGGAGACTTTAACCCTGCCGTGAGAGTCGTGTGTGATTGATCAAATTTTGCGCACAATCGACGTATATTTCTGTCAAATCGCCCAATGATGGTGGTAAACTCATCAGCGGACTATGGCATGTGTTGACCCCGTTACGGTTTTCCCCGGGCAACCATTTGCTAGAGATTTTAGCCGTATGATATTGTGGTACCCCCTGCAGCGCTCGTTTCTCCGGTTCCATCGCTCCCGGGGGAGCTGCCACTGGTTGGTACTGTACGTACATCTACACGTGCATTGCTCACTGATAGAATGTATACTGTTTGGTCCTTACAAACATTTTCTTGTCATTTCTTCTAATAAAGTAATTGCCCGATGATACGATAATAAATCAAGGCAAATGCTTTCTCTAGTCTCAAAATGTTTTAAGATTCACATAAATAACGGTTTGCGTAAACTTTTTCAAAGTTATTGCATGTAATGAATGTGAATGTATGAAGAATGTTTGTTTTATGAATTATATAAGACTATTTTGTTATCCATGAATGAATTTATTACATCAGACATGAGACGTGTTTAATGATTTTTTATCTAGTTATATTTTATGATTTATAGATCGATTCATGTTATGTTATGTTCTATCAAAGGTTATGTATTATTCATTTAATTCATCTTTTTGCATCTTCAGTTCCTTTATATGAATTATAAGAAAACAATAAAAATCCATATTTTACAAACTTTAGTTAAAAGTTAACAATAATTTATTGTTTTTAAAATGACCTACATGATTTTGTGCACATTTCAAACATATTAAAACACGAGATATATATTATTTAAATTGTTCCCTAATTATTATCATCACCTAAAATAGGTATATTATCTAAAATGTACATATGTCTGATCCTGTGAAAGGCCCTGTAAAGTTAGCATAGTCTACTCAGGTATAAACGGACGCTTATCAACAAAGACAATTAATACAGCTATCATAGTCTACTCTGGTCTAAACGGACGCTTATCAACAAAGACAATTAATACAGTTATCATAGCCTACTCTGGTATAAACGGACGCTTATCAACAAAGACAATTAATACAGTTATCATAGCCTACTCTGGTATAAACGGACGCTTATCAACAAAGACAATTAATACAGTTATCATAGCCTACTCTGGTATAAACTGACGCTTATCAACAAAGACAATTAATACAGTTATCATAGCCTACTCTGGTATAAACTGACGCTTATCAACAAAGACAATTAATACAGTTATCATAGCCTACTCTGGTATAAACTGACGCTTATCAACAAAGACAATTAATACAGTTATCATAGCCTACTCTGGTATAAACTGACGCTTATCAACAAAGACAATTAATACAGTTATCATAGCCTACTCTAGTCTACTCTGGTATTAAAACACGCTTATCAACAAAGACAATTAATACAGTTATCATAGCCTACTCTGGTATAAACTGACGCTTATCAACAAAGACAATTAAAACAGTTATCATAGTCTACTCTGGTATAAACTGACGCTTATCAACAAAGACAATTAATACAGTTATCATAGCCTACTCTGGTATAAACTGACGCTTATCAACAAAGACAATTAATACAGTTATCATAGTCTTATCTGGTATAAACTGACGCTTATCAACAAAGACAATTAATACAGTTATCATAGCCTACTCTGGTATAAACTGACGCTTATCAACAAAGACAATTAATACAGTTATCATAGCCTACTCTGGTATAAACTGACGCTTATCAACAAAGACAATTAATACAGTTATCATAGTCTACTCTGGTATAAACTGACGCTTATCAACAAAGACAATTAATACAGTTATCATAGCCTACTCTGGTATAAACTGACGCTTATCAACAAAGACAATTAATACAGTTATCATAGCCTACTCTGGTATAAACTGACGCTTATCAACAAAGACAATTAATACAGTTATCATAGCCTACTCTGGTATAAACTGACGCTTATCAACAAAGACAATCAATACAGTTATCATAGCCTACTCTGGTATAAACTGACGCTTATCAACAAAGACAATTAATACAGTTATCATAGCCTACTCTGGTATAAACTGACGCTTATCAACAAGACAATTAATACAGACCTTATCATAGTCTACTCTGGTATAAACTGACGCTTATCAACAAAGACAATTAATACAGTTATCATAGCCTACTCTGGTATAAAACTGACGCTTATCAACAAAGACAATTAATACAGTTATCATAGCCTACTCTGGTATAAAGAGACGCTTATCAACAAAGACAATTAATACAGTTATCATAGCCTACTCTGGTATAAACTGACGCTTATCAACAAAGACAATTAATACAGTTATCATAGCCTACTCTGGTATAAACTGACGCTTATCAACAAAGACAATTAAAACAGTTATCATAGCCTACTCTGGTATAAACGACGCTTATCATAGCCTACTCTGGTATACAAGCTATCAACAAAGACAATTAATACAGTTATCATAGCCTACTCTGGTATAAACTGACGCTTATCAACAAAGACAATTAATACAGTTATCATAGCCTACTCTGGTATAAACTGACGCTTATCAACAAAGACAATTAATACAGTTATCATAGCTACTCTATCTGGTATAAACTGACGCTTATCAACAAAGACAATTAATACAGTTATCATAGCCTACTCTGGTATAAACTGACGCTTATCAACAAAGACAATTAATACAGTTATCATAGCCTACTCTGGTATAAACTGACGCTTATCAACAAAGACAATTAATACAGTTATCATAGCCTACTCTGGTATAAAGAGACGCTTATCAACAAAGATAATTAATACAGTTATCATAGCCTACTCTGGTATAAACTGACGCTTATCAACAAAGACAATTAATACAGTTATCATAGTCTACTCTGGTATAAAGAGACGCTTATCAACAAAGACAATTAATACAGTTATCATAGCCTACTCTGGTATAAACTGACGCTTATCAACAAAGACAATTAATACAGTTATCATAGTCTACTCTGGTATAAACTGACGCTTATCAACAAAGACAATTAATACAGTTATCATAGCCTACTCTGGTATAAACTGACGCTTATCAACAAAGACAATTAATACAGTTATCATAGCCTACTCTGGTATAAACTGACGCTTATCAACAAAGACAATTAATACAGTTATCATAGTCTACTCTGGTATAAACTGACGCTTATCAACAAAGACAATTAAAACAGTTATCATAGCCTACTCTGGTATAAACTGACGCTTATCAACAAAGACAATTAAAACAGTTATCATAGTCTACTCTGGTATAAACTGACGCTTATCAACAAAGACAATTAATACAGTTATCATAGCCTACTCTGGTATAAACTGACGCTTATCAACAAAGACAATTAATACAGTTATCATAGCCTACTCTGGTATAAACTGACGCTTATCAACAAAGACAATTAATACAGTTATCATAGCCTACTCTGGTATAAACTGACGCTTATCAACAAAGACAATTAATACAGTTATCATAGCCTACTCTGGTATAAACTGACGCTTATCAACAAAGACAATTATACAGTTATCATAGCCTACTCTGGTATAAACTGACGCTTATCAACAAAGACAATTAATACAGTTATCATAGCTACTCTGGTATAAACTGACGCTTATCAACAAAGACAATTAATACAGTTATCATAGCCTACTCTGGTATAAACTGACGCTTATCAACAAAGACAATTAATACAGTTATCATAGTCTACTCTGGTATAAACTGACGCTTATCAACAAAGACAATTAATACAGTTATCATAGCCTACTCTGGTATAAACTGACGCTTATCAACAAAGACAATTAATACAGTTATCATAGCCTACTCTGGTATAAACTGACGCTTATCAACAAAGACAATTAATACAGTTATCATAGCCTACTCTGGTATAAACTGACGCTTATCAACAAAGACAATTAATACAGTTATCATAGTCTACTCTGGTATAAACTGACGCTTATCAACAAAGACAATTAATACAGTTATCATAGCCTACTCTGGTATAAACTGACGCTTATCAACAAAGACAATTAATACAGTTATCATAGCCTACTCTGGTATAAACTGACGCTTATCAACAAAGACAATTAATCAGTTATCATAGCCTACTCTGGTATAAACTGACGCTTATCAACAAAGACAATTAATACAGTTATCATAGTCTACTCTGGTATAAAGAGACGCTTATCAACAAAGACAATTAATACAGTTATCATAGCCTACTCTGGAATAAACTGACGCTTATCAACAAAGACAATTAAAACAGTTATCATAGTCTACTCTGGTATAAACTGACGCTTATCAACAAAGACAATTAATACAGTTATCATAGCCTACTCTGGTATAAACTGACGCTTATCAACAAAGACAATTAATACAGTTATCATAGCCTACTCTGGTATAAACTGACGCTTATCAACAAAGACAATTAATACAGTTATCATAGCCAATCAATACTCTGGTATAAACTGACGCTTATCAACAAAGACAATTAATACAGTTATCATAGCCTACTCTGGTATAAACTGACGCTTATCAACAAAGACAATTAATACAGTTATCATAGCCTACTCTGGTATAAACGGACGCTTATCAACAAAGACAATTAATACAGTTATCATAGCCTACTCTGGTATAAACTGACGCTTATCAACAAAGACAATTAATACAGTTATCATAGCCTACTCTGGTATAAACTGACGCTTATCAACAAAGACAATTAATACAGTTATCATAGCCTACTCTGGTATAAACTGACGCTTATCAACAAAGACAATTAATACAGTTATCATAGCCTACTCTGGTATAAACTGACGCTTATCAACAAAGACAATTAATACAGTTATCATAGTCTACTCTGGTATAAACTGACGCTTATCAACAAAGACAATTAATACAGTTATCATAGCCTACTCTGGTATAAACTGACGCTTATCAACAAAGACAATTAATACAGTTATCATAGCCTACTCTGGTATAAACTGACGCTTATCAACAAAGACAATTAATACAGTTATCATAGCCTACTCTGGTATAAACTGACGCTTATCAACAAAGACAATTAATACAGTTATCATAGCCTACTCTGGTATAAACTGACGCTTATCAACAAAGACAATTAATACAGTTATCATAGCCTACTCTGGTATAAACTGACGCTTATCAACAAAGACAATTAAAACAGTTATCATAGTCTTATATGGTATAAACTGACGCTTATCAACAAAGACAATTAATACAGTTATCATAGCCTACACTGGTATAAACTGACGCTTATCAACAAAGACAATTAAACAGTTATCATAGCCTACTCTGGTATAAACTGACGCTTATCAACAAAGACAATTAATACAGTTATCATAGCCTACTCTGGTATAAACTGACGCTTATCAACAAAGACAATTAATACAGTTATCATAGTCTACTCTGGTATAAACTGACGCTTATCAACAAAGACAATTAATACAGTTATCATAGTCTACTCTGGTATAAACTGACGCTTATCAACAAAGACAATTAATACAGTTATCATAGCCTACTCTGGTATAAACGACGCTTATCAACAAAGACAATTAATACAGTTATCATAGTCTTATATGGTATAAACTGACGCTTATCAACAAAGACAATTAATACAGTTATCATAGCCTACTCTGGTATAAACTGACGCTTATCAACAAAGACAATTAATACAGTTATCATAGTCTACTCTGGTATAAACAGACGCTTATCAACAAAGACAATTAATACAGTTATCATAGCCTACTCTGGTATAAACTGACGCTTATCAACAAAGACAATTAATACAGTTATCATAGCCTACTCTGGTATAAACTGACGCTTATCAACAAAGACAATTAATACAGTTATCATAGCCTACTCTGGTATAAACGGACGCTTATCAACAAAGACAATTAATACAGTTATCATAGCCTACTCTGGTATAAACTGACGCTTATCAACAAAGACAATTAATACAGTTAGCTCATAGCTACTCTGGTATAAACTGACGCTTATCAACAAAGATAATTAATACAGTTATCATAGCCTACTCTGGTATAAACTGACGCTTATCAACAAAGACAATTAATACAGTTATCATAGTCTACTCTGGTATAAACGGACGCTTATCAACAAAGACAATTAATACAGTTATCATAGTCTACTCTGGTATAAACTGACGCTTATCAACAAAGACAATTAATACAGTTATCATAGCCTACTCTGGTATAAACGGACGCTTATCAACAAAGACAATTAATACAGTTATCATAGCCTACTCTGGTATAAACTGACGCTTATCAACAAAGACAATTAATACAGTTATCATAGCCTACTCTGGTATAAACTGTTATCAACAAAGACAATTAAAACAGTTATCATAGTCTACTCTGGTATAAACTGACGCTTATCAACAAAGACAATTAATACAGTTATCATAGCCTACTCTGGTATAAACTGACGCTTATCAACAAAGACAATTAATACAGTTATCATAGTCTACTCTGGTATAAACTGACGCTTATCAACAAAGACAATTAATACAGTTATCATAGTCTACTCTGGTATAAAACTGACGCTTATCAACAAAGACAATTAATACAGTTATCATAGCCTACTCTGGTATAAACGACGCTTATCAACAAAGACAATTAATACAGTTATCATAGCCTACTCTGGTATAATATAACGACGCTTATCAACAAAGACAATTAATACAGTTATCATAGCCTATCTGGTATAAACTGACGCTTATCAACAAAGACAATTAATACAGTTATCATAGTCTACTCTGGTATAAACTGACGCTTATCAACAAAGACAATTAATACAGTTATCATAGCCTACTCTGGTATAAACGGACGCTTATCAACAAAGACAATTAATACAGTTATCATAGCCTACTCTGGTATAAACTGACGCTTATCAACAAAGACAATTAATACAGTTATCATAGCCTACTCTGGTATAAACTGACGCTAATCAACAAAGACAATTAATACAGTTATCATAGCCTACTCTGGTATCAAAAACATAACGTTATCAACAAAGACAATTAATACAGTTATCATAGCCTACTCTGGTATAAACTGACGCTTATCAACAAAGACAATTAATACAGTTATCATAGTTATCATATCATACTAATCTGGTATAAACTGACGCTTATCAACAAAGACAATTAATACAGTTATCATAGCCTACTCTGGTATAAACTGACGCTTATCAACAAAGACAATTAATACAGTTATCATAGCCTACTCTGGTATAAACTGACGCTTATCAACAAAGACAATTAATACAGTTATCATAGTCTACTCTGGTATAAACTGACGCTTATCAACAAAGACAATTAATACAGTTATCATAGTCTACTCTGGTATAAACTGACGCTTATCAACAAAGACAATTAATACAGTTATCATAGCCTACTCTGGTATAAACTGACGCTTATCAACAAAGACAATTAATACAGTTATCATAGCCTACTCTGGTATAAACGGACGCTTATCAACAAAGACATAATACAGTTATCATAGTCTACTCTGGTATAAACTGACGCTTATCAACAAAGACAATTAATACAGTTATCATAGTCTACTCTGGTATAAACTGACGCTTATCAACAAAGACAATTAATACAGTTATCATAGCCTACTCTGGTATAAACTGACGCTTATCAACAAAGACAATTAATACAGTTATCATAGTCTACTCTGGTATAAACTGACGCTTATCAACAAAGACAATTAATACAGTTATCATAGCTACTCTGGTATAAACTGACGCTTATCAACAAAGACAATTAATACAGTTATCATAGCCTACTCTGGTATAAACTGACGCTTATCAACAAAGACAATTAATACAGTTATCATAGCCTACTCTGGTATAAAACTGACGCTTATCAACAAAGACAATTAATACAGTTATCATAGCCTCTACTCTGGTATAAACTGACGCTTATCAACAAAGACAATTAATACAGTTATCATAGCCTACTCTGGTATAAACTGACGCTTATCAACAAAGACAATTAATACAGTTATCATAGTCTACTCTGGTATAAACTGACGCTTATCAACAAAGACAATTAATACAGTTATCATAGTCTACTCTGGTATAAACGGACGCTTATCAACAAAGACAATTAATACAGTTATCATAGCCTACTCTGGTATAAACTGACGCTTATCAACAAAGACAATTAATACAGTTATCATAGTCTACTCTGGTATAAACTGACGCTTATCAACAAAGACAATTAATACAGTTATCATAGTCTACTCTGGTATAAACTGACGCTTATCAACAAAGACAATTAATACAGTTATCATAGTCTACTCTGGTATAAACTGACGCTTATCAACAAAGACAATTAATACAGTTATCATAGCCTACTCTGGTATAAAACTGACGCTTATCAACAAAGACAATTAATACAGTTATCATAGCCTACTCTGGTATAAAGAGACGCTTATCAACAAAGACAATTAATACAGTTATCATAGTCTACTCTGGTATAAACTGACGCTTATCAACAAAGACAATTAATACAGTTATCATAGTCTACTCTGGTATAAACTGACGCTTATCAACAAAGACAATTAATACAGTTATCATAGTCTACTCTGGTATAAACTGACGCTTATCAACAAAGACTTAAACAGTTATCAACAAAAGACGCTTATCAACAAAGAAATTAATACAGTTATCATAGCCTACTCTGGTATAAACTGACGCTTATCAACAAAGACAATTAAAACAGTTATCATAGCCTACTCTGGTATAAACTGACGCTTATCAACAAAGACAATTAATACAGTTATCATAGCCTACTCTGGTATAAACGGACGCTTATCAACAAAGACAATTAATACAGTTATCATAGCCTACTCTGGTATAAACGGACGCTTATCAACAAAGACAATTAATACAGTTATCATAGCCTACTCTGGTATAAAGTGACGCTTATCAACAAAGACAATTAATACAGTTATCATAGCCTACTCTGGTATAAACTGACGCTTATCAACAAAGACAATTAATACAGTTATCATAGTCTACTCTGGTAATAAACAGACGCTTATCAACAAAGACAATTAATACAGTTATCATAGCCTACTCTGGTATAAACTGACGCTTATCAACAAAGACAATTAAAACAGTTATCATAGCCTACTCTGGTATAAACTGACGCTTATCAACTATGACAATTAATACAGTTATCATAGCCTACTTCTCTGGTATAAACGGACGATAATCAACAAAGACAATTAATACAGATATCATAGTCTACTCTGGTATAATGTGACGCTTATCAACAAAGACAATTAAAACAGTTATCATAGCCTACTCTGGTATAAACGGACGCTTATCAACTATGACAATTAATACAGTTATCATAGCCTACTCTGGTATAAACGGACGCCTTATAATACATTACGATCGTCGTGAATAGGTCGTTATGGGTGACAACGCGAAATAAGATAGTCGTGAATAAGTCGTTATGGGTGACAACGCGAAATTAGATCGTCGTGAATAAGTCGTTATGGGTGACAACGCGAAATTAGATCATCGTGAATAAGTCGTTATGGGTGACAACGCGAAATTAGATCATCGTGAATAAGTCGTTATGGGTGACAACGCGAAATTAGATCGTCGTGAATAAGTCGTTATGGGTGACAACGCGAAATTAGATCGTCGTGAATAAGTCGTTATGGGTGACAACGCGAAATTAGATCATCGTGAATAAGTCGTTATGGGTGACAACGCGAAATTAGATCATCGTGAATAAGTCGTTATGGGTGACAACGCGAAATTAGGTCGTCGTGAATAAGTCGTTATGCGTGACAACGCGAAATTAGATCGTCGTGAATAAGTCGTTATGGGTGACAACGCGAAATTAGATCATCGTGAATAAGTCGTTATGGGTGACAACGCGAAATTAGATCGTCGTGAATAAGTCGTTATGGGTGACAACGCGTAATTAGATCGTCGTGAATAAGTCGTTATGGGTGACAACGCGTAATTAGATCGTCGTTAATAAGTCTTTATGTGTGACAACGCGAAAAAGATCGTCGTGAATAAGTCGTTATGGGTGACAACGCGTAATTAGATCGTCGTGAATAAGTCGTTATGGGTGACAACGCGTAATTAGATCGTCGTGAATAAGTCGTTATGGGTGACAACGCGTAATTAGATCGTCGTTAATAAGTCTTTATGTGTGACAACGCGAAAAGATCGTCGTGAATAAGTCGTTATGGGTGACAACGCGAAATTAGATCGTCGTGAATAAGTCGTTATGGGTGACAACGCGTAATTAGATCGTCGTGAATAAGTCGTTATGGGTGACAACGCGTAATTAGATCGTCGTGAATAAGTCGTTATGGGTGACAACGCGTAATTAGATCGTCGTGAATAAGTCGTTATGCGTGACAACGCGTAATTAGATCGTCGTGAATAAGTCGTTATGCGTGACAACGCGAATTAGATCGTCGTGAATAAGTCGTTATGGGTGACAACGCGTAATTAGATCGTCGTGAATAAGTCGTTATGGGTGACAACGCGAAATTAGATCGTCGTGAATAAGTCGTTATGGGTGACAACGCGAAATTAGATCGTCGTGAATAAGTCGTTATGGGTGACAACGCGAAATTAGATCGTCGTGAATAAGTCGTTATGTTGACAACGCGAAAAAGATCGTCGTGAATAAGTCGTTATGGGTGACAACGCGAAATTAGATCGTCGTGAATAAGTCGTTATGGGTGACAACGCGAAATTAGATCGTCGTGAATAAGTCGTTATGCGTGACAACGCGAAATTAGATCATCGTGAATAAGTCGTTATGGGTGACAACGCGAAATTAGATCATCGTGAATAAGTCGTTATGCGTGACAACGCGAAAATTAGGTCGTCGTGAATAAGTCGTTATGCGTGACAACGCGAAAATTAGATCATCGTGAATAAGTCGTTATGGGTGACAACGCGAAATTATAGATCATCGTGAATAAGTCGTTATGGGTGACAACGCGAAATTAGATCATCGTGAATAAGTCGTTATGGGTGACAACGCGAAAATAGATCATCGTGAATAAGTCGTTATGGGTGACAACGCGAAAATAGATCATCGTGAATAAGTCGTTATGGGTGACAACGCGAAAATAGATCATCGTGAATAAGTCGTTATGGGTGACAACGCGAAATTAGATCGTCGTGAATAAGTCGTTATGCGTGACAACGCGAAATTTAGATTAGATCATCGTGAATAAGTCGTTATGGGTGACAACGCGAAAATAGATCATTGTGAATAAGTCGTTATGGGTGACAACGCGAAATTAGATCGTCGTGAATAAGTCGTTATGGGTGACAACGCGTAATTAGATCGTCGTGAATAAGTCGTTATGGGTGACAACGCGTAATTAGATCGTCGTTAATAAGTCTTTATGTGTGACAACGCGAAAAAGATCGTCGTGAATAAGTCGTTATGGGTGACAACGCGTAATTAGATCGTCGTGAATAAGTCGTTATGGGTGACAACGCGTAATTAGATCGTCGTGAATAAGTCGTTATGGGTGACAACGCGTAATTAGATCGTCGTGAATAAGTCGTTATTGGTGACAACGCGTAATTAGATCGTCGTTAATAAGTCTTTATGTGTGACAACGCGAAAAAGATCGTCGTGAATAAGTCGTTATGGGTGACAACGCGTAATTAGATTGTCGTGAATAAGTCGTTATGGGTGACAACGCGTAATTAGATCGTCGTGAATAAGTCGTTATGGGTGACAACGCGTAATTAGATCGTCGTGAATAAGTCGTTATGCGTGACAACGCGAATTAGATCGTCGTGAATAAGTCGTTATGCGTGACAACGCGTAATTAGATCGTCGTGAATAAGTCGTTATGGGTGACAACGCGAATTAGATCGTCGTGAATAAGTCGTTATGCGTGACAACGCGAAATTAGATCGTCGTGAATAAGTCGTTATGCGTGACAACGCGAAATTAGATCGTCGTGAATAAGTCGTTATGGGTGACAACGCGTAATTAGATCGTCGTTAATAAGTCTTTATGTGTGACAACGCGAAAAAGATCGTCGTGAATAAGTCGTTATGGGTGACAACGCGAAATTAGATCGTCGTGAATAAGTCGTTATGGGTGACAGCGCGAAATTATATCGTCGTGAATAAGTCGTTATGCGTGACAACGCGAATTAGATCGTTGTGAATAAGTCGTTATGCGTGACAACGCGAAATTAGATCGTCGTGAATAAGTCGTTATGCGTGACAACGTGAAATTAGATCGTCGTGAATAAGTCGTTATGGGTGACAACGCGTAATTAGATCGTCGTTAATAAGTCTTTATGTGTGACAACGCGAAAAAGATCGTCGTGAATAAGTCGTTATGGGTGACAACGCGAAATTAGATCGTCGTGAATAAGTCGTTATGGGTGACAGCGCGAAATTAGATCGTCGTGAATAAGTATTTATGCGTGACAACGCGAAATCCAAACACCCCAAAATTTTGTTGGTATTCAGAATTGTTCTCAAATGCAGATGCACTAAATAACAGTTCCAATACTTCCGAAGCAGTATATCAGCTTTTGAATATTTGATTGTTCAATGTTTGCCTCGTTGATAAGTAGATTATACTTGTTTCTGAACTAAACCTCTAGTGAAATTTATGTTGTAATGTATCCTTATTGAATATAATATCGTTCAGATATTCCACCGCCGACAGGGCATACAGGCTACTCGTCAATGGAACAATAATCCGTGTTTAATCGTGTATATATATATATATATATGTCTAATTAAGTAAAAATTTTGCTTTCTGTGCATGAGCAATCGGTACATTATTCCGTATATGACATAGTGACACGGAATTTTTTCGGGATGCAATTGATTATTTTTAATATTTTCATCTTAAAGTTAAATTAGAAGGTCAAACTTTTCAATGGTGGAAATAACTTTTATAACTGATGAAAAATACTAAATCGTCTGCTCCTGCTTTTTTAGAGTAAAAATCTACCGTTTGTCAGTGGTGGAGCATCTTTATCAAAACGTATTTCGAAAAAAATGTGCTTTTACAATGAGGATTTCTTATTACGTTTGATCATTCAGAAGAATGGAATGTGCTTCTTTAATCCCTAGCTTCGTTTGAAAATTTTTTGCGTGGTTTCGGGGTGTTGTCTCTCTGCGGAGGAGTGCACGGTGACAGACATACAGATTCTCATAAGGAGAACCTTTCATCTTATTTCAACCCCATCACATAAATCCTGTTTAGTTTTTTGCCTTTATTCTTTAGCATGATCAGAAAAGCCGAATTATCTCATGACAAGGCGTGGTAAATTTAAGGTTGATTGAAGAAAATGCATATCTAAAAAATAAAGAATTATCTTTAACTCGTAATGCTGAATAGCGATTGAAATGTTTTTAAACAAATGCATTCTCAATGGTAAACATTTTATTAAAAGTATTATGTAAACGTTCGTTAGTCAATGTTTCACTTTTACGTTACAGATATTATTCTAGCTTTACAGACAGGCTTAATCTAGGTATTTCATATCAAATGATCTATCTTAATGAATCATTATTTTTGTTATTGATTGTTCACATAGCTTGGTTGTATTTCTGAAGGTCATGTTTTAATGGTCATGATGCATATATCTCAATTTCATGACTGGCTGTGTTTGTCGACATACTAATTAGAAGGTAATTCTTTGTACAGGCATCGATATCATTATTTTTATTTATTCGACACACTCTTCGTGATTATTTATATATTGTATGATTATTTATTGTAAAAATCGATGATCTGCATTTACATAACGATTCAGGTGATAGATTTAATTGCTGTAATTCCACTATTGTATTGTTCTATTGTAATAATGCACTGAATTCTGCTGATACTTTGATGTATTATTTTTTACCATTTTGTGCTTTATTTATGTGACATTATTGTTACTTTGATTTAATGAGATATACCGTTGTTGCTTTTGTATCATAATGATACTGTTACTTTTGTATATTAATTTGTGTTCTCTCGTTACTTTTGAATGATATTACTTGTAATATTATCTAAAGTAACAAGAATACAAATTACTTGTAATATCATTCAAAAGTAACAAGAATACAAATTAATACACAAAAGTAACAGTATCATAAAAAAGTAACAACGGTAACATATGGAACATTTCATACACATTTCAGTGACGGATACAGTTCGGCACGTGTGAATGATACACAGTGACAGTGACAGTTCACAGTACGTTCACAGTGGACAGTACTGACATTCACAGTGACAGTATGATACAGTGGACATTTCACATTGTACAGTGGAAGTGGTTTTCAGTACAGTGTACTAATTTCAATAGTGACGTATTGTACAGTGACATCAGTATTTCACAGATGTATGTACAGTGACAGTATTGTTACAGTGTATAACATTGTATATTCACTACTTTGATTTACATGACATGACAGTATGATACAGTGTACAGTCACACAACTACATGTGGTGTGAAGTATGATACAGTGACACACGTACAGGAAGTATTACAGTTAATCTGAAGCTCGTCACAGTGACAGTATTACAGTGACAGTACATATGATACAGACAGTACACATTTACAGTGACGGTAACGTATGGAAGATACAGTGGACAGTACATATTTCACAGTGACGTATGATACAGTGGACAGTACATATTTCACAGTGACGTATGATACAGTGGACAGTACATATTTCACAGTGACGTATGATACAGTGGACAGTACATATTTCACAGTGACGTATGATACAGTGGACAGTACATATTTCACAGTGACGTATGATACAGTGGACAGTACATATTTCACAGTGACGTATGATACAGTGGACAGTACATATTTCACAGTGACGTATGATACAGTGTGACAGGTTTCACATACAGTTACATTTTTTCACAGTGACGTATGATACAGTGGACAGTACATATTTCACAGTGACGTATGATACAGTGGACAGTACATATTTCACAGTGACGTATGATACAGTGGACAGTTACATATTTCACAGTGATCGTATGATACAGTGGACAGTACATATTTCACAGTGACGTATGATACAGTGGACAGTACATATTTCACAGTGACGTATGATACAGTGGACAGTACATATTTCACAGTGACGTATGATACAGTGGACAGTACACATTTCACAGTGACGTATGATACAGTGGACAGTACACATTTCACAGTGACGTATGATACAGTGGACAGTACATATTTCACAGTGACGTATGATACAGTGGACAGTACATATTTCACAGTGACGTATGATACAGTGGACAGTACACATTTCACAGTGACGTATGATACAGTGGACAGTACATATTTCACAGTGACGTATGATACAGTGGACAGTACATATTTCACAGTGACGTATGATACAGTGGACAGTACATATTTCACAGTGACGTATGATACAGTGGACAGTACACATACAGTGACGTATGATACAGTGGACAGTACACATTTCACAGTGACGTATGATACAGTGGACAGTACACATTTCACAGTGACGTATGATACAGTAGGACAGTACACATTTCACAGTGACGTATGATACAGTGGACAGTACACATTTCACAGTGACGTATGATACAGTGGACAGTACACATTTCACAGTGACGTATGATACAGTGGACAGTACAATTTCACAGTGACATGATACAGTGGACAGTACAATTTCACAGTGACGTGATACAGTGGACAGTACGTGACGTATGATACAGTGGACAGTACACATTTCACAGTGACGTATGATACAGTGGACAGTACACATTTCACAGTGACGTATGATACAGTGGACAGTACACACTTCACAGTGACGTATGATACAGTGACAGACACATTTACAGTGACGTATGATACAGTGGACAGTACAACATTTCACAGTGACGTATGATACAGTGGACAGTACACATTTCACAGTGACGTATGATACAGTGGACAGTACATATTTCACGTAGTGACGTATGATACAGTGGACAGTACACATTTCATAGTGACGTATGATACAGTGGACAGTACACATTTCACAGTGACGTATGATACAGTGGACAGTACACATTTCACAGTGACGTATGATACAGTGGACACACATTTCACAGTGACGTATGATACAGTGGACAGTACACATTTCACAGTGACGTATGATACAGTGGACACATTTCACAGTGACGTATGATACAGTGGACAGTACACATTTCACAGTGACGTATGATACAGTGGACACATTTCACAGTGACGTATGATACAGTGGACAGTACACATTTCACAGTGACGTATGATACAGTGGACAGTACACATTTCACAGTGACGTATGATACAGTGGACAGTACACATTTCACAGTGACGTATGATACAGTGGACAGTACACATTTCACAGTGACGTATGATACAGTGGACAGTACACATTTCACAGTGACGTATGATACAGTGGACAGTACACATTTCACAGTGACGTATGATACAGTGGACAGTACACATTTCACAGTGACGTATGATACAGTGGACAGTACACATTTCACAGTGACGTATGATACAGTGGACAGTACACATTTCACAGTGACGTATGATACAGTGGACAGTACACATTTCACAGTGACGTATGATACAGTGGACAGTACACATTTCACAGTGACGTATGATACAGTGGACAGTACACATTTCACAGTGACGTATGATACAGTGGACAGTACACATTTCACAGTGACGTATGATACAGTGGACAGTACACATTTCACAGTGACGTATGATACAGTGGACAGTACACATTTCACAGTGACGTATGATACAGTGGACAGTACACATTTCACAGTGACGTATGATACAGTGGACAGTACATTTCACAGTGACGTATGATACAGTGGACAGTACACATTTCACAGTGACGTATGATACAGTGGACAGTACACATTTTCACAGTGACGTATGATACAGTGGACAGTACACATTTCACAGTGACGTATGATACAGTGGACAGTACACATTTCACAGTGACGTATGTACAGTGGACAGTACACATTTCACAGTGACGTATGATACAGTGGACAGTACACATTTCACAGTGACGTATGATACAGTGGACGTACACATTTCACAGTGACGTATGATACAGTGGACAGTACACATTTCACAGTGACGTATGATACAGTGGACAGTACACATTTCACAGTGACGTATGATACAGTGGACAGTACACATTTCACAGTGACGTATGATACAGTGGACAGTACACATTTCACAGTGACGTATGATACAGTGGACAGTACACATTTCACAGTGACGTATGATACAGTGGACAGTACACATTTCACAGTGACGTATGATACAGTGGACGTATTTCACAGTGACGTATATACAGTGGACAGTACACATTTCACAGTGACGTATGATACAGTGGACAGTACACATTTCACAGTGACGTATGATACAGTGGACAGTACACATTTCACAGTGACGTATGATACAGTGGACAGTATTTCAGTACACATTTCACAGTGACGTATGATACAGTGGACAGTACACATTTCACAGTGACGTATGATACAGTGGACAGTACACATTTCACAGTGACGTATGATACAGTGGACAGTACACATTTCACAGTGACGTATGATACAGTGGACAGTACACATTTCACAGTGACGTATGATACAGTGGACAGTACATTTCACAGTGACGTATGATACAGTGGACAGTACACATTTCACAGTGACGTATGATACAGTGGACACATACACAGTGAGTTCACAGTGACGTATGATACAGTGGACAGTACACATTTCACAGTGACGTATGATACAGTGGACAGTACACATTTCACAGTGACGTATGATACAGTGGCATTCCTGACGTATGATACAGTGGACAGTACACATTTCACAGTGACGTTATGATACAGTGGACAGTACACATTTCACAGTGACGTATGATACAGTGGACAGTACACATTTCACAGTGACGTATGATACAGTGGACAGTAACACATTTCACAGTGACGTATGATACAGTGGACAGTACACATTTCACAGTGACGTATGATACAGTGGACACCATTTCACAGTGACGTATGATACAGTGGACACATTTCACAGTGACGTATGATACAGTGGACACACATTTCACAGTGACGTATGATACAGTGGACACATTTCACAGTGACGTATGATACAGTGGACAGTACATTTCACAGTGACGTATGATACAGTGGACAGTACACATTTCACAGTGACGTATGATACAGTGGACAGTACACATTTCACAGTGACGTATGATACAGTGGACAGTACATTTCACAGTGACGTATGATACAGTGGACAGTACACATTTCACAGTGGAATGTACAGTGGACGTATGATACAGTGGACAGTACACACATTCACAGTGACGTATGATACAGTGGACAGTATACATTTCACAGTAACGCATGTTACAGTGGACAGTACACACTTCACAGTGACGTATGATACAGTTGACAGTACACATTTCACAGTGACGTATGATACAGTGGACAGTACACATTTCACAGTGACGTATGGTACAGTTGACAGTAAACATTTCACAGTGACGAATGATACAGTGGCACATTTCACAGTGACAGCACAATATTACTTGTGTTTAAAAACAACTGAACTCAGAATCTTTCAAAAACAAATGGCTTTGAAAACTAATAAGGTCATTTTAGGAAAGTAAGATAATGGCATTAAGGACAGTTACATGTAGAATCTATGTCAAGTAATGACATGGGAACCATCTGGCTAATACTTATTTACCGTTTATATTTAACATATCAGAAAATTGATTCTTCAATAGCATGCACACATACTCGAATTGCAGGTATGAACAATTCCAGATTTGTTTAATGCCTTATAACCGTGTTTTTATTCAGTATCAGATTATGTAATAATTGATAACACGACTTAAGAAAGATTTGACCTAGAGTACGTTGTCACTTATGTATCAGAGTCGTTCGTTAATCCTGGATATCTGGTTCTATTGTATTATCTGTGCATAATTCAATTTTGATCGTTACGAGCATTTTCATTGGCTTAAAAATTTACTTTATAAGCCCATAAAAAATGGCGTCGCCGTTTGTAACGTTGCTTCTGGTTGGCTGATATGACGGCGTAATGTTTTCATAGACAAAAGAGTCCCAAAACGAATTTTGAATAAAGAGATTTCCTTTAGTAAATTGAATTATAAGGATTAATTTGAATAGATTTCTGTGAAAAATCTGAGTGTACTCTCATCATAAACTCGCGGTTTATTTAGAGTAATAATCCTGAAATATCTATAACGTGTTTCATGCATTATGTATATTCCATTCTTTCCTATGTCCCCGTTTTTTGGTATGATTGCTGAAAGTTCCTTTTAATCCATTACTTCCAACATGCCCCGTCACATTCTGCATGCCTGTACGCCTGACCCGCTAAAAGTGATGTATATAAACTTAATTTGTCAGTTAACGCGTGTAGAGTGGATGATAAAACTTAAATTTGTCAGAGCAAGGCTTGTCTGATTTAGGTCGTGCCTCCCGCCATAAACCCGTCAACACCGCACCGCCTTTACACCCACATTGCCTCTCCGGACATCAATCTCACGCTAAATCATACTCAATGGCGTGTTGATAGCTATATCACTTGGGTTTTTTTCACAATAAAATAAAATGAATATGAAGAATATCGCAACAAATATTTCGTTAGTTTCTTTTTCAGATTACCTAACCGTATCTTTAATTACTTCATCAGAGATGATCCCTTTCATAATTTAAGTTTTTGAATCCTATAATGATTATGGTTTTATGTTAAAATTATTTTTCAATGTTTTCATTTAAGAAAAAAATGCGTTGATTGGATAAATTGTCTACTAAAACATCGAGTGAGGTTTTTATTTGATGTTGTCCATTCCAAGATGTTTACTTTATAATTGAAAACGTTAAAGTTGGATGCTAGCCACTCTGTCCATATTACACATTACATTTAGGTTCTGTTGGAATGGCTGTACCATCCTAAACTATAATGAGTTATTTATTACTTTTACTATGGATGCAAAAGTTTCCTGCAATTTTTTTTTTTTTTCTCAGTGAGATGTGCGATGATGTTTGTCATTTTTTCGACTCTTGTTGCGTATTCGACCCTGGAATTTGAAGTATGATATGATGTCATAGAAAGGAGAAGGTACGTTAAGACTCGAATATGGCCTCAAAATTAATTCTCTAGTAAAGAACAACATATTTTGCCATATAACAGCTGAATACATTTGCTAACACATTACATCTCGAAAATATCTCGCATGTGCCAATTATGTTCACTATGACGTCATCAACATGCAGTTTCCCGCCATTTTTCACAAAAATCCTTGAAAAATCATACTTTTTGAGTGGTTTTCTCTAAAAATGAATGTGGCCGCCTTCGTGGAGCAGAAAGAGATTTTCACACGTTGTGTATCGTGTATTTACGCATATCCATGCAAAATGTAAAGTTGCTCCAAGGTGGCAGCCAAATCCATTTCAAGCCTTTTCTAACCTAAAGATGATGAATTTCTAGCAAAATTTGGCGAGAAGAGGAAAATCATCAATTTGATGAAATGTGTTTTGATGAATGGCAAGTATGAGAGTATTTATTGATATGAAATTGATGGGGATCAGAGTTAATTTTTTTCGGCCTGAAAAATTAAGGCCAATTACTGGTCCTATCATATCTAGTAAAAAATAAAAATCTACTCCAAATTTTCTATTATTATTTTTTTTTTAATTTTTATCGAAGAAAGATAAAAAAAAACAATCAAATGGTGGATATTCCATTTAATAACAAAACAAATTAGTTATGACAACGTCTGATTCATCTAGGGAATGTTAATTTATGCGACTCAAGATTATATAGTCACTCAATCAAAAGCGCATTTATACTTATATATACATATATATTATTCCTATTACATGTTCATAACAACCGAAAAGATTACAAGTTACGAATACTACAGTTCCTGATATAATAAGAACACATTAGCCATCAATAAGTTCGTGACATTAGATCGATGATATATTTATATATTTATCAACAACCTGTAACAACACCTTCAATAATTATTTTGGATATACATCTGATAATACAACTGCTTTATTAATGTTTTATAAACTACAAACGAAACAGTTCTGGTACGTTGGTTTGGAATCTTAATTGAACAATGGATGAACGTCTTCAACACAAGAGTTTTACATACCTGTGGTTTGTATGGTGATGTTTAAAAGTACGACAAATTACCTGGGGTCAAGGTCACTGTCTGACAATGAAATCTTGTACCGGAAGTATGCGTCCATCACTAGGTAGTAACCGGATGTGTTACCATACCATCCAATATTTTAATAGCTCGATAAACACGATCGGAATTTTAAGTTACTTCCTATATGCTGAAAATCCAGCAATACAGTTCATTAACCAATTGTATTGTCAAATACATAGTTGAGTATGAAATATGTTTACAAGTACGTATGATATATACTAAAATTTCATTTTTAACAACAATCACTTTTAATAACTTTATTTATTTTAAAATTCGGATTTACCTGAAATTTTACTTAGTTACATAGATATTTGTTATCATTCGATCACCTTTGCTTCTTTTTTGTCGCAAAACTGCTCTCCGTGACAAATTATATACATTAAGTACTCGCTATTCAAATCCGGGTCACAGCGACACACGTAACAACTCTAGGTCACATAGGCACATACTGTTATAGCTAGGTCACAGCTACGTACAAATCTAGGTCATATCGGTTCTTAAATGTAATACAGCAACCAAAAACGGAACCACAAGCCATATCTTGAAGGTATAGCAATAGAGATATATTTGATTATCTTTCATCGCTGAAATATAATAATATATGATGCCTCTTCATTCGACACATTATAACCCTCCGGGATGTAAATATTGATATCATAATACATACAACACCGTTGTCGAGTGGGCCATGTTTATAAGTTTGAGAAATACAGGATTATAAACACCCCCATTACATTACAATGTATGGTATACACGAATCGAGCATCATTTCGTGTTGATACACCAACCAATACTTGAGGATGCACACAATTAACTCGATTTGATGTAAATATTCGATCAAATCTGATTAAGATATATTTCAATGATAGTTAAGAATTTAATAACAAATATAATTATTTTTAGTTGTTTATTGTTGACAGCATTGAAGATCAAAATCTGAGAGTCCGACACAAGTTGAACGAAATATCTGAAGCGAACACAGGGTAAGATACTTATCATATTACTATATTTCTAATTTTTAAAATTGAATAAAATGCAATGTATGTCCAACTGACAAGTGTTTTGTCATTTCGTTCTAGAATCGTGACTTCACGTCAACAGTACTCATTCCATGTCATATTTATACGAGCGAAGTCACTAGATATCAATCGTGACATCACGTCAACAGTACTCATTCCATGTCATATTTATACGAGCGAAGTCACTAGATATCAATCGTGACATCACGTCAACAGTACTCATTCCATGTCATATTTATACGAGCGAAGTCACTAGATATCAATCGTGACATCACGTCAACAGTACTCATTCCATGTCATATTTATACGAGCGAAGTCACTAGATATCAATCGTGACATCACGTCAACAGTACTCATTCCATGTCATATTTATACGAGCGAAGTCACTAGATATCAATCGTGACATCACGTCAACAGTACTCATTCCATGTCATATTTATAAGAGCGAAGTCACTAGATATCAATCGTGACTTCACGTCAACAGTACTCATTCCATGTCATATTTATACGAGCGAAGTCACTAGATATCAATCGTGACTTCACGTCAACAGTACTCATTCCATGTCATATTTATAAGAGCGAAGTCACTAGATATCAATCGTGACTTCACGTCAACAGTACTCATTCCATGTCATATTTATACGAGCGAAGTCACTAGATATCAATCGTGACTTCACGTCAACAGTACTCATTCCATGTCATATTTATACGAGCGAAGTCACTAGATATCAATCGTGACTTCACGTCAACAGTACTCATTCCATGTCATATTTATACGAGCGAAGTCACTAGATATCAAGCGGATTGTAAGTAAAAATATCAACGAAATTCATTGTTTTTATATTAATTGTTATTACAAAAAGTATACTATTTTAGTAAAACATTGTCAAATTTAAGTGTTTTTGTGTTAAAATTCAATGTATTTGGTATGATAAACTAAAACTGATAAGCTTCGTGATTTTGGTAATTAATATTTAACAGTTGTATAATTTGTCATATAAAGTGGTTATCGATTTTTTAGACAGTAAATAATCAATACGAGTCACAACGATACAAAACAATGCCCTGGTTTATATGAAGCGTATCACGCTACTCAGTTGTTCGGTAAACCTAAGCTGATTTCTGTTTGTCTTAGACCCCCGCCATGGTCCTCTCCTCCCATCACTCTTTGATGAACCGAATTTCAAACCTTCCTCTTCCACGCGGACACGTTGACGCGTTTGATCAGAGTATCCCATCTCATTTCGGTGACGGATAAGGCAAATCTCGCAAAAAACGAGACTGACACTTTGACAACTTCATTTCCGTTTTTGCAAGACCGTACTACATGGTATTTTCCTTTAAAGCATTTGTTTGTTCAAATCATGACTTTTTTTACAAGTGGTAAAAAGGTTTGGAAACAGACGAAAGGCTTATTTGATGTTCACAGTGAACGTCTTTGTTCAATTACTAGTGAGTTGTTCCCACGTGTATCATAAAGCCACACCCAAACACGGCGTATCTTCTGTGAACCAAGAACAATGGCGACGGAAACTGATGGAATATATCAACATTGATGATTCAATATTATCATGTTTCATCCCAGAAGTATCAGTTCAATAACATGGACAGAAACTTACATATCAGTTCGAAATACATGGGTCGGTATCTGTGATTATGTTTTGTCGAATTTGTATATTTGCATGATAATTGTGGAAAAATATAACACGTTCGGGAATAGTTAGCGTCCATTATCACATCCTTCGATCAGGAATCGCCTCATAGTAGTTATTGTGTTGATCGTTCGAACTGTGTCTTCTTGTCATACAAATACTGCGAACGGTTAGGATGCTACAGCATGCTTCCGTTCAGTGAGGATATACTTTGATGTAGATCATAGAAGGCCTGGTAGACCAAGGAGACATAGAGATATATAAAGCAGTCGTTCAGAAAACAAACATCCCCCACGCACATGTACAATGTTTTAAATGGAAGTCTTTAGGATCGACCATAGAAGTTGAGGAGACACCAATCAATGTAACCAGAAGCCCTTAGGCTCTTTAGGCACAAAACATGTAAAATGTGCGCAACTACATTTTTAAATATACAAAATATAATTTATTTGTAGCTTAAAATGGAGCAACTCGATAGAGAGAAAAGTGATTTATTTCAAAAACCAGAAGTACAAATTTTAAAGAAGAAAATTGAATAACAACAGTTTAGGTGCTAATCAATCTGTCGTTAAAGTAACACGTTTTGATAAGATAAATACAGTATACTTGTCATGCATTTATATTATAATTACTGTTAATTGATCTGGTTACTACTAAAGTAAATCGAAGTCCTAAACACTGCTCATCTAGAATTTCAACTTTTGGTACCTTTGCTCTATTTTGCAAATAAAGTTATCCAGCTTTCTTTGAGCAAAATAAACATCAAATGACCAAGAACTTATTAATTAGATGCACTCCTTTAGTTAGATTATTTTTCTTTAACTTTTTTTTTCAGTTGAGTTAGATTTTAGTGGTAGTGCAAGAAAGATAACTCTTTAATATTAATAAGGGAGAAAAAAATTCAAACTAGGACTAGCTTAAAGTGAAAAGTCGGGCAAGGATGACTAAAGTCGGTAAAAATGGTGTGAATGTATCCAGTATATAATATCTTATGAACTAGAAAAATAAAAAAATCTCTCGCCAAAATCTGTCTGCGTACGAAGAAATTAATTTAAAGTATAGTAATCCTAAAACGCCCTCCCGGCTGACT
Source organism: Argopecten irradians (assembly GCF_041381155.1). NCBI lineage: Eukaryota > Metazoa > Mollusca > Bivalvia > Pectinida > Pectinidae > Argopecten > Argopecten irradians. Next base: position 47,391,982 of record NC_091135.1, on the reverse strand, counting down.
ATGTCCGTGGTTACATTTCCACGCAGCCTCGCTTTCAATGCTTTCAACTTTCTTTTACTTTAATGGTCAGAACTGGGAAACGTAAGCAGAACTTGGCCATCGTAATAATATGTGAGAACTTTTGGAAGGCCAATGAACGCATTTAGACTGGTTTTCTTTGCCCGACTATTCACTTTACTGCTTTAAGATGATAACAGTGTTCAAATCTGTAAAAATACTGATTATCATATACGTATCTAAAAGGAAATTTCGTTTCAACAGTTTTCATTAGCACCATTCGAAATTTAGCATTCTTAAAATGTGATGGAATTCTTCAAATGAGTATACAAATATACATGCCAAAGCAACTATTTTGACTACAAAAACGTCAAATAAGCGACAGAAAAAAAGTTAACATGTAAGGCAACTCAAAGTAAAGACAATCAAAATAAAGATCTACATGTAGCAATTTTGCATTTTGCAAAAAAAACCCAAAAAACCCAAAACCAAAGAAACAAACTCAAAACCAAAATAAAATAAAAATAAGAAAAGCCGTCACAGTGTCTCATAAACCAGTATATTATTGTGTCACTATCACACTACATACATATAGCTTACCAGGCTAAAATGGTGACTATCAGTAAATAACGCCCAAAAGAAGTCCATAATGACGTCACTACTACCGGCAACTGATCAGCATAAAAATAAATGTGATATTTCTTGGAGTAACTTTTTGGAAATCTAATTAAATAAAACACATAACCTTGATATGGAATCATGGTTAAGATAGATGCCAGAGTTTGCAGACAATCTGGCCATGCGCTAATGTTTGAAATGTTCTGGCATCTACAATATATACAAACCAAATAAAAAACACTTCAAAGCTTCAATATAATAGTAATGATATCCAAATAAAGGGATATTAGAAGTAGGTGTCCCTGACCAGGACGTGTTTCCTCTTCTTTGACGACACCGACAATAATAATCTAGCCCATTGCTACCTAATCATATTAATGTTACAGCGAAGAATTTCAAAATATCATATTATAGATACATTAGTCCCATACAATCTAAGACTGATTGTATACATGTCAACGGTTATACATCAAAATAAGAGGAAGACTTAGATTGAAAACTTTCATTAGTGTTAAAATAAAATATTGCTATCTCGAGATGCATTTCAGTGATATGTAGGAATAAGAAGTAACTTTTCTCTGAACGAAGTCAGACGCCATGATATTCTCTTCATAATATATCCTCTTTGTTAACTGCACCTCACTACACCGTATCCACTACTGTCTATTACTTCGTCTGACATTACTCCAACGTTATACGGGTTATCTACCCTAGACCAGTGTGTATAATTTAATTATTTGTTTCTGAGCATTTTGCAGACATTTACCCTAGCTAGTTTTTACTATATATTGCCTCTGTTAATTAAGGAATAATTTTGATTATGTAGATGTAATGATGGTATAATGATAGTGGAGCATGTGTAAATTTTGTAACCCCGGCGAAGCCGGGTTACATAAAATTTACACGGGATCCATTACCATTATAACCTCATTACATCAACAAAATCAAATTATATTCCTTATATTTACAGTTTTTCACGCAAATTGATATTATTTATTCTCGTGAAATACCCATATTTTTTCTCTCCTGTCATCGTCAACGAATTCGATTGAACAGCTGATCGGAATAGAGTCATTCATATGTTCCCGCCAAAAGTGGGGTCATGACCCCACGTTACTACGCCAGCGACTATTCTCGTAACAATCGCCGCACGTGTTGTACTATCATGATACACTGATAATGATAATACTAGAAAGCATGGTTATTGAGTCCATGTCAGTGCAAACTGTAAATATTCATCAATATCTAAAAACTTTGTATTCATAAAAACAACATAGCAAAACAAGAATCAAAACAGAAACAAAAGTGTAATAAATATGTAAACATAACATGGAATAGGCCTATGTAAACTAGACAACATAAATAAAATCTTACATACTGTGAGATTGATGGGATTCATTCATGTACCACATGGTACCCCATGAAATATGTGTGGCACTAGTACCTCCAGTGGTGATGGAACGTATACGTAGTGCTTTGTATTTTGTTTTTTCGCTGAAATGACGTTAGCGCGGGATATCATTTTCAGCGTCGTTCCATCACCATGAAAACAATATATATAATAGTCCCGCACAAACGCTATCAGGTATCACCTGGTAAGTGGGTTAGTCCCATTGTTATTTGGGCACGACAACTGTCACATACGTTATGTCTGTTTGTCCCTCTCTCACATCAACGTATCCACATACAGATGCCAAAGCATAAACGGTAGATAACAGCCCATTTCTACGTATTGCATATTCGAATCATTGTTTTGTATATTTTAGAATCAAAGGTTGATACATTGAGTATATAGATAAATATATATTACATTTCATTTCACTAACATGATATAAAATAATATTTTAAATATCATGAATAATACGTTTTGCATGTTCAGTATACGTGTTGCATTAGGAGGACAAACAATAACTGTACGTCCAATATGGACAGTCAAACCGTTTTTGAGGGTGTAACTCGAGCTAGATAGATTTATTTAAACAAGAGGCCCATGGGCCTTAACGGTCACCTGAGTTACAATATATAATGAAACAAATTAAAGACATATAAACACTATATGCTGGGCTTGAAGTTGGTCAGTGATTTACAAATTTGACTTTTTAGACTATGAAGAGTATTTGCTTCCATCAAACCTGTGAAATTAGAGGTATGTTTTGAAATTTTAATCATTTTGACCCTGTTTGGTCCTGCCCCTCTGGTCCCCCAGGGGGTCATCGAGGACGGATATGGATGTTAAAATGCTATATCTTTGGCTAATAATTCTAATCAAGTTTGACTAATTTCCTATGAAAATTGGGCAAATAATGTTCACAAATATGTTTTTCCATATAAACTAAAGTAAACTTGACCCCTCCCCAGGGGGTAACGTGAGACCCCAAGGTCATATAATTCACAATTTTTATAAAACACCTTAAGACCATTCCATCTATAATTATTTGATTCTACTATTTCCAGAATTTTAGAAGATTTTTGAAGTTTTAGCCTATTTGACCCTTTTTTGGCCCCGCCCCTCTGCCCCCAGGGGATCGGCCTGGACCAATATGGATATGATGTTAAAATGCTATCTCAGGCTAATAATTCTAACCAAGTTTGACTCGTTTCCAATGAAAATTGAGCAAAACATGCTCATAAATGTGGTTTCCCTATATAAACTATAGTAAACTTGACCCCCTCCCCAGGGGGAAACGTGAGACCCCAAGGTCATATAATTCACAATTTTTGTAAAGGACCTTAAGACCTTTCTATTTATGAAAAGTATTTGATTCTACTATAGGAGATTTCAGAAAAGATGGCGTGACGTCACAGAAAGTTTACATCCGGGTCCTCAAAGGTACAAACACAATATGGCGACTAATAAAAACAATAACAGATACACACATCCCTGCTACACAATCGATATTTTAACAAAAAGTATACACTTTCATACTGGCAAATTCTGATTTTTAAAATGGTTTCTTATTGTTTCGGAGGTTATAGACATTTATATTTTTTATTTACAATAGTTTATTGGTGAACTTGATATGATACATTTGTGTAGATTTAGTGTTGATCATGAAGCCAGCTTGCGAAGCGATGCTGGGCCGTCAAACGTATCCGTTTTTTTTTTGTTAACACGTAGAAATCCATGTTGTGAAAAAAGTTATGAATAGATAATTGAATTTAATTTGTCATGTTTCTGTTATAGATGAAAAAGCTGTTCACAACACTATTTAATAATAATATAACGAAATGTGAACCACCTGGCCAGACCACGGCCGCTCGTGCATGGCAGCTAGTAGATCACCTCAGACCACAGCCCATATAGTTCGGGAAATTAATAATATTAATACGTAATTACCAACACATTTCTCGAGTACTTGTAAACGAGATATATTTCGTTCTTTACCGTACGTGTATATCTTGTTTTAAATGAATGTTGTAACCACTGTATTACACGTACATGCAGGTCTACATGTGTACATGTACGTACACGTATGGCTGCCAATATCTCGAAAAATAAAATGGTGAAATCGTTCAGTTTTCATGCTGTAGAGTTTATTTTATTTTTAGTCGCTTTTATTCCATGGACTGTTATGTGAAGTCTCAAATTTAAGTGATGTTACTTTTAAGTAATTTGAATGCATGTTAGATAGACTACATTTAGATTTATGAATAGTGAATACAGATCGTAGTGCTGTAAATGCCGACCAGGACACATTGCGCGCGGCTTCGAGAATCCTAAATAACTCAAAGTTTTGTTTAAAAATATGATAAAAAGTAACTATAAACTGACTCATTTGTATGTCATAAGCTAAATTCCAAAATTTCTGACGAAAAAGTTATCCAGAATACGTAATTCTGTGACTCTGAAAAAAGACGAAATTCAGTATCTCGGCAGTACTGTATACGTACGTAATGGCTGCCGTGCGCTTGGGGTGTTCTACGAAAGCAAACTTTAATTTGGTCATAATCACACATCGTAGGTGTTTTACCAAGTAAAAGTTAGAAAACAGTAATTGCTTATTAAAATGTCAGTATGATTTTTGAGGAACTTTGAATTTAACTTGTAATTTCAAGTTGATATTAGCAATATGTCTGTCAATGTTTATACGTAATGGCGACCGTGTTTTCTCGTGGCGGTCGAAAATGGAGTATAAACAGGGTAAAATATATGAATACCATATGTTTAAATATATATATTATTGTTAAATATTTTTATTTACGCTTTTTGAAATTAAAATAACGCAATAGTTCTCGGATTGCCGTACTATTTATTAATATAAAATGTAAACAACATCGCAAGCGGCTGTGTTCCCACCATGTTTATGTGTACTGATATATATACGGAGTTGTACCTTTGAGCGTCATCGCCATCTTTTCTGAAATCTCCTATTTCCAGAATTTCAGAAGAAGATTTTTGAAGTATTAGCCTATTTGACCCCTTTTGACCCCGCCCCTAAGGCCCCTGGGGGTCAGTCATAGAAAATTTGTTAATAGGATTAAATGGCCATCTCATACTGATAATTCTGACAACAGTTGACTCATTTCCTATTACAAATGACCAAATAATGCTCAAAAACGTGTTTCCCAATATAAACTATAGTAAACTTAACCTCCTCCCCAGGGGGAAACTAGAGACCCTAGGGTCATATAATTCACAATTTTTGTAAAGGATCTTAAGACTTTTCTATCTATGAAGAGTATTTGATTCTACCACATCTGTGAGTAGAGAAGAAGATTTTTGAAATTTTACTCAATTTTACCCCTTTTTGCCCCTCCCACAGCCCCCTCGGGTATGGGGACCATATAATTCACAATTTTGATTGGCCTTATGCCTTAGAAGGTTTGTGCAAAATGTCATTGAAATTGCTTCAGCAGTTTTGGAGAAGAAGTCGAAAATGTAAATTGTTTACGGACATAAGACGCACGACGCACGACGACGGACAAAAGGCGATTAGAATAGGTCACTTGAGACTTCGTCTCAGGTGACCTAAAAAGGGTTTTAGAATAACCACAGACAGTTATAGATATGAGCTTATATGGCCTGAATCAAATACCTTTAAACGTTATATACATGTTCATTAATTAATCATGTATATATGTCTAATTAACACATATACACTATATATATATATATATATCGTCATCAATAGTTGAGCATCACCTGCAGAGCATTTTTATGTTTTTATATTAAGTAAAACAAGATGCTCAAACTTTTCAATGGTTGAAAAAAGTAAGTTAATTTTATAACTGAAGAAAAAATTCGTCTGCTCCTGTTTGTGACAGAGAAAAATATATCTAATCGTCAGCGGTGTAGCATCTTTAAATGGAATGTCTAAAATCTGACGACGACTACTAATAATACGGAATGTAGTTCTTGTTTGGCATAATGGTAGACATGAAATATTGTGGTGTGACTTTTAAGTCGACATCAGGAAGGCTTTTGAATTTTAAATATAAAATTCAGTGATAACACATGTTATCATTCCTATCAATAAAACAATCATGAAACAACGGTTGGAAAAAAGATATAGTATACATAAACAAAAACTTTAAAATAATGCTTTATAAGTCAGGTTTGATACTTCAAAACGTTTGGTTTTCATATAAAAATAACAGAATCAATGTAGGTTTTGCAGTTGTTATAAAGACTAAAAATATTATTTTTTAAAAAAAATAATGCTTTTCATAGTTCATAGGGTATAATTTTCAAACTTCGATTACATTAAACCTTTTCAAATGAAGGAATGTCTTTGGAGACAACATAGTAAGGATTAAAATCAAAACTAATCGCTGACTATTTATCATTAAAGCTACATAAGTATACAATAATAATACAAAATAGTATTTAGCTAATACGTAATTGATAAAATATAATTATAATAATTTTGATAACATTTTGCCTTTGCATATGTAATTCACCCGAACGTCAATGTAAAATGTATAAAAGTTATATAACATGAGAGAAAAAAATCAGAGATCAAGCGTGTGACATCTTTTACAAATATTCAAATGTAAATCACATAAACAAGTAATACATGAACACAACGATAAACGGATAACATATTGATCACGTATCAATATTACTACGGAACACGCACATAAGTTTGGAGCAACGCAACATACAAATGTAACATTCAAACATGACTTGTGTTCAGCAGCATAACAAAACAAAATGAAACACAAGAGTATTCCTGAATAACATATTTGGTGACAGAAAACTTTTATAACAAAATGTGATTTACTGGGATGATAAGAAAATACATTGAGTTAATGAAAAAAAATGTATATGGCGAGGCGATGGCCATCCTCAATGCTACAGTGGTTACAATCATTGACGCCATATCCACCCTTCCAATATGTCATAGCAAAATTGAAGGCAAAAGAAGATGCATATGGCTTTTAGTACCATAATGAACATCAATAGAAGCGAATAATGGTACTCTATGGTTTACTGTATGGCTTTAAAGTTGGGCGTCCTCTCTCTCTCTGTAATCTTCAAAATAAGTCTATTCAGGCCTGTGATTGGCGATCAGTCTTTTCTCCTTAATTGCCTCCAGTTTTACTATGAAATGGTCAAGGGGTGAATATAAGGTCAGTGATAGTAAAACCTGAAGTATCGATGATGGGCCTAAATATGTTGTTCACTGACCCAACATATTTCACGATCCCTGTAAAACACTATATATTTCATACAACTGATAGCTTAGTTAACATTGCTTTTTCTAGTTCAAATTCGTGCAAAAGAATTCGTTTAGTTTTGTGTCTAACTTCTTGAAAGTGACATTCTAAATTTTCGATGAAATACAGTTATTTACCTGTAACAGATTGGCTGATTTAATTGTGCATAAGGCATTGTTCATTTTATCATCTTGATTATATCCTCTTTGCTATCAAAACAAATATTAGGTGAGTATACTAAATGTAACTACCTAACTCAAAGGTTTCTGATGTTGAGGACCAATTATTCCATAGTGGGATGATTTTGTATGTCGTCAAAATAGATTTAATGCCCAGTACTGCCGATTGATATTACACTAGTTTCATATATACAAAAAAAAACAGAGATTGCTGAAAGCACTGGATATGACGCAGATGACGTAATAATTGTAAGAAGACAACAGATAACGTTTAGGCTATTTGTGTTTTGACGTAACCATGTTTCACTATGCTGGTCGTAATGAGGACGATGTCGCGTGTGTTTCTTGATTGTAATCACAGTATTCGTATCTTGATGGACCTTCATTTTGGCCTTGTCCACCTTGTTCTCCGTTCTACAATATACATTAATAAACACAATTCAACAATGATCCTTAACAAAGGAAAAAATAACAAATATGTAGGTGTCGCTCATTACCAAAAGGTTAGGTACGTAGATGTCGCTCATTACCAAAAGGTTAGGTACGTAGATGTCGCTCATTACCAAAAGGTTAGGTACGTAGATGTCGCTCATTACCAAAAGGTTAGGTACGTAGATGTCGCTCATTACCAAAAGGTTAGGTACGTAGATGTCGCTCATTACCAAAAGGTTACGTACGTAGATGTCGCTCATTACCAAAAGGTTAGGTACGTAGATGTCGCTCATTACCAAAAGGTTAGGTACGTAGATGTCGCTCATTACCAAAAGGTTAGGTACGTAGATGTCGCTCATTACCCATTACCAAAAGGTTAGAATGAAGTTACCCATTAAAAAAGGGTTAGAATGAAGTTACCCATTAAAAAAGGGTTAGAAAGATGTCACCCATTACCAAAAGGTAGAAAGATGTCACCCATTACCAAAAGGTTAGAAAGATGTCACCCATTACCAAAAGGTTAGAAAGATGTCACCCATTACCAAAAGGTTAGAAAGATGTCACCCATTACCAAAAGGTTAGAAAGATGTCACCCATTACCAAAAGGTTAGAAAGATGTCACCCATTACCAAAAGGTTAGAATGAAGTTACCCATTACCAAAAGGGTTAGAATGAAAGTGTCACCCATTACCAAAAGGGTTAGAATGATTCACCCATTACCAAAAGGGTTAGAATGAAGTTACCCATTACCAAAAGGTTAGAAAGATGTCACCCATTACCAAAAGGGTAGAATGAAGTCACCCATTACTAAAAGGTTAGAAAGATGTCACCCATTAAAAAAGGTTAGAAAGATGTCACCCATTACCAAAAGGTTAGAAAGATGTCACCCATTACAAAAGGTTAGAAAGATGTTACGCCATTAAAAAGGTTAGAAAGATATCACCCATTACCAAAAGGTTAGAAAGATGTCACCCATTACCAAAAGGTTAGAAAGATGTCACCCATTACCAAAAAAGGGTTAGAAAGATGTCACCCATTACCAAAAGGTTAGAATGAAGTTACCCATTACCAAAAGGTTAGAATGAAGTTACCCATTAAAAAAAGGGTTAGAATGAAGTTACCCATTAAAAAAAGGGTTAGAAAGATGTCACCCATTACCAAAAGGTTAGAAAGATGTCACCCATTACCAAAAGGTTAGAATGAAGTTACCCATTACCAAAAGGTTAGAAAGAAGTTACCCATTAAAAAAGGGTTAGAATGAAGTTACCCATTAAAAAAGGGTTAGAATGAAGTTACCCATTAAAAAAGGTTAGAAAGATGTCACCCATTACCAAAAAGGTTAGAAAGATGTCACCCATTAAAAAAGGGTTAGAATGAAGTTACCCATTACCAAAAAGGTTAGAAAGAAGTTACCCATTAAAAAGGGTTTAGAAAGATGTCACCATTACCAAAAGGTTAGAAAGATGTCACCCATTACCAAAAGGTTAGAAATGATGTCACCCATTACCAAAAGGTTAGAAAAGAAGTTATCCCATTACCAAAAGGTTAGAATGAGAAGTTACCCATTACAAAAAGGGTTAGAAAAGATGTCACCCATTACCAAAAAGGTTAGAAAAGATGTCACCCATTACCAAAAGGTTAGAAAGATGTCACCCATTACCAAAAGATGTAAAAAAGAAGTCACCCATTACCAAAAGGTTAGAATGAAAGATGTCACCCATTACCAAAAGGTTAGAAAGATGTCACCCATTACCAAAAGGTTAGAAAGAAGTCACCCATTACCAAAAGGGTTAGAATGAAGTTACCCATTACCAAAAGGGTTAGAATGAAGTTACCCATTAAAAAAGGGTTAGAAAGATGTCACCCATTACCAAAAGTACCCCATTAAAGATAATAGAAAGAAGTCACCCATTACCAAAAGGTTAGAATGAAGTTTACCCATTACCAAAAAGGTTAGAATGAAGTTACCCATTAAAAAAAGGGTTAGAAAGATGTCACCCATTACCAAAAGTTAGAAAGATGTCACCCCATTACCAAAAGAAAGAAAGATGTCACCCATTACCAAAAGGTTAGAAAGATGTTACCCATTAAAAAAAGGTTAGAATGAAGATTACCCATTACCAAAAGGTTAGAAAGATGTCGCCCATTAAAAAAGGTTAGAAAGATGTCACCCCATTATCAAAAGATAAAAAAGATGTCACCCATTACCAAAAGGTTAGAAAGAAGTTACCCATTACCAAAAGGTTAGAAAGAAGTTACCCATTACCAAAAAGGTTAGAATGAAGTTCACCCATTAAAAAAGGGTTAGAAAGATGTCACCCATTACCAAAAGGTAGAAAGATGTCACCCATTACTAAAAGATAATAAAGATGTCACGCATTACCAAAAGAGGTTAGAAAGATGTCACCCATTTACCAAAAGGTTAGAAAGATGTCGCCCATTACCAAAAGGTTAGAATGAAGTTACCCATTACCAAAAGGTTAGAAAGAAGTTACCCATTAAAAAAGGTTAAAAATGTCACCCATACCAAAAGATGATGTCACCCATTACCAAAAGATAATAGAAGATGTCACCCATTACCAAAAGGTTAGAAAGATGTCACCCATTACCAAAAAGGTTAGAATGAAGTCACCCATTACCAAAAAGGGTAGAAAGAAGTCACCCATTACCAAAAGGTTTAGAAAGATGTCACCCATTACCAAAAGGTTAGAAAGATGTCACCCATTACAAAAGGTTAGAAAAGATGTCACCCATTACCAAAAGGTTAAAAGATGTCACCCATTACCAAAAGGGTTAGAAAGAAGTTCACCCATTACCAAAAGGGTTAGAAAGATGTCGCCCATTACCAAAGGGTTAGAAAGATGTCACCCATTACCAAAAGGTTAGAAAAGATGTCACCCATTACCAAAAGGATAGAATGAAGTTACCCATTACCAAAAGGTTAGAAAGATGTCACCCATTACCAAAAGGTTAGAAAGATGTCACCCATTACCAAAAGGTTAGAATGAAGTTACCATTAAAAAAAGGTTAGAATGAAGTTACCCATTAAAAAAGGGTTAGAATGAAGTTACCCATTAACCAAAGGGTTTAGAAAGATGTCACCCATTACCAAAAGGTTAGAAAGATGTCGTTACCCATTACCAAAAGGGTTAGAATGAAGTTACCCATTAAAAAAGGGTTAGAAAGATGTCACCATTACCAAAAGGTTAGAAAGATGTCACCCATTAAAAAGAAAATAGAAAGATGTCACCCATTACTAAAAGAAGTAATAAAGATGTCACCCATTACCAAAAGGTTAGAAAGATGTCACCCATTACCAAAAGGTTAGAAAGATGTCACCCATTACCAAAAGGTAAAAAGATGTCACCCATTACCAAAAGATAGAAAGATGTCACCCATTACAAAAGGTAAAAAAAGATGTCACCCATTACCAAAAAGATAGAAAGATGTCACCCCATTACCAAAAGGTTAGAAAGATGTCACCCATTACAAAAAAGATAGATAGAAAGATGTCACCCATTACCAAAAGGTTAGAAAGATGTCACCCATTACCAAAAGGTTAGAAAGATGTCACCCATTACCAAAAGGTTAGAAAGATGTCACCCATTACCAAAAGGTTAGAAAGATGTCACCCATTACCAAAAGGTTAGAAAGATGTCACCCATTACCAAAAGGTTAGAAAGATGTCACCCATTACCAAAAGGTTAGAAAGATGTCGCCCATTACCAAAAGATGTTAGAAAGATGTCACCCATTATCAAAAGGTAAAAAAGATGTCACCCATTACCAAAAAGTTAGAAAGATGTCACCCATTACCAAAAGTAGAAAGATGTCACCCATTACCAAAAGGTTAGAAAGATGTCACCCATTACCAAAAGGTTAGAAAGATGTCACCCATTACCAAAAGGTTAGAAAGATGTCACCCATTACCAAAAAGGTTAGAAAAGATGTCACCCATTACCAAAAGGTAGAAAGATGTCACCCATTAAAAAAAGTAAAAAAGATGTCACCCTTACCAAAAGGTGTCACCCATTACCAAAGAAAAGATGTCACCCATTACCAAAAGATAAAGAAAGATGTCACACATTAACAAAAGATAAAAAAGATGTCACCCATTACCAAAAGGTTAGAAAGATGTCACCCATTACCAAAAGGTTAGAAAGATGTCGCCCATTACCAAAAGGTTAGAAAGATGTCACCCATTATCAAAAGATAAAAAAGATGTCACCCATTACCAAAAAGTAGAAAGATGTCACCCATTACCAAAAGGTTAGAAAGATGTCACCCATTACCAAAAGGTTAGAAAGATGTCACCCATTACCAAAAGGTTAGAAAGATGTCACCCATTATCAAAAGATAAGAAAGATGTCGCCCATTATCAAAAGATAATAAAGATGTCACCCATTACCAAAAAGGTTAGAATGATGTCACCCATTACCAAAAGGTTAGAAAGATGTTACCCCATTACAAAAGGGTTAGAATGAAGTTACCCATTAAAAAAGGGTTTAGAAAAGATGTCACCCATTACCAAAAGGTTAGAAAGATGTCCACCCATTACCAAAAGATTAAAAAGAAGTCGCCCATTAAAAAAAAGATTAGAAAGATGTTCACCCATTACCAAAAAGGTTAGAAAGATGTTCGCCCATTACCAAAAGGTTAGAAAGATGTCGCCCATTATCAAAAGATAAGAAAGATGTCACCCATTACCAAAAGATAAGAAAGATGTCACCCATTACCAAAAGGTTAGAAAGACCATTACCAAAGGTTAAAAATGTCACCCATTACCAAAAGATAAGAAAGATGTCACCCATTATCAAAAGATAAAAAAGATGTCACCCATTACCAAAAAGTAGAAAGATGTCACCCATTACCAAAAGGTTAGAAAGATGTCACCCATTACCAAAAGATAATAAAGATGTCGCCCATTACCAAAAGGTTAGAAAGATGTCACCCATTATCAAAAGATAAAAAAGATGTCACCCATTACCAAAAAGTAGAAAGATGTCACCCATTACCAAAAGGTTAGAAAGATGTCACCCATTACCAAAAGGTTAGAAAGATGTCACCCATTACCAAAAGGTTAGAAAGATGTCACCCATTACCAAAAGATTAGAAAGATGTCACCCATTATCAAAAGATAAGAATAAGATGTCACCCATTACCAAAAGGTTATAAAGATGGTCACCGCATTATTTTACCAAAAGGTTAGAAAGATGTCACCCATTACCAAAAGGTTAGAAAGATGTCACCCATTAACAAAAGATAAAAAAGATGTCACCCATTACCAAAAGGTAGAAAGATGTCACCCATTACCAAAAGGTTAGAAAGATGTCACCCATTACCAAAAGGAAAGAAAGATGTCACACATTACCCAAAGATAAGAAAGATGTCACCCATTACCAAAAGGTTAAATAGAAAGAGTGTTTATGTCACCCATTACCAAAAGTAAAGAAAGAATGTCACCCATTACCAAAAGGTTAGAAAGATGTCACCCATTACCAAAAGGTTAGAAAGATGGTCACACATTAACAAAAGGGATTACCCCGTTAAAAATGATGTCACCCATTACCAAAAGGTTAGAAAGATGTCACCCAGATTACCAAAAAGGTTAGAAAAGATGTCACCCATTACCAAAAGGTCTAGAAAGATGTCGCCCCATTACCAAAGGTTGTCACCCATTATACTCAAAAAGTCTAAAAAAAGATGTCACCCATTACCAAAAGGTTATAGAAAGATGTCACCCAATTACCAAAAGGTTATAGAAAAGATGTCATCCATTAACCAAAAGTTTAGAAAGATGTCGCGCCCATTAAACCAAAATGTAAGAATGAATGTTACCCATTAGCCAAAAGGGTTAGAATGAAGTTACCACATAATCAAAAGGTTAAGAATGAAGATGTCACCCATTATTAAAAAGGGTAGAATGAAGTTACCCATTAAAAAAGGTTAGAAAGATGTCACCATTACCAAAGAGGTTAGAAAAGATGTCACACATTACCAAAAGGTGTCCACCCATTATACCAAATAGGGTCTTATGAAGTTACCCATTAAAAAAGGGTTAGAACTGTAGATGTTACCCATTAAAAAAGGGTTAGAAAGATGTCACCCATTACCAAAAAGTTAGAAAGATGTCACCCATTACAAAAGATTAAAAGATGTCACGCATTACCCAAAAGGTTAGTAACAGATGTTGCTCATTACTCACTAAGGATAAAAGAGATGTCGCCCATTATCAAAGACGTTAGACACAGTAAGATGTCACCATTACCAAAAGATAGAAATGATGTCACCCAATTACCAAAAGGGTTCAGAAAGATGTCACCCATTACCAAAAGAGTAGAAAGATGTCACCCATTACCAAAAGGGTAGAAAGATGTCACCCATTACCAAAAGGTTAGAAATGAATGTCACCACTAAATAAAAGAAAATAGAATGAAAGATGTCACCCATTACCAAAAGGTTAGAAAGATGTCCACCCATTACCAAAAGAGTTAGAAAGATGTCACCCATCTTCTAAAAGATAATAAAGATGTCACTCCATTACTAAAAGATAATAAAAGATTGTCACGCATTACCAAAAGGTTAGAAAGATGTCACCCATTACCAAAAGGTTAGAAAGATGTCACCCATTATCAAAAGATAAAAAAAGAATGTCACCCATTACCAAAAAGGTAGAAAGAAATTTCACCCCATTACCAAAAAGGTTAGAAAGATGTTCACCCATTACCAAAAGGTTAGAAAGATGTCACGCATTACCAAAAGAGTTAGAAAGATGATCACACATTAACAAAAGGTAAGAAAAGATGTCACCCATTACCAAAAGGGTAAGAAAGATGTCACCCATATACTAAAAGGGTTAAGAAAGATGTCACCCATTACCAAAAGGGTTTTAGAAAGATGTCGCCCATTACCAAAATGGTTAGAAAGTGTGTTTACCCAAAAGAAGGGTTTGATTAATCCCCATTACCAAAAGATAATAAAGGATGTCACCCATTACCAAAAGAGTAAGAAAGATGTCACGCATTACCAAAAAGTTAGAAATATGTCACCCATTACCAAAGGTTTTAGAAAAAGATGTCACCTCATTATACCAAAAGGTTAGTGATAAGATGTCACCCATTACCAAAAGGTTAGAAAAGATTGTCGGCCCATGTACCAACAGGTTTAGAAAGTAAGTCACCCATTACACAAAAGATTAGAACAGATGTCACCCATTACCAAAAGTAAAAAGATGTCACCATTACCAAAAGGTTAGAAAGCAATGTCACCCATTACCAAAAGGAAATAAAGATGTCACTCCATTTACCAACAAAGTTAGAAAATATGTCATCCCATTACAAAATATAGAAAGAAAGTCATCGGCCATTACCAAAAGGTTAGAATGATTGTCGCCGCCATTATCCAAAAGGTTAAGAAAGATGTCACCCATTACCAAAAGGGTGTAGAAAGATGTCACACCATTACAAAAGATAAAAAAAGATGGTCACCCATTACCAAAAGATTAGAAAGATGTCTACCCATTACCAAAAAGGATAAATAGATTTGTCGCCCATTATCAAAAGATTAAGAAAGATGTTCACCCAGATAACCAAAAGGTTAAGAAGTATGTCACCCTTTACAAAAAGATAGAAAAGATGTGTCACCCATTACCTAAAAAGGTAAGAAGAGATGTCACCTCATTACCAAAAGGGTTAGTAAAGATGTCCACTCCATTACCAAAAGGAATTAGAATGATGTCATGTCTTACCATTACCACAAAATTCGTTTAAGGGTTAGAATGAAGATGTAACCCATTAAAAAAGGGTTTAGAAAGCGATAGTCACAACCATTACCAAAAAAGTAGAAAGAGATGTCACCACCCATTACCTAAAAGATAATAAAGATGTCACGCAATTATGACCAAAAGGTTAGAAAGATATCACCCATTACCAAAAAGGTAAGAGAAGATGTCGCCCATTATCAAAAGATAGAGAAAGATGTCCAAATCAAAAGATTAAGAAAGATGTCACCCATTACCAAAAGAAAAGAAAAGATGTCACCCATTACCAAAAGGTAATAAGAAAGATGTCGACCCATTACCCAAAAGGAATAGAAAGATGTCACACGCATTGAACACAAAATAATAATTAAAAAGATGTCACGGGCAGTATTACCAAAAGGTAGAAAGATGTCACCATTACCAAAAGGTATAGAAAGATGATCACCATTAACAAAAACGATAAGAAAGAGATGTCACACCCATTACTAAAAGATTAGATAAGATTTCACGCACATTACCAAAAGTTTTGAAAGATGTCACCCATCTATCTCAAAAGGTTAGTAAGATGTCACCCTCATTATCAAAAGATAAAAAAGATGTCACCCATTACCAAAAAAGTAGAAAGATGTCACCCATTACCAAAGAGTGTTAGAAAGATGGTGTCACCCAATACCAAAAGGGTTAGAAAGATGTACACGCCCATTACCAAAGAGGTTAAAGTAAAGATGTCACACATTAACAAAAGATAAGAAAGATGTCACCCATATACCCAAAGAGTGTTATGAAAGATGTCACCCATTACCAAAAAGGTTAGAAAGATGTGCGCACCCATTACCAAAAGGAAAGAAAAGAAGTCGTCCCATTACCAAAAGGTTATAAAGATTGTCACCCATGTATCGAAAAGATTAAGAAAGATGTCACCACATTACCAAAAGAGAAGATATGTCATCCCGCAATACCAAAAGGTTAGAAAGATGTCACCCAATACCTAAAAGTTTCTAAAGATGTCACCCATTACCAAAAGGTTATAAATGATGTCGCCCATAACCTAAAGGTAGAACCAATGTCACCCATTAACAAAAGATAAAAAAGAATGTCACCGCAAGTACCAAAAAGTAGAAATATGCACCCATTACCAAAAGGTTAGAAAGATGTCACCCATATACCAAGACTGAAAGAAAGATCACACTATCTAACAAAAGATTAAAAAAGAGTGTCACCCCATTAACCAAAAGAATAGAAGATATGTCGCTCATTAACCAAAAGTGTTAAATGTATGTCGCCAATTATCAAAAGGTTAGAAAGAATGTCACCCATCTACGCAAAAAGGAAGAAAGATTTCCCACATTAACAAAAGAAAAAAAAAGAATTTCACCCCATTACCAAAATATAGCAAGAAGACGCTTCATTACCAAAAGGTTAAATAGATGTCGCCCATTATCAAAGATAAGAAAGATGTCACCCATTACCAAAAGGTAAAGAAATATGTCGCCCATTACCATTAGATAGAAGAAAATGATTTCCGCCATAACAAAATATAAGAAAGATGCGCCAATTACAAAAGATAAGAAAAGAAGTCACCCCTTAACAAAAGATAGAAGATGTCACCCATTACCCAAAAAAAAATGGTGTTAAACAACGATGTGTCACCCATTACCAAAAAGGTAAAGAAAAGATTTCACAGCATTAACAAAAGATAAAAAAAAAAGGATGCACCTAATTACCAAAATAAATGAAAGATGTCTCTCAACAACCAAAAAGGTTAAATAGATGTCGCCCATTAACTAAAGATAATAAAGATGTTCACCCATTACACAAAAGGATAGAAAGTATGTCGCCCATTACCCAGAAGATAAGAAAGAAGTCTGCCCATTAATCAAAAGATAGAAAGAAGTCGCCGGAATTATCAAAAAGATAAGAAAGAATGTCGCCCATAGTACAAAGGGTTAGATTAGTGTCGCTCCATTACTAAAGGGTTATAGAATAGGTGTCGCCCATTACCAAAGGGTTAGAGAGATGTCGGTCCGCCCATTACTAAAGGGTGTAAGATATAGGTGTCGCTCCATTACTAAAAGGGGTTACGATTAGGTGTCGGCCCATTACCAAAAGGATACGATGGATGTCGCTCCACTACCAAAGTAATTATACAAATATCGACCTGTTTTCAGGTGGATACAGTGAATTATAAACTCGAGGAAGTGATATTACCCGAGGCCGAAGGCCGAAGGCCGAGAGTTATATCACTTTCGAGAGTTGATAAATTACCGTATCCACCAGAAAAAAGGTCGATATCTGTTTTATTATATGACATTTACATAATATAAACCATTTGACTACATGCATTTGTACAAGTATTTCCTCTTCATGATATTGAGCAAACCCTCTTCCCCGATACTCAATAGTCCTGTTGAATAATTTCGAAGAGAAAAAAATGAAGTGATATTATCAATAAAATAGAGAAAACACCACGTAATAATACATTTTTACTTATTCGCATTTGGAGAAAATCTGACTCAAAAATGAACAAAATATTGTCATGGGCCACATGATTCCAGAGTAGAACTGCTCGCTTGCTGCTCTCCGTCACATCTAGCTGAAGGATGACGTCACAATAGATATTTGACGTCACGGTTAATTCCCGTCTTACAACGCTATATTTCGGTACGAACTGGACCTATTAGAATCTGATATCAACCTGTGAAGGTGTTAATGACGTCATTTCACATGACTTCACAATGCAAGAATAACTATATTTGGGTACGGGCACCTTGAAGGTTTTGGTAATATATGACTCTTTCTAATGTACCTATGAAGGAAAGAACTATTTCCAGCCCGTGGGGTATACAGGCAATTCTTGGGTCAGAAACCAAGGTCTTGCCGCGGTTATCTGACCTAAAATTCTGTTCCCTGAGGGGGGAATATTCCCTATCCCCTAAATAATTTACAATATTGAAAGATGTTAATTTCTTCTCCACATTGCGTTTGTCGAAGTTTACATTGCATCTATAGGTGAGGCAGCCATTTAGTGAACAAAATCTTAACTGACCTTAATTAATTGATCGATTTATAAAAATTAAGAACAGTCCATTCGAAAGAGATCAGTCAAAAGTTTGGTTTTTTAAATAAGCAAATATAAACCAGAGAAATCTTAGGTAATAAATCGGGTATTGAAAAAGCGTATTTAAACAAATGGATATGGTAAAATATAATACCGGCCAAACTCAATCGAAATAGGAAGAAAACTGATCTGTCAACTGTTGCTGATATGACGTTCATCTGATTGTTCGGCCAATTGTGTCTGTCACAGCTATGTAAGATAGATTTATCTTACATAGCTGTCTTTCATGGGACAACTCTATCTTACATGGCTAGCTATGTGAGAATCTTATATCAACCTGGGATGTCCTCACAGTGCATGGTTCAAAATTTTCTGGTGGATATCGGGTTTTATTATTTTTCTGGATTTTCTGTCACGTCTCATTGGTCAAAAACACGCCATGTGATCACCGATAAAATACTTTATCATTTGTCTGGATTTTTGTCACTTCTCATTGGTCAAAAACACGCCACGTGATCACCGATAAAAACAGTATTGCACGATTTTTCCGGAAGTAGTTTTTAGAAAAAGTATATTGCACGGTTATTTTTAGTTAACGTTATCGTCTACGTTACCAAAATGCTTCGTGTTCCTGGTGCCTTGAATCAAACGCTTTGACGACCTGAGTTTGAAGCTTAACCACAAAATGTGACAGACGACGTTGATTGTTTCGGTTTCTAACAAAGATGATGATGACTTCCAGCTGATGACTACAGTTTAAGCTTTTGAAGTTTCAATATAAACACGGTAGGAGAGTAGCAAATAATCATTCATGAAGCGTCTGGAACCATTGAATAGTGAATACGTTTAATATTTATTTTTAAAATTCCACCTAGTCTACTTACAACATTAGGCCTAGGCTAATCCTACTGTATGTATACGATTTTTATTTTACGGAATGGAGTACTAGGCATAAGATAATGTAATACTATCTTAATATCAATCTGAATCTGTTAATGTATTTTTGACGTCGAAGTGTATTATTTCAACGGAGAACAAACTATACATTTAATTGACTGTGTCCTTAAGACATGGAGCTACATGTATAATGGAGTACATGTACATGTATGCAATTTACAAACACGCATGCACCGGGTTCATGTAATAAAAGTTTGAAGGGCATCAAATGATGCTGTTTTCATATGTTGTTTTTGAATTATACTTGTTACAAAATCATATGATTGTAACTGATGCTCATTTAGTTTCACACTCATTTTTCAAAAATGTAAAAAAAAAAAATCCAGAAAATTAATAAAACAATTATAGCATTTTGATTTCGGTCAATACATGGTTTATATCGACCACAGAAAAAATATCGACCTCGGACTACGTCCTCGGTCAATATTTTTTCTTTGGTCGATATAACCATGTATTTGACCTCATCAAAATGCTATATTTGTACATGTATAGTATCGTGGCGGGAAAGTGTAGTTTCAGCCAATCAGGAGCGAGCAAAACACACAACCATATAATAAATATAGATGTTGTTCCATTACCAAATTAAAGGGTTAGGTAAATTTCGCTCCGTTACCAAAGGGTTAGAAATGTCGCCGATACCCAAAGGGATAGATAATGTTGGCCATTATTGGAAGGGTTAGGAAGATGTCGCTCCATTACTAAAGGGTTAGATAGATGTTGCCCATTACCACAAAGTTAGGTATATGTCGCTCCAATATCAAAGGTGTTAGGTAAATGTCGCTCCAATATCTAATGGTTAGGTACATGTATATGTCGCTCCAATATCAAAGGCCTTAGGTAAATGTCGCTCCAATATCAAATGGTTAGTAGGTACTCTCCAATATCAAAGGCCTAGTAAATGTCGCTCCAATATCAATATGGTTAGGTACATGTATATGTCGCTCCAATATCAAAGGTTAGGTAAATGTCGCTCCAATATCTAAGGGTTAGGTACAAATGTCATATGTCGCTCCAATATCAAAGGCTTAGGTAAATGTCGCTCCAATATCAATGGTTAGGTACATGTATATGTCGCTCCATATCAAAGCTGGTATGTCGATCCAATATCAATGGTTAGGTACATATGTCGCTCCTCAATATCAAAGGCCTTAGGTAATATGTCGCTCCAATATCTAAAGGTTAGGTACATGTATATGTCGCTCCAATATCAAAGGGTTAGGTTAAATGTCGCTCCAATATCTAATGGTTAGGTACATGTATATGTCGCTCCAATATCAAAGGGTTAGGTAAATGTCGCTCCAATATCTAAAATGTCGATCCAATATCTAATGGTTAGGTACATGTATATGTCGCTCCAATATCAAAGGGTTAGGTAAATGTCGCTCCAATATCAAATGGTTAGGTACATGTATATGTCGCTCCAATATCAAAGGGTTAGGTAATATGTTAATTGTCGCTCCAATATCTAATGGTTAGGTACATGTATGTCGCTCCAATGGCTTAGCTCCAATATCAAATGGTTAGGTACATGTATATGTCGCTCCAATATCAAAGGCTTAGGTAAATGTCGCTCCAATATCTAATGGTTAGGTACATGTATATGTCGCTCCAATATCAAAGGCTTTGGTAAATGTCGATCCAATATCAAATGGTTAGGTACATGTATATGTCGCTCCAATATCAAAGGCTTAGGTAAAATGTCGCTCCAATATCAAATGGTTAGGTACATGTAATATGTCGCTCCAATATCAAAGCCTTAGGTAAATGTCGATCCAATATTTAAATGGTTAGGTTACAAAGTTAGGTATATGTCGCTCCAATATCAAAGGGTTAGGTAAATGTCGCTCCAATATCAAATGGTTAGGTACATGTATATGTCGCTCCAATATCAAAGGCTTAGGTAAATGTCGCTCCAATATCAAATGGTTAGGTACATGTATATGTCGCTCCAATATCAATGGTTAGGTAAATGTCGCTCCAATAATCTAATGGTTAGGTACATGTATAAGTCGCTCCAATATCAAAAGGCTAGGTAAATGTCGCTCCAATATCAAATGGTTAGGTACATGTATATGTCGCTCCAATATCAAAGGCTTAGGTAAATGTCGCTCCAATATCTAATGGTTAGGTACATGTATATGTCGCTCCAATATCAAAGGCTTAGGTAAATGTCGCTCCAATATCAAATGGTTAGGTACATGTATATGTCGCTCCAATATCAAAGGCTTGGTAAATGTCGTCCAATATAGGTAAATGTATATGTCGCTCCAATATCAAATGGCTTAGGTATTAATGTATATGTCGCTCCAATATCAAAGGTTAGGTAAATAGTCGCTCCAATATCAAATGGTTAGGTACATGTATATGTCGCTCCAATATCAAAGGCTTGGTAAATGTCGCTCCAATATCTAATGGTTAGGTACATGTATATGTCGCTCCAATATCAAAGGTTAGGTAAATGTCGCTCCAATATCTAATGGTTAGGTACATGTATATGTCGCTCCAATATCAAAGGCTTAGGTAAATGTCGCTCCAATATCTAATGGTTAGGTACATGTATATGTCGCTCCAATATCTAATGGTTAGGTACATGTATATGTCGCTCCAATATCAAAGGCAAAGGCTTAGGTAAATGTCGCTCCAATATCCTAATGGTTAGGTACATGTATATGTCGCTCCAATATCAAAGGGTTAGGTAAATGTCGCTCCAATATCTAATGGTTAGGTACATGTATATGTCGCTCCAATATCAAAGGGTTAGGTAAATGTCGCTCCAATATCTAATGGTTAGGTACATGTATATGTCGCTCCAATATCAAAGGGTTAGGTAAATGTCGCTCCAATATCTAATGGTTAGGTACATGTATATGTCGCTCCAATATCAAAGGCTTAGGTAAATGTCGCTCCCAATATCAAATGGTTAGGTACATGTATATGTCGCTCCAAATCAAAGGTTAGGGTAAATGTCGCTCCAATATCTAAATGGTTAGGTACATGTATATGTCGCTCCAATATCAAAGGGTTAGGTAAATGTCGCTCCAATATCTAATGGTTAGGTACATGTATATGTCGCTCCAATATCAAAGGGTTAGGTAAATGTCGCTCCAATATCTAATGGTTAGGTACATGTATATGTCGCTCCAATATCAAAGGGTTAGGTAAATGTCGCTCCAATATCTAAAGGTTAGGTACATGTATATGTCGCTCCAATATCAAAGGGTTAGGTAAATGTCGCTCCAATATCAAATGGTTAGGTACATGTATATGTCGCTCCAATATCAAAGGGTTAGGTAAATGTCGCTCCAATATCAAATGGTTAGGTACATGTATATGTCGCTCCAATATCAAAGGGTTAGGTAAATGTCGCTCCAATATCTAATGGTTAGGTACATGTATATGTCGCTCCAATATCAAAGGGTTAGTAAATGTCGCTCCAATATCTAATGGTTAGGTACATGTATATGTCGCTCCAATATCAATATCGTCCAATATCAATGGTTAGGTACATTTATATGTCGCTCCCAATATCAAAGGGTTAGGTAATGTCGCTCCAATATCTAATGGTTAGGTACATGTATATGTCGCTCCAATATCAAAGGCTTAGGTAAATGTCGCTCCAATATCTAATGGTAGGTACATGTCGCTCCAATATCAAAGGCTTAGGTAAATGTCGCTCCAAATCTAATGTCGTATATGTCTCCAATATCAAAGGGTTAGGTACATGTATATGTCGCTCCAATATCAAAGGGTTAGGTAAATGTCGCTCCAATATCTAATGGTTAGGTACATGTATATGTCGATCCAATATCAAGGGTTAGGTACATGTATATGTCGCTCCAATACCAAGGTGTTAGGTAAATGTCGCTCCAATATCAAATGGTTAGGTATATGTCGATATCTCTGTTTGACAGATCTACTTGTACTCGTGAATATCTCTGTTAGAATTATTTACTTATATGAATATATACTTGTAATCGTAAAACTTACGTCTGAAGGTGAGGTAACTTCTTTCGTTGTAGGCTTGAATAGGCTCCTTTTCACTGTGAACGAATAACGACATTATAATTAATTATATAACAAAACTGTAGACTAATCAAAATTGAAAATTAGAGCGGACAGGGAAAATGTCTACCTAGCCCAGTTTTGGTATATTCCCGGTTCATTCCCGGGCCATAACTTGAATTGGTCAGTACTAGGCCAATTTTGTTCATGAAACACTCATTGGAAAGATATATTATTTCTTTTATTATATTATTTTAAGGCATTAACATCATTAATTATTTAATCAATAATAATTTCGACATTCCTAAACCCAGTTTTTTTCAAATATCCATGTAGTTCATGTAGTTTACCTTGGCTTTGGCTATTTTCTGGGTATCCTTGTGCTTGGGCCCATGTACGTTTCTTTGCTATGCTAGACCTTATTGTCCTGGAAAACGTAGATTCAGCACCTGGGGAAAAGCGAGGTTTCTTGTTAGGCGAGCAGTTTGGTGTCTCCATTGAGGTTGTCTGTCTATTAAGTTTTACGTTCTGTTCGGCACACACGATAGGATTGGAATTCTGAAGGTGTTCGGTCGGAATTCGATTTCCAAGATTTCAGAAGAATTGTGACACTTCCTGGATGGCTTTCTTCTGTCTGAAGATATACAAGCAGAACTAATCACAATTATGGGTAAAGTTGTAATCGTAAATGTTGAATAAGATTGCCGCCTACAATCACTTTTAGAACTGGTGGTTTGGATTATAATTTACATCAAATTCAGAAATCATTAAATAATGAAACTAGGATTTTTTATATGCAAGCCCGGGCTTTTTTATATCGCAAGCTACGTCCCTACCTTGCGATTCTGTCAGTACCTAAAAAGTTTTTAAGCAAAATGTATTTAGCTTTACAGCAAAATAATGATAAATTTTAAAAAAAATCAGATACAATAGTGTTAATTATATCTAGTCTATATTTTTATTTATTTATTTATTTATCTCTATTATTATTTCTTTTGTATTAAATATTACATAATAATATCTTTATTTCATTTAGCAAATAGGCTAAAAAGCCTTTATGCAAAACAAATACAGACATGACAATGGCAAACAGACTTTTCTGGAAAAAGGATGTACACTATATATATATATATATCAAAAAGAAATCAGCGAAAGGATGCACACATCAAATATATCAATTATCAAATAATATTGAATTTCTAACTTCATTAGCTCTGTGAACAAAGATAGCTAAATTTTTAACAATGCTACTATTTTCTGAAGTCAAGAGATCTATAAATAGTCGTATTAGGCCTAAACCAAAATCTCTTTTTTATCAGTTTTGATCTAATATCTACATAAATAGGACATTCCAAGATAAAATGATATTCATCTTCAATTTTTGCACAATAAAAACAATATCTCAAATCGATTAGAATTGGATTAAGCTTATGCCACTGACCTGTTTCTATGTACAATCTATGTGATGATGTTCTAATCTTCGTTAGAGCTTTTCTATATTTTTCAATATTTACAGTATCGAGATAACTCTTATATCCAAATTCATTTGTAAACAATAAATAACATCTTGCCCTTGGCGAACCTACCAGCCCACTATGCCAGTTTTGTATAAAATATATTTAACTCTAGTTTGGAATAATTCTAAAAATACTTTTTCGTTTCCAACTTGTTGTTCTAACCAAACATAACCAAAACCATACGTACAAAATAATCGTTTTACCAATTTTGCCCAGTTAATTATTCTATATGATTCAGCTTGTTGATAAAATTCATCATAGACTGACTTACCAATACATTTTTCTTATGATGGACAATCTGTAGCCAATACTTAAAGATGCTCCACCGCTGACAAATGGTATTTTTTCACTATCAAAAACAGGGGCAGACGATTTAGTATTTTTCTTCAGTCACAAAAGTTATGTATTTTACACCATTACCACCATTGAAAAGTTTGAGCTTCTAATTTTACTACAAGGTAAAAATATGAAAAATAATTAATTGCATCCCGAAAAAATTCCGTGGCACTATTCCTATATGGAAAGAAGTACTGATTGCGCATGCACCAAAGGCAAAATAAATTATTTTATATTAGTTTTTGTGTTAATTAGACAGGTATATACACGATTACACACCAATTATTATTCAAATGATGAATATCATTTATGCTCTGTTGGCGATGGAGCATCTTTAATTATTTTAAAATATCTCTTGAGTTTTAGTAGCAAATATCCTAATTCTCCGTAAATAAAGTTGTTATGTGTCGAAGTTTTCACTCCAAGTAATATTTTACAAAACCTTAAATGAACCTTTTCTACTGCCAACCCAGAGTGAAAGCCCCACACTTCACACCCATAACTCATTACGGGACATACAAATTTTTCAAATAAAATTATGTGCACGTTTATAATTATAATACCGTAGAATTAATCGACATTTTCGTATTTGTATAAGAATATCTGCCCCTGGTATATACAGTTGTTATGGTTAATCAATGTCCGTATTTATATATACAAGAGGCCCAGAGGGCCTGTATCGCTCACCTGGTTTGTAATGCCAAGTAATGTTCTGAATACAGGTTCATTGTTTCTTTTCTGAAGGAATTTTAATATTAACCTCTAAATTCCCTATTGGGCCCCACCCCTCCCGCCCCCAGGGGGTCAGAGCCAAAATTTATACAAGTTCTGTTCCCCTTCCCCCAAGGATGTTTATGGCCAAATTTGGTCACAATCCAAGCAAAACTCTAGGACAAGAAGTGATTTATAGGATTTACCTCTATTTCCCCTATTGGGCCTCACCCATCCTGCCCTTGGGGGGCCAGAGTCAAAATTTATAACAAGTTCTGTTCCCCTTCCTCCAATGATGTTTGTGGAAAATTTGGTTACAATCCATGCAGAACTCTATGACTAGTAGCGATTTAAAGGATTTACCTCTATTTCCCCTATTGGACCCCGCCCCTCCTGCCCCCGGGGGGTCAGAGCCAAAATTTATACAAGTTCTGTTCCCCTTCCCCAAAGGATGCTTGTGGCCAAATTTGGTTACATTCCATTCAGAACTCTATGACTAGTAGCGATTTAAAGGATTTACCTCTATTACCCCTATTGGGCCCTGCCCCTCCTGCCCCCGGGGGACCAGAGCCAAAATTTATACAAGTTCTGTTCCCCTTACCCCAAGGATGTTTGTGGCCAAATTTGGTTACAATTCATGTAGAGCTCTAGGACAGTAGAGATTTAAAGGATTTACTTCTATTTCCCCTATTGGGCCCCGCCCCTCCTGCCCCCGGGGGGTCAGAGCCAAAATTTATATAAGGTCTGTTCCCCCTCCCCCAAGGATGTTTGTGGCCAAATTTGGTTACATTCCATTCAGAACTCTATGACTAGTAGCGATTTAAAAGATTTACCTCTATTACCCCTATTGGGCCCCACCCCTCCTGCCCCCGGGGGACCAGAGCCAAAATTTATACAAGTTCTGTTCCCCTTCCCCCAAGGATGTTTGTGGCCAAATTTGGTTACATTCCATTCAGAACTCTATGACTAGTAGCGATTTAAAGGATTTACCTCTATTTCCCCTATTGGGCCCCGCCCCTCCTGCCCCCGGGGGACCAGAGTCAAAATTTACACAAGTTCTGTTCCCCTTCCCCCAAGGATCTTTGTGGCCGAATTTGGTTACAATTCATGTAGAACTCTATGACTAGTAGCGATTTAAAGGATTTACCTCTATTTCCCCTATTGGGCCCCGCCCCTCCTGCCCCCAGGGGACCAGAGCCAAAATTTAAACAAGTTCTGTTCCCCTTCCCCAAAGGATGTTTGTGGCCAAATTTGGTTACATTCCATTCAAAGCTCTATGATGAGAAGCGATTTAAAGGATTTACCTTTATTACCCCTATTGGGCCCCGCCCCTCCTGCCCCCGGGGGGGGGGGGGGGGGGGGTTAGAGCCAAAATTTATACAAGTTCTGTTCCCCCTCCCCCAAGGATGTTTGTGGCCAAATTTGGTTACATTCCATTCAGAACTCTATGACTAGTAGCGATTTATAGGATTTACCTCTATTTCCCCTATTGGGCCCCGCCCCTCCTGCCCCCAGGGGACCAGAGCCAAAATTTACACAAGTTCTGTTCCCCTTCCCCCAAGGATGTTTGTGGCCAAATTTGGTTACATTCATATCTATGACTATAGCGATTTAAGGATTTACCTCTATTTCCCCTATTGGGCCCCGCCCCTCCTGCCCCGGGGGACCAGAGCAAAATTTAACAAGTTCTGTTCCCCTTCCCCCAAGGATTTTGTGGCCAATTTGGTTACATTCATAACTAGTAGCGATTTAAAAGGATTTACCTCTATTTCCCCTATTGGGCCCCGCCCCTCCTGCCCCAGGGGACCAGAGCCAAAATTTAAACAAGTTCTGTTCCCCTTCCCCAAAGGATGTTTGTGGCCAAATTTGGTTACATTCATAAAGCTCTATGATGCGATTAAAGGATTTACCTTAAATTGGGCCCCGCCCCTGCCCCCGGGGGGTGAGCCAAAATTTTACATTCTGTTCCCCCCCCCAATTTGTGGCAGAGCTCTATGACAAGTAGCAATTTAAAGGATTTACCTCTATTACCCATATTGGGCCCCGCCCCTCCTGCCCCCGGGGGGTCAGAGCCAAAATTTAGACAAGTTCTGTTCCCCCTCCCCCAAGGATGTTTGTGGCCAAATTTGGTTACAATCCATGCAGAACTCTATGACTAGTAGCGATTTAAAGGAAATGTTGACGGACGGACGGACGGACGGACGGAAGGACGGACGACGGACGGACGGACAGACGGACGACGGACGCTGCGCCATGACATAAGCTCACCGGCCCTTCGGGCCAGGTGAGCTAATAACTATTTTTGAATGAATGAGGAATGATTGGCATGTATAAAAGTGTAAAAACTTAAAGATGCTCCACCGCCGACAGAGCATAACTGATATCCATCACTTGAACAATAATTGGCGTTTAATCGTGTATATATATGTCTAATTAACACAAAAAATATATAAAATAATTTATTTTGCCTTTGGTCCATGCGCAATCAGTACTTCATTCCATATAGGATATACTGCCACGGAATTTTTTCGGGATGCATTTAATTTTTTTTGTAATTTTAACTTGAAGTAAAATGAGAAGCTCAAACTTTTCAATGGCGGTAATGGTGTAAAGTAATTAACTTTTGTAACTAATGACAAGTACTAAATCGTCTGCTCCTGTTTTTGATAGTGAAAAAATACCATTTGTCAGCGGTGGAGCATCTTTAATATATTAGAGCTATGTAAGTGAAACTGGAGTGAAAGCCCTTCTGCGAAAGGGAATACACTGTACTGTATTTGCTATTTAACTTTTCGTATGCAAATCACGCCATCTTGCAGGATAGCCATGTATAAGAACACTTGAATCAGACGGATGTTCGGTGTGTTACAAGCATTGCCTGACAAAGTAATATTAAAACGAGTTACGGAAACAGACTTCAATCTGTCCGGATTCGGACGGCATCTTCCTGATAAAGCATGGTCACACAAGCGCTTGCATCCTTTCAGATTGGTAAAAGTATTCTGAATAAGAATTGTCTAGAAATTAATCGGGCATCATTTTAAATGAAATCTGGTTCCATTTAAGCATTGAAGTCACTATTTTTTTTAATTTCATCGGGGTATGAAAGAAATTTTGTTTGCAAACTGTGTGAATCCGCGTAGCGGATTCTCACAAAAGTTTGCAAACAAAATTTTATTTCAAACCCCGATGAAATTAAAAAATAGTGACTTCAATGCTTATAATTAATTTTCTAGGCTACTTTATAAAATGAAATACGTTTACACGTACGATTCCAATGATTTTTTTTCAAGGGATTATTTGTTTAAAATCAATACGCAACGTCAATGTTTCTATTGTGACGTCACGATAATGTCGGGTTTCCGCGCCATTCTCTGATTTTTTTTTCATCGTGGAATGAAAAAAAAAATGAATAGGCCAATCAGAAAGCCAGAAACAAAGAGAAAATTAATTATTTAATGATGGAACAAATATATCTGTAGAAGTATAACATGTTCGAGACATTACTTTTATATTTCTTATTTAATTTAGATCACCATCGTGTAACATTAATAATCAGACAATGCGTAGATACTAATTAACGGGACACGGAGCATACTAAAATGCGGAATGAAAAAGAATCATAGACAAACACAGAAACATATGAGATTAAGTTCAATATTTTCTTTGCCTTTTCTCTGAGTATGGCGTGCCGAACGTTGCAAAATTCAATAAGTAAAAACCTTTGTGCGAAAAAAATGTGTTTGTAATATATCGTTATACGTGTTCATTATTTTTAATTTGTGTGTGTGAAAAAAATATTTGTGTGTATTTTTTTATATTTGTGTGTGAAAAAAATGGTTTGTGTGTAAAAATATATATTTGTGTGTGATGTTGTTTTTTGTTTGTGTGTGAAAATCACACATAAATATATTTTACACACAAATATATTTTTCACACGCACAAAGAAATTATTGAACAAAAATTTTATTTTTACATATTATTAAAAAAAATACACAAACATTCATTGTTTTTACACACAAATTAAACATATTGAACACATATAACGATATATTACAAAACATTTTTTTTCTTTACACATTTTATTTTACATATTGAATTTTGCAACGTTCGGCACGCCATATCTGTGTAGTGTTTGTATCATTTGATAACAATTCATAAATTTAAATGCTCCCTCGGTATACTTGAAATATAGTATGCTCCCTGAGCATGCGCAAGGAGAGTAATAAAAGCAAGCGGACACCAGCAATGGCTTACATGTGTTCAATCACGACTGATTAGATTCGAATCTGAAACCATCCCAAATGGGAATACAACAATCTGAGCTCTGCATCTTTTTATATTGTTGGTACCAAAAGTATTATTAAAACTGTTCGTCTGTACTAGACCTGGCTACCTTGCACTACCACAAGCTCACAAATTATAAAACGGCTTTCAACAGAACAATTAAAATTGCGAAACAATATCGTCATATCATTGTTTAATTTCCATAATCTGACCAATCAAAGGATTAAGCTTCCGCGTAGCCCACTTAGCTTTTTGGGAAGCTAATGTTTGTGTAACATTTGTGTAGGTACATGTAGTATATGTCCCTTTTACTTAATTTATATGAGAGTTGTCTCCCCTGACATGTTCACTGGAAATTAATTAATTAAATGCACGATTTAAAGTAAATATATATAAATTTATTTTGAAAGGATATGAATGGATGAGAAGTAATAACGAGTAAATGATGAGTATATCTAAAATGAATGTGAAAGTGACGAAAGGTTGTGAATAATCAGTTAAAATATGGAAATTGGTGCGAGAGTCCTGCTGTGAAAGGAAAACATTGTGTTTTATATGCCTATTGAATAAAAAAAATGAAAAAATATTTATAAAATAATGATGCGGTTACTTTGTGTCTCATGCCAACATATGTTTCCGAAAAATATATCATATGAATCCAGCAATCATCGAAAATTTGTTTCTCATACTATTTACATTAAGTCATGTGACTTAATTGGATATTCATTAAAATTCGTCAAAATGAATGACATAGCATGTCAAGAATCATTCATAAAGGTTTATGCATAACTGATATTCATTAAAATTCTTGAAAATGAATGAAACATTTTCATTCATCTTAAAGAATTTTAATCACTATCAGTTTTGCATAAAACTTCATGGATAATTCTTGACACATTGATCATGAACAATCATGAATGTTTCATGGATTCAAAACTTCATGAAGAGTTCATGAGAGTCATTTGATGAATATTCATGACTTTTTTTTCATGAACCACAATCCGCTAATATTCTTGAAAGTTCATGAATCATTCATGAATATTCATGATGTCATGAATACCATCTCGCAGGGATGCTTCAGTGAGATAGCACTATAAAAACAACATGAGATCCACTACTCCAGAGGCACAGCATGAACATACTACACACACAACACACCGCATACAGGGAGACTCTAGCTGTTAAAGGGACTATAACGTAAGTTTCAAGGTTGAAAACAGATACCAAGCGTTATGCAACTTAATATACCATAAAACTTACACTTTCTCGCAATTCTCTTCGACATATACAATGTGTTTGTGTTTGAATACTAACGGCGAAATTTATATATAAATGTAAAAAAAAACCTTTTCGATGCGTCTCTGGTGTGTAGTTGACACCAGAGATAAACTATATATATAGCTACGATATACAACTGTATAGGAATTATAAATAATTACTTGGTGACAATTAGAGATAGATGTAATTTTGTCCGTCATATCAAATCTGTTGAATAACTACCGATGTCTGAACAATATCAGCAGTACTAAAAGCTCTTCTGATAACTATTCTTTGTGCGTCCAGAGAAGAGAGACTTTTTATAGCCGGCCAATGAGATTGCAGCAGATCTAGAGGCCTCGCTCATGTATTTATCGGGAACAGACACTATGAATTTTAATTAGGCCTTTTTTTCAAAATCTAGGATTATGTGTGTGCAATTGGGGCTTAAATCGTCTTAGTGACTGACTTTGTATAGATGTGTAGGATGATTTTGAAAGGAAAATTATCGCTCTTTCCAATGGTAGAAGCCGTTTTTATGAAGATGTGCTAAAATGTGTTTTTATAGACGCTAAAAGTAGGCAGGTTAGAAATGTTGAGCTGTGAGCTTTCCACCCTTCTCGTATATAGTACCATGTAGAATATTTAGAGTGGTGATTTTTACCGTTTTTTTATCGTCACCTCTAAAACATCTGAAAATGGTCTTCGGACACTCTGGTTGGTCCATTATTATGTAATTTGTAACTAATTCTCGGATCCATGGGCGGTAATTTATGCATTTTGGGTGAGACATGAAAGATTAGTTTTGCTGAGGTTCGGCTTATTTGACAACATAGACTCTGTCATTGCTGAACATACCCAGAACGCGAAGGTGATCAGTGACATATATATCGGACAGAAAACAGTGCGGGATTAAATGACTTCTACGTGTGCATCAGTAATGGGACCGCGACCTCTGAACTGTCTCTTATGTGTCCCACTACGTTGTGCATAAGCGGAAGAAAGGTATATATAAATGTATATAAACTTTGCAGTTCCCCCTGATAATTCACTCTGCGAGCCAGATTCAAAGTCACCTTCAATAAGCAATATAATGGCTTGTGTATGTTTTTGAGAAATAAAAATTGTGATTCTGTCTATGTACCAACATAGAGGTAAAATAATGCACGTTAGTTTTTATACCATAGTTTTTAGTACATACATGTAACAACATGTAACACATAGCTTCTTAAATGCAGTTTCTTACAAACCTGGTTTCTGCACTTTTTTTGTAGTAAAATATGTATATAAAAATGTTTATTTGAAGTAAATATATAAAGACTGAGTGATCAATGCACTATATATATGTACCTACTAATGAATATGTAGGAATACCAATATCATAATATATCAAC
Organism: Argopecten irradians; assembly: GCF_041381155.1. Classification (NCBI taxonomy): domain Eukaryota; kingdom Metazoa; phylum Mollusca; class Bivalvia; order Pectinida; family Pectinidae; genus Argopecten; species Argopecten irradians. The sequence continues at coordinate 47,358,819 of NC_091135.1, read as the reverse complement.
ATACCATGAAGATAGAAATAGTGTAAGCTTTCCCAATAGAGTTGCCTCCCTTTCTAGAAAGAAGTGCATGCTACACAAAAGTCATTTTCTACAATGTCTATTCCATTAATATGTATACACATGTAATACCAGTACACATATACAGTTAACTGATCTTATTTATGGAATGATTTTCCATTTATTGCTGTGTTTTGGACATTTTTTCTTCTTCTTTTTGCAATGAAAGCCCTGTTTGACATGTGCATATAACTGTGATATCATATGGTTTAATGCTTATATATCTTTTCTTGCTTGACTACCTGGTGTAAATATAATCTATTAATTATGTGGTCATCCAAATTAATATTTGTTTACCTCTGGTCTCCATGGTGTTCAAATGAAAGTATACTTGTGTATAAGATATTTAGTGTCTATACATGTATATACTTATATATTTTTATCTATTAAATGAAATATGTGATCAATTTACAGATGTGTAAAACTGATAATCAACTGCTTATGTCCATTTCTTCTTTATATATTACTACTATTGAAAACAATACACTTATATAAGTTATATTACATATTTATATGTCCTTATCAAAACACCAAACAATTCATTTGTATTATTTATTACCCATAGATAAAACCATGAATGTAAAGGTATTAAATAAGTAATGATATGTTTGAGGGATGTACGATATTCTGTTGATCTTGAAAAAAAAAATTTTCTTGATTTTTTTTTTTTTTTTAATAAATGCTATCATACTTAATCAGTACCACCAATCCCCCCCCCCCCTTTTTTTTAAGAAGATAAAAGTGATAACTATCAAAAAGGAAATTTGCTTACATATATATTCATTAATACTTTAACTTTATACAGGTAATCATAATTCTCCCATGCACTGCTCTTATTATCTCCCCTTAACTTAAGTCATGATATACAATGTACATGACTTATGAAATGTGTATGATTTATGATCCTATTTACTTTCCATTTTTTTTTATATTATTTATTTTTCTTACCTCTCTCCCTCTTCTTTCAAAATTTTCAAAATCTTATGCATCACCTTATTAAATTAATATACATTGACATTAGCACTTATAAATGGAAATAATACGCCTATCATGGATAATTAAATATCCTTCAACGTATCATTCATTACAATGACTTGAGTCTAAATCATGTGAATGACTGAAACAATGGAACACCATGTGCAACACTGGTATGTCAGTTCTAATGTTCGTTTTTAATGTGAATGTTTTCATTGTTACTCTCTATATATGTTCTAATCATGTCTGTCTATATTTTTTGTTCATGATCTGTCATCCAGAATCTTTCTGTCTCTTTTTCTCTTTTTCTCTTCCTCAACTTCTTACCTTTACCCTTGAGATGTGGAATACATTTTCAGATTTACGGATTAGTAATATCACTATATTATCTGTAAACTGTCAGGGCCTAGGTGACTTTACGAAAAGAAAAGACATATTTTCATACCTTAAAAGTAAAAATCACAATATCTTTTGTATCCAAGACACACATTTTACTGTAGATTTAGAAAATCAGATAAGGTCTGAATGGGGTTATGAATGTTTTTTCAATTCTTACAAATCCAATGCCAGAGGTGTCGCCATTCTTTTTAACAACAATTTTGAATTTAAGTTTAAGAAAATTAAGAAGGATCATACTGGAAACTTTTTAGCGTTAGAGATAGAAATTGACTCTGTAAGTATGACTCTGATAACAGTATATGGACCAAATAAAGATGAACCTTATTTCTATAACACTATATCAGAAACACTTGATGAATTTGGAAATATAATGTCTATTATTTGTGGAGATTTTAATCTGGTTCTCAATCCTCACCTTGATTACGATAAGACATATAAAACTGTGAACAATCCACAAGTTCGAGATAAGGTATTAAATATAATTGATGAAGACAATCTGATAGATATTTTCAGGGAATACCATCCAAACCAAAAAAGATATACATGGAGAAAATTAAACCCTCTGAAACAATCAAGATTTGGTTATTTTTTGGTAAGTGAAGGTTTGTTATCTTTTGTCACCTCCTCTTCTGTAGAACCTAGTTACAGATCAGATCACTGTATTGTAAAGTTAGTATTGAAATTTAATGAATTTAAAAGAGGAAGGGGTCTTTGGAAGTTCAATAACTCTCTTCTTTATGATACAGAATATGTTCAATTGATTAATAAGGTTATTACAATCAAAATGCTATTGATGACATAGAATATTCAATTTTACAGTTTAATATAGATGAACAATTATTCTTGGAAACTCTGTTAATGAACATTAGAGGCAAAACTATCTCCTTCTCTTCCCATAAAAAAACCAAAAGAAATTTAAAAGAAAATAAACTGATACAGACCATACAAGATTTAGAAAACAGTGAAGATGCTAATATTTTAGAAATAGAAGAAATAAAGAAAGAATTAGAAGCTATTCGGTCATATGAATTAAAAGGTAGTGTGATAAGATATAAAGTTAAGTGGGAGGAAGAGGGAGAAAAACCTACCAGATACTTTTTAAACTTAGAAAATAGAAACTTTGTTTCTAAAATAATTCCCAAAATACAAAAAGAAGATGGAACAGTAATAGATAAACAAGTAGACATCTTGGAAAATACCAAACAGTTTTATGAAAATCTCTATAAAGAGAACAAACATATAAATAATGTTGATCTAGATAATTACCTAAATTTCCCTGATCTACCAAAACTTACAGAGTCAGAGTCACAGTCTCTAGAAGGAGAGATCACTCTCAGAGAAGCAAGCTATTTTTAAAAAAACATGAAGAATAACAAAAGTCCAGGATCAGATGGTTTCACAGTAGAGTTTTTTAAAAAAAATTTGGAACAAAATTGGTAAATTTGTAGTTCGATCTTTAAATTTTGGTTTTTCAAAGGAAGAATTATCAGTAACCCAGCGGCAAGGAAATATTACATGCATACCAAAAGGTGATAAACCAAGACATTTTTTGAAAAAATTGGCGTCCAATCTCTTTGCTGAATATCACATATAAAATTGCCTCTGGGGTGATCTCTTACAGAATGGAAAGTGTTTTAGATAAACTTATAAGTCACGATCAAACTGGGTTTTTATCTGGGAGATATATTGGTGAAAATACACGTCTACTGTATGATATTATGAAATTCACTGAAGATAATGATATATTCCTGGTATGATTCTAATGATCGATTTTGAAAAAGCATTCGACTCCGTGTCTTGGAATTGCATTCGGAAAGTTCTAAGTTTTTTTGGCTTTGGTAGTGATATTTTAAGATGGTTTAATACTCTACATAACAATGTTACATCTGCAATTAATCAAGGTGGAAATCTTTCTCAATTTTTCGATATAAAACGATCTTGTCGTCAAGGTGACCCAATAGCTCCCTATATTTTTATTCTTTCTGCAGAAGTATTATCAATTCGACTAAGAAAAAATTTGAATATAAATGGAATCATAACAGAGAACTTTGATATTCTCACATCACAATATGCTGATGATACCTTTCTCACATTAGATGGGTCTGAGAAATCACTTCGTGAGACTCTAACAGAACTAACTTCTTTCCAAAAAATATCTGGTCTAAAAATGAATGTAGACAAAACTGAAATAATTTGGATTGGTAGTATGAAATACAGTAACGAAAGGATGCTTCCGGAATTCAATTTTAATTGGAGAAAAACTAAATTTACGCTACTTGGTATTGACTTTGATATAAATCTGGATAATATACCAAAACTAAATTTTGACAAAAAATTGTTAAACTGAAAAGTCTGATTAGCACCTGGAAAAAAAGGAAACTGACTCCTATTGGTAAAGTTCATATCATAAAATCACTAATGATTTCTCAATTTAACCACTTATTCATATCTCTTCCCAACCCAAGTGAAAAGGTTATAAAAGAAATAAATACAATTTTATTTGAATTTTTATGGGATGGTAAAACAGACAAAGTTAAAAGAGCTAATATCGTTCAAGAATATTTTAATGGTGGCTTGAAAATGGTGAATTTAAATGCTTTTATTAATTCCCTTAAATTAGGTTGGATCAGGAGATTATACACCTGCGAAGGGAAATGGAAATCTATTTTAAAGGAAGACATTGATTTTGATTTACTATTAAATGTTGGTGGTGAATATATTTTAAGATGTATTAACCTTTGTACAAATGATTTTTGGAAAGATACTTTTAAAGCCTGGTATAAAGTGAACAGTTCCAAAGAAGTTGAAGATTTACAAAATAAATCCTTTTTAACAGAAAGTATCTGGCATAACAAAAATATAACTGTTGGTGGTAAACCCGTTTTCTACAGGGCTTGGTATAGATTAGAAGTTCACACAATTGCTGATCTTCTGAAAGATCAAATAAACATAAATATTTACTCTTTTGAAGAATTTTTACAAAAATATGATAATTTACACACCAACTCCTTCAATTTCAAGGACTAATATCTGCTGTTCGTAAACGTCTGCCTAACCCTCAGCCGCAAAACCTATTACCACTTATACGTCCATATGTTCCCCTAAATATACAGATTTTCTTTTCAAATATAAAAAATTCAAAATTTCTATATGCTATTCTTAATAAGTCAGAAACTGAACCTACAGGTAAGCTGAAATGGCAAGAAGAATTTTTATTAGATGAAGAAAAGTGGAAGCATATTTATAACATTCCTTTTAAAGTAACAAAAAACACACTAAACTACAATGGCTTCAGTTTCGTATTTCTCATTATATTCTGACCACTAATTCAAAATTATTTAAGTATAGTATAGTAGCTAGCCCTATGTGTACTTTCTGTAATTCAGAGAGAGAAACAATAATTCATTTAATGTGGGAATGTCGAGAAGTACAAAATCTATTGCAAAACTTTGAAACTCTTTTAGATGCTCTTTATATTCCTTTTTCAATTAACAAACAATCTTTTCTTCTTGGTCTTACAACTAACAACCTTAATGCACCAGTTGATAATGTTATACTTTTAATCATTAAACAATACATTTACAGAACAAGATGTTTTCATAAAACCTTAAATATAAACACATTGGCAAAAAATATAAAAGAATATTATAATATTCACAGACACATATCAAATGGTCAAAATGATTTTTTGAAAGCAAAATTTATAAAAGTTGGAGTAAGTGGACACAAGTAAGTTTATACAATTTGATATATGAACTCTTTTTACGAAAAAAAATTAAGAACCAAGGATAATTAATTTTAAATCCTGACAACTTACCGGTATTACTTTTACAACCAATTCTCTACCATTAGATGAAAAATACATATTTCCACATCTCGACTCTATCCTCCTATACAACTTTTTCCTCTCTAACCTATCTTTCTTAACCTCTTATAAATGTCATATATGTCTGAACGAATGTGGGTGTATGGAAACCTTTGAATGTACCGTACATAATAATTTAAATAAACTATTTGATATATGTGTGAGGGTGTGTGTTTGTGTGTGTAAAAGTATAAATGTAAATGTCATGTAAAATTGATACCAATGAAATACTTTTGTTTTTGTATTTATGATGTTAAATTAATTGTCTTTGTCTGTATTGTCTGTAAAAATGAAAATGATTTCAAAAATAAAAAAATTATAAAAAAAGCTCTTCTGATAACTATCCCTTGTGCGTCTAGAGAAGAGAGACTTTTAATAGCCGGCCAATGAGATTGCAGCAGATCTAGAGGCCTCGCTCATGTATTTATCGGGAACAGACACTATGAATTTTAATAAGGCCTTTTTTTCAAAATCTAGGATTATGTGTGTGCAATTGGGGCTTAAATCGTCTTAGTGACTGACTTTGTATAGATGTGTAGGATGATTTTGAAAGGAAAATTATCGCTCTTTCCAATGGTAGAAGCCGTTTTTATGAAGATGTGCTAAAATGTGTTTTTATAGACGCTAAAAGTAGGCAGGTTAGAAATGTTGAGCTGTGAGCTTTCCACCCTTCTCGTATATAGTACCATGTAGAATATTTAGAGTGGTGATTTTTACCGTTTTTTTATCGTCACCTCTAAAACATCTGAAAATGGTCTTCGGACACTCTGGTTGGTCCATTATTATGTAATTTGTAACTAATTCTCGGATCCATGGGCGGTAATTTATGCATTTTGGGTGAGACATGAAAGATTAGTTTTGCTGTTTTTTTATACATAATTTTGATTGCATGTTGGTACTTTGAAATTTTGTGATTGAGAAAAAGTGTAAGTTTTATGATATATAGTAAGTTTCATAACGCTTGGCTTCTGTTTTAGACGGTGAAATCTAAAGTAAGCGAGTCAATTTCCGAAACAACATTTAAAAGTTTATATATCATAACTATAACGATAGTGTGCGATGAAGTTTCGCTATCAAATTGTGTACATGTAACCAATGACAATGTAGATTAATTTCGAAAGGTAAGGCGACCCATGTTATGGGAATGAATATTTAATATATATTCATATACTTGTATTTCTATATTTTAGAAAGTAATGATAAGTTTACTAAAAACTAAGGGCTGTGTAAAATTACAGAATTCATTAAAAAAATAAGAGCCTTTTGTTTACGTGTGTACGTCAGGCTGACCTATTTGGAAATGTAAACATTGTCCCATGATAATTACTGTTACGATAGTTTATATAATTATTTTTGAGGGAGTCAAAATATCTGATATTGTGCATGGGTGTAATTATAGTGTGTATATGAAATAATTACATAATGCAGACGATAATTGATTTTATCACAGGAAATGATTAAACCATGTCATATTTTAGGTTACTAAATAAATTCGTCTTAAATTGCTGTTTTATTATCATTTAAGAAAGTTTATTTTCGTTTCCGTTTTCTAAATATAGGCACACCTATTATCTACACTTATGTGTGTGCGCAATCTCAGATATATATATGGACTGAGAACCAACAACACGTTACGTCACAAAATATTATAGTGAAAGTAGATTTATAGACATAAACTGGAGACGACACCGTAAAACGTTGGTTGACTAAATTATATCTACAATAAAATGTGTCATTTTGATACTATTGTTTTTTGTCGTAAGGTATTTTTAGACATATACAGTACATACCTTAATTTCTTAAATTGTAGTTTAAAACATATACCAGATGCTTGCAGATCCCTCATACACAGAAGCTGACAGCTTGGTTATTGACATAAAAGAATCGTTGTCAGAAAACATCGGCATTGTATCAAACCTGAAGAAGTAGAAGTTGACTAGCTGTCTATGACATTGTCACAAGTGTCGTTTCTTATGTACCTGTACACGACCGACCAGATTGCGTCATCATTAGCATGTGGCGATATATAATTATTACACGAGTGAACATATAGCTATTTTTATATCGGTTAGTTATATAAAAGACCCATCACGAGTGTCACCCCAGTTCTCAAATTCTATTGGAAAAATAAGTTTCAAAAGAGTTTCAAAAAGCCTGTATATAATATAGTGTCTCAATTAGTATCACTGTACATAGTGCAACTAGTACGGCAACGATGTTATGATCCGTTTCCGGTATCGCTTCGATATACGAGTACCGAGTAGGTAGGTTCCAACTTGTAGAGTTTAAAGACATTGTGCATGGTGTTACAGACCGATATTCAGCTCAAGTGTTAATTAGATATCCTACCTTGTATTAAGATCGTGATTTCACGCAAAGTACTCCTATTTATCATACAATTGTGACACTTACATACAGCTTAATGCGAGTTCCTAGCACTTGCTTATTATTCAAGATATTCACAAAATATGACTGAGAAACAAATTATTAGGTTCATATGTATCAAATTTGCACTTTGCTAAATTTGATGAAGAATAAAGAGTGTTTGACCATTGTTTACATCGTTGTGTCAGTCTTTGCGCAACGGTTTTGATCGATGATATGCGAAAAAGTGTACGGTTTGGAGTTTTGAGATTGCAACGGTTTGGTATGATTTATATGATGGCGTCTCCATGCGTAATCAGAATCTTACCGTAACGTATCAAGTCATTAGTTAGCAGTTTATAAAGATGATCAGACCCACCAGAGAGCCCATTGGACCATATTATAGACGTTTTTAGTGACCAAGGATAAAAAATTTGTAAAAATCCTTATTCTACATTAAACCCGCGTAGTACTAAAGTGTAAAATATGGATGTTTTACCGGGTTTTTTTTATCTAAGTATCTCTAAAACGTCTAAAATGGTCTATGGGTACTCTTGTGGGTCCACGTCATTACATTAAATAATGTGTGTACACATAATATTATAAACTGTAAAAATAATTATCAGATCCCTAGCTGTGACATTATACATTGTTCGCAGTTCACTTCCAAATGATAGTTTTTGCCGCTGTCCATCTCGGTTCACACTGACTAATGCATATAAAATACTTTTACTAATTAGGCACTTTTTCATTATACGAGTAAGAATGTGTGTACCTGCAATACTGATAAGATACATGATTTCGTATATACCGTTTTTAATGCCCATCATTACAATGCCTATAGGTCTCTCCAATCCTTTGATGTGGGATTAAGGAGTTTTTACTTTTGAAAACTTTGGAATTTATGAAACATTTTATCGCATACCTACAAAAACTATTTTGGGAGAATTTTAATGGCAAAATTTGTTGTAAATATGCAATAGAGTCGGACATCTTGTTCCCACCGTCCTCGAATCCTAGCGTAACCACAAGGATCTGAGAATAAGCTACAGTTCATTTTAATATGGACCAATCAAAGAGCCCATAGACCATGTTTACACGTTTTAAGGGCCTAGATAAAAATCGTTTTACTCACATTCTACAAAGTACGTATATATTGCGAAAGGTGGAAAGCTCCCCGATACACAAAAAAATATTTAAAAAAATCTACCACGCCTGTGCTTTAGCGGCCAAAAAATCATTTTTCTATGAAGTCTTAAGAAACAGATTACTACCGTTGGAAAGAGCGATGCTTTTTCTGTTTAAAATCGTATAAAATGGTCCATAGGCACTGTGTTAGGTGTACATTGATACAAACTTTATCTAATTATCAGACTCTTGTGGGCGTAACGTCTTGGTTTCTTGATGTCTCTTCATCGTTTTTGAAATTACGTCAGATTGAATTTCGTGCCCGTTAATAACCGATATTTATATTGTCACTGTACACATGTACAGTACCTATGTCTGGCTATTAAACCCAATGTATGATAATTCTCTATATTAACATTGGCAGTTACATGTAGATTTTGGTGTACTAATTTCTTCAGAGTTCAAGAGGTCACAAAAACACTGAGTTTAAGTCAATGTGAGAATTCGTTGAATAACGTTAAAGTATTCTTAAAACTGAAAAAGTATATGTATCTTTGTATATTTGGTTTATCGGTAGTCAGATACTGTCAATGTTTAATCGGTTGTTCATGACAACACACAAGAAGAAATCGAACCAAGAGTTTCCCCGAAAAATCATCAACTGTTTATCAAATAATATTCTTCCTTATACAGACGTATCCGAACGCGTTTTGTTATTAAACTTCAGTTTTTTTTCTTTATAACTGGAACGACTAGTGACTTTGCCCGTGTATCACTAGTGCAATTAAGCATTCGTTGTCATATTTTGACATGCATTGGTGTGTGACATAAATTGGTTGTTCTAGCATAGATCTATCATGGTGCGGATATATGTTAAAATACAGTCACATGATATATGCATGCTTTTGGTCTTGGGACACTGGATACATGTTTTAACAATATTGCAAAATATTCTGTTATCACCCTCGGAAACCACAGCTGTCTTAACTCCACTACGTTCTTTACATAGCAATACGTGCCCAAAACTTGATGAGTGTTTCTTACCCTTGAAATATGGACATGTACGTGTACTCATACGTAATGTTAATGTGATTATGTCACTTTAATTAAATATACTAGGAAGTCGATGGAAAGAGGACGTTTGAGTGTGAGAGAGGTGGTTTAGGATTACTAACTATTTTTTATTTTTACGATGTACATTATTAGCAAGGTATATATAGAGTAGACCGGACATGTGTGACATTTTTGATATTTCTGATCGTTTTCTGTGCCACAGGTTCACACTTGAAAACGGTCACAAACTAAAATACCACACCTACACGTTTTAATTTGTTGGGAAACAGACCACACAGACACCAATATTAAAGTTGCGTGAACATAGCGAAGTATCAGTATATGATACACATGTGAACTATAATTGTGGTCAATGTTAATAAACTGGTACATACACATGTACAGTTACATGTACATGCACTTAATCGTCTATATATACTGAAATCAGAACATGCAATTTTCACGAACCGTCAAAATAACAAATACAACCACATGAAGGAGTAACTTAAAAAACAGAGGTTTGAAACAGAAAAGGCCCAGCGGGCCCCCCGAATTTCCATTATTCCCAATCTAATTAATTAGTCAAGCAATTCCGCCTCCATTACCTTGCTCTTCAAATTGCACCAGTAAAAGCATCGTATTGTAAAAAAAAAAAACAAAAGTGAGAAAAAAGAGCGGAAGGAAAAAAAAAAATAGTTTTTTAAAAAAGACAGCGGAAGAGCGGAATATTATTTTGTTTTTGTTAATTAGATTGCATTTAATCCCTTTAGTTTTTTTATTTGAAAAAAATGGTAATTTCTACAATTTTGTTTAGGCATGTATTGGAATTTTAGGGGCATATGAATTTTAGTTACAGTACTAGTCCTGTGTATATACAATGTTTTCGGACCTATTCTAGTCTCCATGTAAAATATAAAGAATGTTAATTCAGTTAATATGTAATATAATTTGGATCTATATGTATTAGTATTTAAAATCGTTTTGCTTATATTTAGTTGATGACAGGGAGTTGGAGCGCCTCTGGTTCTAGGGTTTATATTATATAAATTTCGATAAATATCTTTAAAATTAGTCACATGATCACGAGGAAAAATTTGGACACATGTTAGATGAGAATGATAAAAAACTTATCAAGGGTTTTATCTTATTTGGCTACCACGATCCCACTTCCGTTCAATAAGGATCTGACAATATCCCATAAGGGGTCACGTCAAGATGACCTTTATACCACGTGTACATCAGAGCAAATGCAGTTTCCAACACCTAACAACATCATTTGAAAACGTCTTTTCGCCCCAGTATATATATACAATTAGCTTTGTTGTGCACTTCAGGCGAGATGGTTACATACACGAAAATAATTTGGACAGCTTTTCTCAAACTTTTTCGTCCCCAGTCAAGATTCTTGGCAGTGGCACTTTGATTGGCCATTTCAAAAGTCATCTTGACGTGACCCCCTAATGGGATGTTCCAGATCCTCTTATCCAACGTAGTGATTATAAGGATCTGTATTTTAATCAGATTGTTACTGTTGTCTTGTTGGTATTGTGGTAACGTGTCTCTGGATCTGGAGTTGTTTTTTTTTTTTTTTTTGTATCTGTCGCATTCAATTTCTACATAACGGGTTCAGATGTGATAATGTGTTTTTTTTTACAGAAATAAAGACTGTAAGGCCATGATGATAACGACAGAGAGGGAAGTTTTTACAGTAAAATGGCATCGATCTAGAGTGGATGCCTCTACAGGATGGCGAAACAATCCTCAAGTTTCCAGAAGGCACTCGAAAATATCATGTGGAGGGTGATGCATTACCCCCTCCCAACGATCGCGGCTATCAACGGTAAGCATAGAGAATAGAGGGTGAGGGGTGGGGTAGTCATTAACACAGGTACCGAGTCCAAACCCAATTTATCAAAATTACCACATCAAATATCTAATAAGGAATTTAACGTCAATATTTCAATTTTAGGAGTTTTATGAATCAAATGTTAAAGTTTCTATTCATAAAAATTAGAAACTTGGAGCAAAAAAAAAATCAAAAAATTTCAAAAACAATAAAAAAAAAAAAATAAAAAATAAAGATATGTGTTGCACGTTTTAAGAGAAAATTACGAAAGCCTGTCAAGGGTCACATTAAAGAAAAATATTTTGTCGTTATAACGACGACTTAGTATGTCGCAATAACGACTTAGTTTATGTCCTTAATAACGACTAGTTATGTCGTTAATAAAATAACGACATATTATTATATGGCTGGTGTTTTTGCTGTATTTTGATTGGCCCATACGTTTCTCAGAAAGTATTCATCAACTGCGATAAATTAACCCCGAAAAGAAATCGGCGACACGAAAAAGCACGCATTCAGGTTACTGGACTCAGTCCAGATACCTCTAGCGAGTCCAGTAAACCTGTGTCAAAAATAAATCGAGGGAAACTCCCTTTAAATGTGACGTCATAATCACTTTTGACGTCGATTCGTACCCATATTATAGCGTAACGGAAGTTTCCCTATTCAATGTCATCGGGATAATCTATGTGACGTCATTATTATAGTCGGAAACAGATATAAGCGGAAGGCAGCAAGTTTACTGCGATCAACGGTGATCAACTGCGAACTTCAATTTATGGAAATACGTTCATAAATGCCCAGACGGGCAGTTGATGCAGCGATGAAATATTCCGATTCTACCAATCTGAAAACAGTAGCTAGAAAGCATTTGGATAATTACCATAATACCATATACTACGTGTAATGGATAAACTACTTTTGTGAAGAGAACATTTGCAGGTATCATCCTGTTTATTGTAGTAAAGTCTTTATTGAACCTCTGGCCTCGGGATATATCACTTACTTGGGTTGATAATTCACCGTATCCACCTAAAAAAGGTCGATAATTGTATATTGTTATAGGACTGGTGTTTTTGCTGTCTTTTGATTGGCCGATACGCTTCTCAGAAGTATTCATCAACTGCGATATCAACCCCGAAATGGGCGGCGAAAAGCACGCAAGATTACTGGCCTCCGGCCTCGGGATATATAACTTACTCGGATTGATAACTCACAGTATCCACCCGAAAATAGGTCGATAATTGTATAATAACGACTTAGTATCTCGTAGTTAACTATGTCGTAATAACGACTTAGTTATGTCGTAATAACGACTTAGCTATGTCGTGATAACGACTTAGTATCTCGTAATAACGACTTAACTATGTAGTAATTACGACTTAGTATGTCGTAATAACGACATGGTATCTCGTGATAACGACTTAGTATCTCGTAATAACAACTTAACTACGTCGTAATAACGACTTAGCTATATCGTGATAACGACATAGTATCTCGTAATAACGACATAGCTAAGTCGTTATTACAACATACAAATGTACTCAGTCGTTATTACGAAATACTAATAGCTAAGTCGTTATTACGATATAGGTAAGTCGTTTAAACGACATATCTAAGTCGTCATTACGACATACTAAGCCGTTATTACGACATAGCTTAGTCGTTATAACGAAATACTATGTGATATTACGACATAACTAAGTCGTTATTACGACATACAAATGTACTAAGCCGTTATTACGAGATACTATCTATAGCGTGAGGTCGATATATTACGACATACCTATCTGTCTTAACCACGAACTATGTCAGTTCTTACGTGATACCTTATGTCGTATATTACGACATAACTAAGTCGTAATTACGAAATACTATGTCGTTATTACGACATAACTTAGTCGTTATTACGACATACTTATTACGACATACTAAGTCGTTATAACGACATAATATTTTTTTTCAATGTGACCCTAACAGGCTTCCGTTGTACATAATGATAATTATAAAAAAATAACACAATTTTGTTTTGGTTGAAGACATTTCCCGCCTGGTAGTCATGGTGTCACAATAATCAGTTGGTTGTTTATTATGCCAAAACACGTAAATATAGTGCATTGATCGTGTGTCACCATACAATGGAGGTCTTCCTCAAATATATATCAGAGTTACTTCCCTTAGTTTTACTCCGTCGGTACTATATAAATCACACTGTAACTGTAAAACGAAATCCATTGTTCCCAATAACCAATAATACTACCTCTGTTACCATGGTAACAGGTCATGCTTTCGCGGGCGGTGCCTTCCTGGCGATGTCACATGACTACAGAGTGATGAGGGCGGACCGGGGCTGGATTTCGTGGAACGAGACTCACCTCAAGTTACGTTTAGGGGATATGCTCCTGGACCTACTCAGGTGAATATACTTTTGGTATAATTACGTCAAAATATTAAACGCGTTAAGTAAACTCTGATACCTTGGAGAATATTGAATGACGATATGTTTTATTTTCATTAGTCGTAAATTCAATTTTAGATAGTTTCGTATTTCTTTTAAATGCTAGTAGTCCAGTAAAGATAGGGTGTTACCCAAAAATAATTGCAACAGAATTTTTTCTGTGTGTTTTTCATACAGATCTGACTTTGTTTTATACAAGGAAAAAGTAGCCACATATAAAAGTTTGGGAAAATGTTTTTTTTTCTTGATCCCCAAAAATCAGAAAAAAATAGGGATATTTGCATAATTTGCGAACTTTGAAGCCAAATATAAACTTACATGGTTTATCACGAGATACTAGAAAATCTACTGTAATGGCAAGAACGTTATAAGGATAGCACAGAATGCCAAAACCATAAATTGAAATCAACACAGGGGAAAAGTGTGACAACAAGAAAATTGCATAATTATGTCCTTGTAACAGCCAAATATGCTTTTGTTGGAATGTTAGGATAAAAATTTGTTATTATCAACAATACCATTGATACTTATTTTGGTGGAATCTTTTAAAATAAAACTTGTTGATTAAAGGATTTAAAAGTAAAACATTTTACTTTCACTACCTGAGATAACATGGTTGCTCAAAGTTAGTCTTTTGGCCTTTTCCAATGATTTTTTTAAGTCCAAATTGAATAATGTGTCTTTTATTCAAGAATTATTCAGTAAGTACCGTCTCAAGTGTTTAGATAGTTTTTAATTCAGATTCTATGTAGGCTATTCTCACCTAAAAGAGACAACTATATCAAAATATCCACAAATATAAAAGAACGTGAGGTCGATCAAATTCTCATTTAGTGCCAATTTGAGTAAACTTCTTTATATTTCAGTCCTTAGGTTGAAATATCAAAAATGTGAATTTCTATTTTGTGACTTATCAGATTGAAAAATCCTTTGGCAGATATATTATCAACAATACCATTGATACTTATTTTGGTGGAATCTTTTAAAATAAAACTTGTTGATTAAAGGATTTAAAAGTAAAAACATTTTACTTTCACTACCTATGTGAGATAACATGGTTGCTCAAAGTTAGTCTTTTGGCCTTTTCCAATGATTTTTTTAAGTCCAAATTGAATAATGTGTCTTTTATTCAAGAATTATTCAGTAAGTACCGTCTCAAGTGTTTAGATAGTTTTTAATTCAGATTCTATGTAGGCTATTCTCACCTAAAAGAGACAACTATATCAAAATATCCACAAATATAAAAGAACGTGAGGTCGATCAAATTCTCATTTAGTGCCAATTTGAGTAAACTTCTTTATATTTCAGTCCTTAGGTTGAAATATCAAAAATGTGAATTTCTATTTTGTGACTTATCAGATTGAAAAATCCTTTGGCAGATATTACCACCATAATGGAGCGTTTTTCATAAAGTGAGATTGAAGTTTCTTTTTGATCAAATATTTGAATAGGTCAATTTTTTATTTTTCCATAATGGAACCGGATGGGGGTTACACAATTTTCAATGAGATAAAGGAAATAAAGAAGAGCTCATTTTCAATTTTATAGCTGAAAATCATCACAGTTCTGATTTATTTACTGGCAAAATTTTATGACAAACGAATAAAGCATATTCGAAAAATTAAGATTTTTGTATTGCAGATTTATGGACTTAGACATATTTTGGTATTCAGCCAAATTAACGTGATAGGAAGTTTTGAGTACCAAATAAGATGTCCATATGTATACCGTTTTTACAACAAATGATCAAAATAACAAGTACAAAAACACAAAAAAGGATATAACATATTTGGAAGCATTTGGTTTTTTATTTTCCGAAATATTAGCTACCCTAATAGGTGTTTTGCGAAAAATTTAAGTATAAAAACACTTATCGATCATGCATTAATATCAAAGAAAAAGTAATTCTTTAAGACATAGAATATCAACTTATATTGTTCAGGGTATTATATTATAAATGTTTGCATCTAAAAAGAACAAAAATGGTAATGCTAGCTAAATTTAAAAGGTTTTGAGCCGTTTTCATCCTTCTTTATTTCTTGGATTGACTGAAATTATTGTATCATTTCAACTTATTTGTATTAACCTAAAGTTTGTCTTACTATATACCCGATTTCATATTTCAAATATTGTAAAAATAGCAGATATTGTACTTTTAAAGTGGTAAAAAGTGTGATTTCTTTATATTTTCTTATATTTTGGGTGTTAAAAAAAAGACTTTCCGAACATATGATTTTTTGCGACTTTTTTCATGGTAAAATACCAAGATTCTCCAACCCAAAAACCAGAAAACAAATTCTGTTGCAATTATTTGGAGGTTTGGCCTCTATTTTTCGTATTTTTACTGGACTATAGCTTTGCTTAGACCACTTGTCTCGCGGTCTCGTTTTGATTATAAGTGTTTTTTTCTATGTAAGAATTGATTATATGTTTGTTATATCAGTAATCAATATGATTGTGGGATGATGTATATATGTACAAAGTTACAACATTGTATTATATTTTCTTATTGTATTTTATTAGTTTATTGGTTACATGTGTCTGTTTGAGTGTAATAAAGCCACTTGAATTGATAAGAGACTAGGTAAATTGGAAATTTAAGATAGTCTGTGTGTGGAAAATACTAAACTATTACGAAATCTTCTGTGCCTTCAAATAATAAATCTCGTGCAGAATTTTGCAAGAGTTTTCATTATAGTTTGGTATTTTCCATACATACCCGGTATCTTAAATTACCAAATATCGTCATTCAATATTCACCAAGGTGTCAGAGTTTATTCCATCTATGTTCATATCCAATGTCATACTAATTATACCTGAGTATCTCCAGATATAAAGTCAGTTTCGTTTGTTTATGTTTACGCCTACAAACAACTCTCTGGGGTCATTTTGGGCGTGACAAATTCTTATATTGGAGGAAAAGGGCAGTGTATCAAAAAAAAATCTATAACCGGTGCCTTGCAACTCACTCTTTTACATTGAACTCAGGAGGTGAAGGGCTAGTGCACGTGGTAGAATGTAGACTGCCCATCATATCAATTTTAAGCTAAGTGACTGCGCAGGAAGTTTACTTTGGACATGACACATCTCTAAACTGAATATACCATACCACTGTACCGTATGTTCAATTACGGTGTACATGTATATATGTAGATGAATTACAATATAATATTCACTTGTATATATTTTATAATCATAAATGAATAAGTCAGCTGAATAAATCGTACCTGTACTCTGCATATATACATGAATCTATGTTCACTACACGAAGTTGGATTCCAACTCAACTTAGCTTTATATCTATATCATCCTTTTCTATTTTATTGATCTATAAGTAAACCAAATATATCGTACCACTGTACCGCACGACCTTATATACATGTATCTATGCTTAGTCCATGTATGTGAATTTCAACTCAATATAGTTATATATTTATTTATATTATATCATATATGCATGTATCTGTGTTTATAACATGAATGAAGGATTCAAATATATGTCCATATAATTTATATATTTACCCACCACACCTTGCTTCTATCCAATCAGAGATTATCCATGTTTCACCACTGAAGAGTTCCATTTCTTCTACTTCTTGTAACCTGTCCGTGCTATGTACTCTGCCTTGTTTTTCAAATGTTTCCCTTTCGTTTCACTTTACTTCCTTTTCTCTTCTGTCTTTACGATTCAACCCACCTTACAAGATGCGCAATCATATTACCGCTGGTAGACCTCCTATTCACATTAACCGTCTTTATTTTTCAACCCCCATGACAGGTAACGATGTATGTGCATGGAGGGCTGCCATCGGATGTTTCTATTGTAAAATATCTTGCATATCAATCACCTTTGTTTTTAAGAAAAATCTTCCGAATATTTTCAAAATGTTTCTTTCCAAACTCATTTGTGTCCATTTAATATATGTTTTGCTTCTGCAGTTGTCCCACTTCATTCTTAATCCATATAATTCGTTAGCAATTATTTTACTAATAGCTGGGGATATTCATCCAAATCCAGGTCCTGACTCTGATAGCAGTTTATCTGCTAGTGCTCTGAGTATCCTAAATTTGAATATCCGCAGTCTGCGGAATAAAGTGAATTATTTGAATTCATTGGTAGACGATATTGATATTTTATGTGTTACGGAAACACACCTTGATGACTCTATTCCAAATTCTGACATCCGAATAGATGGTTTCTCTGAACCTTTTCGAAAGGATAGAAATATGTTTGGTGGCGGTGTCGCTATGTATATCTCGGAATCCCTTTTCGCCAAGCGAAGACTCGACCTTGAATCTGATAACACTGAATTAATATGGTTACAGTTAAAATGCAAAAATATTCTCTATCTAATTTGCAACTTATACAGACCCCCTAGTAATGATAGTACTGACCTGTGGCAGCATCTGCGATATTCGATTGATGCTGCATTTGAAGAAACTTCATATGTAATTATCACAGGCGATTTAAATGTTGATTTTTCTGTAAATGTCAGAGGTGATTTAGGTTATATTCTGACAAATTATAATTTATTAAATGTAATTACCGAGTCTACCAGGCAGTCTGCTACTTCTTCCACACTTCTTGATCCGTTTATAGTTAGTGATTTGGTTGATGTCATTTTTTTCTGATGTTATTAATATTGAGCGAGCAGTTAGTGACCATGATGCAGCAATTGTAATAATTAAAATTCCAGTAAAAGTTAACCACTTTTATAAAAGAAAGGTGTGGCAGTACGAGCATGCTAATGTTGAGGAACTAAAGACCATATTAAGCAGTATCCCGTGGTTTGATATTTTGAACAATATGCCAAATGTTAATCAAATGTGTAGTTTTTTTACTGAAACATTTCTTGATGCTATAAGTAAATGTATTCTTTGCAGAGAAATTCTGGTCAGAGATACAGACAAACCGTGGATGAATAGCCTCCTCAGACTCTATATGAGAAAAAGAGATAGACTTAAAAAAATATTTTTTAACCATAGGACAGATCGAAATAGGAGTAATTATAAGCATATGAGAAATAAAGTGAATAACATGATAAAAAGGGCAAAAGAAATTTTCTACGATAATATCGATACAGTGATAGATAATAACAATAACAATCCCAAGATATATTGGAAACTTCTTAGAAATATACTTAAAGGACAGAAGAACACAGAGATATCCCCGTTATTGGACTGTACCACTAACGAAATGATATATGATAACGACAGTAAATGTGAACTTTTAAATAATTATTTTAGCTCTGTTTCCAACTTACCGGCAAATGAATTAGATAAAGATTTACCATTATTTGATAGTCGTACTGGCTCTGTTTTATCCGAAATAAATATTGCTCCCAGTGAAATCTTAGACATCTTAGATATATTAAATGTTAAAAAAGCGTCAGGCCCTGACGGTATAAGTCATAAAATGTTGAAGTTGGCCTCAAATGAAGTTTGTGTGCCTCTGTCTATGATATTTAATTTTTCCCTTTCGTCTGGTGTATATCCTGACGCATGGAAAATTGCTCATGTTATGCCTATTTTTAAATCTAATGACCCCAGCATTGTGTCTAATTACAGACCAATATCTCTTCTAAGCTGTATAGGTAAATTATTTGAGCGTGTAGTATATAAATACATCTATAATTTCATGATTGATAATGACTTAATCTATAAATACCAGGCAGGATTTTTATCCATGCATTCTACCTCACATCAGCTTATTGAAATCTACCACTCAATAATTACCTCCTTAGAAAAGTATGAACATTCCATTTTAATATTTTGTGATTTTTCGAAGGCTTTCGACAGGGTATGGCATAAGGGTCTCATACATAAGCTGAACAATTACGGTATATCAGGTCAACTTCTTCGATGGATAAGTAACTACTTGAGTAACAGAAAACAAGCGGTTTTTGTAAAACAATCATTATCTTCTTTTAAAACAATACTTGCTGGTGTTCCTCAAGGTTCTGTACTTGGACCCTTGTTTTTCCTGATATACATAAATGATATCTGTTGTAATCTTGCTTCTCTAACTAGGCTTTTTGCAGATGATACATCACTCTCTTACTCATCCTCGAACTTACTTCTAATCGAGAACGAAGCACAATCGGACTTAAGGAAACTAGAAATTTGGTCGAAAGATTGGTTGATGAAATTCAATCCCATTAAAACAGAGGCTCTAGTCATATCTAATCGTCAGTTACCGTATAACCCGTCCCTTACTTTTGATGACACTCCCATTCATTTTACTAATAATCACAAACACCTCGGTGTTATTATAACTAACGACTGTAAGTAGAATATCCATATATAATATATCACAAGTAAAGTAACTAAATACATAGCAACCCTACGCAAACTTAAACTAATTCTAAAAAGAAATAACTTGGAAAAACTGTATCTCACTTATATAAGACCTTTGCTTGAGTATGCGTGTGAAGTATGGGACAACTGCGGAGTAAATAATTCTTTAAAACTTGAAAATATTCAGTTAGAAGCGGCAAGGATTGTTACAGGGCTTCCAGTTTTTACTAAAACTGAGTTTTTATACCGCGAAACGGGTTGGCTGCCACTTTCTAAGAGACGTGAAGCTCGTAAACTTTCGATGTTATATTCAATAGTCCATGGTATGGCACCAAGTTTCCTCATAGATATATTGCCTGATGATGTTGGTAATTTAACCCCTTATAACTTACGAAATGCATATCAAATAAGAGAACACTACTATCGGTTACAATTATCTCAAAGTTCATTTTTCCCTCTACTATACATCTTTGGAATGTTTTAGACCATAACATTAGAAATTCTCCTTCCATAAATTCTTTTAAACTCAATATGATGAAATCCCTGAAAACAAATTCAAACTTTAATTTTCCTTTTGCAACATATGGACCAAGAAAACTTAATATCCTCCATTGTCGTCTAAGAAACCGAGCAAGTTCCCTAAAATATGACCTTTTTAGAGCAAATCTTACCGATTCTGCATATTGTCAGTGTGGACATCCCTGTGAGGACAGCTATCACTTCTTTATTGTTTGCCCTTTGTATGCCAATCATCGAGCACTTCTCAACACTGATTTATCGTGGTACGAAGGCGCCATTAACATTGATATTCTATGCAAAGGTGATCTTAACATTTCAATCATTAATAACATGAAAATTGCAAAAGCTGTACAGCAATTCCTGGTAAGAACGGGTAGATTTGATTGATCGACTCTCTCTCTCTTCATCTATCTTTTTCTCTCTTTCTATCTCTCTCTCTTTCACACTCTCTCTCTCCCCCCCCTCTCTCTTTTCGCTCTCTTACTTATTTCCTATATCATTACAAGTTGTCAAGATTTTTTTTCCCATTTTTCATCGCTTGTTTTATATATTATAATGGTATCACACGAATACTAATAGTAGGGACTAATCTCTATCTTTCTCCCTCTCTCTTACTAGTTTAATGTTCTTGGTGTTTTATGTGAATTCATACTATTTTGTTCCATGTAATCACGTGACTATTCATTTATGTATGTTTATATTTTCTATATTTCAGGAGAAGTCGCATATAAGTTGGTAAAACTTAATGACTTATCCTTTTGTCATTTTATGTCAATAAAATATGTTTAAACTTAAAAACACATCTCTAAATGTGGATCAATAAGGAATTAAGGAAAGTATTATGAATTCGTATACATCGACTGTTTTCTCCTCATTTTCAGTAAAAAGGTTCTCGCTATGAAATCTATAAGAGAGGCTGTGTTATTCGGCAAAAGAGTTACCGCGGACCAGGCTAAAGAACTCTTTCTGGTGGATGCCATGGCAGAGTTACCAGACTTGATACCTAAAGCTAAACAGCTGGCACTAGAGGCGCTGGGACCAAACGGTATAGATCGAGACATGTTACAAGTGATGAAACAGGATTTGTATGTGAGACCGTCGGGGGACAAGCCTTTCCTACCAGAGGCCAAATTGTGAGGAAGAAATAATGTGCAAGAGGGCTATTTTTGTTAGTACGGAAGATATAAATTTTCTCTTAAAGGAGGCGTCAAAATATCCACACTCTCCATATTGCACATACTTGTCAGTATTTGCTGCCACTGATTCGATGTGACGGTGTTAACAAATTAACTTTAAGCAGACTGTGATAGATATATATATTCAGACCAAGTGATGAGTTAATTGTTTTTATCATATCTATTGTGTTGCGTTATCTGGATGCAGTAAAGGCAATACAATTGGTAGACCTATACCCTACACACATTATGATTGTTACATAATGACATCACGTCACGAGACTACAAGTCATAGTTGTCACAAATGACGTCACATTAAAGAGACACAAGCTGTGTGTCACACTTCATAATTATCCTAAAATGACGTCACGTTTGTTGAACGACATATGGTGTACTACCTGCCGAATTATCCTGATCTCCTGGTACAATCACACCACAAATTATATGGGTTGTGTGTAAATTATTGTTAAATGTGTAAGTGGATTGTTACCATTGGTGTAGATGTTATCATGATGAACTATAAAGTGCAATGATATTAAGCCCTATTCCATGTGTATTAAGTCATATTTTTCATGTGTAAATGGGTACAATATTCTAACAATTTACAATGAAATATATGTGTATAGAGACAGAAATGAAATTGATATTGAAACTAATATATTTGTTTGCTTCTTCTTTCAGTATGATCTCTTTTTAGGTCATCTGACCGAAGGTCAGGATGACCTATTGTCATCGTGTTTCGTCCGTCGTCGTGCGCCGTCCGCCGTCCGCCGTGCGCCGTCCGCCGTGCGCCGTGCGCCGTGCGTCGTGCGTAAGACTATTTATACAAAAGCCTTCTCCTCCTTCATCCTTTGATGGATTTCATCCATATTTGGTTTGAAGCATCATTAGGGAAGGACAATCATATTTTATATAAATGAGCCTGGTCCGACCCCTAGGGGCTGAGGGGTGGGGCACCAAAAGGGCAAATTTTCTTATTTTAAGCTTTAAAATCCTACTCCTCCTTCATCCTTGGATGGATTTCATCCATATTTGGTGTGAAACTTCATTGGGGAAGGACAATCATATTTTATAAAATGAGCTTGGTCCGACCCCTAGGGTCAGAGGGGCAGGGCCTCAAAAGGGCAAATTTTCTTAATTTTAGCTTTAAAATCCTACTCCTCCTTCATCCTTGGATGGATTTCATCCATATTTGGTGTGAAACTTCATTAGGGAAGGACAATCATATTTTATATAAATGAACCTGGTCCGACCCCTAGGGTCAGAGGGGCGGGGCCACAAAAGGGCAAATTTTCTTAATTTTAGCTTTAAAATCCTACTCCTCCTTCATCCTTGGATGGATTTCATCCATATTTGGTTTGAAACATCATTGAGGAAGGACAATCATATTTTATATAAATGAGCCTGGTCCGACCCCTAGGGGCTGAGGGGTGGGGCCCCAAAAGGGCAAATTTTCTTATTTTAGCTTTAAAATCCTACTCCTCCTTCATCCTTGGATGGATTTCATCCATATTTGGTGTGAAACATTATTGATGAAGGACAATCATATTTTATATAAATGAGCTTGGTCCGACCCCTAGGGGCTGAATGGTGGGGCCTCAAAGGGGCAAATTTTCTTAATTTTAGCTTTAAAAACCTACTCCTCCTCATCTTGGACTTCATCCTATGGATGGATTTTTATATCCCATATTTGGTGTTTCTAATTTAGAAACACTCATTGGGGGATTTCATCATATTGACAATTGGACATATTTTTATATAAATGAGCCTGGTCCGACCCCTAGGGGCTGAGAGGTAGGGCCCCAAAAAGGCAAATTTTCTTAATTTTAGCTTTAAAATCCTACTTCTCCTTCATCCTTGGATGGATTTCATCCATATTTGGTGTGAAACATTATTTGGGACGGACAATCATATTTTATATAAATGAGCGTGGTCCAACCCCTAGGGGCTGAGGGGTGGGGGCCCCCAAAGGGCAAATTTTCTTAATTTTAGCTTTAAAATCCTACTCCTCCTTCATCCTTGGATGGATTTCATCTATATTTAGTGTAAAACATTATTGGGGAAGGATAATCATATTTGATGTAAATGAGCGTGGTCCAACCCCTAGGGGCTGAGGGGTGGGGCCCCAAATGGGGAAATTTTCTTAATTTTAGCTTTAAAATCCTTCTCCTCCTTCATCCTTGGATGGATTTCATCCATATTTGTTGTGAAACATCATTGGGGAAGGACAATCATATTACAAATGAGCCTGGTCCGACCCCTAGGGGCTGAGGGGTGGGGCCCCAAATGGGGAAATTTTCTTAATTTTAGCTTTAAAGTCCTACTCCTCCTCCATCCTTGGATGAATTTTATCCATATTTGGTGTGAAGCATCATTGGGGAAACACAATTATATTTTATATAAATGAGTCTGGTCTGAACCCTAGGAACTGAGGGGTGGGGCCCCAAAAGGGCAAATTTTCTTAATTTTAGCTGGCTCACTTCCTGTTTTAAGGTTTCAGTCTCCGATCTCAATAAAAATTGGTCTATAGGGGTTTTAATTGATGCCGAACAACATGCAAACATTTTCGTAAAGATTTTGGTATTCCAAGATGGCCGCTGGCCCACTTCCTGTTTTAAGGTTTCAGTCTCCGATCTCAATGAAAATTGGTCTATAGGGGTTTTAATTGATGCCGAACAACATGCAAACATTTTCGTAAAGATTTTGGTATTCCAAGATGGCCGCTTGCCCACTTCCTGTTTTAAGGTTTCAGTCTCCGATCTCAATGAAAATATGGTCTATAGGGGTTTTAATTGATGCTGAACAACATGCAAACATTTTCGTAAAGATTTTGGTATTCCAAGATGGTCGCTAGCCCACTTCCTGTTTTAAGGTTTCAGTCTCCGATCTCAATGAAAATTGGTCTATAGGGGTTTTAATTGATGCCGAACAACATGCAAACATTTTCGTAAAGATTTTGGTATTCCAAGATGGCCGCTGGCCCACTTCCTGTTTTAAGGTTTCAGTCTCCGATCTCAATGAAAATTGGTCTATAGTGGTTTTAATTGATTCAGAAGGGGGAACTTTAGGTAAGGACAATCATATTTTATAAAGGACCGAGGTAAGACCCATGGGGATAGTATGACCGAGGTCCAAAATGGGACCTTTGCTGAAATGGCTTTAAAATCTGACTCCTTATATTAATCCTTGAATGGGTTTCGACCATATTTGGATGAAGGGCTACCAAGTTTGTTCAACAAATGACATTTACCTTTTTCAGAAACTTGCATATATTCAACTAAGGAGTTCCTTGTATTGTTTATATTAATCGTTAACCAATACTTTATACTGTGACTTTGTTGTTTTGTGCCATGAGTCAGATGACCGTTAAGGCCCATGGGCCTCTTGTTTTCAATATTGTTATATTCACTTTCAAGAAATACGCAAAACCAGTAGACCATAATACCTAACCAACCGACAGGTATATTAAGTGACGTTTTAGAAGGCAATATAGTAATATCAATATTTTGCTTATCTTTCCATGTTTAGATTTAAGACTACAAAATTGATTTTGCAAACTTTCTAACAAACGTGTAGTATTACACGCGGCCATTGTTCGTGTCTTTGCCTATGTTTATTCGACCGTTTTCTCTGCACTGTTTCGCTAACGTTTGTGACGTTTGTCACCAATGACACCAGATAAGGCAGTTATTTTTGCCGCAAAATGACGTCCTTTCTGAAACGGAACGCTGACGATTATGTGTTAGAATGAATTAATCGAATGAATGCAAATACGTCAAAGAAAGAAAGAAAAAAACCTCTATATACTTAAAAGTTTTCAATTTGGTTATATTTCATTAGCGTAAGAAATCTATATTCTCACTTGTTTATTAAGTAAAGAACAGTTAACAGGACAAAGAAATGAAAATCAACGATTAAACACCGGACTATCATTAATACTGTACACAACATCGATCGGCTACAACACTCGTGGCTGGACGTCGGACCAGCAGGAAAGTAGAGGATTTCACCAAGCAACTAGTGGAACACCAGGTGTTCCTAGGAGCACCTGTTCTATTCAAGGGAGATAAGTCTCTTGCGTCTACCACGCTTGTCTGTGCTTCCTCATAGGGTTCTGTAAAGGTAACAGTATCAACTTAACGGAATTCCTGAATTAATTATAAGATTATTTCTTCATCACACACAACATGTACGTCGTTATTTTTATATTGAGAACAAACGTTGAAAAATACTGTAGAAATGGAATTTGTATAATACATATAATTGTACAGGAACGAAAGTTATTTTATGACAAAACTGCTATATGATAAATGAATCGGGTTTATTAACAAGTTTAACCTTTGTATTTGTTTTGTTAATTTTTTTGGCAGACTTAGTCGGGAACTATAATACATCAACGTGTACCCATGGCAAACCAATCTGATTAAAACCAGCTCTTCAATACGCTTACGCTATGAAGCGTAATAGCGTAAGCGTATTAAGAGCTGGTTTTAATCAGATTGATGGCAAACCCAAGTATTAGGACAAGTGTCCTCTAAATCCCTATATAATCTCGTAAAGGGTTTTCGCTCTTCAACTATACCCACCCGATATACGTTCAATATTTATATGTCTTAGATTCAATATCTTTAAAATATCATGCTGACCTTGGCATTTGTTCTGTCATTGCTTTTCTCGTGAAAGTGCGATCCTCTGTTCTTGGTCTCCATTGTGCTCCTGTCGCTAAAACGTGGCTCTCTGGTCTCCACTTTTCCTGTGGCCTTGACCTTCTGTATACCTAATACGACCCCACTGATACTTCCGATCAGGAGAAGTAACGTGACTCCACCAGCTACACCAACGACCCACCATGGCAGGTCTAACGATACTGGAAACATGCACAAAGGTCAGTAGGTCAAGGTCATGGTAATTATTTCCTGATGTTCACTCAATGGTTAATTGTTAGAATAATTGAAAATATATCGCCGGGATAACCATTTCCTTTCCTAAGAACGGATGTTTAGTGACTCAATAAGCGAAACAGGACAGAAAAGAATGAAGATTCGCTTTAAGTTATTCAAGGGGTCCGAAGGGGAACCAGTATACAAATGGATGTAGAAATATCAAAACGTTCACATTTAAATTACAATAAACAAAATAGCTTATCAGTCATTCCGAAGATAAAGATTATCGAATGATGCTCTGGACCAAAATAATGACGAAGGAAAAGTCTGACCAAATCTAAAGCATGACATAGACCGAAAGGATGAATTGCATTTACAAGACCCATAATGCAAGACATATAAATAAATGTATACAAGTATAACGTGAACCTTAATGTCTATATTCAAATCAACTCACAAGGTAATCACATGAATCAAAGGAAGATTCCATATACAGTTGTAGAATCGCACAATATACCAAATATACCAAAAAAAGCGTGCACACATCGGTGATTGTACGATCTCACAACTGTAACTTTCAATGAAAGTAATATACCTACTATGTGCATCAGATACTTGACTGTATCGAATATAAATGGGTCTTTTTGAATATTTCCAAAGCATACATAATGACGAGGAAGTGTAACACAAAAGCACATCAATCAAAATGCTCTCAATAGTTCATCAATAATTTTAAGAGAAAGTAAACATTATTCTTATTTTCAACTTACGTCCCTGAAATGTGTCGGTCGATGTTATAGTATTTGTACTAGAATCGTGTCCTTTCATTAAAACGCTTGTATTCGTTACCAATGACTGTCCGACAACAGACGGTGCTATGTGTTTTCCAGAGAGTACTGAGACGATATTCACAGACGTTGTCTTAGCCGTAGAGGTGGGAACGTTTGTCGACGTAGTAGCGACTGTTGTTGGACCTTTAGAAACAAAATATATTGTTATTGCAACGAAATCAAGCTTATTCAAAAACTATTTTATTAAAATATCTAAGTTTTGGCATACATGATTAAATGAATAAGAGAATTATAGAATAGAAGAGAATATTCATCCAATATTGTACATATTTGAACAAAATTTCGACTGATTTTTTTATAGCTAAGGTCATTAATGAATAGCTTCCTAAGTGTTGTTGTACATACGTGTGATGACTTTTTTTATTCAAAGACTGCTGTTGTGTGTCTTTGTTGGTATTTTTTTATCATTTCTAGTTCTTCCCGCCCGGTAACATTAAAATGAAGAAGGACGCACCAGACATCCCTTTCTCCGAAACGATCATTTTTTTTAGATTTTTAGAATTCTGAGCTTTCCTCACAAGGACGAACATTAAACAAATAACATGACAGCAGATGCCAACCAGTCGCCGTGAATGCTTCACGAATCTACAATACAGTATAAAACTATTATAAATACTATAATATCTTACATGTGTTATAGGGGCTCCATGCCCGGACCACTAACTGGGCCGAGTTTGAACTTTGTCCGAACGCTCCTCCACCCCAGTTGTCGTTAACATAGATCAGGTAACCATTGTAACGTGGTGGCTGCCATAGTTTTATACCGGAAGTGGAGTAAGAGTAGACAAGTCCGCCATAGGCTCCGGTTGTCTTAGCATTCTGTACAGCGCCAGTGGCAGGGAACAGATAGTTGACATTCGGTCCATCAGTGGCTTTAACCTGTAAATATTGAAAACGAAACGTTAGGCCTAAAAGCAAAAACAACTAAGAACCTTCGATGCCTCAAAAAGGTGTTCGGCTAAAGCACTTTTCGATTCCTCGACAATTATGAGGCAATAACGCCCTCTCAACTAGGCCATAATAGATCAGTAGTTTACAAAAAGTAATTGATTACATTTAGTCCCATATTATAGACGGGTACACTATAGCGGGCTGAGTCCTTTACACGATGATGACGATACCTGTCACATACCATAACGGAGAGGAGATCGTTGGTTGTGTCGAACGACGAGGACGTGAATGCCACCTCTTTAACGACAGATGCTGCTTTATTGTTGATGACTTTGGTTTGGCTGAAGAAATCTTCGCCATTGAAGAATTTCCACATCTTCACTATAAGAGTTCCAGTATTCTGAGTTTCGCCTTGTGTTCTGCCCCAACCGTCAGCAGAACTGTATAGATGTCCTGATAGATTAAAATGTCAACATCGTGATTATCACAATCTCATTTGAAAAACAGACAAGTTTATCAAGGTAAACATTTTCTTTTAAATATCAGGTTCTCTGACTTCATTTGATAAAAAAAATGGCATGGTAAGCAAAAAATGGTATTTAGGAATGCAAGGAAGTTTACGTCGTATGCAAAGTTTACATAGAATCCAATGGGATGATGAACTTTATATTTGTTACAATGCTGACCTTGGCTTTAGGTCGTCAGGTAATTAATGCTGTTAAGATTTTTTTTAACTGTCTCATACAATGTAACATAGTTTTACTTGCAAAGTTTATACCATTAGCCGTACTGGGCAGCCATATCCGGATGTGACTCTCATTGTAACCATACAATACACCGCCCCATGACGTATTTATTGATGTCATTGGTGACGTCATCACATAGCCTTTATAAAAATAAATATCCCTTTGGTAAAAAATCATCTATATTGATATAAAATACACTAGAATACAATATATGCACGTGCGAAGTAGTGATAAAGCACACAACTTATCAATGTAATTCTTACAAAGTGAAACCGTCTCCCTGAACCCACAAAAACATGACTTATTTCCTGTTACACATTTATTGTCTGAGTTACTGATTATCAATAAAACAATATAAAAATCAAGAATATTTTAATTAACATTTTATATATCTTATGTAATAAATTATCACTTTTACTGTCAAATGGTAAGAAACCATCGGAAATATTGACTTCGTTTAAAGAGAACAAGCAAATAAATATTTTTTTATAAACCACAGTGTTAAAGTTTGTTAATGTTTTACAATGTATTATCAAAATAGCTGAATATTAGTTAGCTATTGTGTTCTATAATTAAAGTCTAGGTTCTCATATACCACTAGATAGAAAAAAAGTTTGGGTCCTTCAGCTCAAACTCCAACCAGGGTAGCCATTTTAAAATCAGGCGCATTTTTCATGAAATTCTAATGTGTTTACCTATTCATTATCAAAATTGATATTTTGAACCTAAATCTCAATATGAATTTCCAAATTCATATCATTGTTATCTAGGAATGATTACCTGTCAGAAAGAATTTTTACTTTTGAAATTCATAATTAGCCAGCCAATCAGCTGCCGGGTCAAAATTCTATCCTGGGCTCCATCTTGTATACACAGGGGCCATTTTAAGGTATTTTGTTTTCATTAAGTTGGTTGTTCCTTAAAAGTTAATTGTCTAACGAGTGAGAAAACTGGTGTCCTTTGATAGCTGCATGTTTTCAGTACGATGTCACAATGTGACTGCAAGTTTAAAGAGCAATGCAATGCCAGCTACAAAAAGGCAACATAAAACGAATATACATCAGTCTGTAGTACGCAAACAATCACCGCATTAGCATACTTCAAACACATTTACTCCTTAATTGGCCCATACGAATGGGACGTTGAATTAAGTAAAACAAACCACATATAGATCATCAACGTTTAAGAAGAAAGTCGCTGATACCACCTCAGATATTGTATATGTGTTACCTACCTACTCCGTCCGAGATCGAATTAGAACTACCATGCCTGATTTGAACCGTCACATATTCCGGAACGGCACCCAGACTATGGGCAAGCTCCAGGAAAGATTGTGTCCCTGGAAAGTGATTAAAATAATCATTGATGGCATGGTTTCATTAGAGGTGTTAGTGTAAACATGTTTTATTGTCAAAATTTAAGACAAAAGGATAGGGCAAACCCTTTCGCAGCGTATGAAAGCCCTTTCCTAACATACAATGACAAACACAAGAGACAACAGACTTAGACAATAGTAATAGGCCTTAAAGATGAATGGTTTTGTATTTTATTTCGCTTCCGCCATGGTGCGGAGACGATTTGTTGATGTTGTACCTGAACCAGACTGTACAGTACGGGATATGGAAAAGTCAGGACAGGGAAAGTCCTTTGGAGACCAAGCACGGACTCGCACTGTGACCCTCTTCGCTTTCAAATGAGTGGGGCCGGACCAAGTGAAACCACCTGCAAGAATTGAAAAGTTATTGATATTGTTTGTGAAAACAGCACAAATGAAAACAAAATATCGCCATGAAATATTTATCCTTGATTTTACTTTGGACAAGAATTGAACTCACCAGTATAAATGGCTGTCCCGTTTGAGTTTCCATCGTTCCTGTTGGGTACATAAAGGGTCACCGCTTCATCATTGTATTTGTAAATTACACCTCCATACGGGTCTGATTCATCGTCGTCCCGCTGTGCCGAGCCAACACCCGGAAATATAGACCGGGGACCTGTTTCCGGTGTCACCTGTACGTCGACCTTCACGGGTGTGACCCTGAGCTCGTGCTCGAACTGTGCCACAGACTGGGAAGTCTGGGCCTCCAGTACTGTAGTAGGACCTTTATAGGATGGCTGTTTGAAACATGGTCCACAAGTAGAGGGTAACCCTGGTAACAGAAAATCGAGACATAAAATTTACTAACATATGTTTGAACAAAAATATCCTTCTCCATAATATTTGGCAATATTCACTGAGCGGAGCAGACCCCTAAGAGAGAAAATGTGCATCGATCGCTAGAAATAGTCCCATTCATATCGACTGGCTAAAACAGAAATACATGTAGAAGTGTTACTAATAACTCAATAGTATGATCCTTGGTATCTCATTAGTTCAGATTGTTTCCACTGCAAGCTGGTACCATGGTAAATATCATAGTTATAATTTTGTCGAGTTGTAGTACTACTCCGTCTGTGTTCTGAACACAGGCAGGACATTGTTCTTTCGGGACCATCTATTATGATGTTTCGACAGGTTTTTTTTTACTTAAAGTGAACCTTAACGGTAGGTAAAAAAATTCTTCTCCACATCGTTTGTGTTTAGATGTAAGTAATAAAATAAAATAAATAAAATACTAACATATTAACAAAAATATAATCTCCAAACTCAACATTAACTAAACAACAAAAACATTTATAAAACCAGGCATCATTGAGTTTCATCTATAGAAAAAAACCCACTGTTCTCCGAATTTATATAAGCAATTACGAGAAAGCTAAACATGCACCTGACCTAGGCGATAA
Source organism: Argopecten irradians (assembly GCF_041381155.1). Taxonomy (NCBI): domain Eukaryota; kingdom Metazoa; phylum Mollusca; class Bivalvia; order Pectinida; family Pectinidae; genus Argopecten; species Argopecten irradians. Next base: position 47,326,528 of record NC_091135.1, on the reverse strand, counting down.
GAAAGGTTTGTTTCCTCTGAAATACCAATACAACCAATTCATCTGGTGACAGGTTATTAATCTATGATGACAAAAATAATCTTTTTTATCCTACACTAGATAGCTGTTTGAATGTGATTTAGATAGCTCCACCACATAATTCCTCAGAAAAGTACTTGTCTGACATACGTTACCGGTTACGTTCTAAACTAAGGGTAGGTTTTGACCCAGGTGGAATGCAAGGTCAAACCATGTGACCGCTCATTCCTTTCTCCATATCACCACGCCCGTAACCCTGACCAGCTCTCTCATGGGTAAGTCTAACCAAGGTGCACAATGGGATTATACAAATAAAGATATTATATAAATGATGACGGGATAATTTTATTTTGAAGAAATATAGAGATAAATGAGATGGATTAATATCAGAAAATTGGAGCATGTGACCATTACTCATGGAACATGGATTTCTATTTATAGATGACTGAATGATTTACATGTGATTCTGAGTGCGCTGTAGATGAAGTATCTCTCGATATCAGACGATGAGTGAACTTAAACTGCGATTTGGTTCATATGTTTAAAATATCAAATTATCGTTTATAAATTTTTTTAAAGTGAATAGTCGGGCAAAGAAAACCAGTCTAAATGCGTTCATTGGCCTTCCAAAAGTTCTCACATATTAATACGACGGTCAAGTTCTCCTTAGTTTCCCAGTTCTGACCATTAAAGTAAAGAAAAGTTGAAAGCATTGAAAGCGAGGCTGAGTGGAAATGTAACTACGGACATAGTGAGCCGGGAGGACGTTTTAGAATTTCCATACTTTAAATTAATTTCTTCGTACGCAGACAGATTTTGACGAGAGATTTTGTTTTTCCATTTCATAAGAAATTATACTGGATACATTCACACCATTTTTACCGACTTTAGCCATCCTTGCCCGACTGTTCACTTTAATCTGCAGCAACAACATTAACATTATATTATGGTCAAGTCTAAAGAATTCCTTCGTTTTCACTGGATTATGATGTAGAAAAAATAAGTTTAATACATTTTATCTAAATAGTGAAAAGTATAATCTTTAAATATACGCTATATTGATACACTAAGTTTACTCCCTCAAAGTTCTAAATAAGGTCCGAGCCGCATTAATTACCACAAAAACAACATGAACAGTTCTATGTGTTTACGCTACATGTATTCTACATACCATATATGATAATATTTTTATTACTGAAAGGCAACATCTAAAATTATCTTTCTAGTATTCTTTCAAATTTCGCCAATTTACTGACATTTGAACAAAGGAATCTCCCATATACACTTCATAGTGAACATGCGTTTCACTTCGACTTTGATCGACAAATATCGAGCCGTATCCATGCCTCACGTCTTAAACTCTGGTCATATAGGGGATCACTGTCAGATTAACATCTCATTTCTCTTGACATCTGATTAGTTTTAACATTGCCAAAAAGCCAATTTAAGTCTGATCCGACATCTGACCTGTATTATTTATAGATAGTCTTGTCTCTGGATACCCAGACAGTATCTGGTATGGGTAGGATTACAAGTATACAGTTCATGCTGACAACACTGTCTTTACTGGAGCTGACGGGGCATCTTATTTACATGACAGCCAATATCTGTACTTATATAACGACGCCCATTTATGTTAGAGGTAACTTTCTTTCTTGTGTATTGATAAGGTATTCTTCTTTTTACTTTGAACTGATTTATCGTAATAAGTCTATTGAATTCTCCATAATACATACATACATATAATAGATCTGTTGTGATTTTCCACTATTTTCATTTGCTAATACATGATCACATGACGTTCAATATGTAGCATATTGACTCGGTGTTTCCATTTTTAGAAACACCGAGTCAATATTCCTTTGCGAATTTCTAACGCTGCATTCTTCAGGATGGCGTTGGTTTTTTTTATATTTGTTAAAGAGATGACAATTCTAATATAAAACTAAGAACTTTTGTTTCGGTTCATATGGTGTACAATTGTATAATTCTAAATAATGACCTCGGGCTACGCCCTCAACAAAGGTCCATAACTGATATGTATATTACTAAAACATTATTAAGATTCTAGTATTTTTCGATAATATTCTTACACAGGTTGTGAGATCTCCTTTAGTAAATTGTGAATTTTGAAGAAAAAAAACTATATAAGAACGATGTATATCAAATATATATATAGTTAATGTGAAACGTCCGTACCCACACAAACAAAATTATTTGCATAATTTCTTGTTTCTACTCTTAACATAAACATTGGTTATTCTAAGGTTAAGGAATATCAATAGTTTCTAATATCGCGGTAGTACTAAGTGCAATTTATAAGAAAATAAGAGCAGCTTACAAATTATGAAAACATGAAGTGGTTTTGAGTTGCCGCACGACGTCGATTTCCATATTTTCACAATTTTTGTGCAACAGGGACGAAAGCGGCATTTAAATTATCACAGGACTTTTTAGCATCTTAACTAGTATTAGGGATATTGTTGTAGTTATTGTTAGTCTTTATTGCAAAATAAAAGTTCTGGTCAAAATATCTCCCCATTCCCAATTTTGGTAGCATGGCGTTACCCCTGATTGTGCGTAAATAAATACGCTTTCGCCCTACTATTCACAAGAAATGCAGTTTTGTTTTGACCAATGATACTCCATATTGTCGATAGAGGCAATGCTTTAATGTGCAAAGTTTCATGTCTATTACGCAACGATTGGATTTTAGTGCAACTTTAAACATAATAAACAAAAAGCAATGTTTATTTCATATTCGATATCTATACCACGTATATGACATTTTCTTCCTTGAATAGTAATAAAAAAATAAAGGAAGTTCCATATTTGTGCCTAGTAATAAATACCTTTAATAGTGTATTGATTCTTACTATCTATCACCTATTGTGTTGATGATCCTACATAGATGATATAATATATTTATAGACCTATCCACTTTCAGAAGATCTCTATGTCATACCCATAGAGTTCGTGAGGCGAAATCAATTAATAACTATTTGGTTTGTCTTTGATATCAAGGAAAGATAGATATATACTATTTGATTAATTAGATTTTAAACTTCAGAGACGACCGGGCTGATCATCATTCATTTAAATAGACGCCGGCTTGTCACAAACTCTGTACTTGAGTATTGATATATTCGGAGAGCTGCCCCACTCCACTATCTATAGGGGGTGTCCCAATCACCAATCACACAGCGGTATCTATCTATATACTAATACCAAATGTCATCTTGTATTTGTCCTACGATTGTTCTGATAACTAGACATTAGGCATTCCTTTTATAGATAATTAAGGTAGTAAATAGTTTACCCAAATATAATAGAAAAATCAAATGGCGAATTGAACTTATTTTCTTTTTCATGACACAGGCATTCATGAATATCCTTTATTTTTTCAGTTGTCCAACCTCACTCTCCTCTTGTAGAGTTCGTTACTTCTTCAAGAGTATTCTATTTTGTTTAAATCTACATTTTGCAAGTTGATCGTACTACTTCACTCCTACTAAATTTATTATGCCGATATTCCGTAATTGATGTCGATATCAAGCATAAGTTTGAGTTCCATTTTTTTCCAGTTTTTTATGTATAGGATTTTACTATTGATATGATATTCTGTCAAAGTATCCGAATATGATGATCTGTTTTCGACAGATTGGATCGATGTAAATAGTTACTTAGTATCAGAAAAGTGCAAATTATGTATACATTAAAGTTGTTGAGAATAGCAGCGTTTGGGTAAGGCAATAAAATTTAATTTTCCACTTAAACCCGTATAACAAATGGCGCTTATTTTGACAAAAACTTTACTAAAAGTCTTTATTCAGACATGACATAACTCATAGTTTTTATTTATTTATTTATTTTTTATTATTACATGTAACATTATTTAAAGAACAAAAATTTTAAATATAGAAAAGTATAAAAGAAAAGTAAATAGGACAAAAGCAGGGGTTTAGCAATTGAAAATGTAAGCAGCGGTTTTTTTTTCTTATCGACTATGAGGTGTGTCGATATGAAAGTATAGAAAATATGCTATAGACAGTATCAAACTCGTTTACTACGACCTTTAGGGGGCCTGAATATTTATTCATTATACAGAATTGAAATAACGTCATTTTTATTCAGTGTTTTTTTACCTTTTTGGATTTTTATTTTTAATGGATTTTGTCATTCAATAACAGAAATCTTATCTGGTAAAAGAAAGAAAGCATTCTGAATTTTCATTGAAACAAAATTGTGTATGTGTTCTAGTTTTGAAACTGCAAATGAATATATACACAATTTTTTTTTTCATTTTTTTTTTCATTATTCTTACCATATAACGTCAACAAAACACAACTCCCAGCTTCACAGACTGGCATCTTTGCATCCAATTGACGGAAAATATGTATCTACTATCAAAATATGAAAACATCGGCAACTTTCAAAACAGTTGTTATTTCTACATCACCGTGACAGCCTCTATCCTGTGTTTTCTTCCTCCATTCTTACATCCAAACAATTCAACCTTGGCATTGGAATTTAATTTGATAATGCTTTATCAGAATGCGGCATTTAATAAGTATTTGAGATCGAACCCCTTTTATCTGTCAAGTGTTTGTCTCTTTACAAAATCCAAAATGTGATAGATTTAAGCTATATATAAGAATGGCTAGTAGATGTAAATACGTATAATTGTGTCCTATACTGTATGAATAATACTGTAAAAAACACTATCAATGAACTGGAAAAAGTAGTTGATGAATAAAATGTCTGCACAGATAATGGTAGAAATGGATATGTCTAATGAATATACCATTATACTTGGTTACTTTAAACGGAATACAGGTATATCATGATAGAGTGAGAGCATGCGAAGTGTGGGACTGCGGCAGTAAACATTGATGTCATGAGTCTAGTATCTTTTATATTGCTAGCTCTACACCTCTAAATAAGCACTAGTTAAAGTTAAAAACGGATAATAAATAACGATAGTATTGTAACTTAAACGGATTATCTCTGGAGAAAATGTTAATAAGGATACAATAATCGAGTTAATAAGTCAGTATTGTAAAAGATAGTGTTCGTAAACATGTAACTGTAAATAACTACATTAATTTAGTTTTTTTTAATCTTATTTTGTGTGGGAGTATTACTGGGAAAGTATACATACTATTGGTAGTTGGTAGGAAATGTTTGAAAATAAATTGATATTTAAGATTAAAGAGAAACAGTACAGAAATGAAAGTATATTGAGCAAAAATAAATAAGAATTGATTTTTTTTAATCTGAAAAGAAAATATTCAAGTGCAAATAATCAACAATATGTGCTGCCAAATTTATATGTCAGTAAGGTAATGCTTGAAAATGATTAAATAAGTTATACTCAGTAAGGAATTGTCAGTTAATATTTAATGTAACTAACGATTGAAATTTAAAGTGGTAAAGAAAATGGAAAGATACCTACCTCTGCATTTTCCATAAAATACGCACACCGATAATCTGGCAGTTGTGAACTCTTGATCAGAATTATTACTCTTCTACAATGCGCGCTCAATCTCTTCACGCTTAGCAAATCAATTATGGCTTCATTCCGGGCCTTGGAATGTTTTTAGCAAATATGGTGACCGTTTGAAAGTTCATAATTTATATTAGTAAGAGTAAAACAGTTGATTTGCGTTTATCCATTCAAAACTTTTTTTAATTCAAAGACAAATAAGAAAACAAAAAATCAGTTGAACAAAACTAGTAAATAACAAAACGTGTTTTTTTTACATTCATATTTCAATTAAAAATGGGTATTTCGTATACTATAATACATTTAATATCCTTAAATACGTTCTGTTGTGGCTAGTAACTTTATCAAATGCATTCGTGGTTCAGTTTTCTACTAATTGTATTGATAAGGTTCAGTTGTTTCATTTATGCTTGGTTCTACAGCAACCAAGAAAAACAAATAATTTTTTTTTACACAACAGAAGAAAAAGGGTACTTGATATTGAAATTGAAAATTTAAACAAAAGAAGCGATTTACGCATATAAAATTGAATTAATTCTAAAATTACCATTTTAAAACATATTACCTTCACTTATATGAAGCAATGTCAGAGCTGCTAGCACCACAAGTAGTCCTGTAGATGTCATGGTTCCCGTCCTCGAGTCCTAGTGGAGTTGAGGTAGTGCACCCTTGTATACTATATATTTACAGTGATGCATATTCAGGCGTTATTACTTTTTAAACATCCGTACTATTTTTACGTGTCATTTATTATATGTGTGACCAGTACGGACTAGATAGCTCTCGGGAGGCCGTCCCTAAGCCCGAGAACGTGTGTGTACCTGGGCTACGTGACGTAGACATACAGGTAACGTAACAATATATCTAATGAAACAGTGGTCAGGTTCTGACCAAACAAAACACATTTCATATGGACACGGAAACTTTTTTTTTAAATCTAACATTAGTTAAGTTGTTTTGTAACCGGGAAAATCTATACTTAATATCCTATCTACTGGCTTGATTAGGTTGACAGAAGAGAAAGAAAATTAATTGTTTCAGTACCAAATAATTTGTGAAAATGGCAACTTCGCCGATTCAATTGTTTGACGAAAACCTGCTGGAAACATAATTTACATAAATATATTCACTTTTCAACAATGTATAACTTCGGGAAAAAATGCCGTCAATCACAGATCGAAGAATAAACGTTTTCGTCCTTGTAAGATTCAGCATTGAAATCAGTTTATCGCCTTGTAGCCTTATATTGTGCACTGTCTAAACTTTGGAAAAGAAGTTATTTCACATTATATCGATGCATGACTATGGAGATTCTTTAAGAACAAATATTTAGAGGTTATTATATGACAATTTTGATATCGCACCCTTTATTAGCCCGAGACCGCCATATCGCAGCCCAAGGGCCGCAGGCCCAAGGGCTGATACCAGGTCAAGGGTTGAAAAAGGGTGCAATATCAAAATTGACATATCATAACCTTTTTATCACACATTTTGAAAACAAAGGGAAAGATATTTTAACAATTTTAAAACATGTATTAAAACGTATTGATCAATGACCGATATTCTTCTGGACATAATGAAGGCCAATTTAATGTTGAAGCAGTGGAAAACTTCATTACATGTATATGTTTTACAAATACATAATTCCTGGTTAAATGAACGAGTTGAAATATGTATTTTAAGCAAAATTAACAAATATCTAGTGAAGGCTTACTATCACTTGAAAATAGATAATGTTCAACAAATTCCGGCAAAGCGGGTCCATTTCAGAATGATCAGTTTTACAACGGACAAGAATTATGAATTCGACGGGAAAATTAAACTATTAAACGTCTAATTTATTCCTGCGTCTCTTCTTGTTGACAAACGCATGTCGTTGATTTTATTTATACCAAATACGGTTTTTTTGTGTTATAAATATAATTTACGATGCTTTGTTTTCGGCAATGTGGACAAAACTCATTTCGACCGTATCTTAGTTAAGATAAAAATCTCCAGTAAAATCGTCATGAAACAGACTATTTCTGATTTCTGATATCTTTCTCAATACTGTATCCGATATCCAACTTATCGTCTGCAGGAAACTGAATCGAAGCGGCAACTCTAAAATCCGGAGTGAAAACCCCGGATGACGTGATATCAGCCCGGGCCGATAACTGATATCAGCCCGGGCTGATATTAACTGATATCAGCCCGGGCTGCCTGGGCTGATATCAAATTATGACGTAATAAGGTGATATCAGCCCGGGCGTTGATATGACGGCGCGGACAGCACCAGTATCGCATGGGCAAAACGTTCATATCAAAGACAAAAGTGTGATAAATGCATATATTTAATCCAGATCATTAATTTTCCATAATAAAACTTTTCATCTGGTCAGGTTTTAACAACGTTCGAAAATTCCACAGCATTAGGAATAAAGAAGCCCTATTACAAATCAACCATATACCTTGTCACAAGCATGCCGTGACAAAATGGAAAGTAAATTAAGAAAGGTGCAAAATGAGTAATAGATATATTAACATTTTGTGATAATACAGATGAATTCCCAGGACATAAAAGCAGTTCTTACAAACAATCCTCAATTTTGTAAACTAAAGATGTTGGTAGGGATTCCTGCAATCATTTGATCTACATTTATGATGTCTTTATTACTTACTTTTTACGATTTTTCACAAAGGAGCGTTAATGGTTTTTTAGAGATGGGTGACATTTGGTAGTAAAATGCCTCTGTCCTCAATGATTAATTTGAGACTTTCAAATAATATTATTTTAGGAAGCTAGCAACAAATCTGCCCAACTATGGTAACTACAAGTAACATAGAGTTGCCTAGCCATTTTCATATACCTTTATATCCATTTACAATATCCGGGTAAATCAAATATATATATATATATATATATTTGTATTTGCATATTAGAGTAATCTCTCCTTGCGGATAGGTATTGATTGTCACGTTACGTGATCGCGAGCGTAACACCATACTTAGCAGAGAAAACGACGTGAAATTCGTTCAAAAAATTGACGTCACAATGGATACCTATCCGCAAGTTAGATGCACGGACGGGATATGTACCGTCAATAAACCCTTTAGCACTGAAAAACGTCAGGTCTTTTACATTAAGTTATTCAAAAGTTAGTTAAGCAATCGATTAAACACGCTTTAATTTCGCTTTTGGTGCAAGACATACGATATCTATAATTCTAATTGACAAGATGGGAAAAGAAATACCTTTCAAGCTAGTTTGACAAGAAATCCCTTGATTAGTTTAATAACCTTTAGAACATAGTTGGCCATTTATTGAAATTAAGCGTTACGTTATTGTTAACACAAATATATTCTATTTTCCTCTTGATTGTTTAAAGTAAAACGATGCAGCAACATATACCAGCATTTGACCTTGATCCATATGCAGGGTTTCGTATACGAAGCAGAAGTTTCCTCTTAGAAATCCCTGGTCTTCTTCTCATCGTACGGTATTTTCCAAGAATCTTGATTTCGATGTTTTATCTCTGTATTTTCAGTTATGTTTAATCTTAAATGGGTAGATTACACTTTATATATTTTCGACCTGCAATCAATTTGATAGGTACAGCATCTGGTCGTGACAGACACGAGATTTATTGTCGTGTCATTGATTTTGTAAAATTATCATTTCACATACCTTCTTTATTCGTCGGCATTAAATTTTTAGAACACTTCTGTTTGGGACACCCAAAATTTAATAATCCTTGATAAAGTGTGTAATACAATGTTACGTTGTCAATGCCCTGGTGCTCATTTAATATTAATCAAATACCGAACGCCAGGACAGTTGTCAAAACAATGCAGTTGTCTCTATTACTAAACTACTGTTTCCTCTTTGATGGATATATAATATCTTACGTGTTCAGGTACGCATTGTTGTAGTTCACACTAGTACTAATACTTGTAAAGGTATAGGGTTTAATATTTATTTGTAATGTCATGGACGAGATTCACCACAAGCTTCTTTGTTTTTGTTTTTAATCATGATCATTATTGTAATCGCGGACTAATACCACAAATTAAGAGACATCATCATGTTCAAATTTCAATGAATGGGGAATTCGCGATTATCATTTAGTGTCTTATTTCAATGGTATATTACTACACCTAAGTGGGATGAACAAAAAAATGGCATTTCCTTGAGATGACTCAAGATGACTTTGGTAAATGCTCTGTATGGTGTTGGTTATGTCCATAAAGAAGAGACGCACATCACACGACACAGAATTTGATTTTTCTGTCGTCTTCACCGACTCCTCCCGAGAAAATTAGTCCTCAAACGGGTCACTAAACTCCCTTCATTACGATAAGACTTGTAAAAGAATTGGTTGTTCTTTTTGTTCGGTCCCCACTCGTCGTTTGGACTCAACAGTACCCTCAGTCTCTGTAACCGATAATGACAGACGACATAGGACGATCTAAATTATTATTGGGTATCAAATAAGTATTTTTTACATTTGGAATGTCTTAAAATGCCATATATTAGAATATATACATACACAACATTAGAATCTATCTGATAAGAAAAAAAATAGCCTGGTGCAAATAACAGCTATAGCCAATTAAATAGGTCCATGTAAGATTCTATAAATCGTAGATAATTACAGAATAATTACTATCAGCTTATTTATTTCACGTATTTCGCGAATGATAAGAAACTTCAAAAATCATCGCTGCATGCAAATCATATCATTGTACACCGCGAAATTACATCACCGTGAAAACGTACCACATATTATCTTGGTTGATCGTACTATTACGAATGTAAATTAACCTTGAATTGTAGGTTGACCTTGGCCTGTAATGTACACCTACCTGTGTTAGTGATCCTTTAGCTCTGTATAAGCCATATAAAGCCATGATGGGGAGAGGGACAACAGAAAACAGACCTATGACAACTCCAAGAGCTCTGGCATAGGGTGGAAACACGTATCCATTGTGAACGGGTGGTTTGAAGGCCAGGATTGTCCCGAGTAACGCAATCTACAAACCAGGATAAGGAAGAAGTTGACTCTGAAGAAATAGCACACATACATTCACTTATAAGCCAAAGTAAACTGTAAATGATGTGTTCAGAAACTAGGTGAAACCTAGGGTGTTAAATTGAAATAAAGTCAAAAATAACAAATACCAATTTAAATGGAAACTCCTCATTTTAGCGCGCTCTGTTATTTTAACATCTAGCGTGATGAAAAATTCCCTACGTGCTGTACTAGTATTACATTGTATATATCCTAGGTCTACACATTATTTTCGATCAACGTATTCGCTTACTGAAAATGATTCATGTTAACACAACAGTGTATTATAATGAGTGATGGAGCTGTCAGGTTGATGTGTTGTCACTTAAACTTACAAACAGAGCCAAGGGGGAGATAACACACCAGGATACCCGGATGACGGGATGTACAGGCCTACCCGTCATTATTTCGATGTCATGACTAAACCGCTCGGCTCCTGCAAAATAAACCTTATTATTATATCAAACAGCAACCACTTCCCGACGGTATAACGGGATAAGCATGACATTTTAGTTGAGTAAGTTAAATTCCTCTATTTACTTCCGCGTCTTTTCTCAAAGTAACAGAGACAATAATGGTAAAGACTTACCGTAAAACCAGCCGACTACGAGGCACTCACACATGGCGATCAGGAAAAAACAGTAGGCTGTAGCATACCAGTCCACTAACACAAATATGTACATCCCTGCCTACAACGTTATACCAATTAATTATCGAAAACAAATCGTGTGTCATAAATATAATAGTAAATGGTAGATTAACAGGACGTACAGAGCGCAAACTAATGAAGAATAAGGTTTAAGTGTCGACGTTATGTATTGCAATTATGGTAAGGATGATTTTAAAAAGAAAGAGAAGAGTGAAGGTCTTAGAACATCTCCCTGTGGAACGTCACGTTTGGGCAATGTTATATTACAAGTTGATATTATTGGCTAGCACAAAGGGCATCTGTGAACATGAACCCTTATTTGACGTGAACCTCATATAATTATGACAACGACGACAGCCTAAATAAAGGATAAGAATAGGTATCAATGTTGAGAGATGATAATAGACCAGGTCAATTGTTAAACCATTCTTGAATGGTAAACCTTTACTTACTGGTGTTGCAAACACAAGGCTAAGTAGGAAAAATGCGATGAATGCAGTAAACAATAGCATGTTCCTCCTCTTTCCTAGAGTATCTGGATACAAATCTCTTAAACCACCCAAAACCGTCTCCAGCTGAGCGAACTGCAGGGGTACATATAAACATACAGTTACTACCAAACACACAACACCATAATACATACTAATAAAGTCACTATCACATATTACCGGATAAAATTTATACTGTCGAAATGATAAAGTGAATATTCGATATCCTCATTAAATTAACTTTATACTTTTTACATTTTATTTTTATTTTTCATTTGTTTTTTCTTTGGAATATACCATACCTTCGATCATTATTCATTTAAAAAACGCAGATTTATTTATATCTAATTACTGAAATCGTTACTGCATTGCTATTTTGTTTATTAAACATTTGTTTTTCATTGAAAATCATTGGAAATACCTGACTGTCGAGACCCACAGCGATAAGCATGACAAAGAAGAGCACTGCCCACAGGTTGGGAAGGGGCAGGCGCGATATAGCCTCAGGATATACTTGGAATACAAGGCCGGGTCCTGAGGAGGCAATAGTGTTTTAGTGGGGTATCAAGGCGTCGGTCATAAAATCTAGGTCACAAACAAAACGCGCGTGTGTACAGACAACTCACCTGATTCTGCCACCTCCTCTATTGTGGAACCAGACTCGTGGGCAAGAAATCCGAGGATACTGAACACTACAAATCCACAGAAGAAATTACTGAACGTGTCCATAATGGCAACAAATCCTGCGTCACTGTAACAACGAGACATATTCATCGTGTTACAACAGAAAAAAATCACCATCACGTTTATATTCAACAATCTAATTCACTTTACTCAAAAACATTTTAATGATTGCCAGAGGTGTTCATGACCTATGAAACAACACAAAAATAGCGTAAATACACGATAACGAGCATTAACTAGATGCTATTTGTAGCGGGGTCCAAAGCTAATGGACAACAACAACAAAAACACTTATTTAACATAAACACACATAGTCAACAGAGGTATTCCTCAACAATAAACACAAGAAAAAATCTGCAATAAAGATATATTCAATAGCTGAACAGTTATAACGGGATTGCGCAGAGGTACCTCTCATGATATACTTTATAAAGAACTAGCTTGGGAATCTCTCTCTGATCGGCGTCAAAAGCACAAACTTATTCTAATGTTTAAGATACTACGTGGCTTTGCTCCACAGCATTTGATTGAAATTGTACAACCATTTTTATATCAGCCTGAAAATGAGAGATATCCACTTAGGATGACAAGATATTTTAATATTCCTATGTTCAGAGCTGCAAGTTACTATACTAGTTTTTACAAGTACCTTTAGAGAATTTAATTCTTTCGCTTTAAACTTTGACTTATCGAATGTTAATACTGTTGCACCATTTAAAACACTCCTTTTTAATATTAATGAAATGGAACATGATATAACAAATACCTTTATAAACAAAGGTTCTCGAATTATGAATATTACTCTGTGCCAGCTCAGAAATTCCTCTAGCAATCTAAATTCTGACCTATTTCGCGATCATTTGAGAGATTCTCCAATTTGTTCTTGTGGCCTTGGTGATGAAACAGCCGAACACTATCTTTTCATATGTCCTTTATTTAATGAACAAAGATCATCACTCAGAACCAAAATACATAATTCTAATATTCCCCACTCGCATTTTAACACAAAAACTTTACTGCATGGCTGTGACAATTGTGATGAAGAAAAAAATACATATTTATTGCAATGCATATCAGAATATATATCTGAAACTAAAAGATTTATTTAGATTTTTCTACTATGATAGGTTGGGGAGATACACTAATAATAATATTCATTCATAATGTAATGTTAAATGTTATACTATTTTGTTGATAATTGTACTATACCGGATTTGTTTGGAGATGGCTAATATAGGCTTTGCCTGTTGCCGAATCCAATTGCATATTATTTGCAATAAAATTTGTTGAAAAAAAATAGCTGAACATGTTGTTTTACTTGTATTAAGGTGGAAGAGGTGACCTTACTTTAAACATTTATTGGTGAACTTGTTGTAACTGGCCATGGTTATAACTCCGCCCCACGCTGAACCTAGTGAGAAAAACACTTGCAGCGCTGCCTCAAACCAAACCTACCGTAATGAAAAGACAACAAAATCATGATATCGATAGATAGATAAATGCAAATGTTTAATGAAACCAGTGAATTAAACAAATTAGCTTTCCTGTTTTCGTAAAGCGCATCATCAGCAATCCAAATATTGTCTCGCCATTACAGTTAATCGCAATTTTCTTTCGCAGCAACTAAATTTTGCTATTTTCATTTCAAAACAAATTAACGAAGATTAACATTCGCGGATTTAAACATAGAATAAAAATTTCTTTCATTAATTTTCAACCTATTTGATTTAAGATTTTGAAAGAAAAGTACTTTTGTTGTGTTGATAAAATATTGACAGTGTTAAAATGTTACATTTATATTGATTTTCATCATGTATTGAATCACCGTGAAATGAAGCTTACCTGGAAGTTGAGAAGTTTGGAGAAGTCTGGCTTTATGAAGTAGATTATACCGGCAAGGGATCCCTCTAATGTTAAACTTCGTGTCAGTAACACTGTAAGAAGGACGTATGGTAGAACCGCCGTAATGTACGCCACCTGGTGGGCAATAAACTCATTAGATCACTAAAACATTATCTTACAAGCGTACTAATAAGCATTACTAAGCAGTAGATATCCACAGCCGAAACCCTCAATTTCTCTAGATGCGATTTGTTAAACGAAACAGAGACCGCCAAACCATAAATTGCTATTAATTATTGCAGCATATGCTAGAACTATTTTGGAGTCAAACCACAAACAATGTATAAAGTAAAATGTTTACATTCGAGCTTAAACACGATTAGATGACTTGTTGACATACCTTTCCAGCCGAACGCACCCCTCTCACTAGACACATGAAGGTAATTGCTGCCGCCAAGAAGATGGTCAGTACTAGGTGCCATTGTGGTCCACCGATCTGGTCGATTCCGGGAGAAATTCCCAGAATAGCGTGCCTGTAAACATGAAAAATGAAAACAATAGCAACAATTATCCTATAAACAGGAGCATGTCTGAATGATAGAAAAAATACTCATGATTGCAATGTTATTGACAAAAACGATAACTTTTATAAATAATACCAAAGTGTCTCTGGTTAATTAAAAAACTAACTCAAGAAATAAAAAAACCATTTTAATTCAAAGCAATTCTCCAAATGTTTTGAGAAAGTCTTTTAATGTATGTACCTTCATGACATGAAGGACTACCGAGAATACTTACCTCCAGAACTCTGTAGCCGCTGTTGGGGAGACTTGAGATTTTTCTGGTATCGTATTGGATATATTGGTAACATTGAGGAATTCTATTTCATTGGTCAGATTCAGGACTCTTGTTTCATTGGTAGCTGAGTTGTTATACATGCTTTGATTGGTCAGTGATCTTGGCGAGTTGGAGCGTAAGACCACACAGTTGGGAGAGTTCCATTCATTATCACAGGAAGCCCAGGGCTGGGTCGGATAGAATGAGTAGTACAGGTAACACAATACCCAGGCCACGACTAGGTTATAGTACCACGTCACAATGAAGGACAGGATCACCATACACACACCTAAACCTGTCACACAATACAAATAATTACATTTAATATTAAACATTAAATATGTAAATACACGTGTATATAATACATTATTCTAAAACTGCAAAATACATACATCCATGTAACTGAGTGTAAAAAGTGGAAAGTTTTGTTCTCAATTAGGCAATATTTAAATAAAATACAGTAGCTGATATGCTCTTATAGCTCTGGAAAAAGTTGCATAACTCTTTAGTCAGACCAATCTTATATAATTCATAAAATTCTGAAATATGGTATAGACCAATCTTATATAATTCATATAATTCTGAAATATGGTATGCTGATTTTTACAGTAAAATTGCGAATGCAAGTAAAAAAATTCGGGTGAATAATTCAACATTTGACGAATTTTAAATAATAGATAATACGCCATTTGAACAAATATGTTTTTTTAGCAAATTGGCCCTTGGGGTTGGAAAGTGTGCAGTAAATGATGTTTCCAGGGTTGAATAAGGGCAGTGTACACTAGACTGCTTCATTAATACTCAAGCATTGTGTTACTTGGCTAGAATATCACCAGATAACATGAATAATCTTGTAAAATTTTGAAAGTCAATGAAAACATTCATGAAAGTGGATCATATTCATGTATTTCATACGTATCAAAAATTATCAACGAAAATAACATCACATTTGACATTAAAAGAGAAAGTAACAAGGTCATTTAAAAAAAACTATGCATTGTAAATTTGACATTATTTTCTCAAGCAAAATGCAGCTTATAGATTGTAGTAATAAGTGGGTTTTTTTTCTATATAGTAAACTTAAACAAAACTATAAAGAGGAATATTACTTTTATCTCAAAATTTTGAATATCGACAATTGGTGGCAAAACTTAGGATCAGCAATCACAACCTAGAAATTGAAGCTGGTAGGACAAAAAGGATACGTCGTCTTTTAATATTAAATGACGCCATATGTCCTTGGCTCACTATTTTAGTGTCATAATTATTCAGTTACACAAACAGCCCGCCTACCTTTAAACAGAGGACAGATGCACCAGACTACCAGGGGACTTTTACCGGAGAATTGCCCCAGGCACAGCTCCATAAAGTACAGGGGAAATCCACACACGGCCACAAAGAAGAAAAATGGTATCAAAAATGCACCTGTAAAAATACATAATTATCTTATATATAACGACGTTTGTGTCAGTTAAAGAGGAAACACGACATAATTGCTGAAAATATTAGAACTGAGCTATTTAAACGACGTTTTCCTTTCTTGAACCTGCTACGACTATGTGACATTGTGTAACTTACGTTAACTCAAACTTTCATAATTTTCTAAAAGAAAATGTGTATTATCACATTATATCCACATGTTTTTAAATTAAATGTACATCGTCCTCTTTAAAATTCCAATTTTAGTATTTCAGGAATTGTCTTGTTCTTTTAGACAAATAGTGCGTTTTTTTAAGCTAACTCACCTCCTCCATTTCTCATGCATAAGTAAGGAAACCTCCAGAGAACTCCGAGTCCCACAGAGTAGCCAATCAGTGACAACATGTATTCGGTTTTTCTCGCCCACACTTCCCGCTTGCTGCCACTGTCCTTGTGGCTGTTCCCGTCATCACACTGTAGGGGAATGACCTCTGGCGGAGGTTTTTCAGTGTCAGAGGTCATGTCTCTGTAAAACAAAGATAGCTTTTCAATTGTTTGTCTTATTAGTTACTGTAATGTAATGTTCAAAGATTAATTCTATCTATTAAAAAGTGGTTATGTACGGCGGCGTATTAGGGCCACTATATAATTTAATTTATCTTGTACGTACAAGTTAGTATCTTGTACGTACAAGTTAGTATCTTGTACGTACAAGATAGTATCTTGTACGTACAACTTAGTATCTTGTACGTACAAGTTAGTATCTTGTACGTACAACTTAGTATCTTGTACGTACAAGATAGTATCTTGTACGTACAAGATAGTATCTTGTACGTACAACATAGTATCTTGTACGTACAACTTAGTATCTTGTACGTACAAGATAGTATCTTGTACGTACAAGTTACTATCTTGTACGTACAAGTTACTATCTTGTACGTACAACTTATAGTATCTTGTACGTACAAGATAGTATCTTGTACGTACAACTTAGTATTTTGTACATACAAGTTGAGTTGAACTGCTGTTCATCACCGCAGAATTGAGTCACCCGCCTGATATTTTTCGTAATTAAAGATAGTCGGTCTAATTTGCATTGCTTCAAGTACGATCACAGGTTTATAAACTTATTTGACAATATTAAAAATATAGATATATATTAATGAGGACAATATCTTTTTCACAATCGTAATATGAAATTGCCGGATTATGAGTTGAAACTGTATAGTCACTTGCATTATTTTGAAACTGACACTGTATAGTTCCTTCCGAGGAAACTGTATAGTCGCTTGTTTTATAACAAGATACATTTAGTGATAAAATGGATATGATACATCTCCGATGAATGATAAGTTTTATCTATTAAAAAGAGGAGCAAACAAATTCATAATTTTCTTCAGTAATAAAAGTTAAATACTTCACACTTGTGCCATTATTGGAAAAGTTTGAGCATTTATTTTACTTCAGAATAGTAGTATTGAAAATAATTAAGTGCCTCCGAAAACAATTTTAGGCATTATGCCCTAATTCGAATGATTTACTGATTGCACAGACAACAAAAGCAAAACAAATTATTTCATATATGTTTTTGTGTTTATTAGACATATATACACACATCAATTATTGTCAAAATGATGATCATAGTTAATACTCTGTTATAAACATTTACATCTATATGTTCGGAAACTTATCACAGCATTACAACTCCACAACATGTCGCAAGGTATTCTTTTTTCCCTTTGGCTTATACAAAGGGTACGTAATATACGTATAGCTTCATGCGATACCATGGTGACAGTAAATCAGCCACAGCCTTTAATACCGAGAGTTTCAACATTATACTATCTTGTACGTACAAGATAGTAACTTGTACGTACAAGATACTATCTTGTACGTACAAGATACTAAGTTGTACGTACAAGATACTAAGTTGTACGTACAAGATACTAACTTGTACGTACAAGATACTAAGTTGTACGTACAAGATACTAACTTGTACGTACAAGATACTAACTTGTTCGTACAAGATACTAAGTTGTACGTACAAGATACTAAGTTGTACGTACAAGATACTATCTTGTACGTACAAGATACTAACTTGTACGTACAAGATACTAAGTTGTACGTACAAGATACTAAGTTGTACGTACAAGATACTATCTTGTACGTACAAGATACTAAGTTGTACGTACAAGATACTAACTTGTACGTACAATATACTATCTTGTACGTACAAGATACTAAGTTGTACGTACAAGATACTAACTTGTACGTACAATATACTAACTTGTACGTACAAGATACTAACTTGTACGTACAAGATACTAACTTGTACGTACAAGATACTAACTTGTACGTACAAGATAAATTAAATTATATAGTGGCCCTAATACGCCGCCGTAGTTATGTAATGTAACATGAACATCGAATTTCATAGGACGTTTCGATGACTAGTGCGATGTGAACACTGTCACCTTCATCAGATAAATGACTAGTACGATGTGAACATTGTCATCATAATCAGAGAGATAACTAGTACGATGTGTACATTGTCACCTCCATCAGACGGATGACTAGTTCATTGTATACACTGTAACCTTCATGAGACAGATGACTAGTACGATGTATACACTCTCACCTTCATCAGACAGATGACAAGTACAATGTGTACACTGTCACCTTCATCAGACAAATGACTAGTACGATGTGTACATTGTCACCTTCATCAGACAAATGACTAGTACGATGTGTGCACTGTCACCCTTATCAGACAAATGGCCAGGCAGCATAGTACCCAAAGTGTAAAAGGTGTACGAGTTGTCTACCTTCAAAAGTAAAAGTCGAAGATCGATGTTAATTTCTGCTAATTGGGAAATGAATCTATTTCGCAACACAAGCCCACTGCTATCTGTCGCTTCAAGAGATTATTTTTCCTGTCTAATGTGTTTGAGGTTTCGATCACATAGTTCTACTGTGTGGCATGGGCTATATCAGCTGATTTGTTGATTTGAGCTTCGCCTGTTTTTCTTTCAGATCGGGTAAATTTCTTTCTAGACTTAAGGATTCCACATTCTTTCGGTATTTCTTCAGACAAACTCCAAATCTTCCCATCTGTCCTACATAAGATGCTTCATAGTTTTTTTATCCGAACTTGTGGACACTCTGCTACATTTTATGTAGGTGATGTATCCTTATGGTGAACTAGGATGCCACGGATTGTCGTATGTGGTGGTATGCCATTGCCTCGGTATATTCTATGGATAACTTCAGATATGCATTTGATATACGGGATGACAACTTGGCGTTGCCTTTTGTTGATTTCCTTTTGGATTTTTTTGTTTATATTCACAACTTTCACTAGGTGTTGATGTGAACAGTCAGCTGTTTTTGTTACTCCTTTTTATCAGCTTGGTATGCAGTCTATGAATGTTGTGGTTATTGCTCCTTGTTCCAGGTGCTCCATGAGCAGATTGCCACAAGAGGTGACACTGGAATCCCCATGGTAGTGCCGAAACGTTGCTGGTAAATGTTGGCCAAGAGACTAAAACATGACGTTGTAAGCACAAACGCTATTGCAATTTCACGATGTCTTGCATGTGATGGTTAGTATTCTTCCGCAATATCTGTTTAATTTTAGGCGGTATTGAATTTCCTGATTTTATCATTGATGGGTATTTTGTAAAATGTGTGAAATGTATTCTTCCTAATTCTAAATGGAATACACAATTTCTACCAGATGATTTTATTTTAACGCATGGTGTTCTGATTTACCTACAAACTCTCGATAATGTCTACTAATGACCAGGGAAAGTGTAAGCAATGGAGCTAGTGTAGTCTATAATACGTTTCAGTGTGTTTCCCTGTTTGTGGATTTTGTGTGTAAAGTACATTCTAGGGATGTGTTCTGCTTTACAGTGCCTGTAATGAGCTAGTAATCTTCTTCTTAATATGATTCAATTATGTAAAAATGGTTACGATGAGCCTTGTAAACTTTTGTGTAGGGTTGGTATGCAGCTGTTCGTATTTTCTGATATCATTGTTGTCCTGTCAACATTGCTGTGACCTTGACCCTATAGCCATCGGTGTTTATAGATAATGACTGTGCCCTTGCCATTGCCAGCTGGTAGAATCATAATAGCTAGACTTGTCCTCGTTTAACTTTTGTAGTGCATCTCGTTCTATTTTGTAATGTTGCTCAGCGGTAGTTTTGCCGATCTAAATAAATCCGTTATTATGGATCTCAGTTGACCTGTCTCTACAGAACCAAGTACCTCTACGTTATTTTATCATGAGCAAATATTACAAGGTATTTCCCTCAATACAAATTAACAAATCAAAGAATGACTGAATTTAGAGCTAGCGGAAGCTCATCCATATCTTTATCAAATGAATAATCACAGTTTAGTGCTAAAGAAAATCGGTTAATATGTTTGATATATATTTCACGTATTTTAATTTTTTTTTTCTATAACCAGATTACCTTGAAATTGCAACTGTTTGTAGAAAACTACATGTTCTTTTTCTGATATGTTCAACTATTTCGTTTTGTCAATGCAACAGACGATTGCATGTAGTGTAACAAAACTTCGTTGAAACATTTTTAAAAAATGTATGAAATATATTAAAAAGAATATGACGTGACCAAATACTATTGGTAACAATAAGTTAAAGTACAGGATCTCATATTTTAATATCCTACTTATATTAGAACATGCTTGCCACAACAACAAAAACATTAGGTATTTTCATAATTACAATAAAAGCAATTGAACGGTGACAGCTGCAAATGTAATTCATCTTTACAAAGACTATCAACACGACAATATTTGTAAAATTAGATTCCACATTTAAAAAATTACACTTTTCTGAACTAAAACTATAACCATAGCCTTTACAAGTTTAACACTACATTACAACAATCAAACAACTTATTTACCCAACACCAACATGGCTTTAGAAGCGGTCATTCCTGTGTCACACAGTTAATCGACGTCATTGAAAATTGGACAAAAGAACTGGATGAAAAAAACAACATTGATATAATATATTTGAACTTTTAAAAAGACTTCGACAGTGTACCGCACCAAAGACTACTCGCCAAACTTTCAGGCTACGGGATAAAGGGAACCATACTAAGCTAGATTAACGACTTTCTAACAAATCGTAAACAAAGAGTCGTTCTTAAAGGTGAATCATCAGACTGGTTAGACATCACCAGTGGAATCCTAGACTGGCCAACAGTACCAGTGGAATCCTAGACTGGCCACCAGTCCCTAAGTTGCTGATAAGACTTACCCAATATCCAGCAGAGTTCTTTACTAGATTATCTCCCCCTAGTTTAAAACTTAGAATCAGGCATGTAGTAGAGACAAAAATAATTAAGCCAAATTTTAGTGATTTTTTCAATATTCTAGGGACTGGTGGCCAGTCTAGTGGAATCCCTCAACGAAGTGTGACCAATATCATTATTGATTTTCATCAATGATCTCTCAGACGTTGTCAAAAAACGCAGTGAAACTCTTTGCAGATGATACTTAGTTATATTCTATTGTGAATAACGACACGGATAGGAGAGCCATGCAGGATGATTTAGAAAGCCTTATGAAATGGTCTGAGGACTGACAATTAAACTTCAATAAAGACAAATGTAAACACCTTTATCTGGGTAGACCTACAGTCATCCCCCAATATGATATGACACAAACTCCAATTTGAACAGAACTCGAAGAAAAAGATCAAGGTGTAACGATAGATAATCAACTAAATTTCAGCAGCAACATTGAGGCATCAGTAAAGAAAGCCAACATAATACTGGGAGCGATGAAAAAGAACTTTCAAATACATCAATAAAGATTCCTTCAACCATTTGTACAAGACATTAGTCAGACCGCACCTGTAGTACGCCTCTGTGGCATGGTCAGCGACCAACATAGAGGACACAGTTGCCACAGAAAACGTGCGAAGACGAGCAACCAGGTTAATCAAATCCACCAGAAGCAAAAATGATACAGCATGACTGATTGACTTCGGCTTACCATCACTACAGAAAGAAGACAGAGGGCGGACGTCATTAAAGTGTTTAAAATACTGGCTAATATTGATAAAGAAAAGAATAAATAATTCAGTATTAACACAAACAAAACAAGAGGTCACAGCAAAAAACTATCAAAACAAAAATTCAGACTGAATATAATCCAAACAGAGACATTAAACCAATTTAAATCCCGACTAAACATAGCCTGGAAAGGAAATGAAGAAAAGTTCGCCCCAAGTTGCTACATCCTAACTCAGCTGCCACTACCGGAAAGGACATACCAAGTGATGGGTCAGAGAGGCCTCAGGCCTTCAAGTTAGACCTCGACGACAGGTAACACGTAGATAAAAAACAGTTGTCGAATTACACCAAAAATTGTAAAGCTTATCAATAAGGAGAAATCGGAATATCTAATAGCAATGAGTATTTTTTATTTGCATATTACAGAGTTATCTGTCCATCCACAAAGGATACCTACCGGCAGGGGAAGTAACTCGGAAACGGAATAAAGTAAGTAAATATATAGAGCCATAAACATCTACTTAGATACATGGAAATGAGCATTAACGTGTACATAGCTGTCATAGCATGTGAGTGATAGTAGTATGTGAGTGATAGTAACATGTGAGTGATAGAAAGTGATGTTGATGTTACATGGTTTGTGTATTGTGTGCTGTATATTTCTATGTTTCTATGTACACGCCTGCTTGTTTTGAACCGATGGGTCGTAAGATATTCCATTGAACGCCGGTTGCTACAGATTACAACGCTTATTATAGCATGATGCATTTGAGTTTATTAACTCGAACTCATATATCTCGAGAAATATTGCATTGTTTAATTCGAAGTATTTTCTTGGTTCAAATCTTTCGCTATATTTGTGTGTTTGGTTTGGGTTGTTAGGTAAAACATTATATTAACAGCCATGGCCAATTACAGACAGTCTCCCATGAGTTGATGCGGTGAATGTTCAATGTATGTATGTTTTGGGAGGCTGCGGTTTATTTGTGTTAACTTAACTATGATACTAAGATTATTCCAAGAGCTACCACGGTCCCATTGAGTTGATTAAATATGATTGTACTTTAAATCATTGCCACTACACTTGTACACTCCATCATCAAACCATAACACGTATAAAACGAACAGAGAGCAAATATAAGCTTACATCAACTCTTCTCCTACATACTGAATTGATCCTGTGTTGGCTAGGCATGTGAGGAAGGAATGACAGGTCGTCTGGCGCTTGTATAAAACAATGAAACATCGGAATTCGGCAGTCCACTACAGTGAGATTGAATTACACTACCAAATGAATATATCTTAATATAACTAAAACTATCACACAGTCTTTCAAACCATATATACAACTATCACACGAACAAAGAACTCACGACGTATTCAGAAGGTCTTATTTAATACCCCCTTCCTCGCAGACCATCGAAAACGAAAAAAGCAAAAACACTTTCTCGTTACATTCCATTCTTTGTTAGAGCTGTGCTTATTTTAGGTTCAGTTGTATGAATAGGTCTTAACTGATGATGTAGAAATACAATCTAAATGTCAATTTAGGAAAGAAAAACCATCCCGAAAAATAAAAACCAACAAATAGATGGTGCCAATATCGTTTTACGTTTTATGACATGAGTGGTAAACTCTGGATGGGTAAGATAACAACTTAATTCGGACGGTTTGAGTACTTCCAGAAACAAATAATCTCTGTAGTATGATCATGTAGTCCGAAATATAAGTTATACTATTTTAGTATCATCTAGAAGACTTGGAAAGGGAAAGATAGACAAAGTAATATATCATAGTAGAGTCTTAATTCATAACACGACTTTAGATATATACTTACCCTAGTACCGATTCTGTCAAAACCTCTCCAGGATGTGGCAGTAACTTCTTCTTTCGCCGCCTGTGTACACAGTTGAAGTAGTTCACACATGCACATTAACCTATTACATGAGTAGCTCGCGCATCTTAGTTTAACCAGACACATTCGCTAAGAACCGAGAGCAAATTCTACGAGTTTTCCATAGTATTACATTTTTAATCATGAATTGTATCTCAGCCCCAAGTTCCCATATCGTTTAATTATTTGATTGGTGTATTTTATGTTTTATTTACCCGCCTGGAAGTGATAAGGTACAGTACTACACAGTCGTGCCACACACCTACCTTCACACACAAACCCACACTGGCAGAACATTTGTACATGGTGTCCTATGGTGCCGAGTTACCTATTGCCTTCGTCGTTAACATGGTTCTGGAGGTTCGACAGGATACGTAACATTAAACTATGGTTATATCAATATAACAGGAGGACCACAAACAACATTAAGTTTGTACTTGATATTTTTGTAACATAGCTGTGGCTAAAGATTAATAGTTTCCCTAGTTAAATCTAGCTTCTTCAGCTTCCCCAGTTCCTCCTCGGGCTAAAGACATACAAAATGTAGATCTATAATTTTATAGAGCCGCAAAAGTTAATAATTTACCGTTAAAACCACACTCATCATCGCCTTTTGAACAATATATAATTCAATTAAATAAAATGTTAATGCGGGTCGTCTTATGTCCCGCCGTCGTCCTAAAAACCGTGCAGTAGTTAGACTATCACTGCACCAAAAGGCAAAACAGCGAATTGACTCTCCACTGTTATCATATATCGCACAGGAAATCTTGCATATGTTTGGTGTTGTGACCTCATCTTAGGCCATCGATTCATATTTTCTTTTGCTTTTTACTCCAGAAAGGTAGCGGGCCTTTAGAAAAACAGGGTCTTCGACCTATAGTTAGTACCTTTCCACAGCCCTACGTGGGTTTCTCATCTTAAAGAGGACTACTTGAATATCAGAACATCTTCTTCACACTGCCACCGATACCCACCCCCCCCCCCCTAATTATATGAGCACATATGTTAGATGCACATATGTATTTTTTGCAGAAAAAAGAACACGTCTACGTGAACATTGATATGTTATTTCCTTTAAAGGCCTATTACCTTTCCTAAGCAAAATATAAAGGTTTCTTAAAAAACATTAATAACATCAGAAAATGCATACCGATGACCTAAAATAAGGTTACGACACCAAACATATGCAAGATTTCCTGCGTAATATATGAAAACAGTGGAGAGTCAATTCGCTGTTTTGCCGTCTGGTGCAGTGATAGTCAACTACCGCGCGGTATTTAGGACGACGGCGGGAAACATTATACGACCTGCGTTATGAAAATAAACATTTTATCTATTTTAATCAAATCGTTCAGAAGGTGGTGATAAATGTAGTATTAACGGTAAGTCAATCATTTTTAAGACTCTACAAAAATATTGATCTTGTTTTACATTCCCATTTTAAAAATTAAAAGCCTTTTCGGAAAGGTAGTGGGCCTTTAAGGAAAGGCCACTACCCTTTGCAATTAATTTTAAAGCAATATCCTTACCAATGTTCAGTTTATTGGTAGGATGTTTTCCTTAAGATTAATGTGTTCTCCCGGTACCAGTCTTGATTTTTTGTAGATGTTTCTGCTGCCCAACCCGTTATCGTCAAGGCAGCTTGCTCATATCTTATGGCCGTTTGACATCTTTATGCCCATTGCGATAACGGTAGTATCATTACATTGGTATTTTAGAAATTTGCGGTAAATTCAAGCTGTCTCAATAAGGCTAAGACTTAGAAAGGCTAATAGCTAAAATCTCTGAATTATTCAAAATGGCATCAAATATTCAAATGTTTAAAAAGTAAAAATTTACCTTGTTGGTGTACAGGGACATGGCTGTTTATCTTAATACAAAAAAAATTGTTGTTTTCTTAGTTGCCATATATGTATGTTTGTAACAACGTAAATTCCTCCGTTTATTTTTCGGAGCACCCGCCTATATGACGGTACAACGAAGTCAGATCACTCCACAAAGGATTACTGGGTTTAGTGTCTATGGCACCCAACAACTAACTCTACCAACACAAACTAGCTATAATTTATATACAAACATGCACATGCAACCATACACAGAGAACAATTAATTTAACTATTACCATGAACAACGAAAATAAATTTATTAAAATATATTATATACATATCTTTTAACATTCCTACAAATGATGGTAACCAATATTTCTAACAGTGGCCAGGATAGCTCATGATATGCATATGAAACTATATATACAATGATTCGGGGCTGTGATCACAACCTTATCATTGTTTGTGTTTACCCCATAACTACATTAACTACATCACTAACACGGAGACAGGCCACGTATGATCAAAAGCCCGACTAACTTTGTCAGTTGTCACTATGTTTGATGTCAAACCACAAAATTACCATTAGTATCGCTAATAACAATGGCTCGTCCATTTACATAGTACCGCACATAGACAGACAAAATTTATAAACATATTTGACAAATAATACAACATCCGTCCCACCGGTGACATTTTGCTTTTGTCGTGTTTTTCACATGTTAGATCATATATATACATATTGTATTCAGTCTATTTTAAATATCAATACAACTCCATATTATCTTATAACCAGGAAAATAGAACCTACCAGTAGTTTGACTGTTATCAATTGCTTTTCGTGGTTTTGTTGACGTTAGTGTTTGAGTTCTAGGACTGCCTAAATGAATGTAATGTATGTCTATAGTTTCAGTCTCGTCATGCTGGATGGTAAGTTTGCAATAGTATAGCTCCAGCAAGAGGACAGAAATCAAAGAATTTTCATAGAATTCAATGCTCAACCCAAACCAATTTTCATAGGATTCAATGCTCAACCCAAACCAAAGGAAAGCACCTGGATAGTTTTAAAACTTAGAAGCAACAACAAACATTTTACTATGACGAAAACGCGATGCAATTATATTTGCAATGCACGAGGTAAAATTGTAATGTATTTGGCTTCGGTTTAGATGAGATAAGCATAGTTCATTATTGTCACACATACATTGCACTGTATTCAAATATTTATACGTAGACAAAGTAGGAATATGACTTTTCACATACGTGTACAATATAGATTTCGTCACGTTTCTTCACGGTTATCTTTCCTCCCTTACATAATTGGCGTCTAAAACGCCTGGAACTTACATGTTCTAAAGACACAAGAAATAGGTTCAAGTACGCATACTGAAACATGTCTTTTGGCTCGTTTGCAACGTGTCTTGTACACCGGATATAGGTATTGACGATGCAGGTGGGCAGTAGTTGTGTATGAGACTGTTTTCTTGTTCAAAGTAACATTGTTTATATTGGCTGGATGACACTGGATTATTACCATCTCTACACTATACATGTATCATATCTCCAATTCAATCCATGCACATTCTGTACATAAATTAATCATATAAATAGTAGACGAATAGAGGATGTTACATGATAAGGATACCTATTGTATGCAGTCTATTTTAAATATCATTACAACTCCCTTTTATCTTATAACGAGGACAATAATACTTTGTCTAATTGTTAAAATAGCAGCGTTGAGATAATAGATGAGAGAATCCACACAGAAAACTACATACTTATGTAAACCAAATGACTTTGGCTTGTGATTAACATTCGGGGTAAAATGACGGACGATTGGTATCCGCGAAAACAGATCATCGCCAAAACATTCCAAACTGCAAGTACAATTAAGTTTGAAACCACACCAAGTTTAGACCTTCCTTAAATGAATCTTGCTACGTTATGCTTTTATGTAGCTTGAATTGCTTTTTATTGTCTGTTTAAAGATTTAATTGATTTTAATAATTTATCTTGTGAAGCAATACATCTTTTAATAGTACATGCTAAATCTGAAATTATACGGGATTGTGATACTTATTTTATGTTGATAACTCCTTAATACATGCCTGCTGTGATGTATGTCATTTTATTGTTTGTTGAAATACGAGTTCTTCTGAGCTATTGTTGTTTGTTCGCCATATACAATATGATATGCTTAATAAAGCTTCTTTATCCATACCCCAAATCACAACAAATTTAGATCTTTACAAATAAATATCCCTAATATTTATATATTTTGTATGTACTTCATTCATTTCAACCGTTAATTTTGCTATTATAACCTCGGCTTAATGTCCGAGTCACTTTGAGCATAACATCAGCGTAACCATTGTAATAAATGAACTTATACAAGCATGGAACTTGTGTAAGAAATACTTACCCTCTCTGTTTAGTTCATATAGAGTCCAACTCAAAACTGAGACCAAAATCGATTTGCGGAGTCTCTTTAAACACCTAAACTCTGTTTTTATAATCCGTGGTGTATTGTAAGCACGTGTTACTTTGTTTAGAGATTAATACTGTAGTACGCATGTCCTAAGCATTCATTGATACCCTATTGTAATTACCCACAATGCGATAATGCTTCCAAGCTTTGTTATAGCATTTTGCTTCGCAAGAGAAAGATACCCAGTGGGTTTAGCTCACCAGATCGTAGAGAGACTTAGGCTTGTCGACTCGTCTAACGGAGTCTCATCGGAATCACTGTCGTGTCGCCGAGCCGGTATTGTCACCATGTTCGTTTGCTGCTACTAATACCATTTGTTCTTTATTCATTGTTAACGTTATTGTTATCTCCGAATTCCCCGCCAAGGTTTAAGGCGTTATAATTGTACTTGTTGGATTTCCCCTCCTTCCTTATAAAGTATACTTTCTATGTCTGCCTTAACAAACTGTCCTCTGACTATAGAGGACAATAACAATACGCATATACGAAGCATAGATACTGGAAATGAAAATGAATCCACATGGAGACCACAGAACCAAGTGAGTTTCAATAGACAATGTTGTTAATGTTTGTCACTGTCCTTATAACGCTGAAAAAAAACCGACTTAAAAGATTTATAAGTTAACTCTATCATTATGTTCGATCCGAATAAAAGTCAAAAGTTACCGCCGCCAATGCTTAGAAATTATATTATATGCGCATTTCTGAAAAACTAAGTGTTTCCCGCAATGGAGTGAGCTTTGCAGTGAAAATTCACCTACTTAGAATCATCTGTTGATTCGGTATTAATAAGGTGAATGTTTACACTAAAAATGGCGTACAAAAGGAGGTAAATTGCTTTAGCCAAAGTTCAATTATGACGTCACAGTTAGATTTAGTTCTAATTGTTGTGACTATGACGTCATGGCTTTTCCGTGGATACGTTGTTGTGTCGTGGTTTAGAGTTGAGTGCGGCGAAGCCATCATGCCAACAGATGAAGATGTCTGTATGGAATGAAAGGTTCCAAACGCTTAACTCTAACGATCTGGCAAGTCAGACGTTACCTTCTTCCGGTCAAGGGTTCCAGCCGACTTCTGGACAAGCTTTCCGGTCGGAGAGTGTCAGTCTGGTCAAGGAGCCGGGAATAGAAGTAATCCGAGCAGAGAATTCACGACTACAAGAGGAAAACCGTCATCTCCGACAATGTTTGGTATCCATGAGGGAGAACGCTTCCTTAAGGACGGCTCATGTATTGGCCAGTCTACTAGTTTGGAGCGACGAGCAGATTGCCGGCCAAGCAAAGAGTAAGTAACTGTCCCTAATGCAAATGGCGTATATCGAATATCTAATCGATTTTTGACCAAAAAAGAAATCATCGATAATAAATTACGGTGTTTCATTTTAATTACTAATATATAAGAATAGCGGAGATATAGCCATTAGAATAAGGTTTGGACCAGCAACCTTCGAAATCTTAAGAATGCCAAAAGCGAAAGCTTAAATAATGCAGACACTGATATAACTGAATTACAGAAGACATTACCAATATTGTGACATATTTCGGGCTCGTTGTTATAATCAATTCATTTTGCCTTGCTTCAAACTAATCAATGAAAATCACGTCAATATACATGTTATTAGTAGTTTAATCGCTGTTGATAACCAGTCCGGACCAATTTTTCAATCATTTTAATTTTATAAGTGTTTCTTTTGATTCCAGATTTTCTCACAAAAGACATGTTGAACAATAATGATACCAAGTTATCGCCGGCTATCAGTCCTTTTAGACCAATATCACCGGGTCCAATACAGCAGAGTAAAAAACAAACTCCATCGATACCACCAAATCAGCAAGCATCCGTGTTGATTCCACAAAACGCCCAAAGCACCCATGGTCAACCTCAGCTCTTAATTCCAAATCAGCCTAGTAATAATGTATCGGACTTGACTGATCATGGCAATAAAGATATATCTAATAACCCTCTAGAGACAAATATGTCGGCACAACACCAAACCATTGAGCAACGGGGCGAACAAAATTTGAAAATTCCGGGATCGTCACAGCTCCAAGGGTCTAGACCTTATTCCCCGAGAAAATACATGGACGATGTCCCATCAGTTTTTCTTATACCGGATTCGCCCTCACAGGGACGCAATAGTTCTCATAGTCCCGTCCCGCATAGCACATCAAGAAACAAGTCCCACGTACCACGAAACAGGTCTCCATCTCGACCTTATGTATCAACTGGACAGCCGGGAACCGATGAGCGTACATTGAACGGAGGAAATGGGGAATCTTTTAAGGACAAGACGAGCAGTCCGAGCTTTCGGAACACCGTAAAGTCTTTGACAGGCAAAGGCGGTTCTAGCGCTCGAAAGGGCAGTCCTAATTTTCGAAGCACTGCACAGTCCCTTATAGACAAGAATCAAACAAGTTTTAGAAAGACCAGTCCAGGTTTTAGAAACACCGTACAGTCATATATCGACAAGGGCAGTCTCAGTTCTCCGACCAACATTGCTGAAAGATCCTCAAAACAAAAGTATCCAGATTCAGCATCCAGCTTTGACGATCGTCTTGAAAATTTATTGTCAAGACAGATTGTCCCTGGGGAATATGCTACAGAGGATACAACAGGTCCTGGTCATTACCAATCTCGTTTTGAAATGCCTGGGTCTTCATTGAATGCTAGCGACGGAGATACGTGTAGACGTGCGGCAGTCAGTAGCAATGTTAACCAAACCGGAAGTGAGGGTTACGGAAGTGTTCCATCAGGTTTACACCACTTTGGTGGTGACCAGTCTGAACATGGCATCCAGTCTGGATCAGGCGCTGAACAACACAGAGGTGAGGATCAGTACAAAGGCAATTCGGCCAGCGTTGGTCCTGGTGCGGATCAGTACAGAGGCAATTC
Source organism: Argopecten irradians (assembly GCF_041381155.1). Taxonomy (NCBI): domain Eukaryota; kingdom Metazoa; phylum Mollusca; class Bivalvia; order Pectinida; family Pectinidae; genus Argopecten; species Argopecten irradians. Next base: position 47,294,873 of record NC_091135.1, on the reverse strand, counting down.
GGTCAGCGTTGGTCCTGGTGCGGATCAGTACAGAGGCAATTCGGTCAGCGTTGGTCCTGGTGCGGATCAGTACAGAGGCAATTCGGCCAGCATTGGTCCTGGTGCGGATCAGTACAGAGGCAATTCGGCCAGTGTTGCTCGTAAAGTAATAGGTGACCCAATAGCCACGTCCACCCCTGCTAGACCGGGTAAAGCACAAACCTACACAGGTTAGCATCTTGTATAAACTTACCCGAACAGCGATTTATAGTTTTCTTGCTTCGCGAATTTCAACGACAAAAACTTATTTCAAAAAGTATTTCTTTGACATAATTTAACAACCGTCTAAAATAGAACACTATTGGCAAGAGGAAATGGTCTTGTTTCTCGTTCAGTCGGCACTTTTGGCGTAAAACATTTTTTGGAATTGTGATTCAGAAAGTAGAAAGTATCCTCTCTGTTTCCCATTCATAAGTCTTATCTAACACGCCAACAAACCTTACAAAACTATCTGTGCAACAATCAATATGGCTCTAATGGTTAAATGTCAAAATCATTACTTCGGTATTATACACACTGTACTAACCCTAACGTTATTGTCCAATACTCTTATAATACCATGATAGCATTAGCTCATTGATTAGCGCAAATGTCTTCTGATTTATCCTTCAGATAGCATAGAACCGAGTCGCAATTCCCAGCATTATGCAGCTCCGCAAATCACAGGTAATCCTAGAAATTTTACGAATTCCGAAAACAAAAATATATCTAATGAACATAAAGATCTGTTAAAGCGCCATAATACTAAAATTGTTGTGTTCTTATGTCAATAGAAATGTTAGATTAAATGTGTAATAATGTCAATTCGTTTTTGTTGCAGCTACTAGCGACGTAATTCATCGCCCTGTAGACAGCGTGATCGGATATAAGCCCGTACTGTCGGAGTCCCTCTGTCAGAAGTTGACAAAGATCAGGGCCAGTAAAAGACTAGTGGGCGAAGTTGCATTCCAGTTGGACAGGCGAATCCTTCAGTACGTTTTCTCCGAGACGTTCGTGCCCGAAAAAGAGCGACATAAGCGGTATTATGGTTATAGTATTCCAAATATGTGGGAAATGATACGTAAAGAGGCTTTGGATGAACGAGGGAATGTTAACACTAAAAAAGAAGTGGCGATGACCCGTCGGTTTGAATACATTATAAAAACACTCGCGAATTTCGGATACGTCCTCGAAAAGCATGCACAATTTGCACAGGACATGGTCAACAAACACGGTCTCCTGAACGCTCCACCGGACAAACAGACCGTGAAGGCTTTCGGTTTGGAAGATCCGGTCATTCTCCGGGTTTTGCTAAGCAAGTTGTTACAAAATGATGTTGAACTACAAGATGAACTGATCTTACTGGACTGTCTGTGTCTGCTTGCGTATGACGACCGCAAACCACTGTTTCGGTGGTGATCAGAAAGGTGTGCCAACCGGAAGTATTATTTTTACTCAAAATAAAATCATTGTTTCAATAATTGTTTGTATATGTTTCTCTAGTCCTTACCAATATGTTGTAAACCATCTTATTTTCGAGATCAAATTTCTCGAGCGATAAAAAAATAAATCGCAGTGAACGTTTAATCACAAGTACAGTACAGCTTTTTCACTCTTAAAAACGAATTAAATCGTCGTAAAAATCGTTAGACATGAAAATGTAAGTTGGTTTAAAGCAATGGGTGAATTATAGACTTAAATAATAATAGAACTCGGTCTAGAGAGTTGGATTTAGATAAAAGGAATACATTTAATAGTAGTCGCGTTGGGAGGATGAAATGGTCGATTATTATCGGGAAAGGGGCGGAAGGGAAATAACTCTTATAAGAACTGCAACTTTGACATGATCAATTGAAAATCATCAGTATTATGTTGTGGAAATCATTCAAATGGACCGACAAACATGTAAATTGATTTCAATGGGAATGTTTCGATATGAACATATAATTATATGTACATAATTATGTACATAAAGCAGCAAAACCAAGAATTTCACAATGCAAAAAAGAGGTACTGTCTGCCTGCCACGGCCTAGGCCGCGCACTGCTCCTGCTTGAGCTAAAATACACTACAGGTAAAATATCACTTGACGTCTTTTGGGTCTCCCATGTCCAAAATAGATTGCCACTAATAGTCTTTTTTATTGCTCGCGTAATAAGCAATAAACATTTCTTATTTGTACATGTGATCGCTGCGAATTTAAAGTGCATTAATTACATGTATACTTACTAATCCATACTGACACTTTTCCTATCAGGGTTGACATGACAAAATGAATATACATTGTAATAAAATTATAATTTATACGAGATATGAAAAATTGTATAGTTTATTATAAGGACAATGTTTCAATTCGTTCTTTACTAGTTATTTCAATTATATCACACAATTCAAAATATCTATTTGATGTAACAAAACGTCTCAACTTCCTCGAGTACACATGTTTGATACGTTGATTTCTTGTTACATTAATTCATACGCAATCTGGGCGTCATTGCATAAACATATTTCATCAATCACGTTTTTCTCATTTTCAGCACGAGTGCATCGGAGGACTACTTTTTGGGAATTAAGGTTGTATTTTACTACACTGAATAAAATAAGCCATAGTAAAAATTAGTCCTCTGATGCGCTCTATGTCAAAAGTAGATTTTATGGCGGGAAACCCCCACCAAAAGTCGCAAATCGGATGATGGTGCAACTTTGAGGTCATTCAATGAATTACGTATTGCAATTAACAAGCTACTTTTTCTCAAATCAGATAATTTATTTTTCAGTTGTGAAGTATATGTTTTAGAACCTTCATATTTTGATTATATTTTTGAATTTTGAAAACGGTCACTTTTAGGTCGAAACGAGCCGATATGCGCCATACATCTTTTGTGTTGTAATAATGTTTTTAAGGTATCGTACATGTTTGTCTATCCATTTGAATTGTTTCCACAAATCAGATGGTTTTCAATAGATTTTGGAAGAGAAAATACCATGTCAATCTTTTAAGCAACTCGTGTTTATAAATCTGGTCAGCTTCAATCAAACCAAGGACGCACATATAGATGAGAAATCTCATCAGCGTCCCTGAAGTCTTCTGGTAACGTCCTTCATCAAATAACGTTAACCAATAATATTGTACTTAAGAAAAGAAACTAATCAACGATTTTCAAAATAAAATGAGTTTTCCATTAAAGGCCCATTACCTTTCCGGAGCAAAATATAAAGGTTTCTTAAAAAAATTAATAACATCAGAAAATGCATACCGATGACCTAAAATAAGGTTACGACACCAAACATGTGCAAGATTTCCTGCGTAATATATGAAAACAGCGGAGAGTCAATTCGTTGTTTTGCCGTCTGTTGCAGTGATAGTCAACTACTGCGCGGTATTTAGGAAGACGGCGGGAAACATAATACGACCCGCGTTATGAAAATAAACATTTTATTTATTTTAATCAAATCGTTCAGAAGGTGATTATAAAGTAGTATTAACGGTAAGTAAATAAATTTTAAGACTCTACAAAATTATCGATCTTGTTTTACATTCCCATTTTAAAAATTAAAAGCCGTTTCGGAAAGGTAGTGGGCCTTTAAATGAAGAAAAAGTAACACGTGTATAACGTATTTTAACGTACACGTTATAGCCTAGATCAGAAAACACCTAAGCAAAAGTTGCTAAAACCGTTCTTTTTTCTTTAAAAAAAAAAGGAGATTTTATTTTGTTTAGCAGAACGCACCTAGTACCCTACAAAGTCATTATTTTGTCCATTAAAAATACTGTATGAGTGGTATGAGTGATATCTGCAATAGCGCATCTATAGGGCAAAACTTGCAATGCTTTTAATTGTTAAAAAGTAAACTAAGAAATAATAATAAAAGAACATGATATTTTCATACTCCTCTCTATTTCTATACACACATGGAATTACAAATGTTTAGGCACTCAAATTTCATCTTTAATCACATTTATTTGATAAAACTTTCTGGTATTTAGATTGAACTAAAAAATGAAATTACAAATATATTTTCTTTTTTAAGTTACAAATAAGGCTTAGCAAAAAAATGCTGAAATGATTATTTTTATTTCGGCAATTGTTACATGCAACGAATGATGAGTTTCACCGCGAAGTTACATGTACACGAAGGGTTTGCAAACGAAGTCGTCCTTAAAACAAATAGAACTACACGGTGATCTTTTACATTTATAGCATGAAATAGTCAACATCACTGTTTTGATCTCAAGTGGTCATTTTTTCCATTTCCTGCAATCCAGTATAGACTATCTATGTCTCTGTGCAAGATTATCTTAATTTTATTTGTCAACTACAATGTAAGCCTACAAAACATTTAGAAGAGCAACACATGGATTACGGCTACACATGTACATGTATAATATTAATTATTTGATTTATATTTGTTTATCAATATGTTTATATAGCGACTGGCCTGTACTTTTCCTTCGCCTCGGACCTGTGACTTGTAATTAATTATCTATAGATCTCAGATAATAGCTATAATCAAAAGCTTTAATACTGACATGGTCTGAAATTAATTTCGGCTTTTCAAGTATTTTCGGGTATTTTAGTATTTTCCCATAGGTAACAAAAGCTAATCAGCTTAATCCTAAGAAAACATTTACGTTCGTCTTGTTATATTACTTTTCTACTATAGTCCCTTTGAGAACGTCTGTCCATTATTTCCGCCCTTTGACTCTGATCATCACAGCGTGAAACTAACACTTTTGACGTCGACACTCAAAAAGGTCGTGTCAAAACTTGTCCCGGCAGTTTCCCGGGACACTCGGTTCGTTGATAATTACCAATGCAAATTCATTTCTTTACCTTAATATCTTAAACATTAATGGTAAAACATTGAAAAAATACGCTGACACTGTCTATATATGTTTTAAAATTGCGAGAAAATAATCCGTTTCAAGTGCCAAACTGATGCTATCCTAACATGTGCCAAATCAAAACATTGAGTTAAAAGTAGAAGTGTTACTATTGGATCACTTTTCCATGTGATTTCAGAATCATCCAATGAAATCAAAGCTTTCAGAGAGTGTTTGACGTCGGATTACTAGGGCCGTCTTCCGCTCCGATGAAGCTTGCAACAACTCATCATGAAAATATTGCTTAGGATGGCGATCTGATGATTTACTGATGAAGGTGACGATGTTTTAATTTAGACAAAGTCAAAGAGTAGTAGATGAATTAGTAAGATCCTCTGAAATGGATGATATAGTGGGACAAGGGAGGGTGACGGGTGGGAAGACGAGTGGACAGATGCAGAACCTTCTCGGGGAGTTCAAAGGAGTGTATGAGAACAGGTTGCAGCGACTCGATGATGCTGAGCGACGTGGAGAAGATACACAGAAGGTATAGGCCTACCATTTAATTTCAATTGTCAATTATAATATATCTTTTACGGCATAAAACGAAATTCTTGTCATAACAGATAAATGGACCTGCAACTCTGAAACGATGATCAAATTGTAAACAGAAGAGCAGGCTTGTGTATGACAGTAGTGAGTAGAGATATCATTTAAAATTTAGAATACTAAATATCAATGGCACACATCAAGTTGAAAGTTAACATACCCCATTCTACTTTTAATATTTGACAAAGAGCTTAAACTAAGGTTCTGACATCTTAAATTAACATAATTTGGACAATGTGATTTAGGATTTGATTTATAACGAAACATCTTTCTGATATTTTTCAAGTAGATTTTGAAAGCATAAATCTTTTGCATGGATCTGAATGTGTCACTATTAGGTTTCACATTAAAGATCCTGAACTGATCTTGAATTGACAGAGTTAATAGATAGTGTCACCTTGTCACACACTAGTGCATTATGTACGGGTGTGGATTGTTTACTGAAGTACACCTCTGTGACAATGCTATCTGTGTAAGGATGTGTTTATCTGTGTAAGGATGTGTTAGGTTGATTTATTGATTGTGATTTGGTGTACTGTACGTATGGTAACAGCTGGTAGATTGTCAAGCTATCCACTTCACCTTCCCAGCTGTTGTTGTCCACATCATGGCCCAGGTGTAGACTGTGCAGATTTACAACATACCTAAACATAGAATACTTGAAATGTTTGTACAAATCAATAGTCAAGTAGATACAGGATGACAGTGTTGCATGGTAAATTTAAAGTTGAGTGTACTGTATTTGTTTTATTGAATTAAATCTGTATTCTATCATGTACCAATGATTGTATGAGACGAGTTGTGAAGTTCAACATAATATCAAGTTTATATAAAGTCAATTATTATCAATATACAACCCAACAATCACCCAATGCGGGTCACTTTTAAATGTTAATTATGTTAATCAGAAAAAAAATTAAAAGGGCTCTTACAAGAAAACTAATTCAAATTTTTGTGTCACCATAATATCCTGAAAGAGCTACAGTAGCTAGGATATCAATATGAGAGGTCTGCCCTACATGACATTATATATATACCACTGATAGCTTAGTAAAATACATATATACACAGGGTCACCGTCAAATAAATATTGTGCTTGAAAGGTTCAAGTATGACTGTACTATACAGTTGAGAAAGCGCAATAATCTCATTAAATGGAATGTATTAGTTGGCTTCTAGAATTTCAAGGTTCCTAATTTCTTTTTTTATTATTTTGAATAGTGTACTTTTCACTGCCCCACAATGATATGAACTTCCTTTTAAGAATGTGTCGCCAACATCCAGCATTTATTGCAAGTTGAGGACTTAAAACTACACCAACAACAAACTCAACAAACTAAAGAAGGATACGTTTATACATGACAAATGAATTTCAAGTGTACATGTTTAGCTCTGTTATAAGATAATCTAATTTGACTATCTTGCAACACCATAACCATGGTTAAGCTTGTTTTCATACTTGTCAGTTGCCTCTACAATTGTCAATTGCATTCATGGGTCACTGCAATATGTTTCAATATGTTTGACTTTTTCTTCAGACACGCGTGCGGGTACTACAAGCCTATGTTAATGACCTAAGTGAACAGAATGACGTGTTGGTGTCCACTGTTGAAGAGCTGGAAAAGGAGGCCAATGAACGGGTGGGACTGTTGGAGGGTAAACTCAAAGGCACTGCCGGATCTGTCAAGGTGAGAGAAAAGTTAAAAATGGCTAGACTAAAGCTATCAAACTTAATACCAAGGTATCCAGCTCCTCACAGCAAATTTGCCAAGGTACCGACAATAGGAGAAATAAAGGTCAATATTACAGGATCATTTAAGGACGTCCAGGTTTGTAGTTTGAGTTAAGCTGGAGAACCCAGAGAAAAACCACCGACCAGCAGTCACTACCTGGCAACGTAAACTGGCCACCAGTCTTGAATATCAAATTAAAAACTTATATAAGGCTTGATAAGTTTTGCCTCTGCAACATATATCTGATTCTATCAGACCATAAGTTTCAAACTAGGGGGAGATAATCTAGTATAATAAGAATTCTGCTGAGAAAATCTTATCAATAACTTCGTCTGGTGACCAGTATATTGCTGCCCAGTCTGAGATTCAAATTTTAGACACAGAGGTGGAAGGCTTATGGTAATATTTCAGGACAAATTAACCACTCAGCAACTGCAGCCCCTAACAGTAGAAAGTTTGAATTATAGTTTATAGCTATACGACAACATGGAAAAGATCTAGGTTAAGAATATGCTATTATGAAAATGGGGAAATTAGATTTATTTGTACTACTTCTTTGTAAGGTACTGATCATTGGCCAAATCTGTGAAGCTAAAAAAAGATACAGCAATGTAGTATATATGGTGTTTGGTACTTTGGTGGATCATTGTTCACAACTCTTTGGGTGACAAGATCATAGTACTGGTAGCACATTATGTAGAAACCATTGAGATGAGACAAATTAAGCTTATACAGTTAAATATACCTTTACCATAAATGTATAAGGCCAAAAACTGGTAATTACATTGAACAGTGTTAACGTTACAATAGCTTTGAGTTTCATCAGTTATAAAGATGCATAGGAGATTAAAACCAAGGTATGTTATATTTCAATTCATTATGGTAGCTGTCATGCATTCCTCTGTATAGATTAGTTTTCTTATCAATCTTCTCAATGACCTCCCTTGTGTACAAGACAGAGTGAACCTGTGTACTGGGCAGCCGTCTCATGATGAATTACTTCAGTTGTCGTATCCTACCAGAGATGAATGCTATAGCATCAATAGCATTATTAGTACAACATAGAATAAAAAATCTGTTTACCTGAAAATATCAGCAGCCTTTGTATTGATTTACCAATTTCTTTTCTATATAATGCATTGCTTCATGTTTGTTGTGAGTTGAGAAGACACATCCACTAATTATCTTTCAATACAGTCAAGGCTTATTTTTTCAAAGGGCTGATAACGATGATGGACTATAGTTCCATTGGAAATTCTTTCAAAAAGCAAATTCCCTAATTTTCTAATATCGTTTTCGCCATCGTAAACGCCCCTCCCCCTGCGCCCATCCCCTTTTCTGGAGAAGGGGTTGAAATTGTATAACGCGAGGTTTTTCTTCCGTAAATTGCGTTTTGGTTCTCTTATAAGCATACTGGGGCTTTGTAACAATTTTTACCGCTAATACGGTAAAAGGTATTTTCCTAAAATGAGCTAAAAAGGAGCATCTATCAATTAAGCTACAACAATCTAGGTGCAAGCATAGTTAACTCGATCTGCTTGAAATTTAGTTTCGAAGTTGGAATTATAAATATGAATCCTGTCATATATACAGTTTACCAGAATTTTTCTTGTAATAGCATTAATAATGTGTTGTACACACATGGCTTAATCTCTGGTTCTTTATGCGTTTGAATTTTTGTGTTCCAGTTTATTTGAAAATAAAAACTAAATGTGCTTATAACTTGACAGGTATATTTAAATGCCTTGCATCGACCTTTAGTTGACAAGCTTTTGTGTTGGTTTATTTAAAAGACATCATTTCCAAATACTCATTTGTTATTGATTTGTTCATTCTGATCTAGATTTTTGCATGCAGGTTCTATTTAACTATTATTTCATGGATTCTATACCATATGTATTATGAAAAGAAGTTGCCTAGCAGTTTGAATGAAGTTTTTAAGAAGCAGACAAACTTATAAACTGGTATTTAACCGAGGACTAGAGTTTCCTTCCCAAACTTTACTGTCTTATATACCATAAGGTGTAAATGGTTTGAACAAGTTTATTCTTGGATGAAACCTAAAACAAGAAATGTATGTGAAAAAATTACCATGTAAATCAATAGGTCCTGAAGTGGACTTTAAATGTTTTTTATGTCCGGTTTGATAAGAAAAGTTGAACTAAGGCTCAGAATTCATTATACATTACAGTTATTTGATGTTGTGCCTAGTAATTACAGAAGAGTTTTATATAATTTGTAAACCAATCACCAAAGGCAATGTTACAAAAGATATTTTTACTGCAAAATCATTTACATATATATAGACATCGATCAGTATCTCTAGCTCCGAAAAGTAAATTTTGTTTAACTTAAATGAAAATTCTTTTATTTCAATACTAAGGGAGGTAATTCATGTGTACCTAAAACACTGGATCAAGGTGAGAGCCACTTCTATCGTGAATGACTTGTTTTTACTTGTTCTATAACATTTGTCACAGGTAAAAAATGTGAGGTTTTACATCAGGATAGCAGGGGGAAAAACAAGAGATTATATACTAAAATAAAATATGTTTGTAATTCATTGCTTTTTGTTAATCAATATTTTATTATGGAGAAAAAAATAAATTTGGCATCTGTGTATTCTATTCAGGATATTACTGATGTTTGGTGGTCTTCCTGATGATCTGGATTGAATTCTGTAGTCATAGTTATATAGCTAATATATGGTAATAGGCATACAAAGTTTGAAGAGCAAGATATAGCACTTTGTCATCAGCTTGTGTTATATGGTATTATATGGAATCAGTAATTTAAATGGAAATTCATTTTGTGACATGGTTTTATCCGAGTTGGGTATTTAATAAGCTTAAATATCCCACCTACTTGTCAATTTTAACCCTATATTGGGTTCATATTTTATGGGGTTATGTCCTCTGATTAAAACCAAGTATCAATAAAAAATCTACCGTTCTAACCATGTATTCGCTGTAAAATGTCAACATGATTCTCAAATGAATAGTTGGTGATTTTCCTAAGAGATAAAATCCCTTGTAAATAAAGATTAAGTTTTAATTTTTGTAATTCACTGTAAAAGGCAATGCAATACAATATTGATTATCTTTAAGGAATCTGGAAATTCCTTTGACAGAAGCTTAAAATATTAATAGTTCTCTGTTTAATGGGTTGACTAATAAAATGACTCGTGTACATAAGTCTTGTTCAAGCTTCTTATCTGGAATGAATCAATATACCATCAATTATTGTTGGGTCATTAAGGTTTAAGTACGACCTGTAAAAACCATGGATACACGATCGTATTTAAAGTTATAACAATGGAGGCCATTCCCAACCATATAACATTTGACTGTACAGGTAAATGCTGAACATAAAGCCAGTATCGTTGTTAGGGTAAATGGATGTTTTTCAATGTTTATTCTTCATCATTGATTAGACAAACGGATGTTTTAAGCCAGTGCATGAATTTGTCTGTGATAGCCATCTGTGTGTGCATGCATGCATGACATTGTGCGTGTGCTTTCACAGTCGATCGAGCAAATTGCTTAGTGGTGATCAGGATATAGTAAAGGAACAACAATTAGGTAGTGGAGTACTGGGTGTAATACACGGAATTCCCCTGTGTATATATACAGGTGCATGTGAGGGCATGTCCGCCACACTAAATCCAAACTTCCCGCGGACCTACCTATACCTGATAAGGCTGTCAATGGAGTTTGTATTTATCAATGCATATTCAATAGGTCTGACTGAGCCTGCCTTTACAACTCCGAAATTGAAAGCACAACTTAGCATATGTGTAGAGAACTTAGGAGACGGGCAAGGTTGGTTGGTTTGTGTGTTAAGCTCTCCTCTAATGGACTAATTCTTTACAACAAAAAACCTTGAAACATTGGAGTTTTACACTTGACAATTAAACACGGAGGTTTGTGTTGGATAAATCAAGCATGTTGGTGTACACTAGGAATATATAGAGGATACATAATTATTGTGAATGATGCGGGATTAATTAACTGATTTCTAATTAGTACCACACAATGGATAGACATGGAGGAGGGGGGTACAGCCCTCATCACAGTCCCCTAGCTAGTAAAAAAGTAACGTGGAAGGACCCTGTGGAGGCTGCTAACTCTACCGTAAGTTATATATAGTCAGCTTAACTTACTGTGTGTGACATGGCGAAAACATTCCTCGCTCACCAAGAGGACGACACTATCAATATCGTTAATTGGAATGTTATGTTAAATTACAGTATTAGTGTACAGAAATAATATAGATTGTGATCACTGAGAGAATTTTCTTTCAGGCAATTTAAAAGATTACATCAGCATAAATCAAATTGAAATTTCATTTCTTTTAATTAATCAAGGGACAATTGCTTAATTTATGTTGTTATAGCATTAATTAAATTTATTATAGACTTGTAATCTTTAATTACAAAAATATGGAGGAATTCACAATTGTTGGATACAATTTCTAATCCTAATTACAAAATGTGAGGGCTGGTATACATATGTAGGATATTGTTGTTGGAAAGGTCATAGGAATATAGATGTATAGCCCTTACTTCATTCTCTTTCATGGGCTTTTTGTAGGATTTTTTCAGAAGAGTCCAGCATACTACATACTTGTGTCATTTAAATTATATATCAAATTTTCGCGACTTTCATTACTAAGAATATTGTTATTGGGATGTGAAAATGTTGACAAGTCCATTGGAAAAATCTGAGTCCTTTCTCGTAGGATTTCAATCCAATGCCCAGAACTCACGACTCTGCCACAATGAATTGTCGTATATATACCTGAATTCAATATAACATATTCATGTACAAGTGTAGATTTGAACACTACTTCAACAATAGATCCTGGTAATAATGATTTTAGATTGATGGTATTGATAAGTATAGCATTGAAATGGTGGTACAATGCCTGAATGTATGGCTCTGAATGAGTGGTACATATATTTGAATGTCAAGACTGATAATGTATTGAATTTATCAGATTCAATGCGTCCTGATCAATGTTATCAGGCCCTGCCACAAGTAGTTACTTGAGTTCTAAGTCTTGTACCTACACTAACGGCAGAGTTTTAGTCTATAGTACCTGTACTGTAGAAGATAGTTTTAGTCTATATACTAGATTCACCAGTATATTCCAGTGTCTACAACAGTACCTATATACGTATACGATATATTTGCTCTGTATTAACATTGATAATAACTTGTGTAAATAGACTCAGTATCTGTGTTGAATTATTCATTACTAGCCTTTTAAGGAATCCTAATCTGGTTCGCACTATAAACACAGGGAGAAATCGTGGTAGTAAAATTGATATTTATTAATATTTAATGGAACGCCAGCCTTCAGTCGGGTTTATTTTTAATGAGACATCAGTGGCATATGTGCAGTTGGTTTAATTCAACAGTATCAGTTTTCACAAAGGAATAGCATTAGTCTAATTCTACCGTTAGGTAGGAAGCATAACAGGCACAAGGGCAGAATCTATTTTGTCTTAGCATATTACAGAGTTAGCTCCCTTATGGGTAGGTATCCATTGTGACATCATGATTTCCTGTTCACAATTTACATTGCTTTGTCCGAAAAAATTGATGTTACATATAACGTCACAATCAATACCTACCGGCAAGGACAGATAACTCTGTAATATGCAAATACAGAATATACTGGTATATGAATGCAACTTTTACAAACACATTTGTAAGTCCCATCATTTCAATTGATTGGAATTTTGATACATAGTTAACTGACCTAACTTGGAACATATATGCTTAACTGCTTCACCTCGATCCCTATCAAATGGCTTTACATTATTGAATTAATTATAGGACTTCCTAGATTTTGACATGGGAATGGCAATTTATACCTCATCACAGGAGGATATATATAATCTGCAGATGAAAACCTCATTCCATATTATCATACTAAGCTGTAACAGCAAGCCCTAACACTGAAAATGTTAAGTGATAAAGCAGTAATTAGCCTAAACCCTTAAAAACCAAAATAAAATGCATGTGTATTCAGAGGAGGCAAGAAATAAGAAAGACTTAGAATAAGGATATAGAATATGATGATAAATGCTCCATATTGGTCTTCTACAATCATACCATCCTGTCATGACCATTTACCAACCCTTTTTCTCACTTCAAATATATGTGCCCATATACACAGAAGATTATGTACAAAATGAAGGAATTGAGAGTTTTTAACATCAAAAAACCATTTATAATGAGATCCCAATACACATTTTGAATTGCTATTCTACAGATATCTAGCACTATTGAGATTTTTTTTTTAAATCACATGTGCACTGACCTTGGCACATTGCTTCTGTCTATCTCTTATTATCAGATGGTATTGCTTTTGGCTACAAGGGCTAAAGAAAAAGGTGTCTGTGTATAGCAGGGCTATATTGTAAGTGGTATTTACTAGGGTTACACCAACTAAGGCAATATTTCACACTCATTGTTGTTGACATGCCTTGTTTGTTTTGTTTTAATTTGAAAGATTTGCCTATTCTTGCTCAAAAGATTGCTGACTGAGATTGTGATCGTTTAAAGGGAGATGTTAGACTTTGGAGAAGTTGTACTATATCAGGCTTTAGGAGGGTGGATGTTCCGTATATAAACATTATTCCTCCTTATAAAAGTGTGTTTACCCTGTTAGATTTATGGCCTGTTCTCCATAAAGTACTCCTAGTGTGTTTGGCTGGTCCTAGTAACAAGTATGTGTCGGTGGATGTTACAACTAGTGCATTTTGACAGAAGTTAGTCGTTTACAGGACTATGTCCCAGGATCAGGTAGGTGATTCCGTTATCAGCTTTTGTGTTTTGCTTCATTGTGTTCTTGTATTGCTCGCCAAGACAAAATTGGGATTTACGGCTGTAGAGAAAATATTGACCCTATGGTAATTAGAAATGACCTCCTTATTGTTGTTCATGTCTGAAGCAATACCTTCTGTTGTAAAATTATAAAGTTTTTCATTCTTTACATTAAACTCTGAATTTGAAATATTTCATTCTTTGTGGTTTGGAACATGTTTGGTAGGCAATGCAGAGGAATTTTGTAGTACTACAAACTGGAGTGCAAGCCAACAGTTTCTACAAATACACAAAGAAAACCAACTATAGACTTTAGTTCTATAATCAGATTAGCCAGTCACCCCAGGATTACAAAGTCTGTAGTGAGTCTTGTATTGTCCCTGGACAATGGCTGGCCAGTAAGTACCGTATACAAGACAGGCTACACTGTTACAATATAAATATGTTTTTAGCTTAGTGAGTTTGGTAGATAAAGTTGTAGCTATTCAGTAGGGCCTGTATATCTGGGGCTATACTTAAGCAAGTATTCAATTCACCAGGCAATATTTCTGTAACTAACATTCATTTTGGTTTTACTAAGCTTTTAGTGATTAACTTAGTCAAATTATTCATGTAATTCTTGTTGCTGTTTCATCTTTATATGGTGCATTATAGTTTAAGTCATGTTCCCCCATGCATCCATCAGTACAGTTTTAGACCTTTATGAAGATGATTAGTGGGACGATCAAGCAATCGAAGGTCAAGCTATCAGGACATTACTATAATCTGTCAATGCAGAGAAAAATCTTATTGATAAAAATTGTCCTATTTTAACCAAAACCCTACACCCCCTCCCTCCCCCTTTTACTAAAAATTCCCATTTCTACATTTCCATCATTAATTCCTATTTATTTTACTATTCCTACCCATGTTTCCCTAGAAAACTCTGTACATACTTTTCATTTTATCCATTTTAAATATTTCGCAAACTTTGCTTAAGTCAACTTTCTATGTGCTGTATATCAAGAATGTATATAAGTATATTTATTTCAAGGTGATGGATTAATATAAGTATCTTATACACTTGTTTCTATTTTCCTTTATATCAATTGTATATTACATTGTTGTATGAAGAATATAAATAAAGAAACTTTAAACTAAAATTGTGTGAATCAATGTCATTGAATTTACATATGTTCAAAAATAATCTTAATCCATGATTTTGGCTGACCAAGCAGATTTTTGTTTTGTGTAGAGCAGATATAAAACTTTCAGTCACACAACAGGTCGAGGTATTCTACATACCATGTACATATAGAGGTCATACTATAAAACCATGATGTCTATAGAATCTTGTTGAGAAGTGTATTTAGATACTTTATTGATGCTACATTTGTGTATATAAACTGTATATGTTACCATAGTTTCTTACAAGAATATTCAGGTACCAGAGAAATCTTTTGATAAACTCAGTGATTTGTGATTTATCAAAGAAGCTGTTTCCCTTTTGTGTAATTTCTGTTTATTGGAAATCAAATAAGCTAATTTCCATCAGGCTACATATGACTATACTCTGATACACAACTGTACATGTCTTCTTACAACAGTCTGTTCTCCATAAGGATGATGTATGATGTACATAGTTTATATGAAATATATTGAAAGGTGCTCAGGTTTATCATCAGGGTCTCAGTTTTATAGCTCTACTGTAAACTCCTCCGTTTTATACCTATTGTATAGTGGAGCCGGTTTCATGTCGGTTTTGTATAGATTCTGGTCTGTGTGATAAAACTGACATTATTTGGTAATAAATTAGATATCGAGAATATGTTTACACAGGAATGTATCTAGGTCTTGCAGGTAATCTTTAATGGAGCACTCAAAATTTTTTTACCCTTGTTGTCTCAAAAGGTGGTTTTGAAACCTCTGAATTTTATATTCTTTATATGTACATGAGAACCAAGTTACCACTGTTTACCATTGCCAGTCGGGTCATTTGAGCACAAGTTCTTTGTAAGACACCTTTAATTTTACTAAAAACATTCGGAGTTTATATATAAGAACTTTTCCATCAAGACATTCTGAGTTTATATGTGAACTTTTTTTCCATCAAGACATTCTTAGTTTATAAATGTGAACTTTTTCCCATCAAGACATTTTGAAATCTGCAGTAAAGCATAGGTAATTTCAATGAGGTCAAATTGATAACTTTAGAGTTTTGTACATAATGTTGACAATAATGTAGCTTAGCATTATAAAGGATATATGTACTTGTAAATGTTTATAGGATCCTGATGTTGTGGCTAAAAGGTTAAGGTGTCAAAAATCTCAGGTCATCCAATGCACTGACTATTGAAAAAGTAATTTTGCTGGGGACTCCAACTTGGTGTATCCATATTAAAATGAGCATGGCTGAGAGTATGATGGAAAACACTAAGAATAAGGAGATCTTTGAGAGAAAAAAGACAAAAGTTTGAAAGTAAAAGTTTACTACCTCATCAACAGACATGTTATTTGATTTCAACATTAAAATATGGTGTAACTAATTACTGTAGAGGTTATCAGCACCTCTTAACTCTACTGTAGCTTGTAATGACATGTCACCCTGTATAGGGCCTTGTGGTACCTCAGCCAACCTTACTAACACTGTATTTATACCTGGGCCAGCGCTGGTACAGTATCCAATAACCGTGATTTGTCAGAGTAGTCGCGGAACAATGTATGTGCTAAAATAAGATTGTCCTTATCAGCTGGTCGTGATATTTGAGTAAGCCCCTATTGATTTGTAGGTATTTATTGGTATGGTACATACTGTTATAGTGTAATAATAATGTTATCATCGACATACCTAAAGTTTAACACTCATCGCTACATATTTCTGTTAAACAGATGTAATTCTGGTGTACAAATATTATTAAAGTTATTCTGAATTATGTTAAATGATGAAATCACATTACAATAAACATACAGATAGCATAGTGGAAATATATCAAAGTGATCAAAGCAAACATTTTGTTTACACAATAATGGCGTGATTGATTGTTGAATAATACAATGTTTCTACATAAAGTATGTGTTATGGGTGGCACAATACATATGAAACATAGTAAACAACTCATGATTTTAATTTATTTGTAACTTCATGTTACATTTATATATAAAAAAAACAAAGGAAGAAAAGGTACAAATGTCAACCTGCAGGTATTATAAAAAAAATATATGATGTGTTGTGTTTTTTATGGTTTCCCTTATGAAATATGAGAAAAGGTGTTATGATTTAATGTTCTGAAGTTTTGATGGATCATTTAAAACTTTTATAAACTTAAGATTGAACTTGTCATTCATAAGCCAGCTATCATATAGGGCCAGTAAGCTCTACCTACCATTGACTGTACTAACAGCCCTATGGAACCCCATGGATAGTATCAACAGACATAAATCTGGTACCACTGGCAGATAAAGACTAGGGATAATGATGGTACCTTATAACAATTGGTTACCTGGGATAATGATGGTACCTTATAACAATTGGTTACCTGGGAATTTGGATGGTCATATATAGTAGCAAGCCTGTTAGATTGGCGTCCTTTGTACCGCCTCCAGGCTTTAACTTTTTGATTTTATTTCCCTTTCCAACAGTTGGGATTTTGCTATTAGTTTTCATTCATATCCATGTCACATTGAATTATGATAACAGGTAAAATGTTCTAATGTTTTTACATATTTGCAAGAGGATTCCAAAACATGCCAGTGTACCTTATAAATTTCTACAAAATGATGTCATATGTTAATGAACTAATTGTACCTGTGCGTATGATTTAGAAAGTTATTCTAATGTTCCGGTTCTTTTCTTAGTATTAAGTATAGAATTGTTGCATCTGCAGTCTCAGGAAAAGCAAGAAAATTCTAAACAATGAGCTGCTTTGACAGCTACATAGGAATACCATTCTTATCTAGATTAAACTTTCTAGGAAGAAGTAGAATCTCCATAAATCAAACCTGCCAGTGGCTGCAATTTAATTGAACTTGTTCATAGTACTGACGGTTTCAGTTGTATTAGCTGACCGTGATGATTGTAATGTTTCATGGCACTTTTCCAATTAAAGTCATTTTAAATAGGTATTTTATATTAAAAACACTAATGATAACTGAACATTAGTATGGACTTTTGTCCTGATTGCTATCATTGATTTATTTGATTTTGAGTACATGTATTTATATATACCTCATGGAATATTCAATTTATAATATAATTGTAGCCCAGATGAATGTAAACAATGAAGGAATAATTGTGACAATTATGTATTATAAGTCTGAAATTGATTCCTCATTCATACCTGATGATTGCTTAACAGTATAAAACCATTTTCTCCATGAAACCTTCTACAGACAATTATAGCCATACTGTATAGTGACATACAATGACTTTGTCTTGGTGTTGTATATACAGAACGAGGACATAAAATAAATATTGTACTGTAATCACAAGGCTTTGTTAGGTATAATCAATATTCAATTGCTATTCATATAAATTTTTATATGTTTTATCATTGCTGAGATAATTCAATGATAAAATTAAACTTTGAATCTAAATTTGAAATGTATTTATACTGATCTTCATTGAAGGTCGCCACGGTCAATTTGTGGAAGGTAAGGATACCAAGTTTGTTAGATTGAATGACCTTGAGTTCCATTCAAGGTCAAAGAGTCCATGCAATTTTGTTGAAGCATACTTGGATAAAAGCTTAGAGTTTGGTCAACTGAAAGTTTCTCAACCTTCGTTCAAGGTCAGAAAAATGCAATGAACTGAAATTATTCAAAAATTCTTATTGACAACAAAGAGGTATTGGGAAGATGACCTTATACAACTTCTGTAGTGTGATAGCATGAGGGTTACCAAGTACGTGTAACTATATATTGACCATGATTTTGATGCTTTTTTAGTGGTTTTGAGATATAGCAAATCTCTGAATGGCTTCTCAGCAATTACCAAAAGATCCAGACATCTGAAATCAGATGTAAAGATATATGCATTTGCTGACTAATTCGGGCTTAAGTTATCTTTTATGTACATAAAAACAGACTGAATGTTGAGATAAATAACGAAAGATTTTGTATCTGATATCTCAGAACTTATATGTAATGTACCATTAAAACCCATGGGCCTCTTATAATAATGGTATTGATTATTTGTATGTTTAGATACATGCATTGCTGTTGACATTTATGAATGACATTTTGTTCACTCTGGTCAAGTAAACATTTTCCCTATATTTTAAAAACGTAATGACTAATTAGATCAAGGAATAGTTCAATACCTAAATAATGAAAGATGAGAATGAGCTCGTTAGCTGTGGCCTATTGACATGTCAGTACAAACCTCTCCTATATACCTATAATAGCAAGCCTTATTAGTAAAACTCCTCAATTGTCAATAGAGAAAACATTTCAGTCGCTTATTTTGGAATTGGATCTCTTCAAACAAGATATTATCTGATTAAGTATGTTTTATTTATGTACATGAATGGACAACCCCTGACTTTTGTGTAACATAAGAATACCTATTGTACAGAGACATAGTACACCATTGTTTATTGTTTTAGGTCTAAATAGGTGTATTTTAGGGTGAAATTAGGATGATATTATAGGCCACACTTTCATCGTTTAGTTAGAAGGCTCAGGTATACTTTAAATTTGTTAAGTTATCAGGTATTATATATTGATTGGTTTCAACTTGTGGTCTAGTAGATGCATATACAAATGTATATTAATTTGCTCTATTGCTACATTTGGTATGAAATTTAATTACCTTTTTGTGTACCATTTTACTCAATAATTGCTTAGGGCAGTAAAAATACATAAACTGGAGGGAATGTTACAAATTTGGGATAAGATAAAAAGATAAATAAATAAATTATTCAATGCATCTGTGGTGACATTCCCTTAATGTATCTGAACATGTGGTCTATATGACATCACATGCAACTTTTATGTAATAGAATCAGTCTAAAATAGGCTGTATGATGACATTGCTGTGAGGTGTCTAGCCCTATAACCTATTACAATGTGATTGCCATATAAACGTCAGTCTGTGCTTTAAGTTGGCCAATTTTTAAGGCTGGATATTCATACACAGGTATTTCACACTCAATAAGTGGTAAAGCATTAAGCGTGCTGATCCTGAATTATGGAGATGTGTCCACATATTGTTAAATGACAATCGGCCATATTATGGCTTAATCAGATTGTATTGAATCGAGCCCAGTCAAGTGTGGTATATAGGCTTGTTAGAGGCGGACCACCCCCTCAAGTTCAGACAAGTAAACCGCCAGCCCGGGTATAAATACACAGGTGACATACGCTATATACCTGTTATAATGTACAGTGTGCTGTGATAGTGTTTAAATCGTCAAAACAATAGTTATTGTCTCCCCTTAGCCCACTCAGCTCAGTAAGTATATAGATACCTTGTATATCAATGGTAATAGAAACCCAACTTGCAATTTCAATTATTTTGTATTAAGCTGAATACATGTACAGTACTGACATAATTTTATCATGAACATTTCAGTTTAGATGATTCAAGGATACTTAAAAGTTTCTAGGTTTAAATCTGATCTGATAAAATCATGTATGAAATAGTAACTATTTTGAAAAGAAAGTGCTCACAATAGAAATCAGCTGTCACCTGAGAAGAAACCTAATGGTTAGTTGAATGTTTTCCTTAGGGTTTTTCTGATGAAAGATTTTAGTTTATATCTATGTATTGGTGTTTATTTACTTTTAAAAGTAGAATTAAATATTTTGTTTTAGAAGATTTATTGTGCCACCCACTTTGCTTTAATTGTCAAAAGCATTAGACATTTACTGTGGTCAGAACAATCTCTGATACCAAAGTTACAATGCCTTTTATTTTACCCAGAGGTCCACATGGGCCGAGTGCAAAATGGTTTCGATGTTTTGACATATTACCACATGCCCTCCACTTCTGGGTCTGTGTTGTGAATCCCACGGAGGGAATTAAGTTGCCAGATACTGACCACTGGTCGTTAGTTTTTCTCCTGGTACTCCAAAAGTTTACCCCATTGTAACATTACATTTCACCAAAAGGTCAAATATAGAACAAAGCATTTTTATTCACATTAGGTCCACTATCAGACAGGAACTAAAATGATGTGTGAAATGTTTTTTCTACCATTAGATATTACATCCATATTGTCAATGTGCGGATGATTTCAATACTTATTACCAAGTAGGCATTACAATGTAACTTATTGATTTATAAAACTGGGATACGTCATACCAAATCTAGTACTTGTAAATCCCTTTATACCCTGGTTTCAATCCACATAGAAACTTGCATTATTAATAATTAATCCGATGTTAATTAGTAAATCTGTACCAGTATAACATAGAAAAGCGACTTTCTATACTGGTGTGAATGGTACAACCTGGTACTGACTGTATCATTTAGCCCAGATAAACCTATATATCATCAGTACATACATACTATCAGGGGAGAAACAAATACTTAGAACTCAAAATTTATGCTGCGAGGATATTTAAAGAAAGTCACATTTTTGTTTATTTCTAAATAAGTCATTCATTGATATATTGAATTGTATTTTTCAGGAATACATGGCGAAGGCTCGTGACCTCGAGCGAGAGCTTCGCGCCCTGACCATTGAAAAGACGAGGGCGGATGCCATGCTGGAGGTAAGAGTATAAACATGATAACATATATGATATAGGTGAGTAACATATATAATTACCTATAAATACAGGAAATCAATCACCTATCATTACCAACTTCCTTCCTTGACAGTACACACAATATATTAACTAACAGTCACTTATTGTCAGACAAAAGAATTAAAACACCGACCTGTATTGTAAGTGATACCCAACCTACCTATGGACATTCATAGGTAGGAAAGAATTTCCAGTCAAATAGAGGAGCATTTGTTCTCCTTCCGCCAGCTCACATTCAGGAGTACAAGTGCTCCGTTTAGTCATGCGTCACATGACTGAATACTGTAGCCTGATTGGTTGATTCACTGATTTTGTGCATCACTTGTTGCTGTAGATGATCAGACTTGTATTTTAATTCTTCAATTACAACCAGTTCTCTTGGCGGAATACTTGTGTTTTCCTTGGAGCAGTCTCAGTTTTCCTCGGAGAAGAGTTATAATTTTTCGATTTCAATTTGGTGAAACATATTGGATTAACAAATTTTGTCCTCTGGATTCATATTCAGAAAAATCTTGGGCTGGAGCAGTGATTTACAGACAAAAGTTGTCTTAGGATTTATATAAAAAAAAAAGTGACATTTTGTATTGGACAGCTATGATTTCATGTAACAGAATTGTTTTCTGTTTACACGACGGTGAAAAGAAATACTAATCAGTGATTTGCTTGTGAACAAATTTGTGACATGGAGTTAACTACACATTGAAGTCTTTGGATTGTGAACATGAGTAATATATACAGATCAACTATACATCATAGCCCACTCAGGAAGAGTGATGGAGTCGAGTCTGACACAAGATCAGACAATGGCTCAATATTGGATGTCGGGTCAAGATCAGACCTTGGGTCAAGATCAGACCTTGGGTCCAGATCAGACATTGGGTCAGATGGGAAGTCCGACATCAGATCAGGATTATACAGTGACACACAGTCCAGGAGTCGGGCTAGCTCCAGGTCAGATGTACGATCTGTGGACAGTTCCTTGTCAGACAGCGACAGACAACTCACAACGAATAAGAAATCAGTGTTTATGCCAAGTGTTAATTCCATGTCAGAGTTCCTAGACCGATCTAACCAAGATGGATCCTATATATCTGATTCCGAATCAAAAAGCATTTCAGATAAACAGTCCACGTCAGTCAACCAATCTAAATCACAGTCTGATGGACAGCGTCATGCTGAATTACAGTCTAAATCTGTGTCCAATAGACAAAGTCATGTTGATTTTCAATCAAAGTCAATATCAGAAGGACAAAAGCGGGCTGATTTTCAGTCTAAAACCATGTCTGACGGACAGCATAATTCTGAATTTCGGTCTAAATCAATCTCTGACGGACAACGTCATGCTGATTTTCAGTCTAAGTCAATGTCAGATAGAAATTCTTGGTCAGGATATCAGAGTAAGTCGTTGTCGGATGGCAGCGTTATACAGTCGCGGTCCAATAAGGAGTCTCGGTCTGAGGCCAAGTCCCTGAGTAAGTGCGTGTTGACCTCTGATGGCCAGACGAGGTCCATGTACACCACGCGGCTGGAGACGCAGTCTTTACATTCCTCTAACATGGTAATGGATTTACAAATAAAGGTTTGAGGGTGTTTTGTTTTATGTCCAATTAACAGCTAGTTTCATTTAATGTTTAATAGGTAAAGGAAATCTGGAGTAATCAGAGAAAAACCATAGACCTATGGTCCCTTTTGTAATTGCTCAATGTGGGCTTGGAACTCATAACCCAGAGTGGTGTACTGAAGTTATATGTCAGCCTTTATCCATTCAGTGGCAGTGGCACTTTAGCCGACCCTTTCCATGTTGACCTTTACTTGCCCTTTCATGTAAATCTCGACCCACCATCGACTATTACCTACCCCATTGTTAACTTTGACCAAGGCTTTCATGTTGACCTTTAGAACAAATATACGTACCCGGCCTGCTATACCTTTCGGCCGGGTACGAATTGGTCCCTATGTGTCGTAGTGGAGCACTGCCTCCGAAAATCACTCGGGCATAGTTTTCTATACTTTTTTGTAGGTTTCCAATTATTTTATGCGTATACATGCATTTCATATTATTTTTATCCAAAACAAACATAACTACCATTCTTAATATCTACCGTACCGCTCACAAGATGTCAAATTCACAATGTGTGAACTTAACGTATAAATTCCCTTCAGAAAGACCTTCATATGTATTATGTAAAAAAAAAACAAATGCCTCGATGAGAATTTGATATTTTATGTGGTTCAGTTTTATTACCTAGTAGGTTGGCGATATCAAACAAGTACAATAAAAATGCAAACAAACGTTTTATAATGGTTTGCATAGTCATTGCTTTGCTCCATTGGCAGTTGTAGCTCTAAGGATGATACCATTTTCTGTCAAAAAGTCTTATGAGCTACAATATTGCAGCTAGTTGACCTTGACCTTGCCTTTGATATTAACCTTGAACTTTGTATTATTTAGGAGTTACAAACGCGCCTGAGCCGACAGGAGGAGAGCAGTGGAGCACTCAGGGAGAGAACCTACCTCAACCACGGTCAACCAACTAATCTCAGGAGAGCAGTGGAGCACTCAGGCCAAGAGAACTCTAACCTCGTGGAACCTGTATAAATAATGTCAGATGGTCTATATAGCATCACGACTGTCACAACAAAGCACGGCCAGAAACACTGGCCGATGGGAGGTACGTTCTGTATAAATATGTCAGTAGGGTCTAATATAGCATCACACGACAATGTAAAGGGACAGAACCACTGGCCGTTGGGAGGTACGTTCTGTATAAATACTGTCACTAGGGTCTTATATAGCATCACGACAACGGTAAAGGGACTGAAACACTGGCCTTGGGAGTCGTTCTGTATAAATACTGTCACTAGGTCTTATATAGCATCACGACAACGGTAAAGGGACTGAAACACTGGCCGTTGGGAAGTACGTTTTGTTTAAATCGTTAGTAGGGTCTAATTCTCGAGAATTACGACAACAGTAAAGGCCAGGATCGAGAGTCGGTGGGAGATTTGGTTTTATGTCTTGGTGATATATTGGTTAGCGTTAAACGTGGAAATTTACACGAAGGGAGAAATTTACAATTACAAAAAGGTCGCTTTATTGCGAAAATTTCCCTGCAAGTAACATTTTGTAAATTTATTGTTGTTAAAAGTCTGAAAGTGTATTTTTCATGAAAATAACAACACCGTTAAAGTTTTATGCATGCAAATCGCGAAATTAAGCACTCACGAAAATATCCATGTTTACAATACTTTACCTGAATTGCAATGTATTTAACGTTGAAAATTTATAATGGATTTCTAAAAGTATTAAGAAATAATATGTATGTTTAGATATTTTATTTGACCGTAGAATGGTGATTTTCCTCTGAATACTCATAGTTTCATCCACAATCAACAACTGGCATGTTCTAGCTGAAATGACCATGACTGTTATCGTTTTGTGCAAATAAAAGACGTAAAGATAGACAAAAAGCATAAGAGATAATCCTTTATTTTTCAGACTGAAGCTGTCCGATTTCGAGAGCTTTCGCATGATCAAGTATTTGGCTCCCATATAGAGGCTGCAAGATTGTAAGTATATCACCATGTAAAGATGGTGGAGTTAAGGAGGATTTTAAAATAACCCTACTATGATAGGCTAGTTCTTCTATATCAGCAAATTTTGTACATTGTTAAGTTGTAAACAGAAACAATAAGAAGTTTGGTGTAGAACTTTGTATATAGTGGGAATTATTGAGATATGGTACACGTACTTGTTGTAAGGTATGACAAAGTTTATCAACATCTCTAGGTTATCATTATTTACAGATTAATTCACAAACAGTATTTACAATAGGCCAATGGTATTCTTATTCTATATATGTATTTGTTAGATGTCAAGCACAATAGAAGTATTGTTTAAGCGTTTGATGATTAACGCGGGCCCTTGATTTGGCCACATGTGTACAGGGGGTTGGGTATGTTCACAGACATACATTTTGTCAGCTGGCTTGTGTATTGAATGAGAACTAAGCAGGGCCTGCTGGGTGTACATGTGATTATGTTTCACAGAGGATTTAAGGGGTAATGGAGTGAGACAAATAGATCTCTGATAACGCCTTCCTTAAACTCAATCACAAATCACAGGATCTCCCCGCCCTGGTAAAAGTTCCAGGCACATAACACATAACATACACTCTCTGATTTTGCTGTCACCTGTTTTGCTACCCTTGTATAGTTCATGATTTAGTTGTTAAATCTTGTCTGTAATGCCATAAATCAACGATTGATGCATCCTAATTACAAGTAACTGGATATTTAATTTTGAAACAAAAGCTCATTATCAGGTTTTAAAATCGTTCAACTCGCGTATCATGTTCACTACTCGAATCAGTCCTTGATTATAACTGTAGTACAGTATGTTTAGCTGGTCCTCTGGTGTAGTTTGTCCTATGTGGTCGTGGGAACTTTGTATTTATGGATAAAAAACCTGTTCCATTTCCCTCAGCCAAATATGTCTACCCAACACGACCCAGGTAAGGATGGTGGGGAAGTGTTCTGTTAAATTTTCTAAGAGTTGTATGTCATATGAATTAATGATATGCATGGTTTTTCTGTCATTCCACTTTGTCCAAACTGTGATTAGAACTGATCTTGGATACAGGAAAGTTCAGAGATAATTGTGGCAAAAATTGACTTTAACTCCTGAAAACATCATACTGTTGAGGAATATGTAGTTGCAGGCAAAATTTAGTGCATTTTCATATTTTACTAGATTGTGGCATACTTACAAATTGGTACATTCCCAATACATATACTGTTGTGTAATAGAAAAAGATTGACAGTGAATAAAGAGTGATATGCTGCTGTTTCCTGCCTGCCTGGACATTCCCCTGGACATTCCCCTAGATGGATGGAAATTTAAAATTTAGTGTTTGTTTTCAGCATTCAACTTAGTAAATA
Organism: Argopecten irradians; assembly: GCF_041381155.1. NCBI lineage: Eukaryota > Metazoa > Mollusca > Bivalvia > Pectinida > Pectinidae > Argopecten > Argopecten irradians. The sequence goes on along the minus strand of NC_091135.1, from coordinate 47,268,180 downwards.
ATAATTTGACATTGAAAATATATTTTTTCATTAGAATAGAATTATGTGTATTGTGTTCTGATGGGCCTGTTAAATACAGTTTGGTAATCCATTGCTTCACGGATAAGCTATAGAGTTAAGTGGTACAGAAATTATCAGTTTTACATTTAGGCGTTCTGTTGGATTACATTGACTGTATGTGTGCTTCAGGGAGGTCGAACTATAGAGTAGAGTATCTCTGTCTCAAGGAGACAAACACATGCTCTGGTATAATATTAAAACACTCACCACAAACATACATAAATGCATAGTATGTCTTATTGTCTGAAATTACCATAGCCGATTGATAAAACTTTAAACAATAAAACTGTGTTACAATCTTAGATAGAGAGTCAACTGCTGGAGGCCTCTCCAGTATATACTTCAGTGTTTTATATGGTGGCTACTATTGTATTTACAGAAGAACTGTAGAAGATGCTGAAGAACGGTCCAGGGACCTGAGGGATCAGCTCCGTCGTAAAGACGAACAGATGGACAAACTTCAGCAGGAGATAAACTTACTTAGGACCCAGAGTAGAGCCTCGCGCGATGATGTAAGTTAACAATGGAATATACTTTCAAGTCTAGATTAGCATTGCCTGTGAAAAGAATAATTGATCTGGAAAAGAAAAGCTGGAGAAGAAAATGGTCATTGATGATGTATGCTATATTACTTTAATATGTTTTTACAGAGACGTACTGAGGGACAGGGGGATAGGGAGGCCACCACAACTAGTCAGTCTGCCGAGAAAGATTTTGCTATCATGCAGCTCAAGAGGGATTTACGACAAGCAGAACAGCGCATTGAGGACATGCAACTCGAGGTAGGTGTTTGTTGTTTATCAATAGGAACATTACAGTTTATTACCTGTCTCACAGAATGTTTTATCTATTTCTTGTATAAATCATGATTTAATTATAACAATTTCCACCTTTCCCATGGTACTATACCAGATAGGATGTTCTGACATGTTTGTGCCTTTTCTCATGGCCGGTGCCATTTGTAGTCCTGTTGTTCTTCACCATAGCCTTTAATCTGCATCTAAAAAGTGTTCAATGGTTTGCTATCAAAGGAGAGAGAAAATTGGCTTAATTATATCAATATTTCTAATCAAATTGTTGATAAATTTCATCATGGTAATTATTTGTAACCAGCTCCTCTCCCCCTGCCTTCATTGTTTTATCTATATATATGATTTTGGTACCTCCCTGTCATAATTTCTTAATCAACATGCATGTTTGAGCTTTCATATACAAGTTTTTCTTAAAGCTAGTATATACTAGTAAACCAACCTCAGCGGCTTCAAGCATTGCTTTGTAATATTAATATTGATATCTACAAAATGCCATATGTTTTGTTTTACTTGTAATTGTTTGACAATATTGCTATAGGACTGTGTTTGTGATGTCTTGCACTACATATTTTTTACTCTATGATTAGAAAACAGGCCTTTTATCTTTAATGAAGTTGAAAAAATATCATAATTTGTTGTTGAATTTGGTGGATTTTGCAGTTAAGAAATGAATTGAAAACAAATATTGTAAAAATTCTCTTTAAATTTCAAAACAGATATGTTGTTTAAGTGGATACACCTGATATTCAAAACATGACAATTCAAAAAGTTCACATAATAATATTGAAGTATTTCTGAGGATACAGTCCTTGTAAATATTTTTGTAAATTTTTACCTTCATTATTTACATTATTTTTTTTTCAAAACCAAACCAATCTACCATTTTCCTTGTCCAATATTATGTCTTGTTTGTAACGCCTGCATGTGTATTTGCCTGCCGTATTGGTGTCACAGTAGTTTTACATCTGTATGTCCGCCTGCCAGGTCTCCAACAGGGAACGCAAGATTTCCACTCTCCAATCACAGCTAAGTGATCTGCACACACAAATCGGCCGCCGTGAGTCGGAGAATACCGCACACCAGCAGACTATTAAAATGTTACAGGAGAAACAGCGCTACTCCATAGGGGAGGTAACTAGTGATTGTATTCTCTAACCCATCAATCCTTATATGTCATTCCCTCTAGGGGGAGATAAATAGTGATTATATTCTCTGGTCCATCCATCCTTATATGTCATTCCCTCTAGGGGGAGATAACTAGTGATTATATCCTCTGGCCCATCCATCCTTATACATGTATGTCATTCCCTCTAGGGGCAGATAACTATAGTGATTTTATCCCTTGCCCTTCCATCCGTATATATGTCATTCCCTCTAGGGGCAGATAACTATAGTGATTTTATCCCTTGCCCTTCCATCCGTATATATGTCATTCACTCTAGGGGCAGATAACTGGTGATTTTATCCCTTGCCCATCAATGTCATTCATAGTAGGGGGAGATTACTAATAGTATGTCCTAGCTATTACCCATCCATCCATAAATGTTATCTCTGGAAGGGGAGGTACATAACTCATGATAATATTCTCTTACCCTTCAATCCTATAATTATATCCCTGGTGGTACCCATTATATAGTCCCCCTTGTTATCCGTGGGAGGAGGTAACTATAAGTATCCTATATTCCCATTCTCCTGTATTTCCTATTGACTATATATCAAACACTTTGCTGACCCAGATTTCTGATGGATTAAGATGTTCTTATCAAATGTAAGGTGTATGTTGTATGAATGTAGCATTGCCAGCATGATTCATTTTAAATTGATGTTGCACATAGTGTATTTTTTTATTCGGTTATTTTTATGGTGTTTGCATGACACAATTTAGAACTTACTGGTATTATAAATCTGTGATAGTTTCACTGTTTTTGAATCTTGTTTGATGTGTTTGTTGTGTAATGACCCAGATATAAGTAGAACAATAACATGTTTGTGTCATAGGCTATAGTAAACTTTCCAGCTCATCGTAAAGGTTTTATTCCAAATTTCCCCTGTGAATTCCAAGTCTTGTTTTCATCTTATCTTCTCTGAGAAACAAATTTATTGAGCACAAGATTGAAATCAATTTTGACATTCTAGTGATAGGAGCCTATTGAAGCTAGCCTCCCTAAAAATCACAACTTAATTTTCAACAGAAATATACTGTGCAGCATTCTGGGGGTATCGAGTATTTATTTTGATATTTATTTACCTCGGTACCTACACAAATCTTCAGTCACATGTGTATTTTTACACCCTGCAAAATCAGAATTTATAATCTTTATTGTCAATAGAAAAAATATTAATTCATAGGAATGGTTCTTGCATTTAGATTACAAAAATTTATATAAAAACCATAACATAGCATACTTCAGTATATGGAATTAATACTGTTATAAACTGTTTTGAAATTTAGTATTTCTTGCCCAAACCTGAAGGCTTGACTTATACCTAAAATTCCCTTGTTATGCATATATGCATGTATATCGTCATTGGGACCTTTAAACCGTATACAATGGTGGTATGTTCTGTTGTGTCGCCCCAAAGGAATGCCAGGCTAACGATTAGATGTGTATCGCTTCATGCTTCACTGCCTCCAAAAAATAATCTATCAATAAAGATTTAAACAGGCTCACTCAGTTTTCCATTTGCATTAGTAATGTACATGTCATTGTGGGTCCTCGTTAACGAGATTAATTAAGAAAGTGACACACAATAAGCTTTTTATACGTCCTGTAGAAATCTGCATAAAGTTCCAGTTTTCATCAATAATTCTACTTAGCACACATTTATGAATAAATGTTAGAAAGTAGTTAGGTATTGTTTGGCCTCCAGCTTGAGCTCAATGAACAATTATAGAATATTAGATTTGCATTGTGCTTGTCCATCCTTTTGCTTGATTTTCTTCCTATTCAGGCTCCAACACAAACAGATAGTACAACATACATTATACATGTCACTGGAATCATATCTTTACTAAGGTTAGGTAGTATGCCATGTACCAGTGACCAACGTTTGAATGTCGTATAGAAAAAGTTTTCCAAGTTAAATCTCTTACATTTTCACTGGATGGGAGTAGGGCTATAGCCCTGCTTGACTGTCTTGTCAAAAGTGTACCATTGCGTTAGTATACAAAAACAACAGATTGGTTTCCTTCATTCATATTAAATACAGTATATACAAAGTTGCATATGTTTGGAGAGGGGGCTTTAATCAAACTTAAACTTAGAGGGGGCTTTAATCAAACTTAAACTTAAAAATATTGATTCCTTTCTTTTAAACTAAGCTGAGTCAGAGAAATGTATATTTATTTGAAATGATGCTGACTTAAACTTGAGGTATAGGCTTAATTAAGAGTAACTATTATACATTTTATAAACAGACGGCTAAGGCTGAAGAGGCCATCCGACAACTTAAGATGGAGGTAACACATGCCAAGGACTACGCCTCAAAGTCATCCAAGGATGTAAGTATGACCTTGAGGTTGCAGTAGGCTTTTTTACAGTTGATCTCTGCAGTATTGAAATGATAATCAAGGTCATCACAGCTCTCTTTCTATCATTACAAGGTCACAGGACATCACATTCCCCTTAACAGTATTCTATCATTACAAGGTCACAGGACATCACATTCCCCTTAACAGTATTCACAGCCACTCAATGTTGTTAGTCATTATTCAGACATTTTATACAATATATCAAGATTATTCAGGTCATAGGTCATCATAATCTGTGTATGAAAGGTCATCATAAACTATGTCAACATCACTGTTTGCATTTCATTTGTTGGACATATGCCTTTCCATCAAGTTTCAGTTTTTGTGCAAGTTTCTGAAGTTGTGATAGTTTTACTTCATAGTCAGTTTATACAAAAAAATATGATGATTTTTTTTGTTAATCATGAATTCATTGTAAGCATGTTCAATATAAACATGTGTGAGTGTATATTACTTTCTTTCTAATGTCATATGTACCTTTTCAGCTCATTATACCTATAATTTCATGATGAACTGTTCATTTCAAAGGAAAAGTAGAATTTAAAAGTGTTTTCTTAATCTAGGCTAAATAAATTAAATAAATTATACCGGATCCAAATATATATGTATTATTGATAAAGTTATTAACGCTAGAGACTGTTCCATGTTATCAGTGACTGAGTGTTTTAAACAGTAGCCCCAATGTATAAGTATTAGCTACAGAACTATTTCTCCTGTAAAACCATACTTTGATATGTAACATTGGCTGGTGTAGTAGACCTTCAATATTAAATATGTGTGATTCAAAGTACAAATTGGAAAGGTGTGTAATTGGGTCTACAAGTGTAGTAGGATATATTTTCTTACTCCTGTATACACAGTGTCCATACAAAAAGTGACATTTGATTTATAGAGATAAGAAGGAATATTTAACTTTAGTCGGTTGTAATCAGATAGCATTTAAAACCCATGGCCACCCTGTACATTGTGTGAAAATTAATCCCAATATATCCCGGTATATTAGGAGTTTCTATACTGTTATTCAACATTATTGTAATCCATTTCTTTCTGTGACATAATACCAATCACAGGTTAACAGTTGTACTCTAGTCTCAGCTCTGCAGGGTCAGTCTACTGGAACATTACAGAACAACACAGTAATAATACCCCTTGTGGAACTGCAGAGACCACAGTAAAATAAGAAAAAATCGTGTTAAATTCAATGTTAAAGTTAAATGAATTTATGCTGAATTCAGTGATGTTGGACGTACGCTGAATTTATAATGTGAATGCAGAATCTGATGTGGAGCATTGAGAAGGCCTTGAACATACTGAAATCTGTATACAGCAGTAGTGTGTTATTGGACTTTGACAATTTGCTAGACCTGGAAATATACTGCTGCTTAACTTAGTGGATCTGGAAATCAAACTGAACTTGTTGGCTTTTGAGGAGACATTCAGGATTTGGAAGACCTGGAAAGTACACTGAACCTTGTGGACAATTTTCATTTAACACACAGGATGTTAAATTCATACAAGCTTTCTAATCAAAATTGACCACAGAATGGTGTTAAAATATTGATCTATTAATATTCAATCAGCGAAATTGTAATGGAATAAAATGAAAAAAAAATATATGGGTTCCACTACCTGAACAGTATTGTGTGTGTATAATTAATCCATGTTCTGTGGTGTCACTTGATGCTGGACATTATGTACCCGGGACAATATTGATTATTTGTGTTCAGACCTGTTCACCGCTTTCAGGGACAGTTTTTACCAACAGGTGCTTGTGTCTGTCACGTAAAATTTACACCAAGGTATATTGACCTAGTAAACCTAGAATATACAAACACTGTCTGTTAGGATTGATTAGTACGACCGTACAGTTAGAACTAAGATACCTACAGGATTGATCAGTACGACCGTACAGTTAGATCTAAGATACCTACAGGAATAGTTTCCTGACACTGGATTATCTCCACGGATTATCAGTGGATTAAGGTTTCAGATGTTGACTGGAAGTTCATGTAGGAGCTGAATGTGTTTTCAACTCTAAATAAACTGTGATATAATGTGTATGATTCTTACTGCTTGCTATGACAGTGTTCTTTTCAAGTGCTGTGGATATTTATAGACTTTGATTATTGTATTCCTTTAAGGGGAATGTAATGCTGTCTCATACTACATTTTATTCTACACCATGGCATGGGGTGATCCTTGAGGAAAACATCGATAAATACCTGTTACCTGTGTTGATCGAATTGTAATATATGAATGAGTCTTGAAACATTTTGGAAATATCTGTGACCTTGAAATGACCTTGAGAAAATAACTTGACCTCAAAGTGACCTTGAGACAGATAGCTGAAGGGTGTAACGATGGACCCACGAGACCTGATGCACCAGGATAAATCCTTGTTTTGGGTACAGAAGCAGCACATGGCAATTTAAACATTCAAATATATTGAATTGAAATGTTCCTTGCTGGCTGATTTTAGGTTTTAAGCTCTAATAACCCAGTACCTAAATATGATCTTAGATTAAAGTGGTAATACTAAACTCAGGCTTCGGTTACCATTGAAACATGTATACAATGATGCTGGAATTCGATCAGCTTTACATGAAAGCGATCCATCCATTATATTCAAAACTCTAAAAACATCTGAAGACCTTGATAATGACCAACCTGTACTTGTAGTTTTTCAGAGCAACACAAGAAATCAAAGGAATGTGATTTACCGTGTAGTTTTGGATATTAAATATGGCTGACATATCCTCAAACTATACACATTGATAGGACTGTAGATCTACATATTGTCTATTAATAAATTAAGGCTTGAACAGTTTATTTTTGAATCATGAGGTGAATGAAGTTAGGAGTCAGTAACATTAGTAAAGTTATATATTTAATTAAAAGATTATGTTGACACATGTAATCACTGTAAATGACCTTGACCTATTTTGATGACCTATATTTTGTGTGTATTACTAAATGTGAATAAATGTCTCTTTTCCTTTCTGTAGATTGGACATTATGAGAGGAAACTCCGGAACCAGGAAATCGACTTACAAGAGCTGCGAGAACAGAGGAAGAAATCCATGGATGAGGTGAGATTAAATAAAATTCATAAAATATCCTTAGTCCTTGTAGTCAGAGCTACCTAAAGGTACATAGTTTTATTTTATGATAACATTCTAGCAATGAATAAATATTTTATAATATTCAGTGTTTTGCCCATTGATAATTGCGTAAATACCAACAGTAATGATAGATAACACAGACAGAGAGTATAATATACAATAACTATTTTCCTTTTCTCTGTTGTATATAGATTGGGGTCCTCCAGGAGCGACTTCGTGACAGCCAGGTGTCTACCAAGGACCACCACGAGGTCCTCAAATCAGAGTTAGCCCGCCGTGATGAGACGATCCAGAAACTTCGCCGAGATGTCTTAACACTCCAGGAGAAACGTGATGCAGCCGTTAGTGAGGTAAAATTATTTTCTTTGTAACTTGTCTGTAAAGCATAATATCATATAACCTTGTGTCAGTCAATGTAGTTGAATGAAGTATATTTTATTTGTATTTTTGTGACATGTGTATTGGGAAGATATGTTTTCATTGGATTTAAATTTACATAACTAACAGCTCCGCTTTAGTGATACGCCAGTAAATAAACTTTTATAGCTAGAACCTGTCTAAGTAAACTTCGTACTTATGAAGCTTGACATTTTGAAAGTAACAAAACTTTTGTGTTAATTATTTTTTCAGCTAGATATTGTTTATTAATTCATCATCACAATACTTTGAATGTAAAGACATGTTAAAATTATCTCCCTTCAAAATATGTGAATGAGTATTAGACTTATCTCCCTTAATGTTGGCTATAAATCCACTTGCTACACCCAGTACTTCCCTGTATATATAATATTAAGTAGAAGCTGCTAGTGTGTGTGACATGTAACTCGAGTTTTGTGTTTGCCTCGTGTTTTAGTTGGACAAGCAGACTAACAATTTGATCCAGATTGAAGACAAGAACAAGCGCTCCACTGATGAGGTAACCATGGCAACAAGTGTGACATGCTTTTGTTGTGATTCTCTGGATTGGTTTTCTCTTTTCTAATTTTATTCTAGTGTCCTGGTCATATTCTTATGTCCTGGCATGTATTAGAGCTTGTCCAAAGAATATGAAAATATGAGAAAACCAAAAGAGTTATTTTCTTTATTAGTTATTGCAAAGCTTACAAATAATTTCTCCAATTCTATATTAAAGTTTTTTTTCTAAATAAAATTGTAATATCAAGCATGCTTTTGTATAGTAACAGTTTCCCTTTGAGATTTACATGGCTGTGTGTGTCAAACTATTATATAGTACTTTATAGAGCTAGACTTTTTATGAAGTATATATAATCTTGTAATGTATTAATATCATCTTGTAACTAAAAGTTCCTGTGGTAAAAGTATATATCAGAAGGAGATTAGACACCTACTGTATACATATAATTTCTGCTGAAGATTTTGAACATTAAGTCTTGATCCAACTTTTCAAAATTATCTGGAATACTAAGATAAGAGAGTTTTATCATGGTCTTTGCTTAATTTGAGAAAAAATATTCTCATGTATTTATTTTTATAAGAGGAAGCAGTATTATATAAGGACATGGGTGTGATATGCATCTATTTATGTGGTATGTTTGTCAAGTGAGGAATTTTTTATAATCTTCTTTGTAGCTTCTTCAATCTATAATTGTTGTCGTTCTATCATACTTACAATATTTTGTGATTTTACTTGAGCCATTTTCCTGTGGTGTATTTTACCATCCCTGTGCTTCCTTCCACAGTTACACAGACTGGAGGCCAGAAACAAGGTCGTGGAGGAAGAGCTCGCTTCTGTGAAGAAACAGGCTGATGATTCTAAATCTGATGTAAGTATACTTCATACTAAACTTTCTTATATCAAAGGAAACTCTCAAACATTTAGACTTAGATTGCTACTTGTAGTTGATAATAATTCATTTTTACCTTTTTTTTTTTTTTTTTTTCACAAAATAACTTTGTATATCGTTCTTGATTTTAAAGTTTGTTTTCAATTTTAATGCCCATTTTTACATTGCAATTTGCCTGTGTCCTCACAATTGTATAGACTATTTTTAGTGTTCTCTATTTTTATTATTTTATGTAAAAAAATAACACATTTTTGAAGGTGTGATTTTCTAAACTTTAATAAATTGATTAAGTGTTCTATTGATTTTCATTAGCTTTCAATAAATAAGCAATATAGTCATTGCTGATAATTTTGTTGCAGGTGTTTTCATTAATTTTACAAATTTACTGGTCCTGAATACGGGCACAGTTTTTACCGTTTCAGCTGCAAACAAAATATGATAAGACATTGAGACATATTGATGACTTATGTGTATGACCTCTTAAACTGAACACATTGTCCACAAAAATTACAATAAATCTTATCAACATGACTGTGCATCTGAATTTTATGACTGGAATTAGACCTGAGGTTAATTAAGTATGCTCTCAAATAATCCATGAAACAATAATAAGCTTTAATTTTCAACTTTATTAACCCACCATCATCAGATGGTGTGATGATGGTGGGCTATTCAAATCGCCTTTTTGCTGTCATCTGTTGTCCGGTGTCCATCCATAAACAATGCATGTTACTGCTATTTCTTGAGAACAACTGCTCGGATATTTATCAAATTTCACATGTAGGATCCCCAGGGCCCTAGGAGTGTCATGCTGATTTCAGTCTGATGGGGAAAAAGATATGTCTGCTTGGCAGCCATCTTGGATTTTGTTTATTGATGTTTGTCACCACTATTTCTTAGAAAGGATCTGTTTCAAATTTAATAGGTATGTAGGCTCTCCTAGGGCCCTAGGAGTGACATGCTTTATTTTCAGACTGATTTAAAAACAAGATGGCCAACTTACCGCCATTTTGGGTTTTGGTGTTTGAAGTTTTTTTACCACTATTTCTCATAGTGTACAGACGGGATAGGTCTCAAATTTCATGTGTAGGTTCCCTGAGGGCCTTAGTTGTGCATATTGCATTTTGGGACTGATTGGTCAACAATTAGGCTGACCAGCCACCATCTGAGATTTTAGTTTTTGAAGTTTGTTCCTGTTATTTCTGGGAATACCTGAAGGGATTTGTCTGAAATGTCATATGTAGGTACCCCTAGGTCCCTGGTTGTGCATATGGCACTTTGGCACCGATTGGTCAACAAGACGGCCAACTGGCAGCCATCTTGGATTTTGATAGTTTTTTACCTCTATTTCTCAGAAAATACTGAAGGGATCATTCTCAAATTTCATATGTAGGTTTCCCTAAGACCCTAGTTATGCATATTGGGTTTTGGGATAATGCCGCCAGGCAGCCATCTTGGAATTTGACAGTTAAAGTTTGTTATCGCTATTCCTCAGAAATACAGAATGGATCTTTCTCAAATTCATATATAGGTTCCCCTTCGGCCCTTGTTGTGCATATTGCAATTTGGGCCCGATCGGTTGACAAGATGGCCGCCAAGCAGCCATCTTTGATTTTGATAGTTTAAGTTTGTTATCGCTATTTCTCAGAAAGTACAGAATGGAACTTTCTCAAATTCATATGTAGGTTCCCCTTCGGCCCTTGTTGTGCATATTGCGATTTGGGCTCGATCAGTCGACAAGATGGCCGCCAAGCAGCCATCTTTGATTTTGAGAGTTAAAGTTTGTTATCGCTATTTCTTAGAAAGAACTGAATTGATAGTTCTCAAATTTCGTATGTAGGTTAGGGCCCTAGTTGTGCATATTGCTATTTGGGACCGATCGACTTAAAAGATGGCCAACAGGCCACCATCTTATCTTGTATTTTGATAGTTGTAGTTTGTTACAAAAATTTCTCAGAAAATACTGAAGTAATCTGTCTCAAATTTTATATGTAGTATGTTTGAAATTGAAGTTTGAAATGCAGAGGAAAGATCCCTCTTTCCATTGTCAGACATAGATCCTTCTTTGGTGGGTGCCAAGATCCCTCTGGGATCTCTTGTTAATGACTGATCCTATATGTTCCTTCCATTGATAAGTACTTTCAACACTCTGTGCTCATTTATCTAATGATTTCATAGCTTGAAATGAAGAGTGTCTCTATACATAATTAACAGTCTTTCTATTATAAAACCCTATCATGTTTTCTGTTATAAAACCCTATCATGTTTTCTATTATAAAACCCTATCATGTTTTCTATTATAAAACCCTATCATGTTTTCTATTATAAAACCCTATCATGTTTTCTATTATAAAACCCTATCATGTTTTCTATTATAAAACCCTATCATGTTTTCTATTATAAAACCCTATCTCAACTATTGACTAATAATACAAGGACGACATCTATACTGTAACTGCCTGCCCTAACCTATACAGAACGTTTGTTCCCCAGGCCACTACTAATGTAACCAAGCTAGCCAGACAGGACGCCGAATTACAAACTCTGCGCTCACAGCACGCGGAGTCGTTAGCCCAGGTAGATTCTCTGTGTATGGTCACAGTTAGCGTGTATTAACCTGCTTCTGTCTCACTGCTGTAGATGGTGCTGCCACCTGGTGGCCTGAATATTTACTGATATTTATTCTATACTATATATGCTTCACCGAAATCTTCTAATTCAACTTTTCGAGTCTTGCTTTCAGTTTTTATGTTCACGTGTTAACCGGGGTTTTTTTCACAAAATTTTGAAGTATTGATATCACAAAAAAAGTATTAATAAGAGGATCGTTTGATTTATTATTTTCAATCATTATTTGCATTATGTTCAATTTTAGATGTACAATTATTTTTATTTTTTTTTTTTTTTTTTGTGGGGGGGGGGGGAACACAGTACAAAATTTTGTTGTATGTTACTGTACCTATTTTTTTTATGCTTATACTTTTTCAAATTTTTCCATGTTAAATTTAGTTTTGCTATTTTACAGTGGGTGTATTTTAGATTTACTTATAAGTTTTGTATACGTAATCCCGCTATGATATAGATTTTAGGAAATTATGAATGATATATTACACTTTATTTAAGGGTTTATACATGTATATTTATGATTGTAGATTATAATTTGTCATTAAAACAGTACTCATATTCATGATATGATGAGCAGTTGAAAATCATTTACATATTTGGCCAAAACGAACACAAAAGAATATGGATGGGTGCTGGTGTTCAGTTTGTAAACAAATTGGACATCCTGATGGTTTGAGATCAGCTGTACCAAATCTCAACTGTTTATCATAGCAGTTATACTTATATTGTTAATGTATTTTTTTGCATAAGAAAGCTCAAACAGATTACATGTTATGGTTTAAATTGCTTTGGGTTTTTTCTTTAAAAAAGGCAGATTTTTTTTATTTTTTTTAATTAATAGACTTTTCTCCCATACTTCACAGGGATATCCTGCAGTTGCTAGAGAAAAGATAACTCTATCTTACACAGGGGGATGTAAGACAGCTCACATGCGCTAGACAATAACGTGACATCATCAATACATGCGGCGTAACTGTGGCGCGCATTGTAGATGACGTCATCAATTTTGACGCATAACTACGTTCCTGTGATCATGGCGCGATGAAAAGGCTGGATATTTCATCATTTTTTTCTACTAAGTATGGGAGAAAAAGAATCTTACATGGGTCTGTGAAGTGGACAGGGATATCTCAACCCTCATGAAAGATTTTGGCCGTCAGCCCTCGGTAAGCCTCGGGTTGACCGGCCAAAATCTTTCACTCGGGTTGAGATATCCCTGTCCACTTCACAGACCCATGTAAGATTCTATTAATCCATATCTGATATAATTCCAAATTTTACTATTTTCATGAGGAATGTATAATTGCGTTGATCCCATTAAGGCTTGAAATAATGAAAAGGTAAACTAGTTTTATGCAGAAAATTACAGTTTTTATACAATTTAGAAATGGTAAATAGACCTACTTATCTTACAGGATGTATATTTTGTATTTGTTATGGGTTTGATGTATCACACTTGATGTTGATTTACTGCTCTAGATGCAGTGTATGTTGTATGCCTGTTGATGTCTTGGTTTTATGTAAGATGGTGGCGGTTTAATTATTGTAGCTGTTTATTTTTGTTTGGGATTATTTTCACTTTTTGTTTTTGTTTTTGTTTAAAATAAGCTTGATCTTTTAGATTAAGTTTTATGTTTTTGAAGATTTTATTTTTGCTTTAATATGATTTTGTCCTTATTTTTCAATCAGTGAAGTATTATTTTATTTATGAAACAAATGTAATTCCAAATGGATAATATGGAATATTTTTACAAATTCATAATTGACAAAATATCCTCAATTTGTAAAGATTCATCGGGCAGGCCTACCTAATATTTAAATATGCATGTTTTTTTCTTGCATCATGGCTTTAGTTTTGGAATGTTAAGAGTTATCTCCCTTATGGTGTTGTACCCCTTTGTGTTGTGTTTACGTTTGAGTGACTTTGTGATACAGGTGAAAACCTACATCTCCAAGCTGGCCAGGGCCGAGGGGGAGATGCAGATGATTCGTGCAGAGAACTCAGAATCTGTTGCTCAGGTTAGAGGGCAATGTGGACGGTATAGCTACCCCCTGTTGCTTCATGACTCCACTGGCGGGAGTGTCTTACTCCAAATTCTATGTGGACTCATTGTCATGTGCTTTAATTCATTTATTTAATATTCCACTTATATAGTTATACTGAGACTTCTGTATTGTAAGGCCTGAAATCAACTTACTTAAAGTACCTGGAAGTTATCAGGTTTTTTCTGCCAGAGGCAACAAAAAATTATTGAAAAAATGAAAAATAATTCATTGGTTAAAAATGCACAAGCTGCAAGAATTCCTTAATGATGTTCGAATTGATTCTATTATGTAAACAAATGATTTTGATGACTTTGAAAAAACGCAGAAGTCTGAGTTTTGACATATCCGGGCATGTTTGTGTTGTGCTTTTTTAGGTCATCTGACCGAAGGTCAGGATGACCTATTGTCATCATGTTTCGTCCGTCGTCGTGCGCCGTCCGCCGTGCGCCGTGCGCCGTCCGCCGTGCGCCGTGCGTCGTGCGTCGTGCGTAAGACTATTTATACAAAAGCCTACTCCTCCTTAACCCTAGAGCGGATTACATCCGTATTTGGTGTGAAACATCATTGGGGAAGGACAATCATATTTTATATAAATGAGCCTGGTCCAACCCCTTGGGGCTGAGGGGTGGGGCCCCAAAAGGGCAAATTTTCTTAATTTTAGCTTTAAAATCCTACTCCTCCTTCATCCTTGAATGGATTTCATCCATATTTGGTGTGAAACATCATTGGGGATGGACAATCATATTTTATATAAATGAGCCTTGTCCGACCCCTAGGGGCTGAGGGGTGGGGCCCCAAAAGAGCAAATTTTCTTAATTTAAGCTTTAAAATCCTACTCCTCTTTCATCCTTGGATGGATTTCATCCATATTTGGTGTGAAACATCATTGGGGAAGGACATTCATATTTTATATAAATGAGTCTGGTCCGACCCCTAGGGGCTGAGGGATGGGGGCCCAAAAAAGGGCAAATTTTCTTAATTTAAGCTTTAAAAATCCTACTCCTCCTTCATCCTTGAATGGATTTCATCTAAATTTGGTGTAAAACATCGTTGGGGAAGGACAATCATATTTTATATAAATGAGCCTGGTCCGACCCCTTGGGGCTGAGGGGTGGGGCCCCAAAAGGGCAAATTTTCTTAATTTTAGCTTTAAAATCCTACTCCTCCTTCATCCTTGGATGGATTTCATCCATATTTGGTGTGTAACATCATTGGGGATGGACAATCATATTTTATATAAATGAGCCTTGTCCGACCCCTAGAGGCTGAGGGGTGGGGCCCCAAAAGGGCAAATTTTCTTAATTTAAGCTTTAAAATCCTACTCCTCTTTCATCCTTGGATGGATTTCATCCATTATTTGGTGTGAAATATCATTAGGGAAGAACATTCATATTTTATATAAATGAGCCTGGTCCGACCCCTAGGGGCTGAGGGATGGGGCCCAAAAAAGGGCAAATTTTCTTAATTTTAGCTTTAAAATCCTACTCCTCCTTCATCCTTGAATGGATTTCATCTATATTTGGTGTAAAATATCATTGGGGGAAGGACAATCATATTTTATATAAATGAGCCTGGTCCGAACCCTAGGGGCTGAGGGGTGGGGCCCCGAAAAGGCAAATTTTCTTAATTTTAGCTTTAAAATCCTACTTCTCCTTCATCCTTGGATGGATTTCATCCATATTTGGTGTGAAACATCGTTGGGGAAGGACAATCATATTTTATATAAATGAGCCTGGTGACCCCTAGGGGCAGAGGGGTGTGGCTCCAAAAGAGGAAATTTTCTTAATTTAAGCTTTAAAATCCTACTTCTCCTTCATCCTTGAATGGATTTCATCCATATTTGGTGTGTAACATCATTGGGGAAGGACAATCATATTTCATATAAATGAGCCTGGTCCGACCCCTAGGGGCAGAGGGGCGGGGCTCCAAAAGGGGAAATTTTCTTAATTTAAGCTTTAAAATCCTACTCCTCCTTCATCCTTGAATGGATTTCATCCACATTTGGTGTGAAATATCAGTGGGGAAGGACAATCATATTTTATATAAATGAAATAGATCCGACCACTATGGGCAGAGGGGCGGGGCTCCAAAAGGTCAAATTTTCTTAATTTAAGCTAGATCCTACTCCTTCTTCATCCTTGGATGGATTTCATCCATATTTGGTGTGAAACATCATTGGGGAAGGACAATCATATTTTATATAAATGAGCCTGGTCCGACCCCTAGGGGCAGAGGGACGGGGCCTAAAAAGGGGAAATTTTCTTAATTTAAGCTTTAAAATCCTACTAGTCCTTCATCCTTTGATGGATTTCATCCATATTTGGTGTGAAACATCATTGGGGAAGGACAATCGTATTTTATATATATGAGTCTGGTCCGACCCCTAGGGGCTGAGGTGTGGGGCCCCAAAAGGGCAAATTTTCTTAAATTTAGCTGGCCCACTTCCTGTTTTCAGATTTCGGTCTCCAATCTCAAGGAAAATTGGTCTATAGGGGTTTTAATTGATTCTGAAGGGGAACTTTAGGTGAGGACAATCATATTTTATAAAGGACCGAGCTAAGACCCATGGGGATAGTATGGCGGATGTCCAAATTGGAAGCTTTGCTGAAATTTGGCTTTAGAATCCGTAAATGGGTTACAACCATATATGGATGAAGGGCTACCAAGTTTGTTCAACGAATGACATTTATCTATTTCAGAAACTTACATATTCAACTAAGGAGTTCCTTGTATTGTTTATATTAATCGTTAAACAATACTTTATACTGTGACTTTGTTGTTTTGTGCAATGAGTCAGATGACCGTTAAGGCCCATGGGCCTCTTGTTTTATGAAACATGTTAGATGTTGCAGTATTGATCAACTGATAATGCTTAGTGATTAGTGTTAGAGACCTTGGAATGGTAACCCGGTTACAAAATGCTTGGAATGGCAGCTGGATGTGGATGTAAATAAATACTTAAAACTGGACAAGGGATACTGATGTTATTTTCTTTAACAGGTTGCTTTATTTGATGTGATGGAAAATGGTGGAAATAACATTTTTAATTTTGATGATGTCTTCTCTGATAACAGTTGTGGGCTTGTGTGACTATGTGATTGGATTTTTTTTTTCAATTCGTTTAATAATAATTTTTGTTTACTAATATTGGTTGATTAGTTATGTTTCAAAACATTTTGATCTTAGCGGCCTGTGTTTGTCATAAAGAAATCATACATTTACATGGAATTCTTAAATCTTTAAAGAGTCTGCGCATGTGCTCCATTGCTTACTGGAAAATCTAATTCTGATGGAATTATTGTTTGAGCCGAAACTTTTTCTTCCAATAAGCTTGCCTTTCAGCTGCATGATACGTACCTCACATGAATTATTCAGCCAAGTTATAAGGGAAGCTCCCTTTTATACCATGATAGCTACTGAGAGAGGAATCTCTAAGTATCTATAGCAGGATCGACCACATCTGTGTGTATTGATACAGCTAACACACCCATGTTACTCCATTATACCAATGCATGCCTCTCACCTTCTAATATTTCAAATATATTAAAATTGTATTATTATAATCCAATTGTGGTGTCGTGTTTGAATAATATTTATCTCTTTTGTTGATAAGTATTTTGTTGCTTTTTTTTAACTTATTTATAAATGTATACATATACAAACCATTTCTTTTCAATATACATGATGTTTGATGTCTCCATATTCACAGATATTATAATAAGGGCTAATTTATCATAGCTGTGTAAAATTCCTGCCAATGTATAAGCTATGTTAAAATGGTGTGTTTCAGCTTTACATCCCTCTACTTATAAGTGAATACCTGCTGTATATAATTGTTGTTTTATTTATTGTCGATTGTCTCCCCTTAATTATTAGTGTAAAATTAATTAAGTTTGTAAGTTAATTACCCTTGTTATTTCCCTCATTTTTGTATAAGTTAACTGTCAGTTTGTCATCCTGGTGATGGATATATATCTTCTGTAAACTCCCTATCCCCTGCTTGTCTTGGCACTAACAACTGTACCTCAACAGATTATGGCTTGCTATCTTTGAATGGATGGGAAATTCATACAGAGTTACTTCCCTTTACAGGTTCAGAAGTTGACAGCCACTTTACAGAAGTTACAAGGTGCCTCTAAGGATACTAGGGACGCTCTCACCTCAGAAGTAAGTATTCTACAAGTGTCTTATCATTATATCATTGCTTTACAGTCTGCAACGTAACAGCTAGAAATCTAAATCTTCAAATAAACCCAAAATGGACGCCAGTGGAGTGCACTATCTCTCCCTAGTCATTTTTGTTGATAGAATATGTGTCACGATATTGTTACACAACTGATCATGACCTCGCATCAAATTAAAACCCTGCATAATGTGGAAAATGAAAATGACCTATTTGAAAAGAAATGTTCTGACCTATAAGCGTATAATCATAATACATTTCTGTATATTGGAAAGAAAACCATTTTTGAACAACACTTTATACAATGCCTTGCAACTGAAACCATCTTATATCCATCTGATTTAAAATCTCAAGTCAAAATTAATGTGTTGAAATACCATGTTTATGTCTAAAATTTCTTGCGCTTCTTAATCCCTAAATTTTGGCTATTACTTGCTGCAATACTTGTGTTTAATATTTTCTTTTTTTGAGTAATTTGTCTAATGTGTTTTTGTGTCTCTTTCAAAGTTAAGTAATTACAGAGGTACCTACTATGTAAGTGTCTATATAGGTATTAATGCTTGCCAGTACACAAATCTTGATGCTATATTTATACCGTAATCACCCAATAAACACATACCTTCTGATCTTCAGAGATTGTCAGTGTACTTTAAAATGCTCTATGTGAGCAGGTAATGATAGTAAAATAATTAGTTTTTGAGGGAAAAAATCATTAAAAATATAAGAAATAAACTTTCTATTAATATATGCTCCCAATGCAGATAACTATATATTCCAAAAATACCTAGGGTAAATAACTACATCTTCAAAAAATATCAAAGGTTGATAACTAAACATTTCAATAAAATTATGTTAGATAACTATATTCAAAATAATACAGAAATTGCGAGGATTGATAATTCCACATTTTAAAAATACAAAATATTACAAAGGTAGATAACTCTTTATTTGCTAGTGAAGATATGACAATCTGTGGATGATGTACTGTTATTGGGTGTATTACTGTGAATAGTCTATATCATATTCTGAGGTACAGTCTGGTCACATGGGAAGGAGGATGGCGTTAGAATTAGGTCTGGTTGGATTGTGAGTGGTCTATTGGAATTGGATTAACCTGATCAACACACAGCAGAGACATATATCTAAAACGTGTTTTTGGAGGGTTTAGGGGAATCACTAATGATTAATTCAAAATAAAGCAGTGTTTTTCCAAACAGTTGTTTGAAATTTTAAGTGTCTGAAAGAAGGGAGATAACTTTTGAAGAAGTAAGGAACATTGCTTTTCAAAAGTTTTATAAAATCATGCAATCAACAAATCTAACTGTCACAAATTTTGGAAAAACACTGAAAGGGATAGGTAGATTAGTAATCATTTAGTCATAATTATGTCATTTTATCAATCTCTGCTGGATTTAATTTAAGAATATCATTTTAGCAATAATTACTATTTATGTATAAAATATTGATGCTAGTGGTCATGTGTTGTTGCTGTATGATTTGATCATTATGAAATATCAGTTTAATGTCTATCATGATCTCCTTCCCAAGTGTGTAGGGGTACTCAACATTGTGCATTACTTCTATCTAAAGGAATGACCATGATTATATATCTACATAATACAGATTTTCATAATTTCAAACCTGTATGTATTTTGAATGACTTAACATTTCTATTTGCATCCTTTTGAGATGTTACTAAATATTTGTGATTTACAAACAATACCTTATAATTATACAATTGAGCAGTAGCATGACTAACCCTCTGTTTAAACTAGCTCTCACCTTGAAATAACTAGGACTGTATCAACTATCTCTCTGATAATACAATAAAGGCACTACAATTGGTCCAGTCACTCTTATAGTCTTGTTTAGTGTAGTACTAGTTTAATGTTTTAATTTCATTTTCCATGCATTTTACACTGATAACAAACTTAATGCATATAGAATGCTAGTCTAACAAATGTCCTTAATCAGGACAGCCAGTGGTATCAAACAGGTCAACTGTGTTACTGAGACAGTTGGACAAAATGAATGGGAAAGGGTACAGAGGAAATGGTATGGTAGAGATTTGAGTCACCGAGAGTTGGGGATTGAGAGTATATAACAGAAAAATCTGAAAATGGAAGAGAAAAAAAAAATTTAAGTTGGTGAAAATGAGGATTGGTAGCATGTTCTCTCGGTGAGAACTTTTTTTTGTAGAATATCAGACACAACACCTAACATTTAACATAACATAATACGTGTACTAAATAATTAACAAAGACAACTAACTGATTTTACCTGTATACAGGTATATAAACTGTGACAATAGACAGGTAACAATTAATATTGCCTGTTAATTTGTAATAATAATGTCAGCATGCATTGACAAAAACAAGAGGGTTTTGGTTTAAATGTTCTTTTTTTACAACTTTGATTTAACTTTTAAATATGTTTTGTTGCATTTTAATTGTGTGCTTTTGTCACTTTGTCTGTTTTGGTTTTAAGGAGAAACAATTATTAATAATATCACTACTTTCACAATTTTCACAATCTTTTTCTGATTCACAATTTTGTTGTCCTCTGTTATACTCCTAGCACACATAACATCGACTATAAATGATTTAAGTTGACCGGTTAAACTAACACAGCCTACTGTAGTTTGAAGCTTCTGTTTCAAACATTGAAGTATATGAGAAATTAGATGTTTACATGAATATCTACACTGGAATATTCTAGGTGGCAGACCATCATGATACCATAGTGAAGTTGAGGAATGAAAACCGTGAAATTGATGACAAACTACGGGAAGCATTGTCCACAGCTCAACACAGGGGGGATGTCATCAAACAACTTCGGGATGAGGTCAAACAGTATCAATCCAGGGTCAGTATAAAGGTCATATAGACCCAGTCCAGGGTCAATAGATAGGTCAGAATAAATGGTAAACTGTATCAATCCAGGCTAAGTATATATAGGTCACACAGGCCTAGTCCAGGGTCAATAAATAGGTCATAGTGAGAATATAAGTAAAACCATATCATTCTAGGGTCAGTATATAGGTCAAACAGACCAGGAATAAGGTCAAAGTAGTAGGTCATAGATACAGACTTTGGTCAGTTTGTAGGTCACACAGACCCAGTCCATAAGCCTTATTGTAAATTGTCATTCAAAATCTATTATATTCTTCAGTAGAAATTTTAAATATATTTTTGAGATTGATTTAAAAAATTTTTTTTATTCTGATCACTAGGGTCAAGACTTCCAGAGAAAGATGGAAGCTATGGACCAGGACCTCCAGCAATCTCACAGCCGCTACAGCGCCCAGTGTCGGGAGGTCAGTATATAGGTTACAGTCAACCTATCAATCATTTAGCATTATTGTAGTGTACTTAGCTTATGTACTAACTAATGTACAGATAATGATGGAGTTTATTTGTTGTTGTGCAGATTGACCGCCTACAGACAGAGGTTCAGGAGCGTAACTTGACCGCTAGTCAACATGAAACCTATTTCAAGTCAGAAGTGGCTGATAAAGAGGAGGAAATCCATCGACTAAAGGCTGAAGTTAACATCCTTCACGAGAAGCTCTCCCAGACCACCTCACAGGTACAGTATACATCCACTAATTAACATGTCAGTTACATTTAGGTCAGAAAGGTCAAGGTTGATACATTGTCCAAAAATTCAACATAAAAAAATGTCCATGCAGAACTATCAGATTAGAGATTCTCAATTCCAGTTAGATCTGGGTAACCCTTAATAAGATATCTAGATATCAAAGATACTGATAATATCAACTTTCAGTCAAAACCGTATATAAAAATTTCACAGATGGGAAGGTAAAAAAGATTTCTGTGGCCAAGTGGTCTTTATACACATGTCACATTATGTTGAACAACAATTTGAGACCTTAAAAGGTGTTTTTTCTTAAAGCTTAAATGGTTGATGATTTTACTGTAAGATTATTTAATGACGAGGTTTCTTTCCACTCTGATATGTTACTGTTTTCTGATTTTTAGTTACTGTCTCGAGAGGAACAGATAGCCAGTCTGAATGCTCGTATCAAGGACATGGAAGCAGAAATGGGGAGGAAGGATCTAGCCTTACAGAAGTTTGATGTCGACCTTCTTAATGTAGATCAGGAGAGATGTAAAGCTGAGGATACTGTAAGTACTAATGTGTATGATAATCATTCTCTTACTTACCTACAAATAATATATATTTACTTTACTCACTCGTTAGTTAAATTGATTTAGGAGCAGTGATATTATTGTAAACCAATCAGTTTAGGTTTTCATTTTATAGTCTCCTTGTCACATTATTCTTCTGCGAATGAAGTTAATCTAGCTTAACTTTAAATACATGTAGTTTAAAATACTTCTTGTCTAATGAATTTTGTGAAATATGTATAACCAGCAACATATTAGATAAGTGTTTAGAACGAAGAGTCTTTGATCTATAGTAATTACTGGCATTATTTTGGTGGTAGGTTTCGAGACGTGACATCAGTATTCAGCAGTTGGAGCAGGACCTCGCCCAAGTAAAGGCCCAGTACCGCGAGTCTGTGGAGGAAAATGGACGTCTGGAGGCTCGTATACAGGCCTTCGCTATCAATGCACAGAGTGAACAAGACGTGCTCAACTCAGAGGTAAGGGAGACAATTCCAACACAGCTTTTAATAAAAGATTTCTTTGAGAGATATAACATTATTTTACTACACATCCTTTTATTCAAAAGTCTGTTTTGTACAATTGAAAATAAAAATAAAAACAGTTGCTTTGGAAATTATATGAAATTTTGCTAGTTTTATGTTTGCTTTCTCTTTATCTATTTTTTTATTTTTATTATTGGACTTCTAACAAAAGGAAGGAAACAGTGTTTATAAATTAAGTATTATTATAAAGTTTTTAGTTGTATCTATTTCAACATATACAGATCACTTATCTGGACTATTCAAATTGTTGTTCACCATATACAGAACACTTGTCTGGACTATTCATATTGTTGTTCAACATATACAGATCACTTATCTGGACTATTCAAATTGTTGTTCAACATATACAGATCACTTATCTGGACTATTCAAATTGTTGTTCAACATATACAGATCACTTATCTGGACTATTCAAATTGTTGTACAACATATACAGATCACTTATCTGGACTATTCAAATTGTTGTACAACATATACAGATCACTTATCTGGACTATTCAAATTGTTGTACAACATATACAGATCACTTATCTGGACTATTCAAATTGTTGTTCAACATATACAGATCACTTATCTGGACTATTCAAATTGTTGTTCAACATATACAGATCACTTATCTGGACTATTCAAATTGTTGTACAACATATACAGATCACTTATCTGGACTATTCAAATTGTTGTTCAACATATACAGATCACTTATCTGGACTATTCAAATTGTTGTTCAACATATACAGATCACTTATCTGGACTATTCAAATTGTTGTACAACATATACAGATCACTTATCTGGACTATTCAAATTGTTGTTCAACATATACAGATCACTTATCTGGACTATTCAAATTGTTGTTCAACATATACAGATCACTTATCTGGACTATTCAAATTGTTGTTCAACATATACAGATCACTTATCTGGACTATTCAAATTTTTGTTCAACATATACAGATCACTTATCTGGACTATTCAAATTGTTGTTCAACATATACAGATCACTTATCTGGACTATTCAAATTGTTGTACAACATATACAGATCACTTATCTGGACTATTCAAATTGTTGTACACTGACCTTAACATATATGTATGTTTATATTTCAATACTTTAATATTAAAAAGTTATAAACAAAATGTCAGTAAACTCTCCTTTACAACCAAAATAGGTCCATATGTTTTTAATCTAACTGTTCCTTTACCTTATGGGACAGAGTGGGTATGCTAATACCACCCATTCATATATTAAACAATAGACAAGCTCGTTAAGTGGCCTTGTGCTGTCAGGTACACACTCACCTGTACAAGTCAGTACATTGTAGACTATACACCCTGGCTACTCTGTGTCACATTAGGCACATTTGTGATTTACCTATTTAGATTTCTGGATTACTTGGTGTTTTTAAGCTCAACATAATATTTTAGAAAGTTACTCAAGTACACATAGCACACCAGGATTTAAAGACTTGTGTTTGGAAAATTACATTCTCTTATCAATATGGCTGGAAATTTGTATTCGAAATCTACATTTGGCTGAGAAATGTTCATGCTTCGAGAGGATTAACAATTGGGAGGTTTTTACATTATCAACACTAGAGAATTGTTTGTTTACTATTTAAAACAACTAGAACTATGGCCTGTGCTAAACTCATGGAAAGGCTCGAAGTAAGTGTTTGTTTTATTAATTTATTTTCAGTATTTTAATATTTATTGGTAAAAGTATAATTTTGATTATCTACAAAATGTTAATGTCATTTGTAATATGTTGACAGGTAAAACGAAGAGAAGAAACCATCAAGCGCCTGAAAATGGAGACCATCACCATGCAGGAGCGAAACAGTAAATATGAGGAAAAGGTGAGTTATCTCCCCTCATTCTTTGTAGTAAGTATATCAGGGGTTAAAAATAAATCTCCAAAAAATTGTATATTTTTCTGTTGTCTGCAATATTGTTAATATATTCTATGGTGTCGCCACATAGTCAAAGTTTTGTGTAAACTGATATATATCTATAGATTTTCAGCACCATATATTGCAGTTCTTTGGTCTGATTTCACATTTGATGAGTGACATCTGTGTTCATTAACAATGTGGTAATGCAATCACAATTTCTACATTTATAGGTAAACCAGTTGGACCGTGAAGTGGATCAACTTAAAATGCAGCTACGCACATCACAATCAGACGTAAGTCTGTCTATTGTAGTCGTCTTTCCAATGGGATTATTTTATCAGGGTCTATTATTACGCAGGTTCTTTACATTTGATTAAAGTTATTAACAATGTCCAGAAATGGTATTGATGCATATCTGCTCCAATGCTTATCTCCATTTGATAAATATGTATAGAATATTAAAGTGCAATAATACTTGAAGGATAATCTATATTTTTTATTGTAGATTATTATGATACTTTATATTGTCAATGTTGGTACAGAATGACACAAAGAAGGGCACTATAAGTAACCTTGAGTCTAACCTGAACGACGTGAAGCGCCGCAACACCCAGTATCAGGAAGATGTGAATCGCCTTGAGGACCGTGTACGGGAAATAAACTTAGAACTATCGTCTCTACAGTCACAGAGTGATAAACAACAGCACAATGTAAGTACAGAGGACTCCACTTAATCGAATATCGGTTATTCAAATATTTCGGTTCTTTGTATAAAATTCTGCGGTCCCGATTTTTTCCTTCTTTATCTTTGTTTTTCAAATCTGTGTATTTGAA
The DNA here is from genome assembly GCF_041381155.1 of Argopecten irradians. Lineage (NCBI taxonomy): Eukaryota > Metazoa > Mollusca > Bivalvia > Pectinida > Pectinidae > Argopecten > Argopecten irradians. Next base: position 47,242,575 of record NC_091135.1, on the reverse strand, counting down.
TAAACTTTTACTTGACCTCCGCTTATTCGAATAAAGTATCTTGGAAATTCTAAAATTAAAATATAATAATTTTCAATTCTACAATGTATTTTCAGTAAAATTTGCCAATATATATTTCAAGATACTTCGTTTTTACTAGAAATCAGTATGGTGAAAGATTAACGTTATCGTATGGCTTGATATTTTATGCACGAATCTGCAAAAGTATTCGACGCTAATACGATTTGCATCAGCAGCAATAGATTCTTACTTTAGTATCATCACTCAAACATCTAATTAAAGCATTTGCACTTTCATATATGTTTATTTATTAACGTAACGTACCTTAGTTCGCGATCGGTCGGAGAAACCATGCTTCCTGACTACAACTGCCATTCATGGGTAGTCTTGTTCAACCAGACTCTTTTGTCTACGCCAGGCATGTGTGTATCAATCGTCTCGTTGAACAAGATATTGAAGCATGCAAAGTCGGTGTGTAATGACTATCGCAAGTTTCGTATGTGTAATATGGATACAAAAAATACTTGTTACGTTGTTTCATTGCTGCTTGAATATGCATTATTTTATGAACTATTATTAAGCTAGTTCGCCACATCAATCAACAATATCAGAAGAATTCTCAAAACATATTTAAGCCCAGTTAACACATGGCTTCATCACCAGCCGCCATTTTCTAATACATACACATGTGCCAAAACAACACTGCAAGTTGATCGGCCCTTTGAAGTTTAATCACAATCGTATGATCATTTTGCCATGGCAAATGTACGTAAATTTGTTCTTTATTTAGTTTCAGAATTGATATGTAAATATTTTTCAGACACAATCATGTTTAGTTATTGTTATCGATCGTTATGCAGACTTTTACCCCAAACTTATTCACGGATCGATCTAACACAAACAAGAATCTAAATGTTCGAACATTGTTTTGTTATCAAACAATTAAAATTGATTTATAATTTCAAAAATAATAACTTGTTGTTCGTTTTAAGTGTAAATAATTTATGTATTGATCACGTGAAGGAAACAATATTGCCTGTTCACATGTATGTGGGTAGGGGGTCAAACGGAGGTGCAAAACGCCATCTTCGCCTAATCGAATACTACTATTAATCAAATATTTTCTTCTGGAAAATGTCTTATTCAAATAAGCGGAATCCTCTGTATTAGAACTATCGTCTCTGAAGTCACAGAGTGATAAACAACAACACAATGTAAGTATCGGGACAGCTTATCAAGGGGCAGCAATATATTGATTTTGAAAAGTAGTACTATTAAGTACTACATTTTGTACTAGGAAACAAGATAGAAGGGAGACAAATGGTTAAAAAAAAATTAAAAACAGAAAAGCATAGAAGGGAGACAAATGGTTAAAAAAAAAATTAAAAACAGAAAAGCATGAAAACAGCTTTTCTTTGATGCCCTGTACAATGTGTTAAATTTTACAGTGGTATCTCAATAAAAAGAAACAAATTTTAAATGTATGACATGTTTCCTTCCTGATACAGATAAGTACAAAGGAGGAACTGTTGGTGAATCTGAAGGCAGATCTGACAAGTCTACAGAAACAACAGAAGGAGACCATGAGTAAGGTGAGGAGCCTCAAATGGTATACAATGTTATAGGATTTAGTACTGATAATGGATACACCACAGGCTTCCTCAGGACTGCAGTGTCTGAGTTATTAAGATGTCCCAACATATTATCATAATAATCTTTGGGCTGAGTATTCTGCTCAGCTCCACCAATAACGTGGCACGTCCTTGAATGATCGTGGCTGTTAATAGGATATTGAACTAATAAAACCAAAATCACCATTCATAGATTAAGATTATAAATCTGAAAATAAAAAATAATTAGTCCCAGAAAATGTTTAATTTATCAGTGTCAGAAAAATTGTCCTGAAGAAACTTCATATACTCCATGTTTTTTTATGAACCTCAGTAATTATTTCCTAAATGCCAATTCCTTCTTTGTGTATCCAGGTCCATATTAGGGATGATACGATCCAGAAGCTGAACTCGGAGATAGGTCGTCTGAAGGGTAAACACCAGGAGAAGTTAGGAGAGGTGAACAAACAGTCCGACACCATCAAAAAACTACAGGAAGCTCTCACTCAGTGTCATGTCGACCTCGACAAGAGTCGCAAACTCACAGAGCAGGAGGTAGGTGTAACTGATCAACCTTAAATGTTTTAAATTCCCAGTATTTTAGTAGTACACTTTATACATTTACACAAAGTCCTTTTTCTAAATTACATTTATAAAATCAAATTCTCAGAATTTGATATTCACTTCTGAAATTCTGTAATTAACATCTGTGCATGGTTAGGAAAACTCAATTATAAAACAGTGAAAAAATTCTTAAATATTTCATCATTGCAATATCCTGATTTAAATGCATTGTATTTTCAATATATTGTGTGAAAATGTAATTTTGAATGTGATGAATGCTGTATTAATTTGTAGGTGAGACGTCGAGATGAGACTATAAAAACCCTACAGGAAGACCTAATGGAATCCCAGTCTCAATACAGTGCTTGTTATAACGAGGTGAGGGCAACATTAATTAGAGCTATATTGTGAAATTCTGTAAAATAAAATTAATATATCATTAAAAGTTACTATTATGCAATAAAAGAACTCAATTCATGGATTATATTGTGTTACAGTTGATGAAGGCTGAGGATGATATTGAAAGTTTGAAGAATGAGAACTCTCACCTCAACCAGAACGGACAGCAGACGTCTGAGGAGGTTGGTCAGCTACAGGAACAGCTTCATCAGCTGGAGCTTGATCTGACCATCTCACAGGAGAAACACAGGACATGTCAGAAAGAGGTAAGAGGATTATAAAGGTCATGTGAGAAAGAGGTAAGAGAGGGAGCTTACAAAGGATAGCTCAAATAGGTGATGGAGTTGGCAGCTTAGAAGGCCATTCAAACAATTCCAACAAAATTGAGAAAGGAAAAGAAATTTTTTGTTCATATATCAGGATGGAAAAGGAAAAGTGAGAATTTTTCAAATTCATGATTAATGTTAGACTTTGAAATGTTATTTGTTACAAGAAGTACAGTATAATATTGAAAAGAGCTATTATAACAAAAAATAAATTTGACATTTACAGGTTGCCCACCGGGACCAGGTAATCCTCAAGGTTCAGGGTGAGCTAGATACTACACAGGAGAAGTACCAGGGATGTATGGAAGAGGTAGGTATACTTCTGTGAGGTAGCACTCAAAAGTAGGCAATAGTTTCCACTATCACAAGGAGACACAAGACAAATATACTACATCCTCCCAAAACACACTATTACAAGGAGACATAACACTAATATACTACATCCTCCCAAAATACACTATCACAAGGAGACACAACACATATACTACAGCCTCCCAAAAGACACTATCACAAGGAGACACAACACATATACTACAGCCTCCCAAAAGACACTATCACAAGGAGACACAACACATATACTACAGCCTCCCAAAACACACTATCACAAGGAGAAACAACACAAATATATTACAGCCTCCCAAAACACTATCACAAGGAGACACAACACTAACATACCACAGCCTCCCAAAACCATCTTTCCAACCATCCTTAAACATCACATCACAGGAGGCTGTTTTATTTAGTAACTTATCTTCGCTGTTGATAGAACTTCAAGCAGAATGAATTCAAATCAGTCGTCAGTGTTATTGTATTCAAAATAATTGTCTATTCTCAAATAAATTGAAATTTTATTGATGTACCATCAAAATGATAGTTAGTACCAACCTGTTAAAGGTGAAATGAAAACTTAAGTTAAAGTACACCTGTGAATAAAGAAAGAGATTACCTTTTATATTGACATTTACAGCTAAATATTCGTGAAGATGAGGTGATTCGTCTGAATGGTCGTGTGAAGCAATTACAACAGGAAATACGAGACCTCAATGCCAAGTGTGAAGAAGATGAAAAAAAGGTAGCGTATAAAAAACATATTAATTGGAAACAGAGAAAAATGTTTTATAGATGAATATACAGAGAGCAGTATAAAGATACCTGTAGGGAATGTGACAACATTGGGTAAAAACACTTCAGATTATGTTTAGGTGTTACTAGAGTGTCTTAAAGGAAGAATGTAGCAAATATAAATGTTGAGTTGGCATCATTAGTGTTCTTTATAAAGATATAATATCCAAATAATTGAAATGTTTCATTCTGTGGAAATGGATTCTTTGAGTTAGATTTGATATTTCATTTTTCATTCTTTTTCAGATTTCGAATGATGAAAAGTCAATTCAAAAATTGCAACATGACCATGAAATTTCGTTACAAGAGGTAAGAATTGTCTATGACTCCAGACTGATCCTGGTGTAAAATCTGTTTTTATTTAGGAATTGATGCACATGCAATGTTTTTTACATAACATAATATGGTGTGTTTGTGAAATTTGTTTGATTTGAATAATACTGAAATCATGCTTGAAAATGAATTATTAGACAAAATAGCTTAATGACAAAAAATATCTATACTGTGATAGTATTACAGAGATTACCTTCGTGAATTTTCACAAATTAACTGAAAATCTATTTTGATTTTGAAAGACACCACCTAGGAAGACAAAAGATCAGACCAAGGGAGACAATTCTCGATATTTATCTGTATTACACTGGAAACATATAAAACACAAGGCCTCAGTAAATCAACATACTGTAGACTTTGATCTGTGTACGACCAACTCACAACAGTACAGGTCTAATGTACTGTATCAGATCGTTTATGGTGATAAAACATTCTCATCACATGGCCAGGTTCAAGTTTAGCTCCATCACATTTCAGAAATTTTATAATTTAATTAGAACTTTCATCATGAAACAAAAGCTGTTATTTTGTATCTATTAGTTAGTAGTTTTAAGTAGAAAACCAATTAACCTCATATTGTACAAAAACTTTTGAGAATTTATCAAAGAATTTGTCAATATTGGCATCACATTCCTGAATTGTCTCCCCTGATCTTGTCTGAGTTGAAGGTAATGATATTGTAGAGCATGTTAGAAGGTTAGGGACCTGTAGACTTGTAGTAATGATAGCTTTCCCCTATAGAGTCAGAGAGGACAAAATGGAGCCGCGGTAATGATACATGTACCCAACGGGACGTTTAATGCTTATATATAAATCTGTACATAGTTTGGTGGGTAAAGGTAGATAACCCAGGCTTTGGTGGAGGAGTGACAGGACTAGAATCATTGTCAGTCACTTAATCTTAACAAGATGAATGACAATAAAAATTGTTGTTTACGTGTATTGCACCATTTCCAGAAATTGAGAAAGGTGGGGAAGGGTGTCAAATTGTATCTGATACTCAAGTCCAATTAAACTCTTATGTTTTGTTTAATATTTCTCCTAGAAGATTTAAAATACATGGGCAGTTATAGTTATAGAGAAAAAAATGACTTTTTTTACCATCTTGTGAAGTTCTCGTTATATAAGTCCTGTAAAATGTATTTTTTTTGTTCCTGTAGAGAGATCTAAAGGTAAGTGCAGGTATGGACCTGCCACAGTGAGCTTAGCTATACCAGATTCATATCTATTTAATCTTCTCCATATTAAGTAACAACTGTAACAGGAATCTGTATGCTAGTTCATCAAACAGTACTTAACAAATTGATATATTATACAATTATAGCAATTGATTATGGTAATTAATGGAGAGAAAATACAGTAAAGAAGTGATATTGACAGAGGCTAAAGCTGGAGGTTTATATTGCTCATGTAATCTCACAAATATGTAGACACAAAGCTGTGTTGAAATATAGTCTACCATTACAAACATAGAAAATATTTCAATTGCGTCTTTTTCATGAAGAACATCACAGCATCAAGATTTTTTTTTGTTTTTTTGCTGTCCTGTGTAATCTTTCTGACATTTTGATGTTAAATAGCATACAGATTCCAAGTGATAATAAATAACACTGATTGACATCCCATTATATTTCAGCTTTACCTAATATTTATTACCATATCTGTGTTTTATAATATTAATGTATATTTTGTCAGCCATGTAGGCCTGAGGTGTGCCCAGTATAAGTATACCTGTGTTCGTTACAGAGTTGTTATATATAAGTTTGTTAGTTAAAAGTTAATTAAGAGATATTAATTTTGACATTTACATCCCTTGTAGCCTACCTATGTGCCACAATCTATAGAAAACATTGAGTTCAGAATTCTTTAATTTTCATTCATTTTCGAAATTGGTGCTGGTTTTGTTTCTTTATTTTGCAATTTCCTCAGTTTAAAAATCTATTTGTTTCTATTTCTGTTTGACTGGTCAACAAAATTTTTTAACTTCTTTTCTCAAATTAATTACATGTATTTATTATGATCAAATTCTGACATCAAAAATCTCCTTATAGGAGATAATAAATCCATTTTCTTCATTTCCTGATACATGTTAAATTGTGTTATCCTTAAACACTATAATTATATACTAAAACAACATATTCTGTATGGATACTAACAGTTTTTAAGGTCATTAGAGAGAGAAAATTAGTTATAATGTATTACCTTGCTATATATTTATTTGAATTGGTCTGTCAAGAGACAATTACTGGACAAAGTAATAATCATGTTATGTAGTTTAACAAAGCCAGTAGATAATTTAAAACTAACATTGGAATAATAATTAGGATGTAGGTGAAGAGAACTGTAGTTTGGTATGTGATGTTAACATGATAAAGGGCGGTATGTAATTTCTGTTTCTAAACCTCTACAGATGAAAAACCACCTGCGGACAATTGAACAGCTGAAGTCAGAACTCCAGATCGCCCGGAGTACCCACGAACAGGATGTCAAACGCATCCAGCAGGATATGGACCTTGTACGCGAGGAGCTGGAAATGACAAGAAATCAGAACAACGATGGACAGAAGGAGAACCTTGATCACAAGACCACCATCATGGCACTTAATGATGAGATTGACAGGATGAAGAGGATGCAGGACGACACAGCCATCGAGGTAGGAATGGGGATAGGACAAAAATAGAGGGTTTAGAGGTTTTAATGTGATGAAGAGGGAACAGTAATCATTGAAAAGGGGATAGGAATGAGATATGGAAACTGGTATTATATTATAAAATTATTTATTTATCCTTAGTCCTTATGTTTACTGTTAAATTGTAAAAGCATGTTGAAATTCTACCGGTATGATTCTAATGACTGATATTTTCATAACATTGAAATGGGATTTAGGTGCATATAATATCGCTCCTGTCTATCATGTTCAAAACATCCCATCCATATTATACATAGAGGTAAATGAATTTTTGTACTTAGATATTTCTTGTATTCTCTATTGTTAATATGAGCTTGAATAATAATTTGTTTACAGATGAAGCGCCAAAATGACCAGCTACATGAACATGAGGTTGCATTGGCTGAGTCTCGCCAACAGATCATCCTACTGGAGGATCAGCTAGACAGTTGTCGTGAGGAAGGTCACGTCATCGAATCTGAACTGGACAGCTTCAAACAGAAGTATGGGAAGAGCATGAACGAGGTTGGACATCTAGAAGGAACGGTCAAAACTCTACAGGTACATAACAAAACTTAACTCAACAAGAACAAATATTCAGAATCGAAAAATCAAAATTAAGAGACTGAGGGATTAATTTTCAAAAAATAAATAACCAGAGTGGAAAAAAAAATCTTTTATTTTAGATCATGGTAAAAGGTAAAGCTACTGAGATTATGACAGAGCCCACGAGATTTGAAATTGAGATTTTAGTTTATCAAAAATAAAAAAATTTTGATATGCAATTTAACATTAGAAAGTAACTGAATAAATAGTTGTTAACATTTTGAATTCTGTATCTAGGATAAGTTGTCTGAGAGTCGTAAGAGAGAGTTGGAGAAGGAACAACAACTGGAGACTATGAAGAGTGAGATGGATAACCTCGAGGCCATGTACCGCGACACAAAACTCGAGGTCACAAAGTTTGAGGAGGTCATTGAGCAGTTGACCACAGAACTGCGGACAACACAGGATGAGCTTTCTATGTCAAACAATCGTGTGCATGAATGTGAGGAGAACATTAAAAACCTCAAGGACAGGAACGCCTTACTCCAGTCAGAGGTATGTTATAATGGTCAACCACACTCTAGTTACAGGTACTTGATAATGATCAGGAGATACTGATAAAATAAAACAAACTAAAGTCAAGCATTAGGTAAATGATACCATGGAGTAAATGTCATGCTTGACTATAGTCAATAAAACAGATGTACAACAGAAAATCACGCATGTATTCCGTTGATCTGGATTAATCAATAGATCATGGCAAATATTTAATGATTTTTTTTAGCTAAGTATTTCTGTTGGTGTAGACTGCAGTTTGATTTCTGTTTCAGTCTCTTACCCATGAAGAGCAAGCTAAGAAACTAGAGAATGAGCTGTTCACCTACCAAGGAGAGCATAGTCACACAGACCAGGAGGTAAGGGCTCAATCACTCCAATCTTATGGATTTCCATTTGATAAAGCTGATGTGGTTCAATCTAAACTAGTAGAGACATTATCACTGTTATATTATTCCTTCAATTTTAGGTTAAAAATGGGTAAAAATTGATGAAGGAGTTGATGTAAAACAAGACATAGATAATCTAACTTCATCCCATTTGTTTTAGTACCTTGACAAGGAGGACAGAATTGCACACCTTGATATGACCCTGGAGGAGACAAGGAGTGAGCTTCAGGCTAAACTCCGCCAGATGTCTGACCAACAGGACCAGATCAATGACCTGAAGGTCGAGCTGGCCTCCGTCCGTGAACAAAAAAACAGTGCCATGAAGGAGGTAGGCATTCCCTGATATCATTGAAGAGTCTATAGTTTTAAAGTTGATGTCATGATTAAATATTGGAATTTTTCAAATCCTTATTTAATTTCTTTTGATATTGATGATTGCTTTACAAATCCTGAATTTTTCATGCAGCTCTAAATTCCTGTATTCCTGCAATGTTTAACAGAATGATCGTCTGGAGCAGAGTATTCAGCAGCTGCAGCTGAACCTGGCAACATCTCATCAGCGTCACAAATCTGATACGAACCGCCTCCAGGACCAACTGTCTCACCTAGAGGCTGAACTGAGACAGACCCAGGCACGTGGTCAGGCCGTGGAACAGGAACTGGGTCACCGACAGGAACAGTTACTACAGAGCGAGTCCGAAGTAAAGTCCTGCCGGAGTGACATCGCTGCCAAGATGGAGCAGGTAGGATTAATTATCTAGTCTCATTACTTAAAAAAATAGAAAATAAATTCATGGATGAAAGTTATGAAGATTTATTCATTTTAATGTAAATCAAGTTTTGTGGAGAAAAAATCTGCTATTTTTGTTGTGATAAAGTGAACATTGATGACGGAGTCATCAGAAATTGTGATTGAAATGACAATGTATAATATTAGTTGATTTATTGGACTGTGGTTGTAATTTATCTTGTGACTAGGGCCGTTTTCTGGTTGGACCTAGTTGTTCGTTTATTTATTAAAGGTTGGCCTGGTGATTTTATAATGTTTTCAGACGAGCCTTGACAAAGCCCTCACAGGCCTGTATCAAAAACCACAAGTCCATCAGGATTTTTACATGAAATAATGACTTTAACAAACAGTCGAACTGGTTGTTCCGAATAAACGATAACGGCCATGGATTTATTGGATTTGAAATGTAAGGGAGATAACTCATTGTTTCTTCAAGTGGTAGTAGGCAGGTAGTAAAGGGGAGTAACTCTAACAGTTTAGAGAGAATTTGTGAGCCAGAGTCAATGGACATGTCTGATCCTGTTGAATACCTGTTGTTCCCACCACTAGTCTGGGATACGGGTCCAGACAGGTATTACAAGGTGTCAGGTATAGCCACACCTCATATCATACCATCAATTTATTTTACCTGTGTCGTCAATAAACGCTGACAAAAATATCCTGCTCATAGAAATCCGTCCGTGGTTAAATAGACCTTGTAATTGTAACACATAGCCCAGTTATTATCTACAGGTACCAGTTAGGTCGTTAGACAATTTAATTATATCTATTACAGCAGAAGGTCTTGTCATATCTCAAGGCATAAATATCTCTATAGGGATAATTTATATACAAAATAGAGGATGTTTTAACATAATTATATCAAAGATTTTGTAAAACCAGTGACAAGAATATAATGTAAAATTCAATTTATTTTTAGATGTTCTTTATTCAGAATTTGTATAAAAAATGTAAATGCTAAAAGCTATAAATTCATTATTTTTAGTTAATAAAATAATTTTCCAACATTATTTAATAAAAAATAATACACTGTATTGATATGTTTTATTAGTTTTCATAATCAATTCATTCATATTTAATTTAGCTTTCTGTGTTGAGCATTGTGAACATGAACTCAAAAAGTAAAGTAATACTTGTCACTGGTGATTTGCTTACATTTCAAATTATTTTGAATTTGTTTATTATTCAATTTCACTCTCTTTGGAATATTTTGAAAGCTCTTACAGTCTCAAGGTATTTACAGATTTATTTAATGACTGGATTTAGCATGGGATATTCCGATCTCAAAGAGAACTATGGAATATTTAGTGTGTACACCCTCTCTCTGAGGAGCACACTTTATTGATGTTTAATGTGAACGCATAAACATTGAGTATAAAGTGAGTCTATAACTGTGTAATCTGTATTACCTATAAACGATGTATAGTCTTTAAATGGGAGGGTTACAACACTTGTAGTTTTACCTGTATCAGAGATGGAAATATTGATAGCAATAGTTCAGAAAATACTTTTGATAAAGATGTTTGGTTTTTTTCGTCCATGAGGAAATTCTTCACTTCGTACAGAAAATACTATTAAACTCAAACATTCAGATGATTTGAAGATTTACATTATCCTCAACTAGGAGAGATTTGACTAGTTGGTTAACTTAGGTATATTATTATCTTTATTCATTGGAAACATTAACATGAATTAACTTGTATATAGAAGTTATTTACACATATTATTAGTATTGCTCTTGACTGGTAGAAAAAATTACAACACATAAATCTCAATTGTGCAGGCAGTTCTCAAATATCTTCAGCATTGTAAGAACAACAATGGCCATCACACCAGGATTAGATAAAGCCTTGTATTTACCGTTGATAGTGGTGATGTACTGTTTGTCTGTATACAACAGGTGGACGTTTGACCAGTAGTAGCCCCAGTAGTTCAATATTTACCCACCAATAATACAAAAGTCAACACCGAGATCCAAGATAGCAAATAGTTCGTCCGAAAGGACCAAATTTCAATTAATTATCTTATGAATGTAATCCTACCTGAAGTAGATTTCCTCAATCACTTGGACAAAAGATTGCATTCAATGGCTGTTGATATGTACTAGTTCTACCTTAGGTATAATATGTACATAAAGTAACCACATTCAGCTAAGTAAAGTACATAGCATTAACCATTTGACAACACTGCTATGTTTAATTTGTTAAATTCTTACTAAAACAATGACTTTGAGGAATTAATAAGATCATTGTGGCTTTATCATATTCCAAAATTAAATTACCCATATATATTTGATATAGATTATCTCGCTTTTTAATCCTTTTTGTGTTAGCTAAACAGAAATTAAATTGAGGATGTTTAATTATCCATCTTTATACACGACTGTATATATTTCCATCCTGCAGTACATCAGAAAACGTTAGACACACAAACATATCTGCTGTAGATTCCTTAATCTGATAATTTTGTAATATACAAAAAGGCCACACGACTCCTGTCTATATTCAGTAACCTATAACAGCACCAGTGTATATACCTGTCAGATTAGCCCTGCTTGTGGTGAACATATCGAAATATTCTATTCAACAAATGACTTTTGTCATTATGGCAGATTATGGCAAAACTTTATCCATCAGATTTCTCATATGATTCTACTTAGGATTTATCATTTATTGAACTTAATATTTTCGTATGTATTGAGACATCTCGATAGACTTTGCTATGGTGTTGATAATACAGGGTAATGGTGTGAATCCTTACAGACCTGTAGCTTAATCCCCTATAGTGTAGGTACTAAATATGCAATTGAACTGTATCAGAATGTGTTATAATAAGTGTATTAGTGTTGAGATGTGAGGGGGAGCCCTATAGCAGGGCGGTCAGGCGTGTACCTCCTTACAGGCACATCAGATTGCCCTACTATGTTCTGGTCTCGCAGGCTAGCACACTATTATCTTATTGATTTAAGATAGGTGTCCCATTCATACAGTCGGAAATTCTATAGCTGGAGATAGTTAGGGACACATGGTGTGAGCTATTCAAGTACAAATATAGGAATTCCTCCTGATAAAAGACTTCATACACAAACTTTGGTCATTCTACAGGGCCCGACATTAAGGATAAGTTTAACCAATATGTCAAGCTACAAGACTTGAATTGTTTCTAGCAAAAAATGTAGCTCTAGAGTTTCTTTCATGTGAAAAAAGAGATACAATAAGGAAACTATTCAGAGATTATGTGAGGATATTGAATTGCAATATGCAGCTTGTGACTTTTTAGCTTTTTGCATTCAAATGGACCATTACATTACCTGGAATGACTACAGCAGGAATCGATACAGAAGGCAATAGGGAGATGGAGAGCTGGTTATATACAGTGACATTTGGCTTTAGGATTAATATCCCAGAGGATATTGTCATGAGAAATCTATAATGCTGTACAATGGTTGTGCTGGACAGATGGAGGAACTTTATAATAACTCTGGTATAAAACTAGACACCTAGTTCATTAGTGTTGTCAAGGCAATTGTATATGGTGTTCAGTGCATCAAAAAATTTATGTGACAGTTCATCAGTGAAGTTTGTACGGTGGGGCTCTTATCAATGTTAAATGTGCTACCTAAGTCTGTGGGTTATTGTCAATATTTGTCTCTAGCTTCTGTCATAGTCTGTGTAGTATTACAGAGTAGGGGATTTAAGATTCTAACCAAACAGTGTTCATTGAGAGAATGAAATCTTGGTCGCTATCTCTGTAATCCTCACTGTCAGTGAAGGGCCCAATACATATCTCAAAAAAATCTCCACAAATCTCCACGAAGTCTTCCCAGAGATCTTCACATAGATCCCACAGTGTCTGTCACACTCGAGTTTTCCTTTGGACCATTAAGTTGAATGGGAACCAGTGGAACATTAAACATTAAATTTTACCTATACAAAGTTTCTCTCTCAGATCAATCAGGTTACATCCTTGTTAATCTATAAGGCCATGTTTAGAAGGTCACAGCTATTCAACGTTGATTACCATCGAATCCTGCTAAGTGTTGAGTTGTTCTTCCTCCTATAGACACAGATCATATCAGTACAGTGTCAATTTCATATCTATTTGCTAAGTAAATTTGAATCATCAGGAACATTGTAAAGAAAGTGCACGGTTGAGTGAACAGGCGACTTGTTGAAGCTGTACATAGACGGCGAGAGTGTTAACACAGTAGCCTGACTATGGGCTGGATAAACACTACTTCTCCTAGGGGAATGGTAAAACAATCATAAGCATGGAATTATTATGTGGCTGATAATAAACAAGGATTTTACCTTTAGTATCTGCCTGTGTGGCTAATCTTGAAGTTCTGTGAGAAAGTATTGTGAAAAAAGGATGGATTTTAATCGTAGTGTTGCAAGGATGGATTTTAGTCGTAGTGTTGACAGGATGGATTTTAGTCGTAGTGTGGAGGAGAAAATGAGAAAGATGGACCAGAGGTATGGGATTTCACGTGATACGGAACCCCTCAATGGGGGACTGGACTTTGGTATGGAAATGACTATAAGGGAATATGAAAATTCACTTTTCCAGATTGAGAAGCTTGAGGCGAACATCAAGGACATGAAGATCGAGATCAGCCATCTCCAGGGGGCCAAACAAAGGGCGGAGAACCAGGTGGGTAATCCATGGAGGGCAATAAAATATCCAAGAACATTTTCTGGCCTTCTTCATAACAAATACATGTGCTTACGTTATCAAGTTGTTTAGACTGTACATACTTGATTATGATTCAGTTTAGTTTAGGACCATTTTAATCTTTTTCATAAACGGCTTGATAAAAAAACAATAAACATTTTGATAATGGTCAATCATATTTTGACTTTATTTTAAGAACCTTCAATTAAGACTTCCATTACTTTATTTACAGGGAGCTGAGCTACAGAATGAGGTGGAGCACCTGAAGACAGACCTGTCTGAAGCCAGGGCCCAGTACAAGGACTGTGCCCAGGAGGTAGGTGTCATCAATCCCTGGGGGTGGAGCGGAGGTGGTCTATTCTTGGGGTTGGGAGGCTAGTGGATTGATGTTATATATCATCTGTCTCCTAGAGATATTGGGATGGATATGATCCGTCTTATTAGGGGCTTGGATAGATCATAGTTATGGTGAATAACCTTTTCTAGGGGCATTCCTTTTGGTCTTTCTATTTGGGTTGGAGTCCGTGTGGTCTGTGTAACCCATTATGTCTCTTAGGGTTGAAGAATGTGTGTTTTCTAGAGTTGGAAAATGTTTGATCTCACCAGGAGTGATAGAATATGAGGATTTAAAGGTGAAATTTGATATGTGAATTATTTCAAGATCAACATTTATTTCTTCCTGCATTGTAATGTTGTTATCCTAGATATTTTCAGATCAGTATATATATATCGTCCATTAGTGGAATGCTGTAGATTTTTTCTGTGGTATTTAAGACTGACACATGACCTCTGATAGGTCACTCGACACCACACTGCCTTGTAGCTTTACAATATTATAACAGAATCCTACTGACTATACACTGTGATGTATTTCTTGTCAATTAATAATAGAATTACAGAGGTCCTATTGATATAGGTGTATATTAAAACTCAGTGATCTGTGACATAAAGTCTAATGGAAACAGTACACTACTATCAGGCTAGATCTGGTCAGGGACATGGGGCTGTATCACAGGGGGGCAGGAATGTAACAAGGACAATCCAAATCTATGTTATATATACAGAGGCCGGTTATGGTCGGTAAAAGGTTCACCTTTTAACCAAATGCACCTGTTATAACTGGAGAACATGGAATCTTATTGGATGGATGATTTAAACGACAGACTCCGGGCGTTTCAGTTCCGGAATGGAAGGGTAGGAATGCTCAACAAATGTTTGGTGTTTTTGCTGACATGTCAGTTTTATTAGCTCGTCTATTCGAAGAATAGGGGGAGCTAATGTTGTCACCCCGGCGTTGGCGTCGGCGTCAGCGTTGGCGTCCCATTTCACGTTAAAGTTTTTGAGCAAGTTTCTGTTTCGTCTATTGTTTAAGCTTAAGTCATCATAAATGTTTATGATTTTATTTTCCTAATGTGTATGGATGCTGAACGTGATAATACAACCAATTTGGGGGCCTTTAGGGGTTTTTTGAGTCAGTTGATTTGTCATATTTCCATGTTAAAGTTTTTGAGCAAGTTTCTATTTAGGGGTTTTAAAAAATTTTATACTGCAAAAGAAGACATTTCAACTTCTGTTGGAGGCAAAATAATATAGACTGAGGGCACTGCTTAATATTTTTAAATAGTAAATACTTGATTATCAACTTCTTCTGAATAGGCGAGCTTTGCTGTTCTCCTACAGCTCTTGTCAATAATTATACTGTATATATATTCTATAGGGCATGGTCAAATTTTAATTCTAATTTTAATACATTGTTCAACCTATTAATTAGTTAAGTTATGAATTAACACATTCATGAGTTAATAAAGCTAATGAAATCTCTACATTGCAATACCTGTTAAGCCAATTTTTTTGGGACAATAAACTATCTCTAAAACTTGTAGTATCCAAACAACTAAAGCCAGTAGCATTCAAATGTTGGGTTATAGTGTTACTTATAAAGGTATTCTTCATAACCTGTATCTACGTACATTTTACAATGCATTCTTTTTGTACAGGTATACCATATGTATATAGTTAGAATAAGACTGGAATTTTGAGTAATCAGGGGTTTGATATCAACTGTAAATTTGTAATAAATTAAAAAAAAAAAAAAAAAAAAAATGGATATGATTCAGATCTCAAAAAAATCAAAATAAAAGATTGGCTGGTTTGAAAGCTATTCATAGAGACAGATATAATCTTAAAATTCTTGTTTCAATAGAGATAGCTTTATCAGTTAAGGGTAAAATATTTAATGTTTTCCCCTAACACTACCAGTATGTATATACCTGTGCCTAAGGTGGATAAAAAACTACCGACCCCTTCTACCCCAGTCTCTAGTGTTTTATAAACAACCCCAGAACCAATATACTCTTGTTGTTTTCCACTCTGTAGGGTTTGTAAAGCAATTGACTGTAAAATGTCGGTAATTTGATAATGTTCTCTGGTGAAAGTATAAAATTCAATTTCTGTTGATCAAATAAAGATTAAGTGTTGACTTTACCTTATACCTACGTTCAACCAGTTGTTAAAACTTCAATGCCAGTCCGTTTATGATTGAGCATTGTTTTTTTTTTTTTTTTTTTTTTTTTTTTTTTTTGTGTTGGGGGGAATACAAGAAAGGAGAAGTGTCTGGGAACCCTATAGACTTAGAGAGAATTCATTAACAGTAATTAGACAGTAACCAATATTGTTTGTAGACATTTAAGATAGCTTGAATTGAAATACACAAAAAAAAAAAAAAAAAAAGACAATTAAAGTGGCGATTTATCCCTGAAGATGCAAGTAAAAATGAATAACAGGCAATAATACCTACATGATTTATATTATAGCTTGCCCACCATGAAGAGAAGTTAATGCTGATGGAACAGAGTCTACAGACGACACAAGACCAACTTAGTCAACGTGTCACAGAGGTCGTCCGTTACGAACAGATCAACCGTAAACTTCAGATGGAGGTCAAAACATTGCGGGAGCGCAACACAAGTTACGAGGAGGAAATTGAGGAACAGAAGGCAATGATTGATAAACTACGAAAGGATCTGGTCAACTCCAAAGAGGATCATCACTCGGCTGTACAGGAAGGCCTTGCCTACAAACAACAAGCCCACAAATACGAGGTGGAGCTGGAGGGTGCCCGCGAACAGGAGAAGATGCTGAGTGACCAGGTACATAGTCGTTTGTTGTGGTGAAAATGATTTTTCCTACAGAAACTTGGAAAGTGTTGCTCAGTTCTGTGATTTATGTTTGTAGCGGGTGGAATTTGTTGAATAAATGACAAACCCGCTGGGTTCACATTCCTTTATGATGTTTTATTCCATTTTAAAAACATTCTGTAAATATAATAAAACACAATTAGAATATTCAACTCTTAATTCATAAAAGTCCGTCAGTGAACACTACTAACGGGTACACAAACATATACGTACATACACATATAGACAAACGCAGCGCTCGCGAATATATACGATATACTACGCACGCGAGTAAAACACGGCACGGCATAGATACATATTACTATTACTATTCACTGCAAATTATATATTTGCAAATATTGAAACACCTTTCAAATACACTTTTATACCACTTTTATTTATTACATAAATCCACATAAAATATGACCCTACTACATACTCCCCCTGGTTTGAAAAAGACGTCCTCGTCTTTTGACAAGTATACAACATATAACAGGAAATACAAACATATTTTAAGTTTAAAATCTAAAATGACTACTCACAATATCAATATGAAATTTCTGCCATGAAAATGTACAACTTCACACAAATTTCACTAGAAGCTAAATATAAAATAAAACAATCCGAATATGTTCAAAAACCTAAGACACACCACCCCCACATACAATCTTCACAAGTGCATCCGATGCCCGATCCTTCGAGAGTATCCCTTGCTGTACAAGTCCCTGTAAATACTCTGCTCTTGACATCCAGTCCGTTGAGATTCCTGGACACACTTGACTCATCACAAACTCTCCAGACCTTTGCCACACAGGAGGCTGCCGTACTCTACTAGATCGTCTAGGAGCAGGAGTAGGAACATCAGGAGTACATGTAGGTACATGTCTTTCCTCAACATGGACAGTAGCGCCCCCAGCCTCATCATCCCTAGAGACTTGGTCGTCACCGGGCGGCGCTACCTCCCCTGTCACAGACTGACGACGATCGTCACCATCCACAGTCTGCACAGATCCTAATTCTTCAGACTCTTGAGCGTTGTGCTGGGGAGATTCCTGTTCCCCACCCTCCTTGTCTGAACCTGGGCCCTCTGTATCATCAACGATGACAACTGACGAGTCATCATCCTCATCGGAGTCTTCCAAGACCTCCGAACCTCTAATATCCTCCTTTGCCTCGGTCTGGTCTTCCCTTTGGGTGATAGGTGGTGTCTTGTCTGTTGCTGTTGTGGTGCCCTCATGCAAAAAGTCAATTGGCAACAGCATGTTCCGGTGTAGAGTTCTCTCCCTTCCTTCTCCATTACATTTCCGCACAATGTATACCGGGACATCCATGTTCGGTTGACGAACCACGACGTAATCATCATCCTCCCATTTATCTGCAATCTTGTGCTTCCCCTCAAAGGCCATTATACGAACGAGAACTCTGTCACCCTCTTGCAACGTTGTCGCTCTAGCCCTCTTGTCGTAGTTCCTCTTTTGGTGCTCCGATGCCACTGAGTTGTACTGCCTGGCCAAATCGTACGACTTCTTGAGATTATCCCGAAGAGATGAAACGTATTTGGACAGCGTAGGATGTTTCCCTCCAATATCCAATCCAAATGCCAAATCTATTGGTAATCTGGGATGTCTACCAAACATCAAGTAGAATGGAGAATAGCCAGTACTATCATGCCGAATGCTGTTATAAGCATGAACAAGAGGACCGACGTGCCGTTTCCATCCCCCTTATCCTTGGGATCAAGTGTACCCAACATTCCCAGCAACGTCCTATTAAACCTCTCACAGCTGCCATTCCCCATAGGATGGTACGGCGTTGTTCTACTCTTCTTGATGTTGGCGATGTCGCAGAGCTGGTGAATCAAGTTACCGACGAAATTGGCACCTTGGTCGGAATGTATACGTCTAGGCATCCCATAATGAACAACAAAGTTGTGGAAGAACGCTTCTGCTGTAGTCCTTGCTGTTTGGTTTTTAGTAGGTATGGCCTGTGCGTATTTTGTAAAGTGATCCGTTACGACCAGTATATGTTGGAAACCTCCCTTAGATGACTCCAAAGTAAGGAAATCCATGCAAACTAGCTCAAGTGGCTGAGTCGTCTGGATACTCTTTAATGGCGCTTTCTGTGTCACAGCCTTCCTAGAAATACATCGTCTGCATCGTTTTACCCAGTTCTGTACATCCTGACCCATTCCTGGCCAATAAAAACGTTCCTGAGCCAATGACAATGTCCTGTCACGTCCAGGATGTCCAACCGAGTTGTGTGAAGGCCATATAATGCCTGTTTCCGATATGCAGACGGTAACACGAGCTGTTTCCTTGTAGCACCATCTTCTGTTACATCCCGGTACAAAACACCTTTCTCAACAGTTAAACGATCGAAGGAACGCAAAAGAACTTGTTGGTCAGGGCTGAGATGTCTCCTGTCGGGTTTCCGGTGATTGGTAACGCATGATATCATATATCGTAGTACAGGATCTCTGTCCTGAGCTTTTCTCCAGTCTCTGACAGACATATCTCCAATATCCTGACCAGAATCCCAAGAGTTGTCATCGAGCACTGCTGTGGACATCGACACGGTCTCAATCCAAGACACTGGTTGTTGAGCTGCACCACATATCGCCTTCACTGAGTCCAACGAGATAGCACTTCCAGATGTAGTTGGATGATCGTCTGATTCCATATTGGAAGGTAATCTAGACATGACATCTGCATCCGTGTTAGTCTTTCCTGGCTTGTAGACGATATTGAAATCGTATGCAGACAATGCAGCGAGCCAACGATGTCCAGTCGCATCCAACTTAGCAGTGGTCAAAACATAGGTCAGTGGGTTATTATCCGTCGTAACCGTAAACTTTCTTCCGTACAGGTAATCTGTAAATTTGTCCGTCACGGCCCACTTTAAAGCAAGAAATTCCAACTTATGTGCTGGATAATTTCTCTCGGATTTCGTCAATCCTCGACTGGCATAGGAGATGACACGTGGCTTACCATCCTGCTGTTGGTACAGAATCGCTCCAAGACCATGTCCGCTGGCATCTGTGTGTACCTCGAAGGGTAAATCATATAACGGGTATCCGAGAACAGGTGGTGATGACAAAATACTCTTCAGAGTCTGAAAGGCTGTTTCCTGCTCTTTACCCCATTTCCACGTTGGTAAACCAACGTTGTCCTTCTTGGAGTGTCCTTTCTTCCTTGTAGGAGGTAACAACTCGTTAAGTGGTTTCACAATACCCGAGAATCCTTCCACAAACTTACGGTAGTAACCACAGAATCCCAGAAAACTTCTGACATCATCCGGACCAGTCGGTTTGGGCCAATCCACAATCTTCTGAACTTTATCTGGGTCAGCCTCAATCCCATCCTTCGAAACCACAAATCCAAGGAACTTCACTTTTCTTCTTAAAGTAGGAACACTTCTGTGGAGCCAGCTTCAAATCATGGTATCTGATCCTCTCAAAAACCTGTTGTAAGCGCTCCGTATGCTCCTCAAATGTCTTGGAGAACACAATGATGTCATCAATGTAAACAAAACAGATAGTGGTGTTCAACTCTCCAAGGCACTCCTCCATCAACCTCTGGTATGTTGCCGGAGCATTAACCAATCCAAAAGGCATCCTATTAAATTCATAGAATCCTAAAGGTCCAATAGTGAAGGCAGTCCTAGCTTTATGCTCCTCCTGAAGTTCAACTTGGTGATACCCACTCTTCATATCAAGTGTAGAAAAATAGTCGCAGCCTGATAGTGAATCAAGGATCTCCTCAACCCTAGGGAGTGCATATGAATCCTTAATAGTCCTGAGATTCAATTGACGGTAGTCAATACACATTCGTAGTCGTCCATCCTTCTTACGAACTAACACAACAGCTGAAGCCCACGGTGAATGTGACCGACGTATCACACCAATATCCAACAGTTGGTGTAGATGATCACGGACTTCGCTAAGCATGGCTGGAGGAATACGGCGATGACGCTGCTTAAATGGCACTTCATCAGTCAACTCTATACGATGATGAACAGCAGAGGAATGACCAAGGTCCATATCACCCTTGGAAAATATATCCGAGAAACTGGTGATTAACTGTTTCCCAATACTGAGCTCCTCGTCTGATAATCTGTCATCAAACTTCATCTGCTTGAACAATGCATCCATATCAGCATCCACGGAAGTTGATTTCTCTGCTGAATCCATGTCAACATCTCGCAAACATCCCTCTACTTTAACAGGCTGAATCTCACATAAAACTGCTTGTGGCTGTATAGTAACATTCCTAGCTGTGATGTTGGATATGGTTACAGGTACAACACCATTCCTCTTATAGCTGTATTGGATAAGGCTTGGTGAAATATCCAAATCATCTGCTAAAGATGATTCTCTGACGATTTGAGGTAAGCACTGGTAGGTGTATGCTCCAACTCACGATCCACATACCCGTTGATGGTAACCTGGCTGTTAGGAGATATCTTGACAGGTGCACCTTCTGCATTCTTGACTACGCCCAGACAAAATTTCCTCCTCGTAAGATTTTGCTGACGCAACGCCATACATCTAAATGTCACATACCAAGATGTTGAGAGTGCGGCCCCTTTCATCAGCTTATCACCATAAACTTCCTTACAAGAGTTCATAATCTCCATTAAGATGTTGGTTCCAACCAGCACTGGCACCTTGGAATTATATCTGGTATCCGGTACAACAAGTAGGAGTCCTGACGTTGGAGTAGTGTGACCCTCAATCGTAGTCTCTATATCTGCGTTTATGAAACCATCATAAGGTAATGCCTCTCCTCCTGCACACTCAATGTCCAAAATGTTACCTAAAGATTGTAGTGGCAGATGACTGAGATTACTGTCATAAAACTGTCGACTCACGGTACTAACAGCAGATCCTGTGTCCAACAATGCAGTGGTAACAGTTCCAGAAATCTTCAGCTGTTCCTCAGTACAATCTCCAACTAATGCTGAATTAGTACAAGTATCTTCAGGTATAACAGGGCAATGTCGTCCAGTCATGCCTACTGGTGCCCAAGGCCTGTAGGCATCCGAGCGTTTAAAGACTTTCGGCTATGTTCAAGGTTCACCCTACAGTCTCGCTTCATATGTCCTGGCTGTCCACATCTCCAGCATACCGGTCCATTGACATTATCTGAGAAAGGCTTGTCCTGTCGTCCAAACTTTTGGGATGGCGAATTGAAATTCCTATAAGCAGGCTGTCGATTATGAGTCGATTTCCTGTTCAGCTGTAATGCGGCTAAATCCTGTTTCAGCTTAGACATCTCAGTAGTGAGATCCTTCACCAAGGTCTTCATCTCCTTCATCTCATCTCCATGAGGCATAGCAACCTTGACAGGCTTTGGCTTCTCAGGTGATGAATCCGCTTGCTCTATCTGGCGCACAGCAATACGCAGCTTGTCATAATCCATGATGCTGTCGAACTTATGACCTGTCACATCACGAAGTGATTTCTTGAGCCCTCGCCAAAATTTGGTACGCAGCATGTCAGCTATTTGTGGCTGAGTAAGAGAACATCTGGTCCTAGCCTTGTCCAAAATATCTTCAAGTCTGCTAGCCCAGGATGTCACTGTCTCTGTATCAGTCTGTTTTGCAGAATAGAAGGTAGCTAACAAATCTTCCGAAGCTGCAATGTCTCCATAATTTCCCGATATCTTGTCCAGAACCTGCTGTAATGTAACTGCAGACCCAAGTCTCCTGGCTGTCTTTGCTGCCTCACCCCTCAAAGATCTTCTCACAGCCTGGAAAATGGCTTGTTCCTTGTACACAGCCTCTCGCTGTAACATCTCAACCTCATAGATCCACTGCTCAAAAGATACTTCTCCATTGGGTACTTGGGGGGATCCAGAAAATATAGAGATCTTCGGTACATAGTAAGAACTGGACGTGCTTGGAGAAACTATGTTTTCACGATGACCTTGACCTTGATCATCTACAGGTAAAGGGGGTACATCCATCTCTTGCTTCATAACCTTGGACTTGGCTCCTCCTGCTATGAGATCAGCTAACCACTTGGCAGCAGCATCCTTAGATTCTAATTCCGGATTAAGATCCATACTCGAGATAGCATCCATTAAATATTCCATCTGTTTATCCTTTGACTGCGCCATAGTTGAGATATTACACAAAGAACACAAGCACAATAACACTAGTAATACAGTCATGAAACTCCAATATTAAATATGTTAACTGGCACTGCTAAAAAAAAATAAAGTCCGAAATATGCTGAAAACTGGAAAAATATATAGAAAAAAAACAAAACCTGAAACAAATATAAACTATAAATCAAAGTACAATTCTCTGTGAAAATAATAAATTAAACCAAAATACAGGAAAAAGAAATAACACACAAAAATAAGTAAATTAGAGAATATTAAAGTCCACGTGAAACCTGAAATTCACAAAAATATTCAACAAAATACCTGAAATGTAAACATACAGTTGAAATCAAAGTAAACACCAGTCAAATCAAAACTAAATTTTAAATGTATACAAGCAAATTACAATAACATCTCACCCCAAATAAAATAATTTGAGACAAAGTCTATGGAAACTGAAAAGAAAACACCAATTCCTAAAATTCTAAATTGCAAATAGAAATAAACACAAGAATAAATCAAGTAAAGGGAGATAATCAATAATTCATGTACAAAGGGCAGACAACTTACCAATGTCAAAGCAATACACAATACTAGCTAATGAAATAACCTACAAATAATAAACATAAAGTACATGCGTGTATATGATAATATGGAAAATAAATACAAACAACCCAAACTCGAATAATTAGATAAGAAATAATAAATCGATTTTACGCGAAATGAAATAAACCGAAGTAGAAAATACAGCGTATCGCAGGCGCAGGAGTTAAACACAAATACTAATAACAGTTAGGTAAATAAACACATGGAAGTCATGATGTGTAATGTCAGTTATGGTGTCTTGGTCAATTCAGTAAATCAACTACCACCGGCGAAGTAAAACAACACCTATATATACTACCATACAAGAACCAGTGGAAAGAAAATCAACTAAACAGACAACTAGAATAGTGAAAATACTAACCTCAAAGCAGGTAACCAGCAGGGCAGGAACACGATCACTCCATTCTCACATTCAGTGTAGGTAGAATAGCACAAGAATAAACACATGACAACACTTAATTTCCAATTGAATACACAGAATAACACAATAAATAATCCATGCACTGTATAGCAGTCACTGAACAAGTTAAATAACATCAATTCCCGTCAGTACAGGCAGGCTATCTCTCCAACATGTGAAAGTTAGTGAAGTCAACATGTGTGCTTGAAAACAACATCCGGTGTGTAGGTGTCGTGTTCGTGAACGTCCCAAGATAAAAAGTTCCGGCGGAACTGCTCGATCGGTGAACTCGTCATGTCATGCGCAAGGAGGTGCGCAAACCCTCCGATCTCCGGACCCTCAGTCAGACGGAGTAGTAATCACAATACTCTTGTAGTAGTAAGTCCCTACATGGGCGCCATTTGTAGCGGGTGGAATTTGTTGAATAAATGACAAACCCGCTGGGTTCATATTCCTTTATGATGTTTTATTCCATTTTAAAAACATTCTGTAAATATAATAAAACACAATTAGAATATTCAACTCTCAAATCATATATCATTCATTCAACACCGAATCACGCGAATAACTTGCAAAGACAAACTTTACATTTCACACAATACCGAAAACGTATTATTGAAAAATAGATATGATATATGAAAGTAAAAACACACACTTACAACACGTATGGTGTATCAATGCAATTGATGTATACACTACAAAGTATACTAGCTCCGTACGCACGTCATGAGTACGACCATGCAATCACAACAGATTGAACTACAATATAAAAGAACACACAATTCTTACTTCATTCCAGAAATATATAACTCAGACATTACACACTTTACAATTACAATAATCGGATCACATGTATACAATACATGTTTATCCGTATATATTTCATATTTTAAAAATATCTAAATTATAATAATCACATTCAAACCATTTTCATACTGGGAGAATAGAATAATGTATTAACCAAGATAAAGAACAAATAATAGAACAACCGAAAAGCAAGACTTACCCAAATTAATGAATTTCTCGACCGATCAAACCAAACGTCCAACCAAGCACAGGGACGAAATTCAAATATCCCGAAATACAAAAAGATATATATCAAATACGTTAAACTGACCACACTGACCAATCAAACAACTTCGTCAATGTCCGTAACAGTCACATGTCCTGTCCGTCATAAAAGTCCGTCAGTGAACACTACTAACGGGTACACAAACATATACGTACATACACATATAGACAAACGCAGCGCTCGCGAATATATACGATATATTACGCACGCGAGTAAAACACGGCACGGCATAGATACATATTACTATTACTATTCACTGCAAATTATATATTTGCAAATATTGAAACACCTTTCAAATACACTTTTATACCACTTTTATTTATTACATAAATCCACATAAAATATGACCCTACTACATGATTTATGTTCTTCAGTTTGTAATTCGTTCTGCAAAATTTTGTAACCTTAAATTTAGTTTTGTGACAAAATTCCATAACAGTTATCTATAAGCAATTAAGTCTTCAACATTTAACTAATGCATTTGTGTAACTGTTTGTTAATGAAGCCTATTGTGTTACAGGTAGAACAACAGGACCAGATCCTCACACAGTTACAACAGGAGATTCGGGGAGAACGTGAACGACATCAGGACACAGGCAAAAATCTACAGGCCGCACGTAAACATAATGCTGACCTTCAGGACGACTTCGACTCTGCTCAGAGACACATCAATGACCTCACAAACACGGTAAACATACAATTTATATTCTTCATACTGTTAAATCTTTGATCAGTATCGTTGGTGAAGCAAATGGTGATGTTGCTGAGAGGAGACAATATTTCTTATTTGTAACCTTTTCCTCATTAACAGAGGTCAGATATCAAACTTTCAGTGATGTAAAGGTTTAGAGGTCAAGTGATTCATGTTATACATATCAGGTGTCAAGGTTTGAGCCAACCATTGATAGAATTGTATATAATTTATTGACAAAACTGTATACATGTACTTCTCTATGCAACAGGTGAAAGACAAGGATGAACTTATATCTAACCTACGTGCTGATATTGAGTCCATGCACCAGAGGCAGATGGCACTCAAGGAGGAGCTAGTGGAGCGTGAAGGTCAACTCAGGGTCGCTAAACTTAACCTGCAGTCAGCCCAGAAACAGAGTGTGCATCACTCACAGGAGGTTAGTTTCACAAGACAGAAATTATGGCGAGGGGGGGGGGGGCAAAAAGTTTGGATTATGTCAATTGTATTATATCACATTTTACAGCAGGCCCCAATACCATATGAAGGCAGGGGTATTATGACTTTAATGACGTAAATTTTGGATTCTATTGATAAACTAAATTTCACAGTGTATCTAAAACTTCTACATTGTGTTAGATATGTATTGTTACTTGTGATATATGTTCTGTATTGTTTTGTGTTATGTAACAGGTTTCGAGGTATGAGGAAACTCTGGGACAGCTACAAAGTGATTTAGACCGTGTCCAGGACCAGTACAGAAAAACACATGCTTCCGTATGTAATCTCTCATATCATATTAACTTTTCTATTCTTACTACCATCATTAAATACCCTATCTATAAAGTACCTGTATCACTTGTATCTCTCAAATAACTTTTACCAAATCAAGCTGGATGGATTTATTTTCATGGTAATTTTGAGTGTTGAACTATTAAGTAAGTGAAACTGAACTTTGATTTGCATTATGTTGACAGTTGATGGAGAATGAACAGAAAGTTCATGACCTTAAGGTGCAGCTAACCACAGTTCAAGGTCACCATAAGGAGTCAATGGACCAGTTAGGAGAGAAGTCCCGACAGGTGGCAGCCCTGAAGACAGATCTGGCCAAGTTACAACAACAGAACCAGGGCATGTCAGATGAGATCGCTCTCTATGAGGAGAAGATGAGAGAGCTTACACAGGAGCTCAGGAAAATGCAGGAGCTTAACAGGGCTTCAGAGGAGGAGGTAAGTGAGGGCTTGTTTGATATTTACAAATAAAAGTTGGTCGTTTACTCAATATTCAGACATTTAATGGTATTTATTTAGTAATATTCAAATAAAGTTGTAATGTTTACAAAACAAAATTTTGGATGATTATGAAGTGTAATGTTTCCAGCATTAGAATTGTAATTTTGAACCAACCTGATAATTTTTTTCCAGTTGGAGAATTTCGAGTTGCGATACCAGGACTTGCAGCAAGAGTTGATGAACACACAGGACAAAAACCGACAGTCTCTCCAGGACCTCGGGGCACTGGAGGAGGAGTCTGTCGTACTCAAGGTAGAACTCAGCGCCATCCAGGAGAAATACAAGGCCAAGATAGATGAAGTAAGGTTCTAGGTGTTATTGTAATTAACTGCCATATAAGTCATAGTATATTATATCTCAAACAGCTGTTGCAATTTATTGTGATATATTTGCCAAAATTGGCAGATTCATTCTTTGGTCTTCATCAAACTCAATTATTAGATCACATCATTTGAAATTTCTGATATATTCACCTTGGATAGAATGTTTATACCTTAGTATTACCTTCCCTTATCTTCTTACCTTTTAACCCATATGAATTACCTCCCCTAGTCTGACAAGCTCCATAACGAGGTCGAGTTACTGCGACACAACTATCATAGTGCTAACGAGGAAATACAGGGACTGAGAGTGGCACTAGAGGAGTCACGGTCCAATGGAGATCGCCTTCACCGAGAGAGTGAACTGGTCGTACAAAATGTAAACACATGGGTCCAGGAACAAAAGTAAGTTACATCTCTCTAACAGATAAATATATTTATCCCAATTCATGTTTCACTAAAATAGTGAATGTTTGTTTGTAAACTGTTCAAATTAAATTATTTACTATAACACAAAGGCAAAATTGCTTAAATTGTCAATGTAATGTTTAATTTTAATTGCTAGACAATTATAAACACAAATTGTGATGAGGATAATTTCCAAACAGTTCAGAATTCAACACTTGTTTATGGTATCTTTGTCATTTAATGTTAAAACTTGTTTATTAGTTTTATTCTTGTTGTGGAACAATTAAATCTTTTTGAGTTTTTTTATTGAAATTGGGTGATAAGAAGGATGTTTGAGTCTGCATTTGATTTTCTCCAGGCACTGATATGTGAAGGAGAATTTTTGGTATAGAGGTACTGAATGTTGTTGTCACACATAGCATGATGTAGTCCTTTGGTTATGGACAGAAAATCAGAAATTAACTCTCACTTATCATTTATGGAACAAAGTCACAGGTTTTAATCAGAAATAATATCTCATCAACGTTTTTGGTTTATTTTATGCATTTTTGAGAAAGTTGGATTTGCAGGAAAGTGCTGAGCATGTCATTAAAAGTTTTATTTTGCATCATTATGTGGGTCAAGGAAACCTGCAGAGATTATATTTAAATGGACATTGGGACTTAATTCTTTGTTTATAAAATAATTGCATGCATTTATTTTTACCACTGAAAGAACGTGTAATTAGTTGGTATGAGTTATGTTAAATCATTGGAATCTAGGTAGAATACTGCATTACTGAGTTATTATAACACCATTATAATTTATGTACTATTCCATAAGATCAGTGGTTCATATCAAATATGTGTCAGAAATCAACTCATAGACAAAAATTGATCAAGTTTAGAAATTGCCATTAATATTGTGATATACATGTGTACTGGCTGTCAGTTTGGTATATTTTCAACTCTTTGAAACAATCAAGATATACTGTTACATGTGATTACATGACTGAAACTTCTGATAGGGCATGAAATATATGATACATATGTTTACAATAGAATGTAAATGGAATGTTTTATTTCCTTTGTTTACTTTTTGTTTTGTTGACTTGTTTACTGATGTTGGAACTGTTGCTGCATGCTGTTATTGTTATTTACTGTTATCTTACAGGCTTGCGAATGAAAAACTGGGAAACAAAATTAGGTATGGTGTGCTTAAACTAACCCCATCTCAGATTATTTAAAAATTTAGTTTAATGCATGATAACTTGTTATGTTTGTAAGTCGTAATGCATTTATGGAATGATGTCTTCTTTATTTTTACATGTCACTATAAATAGTATCAGAATCAGAATGAAATTTGAATATATTTTTTTTTCAACATATACAGTACCTTATTACAGCATTAAGCCCTGATTCTATGTATATTTATCAACAGAAAGTGTATTTGCATATGAAATGCCTTTAAAGTATCTGCAATATTCCTTAAGGCTTGCTTACTGCAACTTCTAAGTACAGCTGTACCTGTCTCTAATATTTCATTGAAAAGTAGCATGAAGCAATGAAAATTAATACATGCTGAATGTATACTATACGAGGGTTATAGACAAACAAAGCATTGATATACTACAATGATGTTGGTCTTATACATCAATCTATAAATATGTTTATGATTTCTTTTACAGAGAGCAAAGTAAGGCTATTATGACTCTCACAGCAGAAAAAGAGTAAGTAATCTTAATTTAGCTATGTACATATATTTATTGTGGTTTGGATATATTTATTCATGATTACACGAGATGTAATGCTTTTCATGATTTTATGTTAACCGTGTTATTGTACATGTATTCCTTCATTACAGACAATTATTGGAGCAGGTAGCTAAGTTACAGAAACAGATGAATAAAATGAAGATAGAATTAGATGAAAGGAGAGACGACTCGGACAGGTTCAAGGTCAGTCGTTGTCAATGTCAATATTGGTAGTCCACTGTGATGTGTTCATTATTTCACAACTTGATTGATTTTCACCAGCAATTGTTCTTACCCTGTCTATTTGTTTGACACAGGCGCTACAGAACCATTCGTCCCATCAACAGGTGCTACTGAACCAGCTTAGGAACAGACTAGAACAACATGAGTATGTATATACTATTACAATATAACACTATTTTACTGTGAACAACATGAGTATGTATATACTATTACAATATAACACTATTTTACTGTGAACAACATGAGTATGTATATACTATTACAATATAACACTATTTTACTATGAACAACATGAGTATGTATATACTATTACAATAAAACACTATTTTACTGTGAACAACATGAGTATGTATATACTATTACAATAAAACACTATTTTACTGTGAACAACATGAGTATGTATATACTATTACAATAAAACACTATTTTACTGTGAACAACATGAGTATGTATATACTATTACAATATAACACTATTTTACTGTGAACAACATGAGTATGTATATACTATTACAATATTACACTATTTTACTGTGAACAACATGAGTATGTATATACTATTACAATATATTTACACTTGCTAGGCTTGGTCACTATACGTAAGTACTAGCCGATTTTGTTTACCATAACTGCATGGTAACATTGAACTTTGAACTTGCGTATGAAAATGTTCTGTGCAACGTAAAAGGACTACTTTTTTTAAAAAGAAACACATGGCTTTGTTTACATTTTGACGCAACATTACGTATATATTGTTGTTTTTTCATAGGATTTTGGAAGAATGTGAACAAAATAATAATGTTTTATATTTATATATGATTCAAACAATTTTTAAATTAACAATTTTATAAAGAAACGGAAAAATATCCCGACCGGGGCGACGTGCTTTCATTTTTGTTAAAAATGATGAGTGTCAAATGAAAACATTACCTCTGTGCCTATGTTCGTCCTACGATCGAGTCTTTGAGGTGGACGGGCGTAAGATCCCCTGATAGAGGTCAGTTATAAACATATCCTCTTGTCTTTGTTCTTTGAGAATTTAATCATGTGTAGAATCTATTATAAAACATGCACCGCTAATAATCCACGTGTTGACAGTTACGCGTCACCACAAATACATTGTATCCATCGAATATAAGTGAATTTGTTTCATCTATCGATGGCGATATGAGCGTAGATTATATAATCACATGGCTCCCAAGGATGTAATATCGTCAAGTCAGACGACATCTCAAACACATTGAGCTACTTGAAAATCGGTGTTTTGACAACTCCAGTGTGTAAGCGTGCGTCAGCTTCGCCTCGCTGCACAATAACGGTCACCGAGTACACACATGTGACCGTGTACAAATTCTTTATGTTATTACGCTATATATTAACTTTTAGCAAAATTGAATATATATTTAAAGTTCTGATCTGATTAAATCAAATTATCTCTGAAATTGACTTTGTTTGTCATGTTTATTTTACAATAAAATATTGAACTTTTTGTCGTCGCGGATGAATAATTCTACCTTACGTGAAGAGTCATCATTCGCTGTTCAATTGAGTAAGCTCCTCCCACTTTTGACCGACTTTTATTGAATAATTACGTCACATTCAAATGACGATTTTATTGCATAAAATATAAATGAAAAAAAGTCATGTGAGTGTAAATATAGGGATTGGATTTCGCTTTTATGTTAACCATGCTTGTATGGAGCAATTCCTCTAAGAATATATTCAATATGGGGCGCTAACGCGCCCCATAGAATATATTCTTAGAGGAATTGCTCCATACAAGCATGGTTAACATAAAAGCGCAATCCAATCCCTATATAACACTATTTTACTGTGAACAACATGAGTATGTATATACTATTACAATATAACACTATTTTACTATGAACAACATGAGTATGTATATACTATTACAATAAAACACTATTTTACTATGAACAACATGAGTATGTATATACTATTACAATATAACACTATTTTACTGTGAACAACATGAGTATGTATATACTATTACAATATAACACTATTTTACTGTGAACAACATGAGTATGTATATACTATTACAATATAACACTATTTTACTGTGAACAACATGAGTATGTATATACTATTACAATATAACACTATTTTACTGTGAACAACATGAGTATGTATATACTATTACAATATAACACTATATTACTGTGAACAACATGAGTATGTATATACTATTACAATATTACACTATTTTACTGTGAACAACATGAGTATGTATATACTATTACAATATAACACTATTTTACTGTGAACAACATGAGTATGTATATACTATTACAATATAACACTATTTTACTGTACTGTGAACAACATGAGTATGTATATACTATTACAATATAACACTATTTTACTGTGAACAACATGAGTATGTATATACTATTACAATATAACACTATTTTACTGTGAACAACATGAGTATGTATATACTATTACAATATAACACTATTTTACTGTACTGTGAACAACATGAGTATGTATATACTATTACAATATAACACTATTTTACTGTGAACAACATGAGTATGTATATACTATTACAATATAACACTATTTTACTATGAACAACATGAGTATGTATATACTATTACAATATTACACTATTTTACTGTGAACAACATGAGTATGTATATACTATTACAATATAACACTATTGTACTGTGAACAACATGAGTATGTATATACTATTACAATATAACACTATTTTACTGTACTGTGAACAACATGAGTATGTATATACTATTACAATATTACACTATTTTACTGTGAACAACATGAGTATGTATATACTATTACAATATAACACTATTTTACTATGAACAACATGAGTATGTATATACTATTACAATATAACACTATTTTACTGTGAACGACATGAGTATGTATATACTATTACAATATAACACTATTTTACTATGAACAACATGAGTATGTAAATACTATTACAATAAAACACTATTTTACTGTACTGTGAACAACATGAGTATGTATATACTATTACAATATAACACTATTTTACTGTGAACAACATGAGTATGTATATACTATTACAATAAAACACTATTTTACTATGAACAAAAAGTGATTGATGTGTTAAGTATTCAACATCTCGTGGCTATGAACTAGGGACCAACATTGGGCAGGTGCCATATAGGTTGGTGGGCTTTACTGAAAAAACAAATCAGCTTTTCAACCTTACACATCCTAAAAATAACTACTGGAGGATAATGTGTTTTTAAAAATCATACCAAACCCAAATGACAGTGTAATTAGTTCTATTTGTTACAGTTTTGTCTTTTGCTGAAACCATAAGATGTTAATACTGTTAAATAGCCATTCCTATCTCTATTGGTCTTTTGAACTATTCAACATCTTTGAGCTATTCAAATTTTAATCTTTCACCTTGAGATATTCAGCCTTTGACCTTATGATTCATTATTTAATCTCTTGTCCCATAGATCTGACCAGGATCAGGAAGTCCAGGGTAAGATTGCCACAATCGAGGACCTCCACACTCGTCTCAAGGTCAATATTGATAACATTCAGCTCCTCAACCAGCAGGTAAGGTCAAGGTCACAGTGGTAATGTTAAAGCATAAAAGAAACTTGTTACCAGACTATAATCTACATTTTTTAATTTCAAAGAAAAAATGGTTAAGCTTATCCATTGATGGTAAAGTCTTTGTATGTATTGTTTTTGCAGTTGGGTACCTTACAAAAGGAGAACCATCGCCTTAGAAACGATTTTGAGAGGGAATTGTCGGCCAGACAGACCCTGGAATTACAGGTAGAGAGTAAGGAACAGACGATTGGAAGTCTAAAGTCACAGCTCGAAGCCCGTAAACACTTGCTTATAGAGCAAAGTACACCATACAGAGAGATGGAAAAACCTGTAAGTACCTCCGGCTATATCATATGTGCTGTGGAGTGTGGTATGATAGGGTAGTTTATCATGGCTTCTATAGCTGATCCTCCCTTGACAGTACAGCAATTATTTGTGAAACAAGACCGCTTCATAATAGTGTATCAATTGAAATTTTTACATTTAAGTGAGTAAGAAGCAAATGAATATTAAGAGATTCTGGATAATTCTTTTTGTGTAAATACATTTAACCTTGTTAACTCAAAGTTGTATTTCTCAAAGACCTGTTGATCTTGACAAAAGTTTACACTTATTATCCAACTTGTATAACTTATACTAGAATAATATAACTTATACTGGAATATATAGGATTATCTTAAGTATAATCATGTTCATGTCCATTTTGAGTTAACGAGGTTTGACTGTAGTTTACTTGGTCATCAAGCTTGTTGATAAGTAATACTGTGTGGTATCTGGAGTAGTACACTTGTTGCATGCTGACAAATGATCACGGTGTAGTAGTGTGATAGGACTAGTGCTTCAGTGTCTCACCATTCTTACAGGACTCCATAGAGCTCAAGGATTACAGTATGGATAAGGAGCAGGTAACTCTAGTCCTAGACACGTATTAATCAAGGAAACGTAGATATTAACTCGGGACACACCTTACTAACAACACCTCTCTTACAGATCTTAAGACTGAAATATATTTATAAAGAATCCAGCTACAACATATGAGGAGATGCAATAGAAATAACTCTGACAATAATTCATACATTTATTCATTGTGGAAATGTTGATAGGTTTGTTTTTGGTCTGTAGGTTTATAAGCATATTTTAGAATTCAAAGTCTATAATGTTGTTGAATTACAATGACTTGAATGTGCATAAATGATAAAATTGCATAAACAGTTCACATTTGAAACATTTTGAAATTCTTACCAAAACTTTCTTCTCTTTGTCACCTAAGTTGAATATTGAGAAAACTAGACTCAGCTGTATGAAAGCAAAACTTACCATCTGTTAGCACATTATATGTATTCCTATATCTGCTGTCCTCAAATGAATATTACTTGTGTAATACGTATCTTTAATACAGTAGTATGAGATATGGTGGTCACTGTTAGACCACACTGTATCCACATCATATTGTAAGTGAGTAGTATTAGATAGAGCACTCATTCTACTTAATCAGATCTTTATAGAACTCAATACTACTCATTCTCCCCATATGTTTTTGTCAGTATTTCATCACATCCATGTTCATTATTGTACTTGCTCTATCACTCCCTTTGAGGTTTTAGATGCTCATATTGAGATATAAAACTCCTTGATGTTTTTTATTCCTGACATTGTTTAATTAGTGATTTGTCACATTGATTATTCATTTTTTATGCATGTCATTATCCCAAATTTTATGAAATATGAAGTTTTAGCTTTGTTGAAACTCTTTTGTCCCATTCTCTGCTAAAAGATTGTATCATTGCATATTATCTGGCATGTTATCATGTGTTGTTAGCTTTACCAATTCATGGCATGCCTTACACAAGTTGTCTGCCCTTGTAAAACTTTGTATTTTAAAATAAATGTACATGTTCAGTTGTTTCCAGCCAGTTATAATTAATAGCAATGAATACATGTCTATATATTTATTAATATAATTTGGGTAACTTTTATCATGTCATCTCATTCTTTATTTTACACGACTTGGAACTAGGCATTACTTATGTATGAACTCTACTTTAGAACCCTCTTAATTCCCCCCTACATCCTTTACCTAATGTTGAATCTGCCTCTGTATAACAGTTCACCACTAATCACCGAGTTATGGCAATTTCAGACATGAATTATAATGATAAGACATTCTAAGGATTCTATGGTTAAATAGACATGTTACCTGAATTCCAAGAGTGCAATATCCTGTCTGAGAGTCAAAACAATCCTATCAGTAGACTGCTGGATGTCCTGATGTTATTAGAAAATATTTCAAAATCTGTCTGATAACACAATGAACATGTAAAGTATCTTGTAGGATTAAATCTTGAGTTTTAAATGTTTTACAGAGAAAGGCCTATGGTAAGGGACTGGACGATGCCGGGATCTCAAATCCACAGGATCTCGATAAGAACTACTGGATACAGCGAGTAGGAGAGGTACGGTTCTGATCTATCTGTCTTGTAGATTTGTATCCTCCATGTTACTGTCACTTTAGTATACTTACCATGTCACCCCCATAATACACAAAACATTGCACCTGTCCCTTGATAACTGTCATGTTTCCACAGACCCCACTTTTTCCCTGGTCATTTTCATTGATATTGTAGGACCAGTTATAGTTTAAATAATTTATCAATTGTAATGTACATGGAGATTTTATATAGTTTTCAGACAAATCATGACAAAGGCCTGTATCAAAATCTGCAGGTCCGTCCGGATTTATACTCAAAATAATTGACCTTTACAAACAACCCTTGTGTATAAAGTAGACCCTATGTTGATAGATAAAACAAAGCCATTCAAACCTGTTATTTACAACACTGTTTTACAAAGGACGATTGTGTACATCAGTACATGTTTTATTTAACATATCGGATAATCCCAGTATATATCTTTAGTGTTTTATCCACCCTGAGTGACATTCATGTACATGTAGGATACCCCGAGTAATGTAAACTGAGTGTTTATGTACATGTAGGATACCCCGAGTGGTGTAGACTGAGTGTTTATGTACATGTATGTAGGATACCCCAAGTGGTGTAGACTGAGTGTTTATGTACATGTATGTAGGATACCCCGAGTTATGTTTATGTACTTGGTACACTGACTTTGTGTTTGTTTTGTTACCACAGCAGTTCCCTGCCACATACTAGGTTGGTTTCTACCTGTAGTGTAGTGTGGAATGCATTAGAAGTTTTCCATAATGCAAATAGTCGCTTACCTCCTTTCGATGAATCATTATATTTGTTTGCCGTGTATTTTTTTTTTTTTTTTTTTGTGAATTTTGAATTTTAACAGATTTATTTTCATAAGTTTAAGAACAACGTTTGTTTCAAGCTCAAAAATTGATAAAATACTGTCTTAAATCATAAACAATGTGTTTGAATTGTGAAGTAATGTTTAACATGTAACTAACTATTAATAGTATGAGTTAATGATTTGAACTACCTTGTTCACCATCTGTTAATGTGTGTTGATGATTTTTAATACTTAGTTTTTAATGATTACATATACCAAGTGAAGAAGCATGATTGAACAAGCAATAGACAGCTTATATACTTTTTGACTTGATATCATCTGTCTGGTGTTGGTATAAGATAAAATGCACCTAAATCTATGTATACTTCCCCTAGTTAGATCAATTCATTCAAACAATCTAAGTATGAATTATTTGCACCAATTTTCTGTTTAGATGGAAGATGTTGGAGGAAATTTCTTTATCACACATTAAGATTTTAATATTATAATAACATCGACAACTCTAGGATTTATTTCAGACTAGATAACTCATAAAGATCTGATAGCAAGATAGATAATTCTTGAAATTGATCTGATATATATCAGGGTAGATAACTCTTAGATATATGATTCATTATCAGGGTTACATGATCATTATGTTATTCAGTGTAAATGTATGTTTGATTGTAAATGTACCAGCCACTCTGCCGGTCTAACCCCAATTTTGTATTTATATCCACAGCTTTCGATACAGCTACAGCAAAGCAGTGAATACTGGTCTGACAAGGTTCGTGAACTCTCGTCCCAGACAGGCAAGGGACGGACCATCCCAACGTAGTCAGCCACTGTGCTATCCCCATGGTCCCCCGGAGGCCACTGTGGGGACGGCAGGGTTATGTGATACTCATGGGACTTCTAAGTCTACAAAATCTATCAGGACATTAGATACTTAACAGTAGACTAAGGTCAATGTGTCGCCAGAAATTCTTGAACTTTTGAATGATGATAGATTGTGATATTTTATTTTTAACAAAAGATCTGCCAATGTCCGTCTACAGAAGTGTGATCTAGTGAGAATTTTAATTTATAGTTTATTTACCTGTACTTGTTGTCAGTCTTGGGGCTGGTACAGTTGGCCATAAACCCTGACTGGACATACAGGTACCAGTAGTGATCTGGGACCATTTATTTATTATACAACACTGTAGTAAACTATTATAGTTACTGGGCCAAAGTGTGATAGGTCTGGTACAGTTGTTTCATTTATCAATAAAGCATGCCTGTTATAATGTATAAGTATGAAAGATCTAGAAACAAAATCAACTTCATCATGTCCAAAACTATTTACAATGATGGAAATTGTAAAAAATCAACCAGTGAAGATTGTAAATATGAAATCATTAATTTGCCATGTGCTTGTGTGACCGTAGAGGAATATGTGAGGAAAAACTCCGCCAGCCATCACAGGAAATAATCCCAGTGAATGCATTATGTGCTAGACTGTTTATTTATACTTCTGTTCTTAAATTTGTTTAAGTAACCCATATTGATTTATCAGTCAGATATATTTGAAATTATTTTATTGTTTAAGAGTAAATTATGAGTATTAGGGGTTTTCCTTTTGTAATGAATGTCTCTAGCCTATGTAGTCGTGTATAGGTGCATTCAGCACAAACTAGCGTCCATCATTCATTTATCTGTGATAACACTGAGTAAATTTGAGTTTTAATCACTTTTTATTACGATAATACTGTTGATAGCATTTATTTTATAACCTGTGAAGATTTAGATATCAAGGTCGCAAAGCTAGGTCAAGGTCACACATTTACGTTGACAAAGTTGATGTCCACATGACCTAATGATCAAGGTTAACAAAGGTCATGTAGCTTCAATCATTGCCTGGTGTGTTGACCAATACTTTAGATTTATATTAGGAGAGATATAGTGTTGCTCCACTCCCATATCGTCCATAGGTCTGCCTACTTCTAATCAAACATACTGACTATAGACCCTAGTTACTAGTGTGTGCTTTGTAATCAATATCATAGAAATGTTGAGGTGTGCTGAATCTGACAGCTCTATGTGATTGTATTGGGCCAGACACCACTGTGCTGTATCTGACAGCTCTATGTGATTGTATTGGGCCAGACACCACTGTGCTGAATCTGACAGCTCTATGTGATTGTATTGGGCCAGACACCACTGTGCTGTATCTGACAGCTCTATGTGATTGTATTGGGCCAAACACCACTGTGCTGAATCTGACAGCACTATGTGATTGTATTGGACCAGACACCACTGTGCTGAATCTGACAGCACTATGTGATTGTATTGGACCAGACACCACTGTGCTGAATCTGACAGCTCTATGTTATTGTATTGGGCCAGACACCACTGTGATGAAATGATGTTTATTATGAAATCCATTCCTCAGCAGCTGTACTTGTGATCTTTACTGGCAGACAATGCATGAGAGATTGGTGTATGTCTATTTATAGAAAAATTGTGATTAACTGTCTCATTATGAAATTTATATCTATATATATACAATTTTGTCATTTTACAATAAAATCCAGTCAGAACTGGTCCTACAGAATTTAACTGGTTTGTGTTTCTTTTCCAACTGAATTGCACATCATTAGAATAAGGCACAGCCAAAGAATTCATAGCGTACCATATCCAAATGAGAAATGATTAAACTTTTTAACAAGTTTTATTGACAGATACTAGACGAACTACGGAAGAAAGACCATTTGAATACATGTAGCCCATAGCCACCATCTAATGGCTGTGGACAAAAACAGTGCTAAGTGGTTTTTATGAGGTTAAAATAGCTATAGATCTTTTTTTTCGAATAGCTGCAGTAACACCCAGGAATAACATGGAGTTTAAAATCAAAACTAAGGGGAGTAACTCTTATTACCTTGACGTCTCATCTCCAGGCCTAGCTGGCGAGTGGGCAGAAGTAATCACAGGGGTCTGGTATTAATTTTGATCCACTAGAACATCCATATGTATACCATTTTAGACGTTTAAGGGTCTAGATAAAAAAAAATCGGTAAAAATCTTATCGTGAAAATGAACTCCTAAAAGGTGGTACTTCAAATAAAAGTACGTTTTTGTACATTAGTGAGTTTGTAGGACTGCAGCATACTAACTATCAAACCTCAAACCTTGATCTACATTGTACAAGATCAAGATTAAAGCACAAACTGGGATACATGTATATGAGTATTTTATATAGACCCCTTAAACGTCTGAAAATGGTCTATGGGCACTCTGATGGGTGCAAATTGGTATAAACTGTAACTAATTCTCAGACCGCTGTGTCAGGAATTATACACCATACCGGTGGACCTGGCCTAATTTATTGTTCTGACCAGTGTGACGTCAACCTGAATGACCCTATTATACGCGTTTTCTTGCTAAGTTTTGCAGCATATTCCCGCATAAATCGAGCAATATCTGAATTTCAAATAATGAATATCCATTAGAATTGCCGGCTATTTAAGGGCTTTTAATTTTCGCATGACATTCGAATTCATTGAATGTCATATTCTTGTACTTCATCGTCTGGCAAGTTGAAAACTACTTATTTTGACACAACTAAATTATAGCGCCTAATTGAAGCTTTTATGCAATCGCAATAGTCCGAGTAATTTGATCAACATCAAAGAGAAAGCGCAACACTGAAATAGTGAAACTAAGGGAAGTAAGTCTGATATATCTGAGTAAAACAGCAATTACTACCAATAGTGTGTTAATGATGCAGTTGACTCAAAAATCGATGGAGCTTCGTTCAACTTTATAGAACTTATAGACGATTTGGGTTTACTATCCAACAGAAAAGTGCTAACGGAAAGTTGTTATTTTAATACCAGAAACATATTTTGTTATACATGACAGAGGGACGAATTGAGGCTAAGGGGGTAACTCTTATTGGCTTGAAGCCTCATCTCCATGCCTAATATTATATAGTGTCCCAGGCTTCAGGCGTTTTATAATTTTATTGATCAAAGTTAAAAATCGGTATTTCCATGTGATCATTCGTGTGCTCCTATCTTTGCTGAAACCATATAGAATCTAGTAATCGCCGCATCCGTCTGTACATGTATGTCCGTCATACCTTCAATATGGGGTGGAAACAATCCACCTATAGTACAATGTAACAAAAGAATTCTTGGTGTGAAGAAAAATTCTACAAATCATGATATACGGAGAAACTGACAGATTCTATATTTCAATCGATATTCAGTTAAGTTTACTTAGGTTTTTTTTCTCTCTCTTCCCAAATTGTCTAGCTCTATGTATAAATTAATGTAAGCCCTCTATGTAACAGGGAAAACTGAATTCAAATGGCTAAAGTGCGTTTAAGAAATTCTAGATAATTCTGGTTGAAGTTATGTTTGGCTACATCAAAAAAGTTGTTTACCTGATATTAAGTATAAGAAGTCAACTATTACTCGTAGATTAAGGGATCAGTTCACCCAGTCGTGGTTCCAAGATATTGAAAACTCTTCAATTTTTACTCTATATTTTTTTAATACGGTTAAACGAAAAAGACTGAAAATACTGTGCAAATTTAGAATACCAAATATCAAACTTCCGGCTGAAACCGGAAGATGGATAGGAGTTCAACGAAACAATATTTGAAAATGTACAATATGCACAATGAATAAAATGTTATGACACGCTGATTTTTGAGTCTTTGTACAAATAATGCATTTAATATTGCCAGTCATGCAGTAAAATTGAATTGTATATGTATTACCTCTTGTTATACACAATATGTATCTGAGTGTAAGAAAGGAATTGAATGGTGTACATGCATATGGATGTTTGGTGTCATTTGCTGCAGCTAGAGGTCAACTTAGCGGGAACGGGGCCCTTCCTGAAGGAAGTTATCTGGTAGTTTGTTTACAGTTGCCTGTTAGTTGAGGGTCGTTGTCAGTGACACTTGCATAAATCATACTAGGAGACGGAAACCATTCGGAGCAACTGATGGCTACAACACTACATATATAATAATTATATACATACTATAACGCACGGGGTCAGTCGCAAGTTATCCTGCAGACTAGCGTACATGTATGATCTATTTATTCTATACTACAAATTAGCCAAATATTAATTGGGCGAAAGTGGGCGACTATTCATGTACGTTGAATTGTCTCTAACAATTCCATTCTTCATTTTACCGACCTATGAACGATAATATGGTGTCACTGTTTCCATGTCAAGGTTTAAGAGGGAGTCTTCCTTACGGTCACTTACGATCGCTCGACACACCATAACAAGGGCTGGACTAATAACCATGCAATGGAAAATACAATGTATTTGTAAACAGTAAAATCATTTTATTTCAATGAATGTTTACAAATTGAACGAAATATATACTGAACCACGCGAGATATATAAGGTCATAGACCTGTACAGTATGTAATTAGCATAGCTAAACATTTACACCAAATAACCCACTCAATATGGCCGGCGTCTGACCTGTCGCCCAGTAGGACATTAACCCCTGTTGTAGGTTTAGTATGTTTACACATCCCTGTGCTAATGTGACCTTGACACGGATAATATAGTGTTACAGTGTTACATAATGTATGCGTATTTGTCTTCTTTCCTTTTTATTTTTGATTTATCGAATAACTGAAATAAATGGAGCGATATCTTTCATGGTGTATAAACGGTCACCTATCATCTTAAATGCGGCCAGTTGTGCGGTCATCTCTGTGGACTCTTTTATCTATGATA
The DNA here is from genome assembly GCF_041381155.1 of Argopecten irradians. Lineage (NCBI taxonomy): Eukaryota > Metazoa > Mollusca > Bivalvia > Pectinida > Pectinidae > Argopecten > Argopecten irradians. Next base: position 47,199,944 of record NC_091135.1, on the reverse strand, counting down.
TCATTACGCCGTCATCACAGCCAATCATAAGCGACGTTACAAACGGCGACGCCAATTTTTATTTAATGGGCTGAAAAGTAATTTTTTTACACCAATGGAAATGCTCTTAACACACAAAATTGAATTATATTGCTATATAGAACGGAGCCAACCCCTGTTTAGCCGGATAATCGATAAAAAGTTTAAAAATAGGAATCGATAAAATAGTTCGACCGGTTCACAAAAAACTTTGGACATATAGGAATATACGAAAAATATAAGTCTAATAAACCCTATTAGATAATAATTCAAAAAGCCTTTCCAGTCATTTTATTCAATACAAAAAGTTGGGAAACGCTCAATTACATCAGTTAACCTTAATGGAATAGAAATAGATTCTAAATTAAGTTTGTAATCATCCTCGATACTCCAACTGTTACTTTTACGCTCCCCTTGTATGTCAAAGCAGAATCGAAGGCTATGTATACATGTGTGCGGCAACAGATGATATAGGTAGTTTTCTTTTGATGTACATTGTGATTGAAATTGACTATACAATGTAGATCTGTGACTTTGGAGTTGGGCGTTCTCTGTAATCAGGGCTTTTCATATATGAATGAAAAGACCTATAGTTTTTATTCTGTTTTTATTAATTCTTCTGCATCCAAAGTTGTATACAATGGCTCTCCGAAATGGTAAGAGATATGCCAATGGAAGTGTCACCATATTGTAGGGCAAGAGTTGAAGGTGTGACAGCAGCATTTTATGTTAATCAAAAACCCAATATGGCCACTATGATTTGTGTCAATATCTCGTTAGCAGCGGCTTGACGAATTTCTTTCATTTTTGGATACATCATCTAGAATCCAACAAGGAACAAACAATTAAGTAACAATTTTCTCTAAGATGTCAACTTTCGGCTGGAAATAAGGGTCAAAGTTCAAAAGTGCAATTTATCGAGAAAAAATAATTTAAAACGTCTTTTCAAGTTCTGGAAGGCCTAGAGAGATATTAGCACGGTGAGGTAAATGGCTTCCAAGTTAGATAATATGAATGATATTGACTTGCATTCAAGGAGGCAAAAAAACCTAAAATCTTAAAAGGCTTCTAGTGAAGTTCTGAAAAGCGCCTAGAGACCTGATATTGGACCTGTAGCAAGTAGAGATAAAGGGATAAATTAAGTTTGTTAATATGAATGACATTGACCATAATTCCTTGTTGGTGAAAAGCCCGTCACAATGTCTTGAAATGAAATTTCTGCAGGCTGTGGTTGGTCAGCGTTTTTTTTTCTCTCTCTTTTTTTTTCTGAACTGCCTTCAGTTTTGCTGCGACTTATTTCAGGGTTGTATCATGATAATAGTTAGAGAAGTTTAGGCTGACAAGCCCGGGCTTTGGTTCAGTTTCGAGACTGACGTTCCCGGGCCTTGGTACAGTTGTGAGTCTGACGAACCCGAGTCTTGGTACAGTTGTGAGTCTTACGAGCCCGAGCCTTGGTACAGTTGTGAGTCTGACGAGCCCGAGCCTTGGTACAGTTGTGAGTCTGACGAGCCCGAGCCTTGGTACAGTTGTGAGTCTGACGAGCCCGAGCCTTGGTACAGTTGTGAGTCTGACGAGCCCGAGCCTTGGTACAGTTGAGTCTGACGTACCCGGGCTTTTGTACATTTCTGAGTCTGACGTGCCCGGGCCTTGGTACACTTATGAGTCTGACTAGCCCGAGTTTTTGTATTGTTGTGAGTCTGATGAGCCCGAGATTTCGTACAGTTCTGAGTCTGACGTGCCCGGGCTTTAATACAGTTATTAGTCAGATGACCCCGAGTCTTGGTATAGTTGTGAGTCTGATGAGCCCTAGCTTTCGTACAGTTGTGAGTTTGACGTGTCCGGGCCTTGGTACAGTTGTGAGTCTGACGTGCCCGGGCCTTGGTACAGTTGTGAGTCTGACGTGCCCGGGCCTTGGTACAGTTGTGAGTCTGACGTGCCCGGGCCTTGGTACAGTTGTGAGTCTGACGTGCCCCGGTGTAACGTTGAAAATGGACCTCCGTTGAAAATTGACCCCGAATGCCGTTGAAAATTGAACATGCCGTTGAAAATTGGCAGTGTCTTGGGTCAATTATCAACGGCAGGTGTGTTGAAAAATGGCCGTTGAAAAATGACCTTGGCAAACTATCAACGGATGGTCTTTTGAAAAGTTTGTACTATGTGGTGTTCACTTCCGAGTACCAGTGGATAGTGTTACAAAACTATAATTATGTGATATTATTAATTTGTTTCTTAATGATTTTTTTATTATTATATTTTTGACGATTTTACGTTTGTCAGATATTCGGTAATTGTTAATATATATTTATTCCCTGTAATACAAGAATACATGTATTACATATCTGCGTATGGATCAGTTATGTTTTGTTCTGCGTATGGTTGTGTTGTGTTGTGTTGTGTTGTTTTGTGGTTGTGTGTCATTGTGTTGTTTGTTGTGTGTTGTTGTTGTGTGATGTGGTGTTGTTATGTTGTGTGTTGTGATGCGTGTTGTGTAATGTTATTGTGTTGTGTGTTATTGGTGTGTTGTGTGTTGTTGTATGCTGTGTGGCTGTGTTTTGTGTTATGTTGTTGTCGGGTGTTGTGTTGTTGTTGTTAGGTGGTGTTGTATTGTTGTTGTGTTGTGTTGTTTTGTGATGTGTGGCTGTGTTTTGTTGTGTTGTTGTTCTGTGTTTGTGTAATGTGTTGTCGTGTGATGTTTTTGTGATGTGTTGTTGCTTTATGTTGTGTGATGTTGGATGTTGTATTGTTGTTGTGGTGTGGTTGTGTTTTGTGTTGTTGTCTTGTGTGATGTGTTGTTGTGTGATGTTTTGCTGTGTGATTTTGTGTTGTGTTATGTTTTGTGATGTGTTGTTGTATATTATTGTGGTTTTTTTTGGTGGTGTTGTATTGTTGTTGCGTGGTTGTGTGTTGTGATTGGGTTGTGTTATGTGATGTTTTGTTGTTACGTTGTGTTGTGAGGCGTGTTGTGTTGTTGTGTGTTGTTGTTAAGTGGTGTTGTGTTGTTGTTGCGTGTTTTTGTGATGTGTTCTTGTGTGGTGTTGTGTTGTTGAGTGTTATTGTTGTTTCGTGTTTGTGTGTTGTGGTGTGGTATTGTTGTGTTGTGTGATGTTTTGTTGTGATGTTGTGTCGTGTTGTTGTGTGATGTTGTCTTGTGCTGTGTGGTTGTGTTTTTTGTGATGTTGTGTTTAGTGTGATGCGTTGTTGTGATGTTGTGTTGTGTGATGTGTTGTTGTGTGGTGTTGTGTTGTGTAGTGTTGTTGGTGTGTTGATGTGCTGTGTGATTTCGTAGTATTGTGGTGTCGTGTTGTGTTGTTATGTAAAAACGAGTTCTTATGGGGTCACTTTTCAACGGGGTCTATTTTCAACGGGTGCGCTTAAAGTTCAATTTTCAACGGTTTTCGGGGTCATTTCTCAACGTTGAAAAATGACCCGAGGTCAGTTTTCAACGGGAGTCCATTTTCAACGTTACACCGGCCTTTGTACAGTTCCGAGTCTGACGTGCCCGGGCCTTGGTACAGTTCTGAGTCTGACGTGTCCGGACCTTGGTACAGTTCTGAGTCTGACGTGCCCGGGTTTTGGTACAGTTCCGAGTCTGACGTGCCCGGGCTTTGGTACAGTTATGAGTCTGATGAGCCCTAGCTTTCGTACAGTTCTGAGTTTGACGTGCACGGGCCTTGGTACAGTGGTGATTCTGACGTACCCGGGCCTGGGCCTTGGTACAGTTCTCTCAATCTCTATAGCAGAAACCAGACATTGTTTATTCCCTAGAAAATGTCTATTAATACCCGAACAGATGTATATACTAGATAATACGTAAATATGACGAGTTGTGCTACGTGTATACATTGACCTATTATCTAATTACATCTCTTCTTTTTTCAAAGGCACACACATATTGTTTACAGTTTCTAATATATAACACCAGTGACGGGAAAATTTGGTCTAGAAGCATAACCGCTTATCAGGTATGTACCTAGTCAATTTAAACGTTTGAAAGATCGTTTATTATCACATTCCGGTTATTATGATAAACACGACGTTCAGTGGCATTACTTATTGTAACAGTTCTTCCATTGATGATTTTGTAGAAATCCCCAAAATCTGAAATGATACGCTTCCTGAGAAAAAGAAAAGGCATTCTTAGATTGGCAATTTGGCAGCGTTTTGCCTTAGAACTCCTTTTAGAGAACGTTAATGACTGTTATAAAATGAAAGAATGTTCTTAACTGGTCACTCATATCTGAAGAGTTTATGGGTATTCATTTTATCAAAACATGTCCATCTCTGGGTTGCGATATCATATAACAGTCGGTACGGTGCCTTTTCCCGGCTCTCTTCCATCTGATTACGATATCGATTGTTTACAGAACGTTAACAAAACAACATATGTACTCTCGACTGAATGTATCGGTTCTAGGTCCGGTTTAACAAACATTCCTCGACTTAAGGAAATTCTGTTATTTTTAAATTGCCCTTAATTTCTGTAATGCTTTCATACAGGAAACATTAGGTTAAGAAAGTTCCTAGAATTAAGGAAAGTTCATAAAACTTGACCATGTTTTATCTGTTAACTGTACATGTATATCTCACTCAAAATTAGTTCATGTAGATAATAACTTACACAAACTATTTTGTAGGCCATATAGTCCGGCAATGTCCGTCGAGACAAGTCTGTAGGTAAATACAAGGGTTTATACGTGATCTAGGTCATTGACTATTACTAAAATCTGCAATAATGTCATCGTCGGAAAATATACTACGTTACATTTAGTATGATCAAAGCCTCGTGCCCAGAAACGAATTATACGTCACGGTACGTAAACCCCTCACCCTACTATGGTTGAAAAATGACCCGAGGTCAGTTTTCAACGGGAGTCCATTTTCAACGTTACACCGGCCTTTGTACAGTTCCGAGTCTGACGTGCCCGGGCCTTGGTACAGTTCTGAGTCTGACGTGTCCGGACCTTGGTACAGTTCTGAGTCTGACGTGCCCGGGTTTTGGTACAGTTCCGAGTCTGACGTGCCCGGGCTTTGGTACAGTTACGAGTCTGATGAGCCCTAGCTTTCGTACAGTTCTGAGTTTGACGTGCACGGGCCTTAGTACAGTTGTGATTCTGACGTACCCGGGCCTGGGCCTTGGTACAGTTCTCTCAATCTCTATAGCAGAAACCAGACATTGTTTATTCCCTAGAAAATGTCTATTAATACCCGAACAGATGTATATACTAGATAATACGTAAATATGACGAGTTGTGCTACGTGTATACATTGACCTATTATCTAATTACATCTCTTCTTTTTTCAAAGGCACACACATATTGTTTACAGTTTCTAATATATAACACCAGTGACGGGAAAATTTGGTCTAGAAGCATAACCGCTTATCAGGTATGTACCTAGTCAATTTAAACGTTTGAAAGATCGTTTATTATCACATTCCGGTTATTATGATAAACACGACGTTCAGTGGCATTACTTATTGTAACAGTTCTTCCATTGATGATTTTGTAGAAATCCCCAAAATCTGAAATGATACGTTTCCTGAGAAAAAGAAAAGGCATTCTTAGATTGGCAATTTGGCAGCGTTTTGCCCAAGAACTCCTTTTAGAGAACGTTAATGACTGTTATAAAATGAAAGAATATTCTTAACTGGTCACTCATATCTGAAGAGTTTATGGGTATTCATTTTATCAAAACATGTCCATCTCTGGGTTGCGATATCATATAACAGTCGGCACGGACCGTTGATCGGTGCCTTTTCCCGGCTCTCTTCCATCTGATTACGATATCGATAGTTTACAGAACGTTAACAAAACAACATATGTACTCTCGACTGAATGTATCGGTTCTAGGTCCGGTTTCACAAACATTCCTCGACTTAAGGAAATTCTGTTATTTTTAAATTGCCCTTAATTTCTGTAATGCTTTCATACAGGAAACATTAGGTTAAGAAAGTTCCTAGAATTAAGGAAAGTTCATAAAACTTGACCATGTTTTATCTGTTAACTGTACATGTATATCTCACTCAAAATTAGTTCATGTAGATAATAACTTACACAAACTATTTTGTAGGCCATATAGTCCGGCAATGTCCGTCGAGACAAGTCTGTAGGTAAATACAAGGGTTTATACGTGATCTAGGTCATTGACTATTACTAAAATCTGCAATAATGTCATCGTCGGAAAATATACTACGTTACATTTAGTATGATCAAAGCCTCGTACCCAGAAACGAATTATACGTCACGGTACGTAAACCCCTCACCCTACTAGTGTTTCCCACAGCCCCGATTAGCATGGCGCCGCGCCGTGCCCTTTTTACCTGACGCCATGCCCCTATGACCTAACGCCGTGCCCTGTTTGTCCCCAGTACACATCTACTAAACTACCAAATACCAGGTACCAGGTAGTGACTTGATAATTAAGTAAACAAAAGAAGTGTGACCACTCCCTGACCCCCTGACCAACACCCCAGTGGCCCTAATTAGCAGCCTTTGGCTATTTCCACCTTGGCTTGTGGTGTCACTTTCAGGTCTGTGTATTACGTAAGCTGAAGTCAAGCAGCCGATCGGCAGTCTAGAAAACAATCAGCTGGCCTTTCAATAAGTTTTATGACTACAACTAGTGAGCATTACTTCAAAAACAAATTCTGCTTACAACTGTAAATGATTTACTCACGTTTTTAATGTTTAATAGGCCTATCTATATCTGATGGATGTCACAAGCTTTGCAATCGTAATGGCCGCCATTTTGGGTGTATTGTAATAGTAGATCCGGAGGTATTGAATTTCAGGATTTTACTAATATTCACGTTTTTAAAAACGAAAACGGTATTATTATTTAGAATTTCGGTGTGAATTTATTTTTAGAAAAGATATCTTAATAATAATAAAATTATTAATAGCAAAGTAATTAAAATAAATCAAATTAAAAAGAAATCAACTTTTTTCTCTATCAGATTAAATTGAAATATTTTGCATACTACTCTCACACTTATCTGTATTTTCTTAATTTAGTGCTTGTAAATTTAGAACATTATTTTAATTAATCGTCCATTATTATGAAACATGTTATCTTATTCAAATCAATACAGTATTTTTAATATTTAAATAAAGATATATATTAAAATAAAGGTAATTGGATTGAAATAAAGGAATACATTTTGAATTTTCCCATTCTTTTAATTAATATAAATGAAATTTAGATCTTTCTTGTGAATCAATTATAGTCATGATCATATGATCTGCATATTACAATTTTCAAAATCATTTTTTTCACTCAGAATAATTAAATAGATGTCCTGATATTACTTAGCAACTCAGAGAGTTTAAAGCATTTAAATGATATTAAGTTGAACCAGAATTAAATAAACAACAAGACAGTTTTAAAGATTTCCCCATGTATTGGAAGTTGTCGATATAACCTTTGTGCCCCTCTGATGGTTATTTATCGCGGTCAAGGTGCCCTTTTCAAAACCCAGCACCATGCCCTTTTTTTTCCTGTGGGAAACACTACCTACTATGATTAAAGCAAAGATTACAAACAAGAGAAACGTATTATATCGTACCACATTTTAATGAGGTATAACAAAATTATAAAAAAAAATCACGAGACGGAGCACCAGATGGTCAGTGAATGTTACTGACCATCAGTGACCATCACATTCATACGACTTACAATTCAACATACTCTTACGATCACAATATGATAATATACCCGCGGCGTCACACTCGAGATCATCATAAATCTAGTATTTCCTGGTATCAGAGTATTTATAGTTTGGTCAAAATAAGCACTTCGTAAAATAATTATTTTAAATAAATAAACAATCAAATTGTCAGAAATAGTCTATATTCATCACCGATGTGTAATTAAAACAGATGAGCACTGCGCAGTATATCAAATTAATTAATATTATTAGAGTTCACGACACGGAAATCCTAATTTAAGCAGATTTGTTGACGCCCCTAGTGACGTGGAGATTCAAAATATCTATTGTTCTTCTAAGTTCAGACTCGTATCACACCGGAAACAGATTTCCGATCCGTGGTGGTCGCCCGAGGCTGTCCTTCACAAACACAAGAGAACGCAGTTTTGAGTACAGTCGCTTGTTTACAAACATCTCTCGCTAACTAGGTCACCATAGAGCGACCCAGACTATATATATTCCTCCGCCACAACGATTACCTGGGAAATATCGTCTGATCCTCATTCTATTTATAGCTCGCCGTAATCGGTATAGTCGTTACGGTGTACATCCTTCATGGCGAGGCCTATCCCACATTCCACTGGGTAATAAAAGTATTGCAAAAGTCTGCAGTGCTACAGCAACTGTTGTTGTTATCGGCGCATGGATATAAAATGTGTATCACCCGATGTTGTTCCATTCACAATAAAGAGACTAAACGTCATACATTACACTCAATTTGTTAATAACTAAAAGTCGCTAATGTTTCAGGAGTCGATGTCGGATTCTAGCGGTGTTCCTATTTCACTCTCATAACTAGTGTGACGTGTTGTGAATCCCTCGCTATGCCAGTCCGACTCCTCACCCGGGGAACTGCACGGCCGACAAAGCACGTGCTCGTCATTACTATCGGCCCTGTTTTGTAACCGTCGCACGGCTTCCTGGATCAATGTTTGTTCGCGTAGCAAATGCTTGAGAATCATAATTGAACTGCCATCTGTAAATCCGCATTTACAGTGTCTCTGAAAGCACTTTGAGCATTTAATATATCCCTGAGAATTAAACACATTTTCAGCTGCACCTGACGATGGTAGAACAGTTCTGTTTGGCAGTGATGAGGATTTGCATGGAATAGTATAGGGTGATGGCCGTGTTTTATGCCGTCTTTCTACTTTTTCTCGATAACATGATGATTTCACTGTGAGATTTTCCTTGAGTTTCCCTATTAAAGTGTCCAAATCGACTGGCACAATGGCCTCGGTTGGTTCGACAGTGTTTACTTCCGTGGGGAGACGCATATTTTCTGTTGAATTTCTCTACACTGATGGAAACCTTCTCTCTCCCTCCCTCTCGAACATCAACACAACACCGGTTGTTTACCAGTGATTTGAATGAACTCCGTCTTTGTTGTTGTAGTAGCTCAGAGGTCAAGCTTACTCCGCGAGGAAAAGTAGTCCGTCATGTTTTCATAAAATCTAGGTATCTGGTAATATTTTTGTGCTCAAAATAACTGCATTTCAAGTATATACAATATAGAAAATCAATAACTCTTGATAATCTTTGATTTAACAAAATTGCATGCTTATTTATGAAACGTCGGATTTCTCTCAGCCGTGCTGAACATGCCCTACTCGCATGTTTACATATACGCATTGCGTTCTGATTGGTCGCCATAGTCTTGTTTGGGTGATCTGGTAAATAGCATGAATCATGATATATCGAAGTATCGACACAAACAAGTACTTGTTTACAAAGGGCAATGTTTTGAACCGTCTACTAAATTATCTCTTCCGCGAATACAGAGTTTTAAAATTATTTACAAGAGTGTACGAAAATAACAAGTTGTGTGGATATTTGCTACAAATATATATAGATCTTCATACGATGACTCGATGGCAGTATATACCAATTCCACAATGTACTATATATGTGTACTATTGATAGAGGTGAAAAGATCCATACGGAACTGGCAATACAAGAACATGTACACGAAACAATGAAGTAATATAAATATATAGATTATGCAGTGTACAGTATATGTCGACCAAGAGCACATATCAATCGACCTGGAACTATCTAGAAGAATAGTATTGCATCATTTTCTCTAAACAGAAATGCATATTTAACTCTGTCGGAAACGTACCTTATATTTCTGGTTTCTATGTACAGTGTACGTTGCTCGATGGTGGTCCAGACCCGTTCCAATATTCACTTTACAATACAATACAATAAATTTTATTTAAAGTCGCATATTTCTTACAAATAACATAAGCTCTTGTAAGCTATTATCGCGACAAACAAAAGTATATATGTATTGTTAACAGCACAAAGATTATGTTAAAATGTGGAAAATCAAAAGATATAGGTTTGTATGTATATCACAGAAATCAGAAGGTAAAACAAAAACGTTAGTTAAACATGAACACTCGAATTTGTACAAACGTTGTGTCACTAAAGGTAAGGATTAAAATATATGCTAACATAGCAAAAAGTAAAAAATGACAGATTATACACGAATATAGTGCGAGTTAAAAGGAAGTATTTTAAGTTGAGATCGTAAAAAGCAATATTTAGACCATGTGATATAAAGACAAAGTGTCATATACATAGACTTATGATAAATAAATGAAAAATCGTAAATATGACAAAGCTTTTGCAGATACATATAGTGTATACACAAGCTGCATTATACAGAATAATACAGAACACAGGATAAAGAAATATGTAAGTATACACAGGAGAATTACAAGACAGCAAAGCATGACACAAACGGTTATTCTGCAAAAGACAGACAAATGGCACACGACAATCAGAAATATATATATTTACTACTAGTACTACTGTTATTATATGTTTCTGATTTAATCAGGGACATGATGAAATTATCGATAATGATAATGTATTTTTATCGATGTTTTACGGGTACCTATAATTATCAGATAGACAGATTAGACTATTTTGATAATCATTCAAAAAATGAAGAATGCCTCTATCAGTCTATGTAGTAATGTCAAATGTTTGGAAGACGTTTCTCCGATCGGGAGTGGCTATGGATATCTATGAACATGATGTAGTCCTGTCTAGACCGATTGTTCAAAATTTATTACGAAATGTTAGATAATCTATCTGGAAAGCTACACGAAATATTTTTGTGACCCCTGGATGTCTCCAGATGGTCAAAGACCTACACACCTGTGGTGTCAACTACCGGTGATGGTGACCTCTTAAACAGCACGGAGTAAACACGTGGCCCGCGGTAATCGTCTCACGTGACGTAAACACGGAAAGATATTCATATCGCAGTATGTAAATTTACATAATTTTCTGTAACTGAATATAATTTGTGGGTCGGTATATATGAAACAACAGGTCACGTGGTAGTTAAAACACGTGCAGCACGATGTGTGCACATACAGGCGTTCGCCACGTCAATCAATATCACATGATAATATGATGACATCATCGATATGGATAAGATTTTTTTTTGTAATTGTTTTATTTTAGTAGAAGCTAGGTCATTTATTAATAAATGAAAAACAAATCAAACAAGCTCTTACAGTCACCGACACGTACATCATGATGAACTAAATGAGATAAACCAAGGGTGAATTTAACGTCAGTGATAGTAACTCCTGGAGGATGGAGGATGTAGCAATGCAAGAAACTCAAGCTACCTTTATTATTGTATTACGACTATTCCGTCTTTGTATATTACAGAGTTAGCTCCCTTGCGGGTAGGTATCAATTGTTACGTCATCATTTTGTGAGCGCAATTCACGCCGTTTTCCCCGAAAAGTATATTTGCATATTACGCTCGCAAACACATGACGTCACAATCAATACTTACCCGCAAGGACAGATAACTCTGTAATATGCAAATACGGAATTGCACTCTTTGGGTTTTTTTTTCTCAGACGACCCATACACTAATACTAGATTAAGCCACGTTACTTTTTATTCTACCAATTTCGATATCGGAATTAGAATTTCCGATATCTGAATTGAAGTTTCCAATATCGGAATTAAATTTTTGATGTCGGAAATTAATTTCGGGAATTCTAATTCCGATAGATAAATTTCTGATATCGAAAAACTAATTCCGATATCGGAAACTTCAATTCCGTTATCGGAAATTCTACTTTTGATGTCAGGAATTAGAAAACATTTTTCCATATCAGAAATTCCAATTCTGATATGGGAAATTCTATTTCCGATATCAGGAATTCTATTTCTGATATGGGGAATTCTATTCCTGATATCAGGAATTCTATTTCCGATATCAGGAATTCCAATTCTGATATGGGAAATTCTATTTCCGATATCAGGATATCTATTTCTGATATGGGGAATTATATTTCCGATATCAGGATATCTATTTCTGATATGGGGAATTCTATTCCTGATATCAGGAATTCTATTTCCGATATCAGGAATTCCAATTCTGATATGGGAAATTCTATTTCCGATATCAGGATATCTATTTCTGATATGGGGAATTATATTTCCGATATCAGGATATCTATTTCTGATATGGGGAATTCTATTCCTGATATAGGAAAATCTTTGTAATTCCTGATAACAGAAATTCAATTCCCGATATTAGAAATTCTCTCTATCGTTATTTGCATGGTAGAATAACTTGAATTTACGATATCGGAAAAAAAAAAATCTGATATCGAAATTTGTTTTCTTATTTCCGATATCAGAAATAGAATTTCCGATATCAAAATTAGAGTTTCCTATATCAGAAATTCAATTCCCAATATCAGAAATTCTCTCTCTCGTTATTTGCATAGTAGAATAACTTGAATTTCCTATTTTCCGGTATAGGAAATACAATTTCTGATATCGGAAATTTGTTTTTTAATTTCCGATATGGGAAATAGAATTTCTGATATCAGAATTGGAATTTCCGATATGGGAAACAGAATTCCCAATATCGGAATTAGAAATTCGAAATTCCGATCGGAAATTCTGAATAAAAAGTAACTTGGCTTGCCATACTCCAGATCTACATTCAACCTGGATCCCTCCCTACAATATAGTGCTTAACCACAATGTTGTAGCTCAAAAGACCTTTTTAGACAGAAAAAATGGCGCCGACCGAAATGTATAGCAAGCGGGGTACGTATATTGGGCCATGTCAACACAGAATTTTGTAATGCCTATAGATATTAATACTGTTTGACTATTAAGATAAGACAATTCTCTAACACGAAAAATATGCAATACAGGTTCAAACAAGGAAAACCAAAATCCACGTATTAAAGATTTAAACTAATTTCTCTAATTTTAATCGAGCTCACTATTCATTAATTTCATGTAACATCATAAGCAATATTTAGCTAGATATCTGCATCATAAAATGTAGAACCAGCTTGGAATTATGTACTTTTTGTATGTAATTCCAACTCGAACAGAATATTACATGTCTGTCAGATATACTGTTTACCTCATATTGACCTCTTACATTGTCGGTTTTAAACACTAACAATACCCTAGCATGCTCACACATGTAGCCTTACTGTCGTAATTATGGCCTACTTAAGTCTGACCACAATACACTTTTACAGGGCTTGGCAGTAATGATAGGATATCCCTTTGTAATCTCCCTGTAGATATATTATATGTATTGTTTACACAAATAAACAATGTGGAGTGAAAAACACTGTTGTTGTACTTGTTGGAGACATATTCGGTTAAAAAAACTTACTTGTTCCTAGATGTAAGTATAGTCACTAAGCTTAGTATACCGTTTTGACGTCTCGGGATGAAGTAAATAGATATGCATTTGGTATTCTCAAACATTACTCGAGTATGGAGATTTTGACTAAATAAAGTCTATTTTTGACTTAACAAAAAAAATCGTTACTAAATCTGTACATAATGGCATTACCATTATCGACAACTGAAGTGCATCTAATTAACGAAACGACCAATGCTTTATGGGCATGGAATTACATCTTATTTCTAAGATTAGGGATTTAACGACATGATTTTCTGTAGGTTGGGATTTCGGAACATATTACGGGTCCCTAAACTCCTTAAGTGTTTAATCACATATGACTCGGTTGTCGTTTAGATAACAGTCAATGTCATCTAGTCTCTAAACCTCTGAACATAGAGGCGGATAGGTTCTTTCAACCAAATATGCGATATATAGCCAGTGAACTTGGCTAAGTTTGAATGAACTTTGTAGCCCCGAGTCAAATCATTTAAACAACTAAAAATATATTGTATATTAAAGACATCGTTTAAAGATTTCCGCACCTGTTGTTTACCCAATCAATGATTTATAAGCGTCATCTTCGTCCTTGCCCCTATCTGTAAGCAATGTCAAGGTCATTCATTTGACACACTTGGCAGTCATTCACCCCTGAATTCCAGAACCAGTATCAAGTCCCTGTTCTTGGATATTAATAAGTTGGTCGTTTTAGAACATCAACTCGTCATCTCAAATGCAGGACATGCAAGTTAACATATTGGACCCCTAATACTTTTCATCAAATGCACTACATGTACATGTCATTTCTAATCATAATAGCATGAAAAAAGAATAGTAAAATTAAAATAAAATCTAGTAAATATATACGATGTAAATATACGATGCGTCTGTTTTGCCACTATTTAGAAGTTTAGAATCTGTCAAAATGCACCGTGTATCACAACCACACGTACTGTCATTCACAGGGACCTGGCACGAAAATTTTTAACCAACAGTATATATATATATATATATCGTGCCAGATTCCTATACTGCCATTGACCAGATGACTCGGTAAAATATGAAATGGAGAAATCCATGGCAACCTATACTAACGATCAACGCAACAAAAAGCCAAATCAATATTGCTGACTGAGAATGGTGTAGGGCAGTACGTGTGGTTCTACAGTGATTCACAGTGCATTTTGACAGATTCTAAAATTTATTCTATTCGTTTATTCCAGTTTGTTCCACTGAGTTTTAAAATACAAATATAAAGAATTGAAATGCGTCGTTCCATGACATCATTGCGCTGAGCACTGGGATTCTTTACCATACCGAAATATTTATGAATGAAACGACCAAGGCAGGGTCACGTACTATAGAATGCAGAACTAGACGGGCTTTGACCTAAATGTGGCGTACTTCCTCTTAGGGAAGTCTGAAGCCAGCAGACGTGAAGTAATATGATGTAGATCGAGACGTGTCGTGCTATTTACGTCTGATTACAAATAAACAAAATATTTGTAGTCGCAAATATACACTTTCCACAACAAAGAACGCACTATTCAGTATTCAAACAAAGCAATTAATGGTTTTGTACCGTTTTGAATGAACAAATAACGATTTCAGAAAAATTAAATCCTCGTACATGTATTTACTTTGAACTAATTAGCACTTGCGTATTTCCTATATAATAAGTGCATGCAAAGGCACGTGTATTTTTGTTTTAAGAAAAGAATAGCTCCCATAATATTACCAAAACAGCCGTCAAATTATACTGCGTGTGTCCGTGAGGTATCTATATCTTTATAATATAATTAGATAGAGTCGAGCAATCTCGAAAATTATTCAGAAATAAAACCAAATAATCTCTCTCAGTTATATACATTGTTACAAGATATAACAGTAAAATGGATAGGAAGAAAGAAAAGCTGGCATATTTGAATTTGTTTTTGTTGAAAAAATAACTACTGCCTAATTATCTATATCAATCATTTTTCCCATACGAGTCTACAATTCATGTTTCATTGCTGGTAATAGATCACGAAATCTGGATGATCAATGTCACTTAGTACAAAACCGAGAATTCTGTAATAGTGTTAACACCACAGGGACCTGGCACGATTTTTTTTAACTAACAGTATACATATATATATATTATAGTATCAAGGGTATGAACTCGGCGGTCGAGAAAAACGAACCTATTTTCTTAAAACCGTGATTATTTTAATAAATGGGTTCTATACAACATTGGCGGATTACTTACTTTAACCGTCACCGCCATGTTCATTTTTCTCTCGGAACACTTCTCGAGTTTACCCACATGCACAACATTACATAATTTGCATAATGTAGTCACTATATGTAAAGTCGAGAAGCGTTCCGAGAGAAAAATGAACATGGCGGTGACGGTTGAAGTAAGTGAGCTACACGATGTTTAAATGGAGTTTCTACAAAGTACGGGTCATGACACCTCCAAAGGAGATTGTGGATGAACACAGTTATTGGTACTGTTTACCACCACAAGCGTAGATTTTGTGATTTTGGCTTGGTTTTTGAGGTACCCATTAGAGCCGAGACGACATTTCGACCGGACAGGGAAATGTCTACCTAGCATACTTTTCGTAAATTTCCCGATTCATCAAGCCATAACTTCGTCAATACTTGGCCAATTTTGTTCATCAAGCACTCAATGGAAAGATAAATTATTTCTCTTTAAGGTAAGATATCCTTCAATGTTGTATAGAACCCATTTATTAAAATAATCACGGTTTTAAGAAAATAGGTTCGTTTTTCTCGACCGCCGAGTTCATACCCTTGATACTATAATATATATATGTACACTATTGGTTAAATTTTTTCGTGCCAGGTCCCTGTGGTTAACACCTGGCCTACAAAACCTCCGATGCATATCCTGTCCAGTTAAAAGTGACTGCAGGCGACTCAGACTGCTGTTCATCAAGGACATTCCCAGATCAAGAGAATCACTCCGTGTAGGCGGCATGCAATGCACATGTGCAATAAAAGAAGCAATTGATGTGTATTAACGGTAAAGGTCAAATGGCAAGGTTGTCTTTATCTCGTCGTGTACATAATTTCGTTACATTTCGAGATCTCGCATGTTTTGCTTCGTCATTGAGGACAGACCGCCATAACTTGTCGTGTAGAGATGATAAACCTGTCGGGTCCGATAACAATATCGCATTCCTTTTACACCACCGTCATCATAATTATCCCGATGTAGACAATACACAAAGGGAGCGAGTTATGTACCATATATGATAGAACGATGATACACCCATGATTGAATTAGGGTTTACAATATATGTCATGCGTATCCCATTCTTGTTATGTCATACTATAACGATTATGTGCTATGTAAAAAAAAATAATAATAATAAACTATTGCGTGCGACCTCAATATTTTTGCGTGTGAACGCAATAATTACCGCGCGTGCACCTGACAATTAATTAATAATTACTCAGTTATATATTATTGGGTACACCTGCGATAGTAACCCTTGGAATATCGAGGATGTTCTTTCTCCCTCCTCTAGGCAAGGTGGCAAAGAAGCAGTCAATGCCTTTAATCATTACAAATTTATAGATTTTTCGAAAGATTTCTTATTTTAAAACTAATTGCAGTAGCCAGTGTGTAAAATTAGATAGAGATAAAGGGTGTGGTGTATTTATAACTCGTACATATAACTGAAGAATGATAACCGCATTATATAATGGCAACTACTGATAACATACAAACCGTTTTAAACTGTTGTTTATTTGGGTCAAATCTGTTTACATCTTCTCATTATCGAACATCCACGTGATATACGTTATAATATACTAGTAATAATTGACGTAAAAGAACTAGTATACGAGATACAAGTAATCAGTTATATTAAGACCTACCAGAATGGCGATAGACCTTTTTTGACGTTTTAGTGGTCACCATACTCTATACATATGTATAACAGACCACACAACAAAACACCTAACTGAAATGTAATTAGGGAAATTCTAATACTACATCATAGTAAAGTTTTAATACTACTACATAGTAAAGTTTTAATACTACTTACTACATAGCAAAGTTTTTATACCCTCTAACGATGAGCGGAGTAGAGCGAAGGGGAGTAACTCTTGTGATAGTTCAGAGTTGATAACATTTCCTAGTGTAGTCATCCTCGATACTCCAGGGGTTGCTATTACTGACGCTAAAAGCCAACTACCTTGCCGAAATGGCTTTTGGAATGTAAAACGAGATGGGTAATTTTGTAGAGTCGCTAAAGTTATTAACTTATCGTTAATACTACACGTATCATGACCTTCTGAACAATTTGATTAAAAATAAATGAAATTTTAATTTTCATAACGCGGGTTGTCTACATGTTTCCGCCGTCGTCCTAAATACCGCGCGGTAGTTAACTATCACTGCACCAGACGGCAAAAGAGCGAAATGACTCTCCACTGTCATCATATATTACACAGGAAATCTTGAATACGTTTTGTGTTGTAACCTCATCTTAAGCCATCGGTATTTATTTTCTGATGTTATTAGTGTTTTTAAGACATCTTTATTTTTTGCTCCGGAAAGGTAGTGGGCCTTTAAAGGCCCACTACCTTTCCGGAGCAAAATTTAAAGGTTTCTTAAAAGCATTAATAACAAAAGAAAATATATATCGATGGCTTAAGATGAGGTTACAACACCAAACATATGCAAGATTTCCTGTCTAATGTACGATAACAGTGGAGATTCATTTCGCTGTTTTGCTGTCTGGCGCAGTGATAGTCAACTACCGCGCGGCATTTAGGACGACGGCGGGAAACATAAAACGACCCGCGTTATGAAAATTAACATTTTATTTATTCTAATTAAAACAGTTCTGAAGGTGATGATAAGTGTGCTAGTAAACGTATAGTTAATAACTTCTGCGACTCTACAAAATTATTGATCTCGTTTTACATTCCTATTTTAACAAGAGGCCCAGAGGGCCTGTATCGCTCACCTGGTTTGTAATGCCAAGTAATATTCTGGATACAGGTTCATTGTTTATTTTCTGAAGAAATTTGAATATTTACCTCTAATTCCCCTATTGGGCCCCGCCATTCCTGCCCCCTGGGGGTCAGAGCCAAAATTTATACAAGCTCTGTTCCCCTTCCCCCAAGGATGTTTGTGGCCAAATTTGGTTATAATCCATGCAGAACTCTATGACTAGTAGCGATTTATAGGATTTACCTTTATTTCCCCTATTGGGCCCCGCCCCTCCTGCCCCCAGGGGGTCAGAGCCAAAATTTATACAAGCTCTGTTCCCCTTCCCCCAAGGATGTTTGTGGCCAAATTTGGTTATAATCCATGCAGAACTCTATGACTAGTAGCGATTTATAGGATTTACCTTTATTTCCCCTATTGGGCCCCGCCCCTCCTGCCCCTGGGGGGTTAGAGCCAAAATTTATACAAGTTCTGTTCCCCTTCCCCAAAGAATGATTGTGGCTAAATTTGGTTACAATCCATGCAGAATTCTATGACTAGTAGCGATTTATAGGATTTACCTTTATTTCCCCTATTGGGCCCCGCCCCTCCTGCCCCCGGGGGGTCAGAGCCAAAATTTATACAAGTTCTGTTCCCCTTCTCCAAAGGATGTTTGTGGCCAAATTTGGTCACAATCCATGCAGAACTCTAGGACAAGTAGCGATTTATAGGATTTACCTTTATTTCCCATATTGGGCCCCGCCCCTCCTGCCCCCGGGGGGTCAGAGTCAAAATTTATACAGGTTCTGTTCCCCTTCCCCAAAGAATGTTTGTGGTCAAATTTGGTTACAATCCATGCAGAACTCTATGACTAGTAGTGATTTATAGGATTTACCTTTATTTCCCCTATTGGGCCCCGCCCCTCCTGCCCCCGGGGGCTCAGAGCCAAAATTTATACAAGTTCTGTTTCCCTTCCCCAAGGATGCTTGTGGCCAAATTTGGTTACAATCCATGCAGAACTCTATGACTAGTAGCGATTTATAGGATTTACCTTTATTTCCCCTATTGGGCCCCGCCCCTCCTGCCCCCGGGGGGTCAGAGCCAAATTTTATACAAGTTCTGTTCCCCTTCCCCAAAGAATGTTTGTGGCCAAATTTGGTTACAATCCATGAAGAACTCTATGACTAGTAGCGATTTATAGGATTTACCTTTATTTCCTATATTGGGCCCCGCCCCTCCTGCCCCCAGGGGGTCAGAGCCAAAATTTATACAAGTTCTGTTCCCCTTCTCCTAAGGATGTTTGTGGCCAAATTTGGTCACAATCCATGCAGAACTCTAGGACAAGTAGCGATTTATAGGATTTACCTTTATTTCCCATATTGGGCCCCGCCCCTCCTGCCCCCGGGGGGTCAGAGTCAAAATTTATACAGGTTCTGTTCCCCTTCCCCAAAGAATGTTTGTGGTCAAATTTGGTTACAATCCATGCAGAACTCTATGACTAGTAGTGATTTATAGGATTTACCTTTATTTCCCCTATTGGGCCCCGCCCCTCCTGCCCCCGGGGGCTCAGAGCCAAAATCTATACAAGTTCTGTTTCCCTTCCCCAAGGATGCTTGTGGCCAAATTTGGTTACAATCCATGCAGAACTCTATGACTAGTAGCGATTTATAGGATTTACCTTTATTTCCCCTATTGGGCCCCGCCCCTCCTGCCCCCGGGGGGTCAGAGCCAAATTTTATACAAGTTCTGTTCCCCTTCCCCAAAGAATGTTTGTGGCCAAATTTGGTTACAATCCATGAAGAACTCTATGACTAGTAGCGATTTATAGGATTTACCTTTATTTCCTATATTGGGCCCCGCCCCTCCTGCCCCCGGGGGGTCAGAGCCAAAATTTATACAAGTTCTGTTCCCCTTCTCCTAAGGATGTTTGTGGCCAAATTTGGTCACAATCCATGCAGAACTCTAGGACAAGTAGCGATTTATAGGATTTACCTTTATTTCCCCTATTGGGCCCCGCCCCTCCTGCCCCCGGGGGCTCAGAGCCAAAATTTATACAAGTTCTGTTCCCCTTCCCCCAAGGATGCTTGTGGCCAAATTTGGTTACAATCCATGCAGAACTCTATGACTAGTAGCGATTTATAGGATTTACCTTTATTTCCCCTATTGGGCCCCGCCCCTCCTGCCCCCAGGGGCTCAGAGCCAAAATTTATACAAGTTCTGTTCCCCTTCCCCCAAGGATGTTTGTGGCCAAATTTGGTCACAATCCATGCAGAACTCTATGACTAGTAGCGATTTAAAGGAAATGTTGACGGACAGACAGACGGACGGACGGACGACGGACGACGGACGACGGACGCCGCGCCATGACATAAGCTCACTGGCCCTTCGGGCCAGGTGAGCTAAAAATTAAAAGCCTTTTCGGAAAGGTAGTGGCCCTTTAAATCTACTATATATCTTTTAATACGTGAAAAAAGACTGAAAATAAGAAAGATACAATGTAGCTACAGTATAATTTTGTAAAATAAAGTTTAATGTTGTTCACTAGAGTTATTTCCCGTCGTTTAATTACCATAAACATATATGTAACAAAATATGGAGGGAAGTTAAGAAAAACTTGTGGGTTTATGTAGAACTCTCAGCCATACTTACAAGTATGTTTCCAGACCCTACGAACGTGGACGTGGTTCTACTCAGGGTCCTTTTATATGTTGGTGTATCTAATATTTACAAACCCGAGTCCCGTCCCGCAGACATAAGTTTTGTCTTGTTTTCCCGAATCATAATGATTTGATTAACTAAAATGATAATATCAAACCATGTCTCCGTAACTCCTGGGGTTCACTAGGTGTTTTATTGTTTATATGTATTGCGTTATGTTTTCTAGTTTCTATCAAAAACCATAATTATAAAGATATGATTCAAAAATTAATAAAATAAAAGTATGTCCTTATCAGTTGTTCCCGTCCTGTGGCACATAAGATTTGTAATTTTCCATTTGTTTTTAACTCCTATGAAATTTGTTCGTAAGACATTAAACTTCCATGTGTTTTCATAGTAGGTCAATATTTTATTGTAAAATTGACATATTAAAAATCATCTATCTTTAACTTGAATCCCGTCCTGCGGGCACACAAGTTGTTCTTTTTGTTTGTTTGAAAACCCTAAGCTATCCGGAACTTGAATCGCGTCCTTGCTCCGTTTTCATAGTAGGTCAATATTTTATTGTAAAATTGGCATATTAAAAATCATCTATCTTTACTTGAATCCCGTCCTGCGGGCACACAAGTTGTTCTTTTTTATTTGTTCGAAAACCCTAAGCTATCATGAACTTGAATCGCGTCCTCGCTCAGTTTTCATAGTAGGTCAATATTTTATTGTAAAATTGACATATTAAAATCATCCATTTTTAACTTGAATCCCGTCCTGCGGGCACACAAGTTGTTCTTTTTAATTTGAAGCTATCCTGAACTTGAATCGCGTCCTTGCTCCGTTTTCATAGTAGGTCAATATTTTATTGTAAAATTGACATATTAAAAATCATCTATTTTTAACTTGAATCCCGTCCTGCGGGCACACAAGTTGTTCTTTTTAATTTGTTTGAAAACCTTAAGCTATCCTGAACTTGAATCGCGTCCTCGCTCCGTTTTCATAGTAGGTCAATATTTTATTGTAAAATTGGCATATCAAAATCATCTATTTTTAACTTGAATCCCGTCCTGCGGGCACACAAGTTGTTCTTTTTAATTTGTTTGAAAACCTTAAGCTATCCTGAACTTGAATCGCGTCCTCGCTCCGTTTTCATAGTAGGTCAATATTTTATTGTAAAATTGGCATATTAAAATCATCTATTTTTAACTTGAATCCCGTCCTGCGGGCACACAAGTTGTTCTTTTTAATTTGTTTGAAAACCTTAAGCTATCCTGAACTTGAATCGCGTCCTCGCTCCGTTTTCATAGTAGGTCAATATTTTATTGTAAAATTGGCATATTAAAATCATCTATTTTTAACTTGAATCCCGTCCTGAGGGCACACAAGTTGTTCTTTGTTTGAAAACCCTAAGCTATTCTTAATTTAAAATGCATCTTTGTCCGTTTTCATAGAAAAGTCAATATTTTATTGTAAAATTGACATATTAAAAATCATCTATCTTAAACTTGAATCCCGTCCTGCGGGCACACAAATTGTTTTTTTTTATTTGATTGAAAACCCCAAGTTTTCCTGAACTTGAATCGCGTCCATGCTCCGTTTTCATAGAAAAGTCAATATTTTAATGTAAAATTGGCATATTAAAAATCATCTATCTTTTCTTGAATCCCGTCCTGCGGGCACACAAGTTGTTCTTTTTTAATTCGTTTGAAAATCCAAAGCTATCACGAACTTAAATCGCGTTCTTGTTCGTCTTTTTATTGATAATTACATTATTTTATTTTAAAATCGGCCTAATAAAAATCATAAAAAACACCAAATGTATCTTGATCTTGAATCCCGTCCTGCGGGCACATAAATTGTCCTTGTTTTATTGGTTTGAAAACCTGTATTATTCTAGACTTGAATGGCGTCATTGTTCCGTTTTTATTGATAATTACATTTTCATTTTAAAATCGGCCTATCAAAAACCATAAAAACCATCTACATGTATCTTGAACTTGAATCCTCCTGTGGACACACAAGCTGGCTTTTTCTTTTGTTTAAAAACGAAGCTATCGGAAAATCTTTGTTCGCTTTATTTTTAACACTCATTATTTTATTGTGAACCTATCAATACAAATCAGCTATCCTGAAATTGAAACCTTCCCTGTGGACACATTATATAGTTTAAAAAAAACTTATTTAATATTAGTTGAAAGCAATTACTAACACATTCATTGATGATAAAATCTATCCGGAACTTGAACCCTGTCCTGCAGGTACACAAGTTATTTGAAATCCTATTTCAGAAACTTACACTAAAACTTTGGTAACTTTTAAAACAAAATCTTCTGGGTTTATGTAGAACTCTCAGCCATACAATTTCTAATAAGTATGTTTCCAGACCCTACGAACGTGGACGTGGTTCTACTCAGGGTCCTCTATTAATTAAACAGACTATAGCGGTCACATGACAGAGAGGGACTTTCAAAATGGCTGCTCAAAGTAGCGATGGAACATAACATTGTTTACAATATGGGATGGTTCTTTGTTTTTAATATGTGTCACTAAATAATATATGTGCGTATGGAGAGAAAAATATCTCCACTATAGCGATGTGTGCTAGTATGGGAACCACTGCAGTTGGATTATTTCTGTAATAGACCCTTACAAGAGGTAGGTCAACCTGACTTGATTTTCCAGAATAAAGTTTAGAAGGCTCGAGTAGGGATTCCGACGAGAGACATCTATCAGACGTCCGAATATAAAGGAGTCTAGAGGAGGAATCTCAATAGGGATTAGGTCCTCTATATGTTGTTGTATCTGATCTATTTATGAGTTTTTCAAACAGATTAATTTTTACTGCATGTGCTGGTTAGTGCTTTACAGTTTTTATTGAATATTACACTTAATGTATGTGCGTGTACTTATCAGTTTTACAAACTTAATTCCGTCCTATGGACACACTAAATAATAATAATGAAAAGATAATGAAATAATGTATCCGGAACTTAAATCGCGTCATGGACTTCTTTCCTTATTTACTATGTGATGCACGTTTTGTTTAAAGAGACAATTCACTCAGGCAAATTCTTTTACATAACCAATAAGCAAAATATAGCACAAATGTATTGTTCTACATTTCTTATGAAACATATAACGTAAAACATTGACAAATTCCACGACATTGTTAAGTATTTTAATTAATATCGTTGAAATATCGAATCGTTGATCAATACGATTAAGCAGGTACAATATTAACTCTGTACCCATACCCGAGCCAAAGTCACGCACGTTAAACAAATGAACTACATAACCACTGAGAAGGTGATAAAATGATTTTTAGGCAAGACAATTCACCTAATAAGGT
This sequence comes from Argopecten irradians, assembly GCF_041381155.1. NCBI lineage: Eukaryota > Metazoa > Mollusca > Bivalvia > Pectinida > Pectinidae > Argopecten > Argopecten irradians. The sequence continues at coordinate 47,175,568 of NC_091135.1, read as the reverse complement.
AAACGCACTACTGTCAGAGCGATTTGAGCAGTTCTAGCCAAAAGTTGCATTACTTTACGAGCAAGGGACAGGGTTCGGCATACAAGAAGTTCGACCACAGTGTGTAATGGCGGACAGCGAGCAAAATTGAATATTTCACACACGTGTCACCACCATAGGCGTTTCAGGCATATCACAGATCTAATTTCCATTAGAACTTGTCTTATCTGATATATATACAAATTTTAATGTTCTCTTAGACTGAATTGTCCCTTTAAAGGTAGGTTTCGCCCAACCAAATAAATATTTTTTGTGAAATGCGATAAGCGGAAGAAAAGATGAAAAAAACATATTAAAATATCTCAATTTAATTTCTTTATGTGTTTGAGATTGAACAAATGTGTCTTGAATACAAAATTGAAGGAAATCCTCGATTTATTACGGTGTCCGTCAGACAAAATAATATGCAAATGAAGCTGCGATGGATTGCGTTGTCGAAGTTTGGCGCATGCGCATTGTCACGCACTTAAAGTAAACAAAATGGCTGAACGAAAGTGTGTGAGATGAAAAAAATATATCTGAATCGGAAACAAAGTGGAGGAAATTATAATGGATTCGGTAGCACCCTAGGATATCTATAGGGATTTAAATTCAGAGATGACATGTAGCAATAGAAGAAACAGAAGCCACATCTCAAGCGGAACTTGCCGGGATCTGTTGGGACTCGTGTAACGGCATTGCACGTGGTGAGTTAAATTTCAACACATATGCCAGCGCACAAACAGCCGCAGACTAACTACATGTATATTTGGTGTACAAAGTTAGCGAGCGTATGTAAGTAACATGAAGTGTTTTAGATTATATGATATGTATAAACAGTCCCTCGCACTTCGATTTGTTGTTGTTGTTTTTTAACAAAATATGCCGTGGCAAGACTGTCACTTCTATCTGACATTTTGTTGCACGCTTCCGTTTGTTGCTGTGGCCTCGTCTTGGAAAAAATACGCCATGTTCTATGTAAAGCTTTACTTCGCTCTATTTTTAGAGAAGTATTTTCCTGGTCAAGCTAGGCAACTGACCGCCCATATTGTTCGCTGTATGCATTGAAAATGATCTGAAGATTATATCTGTATAGGATAAATTTCAATTTCGTAGTCATTATATTTCATTGGGCGAAACCTACCTTTAATCAGCTTTCCTGAACATGAATCGCGTCCTGTAGACACGCGAATTGTGATGCATTGTATACGAATCGATCAGCATACTGTGTTGCTTCAAAACTTTGGCACAACAAAATCCTGATGATGGTTCCTTTTCAATACCCTTGGCATACCTGATATAATGTTCAGCACTATAGACATGTTTCATCGGTACTTCTTTCTCACTCTTTGGCTTGTTTTGCAGAACCAGGGCTGTATGCATCCGCCCGACTTCCAACACGTTTTTGTGTTCCTGGCTTTTTGCGCGGCCGCGGATGCTTGTGAAGCAGCCAACAGCTCCGGTTTTCTCATCTCATAGTTTAAAAACTGCTCGACTTTCATTGTTTTATGGGAGGGCGACATCTTGTCCCACACATAATGATGCAGTGTTAAGTGTTGTGTATGTTCCGCCAAGGCATACTTTCCAATGCCGAACAGAGATCTACGTATATGCAGGTACTGTATCTTCTGTATGGTATCCAGACGTTTGATCAGGTCTGCAACATCCCACTCTTTCCAGTTGCCCAACATCTTGATACATTGATTCATGGACTTGCAATTGTTGTTCTTCCACCCTTTTGGAATCACATGCTTACTACGCAGTCTGACCTCGACCACTTTGTTTCGAATGGTTGGAAGAATCTCTTCTAACCAGCATTGTCCAATACGGGGACCATGCATATCTTCAATCTCTTGTGAGGTTGAATCGAACCTTTCCATGCTGTCGACATTGGCGAGTCCCTCATCACCAAAAATGGACAACATGATCGTGGACTTTTCTCCGCCCTTTATCCCATTTGCTGTTAAAAGTCTGGATATTTTCCCTCGAACATGGAGTGTACAAAGGGTTAGTATGGCTGCAGGAAACCATCGTTCAATCGCTTGAACAATTTCTTTGTTTCCGTTAAATCCTATTACTAGATCGCAAGTGTGTGAATCCAGATCAAGTTCATACGCAAAGTCAATTAGAAAGTAACTGTACGTGTCATAGCTGGAATCCCAATGAAGAAAGGCAGGACCGAGCATTATCGGCGAGTTAGGTTGACTATTTCTGACTAAATTGGGGTTTTTATATACCATTAAAGGTCACATAGCATGGGCCGAGATTCCAGATCGTGTCAATACCCAATATAGCGCCATTTTTTATTGCATGCAGTTTTTAAATCAGTCATCTGCATTTCCGAGTATAAGATCACTAAAGGCGGCTCATCCTTACTATAGCTAACTCGGCGAATATAGGCATTTTCTTTACTAAGAAAACCTTTTACCAAAAAGCGATCAAGACTCTCGCGCGCGGCGGTGTCTTCATTACCCCTGCTCGATTCGTCAAGAGCGGGCGGCCGCCGGCGACCCGGCGAGGCGGCTAAGTCACTCGATTCAAAGAAAAAATGCGCCGGTGGCGCGAACGGCGTACGCCGGATCAGCCGGTTTTGATTCACCGGCTAATACCGGCGCAAGATGGCGGAATGAGGGTTAGATATTTGTTGTCGAAACTCTCTTTAAGCAAAACTCATTCCGTTCAGACATAAATTCTCCAAACATTGTGATTTTCTTGTTGTATTCATTAACGGACAGGAATTGAAACCTCTTTTGATACGCTAAGGTATGTAGATATCCATTTATGAAGCGAATACATCGAAACGAGCGGTGATGTATAGACTTAGATGTATGTACCCCAGGCGTTTGGCTCTATAGATATTTTTTCTCTATATAATGTAATACATACGGTGTCACAGCGTTTTATATCAAATGCCTGTGTATATTCATTCTATTAGTGTGATTATAATAAAATTTGTAAATATAATGTATATAAAAATTGAATGTTTTATTCCAAGTATATTAAATTTCAATGACTTCTCTTGGACTGCTTATCAATAACATTAAAAACAGATTTAAGATTTACACTTTCGAAAACAACACATTTAATGAATCGTTTTCGTCAAACACATGTAATTCAGAGTGTAACATAAGAAAATAGATTTATGTGTACAGTATTATACCTACATGTACATTGTAAATACATAATTCAGAAAGAATGCTCAAAAGTGAATATGATTGTACGGGCATTCTGTTAATTCCTATATCATGACATGAGATAAAGAATTCTACTGGTGACATGTAGTAAGAAATAAACATTGCCACACGAGGGTATCAGTTTAAACCCAGTTTGTTACTAGTAAGATAACTCATGCTTTACTAACCAGTGCTTCAGTGCTGAATTTTAGTTAGAATAAATAATGATTGGTGTGTGGCTAATTGCAACAATGCAAGGAGCGACAGTGCTTGGAGCGACAAAAAACCTTGCCGATATCACGCGACTGTGCGATAAAACAATCATGTCGCTCTGTCGCATTAGCGAGAAAATAAAATTTGTCGCACCGACACTCCGACAGTGTATTTTTGTTGCTATGTCACTCCGCGCATTATCTCACTGTTGCTTCGCGTACTGTCTTGTGATGTGAAATTAAATTCCAAGCTGTAATGCTAGAAAATTATGTCTTATTATATATACAACACAAATTACAATGCATCATACATTGCATCAAATGTGGATTACTATCGGAACGCACGGAGCGATTTTGTGAGGAGCGACAATGCGACATGGCCGAAATAGGCCATCACATATGTTTTCTATTTCAACACAAGAGATTAATGCAGTTTGATGCAATTTCTTATATTTTTTCTTTTGGAATAAAACAACATACACGTGTATATTATACAGAGTAGCACGCATGATGAATAAAAACTAAGAGGGGGGGGGGTTCATTTTCCAATAGGCGAACAACAAAACAATAACATTAGCCAGTCATGGTGGCCTATTAATATTAAACTCTAATGATTTATGAATTTCTTAAAGTTCTTGGCCCGGTAATGAAAAATACGAATATTTGAATGCTAAATTTCTTATTGGCAATATCGCTTTTTTCCAAATACGCATTAATCAACTTAAATTCAGTCTTTGATTGTGTTTGATGTAAAACTTAAAATATAACTAAAGCTCTGAAAAAATGTTCGCCATGATGGAATACGCCGGTTATGCTTGTTTTGCCAGATCGCCCGGTCGTCGCCCGGTCACGTGACCGGCGTACGCCAGTAGCCGCTTTTCAGAACGAATCGAGCAGGGGTATTGTAAAATGAACGACGAGGATGGTCAGTCTTGGACATTGTGGTTTAGTGCCTGCATGTATCATACAATGTAATATGTGTCAGTATAATTTAAAACATCAAATTCGATATGAATATCAAGGCAACCGAACTCTATATCTCACCACTAATCTCCTGTAGGCAGTTTCCGTGTCGGTCTGTCTCAACAAAATGATCAGGTTTGCCTCTGTCCGTGACTTGCACGTGAATTTGAATGTGCGCAATATTAATGCGCCATGGACTTATTAACATGCCGGTCCACTCCATATTTGGGCAAAGGACAAAATATAGTATTCCCATACTTGCACTTTATAAGTATTGCAACGGGTAAAATGTAAATGCACACTACTTACTTAGACTCTGCGTCCTCACTTACATAACAATCGTCCTCGTGTCGTGATATTTTGAGATTGTGATTCGGTTGGGCCTATATTTAGCGGTGTGTGACAGAAGCGAGACATACAGTACAAAGCACTACCCCTTCCCACTTTCCCAATCATTGTAAAGAATCAAAGATTTATTTTTAAAATATTTAAAGCAGAGACGAATTTATTGTGAGTGTCTAAGTGACTAACACTTGAGTCAGAATTCATTTCAATTAGTTGAATTTCAACATACGACTGCTCCTACTTTGTATAACATTTTGAAGTCCTATACATATATGTGAGTGTCTGAGTGACTAACAGAATTCAATTCAATCACAGGGATCTGAGAATTTGTTAAAGATTATATAATCATGGACCCACCAGAGTGCCCTTAGACCATTTTAGGAATTTTTAGAGGTCTACATAAAAAAAACGATAAAAAATACACTCTACATACTACATGTACATACGAGAATGGTGGCAAGCTCTTAGACTCAAAATTTCTAACCCGCCTACATTTAGCAGATATAAAAACACATTTCTAGCACATCTTCATAAAAACGCGGTTACTACCGTTAGAAAGAGCGATAATTTTCCTCTTAAAATCATCCTGCACATCTACTGTATACAAAGTGCAGTCATTAAGACGAATAAGCCCCAAAATGACAAACATTTCTCTAGATTCTTGAAAATCATCTAATTAAAGATATGCATGAGCGAGGCCTCCGCTGCAATCTCCACAGTTGTACACAGTAGTAACGGCGAAATCCATAACGTCCCATTTTTATAGCCGTCAAAAAAATCACTTTCATAAAAAATAGCTAGTCTAATAAGAATATTTAAAAGCAGAAATTTTTGTTAGATTTTTTTTATATCATGATGTTACGAAATCCGATTGGGCTTATTTTGGTAGAAGAAAAAAAATCGCGTTTTTAAGCGAAACTTTTGGCGTTATTACGTGAAACTTTCGCGTTATTAGGCGAAACTTTCATACAATTGATAAAGTGTCATAAGCAGCAACGCTAACGTTTAAATAAAATTCATTGTACATCAATGGATTTGTTAGGAAGTATAGATACTCAAGGGTTATATTAGCAACAGTATAGATAAAAGCAAAGAAAAAAATTGCTTCTTATAAATTGTGTGTAAAATGGTAATCAGAACCTATTCTAAAATGAACATGGGAATTATGTGGATGCACGTGAGTACGGGAGTATATTGTAGCTTTAAAACGACTGTAAAGCGGTATCTAAATCAATTGGAATTAACAAGATGGAAACAGTTTTCAGATTTAAACGATGTTTCAAAATTTATTGTGAGTGAGCTTCAGCATTCCGGACAAAATGATGTAAAATAACGATTCTCTAAATAAAAAAAATAAAACACAAAGTAAAAAAAAAAAGGTAATAGAATCAACGTGCGGTTTGATCCAACTCGTTTGATCGGCCATCTCCATTAATGGGGTAAGAACGACAACTCTATGACGAAATACGGAACTCTCCTATCTATTACAAATAAGGTAAACAAACGCACGCGTGTGAAGTTGCACATGCTGACATAGCGGTGTATGTTACCAGCTGACCACGGTTTGTGAAATAAGCATCTAAACAAAAGGTATCATTATATTTATTGTGTATAAATACAGTCTCAATTTTATAGCAACCCATGCATGTAACGTTATAGATTGCAAGATACATGTACTTATCATGCAACCCCTTATCCTATTCGCGTGTAAACGTTTACATAGAGACAACCAGATTATATTATAATAGGTAGACATATCACAGGCATATTGATAAGTTACGTTTTTTTCCGAATTCAATGAGATTATATAAAATGAATTGTATACACAATTATAATTCCTCTTTAAGCCAGGGGCCAGTAATGGGTTTATTTAAAGGGCAGTGACAGAGCTCCACCCCTCCCCTACCCCTTTATTTATTGAGCTTGCGATGCAGTGACCAATAGTGTTGCCACCCCATTGTTTATGGGACACTTTAGCTAGATACACTAAACTTTAATTTGATGAGGCTTACTTTCAAAGCATACAAAGCAATGCTGGAGAAAGAGTAAATCAAGCACAACCAAGGACATCAGCATTGTAAAAGATAATATATGTATCTTTTTTCCCCGTTTCCCCATATTGTGACAACTGCAATGCTTTGAAATCATATCAAACATTTACCAATTATACACACATATCCCATGCAATGCACTTTTATGTGTCAATAATTTGAAGCTATGATTCTCAAACTTCTTGCTAGCATAATTAGAATTTCAAATTTTACTCATTAGGTTGCTTAGAGGAATTATTTGTGTGCATGCAAATGCCCTTACCAATTTGCAACATATTGCAATTCAATAATAAGAATAAGACTTTATACATGTATATCATGTGAATCATTTTACTATACAATACTATTTGACCAAATATATACCTCCGAAATACCGAATTGTCTTATCTAAATTTCGTCTATCTGCTCATAATTTGGCCATCGAAACAGGCAGATATACCAATACTGCTAGAGAACAAAGATTGTGCCCTGGTTGCAATTTAGATGTGGAAGACGAATATCATTTTATTTTAATATGTATTAATTATCATGATTTAAGAAAGAAATATGTAAAACCTTTTTATTGGCGTAAACCATCTATGTACAAGTTGATACAATTATTATGTTGCGAAAATATAAGTGATATACGTAAATTAGCAAAATTTATATTTGAGGCCATGAAAATACGATCCCGCCTCCAATAATTTCAGTACAGTTATTTTAATGTTGTATACTTAACCTGTAATTTATGTAGCCTTTATATAATACACATTTTGATTTCAATGTATAGTACATTTGTAACTTGTCTATGATATTGTACTAATTACTATGTGATTGTATATATATGTATATGTGCGTATTTTGCACAATTCCAATAAGCTGTAAACTTAAGGAAAAAATAAAGAATTGAATATCTCATCTCACTGACTGATAAGATAAAGAGTTCCTGGAATTCCTGTTTTAGAGGACACATGGCTGACAGAGTGAAATGGACAGCGATAGTGCTAACGTGTGCCAACAGACAATGGGTCAGCACCTTACAGACAGGTAAGAAAACAATAGGCAGGTAACAAAACACACAGGTGACACTAAAGGCTAATTACTTGGTCTTTTATATTTCAGGCAGGTAACAGACAGGAAATTTGGGTAAATAACAAAAGGGTGTGACAGAAAACTTAAAGTAATTATGGTAGGCAACTTGTACATGTGTAGGTAACTTAGACAGGTGACTTAGGCAGGTATGTAACACAGACAGATATCAATGACAGGTGACTCAGTTAGCTAACTAAGGTATACACAGGTGACTCGGGTAGCTTACTAAGGGAGGTTACTCGATCAGAAGTAACTTAGATAGTTTATTCAGACAGGTAACTTAAATAGGTAATTCAGACAGATCTTGGGTAGCTTACTAAGGGAGGTAACTCAATCGGACACTAAAAAAAAATCCAGGCATATACTAACATAGACAGCTAGATAACACATGCAGACAGGGAACTCAGACACAAAATAAAGATGTGTCAGGTGTCGACTGATATTCTGCACTTACATGTATATTCATTATTGGTAATCAGTGAAATTGATAAATTGTGTCTAATTACTTTTCTATCAATCATTTTCAGAGCTAGAGATTCGTCAAGCAAAGGGACAAATTGATAAAGATGTCCTATTACTTACGGTTGAAGACCCAAAGTCGAGTGTGGGTAGTGGGGGCGCCACCATCAACGCCCTCCTTACAGTTACCGAGTACCTGTCTGCACAAAAGGGATATTCTGTAAGTGTGGAAGGTCAAGGTCAACCTCCAAAGTTATTTTGAAAGTTGGCGGAAGAGAGGTTGGGATAGGGGGCTATCCATTTATTGTCTTGTCTTAATCACCCCTTGATGTACCTTTCACTTGAACAAGTTTGTGCCAGGGGCTTTCTTTGGTAAGCTGTTCAGTCACATACCCCGGTACCAAACCAAATCACAATGACCTTTGTTTTGACCTTTGACCTGGCACATCAATGAATGAAAAATGTATGGAAATTATCTTATTAGCTGAACATGTTATTTAATGAGTTCAACAGGTAAGGTTTCATGTTTCATGCACCAAAATTAAGTATTTTAATCTCTGATATGCATCTTGCATTTTCATTCTTTAGTCATGGATAGATTGTGCTATTAGTAAAAAAGTTTCAACCTTGACCTAAAAGATATTTGGCCTCATCAAGTTGGCTACACTTCTACAAGTGAAGACTGTTTTTGCAGAAGTGTTTGAATTCTTTTTCAGCCCAGATTAGTTCATGCATAGTTTTGACCACAAAAGTTGGAGTAAACTTTTATGAAATTGGATATTGTAACACTTTGAGAAATTCCAATTGATTCTCCTTGAGATAAATTATTCATTCTTTTTCAGATAATAAATCCTGACGTTCTACAAGAAGCCAAGGTCCTCATCCTTCACTGTGTAAGTTTTCTGTATTTGCATATTATAGAGTTATCTGCCCTTGTGGGTAGGTATTGATTGTTACATCAAGGGCCCATTTAACATTTTTCAGAGAAAACAACATCATTTTTGCCATCAAAGTAATGATGTCACAATCAATACCTACCTGGAAGGGAGATAACTCTGTAACATAGACAGAATATTGATAACCTGTATGTTACAGAGAACTTAAACATTTTTTCAATCAAAAATGAAATGTGTTGTTTCCTTTTTGTTGGCTCCAAATTTCATCAACCCTGACACAAAAGTGGACAGACTATAATTATCATAAATTTGTTGAAAACAATACCAGATTTAATAAATATTAGAATAACATACAACACATATTCAAAACAAACATAAATATTTACATAACTATATATACCAATGAGTTCCATGTATTTACTACAGGGCCGTAATTATCCTTATGAGCCATGCGGGAGAGCATTCATTACCTTACCTGCTTCCCTCACCTCACCTGAGTATGATGGCATGACATGTCAGCTAGACCTGCTGCTAAAAAACCTCACAGAAAAAGTAAGTTGTTCTCTGGTGTTGTTTTGTAATATGCAGAAAATAATATGAACTTTGAGGTATGGTCCATAGCCAATGTACAATGTGCATGCACTATGGTTAGGTCTGTGACCTTGACCTCAAGGTCAAATGTCATATTAGAGCAGACCTTACTGTATAACTTGTCGCTCAGGCCATAACTTTTGAAAAGTTTAAGATATGTTCATGAAACTTTGAGGACACATGCATGCCTTATTCTTATGTCATCTTTACATCTGGATAGTTACAACTATGGAAATGGAACTTTTAGATATTGGCAGATACACAATAATAAGATATGTTTTTGTTCACAAAGTCAGAGCTGAATTGAAATGTATACTACACGATGTAATTTTTAGCTCACCTGGTCCGAAGGACCAAGGTGAGCTTATGCCATACCGTGGCGTCCGGCGTCCGTCGTCCGTCGTCCGTCGTCCGTCGTCCGTCCGTCCGTCCGTCCGTCAACAATCGACTTCTTCTCCATAACCGCTGGTCGGATTTCAACAAAATTTGGCTGGTAGCATCCTTATGGGCTACTAACTGAAAATTGTACAAATGATGGGGCTGACCCCCCAGGGGCCTGAGGGGCGGGGCCAAAAGGGGTCAATTTGGCTATTTCCATATAAACGACTTCTTCTCTGAAACCAAGCATGGGATAGCACCCATAATGCAATAGTAGCATCCTTATAGGGTGGGGATTCAAAATTGTACAAATGATGGGGCTGACCCTCCGAGGGCCTGAGGGGCGGGGTCAAATGGGGTCCATTTGGCTATTTCCATATAAACGACTTCTTCTCTGAAACCAAGCAGGATAGCACCCATAATGCAATGGTAGCATCCTTATAGGGTGGGGATTCAAAATTGTACAAATGATGGGGCTGACCCCCCGGGGGCCTGAGGGGCGGGCCAAAAGGGGTCAATTTGGCTATTTCCATATAAACGACTTCTTCTCTGAAACCAAGCATGGGATAGCACCCATAATGCAATAGTAGCATCCTTATAGGGTGGGGATTCAAAATTGTACAAATGATGGGGCTGACCCCCCGAGGGCCTGAGGGGCGGGGTCAAATGGGGTCCATTTGGCTATTTCCATATAAACGACTTCTTCTCTGAAACCAAGCATGGGATAGCACCCATAATGCAATGGTAGCATCCTTATAGGGTGGGGATTCAAAATTGTACAAATGATGGGGCTGACCCCCCGGGGGCCTGAGGGGCGGGGTCAAAAGGGGTCAATTTGGCCATTTCCATATAAACGACTTCTTCTCTGAAACCAAGCATGGGATAGCACCCATAATGCAATGGTAGCATCCTTATAGGGTGGGGATTCAAAATTGTACAAATGATGGGGCTGACCCCCGGGGGCCTGAGGGGCGGGGTCAAATGGGGTCAATTTGGCTATTTCCATATAAACGACTTCTTCTCTGAAACTAAGCATGAGATAGCACTCATAATGCAATGGTAGTATCTTTATAGGTTGGGGATTCAAAATTGTACAAATGATGTGGCTGACCCCCGGGGGACCTGAGGGGTGGGGTCAAAATGGGCCAATTTGGCTATTTCCATATAAACGACTTCTTCTCTGAAACTAAGCATGGTATAGCACCCATAATGCAATGGTAGCATCTTTATAGGGTGGGGATTCAAAATTGTGCAAATGATGGGGCTGACCCCCAGGGGGCCTGAGGGGCGGGGTCGAAAGTGGCCAATTTGGCTATTTCCATATAAACGACTTCTTCTCTGAAACTAAGCACGGTATAGCACCCATAATACAATGGTAGTATCCTTATAGTGTGGGAATTCAAAATTGTGCAAATGATAGGGCTGACCCCCCGGGGGCCTGAGGGGCGGGGTCAAAAGTGGTCAATTTCCATATAAATGACTTTTTCTCTGCAACTTAACATGGGATTACGCTCATAATGCAATGGTTACATCCTTATAGGGTTTGGATTCAAAATTTTGCAAATGATGGGGCTGACCCCCCGGGGGTCTGAAGGGTGGGGTCAAAAGGGGTTAATTTAGCTATTTCCATATAAACGACTTCTTCTCTGCAACTAAGAATGGAAGAGCACTTATAATGCAATGGTAGCATCCTTATAGGGTTGGGATTTGAAATTGTACAAATGATAGGGCTGACCCCCTGGGCCTTAGACGGCAATAGATGCGAGGTCAAAAGGTCAATTAGGCTACTATTTTCATATAAATTACTTTGTCTCTGAACCTATGTATTGGATAGCATATTTGTATGGTATCAATAGCATCATTGTATGGTTGTGATTCAAAATTAAACTTTGGGAGTCAATTTTGCTTATTTTTCTAATTGTCTGAGTCTTGTGATAATTACTAACAAAAAACCAGGTGAGCGATACAGGCCCTCTGGGCCTCTTGTTACAGCTTGCTGTTAATTATATTTGTGTTTTCAATCTGTTACAGCTGGCTGTTAGGTATTTTTGTGTTTTTGATCTCTTACAGGAGGCTGTTAAGTATAGTTGTGTTTTTTATATGTTACAACTGGCTGTTATGTATATATGTGTTTTTTGATCGGTTACAGCAGGCTGTTAAGTATATTTGTGTTTTTTGATCGGTTACAGCAGGCTGTTAATTATATTTGTGTTTTCAATCTGTTACAGCTGGCTGTTAGGTATTTTTGTGTTTTTGATCTCTTACAGGAGGCTGTTAAGTATAGTTGTGTTTTTTATATGTTACAACTGGCTGTTATGTATATATGTGTTTTTTGATCGGTTACAGCAGGCTGTTAATTATATTTGTGTGTTCAATCTGTTACAGTTGGCTGTTAATTATATCTCTGTTTTTTATATGTTACAGCTGGCTGTTAATTATATTTGTGTTTTCGTGCTATTACAACTGGCTGTAAATTATATTTGTGTTTTCGATCTGTTACAGCTGGCTGTTAAGTCCCCACCAGGAATATGGGTTAGCAGTACTGATATGATACTATCCATTCCAGAAAATGCAGGTAGATAAAGAAAGCCACAAACTTTTAAAGACATTAGAGCTATTGAAAGCTTACTACAATCAATTTCCCACACACAGAAGTATGATCAATACATCACTACCCATGCAATTACTTTTGAGTGAAAATTTAGGATAAGAACAAAATTACATATAGAGTGTAACTTGTTTATTTGGCTGGTATAGCCAGGTTTCTAGGTGATAAAAGTTTTAATTACTATAGATTAGGAAATAAAATGCCATACAATTACATCAGGTGACACAGGAATCCCGATCACACAAGGGCCAGATTTGACAAGCTTTACTGTAGTCCCTATTAGTCTCCTTTTTGTTGTTTGCCCAATAAAATCTGCAGATAAGGTGATGGAACTTTTTTACCTTTCAGCCATTCCATGGAATAACTCTGACGTATGTGTTATCACCGTCCCCAGTACCCCAAAATACTGCCGTAACCACGGTGTCTATAAAATCAACTCCGAGGTAAGATAGTAATTTTAGCTCCTCTAACATATTGTACATTAATAGAATACACTAAGCCAACCTATTTATGTATTTAGTTAGATTTTGTATATTTCACAGGCAGTCAGAAATCGTGAATAATCCTTGCAAAAATGTTGTTAGGCATGAACATGTGAGTTTAAGTGCCCTTGAAAATACAGTAGCACAGCTGATTTTGACCATTAGATTTTCCTTTATACTGGTTGCTACATTTTACTGAATAATGTTTGAAAGCGATGATTGGGACAGGGTGTATAGAGTTTTTGTTTGACAGAGTTATCTGTCCTTATGTGCAGATACTAAAAGTTACATCATTAGTTCACATGGATGTATGCACAAATTTCTTAAAAAAATTTATCATAACCTCAAACACAAATGTCATGGCAATTTTATGATTATCTTCTTATATAATTATTAATTGTAATATATTAACATGTAAAGGTAAATATTTAAAAAGATATTTGTATTTCTTAACATGATTACTAATCACACAGAGGTTGATGAAAATAAATTTAATTTTTTTTTTACAGTATTTATGACAGTATCAGATTGAGAGATATTTCATGGTTACCTGTTTGGCCTAATAGTACTATGGAGTGTAACTGTTACAGTAAATCTTATGTATGTTTACAGGGATATGTGACCGACATTCTGTACCAGAAGGACCTTGGAGGACTAGAGAGCTGTGAGAGACCAGATGGAACTGTTCCTGTGGTAAATAGCTATGATCTGCTAATAGTAGTGTTCATATATTATAATGTCAATCCTTACAATGGTATACAGTGGACCCGCGATAATCCGGACGCCGATAGTCCGGAAAACTCACAATCCGGAAGGAAATGTCAGGGAACGGATTTCCGTAACGTTATTTATACTCACTAGTCCGGAAATTCGTATTCCGAATCCGGAACTCCATTTTGGGAACGGAACGTAATTTTCGTTAATAAATTCCCGCAATAATCCGGACAATTTGTTGTTGCCACGTGCCGAGAAAATCCAAGGCCATCTCAGTCATGTGTACAATACACACTATCATTTGACACTGAGTGTGTTGTCATAACGACGGCTGCCAGGTCATAGCCACGGGCGTTTACCTGAACACCTTTCACACGGGTACATGCAGTCATGTAACGGTTCATTGGTTTTCTATAGGAGATCAAACTTCAGTGTTGTAATTGAGATACGCAATATATATTTTTAGCCACACGCTTTTTAAACATGAAGTTTGAGCTTGGGTACGGGTACGTATGCTGTAGATACCTTACTTGTTTCGCATGCAGAATATACAGTATCGATATGAGTATCAGATACAATAAAGTGAGATAATACTTACAAAATTAATAAGAATTTTAAATGTATGTAAATCTATTCGAATTCATCGTCTGTGGTATAAGATATAAAGGTTACGGCGCCCGGCACATGCCATAAAGATGTGTGACATTGTGCACGAAGTTAGACGTGAACGGGCGCGTGGTTGTTACACACGTCTGTAAGTCAGAAAGCAAAGACTTGTAGAGATTGTCATTAAAAACACACATTATACAAAATAACAATTATATGAGTTCCTAAAGTGTTCACAACTATTTGTTATCATTTTTTTTTTTTTGATGCCAAGAACGTAGATGATATTGATCTTTGGTTACTTAGGCAATTTGCCGTACGACAGATCAAGAGTTGGATACGTAGCTATATGCATACTTAGTATACAATTAACTATTGCTTTAGGTTTCGTATTTTGAAAAAGAAATACGTTTATTTATTATTCTTAACGTAATGATATATAAATACCTATAAAACATAACAAACGAAGTATTGATTATAATACATGTATATTATATAAAAGCCTGTCATCGATTACAAGGCCAAGGGGAGTAACTCGTACGTGACAATTTAATTGACTAAGAGCACGGAATTCGGCAGTCCGGAAAACTCGTAATCCGGACGGTTTAGACTGGGAACGAAGGTGTCCGGATTATCGAGGGTCCACTGTATTAGTGTCTGTATGATCATGGTAAAACATCTTCCTATGGTAAGTGATTGAAGTAAAATGAGTTTCTAGCACATGATATGAGTTTGGGCTAGTAACTTATTTTATACAATATTATTGGTTATTTCTAGGGTAAAGAATTTGTGATTTTTATTTGAAATATCAAATTTGAACAATTTTAAAACAGTTGAATTATTTGGTTAAGAGAATATAAAGCTTTTTGTCTCAACTTTTATGACCATGTCAGTGTCATGCAACCAAGAAAAGACCAAATGTTCCCCAGAAATTATAAAGACCTTTTGATATTGAGTGATTCTAATGGATATTGTATGATTCCATTAATGTTTTACAGGTATGTTCTGTCATTTACCTGAGCCATGCCGTGGCCGAAGCCCTCCTGTCTTTCCATGTAAAGCCCCCACTGGATGCCTGTACATACATGGGAGTGGACAGTGGGCAGCCTCCTATACAGGTATGTTTCAATTCTTTTATTACCTTAGGCCATTTGGCCTATCGGCTACAAACAAGCATATACATTTACACAATAACACAAATTCTAAAGATTACATTTGACAAAATACTAACGCGGTGCATATTTTGCAAAAAAGTAGTCATATGAATTAAATACATGCAATGTAAACAGAATAACCAATATATGATACTTTGAATTAGATATTGCACCTAGAGTTACAATATGGAGCTATATGTACTAAAATTACACCTGTACAAATGACAAAAAAGGAGCATGCGGACGAACGGACTGTTTGAAGGACACGAAAATATCAGATAGAGAGAAGCACTTAGAAGACAAAAACATTTCAGTAATAATGTAATTACACAATTCTAAGTTTATGGGCTTCTACTATAAATCTTCCCAACAAATTCAATTCTTTCTGACTCTTTGAGTTTAATAATTCGATAACTTTATGAACTGATGGCTTGTGCCAATAATATTTCTTTATATATTTCATCCTAATATCAGAATAAAAGTGACAGACAAGAAGAAGATGTATGGTATACATACTTTGTTGTACTTTCTATGATAAAAGGAATGACCTTGATCTACTTCAGTTAAATGACCAAAAGGTACACTGTATGATGCAATTAGCATCAATGGATGAAGGAGATTAGAATCTAACTTGTATGTTGTAGCTGTCCCTCTTCTTTGATGTCATGTTACCGATGTCCAGTGATGTCAATGAGAAGGAATTTGTGTCTGGAGGTCGAAGTGGGGTTAAGGGTCAAGCCAATGACGCAGTGTCAGACAACATGAAGACCATGAGGTCCGCCAGAAAAATTCTGTGGCAGACTTTACACAAATTCAAAATCTGGGCATGTAGGTGCTTTCTTTTATCATTCATTATTTGTTCAATATAAAGTCTAATATTGGACATAAAGGATATACTTGTAAAGGGCAAATGAGTTTATTCAGATAAATGACCTTGACATTTATTCAAAACCACTTTTGATTTGTCAAATGTCATCTTCTGAATTTATAAACCAAAATTTTCGGATACTTAATACTGGGTTTGTTGACACAGAGACAACCAAATTCTATAAATGAATGACTTTGACTTTATATGCTATATTCACACAGGACAAAATATTTATCTCTTAAATTTTCTTTGTACAGGTATGGTGGAGAAAGGAGAGTTCACATATCTTGTAAGCTGTCCTTTAGACCATGAAGCCATTTTGCTTGATTGTCCCTACAAATCTAACTTCCACCAATCAGAAATCACTTGGCAGACAGTCAACCATTCCCTGGTACAGGTATGTATAGGGACATTATAAAGTTCTATAAGTGACTAGTACAGCAGGATTTTACCTATATTTGTATGGAGTTTCTGTGTGTGAAGCATAGAATGTGTACTCCTCTGAAACACCTGGTTCTCTTATTCTCTACTTTTTCATTTGTTTCTTTACTAAGAATCAGTTTTTGTTTTATACATTGTATTTTCCCTTTGTTGATAAATATCAATTTTAGATTATTTAAAGAGGATAGATGAACAGAGGTGGTTGCTAAGACAGGTTTGTACATATTATATTTGTCCAATATATGTTTATGTTATAGGACAAGAGTAAAGTGGAGGACGATGTTGTAGTCCAATAAATGTTTATGTTATAGGACAAAAGGAAAGTGGAGGATGATTTTGTAGTCCAATAAATGTTTATAGGACAAGAGTAAAGTGGAGGACAATGTTGTAGTCCAATAAATGTTTATGTTATAGGACAAAAGTAAAGTGGAGGACGATGTTGTAGTCCAATAAATGTTTATAGGACAAGAGTAAAGTGGAGGACAATGTTGTAGTCCAATAAATGTTTATAGGACAAGAGTAAAGTGGAGGACAATGTTGGAGTCCAATAAATGTTTATGTTATAGGACAAAAGTAAAGTGGAGGACGATGTTGTAGTCCAATAAATGTTTATAGGACAAGAGTAAAGTGGAGGACAATGTTGTAGTCCAATAAATGTTTATGTTATAGGACAAAAGTAAAGTGGAGGACGATGTTGTAGTCCAATAAATGTTTATTTTATAGGACAAAAGGAAAGTGGAGGACGATGTTGTAGTCCAATAAATGTTTATAGGACAAGAGTAAAGTGGAGGACAATGTTGTAGTCCAATAAATGTTTATAGGACAAGAGTAAAGTGGAGGACGATGTTGTAGTCCAATAAATGTTTATAGGACAAGAGTAAAGTGGAGGACAATGTTGTAGTCCAATAAATGTTTATAGGACAAGAGTAAAGTGGAGGACGATGTTGTAGTCCAATAAATGTTTATGTTATAGGACAAGAGTAAAGTGGAGGACGATGTTGTAGTCCAATAAATGTTTATAGGACAAGAGTAAAGTGGAGGACGATGTTGTAGTCCAATAAATGTTTATGTTATAGGACAAGAGTAAAGTGGAGGACAATGTTGTAGTCCAATAAATGTTTATAGGACAAGAGTAAAGTGGAGGACAATGTTGTAGTCCAATAAATGTTTATGTTATAGGACAAAAGTAAAGTGGAGGACGATGTTGTAGTCCAATAAATGTTTATAGGACAAGAGTAAAGTGGAGGACGATGTTGTAGTCCAATAAATGTTTATAGGACAAGTGTAAAGTGGAGGACAATGTTGTAGTCCAATAAATGTTTATAGGACAAGAGTAAAGTGGAGGACAATGGTGTAGTCCAATAAATGTTTATTTTATAGGACAAGAGTAAAGTGGAGGACAATGGTGTAGTCCAATAAATGTTTATGTTATAGGACAAGAGTAAAGTGGAGGACGATGCCATCCTCATTAACAGCGTGCTCAGTGATAAAGTGGTGGTCAGTTCTAAGTCCATCATCACGGACTGCCAGCTTAGTGGACGTATGGACATAGGACGTGGCTGTCTGATAACAGGACTGTGTGTTGATGCCCAGATCAAGGTCAGTCTAGTGATGCAAGTTTCATACAAAGACATGAACATACGGTTTAGCTATAGGAATTTTCTTCAGTATATTTTATTGTAATACAATGTAGTGTGATATTTTGGGTCATGAATAAGGTTAAACTAACCTGGACACATAACTTAACTGAACTCTATGTGTGATATGGTAGTTGACTTGAATATTATACAATGTAGTGCCTGATACATAAAGAAAGTTTAAAGATTAATGCAATTGGCAGTGGCGTAGCTACCATTGACGCAAAAACGCAACTGCGTGCACATCAATCAATTCTCTAAAAAAATAGATAAATTTTCAAAATCAGAACCACACGTAGAAACCGAGACTAAAATTTTAAATTTGTAATCCGGCTCGCTTTTTAGCTCACCTGGTCCGAATCCCGAGGTGAGCTTATGGGATACCGCAGCGTCCGGCGTCCGTCGTCCGTCGTCCGTCGTCCGTCAACAATCGACTTCTTCTCCATAACCGCTGGTCTGATTTTAACAAAATTTGACTGGTAGCATCCTTATGGGCTACTAACTGAAAATTGTACAAATGATGGGGCTGATCCCCCGGGGGCCTGAGGGGCGGGGCCAAAAGGCTATTTCCATATAAACGACTTCTTCTCTGAAACCAAGCATGGGATAACACCCATAATGCAATGGTAGCATCCTTATAGGGTGGGGATTCAAAATTGTACAAATGATGGGGCTGACCCCCGGAGGCCTGAGGGGTGGGGTCAAATGGGGTGAATTTGGCTATTTCCATAAAAACGACTTCTTCTCTGAAACTAAGCTAGAGATAGCACTCATAATGCAATGGTAGTATCGTTATAGGGTGGGGATTCAAAATTGTACAAATGATGAGGCTGACCCCCGGGGGGCCTGAGGGGCGGGGTCAAAAGGGGTCAATTTGGCTATTTCCATATAAACGTCTTCTTCTCTGAAACCAAGCATGGTATAGCACCCATAATGCAATGGTAGCATCCTTATAGGGTGGGGATTCAAAATTGTACAAATGATAGGGCTGACCTCCCGGGGGCCTGAGGGGCGGGGTCAAAAGGGGCCAATTTGGCTATTTCCATATAAACGACTTCTTCTCTGAAACTAAGCATGGTATAGCACCCATAATGCAATGGTAGCATCCTTATAGGGTGGGGATTCAAAATTGTGCAAATGATGGGGCTGACCCCCCAGGGGCCTGAGGGGCGGGGTCAAAAGGGGCCAATTTGGCTATTTCCATATAAACGACTTCTTCTCTGAAACTAAGCATGGTATAGCACCCATAATACAATGGTAGCATCCTTATAGTGTGGGGATTCAAAATTGTGCAAATGATAGGGCTGACCCCCCAGGGGCCTGAGGGGCGGGGTTAAAAGGGGTCAATTTGGCTATTTCCATATAAATGACTTCTTCTCTGCAACTAAGCATGGTATAGCACCCATAATGCAATGGTAGCATCCTTATAGGGTGGGGATTCCAAATTGTGCAAATGATAGGGCTGACCCCCGGGGGCCTGAGGGGTGGGGTCAAAAGTGGTCAATTTCCATATAAATGACTTTTTCTCTACAGCTTAACATGGGATTACGCTCATAATGCAATGGTTACATCCTTATAGGGTTTGGATTCAAAATTTTGCAAATGATGGGGCTGACCCCCCGGGGGCCTGAAGGGTGGGGTCAAAAGGGGCTAATTTAGCTACATGTATTTCCATATAAACGACTTCTTCTCTGCAACTAAGAATGGAAGAGCACTTATAATGCAATGGTAGCATCCTTATAGGGTTGGGATTTGAAATTGTACAAATGATAGGGCTGACCCCCAGGGCCTTAGACGGCAATAGATGCGAGGTCAAAAAGGTCAATTAGGCTACTACTTTCATATAAATTACTTTGTCTCTGAACCTATGTATTGGATAGCATATTTGTATGGTATCAATAGCATCATTGTATGGTTGTGATTCAAAATTAAACTTTGGGAGTCAATTTTGCTTATTTTTCTAATTGTCAGAGTCTTGTGATAATTACTAACAAAAAACCAGGTGAGCGATACAGGCCCTCTGGGTCTCTTGTTATTTTTAGGTTTACTTTTTTTCGGAAAATTATATTTCCGTTCCGTTTCCACGCTCTATTACATATCCACCCCAACATGCCAATAGATGTCGATATCGTCATTGACAATTTCGATTTGCAAAAAAAAAGGAGGATGTTGTTACACTGAACTTTGGTGTGTGACTATAGTCTTTGTCGCTATCACAATAAAATTGTGTGCAAATCAAGAATACATTTATACATTCAGTTTTCATTTGGTCCTATACGTTTTCATGTGTACAAATGATCCAATGGAGTATCACCACTTACATGTACTTTAACTGTCTGTTAAAACTCTGTTTTCTTACAAAATAATTAAAATTGCTCTACCATTATTCGCATTGTAGTGGAAAATCACCAAAGACACAGCTGCGTTTGGCAAAATTAGAATGTAAACATAAAATTGCATACAAATATGGCGACATTTACAATTAGAATTTCTAAATATAGGTAATTTTCAATCTGCAATATGAATTAATCCGTTTTCAGTGGGTTTTTTTTTTTTTTTTTTTTAATTACCACGCTAAAACTCTTTAAAATCATAAAAAAAGCTTCGTAAAACTTATCTCAGCCATTCTAAATCGGTTTTTTCCTGTGGAGACCCCCCAAAACACAAAAATTCTCACGTCGTCGGCGATATTTATTAGAATTTCTAAATATAAGTAATTTTCAATCTGCAATATGAATTAATCCATTTCAGTGTTATTTATTTTTTTTTTTTTTTAATTACCACGCTAAAACTCTTTAAAATCATAAAAAAAACTTCGTAAAACTCATCTCAGCCATTCTAAATCGTATTTTTTTTCCCGGGGCGTGAATCCTCCGGACCCCCCAAACAACGATATATGTTCTCGCGCCTTCGGCGCTCGGACTCCACTTTGCGTGCACATTAATTTCCTGCTAGCGACGCCAATGATTGGTATACATTACCCTGTTTTTTAACTAATAATTTGTCACTATTCACATAGAAATATTAATTTTGAAAAACTAATTAATTTGTGTTCATATAACATAGATATTTATCTTTTCCTAATAGAAGTGTACAGTTAAATGTCAGGGTGACCTTTTGTTGAATGAAAACCTGCTTCCAGCCACAATGATTTAAGACATTTCAGTAGGTTCATCCTTTACCCGTTTTGTCTTATAGTTAACATTAGCCTCTTTACGGGTAAATTTTGCTTCAATATATCTATAAAGTCTGTATCCTCACAAATAGACCTGTGATTACGTTATACAGATATTGATATACATGTACATTGTATATATAAATCTTGCCCCAGTAACAGCTATATCTGCTGTTATTACCAAAACTGAGAATGCTAATTCGGGTTTGTTTTTCTGCCTATTCATTTGTTACGATACAATGCAAATACTACTGCGAATGAGGATTAATTTTTTATTTATATTTGGTAACAGAGGTTAATGCTTGTTAAAGGCTTCATCCTAATTGCTGCACACAATTCTGGTGAACATTATTTAGCAGAGTTATTGCCCCTCTTTTTTGCATTTTTGCAACAGAATGTCATTAAATGTGAGCTGATTATTTTCAAGCCAAGAAAAAGTCCTTCCGTCCATTAACAATTCTTCTTACCGCTATTTCTCAGAAAGTGCTGAAGGGATCTTTCTAAAATTTTATATGTAGGTTCCCCTAGGGCCTTCGTTGCACATTTTGCAATTTGAGACCGATTGATCAACAAGATGACCACCAGGCAGCTATCTTGGATTTTGATAGTTAAAGTTTGTTACGCTATTTCTAAGAAAGTGCTGAAGAGATAGTTATCAAATTTCATATATAGGTTGCTCTTGGGTCCTAGTTATGCATATTGGATTTTGGAAACTGATCGGTCAACAAGATGACCTACCGGCTGCCATCTGGGATTTTGGTAGTTGAAGTTTGTTACCACTATTTGTCAGAAAGTACTGAAGAGATCTGTCTCAAATTTCAATTGTAGGTCTTCCTAGGGTCTTAGTTGTGCATATTGCATTTTGGGACCGATTGATTAACAAAATGGCCGCCAGGCAGCCATCTCTGGTTTTGATAGTTACAGTTTGTTACTGCTATTTCTCAGAAAGTACTGAAGGGATCTGTCTCAAATTTCATCTTTTGGTTGCTCTAGGGCGTTAGTTGTGCATATTGCATTTTGGGACCGATCAGTCAACAAGATGGCTGAGCCGCTTCCATCTTGGATTTTGATAGGAGAAGCTTGTTACTACTATTTCTCAGAAAGTACTGAAGGGATCTGTCTCAAATTTTATATGTAGGTTTCTCTAGGGCCCTAGTTGTTTATATTGCGTTTGGGACTGATAGGTCAACAAGATGGCCAACTGGCCACCATCTTGGGTTTTGGTATTTGAAGTTTGTTACCGCTTTTCCTAAGTAAGTACTGAAGGGATCTGTCTCAAATTTCATATGTGCCCCTTGAGTTGGACAAATTGCATCTTGGTATCGATCAGTCTTCAACATAGGCGACTGGCCGCCATCTTGGATTTTGATTTTCAAAATTTGAAAAACAGAGAAAAGATCTCTCTTTCAATTGTTAGACAAAGATCATTCTTTGGTGGGCACCAAGATCCCTATGGGATCCTTTGTTTGGTGACGTGGATAATTGCATTACATGTAAGGGCTGAACTGTAGTACCTAACATAATGAAAAATGTTCTGAAATTTCGGTCAATGAATGTAACAAGGTTAAATAAAGATCTTTACAGAATATATTTTGTGGTTTTGTGACATGTTTATCAAAAATGATACTTTGATATGTGTTGTTTCATTTCAATCAGGCCTGCATACTTGGAAATATAATCTGATTGCCCTGAATAATGTTTTCGCTAAAAAATAAGTCCTAAAAGCTGAGTACAGGATATCTAGAAAGTCTACACATTTGCTTTACTCACACTTGGACTAACTTATGATTAAGCTTAGCTTCTTTAGATTAAAATGTCTTTGCTTATGTTCAAAGATTGAACTGTGGTAGAGGTATATATATATTATGATTCTGTTAAATCTATGTTTGCCTTTATATACTATGTTTGCTTGGTTCAGGTTGTCTGCCTGTCAGTCTGTAGACATAATGATCGACCAATTAATCCTCCTAAACAACTGGACCCAGTTTCACAAACATTTCTTAAATGTAAGGAGTTCCTTAACTTAAATTTTCCCATTGGAAAATATTAAATATTATTTTTAGGAAGGCTCCTTAACTTAAGGGTTTTCCTTATCTTTTGTAATGTTTTCCTTCCTTTGGGGAATTTTTGACTCTAAATGACCTTAGTTGTTGACGCGCCATCAAACTCAAACAAACCAATATTCAGGGAATTTTAAGTAAAGGAATGTTAATGAAACTTGGTCCAGGAAGGATTGCATTCCTAATGTATGTGGGAGCAAGATACCTAAACTTGTTTTGCAGAGTTATGTCTCTTTGTTACCAACAGGGTGGGGGTATATGTTGGCCTCCTCGACGACACATTCTAGTTGTCTTGTGATTATATAACATAGATGTACATGTTCTGTATAAATGTCTCTATATATACAATTTCTGCCCCACAGACTGACCTGAAGAAGACGGTGAAGATCGGAGACTACACAGTAGTACAGTGCTTTAGGATCTACCTCAGTACACTAGATAAAACTGTACATGTCCTTACGACCCACGGAAAATTTGATAGAGTTGAGGTAGGTACATGTTCTTAGGACCCACGGGAAGTTTGATAGAGTCCAGGTAGGTACATGTTCTTACGACCCACGGGAAGTTTGATAGAGTCGAGGTAGGTACATGTTATTACGACCCATGGGAAGTTTGATAGAGTCGAGGTAGGTACATGTCCTTTCGACCCACAGGAAGTTTGATAGAGTCGAGGTAGGTACATGTCCTTACGACCCACAGGAAGTTTGATAGAGTCGAGGTAGGTACATAAAGTACATGTCCTTACGACCCACAGGAAGTTTGATAGAGTCGAGGTAGGTACATGTCCTTACGACCCACAGGAAGTTTGATAGAGTCGAGGTAGGTACATGTCCTTACGACCCACAGGAAGTTTGATAGAGTCGAGGTAGGTACATAAGGTACATGTCCTTACGACCCACAGGAAGTTTGATAGAGTCGAGGTAGGTACATGTCCTTACGACCCACAGGAAGTTTGATAGAGTCGAGGTAGGTACATGTCCTTACGACCCACAGGAAGTTTGATAGAGTTGAGGTAGGTATATATTCTTATAACCCACAGGAAGTTTGATAGAGTCGAGGTAGGTACATGTCCTTACGACCAACGGGAAGTTTTATAGAGTTGAGGTAGGTACATGTTCTTACGACCCATGGGAACTTTGATAGAGTCGAGGTAGGTACATGTCCTTATGACCCACGGGAATTTCGATAAAGTCAAGGTAGATACATGTCCTTACGACCCAAGGGAATTTTGATAGAGTCAAGGTAAGTACATGTCCTTACTTATGACCCACAGAAATTTTGATAGAGTTGAGGTAGGTACGTTAGGTACATGTCCTTAAGACCCAAGGGAAGTTTGATAGAGTTGAGGTAGGTACATGTCCTTACGACCCAAGGAAATTTTGATAGAGTCAAGGTAAGTACATGTTCTTACTTATGACCCACAGAAAGTTTGATAGAGTTGAAATAGGTACATGTTCCAACGACCCACGGGAAGTTTGATAGAGTCGAGGTAGGTACATGTCCTTACAACCCAAGGGAATTTGATAGAGTCAAGGTAAGTACATGTCCTTAATTATGACCCACAGAAATTTGATAGAGTCAAGGTAAGTACATGTCTTTAATTATGACCCACAGTAATTTGATAGAGTCAAGGTAAGTACATGTCCTTAATTATGACCCACAGAAATTTGATAGAGTTGAGGTACCTAGGTACATGTCCTTACGACCCATGAGAAGTTTGATAGAGTCAAGGTAAGTACATGTCCTTAATTATGAACCACAGAAAGTTTGATAGAGTTGAGGTAGGTACATGTTCTAACGACCCATGAGATGTTTGATAGAGTCGAGGAAGGTACATGTCCTTATGATCCACAGGAAATTTGATAGAGTTGAGGTAGGTACATGTTCTAACGACCCATGAGAAGTTTGATAGAGTCGAGGAAGGTACATGTCCTTACGACCCACAGGAAGTTTGATAGAGTCGAGGTAGGTACATGTCCTAACGACCCACGGGAAGTTTGATAGAGTCGAGGTAGGTACATGTCCTTATGATCCATGAGAAGTTTGATAGAGTCGAGGAAGGTACATGTCCTAACGACCCATGAGAAGTTTGATAGAGTCGGGGAAGGTACATGTCCTTATGATCCACAGGAAATTTGATAGAGTTGAGGTAGGTAATATGATCTAGAGAATGCAATAAATATAATACAGCAAGTGTCTTAAAATTGTTAGGGTTTATAAATGCCTCTTGTGCCTATATTGACAGATCCCTGTGCCTATATTTACAGACCCTCCTGTCTGTTTGTATCTACAGATCCCTGTGCCTATATTTACAGACCCTCCTGTCTGTTTGTATCTACAGATCCCTGTGCCTATATTTACAGACCCTCCTGTCTGTTTGTATCTACAGATCCCTGTGCCTATGTTTACAGACCCCTCTGTTTGTATTTACAGACCCCTGTGTTATATTTATAAGACTTACGGTTTATACATGCCCCTTGTATCTATATTGACAGACCCCTGTATCTATATCTACTCCTGTGTTTATATTTACAGGCCCCAATGTACAAGAGTACAACAACTTTCTGTAACAACCCCTGGGTAGTTTTCCTCAACCTGACAGGAATTGTTAAGGAGGATTTGTGGGGACCGGATGTGGTAAGTATATATTAACTAATTCAAATCATTTCAAAGACCCCATTTCTTTGGAAGTATTTTGATGGTTCTGACTAAATTTTCATTATATATGTTCAAGTAAAAACAGCTTGAATACTCAAATAACTCAAAGTGTTACCATGGTTTTCTGACTTTGGAGATTTGATGGTAGTTTTTAGCTCACCTGGCCCGAAGGGCCGGTGAGCTTATGTCATGGCGCGGCGTCCGTCGTCCGTCGTCGTCCGTCCGTCGTCCGTCGTCCGTCTGTCCGTCAACATTTCCTTTAAATCGCTACTAGTCATAGAGTTCTGCATGGATTGTAACCAAATTTGGCCACAAACATCCTTGGGGGAGGGGGAACAGAACTTGTATAAATTTTGGCTCTGAACCCCCGGGGGCAGGAGGGGCGGGGCCCAATAGGGGAAATAGAGGTAAATCCTATAAATCGCTACTTGTCCTAGAGTTCTGCATGGATTGTAACCAAATTTGGCCACAAACATCCTTGGGGGAGGGGGAACAGAACTTGTATAAATTTTGGCTCTGACCCCCCGGGGGCAGGAGGGGCGGGCCCCAATAGGGGAAATAGAGGTAAATCCTTTAAAACGCTACTTGTCCTAGAGTTCTGCATGGATTGTAACCAAAATTAGCCACAAACATCCTTGGGGGAAGGGGAACAGAACTTGTATAAATTTTGGCTCTGATCCCCCAGGGGCAAGAGGGGCGGGGCCCAATAGGGGAAATAGAGATAAATCCTTTAAATCGCTACTAGTCATAGAGTTCTGAATGGAATGTAACCAAATTTGGCCACAAACATCCTTGGGGGAAGGGGAACAGAAATTGTATAAATTTTGGCTCTGGTCCCCCGGGGGCAGGAGGGGCGGGCCCAATAGGGGAAATAGAGGTAAATCCTTTAAATCGCTACTAGTCATAGAGTTCTGAATGCAATGTAACCAAATTTGGCCACAAACATCCTTGGGGGAAGGGGAACAGAACTTGTATGAATTTTGGCTCTGACCCCCCGGGGGCAGGAGGGGCGGGGCCCAATAGGGGAAATAGAGGTAAATCCTTTAAAACGCTACTTGTCCTAGAGTTCTGCATGGATTGTAACCAAAATTAGCCACAAACATCCTTGGGGGAATGGGAACAGAACTTGTATAAATTTTGGCTCTAATCCCCCAGGGGCAAGAGGGGCGGGGCCCAATAGGGGAAATAGAGATAAATCCTTTAAATCGCTACTAGTCATAGAGTTCTGAATGGAATGTAACCAAATTTGGCCACAAACATCCTTTGGGGAAGGGGAACAGAAATTGTATAAATTTTGGCTCTGGTCCCCCGGGGGCAGGAGGGGCGGGGCCCAATAGGGGAAATAGAGGTAAATCCTTTAAATCGCTACTAGTCATAGAGTTCTGAATGGAATGTAACCAAATTTGGCCACAAACGTCCTTGGGGGAAGGGGAACAGAACTTGTATAAATTTTAGCTCTGACCCGCCAGGGGCAAGAGGGGCGGGGCCCCAATAGGGGAAATAGAGATAAATCCTTTAAATCGCTACTAGTCATAGAGTTCTGAATGGAATGTAACCAAATTTGGCCACAAACATCCTTTGGGGAAGGGGAACAGAAATTGTATAAATTTTGGCTCTGGTCCCCCGGGGGCAGGAGGGGCGGGGCCCAATAGGGGAAATAGAGATAAATCCTTTAAATCGCTACTAGTCATAGAGTTCTGAATGGAATGTAACCAAATTTGGCCACAAACATCCTTGGGGGAAGGGGAACAGAAACTGTATAAATTTTGGCTCTGGTCCCCCGGGGGCAGGAGGGGCGGGCCCAATAGGGGAAATAGAGGTAAATCCTTTAAATCGCTACTAGTCATAGAGTTCTGCATGGAATGTAACCAAATTTGGCCACAAACATCCTTTTTGGAAGGGGAACAGAACTTGTATAAATTTTGGCTCTGGCCCCCGGGGGCAGAACAGGTGGGGTCCAATAGGGGAAATAGAGGTAAATCCTATAAATCGCTACTTGTCCTAGAGTTTTGCTTGGTTTGTGACCAAACTTGGCCATAAACATCCTTGGGGGAAGGGGAACAGAACTTGTATAAATTTTGGCTCTGACCCCCTGGGGGCAGGAGGGGTGGGGCCCAATAGGGGATTTAGAGGATAATATTATAATTCCTTCAGAAAAGAAACAATGAACCTGTATTCAGAACATTACTTGGCATTACAAACCAGGTGAGCGATACAGGCCCTCTGGGCCTCTTGTCTTATTGATTCATGGATCAACTTTTAATGGCCATGTCATTATTAATGTCAGGTGAGGAAAATGTCATCTTCTTTAACTGGTGTATATATAATAGAGTATTGTGTATTTAGGATGCTGATAATCAGACTGTACTGAACGCCAGACTGTTCCCTGTGTTCCACTCCTCAGAGGAAATCGGCCTGGAGGATATATCATGGCTTCACGGTGAGATGGAGGACCCCAACCAATCCATTATATGCAGGTGTGTACCTCACATTATCCTTACACCTCATTATAAGTGTATTTGTGCTGATATTCACCATAAATGCTATGAATTCTATAACTAGTATTTTAGAGGTCTTTCAATACATACTGCCGTTATTGATGGCCAGATAAATAAAGTATGTAATTGATGTTGGTGTCTCTGCTATAGAAGTATGTCGTAAAGGGTACTATAAATAGTTTCCTAATAGTCTGTATCCTGCACTCTCAGTAGAGATCTATGTTTATACAGTGGAACCTTCCAAAACCGAACCTTCTCAAAACCGATCACCTCTAGAAACCGAACATGGATGTCATGTACGGAATGAATTCCTCTTTATTAATAGTATATAAAACTTCCCAAAACCGATCCCTCCCAATTCCGAATACCGGACCGATTTTGAGATCGGAATAGTCAAATGTAACTAAAATACACTTCTGAAAACTGGCCTTACCTGAGCGACACCGATAGATTACATTGAGGTCTGATCAACCGACCGTGAAATACACACGTACCTGTACCATAGCTGTTGCATGCCATGTCCTTGGGCATGTATACAGATGTGAATGGTTATAGGTACACGGCAATTATACCCGAGATGGTGGTGTAATTATTTCATCATGCCTATTGTTTAGATATCTAACGAAGGACTACCATGTGCACGCGGTTTGTTTACTCTAAGAATACAAGCAGAGCTAGTAATAAAGAGAAAGTTTCGTATTCAAATCACACGTTTTTTTATTTACATATGTAGTTGTCGGATAACGTAAATTATCTGTATGAAGAAGCCGAAGCCATGTATTGTTTTAGAAAATGACTATGTCATATAATGACCGACATCGACTGATCATCGAGTAATTAGACATATAATTTGATTCTTGACGTAACCGGCAGCGATCGGTCGTATGTAGGTTGCAGACGAGAACATCCCCAAGAACATTCACGCAACTAACTAACTAAACTACGTTTATAAGCGGTTACAAAGTCAAGTTTGCTGTAATCCATTCCTTTTAAACGTATGATTATCTCTTTTGTGATAACATTCACATTAACAATCAATATCGGTCGGTTTTAACGAACACTAGGCATACATGCGATGCACTAATGTAAAAAACGACTTCCGATCGATTAAATCCGGATCGTGATGATCGGTATTCGGTTCACTTCTCCAAACCGAACCCTCTCTAAACCGGCTGAAATTATATGCACCGACCATGATCGGTTTCGGGAGGTTCCACTGTAGTACTGTAGTGCACTGTTTGGATTTTGCTTGTGTATTTGAAGGTGGAGATCGTCATGGAGACTATCACTCAATGAAATTCTGTCCTGTGTCAGTATGGAGGAAGAAATTCGCTGGAAAAAGTAACTATTGTCCACATTGATCTTTATTTCATAGTACAATTAATGCAATGTTTTTTTTTACCAAAAGTCACAAGTGACAATAAAAGATGTTACCTAATGTAAAGTTTAAGACATTGATTAAATGAGTAATTGACATTTTAGGAGTAAACTTAAATTGATGGTCCTAATGAAACCATAAATGAAGAAACAGATATAGAAAAAATATGAAATCTGTTGTGCATGATATATTTTTGTATGAGGTAATGGTTTTGAGTGTTTGTTTTCCCAGGACTCTGTTTTACAACGTAAGTAAGATCCACATCAGACGTGACCTACTTAACAGTAGTAACAATGGTTTCCGTTCCATCTACACCAGCGCTCACATCGACGGCTTCTCTCAAGAGATTCTTCTCACTCTGGACCAAGGTCAGCATCATACTACAGTTTTACACTCTTATTGGTTCTGACAGAAATTAAATTGATTTTGGTCTTTAAAGACTAAATGTATAACCAAATATTCATAATGTATAGATATACACAAATATGTGTGATTTTATTGAGCTGTTGGAATCTATTTCCTGTATGAGTTAGACAAATGCCAATTTGAATTGTCTCCCTTGTTGCGGTTTCATTAGTGGCATGGAACTACACTAATGTTTTGTGGTTTACTGTTGACGCGGGATTACTTCGAAAGGCACAGATGAAGTACTAACCAGACAGACGGAGGAAGTTCCTTTGATCACTACAGGCACAAATTGAATGGGATAACGTGCGCGTGGCGATTGGTTGATTCTGACTTCATAAGCCCCGCCCCATAAACAACACTGACAGCACGTAAAACTCTTCAATTCAGTGATCACCGAGATGTGACGGCGTAGCACATGGCTTCTCAGTTTCTGTGTAGAACAAACAACTCGATATTTTAATTAACTTTACATATATACTGTATTGTAATGTCCCGGTTAATTTGAACCGACGGAGAGTTCAAACACACATTTTTTAGGAAAAAAAATCTTTAGTTAATGACAGTTTGAACACGTCAAATGATCAAAGTAAAAGTAAGATTTTTGTCGGCAAATCGGCACAATGGGATCCCCATAAATGACGGTATTTTGATTATTGCCACAAAGATTTTTGAATTAAAGACTGAATAAATGATCATTATAATGACTTTTACAACAGAAAATGAATTAAAATGAACATTTTAAGTAATAAATAAAATTATTTGCGCTGAAATATTGTGCACAAAACAGCACCCCAACAAAATACATATTTGTTCTTGATGTACGTGGAAGAAATCGCCAATGTTCCTTAGGCCCAATCTAGATAAAGATATCACTTAAAATCGACATTAAAATTCAACATTTGGTCTTTCTTTTGTCAGCTGATCAAGTTGTTATTGTAAACATGTGCCGTACGCTGGTTTGGGCAAGCCAGTTACGCGGTGTCATGTCAGCGAGAACGCTGGATATTCAGCTCCAGCCAAAACAATCCACTTGTTGGAAATATTTCAACAATGTAAACGTAAACGATGCATACTTTTCATCAGTTTAATTATATTAACATAATCTGTAGACGTAGACAATCTGACAGTTCGATTGTGACCTAATTTTACGAACAGAATGTAAACATTTTCAGCAGCAGTTTTGTAAAAGCAACCGACTCTATTTATAATTAAAAAAACATGTTTAGTTACGAAATATAACAAAGGACTAATACTTAACTAGATTTTCTGTGGTTTCTGCCGGTAAATAATTACGGACGTCGTTGTAGATTCTAGGCCTCGATCAACGGTGCTGTTTTGGGGCTTTGACTACATGCATGGCTTCTGTTACAAATAAATGCTCACGATTATAGAGAATTCATCTTTCAGGTAAATCAGCAAAATGTGTGCTTCTCCTACAATTTTCCTGCTTTACGTCGCGTATGTCAGATATGTATCGATACTGAAACTGATTTTAATACCGATTTCAATTCGGATAGTTCGAACGCACGTTTTTTCTGAAGCTTATTTTTTGAGGAAATGGGCGTGTTTATAGAAATGCGTCGACCAATGAAAACAAGCGCTGCATTCCCAGAATAAATTAACCACACTCGTGTGTATAGATGCACAGGTAACTAGTTCATCCACATATCGAGGAAGTAATGCAGCCGTGCCTTTCAAAGTAATCCCGCGTCGACAGTAAATAAAACCTACTTTACATTGTTTCTCTTGACTTCATTTAATGATAAGTGGTTTAAATGTAGATCACTGTAAAATTTCTCTCCTGATGTTGTGTGTTGTAAATGTCTTATGTCCCTTGATGTGGGGTTAAAATATATAAACTGGTATTGATTGTCTGTCTGATGTTGTGTGGCTTAAACAGAGGCTTATATATGTTGTCTCAGTTGATGATAAATTGTCTCCCCTGATAACTGATGCAACTTAGATAATTACCTCCCCTGAACTGAGAGTCCATACTTTACTTTACTACAGTGGCCAAGGAGTGTCAGGGATCCCCAGGTATTGCGGCCCGTACCCTGGCCAACATAGCTGATGTACTTGGCTGTATGGCTGCCACCAAAGGGGGCCTGAGGAGTGGACCAGCTGCCAACAGGTCGTGGGCCAGAGCCTTCCATAAACTTGAGGTAAGGTTCCTTTATAGGGGTATAATTGTACCAATAACCAGGGATAACTGTGTAGCACTGTGGCATCTAGACACCAAAGGACATCAACTACCTGGGTTTTCCTCCTATCTTCAGTTGCCTCCCACTGTATGATACTCATCTATCAAATCTGATACTTTAAAGTTTATTGAACTTGTTTTGCTATTGCAGTATTAAGATGTTGAATATAATTTTAGAGATGATGTTAATGTTTCTATTTGATTGTTTACCGGCCACAGAAAGGTAATTTGTGTGGAGGAGTGGATGCCCTAGCCCAGATCCGTGCCAGTTGGCTAGGACGTCCTGACTTGCTGACCAGAGCGGCCAGGCATTACGAGGGAGCAGCTGCCATCTTAATACGACAGGCAGTGATGACAGCCAATGAGGTACAAGTACATGTTGTTTATTTATTTGTACCTTGACAATTGATGCCTTTTCATTCATTGCTGGAACTTCTTTTACGAACAGGTTAGCATGATAAGAAAGATTATCACAATACCGAAAATTATTGTTGTGTTTATATTTGTGAGTTTTTATGGTCAAAGCAACTGAGTGATTTATGTGACCGACATTCTATCACCAATCAATTTCTTCTATGTAATGTGTCCACAGGGCTGTTAGTGGATTCTGGCTGCAGAACTCTGACTTTCCTCTACCATGTAATCCTATTGTAAAATGAAAAAAGAGCAATTTAAACTTATAAGCAACTGCAAAGTAGGATCATTTTTACAAAGATTTTGTTGGATACAGAATGGACGGTATATTACTTTTCAATCCCAATTCTAATGCTTATCACCATACCAATACAATACTGATTACATTATTACTTTCAGAACTTCCAGTTGGGGTTGTGTGAGGCCCCAGAAATTGGTAAATGGGTGACCGCTGAGTGTCCTGCCAGAATTGATGTGTCTGGTGGCTGGTCTGATACACCGCCCATAACATACGAACATGGCGGTGCTGTCACTATGATAGCACTGAAAATCAATGATAAGGTAAAGCACATTATTTCTCCCATACCTCACAGGTTTATCTCCGGTAATGATGATAATAATGTCTTACATTGGGATAATGAAACAGAAGCTCACATGAACATTAACTCCTTCACCCATGAAGACACATCAGTCTCTTCTGAATCAAGGACTTGGCCAGTCCATTATGAAATTTCAGGGGTGAATTGAAGGTAATTATAAAATTTAGAGAATGTGGTGATAAAATACAACAGGATTTATAGAATAGATTTGTCAAGTAGACAGGGATATCTGAATATGAGTTACATAGTTTGTCTGGTCAACATGAGATCTGCTACAAAACCCATTATGAGATTTCTCAGTCTGCTTGGTATATTTTCTCGCAAACAGACTGAAATTTCAGTTGAAATGTGTCACAGTCAATGGCCCATTGAGTATGCACCAGGCATAATAACAATGATGTTTTGTTGCATGTATTAGTGACATCAGATCTTAAATTACTTCTGATGGCTTTTATCACCTTACTCTGTAATATTATAATTCTCTGTAATGAAATGAAGGTTGGTTTCTTCATCTGTTTGCTTACAATGCATTATTATATCTTTTTACAGAAACCTATAGGATCCAAAGCGAGGCGAATAAGGGAGTAAGTGTTTAAAAAATAAACAGGGATTTGTTGATATTGCTTCAGCTTAAGCAATATTTACACTATAGAATATTTCTGGTGTTTTCATAAAGCAATATGTTCTGTATTGAATTGTTGACAATCTGTTTATTTCCTACAATATATTGTTCTGATGAAAAATGTTTCAATTAACACTAATTGATAATATCATGCAATGCTATGCAGAATTTTATGGAAATGCATGATTTAGAGGTTATTTAACAAATTAATGTAAATGATTTGATTCCAGACCAAAGATTGTGATAGTGCTCTGTGGCTACAACCAAGACGATACAACTGTTGTGTGTGAGGAGTTATCTCACCTTGAAAATTACTACCAGCCCCACAGTCCAGGTATATATACAGTGTACAGTGTATATTATGTCATTATCAGTTTTATAAATTTTAGTTTCTATAAAACCTGGTTAGAACAAACCTCTTGTGGACCAATAAAGTAACTTTGTTATACACATATTGCAACCATTTTATAGGACCCTTGACGGAGAATGAAAATTACTGCATTCTAACATTAATTTGTTACAAACATGTTTAACTCTATATGTTTCTATAATAACATAATGACTTAAGGTAGCTCCATACTTTTGTGAAAATCCATGTCATTTTTTTCTAACAGGTCTTATTTTCTTGCATTTTTCATGTAGATTTCAAATCTGTAAAGATAAATGGGTGTTCTCGAACTACTTTTTGAGATATTTGAGCTTGAAATATACCATCCTTGCAAATTTGCTGGCCGAAAATAGAAAAATTCATAAAATTATGTTTTCTGTAATATTAGGGTGAATGTAGTCTCGATCCTGTTGATTTTTTGTCCTAAATTTCTAACGATAGAACAATATACAAAACTCTTGTATTTTTTCAAATGCTAACTAATTTTTGTTATTTTCCAGGACCGTTTCTATACGTAATTATCATGTTTTGCCATATTTTCGCCCGTAAAAAATCAATGAATATGCCAAAAAGGAAATGAAAACCCATGTCAATTTCACAATATTTGTATATGGTATGCCCAAGATAATATATTTTTCAAATATCATATAAAAACATGGGGTCCTCGATCAAAATTTCACAATTTTGTAAGCTTGAAGTTTGTAACTCACAACCCTACCCCCATTTCATCCAGTGCTAAGATGGGTCATATTTGACTATTTTTTGAAAATGATGCCGCAAAAAAACATTCCACATCAGTTCATATGTTTTTGTGATAGTATATCTGGTTTATGTCTGTTTGTTTTTATGATTTTCTCCAAATTTTGTGTTTAAAGGAAATCCGTATGCGATTTTTTAGAATTCCGGAATTTCGGTCCGGCCGGGTCCCATCTTATCATTTATAGCGACGAAGGGCACTTCCGGTGTTTGAAAATCCATTCCCATTTACGACAGGGAACGCAAAAATCTCAGAGATAGCATATAATTTTCACTTCACTGCTTTTATTTGATTTATTTAATGATTTTAAACATTCAATATTATATGTAGACAATTTTCACCTATTGAAAAAATATCCAAGTGGGATGTCGTGGCGTATCGGAAACCATTCTGGAATTCAAAACAACCTCCGCAACTTCCGGTATAGCGTCATATGAATTGGCGCGGTTTTCAAAAGTATGGACCTACCTTAATGGGCCTTGAGCAGCTATTAAATGTAATTTCTTTAGTGTTACTCTACCAGAGGACAGTTCAGAGCCTTTCTCATGTAGACTCTCGTCATAAGGTCAAAAGTGAGGCAATGTCTAAGGCAGACATTTGATAGGCCAGGATGTCATCACCAAATAAATGACTGTGGTATCAATTAGGGTTCAAACTTGTGTACCCCACGGTAAATGCAATGTTTTTATAAATTATTTATATGTATTGATTTTGTTATAATGTAGGTGCTTTGCCGAAGGCAGCTATTGTGTGTGCTGACATCATCAACCTTGACTCAGACTTGTCTTTGAGAGAACAGTTACAACAGAACTATGGGGGAGGGTTTGAAATCCATACCTGGTCCAACCTGCCTCAGGGCTCAGGTATGTTGGGAATTTGGTTGATTACGCCTGATTTTCGTTAACTTCATTCAAAGATTATGGAAGATTTTCTTTAATTTCTCGACTTTCAAGTCAAATGCCTGAATTCGTAAAATATTATCACCAGCATATTTGACTGAAGAAGTGCTTAATGATACTTCAGTATCATTTTCTCAAATTAGAAATCAAACCATGAATGATGAAAGACAAAAACATATGATTTGGTCCGACACATTGCTTTATTCTATTACAGGTATGGGTACCAGTAGTATCTTGGCTGGAGCTGTCATGGCCGCTTTACTGAGGGCTTCTGGGAAAACATGTGATAGAAAAGGACTTGTGCATGCTGTAAGTATCTTCCTATAAATTGTATTTTTGAGGGGACTAATAAATGTTTATCTTATACTGTACCTATCACTGAAATAGTCTGTGATAAATTTGTAACTAATAATATCTTATACTGTACTTATCACTGAAATAGTCTGTGATAAATTTGTAACTAATAATATCTTATACTGTACTTATCACTGAAATAGTCTGTGATAAATTTGTAACTAATAAAAAGTCTGCTTTCTAGGTGTTGTACCTGGAACAGTTGCTAACGACAGGCGGTGGTTGGCAGGACCAGGTTGGAGGGATTATGGGAGGTATCCGTATCGGACTATCCGATCCCAAACTTCCCATCAGTATAGACTCCATTGATCTGAAACCCTCGGATGATGTTATCAAGGCCATCAGTGACCGTATCATCCTCATATACACCGGCAAGACCCGCCTCGCAAGGAATGTTCTCCAGGTGGGACTTTTCTGAATCAGCATATTTATACATCGACTCGTATTAAATAGGACACAGCAGACATGCTAAATTTCGCTGATAGCAAAAGAGTATCACACTGTATTGACATTCATTTTCCATTTCTTTAAGTTTTGAGATATTGAGATTGATTTGAATCACTACATTGTACTGTATGCTAATTTGGTGTTTGGTGTTTGTACACAGGAAGTAGTGAGGAACTGGTATGCCAGGAACCCAAAGATTGTTGAGACGGAAGACAATTTGGTGGAACTTGCCCAGCAGTGTGCTAATGTATTTATAGATGGTAAATGCTTTACGTCCTAATTAAAAATCAGAATTTTCCTGTCTATTGGGTATGTCATAGATAGCTGTCCAGTTGACAGAACGAAATAAGTGTAGTTGGACTGGACTGGGTCAGTTATCGGCGACTAGTTATCTCAATCAGTGCAGCTTCAGGTTAATGTTCGAAGGTCCTGGGTTTGAGCAACGATCTCTTCACTATATTTCTTCTCACCTGTTACATTATGATTTAAGTTAAGGTTAAGGTGATCTCTTATTACATAGTGGAGTCAATGGGGCTGTTTCTTCCATTCTTTATCTTTTATCAAACTGTAGAAAAATGTATTTGTCTGGATCAAGTGAACACTTCATTTTATATTATCCTAGATCTGTAAGCAAATGTTAATTTGTCTTGGTCAAGAATATGTTAAATGGAAAACTCTTGCTAGAATGTCTTGATATGGTATGTTGTATTGGTCCAGTATACTCTTTAACTCATTCATCCCTTTGACACATTTGACTTCTTCTAATTCAAAGTCTGGAAGAGTCCATTATAAACTTTGAGGGGTAAATCAATTAATCCGTATATTGTCTTGGTCCTGTAAACTCTTTCTGTTTTGTCTAAATATATGGTATAACACTGAATTTTCTATACTATCAAGGCCCGACTGACTTTGAGAAGCTAGGAATCTGCCTTAACAGATACTGGGAGCTGAAGAAGGTGATGGCGCCAGGCTGTGAGACCGAGGTGATTGCCTCCCTTATGAATATTCTCCGGCCTCATGTTTACGGAATGTGTATGGCAGGGGCTGGAGGAGGTGGCTTCATGTATGCCATCGCCAAGGACAACATACAGAGGGACATGATCAAAGAAGTCCTGCAAAATGCCAAGGTAATGTTATAGCTGTTTCAATCTGATCAAAACATGATCTTCCATTGCACTCCAATACTCAACATCCCATCGTCGAAGATTACACTCCGATACTCTACATCCCATAGTCGAAGATCTGGGTTTAATCAAATTGTATCTTGTTTTATCCGTACTTTTATATCATTTTGATTTTGAACGTCCTGATAAGTATAAAAAGATTATGAGAGTAATATCAATTATTTTAGTGAAGCCATATGTTAAATACATAAATATGTAAATCATGCCCTGATTTCTTGAAACAAAAAACATTGACTTAAGTAAAACTTTAGCATGTCAGCACAATTTTATTGATTGTTTTTAATCACACAAAGTTAAATGTTTCTCCTTGTTCAGATCTTTCAGCGGGAAGAGGTAATTTGATTGTTGATTAAAAAGATAGATGTGATTTAGAATGCAAACCCAGCATTTTAAGTACTCTGCATGACATCAATGAACTCCAGAAATATGCATGGGAATGTCTTTGTTATAAAAATTTAATACTTGTATGACTATATAGTGTTGAAATAGATATTTGAAATGCCTGCATTTTGTTTTTGCTATTACCGGTACACTAGGATGCATTTGGCCAGAGGGAAGCATGTGTTAAGAATGCTTTTGGTTGTGTCCCAGTGGCTGCTACCTACCAGAAATATTAATCATTAAGTTTCTGCTTCTGTTTAACCTTCAGCATTTAGGCAGTGTAATGCCTGGTTTACCTTTTTGTCAGTATAATGTGAATGGTAAGGGTGGCCTGTGTGTTTGGTAGTGCGTTTCAGCGTGACAACCCTATAATGTGACTCGTTGGGGTGGCCTGTGTTTTAGGCAACGTGTTTCAGCATGATAACAAAATAATGTGACTGGTTGGGGTAGCCTGTGTTTTTGGCAGTGCGTTTCAGCATGATAACACTATAATGTGACAGGTTGGGGTGGCCTGTGTTTTTGGCAGTGCGTTTCAGCATGATAACACTATAATGTGACAGGTTGGGGTGTCATGTGTTTTTGGCAGTGCATTTCAGCGTGATAACACTATAATGTTACAGGTTGGGGTGGCCTGTGTTTTTGGCAGTACTCTTCAGCATGATAACAAAATAATGTGACTGGTTGTGGTAGCCTGTGTTTTTGGCAGTGCACTTCAGCATGATAACACTATAAGGTGACTGGTTGGGGTAGCCTGTGTTTTTGGCAGTGCATTTCAGCATGATAACACTATAAGGTGACAGGTTGGGGTGGCCTGTGTTTTTGGCAGTCCATTTCAGCATGATAACGCTATAAGTTTACTGGTTAGGGTGGCCTGTGTTTTTGGCAGTCCATTTCACCGTGATAACACTATAATGTGACAGGTTGGGGTGGCCTGTGTTTTGGCAGTGCGTTTCAGCATGACAACCCTATAATGTGACTCGTTGGGGTGGCCTGTGTTTTGGCAGTGCGTTTCAGCGTAACAACACTATAATGTGACTGGTTGGGGTAGCCTGTGTTTTGGCAGTGCATTTCAGCGTAACAACACTATAATGTGACTGGTTGGGATGGCCTGTGTGTCTGTAGTGGTTCAGAGAGATAACACTATAAAGCAAGCAAAACCTACCGCTTTTTAAATTTATAAAAAAAGACAAATACAGCTATGTATCACAAATGTAGCAGCCCTACAGTAATGTCAATCATTATTAATGTCAGTGTAGTTAAACTTGAAATTTTTTGATCACACTTAGCT
The DNA here is from genome assembly GCF_041381155.1 of Argopecten irradians. NCBI lineage: Eukaryota > Metazoa > Mollusca > Bivalvia > Pectinida > Pectinidae > Argopecten > Argopecten irradians. The sequence continues at coordinate 47,135,191 of NC_091135.1, read as the reverse complement.
TGAATACTCAAGGTTTTACAATAATTCCATGTGTTGAGGGAGAGCAAAGTATGCAACTGTAACTTATACATTTCATGGTTTGCATTTTTGGAAAAAACTTCTATAGGTTATAGCAATGTGTTTCAAGCATTCTATACATAACCAGGAGTCCAGGACTGTTTATGTTTACAGCATCGTCCGTGTGTTTATTGTACAATGATAGCTGCATCCCAATAATAATTGTTATATCACACACAATACTGGAAGGCATTGATGTGACTGATTTACACTGAATTGGTAACTACTGCATGTTTATTAAGTCCGTTGGTGCTCTTATTATTATTATTTTTGTTAGGTCATCTGACCCGAAGGGTCAGGATGACCTATAGTTGTCACGTTTCGTCCGTCATCGTCCGCCGTGCATTAACTTTTCACATTTTGAAGTTCTTCTCAAGTTCCATCAGTGCAATTTGGCTGAAACTTGCATGAAATGATCCTGACATAGTCCCGACAAAGTGTCGTTATTTTTTGGGTCAATCCGAAATCCAAGATGGCCACCATAGCCGCCATCTTGAAAATACATTTTGAACTTCTTCTTAAGTTCTACTGGTGCGATTTGGCTGAAACTTGCATGAAATGATCCTGACATGGTCCCGACAAAGTGTTGTTCTTTTCGGGTCAATTAAAAATCCAAGATGGCCGCCACCTTGAAAACACATTTTGAACTTCTTCTCAAGTTCTAACGGTGCGATTTGGATGAAACTTGCATGAAATGATCCTGACATGGTCCCGACAAAGTGTTGTTCTTTTCGGGTCAATTCAAAATCCAAGATGGACGCCACCTTGAAAACACATTTTGAACTTCTTCTCTAGTTCTAACAGTGTGATTTGGCTGAAACTTGCATGAAATGATCCTGACATGGTCCCGACAAACTGTTTTTATTTTTAGGGTCAATCCGAAATCCAAGATGGCTGCTGCAGCCGCCATCTTGAAAACACATTCGGAACTTCTTCTCAAGATCTAACCGTGCGATTTGGCTGAAACTTGCATGAAATGATCCTGACATGGTCCTGTCAAAGTGTTGTTACATTTCTGGTTGATCCCAAATGGAAGATGGCTATCATGACACAGTTTTAATTAATTTCCTATATGATTATTGCCAAGGTAGTCAGATGACCGTTAAGGCCCTTGGGCCTCTTGTTAACTTTGAATCTATTTTTTTGAAATTTGAACCTTCTAGACTGAAAAATTATAGTTTAAAACATACGTAATTAAGGTACATTTGTATATAAATATTGATCATATCATCTTCAAAAAATATTTCTAATAATACACTGGGAATTTGAAATTACATTATGATTGTTAGATCAATGTACATAATACATGTATACTGTATATGTCACAGAAAACTTATTTTAGTCAGTCCAAGATTTAAAAAATTAATTAACTGGCACCATTTTCTGCATGCATTATTATTTTTTTGTATTCATACCAAATGTCACTTAGATAGAACATAGATACCACCAGTAAAAGTCCCTGATGTTTTAGATAAACGTTCAAATGAATGTTCATACAAGTGTCAACCTGAAGCACCTGCAATTTTGAATTATTTTGCATTGTCTTGATTTATATTACAGGGTGCTGAAGGATCAGTGGTCTATGATGCCTGTGTGGATACAGAGGGACTAGAGGTGACCGTGGAGGAATAGGGCAAGTTACCATGGTTACTGAGGGAATAGAGGTTACTGTCGAGGAACAGGGCAAGTTACCATGGTTACAGAGGGATTTTATAGAGGATAACAGTTACCATGGTTACAAAGGGATTTGATAGAGGATGACAGTTACCATGGTTACAGAGGTAACCTTGAGGAAGGATAACCAGTTACCATGGCCTCATATCAATTTGATATTAGGATAACAGTTACCATGGTTACAAAGTTGACTAGAGGTGTAGTGGGCAACAATTACCAGGGAAACCATGGAATTCAATATGATGACAAAGTTACCAAGGATACAGTTGGATTCAATTTAATGACAAAAGTATCTGTATATTGAGTTGGACTTCATATTACATGTACATTAAAGCAAATGATACGAAAGATACAGTGGGACTTACAGTTGATGGACGAGGATAGGGGACATACCATGGATACAGAGGAACCTAATATCTGTGCAATATTTACTAAGGATACTGAGGGTCTAGTAAAGTGAGGGTAGAGGAGAATGGCAACAGTAATCCTTGATACACATTTATTTAGGAGTCATGTGATGGTCCTTTGTGGAATTCAGTGAATAGTAATAAACTTTATGTACTTGTCAACCACAAAATAGCCACCATAAACGTACTTCATACAGCCAGCTCTCATCTGTGATCACTCTGTTTGGTTGTACAAACTACAAACATTCAGCGGGTTGTCTAAATTTTTGTCAAGTTGTGGTCTGTTGAAGAGAAAAAGATGTTTACTACTGAAACTGGTTGGGCATTCAATTCACAAATTTATTTGTAATGGAAATTCAAAATCAACATCATCATTATAATTTCATATAAGCATAGATATGCAGCTGAAACAGTCCATTGATCATCCCAGCATAGGTCCTGGTGTCCCAGTCTAGCCCTTTTATTAGCCTAGAGTTTCCACACCCATATGATACAGGACTACCACTTCTTTACATTCCTTTAGCTGTCATTACACAAGTGTCCTTCATCGTGTCCTGTAGTGGTTTATCAGGATTTCTATGTTCCTTTAGATATAAGGGGAAAACATACTAATTAAAATGACAGAGGACTTATAACTTTATATTTTAATCTTTTAAAAATCCAATAAATAATCTTAGTTACACGTGTATAGCAGATCAATGCTTTCTTTATAACCTGACCATAGCTGTTCGTTATTTATGATAAAACAAGAATGTGACCCATTTATTCTAGCTCTACTAAACCTTGTTGTTATCTTGAAATTGATCAAGTCATGGTAAAAATTCAAAGATACCTAAGTTTTTGACTTATTTTAAACCACTTTATTTTTGTTAAGATTCATTTTTTGACATAACTGCTCATGAAAAGCTCACAGTGTACAAATTCAAATGTATGGTGAATTTTATGAGATGTAATTATACATGAATATATATTTAAATGTAACAAAGGCGTGAAATACGGAAATGAGGTAGTGTACATTAGATGTTGTTGTTTGGCTGGGACCAACAAAGATTTTAACCAGTACATGTAGTCTCTAGTTTCACGTGACAAAGTGACTCAATTTACTTTCTTGTGAAATCCTTTTGTTAATAATGAAAGTAGGGAGATAAGATTGATACAGATTTTCCCTAATTACACACTTGCCATGTATATCACATTTATATGTAGTTACACATGAAATACATGTAATTTATATACAACTTAATTTCATTTGTTGCAGTTTCATCTCCCATATATTTAATTCTAGCTTTGCTGCTTGTATGACTCTGCCTTATTCAAGCTTCATCTCTCCAATGATTTGCCTTAGTAGCTAGTTTATCACCTACATAGTACCATCTCTTGTATGATTGTTATGTACTGTATATAAACTTTAGTAAATGTATTGGGTGTGAATCAGGTATTAAGTGCATTGGGTACCGTACAGTGTGTACAAGTAGGTATGGAACTACCATTATCTGATCTATGCACGAGACTAAAATCTTAAATAATTAGAGTAAACATGTTGTTGGATATGATTCTGTGTGGTTTATATGTATATTTCACCGTTATTTATCATATGTTTGTATTTATTTACTATGGGATTGTGATACCACCATAAAAACCAAATACCAAATATATATCTTATTTTGTTGTTGTTGTTTATAGTAAGGGCTTTTCCAGTAAAATATCTACCTGACCAAAGATTTTTTGCTTCTATCCATGATGGCCATCTCAGAAATATCACTTATATGCATGGTCAATGTCAGTAAAAAAACCCACTAATCTTCTATCTATGGTCCTATATTTCAGTTCAACTTGATCTCAATCTTGTATTACATATTAGGTAAAAAGAGTAATTACAAACCGTTACATGTAATAAAACTGGTGTTTGGAATCAAGGTAAATTTTTGTGTGTGAAATGTGGAAATGGGTTGACATGTCGATGTACATGACGTTGTACTTTTGGTTTGAAACATGTGGAAAGAAATTAAAATAATTTATTTAAGGACAAATGGAACTTTCAAAGTATCCACTATTCATTTTCTGATTGTAGGTATGACGTACTGTAAGTACAAACTATTGTAGGAAAATGTTAACAATGTTACTTTCCTGTGACAAATTCTGAATGAAGTGCATACTGACCATCTTAAGAAAACCAATGATTATGAAAAGAATCTTTAATCAATGTCTAATCCAATTTCATTACAGTGTTACATGTGATTTCTTTGCAAGTACAAATGCTTCTAAATTTTAACAAGAGGCCCAGAGGGCCTTATCGCTCACCTGGTTATTGTAATGCGTAGTAATGTTCTGATTACAGGATCATTGTTTCTTTTCTGAAGGAATTTAAGATTTACCTCTAATTCCCTATTGGGAACCATTCTTTTTGCTCCAGGGGTTCACAGCCAAAATTTATACAAACAATGTTCCCCTTCCCCAAAGGATGTTTCTGGCCAAATTTAGTTACATTCCATGCAGAACTCTATGACAAGTTGCGATTTCAAGGATTAACCTCTATTTCCCCTATTGGGCCACGTCCCTACTGCCCCCTTGGGGTCAGAATCAAAATTTATTCAAACCCTGTTCCCCTTCCCCCAAGGATGTTTCTGGCCAAATTTGGTTACATTCCATGCAGAACTCTGACTAGTAGCGATATAAAATATTTACCTCTAATTCCCCTATTGGGCCCCGCCCCTCCTGCCCCCTTGGTGTCCAATCCAAAATTTATACAAATTCTGTTCCCCTTCCCCCAAGGATGTTTCTGGCCAAATTTGATTACATTCCATACAGAACTCTATGACTAGTAGCGATTTAAAGTATTTACCTCTATTTCCCCCTTTTGGGCCCAGCCCCTCCTGCCCCCAGGGGGGAGTCAGAGCCAAAAGGAGTAGATATGATAGGACCAGTATTTAGCCTTAATTTTTCAGGCCGAAAAATATTAACTCTGATCCACATCAATTTCACGTCAATAAATACTCTCATACTTGCCATTCATCAAAACATAACTTTTTATAACCATGTACACGATGTGTTCCACCTATGACGTCATCAAATTGATGATTTTCCTCTTCTCGCCAAATTTTGCCAGAAATTCATCATCTTTAGGTTAGAAAAGGCTTGAAATGGATTTGGCCGCCACCTTGGAGCAACTTTATATTTTGCATGGATATGCGTGAATACTCTATACAAAACGTGTGAAAATCTCTTTCTACTCTAAGAAGGCGGCCACATTCATTTTCAGAGAAAACCACTCAAAAAGTATGATTTTTCAAGGATTTTTGTGAAAAATGGCGGGAAACTCCATGTTGATGACGTCAGTGAACATAATTGGCACATGCGGGATATTTTCAGGATGTAATGTGTTAGCAAATGTATTCAACTGTTATATGGCAAAATATGTCTTAACGTACCTTCTCCTTTATACAAACTCTGTTCATCTTCCCTGAAGGATGTTTCTGGCCAAATTTGGTTACATTCCTTGCAGAACTCTATGACAAGTAGCGATGTAGAGGATTTACCTACGGTATATTTCCCTTATTGGGCCCCGCCCCTACTGCCCCCTGGGGGGTCAGGGCAAAAATTTATACAAACTCTGTTCTCCTTCCCCCAAGGATGTTTCTGGCTAAATTTGGTTACATTCCATGCAGAACTCTGACTAGTAGTGATTTAAAGGATTTTCCTCTATTTCCCCACCCCTTCTGCCCCCTTGGTGTCCAAGCCAAAATTTATACAAACTCTGTTCCACTCCCCTCAAGGATGTTTCTGGCCAAATTTGGTTACATTTCATACAGAACTCTGTGACGAGTAGCGATTTAAAGGATTAAATTCTATTCCCCCTAAAGAAAAGCTGAAGTCCTCGGATGGGGTAGATTTTTTTTTTTACTGGAAAAGCCCTAACAGAAAATCATTGACAATTATTTATTGTGCAAACATTATCTGAATTAAAATTTCTGTTACTAGTAGTACACTTCAATAACTGTAATCATGAATCTATCAACCCAGCGGAAAAAAAGGAAAAAAGACAGAATTTCGGAACATGATTTTAATATCTATCAAATATTTGATTACATTAATCATTATATGTGTATGGAATGGCGCATCCTTAATAAATTATTACAGCATGCAACATCACAGACTGAATCATCAACAATAACAACTACAGTGTGATCAGAAGTACTTGTCTACTAGTATGTACAACTTTTACACCACACACAACTCAGAAGGACATGTCAAGTAGCTATCGTACAACTTTTACACCACACACAACTCAGAAGTCCATGTCAAGTAGCTATCGTACAACTTTTACACCACACACAACTCAGAAATATATGTGAAGTAGTTATCGTACAACTTTTACACCACACACAACTCAGAAGTACATATCAAGTAGCTATCATACAACTTTTACACCACACACAACTCAGAAGTACATGTCAAGTAGCTATCATACAACTTTTACACCACACACAACTCAGAAGTACATGTCAAGTAGCTATTGTACAACTTTTACACCACACACAACTCAGAAGTACATATCAAGTAGCTATTGTACAACTTTTACACCACACACAACTCAGAAGTACATGACAAGTAGCTATTGTACAACTTTTACACCTCACACAAATCACAATGTATCAGTTATGACATGACCCACAACTTTCTCACCACCCATATCAGAAACATAATATAAGACAGATTGGTAACTCTACAATTTTTGAAGATCGGCAGATCCATTTTATATGTACCTTCATGTTTCGGCACATATCTAGCATGTACACTACACACCATGCTACTAAAACATTACACACTCTCATCTTTACTACCAATCATTCCCATCCAGTCTCTGTAATTTAGCTGAATTATATACTAAAATATCTCTAATGCTGTCATACTGTAAAGAAGAGGAATGTGAATATTTTTTACTGTAGTTGAATTATTCAGAATCTAAAAAATTATGTAGAAAGAGCACCCTTTATTGCTTATATTGAACCTGTTTATATTAAATCTTAAGTTATTATGCAAAACGTTATCTCAATGATTTCTACAATTATCTTGTGTATACAAACCACTGTTATATCAATGAATATGGCATAAAGAAGTAAAACTAACAAATTGTTAATACAGTGTGCTAAATCTATAATTATAGTCTATTTCTATTATTACCGAGTGGTTAGGTGGCAAATTAATGAACTTGTTGTAAAATAGAAAAGTTTAAATACACAAAATTCACATTTGATTTATGCTTTATAAATGAACATACATATATACTTTTGAATAAATATCATGTTAAAGCATGAAATAAGAAAACACATTTGCTGACAATAACTGTATCAAGATATCACCCTGGTATAATGTAAACAAAAAATGCTTTTTCCGATACTATGTACTTTTCCTTTAAAAATATTTGAGTGTATAAAATTAGTGAAAGGTATTGTTATGATAGTATGAATACAGGCCCTGACGTCTAGCTTCTATCATTATGAATCCAGCTTAATTAAATCTTGGTCAACAAGGTGATTAGAACAATTAATTCTCAAACAGGTTTTAAACACACAAAGAGCACTTAAACATAATACACTATATAACATCACCAATCAACCACACAGACGATTGGCGTTTTCTTCATGGAAAATATTAGGAAAAAGAAATGCACCAAGTTACATCTATAATATGCTTCAGTAAGGGTTACAGTATTTTAATGGGAAATCTTCCTAATACCAATAAATTAACAATAAGTAAGTAGATCAGACTTAACAAGGTAGTCTTAACTTGGTAGTCATCGATCCACGGACCGATCAACAGTCAGGTCTGTTACAACACAAAGTCAGAGTTATCAGGAGGAATTGGGGTGGTGGAAATGTTACATACAATTTAATCATAAGATGATTGCAGCTTACTGTATACGTAGCTCTAAGTATATAAGATTAAAAGGGGAGGAGCTAGTATCTGGCTAAATATAATGCTTAACAATCGGAAGGAAGGGAAATAAAGGAGGAACTGTATCCTAACTTGCAGGATTAAAGTGAAGAGGGTTAATCTTACTGTAGAATCTATAGAGATACATGGTACATTTAAATGTATTGTTAGTCTAAAGAATAGGGGCAGATAAATAGAGGAAGCTGTGTCTCAACATACAGAAATACAGAGGGGGTGTTAAATCCTACTGTGGAATCTACAGAGAAACAAGGTACATTTCCATGATTAGTCTAAAGAATACAGGCGGATAAAAATAGAGGAAGCTGTACACACAGAAATACAGGAAGGGTAATCTTACTGTAGACACTAACCAGTAGGATACAGGGGCATTTATCTAGCTTATAGACACCAACTCCATTGATCTGAGATATTTATCATAGACAAATAAGGAGAACTAGAAATGCATTGACTTTATACACAGGAAACTTCAGCAGACAGGAAACAGGATCATTTAATTATATCAATTAAATAAATTAATTAAACAAATATAAATTGAGCTTTGCAAAGAATCACATCAAATTGGACGGCATTTTGTGTAAAATTAAATATAAAAGACAATCAAATAAATTAAATAATTATGTGTAATTGTACTAAAATTGTTTAAAACATTTACATAAAACAGTACACAACATAGCTGTAAACACATGTCAATCAAATTAAAACAGACAGTCGATTATCTCTCCAGTTAGATTCCGACCTTTATTTTATCATTCCCTTTGCGTAATTGTCCACAAATTAATCAGCTTATCCTGAGATGAATTAATGTTAGGATGGTATGTTAATGATTAAAATATCTATAGTTTAAGAATTAATTATTGCTGTAATTATGGTGACTAGAAGGGCGTTTTGAAGAGAAAGCAAATTACTGGGTTTCTAAAACCTCAATAGTTTGTTCTTCTCCTACAGTACTATAAATACACTTGAGGAGGAACACAACTCTTCAAGTAGTATTCATACATACACTTATTCTCACCAAACCAAGAATTTAATGAAGGACTAAAAATAAACAGCCACAATATACAATGTCATGTAGAAAGACCCAGGGGAAGGGAAATTCAATGTAAAAAGATTTTTTAGCTTTTCTGGAGAAGACGACAGATTAAATACATAAAAACAGATCTCTGTAATAATGTCCTGGTCACTAGTCAGCCCCTATACAGACTTATAATTAACAAAGTAAAAATAACATACTGGTACGTATACTCCATAATAAATGCAGACATCGCCTTGAGGAATACGAAAAAAAACCAACACTACTGGAATGATGAACATCATCACATTTATATATATCTTATTGATAATCTATTGTAGAAATATGTATAGGTGTAACAATCAATGAGGAATGTAATGAATGATAGAATGTAAAAAATAAATTATTTGCTAGATCAACTTTGTAACAACAAACAAAATAAACAAACTCTATGTGGCACCAGAGATATTGACACTTGTAGTATTACACAGGATAAATTGTCATGGTTATATTGACAACATGGCCATTCTGTGGTACCACACACTACACAACTATAAATCACCATCATCAACTACACATATCACTGAACGTAAAAATATCACTTTTTTACAATGAAACAGCTTAACGTTTGCTGTTATATAAACCAAATATAAAACTTTCATTACTCTGAGAGACATATCTTTGTTTCAGATTATAGTCGATCTGTAACATATATAACAACACCCAAAATCACGGAACAAACACACAATAACGAAATATATCTAACAGTTTATAAATACAATGAAGTTAAGACCACATCAGGTACATAACATGCGGTTTGTTCTCACAGCTAGGTGAATATTTCTGAGAAATACTTTCATTCAATCGATACGCAATGTGTTATCATGCTTAAGAAAGTCAAAATTTTGTCACATTTTCTAGTAAAAATAGTGAATATTTCAAAAATCCTCATAGCAATAAATATTATGAAAAATTGAACAATAACAAAAACAGATGCTGTTTGTAGACAATGACGTACAAATATCTACTTTAATATCTAGCACCTAAAATACATTGTCATCTTAAATGTTGTGTCATTAGGAGTAAAATTTGAAACTTTTTTAAGTGAATCAAATTCTGAACAAAGAAAAATAACACACTCAGAGAAAAACGAATCTAAAAAATCGCTAAAACATTTAACATTTCAAATGTTAACAATAGATTAAGTTTTTTAAAAGACTAAGGAGAATTTGAAAAAAAAATAAAAATAATGTACCATGACTTTGTATTTTGAAATAAAATACACGGTCATTGAATTTGGCGATGGTCTTCGATACCATTAGCTATGAATTCTGTAAATTAGGCACACAATTTTTTGATGATTAACAGTCAGATTGGTCTTCCAACAGATCAGATTTCTCTTTGAAATTCTTATGTAGTCTTTGATGGGCAACTAGACCTCTGTGTCTGCTAAGGTTCGATTTTCTGGCAGACTGCCGAGCAGACGAGATGTTCGGTATGTGTCAGAGGATCTGAGCGAACTGATTGGTTGATAAGAGACACTTTCACTACTGCCCCTGAGAGGTCCTAAGTCGAGAGGCGGCACAGGTCGCGGCAGCTCCTCAGCGGTACCTGCGTTTTTCCTCAGCAGGATCGGGGTTAGAGGAAGCTTCCTAAACCCGTCCGTATAGTCTAATGTTCCATCAGGATTCTGTTTTGCTGATGAGTTTAATGTGAAAAGCATGGTGGAATTTAAATCTGCTTGTTGTTTTTCTTCCTCTTCTCTTTTCTTTTTCTTTCTCCTTTTACTACTTTTCCGACTCCTCCCCTGACTGGGACTAGAGTCCCGAATGGCACTAGTTTGGTCTCCAGATTTTATCTGGAATGAATTTCTCACAGAGGAGTTGACACTACTGGACAATTTGGGGTCCACTTCTGTCAAACTCTCCGCCGAGTCTGAGTGGTACTCCGGTGGGGGCCCAGCACCGTTAACGGTTGTGAGTTGGGGTGGGGGTGGGGTGATTTTTACTGGGGAAGCTACAGGTAAGTCCACACTGGCCGTAAAACCTCTGGTTTTGTATAGTGATGGGTTATCTGTAATAAATCATCAGACAGCTTATGACATGTGTCACTGCTTTATGTATTGTGTGACGACAAACATTTATACCGTTACTGCTGTAACTGAATATTTTTGAAATACATATTTGGGTCCATAATTTACTTTAAATCTAAATAATTCTACAATAGCAAAAAATATATAATTGTCTTTTACATTATTACAAAAAAACAACAACAAAGAAAACAAAAAAATAAACATTGTCTAAGAATTATACTTACCTATAGTAGAAATCATTTCTGATTCTGATATTTCATAATTTGAATTCATTTTATAATTCTTTTTCTTCTTTCTCATTTTCTTTACTGTTGTTAATTCATCATTTGAGTGTATATTCAGTTCAGGAAGCCGGGCTTCTTTCTATCAACAAGAAATAAAACAAGCACTTTTACAGTCATATTTCAAAAAATAAATTTGTGACTTCACAAAGTAATATTTTTGTAGATGTTACTAATGATGATATATTTTATTTGGAGGCAAGCATTTGTCATTGTCTGTGCAAGGCATGAAATCCCAAGTGACATCATGATATGAACATGGCGTGCCACCAGGAAAATAACATGACATCCTTTGAGGAAGTTGTGACTAGACGACTGTCTCCACTGTAATGTGTTTAGCCACATTTTGACTTTGAATTCCTTCAGAATAAAGGTTCTTGTATTCTATGTAATTGAAAGGGTGGTCGTTGAGGGGGTCATTTACTGTTGAATAACAGCCTAAGAAAAACGGTTGTGTAAAAGGAATGGTCGTTTATGAGAGTGGTCTTATATAGAGGGACTACGGTATCTCCAATATGTTTTGATTTCAAAGAAAATATAATGAAAAGTTGAAAATGTCTAATTCACTAATTTCAAAAAATCTCCTGAACTAAGCAATGATTTAAGATCCTCCACCATTTATTCATTGGATACACAGTGACCTACATTGTTGTTTGTTTCCTTCTGATGTATCGGGCTGGACGATGGGGGTGGGGTCTCGCCTTCTGTACGCCGCCCATCCTCCTCAGACTTCTGGTGGTACAGACTGATTTCACTCTTCTCCTTGGTATCATTCCTGTAACATATCAGTCAACATGGAAACACAGATACTTGGGGAATACTATGATGTGTAAAGGTTAGTTCGGTGGGTCAAATATATTTAGGTTTGGATAAGGTTAGTTTGGGGTTACAGGTTCAAAGGTTATAAAAGTTTGAGATAGAGTACACAGCCACGTGAAATTTGTATGAGCTTGTAAAAAAAGATGTATGTGAATCATTTTTGGCTGTGTAGTCTAGCATGGTTAAAGAGGATAGGGTAGTCAACGTGAGAATGAAAATGAGATACCAGTACTTAACAGTTGATAGTGAGTTGATGGTAGTTAGTAATTGGTACAGTATTACTTTAGATATCAATTAAAATGTAGCATTTTAAGTCTATTTAAAATTGTATGTAGTATCCCCAAATTATTACCACTAAGTTTAAATGAAATGGACTTAGGACACCTTTAATAGAAAACAGTTGTTAGTATAGTTAGTAGAGGATAGTCAGTGAATCTGACTCTTAGAAATACTTACAATTTAGTTGGGGATGTAGAACTCATCATTCTTATACTTTGTCTTTGTTTACTGGGAACAACTTTGTTTATCTGAAATATATGTGATCATTGATTTGATAGAACACACTGCCATTTGTTATTGAAATAAGCATTTTATATAAGGATTTGAAGCTTTCACACAATACCAAATAATGAAGCCAATTGTTGATCTTTCTTGAATACTCAGCAAAGTTTTTCTTTATAAAGCCACGATCAATAATCTAAGTATGGAGGGGAGACAATTCATTTTATTTGTCACAAATCAACATTCTATGACATGTCCATTGAACAGGTTACCCTATTAACAAATATTAGTGAGATACAGACAGATTAAGACATTATCTATACCCTTAAGCAGACAGGTTAAGGCAGGGTTTAGTAGTGTTAGATTACATCTGACAGAAGGGAGATAACTCACTTTCTTTGTTTTCGTCTGGGTCTTGGGTACAGTTGATTTCTTATTGTCCTCACTCTCCCGTTGTTTTACTATATAGTCATAGGTACTTATGTGGTTGTACACTGGAACAATAACAGTTCACAAATAACTTAAAGATGAATACAGTATCGGTCTTTGTGCTGCTGAACACGATAATAACTAGGTAAATATTGATTACACTGAATGTAGCCATACAAAACGTACAACTATGTTAAAAGGGATTTATTATAATGTCTATTGTTTGTAAGTGGGTTTTCAAGAGGTTGTCATCTCTAGTGAAGTAATAGCATAAATTCAATACCAGCACCAGAGAGTATATGACACAGGAGCCAACAAACGTGAGGTAGGTCACCTATTATCCTGAACACAGGAGCCAATAAACAAACATGTATGCCACCTATTATCCTGAAGAGGGTAACATTAGAAACATACCTATTTTGAGGCAATCAAATTTTACAGCTAAATTGATCTTAAGTGTGTCAAGGCAATTATAAATATTTGCATGCGCCATAATTACTGTTTAATAGACATTTAAATATTGAGCACCATCCAATCCTATACTTACTGAGGTAGCAGTGGAACACAAAGAGGTGGAGTAACAGAGTGATGGCCACAAACAGTAGGATACAGGTGATGATAAGTACGGCGAGGAACCCGTCCCCCGACACCGGCAGATACATCATGTAAAACTCTGTTGACATAAACAGTAAGATACAGAAATGAGAAGTACTGCGAGGAACCCGTATCCCACCACTGGCAGATACATCATGTAAAACTCTGTTGATATAAACAGTAACATACAGAAATGAGAAGTACTGCGAGGAACCTGAATCCCGCCACTGGCAGATACATCAAGTAAAACTCTGCAAACATTTACAACAGTTTATACAACATACAGAAATTTTATTGAATTGAACATAACATTTTTTTTTCAAATGAACATATGCAATTTAATAGAACTGACTATAAACAAGTTTAACTACATGTAGCACACCCTCCCCCATCCCTGCAGAACCAATATAAATTCCACACATCTTTTTATTGCCATCAAGTTTCACTGAAATCCCCCAGTAGTTTAGGAGGAGTAGTCAGGTGATTATTGTATCTCTGTCAACAGATGGACAAGAATGTTGGGGATAGAAGGGGGTGTATAAAGATCAAATAGAGAAGAGCAGACATGCAGTCCCCTCTTCCCAAACCTTAAAGCTGGTAGGCAACTTTTATGTGGCAATACTATAAACCTTCTGAGGAAAGGAAAACACCTACCTGGTTCTGTTGTGACATTGTTTTTCACATCTGAAATGATAAAAAAAAATCTCTTTTCATTATCAATTGATAAATTGATGTCAGTACATATGCCTCAGTGGCAACTGATGTGGAACTTTGACAGAAAATACACAAAACATGGATTTCTGTGGTGGACATCATCAAAACAAGCCATAGAAATGTTTCCATTATTGGCAGTTAAGATCTATGATTGCAGCAGAAGTTATGTACCTATATATGGCTGTAGAACGTTTCCAGTCTCGGAGTCTGTGCTGTAGGCGACAATTTCCACCAGTGTCACGATGAGTATAAATAAGATACCGATGATGCCTGTGATAAGGACCTGTAGAAACCATCTGTAACCAAACGAACACATTATAATACTAATATCTCATAACTCGGCAGTGAACATTATCTGATTGATCTCAAAGTACATCAACAATGTCTAAACCTGCACTCGTAAATCAACATAAAACGGTAATTGTTATTCATAATTACTATACCCATTTTTATGAAATGTAGTTTTTGTGAATTTAGTAACAGAACAGTAATTTTTCTTTTTTTACCATCTTTGACAAACCAACTGCCCCAATTTCTGCTTTTACTGGTAACTCCTTCCCAGTAACGATACTTTTCACTTTTACTCCTTCCCAGTAACAGTACTTTTCACTTCTACTCATTTCAAGTACCAATACTTTTCACTTTTACTCATTTCAAGTACCAATACTTTTCACTTTTACTCATTTCAAGTACCAATACTTTTCACTTTTACTCCTTCCCAGTAACGATACTTTTCACTTTTACTCCTTCCCAGTAACGATACTTTTCACTTTTACTCCTTCCCAGTAACAATACTTTTCACTTTTACTCCTTCCCAGTAACGATACTTTTCACTTTTACTCCTTCCCAGAAACAATACTTTTCACTTTTACTCCTTCCCAGTAACGATACTTTTCACTTTTACTCCTTCCCAGTACCAATACTTTTCACTTTTACTCCTTCCCAGTAACAGTACTTTTCACTTTTACTCCTTCCCAGTAACGATACTTTTCACTTTTACTCCTTCCCAGTAACAGTACTTTTCACTTTTACTCCTTCCCAGTAACGATACTTTTCACTTTTACTCCTTCCCAGTAACGATACTTTTCACTTTTACTCCTTCCCAGTAACAGTACTTTTCACTTTTACCCCTTCCCAGTAACGATACTTTTCACTTTTACTCCTTCCCAGTAACGATACTTTTCACTTTTACTCCTTCCCAGTAACGATACTTTTCACTTTTACTCCTTCCCAGTAACGATACTTTTCACTTTTACTCCTTCCCAGAAACAATACTTTTCACTCTACCGTGGTATTTAGATGTTAGACGTACTTGTAGTTCCTGCCTCCCACACAGTTGTTGAGCCATTTACAGTGGTGGTCGAAATCCTTCACACACTTATTACAGGCACTGCAATGTTTTGACCGAGATCCCCTGAAAAATTCAAATGTGACATATTTATAAAATTATTCAATAACAAAAGATATAAAGAAATGTCAAATATTTTTAAAAGGTCAACATGTCACTTTTATTTACCCTAACTAAAAGAGTAGCAAAGAAAGTAGAGCCTAGCTAATATTAAATTGTAGTAAGCTATTTATAGTATGTACATTGTATATCATATATTTGCATGTAGAGTGCACACTCGCGTATAGTGCACAGGTACTTTTTCAGAGTCATTTTGAAAAAAAAAAGTACTTTGTTATGGTGAAACACCCTATATTTCTATGTTTTCTCTGATCGCCTATATCAGTGTATGTTGCAGCAAGATTCATGATAATTTTTTTTTATTTTTTTTGTAAAGTTGTAGGCCACAGTGACCTACTTTTGAATACTTGACATACTGCCTCTCTTAGGTGAATCTAAGGAGCTCTGATGACAGGATATGTATATAGAAGAGACAAAGATGATATGGAAGATGGTGGTCTGAATACAATAATATACCACCTGTGAGAGAACGATAACACATTATCATATCTACACTTACACATCAGCGTCACAGATGTAGCAGTGCATGTTCTCGATGACATGACGATGTTTGGCGTGTTATATCTCCATAACATAAAAAATATATTCAAGTTAATCCTTAAATATTGACAGGTTATATCTCGATATCCTTAGCAATAAAAGAAAAGGGGGAGGGGGGTGGGTGGAAGGAATTGTAGCTGGCCATGAGTCTTCGCTGGTTGACTATATGTCATGCCCTTCGTTTTCCAAGTTGTAAATGATATATTACACATTTTTGAATCAGCATTAAAGTCCTGTATTAAATCCGACTATCAATTCACAAATGTGTGCGTACTTTCAAAACGCCAGTTACAAGATCTCTACTGACGCCGAATGCTTCTAGAAGCCTTTTATTTGTCCTAAGAAAATGTGTGTAAAGAAAAAAGTGGAATGCGACAGAAAATGAGAGCTTCTAAGGTCTGGGTGCACCCCATGGCCAGATGCCTTCCTTTTTTGTTTCAATAAAAACATATCTTAACGATAATGTTATAAGATAGGCAAACGATGTTAAAAAATTAATGCACATGACAAAAGGCTCCCTATTAGAAAACAGGATGATAGCAATATAGACAAGACCACTAGCCTTCTTTTCTTTCATTGTCCAATACACGAATTATGAAGATTGTGTAAGTTAGGGAAAATGAATTATCTAATCTGACAGATAATGTATAAAAGTAAAAGCTTATATCGTTAAAAAAGTTCACATACACTTTCATTAGTCCTATAACAACCTTCAATAGGCGACCCCTAGCTGCAATTTTGTAGCTCAAAAGACTTTTAGACTGAAAATGGTGTCTTCTTTAGAGCTACAATTGTTCCCTATTACATCAAAACCTTCAAAAAAGTATGAAAAACTGTGCCCGAGTGATTTTCGGAGGCAGTGCTCTACTACGATACATAGGGACCAATTCGTACCCGGCCTAAAGGCATAGTAGGCCGGGTACGTATATTCGTTCTAGGCGGCCCCCAGACCCCCATCCTTTTCTTTGCTTCGTGCCTCTATGAATATATATTCAGATTTTAGGCAGTGCAATTCTGTAACTTTATACTCAAAATATGACATTAGACGTCAAAAATAATAAACGAACATTTTTACATGACTTCAATTATTTTTTGGAAAAAGTGTACATTTATTCGACGGCTTCTGGGGGCCTAGGCGGCCCCCAGACCCCCGCCCTTCTTCGCTTTATGTCCATATAAATATTAAGATTTTGATATTGTAATTCTGTAAGTAAAAAAAAATTAAATCAAAACTTCAAATAAAAAATATGACACTTGACACGAAAACCATAAATAAACATCCTTAAATGGCTTCAATTATTTTCTGGAAAATGTGTTCATGAAATCCTCAGAATGCAGGATTTTGCACCATTTATTCGAGAGCTTCTGGGGGCCTAGGCGGCCCCCAGACCCCTCGCCTGATTTGCTTTGTTCTACGCCCCCTCTAACCTCAAAACCTAAATCCGCCCCTGCTTACACATCAGCGTCACAGATGTAGCAGTGCATGTTCTCGATGACATGACGATGTTTGGCGCGGGTCAAATTCCTCACCGCCATTCTGTATCCTCAGCACAGCCGGGTCAGCAGGGTTGATACTACTGGCCACGATGTGGGTGAGGATATGACAGAGAAAGGCTAGTCCTGTCAGCTGTAGGGCGGTCAAGGACTGTTACAAAGGAAGTGACCAGCAGAAAGCACACTAATTGAAATGGTTGCCTAGTACCTCATCAAGTGAACCTGTTGTATAGTAGCCAGCGTAATATGATGAAACAGTTGCCTATTATAGGAACCATCAGATCTAAATAGATTAGTAATTGTACATGTGTACTTTTATTTAGACATGTACTTATATTAGTAGAACATAACTTCTTTCAATTTTCTTTGGTAGCAAACTCGTATGGCCTCATTAAACAAAACAGAGAAATGCAAAATCACTTGAACATATAATATTTGAAGTTTAGTCTAGATTAGAGACAGTCTAAATTCCTATGCAAAAAATTTACTGTTGAATTATATGTGGTTAAAGTATTATAGCAAATATAGTTGATTAACAGAGTTACAGCCTGGTAACCTTATCAACCATACATATACATTAACACATACCAGTAATCAGTACTAAAACACAGTTTACACTGTAATCTACTCTTGTTAACGGTATTATCGATAATTGTAACTTTATGCTCTACAAGACTTTAAACACAATGAAGTAATATATTGTACTATAAAGCCCTTATAAAACAGTTATAAGTCATATTTTACGCCTCATCGACTACAATTTTATGGACCAGTACCTTGTACCAGACCCGAGGTCTGTGTTCTATCACTCGACTGACATAACTACAGACTACTGTTACTGTGGTGAGGAAAGTTAACAGTGTGTTCTATCACTCGACTGACATAATTACAGACTACTGTTACTGTGGTGAGGAAAGTTAACAGTGTGTTCTATCACTCGACTGACATAACTACAGACTACTGTTACTGTGGTGAGGAAAGTTAACAGTGTGTTCTATCACTCGACTGACATAATTACAGACTACTGTTACTATGGTGAGGAAAGTTAACAGTGTGTTCTATCACTCGACTGACATAATTACAGACTACTGTTACTGTGGTGAGGAAAGTTAACAGTGTGTTCTATCACTCGACTGACATAATTACAGTCTACTGTTACTGTGGTGGGGAAAGTTAACAGTGTGTTCTATCACTCGACTGACATAATTACAGACTACTGTTACTGTGGTGAGGAAAGTTAACAGTGTGTTCTATCACTCGACTGACATAATTACAGACTACTGTTACTATGGTGGAGGAAAGTTAACAGTGTGTTCTATCACTCGACTGACATAATTACAGACTACTGTTAGTGGTGAGGAAAGTTAACAGTGTGTTCTATCACTCGACTGACATAACTACAGACTACTGTTACTGTGGTGAGGAAAGTTAACAGTGTGTTCTATCACTCGACTGACATAACTACAGACTACTGTTACTGTGGTGAGGAAAGTTAACAGTGTGTTCTATCACTCGACTGACATAATTACAGTCTACTGTTACTGTGGTGGGGAAAGTTAACAGTGTGTTCTATCACTCGACTGACATAATTACAGACTACTGTTACTGTGGTGAGGAAAGTTAACAGTGTGTTCTATCACTCAACTGACATAATTACAGACTACTGTTACTGTGGTGAGGAAAGTTAACAGTGTGTTCTATCACTCGACTGACATAACTACAGACTACTGTTACTGTGGTGAGGAAAGTTAACAGTGTGTTCTATCACTCGACTGACATAATTACAGTCTACTGTTACTGTGGTGGGGAAAGTTAACAGTGTGTTCTATCACTCGACTGACATAATTACAGACTACTGTTACTGTGGTGAGGAAAGTTAACAGTGTGTTCTATCACTCGACTGACATAATTACAGACTACTGTTACTGTGGTGAGGAAAGTTAACAGTGTGTTCTATCACTCGACTGACATAATTACAGACTACTGTTACTGTGGTGAGGAAAGTTAACAGTGTGTTCTATCACTCGACTGACATAATTACAGACTACTGTTACTGTGGTGAGGAAAGTTAACAGTGTGTTCTATCACTCGACTGACATAATTACAGACTACTGTTACTGTGGTGAGGAAAGTTAACAGTGTGTTCTATCACTCAACTGACATAATTACAGACTACTGTTACTGTGGTGGGGAAAGTTAACAGTGTGTTCTATCACTCGACTGACATAATTACAGACTACTGTTACTATGGTGAGGAAAGTTAACAGTGTGTTCTATCACTCGACTGACATAATTACAGACTACTGTTACTGTAGTGAGGAAAGTTAACAGTGTGTTCTATCACTCGACTGACATAATTACAGACTACTGTTACTGTGGTGGGGAAAGTTAACAGTGAGTTCTATCACTCGACTGACATAATTACAGACTACTGTTACTATGGTGAGGAAAGTTAACAGTGTGTTCTATCACTCGACTGACATAATTACAGACTACTGTTACTGTGGTGAGGAAAGTTAACAGTGTGTTCTATCACTCGACTGACATAATTACAGACTACTGTTACTGTGGTGAGGAAAGTTAACAGTGTGTTCTATCACTCGACTGACATAATTACAGACTACTGTTACTATGGTGAGGAAAGTTAACAGTGTGTTCTATCACTCGACTGACATAATTACAGACTACTGTTACTGTAGTGAGGAAAGTTAACAGTGTGTTCTATCACTCGACTGACATAATTACAGACTACTGTTACTGTGGTGAGGAAAGTTAACAGTGTGTTCTATCACTCGACTGACATAATTACAGTCTACTGTTACTGTGGTGGGGAAAGTTAACAGTGTGTTCTATCACTCGACTGACATAATTACAGTCTACTGTTACTGTGGTGAGGAAAGTTAACAGTGAGTTCTATCACTCGACTGACATAATTACAGACTACTGTTACTGTGGTGAGGAAAGTTAACAGTGTGTTCTATCACTCGACTGACATAATTACAGTCTACTGTTACTGTGGTGGGGAAAGTTAACAGTGAGTTCTATCACTCGACTGACATAATTACAGACTACTGTTACTGTGGTGAGGAAAGTTAACAGTGTGTTCTATCACTCGACTGACATAATTACAGTCTACTGTTACTGTGGTGGGGAAAGTTAACAGTGTGTTCTATCACTCAACTGACATAATTACAGACTACTGTTACTGTGGTGGGGAAAGTTAACAGTGAGTTCTATCACTCGACTGACATAATTACAGACTACTGTTACTGTGGTGAGGAAAGTTAACAGTGAGTTCTATCATTCGACTGACATAATTACAGACTACTGTTACTGTGGTGAGGAAAGTTAACAGTGTGTTCTATCACTCGACTGACATAATTACAGACTACTGTTACTGTGGTGAGGAAAGTTAACAGTGTGTTCTATCACTCGACTGACATAATTACAGACTACTGTTACTGTGGTGAGGAAAGTTAACAGTGTGTTCTATCACTCGACTGACATAATTACAGTCTACTGTTACTGTGGTGAGGAAAGTTAACAGTGTGTTCTATCACTCGACTGACATAATTACAGTCTACTGTTACTGTGGTGGGGAAAGTTAACAGTGTGTTCTATCACTCGACTGACATAATTACAGACTACTGTTAGTGGTGAGGAAAGTTAACAGTGTGTTCTATCACTCGACTGACATAATTACAGACTACTGTTACTGTGGTGAGGAAAGTTAACAGTGTGTTCTATCACTCGACTGACATAATTACAGACTACTGTTACTGTAGTGAGGAAAGTTAACAGTGTGTTCTATCACTCGACTGACATAATTACAGACTACTGTTACTGTGGTGGGGAAAGTTAACAGTGTGTTCTATCACTCGACTGACATAATTACAGTCTACTGTTACTGTGGTGAGGAAAGTTAACAGTGTGTTCTATCACTCGACTGACATAATTACAGACTACTGTTACTGTGGTGAGGAAAGTTAACAGTGTGTTCTATCACTCAACTGACATAATTACAGTCTACTGTTACTGTGGTGAGGAAAGTTAACAGTGTGTTCTATCACTCGACTGACATAATTACAGTCTACTGTTACTGTGGTGAGGAAAGTTAACAGTGTGTTCTATCACTCGACTGACATAATTACAGACTACTGTTACTGTGGTGAGGAAAGTTAACAGTGTGTTCTATCACTCGACTGACATAATTACAGACTACTGTTACTATGGTGAGGAAAGTTAACAGAACTGTAAACAAATCAATACAACAAGCTTTTCTTAAAACTGATTAGATCAGCTAACGACATTGCACCATTACTTTGTATCACACAACAGATTTAAGCTAAACTACCAAACTACCTCACGACACGATTTGATCTACAACTTTCCTTCAGTACTATAACCAAGAATCGAGCTACATTATTTTCAACTTCCTTGGACAAAATAATTCCAAGAAATCTCAAACAATGTGATACCATTACAAGCAGATTCAAGCTACATGTACATGTATATCAATACAACTGTACTAGAAATATATTACTCTCGGAGATTAAACCACACCATTACCAGTACCTCAATACGAGGTACCAGAGTTTTATAACTACATTACTGTACTTCTCATAGGCTTAAAAATGTGAAAATTTTGCTTTCAAGTATGACTATGATTTGAAGTTTTTCTTCTCATTCTGTAATAATGGCAATGTCAAGTACATATTATTAAGTCATTAAAATCACAAGATTTAATTACTGCAGGAAATGGCATTTGCCATGCAAGGTAACATGTAACCACAACAAAAATAAATTTGCCTTTTTATTCCCAGATCATAAATATTAAATTGATAACATGAAGATTCATATTTAAATGTATAATAATTTCCATAATATTGAACATAGAAAAACAGCTTGTAATAAGGATACAACATAGGCTGCGATCCTCCAGTCCTCGGGTAGAGCTGGCACAAAGGTGGTGAAGTAGAAAAATGCAAAGTAGATAACAGCGAACCAGGCGGTACACTGTAGAGGATGGGGAGGCAGGGTCCAGCCATTGATCCGAGCCCGGGGTCGGGGCCGTCGCAACCTCTGGGGTGGGGGCATTCTTCTACATTACCACCTAAAATCAGAACAATAAATGGCTACATTACAAAGTATACAAAGGAATCAAGTCAACTGCCAAGTAAATAACTGTACAATAAACACAATATACAGCAATATGTAACACGCAGTGAAAGTCCTGCAGATGTTGAAAATAACATGACAACATGTTATAGTAATACTAATCAGCCAACACATACAGTGACAAATGTAGTATAAACATAAGATGTGCATAATACAGAAATCATTCACAGACATAACATCCACAATTAGGTTTACTTCAGGCTCTATCTCCCAAGCCAAAGAAGCATGTCCTGTGAGCTGACTAGCAGAGACTATATTTATCTCATTTACCCCTGAACATACAATTGAACTCTACTAGATCTGAGCTTGGAACAGTTCATCACAGAATTAAAGGGTAAGTGAATTGACACTATATATATGTACATGGCATGACCGGCCACATCAGCTGAGTGCGACAGGACCATAATTGCATGGCACACAGTATATGGTCAGGATGCTGAGGCTGAACCCATTCTTAGACATATACATTATATATGGTCATACACTTGACTTTCATAGATCTATGGCTTAACACTTACATGGTGTGCTTTAAAAACTCATTAACCTCGATTGAAAATAGATTAATGTACAAATAACGTAATTATTTGGGTCAAGAACATCTTCTATTAATGGTTTACACAAGATTCTCCACACTTCAACGGCCCTAATCAAGTCAGTAGTCAGGGATTCACCACTAACATTGATTTTAGGAAGAAATGAAAGCAAACATGAAGTTAAAAGTGGAAATGTAAAGAATAATGTCTAATCAATATTCTCATCTCTTTAGTTAATGAGTCCTAAACAATTCATTAAATCACAACATCTAACAAGTGGCCATGTTACATGTAATATATAATCAGTAGCCATACAAACAGGACTTGTAATAAACCAGTGTACCATTAATGCCAAAAACTAAATTCTGGTTTTGTCTGTTCATAAACGACACTGACTAAGCTCTCCAGTTAAAAGACAACATTTTCTTCCGAGACCTAATGGCATCCATTCACTGTTAACGGTGATGGATCATGCATTAGTGGCTGTGTATTATTATATCTGGGAATAGAAAAGATTATTTATTGAATGCACTAGGCTTGGTTTTCAAAATGTTTGGTAAAAGAAACAAGAGATCCCAGAGGGATCTTGGCGCCCACCAAAGAATGATTTTTGTCTGACAATGGAAACAGGGATCTTTTCCCTGTTTTTAAAACTTTTTAAAACATACCACATATAAAATTCGAGACAGATCATTTCAGTACAGGGGCCGCAGTGGCCGAGTGGTTAAGATGTACCGACATATTACCAAATGCCCTCCACCTCTGGGTTGCGAGTTCGAATCCCATGTGGGGCAGTTGCCAGGTACTGGCCGCTGGTCGGGTCTTTCTCCGGGTACTCTGGCTTTCCTCCACCAATCAACCTGGCACATCCTTAAATGACCATGGCTGTTAATAGGACATTAAACTAATCAAACCAAAAATCAAACATTTCAGTACTTTCTGAGAAAAAGCCAGTTGGCCATCTTGTTGACCGATCAGTCCCAAAATGCAATATGCACAACTAGGGCCCTTGGGGAACTTACATGTGAAATTTGAGACAGATCTCTTCAGCCCTTTTTGAGAAATAGCGGTATCAAGAAATGTTAACGGACCAAAGGACAGATGGACCACGGACGAGAAGCAATTTGAATAGCCCACCATCTGTCGTCCAAAAAGTATATCTTTCTCATGAAACCAAGGTTTAAGTGTCAAATTTTGTTCTGCATATAGCAGTGAAGAATGCAAACCTATACAATGGAAAGTAAAACACAAACACAAGTTAGACACATTTTTCAATGGGGATGACCAAAATTTTGAGAACCCTATATACGATAATTCTTTGTACAAGGACTCATCAAAATTTGAAAGTTAGTGTTCTCGACTCACCTTGAAAAATCCTAAATAGATTGCTGATTAAACCTTGACAATAACATTTAACCATATCCATACAACTAATACCACAGTACTTACAATATAGTGTAGTAACATTAGGTTTTATCACCAGGTGTAAGTTAACATACTTTAATCTACCTAAGAAATACATTCCTTAACTTCCAGGTGTACTTGATAAAAAGATGCGTTAAATGCTTACCACGTCGTCACCATAACTTTCAACTCTAATATACATGTTTTAAAGTACAAGCATACATTTTTTTTCTTTTACAAACACCTGTATGTCTAAAAACAACAGATTGATTTTAGTTTTTAGACATACCTTACTAGACTGGTATATTCGTACAGGGCCTGTTATGTCTACAGTACTACACGAGTCACCCTTCCTTACCTGGTATATACAGGTACAGGGCCTGTTGTGTCTACAGTACTACATGAGTCACCTTTCCTTACCTGGTATATACAGGTACAGGGCCTGTTGTGTCTACAGCACTGCACGGGTCACCCTTCCTTACCTGCTATATACAGGTACAGGGCCTGTTGTGTCTACAGTACTACATGAGTCACCCTTCCTTACCTGGTATATACAGGTACAGGGCCTGTTGTGTCTACAGCACTGCACGGGTCACCCTTCCTTACCTGCTATATACAGGTACAGGGCCTGTTGTGTCTACTGTACTACACGAGTCACCATTCCTTACCTGGTATATACAGATACAGGGCCTGTTGTGTCTACAGTACTACACGAGTCACCATTCCTTACCTGGTATATACAGGTACAGGGCCTGTTGTGTCTACAGTACTACACGAGTCACCCTTCCTTACCTGGTATATACAGGTACAGGGCCTGTTGTGTCTACAGTACTACAAGAGTCACCATTCCTTACCCGGTATATACAGGTACAGGGCCTGTTGTGTCTACAGTACTACACCAGTCACCCTTCCTTACCTGGTATATACAGGTACAGGGCCTGTGTTGTCTACAGTAATACACGAGTCACCCTTCCTTACCTGGTATATACAGGTACAGGGCCTGTTGTATCTACAGTACTACACAAGTCATCATTCCTTACCTGGTATATACAGGTACAGGGCCTGTTGTGTCTACAGTACTACACGAGTCACCATTCCTTACCTGGTATATACAGGTACAGGGCCTGTTGTGTCTACAGTACTACACGAGTCACCATTCCTTACCTGGTATATACAGGTACAGGGCCTGTTGTGTCTACAGTACTACATGTGTCACCATTCCTTACCTGGTATATACAGGTACAGGGACTGTTGTGTCTACAGTACTACACCAGTCACCCTTCCTTACCTGGTATATACAGGTACAGGGCCTGTTGTGTCTACAGTACTTCACGAGTCACCATTCCTTACCTGGTATATACAGATACAGGGCCTGTTGTGTCTACAGTACTACACAAGTCACCCTTCCTTACCTGGTATATACAGGTACAGGGCCTGTTGTGTCTACAGTACTACACGAGTCACCATTTCTTACCCGGTATATACAGGTACAGGGCCTGTTGTGTCTACAGTACTACACAAGTCACCCTTCCTTACCTGGTATATACAGGTACAGGGCCTGTTGTGTCTACATTACTACACGAGTCACCATTCCTTACCCGGTATATACAGGTACAGGGCCTGTTGTGTCTACAGTACTACACAAGTCACCATTCCATACCTGGTATATACAGGTACAGGGCCTGTTGTGTCTACAGTACTACACAAAGTCATCCTTCCTTACCTGGTATATACAGGTACAGGGCCTGTTGTGTCTACAGTACTACACGAGTCACCCTTCCTTACCTGGTATATACAGGTACAGGGCCTGTTGTGTCTACAGTACTACACGAGTCACCATTCCTTACCTGGTATATACAGGTACAGGGCCTGTTGTGTCTACAGTACTACACGAGTCACCATTCCTTACCTGGTATATACAGGTAAAGGGCCTGTTGTGTCTACAGTACTACACCAGTCACCCTTCCTTACCTGGTATATACAGGTACAGGGCCTGTTGTGTCTACAGTACTACACGAGTCACCATTCCTTACCTGGTATATACAGGTACAGGGCCTGTTGTGTCTACAGTACTACACAAGTCACCCTTCCTTACCTGGTATATACAGGTACAGGGCCTGTTGTGTCTACAGCACTACACGAGTCACCATTCCTTACCCAGTATATACAGGTACAGGGCCTGTTGTGTCTACAGTACTACACGAGTCACCATTCCTTACCTGGTATATACAGGTACAGGGCCTGTTGTGTCTACAGTACTACACGAGTCACCATTCCTTACCCGGTATATACAGGTACAGGGCCTGTTGTGTCTACAGTACTACACCAGTCACCCTTCCTTACCTGGTATATACAGGTACAGGGCCTGTTGTGTCTACAGTACTACACGAGTCACCATTCCTTACCTGGTATATACAGGTACAGGGCCTGTTGTGTCTACAGTACTACATGAGTCACCATTCCTTACCTGATATATACAGGAACAGGGCCTGTTGTGTCTACAGTACTACATGAGTCACCATTCCTTACCTGATATATACAGGTACAGGGCCTGTTGTGTCTACAGTACTACACGAGTCACCATTCCTTACCTGGTATATACAGGTACAGGGCCTGTTGTGCCTACAGTACTACACGAGTCACCCTTCCTTACCTGGTATATACAGGTACAGGGCCTGTTGTGCCTACAGTACTACACGAGTCACCCTTCCTTACCTGGTATATACAGGTACAGGGCCTGTTGTGTCTACAGTACTACACGAGTCACCCTTCCTTACCTGGTATAAACAGGTACAGGGCCTGTTGTGCCTACAGTACTAAACGAGTCACCCTTCCTTACCTGGTACAGGTACAGGGCTTGTTGTGTCTACAGTACTACACGAGTCACCATTTCTTACCTGGTATATACAGGTACAGGGCCTGTTGTGCCTACAGTACTACACGAGTCACCCTTCCTTACCTGGTATATACAGGTACAGGGCCTGTTGTGTCTACAATACTACACAATTGTATACTGGGACATCTCTCCTGAAAAGTCTTTTGTCTTGTGACTATTGATTCTACAACTGTATATTTTTATCACTTCCCAGACAATCAATATATGTTCCACTTTTACCAGCAATACATCAGGCCTCAGTGTCAATGTGTGGCAGCAATGCCCCAGCGGTCTCACACAACTGTTTCAAAGCGAGCTATCTAAGTGGGCAGCACTCGTTTGGGTTAGTGATTGTATTGAATTGGGGCATGTTGTGGAACAGAACTGCAGAATGCATGCAGAACACTTCATTCCTCCTGATCAATATCCATTAAGAGTATGATAAATCTTTTCTAAACAGAATAGCTTCTTATTTGTTTCCATTAGGTTACTCTCTTGTGTAAAAAGGCTATTGATAAAGCATGTCTCAAAGTTTGGCTCCAAATTTCTATTTTAATCAGAATATGTAATCTTTTTTAAAACGAGATTATCTGAGATGTTTGAACATCACAGTCAAATCTCTATAAACCATAGCCAGCATGGTAATACTGAATAGGAAAACTTGGATTTATAAAGAAAATTTGACTTGACTTGTTTAAATAATGAATATATATACAAAAGATTCAGAAGCAGGGTTAATTTATAATGAACCCGTTTACAACAAATTCATGGCTTTAACATAAGTTTTTTTGCTCCATCAATATTAGTATATGTTTGTAATATAATGCCTATGCTTAAAATGAAGCAATTTTGTTGGTCCCCAGCAGTTTGTTATAACCATGTTTTACTGTATATAGTGTATATAGTGAAAATTTTGGTAACAACCAAATGAAAAATTATAACCTAATTTTGATTGGCTTTGAGTTAAATGAATTTTAGAAAGCAATTACACAATAGTCATAGGTTTATTGACTCTTATCACCAGAGTTATGCTTCAGAATGAAATTGAATTACAGACCGAGAGTTGCAAACCCATTGGTTAAATTTCAAATATTGCTTAGGTAAGTACAATTAATTTTGACTCCATTTTGATATTATAGAACTCTGAAGCAACTCTTTACATATATACAGAAATTATAAGCCTCTGAAGTAAAACCGATCTATGAATTTATAAACCAGGTCATTTTAACACTTGTGATCAATTAATATTAGATACTGCCGTCTCCAAATATTTGAACCCTCTTCACCACAGTGTGCACATTAATTTCTTACAGAAGACAAAAACTAAATGTAGGCCTTATTACTTAAAACATTGTAAATTTGTTAATTTAAATTGGTAAGATTTGTAACATGAGCAGAAATATATATTGTATAGTATGCATCATGGTCACCAGCAACTGACCTGTCCCAGAAATGTAATAAATTCATAGATTTATCACTTTAAGTTGAACAGCTGAGAAAACATGCAATGACCAAACTAGATCCAGAACCTAAACTAATTTGACAAATTCAAGTCCCCACCACATGTGCTATAAAGTTGTATTTTCATTCCGGAGATGAACTGATACACCAGTACAGAGTAATAAAGAGAGCCAGAGCCTGTTGAGTCAAAGCTAAGGTCAAAATATAGGTGAGTGACTTGGTTTTGGTACATGACAAATCACTACATCTAGTTAGACCAATATACTAAGTAAACTGTTGTATATCATAAAAGATAGAACGGTGTAAAAACTTTTTCTTAAACAGAGGTTAAAGGTCAAAATATAGGTCACAATCACCTGGGCGGTTTTCGATTATGCGGTTTGACTGGATGGACCTAGTTGTTCGTTTATGAATTAAAGACGGACTTGGTGATTTTATATTGTTTTCAGTCGAGCCTGACAAAGCCCTCACAGGCTTGTAAGTAAAACTGCAAGTCCGTCAGGATTCATACTTGAAATAAAGACTTTCACAAACGGTCCAACTGGTTGTTCCGAATAAACTAAAACGGCCCTGGTTTTGTTACACAACAGTCATCACTGTCACCTAGCTATGTGGACCTACTTAACATTACATTAATGTGGAGTTACAAGGTCTTATAGTACAGAGTCAGGATAAGCTTTCTCTTTTCAAAGTAAAGTCAGTGATCTTTCTTCTTCTTTATACATATATGTCTCCCAGGCCATCAATTGTGGCGATTATTTACTGTGAAACATTACTTTTTTTGTTATATTTTTGATGAAGTTTGAAAAATAGAAAGAAGATAAAAAGAATAATTCATATTGCCAGGTTTTGTTTGTTGTAAAAGGTTCAAGAACTGTGTATGTTGAAGTATTTGAGTTTTGTGCTTTAAACTGCTGCGAACAGAAAAGAGATTACAATTGTATGAATGTATGTGGAAAGAAACTTAAGAAAGAGTATTTGTATGTGTCTTTGTAGCAGATACGTATCGGTATGTGTATGGGTGTGATATTGTTTATGTGTATATGTAACGAAGCGGTATGATTGGTTCCATTTCATCTTTTCGTTCATCTTCAGGAAATTATCAATTATTTAAACCGAGACTTTAGCGGGCACAAGATCACAGGAAAGCTGGGATTACTCAGTAAACCATCAGGCCTTGATAGGTAAGGATTGAGTTTTGAATCTTAAGTGATTTATTTATAACTGACATCCATCCTTTCCCTAATTTGCTGCTATCTTGTAGTATGAGTATGGGAATACATCCACATTACTGTACGTGTAATTTTCGCTGCCAGTCGATATGTTTGCTACATTTTTTGGTTTGAAATACTTTACAATATTGGACTCGGCATGTCTCGCTTTTAGACGGGTTTCAAAGTGTGAGCCTCCTGTGTTGAGTTTTGGGTTTAATCGTTAAGGAGATTATACAAGAATCTCTGCTGGAGAAGAGTTTTGTGAAACTGAAGGTTGAACTGTCAATAAACAGCCTGGTATTTAGTGCCACTTTCTTGGTTAAACCTTGTTGAATAATTTTTGTATTAAGATTTGATAGCAGCAATACTGTCCATGCTTTATTAGACCTCACTGAGCCACACATGTCAGTTTTGACATTGTTGAAAATATACTTGTTCATTGTTAATAAATAGTGAAATATATTAGATATTGTCCATTATTCATTCTCACCGTTGTCAGTATAATATGACCAGGTGGGGTCTGTTGGTTGGTGTCCTCAGCAGCATGCTTTAGTGATATAGCACTATAAAAAGGGCAACAGTTCCACTATACAAGAAGACACAACACGAACATGCTGTAGTCTCCCAAAACATGCACCTCGCACTTCACACACGCTAAACACTGCATACATGGGAGGCCGTCTAAGTTTCTGCTGGACTGTGCACATTCAAATGTGTATAATTTTGTTGAATTTGTTTTGTTTTTGGTTACTCCAACAATGTTAGAGGTATAGCACTACGAGACACTTTTGGAACATTACGTCGTGTCTAACCTCTAAGTTCCGATGGGCCATTTACCCGATGCTGAGGATAACATTTTCAAAGTTTGGATTGTGACAATATAAAAGGTTTAAATCATATTTAAATCGTCATCAATGTCAAATACCTACCTCTTTTTGGTAAGTTTTTCATAAATCAACAAGTATTTTGACAAAATCAGCCATAAAATCCATCTAAAACAAATATTTACATCTCCTAACGTAAACTTTCATGACCCAGATAAAACTTCATGATGAAAGCGATCCGGCCGTTAAATAGAAAAAAACGAATTGCAAAGTCCCCAAAACGCTTGATCTGCCTTTACTTTTACTTGTATTCTGCCCGCTTGAATTCAGGTTCCGTTTTTTGTTGTAACCAGCCACCATATTTAAAACTAGGTCAAAATGTTACGGAAAGGATTCATCATATCTCATCCACTAAAATACTATTTCATGAGGCCTCAAGTTATGTTTTTACGAGATCAATGAGATAAATAATACCTAAACTGTAAGTACACAAAGATGTTTTCTCTGTTAGAGCTATAAATATGGATATAATTGCATTTTTCCTTCCGCTTTCATTCGACGTCGGAAGCTGCATCAAAGAAATAGGCCTTCAGAAATGAGAGTCGACAGTCAGCAAAGTAACGTCCGATAAAAAAAACCCGGCTGACCAGTCGACTCTCATGTTATGGGAGTAGTTCTTGGTGTGATGCTTATGTTGTTACATTTGTCTGGGTGGAATGACATAAGCTAGTCATGCGCATAATGTGCTGGTGCATGTAGATCTTTGCTGTAACTGTAGTGCATCTTCACATAATGCATTTCTTTTGAAACGTGACACACTGTGAGTGTCTCACCTAGGTGGAGTCCATGTAAGACTTTCAATAAACTCAATATTACAGGAAATAGAGCCAGATTGAACCGACAACGCAAATCTAAGCTTACTGTATGCATTAAGCGTTAAGCTAGAAGGCAACCGTATCACAATGTACAATTAAAACCTTCTACACACTACTCCCCCCTTTCAAACGTGTTTGCCCCAAAACACAGATCAAGTCAGGTTCTGTTTCCAACTAAGCCTTTCAATCTTGTATATACATAGTTTTCGCTTGGAGTGGTCTACAGCACCAAATGCAACAGGGCGAGAGTAGTGTGCTGCAAGCCGACTCGAACCTGCGACCCTGGACTTACTGGTCCGTCACTCTACCAGTCCAGACTGAACTCAAGGGAAATTCCCTAGCACAAAGCTAGAAGGCGACTGTATCACTTTGTACAATTAAAACCTGCTACACAGTAAGCTTTGAAAAATAAATTTATTGAAAAGCTGGTCTATGGTCTCTCGACTGTGAGAGACTCATAATTGCAGTGTCTGAGTGTTGTAATACCCGTTTTACTTGAATATTGAATATATAGAGTTGGCCTGGAATATCTATACGTACCGGTAACATAAATTTTAATTTGTCCCTTAAATTCCTCCACTCCAATGAAGATGCATAATGTACACACGTGATTGAGTTGGCTTGACAGATTATTCTAGATATACTCAATAAATAATCGATTTGGTAAAATTCATACCATACCTTTCTCCATATAGGCCTAGCATGCAAAGATCACCGTTATATTTATATCAGACTCCGATGTCTGTAGTTGACTTGTTTATGTTGACATTCGACAATCCTAACGCTTTTTATAATTCATCAACATATGATTATCAATAAGATTGCATGGCCTATAGATTTAAATTTGTAAAAGACGAAATACGTACCTCAAATGTCCAAATAAACGAGGAAATTTTGCAGTACAATCTCATGTGACAGCTACCGCTTCATTTATCCTCCATTTTGAATCCAAGGTGATAATGTCAACTAAAAAATTACTACGCACAGTTCCAATCGATTTTCATAATTTCAACAATAAATTTAAAAAAACAGCAGAAAAATCAGTAGATGATAATAATATGTTAATATTTATTTGATATGACCCTTCGATTATATTACTTTCATTAGGTAGAAACTAGAGGTTTGCTTGGACTATTTTTTGGTCATTGATTTCCAAGGGACATAACTCTATCACGCACTTTGCATTACCGTATTTACTATAAATGTACTGTAACATATACCATATAATTATATATTTATGGTTGTAGTGTAAAAGATTAATTTACTTAACCACAGGTTTACGACGCATAAAAAATACTGAGTATATTTTTAGCATTTTTTTGCACATCATAAACCTGTGACTTTACCAAAATTTAAAGTTTTATTTTAGAATATTTTTGCAAGCATACATAATAATTTAACCTATTAACCATGCAATGTAAATAATTAAAAAAAAGTTATAAAAGTATAATTATCAATATTGAGAAGAGAGTCAAAAAAAAAAGAAGGAATTAAAAGATGATGTTTTAAATGCATTGTGTGTACATTACATACAATATATATATAACGAATGGTTTTTTTTTATCTTATAGAAACTGTCTTTTCAATAATCACTACAAATGATTTTGTTTAAAACTTCCAAGCTTGATCTGCAATTCATTTTTAACAGCTTAAGTAATTTAACTTAAGATGCTGTTAAAACATGAATATTACAAATTAATAATTCTTTATAACATTGATTTACATATGTTTCAACATATTACACACCGATTATTGTCTGTGTGGGTGAATCTTTGATGATCTTGGATGTATATACATGTACGTAACATTAAAAAAAAAAGTTCCTTTGTTTCTAGTTCTTTTATCGTGAATAGAAATCAAATAATGCTAGTTTTATTCAACCAAAAATGATGTTTATATAGGGAAAATTCTGCAAAACAATCTATATTGAAGCTGACAGTTTAAAAAACTTCTTTTGTAATACTATTCTATTCAAGAAGTCTTTATTAGTGCTAATACAGTATATCATCCATTTTCACATTCCAATGGTTTATTTTTTTCATCTTTTGGACCAGAAATACACATACAAACAAGAGGCCCATGGGCCTTAACGGTCACCTGGGTTCGGATACAGAATGAAACAAAGACATATAAACACTATATATTGGCCCATCAGGCCCTTGAAGTCAGTCAATGATTTTATAAATTTCACTTTTACTAGTAAATCTATGAAGATTATTTCATCCCATCAAATATGTGAATTTAGACGAAGATTTTTTTTAACTTAAGTCATTTTGATCCCTAGTCAAAATAATGCCTAAAAATGTGTTTTCCCTACATAAACTAGAGTAAATTTAAACCTCTCCCCAGGGGGTAACGTGAGACCCCAGGGTCAAAGGTAGCAGAAAACAGTAGTTTTGGACAATCTATGAAAATAAGGCACATGCCTTAGAAATATAGATATAGTCATTTAACTGTAAAAAAAAAATACCTGTACAAAAGTATATATATAATTAATCAGCACAACTTTTGCAATTACAATTTGATATTTTGATACAGATTTGACCATATTCTGCGCTTATTCATGCATGTGAATACCATGGTAACAACAAAAAAATACCTGAAAAATTGCAAAATATCATGATTTTTAGCCAAAAATTGCAGAAAATTGTACGCAATTTTTTTCTTAAGACCTACCTTAAATTGAGCACTTCTATCACAATGGCAAAATAAGCTAATTTATTTCATACGTCGATTGTGTGGATTTTTCAATATTTTTGCCTAAAACCGCGCCATGGATTTTCCTTCAAGTAAAGCTAGCATTTCCGGTCAAGATGCACTTCCGGAGGAGCCCAGAATTGTAATCTGTAACCCATTTTTGTTATGTTTATTTTTGAAAAAAAAATGAAACTGAAATCAAACCCTCCATATTGGATGTACCAATTTCAGAATATATTTGATTTTTATTTTTTTATGCATGGCTCAAAACAGGGGCTCCCCACTTAATAAAAGTATAGACCGGGGCCAGGCTGTTCTTCTCTGGTCTGCAACCAAAAGGCAATTAGAAAAGGTCACTTGTGACTTTGTCTCAGGTGACCTAAAATTAAATGTAACTCGAGAAGACAATCACATAGCCATTTTCTTGAATCCGTTAATGAAATTTTCAAGATAAAGAAACACAATTTCTGAAAAGTCTTTCAGATATTACATCATTTACAGAGGATTCCGCTTATTTGCATAGGTCATTTTCCAGAAGAAAATATGCAAATAACCGGAGTATTCGAATAGGCGGAGATGACATTTTGCACCTCCGTTTGACCCCACACATATGTATGTGAATAGGCAAATATATATCGTTTCGTTTACTTGATAAATACGTAAATTATTAACACTTAAAACGAACAACAAGTAATTATTTTCGAAGTTGTAAATCGATTTTAATGTTTTAATAACAAAAAATATTCCAATATTAGATTCTTGTTTACGTTAGATCGACACGTGAATTTTTGAGAAACAGCTAAACGATCGATATCAAATGCAATTAGATTCTACTAAACAGGATTGGATTTGTGTCTACAATTCTGAACCTAAATAATAAACAAATTTACGTACATTTGCCTGGCAAAATGAACTTACGATCGTGATTAAACTTCAAAGTGCCGATCAACTAGTAGTGTTGTTTTTACAAATGTACTGTATGTGTATATGAATTCGAAAATGGCGGCAGGTGATGAAGCCATGCGTTCACTCGACCTAAATGTGTTTTGAGAATTCTCCCTGTATTGTTGATCTATACGGCGAATAGCTTGATAACATTTCAGAAATTAATGCATATTCAAGTAGCAATGAAACAACGTAGCAAGTATCTTTTGTATCCTAAGCTTACATACTGTACGAAACTTGCGGTAGTCATTGCACGCCGACTTTGCATGCTTTTATGTCTCGTTCAACGAGACGCTTGTTACGCACATGTCTGTCGTAGTCAACAAGACTCTGGTTGAACGAGACTACTAATGAATGGAGATTGTTGTAAGGAAGCATGGTTTCTCCAAGCGATCGCGAACTAAGGTACGTTACGTTAATAAATAAACATATTTGAAAGTGCAAATGCTTTAATTAGATGTTTGAGTCAGTGATTGTACTAAAGTAATGATCTACCGCTGCTGATGTAAATCGTAACAGCGTCGAATACCTTTGCAGATTCATGCATAAAATAACAAGCAATACTATAACGTTAATCTGTCACCATGATGATTTCTAGTAAAAGCGAAGTATCTTGAAACATATATCGGCGAATTTCGCTAAAAATATATTGCAAAATTGAAAAATATTCGATTTCATTTTTAGAATTTCCCAAATATTTTATTCAAATAACCGGAGGTCATGTAAAAGTCTATGCAAATACACGGAGTTGAAAAACAAAGATAAAGAAGGAAAAAATCGGGACCGCAGAATTTTATGCAAATAACCGAAATATTCGAATAACCGTTATTCGATTATGTGGAGTCCTCTGTATTTGAATTCAAATAAATGGTTTACAACCACATAATTGTATGAATGTCCTAACATAATAGTTGAGTACGAC
The DNA here is from genome assembly GCF_041381155.1 of Argopecten irradians. Classification (NCBI taxonomy): domain Eukaryota; kingdom Metazoa; phylum Mollusca; class Bivalvia; order Pectinida; family Pectinidae; genus Argopecten; species Argopecten irradians. The sequence goes on along the minus strand of NC_091135.1, from coordinate 47,098,229 downwards.
TCCAGTATTTCACAGAGAATTGAGATTATCTTGATATCAAAACTTGTTTCTTTTTATTTTTATTACCAGGTTATTAAATTTTGTAATTGTATGATATGATGTAATTATATAAAATATAATCATGACATAAAAATCAATTCCAACATAATAATATTTACCTATATATACCTGATTGCTTTTGGCACATGTAGTTACACAATAATGACTGCGAACAGTTGTAACATTGTTATGATATACAATGTACATGGACATGTATCATTGACGGTCTCAGGATAAGTTGGCAATATTGTGACCGTAATGTACCTGTCAAGATTTCAGAGTTTATAATACCTACAGTACATAAAATTCAAATACTGGATTACTCAGATACTTGTGTACTATGTGGAAAGTATTGATCAACTATCACAGGAATTTAACAATTGATAATAAAGATCAAAATGTGACATATTTTGCAGTGTCATAAACACTTGCACAATGTAATATGAGAACAAAGATATGGTGCCATGTTACAATACAACAAGGGTCTGGTATATCAAAGTTATCAAAGATACATGATATTGAATATATTATCCAGGGTGCATTATAAACGATTGTGTTGTGTTAATGTTCTGTAATAAATATACTGTGTACAGTATTATTGATATAAGATATAGTAGAACAAAAAATAGTTGTAATTTACCTTATTAAATTATAGCACTTTGTAACTCTATTAGTACCTAGTACAAGCACTTATTAAGGCTGATTATTTCTTAATATACTGCTTTACTTTCAAGGAAATTGATTTCACAGTACTCTGTGATCGATCACCATTGTCACCATTTGTCTCTCCATTCAGATCACCGATGAAGGGAGACAGAAGAGTCAGTGTATAGCCGACAGCATAACTTCCATACCACAGATACCTTGCTTTATTACCATCACAAAGTGAGAACATTGACTGTGTTAGCTACTGTCTACAACTGTTATCATCATTCCTTAGTTAAATCTTCTCTCTCCTGGAATTGTCTGTCTACGCCTTGACTGAGGGCTACCAAGAAGTCCTCTAACGTTACAGATGAACCCTGTATAAAAAGGAGTTAATTAATAAACTTACTTTTTATTGTTATTTTTATCAATTTGGGTTCATTCTCATATTCCTGTATGGATAAACTATCAATTTATCAAAACTTACCCGGTGATTTCATGGCCAATTGTACCTTACTCAACCAAAGTTTAACAGGACATGCTGGTTTGTAAGAGCATTTCAAAGTCATGTGTATTATTTATGTACAATGTATCCTGGTCAAAAAAGAGTATTCAATTTTGGAAAAGTTTTAATTTTATGATAAAGATGAAATCATTCTGTATATTACATCCATGTTTGTCCATGATTTTGGAAAGCAGTGGTTTAGGGAAGAATCATCTTCTGGAAGTTCTTTTGTATTGTAAAACAGATGCGTCAGCAAAATGACAAAGGGCGAGTTGGAAGTGACTTTTAGAGAGGTACTGCTTACCTGAACAAACATGGCATGAGCAATAAAAGGCAGCTTCCTTAATGTTCTCCCACTGAGTCCATGACTTTTACTGTAATGAACCACATCATGTCATGAAAGGGTGACACCCATGGACGCTATGTTCAACTGTCATTATATGTAACACTGTTAAAAGTTACAATTAGAACACTGCAGTTATTTTGAATTGATAATCTCTCTTTAATTACATGAATTTTACATATTCCATCTTTACATATTCCAGAGTTACCTCCCTTGCAGGTAGGTAATATATCCATTGTGGTGTCATTATTTTATAAGCCAAACTCACATAATTTTCTGTGGAAAGTATGATGTTACATTCGCAAAAAAAGGATATCACAATCAATAGCTTCCTGAAGTACAAATAGAAGTGCATTCAAAATTATGCATGAAAACCTATCCATGTGCATCTTTTCTTCAAAGACTAAAATATAAACATGAGGTACTCACTTAGCAATATCACGAAGCACCAGACTATTTTTAGTGGCATCATTTTCCATGAATCTCATTGCTTCTAGTCCCCTAAGATCTAGTAGCTGTTGTGTAGGGCTAATGATATCAACCTAAAAACCATCAAATGTTGTAATAAAACATTTCAATTAAATACAGTGTTAAAATATCACTATTTCATATCAATGACTATATAAATGTTCATGTATTCTTCTTTTGTAGTATATCTGAAATGTGATATAGAATGGTTAAAGATGATTTTGTCAGTAATCAAAAAAGATTTAAACCCTAGAAATCAATTTAAGCTTTCGAAATGAGACTGTGAAATGTAATTATATTTAATTTGTCTTTATATATCAGTTAAGTTTACAGACTCTTCTTTTAACTATACAACTGTCATGCATTTAAAGGTTTAACATTCCTTAAAACTTTTATTTGGTTTTTGTATACTAAAATACATGTACTACAGTACTATAACTATTATGAATATTCTTATTTTTCTAATACACATTAATATATACAACTATATTATAATCCTGCATATTTCAACATCACCTGTTAGCTCAGTGGACATTTCAGTCTTATAATTTTAAGAAAGTGTCATTACCCTCATGAGCTCACTGATACATGAGTGGAATATTTTGAAGATGGCTGCTGGAGACGGAGGTCCTATATACTGTTTGATGTCTGCCCTGTCTACAAAGGCCAGGTCAATAGCTCCCGTCACATTGGACGTGGTCAGGATCATCACATTGGGCTGTCTGAAAGTATTTTCAATCTTATTTAAAACTAAATTCAAATGAATTTGAAGGTATTATTTTCTGTAGATAACATTCATTACATGCACCAGATTGAGGACTACAATAATTGTAAACCAGATCTAGGGCAAAACAACATCATACAAAAAAATATTGAATTGATTACAATTAAGTAATATTAATTATTAACTTTACACTTTGTGTATTTGCTCTATAAATTATTATATTCTATTAGATTTACTAATGTATTAAAATGTATATCAAATATAGCACTTTCTCAACAAACCTTGATTTGATCAAGCTGTGAATACCATGTGTGGTGCTGGTTCCACAAACGGTACCTACCTTTTGATTTGATCTAGCTGTGTCAGTAAGGCATTGACCACCCTAATGGCATCAGATGGCTCACTACCCGACATAGCACTCTTCCTTGCTGAGGTCAAGCTTTCAACCTACGTGAGAGAAAAAAAATAAGGTAAACTAATTTTTTGTCAACTTTTAAAGACTCTTTCTATATTAATTAATGAATATCTGTTTTCACTCAAACTTGTACAAACACATGAGTATTAAAACAACTTTGTAAAATTTCAGTATAATTAAAAGCACACTATGAGAAGTGAAAGGAATAGACCTTGCTCACCTCATCGATAAGTACAAACACAATGGCTTCCTTGTCATCAATGAGCTCCTGTATCTTCTGGAACATCTTCATCACAAGCTTACCACTCTGTAAAAATATTCATAATCATTTGTAATTTGGATTTATCTATATTAACTATATTTCAATTGATAGACACATCCCTATTTTTCTTTCTTTTTTGTTGAAATAATAAATACATGTAATCAGTTACCATTTAGTACCCATTATTGATATGACAAATTTTCATCAGTATCACAGCATGTTATAGTGACAAACTGTGACCTTGACACACCTACTTACCTCTGAGAACCATTTGGAGAAGAGACTGTGGCTGTTTATCTCAATAAGCTGACCATAACTATAGCGATCTGAGAGCCGTACCACTAACTTCTGTGCCAAGGCTTTACATAAAGAGGTCTTCCCAGTACCAGGGGGACCTGTCAAACAACACGGAAAAATTAACAAATTACCAAAGCTAAAAAGTCAAGATTTATAACAATACAAAGGTTCTTTCTTTTGAAAAAGAATTTTTAATGAAGCTTTAAAATAAAAGTTTTGTACGCTGAGTTGAATACACTTCAAAGATTGCATAACATGAGCTTAATTTTTCACTTTTTAAGATTTGTTTCATTATGACACTGATATTTTACTCCTAATAACTTGTAACACCTTACCATGAAGAAGTATGACTTTGTTCCAGGTTATGATATTGCTATCAACTTGTCTGTCTGAGAATAACAATGTTGTTGTGGCATAGTTCAACAGCTGCAAAATAATACACAATTTAAGATTATCTTTAGTTTCCAAGATTTTTCCTTTCAATACCATTTTAACTATATTTCATCAAATATTACACTAAATACAGTGATCTATTGACTTCCATTATATATTAATCTTTATTTACAGAATAAAAGTAAAATTTCATATCATTGAAGTGTAATTTCAAAATGCATTATACATATACTTGGATGTTTAAAACATTTTGAGTTATTTGCTATCTCAAAACAAACATGCTCACTCGACTCTTAACATTTTCGTCGAACACCAGACTATCCCACATGCCATGAAGTTCCCGAGCAGGGAGAAGCCAGTGTGAGGCTGCAGCAAGATCCTCCTCGTCTAGCTCCTCAATCCCTGGGCCATCCTCCTGTAGCTGGAACACATGCAGCTGCAAGTGCCGTGAACATAGATCTACTGTCTGTGGAGAATATAAAATATATAAAAAAAATTATTTACTTTTTGTTTTTGGAATTAAAATATACATGCATTAGGTAACATAGATTTATGGAGGTCATTATTTAAAACACTGGAGCATTCACATTGGACCTTGACCTTAAAGTGAACAGTCGGGCGAGGATGGCTAAAGTCGGTAAAAATGGTGTGAATGTATCCAGTATAATTTCTTATGAAATGGAAAAATAAAATCTCTCGTCAAAATCTGTCTGCTTACGAAGAAATTAATTTAAAGTATGGAAATTCTAAAACGTCCTCCCGGCTCACTATGTCCGTGGTTACATTTCCACGCAGCCTCGCTTTCAATGCTTTCAACTTTTCTTTACTTTATTGGTCAGAACTGGGAAACTAAGCAGAACTTGACCGTCGTATTAATATGTGAGAACTTTTGGAAGGCCAATGAACGCATTTAGACTGGTTTTCTTTGCCCGACTATTCACTTTAAACCTTAGAGTGAGAGGTGCAATAACGGACACAGCTATATCATTCAATATACAATGTATTTCCATTATATAAATGTTTAGCATCTATTGTTTTTTTACCTGTTTATTGGAACCACTAAGTTCAGAATCACAAAGTGCAATAGATTTAACATGTTCGTGTAGGAAAGGATCGTCAAATTCTGTGAGGACAAAGTCGCCATAGGCCACCTTCTGTCTGTGTAGTAGGCCAAGCACATGTTCCTTCACTATACTTCCCTGAGCTGTGCTGAATAAGGAAAAAAACAATTATTAATTCTAATACTTATCAAACTTCATTTGATATATCGGTATATACATTAATCTAAACTTAAAGTTGTGTGGTGATGATTTTTAAGTTTAATTTACAAAGTTAAATTTTATCACGAAATTCTTATTTTTATTTTTTTCATGTAAATTATCTCCCCTACTTCATTTTTGGAACAAGAATTTTAATGAATTTTTATGAACATTGTACATTGAAAAAGTATGACTAGTTTCTTCAGGTAAATAATGAGGCATAATTACATCTGTTAGCTGTAAATAAATGAAACCAACCAAATATGGTGATCATTCCTTCATACTGGTCATTAATAGTAATTTCAAAGTAAGTTTTCTTATCCATATTTATGTTACACAAAAGAAATTATATGTAACAGAGAGCTCAGAGTTCATAACTAATGTAAATATTAATCATTGTCTGATCAGCTTATGGTTGCATTGCGGACCTTTCTGTCTGTGCCTTGTACATGTGTAAAAGTCTAACAAGTCTGATGCAATCAAAAAAATTGCAAAATAGATTGAGATTTAATTTAAGCATTGGCACAAGTCTGTCTGATGCAGTCATTTGCAAAATAGATTGAGATTTAAGCATTGCCCAAATAAGTTTGATGCAATCATTTGCAAAACAGATTTGCTTATTGAGATTTAACCATTTTAACCATCGGCAGAACAAGACTGACACAATCATTTTTCATCTTAATTGAGATTAATTTGATTTCACTCTCTCCTCATTTTATTGCCAAATGAGAGCGAAAATGTTTGCAACTGACATCAATTACTGTAACAAACTCATGGACAAGTTGTTTACTTACCTAGAAGGGCTTTGGCAGATTTCAATATGATAGACTGGACTGACAGTGGGGGAATCAAAATGGCCATTACCAGTTAGCTCTGATATCTTGTCCATTTTGTTGCTATGGCAAAAAAATAAGAAATATTTTAGATCATTTGTGACCATGAAGCTCAAACAATAGATCTTGAGCTGGCTAGAGTAACTCTTCAGAGGTTCATGATTCAAACCTGGTCAAACTGCTACAATTTTCTCTTCTCTTACAAAATTGGAAGCTTGAAATCCAAACCCGTTTCAAGCATATATATATGGACTGGCAAGTAGTTGTGTCTTGTGGTGGGGGAGATTGAGGGGAGGGTTGTTGGAGAGGTCTTAAAGAACTTAGTAGCCATTCCATTCATTGAAATTAGACTGGGTCATTTATTGGTGACCACAAGCTATAACTGTGTAAGTATCAAATAATTAATTATCAAACCTCAGTTTTGACACCATTTTTTCCTTTCAAGAGGTCTACATAATTATGTAAACAAGATTTTTTCCAGCATAAGTTGTTAACATTATTTCTGTGACCTTTAAAGTAGGGCAAATCAATTTTAAATCATTATAAACAGACTTAGAAGTGCTCCATTCAGCATATGCATGTTACCGGTCGATCGTCTGAGTACTTTATAGGCCTGTCGTCAATTATTGTTTTAAGTTGTTTGAAATTTTTTTAACATATTTAATTTGACCTGACACCTCTCAAGCTCTGGGACCTTGAAAGCAGGGTAACCCTGTATCCAAATCCCTAAAACCCTGATGTCAAGTCTCTATAGCTACTGACTACTAATTATATTCATTTGAACAAACTTAGTAGTCATTCACAAAAATATCATCCCACCAGCATGCCCAGCACTTGTATTAAGGTCTCAGACCTGATGAGTCTCCAGGTTGTTGTTTTTTTAATATTCTTTTATTCTTTAAGTTAACGTAATTAACAAGTAGTTATTTCAAGATTTAGCCTATTTGAATGAAGGTTGTGGTTATATTCATTTAAACAAACTTAAAAGCTATTCATCCAGGCATGTTAAGCTGCAATTAAGCCTCGTATATCTGTGTAACGGGAGACTAGAGGAGAAAATGTAGCGGTCACACCGGGATTCAAACCCAGGACCTGGTCACTGCTACATCTGTAATAGACAGCATATATATACACAAAGACAAATAAAGCACAATGACACTTTAAAATTGGATTATTGTAAGCTTACAACGTTACTGTTTGATTACAATTAAGCATGCTAAAAAATAGTTTTTTTTTAAAGCTTCCAATCATATGCAGAGACACTATGCAGGCTACAATTTATAGTTATAATACAGAAAAACATGACTGACGATATAGTGTGTATACGTATGCTATCATCTTTTTAAAACCACAGATCTAAGAAAAATTGTGAACAATAACTTTTATTAAACTGGCTAAGCTCATTTAAAAGTAGAGGGCAACATAATTTACCTTGGTCAGTCCGACAACTCTTGTTTTCTAATGGTGACTGAGACTGTAGATCGCTACATGTCTCTACCGTAAATTATGTCTCTGATATACTAACTGAGACTTAAGAAAACACTCCTAAGTTCAATGAGACCCAATATGATGTGGTTTTTGTCACTACTTCAAATCGAATCTGGCGGTAGTCAGCTCCCAAGCGTCCCAATGATAGTCCCGAAGATATATCTTGATCACAGAGATGTTTGAACTATTTTACCGTAATCATGTGAAAAATGACACATTTTACATTTAATTCAATTTATTCAGAAAGTAAAAACAATGCAAACCGTCATAATTCCTTTCTTAATTAAAAAAAATAAATTTTTAAAAATTTTCATCTATAAATTACCTTTACATTACTGTACAGTATTTCTTCTGTCGTTTTAAGTTCCTTTATCGCTTTAATTAATCCGTAAATTTAACGCGATACCATTTAGGTTTTAACCACTACTAGTAATTTCCGGTTATGGCGACGATCACAAAAACATACAGTGGTACATGGTCATTTTTGTCTTATATTCGACGGCACAGAAAACTACAAGGTGTTTTTACGCATGGACGGAACACCAAATCACCTCAACAATCTAACAATTACAGTTCAAGTGCGGGAACATCTCCCAATAATCGCCAGTATTGCCTTAATCTTATCCAGTGAGTTTGACATTGATTCAACACTGTCAACAGGTTTGGGATTAGCACAATCCCAGAATGTCTCATTGTTTATCCGTTCTTTCAGTTCATTTTTTGACACTGTGGTAGAATTCCAATTCGTTCATATTTCGTGTTTCTCACAAGGGCTTATTGGTTTTTTTATTTACATACATATTTTAAGCATAAACAGGTTGGGCACAACCCTGCATATAGTTTATTTTTATTTTTACGTCCTATTAACAGCCAGGGTCATTTAAGGACGTGCCAGGTTTGTTGGTGGAGGAAAGCCGGAGTACCCGGAGAAAAACCACCGACCAGCGGTCAGTACCTGGCAACTGCCCCACATGGGATTCGAACCCGCATCCCAGAGGTGGAGGGCTTGTGGTAATATGTCGGAACATCTTAACCACTCGGCCACCGCGGCCCCAAACCCTGCATATAGGCACAGGCGTTTGTAATATATAATGAATATTAATGATAATCAAAAATCGGATCGAATCATATAGAAATCAATTGATTTCTATATGATTCGATCCGATTTTTGATTATCATTAATATTCATTATATATTACAAACGCCTGTGATATAGGTAACAGTTACCCAATTGAGTAACAGTTACCCACAGGGTTGTGCCCAATCTGATAATCATTAGTACATTTTTTATGTATTTTGCAATTTTTTCCGAGAAGTTCAGTAAGTTGCATGATGTCAGTAATATATAAATAGATATAGTTAGTTATAAAGCATGCTAACAATTTATCAAGTTATAATTACTTCTATTCAACTGCACTAGTGTAATTTTTAACAAACAAAATATTTTAAACCAGATTCACACTAATCATAAACCTTAGGAAAAAAATAATGGTACTATGATTTAATAATGCACCCTGCAGAATCCTGAATAGATTACAGTATATGGGAATATAAAAAGAAGGTTTTGATTGCTAATTGAATAAAAAAATCTTAAGTGTTGATTAATATTATCTCATTAATTAAAGATGCTCCACTGTCAACAGAGCGTAAATAATACTCATCAATTGAAAAATAATTGGTATTAAATCATGTCTAATTAACACAAAAATACTATAAAGCAATTTGTTTTGCTTTTGGTGCATGCGCAAGCAGAACTTCACTTCATATAGGATATAGTCCCACAGAATTTTTCAGGACACAATTAATTATTTTAAATAATAAGTATTTTTATCTTGGTGTAAAATATAGATGCTCAAACTTTTCTTAGGTGGTAATAGTGTAAAGTAAGTAACTTTGGTAACTGAAAAATCATACTTATTTGTCTGCTCTGGTATTTGATAGTGAAAAAATACCATTTGTCACTGGTGGAACATCTTTAACGTGTTATGAACTTTATGTTGAAAACGAATACCAAGAAAGCAGAGTAAATGATAACCCACCATTTCAAAAAAATTACCCTTAAATTAATCCTCTCGACAAAGCAAATTTCAACTAATGCTGAACTAGTGTATCAGTACTCGCTGAAGAAATCTGAGAAATTGCTTATACATATACAGTATGTAATTGCATTACATCTATATAAATGACAGTTTTTATTGGATTTTTACTTCAAGGCCCAGTTTCATGAACATTCCTTAACTTTAAGGAATTCCTTAACTCAAAATTTTCCATAGGAGAGCATAATGGATGTTAAGGAAAATCCCTTAAGTTAAGGAGCCTTCCTTAAAATCTGTAATGCTTTCCTATGGAAAATTTTAAGTTAAGTGAAACTTGGCCCAGTTCACACTGAATGTTGCACATTTATTAAGACATCCAATATTATATAATATTTTATTGCAATTTATCATTTTCAGGAAATATGATTATGAAAACTTTTTGTGTACCCTTCTTTATCCAAAACCTGCAAGAGAAGCAGCCATTGCCATCAGGGCTTTCAATGTAGAAATTGCACAGGTGAGGAAGCCCTTCTACAATTAATATAATTATAGGTTTATGTAAAGACACATATTCACTCTTTTTCCAAAAATTCCATTAGGCAATGGAACAATTAATATTGTCAACTTAGTTACAGATCATAGACTTTCAGTTTAAAAAATTCCTTTCCATGGTATCTTTAGCCTTTATGAAAGTTTCTAAATCCTTTAAAAATCTGAAAATTGTACCGGGTACATATATGTAGTTGATTTGGTTAAACCTAGCTTTTGTTATAATGAAAAAGATATATGTGTACCATATTTGACCTAAATAGGGCACGGCGCTGGTAACTGGCGATGGGGGTGCCCTTCTTAAGTTCATTTTTTCAAAGTTATTTTAAACAGACTATAGCCCAAAAGCTTGCAGCTAGACCGTCTTCACTTCAAAGGGAACTGCCACAAACTTTTTGAAATGGACTATAGCGAGTTTACCGCGAAAATCCTTTGATGTTTTCTAGCATGTGGAGCCTGTTGTCTAGACAGAATACTGGAGTGAAAGGGAACACGTCAACCTGTCAGCTATCACAATGAACCATTGTTTGAAGGTTTAAATCAGAGCGACGTTGATGTTGCTCAAGCAGTTTATGAATGTGTACAATGTTAACATTGAGATATCTGAAAGCAGCGACTCTAACAGTGATTATGGATGATATGGCTGACGACTACTATGACTGCCAGTCCAGGTCATTGACATTCAAACTATTTGATATCGGATATATATATGGCTGTTATTTTATTTTGTAAATTTGATAGGAAATAAAATTCTAAAGAAAGATAATTGGGTCGTTTATTAATTAAAAAATGATACAAGATAGCTGGACAATGCAGCATTTTATTTTATTTTTAATAAAAAAAGGCAAGGGCGCCCTTATTAGAGCAGGCGCCCTCTTTAGGTCAAATACGGTATATACATATATATTGTTTTCTAAAAAAGTTGTTAGTACCGTATTTTCCGGAGTATAAGCCGCTACTTTTTTCCCTGAAAATCGGGAGTGCGGCATATACACCAGTGCGACTTATCTGTGGACGAAAACCAAAATCTGACGATGTTTTGGCATTATTACGTCGTGATTCACATGTGAAAATCGTAAGTTTTACTCGCCAGTTTTGTAAAGTTATACATCGAACAAATATATGGTAATATCTTTTCTGCTACAACAGTGCCTAGATATCTTGATCATAATTGCAGTATGTCTAATCATGATAAAGTGTTGTGCATTTTGAATATGATTGTATTCTTTATTATTACTTTATTTTTGTATTGAAAGGTTCAAGATGTTGTGTCTGACAAACAAAGGGGAGCAATGCGAATGGTGTTCTGGAGGGACACCATTGAGAAGATATACCAGGTAATAAAACTTCGGAAAATCACAATGCTAACAGATTCAGATTTAGCTCACTACCTCTGCTTGATTAATAATAATAAAAAAAATATCAAGATTTAAAGTACCCGGTAGTATCTCTGTTGTTGAGCATTATATAAGATTTACAGTATCGAGATAAGCGTTATACTATAATTGGAAATAGTCTTATCATGAATTAAACTTTGAAATACCTGATAATATTATAACCCTTATTATATTATCTTTTTACTGGAGTGACTTCTAGTAGGTCAAATTTGTATGTTGTATACCGAGAAGGTTCCATTTAAATAAAAAACATTGAAGAGAACTTTGATGATGCATTGGCACTTATTTCTTTCTCCACATTTGATTTGTAAGATTAAGTGTACAAAAACAATTGCTGATGTCATTTATATATTCAGTGTGAATTACATTGTATATTTCAGGGCTCTCCTCCACAAACACCTATAGCATTGGAACTAGCTAAGGTATGCCATGTACCATAAGATGATAAATTTATCCAATCATTGTTATTATCTTCTACCGGTAATGTAAAGCTATAATTGACAGTCTATCTTTGGTCATTATTAATTAAAGGCACAGTGGTTGAGTGGTTAATGTTTTAAACATTCTACTTTTTATCTGATGATCTGATGATGGTGGGCTATTCAAATCGCCTTTCGTCCGTGGTCCGTCCGTCCGTCCGTTAACAATTCTTGTTACCGCTATTTCTCAGAAAGTACTCAAGGGATCTTTCTCAAATTTCATATGTCGGTTCCCCTAGGACCCTAGTTGTGCATATTGCATTTTGGGACCGATCGGTCAACAAGATGGCCGACAGGCGGCCATCTTGGATTTTGATAGTTAAAGTTTGTTACTGCTATTTCTCAAAAAGTGCTGAAGGGATCTTTCTCAAATTTTATATACAGGTTCCCCTAGGACCTAAGTTGTGCATATTACATTTTGGGACCGATCGATGAACAAGATGGCCGACAGGAGGCCATCTTTGATTTTGATAGTTAAAGATTGTTACCGCTATTTCTCAAAAAGTACTGAAGGGATCTTTCTCAAATTTCATATATAGGGTCCCATAGGGCCCTAGTTGTGCATGTTGCATATTGGGACGGATCGGTGAACAAGATGGCCGACAGGCGGCCATTTTGGATTTTGATAGTTAAAGTTTGTTACCGCTATTTCTCAAAAAGTACTGATGGGATATTTCTCAAATTTCATATATAGGTTCCCCTAGGACCCTAGTTGTGCATGCTCCATTTTGGGACCAATCGGTGAACAAGATGGTCAATAGGAGGCCATCTTGGATTTTGATAGTTAAAGTTTGTTACCGCTATTTCTTAAAAAGTACTGAAGGGATCTTTCTCAAATATGTCGGTTCCCCTAGCACCCTAGTTGTGCATATTGCATTTTGGGACCGACTAATCAACAAGATGGTCGACAGGCGGCCATCTTGGATATTAATGGATAAAGTTTGTTACCACTATTTCTCAAAAAGTGCTAAAGGGATCTTTCTCAAATTTTATATACAGGTTCCCCTAGGACCCTAGTTGTGCATATTGCATTTTGGGACCGATCGGTAAACAAGATGACCGACTGACGGCCATCTTGGATTTTGATAGTTAAAGTTTGTTATCGCTATTTCTCAGAAAGTACTGAAGGGATCTTTCTCAAATTCCATGCATAGTTTCCCCTTGTACCCTAGTTGAGCATAGTACATTTAAGGACTGATCCATAATGCCTTTCGGGACTGATCGGTAAACAAGATGGCAAACCGGCCGCCATCTTAGATTTCATTGTTGAAGTTTTTTACCACTATTTCTTAGAAAGTACTATAGGGATCTGTCTTAAATTTTATATGCAGTGTGTTTGAAAAAGTTTGAAAAGCAGGGAAAAGATCCCTCTTTCCATTGTCAGACATAGATCATTTTTGGTGGGCGCCAAGATCCCTCTGGGATCTCTTGTTACCAAAAACCTACTGTATTGATCATTCTTTAGGATGTAAAATACAAATTGACCAAACCGCTATATAATTAGATTTTAATGCAGAAATCTAGTTCTTAATATACATGTATTAACTTTGTAGAAAGTTATTAAATATTCAAATGAATCAAATGTATAAGATTTTGTTTTATGATTATGCATCATTTTTTATCTGGTTTCAGGTTATACGACAACATAAGCTGACAAAACAATGGTTCATGAGATGTATAGATGCAAGGGTGAGTCTGTTAAGGCAGTAATCAGTTTATATGGGATTGATATTTAAAGAAACTGTACAAGAGTCTTGCTGTAGTGATATTATCAGGAGCCTATTTCACACTTTACTGTTTCATGTTGTAGGCGACGCGACTGGAGAATGACTTCTTCAGATCTGTAGCTGACTTGGAGGACTACTCTGAACACTCTGTATCATCACTGATGTATCTGATCCTGGAAAGCTTAGGTAGTGCTTGTTACTGAAGAAGTCTGATGATAAATCTAAACAACAAAAACTAGTGTAATTGTTAAGACATTATCCTCTCCTTCACTGAAACAGGAGATGTTAATTTGGGTTTGTCTACGCTATCCATCCATGTATAGTACTTCCATCCAATAAATGCAACAAATGTCAACAGGTTTTCTTTATACCATTTTTTACACATCCTCGATACTCCAGGGGTTCTGATCACTTATAATCTCTACATCCCTAGACTACCTCATAGTAAAACTGAAGGAACCCATGGAGTATCTAGGATGGTTTATAGCAGACATAATTTGATAAGAGTTTTGTTCCCTTTACTAGTACTATTTTAGCCATTTCTATGAAATAGCTATTAAATGTGGAGAAATAGGAAAAAAGCTTCATCAAGTTTCTGCATATTTGTTCGTTTGACCTTATACATAGATTTGAACTTAATAGTTCAAGGTCAAGTGATTAAAACTGCCTGAGAAATGGAAACCACATAACATGACTTTTGTGCACTTAAGATAATATGTAATATAATATATTGAAATGATGTATTTTCTTATCAAGGCATAAAAGACCTGCATGCTGATCATGCTGCTAGCCACATTGGACGTGCCCATGGCCTGGTGACCTTCCTGAGGGCGATTCCATTTAATACCAGTCGTGGCCGAGTCAATTTACCCATGGATTTACTCATTAAGGTAATTACTATTATTATAAAAATTGGTGTGTTCCTCTATTATAAGTATCTATTATTTTTCCACATATGACAAAGATTGGATTTACACTTTGTACAATAAACATCACCACTAGAATCGCCATGCAGGTCAATTCATTTTCATCAGAACTATCACAAATCCTACATATCTACTCTATTAATTCTCTTAGCAAAGAAATTACATTTATGTACATTGTATCAATGCAGATTGAGCAATATAATTCTTATAGACCTCTATAGAATGAAATATTGAGGCCATTGCAAGATTACGATTTCTCAAAAGAAAAAAAAAATGTCATGAATAATTATTTGTAGAAATTTCAGAATGACAGATGTAGAAAGTTTTTTGTTTTGCTTTGTTTAGCATTTTATGAAAAATCATTCTCAGATTTTTTTCTATCTCTTCAGTATAATGTATCACAAGAAGATGTATACAGAGGGAAGAAACCTGAACTTGTCTGTGATATAGTGTATGATATCGCTAGTGTAGCCATACAGCATCTCCGAACTGTAAGTATCCTGGGAAGAAACCTGAACTTGTCTGTGATATAGTGTATGATAAATAGCCATACAGCATCTCCGAACTGTAAGTATCCTGGGAAGAAACCTGAACTTGTCTGTGATATAGTGTATGATATCGCTAGTGTAGCCATACAGCATCTCCGAACTGTAAGTATCCTGGGAAGAAACCTGAACTTGTCTGTGATATAGTGTATGATAAATAGCCATACAGCATCTCCGAACTGTAGGTATCCTGGGAAGAAACCTGAACTTGTCTGTGATATAGTCTATGATATTGCTAGTGTAGCCATACAGCATCTCCGAACTGTAAGTATCCTGGGAAGAAACCTGAACTTGACTGTGATATAGTGTATGATTTCGCTAGTGTAGCCATACAGCATCTCCGAACTGTAAGTATCCTGGGAAGAAACCTAAACTTGTCTGTGATATAGTGTATGATATTGTTAGTGTAGCCATACAGCATCTCTGAACTGTAAGTATACATTTATCTACCATGTAGTTTCATATCAGTTAAGATAATTTCAGTTTTGTTTGTTGAATAATCATTATTGATGTTTCTGAATAATATTTCTTGTTGAAGGAAAAGTAAAATCTGTTCTCCTTATTTCCAGGCTCAGACTTTGAAGAAAGAGGTGCCAAAGTCGGCTGTCCCTACATTTTTGAATACTGTAAGTACCTGTATACTTTTATAATAGAGACCGTGGTGATGACACATTACCACAAGCTCTCCCCCTCTGGGTTTAGTGTTTGATCCCATGAGGGCTAGATGCTGACTGCAGGTTGGTGGTTTTCTCTGGGTACTCCACCTTCTAAACCTGACATGTTTTCAAATAATTTTGGCTGTTGATATGACATTAAATCAAACAAAACAAATACCTGAATTTAAATGTATATTTTAAGCTTTACCTGTATATACTTTCTAATTACTGGGTGTAAATATTCTCTAAAGCTTTTTCAAAATTCTTCTTCATTTGTACAGGTATTGATCTGACAGGTAGTTGGATAATAGTTTTTGCTATAAAGCAATCTAATTAAAATTATACAGACTTGTAATTCCGCTCCACTATGATACTCTGTGATATAAGATCTAACAACTCCCAAAACAGAGAGTCTAATTTTAAAGAGATTGCTGTAAAGCTAATTTTACCAATGTCACTAAAGATAAAAAGATTTTAAAAGTGTCGTTTGACAAAATATATGCCTAAAGGATTGAGAAAATGACACAATAATGTTCTTTGATTGTTTTTGTAGGTTATGTGTGAGAAGTACCTGATGAATATTCAAAAGGCTGGATTTAATGTGTTTGACTCTAATTTACAAAGGAAAAATGGACTTCTTCCAATACAACTATTTCTACGGAGCATAAAAAGAACATACTGATGTGTGAACTAGTGTCAATAAATTTTATAATAGAAATATGTCTGTTTTAGTAATCCTTCTACCTGTGTTTTCTTACTTAAAAGATATTCAGGTCTCTTGACCCTACTTATTTAAATTTGTATTAACTTTGTATCAGGAACGAAGCAAAAAAGGGGAAATACAGTTGTGTATTTAAAATACATTTTGGAACAGTAAGTGAAAATACATACATGTATTCCACGATAACATTTCTGTCATTGTCATCCAGCATCAAACTTTTCTATTTGTAACTACCCATATGAAGTCCAGAAAACTTGTATTTTGATCTGTAGTATTCTTGGATAAACGGCTATAAAGTTGTTCAAGTTGAAGATCAAGAAGCCCCAGAACTTCAATTAGGTTGTATCAAAGATGGAATGACATAATAAAATTACAAGAAGAATGCATACATACTTGACTGAGGGCATCAGTTTATGATGAAGCATTATTGCATAAATGTTTTATCACTCTGTTCTATATGATGGTCACTTGTGGAATTACGTACTTGAATGCATCACGGATATCAAATGTTCAGTTTTCTATACTCATGACTAAGTTATCTTTAGGTTCATATCTGTATTTGGTATGACAAAGTTATTTTGAGGTTCATATCTGTATTTGGTAATAAAATTCTATAACACATGAATACAATTAAATTGTAGATAATTTAATGGTTAATCTTATTTTGAAAGATAGAAAATTTCCAGCAATGACTTCTCTATAAATGTTACCATAAATGTCAACAATTACATAATATAATGTGATGTATCCATGTACACGTATTTAAATAAAACCTTAGGTTTTCTGTCAGCAGTCAATTAGACATATCCATCTTATCATAACATTTGTCACAGCTAGGTATAGTAGCTTTTCATTTCTTTCTTAATCGGTAAGGAAACTGATGTCAACAAAGTTAGTTATCTAAAAGTTCTGATGATTTTAACCTCACAATGAAAATATAACTCTATTTATAACTATTCTTCCTTTGCATATGGCAATTATTTGTTTATTAGGGTATAGTCAGTATCTATCAATTGTGACATCATAACTTTGTGGCAGGGCAAAAATTACATCATTTTACATCATCACAAATATAATGTTACACTCACAAATAAATCTGTGATATATGGAAAAACAGATTCTTTCCTTTGCTAACTTGTAATTATCTATTTTATACTTTTCGTCGTTCTTTTAGTCCCAAGACAAATATTTCATTGGTTATCAACCAGCTTATAATCGTACTTAAACAAAATTATTTGGCTTCAGAAAATCAATATGTATTGCAAAAACATTTGTGTCTGTCATGATTTTCATATGGGGTTATATTTACATATTTGATACCTTAGGGTCAGTAGTGAAAGGTATTTTAATCCCTCAAACTACCCCCACTGAATCCATGAAATATAATATGAATTTGACACAAAGTGGAACAACATAAATATTCTATCAAAAAGGGATATTCACATAAACGATGGGACAAGGAAAGACCCAAATGTGTCAGGAATTTCACAACTCCACTTCACTTCCCTTCACATTCATGAAAAAAACAACATCTTTATAATAAATTTACATTGATTCAAACTTCAAGGTGACTTGGCGATGTCAATGTCATTTAGACCACTTGCCATAGCCAGGTCGTATACCACGATAATTTATCACATCCACGACGACTCCGTGTTTGAATTCGTTCCACTCCCTTTTCAGTTCCTGATGCATATACTCATCCTGAATGTTGTCCTGAAAAGTGTGAAAAATCTTGGTAAAATACAGAGATTATGGAATGTGTATAGTAGGATCCTAAGACATGTTAGCTTACAGTATATACCAGGTATTTGTTTTGTTATAAAGTACATATAGCTAAAATAGCTAAAGGTCATTTAAGGATATGTTACATGTTGATTGTAGATAAATGCTGCGTTCCATAAAAAATAGCTTTATATATATTGAATGATGAGAAATTCTAGACCAGATCCTCTAAATGGTACCGGTAATTACAGAGATGGTAACAAAAGAGTTATCTACCTTTGACAAATTGCCGAATGTCCTCACATTTGATTGCTGGAATAACTGGATTGTCACTTCATCTAGTTCTGTAGAAAGAGAATGACGGTCAAGATCATTTATTTGAAAAGAGTAGCCCTTGATCAAAGCATGTAACAGGCTCCATATCAATGGAACTCATCCAAATAGATCCAAGTGAGCCAAAAATTGTGTCGTATGTTATGTATTTTACATTTGTAACATACTGTGCATTGTAAACATGATCATCTATACATTGTTATCATTTACTGATTGCTTTATACCTTGGGTTCTCTCTTGCTTTGTTGTACTCATCTGTACTTTTATTGATGTTCTTACCTTCAATTCTCTCTGGCTTGATTATACCCATCTCTACATTGGTAGCTGTTACTATGGAGCATGTGATCGGCTCATCCAGAAGAATACTCAGCTCCGCAAACGATTCAGACCCATTCAATTTTCCCATCACAACTTGTTTAGTCTTCTTTTCCTATATAAAGTTGAAGAAAAAACCAAGGCTTGATAATCATCAACAAAAAAACATTCAGATTTTTTTTTAATTAACTAAAATAATTAATTATTTTAGTTTTAATGAAGATTTCTAAACACAAGTGTTACAGAAGCTGGCTTACCCTTCTTCCCTGTTTCTCTGACATGACCTCTACTTGACGGAGAACGTGACATTCTCCAGATTTAATGAATCCTATGTACGGAGCCTTGTACCCCTCACTGGCAACAACTGGAACACAAAACAAGAATCATCTTAAAAATCTAGTACAATGACAAAGCATAGCATTGAGTCTATTGCCCATATTCATTTAATCTTGACCATGAGGTCAAGGTAACAATATTCAAATGTTAAAAGTCTCTACCACAGGATAATAAAGGGATATGAAAATACGCTTCCTGTGAAAAATATAATTTAAAGACATGCAGATAATGTTAAGAAATAGCTTTAAAATAATCTTGATGTCAAGGTTATATATACCAGCTGAGATAAAAAAAAAAGATGCCTTGTAAGGGAAAAGAGGATACATGTGCTGTTGTTTACAAAGCATTCTCCTTCTGGATTGTTTTATCCTAATATATTGCATATTTAGTTACTAAGTCTCATTATATGGCATGCATACTTACTGGTATTTGGGGGACATGATACCCACTCTATCAGCTCAGCTACTTGTAAGAGGGGCTGACGTGGCCAGAGTTTGTACTGACCACATGACAACAACAGGTTCACCTTCTCTGTGTGTTCTCTCTGCTTGATTTGCTGTAATTAATGTAATCATGTTTAACAGTGCAGACATCATACCACTGTCATCACAGAACATTGCATTATTGGTTTTTATAATGAGCTTCATATACTTTTTTTCATTTAACCACACATATTTCTATAGTTATAAACTACACAATCCACTATTACTAACATGGCTGTGTAATTAATATTAATAAACATACAATGAAGATTAAAACACAACAAACATTTTAAACCTGCATTATTAGGAAGAAAATACAGAACAATGGGTACAAGCCTCACCTCAATGATTCTGTTGTAATCTGCTGCAGAGATCTTCATAAATTCACAGTTTGGTTCGTTGGTTATTACACTAAATGGTCTGAAGAACAGAAAAATAGATTCCTTAAAATTATTGCAATGCAAGTAAATTACAATTTAATTGAGAAGATTGACTGACATCAACAGTATTGACTATTTCTTAAATCATCTATATTTTATAACATTATACCAGATCAATTAATGATTTATTACAGAAGTAGAAAGTATAGAGCACATTTCTTAATACACGATTAAACACCAATTATCGTTCAAATGATGAATATCAGTTATGTTCTGATGCTGGTGGAGCATCTTTAATAAGCATCATGTAATCATATTTCAGACAAGATTATTTTTATCACATTGAATTAGTAATATTCAAATTATTGGTGAATACAGGGTAATACTAGGAAATCTTACTTATTGCCTTTATCATCTTTCTCATGCTTCCTTAATGTCCCAAAAACATCTCCTGCTCCAAGCTGCTCCAAACAACAAAACATTAGGAATATAAATTGTAAGTGTGATACCATTGATATAACCTGCTATCTTTAAATATTATGGATTTAAGGCTGCATTTACTGTTAATTGGTTCATTAGTTCACTTTTAAAATTACATTTCCTTGATTTTACTTATGCCTAAAATTAAGATGAGGGTCAATATATTAAAAACTATCCCAATTATTTTTACCTCCATCAAAACATTAGAACTAAGTAAAGCTGAAAATTAGATAATTTGAGTTTTAGAATATGCTAATTGGATATATTACATATATATATTGCTTACTCAATTATCAGATGTTGTTGATAGACTGATTCAGTCAAATAAAAAGTCTAGAATTAGATTCATCATACCAGTATAAATTTATTTATCCCTTCCCTCTAAAATCTTAGTTAATTAAAATTATTGCAGATCATGCATAATTATTTGATAATGCCTTACAAGAAGAGCTCCGTCTGATTCTGTCTTGCGAGACTTTGGTGAGCCAGGAACACCATTTCCATTTACAGTTTCCATGTCATCCAGATAGGGGTGACTGGTCGGGGAGACCGTTCCTCGTAGTACCATATATACACTGGTGTTACCATACACTGTAAACACATGTACCGATATGTCATTTACTGTAAACCAACTTTCTTTCGCATGCAATTTACTTTTGCAAATTTTGTGATCCCAATAAATTCACAAAAGTCTATCTCCGTGAACTCACATCTACATCATTGATACTGATAAAAATTTACAGACATTTTTTTTTAAATCCGTGAATGTTAATCTTCAAGAACATGTTTTGAAATGGAAATCGCGAAATAAAGTAGACACGAACGAAAGTTGGTTTACAGTAATAGAAAAGTAGCCGTCACCAATGGAATCAAATGATGAAGCGGTTCCCAAAGTAATTATTTACTTCAATTGTCTATCTTACCTGAAAATCCTGGATCTTTCCATTGTTCACAAACTGCTACAACACACAGCTCCTTAAGGACAGAAGGAGGAAATTTATCATGGAAAAAGTCCATTGTTTTTAGAATGGAAAACATCTTGTCATTTTCAGATGCTGTTCTTTCAAATGGTCTGAAACAAAGAACAATATACAAAATTATAAATTTGGTATAGTATACATGAAGCATTTTTGTGACATCATTATATGAGTGAAGATAGTATACTGTTATCAGACATACTAACCTATCTCCTTATAAAAAGTCTAAAAGGGGCATGATGGGGCAAAATGAAACAGTAATACTGGATTCCCTGCTTTCCATTTCATGGCAGGGACATAAATATATACATGTTCTGGGTAATTCTGGTATCTTCAGTTTTTACTACAGTAAAATTTAAGAATAACTTATATTTTACTCACAATTTCTTCAGAAGTTTCCTGAGTGTCCTTAAGTTGGATCTATAAATAGCCTCGGGATGTTCACTCTGTCTGTGTTTGTGCAACAAGGGGAGATAATCCCTAATGTCATATGTAATCTTATCAATGGGATACTGTTTACGGTTTATTGCCTTATCAGCTTCTGTTGTTTTTCCTAAAAAGACCCAAAGAAAACATAATCAAATAAATGTTAATGTTACATGACAACCAATGTCTTTAAGCCAAATTGTAGCTGGTATTGATTCATGTTATATTATAATTTAACTTCTGAGGTAGGGTATATAACCACCATTACTTGTCTTACATATGAATTCATCATTTAAAACATTTTTTAAACAGCATAAATTATGCCATGGCATTCATGTAATTCCTCATATTTACCTGTTGCTTTCTGAGTGACAGTAGATAATGTTGACTTTTGCTGTTCACTGAAAAATAAAATACAATAAATAAGATGAACAAGCTTACATTAAAAAAAAATGAATATAAACTTGATGAACTTTGAAATATCAATCATTATAGTCAGGTGGTGTTTGAAACGAAAAAATAATCATATTAGTTCAATCATGTTTGGAAAGGCAAAGCATAAAGGTTATAACCGGGTATATTTTACACAAAACAAACAATTCTATCAAAATCATTTTGTGCTGCTTTAATCTATAGAGAAAAAAAAAAGAAAAAAAAGAATAACAACACCTTTTAAGTTAGCTTTGAAAGTAAAAAAAATGTAATATTCTACATTTGTTTATGTTTGGCTGATAAAACCACAACACAGAGTGTTTTCAATGTTAACTGTTTCTAGATAAAAAGTTTATTATGAAATTTCATTGGTAAGAATGAGGCAATATTGGCGTATAATCAAGAAAAATATCATTATTGCTGTCTAAGATATTTACAGTCTATTAGCTATTAGCAGCATGGACTGGAAATCCAACTTTTTTCTCTGGTTTGACAAACATCAAATGATAACTCTTCATAAATACTTCATGTGCATCTTCAGTAGACTCATCATAGTCCCTAAAATAGATAAACAAATAAACAAATAAATTTGGGAATATACATAATTGTTATCTTTAGGACAAAAAAAATCACATAAGATTCATGAAGTCTATATTAATCTGTTATCAAAAGATGTACATATATACATACCGTATTGTATATAATATATATATGTGTGTGCTCTAAATGGGTGCATATGCAAATTAAGCATATAATGTTGCTGAAATGTATACAAGCATAGAATATAATCTTCCGTATATGTAATGGTATCAATTTGCTGTTTCTGTCATGTGAGTCTGTTCAAAATTATAATACAAAAAATTTAATCTTTTCCGTTATTATAGCTACTACTCATGACAAAACAACATTAACAAGTTAAGATATAAATACATAAATATGTTGGAAAACACAATACATGTAGTCTATTATATAATATATATATATATAGGTCCCATTTTCAGGGAAGGAGAATAAGGAGGGCTGAAAACATTAGCGGCGAAATACAAGTTTTTGTCATGAAGGTTTTTTTCTTGAAGAAATATATAATAGATGTACAAAGAAAATTTTTTGAAAATTCTATATTATATATATATATGTTTGCTTGATTTGCTTATTTATTTTAATTGTTTATATAATTGTATTAAATAGTATATAACTTACCTTCCTTTTAATCCGTCTAAACTATTTAGCCATTTCAGTTTTTCATAATCAATTGTTGGAGGCTTTTCAGTAAGATCTGGCACTACAAATTAAATGTCATAATTTTAATTGATATAGATTGATGTCAACATCTATGATTATACACGTGCAATAATTGTACATGTACAATTACAAATAAAAGAGACATAAAGAGGGAAATAACTTATTCATGTACTGTACAGTAACAGCTAGGTTAACTTAAATGTAAATTTTGACTTTTACAAATGACTACATACCAAGTTCGATCAATTTGTTATCTCTCTCTGATATGCGTTGTGCTTGCGAACCGGTTAGGATAATTCTAATGGAGCTCTACAAACCAATGTCATGCATATATAGATCTACATGTACATTTAAACCAGTATAAATTGTTTATAAACTTACAGTTATTTTTCTTGTTATTGGAGTGATCTCGTCCCCATGCAGGGCGCTTGAGACTGCTTTCAAGTTTGACAAGTGCCATCGTTGTAAGTTATCCGTATGACTTTAAATTACAGGCAAAATGAATTCAATTAATTTCCAACGGGCACCTGTTCATGTCACCGCCATATTGTTTACATTCGTAACACAGCTGAGCAACAGACCGTATTTTCGTATCTGTGTTTACGAGTCGTTAAATAAATAATGGATAACCACAACATGAAAAAATATGAATGTAAAAATACACATTATTTTGAGAATTATTTGATAAAATTACCTGAATATGTGTGATGTGAATGAAAATACTTTAGATTATATTCATTGCTAGCTCTACTTAATATCAAACAACATGGCGGAATTTCCTGACTTGGGAAAACACTGCAGTGTGGAAATTTGTCAACAACTAGGTATTACACGAGCTTTCAGTCCTTAATGCTCTCGATTTTCTTTTTAGTGTAGTTTGGACCTCTTTTGATTTATCCACTAACATGTTTGTTCATATATGATACTGATAAAGAGACCAACATACATTGTATGTAGCAGACGACGTTTAGTGTACGTCAGCTGTTTGTATTTGAAGTCTGTTACTGTTCATGCATCAATTGATCTAGTAGTATACATTTATCATATATGTTTCATTTATATCTTGACCATATATTTTTTAGCTTTGAGAGTTAATCTGACAGACAGGCATAAAATATGTCCAATGTTCATCACTGTTCATTGTCTCAATTTTTGTAAAAAAAAAAAAATAACACTTAAACCAGATAAATCACTTTCATTGCTTACTCATTGTGGGACTAAATATAGAACACAGATAAAAATCATCCAACCATGACATTTGAAATTTTTAGATCGATATACATACACTACCTATTTAGATGTCGTCTTACAACAGAGCGAGACAAAACAGAAGTTAATAGTTTATGCATAAGATTTTTAAATATTTTTTAAACAACTTTATGTATTTTCATTTCATAGAACCATGCATTTGAGGAACATAATTATTACTCTAATGGGTAACTTTTACTCAGATGCAAGACTCTAAAAGATGCTCCACTGCCGACAGAGCATAAATGTTATTCATCATTTGAACAGTAATTGGTGTTCAATCGTGTATATTTATGTCTAATTAACACAAAAAATAATATAAAATAATTCATATTGCTTTGGTGCATGCGCAATCAGTACTTCATTCCATTTAGGATTTAGAGCCACAGAAATTTTTTGGGATGCAATTAATTATTTTTTGTAATTTTAGCTTGAAGTAAAATAAGAATCTCAAACTTTTCAATGGTGGTAATGGTGTAAAATAAGTAACTTTGGTAACTGAATAAAACTACTTAGTTGTCTGCTCCTATTTTTGATAGTGAAAAAATATCATTTGTCAGTGGTGGAGCATCTTTAACCCATATGCAGGGTTGTTTCCAACCTGTTTAAGTTATTCAGAAACATACATTTATGTATATATGTTTTGATGTATTAAACCAAAATAGTGAAAATACATATCTCATATTTGACAGACACGTGTATAGCATAAAGTTGAGTTTTAGGCATCATTTTAAAAAGTTGGAAATATATTTTTTTCTAGATTTTCTGCCCTTTGACTGTGATGGATGTGGAAAAACATTTTGGTAAAGAATACATTCCATAAATTTATGAAATGATATATAGTTTTCATGAAATATGTACATACATTATGCATATAATTTTGTACCACACTGTCATTTTAATTTAATCTTTGATGAAAGAAAATTTCAGCAGCAATTGTGTAACATAATAACATAATTCATTTCAAAACAAAATTGAATTGAATCATTAAGTCTTTGAATCTTTGTAGACAATTGTATTCCAAGAGTGTAAAATATTTCATTGTCATTACTAATTAAATATGTGTTTTATTAGCAATAGTTACTTTAATAATTGTGATGACAGCGATTTCTTTTTTCAGTGGAGATCACAAGTTTCCTGACAACCATGATTGCAATCAGGTACAAATTAAATATCTCACTTTACATAATTTAATTGAACTGGTGAGTCAGAAGATCTATATTGTGTGATTAAGTCTGTATAAAGTAGCGATTGTCTTTAGGTGTTAAGATAAGTTTTCTCCATATTTACTCTGAACAACTTGCAACAAACCTTTTTTACATTGATTTAGTTTATTGTTTTTGTTTGTGTCTCCTATTACATTTGTAACATCCATGGTCATTTAAAATTGAGAATGTGGTTGATGAGAGCCAGAGTGATAAGTAATAAATATCCAAGGAAACAACTCAACTTGAGTCATCAACTCAGCCTCAAAAGTGATTGGAAGTGAAATGTCTGATAACTTTTAAAAAATCACCCAAATTTAGAAGAAGAAAAGAAAGCGTTTGAATATTGATTTTTTTCTCTTGAAGAGACAAACTTTTTATCTGTTTTGAACAGATGAACAAACAGACAGCCACAGGAGAGTATAGTGGAGAGAGAAGCTATTTCTGTACATTTGAAGGCTGTCAGGGCCGAGAGTTAATGAAAGTGACTTGTACAGAATGTAACAAAAACTTCTGTCTAAAGTAAGTAAATATTTTGTACTGTATTCGACCCATTAAGCGTTCCTATCCCTATAAGCGCCCCTTCTAAGGTCTCAATTTCACTGTGCGTTGACTTTGATAAAGAATAAAAGTGAAACTTAGAAAACCGTTTCTCTATTTGATTTCTTGGGGTGCAGAAGGGGGCATTAATACTATTGTCTTAACATGATAGATCCAAGAAGTATATATGGAACAGTGTAAAAGAGTCACCTGCAATTTGCACACTTATTTTGAAAATGTATATCATCTCTTGAGAATATCCTACCCTATATAAAATCAAATATCTTTATCTTACAGTCATCGTCATCAAAATGAGCACAATTGTGAGAAATTGGAAATCAAGGAAGATAAAACCAAAACTGCTGAACATGTCCGACAAATCATTGGTACATAACTAATTGTTATCTGCTGTTGTCTCTTAAAAAGTTTGGGTAAAGTCTTATTTAGAGAGTTATTTCCCTTTGTTTATTCTGTTGTTGTTACAATAATAGCTACAAAGCTAATGGTGAAAGAATGAATAACATTGAAAAGAAAATACAATGTCCAATCACTCCAGGTCAAAATTCTGTCCAGAATCAGTATCACAATATTAATTCAAATTGTGTCTTTAACGTTATAGCCTCAAAAGCAGCCAAAGCACATCCTGTACCTTCTAAGGGGAAAAAATCCAGCAAGACAGCAGCAAAAGTGGCCCTGATGAAGTTAAAAATGCATGCTATAGGAGACAAGGGTATTCCTCAAGACAGCCGGGTCTTCTTCTTAGTCTATTTACCAATGCAGACAAAGCTTAAGGCCAAACCCATGTTTTTCTCAAAGGTAATTTGATAAGTTATCTTATAAGAAATTTTAGTGAGAATTTTTCTCCATTTTTATTGGCTTGACTGTAACTGTATTAATTGGAGTTATGGCCCCGTGTTTGATACATTGTACAAAGGGAATGCAGAACTTAAGGTTTTCCTTACCATTTCTTTCAATTTAAAGTAGACTTGTCATTTCACTCCACCACAATGCTCTATGATACAGTGATCCCTAGAATTTGGAACATCGGGGGACGTACTACAGTGTAGTAGCTATTTATGCTATCAAGAGATTTGAACACACCGAAAAATTCATAGGTGACACGCTGATTGGATCACCATAGGGGTCATTTGAAGGTAATCATAAACGAGAAGTTGTTAGTTCTTGTATTGGAGTGTATCGAAGAGCATCGTAGTGGAGCAGAATTTTAAGTCTAATTTTAATTGATTGGATTTCTCTCTGCTACAAAAAGAGTTCACTAGGTGTTATTAGCCCACCATCATCAGATGGTGTGCTGTTCAAATCGCCTTTCGTCCGTCCTTCCATCCTTCCTTCTGTCCATTAACAACTCTTGTTACCGCTATTTCTCAGAAAGTACTAAAGGGATCTTTTTCATATGATTTATAGGGTCCCCTAGGGTCCTAGTGGTGCATATTGCATTTTGGGACCAATCGGTCAACAAGATGGCTGCGAGAATTTTGATAGTTAAAGTTTGTTAACAGTATTTCTCAGAAATTTATGAAGGGATCTTTCTCAAATTTCATATGTAAATGTAGGTTCCCCTAGGACTTTACTTATGCATATTGCCTTTTGGCAACATTCGGTCAACAAGATGGCCGACCGGCTACCATCTTGGATTTTGGTATTAGAAGTTTGTTGAAGGGATTTGTCTCAAATTTCATATAGAGGTTCCTCTAGTGCCCTAGTTGTATATAATATATTTGGGACTGATCGGTCAAAAAGATGGCTGACTGGCTGCCATCTTGGATCTTGATAGTTAAAAATTGTTACAGCTATTTCTCAGAAAGTAAAGACGGGATCTTTCTCAAATTTTATTTGTAGGATGAAGTCAAAGTTTGAAAAAAAATATCCCTCTTTCTAATGTCAGACATAGATCATTCTTTCTTGGGTGCCAAGATCCCTCTGGGATCTCTTGTTTAGATTACTTCAATGTTTTTGCTTTTGCCTGTATTTACCATTATGCAGATATTTTACAATATGATAAAGGGGAAACAACTATCATACCTACCAACATATCCCGCTATAAATAATTTTGATGCAATTCATTAGAAGAAAACTAATTTTGTGTGAGTTTCCATTCAGGAATTTAAGAACAACAATTCTAAAATGACATGTTTTTATTTTAGACTTGGACAATTGGAAGAGTTATTGACAGTGTGGCTGACTTTAATAAGATTTCAAATCCAAACAATACAGGCAGTGAACAGGTAACTTATTGTTTGTAAACATCCAATAAATATAATTGATTTGCTTGATTTCATATTCACAATTTTGGACAATCCTTGCTTTATACAATACCATGTATACAGAACAATAAAACTAGGGTGTGAATCATATATTTTGATTTCAATTAAAATGCTAAATACACTTCAAGGATTTATAAGTGAGAAGGATTCGTCACTGTCTCTTTACACTTCTAAACGCCACATAAGACGCCTTTGAACCGAGAATAAAAAACATTTTTCTCAACAAATACTTGTTTTATCAAGTCAAATGAAACACCAATGTAAAGCTTAATAAATTTCACAAACACTTAGTACTTGCTTTACGGTCGGAATATTTAGAAGAAATGTCTTAAATTTTCGTTAAAAAAATATGACAGCTCATGAAATGACAGCATGCTTCAGAATGTAAAACGGTAACTCTTGCACCCGCAAGCTACATCAAAGGTTGCACCGGCAGATATCAAAGGAAAATCAGTCGTCACCTAACGTCACGGTCAGTTAACAAACACAAAAGCTCCTGCGCTGTACTTGCCAAAAAATACAGTGTGACTTATCCTTCTCATATACGTCCTTGATACACATATAGCAATAATTTCTCATATGCTGAAAATTAGGTCTAGGGTGACTTCCTTGTTTTAATAACAATCAGACAAAATTCATATACACCTACATACTACAGGGGGCACAGTGGCTGAGTGGTTAAGATGTCCGGACATATTACCACAAGATCTCATCCTCTGGGCCACAAGTTTGAATCCCATATGTAGGGCACTTGCTGTGTACCGACTGCTGGTCGGTGGTTTTTATACTCCGGTTTTCCTCCACCATCAAACCTGGCACCCCCTTTCATGACCCTGGCTGTTAATAGGATATAAAACTAAACAAAACACAATTATACATACTTTTGCTTAAGCTTAGATTTATTCATACTGATACTTTGTTTCCTTATTGTTCATACTGGATGTTTCAGAAGTTAAGAATGTTCCTACACGACTGTGGTGGATTACTGGACACAAAAGCTTCCCTGGAGTTGTGTTTACAGCAGGAAAATCTGTATAACGGCAGCTCAGTGATCCTCGAATGTGTTCCCACAGACTGCTCACAAATAGACAATACACACGACTACAAGTCCTGACAGTCAAAAATTAAATTTTGTTTGTTATAAATGTTGGTGTCTTGTTTTGTATATAAGCTTCATCATTTCAGAATAAATCTCATTTGCTCAAGTTCCACTATCATAAAAGAAATGATAACCTTACACGCCACATTTGCTCAGGTTTCAGAGCACTAAAAACTTTATCAATGTAACACAAAAACAGTTCATAACCTAACTGAAGCTTGCTGGTTTGAAAGTTGCAGATTGTAGACATTCATTAGATCTCCCTTCAAATGAGATATATAATGTAATGTATAAATACTTTTTTTCCATCCTTCTAGTTACTCCTGTTGAGACCATAACTTATAAGCTGTTAAAGATTTTATATTGCTGTAGTGCAATGTGCATTGCACTAACGTTAGGTTATTGTAACCGCATTACCTCAAGGTCAAATATCAAAAGTGTAAAGCATATAGTTCCTTGTAAGTTCTTGTCAAGGCCATGATTTCAGATTTTGTGATGAAACTTTGCAGCTCCTTGCATCAAATTAGACCTCTGGATCAAGGTCATGGTCATGAAGTCAAAGGTCAAATTTTATTTCCTTTTGCTTTTGATAATTTTTTGATAATATGAAAAATGAAAAAAAAAATCATTCTAGTTCTCCTGTTAAATGAAGATATGTTATCAGCTTTGGCGATTTTTTTTTTCAATCTCCATAGCAGACACAAGTCCATTTAGTTGTATGTTGGTCTTTGTTGAATGATCACCCCAATGAGAAAGGCTCTGTCCTCTGGCCGAGACACATCAGTCTATAAAAGAGGTAGTTTCCACTCCTGCTTACCGTTAATTAGGGAGTTGGTGACATGTTCAATGAGATAACACTATAAAAATGGTAAGAGTCTGACTATTACAAAGAGACACAACCACAGCCTCCCAAAACACAACAACATTTACCCATGCAAGACATTGCATACAGATCTAGAGGAGGCCATCCTTAAATGACTCGAGCTAGGATGTTAAACCTAATCAACAAACCTTTCTTCATGCTTAGTCAGCCAACAATCTGCGAGGTGCAACAATAATTGGGTTAAAAGATCAACATGATAATTGAATTTGCTTACCAAAGCGAGTGCAGATCATGACATTTCTCAGTTGATGCCTACATCAATACAACATATATGTTGACTGACTGTGAAAGCAATGATGGTATTGTATACTATATGAAATAGGATGACGGCCTGGCACCCAGAGTGAAGGAGTGTGGATAAGGGGCCAAATGAGGTCAATTTTTTGTAATGCACATATTGTTGTTGTACGAGTGCAGACCGTCTTGCCCTTGTAAGATACGCAATTCTCTTACCCTGGACACAGGTTTACGACGCTAAATACTAAAAATTTTAGTTTTTGGGTTTTTTTGTGCGTCCCCCGTCATAAACCTGTGCCCTGGACAGGGATTTCCACAATTTTACAAGTGTGAGATTTTTCTATCTCGCCCTAGGATAAAGATAAGCTACACAAGATCTTTCCACATGCTCACATATGGTAAGAGAAAAGAATCATTCACCCTCTAAGGGGCGAGGTAGGAGCCTTGTGTTTGACGATTTAAGATTCTTACCCCTCGAGTTGAGATTCTCTTTCCTCTTAGCCCGGACAGGGATATTCAAAGTTTTACCAGTGTGAGATTTTTCTCTCTCACCCTAGGGTAAAGACAAGCTACACAAGATTTTTGCACATGCTCAACAATGGTATGACGTCATGACAACAGTATCATGAAGTCGCTGTTATAGTATAACATCACGACAACAATGAAATGACGTCACAAAGACGGCAAAGGCGACGATTCATTGGGGTCACCTCATCCTCGCTTGCATAAGTGACACATGTATTGAAGATACTAAGTGGTGCACGGGGTAAGAGAAAAAGATTCATTCATTCTATTTGGGGTGAGACAGGAGATCTCAATCCTTGGAATAAGATTCTTCAGCTGTCAAACACTCGGCACAGCCTCGTGTTTGACAACTTAAGAATCTTACCCCTCGGGTTGAGATTCTTTTGTCTCGCCCCAAAAGGGGTGAACGATTCTAATATTCTCCCATACGTATGTACTTCAAAGGGATATCCGGTGGTTGCTAGGGAAAAGATATCTCTATCTTACACAGGGGGGTGTAAGACAGCTCACACGCACCAGACAATAACGTGACGTCGTCAATATATGCAGCATAACTGACTCTGTGGTGTGCATTGTAGATGATGTCATAAATTTTTATGCATAACAATGTTCCTGCGATGATGGCGCGACGAAAAAGCTGGAAATCAAGTGGAATTTCACCATTTTCTACTAAGTATGGAAGAAAAAGAATCAAACATAGGTCTGTGAGGTGGACAGGGATATCTTAACCCTCGTGAAAGATTTTGGCCGTCAGCCCTCGGCAAGCCTCGGGTTGACCGGCCAAAATCTTTCACGAGGGTTGTGATATCCCTGTCCACTTCACAGGACCATGTAAGATTCTATCAATTCTACCCTCACAAGACTTGTTGATATGATATCTCTGTCCAAGTTAAGAAAAATTGCTGTAGTAGGATTAATGAAGAAAAACATATGTCAACTCTAGTTTTATTCTTAATATTCAATAATTCTTCACAAATTCCATCAATTAAATACATCATTATTCACAAAATTGTCACTTCGTGCCATATTGAATGCACATTACATTTCACACTCTCATTTTCCTCCATATCCCCAGTACATATAAAATAATGTTCTTAACAGATCTAACTTGGGGGAAATCTTCAGTTTAACACCCACTTATCTATACATGTAACCGGTACCATTTTTTGCAGTCAACAGAATGAGTGATATGTCAATTACAAACAAGGTACAAAATCATCCATATTCTATCAATCCCTAGGCTATATGTTTGGATTATTTTCTTTTCAATTTATCGAAATTAAACATTTCTAAAATTATCAATAAATTAAACATTAATACAAAAGTAAGTACCGTATTCTTAACAACAATGCAAGAAATCACTTTGGTGAACAACTACATGTCTTTCTCAACTAATTCATCTGACTATCAAATTCCATAAATTAAGGCTTTATTCTATAACTTGTTTGTTGATTACACTGATGCAGTACTACTTACTCTTCATACTAAGACAACCTAATTTAGTTCTGAATAAAATGTACTTTGCTATAAAATGCTTTTAAATCGTGATTTTAACTATACTGGACACAAGTTCTAGATACTTTAACATATCTATTCACAGTAAAACATTCACTTGCTATCATATCCTTGATGTAACGTTATGTACATATATTAAGACTAGCAGTCACCAAGTAATTGAGCAATCATACACATGCATTTTTATTCAAAGCACTGATATATATATGTTACTTGTATATACATTTATATTCAAAGCACTTCTATTCTATACAATGTACATCCGAGTATACATATGTATATAGTTTCTTCTGAAGAGATATAATCAATTCAACCAATAAACAAATGGCTATCCATGTATAACGATCACGTTGACTTAGGAGGAGCCTTTGGCGGGACTTTAGGAGCCTTGAGGAAGCCAACTCTTCGGAGGTACTGAACGATGAATGGTGTTGCTGTGAGAGTGATGCCAATCCTAACTGGGGCGAAAACCTTGTGTACAGCATAGGCAATGACAAATGTACTAGCACCTGCAGCTATCTTTGACTGGAAAATGCTCTCTCCTATCCCAAGCTTGGTCAGAAGCCCAACAACATCAATCCCACTGAAAAGGAAAATTAAATCATTTTATACTAACAGAAAAAATTGCAATTTAATTATAACAAGGACATAGTCATTCAGATCCCCCGCCAATGGAGATATCAAAGCTGAAGTAAGTTTGATTGTGGAGACTTATGTGTATGAAAAAAACAGGAAAAAGGAAGTTGAGCTAAAGAAAGATGGAGTATAATTCAAGTAGAGCGGGGCTGCAATTGTTGAATCAGGTATACAGCCTTGACATTTATATTAGACTATATACACAAAGATGGGTGGAGTTTTGCAAAGTAACATTTACCATTTACCATGATATTTTCAGCAATGTTTTCATGGTAATGGAAAAAGTGCAAAAAATGATAACCTAAAAATAGCAAAAGGTACTACTAGACCATAAAAAGAATGTGTCTATGGAGTTTCGTGGAAATATCTCTGCTGGTTTTAGAGTTATGCTCCAGAAATGAACCTGCTACAAAAATATGATATTTTCAGCAATGTTTCTATGGTTACAGAAAAAAGCACAAAAAGTGAAAACCTAAAAATAACAAAAGGCACTACTAGACCATAAGAACAATGTGTCTATGAAGTTTCATGGAAATATCTCTGCTGGTTTTAGAGTTGTGCTCCGGAAACGATTCTTACACAAAAATCTGCCATTTTCAGCAATGTTTCCATGGTTACAGAAAAAAGTACAAAAAGTGAAAACCTTAAAATAGCAAAAGGCACTACTAGACCATAAGACTAATGTGCCTATGGAGTTCCTTGCATATATCTCAACCAGTTTTCCAGTTATGCTGCGGAAACGAACCTGGTACAAAAATATGATATTTTCAGCAATGTTTCCATGGTTAAGGAAAAAGTGCAAAAAGTGAAAACCTAAAAATAGCAAAAGGCACTACTAGACCATAAGACCAATGTGTCTATGAAGTTTCGTGGAAATATCTCTTCTGGTTTTAGAGTTATGCTCCGGAAACCATTCGTACGGACGGACGGACAGACGGACGGACGGACGGAACCCATTTGTATATCCCCCGCCAACTTCATTGGGCGGGGGATAATAAAATCATTACATGGTAAGAATGTACACATACAATACCTCTTTTCTTTTTTTAGCAATCAAATAAAGACATCCTTTTTGTATATGTAGGGAGGGGAGTCTTGGTTAAGCAGATCTGGCATTAGTTTGAATCGTCTGTCTCTTAAAATGAGCTCCATTTTTTATTGTCTTTTACTGATACGCTCATTTTATTGAATTCAGTCTAATCTGCCATGTAGTCTTTGACAGAGGGGAGATAACTCTTATAAACACAATACAGTATTAAGTTTTGCAACAGCTTGAGAGCATGGTGGTATATTGTTATTAGAGAAATTTACATGGACTGAGAAGATGCATCATGCATCATTCAGAAAGTCAGAAGAATTAATTGGCACAAAAAGCTGGAACAGTCACCACTACCATGTTTCTGCATTTACATACAAAGTACAATACCAGTCTTTTTCTATAAGTTTCTAATCCTGGACTCATATTATTTTTTTTTAAATAGTGATTCCTAATCAATGACTATATGCAAGTCATACATTCAACATGCTTCTACATACCAGTTTATTATTGTTACTGCCATACTGGTTAACATATGTGTATTTTGATTGATTTTAAAAGTTGAATACTTCTTATTATCAACAGTCAAAAAGAAGATTGAAAGTGAAATAGAATGCTGCAGCTGGTCTAGCAATTTATATATATTCATATTATGTTTACGTTATATGACTGCCATTAGTGAATTGATAAAATGCCTTTTTCTAAATTGTTTTATTTGGGGTCATATATGAACATTCATATTCAAATGGTTATAATCATAAAAAGATTAACAGCTATATAAAGATCAGTCAGAATTGAAAAATAGCACTGTCTTTTTTTTCTGAAATTCAGACAAAATTTTCCCAATTATGGTTAAATTAAGTCAAAAACCCTAAATGATGTGAAAAAATAAAACAATAATATTAATATCTGGTGAAATTTGAAGGCATTTCGCAAAGGTCATATATTTTTCCCAAAACTATTCAAAATTGGAAAATAAATATTAAGATCATACATTTTTCCCAAAACTATTAAATATTGGAAAATAAATATTAATGTTATACTTTTTACTTTTTAATTTTGTACATCATTATATATCCAACAACTTATATATAATTACCACTTACAAATTTAGTAGAATTTAGAAAATCTCCACTTAAATACTTCCTCAGCTGTTTTAAACCATATAATTTATGAACCACTGAATATAATCCATCACTATGAATTTTCAACATATATAATCTACAACCATCATAAATGTACCTTGACACTAAAACGTAGAACCCTCCAAGGGACATCAATGCTAAGCTTACATGGAACACTATTACAGTAGAACCATATTCTGCTATAGCCTTTTTTAAATTTGCTCTGGAATACTTTGAAGGAGAGTCCTGAGGGTTAGGAGAAGATTCGGGTGGGTTATTACCGACCTCTTCAGGATCCGGTTGGCTTTGTTTTGCTGTGCAGTATTGCCTCTTTTGCTGATGACAAACAGAGAACTGATGCTGTTGGTCGAATATTTTGATGAAACAGTTATGTCCCATGTTTGAGCCTTGCACATTTGTTTTACATTGTGCATGCCTGTTGTATTTTTTATCACTGGATTGGTAAATAATTAGAGTTTTGTCACAATTTTGAAATGCATTTTTCCACAAAACATGTTGCATGTGAGTGTCAAATTTTGAAATTGCATCATCCAGAAGTGATGCAGTGCTGTAACCAGTTGTCTGTGGAATGTTTTGGACACCAATGTGAATAGAACGCTTCTGGGATGAATTATTGATGTCATTTCTACCACCCGAAATATATTTCTGATAAAGCTTTCTACCATTTCCTGGCATGTTTTGTGGCGTTCCGTGGTCAAGCTGTGTTACAAACTGACTGGATTGGACAGCATAAGGTTCAGGAACATTCGTCTGCATACATCCATGCAAATTAATGTTTTTGGAATAAGAATAATTTTTTATGTTTTCTGGAATTTCAGTGACAGTATCAGTTGTGACAGCCGGTGCATACTCTAAATCAGCTAATTCATCGTAACCGCCCTGAATGCCTTGTATACTTGGACCATGAATTGAGTATTCTACGGCCTCTTCCAAAATCTGTATAGATTTCTCCACAGAAAATGGAGCGGTTTCATTGCCCTGAACGCCTTCTATGGTTGTAAAACGACTGTCATGTTGGGGTTGTTTATCTTCAAGATGCGCTTGCAAAGCTGCTCCAATGGACCTGTTTCTAACATTACTTACAATATACGCTACCTTCCTCAGCGAGAACATTGTGACGACTGTATATTGTTGTTTTGGTTGGGTGTGATATATATCAGCCTTGTGTTTACTTCATATTTTTTAGAACGGAACGGGGTCAAGTTCAAGTACGTTTGGAATGCACTGAAACTCGGCAAGGAAACAAACGTTTTGGAGACCTTATTTAAAGTTCATGCGGTATTCTCTGCATTCGGTATATAGATATCCTAATACGGCTAGAGAGGTCCCGAATGAACAACAGAATGTTACCCACGTGGACCGTGCCTGATAACATTATGTAAAATAACTTCTATTGTGGATGATCACTATGAGGTTGACAAATCGATAGCGTGTGAACGCAAGCAGACTTAGATTGTGGACGTCATTAAACTTTAAAAAATAAACATCTAGTTTTCAGACGAGGTTAATGTTCTTCACGGTTCATGTCTCCGTGATTCCAAATCAAGTGCGTATTATATATGTAGGCATATACTACAAAAAGCTATTGGGATCTATTCTCGTGAAAAAACATCGACGACCTAAATGTACTAACATTAATAAAAACAACAACAACAAGATCTAGATATGTATGTTGATTTTTAAATGTCATGAAATAAGTTCTGGATATGAGAAATTGTTCACGCCTGACGTAGAAAAGTCTACCAGTATGTCCACTTATACCCTATATATTTATTGTAGCTTATCAATAAAAATAATAATGGAACATCTGCATTTAGAGCTGTAAATGAAGTTACAATACCAAAATAAATGCAAGATTCCATTTTTGTAAGTAATGTATATAACAGGGCGAGAGTTGTGTGCCGCCAGCCGGGCTCGTACCCGCGACACCGAACTTATACATTAGCTACAGATTATATAATCATGGACCCACCAGAGTGCCCTAAGACCATTTTTTAGGCGTTTTAGAGGTCTAGATTAAAAAAAAACGATAAAAAAATCATACTCTACATGGTACCAGAGATATAAATAATTTAATTAATACTTTTTAAATCTCTGATGGTACTGTATGCAAGAAGGCCTAGGGTGCATGGAAATTCACAGACTCTAAATGTCTAACCCGCCCACCTTTAGCGGCTATAAAAACATATTTTTAGTATATCGTCATAAAGGAAAGAGCGATAATTTTCCTTTCAAAATCATCCTACACATCTATACACAGTGACGTCATTAAGACGATATTATAAGCCCCATTATGACAAACATATTGAAAATCATCTAATTAAAATTTATACTGTCTGTGTGGCCGATATAATATGCATGAGAGAGGCTTCGGGTGCAATCTCATTGACCGGCTGCAAGTTGTACATGTTTGAATAGTAACGGTGAAACCTATATATAGATGTACAGCGTCCCGAAAAGAGAGGCTTTTTATAGCCGGCCAATTAGATTGCAGCCGAAGCCTCGATCATGCAGTCGGCTACACAGACAGTATGGATTTCAATTAGATGATTTTCATGATGTTTGTCATGTATTTTGATGATTTTGCCGTGCGTAAACTTTTCACATTTTGAACTTCTTGAATGAAACTTACATCCAATGATCCTGTATGACACTGTCCCGACAAAGCGTTGTTATTTTTCGGGTGATCCGAAATCCAAGATGGCCGCCACAGCCGCCATCTCAAAAACGTATTTTGAACTTCTTCTCAAATTCTACTACTCTGATTTGACTCAAACTTGCATAAAATTATCCTGGTATATGGTCATGACAATAAAGTGTCGTTATTTTTCGAGTTCGATTCCCTGACCATTTAATCGATTTCTTGACCACTGATTCGATTCTATGACCACTTATTCGATTCCCTTACCACTTATTCGATTCCCCGACCATTTATTCGATTCCCTGGCCACTTATTCGATTCCCCGACAATGTATTCATTTCCCTTACCACTTATTCGATTCCCCGACCATTTATTCGATTTCCTGGATATTTTTATTCGATTCCCCGACTAATTATTCGATTCCCTGATCAGAATCATACATCATATTCATTCATGGGTGGGAGATTAACTGTGTCTATCTCATTTTCTTCGTCATTATATCAGGCATATTAAATCTCGAGATGTTTCAACATAGTTTGTCAGAACAAGGACGTAGATGATAGTTTACGAAGCGGGGGACGACGATATCAACTTCGCCGTTAGTCAAGGGTATTTAGTACGATACTCTTCCTATCCGCGGTCCTAAATAACCTTGGCTAAGTTCGAAAACTGGTGTCTACTAAGCTTTATAGAATGTGGTCAAGTTTGTCATTTCGAAAACAAAAAAAAATATGAGGATATCATGGCAAAGTTAAAAAGTGTCAAAGCTAAACAAGCTAACGGTAATTAAAGCTCACCATGTCACAGGTTCATGGATAAATGCCTCTAATTTCACAGATTACAATTTCATTAAGTTGGTCAGAATAACGTAATACTATTTACCAAAGGTCTTTGTCAGAAAGTCAATATTTTTTTCGTTCTGACATTATAAAGTTGGTCGGACAATAACAGGCCATACTACTGTAATGGCAACGTAATTTTTCTCCAACTAACATTTTGTCATGACATTATTTAGAAATTTTCAAAGTTCTACATTCATGGTCACTCAAATTGTGAGAGGTCACAAACATTTGTGATGACAAAAAATTAATATCAAAACGAAAAGTTCGTTTACTGTTGCAGGATGTAGTTTCTTATATATTTTTTTCATATAACTTCAGGGAACAAATGCTGTATACCACACTATATGTATTGAGCTTCTCCGAAATAAATTCAAAATCCAACTTCAAATGAGTTATTCTGCTGTCAGTTTCATTTTATAGTGTTGGATATTAGTAAAATATGATAATCTGATGTTTTATATTTCAAATTAAGAAAACAATTTCATGTATTAAAATAGTAAATGGTGGAATGAAAAACAAAACCAAACATTTTGTTATAATAACATAATTGTATTATTACCGAATAAACATAGTGCCCAGTAAACAATTGATTGTAAGCATAAACAATTCAAAAAGAAGGAGTGTCATCATTGTGCTGCATATGAAAGCCATCCCAGTATGTGTCCTCACCGATCACCAAGCTTTCCTAATGTGTCTCTTGCTGAAATTATATAAACACGACATTATTAATTTATATAGTTTAATAGGATATAATGTAATTTTTCACTGTGTGGTAGGAATTCCATATTTTCCCCTGACATCTACATGAATATGAGAATAAATTATAGTTCATACACATGTATACATGTTCATGTATATATAGACCCATCAGAGTGTCGATAGACCATTTTAGACGTTTAAGATGTCTAGATAAAAATGGTAAAACTGTTCTACATGATGTATAATTACTCTACTGTAGTCGATTAAAAATGTGATCAGAGAGGAGGAGACTCAAAACTTTTTAAACATGCATAGAACTTCATATTTCACGACCTCATAGCCATTCTGCAGTAAAACATCGTCACAAGATATCAATTACACATTCTAGATCTACATGAACTTATTCATACTATGGGTCCTACATACGACTAATTGATTTTAATGTTGCATATTGAGCTATCCTTTTTTGACTTCTATACATATCTACCATGTAGTTAAACCTTTGTCACCAGCATACACATGTACCAACTGAAATGTTAAAATCATACTTACGAACACTCCATCGCCACCACCGTTGGAGCCTGTAACGAACGAGGACGGAGATTTCATTACTTTAACATGCATTCGACTAATGTTGTACAGCATTTTTACATTTTATCAAACTGTAAAATACAATGTGTATTTGACTGTATGCATAGTATCCTACAGTATCGTCGAAATGAATTGGTTAACATTTAATGTGTTGTAATGTTCACACGTAACTTTCATAGGTAATTTTCATACCCACGAATCGGGAAGAACCTTTGATATGTTATTCATCAGCAAATGATGATCAAATATACCGAGAAAACAATAATTTTATTGACACATTGTCATCACAAAACTGCATTGCCTGTGAAGCCATGTGATACATCTGCAGACGACATTAATCATGAGTATGAAAGGTAATGAATCTGCATCCAAAATCGTAAAGACTTACCGGATACACCAAGTGGAACAATACCCATGTGGTCGAAACCTAATCCACTTCCTGAGTTCTTTCCATTTCCCAAACCAAAATCTGAATGGACATTTCCTAGACCAAAGTCTCCATTTCCACCAAATCCTAAATCAACGTTTCCTAATCCTAAATCACCATTTCCTAAACCCTTTCCTAATCCTAAATCAGAATGTCCATTGCCAAATCCTAAATCTCCATTTCCTAATCCTATATCACCGTGTCCTAAACCCTTTCCTAATCCCAAATCAGAATGTCCATTGCCAAATCCTAAATCTCCATTTCCTAATCCTATATCACCGTGTCCTAAACCCTTTCCTAATCCCAAATCAGAATGTCCATTGCCAAATCCTAAATCTCCATTTCTTAATCCTAAATCACCGTTTTCTAATCCCTTTCCTAGTCCCAAATCAGAATGTCCTTTGCCAAATCCTAAATCTCCATTTCCTAATCCTGAATCTCCGTGTGCTAATCCTTTTCCAAATCCCAAATCAGAATGCCCATTTCCGAATCCCAAATCTTCATTTCCAAATCTTAAATCCCCATTTCCTAAACCATGACCTCCATTTTCCAACCCAAAGTCTCCGTTTCCAATTCCAAAATTAGCTGGGCCTTGTGGTAGATTCAAATTAGCAGGACCTGCTCCAATGTTTCCTGTGATAAGAAGAAGACTTATCGAACAGTTATTTTCACAATATTTCCCAGACAAATCGTTTAATAAAAGTTAAAAGCCATTAGATTAACGTCTACATTGCATTTCGTCACCAATATGCTCTTCACACAATTACCATCGACAATGAAATTGACCAATGGTGACATTTGTAGACAATCAATTCTGAACGATTTTTTACCTAGAAATGGCGCAAAAATTATTGTTGGGACAGAATGTTGCGACAGCGGTAACAATAATACATTTGGCACCGATGGTGGTAATGTCAGGACATCTGAAACACACCACCCAGGCACTGCGGTCCTGCATCTTATTGTAATACATGATCAAGCCCAAAATATTAAAATTGTAAAAAGATACAGGAAATGGAAATAGTATATGAAAACCAAGAATTGTATGTCAATTTAGATAAAACATGTCAAGATCTCAATAAACATTTAAGCGACAGGGACCTGACACGAATTTCTAACCAACGGTATTTATATTTATATGATATAGCATCGATACTATAATATAAATATTGTTAGATAGAAATTCGTGCCAGGTCTCTGTGATTTAAGCCTAATGATTGGTTAATGAATGATGAATAAACTTTGTCTTCTGATACTTAAAGATGCTCCACCGCCGACAGAGCATAAATGATATTCATTATTTGAACAATAATTGGTGTTTTATCGTGTATATATATGTCTAACTAACACAAAAATAATGTAAAATAATTTATTTTGCCTTTGGTGCATGCGCAATCAGTACTTCATTCCATATAGAATATAGTGCCGCGGAATTTTTTAGAGATGCAATTAATTATTTTTCATATTTTTAACTTGAAATAAAATTAGAAGCTCAAACTTTTCAATGTTGCTAATTGTGTAAAGTAAGTAACTTCTGTAACTGAAGAAAATTACTAAATTGTCTATTCCTGTTTTTATAGTGAAAAAATATCATTTGTCGGCGGTGTAGCATCTTCAAATGAACGTGTACATATAAGCGCGGACCGTAAGTAACGGTCAAAAGACTTGATTTTATCAATTTAATTGTGTTTTCATTCCACACCTTCATTCTTTAATTCACCTCCTAGACCTTGAGTTTCTAAATACACGTACCCTTTTGTATCTTTGGCATGTTCCTCGTCACTACCACTGTCCTGATTTTTGGAACTGTAACCAGAAAGTATTAAACACTACAACGTTATATATGGGTGATATAAATCCTGTCTCGGTGTACACGAATACGTTCAGGATTGGTACAGTCAACAGTCATCATCTCTAATTCGAATAACCCGCATCGTCGGAGACCCACGGTTGATTGCACTATGCTACGTACATGTACGACATAGCGAAATACAGTCAACCGTGGGTCTCCGATACTACCCCGAAGATCATGCTTTACTAAAGTAAACTTCCGACGTTTAAAATATTTGTTGAAACACTCATTTTTTCAAAATAATCATAAGATTCGAAAGACCTGAAATATTTCTGAATCTATTTGCTTCGGGAAAACGGGGTCCGACTGAACCAAAACACTTCACAATTTCTTTTCTGAAATTTTACTAGTTTGAACGATGAAATAAAATAACAAGAGATCCCAGAGGGATCTTGGCGCCCACCAAAGAATGATCTATATCTGACAAAGGAAAGATGGATCTTTTCTCTACTTTTTAAACTTTTTCAAACATACTACATATAAAATTTGAGACAGATCGCTTCAGTACCTTTTGAGAAATAGCGGTAACAAACTTCAACTATCAAAATCCAAGATGACTCCTTGGCGGCCATCTTGTTGATCAATCGGTCCCAAATCACAATATGCACAACTAGGGCCCTAGGGGAACCTACATGTGAAATTTGAGAAAGATCCATTCAATACTTTCTGAGAAATAGCAATAACAAACTTTGAATATAACAATCCAAGATGGCTGCCTGGCAGCAATTTTGTTGACCGATCGGTCCCAAATCACAATATGCACAACTAGGGCCCTAGGGGAACTTACATATGAATTTTGAGACAGATCCCTTCAGTACTTTCTGAGAAATAGCGATAACAAACTTTGAATAACAAAATCCAAGATGGTTGCCTGGCGGCCATCTTGTTAACCGATCGGGCCCAAAATGCAATATGCACAACTAGGCCCTAGGGGAACCTACATATGAAATTTGAGACAGATCCCTTCAGTACTATCTGAGAAATAGCCATAACAAACTTTAACTATCGAAATCCAAGATGGCGGCCTGGCGGCCATCTTGTTCACTGATTGGTCCACAAATGCAATATGCACAACAAGGGCCCTAGGGGAACCTACATATTAAATTTGAGAAAGATCCCTTCAGCACTTTTTGAGAAATGGGGATATCAAACCTTAACTATCAAAATCAAAGATGGCTGCCTGGCGGCCATCTTGTTTTTCCGATCAGCCTCAAAATCTGTATGGCACAACTAGGGACCAAGGGTAACCTCCATGTGAAGTTTGAACAAAATCCCTTCAGTAGTTCTCAAGAAATATCGATAACAAATTTCAAATGCCAAAATCAAAGATGGCTTCCTGGCGGCCATCTTATTTTTCCGATCAGCCTCAAAATCTGTATGGCACAACTAGGGACCAAGGGTAAC
Organism: Argopecten irradians; assembly: GCF_041381155.1. Taxonomy (NCBI): domain Eukaryota; kingdom Metazoa; phylum Mollusca; class Bivalvia; order Pectinida; family Pectinidae; genus Argopecten; species Argopecten irradians. The sequence continues at coordinate 47,053,584 of NC_091135.1, read as the reverse complement.
CTCCATGTGAAGTTTGAACAAAATCCCTTCAGTAGTTCTCAAGAAATATCGATAACAAACTTCAACTGCCAAAATCAAAGATGGCTGCCTGGCGGCCATCTTGTTTTTCCGATCAGCCTCAAAATCTGTATGGCACAAATATGGACCAAGGGGACCCTCCATGTGAAGTTTGAACAAAATCCCTGCAGCAGTTTTTAAGAAATAGTGATAACAAGCATTGTTTACGGACGGACCACGGACCACGGACGACGGACGGCGGACCACGGACCACGGACGCAGGGCGATTTGAATAGCCCACCATCTGATGATGTTGGGCTAAAAATATGAGCAAATGAAGCTATTGCCTTTTCACTTTCTTCCTCGTCCAATCTGCTATCTTAAAATACATGTAGTTGAAATCATACCATTAAAATGTTCTTATATTTTGACATTTTCTATAATATTCTTAGTTATCCACTTTACCATTTGATGAAGAAACACAAAATAAAATACGTGGATTCAACTTCGTTATATGTGAATTTTACATTACAGCATCGATCGAGCAAAAATAAATACCTGCTTTTGTTTGTAATATTGATGATAAAATCAAGTAAGAGAGAGAGAAACAAAATAGTTTTCATTAAAACATATTATGTTACGCTAATAAACACAATTGTTCAAATGGTAATTAAGCTAATTACAGTTTAACGACAATTTTCAAATCAAGATGAAATTATTTCCTTTAAGATATAATCACAGATATTGCAGCTAATGAGAATTGAAAATTCCACTAATAATGTGAATAATCTAATCGCCTTTTGAACATTTTATAAATACCTTTTGACACCAAGAACCAGTTGCTATGATTTAAACGTCAACCTACCATGTTTAACCAGGATATCTGTGGGAGGAAATAAAATATGATCAGTTATTGCCGTCAAACCAACCTGAATGAAATCATGTCAAACATTCTTTATATATCATCATTAATGCTACATAGATACTGTCATAGATGAATACTTGGTATAAATCAAGGATTTGTATAAATACAAAGTCAAATGTGATTACACGTACTTTCTACTGTAGATTACTGATAATATACTAGTGCTATTTAGACCCAAATATCATTACGCATGTCGTTTCCAAAAAAACATATGGTTGGAAGCAATGATATGATGTTCAAATGGAACCATTTGAAACTAGAAATAAATTCTATTGCATTTTTATCACATTATCAAGCTTGAGTAACAACTACACTAAACAGACTGACACAGTGCAGCAATTAGATAACAACTCGTACTCACGATGTCTGTTGAAGATCACTGTAAAAGAAGGGAGTAAAATAAATGTACATATTACCACAAGCTTATTAAATTGCATATCAAAATAATATTAATTTAAAAATAAAGCCATATAAAATTATTAGTTTCCATACCAATTGCTTGCTGCTTCGTTACATTTGCAATATCAGAATTTACAAAGTGAAGCAATTTTCATATGACTTGTATATATGATAGTTTCTTAAATTGATAATTAAAATATATTCTTACCTGGCCTCTTCACTTGGATAGCTGAAATGAAAATAAGTAAACACATCAATGGATGACAAAAAAAACCTATTATAATGACTAAGTACATTGATATGTTTTCCAAATTCCGGTGTACAAATAAAAATAATTGCATTAACAGATAAACATTATGTTGATTAATCTTACAGAAACTATAAAACTCGTTCAATAATGATATTTACATTAGCTTTATGTTGTTTCATGAGAAAATTAATGTTTTCATGACATTCAGTAAGCAAGAATAGCATTTACAAAGGATTTTTTTCTTATTTTCATTTTTTTGCAACTAAATTCATAAGAATATTACAAGTCGTTGTGCCTTAACATAATAATACAAAAAAGAAATTGCTAATAATACAAACAAATTCGACACTTGAATTAATATTGAGTGACCGTATATTTAACTTATAGTGAGAACAAAATTTGCAAAAAGCCATGTTTGCTCCTAGACTTATGCAGATGTCAAGTAAAACAAGACCTTCCTGAAGAATATGTGTGTCTGTTTCATCGACGACACCGCAATACAAATATAGGACATATATGGGTGAAGATGGGACCAGAGACATTTTATTTATTTAATTTATTTACTGATTTGTGTTGCGATGTTATAATGGAGCCGAAGATGTTCTTCCTCGGAGTACATTATCATTTTTTCTTACTTATGATTATTCACACTTCTCTTGTTTTATGGAATTGAAATGAAACTGAAAATGTATTTATCGTTTCAGTACAAACAGTACATATCCTCTCCAATTAGTTATCCTTTACATTGGACAGTTGAGTGATAAAATATCTACAATTATCATATTACTTACAAAAAACTAAAAAAAAAAACTACCTCTATCGATTTCTTACATTGGTAAACATTATTTATTTAAAAAATTTATGCACAATTCAGATATTTTCCTGTGAAGTGATAAAAATCTGATACGAGAACACTATCTCTATTGATATCTTACATCAGTATATAATCTTTTTATGCACAACTCAGACATTTTCTGTTATGTGATGAAATATATAACTGTATGAGCTCTATTTCTATTGATTTCTTACATCAATTAATTATCTTTTTTGTCCACCATTCAGATTTTTTTTGTGATATATGGGCTACAGACACACGACAGTTTAATGTATATAAATATGTTGTGTATCTCATCATGGAGCATGCGTCCTCGAGATTGATTAATGCCGACACCTGACAAAGGTGTGTTGTCGCTGACCCTGATCAATCACCTGGTCTGCCCAGGTACTAGTATACAACCGTGTACAGGTAACCGATAAAAAACTTATTCTGATATAAATCACACCATTCACGTTATTATCCCTTGTCAGCAATAAGTGTTCAAAGTTTCAAGATAGATATTTCAGGATATTTAGTTATCCCCTACACTAGAGAGTTTTTGTTGAAAAAATTTTTTTTCCAAGATTTCAAGATTTTATTTGTTACTCTCAGACACATGAAAATGTGTTACATGAGGACATAATGATATACATAGACATATACATGACAAGATGGACACAAAATATACATGTACAAGATATAAAAATACATAGAGTTATAATCGTATAATGTTTAATTTAAAGTAATTTCATTATCTTTCTTAGAAAAATTGCGAATTTGTTTAAAACTTGGATACTGCAGATATTCAATAAACGCTCTAATTAAAAAAAAGTAGGATATTTGGTGTAGTACTGAGCAAAATATTTTTCTCTAATAGCTTTAATTTCCCTTTTTTGACATTTGAAAAGATAGTGAAATTCATCTCCGATATCAACTTGACATAAATTACATATTCTATTTTCTTTTGGGATACCGAGCCATCGTCCAGTTGCAATAGGGAACTTTATATTTGAGGTACGAAATTTTGTAATAGTAATTCTGTTTTGTTTTTCCTTTACGTCTCAAAAAGCATTGAGTGAGTGGTATACAACATACTGTACACATGTCTAATAATGCAAATAAAAAACGAATATGAATTAATAATACGTATCGGATATATCAGTTTTTCTATCACTTTTTATATAATTACAAGACTATCATTAAGTATTAATTTCCAAGATGGAATTATCATCTAAAATACCTTATGTTGAAATAAAAACTCACGAACAAGCACCAGATTTGAATAACCAAATTGGGTTTTAAAACGATTGACTCCCTTTAGTCACTATTAATTAAATTTCTATTTCAAAAGCAACGGAACTTAGAAATAGACACCGATCTATACTCATAACCTCAGTTTATATAAACGGAATTCTGATGTGAAGTTCGAAGTGGTACACATTTCCAACGAAAATATTGGGACCTAACTCATCGCAATTTATGAATTTCCTCTACATATCACAAATGTATTAAATGCAACATAAATGCAGGAACAGGAAAGAAACGAAGTCTCAGAGCGCATTCAAAAGGTTATAAATGTTATGTCTTGAAAATATAAACATCCGAAGGACTATACTTAGTGCAGTTGTACTTGCATATAGCGTGAAAAATAACTTCGATTTTTATAACAGAAATAACTATGCTTTAAACTTGATAATTCTTTCCGATGAAAAACATTGTAGGTTCAGGACCATTAACTAAACCTGACCTAGATGATAAATGGGTGATATTTGCACCAACATTAATAATGAACTTCCTTTTAAACATGACGCACTGCATTATAGCGCTCCCCGTGAAATTATTTTATTGTTTTGAAGATAATACATGTATATCGAAGAGACAAAATGGCGTTTAAAATACCAAAAACAAAGACTTTTTTCCTGTTTAACTTTTCAAACTTATTTTGATTTAAAAATCAAATATGTGTTTGAATCTATGTGCAAGATTTCTATGGATATAACTAAAATCAAAATTATGTAAATGTAGAGATAGTACACTTCTATCAAAATGTATATTGAACGGAAATCACAATGCAGTTTACACATAACAATTCGATACTTACGCATCGGCACGGGAACTGAAATTGAAAAAGGAATACACATGTAGTTTTTGTTCTAAGTTTATATTCAAAAACATCTAGTACAACCGTAATACTCAATATAACTATATCAATACAAAATTTAGGGTCCGTAAGCAAGCTTGAAAAAGATAATAGACATCATTATTTGTACCATTCTAGATTTGAGTATTGATTTAAGTATGAAATATGTGTGTCAACATGTCAAAACTAAGTTAATTATTAAAATGAAGTAAAACATGAAATACTCACCTATTTTGGTCAGAGTACGCATACGTCCTCGGAAACCAACTAGAAAATAAGTAAAATATTTACAATATCATAGATCTACCATATCACATCACTGCCACGCTTTCAGCTAATTACTCCATTTTTTGGCATTTTTACATTTTCATATTAATAAGAAAACAACCAAATATACAAAATGAATTTACTCACAACGGCCCTCGGAAACACCTGGAAAATGAAACAAACAAAAATCAAAATGCATGTCTTGTGTAAATCCAGTTATAATATATCATGTATACTAATCATCAACGATATTCCAAATTACTCGTATCTAAGGATAGAATAAATTTGTTCATTCTTCAGTTTTAAAAACCGGTTTTTTTAGCAAACTGTTCTGATCGACTTTAAAATACAGCATCTTTCTCAGCCTCAAAGTTGATGAAGTTGAAATAAAAATACTGGGAATATGTTCCTCGTTACACTGATTCTTCATAATACATTTAGATAAGTTGCTGGTATAAGTCCCAGAGGAATAACATCTCACATACCTGCCGCCAGGGCAATCACTAGTAAAAGTGCTACACCATTCATGCTGACAGTTTTCCGGTCGGACTTACACTGAAGGACACTGCAGGAAGCCCATCCGCTACTCTCCTTTTTATATAGGTCAGGAGGCCACCGCATTTATTACGCAGAATTTCATTATATTCATTTCCACACGCTGAGACATCAAACTGACGCGTTTGTACATACTGGCGCGTCATCCAGGGCTCGAAAATGGTCGGCCTTAGTGACAGAAAAGTGACAGTTTTACTACCATCCCCTAACCTGTGATAGAGTCATAAAGGAAAATCTACTTACTTTGCCATTCTGTCGCTAGTTTAGATATTATTGGATATCATACATATAACATTACAGAAAAAAACCTCAAATAGTTTATTCGACCAGAAGCTGGTACCGATCGTTTGAAAGAACCTTAAATTTCTGTAGCCTAGTTTATCAGCCATTGCAATAATGACTTGCATGGTCATTAAAACAATAGAAAGCTGATAGGCGTCACTTGCATGGTAACTAAGGCTTTCGAAAAGAGCATTGTTGCATGGTAATTAAGCATCACTATTATCTGCGTGTATGGTCGCAAAGCCTTTTGGAGATGGCATACATGATAACCAAGCTTCTGGAATACTGGTATACATGGTAACGAAGCCTTTGGAATACATGCATGCACGGTAGTCAAGCTTTTCGTATGTTGTCATGCATGATGCATTTTAACAACCCTTTGGAATAACTTGTTACCAAGCTTTTCGAAAACTAGCATCCATGGAAACCAAGCTTTTGGGATACTGACACGCATTGTAGACAAGCCTTTGGAATGCTGGCACGCATGTTATAACCAAGCTTTTGGAATGCTGCCATGCAGGGTAACCAATCTTTTTGAATACAGACATGCATGGTAACAAGCTTTTGGAATGCTGCCATGCAGGGTAACCAATCTTTTTGAATACAGACATGCACGGTAACAAGCTTTTGGAATGCTCTAATAAAGGATAACTAAACCTTTGTAATAATGGCACGTATGGTTGTATTCATGAAAAATATAAAATGAATATATCAAGTTATGACTTATATCAGCTGGATTTGAGGATAGGGATTGAAATGCGGTTCAACTAGCCAAGGGTATTCGGTACAATATACCCTCCTTGCAACAGGGAGAATATCGTTCCTGTTGTAGAAAACAGAAAACATTTGGGTAGACGGACTACCTGGTAGTAGTTCTTTAGAAGCGGGAGCTCGGCCCATAGCCGCGACCATTCCCGAGAATGAGGTTATATCAAGGTCAAGGGAGACGTAATGTGAAGATAACAATTGATGAAAAAAGGTGTCTAATTTAGATGTTTTCGTACGTGCAATGGGAAAGCAAATACGAAATTTTGGTTGACGGTACTTAAAATTCTATAAAGTAAGGTCGGTTTAGGACGGTGGCATTAAATTGAAGATTTAGCGACACCAGATAGACTAAAACCTACATAACAATGTATGTAGATACCGACCACATGAGAATTGAATTGTGACAGTGAAACAGCATGATGTATCTTTTATCTCAGATATTTCTTCTAACTTTGGGATCTGTATCATGGCACAGATACAATGGAGTTTCCAGAATGGTTCCTGTTATTTGTCTGCCTGCTAACTACTAGCCAGCTTTAAAGTTGTATGGTCTATAACTTTCGCTCTTTTTGTCATAGTGAAAACTGTTTAAGTGTTATACATATTTTTCTCCGTCTGTCTGAGGTTTAAACTTTCTAATTTTACCACTTTTTATAAAGTTGCAGCACTGGAAGTATCTTTAATTATAAAAGTAGAAAATCTTTTTAACGTGTACACGTGAAAAATAGGCTCGAAAGATGCCGAATCATTCCGAACTCTTCCGAACATCGTCGCGACAATCTCGAAGTAAAACGAGAGTTGTGAAACCAAGAGAAAATATCAACAATTTTCCATAAACAAAATATGTGGTCGACCTCATCAGACTCTATCTACAAAGAAAATAATGCTCGCACATTACAATATTTGATACACACAACATTTTACGGTAATGTGTAAATTGGATGTTTCAAATACTCAATCTGTGGACATATACTAGCATGATTTGCTCATATAGGCCAGAAGGAAAACGTTAACAAACACATGTGTGCTTACGTTAGTTACCTGGCTCACCACGTGCAGGTCGTGTCGAACGTCAGTCACGTGAAACGATTAGGAATCCGACAAAACCCGAAGTCACTGAACATGGCGGTGATTGAAGGCGCTTTATTCAAAACCAGGAATATATGATTCCTAGATTTCGGCTCTCTTATAAGGCCAGCATATGCTTTTGGGGAGCTAAATCATCAAGTTACATGTAAATGTTTAAATATCAAATGTTTAAGTTACATATCGTTACAGTGAAATTAGCAGCAATACAACTTTAAGGCCCGGTCCCACTGAAGAGCGGATTAATTACGGATGAATTATTTTATAAATTTTGGCCGTTCGTTGTCATCCGCAACAAAATTGGCTTAAAATAACGAAGTTTCAAGTATAAATAACGGATATATTAATAACGTTCTGCGAATTTATTATGAACAAATGCGGATATTTCAGGAATACAAGCGAATACGATAACGGACGCTTTCCCGTGAGGTGTACAATCGGTAAGATTATCCAACAATGCGGATACGTAACAAACAATTACGAATATATAACGCATATATTGAGTATTTCGAATCTATTAATAATGCATTGCGCAGATGTAGCGGATAGAACGGTTGTATTGCGCATGTAAGGCATCTGAATTACAGAGGTAAAAGAAGCGCGCTCGGGCCTTTCGGTATCGCTTTTCACAACAACACGACTGCAACAAAGATAAGCAAGTTGCAACTTTCATCCTACCTCCTCCAGATACAAAGAAGGTCCAATGTAATTCAAATTCAAATCAAAGCAGACAACGTTTTCTTTTCTGTCTTTGAAACAATTTCATGACTTGAACAAGTAGATTAATATGTTGTTGGATACCATTGTTACGCTGCATTGGTATTATTACCGATGACCCATTATTACACCTGTACTTCTCGACGGACAGGAAATAATAGAGAAATATGTCGATTTTTGCCATATTTATACAGTAGTTTTGGTTTACGCAACACGTTTGTTATACATTCGCAAATTATTCTCAAATCAAATTTAAAACAGACGCAATGCAAACGTTGAACTCAATATGCATTCGCTACAAATTATTTTAATTCGTGTTGTCAACGTGATAGGTACGCTACCCGTTCGCTTTACACACTGTCCCAGTTCGCTATAAAGCCGCAAAACCCAGTCAGTTGCGGATATCAACGAATAACAGCGGATATACAGCGCATATAGTAAGCATGTATTGAGTATGTATTGCGTACGAATAGCGTATTTAATGCGATTGATTTCCGATATCAAAATTTTGTGTAGTTCAAAAATCCTGGGAACGGAAAAACATGACTCTGCGGATAATTGCGGACGTGTGCGGATGTTGGGCGACAGATACAAGTACGATTAACGAATATTGCGTATGTTCAACGAATATCAGCCAATTTTTTGCGCAATACATTCGCAAATCTTCCTAAACGCCTGTGGGACCGGGCCTTAAGAGGATCAGTTCTGTAGCATCGTCGATACTCCAGGGGTTATTATGACTGCCGCTATATCCACCTCTGAACTATCTCATAGTAAAACAGAAAATTGTTCAGAAGGAAGAAAACTGACCAATCATAGCCTTGCAGAGACCTTTGAAGATTACAGAGAGAGAGAGTGACGCCCAACTTTAAAGCCACACAGTCAATCATAGTGTATCGTTTAATCGAGATTCTTTTGATGTACATCAAAGGACCAATTTACCTGTGTTTTCTGCTGTCTTCAGTTTCACTATGAGATAGTCTAGGATGGATATAACGTCAGTGATAGTAACCAATGAAGTATCGAGAATGAAAACATGAAACCACCAGAGTGTGATTACATCTGAAGCTTTCCAATTATTATTTACCATTTAATAAATTTTTCACAAAAAGTGTTATTGCATTTCACGTAAATATCGAAACCTCGTGAACATTGATTAGCGGCGATCAGAAAAATGAGCTTTTTATCAAGTTGGAAAATTATGCATTTCTTATTTCGATAATCATTCATTTCCAAAGCGTTGGTGCCTAAAGCAAAAACGAATGCACCATATTTTTTTATACATATATATATATTTGTTGGGTTTTTTTTAATCAAAATATATCTGAATGCTAAAAATGTTATTCATGTTATTGTAATGTGTCTTGGAATCGAACGTTTTGAACTGACTACCACATATGTGCACCTGGAATTCGTATGTACACACGTATATAGTAACATTTGGGCAACCATAAAACTGGGGACGACGAGAGATTTACCGTGCCTGCTGACAGGTAAGTGTATATTTATGTCTCAAGAGGAGAGAAGAAGTTAGTTAACCTATCATCTCCAAGACGACATCAGTGTCTTGGCACGTTGCATACAGGCCAAAAATATCCTACATCTGCTGACTGCACATCAACCCAACATTGAATCATGTCTGATGTCCGTTACAATTTTCGTGACTTATGTCCAAATTCTGCAGGATCTTTTCTATAAAGTTAACACAAAAGTTTTATTTTGAAAAATAAAACATGGCTTTCTCTCTATCCTGCTTCGCCTGGACAACTGAAGATTGTTCCCGCGTTCAACGGATATTCCTCCTGTGATAAAAAGTCGGTCAAACTCCATTGTCGTTTAAAGTGTTGGTGTAATACTGGTGTTTTGGGGTTATCTAATTGTATTCGATATACAAAAACTACTACAGCAAGTGCGAACTTCGAAATCAAAACAGCAATCGAAATATTTGATAGTATTAAAGATACACAACTGTACGGATATAGATATCGTAGGCGTTTCATTTGACTCCCAGTACATATGCGATACCTTTTGGTAGACCATGGTACAAACCTTTATATATATATATATATATATATATATATATATATATTTCCCTTCAATTAATCAATTCGTAGATTGATTATCGTTACTGTGTCAACATATCCTTATGCTTTTTTCCAACGATATTAAAGAAGCAGTCGTTTCTAACATAATTCATCCCCCAATAAAACCGAGAGGTTCTGATCATTAGTATCCACGGTGATCAATCCTTAGCATTCCTTGTTGGAATATTTTAATACATCATAATCCACACAGGACGTGCATGTGTATGATACACACAATAAACTCAGGCTGGTCATAAATCTGTCCATACTCCATAGGTAGCCTGAATGGATACGTACGTAGGAGTATAGTTAGTTGGAAACATTAGTACAATTGTACCGTGTACTGAACTTCGAAATTTGTTTCGATGTTTTGTTCCTGATAAAGGAATTAAAATAATTAACAATTCTTTTTTTAATCTTACGATAAGTGTATATTTATCAACAAGTCATATTCTAAACTTTTTTTGCTGAGGTTTTATCAACATTATATACATATATGTATATTACTGCTGGGTGGTAGCTTTGGACTCGGTTACCTCAACTTGACAGCATCTTTGGCAGTTCATCGAAATTTTGATGACATTTAACAGATGTCAATATCACTAGTCATACAAAATTAATAAAGGATGAAGTTTTTTGAAAAGTTTTACAGTTTAGAAAGACCAGAAAACATAGATATTTGAAGTGTTTGTTTTATTGAGAAACAGGCAAACTATTTACATTATAATTAAAGGTTGATTCTAGCTCTTGACTCAATACCCTTGTCAAAACAAACTTGATTTTTCTGCATACCCGGTACATGCATTAATAATACAGACAAGTCGTTCAGATAACTTAGTATAAATCTAAATACTGCTGTAGTTAATTTCATGCCATATACATTTTTCAGATTTACATTGAAAATTATATCTTTTGTAGAATATGAATGTAACTTTTTCAAAATTAAGTATTGATAACAATCTGATGAAGGATTTGACACACTCCAAAATCCAGGTAATACTTCATGTATTTTAAATGACTTGTAGTAAACCTGTACTCTAGATTGATGTTAAGTTAGTAGTTACTCCACCTTTGGTAGCAAGCTAATACATGGTTTCTTTGTTTTTATTGCACATTACAACACCAATAGATATAATATCGCTGAACAATATTTCTGACTTTGAACATTTTTGTAAAAATATGACAAGAAAGTTTTCCCTTAATTTTCTTATCCTAGATCCTAAAACGTAACCCATCATTTTTACACTCTTTTGTGATATAAATAGATGTCCTTCTAAATCATATTTTCAAATTAAAGTTACCATAATGAAACCAACATTAAACAACTTTAAGAAATCTATAAATTGCTAAGAAGTAAATGACAAGCAATGTAATAATCCTTACATCAAGTTTTTTCTAGAATACTAAATGTAGGGTGTTTCAGAACAGAGACTCTGATATCCCTCGGCCGTGTAAAGCTGTCCTCTAGCAGCTGGATGTTTGGCTAGCACCCATAACTCGGTCTGTTGGTCTCCAGGGTAAAATCACATACAGGTAACAACAAATACAACACACAGATTATAACACCATACCGCCACCTGACCACTCCATTCTCTGAAAAATAAAAGTGCAATGTGCAGTTCACAACTTTTCAATGGAATAGTTTTACTTTACCAGTAAAAGCTTTTCATTTAAATCAGTCCTTCAAAAAATACATGTAGTTTTATTTGTATTCTTGTAAATTAATGCAAAATGATTTATCAAACTTTAACAATGAAGTTAACAAAACAAATTTGTTGATATCTTTGCTTTAGTCTTGCTTTGATTTCCCCACTGATATCATAATTTTTAATATTTCGATTTTATTACCACATTCACCTCAGGAGACACATTTGAAGTCATTCTGGGGTAAATGAGTTTATAGTGACAGTTATCCTAAGTCATAACAATTGAATTGAAGATGTTAAGTTTTACCTGTTGAGGTTCCACAAATGCCAGCCAATCAGAGGAATGTGTAGGTAGGAGGCCCATCACCTGACATTTATAAACAGCCAATCCCAGACAGACAACATTACCAATCAAATAAACAAACTTCTGTAATATGGTCTTGGTCCCTTCAATAACATTAAATGCTGAAACAAAGAATCAAGAATGACGTACCATTATATTTACAGCAGACCAAAGTACCTAATAACCACCAACATAATCAGTGTGTGCAGGCAGCTACAGAAATTGAGATGGACATATGGTTATATGTGGAAACATGTACACCTTAACAACTAAGGCATCACAGCCCCATCGATTTACAAAAAATGCTATTTTTATAACATATCGGAGTAGATTGAATTGATAGGGTTGATAGCGTGACAGGGTATATGACATATGGTATATTATCATACCAAGTTAGTTGGAGAGACCAAACAGGGTCTTATCCAAGGGGAGACTACTCTACAAGCTAACATACTGTGATAAATAATATAGCTTCAGCTTGGATACACTAGACAGTGGTAAAAATCCTTCTGTTGTTATCTTTACTGTTACAGCTAAGAGACTTACTAGTCTGAATGGAGATAAGTGCCTGGATCGGTTTGAAGAACATCATGCCCACCATCATGATAGGGAAGATTGAAATGGTGTTCCCAGCCATCCACATGATGAAGAAATTCATTGGTATCTGTTTCAGTGGTCCTAGGGCTATTTCCCATGATCGCTACAAAATCATATAAACAATCCACAGTAACACAGAAACACTCGATACTGTATTACTGATCAATATTTTATGCCTTGCATTTATAATTTTTCTATATTCATCACTGGTACTATCTTTCATTTCGTTATATTTTGTAAATTCTACTAGCTATGGTTCTTACCTTATCAATAAGTTTCTGATCAGAATCCTTGCTGCTGTGATCCTGAACACTAACAAGGTTTTCATTGAACCCAAGTGGTGGTTTTAATTCTGTATTCTGATGAATCAGCAATTGACGGTCCGATTTCCTTTAAACAGAAATTAATATTCAACATGACACAGCTTCCAAAAGACTACAAGATTTAAGTAATCATATTGTCAAAATTAAACTATATTTTAACCAGAAATATATGTAACACAGGAATCCGAAACTTGACAAAAATAAGAATATTTAATAACACTCATAAAACATATTTTACAGACTTCTCATATCTTCAAAAGAGCAAAGGTGACCGTGTTTTATCTTAAAATTTTTACACAAATGTTGTCAAACGGAAAATTTATTTTACGGTGATCATAATCAGTTCCCATATTAATAAGTACAGTCACATGTGCAAATAGAAACTTTTAAAGACCAATGTATTAATGCCGAGTTTGTGGAACAAAAACACGCCTTTGATGCTTTCCACAAGTGTTTGAAGCACCTATGTGGTTTCACAAAATGTCAGCTTCATGATCAAGATGCAACTGCTAGTTAATGTCCGATTCGTGGATATTCTGAGCAATTGTCGTGTATAGAACAGTGAAGATGATACGTAAAATACAAAAGAATCAGTTAAGAAAGATTAAAACCTACCGATAACCTGTAAAATCAATCGTCCATTTATGAAAACCTCTTTTTCTACTTGATGCCATGTTTCACGTTTCTGCCGTGACTTAATTCCCCTCCAATAAAGAAGATTTCCGATTGCGTATGACTAATATGAATTATCTCCCTTTGGTCGGTGTCTGGTAATTTCTGCATTTACATCGGATATCTACGGTGGCTGGGAGCGGACATGAAATAAATAAAATTATTGCGTTCGAACGATATATTTTTGCGTGGGAACGAAATACTATTGCGTTCGAACGAAATATTACTGCTTGGTAACGAAATATTATTGCGTGGGAACGAAATACTATTGCGTGCGAACGAAATATTATTGCGTTCGAACGAAATAATTATTGCGTGCGAGCGTGCGAACGAAATAATTATTGCGTTCAAACGAAATAACTATTGAACTCATTATCATACATGGATGATATGACAGTAATCATGCCACCGTAGTAATATGATTAAGATATGGCCTACAATTTATGAAACGGCACCTTATCTAAAAAAGATGTTTTCCTTATTTTTAACGATTTAGAGTCTTGTTTATTGTATTATACTTTATATATCTAATGAAATACACGTACCTATGATGGCGTACAGGGGACACTATACATGTCTATAATTGTATCTATCTTGTACGTACAGCATATATATATATATAGTATCTTGTACATATGAACAACTTAGTATATAAACTTGTACGTACAAGATATTGTAATAATTTTTAAGATATGAAGTTGTACGTACAAGATAATAATTTGTAGGTACAAGATACTAGGTTGTACGTACATGATACAACGATGTACGTACAGACGTACAAGATAAGTGTTTGTGCATACGTACGTACAAATGTACACGATACTGTGACAATAGATACTAAAAAGATACTAAGTTAAACGTACAAGATAATAATCTGTATGGACATGATAAATAAAACTATATATTGGTCCTAACACGCTGCCGTAAATAAAAGCATTATATGTGCATTTATATTACTGTGTATATGACTTTAATACATTATGCTTCAATATTTCCATTTGAATGTGTGCAATTGTGTTACAACGAAAGTTGTTTTGTATCAATACTTACTCAACTATTTTAAAAAGTAAAACAATGAATTTACATGACTTTCTCTACAATTTTAATGCAAATCATTGAAGGCAAATACCGAAATAGAATACAAATCCAAATATTACATGCAATAAACTTTAAATTAATGGTTTCGAAGCAAAATGTACTTTATAAAATATACCTAATTAAGAAGGTTTACACAAAACCACTTTAAATGACCAATTACAAAGAATATTGATATGAAATTGCAGACTGCCACATTTGAAATAGCCAAAGGTAAACCGTTGATATTTCGTTCCCACGCAATAATTATTTCGTTCCCACGAAATAACACGAAATATTTATTTCGTTCGAACGCAATAATATTTCGTTCGCACGCAATAATACTTCGTTCGAACGCAATAATATTTCGTTCGCACACAATAATATTTCGTTCGAACGCAATAATATTTCGTTCCCACGCAATAATATTTCGTTCCCACGCAATAATATTTCGTTCGAACGCAATAATTTTATTTAATTCATGTCCGCTCCCAGCCACCGTACTTATCAGAATGTATTGAATGGGATTATATTTTATCTTTCAATTACTCCTTTTTTAGACTGAGGCAGCTACATTTGTATATTGTACATACACGTGTATATCTTATCTAAAATCTACTTCCATCGTTCTTGATTGACCCAAAATAATTTTTCCCCATATGTAAAACACTTCAAGAGCATATTGTAGTTTCGAACATTATGAAGCATGCTGATGAGCATAACATACTCTATCCTCTACAGCATGGCTTCCGCCAAAAACGCTCATGTGAATCCCAACTTTTAGAATTTGTTGATGATGTTTCCAAAATTTAGATTTCGGTAAACAAACTGATGTACTTATCATGGATTTCAGTAAAGTCTTTGATAAGGTTAGTCACCATCTCCTGGTCCATAAGCTACATCAGTATGGTATCCAAGGTAAGACCAAATACATGGATCAAAAACTTCCTTATTGGCAGATCACAAACTGTTGTACTAGATGGTGAATCATCTGACACTGTACCTGTTAAGTCTGGTGCACCTCAAGGGTCAGTCCTAGGACCCAGCCTATTTTTATTCTACATAAATGATATTGCTGACGGAATCTCCTCCTCTGTCAGGCTTTTTGCAGACGATACGATAATGTATTTGCAGTTACATCCACTAGTGATGCCATCGCCCTGCAAAAAGACCTAGACATTCTCGCCAGTTTAGAAAGCAGATGGAGAATGGCGTTTCATCCTGATCGTCACGATTACCCCGACCTGAAGTGGGGGGCACATGTTGGTAATATTACTAACTGTGCGAACAGTTCCCTCGGTTTTCTGAGGCGTAACTTGAAAATCTCCTCCACCAAGTTCAAGGAAAAGACCTGTCTACTTAGCCCTGGTCCGCCCGAAGCTGGAATACGCCAGTTCAGTATGGGACCCACATTTGAAAAAGGACATAGATCATATTGAGATGGTGCAGCGCCGGGCCGCCAGATTTGTAACCAGTCGCCACAGGAATACATCAAGTGTTGGCAACATGTTGGACCATTTGCAATGGCGCTGCCTGGCAGACCGACGCTGCGATTCTCGTCTGACAACCATGTTTAAAATAGTTCATTAACAGACAGTCATCCGCACATCATTCCTAAAACCACTCAATCGACTGTCCAGACACTCTCATCCACTCTCTTTCCAAACTCTCTCCTGTAAAACCTCCACACGTAAAGATTTTTTTCCACACACCATATCCAACGTGAATTCTCTCCCTATCGAATTAGCAACCCTCGGTGCTACCCTCTCCTCCTTCAAGACTGGACTATCAAAATACAAATACAATTAATCTTTCACACACAAGCCTTGCCACACCCAACTTGCACAATCTTCATTCTGTTGCAGTAGGCAAGAACACGTTAGAACTAGAACTAGAACTAATCATACAAGCAATAGATATTTTGCCACTTGTGTAAACTTACGTAGTTTCAGCTACTTTCCCGCTAATTGTTTCTCCCGCACGTGCGCGTGTTATCCACATTCTCATGAACAAATTGTATGTACAGAGCCTACCATTTTTCCAATGTTAAATATAAGGGCAGTGATACTTACCACCGAAGAATCAATAGTGGGTATAATTATCCGCGCCTATCGTCAATACTTTGATGTGATCAGATGAGATGTGCTGCTTAATACATTATTGTATCTCCAGAAGTAGCAGACATCTACTGAAAATCAGACATTTTGTCTTTGCCTATCAGATAAAATTGTTTTAGTAATACTACGACTACGAAAAAAGGTCATGTAGGCTAGGGAAATCACTACTGTTTGTTGACAGAATTTCAGCTGTCAATAGTCACTATGGAGGAAACTGCGGCAGTCGGTAAGTACATTTGCATGAAGTTTTGCAGATAAGAGTGGGAATAACTAGTTCTGTTGTCGCAACACCGAGAGTTTCAGCTTGTTCTAATCTAGATAATGTTTACTCTTTCCAAGCCCTTAGATTTTCCAGAAGATTTTTTTATGAAACATTATACATACTCGCTGATATTGCTGCATCCATTGGAATAAAAAAAAAACAGACGAAAAATATTAAACTGCATATTTGTTTGGTCTTGTAACAGCACGTTGTACATGTAATCATGATTTTATGCTAAATCGGCAGGCTTTATTTTATATCCCTTATCGCTGTCGTGTTGTCACGAGATATGAGGCAAAACAATACTTAATGTTTTTATTCTCAAACTATCTCACATGATTACTTAATGATTTAAGGTATTGATAATCCAGATAGTGAGGCAGATGAGTATGAGACCAATCTCTGGAAATCGAAACTCGTGTTTTCTTACATGCTTGGCCAAAGGTTATCACATTGAAAATGTGTAAATTTACAATTCAAACAATTTTATAGAGTTATCTTTTATATTTCACTTTAATGAAAGCAACTTTGTTAATAAGTACATGGCATGTTTAATTGTGACGCGACTTCTATAAAATCTAAAATTTTGGCCGTTTTCGTTAAGAATAACCGGTTTGACCGTTTAATAATTAAAGGCATTCAATATTAAATCTCTAGATCCGTCTTTAATTTCATAAACGGACAACAAGGGCCAACCAGTCAAACCGTATAATCGAAAACGACCTTGGTTCAAATGTAATGATGCCAAAGATGACAAAGACGCTTATGATTTCATAACACCTGGTCCTCGCATTACTCTCCTACTTCCAATGTATAACGAGTATCTTACGGGAATCATCATGTCCTCGACTTAGAGATAACGACTGATACTAAGGATACATGCGAAATTAAGGACCTTTTAAACGTACTGTCGAAATAACCACACAGCTGCTTCGGCTTGTTGTTGAAATTGAGACAAATTAAAATGGTATTATAGAAGAAAAAATAATTGGAGACGCATGTACTTTCATTAGAAAATCTTAAGAATAAAAGAATGACTCAAGTCTATATTGATCATTTCAGTAGTATCTTTATTTTTCATATAAAAATAATATCACATGAAAGCATGGAGTACTATATTATTGTTTTTTTATGCTTTGTCGACATAGTTTTATTTTGATAATGCTCTTCCAGTTGAAAAAAATATCAACAGAAAAAAAGAAAGAAACGGTTAAATTGCACGCACTCAAGGCATTGTGGCCATGTCGAAACCAAATCAAAGTTAAATGGCAAACAATTGCATTTTCCAGAAAATAGTAAATGGAGAGTGAAATATGAATACATGAATTTTCATGTTACTGCACTAATTGAACATATATAATACCACCTAGTTATAAATACAGTAATCAATATTACAATTCGTTATAAATAATGTGTATGTATTACAAGTAACACGAGAAACATCATAAAAACATTAATTTCCGGGTAAATTTAAATTTGACACTCCAAACTTCCATGACAACAAAGGTATTAGGAATACGTTTTGCACTGTCATTTTCCACAGCATTACAATATTACCCCTGATAACAACTCTTTCAAATTAAAATTATACATGTATTAAAAATGAACATATTAATCAACTTACCGAGAATGGACCTGATATAAGGACATACAATAATGTAGTAAACTACATGACTTTGTGGAATACGGTCATCACAAGATAGACAAAACATAATAGATAATGCAAATTTCTTGTGAAGGGCACATATGAAAAGTTGATGGATTTTAGACAGCGATCGATATTCGTAAGACTATGCACTACAACAATCTGTCTCGTGGATTTCTAATTGCACTGTCTATTTTTTTATTAATGAATTATCCTATGAATGCGTTGGTACATACAAATGTAATTGTCAACACCAGAAACAAAAGTCAGTTTATTAAATAAAATTTTGAGACCGGGATTTCTTGAGTATTGTAATTTTCTAATACTAAATAACAAAGCCGTCATCATAGCTTCTCTCTCCAGTAAAACAGTTTTCGTTCCCATTTAGTAGGGATGTATGGCTTTATATTTCGCTCCTGTATTAAATCGTCCTCAGGAAAATCGGCGGGTTCTTCGGGCTTCCACTTGACAAAGTTGAAATACTTCAATACACCCACAATCGGTATCCACAATAAGGAGGTCAATATTAAAAAGGCGGCCAGGAACTTACACCAGCCTGGCCAGTCCTGTTTTATGGTGTCCGCCTGAAAGGTCAAATATCATACTTAAAATCAACTGTACATGTTTTATAAACTCATGGAATTTAAATTTTCGTACACGTAAAAATTGATCGAATTCCTTCATCCTAATAATAATGAAGGCAAGCTTCCGAGTTACATATACATAATAAACTATGAAAATTTAAAACAAAACAAAATTGAAGAACAGAAGCATGCTGTTGAGGACACCGAACAACTCACCCCACCCGGTTACCTTATACTGATAGTGGGCAGAACCAGTCTCGCCCAATCAAATTATACCGAGCCTTTAACAGAAGCACTTTAGTAGACTATGGTGTCTCTTACTCGGGAGCCAAAACACAAAGCCTTCCTCATAGGGGCAAGTGCTCATCTCACAGCAAAAGCATAACTTTAGATGCGTTTTAGGAAGAAAAAAGTTAAGAGGAAAAAGTTAATACCAATAAATGTGGCTATCGGGTAAAATGCTAACGAACTAATTGCAGGGCAGTTAATCACAAATAAAAGGAGTATGTGGTAGGAAAGGTTGCGTATTAGTTCATGACAACAATACTTAAAGAGTACTTACAGTGGACGCTGACCAGGCATCATAAGAGGTGCCAGAGACGGCCATCTTGACGACGCTGGCGAGAAGTATTATACACATGGCGATGGGAGATACATACTTCCACATGGCAAGCCAGTACCAGTTTGGTCTCTGTCCCGTCATCAGCTGGATATCGTCTCCGAATCTGTAGGAAGGGAAAACATCTTAATTAGGCATGGTTTTGGTACAGAAAAAGGTAGAGAAGAATTATAACAATATTAGAATGTATGTTAGAGAGCAGATGTCTAATCAATAGACAAATTACTAACTCATGTCTATAACTGCAACTGGAAATGAAAACTGAAAACCTGTGGTTTTACCACATTACATAATTACGAGGAGGATGTTTTTATACAACTTCTACCAATAGGTTTTCTGGTTCTTCAATATCTAGAGTTATCGTCTATTAAATCGAAGCAGTATAATACAATAGAAAATGAACTGTATGACTTTGTATCTCACCGTTTCAGTCCGTAAATGTAAGCAATACCGATGACTTCAGCCAGAGCAATGACCAGAAGGGGTATGTTACCACTGTACTCGTCAAACAAGGTAAATATGTAGGGGCCCGATTGGTTGGCGAAACTGAAGGACAGCATGAAGGATACCAGACAAATGACCGCTGAAACAGGAGAGGTAATTGTAGTGTTACTATGATGATAGCATATCATAGCTTATAAGGAAGTGTGTTTTCAAGACGACACCTTACACTCCATCTCCGATTAATATAAATTTAATTGATTATACATGACGCCAGTCTGATGTAGATGTCAAAGATTACAAATGTTTGAAGGGTTTAATTCATTACATACCAGCCAGGAAGTCTTTTCGTAGGTTGGTAACCAGATTCATGTCGACTATGGAGGTAATCACGCCCTCTAGCGTTCCGAACATGCTGTCTAATCCAAGAGTGAGCAGCATCAGGAAGAACAGTACGGCCCAGAACTGTGCAGCCGGAAATTGCGTCACGGCCTCTGTGAACGCAATGAAGGCAAGCCCTGTACCAGATCCGGACTAAAATGAAAGTGAGACGCACGATACAATATTTCTTTTATAGGCCATATATACATTTTATTTAGAGGTTTGTCAAGGAAAAATGTCTTTATTGGTGTTCAAATAAACGTCGAACCTTTTCTATTTCAGACTTGAAGTCACAAGATGTGATCTCCGGCATGGCTTTCAGTTCACTGGTCCATAGCTGAAGACTGGGGTCAAACCTTGTGACGTTGATGATGGTTCCCGTTGCTGGTGGGGTCACAGATGTAGAATTAAAGAGCTGGAGTAGTTCTGTATTCCGGGTATCTAAACATCCATCATAAGCTCGTGTTGCTTTGAACCCTGTAATCAGATGTGTGAATGGCGGTTTTTGAAGTAGGTATTTGACATCAGAAATATATATGATTTTGTTATGGTATGTAACTGATCAAATAAAAGTCTTTGATACAGTATAACTTACCAAAGCATCTAAGAAATGAATACATGTGACATCACTGAGAAAAATGGTATATCAAATACGACGTTAGACTGTCATTTTCAGTGATGAGATGGAAATTCAAACTCTCTTTTCATATGAACCAGCTCTAAAGCCTGACTAAGTCTTTTCTTGTGTGATGTCAGGACCACTAGGAATCCTCACTGTTCTCATTGTTAATAGTCTAAGAGACGGCCGCCAGGTTTTCACCATGGTAGCCTTTGTCAGGCTGATACTCAGAATTAAGTATATATAGAAGTGAACCCGTCGTTACTGTTTCCGGTAGGACACCCTTAGCTACTTACCTAGGATAGAGAAGATGACAATGCCGGCGAATACAGATGTTCCGCAGTTGACGATGGACACGAGAAGTGCGTCCCTGTAACAGTTGTTCCGAACGGGCATATAGGAAGAGAAGGCGATCAAGCCACCGAATGCAAGCCCCAGAGAGAAAAAGATCTGGGTGGCAGCCTCCAACCACACCTGCGGATCACCTAGACGCTTGAACTGTATAGAAATTAAATGACATCCACTTGAATTAGATTTTGGGGCGAAGTAGATGCTGCAAATCTTTGATTATTTGGATTTTTGTACTAAAATTAACTTCAAACATAATATACACGGAGACGCTGTTCGACGATATATAATTACTCACTATTTATGGGGAAATACGTTTTGGAGAATATGGTGATATGAAACGTTGAACTGATCATCACAAGTTGATATCTAGTTACACCATGGACACTTGTTGTTAGGACATTTGTAACTTACGTCAGGAACAAAGAAATGTTCAAGTCCGTGATAGAAGCCTTCTAGCGTCACCCCACGGAAGAAGAATATGACCAAGACGAGGTAAGGGAATGTGGCTGTCACGTACACTACCTAAAATTGTCCAAGGTTAAACGAAAGGTAAAAAAAAACATTCATCGAACAACAAACAGGAACATTTTACATATTTCAGTGATTTAGGCCTAATGGCTAAAATCTAACTATGTGATTTACATTCATTCAATTGGTTTAGGAATGTTGTCTGTATACACATTGGCATCGACGCTGACTGTTTTCTTCGTAAGATCTTTTTACACGGTTAGGATAGTGACTCATGTAGAGAAATTTCCCAACCATAAGCTAAAGAAAGAGCCGCAAAGCGTAACATTATCTCCCGCGCCCCGCAGTTGGTATAAAACCCCAAATACATCAAGGTTAAAGTTCAAGTATAACTTTAAAATTATGCGAGTATTATAAAACTGATAAATAACAGCAGGTATAAAAAGAAATAGTAATTTGATATTTTTGTCTGAGTTTTCATTGTAACAGCAAAAATTTCAAAAATTGCAGATCCGCATCAGCAAAAGGCACAAGTAGGGCACTTGTCTGATATATTCAGAAAATTTCCTGGAGCTGCGGTGAACGGTTTTGGAGTTATAGTCCGGAACAAAAGGAAACAGTAATTTGATGTTTTTGACTAAGTTTCCACGGCAACGGAAAACAATCCCAAAATGGAAGGTCCAAAATAACAAAAGGCACAACTAGGGCTCTTTTCTGTTGTATACAGAAATTTCAAGGAACTGCGTTGAACGGTTTTTGAGTTATAGCCCGGAAAAGAATCTCGGACGGAGCCCAAAACAATCTGACCCGCAAACGCGTTTCGCGGTGGATAAAAACGGGCATAAAATCATTGACTGCCTTTCTGTTACGACAAACAACTACTTGCCTTCCCAGACGATGCTATGCCTTTGACCATACAGAGAAAGACGATGAGCCAAGACACCATCAGGCTAACCAGTATCCACCAGTTGAGATCGCCTCCCTCATCTACGGACTCCGAGATGTTCAGCGCCTCGCGATACCAAAAGTAGGACCGGGGATCGCTCATCTGCATAAGAAAATGTAAGTTTGAAAGAATTATTTAATCGAATTACTTAATTTCTTGGCTCTGGTGTTTGCCATATTTGATGTTTCTTAAAATTTATTGCTTTTGCCAGAATGGAATACTTTCTTTTGCCACTAATGGAACAAGTTTACAGCGACTGAATTGTGATTATTGAACTCACTGATATACCTTTGTTTAATATACATATTTGGGACATTATATTAGTTTAATCTTCCTCTTCTTTGGTTTTAGAATAACCTACCGCACACTCTGTGACCACTTTACTGCCATGTACAGGGTCGGGGACTGTCGGACACTGTGCCCATGGTAACGGATCCCTGAAGCTCTGTACGAGGTAGTAGATACACCAGGCGATGATAGTGTTGTAGTAGAGAGCTACCCAGAAAGACACGAAACAGCTCGCGATTCCAATCCCTCCCAGGTAAGGACACACCTGGTTCCACGCGCCTATGGCTCCTTTACGCAAGCGTTGCCCCACAACCAACTCCAGGTAGAATATGGGGATACCCTCAATCGCCAACATGATGGTGTAGGGGATCAGGAAGGCTCCTTAGGAGACAATCAGAGGTACGTGTAGAAAGGGACAATGCAGTAGGTATATATTTTTAAATGTACTGCTTTACTTGTCAAAAATGTTGTTGTGGCGTTAGAAATGAAGAATATATTTTTTTTCAATTGGTGTCAATTGTTTGTTGTTAAAACTTTGTTTTGAAATATTTGCATGTTATTGAAAGATTAGACATATTTCTATTAACCGGAAATTTTAGATGTCAAATGAACTTATATATGCATAATGTATTGGTATTGCTATAAACACATGGTAATAGACGTAAACATAGAAAAACAACCGTAACAAAAACTAGGCATTCGTTATAACAACGAAGTTCAACTAATCAATCAGGAAATGCCTAATAGCGATAAGCTAGATAAACTATATTGACGCATACATTGTGGTATTGGTTTATAAATAGATCACACCCATAAAGTATGCTCAAAAACTTGTCGGCGAAGTTGAAGTGTGTGTTAGTTATTAACATGTAAGCTAAATGAGAATTATCATAAAGAAGTTTAGAAGATGCACAGTTTAACATCTATGTCAAAAGTTTTATGTGGTTAATGTGTTTGCCTTTACCCAGATCACCCTAGATATGTATTGCGGATATCGACCAAGAGCAAAAACGGATAGTGTTTATTTTAATCAATGCATGTTAGAAGGTGTGGGAAAATATTTTCATTGGAAAGCATTTAACAGTAGGTAAAGAGGAATATAACGTACAGTACTATAAAAAATATATTAATCTCAACGGTAGGCCCCAATATTTCTGTGAATTGCTAGAATATGTTGTGATCCGGAAGCAGTGACGTGTTGAGGGAAAACCCAAACTATTTCATGGTATATGATACCTACTATTGTATCATGCTCTATTGATCTGAGTCAGTCAAGAGTGAAATGTGAAGATTAATATTTTATATCCTTAAGCTGTATGATATACCTTCTGTTATATTGAATGGTGAATCATGACCTCACACAATGAATATAGGTGGTGGTTCGTGTCCCAAGGTCTACATCATTATCAGGCGCGTTAGTAAAATATCAGCTTTACTTTTAAGTGTATTCTTCACTTGTATCAAATGTTTATCATTAAAGGTGTGTATTCATTACTCCAATAGAAAAACCCTATTTCACGTTATACCTGGTGTATTGAGATAAGGAATAAAACTTTTGTTATTTGTACACAAAATTGAAACAAAAAAATTACATTAACATGATAAAGAAGTTTCGTATAAACTTTTCACCGTGTGAACGACTTCACTGTGTAATGTTACGAAACAATTTATATATAGAACAAAATATCGTATCACGTTAAATAGTTTGTATAATTTATGTGCGTACTTATTAAATGGCGAGTTTTTAAAAACTTTACTGAAAAAATACCCTTGAGCACATTTTTAAAACACATGATGCATTATACGTAAAGTCACAGATGTTAAAACCGTGTGCAAACCTAATGATGACGAGCTTAGATGATACCAAATTCAAACAATAGAAAGAAAAAGATGATAATAGATATATCATTGATAACAAAACTCCGAAAGTGTAGGATTTCGATTTATGTAATAAAATTCTAAACACAAGTTTGTCAGATATTACGCATTTGTATTTTATTTTAAGTCAGATTTATTTGCTATTCTATCTTCTTTCGTTATAGTCCTTTCTGAAATAAGTCATACATGTATCTATTTGAATTGAATTCTGGATACATGTTTCATATCGACTCTTGAAAAAAATACATAAAAAGCCGATATTAGAGCAGATAGAATTTAGACTAAATAATGTAATACATTACTACTCACCTCCACCATTTTTCTGTGCTAAATAAGGAAATCTCCACACATTTCCCAGTCCCACAGCGTAACCTACAACGGCCAAGATATACTGTGCTTTATTATCCCAAGTCTCTCTCTCCTCGGTCCCTTCCCCCTGGGACGAGCCACCACTTCCATCCAGCAATTCGGCCGTGGAGGCAGCCACGCTTGGCTTACCAGATGACTGGGGGAGAGAAGGGAGGGACATTTTTGACCCGTCCCAACTGGACTCCATGGCGGACGAGAAGGAACCCCTCCGCCCGGGGGTGCCCAGGTCCCGGGAACTGCCATACTGTTGTGAACTGTCAATGGTATAGACGCTTGGTGTGTCCATGCCCTTATTGACATAGACCTGGCTTCCTTCTTTGGAGGGGGCGTTTTTATCCCTGTGGGGTCGGGACGACATGGTTACTGGGCAACTGCAATATGTTTTAAGCTTCATAATGTATAAAAACGGTGTTGATTGTAAAAAAAACAGAATGTTAAATGATAATTAAAGTCAATCAGATATAGATCAACACATGAAATACACTGAATGTCATTAATTTTCGTTTCTTTTTTCTTTTTAGGAATCAAGTTTGCTTAAGTTTGACAATATCGTATCTTCATGCCTTTTCGGAGGAGTCGAGTTTGGGGCAATTATTTACGTATATTTGCATCTCGATATTTGATATCAAATGACAGCAGGAGTTATTAATGAATGTACCTACCCTTCCTTTTATAGTTGAACATTTTATATTACATGTCAGTAAATCTTCAACTATGTTTTAATTATTTGCCAGTATTCACATATGCGATGCGTTTTTTTTTTGTGTATTTCTTCATTTTTGGTTTGTTATCCATAATTTTTTCGAATTATAACGGAAATAATTAAAAGATAATTTTTAAATATATGTTTGGAATCTTTTGACCATGAGCAGAGATTTCGCTTTCTTGAGTAAGAAAATTCTACTTAACTCTTACAGATTTCTCCCATTGTGATAATGCGGACGTCCTATAATGGCCATTCTCCTTGATGGCGTCCTTGGTGAGCCCAGGTCATTGTTAAATGTGTGTTAAGGTTATATCATGTACCCGTCTTAGTACAGGTAATACGGATATATATAGCCCATAGGTGTAGTTACCGGGACCCTTTGTTACACGGCTACCCGTGTGTGTGAGCAACATCTCAATTAGTAGTGCTTTCTACATTATGTATTTTGTAGAAAACAATCAATGATATAGTGCTTTGAGATGGTACAATGTATTTAAAATTATCTATTTTAGTGGAAATTTTAAAACGATGACACAAACACTTACCTGTTGACTAATATTACTGTTACACCTAGATACAGGGAAGTTGTGGTAAATTATATGGTATAAGCCATTTATACTGAATGTAATCAATATTAACCGTTGTTTACATGTAGTGTCCGCCATTGTAAATATATAGATTATTTGGCGGATTTAACCACAATTAGAGTAAGAATTGTGAAATTAGTGATACATTGTAATATACTCACGATTCCGGTGTCCAGTAGAAATTAAGCCCAGACACACAACCTTTGAGTGAATCAGCTGTTTAAAGCTATCCATTCAAATTGTCTAGCTTGTGACGTATTCTTACGCATGACTGCTTCTCATTATGTTCAGGTGATTCATCTCAGGTAAAAACCCATCTTTACCTTTAGATCTGGGTGTACCATATTTGGCCATAACACAACCGGGTATGTCCGAGACCAATGATCACATATCATTTAGACATCTGTGACTTTAGTCTAGTGTATTAATTATCATAATTCTAATTAGGATACAAGACAAAGGTCATGAGAATGGGGCTATATTTATATCCACTGAGTCTAAAAATAGCTTTATTTATCGATCTTATAAGGCTCTGTTTTAAAAATATCTTTAATAATTGTTTTTGTTATTCTCTAATTCAATTAATTCAATTTCATTTTGGTATCTGTAAGTTAAAAAAAAAAACCCAAAAAAAACCAAACAAACAAAACAAAACAAAACAAAGCGTGACGTTCAAAAAATGTAGTATAAGGAAATATATAAGGCTAAATTATTCTGCCGATCTTTCGTCTTTTTATTTTATAATAATAACAACAGGCTTCATGTCTGGCGTTCCATTCTCTTTTTACACAGGCTTGTAAAAAATACAACGGCCAAAGAATTCGAACGAGAGAAAAAAACATATATTTTTTTATGAAAAAATTTCAATGCAAAAAGGATGATTAAGAATCGTTGTGTTATTTTTAATTAATCGAATTCATTTTCACTAATTTTCTATGCCTTTTATAGATATTTGTATGGGTTGCGTTGCAAACATCTTTATAATCACCGATTTAACAGGTATCTATATTGGTATTTACAGCTTTTGACCATTGACAAACTTGGTAGCACTTTGTCTCAACGTCCTACACGTCCAATTCCAGGTCTTTGCCATTTCAGAACTTTACAAGAAGTAATTTGAAGATTTTAAGATTGTTAGCCACAGTGACCTTGAATGAAAGTCAATGTCTTTCATATTTACAATTTTGGTAGCCATTTATTACAGCATCATGCATGTATATATTATGTATTCATGCCTTGCAGAACAGCAGACGTAATTTGAAGATTTCAGTTGTTTTGGCCCCTGTGACCTTGAATATATATGAAGGTCAATCATATTAACAAACTCGGTAGACATTTCGAAAGTTCACGTTTTACAGAAAAGTGGTAGTAAATTCAAATGTTTTACTTTCATTTCTACATAACATATCCGAAAATCAAAGAAATTGGTTTTGTTTTTCACGAGCTACAGCTGTCTCAATGAGCTGTATTTTCACTTGATCATTTTCATAGCTCTAAAATCACAAGCACTCTGTGACCTTGGATGAAGGTCAAGGTTTATTTTTTCAAAACTGATAGTCAACTACCAAAGCATACTTCACAATATCAAGCCTCTATACCATGAAGAACTTGACAAGAAGATATATTCGTGATTTTCACCGAAAACGGGAAATTTGCATTATGATTATGATTGAATGATTAATTGGAAGTTGACATTTTAGAGAAAAATGTACAATTACACAGTTTCTCCGTATGCTATTCTACATAACGTATAAAAAAATGAAAGAAATTGGCATAGTGGTTAACGAGTTATGGCTGTCTAAGTTAAACCTGAAGTGACCTCATTGCAGCCATTTTTGAATTTGAATCGACCAATTATTAAATGGTCACGGTAATAAGTGGAAGATCTTGTGTGAGTTTGGGCTTGATCTGACTGCTGGAATCAGAGGAGATGTTTAAAATACAATTGTCGATATTTGCCAAAATTTCTTAGTTAAATATTAATTACGTCATAAAAAATAATTAGTGGACCAATTTTAAATTTGAAGACATCAAAATCTTCATAGTGATATACTGCATCAATGTGATGCAAAAAATGTGAAAAAAAATTGAATAATAAAAAATAATGAAAAATTGTCACATTTGGTAAACTTTGACCTCTAGCGAGCTTTTTAACAAGACATATTTTGTGAAAATATGTAATGTAAAAAAATAATATATGTCAATTCATTACAATGAAATACCTTCAGATTTGAAATAGCTTTCATACTTATTGAGTTATAGCAGTTTTTGTGGTTTTAGGTTTTACGTCATGGCGGCCATATTAGATTTTTTACCTACTTTATTTTGTTCATGGAACACCATCAGATACATGGTCTTCAAATACATGGCTTAAATATACTGAATTAATTTGTATCCTATGTCTTATCGTTTGTCCGATAGAGCGTTCACAAAAACAGGAAGAAGAAGAAGAATAATAAGAAAAAGAATATGAAACTTAACGAAAACAATAGGTCTTTTCATCACACTTGAAAGCATATAAAGAACAAAAAAATTATCGATGCTTAACCTTTATCTACATCTATATATATTGTTATAATGTCCAATTAAACTTCCGATGTCATGAGAATAATGAGAAACATGTATCGATGGTATATTTAGTAGATGTATAATGAGGAACTTGCATGCCGGTGATCACGAAGGATAAAATGTATCATATATACCTTTATGAAAGAGGAAATGAAAACCTTTTTTTCCATTGAAGTTAGAGGACACTGCCAATCTCCAAACCTTAATGTACACTGCCCAAACAATTTACTGACACATGTCAAGATTATTTGTTGACAACGTTCAAAGCATGTGGTATTTCATGTTATCGTCCATTAGATATATAGAGATAAGACGCTAAAACCTTTATACGTTTGGACGTACTCCGTTAAAATACGCGGAAGTTTATCAGTTAATAAAGAAGTCTTTTGAATAATTCGTTTTGACATTATCAGCGAAGACAGACAGGTTGGTCCTTCTACAGACTCGGGCATTGATAACGACCAGAAAGGGATATTTCACTGCAATAAACATAGAGATGTGAGGACAACTGTTGTGGCGTGCAACAGCTACGGATATTAACAATAAGCAGGTAAGTGTTTTGTTGCTCAAAGTACAAACTTAAAAAAAAATCAGAGGCATGTTTAATTAACTGCAGGTGAAACAAAATTTGAACACAACCAGATGGATTTTAATAATTACCGATACTTGACAGAGTCGAAGACAACCATGCAGTGAGTTGTTCAAAAGGTGATTAGCCTAATTTTAGCGACAAGTTTTAAATTTAGATAATTTTATTTGTTCAAGCTAAGGTGACAAAATTTCTTTTTTTTTTTGCCGACGTTATCTAAACTTCACATACTTGCGAACTTAGTTATTAAACAGTTGAATTAAAATATTGATTTTTATCGTGTGCACGTTAAAATAGCTCGGAAATACCCGAACTGTTCCGATGTATTCCGATCTGACCACTTTATACGGCTCGGGAGGTTCTGATCTATGATGCAACTCGGTTTTCCGATATTACCCGTAAGCGTTTCTTTTAAAACGTGTGATATTTCATGCGACATTTACCGCTATTTACCGCTCATGGATCTGAACCATCATATTTAAGCATCCATATTCACACATTTGCATGTTTTATGAGAGTTTGTGATGGTGAAAATTACAAGAAATACAACTTTAATAGAGATATTGACAGGTTTTGCTGCAAATGAGAAATGAAATTTTACCACTAAGCATGTGATTAAAGTAGTCCCCTTTGAATTACTGGGCTACTAGTTTAACAGTTACAGACACTGTTTTGATACAAGGACTTAATGACAGCATGGAAGAGGATGTATGATGAGTTTTCAACTTGTGTTCAGTCCCCTCTGTACGTTGACATGACAAATAAATTCCATTTACGTTTGATGTGATTAACAATACATGGAATACTGGTTACATAAAATATGTGTTCTTGTGCGCAACAAAAAAAATCGAGTTCTTTCGTTACTAGAGGACATCTAAAGATATGCTTGCAACTTTAAAAAAGAAATTATGTCAATATTGATTTTCTTTGTAAGTTGTTATCAGTTGTTTAATTTATTGAACATTTATAATTTTCAATCTTTCTGACAATAAAACGATAATAAAATCAAACAGCACCAACTTAGGCTAACATAAGAATCAATGCTCGGGAATAAAATTACAGTCACGCGAAACTATTATTTTCCCTTGTAAATGATTCACATTTTTGCCACTTAGCATATACCACTATCTCTAATTTCTTTTTATTAATGAAAAGGTAATAAATAGGATAATACGTCATATCATGTAGTTACTTGCTAAAGTATTATATTACTTGTTTCTCCTGACGTTCATTTGGTTTTAATTGATAATTCATATGTTTTACAACAATACATAGTTTACAATTTTCTCAGAGTCGATTCTTCATGTATTCTAACTTTCACATGGTTAATTGTCTTACATTTCAATCCTATCTAATTACGTTATAATACAATGCTTAAAATTAATTTTTCGCCACAGTTTCATTTTCGCATCCACTATATCCTCTTAACTTCTTGTTCGAAAATGCAAACTACTTTTAAGGATGTATTCTTCTGAGGTTTTGGTCCTGTTGAAGTCTCGTTTCAACATAGACCAAAGAAGTTATGAGATTTTCAAATATAATTTATCAGTATCTGTAGCAAGTTGCCAGATGCAAATTTTGTCAAAAAATTACATTTCTATTTTTAGTAGATTTTTTTATACGGGGATTTTAAGAAATGGCCCATTTGGCGGCCATTTTGAAATTGTGTCTTTTTTTGCTTCAAGTAGAGCCACAGTTTTACCATTTTTTACTGAAATTGTTTTTACTTAAATCATTACTGCGCCGGCATTTTTAGCTGTATTTAGCTAATTTTTGTTGCAAATCGTTACTAGGTTCGTAGTAATTAAAATATTGAGCATTAATATGTGAAACGATACACTTTTGTGACTTTATTTTTACATTTAATGGTAATTTGGGCACTTTTGGGCACTAAAATAATGAAAAATAACAAAAACTCAAATGGGGCAAAAAAGTAAGCACACGGACCCCCAATTTTTCTTCCTGATTTAGAAAGAACAACCGTTTCCCTATTGATATGCAAAATAATAACAAAAGTTTAATACCAGAACTTTTTTTATAAAGGGTTAAATTTGGCAAAAATGGCTGAAAATGGTGCATTTGGTAGCACAAAATTAAGGGGTAGGGGTAGCATAAGTTGTTATTCTGAGAAAATATATTAGTCTAATTGATCAAAACTGGTATATTTTTAAAGAAGACTACTAGAAAATGAATTCTACAAACATTCATACATGTCAAACACCTCATTAGGAAATTATGGCTTTAATCTCTATCTTATATGGTCAAAACGGCAAAATTCCCATAAAATCCAATATTTTGTCAACTAGGTGTCTTTGAGTGACAAAAGCTCAAAAACGAGCACACGGACATATGTTTTTTCTTCTATTTTCTTTTATGGTATGAACTCCTTTTTCCAAAAATATATATGAGAAAAAAGTTTAATACAAGAAAATTTTGACTTCTCAGAGGTGTACATCCTTAATGTTCCAATTAGTGTTTTTCATTATTATGTCTTTTTCAAAAGCATGTGCTATACGAATATTGTATACTCATTTTGATAAGTATTTTGATATTTATTGCTTTCCATATCAACAAGTAATGTTAAAGTTCTTTGTTGGGGTTGTTTCACCCCTAAGATAATGTTGTTCACCCAAAATGTAGTTTGATGCCAGGTCAAAGATACGTTCTTCTAATTATTTGCCACATTGATGAAATTTTGAGCACAGATACAGGAACTGTTTAAAATTTTGCTGAAAGTACACAGGTAATTTTATTTACGGTGTGATCATTTGTAAAAAGAGTTTATTCATTCTAATTATTCTTTGTATCTTTTGAAAATCCTTACATTTTCTGCCTGCTATTGAATATTTCATTTTTATCGGATATGTATTCTGTGATATCATTGTGAAAGTTATCTCTCCACATTTATACTATAAAAATAGTTTTCATGTCTTGTTTGTACTGATAGGTATATGAGATCGTCATTAATCTTATTGATTTATACTTTTTAGAGATACCGAACCAAAATTCTTTTCATTTATTTTTTTTTTGTTCGAAAGATCTGCTATCCAGTTGTGTTTATAGATTCAATGTTAGATAGATAGGATCACAGTCTTCTACCAGCGTCAAAATAAACAGTTCTGATTGGATCTTTTTATTCCAATGTTGCAGGTATGTGCAGACAAATGGATGTCCTTCATTGGATTGTGTTGATAAGTTTACAGTTAAATCAACTTACTGTCGGACAGGGCGTTTACAATCCAACCAGTCTTTTACGGATACTTGATACCGTGAAAATACAAAACCCTGGACGGGAATTGGCTGTGGCGTCAAACTGTTCTAGTGAGCCCCGATGTTGGTGTGGGGAGAATGCAGGGACGGTTGTGGCGGACTGTTCAGCACTCAATCTGACCACCATTCCAGATTTCATTCCAACAGTAAATATAATCGACCTTCGACACAACATGATAGCTGTGCTGAACAACACCGACCATCTACCTCTTAACCTTCTGTGGCTCGACTTATCAAACAACAGGCTAACGAATTTCACGAACTCTGCACCTTTCAAGGACTTAGTTAATCTGACAGGACTAGACATCAGCGGGAACTCTTTGAAGTATCTACCATCAATATACACGTCGAATGTATTCACGGGATTAAAGTCGTTAACGTTCCTCAACCTGAACAAGAACAATGTGGAGTACTCGGATCAGTATCGTTATCCAAGTACTATATCAACTCTCCGTGACTTGACATCTCTAAATATGGACGGGCTCCGGAACGTGAGTCTCGGCCAAGTGTTGTCGCCCCTCACAAAACTAACGACAATAGATTTGTCGGGTGAAGTCGGTAGCTGCTGGATAAATAAAATGGCGGAGAACTTCTTTGAAGGCGTTGCATCATCCTTACGCGAGGTTTATATGTCTAAGTGTGATATACGCTACATAGAAAAAGGAACGTTCAGATCCTTTCCGAATCTCACGGTCCTAAATCTGTCTGGGAATACGAAGCTCACATTTCACGTTCTACGGAACCTGACGTACGATCTGCAGTTCACAAGCATACGCAGACTCTACCTCAACCAGCTACACTGTACGTATGGCATAGGTACATTCCTGTTTGAAGAGGACGCAATATTTCTCAACAACACCAAGCTCGAAGAACTACACTTAGACTTTAACAGAATAGAAATGGTCGAGTACACGATGATAACATATTTGCCTGACTCCCTCAAAATACTTTCAGTTGCTGGAAACAAATTCACGCTGGGAAGGTATCTGCTGGCGATGAGGACACTAAAATCTCTCAAATATCTCAACGTTAGTTTACAGTTTGGTCAACACGGTTCTTTAAATGAAATGCTGGGTCAGTGTTTCGATTGGCGATGTCCAAAGTACGTGGAGAACTTTGACCAGGAAAGTATACCATTGGAGCTCTTTGATGAGACACCAGGGCGTCCTTACCTGTATTTTCCCCCAAATTTAGAGGTATTAGATTGCTACAGCAGCTCCTTCCGTGGTACAATAGGATTCTTTTCATTCATGGAAAAAAATAAAATCAAACGCATTGATGCACATGATAATTTGTTTCATACTTGGAAGGGTCCTGTCAGAAACCTACACCAAGTAGAATGCATAGATCTATCATACAACTCTTGTGGTAATGTCACTAACCAATTCTTCGAAGACTTCCCTAGAACGAAAAGACTTTTCATCAGCAACAACAACTTGGGAGAAGTCTTCAAAAACGATACAAATGGTGATATCTTGAAACATCTCACAAGTCTTGAAACGCTTGATATTAGTCATAACAAAATTTATTTCTTATCGACCGATGTGTTCCGAGGTCTTGGTGCCTTGACGCATCTCAATCTGAGTTTTAACCAACTAACCGACGTGGATTTCGACATCCAGCACATGCATCACCTACAACTTGTAAATGTGTCATATAATCGCTTGCTTACACTTCCCCAGATATTTATGGACACAGTAGACCGTTTGATCACGATGACGAACCTTATGCTGGATCTAAGAGGAAACTTACTTCGCTGTGATTGTAGTGGTCTTACATTCCTCAAGTGGATGAACAGGAGAAAAAGTCATTTCCAAAACATAACTCAATACGAATGTAGTATGGCGGACCAAACACGGTTATTGCTTGGTCAGTTAGAGGACATAATCGCCAAACTAGATAGGGACTGTAGTGATTATATAGGTCTCATTGCAGGAACGTTGGTAGTCATAGTGATATGCATTTCCCTGGTGATCAGTGGTCTTGTGTACAGATTCAGATGGAAGCTTCGATACCTCTATTACATGGCGCGAAACAAGTACAGAGGATATGATGTCATCAGAGACAGGTCAGGCACCACAGATTCACAGTACATGTACGATGCTTTCGTGTCATACTCTAATTCTGACAGTTCATTCGTTATACAGAATATCATAGAAAACCTTGAAACAACCCGTGGGTTACGGCTCTGTCTCCACCAGAGAGATTTTCTTCCAGGAAATGAGATCGCAGTTAACATAACCAGCGCAATAAACAACAGTAGGAGAACAATCGCCGTAATTACCAACAGCTATCTCGATTCCTATTGGTGCATGTTCGAATTTAACATGGCGCGCATGGAGAGCGTGTACACGCGTGGTGAGGATAACGTGCTTTTCCTTATTCTGTTTGAAAAATTCTCCCGCCGACAGATTCCACTCGACGTACTGGACGTCATCGAATCGGACTCTTACATAGAGTACCCGGATGACGAGCAGGGTAATGTGGTATTCTGGGATAAAATCCATGAAGCTATATCTGGCTGAGGCAATATAAAATCTGATTAAAATTTTATACGCTTATAATAACCGATTTAGGTATTAACCTAATATTAGATGTTGCTACTTGTGGCAAAGGCATGAGGTCAAAGGAAGCGTAAAGTTTTGAAAAGAACGGATCACCATGATAAAAAATCCAAGGGAATAATACAATAAAATACCATGTAACTTGAATTTGCCAAACAGAGCAGCGAGGTCATTGTTTCAACATAAGCAACAAAGCTATTGTTTTGATAGTAGAAACGTGGTCGTTGTAAGCAGCAGTCGTTGTTTCAACACGTGTATGAAGTGGGGGACACCCCAATAACACATGGACGTTGCCCATTACTCTGGCACCTCCGTCTTAACCTCCTTTTTGCTTTTCCTTATATTGTCTGTCACTTGTCAGGAAACTCTAGCTAATTGAACCAAATATTGTTATTTCAAATCAACGTAACATGTACAGTCGTGAAATGTAAAATTAGGTGATATAAACCTCGATTTTTTTTTTTTTTTTTTTTTTTTTTACACAAGAGAACATTTAGGAAACTTTTGGAATGTAATTTTATACCAGAGTACATTTTTCAAAAGGTTTTCTTACTAGAACCTGTGGTGCTAGTAAATGAATTAGAAATCAAAATAAATCATCTTTATCAACGAAGTCAATGATATTTAAAATTGTATTCATTTCGATTACATTCGTTCTTTTTTTTAAATTGTTGTACTGCGTTAACATTAGACATTTTCAAAGGTGATGTGGTCGTTTTTAGATTAGGTAATCATCTTGATCGCAGAGTTCGGTGTTGTAGTCATTAAAACTGTTCTGAAACCCATAATAAGTTTGCGGCTTTATCCACTTATATGTTTGCTAAAGTTTGTTTTCAATCCATATACATGTACCATGTCCATTGGGCAAAAATAAAGTCTGTTTAAGGTTACCCGACCGACCATAATTTTTTACCCCGACCCTATTTTTTTTTTTTTTTTTTTTTTGCAAATGTAACCCTAACACAGACATTTTTTTGCCTTGTCACATTGTTCATTAGCCTAATGGACAAGGAAGTTTGTTATTAGTAACCGAAAGTAAGGTACACCTGTATTATTTACGTTTTTTTCTCTGTTGTTCAGTGTTTTTCAACTTTGGACTGTTATTATTGTTTCAAAAGATTTTTGAGACGTTCCTATTTTCTAAATCTGAAGTTATTGTAGTACAGTGTGGTCATCGATAAAATTTGTTTCCCTCCTTAAGGCCCATAGTTTCCTTACAAGAGCTACATGTTTAGCTGGAATGATAGTCAATCTCATAGAATACTCCCCTCTCTAGTTTTTAAAATTTCATATTTCATCGTAGTTTCGTGAATACTGGCGTTACGTTTGCAGTTTGAACCGTCCAGAATTGTCCCTTCGTTTTCATTTGGGTGTAGATTCGTTATAGCCTTCTCAGCGGTGTTAGGATTGCTTTCATAGTTCAGCTATTGATTATTGTTGGTTG
Source organism: Argopecten irradians (assembly GCF_041381155.1). Taxonomy (NCBI): domain Eukaryota; kingdom Metazoa; phylum Mollusca; class Bivalvia; order Pectinida; family Pectinidae; genus Argopecten; species Argopecten irradians. The sequence goes on along the minus strand of NC_091135.1, from coordinate 47,015,946 downwards.
GATTTAATTTTTATCCAGAGTATCATGAACGTTTGTTAGAGATGTCTTTATTTTGTCAAGAATTTTTAACATCCTTGATTCATACACAATCTATGTCAGGTTACCACCATTTCCTTCTTATCTTTATAATCAAAGAAAGATAACTCCTAATTGTTCATGTTGATGCAGCTGATGAAACAATGCTGCACACACGCCATATTATAATTTTATTACAAGACTTCCAAGGAAGAATCTTTCCATGTCAAATGTCTGTGTCAAAGTTTAAAAGTCAAAGTGAATGTCAATTGTGTATATCTTAAAATGATGAAGGCTTCAACAAATGTCATTTTGCAATATCTTTTATTCTTATAGATTGAAATTGGGTGAATTTTCAACAAAATATCAAACTCTAGTATAGTTTTCCATTTGGTACAGAACATTGAAATAAAAGGCACAATGTATGAACACAAAAAACAAAAAAAATAGTTGCTATAGCAACCTGGTTGATTTCCATCTCTGTGCTGACATCACACAACAATAACAGATACTGAAAATTTAATTGCTGTAAAACAATAACTTATTACAAAAACAAAATGGTTCCTTGCTAATCTATTCAGGAATGACTTATCTATTTCTTTCAAAATTTTAACGGCTCCTTTAGGTTGCTAGGGGAGACCAAATAACCCACAGATGAAGTAAGGGAGGTAACTGGACCATACTACCAGGTATCGATGGACTAGATGACATATATTGTCAAATGGAGAAACACACTGATGGTGAGACAGGTCTACAATTCTGATCATGTGACAAAAGGAACGATGAAAGAGGCTTGATAATCACATTCAGAATCTCTGTTATTTTTTGGACACTAACTTTTCTCAACTGCTGAATGATTTTGTGATTTCCTTTCCTTAATACACAATTTTTTTCAAATAAATATTCCTCCTATAAAAATTCTATGATAAATGCCTTGTAAAATTTATACACCAGGGTGATTTTTGATTATATTTGTGCTTGCGATGCCCCTCAAGGCAGTCAACCTATTATGATTAGCATTAGGGCATAGGAAATCTAGAAAGTTTTAATAGAAAGTTTCCCCGACTCGTTCTTCAAAAAAAAAAAAAAAAAAAAAAGGTAATAATTAAATAAGATACTTGATAAAGAAAAAACAATCAGTATGAACATTCCTCAACACTAGCCAAAGTTTTAAGTTTACCAACATTTCTCCACTACAAAATAAAGCTACAAAGGAACATAAAATATCTGATATTATAAATAAGCATTAATCAACAGAGGAAAACATATGTCAAACACAATCAATTATAAATACATGTTCTAATATGGGCAATAACTTTCATCCTGTGGGCTCAGCATCTGTAATACATAATAAGTAACAATCAACTAAACTACACATAAGTAAATAAAGCAACAGAGAATTACTTGATCAAGTGTATGTATGGCTGGCTTAATTAGATCATCACACGTCCATTGCACATCACACTGTTTATAGAAAGAATGTTCTTTTTTATTTTATTTCTGTTTCTTCATCCAATTCTATTGGAAAAAAAATCAGGTATTGATTACTGTTTAAGCATTCTCAAAGTTCTAATTTCTTGTTCAACAGAAAAAAATTAACAATTAAAATCTAAATAGTAGAAAACGCATGTATTTAGTTGCGGAAATATCTGATCAAATTCACAATATTTTCAAAAATATCACAAATTTTTTCTTCAATTTAAACAAAACAGGAATGTGTGCTTTAAACATACATTGATGAACAACAAATGTCAATACATATAAAGAACAATGAAATATACATTGAGCAGATTAATTAAGCACATCATTTAAATTTAACGATACAATTGAATCTCCAAAACAAAGTTGTAAGAGTTATTCCCCTTAAATCATTGTATAAATATGACAAAGTTGCTCCCCTTGTACCAAAAAAACCAATCAATACCTCACAGCTACAATTAATTTACATGATGTATTTATTGGGATTGAACACATGGGGAGTTTGATATACATCTTTGCTGAAAAATTAATAAAGAATCAAAAGTTTGAATCAGTAGATATCAAACGCAACAGACACTAAGTTTGAGGCATGGGTGGAAATCTTGACATATGATACTGTAAATAAATGAAGAAAAACTATGACAAACAAAAAGGTTAATTGAATGGCACAAACAAAATTGAATTGGAGGAAAAAGAAATCCATCATTTTGTACTGATCGTCATGATTCATGCTGGACCCCAGAGGTCCTCCCACAAAATCAATAGCACAACACCGTGCTGGTGTAGCCCATCAATAGAACAGTTCACTACAGGGAATATGACTGTCCCAATAACACCAATCATTTTCAAATAAAATCTAAATGGCATATTCATATGTCCATCACATATTATGCACATGTGTTTATCAGCCATCCCACACGCAGTGTTTATATATTACATGAGGCGACACACCTGCATCAAGTGAGGCATCAGAATTTTATTTTTTCATTTTCAGCTATCATAAAGTTCTTTTTAAACATTTTCCACCATATGAAATATTTATGATTAAGTTAGATTGTGAACTTTTAAGTTTATAGTGATGACATTCACACCTACATGTTTGTGTGGCTGGTGTATAAAGTGATCAATCATAATTAAGACTTCCTATCTCTGTTGGCTGATGCCATATTGTTCCAGACACAGGTATTTAACATCATGTCCAACAAACTTTAACAGAGGTCAAGCACACCTGTTATCTCACTTGATAAATAAAACATCATCACATTAGAGTCTCTATGATGCTCATTCTTTGGTGTCTCTTACATATTAAAAAGTGCCACATAAATTTCGTCAATGTTTCCTCAAGGATCATTTTGATCAATGTTTTCATTCCAGGAATGTCCTTGGTTCCTGTAGTGATCCCGTGGGTCCCTCCATTGTGGCATTCTATTTAACACCAGCAATCATCACAAAAATAAACCAGCGGCAGCTTTATTGTCCACATCATGGACAGAATTTTCCCGCCGTAGTAAGTTCAATGTCTATTTGACAGGAAATGAATTGGACCCTTGTCTAGAGGCAGCCCAGGCTGTGAATACATCCCTGGAAAGATAAAACAGAAATGTATATATCATCAAACATCCTAAAACTACACAGAATTACACTAGATTGTAAGGTGTTGAGAAGGATGTACAATTGATTGATAATACATCTCTGATGATAGTGTGATTGGGATACCTCAAACTTAATTAGAGTGATGAATATTCTTATATTACCTAAACTTATTCACTGCAAAGGGTTTGACAGTCAAGAAAGTTACTTTAAGGTTTGAAAGTTTCATCGTCATGTCAGCAAGTAAAAAATGATACTTTTCTCTCATTAGATGGTAAAAATGTTCAAAATCTTAATCTGGTTGTAGTGATACTGTTGCAACTACATCATTTAATTGTTTCCATAAAATCATTTTACTGTTGCAATAAACGAGATTTATACACAAAAGGGATATGTGAGAGAAAGATAATGGGCGAACCTGCAATGACTGACGACACACTCATTGCTGCAGTACTCGTTGTCCCAGCCTGGGTTGTCCAGTGTCGTGTTAGTACAGCCATTCCTGATACACCACTTAGAATTATAGGGCATCGCCTGGTTACAACCATCCTATGATATATAATGATGACAAGTTCTAATAATTTGTCTTATAAAACCTTATTATTGCCAAAACAGCATTTAATACATTTCAAAATCCCCAGAGTTCAGGATTACTAGACCACAAGTAGGTGACCCATATATTTCTGACCCCCATGGGAAACATACAGTTGGAGCTGCCATTTGGGTAGTAAAAGTTTACAACCAACATTTCTCCCATTAACATTATATACATAATCCAACTTGTCTTTGTCAGTCAGATGCTTGTTAATCAAATTCAGTTTAAATAGGACTTTGCTATATGTGAAGTATGGCATAAATCATATTGACTTCTTCCGTTTCCATACAGAAGGTACACTTATAGCATTACTCACCATCATTTCCATGCTTGGAGGTGCCGGGGCGATCTCCGGGATGTTCCTGTACTGAGGTGGGCTTGTGTATCCTGCCTGGTACGGTGGACTGGTGGTCATGTGACCCATCATGTGATCCTGTGGTGGTGACAAACTGTTCTGTGGCGAGGTGGCTACTGACTGATTATGTTGTAGGTGTGAGCGGGTGCCGCGTGTGGGGAGGGGCACCACATTTAGACCGGTGCCTTCATCTGGACCACTCTGTAACACAAACACATCATCAGCAAATGTAAATAAAACACATGGTTTAATATCAACTATCATAATACTAATACAATACTTACTGATTTTCTCATATATATTCATTCATCAGAATAATTTGCATGCCCCTTCCATTCCTATATAAACATTTCATCTCACTGTTCCTGTGTCTCATACATACACCTGCCATCTGATATATGAACCATTCTATCAAAACTCTCCTAAATCAGTTCCTGACACACATTTGAAGCCCACCACCTTCACCAACAGATTTCACCAAATTGTATATAATTCATAATGGGTCGAACATCAAATACTCATAACTAGTTTTAGCTGATAAGATTCCAGTTAATCGCCCTGTGTGTACCTGGATGTTAGAGCGTAACTGTTGGCGACCACTCCGCGTTGTGATTGGTTTAACAGACAACTTACTCCCCTCATCCAGGGCAGCCTAGAAGGAAACACATCACACTTAGTACTATATATATATTGCTTCTCTTTCAGTATCTGTGTACAGGTAAAAAAGCACAGCTTCTGTACAGGTAAATAAGTACTACTATATAGCATGGCTTCTGTACAGGTAAATAAGCACTACTATATAGCATGGCTTCTGTACGGGTAAATAAGCACTGCTATATAGCATGGCTTCTGTACAGGTAAATAAGCACTGCTATATAGCATGGCTTCAGTACAGGTAAATAAGCACTGCTATATAGCATGGCTTCAGTACAGGTAAATAAGCACTGCTATATAGCATGGCTTCTGTACAGGTAAATAAGCACTGCTATATAGCATGGCTTCAGTACAGGTAAATAAGCACTGCTATATAGCATGGCTTCTGTACGGGTAAATAAGCACTGCTATATAGCATGGCTTCTGTACAGGTAAATAAGCACTGCTATATAGCATGGCTTCTGTACAGGTAAATAAGCACTGCTATATAGCATGGCTTCTGTACAGGTAAATAAGCACTGCTATATAGCATGGCTTCAGTACAGGTAAATAAGCACTGGTATATAGCATGACTTCTGTACAGGTAAATAAGCACTGCTATATAGCATGGCTTCTGTACGGGTAAATAAGCACTGCTATATAGCATGACTTCTGTACAGGTAAATAAGCACTGCTATATAGCATGGCTTCTGTACAGGTAAATAAGCACTGCTATATAGCATGGCTTCTGTACGGGTAAATAAGCACTGCTATATAGCATGGCTACTGTACGGGTAAATAAGCACTGCTATATAGCATGGCTTCTGGGCAGGTCAATAAGAACTTCTATATAGCATGGCTTCTGTACAGGTCAATAAGCACTGCCATATAGCATGGTTTCTGTACAGGTCAATAAGCACTGCTATATTGAAGGGCCTCTGTACAGGTCAATAAGCACTGCTATATAGCATGGCTTCTGTACAGGTAAATAAGGACTACTATATAGCATGGCTTCTGTACAGGTAAATAAGCACTGCTATATAGCATGGCTTCTGTACAGGTAAATAAGCACTGCTATATAGCATGGCTTCTGTACAGGTAAATAAGCACTGCTATATAGCGCTTCTGTAGCATGGCTTCTGTACAGGTAAATGAAGACTATACTTGTTTAATTTTATCGTACTTGCTGATATCGCTTACCTACTAGGCAATAAAAATGAACCACATAAATATCAAATTCTCACCGAGGCATTATTTTTTTTACATAATACATTTGAAGGTCTTTCTGAAGGGAATTTATACGGCAAGTCCACAAATTGTGCATTGACGTCTTGTGAGTGGTACGGTAGATATTAAGAATGGTAGTTATGTTTGTTTTGGACAAAAATAATATGTAAATGCATGTATACGCATAAAATAATTGGAAACCTACAAAAAGTATAAAACTATGCCCGAGTGATTTTCGGAGGCAGTGCTCCACTACGACACATAGGTACCAATTCGTACCGGCCGAAAGGTATAGTAGGCTTATATTCTGCACTGCTATATAGCATGGCTTCTGTACAGGTAAATAAGCACTGCTATATAGCATGGCTACTGTACAGGTAAATAAGCACTGCTGTATAGCTGGTACAAAGACTAAGTGGGATTTTTTTTATCCAAGCACAATTTAGTTTCATCGCTCTTTCTGGTATTGACGATTCAATATATTCTCCAAGAACTTTTCAAAAATTTCTCTTCAGATTTACTTGGTTTCTTAAGTAACCATAACAATACAACTGACCCCTGGTTGTGTGTACAGTAACCATATAAATACAACTGACCCCTGGTTGTCTGTACAGTAACCATAACAATACAACTGACCCCTGGTTTCTGTACAGTAACCATATAAATACAACTGACCCCTGGTTGTCTGTACAGTAACCATAACAATACAACTGACCCCTGGTTTATGTACAGTAACCATATAAATACAACTGACCCCTGGTTGTCTGTACAGTAACCATAGAAATACAACTGACCCCTGGTTGTCTGTACAGTAACCATAACAATACAACTGACCCCTGGTTTATGTACAGTAACCATAGAAATACAACTGACCCCTGGTTTTCTGTACAGTAACCATATAAATACAACTGACCCCTGGCTTCTGTACAGTAACCATATAAATACAACTGACCCCTGGCTTCTGTACAGTAACCATATAAATACAACTGACCCCTGGCTTCTGTACAGTAACCATATAAATACAACTGACCCCTGGCTTCTGTACAGTAACCATATAAATACAACTGACCCCTGGCTTCTGTGCAGTAACCATATAAATACAACCGAACCCTGGCTTCTGTACAGTAACCATAGAAATACAAATGAACCCTGGTTGTCTGTACACTAACTATGGCTCAACCCTGGTTATTACTATTATCATAACAACAGAAGCAATTGACTTGTGGATCATAAATTCAAGAACACCTGACTCCTGCATTAGAATATCATACACCTTAACCACTTGACCAACATATAGTGTAGAGGTAAGAAGCAGGTGGAAAATGTCAAACTACTTAGCTATCCTGACCAGGAGCAGAAAATGTTGATGGAATAGGATGGCAGACACCTTAACCATTCCCCCAACTTGACCTAGAGGCTGAGTAATGTTATAATATCAGACACCCTAACCACCTGGCCACCACAGCAGCCATTAACACGGCCAATAACATGATGAAGATTCTGATCTAACAGCACATTATGAATGTAGACCAGGATGTAGGAGGTCGGTTAGAGGAAGGAATTATTCCTGGCCATAAATCAGCCCTAGTAACTACATGGTAACACTATGCCAGGTACCAGGTATTCTATTTCATAACATGCTACCGCCATAAACTCACCACTGCACCTGCTCAGGCGTCCCCATACAATATCACATGCAGATGCCAATTTACAACCAACATAAATATTCAATATCAACAGATATCAAATTGTTTCCAAACAAAACTTCAATTTATTTGGAAATGTGGAACAATAAAAATTGACAATAATCGGATATAAAAAAAAAAAAAAAAAATTAAAAAAAAAAAAAAAAAAAGAAGAAGAAAAAACCAGCTTTAACAGGATGTAGTTATACTAGGTATAGTTTTCATTACTGGACAATTTATCATTGGACCAATAGGGACACTCGCCTATTGTCATTAATCCTCTAACACTACCAGGAAATCACCATCATAAAGGTAATATTACCAGCTTTACAAAAGAATGATGACATTTTTTTGTGATTTTCAATAACGAGTTGTTTTTCCACTTACGCAGCTAAATAGAAAAAAATATTGGACTAGGTATGGTAAGGGTTTTTTGTGGCCCCCAAAATCCGCTATTTTTCAAAGTCTGTTATTTTAAGATGTTAATCTTGCATTTCAAATATTAACTACATACCTGACATATTTGATAGTGCTATTAGGTAATATAGCAGTTCTAGTTGCCATGGCAACCATTTTTATTATACATAAATTATGTAAAATGTGAAAATTTCATCAAAATTGGCCTTTTTTTATGCAGTTTTTCATCTAGTTAACATAGAGCACATTCTAGAACAAACTTCATATTTCTCAAAATGATGTATTCTTCATGGCTGGTAATTCCCTTAAAATATAAAGTTTGTTCTAAGTTGTGCTCTATTGCTTTCAAAAGAAAAATATAAAAACAATAGGCCAAAATTGACCAAATTTTCAAATTTGCATAATTTATGCAAAGTCACCATAACAAAAACATACTTTCTGTCAACACAACAAAAATATTATTAAGTTTTTATCAGGCAACTTAATTTCTAAATACTTCATTTGAAATTTGGTAGATTTAGGGGCCAAAAAGAGTCATTACCATATCTAGTCCTTTAAAGAAATTTAAATTAATAAGCTGGAAAACTTGTATCCTATAAAAAGCTACCAGTTTTTGTATTTTGAAAAAAAATATATGTACTTCAACTCTGTTTCATTCTGCAAAACATTTAAGTACAGTTGAGAAGGTTGCAGAAGTTGACCCCAGCTCAAACTTTTAATCTTTTAATCATAGTCTGTGTAGTTAAAATCATTGTGACAATGAGCATGGATTGATTTTTAAAACTGTTTTCCTATGATAATTTTGAACCCTGCAGATAAGATATGGGCCAAAGTGACTTTTTAACGTTGTTAGTAGTAAATTTTTAATATAAATCCATAATAATTATAAAAAAAATATTCTCAAACAAATTTGATACCCACGTTTACATCTAATGAAACGAAGTCAAAATCTTGATCTTAAACCATTAACATATGAAGGAGAAGATTGTTTCAACAGTTTTGTATTCAAACAACAAAAATAAAAACTACAATATCTCTATTAATCTGTCATGCAGATTTTTCCACACCTTGAATTTATCCCTGGCATATAGATTTGTTTATAAACTGTTGGGAGCACTGGCCATGTGAGGACCTAGGAGCAGCTATTGGGAAAAATATGCAAGAAAGTACTTAAACAAACAGCTAGATAGACAACAGATTGAGGAAGGTCATTAGTACACGCTTTTGTCTTAACCTGTGAAAAAATGCTGATGTTTGTCAGTAAAGATTTCAACAGGTGACTTAGAATGTATACTTGTGATATGAGGAGGTACCAGTACCTAATTGTGTTTAATACCAGAGACATTGAACTCTTTGAGCTGTTTTTTCCCCTCTTTACCAATAATCAGTATGAACTACAGAGCCTTGTCAAGTATCAGGTTTGCCTACTTAACCTGTAATTAGAAAGTTAGCACTAAGCAGAAGACAAAGGGCGAGTGTGACCTGATGTTGTAGCACCTGTCCCCCACATCATTGTAAATCATACAAAATAATCACTAATGGCCCATCATCTCCCTAACAAAGACCCGACAGACAACCTGATACCTTCAAACCGTCCCCCTGGCAACGTCCTGATGCCCTAATACATCATTATCTTAACTGGGTAAAAAGCTTTTAATTTACATTCTAAGTGTATACCTTATTGTGTTTGGAAAAATCTGCATGACAGATGAATAGGGATATTGTAGTTTTGATTTTTTATGTTCGAATACAAAACTGTTGATATGAAAAATTAAGGAAAAAGAAAAGGAAAGCAAAGGAGAGAGAGAGAGAAATATACATAATATCATTCAACACTCCCTCCCCCTCCTTCAAAACTAAATACAGAAAAATAATTATTTTAACACATGTTATAGTACATATTCCAAATACAGCCGTAATGATTGATAACAGTAATAATTGACAACAGTAATGATTGACAACAGTGATAGTACAGCTTGATCTCCTCCTTACCTGGCATACCAGACTGGCTCTATACGTAGCAAGTTGCTTCAGGTACTCTTTCTTTGCATTCTCATTCTTCTTCTTGTAGTTCTAAAACAAAGATAGAAACAAATGCAAAATTAAAACCTTTGCAAAGAAAAAAGATAGCTATAGGTAGAGATGGATTGACTACAAAAAAAATACAAGATATATTTTAACAATTTTTCATTATGATGCGGTTCTCACAAAGGATTAATAGCCACAAATAAAACTGAATGTGTTATTGTTACATGTTGTAGTGCAAGCGCACAGCAACTAGAACTACAAGCCTTAATGGCAAATACCAGTTCCTCAGTAAGCAGTTCCATGCTCCTCCATTTTGTTTCCATGGTAACTGTTATTGAAACATGTGATGTGTCAAATTATCAACATTCCTAAGTTACAATAATTGACCAAGTTTGAACAAATTTGGTCTAAATCTAATGGGTCATTGGTCATTTTAGAAAACCTGTCTATAGTGAACTGGTTTACATGGCAACCGAAAATATGAAACCTCCATGTACTCTACAAGTGGTCCCAAACCTTTCTGCCAAGTGTCATTGAAATTGTCCCAGTAGTTTAGTAAGAGTTCCTTGGACAATTGTTTTTCTATGAACTGACAGACATACAAGCTGGTTCCAGTATAATGTGTACATTTCCCCCTTCATGAGGGTGGTATACAAGTTTGTCTTCAAAATAATAGCAAAGCTCTAAACAAAAAATGATTTTAAAAGTTGAAAAAAGAATTTATTGATCAAATAAACATTGCAAACAGATATCATTTTATTAAATTAATACATGCAGTCTAGATTTATTTCATAGTTCATATTGTGAGTAATTACAAAATACTTACAGTAACCTAATATTGCATCACAAAAATCAGTTAAAACATCTCAATGTCTTATTGTTATCAATTTATGAAATTGGTGAATTGCTTTAAAAATATGAAAAATACTTTTTATGTTATTATATCTTTTACCGAGAAAATCGAAATTACAAACCATTATTGATAAACAGAATTAAATGTAAATGTGGGGAATGTGACAGTTGTGTTTAAGAGATGAGTGGTACGATGATGGTGCAGACCTTCTACTCCTATCCCATCAATCAGTCTGAGACATGCTGGGAAATCCATTGACAGTTTAAATTCAATTCTCACAGCTACTTCTATTTCCAGGAGGCACAATAAAAGACACTTCCACATTTTCATGGGAGTTTTTCATTATTTTAAAAGCACATTACCATTCCCTATGTAAATTTTGAGACAATTGATCATTTTTGTGATCTGTCAAATACTGGGATCATCCCTTGATTTCTCGTACAAATATACAAGGATTAAAACCCTACAAGCTGACAACAAATAATACACAAATCAAGTCAACATGGATTTTTCCCTCAAATGGCACTGCACTCCAATTAATGTCAATAAAGCACACTTAAACAGAATGAAATGAATGTCATTGCTATGGTAACTGCTCATAACATCTAAGATCTTAATTTGAAATCTAGGGCCAATATTTCCAGCACAAACATGACTCAGGGGTTATGATTGAGTAGATCTTTAGAAGCCAAAGCCACCTGCTGCAGCTGAGGCTGAGTATAAAAGACAATGGCTCCATTGTCTCCCTCTGTGTGTATACCCCACGGTCCCTATTGTCCCCTTGTATGTAGTCCTTTGGCTGTACACAGCTATGGAGAATCCATATTGTTATCAGAATAATTTTCAAATAGGGGCAAATGCACTACAACCATAACACACGAGAAAAGGGCACATTCAATTGTCATTTATAATGATAATGAAAGACTTTTGACTACAGTACAAAGCTTACATATATAGTCATTTAAACAACACATGTTTGTGCTAGATACGTGTCACAATTACTGTCAATATACTCCTTCATTTTTTTTTCCATTTCAAAATATTTTATTGGTTTTGATAAAACTTCAACCTAAATCAAAGATATAGACTCTAATCTACCTTGAGGTTTGATAACTTGTGGTTTTATCAGGCCCCTGTTGTCTTGGAGATGAGGTTAGTCTATACATATGTGCACAAATGGTTTCTATGACAACTACAATTGATGCACCCATTCAGTATTGTGTGTTCTTTTTTATTTTTAATGAGATTTTAAAATTTAGATTTTGCCTATGTTATATTCTAATTCATAAAATGATGCATTAAGATATTGAGGCATATTGTAAAGATGACATCTTTTCCTACATTAACACAAAAAAATGCTGATATAAAGAAATGTTGATACATGTACTTGACTTGTTATTCAATAAATTTGAACTTTGACCTTTTCTTCGTGTTGATTTGACCTTGATCCAGATCAAAATTAAGATACCACTAGAAATGATGATAGAATTATAAATTTGAAATGGACTTGGTGTCCATTAAAAGGTCTAGCATTGACCGTTCTACACCGAGAATGAATCGTGTGATCAGATCGGTCATTATCATAAATACTGACCATCAACAATGATGGCCTGTCATTGTGGTCCGATAACTACCGACCAAATTGATGGTGAACCACCAAAATACCACACATTAATATTTTATGAAGCATATGGGGATTTATTGTACTGCCATACATACTGACCATCGTACTGACCATCGTCCTATAAACCCAGTCAGTGTGATTAACAGGCTGTGGATTAAACTATCATTAGTCCAGACGAGTAGAACAACGCTAATGATTACAGTCATTTCTCCTCCAATTATTTTAAGAAAGTAGAGTTTATACATCGAGAAATGATTAAATATATCTCTGATTAATAATACATTTAACTTGTGTTTGGTAAGCTAATTATAGCCATGTCCATGGTAATCATCCATAGTGCCACTCATTACTGAAGGTAATGGTCTGGTCTCATATATACACCGCAGCCTATTAACAGGGTAAAATGGGTAGTTATCACCCCTAAATAGACTTAATAGTCGTAAATTTTCAATACTTTACATCCATTTGAACATTTATGTAACATTAGATTTCACTGCTGTATGGATAAATTCAGCTATAAAATGTCATTATCTAGATAGAACTATCCCAAATTCCCTTAAAAAATGGGGCAATTAAACATTAATCTGCCTGTCCTTCAGAGATTGTAATTATGCATGTAACATGAAACTGTATGAAGTGCAGTTACATTTTTTCATTATGTTTATCATAATTGTTACATATAGCTGTAAGCAGTATATTTCCATTCTACTTTCAGTTTCCCAGTAATCAATTATTTGAAGTATGTATCACATCAGCATACTATCAGCACACACAAGACCCATGATAACAAGGAGTCCAGCTAGTGTTTTAGATTACCGAGGGTCAATTGTATACAGTTTCTGCTGCATCTTATCAGCATGATATCAGTATAATATCAGTATAGCTGCATGATCATTATCTGTTATGTGTTTGTAAGATTTCTTTTAGTTGTATACTGTAAACCAACCTTTTTCATGTGCAATTTACTTATGCAAATAGCGCGATCACATTAAATTTGCAAATGTATATATATCTTCACGAATGCATATGAACCTTGCTTATATTGATATATATTTTTACATTAATTTCAAAATTTGCGAAAAGTAATCTTTGCGAAAATGAGTAGACACGTGAAAAAAGTTGGTTGATAGTAATCAGTGTTTTAAAAGTTTACATCATCAGTAAATAATTATATTACTAGAACAGAATCAGTATATCATTGTATAATCAGTATACACTTGTAAAATCAGTATGCTTTCAGTGTATTAGCTCTCATTACAGAGTTATCTCCTCCTGCAGGCAGGTAATGATTTTTATGTCATTATTTCGTGCATAAAAATTAAATCATTTTCTCTGAACAATCAATACCCACATACAAGTGGAGATAACTCTGTAAATTGCTGTAAAACAGGTACTTGGAGTTTATGGTTTCAAGTTTATACATAATCAACAAAGATTTGTATAACAAGTATTTATGTTATCCATATATATATATATGTTGTGCCTTAATTAGTATAATTTGCACTCCTGTATGACCTGAAGTTACCGCCTTTAATTAAGCTGATTGAGATCTGACCAATGTGATTACTGACCACAAACAGCTATAATAAACATATCAAGACTCCATCTATAATTATGGCCGCACAAACATGGTCAAGAGTTCAACAGAGTTCATACTCTGGTTACATGGTCGTGGGACCCATTCGCCTACAAACAAATCCACCCCATCACTGACCCCTGGTCAGTATAGACTGGCCAGTACCATGGTCAGTTTTATCTTTGTTAGAAGACCTAAGGAATATAGAGTGCTGTGTGGGTATAAAAACAACTAGACATTTCAGGTAGGAGGGTAATTGGGACTCTTGTATTAAATACAAAAAATTTCAACCCTTACTGTGACTTAAAAACGAATGTCATCGTATTATCCTTTACCTTTATTAAAAACAGTAAGACAATTCCCCAAAACTTGTACCAGTCATACCAGTGCAAATATTGCAGAGGTTTTTAGCCCACCATTATCAGATGGTGGGCTATTCAAATCGCCTTTCGTCCGAGGTCCGTCCGTTAACAATTCTTGTTACTGCTATTTCGCAGAGAGTACTGGGACCGATCGGTCAACAAGATGGCCTACAGGCCGCTATCTTAAATTTTGATAGTTGCAGTTTGTTCCCGCTATTTCTCAGAAAGTATTGAAGGGATCGGTCTCAAATTTCATATGCAGGTCCCCTATAAAAGGGCCCAAATTGTGCATAATGTATTTAGGACTGATCAGTGAACAAGATGGCCGAAAGGCCGCCATGTTGAATTTTGATAGTTGAAGTTTGTTACCGCTATTTCTCAGAAAGAACGGAAGGGATTTGTCTTGTATCTTATGTGCAGGTTCCTCTAGGGCCATACTTGTGCATAATGCATTTTAGGACCGACCGACGAACAATTGATGAATTATGATTGTTGAAGTTTGTTACCGCTATTTCTCAGAAAGTACTGAAGAAATCTATCTCAAATTTCATGTGCAAGTTCCCCTAGGACCCTAGTTGTGCATATTACATTTTGGGACCATTTGGTGAACAAGTTGGCTGACATGTCGCAATCTTGGATTTTGATAAATGAAGTTTGTTTCCGCTATTTCTCAGAAAGTACTGAAGCGATTTGTCTCAAATTTTATATGTAGGATGTAGTCAAAGTTTGAAAAGCAGAGAAAAGATCCCTCTATCCATTGTCAGACATAGATCATTCTTTGGTGGGCACCAAGATCCCTCTGGGATCTCTTGTTTTATATACCCCCAGTTGCCCGTCCAAGTCAGATTTTTCTTCAGACAAAATATCCAATATGTCCAATTCCCATGATCAACCAAGTCTCATGTTGTAAATGAGTGAGATAAAAACCAGCCTGTTTTAAATGTGACTGGATACAAATTAGATAACTTACACTCTTGTGTTCCGGATCTAGACCATCCCACATTGAGGCTACGATCTTTGACACTTCTCCAAAGCTTGCGTTGGGATTCTGGCCCTTGATGGCTGCTTGTGTGTCACGGAAAAACAGTGCATACGCTGACACAGGTCTGAAAAGTGAGAAATACATGAGGTGGTTAAATAAAGTGACAACAAAGGTAAAAAAAATGAGACAGACAGGTTATAGTGTGAGTGAGAAATTGATGGGTTATTGTGATAGAATGAGAGATAGATGGGTTATTGTGACACCATGAGAGATTGATGGGTTATTGTGATAGAATGAGAGAAAGATGGGTTATTGTGACAGAATGAGAGATAGATGGGTTATTGTGACACCATGAGAGATAGATGGTTATTGTGACAGAATGAGAGATAGATGGATTATTGTGACACCATGAGAGATAGATGGTTATTGAGACAGAATGAGAGATAGATGGGTTATTGTGATACAATGAGAGGTAGATGGGTTATTGTGAGTCTGAGAGACAAATGGGTTATTATGATAGAGTGAGAAATATATGGGTTATTGTGATATAATGAGAGACAGATGGGTTATTGTGAGGAAGTGAGAAATAAATGGGTTATTGTGCGACTGAGACAAATGGGTTATTGTGAGAAGCTATGAGATATTGATGGGTTATTGTGAGAGAGTCAGTGAGATATAGATGGGTTATTGTGATATAATGAGAGACAGATGGGTTATTGTGAGGAAGTGAGAAATAAATGGGTTATTGTGTGACTGAGACAAATGGGTTATTGTGAGAAGCTATGAGATATTGATGGGTTATTGTGAGAGAGTCAGTGGGATATAGATGGGTTATTGTGATACTAAGAGACAAATGAGTTATTGTAAGAAAGCCATGAAAGAAAGATGGGATATTGTGAGAGAGCATATGCTTACACAGGTCTGACAAACCTGAGATAATGTTAATATCATTTTCAGATTTTGAGCATCAAAAGAACTCAACTGACCACAGATTAACTATGTGACAACTTCTGAAATATTTGTGCATCTAATGACAAACTTATTTTAGCAGTTCTAATGTTCAATATATAACAGATATAAAAAGATCTTCACAAAGAGAAAATGCTGTAAAGCTACCTACGTGTCTTAAAACTATGGAAACTGCAATTATCCAAATTCTACTGATTAATCAGGTGTGCATGTTCCTATTACAAATGATGATTAAAACAAAATGTCAATGCGAAAAACACGGTGATAAGTAGTGATCCCTACATTAATTTACCATAACAAACAAAACTTAGCCAAAAAACTCTGAGACAGAACATGCAAAACAACGACAAAAGAATTAGGCCATTGTCATAATTGGCTAAAACTAATATCCTGTAAAATCTCTTAAGTGCACGCGCAGCTGCTTCCTATAGAATGTGGTTTTCTTATTGCTAAAAAAAAATTTGATTTGATAACAGTCATTAGACAAGAAAAAGGCAGCCTGTTTCAGTTCTCTTAGGAGATGGGTCTTAAGGCTTTCAGAAAATCAATGTCAGTACCATTACTACTCATCAGGAGATTGGACAGATGAACATCACGAATCCACTGATAATTCTAGGTTTATTGTATTGGAATTCTGGCCAGTCTGTTTCCAGATTACTTATCAATTCAAAATTTCAATAAATGCAACAAGAAGTGGAAATTTATTAGATCTATCATGCATTTTTAACACAAACCCTAATAAGGCCTGACCTATTCAAAACCATATGTTCATGGACTAGTTGTATAGGTGGATGAGAAACAAAGAGATAACACACCTGCCTTTTACCTAGTTGACCAGTGTTTAATTCCCTAACCAGATATGAGAGGGTGTGGTGACCGAGATTATCTAATGTTACTACAGCCTACCCCTTCTCCCCCTTCCAACATACGTCTTCCAAAAACGACAAAGCTGAATGTCTTCAGACAAAATATAAGAGAAACATTTTCTTTATAAATCTTTTCTTTTACTATAATTAGCGCTATTTAAAAATATCTATACTAGATATTACTGCGGCGATACAAACAAATAATAAGATGGATTCAAGTAAGAATGGAATCTATGCTAGAGAGCAATAACAGAAAGCATGCAACAGAAGTAATGGAGCTTAAAAACAACTTCAGGCTAGCAGAAAATGTTTTCTTATTTTCTTTCTTTTCTTTAAATGTTAGCTTTGTGTAAAAAACAAACCTGTAGGGAAGAAATTGTACAGATTAGATTTAGTATCCCCAGTAACATTAATATCTGCATTATATTACATTATTGTGAAATTTAAACTTAGTGCTTTAAACTTAAAACTGACACACTTGCTGACCTTGAAAAAAAAAACTGTCTAAAAAGGGATAATTGGTTTCAACTGACAACAGATGGCAACCCAGGTAAACAAATTAGCGGCAAGTCTTACAGTGGGTCTTACGCAGCAAAATATAGTCTGGGGACAGAACAATATCAATGTTGTTGAAAATCATTGATACTTCTGGACAAAATTCTGATTACCGGTACTAATTTTCCAAATTTTCTGTAAATTTCCTTGCTATGGCACTGGAGCGTAAAAGTAATTGACAAGCCCTTTAAAGGTGATGTAGTTATGACTACCCAGATTTATTGGTTACAGGTGAGTGAACATAGCTACAACAGGTGGGGCGAAACAGGTGGGAAACGGGGACACTTCCTTATCCCTTCGGTGGGAACAAGTATAAAACCAAAATGCCAGATTATAAAATTCAACTAAACTTCAGAATACATAACATACAAACAGAATTTTTAATCATCTTTCTGATTATAAAGATAATTTATGTTAAAATGAAAGCAGAAATGTTTTTTTTTTATTGGAACAATTGTAGATATCAAGCAAAAATGTACCACCCTCAGTTGACAATTCCAATTCACAACAACAATTAACAAATGTATAATTTCCAATGCACAGCAACGATTAACAAAGCTTATAATTAAGTGCACAATTCATGGATACACATACAATGTCAGTAGAACAAGTCTGCAGCCCTTAAGATATGTCCTAAGATGAAAGCATGAAGTATGCATCAAGGGTTCAGAATTTGATTAAAAACAGGTCTGTAATAGAGCAAAGAAGTGCCAAGGGAGATTAATATGAAATACAGAAAATTTGAAGGTCATTACCATTTCCAGAGAAAACACTTTTTATCCAAAATCTGTGCTAATTCTAAAAGCAATATTACTGTTGTTTTATGATGATACCATCCCTCTGATCATCAAACTTTTCTTTAAAGCTTAAGACCACCAAAGGGACCAAGGAAGTGGTCATTATAACCGAGTAGTCTTTATACACAAGTCAAATTGTGCTGAACTTGACCATTTGAAACTGAGAGAAAGTGGTTTTAACAAGCAGGTGGTCTTTATACAGAGGTGTTTGCTAAGGCAGGTTCACGTGCTAAGAGAATTGAAGTACATGGTAAAATTATTATATGAGCGAACAAGATTTGGATTTAGATAAGACAGTTTTCTTCAGCTTATATGTGGAGAATAAACTTGATCATCTGTCTGTTAAGAATGTATTTTAAAAGTTAACAATTAATTAAATTCTATATCCAAAGCATTTGTTAATTACAGCTAAATTTAAATATTTCTGCTCCCTTACTTTTGTGGTTGGTATATAAAATAATTTCTGCTCCCTTACTTTTGTGGTTGGTATATAAATAGTTTCTGCCCCCTTACTTTTGTGGTTGGTATATAAAATAATTTCTGCTCCCTTACTTTTGTGGTTGGTATATAAAATAATTTCTGCTCCCTTACTTTTGTGGTTGGTATATAAATAATTTCTGCTCCCTTACTTTTGTGGTTGGTATATAAATAATTTCTGCTCCCTTACTTTTATGGTTTGTATATGAAATATTTTCTGCCCCCTTACTTTTGTGGTTCATTGGGATCCTTCTTCTTCTTCTTTTTGGGAGTTTTCTGTTTCTTTGCCACTGGCTGATCGTCTGTTGTCGTGGCAGGTCCGGCTGCTGCTGCGGCGGCCGCAGCAGCGGCAGCTTGACGCTTCATTACGGCTAACTGTGGACACCGGTGTTAATACACTAATTAATTACAGGTAAGCACTATTAATAGCTTTATCATTAGTAAATCTACAAAATTGCAATACCTGTATCTCATTAAAGATGAGATTCTCTAAATTAGCAGTTAAAACACCTGTGACGAAAATTTTGGTACCAGTTACAAGGATGATGTACAAAAAGCAATTAGAATTGGTGACCTAAAAAGATAACTTACAATTTGTTGAACATTTTTCTTAATGATCTATCAAAATGTAAAGTTTTTCATACAAAATTTTCATCAAATCATTGTTAGAATAAATATTTGGTTTTCAACTTTTACTAAGATGTATTTTTCCTTGTCTTCAGATATTAACTGATACAAACAATTATTGAAGTAAGTGGGACAGTGGAAATACTGAAAAACAAAGTTATCCAAGTATCCGAGTCAAGTGTATTGGGTAATAATTTTGAGATAAACAGGGTTTTCAAGCTTAAAGCGTTCGAGTTAATGAAATTCCGAAATCTTATAAATAGTAGCACTAACCTGTGCCAACGGTAGACTGTCGTCGCTATCACTGCTACTACTTTCCCTGTTTGGTGACAGAGAGGTGATGCTGCCGGCGGGCGGGGACCCTTTACCCGACGCCACACTGTGGAATCCCAGATGTTTCTGTACATCTGAGTGACTAATGGTCTGAAGGGGTTCACTTGTCACTAAGTTAGTGTCCAGACTTACAGAACTGTAGGTGCCCATGGAGGTCACGGCCGGCGGGTGTAGACTGTTAGTAATAGAAATGTCCGGCACATCAAAGTTCTGAGGGGGAAACTTAGGCACTATTTGGTCTCCCATAGAATTTCGCGACATCTCCGATAGATCCATGTTTCCTGTTGGAGGGTGAGATAAAACAGCCTGAGAGGTAAATCCGGACTGGAGGTTTTCAGAATGAGAAATAGAATCTGAAACTTGTGGAGGTAATGTCAAAGTGTTGATATCAAAATCTTCATCACCAAAACTAGGAGTGTGGAATGTCTGAAAAGATGAAAATAGAAGAATGTTTTACAATAGCAAAGCTCAATAAGCGGATACATGTTCACCAGTTTGTCTTTTTAGTAGCCTAAACAAAGAGGATTTTCCCCTTTTTCATTTTTGCAGTGACCTTGACTGAGCATCCAGTTCACCAGAAAAAATTCTTTTTATACATTTTTTCAGAAAATGAAATCATCATTTGTAATATAATGAAATTGCATGCTGACCATTTTCTTAAAACAATGACCTTGAAACGACCTTTAAACAGACAACACATCTATTAAGATATTTTCTGACTTCCCTCCAAAGTTTATTGCCTATCGATATCAACATAGGTAACCAGACCAATCGTCAATATATATCTTTTATCATGTATCATGTTGAATTTGTTATTTTATTGGAGAAAATTACGAGACAATCATGGTGGAAGAGGATAATATAATAGTGACATGACCATTTATTGGGTAACACAATATGTGGCCATAATAAAAAGATGAAACATCACAACCATATATTACATAGTTTATAGATATATTCTGTTACCATTGTTACAAAGCAATACCATATACCGTACAGAACTACAAATAAAACCTATATCTGCAATATATACATGATGATACATTATAATCTTTCATTCTCTAGATGATATAATGTATTAAAATCTGTAATTCCACAGTTCCTAATTAACAAATGATGAAACAATGCATCACCCTCCATGGCTATCATTTATCACAGAAAAGACAAATGGGACGAATAGCTGAAATGTTTGTCACATGAATTTTGTACTGGTAATTAAAAAATACCACTGAAAGAGAAAACTAATTTACACAAGTCTTAGTTCTCTGTTGAAATGGAAGCATACAGTAGTAAATCTATGTGCATATATACAGAGTATTTTGAAAGAATACATATCAGAAAAGCTGGAAATGGGTCATAACCTATTCTTTTAGATATTTTAGATAAAAGGACCCATGAAGAATAAATGTAAATTGATCACTGAATATATTATAAACACAACACTAAAGAAGATTGATTTTTTTTAAATTTTTCAACTGTTTTATGAAAAATATTTCTGAACACTTTGAAGGAAGAGATTGTTTATCTTGATTAGAACTGCCATAAACTGACTCAGAAAGTTCTAAAATTGAAATGGCATGCGTAAGAATATACTTCACGGTATCTATACAAACAAGTGTTAAATACTGATTTCCGTGACACATAAAACTTATCTTATTCATTTTTTAATGGTAAATCTACTGAACAAAACCTAAATTTGTGAAAATAAAACGTTTTTTTTAGTACAATAGGCAAAAGTAAATGAGTATTGCCTACAGCAGAAAACAGTTCTATAAGGCTATAACATACATACCCCTCGTAGCACCATCCCCTCTAACAACAGACACAAATGGTGATCAAGCCAAAACTAATGTCCACAGATACAATTCGACAGACAAACATCATCTATCACTATCAATGTCTCCAGAATTAAAACATTAAGTCATATTTTCGGTGTAAAAGCCCTCCGTGATATTTTGTCCCATTAGGATGTGACCGATCGCTGGGAGAGGAGAGCGGGAAGGTGGTATACAACCTGGGTATCCAACAACCACATCAGGATCAATACCACACAATAGGCCTGTCCCTTAAACAGCTGGCAAATGGAGGAGAACTTCTAAATCTATACCGACGAACCTTCACTCTAATCAGCACCTTTTTAACGCCTTTTGTTTGATACAGCATCACAAATGTATTTAAATGATGTAGTCTCCATGTCTTCTACTTCAAATCTTTAATCACATTATTTTATGTTTTTTTGCCTTATGAAGAAAATTAATTTTTGGAACTACTGAAGCATTTTCTCCTCATTTTATAGGTATCTTATCAAGAAAAATCTTTTTGATGAATTACTTTTGCTAAAATAATTTTTGTAATGACTTTTGGTAATGAACTCAAATTTGAGGATATAGTCTAGCAAACCGTTATAAGTACATAGTCCCAGACCACAATAAGTGAAATAAATATAAAACTTTTGTCTAACTCTACCTATGTATGAATTCAGGATTTAATATATACTTTCTACATTGAAACTTATATCAGCATTACATATTAAAATGAAAATCATGTGAAGATTAACGAACCTAATTTCACAAATTGTGAATTTTAAACTGCTCGTTAAAGGTGTAATCAATCTCAGTGATGTCTCAGGTATTTAGGCCAGTGACACAATATATTAGCTCTAATCATCATCCATAACAGTTAATGTCTATCTCTTAATCATTCTCAGACGTCCGTCGAATCGCCTAACATACCAATGGATAAATATTCACAAGAAAACTTCAACAAAAAATATGCATAATATGCAATGCATCTCCTTCAATCCTAAACTTAAAATAAAAAATGCGCAAGATCATTGTGCAATTCATTAAGTTGAAAGTAGGTTTCATATCAATCTAAGTGAGAACCCATGGGATCTAATGGAGCCAGAATTTATCAAAATAATGATGATTCAGAGCAATTGTGGTCTGTCAATATGTGAGTACACTGTGAAAAAAGTTTTAATAATTTACTGATAGTTAAAACAAATTTCAACACATTTTACTAATACATGTTCAAAAATTTCACAGCATAAGACTTTTTTGCATTTTTTTGGTTAAAGTACAAGGTTTGTGCCAAATTATAACTCCCCCAAATAGGTGTATGACAAGAAATTTCTCTTCCAGTATAAGGTTTGAAGCAAGAGATATTTCCTCAGTACAAGGTTTGTGACAAGATATATCTACCCAGCATAAGGTTTGTGACAAAATATTTCTCCCCAGTACAAGGTTTGTGACAAGAGATATCTTCTCAGTACAAGGTTTGTGATAAGAGATATCTCCTCAGTATAAAGTTTGCGACAAAAGATATGTCCCGTTACAAGGTAAGTTTGCGACAAGAGATATGTCCCGTTACAAGGTTTTTTTTTATTTATTGTGACAAGCGATATCTCCCAAGTACAAGGGTTTTGACAAGAGATATCTCCCCAGTACAAGGTTTGTGACCAAATAAGCGCCCCCATCCTTATAAGCGCCCCTCCGCCTTTTTTGGGCTTCCATTTCACTTATATGAAAACGGTGTTGGTTTCCTTCCTGGTTTTTTTTCCCATATTGATTTATGGCTTGAAAAAATGAATTATTTTATGAGAGCCTTGTCCAAATTTGATTCTATTAATTGCCTCCCTTAACTCCTTCAATTTTTTTAGCGCCCAGGCTGCTTAATAGGTCGAATACGGTAGATATTTATCCAAGTAACAATCATAAGAAACATACTGGTTTAATGCTCAAAGCTTTTTCTGAAATTAATTCCAGAGTTGTTTACACCAGCCGAAACATATCTTAAAGTCAGTAATATTGATCTGACATTATCTTTGACACAATTTGATTCCTAGTACAGTAAACTATTTTACAACAACAATTATAACATGTGTTATTCATTTATTCCGCCATTGCCTTGTAATAGACACACATAAAATGTTTTCTCTGCCTTCCACTGTTCAGTGCCTGTAATTCTCTGATACAGATCTGTATTCACTATCCATGTTCAATGCCTAATACCCTGCTATCTAACAATATTCCCATCATTTTTACATCATAGTCTAAAAATCAATCCAACTCTGTTCTCCATTAAAGCTTCTATGTATCCACTGAGATTCTGCTTGACGTTTAAACATAAGCCATTCTGAAACATTGGGGCACATTTGTTTATACGATGAATTATTCAACGTCATGTACTAAAAATCCTTTTCATTAACTAGTCTTTATTTTTCCATTAAAAGTTGATGACACAGGATTTTTCAATTGTTAAATACATTTTGGACGACGACTCTCACCAATAGTCCAAATTAAGACGGAGAGGTATTAACTTCCCTTGACTGGGTTTCTATACACCACTGTAATAGGTGCTACAATGGTGTTCCATTTGATAAGGATAAAAGATTACAAGTTGTTAATAAACAGGGTACAATTCCCTGTGTGTCACCTGTCGCCGCCCCGAGGCCAGGCCAAGTTCTAAGCTCAACCCAGGTAGAATTACCTCACAACATTTTACGACTTCTTTATAACCAACTTTTAGTCAACTTCTCGGTCAGACCCCCAATAAGGAAAGCCACATCAAAGAGAATGTACATGATTTTATTTCATTCCTTGAAAGAATGGTGAAACATAAAATATTTAATTAAATGAAAATAAAACACCAGAACAAATACTTTAGCTATAATATGCAACCTTAAGCTTGAAAACCCTTTTTAAAGAAAAACTACGCACATTTTATGTGCTTTGGAGTAATTTGTATGCCTTTATAAGAACCGTAGGTCCAGATAAAAGTTAGCCAGGCCTGTAATTGTAGCCATGTCTGGTGGCCTGACCTCAAAGGTCAGTCTAATCAAATCCATTAAAATCCAGTGATTCAGAGAATCCCACAAATATCCAAATATGGAATCTGTACATGGATCAATGATAATTATTTTCAGATTCAATATTATAATAACCAAATATTAAAAATGTTAGAATTTTCCCTTTTTTCAAATCCGGCCTCAACATCAAATAGCTTTTGTTATGGGATTGGGATCCAATATTTCCATCACATGATAATGAAACAAAAGTTAAGGGCAAAATTAAGACAATGTTATGATCAAGGGACGTAGGTGGAAGAAATATCAGAGAAAGTAAAGTACGAAATTCCCACTATAACTATTGAAAAAGGTTGAGGAAGGTACAATTATTATTCTTTATTTAAATGGGCTGGAAATAATCAAGTTATCTATATCATTCAGATCAACATTTGTGATATTTAACTGGCTTCTACACTACAATACTGTTTTTATAACATTGACATTTTTGAACGATTTTGTGATGAGAGTTTACTAAGTGATCTAGGTTTGTCGAGTTTAAAAAGCTCATGATAAAATGATTTGAAAGCATGTCTATCTTCTAAGATTGAATCCCAAGAGAAGTGAATAGACCAATCTTTAACTTAAGAGATTAAAATTTCTAAGAATCATCAAAGAAATAGAAAGGCAACTCTAAACTGGAGCCTCAAAATAAAAGAAAGAAAAAGAAGAGAAGAGAAAGAAGCTGAGAGAGCAATATGAAACCACAGATCTCATGGACTATAAAAGTAGAGAGCATATCTGACTGGAGGGGCTGCTTGAAGAGTAGCCATGTTTTATAGGTAGGTCGCCCTAATACATAACAACAGTCCTGACATGGTTATTTGTCATAGAAATGGGAAATGCATTATCCACTCTGGCACTTGTTAAATAATTGACCACTTACATTATTGCTTTTTGTTATTACATGTATCAACTGTTGCCCTGGAGATAGAGACAACACTGATGATATTGGCAATAAATTCACTTTTGCCTCTGTTCAAAAACACAATTTTTTGATAGACATCTGCTCCTAGAATCAGACATAGGTTCTGATGTAATGCTTTACCAGTATATGTATAAACTAAATGGCTGTGAGCTCTATTCCTTATCTTAAAGTGACTTAATCTACACAGAGATCATAATGAAACAGCTGATAAATTCCTAAATGAAACAGAATAAACTATACCTCATGAGTTAGTAATAGAAAATGTATCATTACAGATTAAAATCTTACTAAAACTTCATCTGATAGACACTCATTATCGAAAAAAAAACTTCATCACTGAACCAATTTCATCACCAAAACAGCTCATCAAAACTTCATAACAGAAACAAATTCATTTCATTGCTGAACCAACATCACAGTAACAACTTCATCGCAGGAGCAACTTATTGAAAATATTCTTTGAAACAACTTCATCACAGAAACATCTTCATCAAATAAACAACTTATTGTAGTATCACTGACATATATCTTAAGAATTTCAACAGAGAATTGACATCATCATTACATCATTATTGTTAAATCTTATTAAGGAATTTTATGATAAGTAACTTGGACCTATGTACTATTGAACCAAAACTAAAGCTTGAATTATTTGGATAACACATGCTTTTAGAATAAGCCAATCAAAATCCAAGTTTCCTGAAAATCTGTCAAAAAGTTATTTCTTATTCTTTCCTGACATGAGTATCACCATGCTTGCGTGTGTTTTATTGTAAGTATCACTTACATACATAATGTAGGCTAGGCATCATTCCTAAAACATATATATCTAGCTGTCACTAGAGGGATTAATAAGCATTACTGATAATCTATGGTAAAAGTTTACCTCTGTATACAACACAAATGGAGCTATATACCAAACTGAACTTTCATTCACGTGTAAATCACTGTCATGCATTTATAGAATTTAATCCACATATGGATGGGCACACCTTAATGGGTGTCAAAGTGGATCACATTACATTGTACAAAATAATGGTAAACTCTGACAGGAGAAAGAAGAGTCGACAAAGTTTCTTCTTTGTAAAGAGATGGATAGAGTGATTAATAGCGAGGGACAGAGGGATGACAGACTGAGTGATATGACAGAGGAGTAAAAAAAGATGGACATAGCAGTGGATAGAGAGATGGACAGAGGGATGACAGAGGGATGACAGAGAGGTGGATGGAGATGGAAAGTGTGCTTAATAGAGAGATGGACAGAGGGATGTCAGACTGAGTGATATGACAGAGGGGTAAATAGAGATTAACAGAGTAGTGGAATGATAGATGGACAGAGGGATGACAGACTGAGTGATATGACAGAGGGGTAAACAGAGATTAACAGAGCAGTGGATAGAGAGATGGACAGAGGGATGACAGAGAGGTAGATGGAGATGGAAAGTGTGCTTGATAGAGAGATGGACAGAGGGATGAAAGACTGTGAGTGATATGACAGAGGGGTAAATAGAGATTAACAGAGTAGTGGAATGATAGATGGACAGAGGGATGACAGACTGAGTGATATGACAGAGGGGTAAACAGAGATTAACAGAGCAGTGGATAGAGAGATGGACAGAGGGATGACAGAGGGATGACAGAGAGGTGGATGGAGATGGAAAGTGTGCTTGATAGAGAGATGGACAGAGGGATGTCAGACTGAGTGATATGACAGAGGGGTAAATAGAGATTAACAGAGTAGTGGAATGATAGATGGACAGAGGGATGACAGACTGAGTGATATGACAGAGGGGTAAACAGAGATTAACAGAGCAGTGGATAGAGAGATGGACAGAGGGGTGACAGAGGGATGACAGAGAGGTGGATGGAGATGGAAAGTGTGCTTAATAGAGAGATGGACAGAGGGATGTCAGACTGAGTGATATGACAGAGGGGTAAATAGAGATTAACAGAGTAGTGGAATGATAGATGGACAGAGCAGTAAATAGAGAGATGAACAGAAGGATGACATAGGGATGAGAGAGAGGTAGATAGAGATGGACAGTGGTAGATTAAGGATGATAGTGGTGGATATAGATATGGACAGACGATGACATAGGGACGAGAGAGAGGTAGATAGAGATGGACAGTGGTAGATTAAGGATGATAGTGGTGGATATAGATATGGACAGAAGGATGACATAGGGATGAGAGAGAGGTAGATAGAGATGGACAGTGGTAGATTAAGGATGATAGTGGTGGATATAGATATGGACAGAAGGATGACATAGGGATGAGAGAGAGGTAGATAGAGATGGACAGTGGTAGATTAAGGATGATAGTGGTGGATATAGATATGGACAGAAGGATGACATAGGGATGAGAGAGAGGTAGATAGAGATGGACAGTGGTGGATTAAGGATGATAGTGGTGGATATAGATATGGACATAAGGATGACATAGGGATGAGAGAGAGGTAGATAGAGATGGACAGTGGTAGATTAAGGATGATAGTGGTGGATATAGATATGGACAGACGATGACATAGGGACGAGAGAGAGGTAGATAGAGATGGACAGTGGTGGATTAAGGATGATAGTGGTGGATATAGATATGGACAGAAGGATGACATAGGGATGAGAGAGAGGTAGATAGAGATGGACAGTGGTAGATTAAGGATGATAGTGGTGGATATAGATATGGACAGAAAGATGACATAGGGATGAGAGAGAGGTAGATAGAGATGGACAGTGGTAGATTAAGGATGATAGTGGTGGATATAGATATGGACAGAAAGATGACATAGGGATGAGAGAGAGGTAGATAGAGATGGACAGTGGTAGATTAAGGATGATAGTGGTGGATATAGACAGAAGGATGACATAGGGATGAGAGAGAGGTAGATAGAGATGGACAGTGGTAGATTAAGGATGATAGTGGTGGATATAGATATGGACAGAAGGATGACATAGGGATGAGAGAGAGGTAGATAGAGATGGACAGTGGTAGATTAAGGATGATAGTGGTGGATATAGATATGGACAGAAGGATGACAGAGATGTAGTATAGAAGGAGCAGTAAGAATACTCACCTCACTTGCTAGGTAGTTGCCCTGTGGACGGCTCTCTGCCATACCTGGGGAGAGGGTACTGAAACCTGCTGAGTTCTGAAATCAAATGGAGGCATACAAAATCAATATATACATGTATGGTGTGATACAGTAGAGGGGCCGGCCGGAACCTGTCCTTCAGTATCCCTGATCCCCTGTCAGCCTCTGAAACGTCCTACACAAATCTATATGTAAATCTCACTTATATAAACCATGTCTTTTTCACATCAAACTCCCAAGGAGATTAACAATTCATATCAAAAATTCAAAAACCATGAATAGACAAATAGGTCCTACTTTCAAAAAGCAAATTAAGTGTTTCGTGGTGGGATTTGGTTTGCATTTTCATGACAAATTTTATTTTCTAGTTTAAATGAATTGGTGTACGAACTTAAAATTTTCTGAGTGGACTTCAATTTTAACAAAAAATAAAAATAAGTTAAAGACATGTATATATACATGTAATTTGAATTTTGGGCATTCCAGTGGCAAATTGCTTTTTTTTCAGTGTAGACATTACTAATTATGGTTTACACTATCTGCATGGCCAACCTATGTGTAATGCTGAAATTGTTGTCCGATGTTATGGAAGAGGATTGTGGAGAATCATACTAGTTTCTCTATATAGCAGAAACAACAAATTTTGTCTAAAAACAAACATGGTAATATAGCAGTAAATGAGATCAAGGTCATCAAACTACATGGTCAATGTACATTACGGATTAACATAGACAAAACATCCTCATATAATTAGTACATCATTTCAGATATATGCATTATCAAATCACTAATCATTAGGTAATTCATTATATGAACTACATATTAAGAAAATTATGAAAACTGAAAGACAAATAACAACAGACAAAAGGAAATTAAGGCATGATTCGATCTTGAGACCTTTTCTGTACCTTGTTTGGTATTGTGTGAATGAGAAAGAGATCATGCACACATTAGAACCAAATAAGTTCAATTCTAATGTTTCAGCCAGTCATTTTAAGTGACAGCGTTTGTAGCCGACCATCAACCAGGGGTGATTTCCATCAGTATATGAGAAGCTGACAATACAGATTGTCTACTATTTAATCAGAGTTAATGTTGAATAAAAAGCCACCGAGAACCCAATACTTTACATAATCATACATCCAGTCGTATGGGTGAGCTCCACATATCAAAATGCTCTGTTTTCTCCAACATCTAATAGCATCACCAAATGGAAATCAATATGATATCATGTAGCTGTAACCAAAATCTAGATACTAGTTAGATGTGATTCCCCGTCCTACATTTACCGTTGTTCTAATAAATTTCCATTAGCCTGTGTATGCTGTCTCCTCCCAAACATAGCTTCATACAGCAAATACTTGCACAGTCGAACCACCAATAATATTTACACAATCCTCCAAATTGGTTAAATATCATTTCAGGCAATTAAATACAATCAATAATCTTGCTTACATTAATTCTGTGATATCATCAATAAACACTATTGATTAGGGGAGAAATCTCTGTAAAAAATCTTCTATAGGTGAATCTCTGTGTATCAGTGTTGTTTTTGAGGGGAGGACTCAATAAAGGTTGCTATGGAATCTTAAGATACAGTGGCTGTATATGGTTATGTACAGTCACTGTAGGGGATATATCTTAGATACAGTGACTGAAGGTTTTCTTAGAGACAGTGACTGTAAGGAGTATCTTAGATACAGTGGCTGTATGGGTATCTTAGATACATTCACTGAAGGTGTATGTTAGATACAGTGGCTGTATGAAGTATCTTAGATACAGTGGCTGTATGGTTATCTTAGATACATTCACTGAAGGTGTATCTTAGATACAGTGACAGTATGAAGTATCTTAGATACAGTGGCTGTATGGGTATTTTAGATACATTCACTGAAGGTGTATCTTAGATACAGTGGCTGTATGGGTATTTTAGATACATTCACTGAAGGTGTATCTTAGATACAGTGGCTGTATGAAGTATCTTAGATACAGTGGCTGTATGGGTATCTTTGATACATTCACTAAAGGTGTATCTTAGATACCGTGACAGTATGAAGTATCTTATTTACAGTGGCTGTATGGGTATTTTAGATACATTCACTGAAGGTGTATTTTAGATACAGTGACAGTATGAAGTATCTTAAATACAGTGGCTGTATGGGTATACAGTCACAGTAGGGGTTATCTTAGATACAATGACTATATGAAGGTACATCTAATAGAGTAGCTGAAGGGCAGTATAGTATCTTAGATACAGAGGCTGTAAAGGGGTATCTTACATACAGTGACTGTATGAGTATTTTAGATACAGTGGCTGTACGGGGGAATCTTCTTAGATACAGTGGCTGCAGGGGTATCATAGATAGAAATATTCCCTACAACATTTTAGATAGCTACTGTAGAAATATCATAGATACAGTGGCTGTAGGGAGTAGCTTAGATACAGTGGCTGTAAGATGTATCTTAGATACAGGTGCTGTAAGGTGTATCTTAGATACAGTGACTGAAGGGGTATCTTAGATACAGTGGCTGTAGGGAGTAGCTTAGATACAGTGGCTGTAAGGTGTATCTTAGATACAGTGGCTGTAAAGTGTATCTTAGATACAGTTGCTGTAAAGTGTATCTTAGATACAGTGA
This sequence comes from Argopecten irradians, assembly GCF_041381155.1. Lineage (NCBI taxonomy): Eukaryota > Metazoa > Mollusca > Bivalvia > Pectinida > Pectinidae > Argopecten > Argopecten irradians. The sequence goes on along the minus strand of NC_091135.1, from coordinate 46,984,402 downwards.
CTGAAGGGGTATCTTAAGATACAGTGGCTGAAAGGGGTATCTTAAGGTACAGTGACTGAAGGGGTATCTTAGATACAGTGGCTGTAAGAGTATCTTAGATACAGTGACTGAAGGAGTATCTAAGATACAGTGACTGAAGGGGTATCTTAAGGTACAGTGACTGAAGGGGTATCTTAGATACAGTGGCTGTAAGAGTATCTTAGATACAGTGACTGAAGGAGTATCTTAGATACAGTGGCTGTAAGGGATATCCTAAATATAGTGACTGTATGTGGTATTTTAGATATAAGCGAATACAGAGATTAACTTCAAATCAAAGGCATTATTTGAGATATATCTTAAAGTGAACAGTCTGGCAAGGCTGGCTAAAGTCGGTAAAAATGGTGTGAATGTATCCAGTATAATTTCTTATGAAATGGAAAAATAAAATCTCTCGTCAAAATCTGTCTGCGTACGAAGAAATTAATTTAAAGTATGGAAATTCTAAAACGTCCTCCCGACTCAATATGTCCGTGGTTACATTTCCACGCAGCCTCGCTTTCAATGTTTTCAACTTTTCTTTACTTTAACGGTCAGAACTTGGAAACTATGCAGAACTTGACCGTCGTATTAATATGTGAGAACTTTTGAAAAGCCAATGAACGCATTTAGACTGGTTTTTTTTGCCCGACTATTCACTTTAACTTACTTGATTGTACATGTTGCACATATAAATATTATTACATTTCATTTATCGTTGACAAGGCTATATGTTTTTTTCCTGATTGTTAAATCAATTTCAAATTTCAAACTAAACAACAATATCTAATTGCATATATATATATATAGATATACATCATCTTATTGCATACATTGGCTAAATCATTGTAGGTAAGGCAACTTAATATTAAGTGGTGCACTGTATCATCGGTATACCGATATATCCAGGTTCAGTTTGATGACGATACGTATCGCGGTACAATTTAGTTGTATCGGTTCATTCGGAATCATTCGGGAATTTCCATATATTTCCATTAAATTTTCGTTTTTGACGGGAAATATTATAATAATATTCTTGTTAAAGTAAAATAAAATCCTGTAGTATTGGTCGCACTTTTGCAGGACTGTCAAATAAGTTGGTTTGATATTGATAACTATTACTCATAATAGAAAGTAATAGAACATGTTAACTGATTATACTAATATCTGGTTTATGGTTACACTAACCTATTACAGCAAGTGATGTTGACCATTCTTTCAACTTATCACAAGATATGTATAGTTTAGCAAGACAACCAGGAAGAGAACTTATTTTTTTGCCTATTTTATTAGTTCAAGTGTAACTGTTTTATGAGTGGACATAAACATTTCTTGTCAGTCTAGTCTTACAGTGGAGAATAGGAATTTATTTTGCAGATCATTTTTACCATTAATTTACCATTTCAAAGAAAAAATTTAATGGCTCTCAAACTCAGAGTGGAAATATATTTGTAGGAATACAGGAAAGTCGTTATGCCTCGAGCATTAAAGAGCACTATGACCTCTGGGGACTGTGAAGATCGAGACATAATCCTAATCCATGTATATAATACCATCATTAATTATAAATCTGTGCATAGTTACCTGTTTGAAGCTAACTGATGACTCAGGCACAATTTTCACCTGCATGTTTTCCTGTTTGTTAATAGCTTTAGGTGATAACGGTATCTATTTATCCTCAACATTTGTCTTCACACTCATCACTGAAGCCAATTAACACCAGCAAGCACCTGTTAACGGCTCTGTCGATACCAGGTTAACTGTCTCCTCAACTGTTAATGAATTCAGTAACGCGACTTAAAAAGTCTAAGAGTAATGAATTATCAAAAACACAAAAATTACATCCCTGAAAATCCTTCCAGTGGTATCAGATCCCAAACACAGATACAAGAGTTGTAAGAACACGTATGTACTCTAGTAGGCACCCCACACGTTAGAGTGTACAGGTAAGACCAGTAATCAGTACACGTTGTCAGACCGCCTCGGGGGCCCTGTCACTACAACAGCTGACGGCTATGGTACACGACTCCATCACCTGTTCATCAGGCCCCAAATAGGCACCTGTCAGTGGGTCATGTGACCACTAACTTTATGATCATGTGATTGACTTTTTGAAACTGATTGGTGACAGGAGGAATTTTACCTGACATAAAATTTGTCAGGGTTATTATTACAGTATGTAATCATGCAGAAAGGTTTACCCCTTTCTCCGTACATTTATAACAATTTTAGCCCAAATTGAAAATCTTTCTTTCTGCAATACTAAATTTCAAATAAACACTTTATTAATGGAAAGCTACAGATAAAATCTTGTCTTTTCTTTTCTTGTTTATATGCCCTGAACATTACTTAATCCGTAAAATTTAAGCATTTGATTATATCCTTTCCTGTTATAATAATGTTAATGACCACTCTGTACAGCAGCTAGTGCTTCACCCCTTTGTATCAGCATACAGTACATTATTTAAGTATGTACACAATACCTACAGGTAATATCTGGATGTAAAGACCTTAACTCCCAGGATCCTTTGTTAAATGGGCCTTGTCATATGTACCGTCATAAAACAAATTAATTCCTCCTCCGTTGGGCATTCACATCAAATTCAAATTGGTTTGTCAGTGTAGTTGGGATATTGCACTTTTTCAGTGTGAAATATTTCTGGTGATCGATATGGACCCACCATCTGGGATTTCCATCTGTATTGCGATCATTAATTCAAACCGATTCCCGATCTATTAGATTATGTTGTCAATGACAATCGTGGTGAATCACAGAGTAAGATGTGAACATTCCTCTACCAAACCATTCTATGACTACGCTCAATATGTAACTTGTAACGAATTAAACTGGATAAAAAAAAAACAACGAAAAAAAAATAAAAAAAATAAACCAAATAACTTTTTTTTTTAGACAATTAACACAATTTGTAAACCCAGCATCCCATACAAACTAGCTGATAAACTGGATTATAATTATTAATTTCTACAGGAAAAATAAAGTTTTAAATCAATAATGATTGAATTGAATAATACAGTAATGGATTGCCCATTAAAAAACTCGAGAGAATGCAAGCATTATTGAAACATTATTTCATAATCAAATTTCACAGTGAATTTTTTGGTGTACTTTGCATTTTCTAAATTGCAGGATAGAGTTATGATATTATTTGATAATGGGGACTGCAAAAGTTAATGCTAATAGTAGTGCAGTGTACATGTAAAAACTAAAACTGAATAAAAACTCCCAGAAATGATTGCCCCTCCCTCACAATCACTGATCCCTTTTTAATCTTTGATATTAGCCTTTGAATAATGATCATATGTCACATTATTACAGTCTCTTCTTGTGGAATGGTCAAACATGTCTACATTTCATAACTTGTCTAAGAGGTTTATAATCAATGATAGTTTTTGGTTGACTTTTTAAATCTTTAATATGATCAGGTGACTGTCATTTTATACAGATGTTTTGCCAGGAAAGTATTGATTCTTACTTAAAAATTGTTAACACCTGCTGTTGTTAAAACTGTCATTTAAAGTTTCACAGCTGACTTCATGTACAACAACTTAAATCTTCTTAAAGTCACTGAAGGCAATAAAAATGAGTTTAATTATCTCAAGACACTGGTTTTGATCAATAAGCATTGCATACAAAAGAAAACAATAGCCATTTTAATTTTCACCGTTGTCACAGAGAGAGTTCTCATACTCTACTGTGTATCAACCAAACTTTAAATCTAAACTAATATATCTGTGGTCTTAATTACATCAGACTAAACATTCAAACTAATATATCTGTGGTCTTAATTACATCAGACTAAACATTCAAACTTAAATTGTAACTGGACCATGCATTTACTATGATCCTAAAAACGTCAGGAAAATGGAGCTTTAATGTATTTAATAAATATATAACAAAATCAAGAATATTAATAATTCACAATTAGAAAACGGTAATTTTGTTGTGTTTGTTTTCCTTTCTTTTGTCATTTGAGATATAAATAATTCTTCATTTCTGGAGACATTACGAGTTGAATTAAACAAACTACATTAATTCCTTGCTTCACCATTTTAAAGATCAGATAAATATATAAATTCAATGTAATCTTATCAAGAATATTTACACAATATTTGGTTTCTTTTTGATTGAGAAATTCTATTTACCTCTAATTGTAACTACAGGATAGTCCTTGATTGACCTTTTGACCTCCGTAAGGTGATACATCACCAATTATGCATAGATAATATTCTATCTAATTAGATAAATGACTATAAGACAATAATTACATATTAATTACTAAAGGTGAACACAGGGTGAAAGGTCATAACCACAATTACTATACAATAATCCCTGATAGAAACAATTTGTGTTACAACCTGATGACATGAACAATGTAGTGAGGATATGTTGTAATGGGAAACATGACAGGTATACTGTAGTATTATAGAGGCACATCCCTCACTCACCATTCATACTAACAACTATACTTACCGTATAAGTAACAATGACAGCCATGACCTATGACCTAACCCCATGACCTTGAAGTTGTCATATCCACCACAGTAAAATAACCATAAGTGTCCAATCAGATGAATGACCTGTCACAAGGGTTTATCAACAGTCTGATGGAGATGAAAGGATTCCACTGAACTTGGTGTAAGCATGAATGAACACGATCTGACCCCTGGGAGTCAGCTGGTGTGACTTTATCAATGACCAATGATCCTCTGGGCCAGAACACACCGTTTCCACTAAAACCTTCTGATTAGGTTCATATTAGGTAACTGTTTTTATACTTAACATGGTACCTGATGTAAGGGAAGGCTATTGTTTACACTGTAATTTTTTATATCATAGTAAGGACTGTGGTCACTTCATAATAAGCTATGTACATTTGTTTTCAGAGGAAACCCATCTTGAGTACGCACATTATTTCATAAATGAATATTTAGGGTGCATCCTGATTTAAACAACAATGTTCCTAAATTGAATACCAATTAAAGGCTTGATCCTATTGTAGTATTTGGTGGCTATCTCTAAGATCCCATGGTAGTATTTGGTGGCTATCTCTAAGATCCCATGGTAGTATTTGGTGGCTATCTCTATGATCCCATGGTAGTATTTGGTGGCTATCTCTATGATCCCATTGTAGTATTTGGTGGCTATCTCTAAGATCCCATGGTAGTATTTGGTGGCTATCTCTAAGATCCCATGGTAGTATTTGGTGGCTATCTCTAAGATCCCATGGTAGTATTTGGTGGCTATCTCTATGATCCCATTGTAGTATTTGGTGGCTATCTCTATGATCCCATTGTAGTATTTGGTGGCTATATCTAAGATCCCATTGTAGTATTTGGTGGCTATCTCTATGATCCGATTGTAGTATTTGGTGGCTATCTCTAAGATCCGATTGTAGTATTTGGTGGCTATCTCTAAGATCCCATGGTAGTATTTGGTGGCTATCTCTAAGATCCCATGGTAGTATTTGGTGGCTATCTCTATGATCCCATTGTAGTATTTGGTGGCTATCTCTAAGATCCCATGGTAGTATTTAGTGGCTATCTCTATGATCCCATTGTAGTATTTGGTGGCTATCTCTATGATCCCATGGTAGTATTTGGTGGCTATCTCTATGATCCCATTGTAGTATTTGGTGGCTATCTCTATGATCCCATTGTAGTATTTGGTGGCTATCTCTATGATCCCATTGTAGTATTTGGTGGCTATCTCTAAGATCCCATGGTAGTATTTGGTGGCTATCTCTATGATCCCATGGTAGTATTTGGTGGCTATCTCTAAGATCCCATGGTAGTATTTAGTGGCTATCTCTATGATCCCATGGTAGTATTTGGTGGCTATCTCTATGATCCCATGGTAGTATTTGGTGGCTATCTCTATGATCCCATGGTAGTATTTGGTGGCTATCTCTATGATCCCATGGTAGTATTTGGTGGCTATCTCTATGATCCCATGGTAGTATTTGGTGGCTATCTCTATGATCCCATTGTAGTATTTGGTGGCTATCTCTATGATCCCATGGTAGTATTTGGTGGCTATCTCTATGATCCCATGGTAGTATTTAGTGGCTATCTCTATGATCCCATTGTAGTATTTGGTGGCTATCTCTATGATCCCATGGTAGTATTTGGTGGCTATCTCTAAGATCCCATGGTAGTATTTAGTGGCTATCTCTATGATCCCATGGTAGTATTTGGTGGCTATCTCTATGATCCCATGGTAGTATTTGGTGGCTATCTCTAAGATCCCATGGTAGTATTTAGTGGCTATCTCTATGATCCCATGGTAGTATTTGGTGGCTATCTCTAAGATCCCATGGTAGTATTTGGTGGCTATCTCTAAGATCCCATGGTAGTATTTGGTGGCTATCTCTATGATCCCATGGTAGTATTTGGTGGCTATCTCTATGATCCCATGGTAGTATTTGGTGGCTATCTCTAAGATCCCATTGTCGTATTTGGTGGCTATCTCTAAGATCCCATTGTAGTATTTGGTAGCTATCTCTAAGATCCCATTGTAGTATTTGGTGACTATCTCTATGATCCCATTGTAGTATTTGGTGACTATCTCTATGATCCAATTGTAGTATTTGGTGGCTATCTCTAAGATCCCATTGTAGTACTATCTCTAAGCAGAAAGAAAAAAGCTAATCAGTGGCCAATGCTGTTATGAAAATTGCATATGTTTTATTAAATTTATTCCCGTCCCAGAGCCAGAAAGCCAGAGTACCCAGAGAAAAACCATTAACCAGAAATCAGTATCTGGCAGCTGCCACACATGGGAATCAAACTCACAACCCAGAGATGAAGGGTTATATGTCGGAATATGTCTTAACCACTGTCCTTTCTGTAAACTACCAGGGCATATCATTATTATATCCTAATTAATAAGACAATCTTTCCTTGAAGTTGTTCCACAAATACCATATATATCATCAAATAATAACAATTGGTTAAGTTTTTGAAACAAAAAAGTTTTTTGTGTAATTTTCTACAATGACAAGGCCTTATACATGGATGTGCACTGCTGTAGATTGTAAGCCCTATACAAGTGCAATATGATGGTAAAGATGTGAGTGGTATTTAATTTTGCTGTAATACAATCTTCATTAGATGGATGAGATCTGAAATCCGACAGCTTTGCCATGCTATACCATACATCACCCTGATACTGCTAAACACTGCATGTTCCATTACGCAATAATGGTTCGGGATGTATAGAATTTCATTATCCAATGATCTGCCTTTATTTAAATATTTCCACAGAAAACGCAATTACAGAAATTCTTGCTGATACCAAATCATGGTAAATAAATGAAATTCATGAAAGTTTGTAAGCCAGATTACAGATATATCTATAAAGCTGTTTCAGAATAGGCACACTATCACTTGAAATTCTCCATAGCAGTAAATTTGATTTTTTCTGTCCTGAATTTCACTCTTTGCCCAAGAATTTATTGTCATGTACAAAACTAGTTATTGTAATTCGGAACCACGGCCACGTCCTAAGTGCTCTGTACATTGTCACTATTGTCTTAGAGATAAAGTTTATGAAGCGTTTTTGTGTTCAGACAAAAAAGATACCATGTGATATTGTTCTACATAGGAATTACCAAGGGATGATATCTTAAAGACTAACTACAACAACAAAAGTGGTATTATCATAGCTAAATTAACCATGAGAAACACATTATTTTATGTTGTGTTTTCATAAAACTCCTTTGTAGTATTACCCCAGCATTGTTGACAATATTCCTTAGAGCATAAAACAAAAAGATCCTATGGCTTGGTTTTATAGCTTACTCCTTTTTGTTTTGTTTATCTGTTTTTATACGATATGAAACATAATCGTTCATGATATATCAATAATTCTTTTTTATTTTGTATCATATTCAATAGAAACATTAGTCAAATGCAAATAAAACAGACACAAAGAGTAAATGTGATCAGTGCGGTGGTAATGGAGGATTCCTGTGTTGGGCAATGTCATCAATCTCCCCATCTTCTGTGTAAACACTCCACACATTATAGATGACACCAAGCAAACCAACATTTTGATTTATTATACATTTAAACAAATCAGGAAATTTCTCTACCTAAACTCTCTCCAAATCTCTGGTCTTTCTTGTCCAAGGCTGGTTTGGGAGACACTGGTACAGGGGCATCTTCATGTATGCTGTTACCATGGTCACCAGATACCAGACTCAAGTAAGCAGGAAAATAGGTTGAAGGGAGGGGGGGAGGGGGTCTTACTTGAGGGAGGGGTCTAATTTGTGGCTGGGGTCTTATTTGTGGGTAGGGTCATATTTGTGGAAGAGGTCTTATTTGTGGATGGGTGGGGTCTTAATTGTGGGAGGGTGGGGTCTTATTTGTGGGAGGGGTCTTATTTGTTGGTGGTCTTATTTGTGGGAAGGAGGGGGGGTCTCATTTGTGGACGACAGTTACAACCTGTGTAGCAGGACCACTTTGAAAGATAACCTATCTAATGAGACCACCAGAGATTCCATGTCCTGCAATTTCTACCATAAGGGTTGAATCTGCATGGTGATGGTTTTCAAAGCTTTTTATTGACCAAATAAAGACATGCCACAGCTTATCTATTGAAATTAAAAGTTTAAAAGCCTAAATAATTCAAGGCTACATACAGATGAACAGCCTCTTTAAGAACTGACAGTTCTATTCAATTTCTATTCATTTCATTATATGGAAATTTTCTTCCTGAGCTTCTCATAAGAAATAACTCAATCCCTCTACTCTAATTCAAAATAACTGAGCAGGATGCATTTTAATGTTTCACACTTACACACAATAGACACTTAACGCAATCTGGTGCAGATACTAAAGTTAGAAGGTATAAAATGCTTCTGTTATCCTTTCATTGGACACCTTAACAGACAGTCCTCCATCTAATACAGAGTGACTTTTTTCAACACTTTGAAGAATTTCATAATTCTTTTATGAAATGAACAAAAAAAATCAAATCTGAGAAATCATAAAGGCCACATTCGAAACCAAATCCTTCTTTTGTGTTCGTTCTTTGCCTGATTTTTCTATTTAGCATAAAACAGGTGTTTGAAGTGGAGATCATATTACAACGTCAGTACTTAAAACCGAACAGATATCATTAATACTGCCTAAATATGAAGACTGCGAGAGGGACATGGAGGAGTCGACACGCCTTACCTGGCCAGTTTACCTGGACGTTTACCTGTACAGCAGCTGTATATGGTCCACCTGCCCTCTCAGTATCAATGATCTGTTGTGACCTGCATCTTAAGTGCGTTTTTAATATTAAGTAAATATCATAATTTGCAGTAACAGCTACTAAAGTAAATATTGGATTTGAGCTCTATTGTCATAATGAATATTGGTAATAGAACATTTATTCACTAATGCATCCTTTTTATATAATCCATTAATCTGATATTTTATTTGTATTTTAAAACCTAAAACTATATTCTATAATACTTTTTTTCATTGATTAGAATTTTACAGACTACTCTTCCATATAAAATTAGGATGGATATGACCAGACGAGGCAGGACAGGATGGGAAGGACACACCGTATTTGACCCAATAAGCGCCCTGTCCCTATAAGCACTCTATTCCAATTTAAAGCCAAAATTTCACTTACCTTAAATGCAGACTGAAAATTTGAAAAACATTGGGTTTTTTTAATTAAATTTTTTTTGCAAAATGATATATGGTTTTGGTCATACAAATGCCTTGTTTTTTCCAATCACATTTATTTGATCAAATACGGTAGGTGGCACACCATATGCCCCCCTTTTTCATACTGGAGGTATGAAAACAATATCACTGGAAAAGCTTACTTCTGACGTCCTTGGTGATTAAAGTTTAGGATTTCCAATATAATAGTTACAATTATTGAATTTTGAATATCTTTTCTTTGTACAGTTCTATATCTAATCTAGTTAAGGCTTACATCAATCATATAGACCAGTTCGAGGACAGTTCAAGTCCAGATCCTTTCATGAGTTAATAACTTATTAATATGAAGAAAATAAACAACAGTGTTCTGATATGAGGCAAAAATCTCTTCAAGTTTTAATTAATTTGTTGTGCATAAAGGAAAAACTTTTTTTTTTCTTCAAACATAAACTTAGAAATACCCTGAAGCATCAACATAATCTTTGTTTCATGTCTAATTTTTATCCCAACAAAAATGTTCACTGGAAACATATTCTCTCTGTTAAATATGCAAAGTGAAACTGTGTTTTAGTGTAACTTATATTCTTTTCAACAAATCTCAGGATTCAGAGAAAACATGAAAGACTATATATATGTGTATACGTGTATACGCACAACATTGAAAACTTTGGAGGAGAGTTGTTAAAACATAGGGAAATTTAATTAAGAACTGAGACTTGAATGACTAATTTTCACTTTTACTTTTTTACAGCGATAATGATATTTAAATATACACCTGTACAGTGACAGATGTTAAAATATTGATCTACAAATAACCTTCACCAGTATCACAGAAAATTATTTCTAAATAAATTAAAATTTTGCAAATGTTGTGTCAGACAGTCAGGCAATTTGATAAATGTGATAATAACTGGCTTTAATTACATTTTGTATGTGATGACATTTTGACACGATTATTTAATTTATCAAATGACGACAAATTTCAGGTCATGCTTGGTTGGAGATGCCAGCAGATAAAGGTGATATGAAATGCTTTAATGTCGCTGCATCACATCCCATCACTATTAAAATGTTTCCACAAGTAATTATACACAAGAATACTAGATTTATACTTGAGATGTATCATTTATTATTACAAAATCTATTCTAGTTTTATGGTGTAATCATGTAAACTTGCTTGAAAGCCTCAGCCAGCCTGCATACAAATTGAAAGATGTCGTGGGTCAACAGAAGGTCACTCTTCACCTGTGTATGGACAATAAAGTCAACACTTTTATGATTTTCTATTTGTTTAATAGAGAATTAATACGATTTATTAGTTTTATTATCTTGTTTTACAATTATGGAATCAATTAATTTACTTTCACTTGAGATGGATAAAATGAAATATGGAAATGAAACAATTTCATGTGTGTGTCATTCATGAATATTAACTTTTATTATTTAATAAACTGTATTTCAGATACTAAGTATTTGAGGAAAAAAATCCTCTGCTTTTTAAAACATTATACTACTTTAATATTACAGTTTTGCAAAATTTCATACATATTCACACTGAATTCTTCACATTCTGAAGATTGATATTATTGTGTGAACATCAGCTTTTCGCTTTGTTTTTGTCAATTTAATGATAATTTACTGCACTATTTTTGTAGTTTTAGTGATGTGGTACAGGTCCCTAGCATATTGAAATTGCCAAATAAAATGTAGCTTAATGAGTTTTGGTTCTACGATATAACAAAATCAGCCAAAGGTTTTAAACAAGAGGCCCAAAGGGCCTTAACGGTCATCTGACTACCTTGGCAACAGTAAAATTAATTTCATATGGTGTCACTTTGTCCGGACCATGTCAGGATCATTTTCCATTTCCTTCAACAAATTTTATTTCAAACAAGAGGCCCAAGGGCCTTAACATGTAGAAAATTAATCAGATATAGTGTCATGGTAGCCTTCTTCTATTTGGGATCAACCAGAGATGTACCAATACTTTGTCGAACCATGTCAGGATCATTTCATGCAAGTTTCAGCCAAATCGCACAGGTAGAAATTGAGAAGTTCAAAATGTGTTTTCAAGATGACGGCTGTGGTGGCCATCATGGATTTTGGATTGACCCGAAAAATAACAACACTTTGTCGGGACCATGTCAGGATCATTTCATGCAAGTTTCAGCCAAATCGCACCTGTAGAACTTGAGAAGAAGTTCAAAATGTCTTTTCAAGATGGCGGCTGTGGCGGCCATCTTGGATTTCGGATCGACCTGAAAAATAACAACACTTTGTCGGGACCATGTCAGGATCATTTCATGCAAGTTTCAGCCAAATCACACCAATAGAACTTGAGAAGAAGTTTAAAATGTGAAAGGTTAACGCACGGCGGACGGCCGACAGCAGACGACGACGGACGAAACATGACGACTATAGGTTATCCTGACTCTTCGGGTCAGATGACCTAATAAATGGAGATAATCTTTTACATGAATGGTTCTTTAAAATATTTCTGCGCGCACACATTTCTTCTCTCTCAATCTGTTTAAAATCTCTCTGTCCTTTTGGGCTCTTACTACCATGTAAACCTCTTTCTATCCTTTTATCTCCATTGATCCCTCTATCTTTATTTATCCCTATCTATCTTTTTATGTCCCCCAATCCTTTTCTATCACATAACCTTTTTGGTCCCTCTATTTCTGTCTTTGTCCATGACAATCTTCTTTTTTCATCACTCTATCTTCTTCCATCTACAACAATCTTTTTCAGACCAATTTTTGTCTGTGACAATCTTTCTTTTTCATCCCTCTACTTTTTCTGTCTGTGATAATCTTTTCCCATCCTTCTGTTTTTCCTGCCCCCTCCCTACCATCTCTACCCAGATGCAATATTTGTGTCCCTTGTCATTTATGAAATGGAACAGAAGTATAACAGTAATTTTATCATCCTCCAATCGACACAAAAGACAACTGGAATCATAACATTTCCAATTTAAATTAAACTGATGGCTTTTTTCCCTTCCATTATCAAAAATGTCTATTAGGAATTGGAAGTTGAAAAATGAGTCATGCCTGTTTAACAGTTTCATGTGAAGCATAAATGTCCCCAATAAAACATTCAAAATGCATCAATACAGATAGAAAGGCAGCTTTCATATAGCATCCAGTTACAAGCATTAACCGGCCCAAGATTGTAGCTGATCACTTAAGTAAATTAAGTAGCACCATATTTCTGATTTGTACGATCTAGAATCCATCCCATAACAGGGCACGGAGGAGAACTAAATTGTCTGCAACTTATAAATATTTGATAATTTGAGAGAGCATTAAGACAGAAAATGATAGATCTCACGATCAGAACTTACCAACTTATCTGCATACATAATAGCTTGTGACAAAAGTCCTAGATGGCAAAGTCATGCATATTTGATGATGAGCACTTTACTTAAATAGACTGTTCTATAGCTGTGGGGAAATATTTGTTGAACCTAATTAAAATCGTTCTGAAGGTACGTGAAGCTCTTTATATCAGACATAGATTCCTCGGGAAATTAATATATAGGTCACCACATATCTATACATACACTTAACTTAAATATTCAAATACTCTATTGTACTACAAAGACAATTTTACATTAAAGATTCATGCTTATATATAGTTCCAATGATATATAATAGTAAAATGTTATTTATGATCATAGGTGATATTTAGGACAAGCTAAGCAATCTGTAAAATTTTTCTCTCAGTATCTAAATCACATACAAAAAGATAATTAAACCATGTACAAGAAATCCAAATAACAAAATTAATACACGTACCCTTGTTTTCTGTAGTTTTGTGAAAAATGCTCATTAATAACTTCTGACAAGCAGATTAAAAATGAAACCTGTAGAGCAGTGAGTTTTTATGTCATTTACTATTCTATTTATAGTAACAGTGACCTAGTTGTCTTAAAATCAATCTTATGCAAGAAAAAGTGTTCAGGTTATGTGTGAAAAGTTTCTTTAAAACTGTTTATGAAATTTAAGCCTGCAGAACAATGGCAATATTTTAGCAATATACATACGATATATCAAACAAGCACAACCTTTCTTTTTTCAAAGACTGTATTGCAATTGAATTTCCAAGAAATGTCAAAAAGTACTCTGGCTTCCTCTGCTTTGTCTTAATCTGGCACATCCTTACAAACAACCTTGAATATGTCTTTTAACAGAACATGAAACAAAATTAACCCATAACAGTTTCAACAGTATAAATTTTTGTTCCTAAATTTAATGGAGGCAGAACTCACATAAATTCACTATTTTTATCAGATAGCAGTTTTCACACTTACCAGTACTTAGAAACACATTTTATTATGGACACCATGAAAAATGTTTATCCTTTTCTAGTATTTGGTTTAGCTGGAATAGTCCAATTTTCCTATTTTATGCTTTTTCCATTGTTTCCCATTCTGAATATGTGAAATAAAACAGTTGCTATTGGCAACAAGCTTGAATATAACATGATATCCTTATTGAGTACACACCATCAAACCTTGTGTAGATAATTTTACCAGGAATTCATTTCTCCACATAATAGTTACTACCATATAACTACCCTTATAATTGTCACCTAGCAACCGTTACCATGGAGAATTAAAATTGGAGGACAAATTATTTCTACAATCCTGAATGGTAACATCCATCTTGTGCTATCCAATGACAGATGCAATAAGGATTGGTATCAGTGAGAAAACCCAATAATTCCTCCATATCTAGGTCACCCCATCAACTTTATCTGCACCTAAAATATCATTATAGGTAAATTAATACATCTTTTCATACATCAATATACAGTATGTACCAGTATTTCATATAGTCCTGGCATTTAATAGTTTTAACTCAAACTAATTGCAAAAGAATTTAATATCTGTTTTTTGTATAGATTTCAAACATCCATATTTGAGCATATTCTTGATAAAAAGAGCAGCTTGAGGAACTCATTCCTGATGTTTGTTGAAGACTGTTATGTATACAGCAGATTTAAGTAAGAAAATGGTGCACAAGGTACAGATTCCATTGTTCCCAAACTACAAGCCTTTACTATTTCCAAATACTGGGTAGCATTTTTACACATGTGATAATTAAATCATGATGTTGGTAACTTGGGAAATTAACAGTTACACATGGTCAAGTAAAGAAATATCAAATCAATCTAACATAAGTTAATGTATATGTTTAAAAATTCTGGAAGTTTTCTTATTTTCAAAAAGTACTTCACAATTTTTCATGGTACTTAATGGTTTTTCATAGTGATATACATTCTATTACCAGTATCAGCTCTGTCGATTTAAGGATGTACATTGTTTTCCTGGTAGAACAATTCTATATCTGGAGTTACTGGACAGAGAAAACAATGAACAGATAGAACCTGTGGACCTCCAAACTTATGAGTGAGGGGCATAGGGCTTCTGCTAAAATGTCTAAAGGACATCAAATTAACGAAATGGCAACCAAGGCAAGGATTGTCCCTGCAAAAATCACAGTCACGATGCAGACAATTATGGGCAAAAAAGCAATTGTATTTGATTTTTTGGGTGCAAGACTTTACCCGAAATTTAGAAATTGAGCCATTGAAAACAATAAATTGAATTAAGCACAGGATCATATGTTCTGAATTATGCAACAATTTGAAAGTAGCCCTGTGTATATAGGGTATAGTGCCCAAGTCAGTTTCTCCCTTAAATCACCTCAGATCCTTTGGTTAGCCCTGTGTATATAGGGTATAGTGCCCAAGTCAGTTTCTCCCTTAAATCACCTCAGATCCTTTGGTTAGCCCTGTGTATATAGGGTATAGTGCCCAAGTCAGTTTCTCCCTTAAATCACCTCAGATCCTTTGGTTAGCCCTGTGTATATAGGGTATAGTGCCCAAGTCAGTTTCTCCCTTAAATCACCTCAGATCCTTTGGTTAGCCCTGTGTATATAGGGTATAGTCCCCAGTCAGTTTCAAAAGAATTGTACTGAACCCAGGGAAGAGGTTATGTTCAATAACTGTACATATTGACAAGGCAGACTTCAGTTGAATACAGACTTTATATCAGACTGGGATGAGGAAAGAATAGAAATTATATACATTGTTCAAAGGTGTAGACTCAGTAGGCAGGCAATGGTGGTTGCTAGGGACATGTTAATGGTTGCCATGGATAACTGTTTATTGAATGACCATGGCTAAAGACCTGAAAATCACAATTAGCTGGCTAAATTGGTCATCACTGGTGAGCACAACAATGGAAACCACCATCATGTCTAAATTTAAAAGCCAATAGTGTTGTCATGACGACTAGATCATCTAATTATGGGTAATTCAAGGATAATATAGAAGATAACTGTATCACACATGATTGGCATGCTAGCTATCATAAATACGTCTATATCTGTTGTTTAATTAACAACATGTCTGCTTTACAAAGGGTAATACTTATTTCTAGATTATTTAATCATTGAAAATCATCATTTGTGGATATCTGATTATAGCTGAATATTCATTCAAATAGTCTATTTTGAATATTCCTGATTTTTCTTTTTTTTTTTTCAAAAACGTCTTGCTTTTTTTCCTTATGTTTTTTATTCCATGGATATTTTATGTGCGGAAAGTTTGAATGATGCTGATATAATGTTCAAATTATCACTTACATTCACTTTTTCTTAATGTCATTTAAAGTTAAATTCTACATATCTTCTTGATTTATTCTTTAAGCACTAAGATCCTTTACACACCAAGATCTAGATCCCATACTTATCAGTAAAGTTTGATACATAATACAAAGCTACATCTATAATTAATGGATTAAGGATTACATCATCCACTCCTCTTTTGGACCAGAACAGCAAAATGTATGGAAAAGAGCTAAACCAATAATCAATATGGTTATTTTATTGTTTTGTGATAGTTCAGAAGCAAAATAAATATCATTCATTCTTAGCATTAACACCTCAAAATGAAAACTGCATTCTACTCCCCACTTGACCTCATTGGTGGCCAAGATAATTCCTCAAAAGTCCCATTTATGTTCTTCATTTTCTTCTATAGAAAAATCTTCTACGGAAACTTGTCAAAACAATGGAATAATATACGAAGAAAGAATTTTTAAGATATGTGTCCACATTTATAGAATGATAAAAGCTGCTAATTATATAACAATTAAGAACTGTACCTGAGCTTGCCGGTGTGGAATATGATTTCTAGAAAAAGTCCCTTGTAGAGATTCCGCATTATTTCTGAAATGATACACTGTATCCATGGTCATTGTCACAGGTGTGGGATACAGGTATCAATCACAGGTGTATTCACTTCAGGTATCTCAGGCGTATCTGCTATAGGAATCCACTATAGGTGTACGATCTACTACAGGTGTATCTTCAGATATCTGGTAGAAAGTGTCATACATCCAGCGTCCAATAGTAACCTCACATCTCTATATAGGCTATGTAATGGTACAGCGCTATTATCCAAATAGATACATGGCATCCGTTTCTCATTAATTACCAATAATCATTAGGGCGAATCAAAGTACCATATAATTCTAGGAAATCATCCTAAATCACTAAATGATACATCACTTTACACCAATACTCTCCATATCATCAGCAACACATCAATGTATGGCAGTACATCGTTAAAAAACATCACAATTTCAAAGGCCGTAAAAATCCATAATAGTTGAACGTTTTTCAAAGTTCTGAGCTTCACTAGAAAGGTGAAAAGTATATACAAGCACTAAGTCTTTAATCCTTAATCAGTGAAAGGAACCCAGTGTACTTATTCCGTGTATTATATAACCAAGCATTTCCTATACAAGAGATCCTTGTACGTAACACCTCTATGACATGACACACAGGTACATATACAAACTACAATAAAACATCCGAGTGGGTCACAAGTCATGTGCCCTTTCTTGCTAATTTGTTAGATTTAACTTGATGCCACTCTTCAGACAAACCTAAGTTCAGACAAGGTATTGAAGCTAATAGAGAGCTGTTGACTTGTATATTAATGAGACGATGATGAAAGACTTTGGGCTGATTCTTTGTGACCTGGCGTGTGTAGAAGACAGTTGGAACCTCCCACTTCATTGTTCACAACTTGTTCAAAGAGGCTGTTCCCTTTACACGACTGCCTCCCTCAACAGGCAGATGTACCATGCCACCTGCCCAGAACCAATGTAATCTCCCTAAATGGCTGCAATACGGTCAAACAGTGGGAGATTTAGCTAAATAAAAGGGCGTGTTTTAAGTAAGCTTTTTAACTTCTTTTAAAGGGTCACTATACATCGTAAAGGTACTGTATTCAAGCTTCTAACTAGACCATAACGCCCAGCTGACCGTGGCAATGCCCTTTCATTCTTTTACAGATTCCATACAAATTATTATTTTCGCTTCACTGCTCCACAGGAGATCATTTGATTTCTTACATCTCCTGATATGTGAGGATAGGGATGAGGTTGATGGTTATTGACATTTACGAGTGGTGAAATATGTATCGAAGAAGACAGGTGCTGCGTCCTTTCTAAACCACAGGTCATTTTATCACTCCAGTCCAATTAACCATATATAACTAGCTTAGTGAAAAATTGAACCAAATCTTAAGGTGCTACAGCTGTAACAAATAGTAGTTTTTATCAATTAAAAATAAGAACAGATAAACAAATATCTCTGTTATATTTACTTTACACTTAGTTTTTACCACCCTTGATATATCAGATCTTTTTATTTATCTATAAAATAAAGCAAATATGAAAATATTTGCGTCAAAAAAATACAAGAGATCCCAGAGGGATCTTGGCGCCCACCAAAGAATGATCTATGTCTGACAATGGAAAGAGGGATCTTTTCTCTGCTTTTCAAACTTTTGCAAACATACTACATATAAAATTTGAGACAGATCGCTTCAGTACTTTCTGAGAAATAGCAGTAACAAACTTCAACTATCAAAATCCAAGATGGCTCCTTGGCGGCCATCTTGTAAATCGATCGGTCCCAAATCGAAATATGCACAACTAGGGCCATAGAGGAACCTATATATGAAATTTGAGACAGATTCATTCAATACTTTCTGAGAAATAGTGATAACAAACTTTAACTATCAAATTCCAAGATGGCAGCCTGGCGGCCATTTTGTTGACCGATCGATCCAAAAACGCATTATGCACAACAAGAGCCCTAGGGAAACCTACATATGAAATATGAGAAAGATCCCTTCAGTACTTTGTGAGAAATAGCGATAACAAACTTTAACTATCAAATTCCAAGATGGCAGCCTGGCGGCCATTTTGTTGACCGATCGATCCAAAAACGCATTATGCACAACAAGAGCCCTAGGGAAACCTACATATGAAATATGAGAAAGATCCCTTCAGTACTTTGTGAGAAATAGCGATATTAATCTTTAACTATCAAAATCCAAGATGGCTGCCTGGTGGCCATTTTGTTGACCGATCGATCCAAAAACGCATTATGCACAACTAGGGCCCTAGGGGAACCTACATATGAAATTTGAGAAAGATCCCTTCAGTACTTTCTGAGAAATAGCGATAACAAGACTTTTAACGTATTAAAATCCAAGATGGCTGGCTGGCGGCCATCTTGTTAACCGATTGGTCCCAAAATGCAATATGCACAACTAGGGCCCTAGGGGAACCTACATATGAAATTTGAGAAAGATCCCTTTAGTACTTTCTGAGAAATAGCGATAACAAACTTTAAGTATCAAAATCCAAGATGGCTGCCTGGCGGCCATCTTGTTAACCGATTGGTCCCAAAATGCAATATGCACAACTAGGGCCCTAGGGGAACCTACATATGAAATTTGAGAAAGATCCCTTCAGTACTTTCTGAGAAATAGCGATAACAAACTTTAAGTATCAAAATCCAAGATGGCTGCCTGGCGGCCATCTTGTTGACCGATTGGTCCCAAAATGCAATATGCACAACTAGGGCCCTAGGGGAACCTACATATGAAATTTGAGAAAGATCTCTTCAGTACTTTCTGAGAAATAGCGATAACAAACTTTAAGTATCAAAATCCAAGATGGCTGCCTGGCGGCCATCTTGTTAACCGATTGGTCCCAAAATGCAATATGCACAACTAGGGCCCTAGGGGAACCTATATATGAAATTTGAAAAAGATCCCTTCAGTGCTTTCTGAGAAATAGCGATAACAAGAATTGTTAACGGACGGACGGACGGAAGGACGGACGGAAGGACGGACGGACCACGGACAAAAAGCGATTTGAATAGCCCACCATCTGATGATGGTGGGCTAAAAATCCTTAGTGCTCAGTGACCTCATTAAATGAAGTATTGATTGCATATGGGTAATTAAAGCAAAATAACTAAGTTGTATATGTGTTATTTAGACATGCATGTGAGTAGATACCAGTCATCTGCTCAATAGGCAATATCTAGCATCTTTAATCATCTAATTTAGGAATTTGTGCCATTTAAGTAAAATGCTTGTTGTGATTAATTTTTGTTATAGCGTATATTGTAACTTTAATTAGATTAGGAATTATAAGGTTGCTGAACTAATATGGACTGGTTCAATTCTATCAATGGTCTTGCAGCCTAAAGTCAGAGACTTATTATAATCATTAGCTATTGAAGCCGTCTTAAGGAAATTGATTGCATAACATTTTAATCAAAGTAAATGTATAATAATAGAGACAGAATAATTTCCTTTCATTTAATCAGTAAATTTCAAATCACATCTTCTACATGGGATGGGCTAATGGTGGGCTAATGGCCCAGATAACAATAAGAAAAGAATTTGCCACATTGCTAACCACCATCTTATAAGATAACGATAAAACTTAATGAAGATTTTATTACCAATAAATACATAATAGCACAGCCGTTTGGAATATTAATTTAAAACATCTGAAGGTAGAGATTAACATTGGAAAAAGAAAAAATTATTGCACAGGTAAGATTTTTCATCAAAGAAATTCAGTTGAGCTAAAGTAAAATCAAGATCTCAACAGTTTTTTATTAAAGCAATAAAATTTGCTGATTTTAGCTTAAAGAAATTGCACAGAATGAATCATTTCTATATTTCCAGAAAAGTCTTGTGATTTGCAGGTATAGTTCTTTAAAGATGCTTAACCGTTAACAGAGCATAAATATAAAGATACTCATCATTTGAACAATAATTGGTGTTTAATCATTTATGCATATGACTAATAAACAGAAACAAGAGGCCCATGGGCCTTCACAGCAACCTGAGTTCGGATTCAGAATAAAAACAAAGATGTATAAACACTATACATTGGCCTATTAGGCCCTTGAAATCAGTCAGTGATTTTATAAATTTGATTTTTTAATCTATGAAGAGTATTTGGTTCCATCAAATCTGTGAATTCAAAAGAAGTTTTTTTTTTTCAATTTTCTCATTTTGACCACGTTTGGCCCCGGCTCACTGGTCCCTGGAGGTCAATGAGGACGTATATGGATATGTTAAAATGCTATATCTCAGGGTAATAATTCTAACCAGGTTTGACTTATTTCCTATGAAAATTGAGCAAATAATGCTCATAAAAGTGTTTTTTCCCATATGAAATATAGTAAATTTGATCCCCTCCCAAGGTGAAAATCTGAGACCTTTCCATCTATGAATTTGCATAGTGCCACAGATATTTTCGGGATGCAATTTATTATTTTTAATACTTTAATCTCAAAGTAAAATTAGAAGCTTAAACTTTTCAAAGGTGGTAATGGTGCTAAGTAAGCAGCTTTTGTAACTGAAAACTATTAGTTTGTTTGCTCCTGTTTTTGATAGAGAAAAAATATCATTTAACAGCGGTGGAGCATCTTTGCGTCTTTTGTGTTGGAATTTGACCCCATGCCAGCACAACAAAAAAGAAGAATATCTCGGTATCTTACAGAATGTGGTACATATACCAGATATATACAGGCATAAAGGAACGTTGTTTTATCCATTCTTCAAGAAGACATAAAAAATTGTTATATTTTTCTAATACAAGGTAACGGCATACTTAAATTTGTCTCCAATGCAGTCTTGTTAAAATTGATCTCCCCATAGTATGATTACGAGCCACATCATTAAATACTAGAGGTGAAAAACATTAAAAGCTAGCAATCATAAAGAGTAGCTTTACCTAAATACATGTAGTTATTATTTAAATGCCAAAATAGTGAGTACATGTATACTTATTTCACCCCTAATATGAATCCCTTAGGCCAACCTATATTAACAAATTTCCCACATCGTATATACATACAGATATATATTTCAAAAATTTCAGTCAAAAATATGAATGTGGAATTAATTCTGCTTCCAAATTGAGACCAGAAAATGACTGACACTTTCTATCTTAACAAAATGAATGTAACCATTGTCTTTGAATTCACATGCCATATTTACCTCGAATCAGAAATAGTCAAACTGTTTGACTAATCAAAGGGCATAGTGGCCATCTTGGATGTGACATTGATGCCAAAGTAAAAGAGAAAAGGGAATGTGAAGAAACCATGCTCGATTTATATACTAAAGCCTTTGGCTGTTATAATTGGCCAACAGTGTATCAATCATTGGTGATTAAATGGCTCAATTTACAGACATTTGATCCATATTCCTAATTTTGATGTTCTGGGTCTGATATTTAATATTTCTTAAAGCAAAAAACTGTAATTCAAAAGTGTATAATATACATGAAAAAATTTCCTAACCTCAAATTGACCATAAATTAATGTGAATTTCTGGTAAAAAAATCCTACTTCAAATTAATTTGAATCAAGCAAATTAATCAAATTCAGGTTGATAAACTATCACAAAATTTACCAAAAGTTCAGGTCAAGACATCTTGACCTGAAATTGATCAGGTTAAGAAATTTTGTCTGTGAAGCAGCCACACAGTAATCACAATTAAATGCAGCATTCTACATATAGATTTACCTGTAAATGACCTACTAACAGGTAGACATTGATTGTCTATGAACTATATGTAGTCAAGGATATAAAAGTACAAAGATGTGACAGAAATGTTGATAAGTCGGTCTGGTCTATTCTGACCAAATACTGTACAGGTCCATCAAGGGCAGACTAATGTCAAACACAATGTAGTATCTATAGGTCACAACTCTAACCCTTCCACCAAGACTTTGATTATATAGTAGTATCTATAGGTCACAACTCTAACCCTTCCACCAAGACTTTAATTATATAGTAGTATCTATAGGTCACAACTCTAACCCTTCCACCAAGACTTTAATTATATAGTAGTATCTATAGGTCACAACTCTAACCCTTCCACCAAGACTTTAATTATATAGTAGTATCTATAGGTCACAACTCTAACCCTAATCCACCAAGACTTTAATTATATATAGTAGTATCTATAGGTCACAACTCTAACCCTTCCACCAACACTTTAATTATATAGTAGTATCTATAGGTCACAACTCTAACCCTTCCACCAAGACTTTAATTATATAGTAGTATCTATAGGTCACAACTCTAACACCTCCACCAAGACTTTAATTATATAGAGAATACATGGTTAGTATCTTACAATACAAGGTTTATTTTGGTGCGAGACTTAGGAAAGCCGAGATGACGAGGCTCTGCCGAGTCATCTCGGCTTTCCGTGTAGAGCACCAAAATAAAACTTGTATTGTAAGATACTAACCGTGTATTCTGTTTATCCTGCAACCATTATGGCATTCAAAACGAAAGCAAATTGACAGTTCCTTACTTTGTTTCGCTCGAAGTGAGACGCTTCTTTAATGCGGAGGTAAAGATTCATTCACTTAAGCGAATGAGAGTGTACTCCTTTTTACTGCCGTGGGAAATAAAGAAGCGCATTCACAATCAGTAACCGTAATTCTATTCAGTGTGATATATCACTGAAAGGAAATGAAAATACTCAAATAACAATAAATACCCATTAAAGAATTACTTAACAATACATACCTTTGTCATGAGCCAAGAAAAAGACGACACCGCCATACGAGATTTTCGATATCGTAAAAATGACGTCATTTCGGTGAATGTGACGTCACGTTTTAGCAGGACTGACTGACGTTTCATTCACCGGAAGGTTCAAGTTCTGGGTCAAGTTAGAAAAAGTTCCGTCAGATATGGAACAAATTCACGTGATCGTATTGACGGATAAAGCATATCGTATTGACGGATAAAGCACAAGTTTATCTGGCAGTAGTTATCGGTCAGTATGTGGGACAGTTGCAGGATAAATAGTAGTATCTATAGGTCACAACTCTAACACCTCCACCAAGACTTTAATTATATAGTAGTATCTATAGGTCACAACTCTAACACCTCCACCAAGACTTTAATTATATAGTAGTATCTATAGGTCACAACTCTAACCCTAATCCACCAAGACTTTAATTATATATAGTAGTATCTATAGGTCACAACTCTAACCCTTCCACCAAGACTTTAATTATATAGTAGTATCTATAGGTCACAACTCTAACCCTTCCACCAAGACTTTAATTATATAGTAGTATCTATAGGTCACAACTCTAACACCTCCACCAAGACTTTAATTATATAGTAGTATCTATAGGTCACAACTCTAACACCTCCACCAAGACTTTAATTATATAGTAGTATCTATAGGTCACAACTCTAACACCTCCACCAAGACTTTAATTATATAGTAGTATCTATAGGTCACAACTCTAACCCTAATCCACCAAGACTTTAACTATATAGTAGTATCTATAGTTCACAACTCTAACCCTTCCACCAATACTTTAATTATATAGTAGTATCTATAGGTCACAACTCTAACCCTAATCCACCAAGACTTTAACTATATAGTAGTATCTATAGGTCACAACTCTAACCCTAATCCACCAAGACTTTAACTATATAGTAGTATCTATAGGTCACAACTCTAACCCTTCCACCAAGACTTTAATTATATAGTAGTATCTATAGGTCACAACTCTAACACATCCACCAAGACTTTAATTATATAGTAGTATCTATAGGTCACAACTCTAACCCTAATCCACCAAGACTTTAACTATATAGTAGTATCTATAGGTCACAACTCTAACCCTTCCACCAAGACTTTAATTATATAGTAGTATCTATAGGTCACAACTCTAACCCTAATCCACCAAGACTTTAACTATATAGTAGTATCTATAGGTCACAACTCTAACCCTAATCCACCAAGACTTTAATTATATAGTAGTATCTATAGGTCACAACTCTAACCCTTCCACCAAGACTTTAATTATATAGTAGTATCTATAGGTCACAACTCTAACCCTAATCCACCAAGACTTTAATTATATAGTAGTATCTATAGGTCACAACTCTAACCCTAATCCACCAAGACTTTAACTATATAGTAGTATCTATAGGTCACAACTCTAACCCTAATCCACCAAGACTTTAATTATATATAGTAGTATCTATAGGTCACAACTCTAACCCTTCCACCAAGACTTTAATTATATAGTAGTATCTATAGGTCACAACTCTAACCCTTCCACCAAGACTTTAATTATATAGTAGTATCTATAGGTCACAACTCTAACACCTCCACCAAGACTTTAATTATATAGTAGTATCTATAGGTCACAACTCTAACACCTCCACCAAGACTTTAATTATATAGTAGTATCTATAGGTCACAACTCTAACACCTCCACCAAGACTTTAATTATATAGTAGTATCTATAGGTCACAACTCTAACCCTAATCCACCAAGACTTTAACTATATAGTAGTATCTATAGTTCACAACTCTAACTCTTCCACCAATACTTTAATTATATAGTAGTATCTATAGGTCACAACTCTAACCCTAATCCACCAAGACTTTAACTATATAGTAGTATCTATAGGTCACAACTCTAACCCTAATCCACCAAGACTTTAACTATATAGTAGTATCTATAGGTCACAACTCTAACCCTTCCACCAAGACTTTAATTATATAGTAGTATCTATAGGTCACAACTCTAACACATCCACCAAGACTTTAATTATATAGTAGTATCTATAGGTCACAACTCTAACCCTTCCACCAAGACTTTAATTATATAGTAGTATCTATAGGTCACAACTCTAACCCTTCCACCAAGACTTTAATTATATAGTAGTATCTATAGGTTACAACTCTAACCCTAATCCACCAAGACTTTAACTATATAGTAGTATCTATAGGTCACAACTCTAACCCTAATCCACCAAGACTTTAACTATATAGTAGTATCTATAGGTCACAACTCTAACCCTTCCACCAAGACTTTAATTATATAGTAGTATCTATAGGTCACAACTCTAACCCTAATCCACCAAGACTTTAACTATATAGTAGTATCTATAGGTCACAACTCTAACCCTAATCCACCAAGACTTTAATTATATATAGTAGTATCTATAGGTCACAACTCTAACCCTTCCACCAAGACTTTAATTATATATAGTAGTATCTATAGGTCACAACTCTAACCCTTCCACCAAGACTTTAATTATATAGTAGTATCTATAGGTCACAACTCTAACACCTCCACCAAGACTTTAATTATATAGTAGTATCTATAGGTCACAACTCTAACACCTCCACCAAGACTTTAATTATATAGTAGTATCTATAGGTCACAACTCTAACTCTAATCCACCAAGACTTTAATTATATAGTAGTATCTATAGGTCACAACTCTAACCCTTCCACCAAGACTTTAATTATATAAAAGATTTAAACAGTACATTTCTAATATAATAATTTCTTTGTGAATCTGGAAATGTTTGTAAAGAATCTCCATATGGAATCGGGACAGCTAGATAAGAATGCAAGGACAAACAGGGACAAATCTATATGCTCCCTCCCCTCCTCCACCCATTCCAGGGGGCATGGAAATTGTAAAGAACAAAATTAATGAATTAAGTTTAGAACTTACATTTCAGTTATCCTACTATTATGAATTGATCGTCCCTCGATCTGAAATAAACTTTCCTTAGGCTATGTTCCTGAGGCCCTTCAGTACAGGGAATCTGCTGTTATGAAAATTTCACCCCAGGATTATTCCTCAGAAATGTGATGTGTATTAACAATTAATTGTACAGTAGTTACACAACACAAGCACATTACCTTGTATGATGTGACCTCAGTGTATTGGGTTGACCCCATGTGTATAATGATATGACTTTAATGTGAGTAGAGTGACCATTGTTTGACCATCAAATGACCATTAGTGACCTCTAGCTGGGAGACCATCAATCGCTACTGTAATGGCACTTATGACCAGTACAGATTATGACCAGTCTGTCATGGCTACCAGATTTGATTGGCAAGAATGCACAGAGGTCAATCCAGGCCAATACATTCCCAGCATTCCTTAAAACAGGAAGTGTGACAACAACCATTGTGCATGCAAGTGACAATGACAATTCTTAATTACAGTGAGTCCTGTCATTCACGTGGATGTAAAAAATGAAGAACATAACTACTTATGTAATTGTTAATGATTATTATAAAAAATGTTTAAAGTCATTAAAAGTTAAAAAAAAAAAAAAGTATTTCAAAATATCTCAATCTTCATGTACTGTCATAAAATATTTTTCTAATACAAAGATTTCTTGTAATTTTCTACACCATACTGGTTACAAAATACTTAAACTTTGACAAGGCTGTAAATATACATTTTGTCTCCCACTTCAGCAAGGGTCAACATCCCACAAAAAAAAAGATCCCGGGTCATGTGCAACCAGCTGGTTTTTCTCCAGGTACTCCAGCTTTACTACCACAATAAAACCTCTATCATGCTTCATTCCCCATAACAAGTGTGATTAATTAATAGATGTTGATATTTTTATTGCCAATGTAAGTAATAAATTTCGTTTACATTTACATAAACTAGAATCCTAGAACCATTTTAATTACTCGTTTTAAAACTATTTCATAATACAGGCCAATATATATGTACAGCAACTAAAGTTTGCTGGAAACAAGTTTATGACTTAATAATGTAGCAAGGATGTGATTAAACACAACAAATTATGACCTCCTGCTGGAAACCATGAATTTCAATAAAGTTTGGTGAAGAAGTAAATCTAATTTAAATATACATAAATGAACTCGGAACACAATACACAATTTGTCTGAGTAATTACACTTGATGTTAGAATTCCATATATGTCATTGTTTTGTTATTTCAATATGATGAAAAATGATGATTGTGCTTGGTATTCCAATACGAACAAAGCATTCAGCCTATCTCAATCTAACATTTATATTACATATTACATGTGCGTCACTACTTTCAAATCAGGTCTATTCCACATAGCATGAATAATAATTCCTTCAACTGTAAATTTGGTAATTTCATTTTTATTTCAATCCAAACTTCAATATTTCAGCTTGCTCTGATCTGTCAGAAGATAATTGCATTGTCAATACTCATTTTCTTTACATCTCCGACAGCCTTTAAGCTGCCTGCCCTTAGTCTGTCTATACCACCACTACACTGAAGGGACACTACTACCATAGCCTACCAACACCGCAGTCTCCTCACAGAGTAACTATTGCACAAATTTCGGGTTAGACAGATTATACGTTTTTTTATTCATAAAGAAATCAAAATCTGAACCAAAAGTAAATTTGACCTTGATCTTAATTTACATGACCTTTATTTAATTTTTGCCACTCAAATGTGTATATGGTTTTACATTGATAGTAATAGGTTAGTTGGTTTAAAGTATAATGGTTAATCAGAATTAATTATCATAAAAATGATTTAGATAGAGCAGCACTTGGAATGGCTGATTTGTTTAGGATTTAGACATTCTACCACTAGGTATCTACATAGCTAATAAGAGGTCAAAGTCGGATGATTGTATGATACTAGCTGTAGGACTGTGTAAATTCAGTTTTCCTCCCCAAAATCAAAATTTGGCTTTTCCTTCAAAAACCTTAGCTATTGAAAGGATGCAAAACAAAAACACTAGGTAATGCCTTACTTATCCCTTTTCAGACACCTGTATCCAAAATCCTTTTTCAGACACCTGCATCCAAAATTTGGGTAATTAAGGAGCAGTTATAAAATTAAAGTCAATATTAGTTCAGTGTCATAGACAGGTGGGAGAAATGTAAATGTTAACAATGTTTGACTTAAACCAGAGTTTTTCTCAAATATGAAAATATCCCAGAAAATACAGAAATTGATCCTAAGAAAAACCAGAATTGACGTCCAGGAGACCATTTTATAACCCCTACCCCCCCCCTCTCCCATTTTTTTTTTCTTTTCACAAAGGGGCAGAAGTCTGTAAAATGTGGATGCATCCTATTCTGATCTACAATATATCTATACTATATAAAGATTATTGCAACAAAATTTCTTAAACTAAATACTACATTAAAATTTAAGGAAGATTGCTTCAGTACTTTCTGAGAAATAGCAGTAACAAACTTCAAAGTCCAAGATGCATCCTGTCGGCCATTTTGGTCACCGATATGTCCTAAAATGCAATATGCACAACTAGACCCCTAGAAAAACCTGCACATGAAATTTTAGAACAATCGCTTCAGTACTTTTTGCGAAATGCTGGTAACAAACTTCAACAATCAAAATCCAAGATGGCCACCTGTTGGCCATCACCAATTGGTCCTAAAGTTCAATATGCAAAGCGAATGCCCTAGGGGAACCTGGATATGAAATTTGAGACAGATTGCTTTCTGAGATATTGCGATAACAATTTGCAGCTTGTCGGCCATCTTATTCACCGAACGGTCCTAAAATTCAATATGCAGGGGCCTAGGGCAACCTGGATATAAAATTTGAGAACTATTGCTTCAGTACTTTCTAAAATATAGCGGTAAAAATCTTCACTTATCAAAATCCAACATGGTGACCTGTCGGCCATTTTGTTCACCAATGGGTCCCAAAATGCAATGGGAACCTACATATGAAATTGTAGAATGATCCCTTCAGTACTTTCTGAGAAATAGGCAAATAGCTGTAACAAACTTTAACTATCAAAATCCAAGATGGCAGCCTGTCGGCCATCTTGTTCATAGATCAAAATGCAATATGCACAAATAGGGCCCAAGAATAACCTACATGTGATATTTGATTGCAGTCCTTTTAGTACTTTCTGAGAAATAGCCGTAACAAACTTCAGCCATCAAAATCCAAGATGGCTGTCTGGCGGCCTTTTGTTGACCGATTGGTCCCAAAATGTAATATGCACAAATAGGGCCCTAGGGAAACCTACATGTGAAGCTTGAGAAAGATCCCTTCAGCATTTTTTGAGAAATAGCGGTAACAAGAATTGTTAACGGACGGAAGGACAGACCACGGACCACGGATGAAAAGCGATTTGAATACTGCCCACCATCTGATGATGTCCTTTGGGTGGTCTTTATAGACAGGTTTTATACTTTTATCCCACAATTACATCTTGTTCCCGAATGACTTCCCTTTCTCCTAAAAACGATACACTTGATTTTCTGTTGAATCAGTTCTGACCGAGATCAAATTGAACAGGGACATACTTCACATTATGCCAGTATATGCAGAACATACACAATAAACCACTCAAATTAAGTCAAAGCACTGGCATATAATATCCAATATGAACCATATCAGATGTCAAAAATATTTTTCCTAACTTAATATCAAAATCATAATAGCAAATACATGTACATATATTCCCTTTTACCGGACATGTAAAATATGCAGCAGGTTTTTTTTTATATGTTCAACAAAAGGGCAATGTTTGGGCCATTAAGTAGCTTTGATCGGCAGTAAAGGAACGGGGACATTAATTTAGTGCATGCACTGGCAGAAGACATCCAGCTAACCTATAAAACACTAGTTGTTTATCGCCATGCTGCCAGATTTGGAATGAATTACAAAGCTAATTTAGTACAAGGGTTGTAATAAACACTTTGATGTATGGTTTCAAACTGGTTATAATTTTCTTATTCTGGCTGTTTTGTTTTATCAATCATTTGTCATTATATAACACCCAGGGGGCTCCTAATCAATATCAGAACAGGCCCATACATCCCCCTATGTACCACCATTTTGTTTCCACTAGTATACAAGTCAGCTCAATATTTTTCCCCTAATGGAGCTTGCACATCTTTTCATCTTTTTTTTTCTCATTGAGAACGACTTACAGATAAAACGTATTTCCATGTAAGACATAGATTTTAAAATCATTTGTGACATAAAGCTTTTGTATGACAAAAAAGCATTAAATCTTGTTATTCGAGAACCATAAACTTGGTATCTTTTTTCCCTGAACCTGTATAGTATAACAAGGCGTACATAAATGTATATCTACAATAGCTGATATTTTATAGTTGTAAATCTGCATTGGCAGATGCAAGCTGACATTTGTGATCAGCTTGTAAAGTCTTTTTACTCACTCCCATTAAACTACAATGGGATTGGACTGAAACATCCATGCCCTATATTTACTGTCAATGTAAAGTTTGATGAACCACAAACATGTAATGACTATATTCCATATTTGTTTGCCTTGTCAATGGCAATTAAAGAGAAAACACAAAAACAAAATCACAATCATTTTCTTTACATGGTTTTAAAAACCAATGCCAATTTCCAAACAAGCGAAACAACAACTGTATCTCTCTAACATTTAAAACATCAGAGTTTTAGATATTTGTTAATTTATCAAAAGTGATTGGGTTTAGTGGTTAAGCTACTCAGCTTTCATGGAGCTGGCTGTGATTCGATCCACAGAACAGATGTGAAAATGGTCAGCGGTCACCTGTCCAACCTTTTATTGTTACAAGTCTTCGTATAATCAAAACAGAAAATACAAGAGGCCCAGAGGGCCTGTATCGCTCACCTGGTTTTTTGTTAGTAATTATCACAAGAATCTGACAATTAGAAAAATAAGCAAAATTGACTCCCAAAGTTTAATTTTGAATCACAACCATACAATGATGCTATTGATACCATACAAATATGCTATCCAATACATAGGTTCAGAGACAAAGTAATTTATATGAAAATAGTAGCCTAATTGACCTTTTTGACCTCGCATCTATTGCCGTTTAAGGCCCCGGGGTCAGCCCTATCATTTGTACAATTTCAAATCCCAACCCTATAAGGATGCTACCATTGCATTATAAGTGCTCTTCCATTCTTAGTTGCAGAGAAGAAGTCGTTTATATGGAAATAGCTAAATTGACCCCTTTTGACCCCACCCTTCAGGCTCCCAGGGGGGTCAGCCCCATCATTTGCAAAATTTTGAATCCAAACCCTATAAGGATGTAACCATTGCATTATGAGCGCAATCCCATGTTAAGTTGCAGAGAAAAAGTCATTTATATGGAAATTGACCACTTTTAACCCCACCCCTCAGGCCCCCGGGGGTCAGCCCTATCATTTGCTCAATTTGGAATCCCCAGCCTACAAGGATGCTACCATTGCATTATGGGTGCTATACCATGCTTAGTTGCAGAGAAGAAGTCATTTATATGGAAATAGCCAAATTGACCCCTTTTGACCCCGCCCCTCAGGCCCCCCGGGGGTCAGCCCTATCATTTGCACAATTTTGAATCCCCACACTATAAGGATGCTTCCATTGCATAATGGGTGCTATACCATGCTTAGTTGCAGAGAAGAAGTCATTTATATGGAAATAGCCGAATTGACCCCTTTTGACCCCGCCCCTCAGGCCCCCGGGAGGTCAGCCCTATCATTTGTACAATTTTGAATCCCCACCCTAAAAGGATGCTACCATTGCATTATGAGCGCAATCCCATGTTAAGTTGCAGAGAAAAAGTCATTTATATGGAAATTGACCACTTTTAACCCCACCCCTCAGGCCCCCGGGGGTCAGCCCTATCATTTGCTCAATTTGGAATCCCCAGCCTACAAGGATGCTACCATTGCATTATGGGTGCTATACCATGCTTAGTTGCAGAGAAGAAGTCATTTATATGGAAATAGCCAAATTGACCCCTTTTGACCCCGCCCCTCAGGCCCCCCGGGGGTGAGCCCTATCATTTGCACAATTTTGAATCCCCACACTATAAGGATGCTTCCATTGCATAATGGGTGCTATACCATGCTTAGTTGCAGAGAAGAAGTCATTTATATGGAAATAGCCGAATTGACCCCTTTTGACCCCGCCCCTCAGGCCCCCGGGAGGTCAGCCCTATCATTTGTACAATTTTGAATCCCCACCCTAAAAGGATGCTACCATTGCATTATGGGTGCTATCCCATGCTTGGTTTCAGAGAAGAAGTCATTTATATGGAAATAGCCAAATTGACCCCTTTTGACCCCGCCTCTCAGGCCCCCGGGGGGTCAGCCCAATCATTTGTACAATTTTGAATCCACACCCTAAAAGGATGCTACCATTGCATTATGGGTGCTATCCCATGCTTGGTTTCAGAGAAGAAGTCGTTTATATGGAAATAGCCAAATTGACCCCTTTTGGCCCCGCCCCTCAGGCCCCCGTGGGGTCAGCCCCATCATTTGTACAATTTTCAGTTAGTAGCCATAAGGATGCTACCAGTAAAATTTTATTGAAATCCGACCAGCGGTTATGGAGAAGAAGTCGATTGTTGACGGATGACGGACGCCGGACGCTGCGGTATCCCATAAGCTCACCTCGGTCCTTTGGACCAGGTGAGCTAATAATACAATAACACCGGATTACACAATGGTCTGAATTAAAAACAATGGCTGGCTTGGAAAGTTACATTATAGAAGCTCACCTTGAAAACAGTACAGTCAAACTACATGGGAAAAGTGGTCTTTATAGCCAAGTGAACTTTATACACAGGTCAAATTGTGCTACAATGTGTTAGTGGTCGTTATAAGCAGGTGGTCTTTAAAAAGGGATGGTTGCTTAGGCAAGTTTCACTGTATATGCATCATACAAAATAAAAGCAAGATGGTATTGATTTTTGTGAGTGTCTTCAAATGTAGATTTTAATGTACTTGTCAATGTTTCTATGTTCCATCTTATCCTGGTAGAAGCTGTATACAACACCTATTACTAATTTCAGCATTGTCACCAATTTGCCGCTCAGGGACTAATAAAAACAAAATGGCATCATACAAATTTAAGGACCAAAATTCACAATGTTTGTTAAATTGTCTGAAAATGATCAAAGGAATAATCTTGTAAGAAAACTCCAGAAAAATATCCTACCAAAAACAGTACCTCCCAGAATAAACGTCATTGAAAAGACACCCCGAAGATTTGGTAAATTTTTAGGAGTTAACTGGATCACCATTGAAACAAAAAACAAAATGTCGGACTATTTTAAGTGTCAACCCAAGATAAAATTCAGCATGCAAAACACTATAAAGAGAGTTAGTAGCTTTAACAAGTAACTAATGGTCCATCAGTGACTGATAATAATGTCAGGAATAAAAGAATGGTTAGGCTATCCTTAACAGTCACAGTTATATAACATTAATCTAATATCTAACACATCTGAAGAAGGACTTGCCAATCTACTTAAACAAATTAATGCTGCTATTAGAGGTCCCTTGCACTTTTTGAAGTAAAGTGTATTAAATTCATTTAATGAACAATTGATTTGAAAGTATTATCACAAGTTGTAAGTGATAACTGAAACAGAATTCCAGTTTTATTTTACACGTTCTTGAAAGATCATTATTTCCAGCTAAACCTCATATATTCTGAGTGAGTATTCATTTTTAAGCTATAAGGAAATGTAGAGTCACTGCTTCAGAAAGGTAACAGTTAAAGACTGAGTTATCCGAGTCTATGAGTAAACTCAGTCAAATGATTATAAAGTGCAATCTGGTTGAACTAGTGTGAGTCTTTATGTTGTTCAACTGTTGCCCAAGTCAGAAAATTAAAACACAGATCTTAAAATTACAGAAAATGAATATTACAGAACTTGACCAACCTGATCAGGAAAAACACTGAGTCAATTTGAATCCATAAGGGATAAAAAATAAGTCAACTTGAATCTCTCCGGGTTAACAAGAAGTAAACTTGAGTCCCTCAAGGGTAGCAATAAGTCAACTTGAATCCCTAAGGGGTAGCAATAAGTCAACTTGTGTCCCTCAGGGGAAGCAATAAGTCAACTTGTATCCCTCAGGGGTAGCAATATGTCAAATTAAATTCTTCTGGGGTATCATCGATCATGGGTAACAATGAGTCAATTTGAATCCATCCGAAATATGTATTTGTCATTTTATCATTTTTTTAAATACCAATCTAAGAGACAATAGGGCAAAAAAGACTAAGTATGCTAAATTGACAGGAGAGTGAGCTAGAAAGGACTGGCAGAGAGTAGGGACTGATCACCCCTACTTACCCATCATCAGCAGAGAGCTCCAGGATAAGATTTGAAACCCTCAAAAATGGATCAAATGGATGGACCTGGCTGATGAGGACAACAGTTGAGCAGCAATACCAACAGCTGTATTCAGGTATCATTAGGAGGTATATACAGTTTGTTCAAGGATGCGCTTTTTTGTTTCTAGATGGAAAAACTTAACAAACAAAACAAGGACATAAATTCAGATCCCCCGCCAATGGAGATATCAAAGCTGAAGAAAGTTTGATTGTGGAGACTTATGAGTATGAAAAAAAC
This sequence comes from Argopecten irradians, assembly GCF_041381155.1. NCBI lineage: Eukaryota > Metazoa > Mollusca > Bivalvia > Pectinida > Pectinidae > Argopecten > Argopecten irradians. The sequence goes on along the minus strand of NC_091135.1, from coordinate 46,949,101 downwards.
ACAGGAAAAAGGAAGTTGAGCTAAAGAAAGATGGAATATAATTCAAGTAGAGCGGGGCTGCAATTGTTGAATCAGGTATACAGCCTTGACATTTATATTAGACTATAAACACAAAGATGGGTGGAGTTTTGCAAAGTAACATTTACCATTTACCATGATATTTTCAGCAATGTTTCCATGGTAACGGAAAAAGTGCAAAAAAATGAAAACCTAAAAATAGCAAAAGGTACTACTAGACCATAAAAAGAATGTGTCTATGAAGTTTCGTGGAAATATCTCTGCTGGTTTTAGAGTTATGCTCCGGAAATGAACCTGCTACAAAAACATGATATTTTCAGCAATGTTTCTATGGTTACAGAAAAAAGCACAAAAAGTGAAAACCTAAAAATAGCAAAAGGCACTACTAGACCATAAGAACAATGTGTCTATGAAGTTTCATGGAAATATCTCTGCTGGTTTTAGAGTTGTGCTCCGGAAACGATTCTTACACAAAAATCTGCCATTTTCAGCAATGTTTCCATGGTTACAGAAAAAAGTACAAAAAGTGAAAACCTTAAAATAGCAAAAGGCACTACTAGACCATAAGACTAATGTGACTATGGAGTTCCGTGCATATATCTCAACCAGTTTTCCAGTTATGCTGCGGAAACGAACCTGGTACAAAAATATGATATTTTCATGCAATGTTTCCATGGTTACGGAAAAAGTGCAAAAAATGAAAACCTAAAAATAGCAAAAGGCACTACTAGACCATAAGAACAATGTGTCTATGAAGTTTCATGGAAATATCTCTGCTAGTTTTAGAGTTTTGCTCCGGAAACGATTCTTACACAAAAATCTGCCATTTTCAGCAATGTTTCAATGGTTACAGAAAAAAGCACAAAAAGTGAAAACCTTAAAGTAGCAAAAGGCACTGTTAGACCATAAGACCAATGTGTCTATGAAGTTTCGTGGAAATATCTCTTCTGGTTTTAGAGTTATGCTCCGGAAACGAACCTGCTACAAAAGTATGATATTTTCAGCAATAACTCCATGGTTATGGAAAAACTGCAAAAAATGAAAACCTTAAAATAGCAAAAGGCACTACTAGACCATAAGAACAATGTGTGTATGAAGTTTCGTGGAAATATCTCCACTGGTTTTAGAGTTATGCTCCGGAAACCATTCGTACGGACGGACAAACGGACGGACGGAACCCATTTGTATATCCCCCGCCAACTTCGTTGGGCAATTGAATGCTTTTCAAGATAGTGACTTTGGCATCATTCTTGGGCATTTTTGGGCAGAGAAATGTTTTGTGGTAAGGTCTAAAAATAAGAAAGTTTTTGGGCTGCCCTTCCTTTAATTCATGAAAACAATTTAGCCCCATGAGTATAGGAACTGTAAATGAAGTGTTTTTAAGACGTCACAGGTAGAACATGAGAGGAAGTATAAAATGTGAAAAGTGTATGCATGGTGTATGGTGGGCTACAACACAGATATAGCATAATGCCCTAAAAATAGCCAAAATAGACAAATTTTTCACATTTTTATCATTTTTGCATCTTTAGGATGGTAACCATATCGAACTGCAATGATACACAACTATTATACCTATTGTATCAAGGATGTACATGTACTCGATATTTGAAATTCAACAATATCACTAACAGTTCTGAATATTTGACAGATTTAGGGACAAAAAAGGCACAAATCATACCAAGTCCTTTGTTTAATCAAGAAAACAAGGACAATCTGATTCAGTTCTCATAGAAATAACAGAAACAATTTAGTAAGGACGAAATTGACATAAATTGTTCAGTCAAGACAACATGGACAAATCACGATTCAGTTCAGACAAAAACATCATACAAGGACAAAATTGATTCATGCAAAACCTTACTGAAATCTGATAAAAACGGAATACATCTCTAGAGACTGTCATATCTAGACTAGGAACAGGACAAATCTGACTATACCATAAACAAGCACTATCAGTAATTACCCATGTCCTGACAAATGATTTAGTAGCATTCTCAATCTTCTTAAAGCAATATCATAAACATTAATATTTCAGACAAAAATTTGACTTCATTTAATTTCATAAAAGGATTTTTGTGATTCTCATCAAATGATAAATCTTGAACAGAAAAATCTTTCCGTGATAAGAGACTTCTGGAAATGTATGGTCTAATTAAAATGAAATCCTTCATAGCCACAATCAGTTGATACTGATCTAATGCTGCAGTTTTATTCCTGTAAAAGACATATTAAAAATTAATCTTATACGACATTATTGGAGCCTTACTGTGTAGTTTAGGTTTAGAAACACAAAAGTGGTAAGCCTACTAAACCACTTTTCTCTTTCTTTTCTGAAAAATACAGTTTTTCTTTAAGACATTGTTCAGTAATTGTGTATTCTGATTGAGTAAAAAATACAGTTTTTCTTTAAGAAATTACTCAGTAATTGTGTATTCTGATTGAGTAAAAAATACAGCTTTTCTTTAAGACATTACTCAGTAATTGTGTATTCTGATTGAGTAAAAAATACAGCTTTTCTTTAAGACATTACCCAGTAATTGTGTATTCTGATTGAGTAAAAAATACAGCTTTTCTTTAAGACATTACCCAGTAAAGGTGTATTCTGATTGAGTAAAAAATACAGCTTTTCTTTATGACATTACCCAGTAATTGTGTATTCTGATTGAGTAAAAAATACAGCTTTTCTTTAAGACATTACCCAGTAATTGTGTATTCTGATTGAGTAAAAAATACAGCTTTTCTTTAAGACATTACCAGTAATTGTGTATTCTGATTGTGTAAAATATATAGCTTTTCTTTAAGATATTACCAAGTAATTGTGAATTCTGATTGAGTAAAAAATACAGCTTTTCTTTAAGACATTACTCAGTAATTGTGTATTCTGATTGAGTAAAAAATACAGCTTTTCTTTAAAGATGCTCCATCGCCGACAGAGCATAAATGATATTCATCATTTGAACAATAATTGGTTTTTAATCGTGTATATAATAGTATAATTAACACAAAAGATAATATAAAATAATTTATTTTGCCTTTGGTGCATGCGCATTCAGTAGTTCATTCCATATAGGATATAGTGGTACGGAATTTTTTCGGGATGCAATTAATTATTTTTCATATTTTTATCTTGAAGTAAAATAAGATGCTCAAAATTTTCAATGGTGGTAATGGTGTAACGTAAGTAACTTTTGTAACTAAAGAAAAATACTAAATCGTCTGCTCCTGTTTTTAATAGTAAAAAAATACCATTTGTCAGCGGTGGAGCATCTTTAAGACATTACCCAGTACATGTAATTGTGTATTCTGATTGAGTAAAAATACAGCTTTTCTTTAAGATATTACCCAGTAATTGTGTATTCTGATTGAGTAAAATATATAGCTTTTCTTTAAGACATTACTCAGTAATTGTGTATTCTGATTGACTAGAAAATACAGCTTTTCTTTAAGACATTACTCAGTAATTGTGTATTCTGATTGAGTAAAAAATACAGCTTTTCTTTAAGACATTACCCAGTAATTGTGTAATCTGATTGAGTAAAAAATACAGCTTTTCTTTAAGACATTACCCAGTAATTGTGTATTCTGATTGAGTAAAAAATACAGCTTTTCTTTAAGATATTATTCAGTAATTGTGAATTCTGATTGAGTAAAAAATACAGCTTTTCTTTAAGACATTACTCATTAATTGTGTATTCTGATTGAGTGAAAAATACAGCTTTTCTTTAAGACATTACCCAGTAATTGTGTATTCTGATTGAGTGAAAAATACAGCTTTTCTTTAAGACATTACTCAGTAATTGTGTATTCTGATTGAGTAAAATATAGAGTTTTTCTTTAAGACATTAATTGTGTATTTAATACCCTGCAATATTTATAAAAACAAGTGTAATATATTTAAGTTCAATGATGTCAACATTGATAAAAATGTTTTACCTTTCAAACAATGATTTGTTCAATAAAATACCAAACTTGAAGTAGATTCAAGGGAGACAATTGAAAGAAGGATTATTAACTACTTTTTGAATTAAACTCATTGAACTGTTTACACCTTGCAAGTATCAACATCAAATTTTTAGTAGAATATGTACAATATTCTAGGGAACAATACCCTCTACATATGTCATGTGATCCTGAGCCATAGGTATGGATGTGTGAAGATAGAAATTAAGGTGTGTCCGACCTCCATCCTTTGATAAGACACTGTTCTGATGATACTGATAACTAGGCCATCTTCTTCTGTGTAGTACATAGCAGATCACACAGATGAAAGTGGACATGTACTTGTTTCCTTTAGTCAACTCCCACAAGTAGGTCCCACGTCTATAGGTGTGAGAAACTTTCCCAACCTCATATCATTATTAATGTATTTATTTCTCGCACCAAATCCTGTGATGATATACCGATTTATGATCATCATTGCAATCTTGTTGATTTCCGAGACTCACTACCAAATTTCCCCGGGGGCATTTTTCCAGTTATCACTGACATATCAAAGAAACTATCGGCACAGATAAACTATTAAACTTTCAAAGGATACAACTTCATTGCTTTTAAATTAATTTCCCTGGCACTTAATGTAAAAGCAAACAGATATGAGGACTTATCAGTTTTGTCACCGCAACAGAAAACAATAGCATTAAAACAACCATCAGGAACAAAAAACCTTATGAGCATTGCAATAGTGGCCAATATGTAGTCCTCCCAACTTGGCTGGCACCAATATGTCATAAAGTATTCATGATGTTTACAATAAGCAATGAGCTTGATTATGATACTGGACAGAATGGATAGGCTTTGATGAGGCCGATCATGTGGCCTAACGACTTACATGAAATGTAATTATTTATGAATGTGGTGCCATGAATTAATAAAACAAATGTGTTTCTAAGTACCTCAAGTCATTATCTAATATTATTGATAATACAGCTTTCCTCAATTTTCATTGGCTAAAATATGGTAATATGGAGGTCATTATGTTAAGAGTTTAAAGCAATGGTTCTATTTTTGTAAATATCAAATCAACATTGCACAAGTGATTGCAATGCTAAACGGTCCCAGAGGTTGGCAGTTTAAAACCCATCGACAATAACCAGGTACTGACTGCTGGTCAGTTGTTTTACTCAAGAGTACTCTAGCTTTCCTCCATATATAAATATCCTTTTGTAACTTTTAGACACTAATCTTGAGTAGATACGTAATCATAATCAACACCTCCAAAATAATATTTACCTATGCCCTTCCTTTGTTACATTTTCTTCTCAACTGAACCAGCAAGGTGAAAAAAATTGGGTTTTATCATTTTAATATCTTCATCAATATCTAATTCTGACCCAGACTTTGAAGGTTTTCTTGTAAAGCCAATTTTCAAACAAAATCATACTTGTATTTATATACTGGTAGCATAGAATTGATGTTGGGCAGATAAGCGCAATCATGAAATTGTGCATTGATAATAAAATGTAATCACTGTACAAACAACATATAGAAAATACAATATGCACAATCAGATATTAGCACAAAATGTCCCGCACAAAAACCCAATATACATATATTATTACTGTACCACTTATACGATATGTACATTTACAGTCAGTTCTCTCAAGGATAAGCAATTCCATTATTGAGAAAATAATTAAATCTTCTTTTATTTGATTAAACACATCCAATATCTATGTAACATATTGTAGTTGTTCTCAATTGGTCAATATATGACCTATTACTTCAATCTTGATTTGTGGTTTCTTAAGATCTTGTAATATCTTCTTTTACTCTCTTAATAAATATTAAGTGTCAAAATAAATGTCAAACACAGAGGCTCTAAGTTGATAACAGGTATAATAAAGTTGGGCTGACATGGACCAGAAAAGAACAACATGTTTGACTGAAATCATCTGCGACCTCCTGTCAGGCCCACACAACCAGTACCACAAATAAACCAACGACCATAAAATGGTGGACAAAGCCAGCCCATTCACTGGGAGAATTTCTCCATCTCTGTTTACAGTAACCAGAGTCGGGCCACTCTCCAGAACCCTCAAAGGATTCAATCTCACAGCAGGTTCAATTCATATGTTTTCATTATCATTGAAATTGTTAACGTTATGTAATACTCACGACCCATAATCATCTATTCTCCGTTTTCTTCTGACATCTGTTCTGAAAAATAATTATGAATAAAATAAGTCTACAAAAGTTTAGAGGAAAAAAAGTGGCATTCATTGATTTATAATGAACTGCTAAATATAATGTTGTCAGTAGATTGAATAAATTTCTTGGAAAAAAAAAGATGGAAAAACACTGAAAAACTTTCAATTAAATCAGGATTTGATAATGAGAAAAATATTGACGATAGTGACAGATAAATTGGAGACAAATACAATGTAATTACATTTTCCAACCATAAAGCATTGTCATGTAAATGACATTTTGTAAAAAGCCATCTGTATGAGGAGCCATCTGCGCTTGCCCAGTAAATTTTTCTGTTGACAGACAAAATTACGAGAGGGACATCATTGTCATTTTCTATAGTGATCATTAACATATGAATGTCGAAGTGTAACCTTACACGATTTAAGTCATTAAAAGTGTTAATTAGCCGTCTGAGTCACTCATTAAATCTTATAATCATTCTTTATGTCTACCAGCCTACTGAAACAGGTTCAGTTTTCATCGCAAAGGTGGACTAAATCATTGCTTTTTACAAGTTTATATCCTCCATCAATTTTTCTTAAATCAACATTGGTTCAGAGATTTACGAATAATTTCAGTTCGGAATTAAATGAAATGCTGAAAATCCGAAATTTCAAGGACATGCATAATGGAAAATATTTCAAAAATATCTAAGCATGTGTTAAATACTGGAAAGTTTCATTATGCATATGCACCTACTACAGATTTGACTATATTAATTGTTCTTTATCGTTAACAGTGATATTTTCTATAATTGAGTATTGATTTCATAGGAGCAAAATTTACTTTGATCTACTGGTATGTCCAGTTGGCATTTATAACTTATGAATTGTAATTGATAATCTTTATAAAAAGTCTTTTTAAAACTTCTTTTATTTGACATTCATCTGCTTATCATAAGCTGATGAATGCCAAATTAAAGAAGTTTTAAAGAAATTTTAACTAAGATTTTCAATTGCAATACGACCCATTACATATTACAGTAATCTGTGATAGATCATATTATGTAGAAATGCAATACCTGTGAATTTCTCCATGTGATAATCTGACCCTGACATTACTCATTGTGATAATCTGACCCTGACATTACTCGTTGTGATAATCTGACCCTGACATTACTCCTTGTGATAATCTGACCCTGACATCACTCCTTGTGATAATCTGACCCTGACATTACTCCTTGTGATAATCTGACCCTGGCATTACTCATTGAGATAATCTGACCCTGACATTACTCCTTGTGATAATCTGACCCTGACATTACTCCTTGTGATAATCTGACCCTGGCATTACTCATTGAGATAATCTGACCCTGACATTACTCCTTGTGATAATCTGACCCTGACATCACTCCTTGTGATAATCTGACCCTGACATCACTCCTTGTGATAATCTGACCCTGACATTACTCCTTGTGATAATCTGACCCTGACATTACTTGTGATAATCTGACCCTGACATTACTCCTTGTGATAATCTGACCCTGACATCACTTCTTGTGATAATCTGACCCTGACATCACTCCTTGTGATAATCTGACCCTGACATTACTCCTTGTGATAATCTGACCCTGACATTACTCCTTGTGATAATCTGACCCTGACATTACTCCTTGTGATAATCTGACCCTGACATTACTCCTTGTGATAATCTGACCCTGACATTACTTGTGATAATCTGACCCTGACATTACTCCTTGTGATAATCTGACCCTGACATTACTCCTTGTGATAATCTGACCCTGACATTACTTGTGATAATCTGACCCTGACATTACTCCTTGTGATAATCTGACCCTGACATTACTCCATGTGATAATCTGACCCTGACATCACCCCTTGTGATAATCTGACCCTGACATTACTCCTTGTGATAATCTGACCCTGACATCACTCCTTGTGATAATCTGACCCTGACATCACTCCTTGTGATAATCTGACCCTGACATTACTCTTTGTGATAATCTGACCCTGACATTACTCCTTGTGATAATCTGTTCTGACATTACTCCTTGTGATAATCTGACCCGGACATCATTCCTTGTAATAACCTGACCCTGACATTATTCCTTGTGATAATCTGACCCTGACATCACTCCTTGTGATAATCTGACCCTGACATTACTCCTTGTGATAATATGACCCTGACATTACTTGTGATAATCTGACCCTGACATTACTCCTTGTGATAATCTGACCCTGACATCACTTCTTGTGATAATCTGACCCTGACATTACTCCTTGTGATAATCTGACCCTGACATTACCCCTTGTGATAATCTGACACTGACATTACTTGTGATAATCTGACCCTGACATTACTCCTTGTGATAATCTAACCCTGACATCACTTCTTGTGATAATCTGACCCGGACATCACTCCTTTGTGATAATCTGACCCTGACATTACCCCTTGTGATAATCTGACCCTGACATTATTCCTTGTGATAATCTGACCCTGACATTACTCCTTGTGATAATTGACCCTGACATTACTCCTTGTGATAATCTGACCCTGACATTACTCCTTGTGATAATCTGACCCTGACATTACTCCTTGTGATAATCTGACCCTGACATTACTCCTTGTGATAATCTGACCCTGACATTACTTGTGATAATCTGACCCTAACATTACTCCTTGTGATAGTCTGACCCTGACATTACTCCTTGTGATAATCTGACCCTGACATTACTTGTGATAATCTGACACTGACATTACTCCTTGTGATAATCTGACCCTGACATTACTCCTTGTGATAATCTGACCCTGACATTACTCCTTGTGATAATCTGACACTGACATTACTCCTTGTGATAATCTGACCCTGACATTACCCCTTGTGATAATCTGACCCTGACATTACCCCTTGTGATAATCTAACCCTGACATTACTTGTGATAATCTGACCCTGACATTACTCCTTGTGATAATCTGACCCTGACATTACTCCTTGTGATAATCTGACCCTGACATTACTCCTTGTGATAATCTGACCCTGACATTACTTGTGATAATCTGACCCTGACATTACTCCTTGTGATAATCTGACCCTGACATCACTCCTTGTGATAATCTGACTCTGACATTACTCCTTGTGATAATTTGACCCTGACATCACTCCTTGTGATAATCTGACCCTGACATTACTCCATGTGATAATCTGACCCTGACTGACTATTTTAATCCCCATAAAGAATTTATTGCATTGTTACATTTTATCATCTTGATCATCAAAAGGTCAAAATTAAGGTACCTTATAGAAACACACCTATGAAATTAGATGTTTAAAATAAATAATTTGTATGCTTGGATTTACACCGGGGGAATCTTGCATATTACATTGTTACTTTATCTTGGGCCATTATATAAATGTTTTGATATCAAAAGTGTTATTTGTGTTGTTTTTTTAATTTTTGTTTCGGAATTGTCATGTGTCTTTCAGCGAAGGTTAATGGGTCACATAAACTATGTTAGAAATCTGAAGGTCATGAACCTTTGGCATATTATGTCTTCGCCACCTATATCTTAAGCCTCCAGGCTAAATTGTCGCAAATATCCCATTAGTTTTCTTTTTATGAACTGAAAAATATTCAGACAATGACATGTAGAGTGACTTTGACACAGCTCAATTGACAACAGTGATGCATTGTGGTACTCCATGATTTATTTAAAAGTTAAAAAGTTAGACTTGAGTTTATAGAGAATATTTCACTTATGTTGACATAAATGATGAAGATTTTAAAGTTACTGTACTAAAGGGCCTGTTTCATTGTGATACTTAGCTGCATTAAAAGGAGCGAATGTCAACAAAGACAAGGGACATTCAAAGTTTCATATTGTTTGGTTATATATATTTTGTGTTAACATCCTCTTAGCAACTATGGTAGTTTCAGAATGGAAAAAACTCCCTTGTAATCAATGTTTATCCTGTGATATGCTGTGTTTATGTTTTGGGAGACTGTGGTATGTTTGTGTATCTGTATATAGACTATAGAGATTGGGTGCAGATTCAAAGATTAAAGGTAATCTATTATGGGTGTTTTACAATAGAATTTCCCAGTGGTAAAGCTAGTGGCATTCCATTGACATCCCAGTGGTAACAATAGTATTTCACTTGGATACTAGTGGTTTTACCACTTAAATACCGACAGATTTTACCACAACCAGTATTTTCAAGTGCATGGCAATTGGTAGTGGTGGTGGCCAATTTTATAGTCATGACTCGGTCTTAATGCATCCTTTTAATTCCGAAATATTGAATTTATATGAATACGTTTCTAAAGCCTTATCTTTTTTTATTCTGTAACACACACTCTGTACCCAGATCTTCTTGTTTAATATTGTATGTAATCATCGCCACAAGTTTACATGCTGATCTGATAAGTCTGTGGTGAAGATCCTGATGGCATTTAAACTGAGATGCTGCGGTTAGCTTGTTGCATGCAGTCGGCCATATTGTGGTAGTTTAATGAGAGACTACAAAGAGGTACAAACCACTATCTGATTGTGACAGTGTACAGTTTATGGACTAATATCCAACACTTGGTGTAAATCATGTATCTCCTTTACATTGTACATCTGTCGCTCTGATCTGCTATAGTTATACAGCTAAATCAACCTACACAAAGAAGCCAGACCGTTAAGTTCATTCTACAAATTTAAATGATCATTTTCTTTTTGTCATTTCATCATAAATCTCCGAATAACAAAAAAGCAATGAAATTTTATGGATGAGAATGTTATGTAATCACATGAATATACATGTATGTAAATTGGCAGTTCTATTATCAGATTTTATTCACAAGAGATTCGTTGTTAATTTGAAACTTGCAAAAATCAATATCGGCTGACTTACAAGACATTCAGTATACCACTCTCTCACTTCATTTTTACATTAGGAAAAATAACCCAATCAGGAGAAATGCTATATTGCCACCACCAGAATCAGAAAACAAATGTCATGGCTTGTTGTACAGCTGAAAGCATTTCCTTCACTTGCTCATAATGAAATACATTGACACATTTATATACATGTACATATATATACCATGCAAAGCAATAATCTTTGACCTTCCTCTTTCCAAGAATCTACCATTTTAATATTTTGATTCCCAAAAATTCAATTTTAACAAATCCAATATTTGTAACCTTGAATATGGGTAAAGGTTATTTCTATTTTCATCTTTTTTTTTCAAATATGGGTAAAGAAATTGTCGGAAACCCACAAGTCATTTCTCCATCGTTTGTGACAAAAAATAGAGTGGTGTCTTGTGGGTTTCCAAGGATGGACTAAAGATTATTTCTATTTTGTTTTGTCATTTTTGTTTAACTTGATCTCAGGCACCTATTAATTAAAGGAGGCTATTTGTAATTTTGTATGGTTCCTGTTTAGTTTAATTTGCAAGTCTAACTTTTCTGGTACACCTGACTCTTATCTTGATATGCTTTCTTACAATGTTATGATCAGGCCTTAAGTCAAATTTCATATTTTCAGTATCAACCTATTTTTGGGGGTTTTCCTGGTTTGGTAAGTAAAAAAGTAAGTAGTCAAGATGTCCAACATTTTAAAACTACCCGGTACCCTGCCTCCAAACACATACCTCTTAGTCAAGAGGCATATGTCAGGCAATTGCTTGGTACTTGCCTTGGGACTTAGATCCGCAATTTTTTTCTACAGCCTATTCCTGCTTTCTTCCACCATTCAAATTCTGTTTAATTTTATAAAAGAACTTGCAAATCAAATCAGATATGTTATTGTTTCGGAAGTACATGTACATTGTATTGTATGCCTTTCCAGTAGATTTTATGGTTTCTATGATCATTAACACGACATAATGAGCTTTAACCATCTTGATCGCTACCACGCATGTGGCATCCCCCGTCCATCTACTATTTTTCTGATCCCAACAGAGAAAATAGCATTCAATTGGTAGTGACTGCACCTCTTTTCTACATTGCCATTACGGGCCAGTGAATGTTGATCACATTCATTTAGATCAGTACGGGACCAAGAGGACCATAGTCATTATTGCTAGACTCTTCACTCATGGCGAGGACGACAGTCATTATGACTAGGCGCACCACTCAGCGGCCGAAGCAATCCTTTAATCATAATTCATGTTCACTTCACAAATTATTGATCCAGTAACAGGGCATTAATTTGATGACAAACACAATAGAGAGAATTAATGTTTTACTCTAATTTGATGACAAAACACAATAACGGCAAATTAATGCCCGGCTTGTCCCAATTATACCCAGGTGTCCCATCATTTCAATGGGGGAACCCCACAACAAAAGATTAACTGTCTCGCCCATTAATTAGACATTAAGGCTTTTGATAGAATGATTTCATTAAAATCCTTAATGACAAAAGGTGAACAGACAATATAAAATTTCTTCCTGTTACATATGTTTTTACTTTTTTTGATAATTTTTTTGTCTAACATTCTCACAAACCATATTGTCGATATTGATAAATCTAAAATTACCATACTTGTGTTTTCAGACTATAAGTGTTATGAAATTATTGACTACAATACATGTTTGTATATCAACAAATATGCATAGCAATTTGGGACCTCAGGTTGTGAGTTTGAGGCCTACAAGTTTAGCAGTTGCCAAGCACTGGTATGCATCATGGATACTCCAGAGGTTACTATCACAGTCATTATATCTACCCCTGGATCATGTCATAGTAAAACTGAAGGCATTTCAGGAAAATAAACCTGACCAATCACAAGTCGGCAGAGACTTCATTTGAAGATTACAGAGACAGTCACACTCCTAACTTCAAAGCCACACAGTCATCTACAGTGTACCATTAGTGATTCTTCTGATGCACATCAGAGGACCAAACTACCTGTCTCGTCAGTTGTTGTACACAGAGCCTTCAGATTTGCTATGATATATTCCAGGGGTATATATAATGACAGTGATAGTAACCCCTGAAGTACAAAGGATTTGGTATATACTATATACGGTACTAGCTAAAGGTTATTTGTTGTTTTGATTAATGTCCCAAATTTCCTGCACATAAAAACTGCCATCTAAATAATAGGTATGTATCAGGATTGAACTATGTAGATCATCAGTGACCAGGTAGCTCAATATAGAGCGGTCTTTAAAGTAAGCTTAGATTTCTTTCTAGAAAATAATAGGCTGCACTTAGAAGTAAGCCTTGAATTTTTTCAAATATGCATGCTGACCTCAATAATAAAAAATTCAAATTAATCGATGTCTACATGCAATCAATTCAAGTCTACACCAAGTAATAATGTAATCAAGAGGAGACAATTCACTCAGGTGAAGGAAATGCTTATTATTTACTCCTAGGAATTCCCTTTCCAATCTATCAATAGAATTGATTTTTATCTACCCAAAATACCTTCATAAAAAGTCTAAGTAACTGACAAATGTCTGCTCAAATAGATTTTGTGTTTTAAGATTTTGATGACCATTACAAAGAACAATAACTCTGCTAATAGTAATTTATATGTAATTTGTCTAAACTAGATGTCATCTGGACCAGTACATTTGTCCGGTTTACACTGGTTTTCAGATGATTCAGGTTTTACTTACTATATAATAAGAAAGCAAAATGATATCAAATTTATCCTAAATAGACAGGGATCTGGATAAGGCAACAGTTGGTTTTGTAAAATTTATGTAAGGCTATTGCCATAAGTTATCACACCGCTATTCAAACCACATATTTGTTTACAGATAGAATATCACGAAGCATCACAGAGTTATTGCCCCTTGATTGAAATATGGACACTGTATAATAGCACTGAATACAATGAAATACACACAAGCATTATTGTTGTTTAGTCATAAAAATATTATTTTTAAATGAGGTATTCAATATTGCACATTCAAAGTACACAACTTTAATAAAACACTGACAGTATTTTACAGCAAATAAGCTAGACCACCAACTATGAGAAGATATAGAGGATCTTACATCTTATATTTTAAAACTAGTTCAATAATTTGATACATCACAAGCCTTTAAGCGATTGGATTAATACAGTAAATTGTTTAATGAGTTTTAATTTTATGTAGCCACGCGCATAAGATTACATGTATATTGATCACATAACTAGGTTATATAATATTAATGGAAATACATGTAAAGGCAAAACTTTCAATTTTGTAAAAGGTGAAATTCGCTCTTAGGTGACTTTCACACGGGCAATGTCATATATGGATTATGAATTTATGATGTCATTAAACCTTTGACATCACAATAATGTTAATATTGCATGTAAGTCTATTATATGACATGCATATGGCTGAAAGGGCCAGCTATGTGCTAAAATAAACAAGAGATCCCAGAGGGATCTTGGCACCACCAAAGAATGATCTATGTCTGACAATGGAAAAAGGGATCTTTTCTCTGCTTTTCAAACTTTGACTACATACTACATATAACCTTTGAGACAGATCGCTTCAGTACTTTCTGAGAGTAGTAACAAACTTCTATTATCAAAATCCAAGATGGCGGCCTATCGGGCATCTTGTTCACTGATTGGTCCTAAAATGCAATATGCACAACTAGGGCCCTAGCCCAAGGGTACCTGCACATGGAATTTTAGACATTTCCTTTCAGACCTTTTTAAGATATATAGCGGTTACAAACTTCAACTATCAAAATCCAAGATGGCGCCTGTTGGCCATCTTGTTTACCGATGGGTCCCAAAATGCAAAATACACTATAGGGCTCTAGGGGAACCTGCAAAAAAAAGTGGTGACAGATCCCTTCTGTACAATCTAATTCCCTTCTGTACTATATCTAATTAAGATATAGCGGTAAAAACCTTCATTATCAAAAATCATGTTCTCTGATTGGTCCCATTTTAGGTTTTTTGTAGTGTTAGTCCTAAATATTTACTTGAGTTTACTTGCTCGAGTGTGTGATTTTGGAGTGTGTAGTTGTGATGGATTTTGTTTCGTTTTGCCGATTCACAAGATTCGGCATTGTGTTCATTGATTTTGTGACCAGGTATGTCTAGTACATTTGTCCAGTTTATAGAGCGGTGCTACCGGACCTGATAAATACCGTTGGTTAGAAATTCGTGCCAGGTCCCTGTGAGTATAACTATCATATATAATTATATATTATACATTGATAAAGCATGGAGCATCATTTATTCTACTGCCATCTACTGTTTTATGCCGGTTGTCCGACGACGTGGTCGTCTCCTTACTGGAATTCAACAGTAGGCTGAAGGAAGACACGTCGCGAATAGGCGAGGAAAAGAACGAAACACTCAGGAACTTGTATTCCAAATGACATTTGACATACTAGCCCTATATATGATAGTAAATTCATCACACGTGCAAAGAATGGTATATACCTAACAAAAACACAATAACACTATACCTGTAATCAGTTCCTGGGGAAATTGAGCGGCTTCTTTTCCAAAACACATGTACCGGAAGTGAAAACGACAATGAAAATTTAAAACCGATTTCCGGAATCCGGAATAGGCAGAATTCCGTCCAAAGAGTTAAAAAAATAATATTTTGTTTTCCTACACTACCGCAAGAGTAAATGTCAGATTGTAGAGGTTGTAGAGGATGAAGGAGCTTCATTCTCAAGTGTACAGTAAATTCTACTGAAAGAAAATTGGGCCTCTTCATTAAAAAGTCGTTTGAACTGAGGAAAGCGGGCTTGCTGAATGCATAAGTTCTTGTTTTATTATTATTGTTTTATACATGTAATGTTATTTTTGTAATTTGCTATCGATCCTTGTTTGTGGATGTAAAAATGTAAAATTTTCTGGAATGAAGTACGAAAAATGTGCAGGAGGACCCTTTTTTCTTTCAAATAAGCATTTTTTAGAAAATTTCAGTCGGCGAAAATGGGGGGGCAAAAAGACATGTTTGCCCCCCGTCCTGGGGAACGGGGCCCCCCCCCCCCCCGCTTCCTACGCCCCTGTGTATGTGAGACTACTATCTGGGTTCCTCAAAACTTAACAGGGGGCAAATTGAGCCACACAGATTGTACATGCAGAGAAAAACCCTGCTCCCAATCTTCATGTTGCAAGGAAGTTCCATCATTGCCACCCTTGTCCTTATGTAACAGGAAAGGAGAAAATGTAGCCAGACCGGGATTCAACCCGGGTCCCTCTGAACACTAGTCGAGTGCTCTACCAACTGAGCTATCAATAGCTACCTGGTCACTGATGATCGACCCAGTCCAATCCCGCTACACTCCTCCCTCCTTTCTCAAAGTCTTCGTCCTCGAAGTTGGGCGCCAATTGTGTAACAGGAGAGGACAAAATGTAGCGGCCAGACCGGGATTCGAACCCGGGACCCTCCGAACACCAGCCGAGTGCTCTACCGACTGAGATTCCCGGACCGTTTTCGATTATACGGTTTGACTGGTTGGACCTAGTTGTTCGTTTCTGAATTAAAGACGGACCTGGTGATTTTATATCGTTTTCAGACGAGCCTTGACAAAGCACTGACAGGCCTGTATAAAAAACTTTAACAAACGGTCTAACCAGTTGTTCCGAATAAAAGAAAACGGCCCAGGTCACCGATGATCGACCCAGTCCAATCCCGCTACACTTAGCACGCTTCCCATTCGCCTTTGACAAACACCGCTTTGTGCTCTTTGACCACAGTACGACGTCTGTCCAATCGAAAAGAGAGGTACAAAGTACATACATCCGAAAAAAATGCTCTAGCGTTTAGATCCACTTCCATGGTCCAGTCATAATAATCTTTCTCCTTAATTTGGTCCCAGCGTCGATGCTGTCCGTATTTCACAATTTTTCATCATTACAACAATCAAATGCTTATACACAGTATAGTTCACTTTCGTTCTTTTTGTCATAGTGAAAACTGTTTAAGTGTAATACACATTTTCTCCGTTTCTCCTAGGTTCAATTTTTTCTTATTTTACAACTTTTTATAAAGTTGCAGCACTGGAAGTATTTTTAATTATTGACTGATCGCAGCAGAAATTTCAGATGTCCAAATCAACTGGCGTCCATCTGAATCTCTTGTCTATGCGCCTTGACGCCATAGATGTTATTTTTTTCGTTTCTCCTCCTCCTCCTCCACCTCCTGATGTCACTCTACACCAGACCTCTCCCTTTCGTCTGCTGCCCACCATCCCCCCCAAAGTCTGCTCTGACATACAGTTACAATTTTGTCTTTGTGCCTTAACATCCTCTCTGTGTCCCCTATAGCCCTCCTTGACGACAGGCAACTTTTTCCCATGTCCTCACATGAACATCTGCTTGTCTTACCTTCTTCAGTGTAGTGATGGGTCAGGCATTCCAACCATGAAATCCTCTAGAAGTGAGGAAGGAATTGTTAACTATTTATTTGATAATCTGCTATACAATCTTACACAGGACAGATGATAATACCGCTAAGCCATCACCTCAGGTGCTCTTTGATGGTCCTATCTAAACCTTCTACAGTTGGTACACCCATTTGGTATCTACAGCACTATTGGCCACGTCAGCCAGGGAAGAAATCCATGCCGGTAGCCAGGTCATGAATTTGTCAGATAATCCAGTGTTGTCAATAAACCACATTCCCTCTGTTTACTGCTCCAATCATTTGATGCTACATGAATCATGGAAGCTGTCGTCATACCATTGACCAAGGCATTTGGTCGGGTTGCCGACTCTTAATGGAATTGTCTCTCCTTGGCCTTTGAGTTGGACCGATTGAGTTATCTTTCCTTTCGAGATGACGAGGCATTTAGATTCTCTTTGTTTGAAGCGCATTCTTGTCATGTTACTGTTTCACTATGTCAGTCTCTAACCGCTAGTGGCGAGGTATCCCACAAGGAGACGGAGGTGGATCCCGCTGAAGTAGTAGGTACTTATCATTCTCTGTATGTGAGTTGGAATAAGGTAGTGTCACTAATGTCTCAATGCCGCTTTCATCAGTGTTGTATGGAACAGTTCCATACGAGTCCAGATAACTGTCATGTCTCCTTTATTCGTTCTTGCTTCACCAAAAAGTTGGCTGATAATACTGGTTTGTTCGACGTATGTATGCATGTTGTTAGACGCATCACAAACTCTGAGAAGTAGTTATTTCCTTCCACGTTTAGCAGATCGTTCTAAATTACCCTATGTTATTTGAGTTTTTCTCTTTCAGTACAAAACATCCGTTTGTTTTCTTTCAGCAGTCAGGTAGGACACCCTCCTCCAAATGAAATTCTGTAATAGTCATAGTCTGACGCTTCAGTAGTTTGGGGCACTTCTTACATATGTACCTTGTATGATATCCCATTTGACATGGGAGCAGACGATGTTCTTGTCTTCCTAACAACGTCTTGAACCTCCTTCCAAGCTTGGTCCTCCTCACTTTAATGTTCATTGGGTGTTTGAACCTGGTCTACTCTCTTACACGGTCATAATGGCTGATTCATATGGGCATCAAGATGCATCTCCCATTAGTGCCAGTTCTTTTCTTTAAACTCCCCCCCTCCCTTTCCTTAATCTATCTGCTGTTTAGGCCTTCAATCATTCTGTCAACTCAAACTCTTCGTTGTCCTAACCTGATCTTCTCCATTTCTTCTGCCTTTCTGAAATGCCTTGACAGTTCGCGAAATTCATTCTTGATGTCCCCTCTCTCCTCTCTCTCCTGTTTGCAGACTTCATCTTTTGTTGATTCTTCCCATTAACAGCACTACTGTGGCATGTTTACCCACTGCTACTCGCCTGTGTCTCACCGGAATGCTTACTAAACTCCCTCTATTTCATCACAGACTCCCAGTTAATGCTGTCTGATGTATTCTGATATCCCTGTTGTTTTTGTAGATCTTTCCACTATGGCATCTGGTTCCTCATTTTCACTTGTCAATGTCATTTGCCTAAGCCATATCAGTGTATCTGTCCTCTTGGGTCAATCACCACACCCCCTTTTTGGTAGACCCTCAGGGCGTTGCTCTTCATTCAGTGTTGCAGCTGGTTATATAGGTGTTCCTTCACAGAAACCACACTTTAGGCTGCCATCCCTCCAGTCTGTTTCAGTCTCTCCTTGATGTCATCCGTCTCTACAGAGGCCATCAACCTGTTCCTGGTCACCATCCAGTCTCCTCTATGGTACATCCTTGCCTGAGACAAATACCCTTGCCTACTACCCTGGCCAACTTACTATTCTGCATAGTTGTGCTACTATGTGGAGCATTATGGGTAAGCCATGGTACCAGGTTACAGATACACCAAAATAAGTTGAAAATTTACCTAGACTTAGGCGCATTCAAGTTGAAAAGACAAAAAAAAAAAAAAAAAAAAAAATAGAGTCAAGGAAATAATAGGCTTCAAAAGTCCCAAAACTCTTAGTTGAGATATGAATTCTTAGTTACAATGTGCATGTTTTTGATCCTTTAGATTCATCTGTATATGTTCTTTAAAAAAGAGAAATGAAAATGAAATTCATTTGTAGCATTTTATTGCATTAAAAATACAAAATATCAAAACAATTTGCACGAACAAACATAAAATCACAGAAATGTACACAAACACTATTGGAACACACTTTTGATTGGCTGGACCATTTCAAAAGTTTAGGTGACAATAATAAGGAAATATTTGTATGTATGTTAATTTCTTATTTTCAATTTATCCCTGTACTTATCTTTGCAGTTAACATCAAAAAATGAAACTTTAAAGATAAAAGATTAACTCATTAAATGGCTGATTGTGGTATATACATGAGATATACATGCCAGTCGCCTCCACATCTACAAAGCCCATTCTAATCTATCAGAGGTATTTCTCTCACTCCATCAGTACCGGCAGAATGAGTTAAATGAAGGGAAGTAACTCTGATAGACAAGAATATCTAAGTGGGATAAGGCATGAGGGATAGGTCAGATCACTGAATGATGTCACGATTATTTTGATATCAACAACAGGAATTTCATAAAAAAGTAAAAGAAATAGTGAAAAAAAACTGTTCTATAGGCCTAGGGCCCAAAAGTACACTGTCACCTTGAACGCCTTTCACCATTTCACAAATACATGTACATTGTGTTTCACTTCTGAAGTTGGGACAAAGAAGTAATTCCAACTGTGTGGACAAAAAAATTGTTAAATTTTCGAAGCGATCTGCCCCTTTATCAAGACACACAAAACGAACACGATTACATAACATGATACGAACAGTAGGCCTGAAGTAGACAAATATTTAACAGCATAATTGAGCACAATTAACCCTTCGGCAAGTGGCAGCCGAAGGCCCGATCTGCCAAAATGTTGCCATGATGTTCGGCAGAAGGCTACAATTTGAGCGATGAAGTTGTATGTACTTACATCATTTCAAGAGTATTACACTAAACACTAACCAGTGTTCTACAAAAACAGATAAACATAAGGTTTTCAATTACATTGATATAAAAGTGCAAAGCTTACAATAATCTTACCAATCACAACAACTAATAACAACAGCCAGGTAATGAGTAATTAAGGAATGTGAAAGTTTACAAAGGACATATAGACATTTCAAAGATTCATAGTCAAATTAACCCATTGAACAGTCCAGGTAAGTACTTTTATTATTATTATCAATGCTAGAACACCTTGCTATTACCCGTCTGTCTTACGACTGTTATGCCAATATCAATGACAAAATGACAGGACATTCAACAATCCAAGATAGCAACCATATATCGAATTTTATCAGATTGGTTGTCCGCAAATAGGACCTTCCACCACTTTTGACTTTTTGACTGCTCTGGGTGGGGGGTCTTATTTACAGTGAAATACAATATACATCTAGTATTACCCCCTTACCCCCCCCCCCCCCCCCCCCCCAGTATTATACCTCACTTTCATTTAGAATGTTCTGATTGGATTGACCTTGATCTCATGACATTGAAGAAGTTTGATATTTCACTGGAATTTGAAGGCGAGGGAAATAACCCTTTAAGGGGAAATAAGCTTTTGGATGTTCCACACGTGACCAAGATGGATGTCATCTACAATGTCAACCAATAATGGCAATGCTGTTTTTTTGGGGTTTTTTTCCCCAAGTTCGCTAAAATTTAGCAACATTGTTAGGAAATATGTTTACGAGTTCTATTACCACAGATTTAGATAGCTTGTTGATATTAAATATAACAAATTAATGGATTAATTTTGATTTCGTTCGGTATAATAAAATTATTATGTCCCTCTGTGGAGAGATACATCTAGAATTGTCTCCCTGGAAAGATTTATTTTCTCGAGGGCAAAGAAAATAACTCTATCCAGAGCCCTCAAGAAAATAACTCTTTCCAGAAAGACAATCCCAGATGTATCCCTCCACAGAGGGACATAATTCTAATATCTACAAGGCCTATGAGAAAAGCTTTTATATGTGGGTTTGCTACTGATCATGGACTTCTTACTGAAGAATCTCAACAACATTGGACTACTAGTACATATACATGTTCATTTGACTTCTGCTATATGCTACGGTGGCTAAGGATGTGTATTGTGTTTTCACACAAAAGAATATGTATCTGCGCACAAAAGTATTGTATTCACATGCAAAAGTATTGTTCCTATGCAAAAATATTTCATTGCCACTATGTGTGTGTTAACATGCTATAATCCTAATTTTTCAAAACCTTTCACAGCCACCATATTATGATATAATTACAATGCAAACTTCATCCTCGTTATGTAATAGCTAGGTTAAAATCATACCAAATATTGAGGTGGTAGAGGCATTGCCTGATTGCTAATTATTTGTAATATAAAAAAGTTGCATTCTTGGCCAAGATAT
Organism: Argopecten irradians; assembly: GCF_041381155.1. Classification (NCBI taxonomy): domain Eukaryota; kingdom Metazoa; phylum Mollusca; class Bivalvia; order Pectinida; family Pectinidae; genus Argopecten; species Argopecten irradians. The sequence continues at coordinate 46,927,135 of NC_091135.1, read as the reverse complement.
TATACAACAATGCCAGAATCCAGACTGGTTTGATAGTTTCTTTTCAGATATGGAGAATTAATTACTCGATCATCATGTTATATTCTAGTAACATGTATATTGATCTATTTCACACAAAAATTTGTAGTTCTAAAGGGTACATACTAAATTTAAACAATCAAAAACATTTTACCGAATAGTATTGGCATTACGCAGTCGGTCCCCCTTTGGCAATAAGGCCCTCCCCTTTTTACTTAAGGAGACTTATCGCCAGTATAATAGGGTGTTTGCAACCTTAAAAATCTTCACAACATGAATAAATGTACAATGTAGTACTAACTGGGTGCTAAATAGAAATGCATTTGTATCTGTATACCAACAATAACAAAAGTTTTCTTCAAAAGAGTGTAAATGATCCTGAGGTCAAGGATTTGCATTTCAAAGCTTAATTATAATTAAGACATGTGTAGTTACATACCCTGATTGATTAGTCTTGTGAGTCTAAGTTACAATTCAAAGCATCATCACAATAATATCACAATATAATCACACCAATAAAAATGTTGATACTGTGTTAGCTTAAATACCAAGTTTACACACAAACCTCAATCAAGCTATGCTTTATGCCATTATGTGGCAGTGAAACTGACACAACACGAGCAAGGGTTACATCATATAAATTTAATAGACACATATGCACATCAGCCAAGAGTTGTAATAAACATTTTGCTGATCAAGATGTATCCTTGATTTACAGGTTTTCCATGCTTGAATATGGTACAGGCAGGGTGATTGAGGTGTAGGGGAAGTAAACTTAAGGTAATACTGAATGGCACAAAGAGAGGTTAGCATGGTAAACCAGTAGTATAGTGACTAACATAATCTTCATTTCTAGATCAAGACCTTTACTAGAAACCCACATGGTGCTACATACTGACAATTGATTGTTCTTTCTGGGTTTTTCAGTTTTCCACTACCTCCTAAACTTTGCATATCCTTAAATGACAAAGAATATTAATAATGCATAAATTAGTAAATGGTGTAAATGACATTGTGATATTCTTCTTCAAGATCTTTTTACATCAATTTACAGTATCCTATGTCAAAGACATTAATTTGATAGAGTTGATAGGGCTCATAGGGTGGATACCTTTGTGTTCAAGCAAGGAAAATGAAAACAATTGGTCAACATTACAATAAACCAAATTATCAAATTTTGCACTGAATGTAAAATATTGAACTTTCACGTATCAAACTTTACGAACCCATTTTTGTGTGTGAATTATATTCGTGTATAATACTAAACTATAAGTACAATAAATATGCTGATGATTAGAATTCAATTAAGTGTTTAAGCTGTAAATCTCGAAGTTAAATTGCTATGAAAATGTCGTTGGGCATAAAAACACTAAATTAAGTCGCCCCCCAAAAAAGTTAGTTTACACTATCGTACGACATCAAACATAACATGTTGTGTCAGAAATCAAGCATTTCACTTTATAATTGGATTCCTCAGTATTTATTCTATACTGTTTTTGTCTTTATACCATATTCACTGTAATTTCCATCTAGGGCACTTGAAAAATTGTAACATGGGGGTGGGAGGCGCTTATTAGTGAACGAAAGTTGTGGACAATAAAAGCCATATTTTAACTCTCTGAACTTATGACACATTAATCTGTTACAGTAAACATGCCTATGCCTTTTAACCTTTGAGAAACATTAATGTGATGTGATTCATATGCAAATGACTTGCAATTTCATGTGATAAATGATACAATGCTAATGTTAGAGCCATCACATATTATGAAACATTGTTAAATCAATGGAATGTGGGCATTCATACAACCTCAATTCCTTCTTCAGAAAAGGGGACCAGGGCACTTGCTGGAGGAGAGGTGCTAATTACGGCGAATACGGTACATGTAAATAATAGAAAGTGAGTTCCAACAATGACTTTTCATCTCCCGCACTACTAATACTGACTATTACACTATACCCCCAACCTTCATTCAAAATTCTTCATTACATTTTGTGGTGTTGAACACTTGGTGTGACTGTGCTGTCCCCCAGTAGTTCTGTCTATAACAGCCTTTACCCAGACCTGCACCGGGGGCCCTGCCCCTAACACTGACACTAACAGAGAAGTACTAGTAACAACATACAGTATATCGTCCACACCATCTTGTACCACTCTCACCTCATAGTGTAAACTTTTATAATCTAAACTGTCTAAGTTCTTGGGATAATCCCACTCTATTCTAAACACCACAGATTCCTTTCCTACATTTCCGAGCTTTTTTACATTGTTGTTCTTGACATCAGTGTCTGACTTGTCACATCGGATGTTTGGGACCTTGGCTGGGAACATACCTAAGTGGCTACTTGCAAGTGGTTTGCCTATAGCCTCTGTAATGAGTCTGGTGATAGCGGGAATGTCTACCTCTGTGTCCTGGTATATGTGGTACAACCAAGAGGGATCGTTACAACAAAAATGGTCTGGCACCTCTGTCTCACCCATTATAGCGGTCTGTCTTTGTGACGGTAGGTGTCCAATACCACCAAGGTCTTCTGGCCAGTTGGGATGCCCAACAGACTTGGTTTTGTCCAAGTTCTGCCATGCTATGTAGACTAGATTCATCCCTGGGAGCTCTGCTACGGTCCTAAAAGGGGAGTACTTCCTTGGATTGACTGCATATGGAAATAATTCAATAACAAATGACCCAGGTCTTAAAAAGGCTGCTAGGGACATCAACGATCCATGCATTCCAATGAGGCCACGGGAAAATTGCACATATTGCATGATGTCTTTAAAACTATGGGTTTCCAAACTGAGCATAAACACTTTCATATTTATTTCAGCAGAAATTGTTAGCATCAATTCCATTTGATTGATGATTCTACGGTTGTCTTTCCTTGAGAAAAGAACACAATAATCTGCTGATGTCAGCATCATGGTAGGAGGTTTCTGTATATTGAATTGACTTACAATGTAATTAACTGTGTTGTGTAAGAGAAGTCCTGATGCTGTTGTATCTTTCACTGGTGCTTGAGGCTCAGTGTAACCATACTGGTACCATACAGTTGCCATTGACAACCCAACATGACTATCCTCAAAACATAAGATCTGTTCTTGATTTTGATCTGCCATATACATAGGAGATTTAGAGGTGAAAACTGAATACAGATCAGCGAAATTTCCACGATCCCATCCTTCCACAAACACTAACTGGACATCATACTTATCCAGGGAATTTTGTCCAGTGATGAAGTTCAAGGTGAAATGTAGAGGGAAAATGTCATCATGGAACACATGCATGATGTTGTCAGGTTTAAATCTGCTGAAGATTAAACTTTGACCTTTGATCCACCTGACTTTAGAATGGTTAAATGCTGAAGACTTTATATCCATCAGATTAGCTGTATGGTCAGTATAGTTAAGTACAGTTGAGAGACGTAACCATGACCTGCTATTATTGCTAAGCTGTGATCTATCTAAAACACTTTTGTCACCATGGTAAAACAAGAAAGCTTCATTTACAGGACTGTAACACAGGTTCCTGAAACGACAAATCTTGTTCATTTCAGGATAACCATGGCACCAAACTGAGGTTTCAATCGATGGTAAATTGCCCTCTTGTGATTTCTTAGTTTCTGATGGTGCATTGCTGGTTACCGTAACATGTGTACCTCCATCAATGTCTGCCTCCGAGGTAAGCTTACTTGCACCAACTTTACCTTGTAAATGTACTGATTTACTACTTGAAGTTAGAATGGCACTTGAGTAGTCTGCATGTGTAGCTTTAGTTTGTTCATATTCCTCAAAATACCTTCCACTTTCTGCTTCATTTCCTGCTTCATTACTATAACTTGCCTGACTACTCTGAATAAAGTCAGTTTCAAAATACTTGCCCGACTTGCTGCTAAAGTCTGTTCCAGAAACTTTATTTTGTTGTGAAAATGCTCCTTTGCCTTCATACTTTGTTGCCCCTAAATTATCAATATCCTGGTTACTTACAGATTCCTTGTAGCTGGACTGACTTGTTGCAATGTAGTTGATATCCTTATCAATATCCCCCATTCTGCCCCCTTTATGGGGGTGATGGGGCAGGTTTTGTGGGGGTTGGGAGAGGATGGGATGGGGGTAGCACTCCATTTGTAGGTCCTCAACATGTAACCTCAGATTGAAATATTTCTTCACGACCACTGCTAGTAGTGACAGCATGACAGCGTGGGTGATGTAATGCAGATTCATCGTCTTCAATTTTCAGATCACTACAAATCTAAATCCAATTCACTTCATGCCACAAAGTCAGATCTGAAATAAAAGAAACACAAATACCTAAACTTCATTGTGTTAAAGAGCTGATGTAATGTTAGATATATCAACATAAAAAAAAACAATTCTAACACAATTTCTGGTTCAAAAAGTTTTTTCCTTTAAATTGTAAAAGCATTTAAATTTCTTCCATGACTGAAAAACAAAAATAATCAGTCTGAAACAGGATTAAAGTAGTGCAATCCAGCTCTAACATATGACCCAATACATTCTGGTACGCTGCTCTAACTACTGAACTAAAGGGAAATTACTCCTAGCCCTACACTCTTAAATCAATTTAGGTTCTATTTCCAGACGCCTCTGAATATCCTACAGCTTGAACATAAAATGGTCTATGGCACAAAAGAAATGGGACCAGAGTAGTGTGCTGCCAGCCAGCAACTTGCGACCTGACTTCTTGGTCTGCTGCTCTACCAGCTGAGCTAAAGACCACTATGTACTATGTATACTATCAGTATATATAACAAAATATTATATATTACATGTTCATAATGTACAATGTTTATGTGCAGGTCTTTAAAGGCCCACTACCTTTCCGAACCGGTTTTTGATTTTTGAAATGGGAATGTAAAACGATATTAATAATTTTGTCGAGTGGCAAAAGTTATTAACTTAACGTTAATACTACACTTATTATCACCTCCTAAACAATTTAATTAAAATAAATAAAATGTTAATTTTCATAACGCGGGTCGTCTTATGTTTTCCCCCGTCGTCCTAAATACCGCGCAGTAGTTGACTATCACTGCGGCAGACGGTAAAACAGCGAAATGACTCTCCATTGTTATCATATATTACGCAGGAAATCTTGCATATGTTTGGTGTTGTAACCTCATCTTAGGCCATCGGTATATATTTTCTGAGGTAATTAATGTTTTTAAGAAATCTTTATATTTTGCTCCGGAAAGGTAGTGGGCCTTTAATGTAAAAGAATAATTAATTAATTATCATTATTTGACAATTGTAGAAGTATTTAATGGGTTTTTTTTCATATCTATGAAAAAATGTATATTTCTTTTTTAAATCTTTAAGTACTCCTGTAATACATTATGTGCCTTTGCTTTCTTCTGTCTATATGTAATACTGGGTCAAGGTCTATAACTCGGCTGGCCATATATATAGCACTACATAATTTCAGAAAAAGCATGATTATTAACAAACCGTATAAGATGTGACTATGGGAATTCTCTCAATCGACAGCCAGATAATTTATCTTTAATTTGGTATATGATACAATATATATATATATATGACACTAGGTATCAAGAAACATCGGAAAACAGCCAGATTCCATCTGGTCGGACACTGTGGTGTCCACTGATAAACACGTCAGGGCTCTAAACCACAATTATCTCAATATCTTGCTGTCGATTGAGAGTATTCCCATTGTCACATCTTATAAGGTTTGTTAATAATCATACTTTTTCTGAAATTGGGTAGTGTAAAATGGCCGGCCGAGTTATAGACCTTGATCCAGTACTACATATAGAGAGAACAAGAGGCCCAGAGGGCCTGTATCGCTCACCTGGTTTGTAATGCCAAGTAATGTTCTAAATACAGGTTCATTGTTTCTTTTCCTCTAATTCACCTACTGGGCCCTACCCATCTTGCCCCCGGGGGGTCAGAGCCAACATTTATAGAAGTTCTGTTCCCCTTCCCCCATGGATGTTTGTGGCCAAATTTAGTCACAATCCATGCGGAACTTTACGACTAGTAGCGATTTAAAGGATTTACCTCTATTACCCCTATTGGGCCCCGCCCCTCCTGCCCCCGGGGGGTCAGAGCCAACATTTATAGAAGTTCTCTTTCCCTTCCCCCAAGTATGTTTGTGGCCAAATTTGGTCACAATCCATGCAGAACTCTAGGACAAGTAGCGATTTATAGGATTTACCTCTATTTCCCCTATTGGGCCCCGCCCCTCCTGCCCCCAGGGGGTCAGAGCCAAACTTTATACAAGTTCTGTTCCCCTTCCCCCAAGGATGTTTGTGGCCAAATTTGGTTACAATCCATGCAGAACTCTAGGACAAGTAGCGATTTATAGGATTTACCTCTATTTCCCCTATTGGGCCCCGCCCCTCCTGCCCCCGGGGGGTCAGAGCCTAACTTCATACAAGTTCTGTTCCCCTTCCCCCAAGGATGTTTGTGGCCAAATTTGGTTACAATCCATGCAGAACTCTAGGACAAGTAGCGATTTATAGGATTTACCTCTATTTCCCCTATTGGGCCCCCGCCCCTCCTGCCCCCAGGGGGTCAGAGCCAAACTTTATACAAGTTCTGTTCCCCTTCCCCCAAGGATGTTTGTGGCCAAATTTGGTTACAATCCATGCAGAACTCTAGGACAAGTAGCGATTTATAGGATTTACCTCTATTTCCCCTATTGGGCCCCGCCCCTCCTGCCCCCGGGGGGTCAGAGCCAAACTTTATACAAGTTCTGTTCCCCTTCCCCCAAGGATGTTTGTGGCCAAATTTGGTTACAATCCATGCAGAACTCTAGGACAAGTAGCGATTTATAGGATTTACCTCTATTTCCCCTATTGGGCCCCGCTCCTCCTGCCCCCGGGGGGGTCAGAGCCAAACTTTATACAAGTTCTGTTCCCCTTCCCCCAAGGATGTTTGTGGCCAAATTTGGTTACAATCCATGCAGAACTCTATGACTAGTAGCGATTTAAAGGAAATGTTGACGGACGGACGACGGACGGACGACGGACGCCGCGCCATGACATAAGCTCACCGGCCCTTCGGGCCAGGTGAGCTAAAAATGTCTATATTGCAAAACGCCTGTGTCTGCACACTAACCTAAACAAGATACAAGATACAAGAAACTTTATTTAGTGTCTAATATATAAAACATGGTAACATAAGCTCGGTCGAGCTTGTATTTCGACAAAACAAAGTATATTGTATATATAACAGAAATTAAACTAAAGCATCACAGTCGTCAGTAATTATAAGTACAGGCACTACATAAGCTATCACAGAATTGTTCACAAATTTATATTAAAAGGGGTGGCAACACAAGCAACAAAGCAAACCAAAATAAAAATAAAATAAAGACATAAAGACATGTGTTACACCACAGGATGCAGGGAGACATTAAGAACAAAGTTTACACTTACAGTCCAGGCCGTCCCACTTACGGAGCAGCCTCCAAAACTCTGCATAGTTTTCAACCTTACGCAGGTCATTTGGGAGGCTGTTCCATATGCGGGACGTACCTGAATGATTTCTTACCATACCTGGTGGTGTTAACTCTGGGTAGGTTTGCTTTGTTTTCAGATCAGAAATTATAAGTGTTTTCTTGTTTTTTAATAAGGTTACATATGTAGTCAGGAGCAATATTTGTTAAAAGCATCATGAAAGTTTAGGGTTGCAGCTGTTTCCATTAATCTTTTATTTACCTGTATTTACTTAATTGTCACAAGTGTTGACATTCTTTGTGAAAGTTATAAAGATGATTGGACAACATCGTGACATTTCTTGCGAAGACTTGTTTTCAATCTTATCTAGCCGTTGTTTACAAACATCTTCATCTAAACCGGTGCGTGTGTCTCTGTCCCGAACACAAGATTGCGCATGTCCATCAAAGTGAAAGTAAAACTATAACGTTAGATACATTTGTACTGCAGAAAACAGTGACATCATCTTTCGATGGTTGTTGTCAATATGTCAATTTAATGGAAATAATTAAAAGGTCTGTTCTGTGATTCTTTAAAAATAACAAACAATGATGATTACGCCTACTTACTACTTCCATCAAGAACCGGATGTCAGGGCGTTATCGGAACTCTTCAAATTAGAAGGTAGATATTCTCAGCTAGGAATTCGAAGTGGTTATGTGTGGAAACAGCTATTATTACAAGTTTTAATTATAATGAGTCGTACCGGTGCCGAGATGAGGGCTAGGTAAATATAAATTGAGTATTTTGTTTGAATTAAGTCAAAGGTGTAATGAGACTGGTTGAGATTTTCATATTCATCTCACTGATCCATGATGCATTCGTGACTTGACTTGTCCGCTTTGACAGTTTACGCGGCTACACACTTTTTCAATCACCATACAGATTTTGGTCATTTAAGTTTTTTTGAGTCATTGGTGCATTTTATCTACTGAAAATTTCTGTTTATCAATAGGTTTTTTATTAATGATTACATAACGTCAAACGTGTACCCCCTTCCATAGCTTTTATTCTTTCAGTCACAATAATGCTAACGTTACTGACTGATTGATGAACCAACGTCATGTAAAGTGTTTTATTTTAGTTTGCTATTTACAGCAATGTTAATATTAATAATTGATTATTGGAGATTGATTTTGTAAATACTTTACATTATGAATGATATAAAACAAGATGTACTGCATTGATAAAAAAAAAAAATGCACTGTAAATAACCCCTTCCCCCACGCCACTGAGCCGATCACTCACCTAAAATCGTCACTATTGATGGATGGTGATAAACCAAAGAAGAAGATATATAAATAGATTTTTATTTTTTCAGAACAATATTGCTTTTAGTTTTCCTTTTCTATTGATCAAAAACAAATTCAGCTCCTATTATCAATTTATCATATCCACAGTCACACCCTTGAAATCACACATTCCGCAAAATACTTACCTATCATAGTCCAATCCAATTTAAAATGGGACAAACATATCAATTCAATTACATTTAAAGTAACCCAGTCATTAAGCTTCTTGAAACAAAATCTGAAAATCATGCATCCCTCTATTTCTTTATCTCTATGTACCACTCTGTCTGCACGCAGTGGTGGGAAAACTTGATATTTATGTTGTTGTAAAGGTATGTAAGATGCTTGCGCGTTTGAAAAGACAATCGGGGATCAATCTAGGTTTTGGGGGAACCTACCCTTTTTCAAAATAGGGGAAAAGTTTGGCGAAATATAGGGGAATTTGAATCTTCTTATTTTGGTCCAAAATTATATTCATTTTGACGAAAAAGTACTGTAAAACAACTTATTTTATTTTTAGATTTAGTAAAGCAATATTTTAAGCTCAATAATGAAAATTTTTAGTTTATCATAAAATATGCAGTAGCTGTATGATAAATATGAAGAAATTTGCCGACAAAAGTCTAAAAAATAAGTCACAGGGGAAATAGTGTTACAAAACCGGTCATTTTTAGCTTCAAATGGGAATTTTTCAAATCTTCAGGGGGAATTTTAGGCCAGAGGGGAATTCATTCCTTGAGGGGAATTTACCCATAAACGGTAATAAATCAGAGCTAGATTGATCCCTGACAATGCACGAATAATTCAAACATCTGAGTGATTAGGAAACTGTGACTAGTGAAAATGAACCCTATAAAAATTTGCCCATTTTCGTCAGATTCCCGTACAAAAAGTGAGGAGAGGTTAAAATTTTTTTTGTAGCTTGACACACAAAACATTATATTGATAAATATCATTATATAGAATTACTTAATTAGATTTTCATTTAAAAGAAAAAATGTGGTGAGGTCGAAAAATTTCTCCTAAAAACACGAAATTCCCAATCTAGCTGCCATGGGCGCCGTTTGAAAAATGGTGGAATCGGCCGTGGTATAGTTCCCGTAGTCAGGTATAGTTTCCCATAGTCAAGAAGGACAGGGACCATGGCTATAATCCAATCGCATTCCTAATAATTATCATGTGATGTACTAAATATTCATATTTTAACAGTGCATGACTTAAACTTCATCATGAAGTACTGTAGGGTTGGAAACCATTAAGAACAAAACAATATGATACAGTTATTGTTACTGGTAGTGGTATTTTGACAATACTGATACTTTTGAAGAAATACACTGGTTATCTAACATATTACATATAGATTTAATTTGCTTTTAAATATCATTGTAATTATTTAGCAAAAGACTCAGGTTGTTGTGCAAACAATGTTTATTTCATTATTAAACAGAACATATATGTACTGCAAGACTTCTGAAGATCATATTCTTACATATACGGTCAGCTACTTGTCTCCTTTATTTAATCACTTTTTACATGTGGATTTTCTTAGAAAATCATTTGTTCTTTTTTTCAAAATACAGATAAGAGTATAATATTGGTACTTTTTAAAACAGGTATATATATAGTCTTTTGTCTGTTGTCGTCCGTCGTGTGCCGTCTGTCTTGCGACATCCGTTAACATTTCCTTGTGAATGCGATAACTTGAGTAAATAAAAAGTAATAATAATGTAAATATAAAAGCTGTTACCATTAAATCAAACAACAACAGAAATCTTTATATGTAACTGAGGGAAAATATCTCTTCTTAAAATGCTACTAATTCCAATTATAAAATAATTGTGTGTTATAAATGAAGTAAAAATTACCTGTTATATAAGAATTCAGATTATTGATGTGTGTGTTTATCATGTTTTGTTTTCAGTGAAACTCAGTCAAAGTTCATACAAGATCGTGTATCCCTTGTGGAAAAACATTTTGGACAGCTATGTGATACAATGTCTTCTATAACGAGGAAAACAGCACGACTAAGAGACAAAGGTAAGTTGTGACAGAGATACTCTATGTTCTAACATGAATCTCTGTCTGGTCTAGTTAGCACTAGGCTATCAGTTAGACTGAATCATAGCCAACACACTTGTAGCTGTGTAATTATTCATAAATACTTTACATTTTCCTTTTTTTCCATTTTCATGCCCTTGGCATATAATAGGGGGAGTTGATATAACCTATGGCTAGTCTATCGCGTCACCTGTTCCCATTTCAGATGGAGTAGGTCAGATAAATTAAATGAGAAAAGCATAAAATGCCACGTTAAAATGGTCTGGTAGCATGAAACTTAGGCTCATTGGAACATTTCCCATAGTGTTAAAAAGACATTAGGTAGTTGTAAACAGCCTAATAACCCCACAACATGAAGATATATTGTGTAACATGTATAAAGCAATCTAAGTAGTAACATAACATATGTTCTACATAAGAGATAATCTACCAGCTGGGGTATAATGGTATGAACATTTTTTATCATTTGCTTTTCAGGAGACCAGTTGGCTAAAGACATAACCACCTACTCTGAGGCCGACTCTCACAACCCATCCATGCTAAGATGTCTTACAGAATTTGCATCAAACCTTTCAGCTATACAAGATTATAGACAAGCAGAGGTAATTGAATGTGACAATGTTTTTATATTCTTCAGTCATTCTTTTGAACTTAAGTTTAGAAAAATTCAAACAAAGAATTCAACAATAGAATATCCCAAACAAGATTATTATCATATATATCATCTTCTAGTGCATCGAAAATCTGCAGTACAATTTGAGTAGGTTATAAGTAAAAACAAACCGTTCTAGATCTGTAGTCTTATTTGAATACATGTTATATTGCTTTGGTTTATCACCGTCAAGTTTTACTTTTTAGCCCACCATCATCAGATGGTGGGCTATTCAAATCGCCTTTCGTCCGTGGTCCGTCGTCCGTCCGTCCTTCCGTCCGTCCGTCCGTCCGTCCGTCCGTCCGTCCGTCCGTCCGTCCGTCCTTCCGTCCGTCCTTCCGTCCGTCCGTCCGTCCGTCCGTTAACAATTCTTGTTACCGCTATTTCTCTAAAAGTACTGAAGGGATCTTTCTCAAATTTCATATGTAAGTTCCCCTAGGACCCTAGTTGTGCATATTGTATTTTGGGACTAATCGGTCAACAAGATGGCCGACAGGCAGCCATCTTGGATTTTGATAGTTAAAGTTTGTTACGGCTAATTCTCAAAAAGTACTAAAGGGAATGTTCTCAAATTTCATATGTAGGTTCCCCTAGGACCCTAGTAGTGCATATTGCATTTTCGGACTGATCGGTCAACAAGATGGCCGCCAGGTAGCCATCTTGGATTTTGATAGTTAAAGTTTGTTACCGCTATTTCTCAGAAAGCACTGAAGGGATCTTTCTCAAATTTCATATGTAGGTTCCCCTAGGACCCTAGTTGTGCATATTGTATTTTGGGACTGATCGGTCAACAAGATGGCCGCCAGGCAGCCATCTTGGATTTTGATAGTTAAAGTTTGTTACCGCTATTTCTCAGAAAGTACTGAAGGGATCTTTCTCAAATTTCATATGTAGGTTCCCCTAGGACCCTAGTTGTGCATATTGCATTTTGGGACTGATCGGTCAACAAGATGGCCGACCAGCCGCCATCTTGGATTTTGATAGTTAAAGTTTGTTACCGCTATTTCTCAGAAAGTACTGAAGGGATTGTTCTCAAATTTCATATGTAGGTTCCCCTAGGACCCTAGTAGTGCATATTGCATTTTGGGACTGATCGGTCAACAAGATGGCCGCCAGGTAGCCATCTTGGATTTTGATAGTTAAAGTTTGTTACTGCTATTTCTCAGAAAGCACTGAAGGGATCTTTCTCAAATTTCATATGTAGGTTCCCCTAGGACCCCAGTTGTGCATATTGCATTTTGGGACTGATCGGTCAACAAGATGGCCGCCAGGTAGCCATCTTGGAATTTGATAGTTAAAGTTTGTTACCGCTATTTCTCAGAAAGTACTGAAGGGATCTTTCTCAAATTTCATATGTAGGTTCCCCTAGGACCCCAGTTGTGCATATTGCATTTTTGGACTGATCGGTCAACAAGATGGTTGACCAGTGGCCATCTTGGATTTTGATAGATAAAGTTTGTTACCGCTATTTCTCAGAAAGTATTGAAGGGATTGTTCTCAAATTTCATATGTAGGTTCCTTTATGACCCTAGTTCTGCATATTACATTTTGGGACTGATCGGTCAACAAGATGGCCGACCAGCAGTCATCTTGGATTTTGATAGTTAAAGTTTGTTACCGCTATTTCTCAGAAAGTATTGAAGGGATTGTTCTCAAATTTCATATGTAGGTTCCCCTAGGACCCTAGTTGTGCCTATTGCATTTTGTGACCACCATCTTGGATTTTGATAGTTTAAAGTTTGAAAAGCAGAAAAAAGAAGTGTAAGTTTGAAAAGCAGAGAAAAGATCCCTCTTTCATTTGTCAGACATAGATCAATCTTTGGTGGGCGCCAAGATCCCTCTGGGATCTCTTGTTGTGTAAAGCATACAAACACACTGAATTATTTTAACAATTTTTTTCAGGTAACAAGACTTGATGCCAAAGTTGTACAGCCCTTGAGTAACTATGGAATTAAGTGCAAACAAGCGAAAAATGACCTGAAATCAGCATTTACAGCCCAGGAAAGAGAATCAAAACAGAAGAAAAAGCTGGACATGCTCAGACAAAAGAACCCAGGAGACCGATCGCAGATCTCACAGGCGGAGACCGAGCTACAGAAAGCCAGTGTTGAGGCATCTCGAACATCAAAGAACCTTCATCAACAAGTTGACAAGTTTGAATTGGAAAAACTTAAAGATATAAAGGTGTGGGTCAAATCTGTATCATAATGACAGAGAGATGGATAAAATTGCTATCATAAAACATGTGTGTTTATATATAAAATTTGTATGAAAAAATAATAAAATTCAGATTTCGCCGCAAGGCCTTTCTGCCGTTACAGGCATCTTTAAGCCTGAAGACGCCTGTGAAGGCATAAAGGCCTTTTGGCGATGTCCGAGTTATATATTTTTTTCGTTAAAATTTTCATTCATAAGGAACCTGCCATTGTATTTTACTCTATACAGTTTGTATTATATTACCATGTTAACACAGTTACCATACAGTATACAGTTTTAAAAATGTCTGAAAAGTTTGTTTTATCAATAATTATTTTCATTCTTTATTTGATTTTCACTTAAGCTGAAATTCATATTAAAAATACTACCTTAGATGTATGAATTATTTACATTAAAAGTTTCTAGATCATATTTTGAACTATTTGAATATGTGTTTTAATACCAGAAATTCCATAATATTCCAGAAAATGTTAAGTGACTTTGTGAACATTGAGATGATGTTCCATGCTAAAGCCCTGGAGATGTACACTCAGTGCTACCAGAATATATCATCTGTTGATGTCGAGGAGGACATGGAAGTGAGTTTTTTTTCTTTACCAGGAGCTTTTATGTACAGTGATTTTCATAATCAATAATTTCAGGGGAAAACTTGAAATATGCGTTCACATGAAAATTGGAAAAATACATTACTCTAGGGGAAGGGTCCTTTAATCAGCCCCAAATTCACCAAATTAAGGTGAATGATATAGGGACCTTGCTACACTTACTGAATTTTTTTCCATATAAAATACTAGAAGTATTAATTATGATAGAGAGCAATAGCAGAAAATCTGGGTAATACCAAAACATTTTACTTAAAGATTAGTATGAAAAGTTGAAATAATGACATGTATATGTCTTAAAGGCCCATTACCTTTCTGGAGCAAAATATTAAGGTTTTTATTAAAAAACATTAATAACATCAGAAAATGCATACCGATGACCTAAAATAAGGTTATGACACCAAACATATGCAAGATTTCTTGCGTAATATATGAAAACAGTGGAGAGTCAATTCGCTGTTTTGCCGTCTGGCGCAATGATAATCAACTACCGTGCGGTATTTAGGACGACGGCGGGAAACATAATACGACCCGCGTTATGAAAATAAACATTTTATTTATTTTAATCAAATTGTTCAGAAGGTGATGATAAATGTAGTATGAACGGTAAGTTAATAATTTTTAAGACTTTACAATATTATCGATCTTGTTTTACATTCCCATTTTAAAAATTAAAGGCCGTTTCGGAAAGGTAGTGGGCCTTTAAAGATTAGTATATATATATGAAAATTGGAAATAATGACATGTATATCAAATGACTAAATATATATTTTTTTATAAATCAAAGCCTGAAAATTGACTTCCTGTATTTTATTGTATAATAATTTATTTTGATTACAGGAATTCCGTTCAAAGCTCACCCCTCCAAATTCTGCAGCCAGGATGAATATGGTCAGATCTTCGTCCTATTCCTCTCTCAACTCCAACACTAACTCTAAGCAGACAACGCCTGTCAAAATGAACAGACAACAATCAGCCCCTACAAGTACTCAATCCACTCCCACCAAACCACCCACAGGAACACAGTCAAGAACACGAATACCAGTAAGTAGGATATTGATAATCACATTCATAAAGGATCATTTCCATCATTATAGTTCTAACATTAACACAGGACTAGTTTATAAAAAAACTGTCACAATTATACCTGTATATATCTATTCTGAAGCATGGTGGAATAATAATAGTGACAGAAGTATGTTTTAAACAAGTGTAACATATTATTTAATCATGGAGGAGACATAATGCGAATAACATTAGGCTGGTAACTAAAGCAGTAAGATTCCTGAGCACTCTGTTTGTTCTATTTGACTTGGTTGTAAATTTTTATGTGGTAGACAGCACAAGAGACTTTATAAAAGCTTGTACTGCAGTGCTAAAATTGTAAATCCTTCCATTGTATATTTGATTATCATGGAGTTTAAAAAGACAATGGCTTACTAGGATAAGCCAAATAACCTTAAGTAATTTATTAACACAGGACAAGGCTAATTGCCCATGTAATAGATGATTTATTCAGACTTGTTATGTTGCAGTGATTTAGAGATAATTATTGTTTTTGTGAAATAACTTACATAGACCTTCTTCATAATAAATATTTCGACCTTTAAATAATGATGTTGTCTGTTACAAATAGGTAATGGATCTTGATGATGATGATGATGATGACGACGACGATGAAGATGACGACGATGAAGAGGAGGAAACAGATGATGAAGACGATGTTACAGAATCAGAATTATCGACAGCAAGATCTCAACAAAAACAGCAGCCACAGCCACGCCGTGTTTTACCGCGGTAGGACCACAGGATATTATAATGACTATAGTCTACAGATCTGTGATATGCACCATCCGTCCATGGCTACAGGGGAGTAAACCCGGCCTGTTACTAGAAACACTGTGTATACCTGACTCTGTGGAGTTAAGTTTTATACTTATTCATAAAGAAGCCAACATGATGAAAGCCAGTAAAAAATTGCAAGCTTGTTTTATTTCTTCAGAAACAATCTCATTGAAATAGCATGGGGGCATTTTGGGAGTTTATGTATTTGAATATATGATAAGATATTGTATAATTTAGAAATGGTGTGATCTGATATAAAGTTTTCTTTGTCTCCTTCACTTCACTTATAGTCAAACTTGACTTCAGAATTTCACTTGTACACAGTTTTCTGAAGACTAGTTCCTTGTAGTGCCATATCTAATTAACATTGAAAGTTATATTCTATGAAAGTTTTTTTCTGATAATAATGGAAGCTTGTAAATGTATGTATAGTCAATTATATTAGCGCGATACTGACCCCTTTACCCTTACAAAAACCAATCACGCTGTCTTATCTCCTATTAGACTGTCTTTAGGGGCCACTATGTATGGCCTATTGGTTCTTATGTCCTTCATTCTACCTCCTGCCCTCAACATCTAGATGGCTAGTTCAAGGTTCACATGGACAATTGTTTGGTACTGGCCATAGGATAGCTTGATCATAATTAATCTCTACAAAAATGATATATTACAGAAATCAAAATTCTTCTGTCAAACCTAAAAATTTTGGTTTATTAAACTTGAAATAAATTGATGGCGTAGAGATGCTGTTACCAGCATTACCTCAATATGAGGCTTTTAACTTATGTACCTTAAATTTGATTTTTGTGCCAGATATTAATTTAAAAGTGTTTTGTATCAATGTTATTACCTGTTCATACAAATATATGATATAATATGACAACATCTGTGGTTTATATATTACTCTAATAAAATATTGATATGTTTATACTCCTACAATGTTAGAGGTATAGCATGACTAAACACTTTTGAAACATTACGCTGTGTTGATTAAGTGTCCGATAAAAAATTGGGTGACCAGTGAACTCTCATGTTATTAATGTAATATGTTATTTATTGAAGGTGAATATTTATAGATATAGGTGTGAAATTAAATGTCATGAGCATGTATTCCTGTCAATTAAGATACATCGGTCTTGTTAGTCATTCCTGTACGGTGCTGTAGGGATTAAAAAGGGTGATGGATAACTGTGTATATAGGTACTAGATTTTCATACTACACACTGGATGTGATAGTCAAACAAGTTTTTCTACTAATTATAACTGTCCTTTGTCTCTTCATACTTTTGTTTCATTTGTAAAAAAAACATGTGTTTAATTTATATTCATATGGAGGCAATGAGTTTGTTCATTGCGCATTTGACTTCATTATCAATTAATGATAATTACAATTTATATCAAATTTTTGTATGTTGGAGTACTTGCTTTTTTTCGTGAGAGGTTAAAGCTATATGTGCAGTAATGGTATTTTCGACAGACTTTTATATCTGGAATTACTGGCGTGAATAAAATGGAAACCTTAAAGCTGACAGATGTATATTTTTTAACTTGCATTTCAGCTTTAACAAGACAGATTCTGTGTATGGCTTATTTAAATATAAGAAATTGACAATGCACGAATATTTCTACCCCCAAATATGTATCAAAGAAGAAATCGGGAAATTTTCTGGTTGCAAAATTTAAATAACTATACAGTATTTATTTGACCAGGGCAACCGAGTCCATGGCAGTAGTTTACTGCACAGAAATCAATGATAATTATTGCTGAAACTTGCCATTAAGGTGTTGCTCATTGCTGCTTGTGCAAGACTCTGCATAGGAAACCTCCTTCAACTTTACAAACAGCTGGAAAATTTAGTAGTTTGTTCACTCCCAGGGAATAGAAAGGCATCATCATTGACTTCTTGTTACTGTAAAGTTACCTTTTTGAACACAGGCACTACATGGCACAAAATTATATTACAAGTATTTGTATTACTGTCAAGGTGTTGTATCATTTTATGTCTGGCTCTATAAGATGCAGTTTTGAAATATTTTTAGCAATGATAAATATGGAGAATGTTTGATAAAGACTAGGCATAAAATGGGAAGGGAAAGTGGCACATCTTTTCAAAGTGTCTGCCATATGTTTTGTAATATTGAAATAGGTGAAGTTTCATTCCTTTACTAGAATCTGTTTAAACATGGCTCATTGATGTGCATTAAATTTTATGATGATTTTACTATGCACAAATGTTTTTGTATAGGGTGTGTAAGCCCCCTATGTAAGATAAAATTGTTGTTTCCATAGCAATTACAAGATGTCCTTGGGAACTTCCAGATATTGAGAAGAAAATGTTTTGAAGAGGGAACATTTTTAGACCAACAGACTTCAGAATTATTTTTTTTTCTTATTACTGAATCTGTTATTTGATAAAGACTGATATATTTTCAAACAAGTATATTTGGGATGTATTCAAAATTAATTATTCTATTAGTAGTTCTACCCCGTGTTGTATCTGTTTACAGTGTATATTTACTGTTGCCTCATGTGTGTACTTGGATGCTAGCTAGTTTATTTCTGTATGATTCACGATACGACTGAATGATTCACTGTTAATTACGAGTTATATTCATTACTATATGTTACATGCATGATTTAATATTTTTAAAAACATGAATACATTATTGACCTTTAATCAAAGTTTTATGTTGTTTATCTTCAAATTGATTGTACAGTAACTTGTGTGGATGGCCAAAGGCAAAGTTGTGAGTCTGGTATTGAAAGAGTTCGACCCTACTATTCCCTATTTTGTTAGGCTACCTACACTAAGACTGGTGTCATTTGGACATTTCTAACCTACCATCACCAGATCATCAAAATGCCAAATCTCAAAATGTCAGACTCACAACTTAATGATCAGCACTCTCACAGCAGAACAGAAATATTTTGAGAATCAAGGTGTTCTAATAAATGCATCACTCAAATTGTCCTTATACAATTTATTCTACAAAGTTTATATCAAGAGTTTGTAACTTTTGGTGGTGAATAACATATTAAAGACTCTTCATGATTCGTGAGTATGGAAATTACGGCACATATAACTTTAAACAAATTTTTTGTAAATGACATGGTATTTTGTTTCAATATGTAACAAATATCATAGATTTGCATTTTTAGATTATAGTCCAACATTTTAGAGGTATAGCACGACAAGACCTTAAAACACCATGTGTCATTTAGCTAAAAACAAAGCTTAAAGATGCTCCACCACTAACAAATGGTAATTTTTCACTATCAAAAACAGGAGCAGACGATTTAGTATTTTCTATAGTTACAAAAGTTACCTACTTTACACCATTACCACCATTGAAAAGTTTGAGCTTCTAATTTTACTTCAAGTTAAAAATATGAAAAATAATTAATTGCATCCCGAAAAAATTCCGTGGTACTATATCTTATATGGAATGAAGTGATGATTGCGCATGCACCAAAGGCGAAATAAATTATTTTATGTTATTTTTGTGTTAATTAGGCATATATATACACGATTAAACAGCAATTATTGTTCAAATGACAAATATCATTTATGCTCTGTCGGCGGTGGAGCATCTTTAATAAAATTTAGTATTTTACTTAGTATTTTAGTATTTTCATATAATTAATTTTTCTTTGTTTTCATACCAAATCTGGCTTTCTGATTGGCCAATATTTTTTTTGCATACCACTATGAAAAAAAAAATCCGAGAATGGCGCGAAACCCCGACGTTATCGTGACGTCACAATAGAGACATTGACGTTGCGTATTGATTCGGAAAAAAGAGTCCCTTGAAAAACCACTGTAATGTTACATTTAAACATACTGCATTTTATCAAATAGAGTATAAAATTAATTATAAGTATTGATGTCACTATTTTTTAATTTTATCGGGTTATGAAAAGAAAAATTGTTTGCAAACTTTTGTGAGAATCCGCTACGCGGATTCACACAGTTTGCAAACAATTTTTTTTTCATACCCCGATAAAATTAAAAAATAGTGACATCAATGCTTAAATGAAATTACATTTCATGAGCTATAGGAAATTGTGAAAACAAATTTATGAGAAAGTGTTCAAATTCATGTAAAGTAGAACCATAGAAGTCTAGGTCAAGAAATTAAATCGCCATGGAAAGTTCTTTAGTTATGATAATGCAGAATTAAGTATTGAAGCTGCAAAGAAAAATATGAGACAGAACATTATCAACCATTTGAAGAATTTGAAGAATTTTAATAATTATTTTAAACTGATAATTTCAATGACTCCATATCTCTATCCTCTCAAAAAATCCATGTAGGCCACATAAGATGAAACTATCAAAGTGGCAGTGTAGATTCAAACACTAGATCCACATCTACAGCACAATTCTCAGTTTTCCCAGCCATGAACAGTAGACACTTCACTGACATGGTCTCTGACTACTTGATCCAGTATATCGTGGATGTCTTTACAACCTTTTACGGCCATATCTGTCACTCGACTCAAATTGTCCTCATGCAGTCTTCCATTCATTAACAAAAACACAATCTGTTCAGATTTGGGAAGTGTAGCAGCAATGATTTCTGGACTTCCTGAAGATTCCTCAAGATAGTTTATGTCTGTAATCGGAGTGTCATTTATAAAACTTGAGGAACATGCACATACATAGTCTCTCAGAGCGATGCCAGCATCTATAAGGGCTAATGTGGAGGCATTTACACTGGCACAGTAATTCCCACCGTCAGATTGTAACACCTACAACAATCAAGATAATATGGATTATGGAATATAAAGTGCAATATACCGTAAACTTGTATAGCAACTTATTTTTTTAATACCGCTTTTTTTGCCATTCCAAGCGATTTTCTCATGGCAATTTCATTTCATGGTTTATATGTAAACATTCTATTGTACTTGTTGTAGTTGAATATTATTCGCTACAATGTATTTTAAGTTGGTTTATATATATTTTTTTCTTTTTTTTGAGAAATTAAAATTTATACACAATAATTGATGAATTCACATGATGCAGAAAATTACTTACTCATGCCTCAAATTATATTATAAGAACTTAAGAAGACACATTTTTTAAACAGTATCTTTGAAGAGAGTGACACAATCAACATTTTACCTCAACAAAAATATCAATCTGGGATCTGGGATAAAGGGTGGTTTGGATTGCAGCATCAAAAGTTTGTTGAAGATGCATAGTCATTTCCTGTGACTTCCTGTCCCCACGGGGTCTTCGCTTGCGCTCTCCTGTACTGAAGGTAGCCATGCTAAACTGGCAGTTGACAAGTACTTTATCATGTAGAGCTTTACTCTTGCTTCCTCGTATCTGCAAAGGAAACAGCGGATTCATGAATAGAGAATTTCAATTTTATATTAACAAACCATATCTAACCATTATCACACACTGTTAAAGAAGGGTCGGCAGCATTAAAAACAGAGTTACCTTTTAATCAATAACCCCCTGATTTCGGCCAAGTCTAGTTTTGCTACATAATGTATATTAAAAGAAAGATCTTTTACACCATTTATAGTAGGAGACTAGGAGTGGACAAATGCACCGCCAGACTGGGATTCAAACCGGATACAGTCCCGTACACTTCGAACACTAGCTGAAGTGCTCTACAAGTATTGAGCTACCTGGTCACTGACAATCAAACTGATCCAGAACCATAACACTCTTCCCTCCCTTTTTTATTTACTGTTGTTTTTATCCCGCAGGCTCACCATACAACCCAGGTTCTGGTATCCCCTGCTAAGTGTACCACCAATGATTGTAACAACTGAGGTTTAGTCTCAGGCAGGCACAAAATGTAATAAAAATTGGTGGCAGAAAACTAACCCAGATCCGTTGCACAGTAAACTGAATCCAGATTAAAAATCACCTAACAATCAGTAACATTGAAAGTAACAGTTTAACGTGTCAGAAGTAGTACATTTGGCAATAAAAGTACACTAGCTGAGTAAGACACTGCATAGATCTAAGTTAGTCCAAATTTTCTGATGATCTCGCAATAGACATAGAAAATATATAGTACGCTGCCATGTTTTAATTTTCGTTATCAGCACAAGAATGTAATTTTCATTATATAGGTGAAACGTATAAAAGACAAGAATGAGGCAATATATGCACTGGTCAAAAAGTTATACTCTGTGTGTTCTCAAGCATAGGGCACTGTCAGCAGTGTTGTCATGAATCTTGTTGCCAAAGATGACGTTACATATTCCTGCGCGTTTTTTATTCATGGCATCGCATGCTGCCAAGTTTTACACTTTTGAGAGAACAAGATAGAAACTATTCTGACGTGTATTTATTGCTAGACTCAAGCATAGGGCACTGTCAGCAGTGTTGTCATGAATCTTGTTGCCAAAGATGACGTTACATATTCCTGCGCGTTTTTTTTTCATGGCATCGCATGCTGCCAAGTTTTACACGTTTGAGAGAAACAAGATAGAAACTATTTCTGACGTGTATATATTGCTAGACACAAAACATCTACCAACAGTGTTGAAGAATTGTATTTAAAAAAGAAATAATCGGACTTCAGGTTTAATAATAGTTTTAATATCAGACTGAGGCTATAATCCTTACAACATTTACAATTTTTACATGTAGCTGTGCTCTTCTGAGGCTTTGCCTGAAATTCATATTATCGTCAGTGTTAATATTAGAAATTTGCGGATAAATGTTAGTTAGATGTTGAATATGTAAGTTAGATATTGACATAACGTCATGTTACCCAAATTGGCACGCTACCCAAAATGGCACACTTTTTGATAATATTGCTTCCGTTTTAATTCACTTTGGAAATTTTCTTTCAGCTGTTGCTATAATTATTCCCTGATCATCATGAAATACTTTAATGGTGATATTTCCACATGACCATAGCTATGAGGGATTTTGTTCAGCTATAAACTTGAGAAAATACCTAAAATCAAGTATTACGGCAAATATTGCCCCGTGCGATGACTCTAGTTTTCCACTTTTCGCTCAATAGTCTGTTCTAAAAAGTGTGGAAATGGTATAAACTATGTCTAGAACACAAATTTAATCAATTTAGTTGTCAGTTACTTGGTAGTTTCATAGTTCAGAGCTGTTTTATCCTCAGTAAATATTGATTTTCTAGTATGGAGATTTTTCATCTGCGATAATGTGCGCATGCGAAATGAAACAAAGGTGCGCTCGAATAGCACTTATACATCCAAGAGTTACTTCCCTTATGCCATTTATATGTTTATTTAACAGTAAAACACACACAAAGCTTAAAAGGGCAAAATATGCTTAAATATTGTCGTAAAAATTATGTAAGAAAGGTAAGTGATAACCATAAAGATGAAATTTTACCTGAGTAATGACTACATTGATTTTCACGTAAATCATCCAAATAATATATATGGAGAAAAGTGTTCAATGGCATTAATTGTTGATTTTTGTATTGTAGTTTCAATATAAGTCAAATCATATTTGAAATATCCCGATATTTTTCTATGCTCACTGTTTTTACCTGGGTGTGCCAATCTGGGTACCCGCACCTGGTTGATAGCAGGTGCGTTCCCATCGTCGATACTCCAGGGGTTCCGATCACTTACGATCTCTACACCCCTGGACTATTTCATCGTAAAACTGGAGGCAACAGAACAGAACAGGTAATTTAGTCCTTTGATGTACATCAAAAGAGCCGTATAACGGTACACTGTGGTTGACTATGTGGCTTTGAAGTTGGGCGTCGCTCTCTCTGTAGTCTTCAAAGGAAATATTTGCTGGTCTGTGATTGGTCAAATATTTTCAGCTGAGCTGCCTT
Source organism: Argopecten irradians (assembly GCF_041381155.1). NCBI lineage: Eukaryota > Metazoa > Mollusca > Bivalvia > Pectinida > Pectinidae > Argopecten > Argopecten irradians. Next base: position 46,903,166 of record NC_091135.1, on the reverse strand, counting down.
CAATTTCACTATGAGATAGTCCAGGGGTGTAGAGATCGTAAGTGATCGGAACCCCTGGAGTATCGAGGATGGTGCGTTCCAGACCTGTATCCAAGGATGCTATTTATGGAAACACGTGCAGAAAGAATTCCAAACATAGACCAACAGACAGATGATAGGCTCTATTTGTAAGATTGATACAAAAATTGGAATTATATTGCAATCAGAAAAATAGATGCTTAAAAATAAGAAAAATGTGTGCCAATCTGGGTTACATGACGTTACAACGTTACCTCATGAGGACCATATACAGCCGCTAAAACTTTTGTATTGCCCTGTTCTATATATGCTGAGCCATCAGCTTGATTAAAAACTCCAAGACGACACTGGATCTTTCTTAATTCGTGTGGCCTTCGTCCGTCAATGCGGAATCCTTGGTCGGATAGTAACTCCAAACCGGCCATGCTTTCGCTTTGAAAATGAAACCGGAAGCAAGGAGGTGCTTTCTAATTCGGAACTCGTATTTAAGTATGTGCCACAAAATAAATGAACTCCAGTGTCAAGAACTAAAAAAAGAAAAAATGTTGACATGGTTTACAAACAAAGCATTCATTTTAATGTCAATACAAACATTTTTCTATATGGCTATTGTAAAATGACGATGTGCATATTTTTGGTCAAAATGAATTACGGAGCCCTCCCTTGGAACTCTTCACTGTTCGTTTTCACAACGGCAGACAGACGACACACATGTGGAAACAACAGAAGACGGAGATTCAGAGAGCGCTTTAATCCATACTGGTGTGAGTATGAATTAACATTACCCAGAGTTATTGTAAACTAAAATTTGTGTCACGCCGAATGATAGAATTTCTTTATTTCCATCTCCACCTTTACTTGTACTTTTGTAGTGTTGAAGTGAAAGACAACAAAAAGGAGAAACAAGCTTTTATTGTTCGATCAAGACATCCGACTGGTGATATCAACGAAACATTTCGAAAGTAAATAAACAGCTAATAAAATGAAATAGTTTTCATCAAGAATGAAACCTGAATTTGACATTCAAGCATTACTGTAATTACTGATGACCAATTAATGAGTAGTTTATATTATGATATACTTACTCAGTAAGGATTTAATCAGATCTTTCTCTTATAAAGGAATAAATGATAACTTGTTACTTCCATTTTACAGATAACTATTAAAGAGCTGAAACCATGGAAGAAGCTAGCATTGAATCCTGTTTGAAGGTGTTAAAATGTGCCAAATCTGACAATGAAAAATTTGCCGCCTTATTGCTGGTATGAATGTTAATTTATTGTGCTTCAGAAATTTCAAAACAAACTGTTTTTATAAGTCTTTATAAGTCGTATTTAATGGGAAATTACTTACCAATGGCACTTAATAGACTAGTATTTTAATCAATTTGTAACAGTAGAGGAGAAAATGTAGCGGCCAGATTAGGATTAGAACCCGGGCCGGGACCCTCTAATGACTGAGCTAGCTGGTCACAGATAATTGACCCAGTCCAATCCCGCATCACTCCTCTGTCCTTTCTCGAAGTCTTCACCCTCGAAGAATTATGAAACCCTTCCAAACACCACCACTGTGGGTTGTTTAGTTAGGTGCCAATTCTGTAACAGGATAGAAGAAAATGTAGCGTCCAGACCGGGATTCAAACCCAGACCCTCCGAACAATAGCTGAGTGCGCTACCGACTGAGCTACCTGGTCATTGATGATCGACCCAGTCCACTTTGCTACAAATTAATGTATTACGTATGCTGTTAACTCTGAATATGCCTGTCACGAAAACACTAAAATATTATAACTGCTAAAATTAGTATGTTAACAGTACAGTACTTACTGTATACAGTCGAATCTCGTTATCTCAAAATCGCTTGAGTCGAAATTCCGCTTGAGTCGAATTAATTTTGAAGTCCCGTTTTTTTCCCTTCTTTGTGTATGTATTTTAAAATCGGATGACTCAAATTTCGATAACTCGAAACTCCAGTTGAGTCAAAGTCAATTCCTGGTCCGTAGAACGGATGTTCGGCGAAAAAAATAGTCGCTATCTCGAAATCGATTTCAGTCAATATTTTAAATTTAAAAAAATAATTACGTAAATGAAACATAGACACAAGCAATTGAAATTCACCTGTGGTTTGTCGTAACACGATTGGTTTACCTGCACATATCGCGATCGGTATATGCAGGCCTATGGGAACATACTACAACAATGACTTCTAATTATGAATTGTTTAATAATCCTCTCAAGTCTGGGTTCCTAATTAGTGTCACTTTACAATTGTGACTTATCTGTAGTGTACATAAACACGACACGTATTTACACAATCACACTCAGCATGGCTCGATCAGCGTGGCTGATCATGACCAGAAGCATGTTTGTTTAGGAATCATTAGATACGAATAAGTTCGAGTTTTTTAAGGCTTGTATGGAATGTTGATTGTACAAAATAATTTCAAAACCCATATTGTTAAATGTTTAACTAGTTGTTGCATACGTACTAGTATCTTAGTCATACAATGTATTTCTTCGTTGGTGTAGAAATCTACTTTCGTTTCATTTAACGTAAATTATATTAACAAGTATGTGCAAGAGCCGGAAACGGAGAGTGTAATCTGCTTACGGTAGGTGAAAATTATTGTTTATTTTGCTATGTTATTATTTTGAAATACCATTAAATTCTAAAATAAGAAAGATACTTGTTTTTATTTGTTCAGCTACTATATTCCGTATAAGTTTGATGTATGAACCATTGAAGTCAGTATAACACCTACGGGAAATCAGGATGCATGCCTATGATCGTAATTCAAACTTTTATCTATTTTAAAAAATCCAAAAACATCTGAAATCATATCACTAAAATGATTTAATAGAAACCTTATTAGTTGGAAAATTACGATAATATGCTGATCACGGTAATAGGCATGTACCCGGCTGTAATAGTCATAAAATAATGACCATTGAAAATCATGTTCTGATCAAACTTAATCACATTAGGTTTTAGTCGAATTCCGGATGAGTTGAATTATTTTCGTTGGTCCGTTGAATTTCGAGATAACGAGTTTTGACTGTATATATATAAATTTGTTTGCAATTGGTTACTTTAACTTCAAAATTTAATAAATTATAAATTTGATACATTTACCATCATAATTCATCTAAACAGTTATTGAAATTCACTCACAACAAAAAAATTGTTAATTGTGAATATTTCATATTAAAGTGTTTACATTTGTAGTTATTTTTATTTCAGGTTGCAAAGCTAACCAAAGCAAAGCCTCTGTCAAGCCAGGAAAGGGATGAGTTATTGTCAACAATTGGTTTGAAGTTCATCATTAGGCTTCTGAAGTCTAGTAAGATCCAAAATCCAAATTGAAATAAGTTAAAAAGTTAGGAGGAACAATGATAATTCTTTAAAGGAAATGATGAAAATAATGAATTTGAATTTATTTCATATTCATATTATGAAAGAAAAACAGGGACCCATGAAAATAATCAATCGGGTCTCAAGAGTACATCTACTATTATGACAAACCACGTACATCTTTTTGAAAAGAATACCCAACAGGAAGTCATGAAAATAATATATCTGTTGTGATTAAATAATTTGTACAACATTACAACTTATTTAGCCAAGGAATGGCTACCAAAGTTGACAACTTTGTTGGTTTTGTTTGACAGAGACAGCCCCAGAAGGTTGTACTGTTGGCCTATATCAGTCTATAGCCCTCAGTATTTTGTCGGGTCTGTGTACAGATCCTCACCAAGTAAGTAGCTTACAGGGAGTATTTTTTCTGTTATAATTATATATTTATACAACTGTTATATATAGCTCTGTTTATTGTTTTGTTATATATGTTGTCCACAGTTCTTGCCACTTTGTGTCAACTGAGTTTCTTCAATTGTGTACATCTCATTTTTCTCTTGACATTCTAACAACTCTAAGCTGTGTGAGATTATATCATAAGTTGTGTAGTGTCACTGACAATTATTCAAGTTTACTACAAAAAAGAAATGAAGAAATACATAAAAAAAATTTACTTTACTTCTTATAATCCATTATCCAGATAACATATTTTCCTTTGCAAATTGATTTCAGGTTGCTGCCTTGGGACTGAAGAGAAACATTGAAATTTTGAATGGGATAATATTAAGGAACACAAGGTATGCACAAAACTTGGAACACTAGACTATTATTTTCTGGTACTTATTTACTGCCTATGATGTCTTAAAAAGCATTAACAAGTTTCTTCACTTGTCAGCTCTTGACAAGCTTTTGAATAGTATTTCAACTTTCATTTCTGTGTCAGCCATTTGTCACTCTCTGACTTTGGGTCTCTCTCTTTTTGGCTGTCTAAAACAATATTGTTTGAGTCCCTTCTTGGCCCTTTTTATTTCCTTCATCTTATAGTTATAATTTCTTACAAACTCTCTTTGATATCATTAACAAAGTACTCAGTTTGAAATCACAATGTTGTAAAATTCTGCCAATAATAATTGTCACTTCTCTGGTCAAGTAATTTATTTAAAAATCTGTAGAATACTTACCTGTGGATTCTTTCAGTTTTACAGAAGCAGATGATATTAATTCAGATTTTACATTAAGCACATTTCTCTTGTAAACCGGATTATATATGTTTGTATACCTACAGTGAAGAAGAGTTGGAGACTGCTATAGTAGCTGATTGTTATGACATACTACGGAACCTTGCCTTGACATCAGAAGGATGTGATCAGCTTCTGGCCAACTGGACGCCGGTTACACTGTGTAGGGTCATTCTGGATAACCTGTCTGGTGAGGACATTTTTAAATACAAGAATACGATGAAACATGTTTGTAACAAATATACTTACAACAAATTCTTGGTTATAACAGTGCTTTTCATTTCATTTCAATTATCCTATCAGATGTATGTTGAGAAAAGTTATATTTCCAAGAGAAAACCCACTGACTAATCAAATACTCAACTTAAGCCTCAGACTTGCAACATATTACCATGAGCCTTCCATCTCTAAATCAATTAAGGTAGCTCCTTAATTTTGGGAAAACCCATGTCATTTTTTAGGTCACCTGACCATACAGAGTTATTGCCCTTTGCACTAATAATTATTACCCGACATTGTGAACATGATAACTTGAGTAAATATGCACCGAGCTTAATGAAACTTTGTATGTAGATAAACATTAAAAAGATCTTGGACGAGTTTGAAAATCAACTTTATTCAGCTGTTACTTAATTATTTACAGAGTTATTGCCCTTTGCAATAATATTTATTAAACCTTATGAACACGGTAATGTGAGTAAATGCACCAAGCTTCATGAAACTTTGTATGTAGACCTATTAGATGTATGTTCCTATTTCGTGAACAAAAGATATTGGTTGGCTAGTAAATTACATAACTAATTTGTATCAAATGATACAAGGTAATGATTTTAAAGTGAACAGTCGGGCAAGGATGGCTAAAGTCGGTAAAAATGGTGTGAATGTATCCAGTATAATTTCTTATGAGATAGAAAAATAAAATCTCTCGCCAAAATCTGTCTGCGTACGAAGAAATTAATTTAAAGTATGGGAATTCTAAAACGTCCTCCCGGCTCACTATGTCCGTGGTTACATTTCCACGCAGCCTCGTTTTCAATGCTTTCAACTTTTCTTTACTTTAATGGTCAGAACTGGGAAACTAAGCATAACTTGACCGTCGTATTAATAAGTGAGAACTTTTGGAAGGCCAATGAACGCATTTAGACTGGTTTTCTTTCCCCGACTTTTCACTTTAAACATTCAAGATTATATGTAGACAATTTTCACCTTTTGAAAAAATATCCAAGTGGAATGTCGTAGCGTGTGGGAAACTATTCTGGAATTCAAAACAACCTCTGCAGTTTCCGGTTTAGAGTCATATGAAATAATTGGCGCAGTTTTCAAAAGTATGGAACTACCTAAACCAATCATATCAAACCTCAAACTTACAACATACAACCAGAACAGTGGAAGGCTTGTGGTAGAGTGTCAGACTGGTTTGTGTTCATATTCTGCTCTGCTAATTAATGGCCACCATATATATATAGCCATTAATTAGACTTGATAAATATTTTTTTCATCTTTTGTGCATGCTTTAGGCTTGTAAGCAAATTTTGATATGAAATACCATATTTGACCCAATAGGTGCCCAGGCCCTGTGAAAAATTGAAAAAATGAGAGCCTATACAGTTTTGATAGTTGTGATAGTTTTGGCCTTATGCCTAGGCAATTGAAATGAGGCATCAAAAAGGGGAGGGGCCCTAATAGGGGTCATGGGCGTTTATTGGGTTGAATACGGTATAAGTATGGCTATGTTTTGTGTACATACAGGGGCAGATAGAGCAGAAAATGTGTTGAGGTGCATGTTGTCTGTGGCTGGACCCAAAATATGGCTGACACACTTGCAGACAAAACTTCTTCACAGCATGATGGTGCATATCGTACGAGCATTCAACAAATTTCAGGTAATTTGAGGGTTACTTTGTAAAGTATGAAGGAATATAAAATTATGTTAAAAAAAAGATAGATGGTCTGATCATACAAAATACAACACTTGGCTTTTTTCACTTAACTGGAAAGGGGCCTTTTTACTTTACTTTGGGGGGAAAATTGGCAAATTGGGAAGGGTATTTCCAGGAGTGATCTATAATTTTTGTGAATTTGGCATAAATATGAATTTCCATTGGGAATATGGCCCATTATCAGCCCCTAAGAGCCCCTAGAAAAAGCACTGTAATGTATGAATTGGTTTGGCTACTCATAGACTGCTGTCCTGTCATACGAAAATTCTTTTACTGTAGTACACTGAAATAAGAGTTGTAACAGTAAATGATGCACTTTGTTTTGCAATAAATGTTTATCAAATCAAATGAATTATGCATATTGAAATTAATGCTTTGGAAAAGAATGAAGAAAATGTGAAGTTGCATGTTTCTTAAGAAATTATTTTGCTGTGCAATTAATAAGTATCATTCCATTTTTATAGGATGACAATAAATTTGAATTGTGTGGCTTCCTACAGCAAATGCTTCAAAGTATTCCAGATGAAATGGTAAGCTTAAAACATACTGGTATAAGCATAAAATCAATCTTTTTATTATCAAAAATTTCACTTGAATAGGATTTTATTACTGTCAAGAAAAGAATATCATTTTCACCCTTTTAGGGCAAAGTAGGAATCACATTTGTTCTACTTCTCAAATTGATGAAATAGAGAGACAAGTATTTCCAAAGTCAATTTTCCTATCATATTGTATCTAAATCCAGCTACCAAATTACATAAGTGAATGTGAATGACATCAAACTTTGCATACATACTTATGATTGTCATTGTTTGTCATAAGTACATAAGAAACAACTAAAATATACTCATGATAAAGATTATTAACTTTTATTTGTTGTAGGTTGAAGAATGTAAGAAGAGTACTTGGCAGCCTGTCTTGGTGAAAACAATGAGGGAAATATTTACCAGTAGGCTAGGTAAACTCAATTACTTACTTATATTGCAGTCTTATTATTAATAATTGTGGGGTATTGATATTGTAAATGGTGTTCCTATTCCAATTATGTTCTGAATTTTACCTCTTCATTATTTTCAATATATTTGGGAATTCATAAATTCACAATCAAAGATTCTTTCTGACCAATTTGCATGCACATATACTATTTAATGGCATTTATACATTACTTAAGCATTGATGTCACTATTTTTTAATTTTATCGGGTATGAAAAAAAAAATTGTTTGCAAACTGTGTGAATCCGCGTAGCGGATTCTCACAAAAGTTTGCAAACAATTTTTTTTTCATAACCCGATAAAATTAAAAAATAGTGACATCAATACTTATAATTAATTTTATACTCTATTTGATAAAATGAAGTATGTTTAAATGTAACATTATAGTGGTTTTTCAAGGGATTCTTTTTTCCGAATCAATACGCAACGTCAATGTCTCTATTGTGACGTCACGAAAACGTCGGGGTTTCGCGCCATTCTCGGATTTTTTTTTCATAGTGGTATGCAAAAAAAATATTGACCAATCAGAAAGCCAGATTTGGTATGAAAACAAAGAAAAATTAATTATAATTGTTTGCAAAATATTTGAGTTTGAGAATAAACTATCGCATGGAATTATCCAAAAATTAAGTGAAAACAAAGTGGTTAATAGTATTTCACATGGGTGTGTTGAATCAAATGGGTTATGATATGTCGGTATAGATTTAAAATTTAATAGAAGTGCCTCCATTACCACTGCCATGACAATTCTATAATTGCCTTGATATGGGATGATGGCTAATAACTCATACAATTAGTTATGTTTGAAATGATTAACTCTGACAGAACATTACCATCAGTACACATCTGTTTGTGATCTAGGTGAGGAGCAGAGGAATCCCACCCTGTGTCTGGCTGCTGTGTTGATCGACCGTCTAGGAGTGAGTACAGTCCTCCCACCGCTAACACTCGACTGTCAACTCCTCCTGGTCATCACACACCTCAGCTGTATAGAAATCAGGATGATTCTGGAAAATTTCCCTTTCGAGCAGGTGTGTACCATAAAGTTTGTTTTGTAGGTATTTTAGAGGATGAGAGAAAGGTTGCCGATGTCAGACATAGCAACTTCTTTGCCACCAATCATTATCTCAGTTATATTTGTAATATAAGATTTAATTTAATCGAGACTCATCACAAAATTTTCAGCTATCATATGTCTAAACAGATGGAAAACTCAACCTAAACGTGTGAGGGCATTGACATTTTGATATTATGCATCAATAATTCCGGGTTCATAGTACTTGTTGATCAATTTATTGTTCGAATACTCTTTTTTTCTGACAGGTTGTAGAGAGAGCTGATGTGCTGTGTAGTTGTTACCTACTGATGGAGAACATTATTTACTACATGACCACGTCACCATCCCTCAAGCTGGATGAGAAGCAGGTCTCACAACTTCACCACGCCATGGTTGGCTCCGTCAACGCTATCCTTGGGTTTCTCAGGGAAGTATCTGAGGAGGACAATTTACAAGTATGTTGACAGTTCCAGCTAAGGTTTGAGTGGATATAAGTGCCTTAAATCTGATTATGATAAAAATGTTTTCATTGAAATTTTCAGTTTTTGAAAAGTGAAGTTTGAGTTGTCTTTGATATAAGTATGTTCTCAATTTGATCTTTGTTTTACTTAGGGTTGGATACCGTTACTTGATACCAATATAGTAATGTTACTCCTTTGAAAAGATATCAGTACATACCCGTTTTAAAAAGTACCAATTTCTTTATCGCTCCTTGAAAAAAATTTAAACACATGATTTCCTAAGGAAATCCACATGTGAAAAGTGACTTAATGAAGGAGACAGGCAGTGTGTGTAAGAGTTTACACTTACAGTGATCTTCAAACGTCTTGCAGTTCTGTTTAATAATGAAAAATATATTGTTAAATATCAACTTGGGTATTTTCTTATATAAATTACAACATTAAAGAAAAATGAAATTTATGTAGTTTGATAAACAACCAGTGTATTTCAAATACTGGTATTGTGTCATTGATACAGAATGGTTTTGTACCATATTGTTATCCCCGCTTTCATAGAAATTGGGGGTATTAATTTGGGTCGATCTGTCCATCCTTCTGTCTCTGTCTAAAATGCTTGGTTTCCATGCAATAACTGCCACGAATCTTAGTGATTTTAGCTCGGCACTATCATTCGACCCTATTTGGTATAGTTATGGCCCTTTGATTAGCGAAATACAGCCTTTTCGAATGTTTCCGTTTGATGCTTTTGCAAATATTACCGGATTTTCTCAAAAGTTGATATGATGGTTAAATGTCACTGGGCCTTGGCCAAATTCAATCAGGACTCTGATTGGACCCTATTTTCCTGAGTTATGGCCCTTTGATAAACGAAAAACTTCATTTTTGTCTGTTTTTGTTCAATAACTCGCGAATTTTCTTGAAACTTGGTAACATAATTAAATGTCTTGGCCCCTTGGCCAATTTTAATTGGCATTTTCATGGGACCCTACTTGGCAGACTTATGGGCCTTTGATTAACAAAAGTGGGGATATAAATTCCACAAAGTTGCTTGTTCTTAACGGTATCCAACCCTTATTTTACTGTAGCCCAGCTTACTTCTGTGTGTGTGATTTGATTTCAGAGTTAAATCATGAAAATTTTCGTAGATAAATGAATGCAAATTAAAAAAAAAGTGATTCTTAAAAATCAGAACTTGCAATATTAAATCACTTTGAATTTCTGGGACATATTAGATGCTTGAAATTAGTTGCGATGAAAATAAGCATGTTTGCACTATCAGTATGTTACAACATTTGATGTTAACAAAATACATCAAGGGATAAAATCTAGCTTCTCCGAAAATATTCTTTTAAATTTTTATTACAATGTCAATAAATGAAATAAACAATTATGTTTCCAAATTTGGATTCTTTTGCATTTCTTAATAAATTCTTTTCCTTTGCATGTTCCAAAACAAGAATTTGTGTTTCACAAAAACAGGAATTTGCTTAAAAGAATTTGATATAATTTAAAGACTTAAAGGTTGTGTATAATTTGTTTACAGACATTCAACAGTATTTCATGGGTAAACTTTTATTGAATAATTCTGAAATACCATAAGTGTGTGGTTATCGGACATTTTGCTATGCATACATGTATAATATAAGTTGTTAAATATCTATTGTTAACTATAAGGATGTGATGTTTATTACAGTCTATCTAACTATGATCATTGATAGTGATAATATGTTGTTCACTGTGATGCATGTATATGTAATATGATCCTGAACTTGTAGAAATGCTCTGAGCCGGTAGTGATTGCCACAGTACGAATCCTTGGTGTCTGGATGTCGGAGGAGACCTCAGCCCTCAAGGAATACACATACGCCCTGCTGCCTTTCCTCCTCAAAGTGTCGTAAGGGCGTTTACATCTATTGTGACAATTTTTAAAGTAACTGAAGGAAGTACAAATTAGATAAAAAATATAATCCTGTTCAAAACTGATTTTTCATTGAATGATAAATTATCTCTGATATTTTGTAAGAAATAACAGGCATAAATACACACCCAAAAAATTGTCAGAAAAGAAACCTGGGTTTTACCTAAATTGGCACAAAGACATGTTGTGTCAATGAGCATGTAATAATCTGATTGTATTTCAAATGATATTAAAGGAAAACAGTTATTTTTTTTATCTTGTAGTAAACAACAAATGCGATCCAGAAATAGGGCAAAAGTCAGTACTCACAAAACATCATCAGAAGCTTCTGAACAACACCAGGATTCTGTTAACAAGTCACAGAAACGTTCAGAACCAAAACACACTGTTGGTCCAGTGTCTGCTCAGGACAGTTCATCCTCATTGATCAGCACAGGGTCAGAGGTCAATCAAAGCAGTGCACCTGCTGAGGATTCTATTTCAACTTCTATGGGACAGTGTAATATTAAATGTGACAAGAGTTCAAAATCAAGTGAGAGAGGACATGTGTCAAGCCTTGGAAAGACAGAGACAAATTCAGGAGATAAAGTGCCAAATGATAAAAAACAGAAGGAAATGAACAACAATATGACAGAAAAGTCTTCCCCCAAACCAAAGTCAGTGTCGTTTAGTACAGAGGTGTGTGGTGATTGTGAGACAGACAGTGGGGTAGATCTAACTGACAGTAGTGTGCATGGAGGTAACTTCCAAAGTGGCCTAAATTGTAACAATATTGACTTACTACGCTTCCTGTTACCAGCATTCTGTCACTTCCTGGCAGAGGACGAGTCCCGGCAGATACTGCTTACCCACCACACACAGACACTGCTGGTGGACTACTTTAAATTATGTCTCAATTCAGTCTTGGAGGGAAAGGACTGCAAAGAGGCAAAGGTAAGTAGTGCTATGGCAACGGAGAAGTCAAATATCATTTGACCTTTATTTCAATATAATTAAAGAAAAAGCTTGTCAAAGCTTAATTGAACTTGTCACTGCAACCTCATATTTGGTTCATGATTCACCATTAATTGTTCAATTTTGCTTAATTATTCGCTGGGGATTATTTTTGAACTATTTTGCAAATTCAGTTGAATCAGCATATTCAGCGATATTAAAACTCCCTGAATATTAGTAATTATACAATAAGTGGGTTTGTCATGTAGATTTCTTATGATTTGTTATTTGAAATTTAATGTAAACTTAAGAAAAAGCCTGTTTGATTTCTATTTCATACCTAATCTTTTATACAATTTAGAACCATATTTTCCAAATAAAGGCTCCGTTTCATAAAAATCATATGGATTTATTATTACAGTGAAGGCTTTATATACATTGAATGCATGAATATATAGAGATAGTAGGGTAGAATTTAGATAGATTACCGGTATATATATATATATATATATATATGCACTAACCATTGATTCTCTTTCAGGGAAGTTTGCTGGTAGTGTGTGGAGCTCTGATGAACCTAGTGGTACTGGAGAAAGATCTGATCAGTGAGGATAAAGACATGCACACTCTGTGTCAGGAAGTCGTGGATGCTGTCCCACTTCTCTGTAAGTATAGTTATACCCTGTAATGTTAACCACTTTATAATTTCAAAAGAAAATTTTTAACACAAATTCAAATGTTTCACAAATAATTGTATAGAACATTTAATTTGTGTTTGGTTAGCTGTTATTAATACTTGTGACATTTTGATCACTTTTAGATAACCAAGAGGACTATCTAATAGCTTGGTGTAACCTTGTCACCCTGGGAATGTTCCTGCTACTAAGACAGTACAAAACCTCCAGGGGTATGTATACTTTCTCTTGTATATTGTAATCTCTACCGATTAGACTCCTGATGTATTATGTTTGAGTAGTAATCACAATTAATACTTACCATATATTGTGCGCTTACATTTCCAATACCCCAAGTCAAATCATAATAAACAAAGGAGAAGTGATAGTAGAAATTGAAATGATATTTAGGTATTATGCTGTACACATTTGCATGCAGTAGTGTCTTTGTTTTATGTCTATTGGATGGATTTGCCTCAAGAATTAAGTATTTTCTTGATGAATTGCTCATGAAATAGTACCTAATATAAGGTAATATGTAATAAAGTAGAGACATATTTCATGTTTGAGAATTTAACTTTGTAGAAGAGGATTTCTAGTGTTATATTCTCTCTGAAAAGGGAATAACAAAGAAGGTGAAAAGAATTAAAAGCTTTTACCTTTTGTTGTAGTGCTTTGCGACAAGAAATCAAAGTTTTTCACAGTAGTGATGTCGTTTGTGAAGGGTCCATTCACTTGCAAGTCTCACAAGCAGAAGGAAATTGTGGAAATCAGCAATATGTATACACCTGTCTGGGAGGATGTGTCTGAACTCTGGCATCTCACTCTCCAAGGTAAGTGTGTGGAATCAGTAATATGTACACACCTGTCTGGGAGGATGTGTCTGAACTCTGGAATCTCACTCTCCAAGGTAAGTGTGTGGAATCAGCAATATGTACACACCTGTCTGGGAGGATGTGTCTGAACTCTGGAATCTCACTCTCCAAGGTAAGTGTGTGGATTCAGTGGTATGTACACACCTGTCTGGGAGGATGTGTCTGAACTCTGGAATCTCACTCTCCAAGATAAGTGTGTGGATTCAGTGATATGTACACACCTGTCTGGGAGGATGTGTCTGAACTCTGGAATCTCACTCTCCAAGGTAAGTGTGTGGATTCAGTGGTATGTACACACCTGTATGGGAGGATGTGTCTGAACTCTGGAATCTCACTCTCCAAGATAAGTGTGTGGATTCAGTGATATGTACACACCTGTCTGGGAGGATGTGTCTGAACTCTGGAATCTCACTCTCCAAGGTAAGTGTGTGGAATCGGTAATATGTACACACCTGTATGGGAGGATGTGTCTGAACTCTGGAATCTCACTCTCCAAGGTAAGTGTGTGGAATCGGTAATATGTACACACCCTGTCTGGGAGGATGTGTCTGAACTCTGGAATCTCACTCTCCAAGGTAAGTGTGTGGATTCAGTGGTATGTACACACCTGTCTGGGAGGATGTGTCTGAACTCTGGAATCTCACTCTCCAAGATAAGTGTGTGGATTCAGTGATATGTACACACCTGTCTGGGAGGATGTGTGTCTGAACTCTGGAATCTCACTCTCCAAGGTAAGTGTGTGGATTCAGTGGTATGTACACACCTGTCTGGGAGGATGTGTCTGAACTCTGGAATCTCACTCTCCAAGATAAGTGTGTGGATTCAGTGATATGTACACACCTGTCTGGGAGGATGTGTCTGAACTCTGGAATCTCACTCTCCAAGATAAGTGTGTGGATTCAGTGATATGTACACACCTGTCTGGGAGGATGTGTCTGAACTCTGGAATCTCACTCTCCAAGGTAAGTGTGTGGATTCAGTGGTATGTACACACCTGTCTGGGAGGATGTGTCTGAACTCTGGAATCTCACTCTCCAAGATAAGTGTGTGGATTCAGTGATATGTACACACCTGTCTGGGAGGATGTGTCTGAACTCTGGAATCTCACTCTCCAAGGTAAGTGTGTGGATTCAGTGGTATGTACACACCTGTCTGGGAGGATGTGTCTGAACTCTGGAATCTCACTCTCCAAGATAAGTGTGTGGATTCAGTGGTATGTACACACCTGTCTGGGAGGATGTGTCTGAACTCTGGAATCTCACTCTCCAAGATAAGTGTGTGGATTCAGTGATATGTACACACCTGTCTGGGAGGATGTGTCTGAACTCTGGAATCTCACTCTCCAAGGTAAGTGTGTGGATTCAGTGGTATGTACACACCTGTATGGGAGGATGTGTCTGAACTCTGGAATCTCACTCTCCAAGATAAGTGTGTGGATTCAGTGATACGTACACACCTGTCTGGGAGGATGTGTCTGAACTCTGGAATCTCACTCTCCAAGGTAAGTGTGTGGAATCAGTAATATGTACACACCTGTATGGGAGGATGTGTCTGAACTCTGGCATCTCACTCTCCAAGGTAAGTGTGTGGAATCAGTAATATGTACACACCTGTCTGGGAGGATGTGTCTGAACTCTGGAATCTCACTCTCCAAGGTAAGTGTGTGGAATCAGCAATATGTACACACCTGTCTGGGAGGATGTGTCTGAACTCTGGAATCTCACTCTCCAAGGTAAGTGTGTGGATTCAGTGATATGTACACACCTGTCTGGGAGGATGTGTCTGAACTCTGGAATCTCACTCTCCAAGGTAAGTGTGTGGATTCAGTGGTATGTACACACCTGTCTGGGAGGATGTGTCTGAACTCTGGAATCTCACTCTCCAAGGTAAGTGTGTGGAATCAGTGATATGTACACACCTGTCTGGGAGGATGTGTCTGAACTCTGGAATCTCACTCTCCAATGTAAGTGTGTGGAATCGGTAATATGTACACACCAGTCTGGTAGGACATGTCTGAACTCTGGAATCTCACTCTCCAAGGTAAGTGTGTGGAATCGGTAATATGTACACACCTGTATGGGAGGATGTGTCTGAACTCTGGAATCTCACTCTCCAAGGTAAGTGTGTGGAATCAGCAATATGTACACACCTGTCTGGGAGGATGTGTCTGAACTCTGGAATCTCACTCTCCAAGGTAAGTGTGTGGAATCGGTAATATGTACACACCTGTCTGGGAGGATGTGTCTGAACTCTGGAATCTCACTCTCCAAGGTAAGTGTGTGGAATCAGTGGTATGTACACACCTGTCTGGGAGGATGTGTCTGAACTCTGGAATCTCACTCTCCAAGGTAAGTGTGTGGATTCAGTGGTATGTACACACCTGTCTGGGAGGATGTGTCTGAACTCTGGAATCTCACTCTCCAAGGTAAGTGTGTGGATTCAGTGGTATGTACACACCTGTCTGGGAGGATGTGTCTGAACTCTGGAATCTCACTCTCTAAGGTAAGTGTGTGGATTCAGTAATATGTACACACCTGTCTGGGAGGATGTGTCTGAACTCTGGAATCTCACTCTCCAAGGTAAGTAGGTAAGTGTGTGGAATCGGTAATATGTACACACCAGTCTGGTAGGACATGTCTGAACTCTGGAATCTCACTCTCCAATGTAAGTGTGTGGAATCGGTAATATGTACACACCAGTCTGGTAGGACATGTCTGAACTCTGGAATCTCACTCTCCAATGTAAGTGTGTGGATTCAGTAATATGTACACACCTGTCTGGGAGGATGTGTCTGAACTCTGGAATCTCACCCTCCAATGTAAGTGTGTGGATCCAGTAATATGTACACACCTGTCTGGGAGGATGTGTCTGAACTCTGGCATCTCACTCTTCAAGGCTAGTGGGGAGCCAGAAACTCATTTATTTTTGGCTTATCATACATACATAGATTTATTCTGACAACATACATGTAAACATGTACAGGATTTTTTATAATCCTGTAATAGTCACCTCTTAGAAATTTACGGATTTATTTTCCAGTGTATAGATACTTTTGTGGCTGATTTTTCCAATGTGAATCAAGTGCATATTCAAATTGTTTAACTGTCCTAGAGTGAACAACATATGATGGGAGACTGTTCCAAGTGTTTTCTCACGCAAAGCCTTGAATGTACTTTGTTCACTTTCAAATCATGTCAGCAGATACAGAGAGAGAGGGTATGCTGGCTTATACTTCCTGCTTGTTTTTTTCGCTTGTGTGAAAATTGAAAGATTGAAATATCAACTATCAGCCTTAGGAGAATTGAGAATGTATTGTTTAATATTCTAGATGATTTTTGAGATTGTGTGACACGAGACTTTTAACTTTCCAGCCATCTGTGAGTGTATCCCTCTGTATCCAGTCCTGTCCCATACACTGCTGTCTACAGGAGTTCTACCTCACTGGAACAAACTACTGACTAAAATGTCTGGTATGTAACACTAGACTACTGCACTAATTAGTTACCAAAATGTCTGATGTTACCTGTCTGGAACAAACTACTGACTAAAATGTCTGGTATGTAACACTAGACTACTGCACTAATTAGTTACCAAAATGTCTGATGTTACCTGTCTGGAACAAACTACTGACTAAAATGTCTGGTATGTAACACTAGACTACTGCACTAATTAGTTACCAAAATGTCTGATGTTACCTGTCTGGAACAAACTACTGACTAAAATGTCTGGTATGTAACACTAGACTACTGCACTAATTAGTTACCAAAATGTCTGATGTTACCTGTCTGGAACAAACTACTGACTAAAATGTCTGGTATGTAACACTAGACTACTGCACTAATTACTTACCAAAATGTCTGATGTTACCTGTCTGGAACAAACTACTGACTAAAATGTCTGGTATGTAACACTAGACTACTGCACTAATTACTTACCAAAATGTCTGATGTTACCTGTCTGGAACAAACTACTGACTAAAATGTCTGGTATGTAACCCTAGACCACTGCACTAATTAGTTACCAAAATGTCTGATGTATAAGAGTTTTGTTATCAAATTAATGAAGTTAATATACTTTTTCCTATTACTTTCTGTATCCAAAGAACATCTGTATCCAATCCTCAATGTAACGGTTTACTTTCTTCATCGTTCATTTAGTAGACACAGCATCAAATAATATCTATGATTATTGCAGGTAGCAATAACTGCTTACTAAAAACCTTGTAAAAACTTATCTACATAGGGAGTATTCCAGTAAATCTTTTTGAAAAGCGTCAATTTTGTTCTCTGCATGTTGTTGATTTTAGTTTTGTTAGGATTGCCAATTACATAAATGAAATTAGAAATTAAAATTTTAATATTGGTGGTACCCATTAGAAATTAAAATTTTAATGTTGGTAGTACCCATAAAACACGAGGTCTTTGTATGGGATAACAAACAAGCCAGTTAACAATGATTTAATACTGTTGGCTTTAAGGTAAGAGTGTCCCAGACAGTGTTCAACACAGCATACTAAACCTGATCACTGTGGCAGTCAAAACCAGCCCCAAAGTACGGGAGGTGGCCAAGTCTACCGGATACCAGAACATCTCAATGTAAGTAGAGATATTGTATATTTCATGTGTGTTGTTTCGATGACTAATACTATGTGTACACAGTCTCTCTATGAAACTTCAGAAAAAAATCAATATGCAGTATATTAAGTACACAAAGGCTGCTTTCAACTCGCAACTCTCAGGTTAACATTTAGAACAGGTCTATAGGGGCTTTGTCAAGGCTTGTCTGAAAGCAATATGAAATCACCAAGTCTGTTATTAATTCAAAAACGAACCAGACAAACCATAAACTTAAGTCACCATATGGACTCCAGAGTAAAGCATTCGAATGACAGAGTTTGACACTACTCTAAATTACCCCACTCATACACAAGAGTTGCGAGCCAAAGGCGGACCTAGGTGTGAAAGTGTACAAGTTGTATTCGAAATGAAAGTCGAAGGCTGATGCTTGATGTCAACCTGAGCACTAAAACACTATGATCAGCAGTCAGGTAAATTGACATTGAGCTATCAAACTATAGTGTTGTATAATCAGCTAAACTTGGTTTTGTTAGTTATCAATTCAGTTGATTAATTTATTCCTTAATTTTGAGTTTTTATAAATATCTTCAAGATTTGTAATCAATTTGTTGTTTACAGAACATACAAGCACACAGAACTACAAAGTTTACTGAATTGAAATGGTGAAACATCAATGTGTGTTCTATTTGGTGACGTTGCTGTACCCTAACTGAGGAGAACTTTTACTCACTAAACCAGGAGAGGCATGCCTGGTAGATGAGGATTTCACAGTCTTGTTTCATGTCACGTCATTAAAATGTTAAGTTTTACTTTGTTTGTCTTCGTTTTTTGTCCCCACAAAAAAAAATGCAATCTTAGAATTTGAAATGTTTTCACTTGAACACTTGAATTACCTCACAAGTTTTACCACAGTTCTGCTAACCCAAAAATTACATGGTTCAACAGTACAAATTTACAAAACCCCTATTTCATGTTAAAAATTAAGGTCAGTTTTAATCATTTAATACTTAAATAAAATAAACAAAATAAGATTATCAACAAAACTGATTTATTTTTAACAAGTGTGTCTGTCACAAATATTTACACATGACGGAGTTCTTCCTTACAAATTGTGATGATAAACAGTAAGAAGTGTATAATACTTCACCCAAGATCCATGACTAGTGTAATTCACTGAAAGCTTTTGCTCCAAGCACAGTTTAGATCTCTGATGCAATAATGAAGTAGATATTCCCTATACAGGTAAACAGCAATAAATACCCAACAGCACTTTAAATGATGTTATATAATGATAGACACTTCCACTTTTGTTAAATAACAAGGGCTACAGAACTTGTTTCTGTTTCCTCTTTTGGCTCCAAGCATTGTTTATTGACAGAACTAATAATTATTCTGTTTCCATGGCTACATTAGCTTCATCCATGACAATACTTGTTTGTATTGTCTCCACCTCCTCGGGAACAGTTTGGACCTCGACCAGTGAGGCGTGGTCAAGCTGGTCAAACTCTGCTTCCTCTGGAGTGACATACTGGATGACATACTGCTGGTTTCCCTCCAGTCCCGTCTCGCCGTCGGTCAGCAGTACCTCTTCGCCTTCCTGCTGGACAATGATAGTCTCAGGATTTACTGACACCATCTCCCCATCCTCTCCTTGGACTGTAAATGGCTGCCCGCCCTGAAGTGGAAACAGTCGACTATTTGAGTTATTGTCATTAAAGGTAATTGAGGAAAACATGATCATGTGTAGACCTATATATGTCCATAGGGCATTAATGTCATCTACCTTCATACTTGAAATCTGAATGGACCCCAGATATGTACCTTCTGATCAAATATTGGAAACCTTAAACATCTGACCACCATGGCCTGAACCAATACAAGAAAACTTTTAAATATCAATATTTTTTATCAGAGATTTTTCTCATTTATAAACATATTTTAGAAATGTAGCAAATAATGTTTTGAATCTTAGCATTTTTTGAGATCTGATTACCTGTTGTGACATGTCGATGATCTGTTGTAATATACTGACAGCAGACTGTGTCTTCTCATCTAAATTGTTTGTCTCCACTGTAAAATAAAATACCATTATCATCTGAACGGAAATCAAACACAAACACGTAAATAATACAGTTACTGTCCACATACATAAGAATTAAGTTAATTATAAGATTTATCTTTAAATTTGAAATAGATTTTAAGCATTGTACAAAGTGTTACATTTTTATTAATAACATTTTGATTGTAAACCATTACAGATGTTACAACTCCCCCAGTCGTGTCATTGTGTTCTGTATTCCTTATAACAACTACGCTTTGTACCAATTTTCATTTTCTTTTTTTTATGTTTAAAATGATCCACATCATTAACAATACTCATAATTTGAGCAATAACTGATGTTTAATTATGTATATATTTGTCAAATTAACATAAAAATACATTGTTAATAATTTGTTTTACTTTTGGTGCATGCGCAATCAGTACTTCATTTCATATAGAGCATAGTGCCATGGATTTTTTTCGGGATGCAATTAATTATTTCTAAAGTGAACAGTCGGGCAAGGATGGCTAAAGTTGGTAAAAATGGTGGGAATGTATCCAGTAGAATTTCTTATGAAATGGAAAAATAAAATCTCTCGTCAAATTCTGTCTGCGTACGAAGAAATTAATTTAAAGTATGGAAATTCTAAAACGTCCTCCCGGCTCACTATGTCCGTGGTTACATTTCCACGCAGCTTTCAATGCTTTCAACTTTTCTTTACTTTAATGGTCAGAACTGGGAAACTAAGCAGAACTTGGCCGTCGTATTAATATGTGAGAACTTTTGGAAGGCCAATGAACGCATTTAGACTGGTTTTCTTTGCCCGACTATTCACTTTAATATTATTATACTGAAGTACAATAAGAAGCTCAAATTCTTATTTGGTGGTAATCAATGGTGTAAAGCGAGTAACTTTTGTGACTGAAGAAAAATACTTAATCGTCTGCTCCTGTTTTTGATTCAGTAAAAATACCATTCGTCAGCCGTGTAGCATCTTTAAAGTAAAGTATATACATAGGAATCTTACTTGTCTGACTAGGTTCTACTATAGCTGTGGTTGTCTCCCCTTCTGCCACCTGTTCTACAATGGTGGAGCCTAGATCGTCATCTGCACATTGAAGTACCTGTAGGTCAAAATAATTTACAGTTTTAACAATTCATCTGACTGGTATTCATGGATTTTTTTCGGGATGCAATTTAATTATTTACTAAACAGCAGATTGAACAGTCGGGCAAGGATGGCTAAAGTTGGTAAAAATGGTGGGAATGTAAAGTATAATTTCTTATGAAATGGAAAAATAAAATCTCTCGTCAAATTCTGTCTGCGTACGAAGAAATTAATTTAAAGTATGGAAATTCTAAAACGTCCTCCCGGCTCACTATGTCCGTGGTTACATTTCCACGCAGCTTTCAATGCTTTCAACTTTTCTTTACTTTAATGGTCAGAACTGGGAAACTAAGCAGAACTTGGCCGTCGTATTAATATGTGAGAACTTTTGGAAGGCCAATGAACGCATTTAGACTGGTTTTCTTTGCCCGACTATTCACTTTAATGACTAATATACTGAAGTACAATAAGAAGCTCAAATTCTTATTTGGTGGTAATCAATGGTGTAAAGCGAGTAACTTTTGTGACTGAAAAAAAATACTTAATCGTCTGCTCCGGTTTTTGATTCAGTAAAAATACCATTCGTCAGCCGTGTAGCATCTTTAAAGTAAAGTATATACATAGGAATCTTACTTGTCTGACTAGGTTCTACTATAGCTGTGGTTGTCTCCCCTTCTGCCACCTGTTCTACAATGGTGGAGCCTAGATCGTCATCTGCACATTGAAGTACCTGTAGGTCAAAATAATTTACAGTTTTAACAATTCATCTGACTGGTATTCAAACCTTAAACTTTAAGACTTGGCTTCCTTTACTCAACACAGCAGATTGAAGTAAAATCATTTAAAAGAAATGAAAATTGTTTTCACAAAGATGTTCATTTGTTAAAATAGGTTCACAAATAATTTTGTTCAAAATTTAAATGAAGTCCAAGTAACGATTGATGCAGAGAATAATCTCTTAAAATTAATTCCTATCAAAATTATTTGATGTCGAATTTTTGATAGCTGCTTAACAGTTGACAATCTTCTTTAATATATTCACTTTTCACCCAAACGGTATTAAAATTTCCTCCTACAGTTATTCTTTTACAGTCTAGCACATGATACTGATTTCTCTGAAGAAATTAAACCCCATACCTGGACCTCACTGACAGGCACATCCTCTAGTCCCTGTATCTGTTGTACCTGCAGGTTGTGTCGGATCTTCAGGTGACGCTTGAGATCACTCATGTTACCAAACAGATAGTCACAGCTGAGACAACGGTAAGCTTGGGAGTCCACCATCACCACCTGCTTCTCCGGCTCCAACTCAGTGGTACTGGGAAACTCAAAAGTCTCGCCTTTGTGGTGCCGTGTGTAATGGATTTTCATATAACCTATAGTATTAGCAGAAAACTCGCAATGCATGCACATAAACCGCTTCACTACTTCATGGGTCTGAAGGTGACGTTTCAGGTGGCTCCTCTGTGTAGCCTCGTACGGACACCTGCAAAACATTAATGGTTAATGTATACACCGTGGTAAATAATATGGAATTTCACCATAAAATGTGTAGATTTGTATTTCAACATAGAAGCTTAAATGATTGAATACCATAGTCAGCTGTGATTACAGAGTACAAAAGTCAATACATTTGTAGTACATGTAGTTATCAGAAATTTACAAAATCAAAATGTTTTTTGTGTTTTTTGCTGTTAGGATGTACAGGTGTAATGAATGTGACAAAGTTGATTTATTGTATGCATAACAATATTCAAGAGTATATGGGGAATGAAATAGTTTGTGTTTACCTGTCACATTTAAAAAGTTTTCCATCCTTGTGAGATCTAACATGCCACCGTAAGGCAGTCTGTGACTTATAGGCCTTGCCACACTCGGAGCAGGAGTAGGGCTTCTCCTCTGTGTGTCGCAGCATGTGGGCCTGTAGATTGTTTTTACTACGACAGGCGTAGGGACATAAAGGACATTTGTACGGTTTGATCCCCTCGTGGATCCAGATGTGTTTCTGCAGTTCAGAGTTGGCTCGTATAAACACTTTATCACAGTAAGGACACTTGTAGGACCTACGACCTAAATGTATGTAAAAAGAAAATCCTTACTGATAACTGAATGTGACATCACTTTATCCAGCATTGACATCAGTTTATCGACAATTGACATCAGTTTTTTTTACATTCGATATATATTTGAAGAGTAATGTAGCATGATTGTAAATATAATAAAATCATCATATTAAACATCTTTGTCCTTAAAGGATATTGGTCAATACATATTCAGGTATGGGAAGCAAGTGTCCCAATATAGGCATACAATAAGTTTTATTCCTTTCTTACACAATAACATGATCTGGAGATCTAATGTTCTATGTAGTTTTACATACTTACCCATTTTGCCCTGTGTGCGATGTTTGATCTCCTTATATCCAGTGACTTTCAGCTGCTCGTCGAGATTTAAATCACGATGATCAGTACCAAAGTGAGCCTTCAATTTCTTCATGCTAGAAAATGTCAAAAGTTTAGTGTAATAAAAGAGCACATTCATATCAATATAAAGACATTCTTGGAACATTTCTAGGGCACTGCTAAATATTTCACAGTAAATAGTATTTCAAATACATCTGTAGATTTTCAAAGCTTTGCATTTCATTAATCAATAAACTGAAATAAGAGGTCCAGAGGGCCTGTATCGGTTACATAGATATTTCAGCTTGATTATTACCAAACACTATAATTTCTTTCTAAAGGAACCAGAATATCTATCATATAGCTTTCCTAAATGTATCTAATAAGTTTAACAGTGCCTTGGTAAGATCACTAAATGCACTTCATACCAGGCCAACAGTTCCCCTGAGTGACTATCTGCCTATACTGGACACTTACTTCTCAAACTTAGATTTACAGGTAGGACATTCTATACCCATGGCCTCGTGCAGACCTCGGTGCTTCATGGTATGGTTCCACAGTTGTGAACGACTGTTAGCCACATACTCATTGTTACATTCCTTACATGGAAACGTCAGCTTCTCATGTTCCTTCTCCTTGTGGCGCGCCAGATTCTCCTTGGTCAGGCCACGGTACCCACATATGTTACAGGGGAATGGCTTGTCTCCTGAGGTCACAAAGGTCAGATTGATATAGGAAACATACTAATGAAAGTAAGGTTGTTTTTCAAAATAAACAGTCGTGTATGTCGCTATCCGATATCAGTGGGTTTTAGGCAAGATGTCCCCCATTTATGTCAATATTAACTTTTTTTGTAAAAAAAAAAAAAACGCATTTCCAAAATTCATTCAGTGTAGTATTGATACAAGTACTGGTATGTACTAGACAAATGTATGTCTAAATGAAGTATACAGAGTCTGTGATATGATTTAGCAACTTTTGACTATGATGGCAAGTATCTTACCACTATATCAATTGCAAAGATACTGTTGTTACCCTAACCTTTCCCCTGATCTTATGCTTCCACTTACACATTTAAAGAAACTGATGAGTTATGAAAATGAAAATGGATCCCTACCTGTGTGTGTTCGTAGATGTGTATCAAAGTCCACTTTGTTGTAGTATAATTTGCCACAGTATTCACATTCCTCTGTACCGAAAGTTTCCCTCATTTTATGGAAGATGTCCATGGTCATCATGCGGTATCCCATCCGCTCTATAAGGTCTTTACTTGCTGCCTTACCACCTCCTGTCCCTTCCCCTATATCTCCCAGCTCCTCCAGCTGATTCTCGTCCAGTTCATCACCTCCCTCGTCCAGCCCCTCCTCCTCGGCCAGTCTGTCTCTCTCCTCTTCCCCCACGGTATCCTCCTTATTAGTCTCCGTCTCCATAGCCGTATCATCCTTGTTTGCTGTGGAATCCAATGAGTTGATCTCGGTGTCCATAGCCTCAGTAGAAGTATCCTCAGGTTTATCATCAGGTTTACTGCTTTCCTCAGAGGTTTCTTTATCAGTACTGTCTAAACATTGAGATGAAACACAGATATTTAATTAATATGCAATTAGTTAACTGACACTTCAACCATGTGTTAGTAAAAGCCAAAACTTGGCATTACAATTAAGTTGCATGAAACTTGTAGTTGAAACATAAAATTACTGGGGGTAATGATAATAACTGAAACTATCAAAGACTTGAAGTTGTTTCAAATATATACTGTATATTTGTTTTGATTTTTTTTAATTGGTCATTAATCAATCAAATAATCTATTGTTAATATTATACAGTTGACTTGTTGACTGGGGTTGAGGGCAACAGATGATTTGTTGGACCAAAAGGCAAACTGTTGCCCGAGGCCGAAGTTAGTTTGAGGGTTCAACAAATCATCTGTTGGCTTAAAACCTAGTCGATAACTGTTTTGTTATACCCCATTGACTCAATGCATTGACGTCACAAATTGTAGTTGTGACGTCACTCTGGTCCAACAGCACATTTAAACAGTTCTTTGGACAGCTCGACGGAACAGTTCACTTATTCGCATTTTTGTCACGAGAGTTTATATAGAAACGATTGTCTAAGGCCAGGGTATAACAAGATGAATGTTAAATGTAATCTATTGATAATATGATGAATTGTTACCCCAACACTAAAATGTTTTTAATTGTAAATATGCTACCTTACCTTTAGATTTGACCAGTAGAGATTCCCCTTCAGGGTTGTGGTCACCTTGACCAGTACCGTTGGTCACCTGTCCCTGTAAAGTGACCAGACCCTCTGTCACATCACCAGCACCTCCATTCACATTGCCAGCGTCTACAGATTTATCTGCACAGATCTCATCCAGCTCTGAGCTTAACCTGGCTTCATTCTTCATCACAGAGCTGGAAAGTTCTGGGGGAAGGTTGATAAACTCCTTCATTTCTAAAAGTTCATCAGGCTCAGGTAGATACAGACTGTAGTTAATACACTGCTCAAACAACTCCTCCCACTTATTTGTCAGGTCAACCTTGAGGTGGACACTGGTCAAGTGGTCAATCAGACGTACAGTACTAAGGAACTTAACGTGGCATTTCACACATCGGTATATGACGCGATGTTTCTGGTAATGTTTATCGAGATAAACCTTGCGACTGGCCGTGTAGTCACACAACTCACAGTGTTGTATATTAGGAATGTCTTTAATGTCGTGTACAAACAGATGTCGGTCTCGGTCAACCTTCTTCTTGAACTTACGATTACAGACGTGGCACTGGTGAATGACAGTCGAGCCCTTAGTAGGGTTCTGTAGGAAGGTGGCCAAGTACTCTCGTCCCTTTGCAGTAGTACCGTGATATTTCCTTATATGGTTGATCATGGATTTCAATGTTTTATAGGACTTTTTACAAATATCACACTTTTCCTTCTTCTTGTTGTGAGTGGCCGCATGCTCCAGAAGGTGACTTTTGTTGACAGACTTGAAGTCACATTCACTACACTTATAATATTGACCGGTGTGTTTTCTCATGTGAGTGTATAGGTTACCTACAACAAGAATAAGTACGAGCATGTATTACATGTTTGTAAGGCATATTATTTCTTATGTACAGACAACTCCATAGATATTTGTAATATAATGTACATTACCACAGTATACACCTACAGATCATTTATAAAACATTTTGTATTGTTATTAATCAACAGGTGTGAAAGATGTCTTTTTCATTTGATTACTGGCAAAACTTTTATTCTTGTATCTTTTCAACAGAAAATTGATTTCATTTTAATTTCAAAATTGGAAAACAAACTGTACACATACAAACCTTTTGAGTTGGAAGCATATTTACACTTGGGACACTTGAAAGGTTTTAGGTCTGTATGGATCAGACAATGCAGTCTCATGTGTGACAGAGTTTTAAAGATTTTATCACATACACAGCAGGAGAAGAGAGACAGCGACGTGGTCACCATCCGCGTCGTCATGGGTGCCTTCTCGTTCAGGTCCTGGGCTATAGCGTGTTGTTTAAACATGGAGTCAACACCACTTAGGTCTACATTCATCTGTTGTTCAAACTTAATTTTCTCCTCCTCCGACGTGAATATTGGTAAGTCGGTGATATGGTCAGCTGGTTTTTCTGTACGTGTATTATCTACGTCAGGATCTGCTAACACCTGTACACTATCTGTACTCTCTGCTTCTTTCTCCCAGTCTTCGTCAGTTTTAGCAGCTTTCTGAGGTGGCTCTTTTACCTTGAAATCAGTATCGTCATCATCTTCTATATTTTCCTCCTCCTCTATGTCAGATGGATGATCTTCCTCTATATGATACACGTGGTCATCTTTTGACTCTAGGTCCTCTTCAATCTCATCTACCTCTGAAATATAAAATCATACTTAATGACTTAGTCGTCGTCCAAACTCTTACAAAACACATGTATTTTAACAAGGATGTATATACATGTAATTAATTGAATTGTTACATCACACTGAAGATGTTATAAACTTTCACCAAAACACTTACTCTTTTGTAGCCCCTGGTTTTATTAGCAGTCACCATGAAATTTATTTTGTTGATTTGCTGTTTGATTTTAGATGGCAGTTTTAGTGTATTGATAATTAATATACACCTTACAAAATCCAAAAAATATCTAAAGGATATACAGTATAACCCCAGATTCCTCGATTACCCCCTATTCGCCGAACTGGTCATACAGTCTCGACCGTGTCCCTAACAAAACCCTGGATAGCTCGAACTTCTATTCATCGAATACCCCTTATTCCTAGAACAGAAATATGTCCCCGTTTCATCAAATACATAGTATTTACCCATGTATTCAGGTGTTCGGCCCTTGAGATATTTTTACCTGTGTCACACCTGACTGCACCAACTGACATGGATAATTGCTCCCAATCTTGTGTTTACGCAGGTTGCCTTTAGGTAATTAAGGGATTAACTGTGTCATTATTACCTACCTACACGATCACAAGTCGTTATTTGATGCTAACTTTATTTGAATATTTCAGAAAAGGCATTAAATTATTGATGTTTCTCTCGAATACGGAAGTTGTTAATCTGTGTTAATAGAAACTACACATTGTGTAATCACAAAAGAGGCGGAATATATTGCTCATGTCCACCTAATTATATCAGTTCATTTTTTTAGATTTCTTTGTTGTTTTCATTTAACAGGCTCACACAATTTTATTTATCGAAAGATGTAAATGATATGAAATGATAAGCAAAGTACATTTTATCAGTGTGTTCCGTATCTTTTCCCGTAAATTGTATTTTGTAACTTTACTCGTATTTACAAAATAGACATCTATAGATATTGTTTCTTATGTCTGTAATTATGCTGGTTGATAACTTTATTGTGAGTATGTATTTTGTAAACGTTTTAAATGACTTGTGATAATTAAATAATTGAAAATGTACTCGGAGTACTCCTTGTTGACCAATATGGATTGTACATTGACCTAAATGACGATCGCTTACTCCGCTGTGAATGACATTTGATTTAGGACTTTCTCGTAAGCATTTTCAAACGCTTAATTTATGTTATACATATTTTCAACTTGATATTGCAATCAATAAAACACTTAAATAAAGAAATCCAAAATGCTGAAAGATAGGGTAATTAAAATGTCATTGTCATACTCCAACCACAGGTGTTCGTTTCTAATATAGGTATAAGTATAATATTGGGTCAAGGTCCATAACTCGGCCGGCCATATAACACTACCCAATTTCAGAAAAAGTATGATTATTAACCAAACCGTATAGGATATGATAATAGGAATACTCTCAATCGACAGCCAGATAATTTATCTTTAATTTGGTATATGATACAATATATATCATGCCGTATAAATGTCACTAGGTATCCAGAAACATCGGAAAACAGATAGATTTCAACTGGTCGGACACTGTGGTGTCCTACCGATAAACACGCCAGGGCTCTAATGGGTAGCTCAAAACCACTGCATGTCAACACTTCAGCGTTTATAGAATAAAAAGTTTGGTAGAAAACAAACTTTACCGGTTAGTAAATCCATGGATAAATATCATCCATTTGCCTAACGTAGCCCTTTGAAATTTCCGATTGAAAAATTTATGTCTCTAGCCGCCATGTAAGTATGTGGTGCAGTAGATTTGTTTTGTCGGCGTTGATTGGCTCTCGAAATTAAATTGACCAATCAACGCCGAGATCGAATAACAAATGTACTACACACATATCAACATGACGGCTAGAGACACACATTTTTTCATTCGGAAATTCAAAAGGCTGTATTGAGCATATGGATGGTATATAGTTAAAAACTAACATAGCGGTAAGTTTGTTTTTACCAAACTTTAATTCATATGAAGCTGAAATGTTGACATTGCAGTGGTTTTTGAGCTACCCATAGAGCCTGGGTGTTATCGGAGAACCACAGTGTCCGACCGTTGAATCTATTGTTTTCGATGTTTGGATACCTAGTGCATTTTACGGATGATATATATGTATCTATACCAAATTAAAGATAAATTTCTGGCTGCGATTGAGAGTATTCTATTCATATCTTAGTCTGGTTAATATAACTTTATCTGAATGGGTAGTGTATATGGACGGCCGAGTTATAGACCTTGACCAGTATTATACTTATATTATATTGAAACGAACACCTGTGCTCCAACAATGTTATTTTGCATCGTGTGTCGACAGTCGCAAAGCGTTCGATAAAAAAAGGCTGCCAGTCGACTCTAGTTATGGGAGTATGTTTGTCATGTTTCAGACCCGAATTTGACTCGATATGCCACCTCGGATGAGTCGAATACCCTGTATTCCTCGAACTACTGACATACTGCTGTTCGAGTTACAGGGGTTTTTACTGTATATTGATTGAATGTTGACAAACACTTGTGTTAAAACACATAGATTTTAAAAAAGTCTTATCTGTAAATATGAAGAGATCCAATTTTACCTAACTCCAGATCAATGACTTGTTTCCTGGTGAGGTCTATGTAGTCAGTCGTTCCCATACACTTGTGTGTATTAAAGAACCTCTCTTTGGTAAACGAACGTTTACAGCTTGTACAGACAAACCGGCCATCAGAACCTGTAACAGACACACACAGAAAACACATTATCGAAGCTAATCATTACTAGTAGTAGAAGTAATATCAAAATCTTGTATCAATTCAGGGTTAAAAGTTGATTCTTGTATTGAAGGTATTGGTAAAATGCACAACTACCAGGCATCATGATTAATTGATAGTATGTAACCAACAGTAGATGTTGATGTCATTCCACGTCTTGGAGAATTATTTTATTTTATGGTATGTATTTCTCTATTTTACCATAGTGCTTCTGTCAGCCAGTTGTATTCATTGAATATATTAGGTATGTAACTGTAGTCATGGAATATTCTGATGATAGTATTATCCAATTAAGAACAAATTGAATAAATGTTCTTGCTTACTGATTTCTGGTTTAGATGGCTTTAAAGGAGGTTTTTCTTCCACTTGTTTACGAACAGTTCCTTTCTGCAGCCTTGGTCGTCCTCTTTTCTTTCCTGCCAATGATAAAAATATGCTCGCTAAAAGACTATCATTGGTTCATTAGGAGTTATTTAATGTTTTAGTTTTCATCAATTTTATATGAGTTATTTCTCTTTGTATAATAGCTTGTTTATCCATCCAAGCAGTATTTTGTCACAGATGTTTAATTGAATTATATAAAATAATATTATCAGTTTGTTATACCTAATGGTTTTCTTATTTACTTCTGAATGTACTGTTCTAATGTACAGTAAAAGGTTGCATACATGCAGACTGGACTCTAGCAGCAGACGGTCCAAAGGTGAATGTGGTTAGTCTAATCTGATACTGGGGTCTGTGTTGGTGTCTCTGTAAGACTAGGTACAGGGTTGGACTGGACACCAGCAGTAGACAGGTCAGGGGTGAATGTGGTCAGTCTTACCTGATACTGGAATCTGTGTTGGTGTCTCTGTAAGACTAGGTACAGGGTTGGACTGGACACAAGTAGTAGACAGGTCAGGGGTGAATGTGGTCAGTCTTACCTGATACTGGGGTCTGTGTTGGTGTCTCTGTAAGACTAGGTACAGGGTTGAACTGTACTCCAGTAGCAGATAGGTCAGGGGTGAATGTGGTCAGTCTTACCTGGTACTGGGGTCTGTGTTGGTGTCTCTGTAAGACTAGGTACAGGGTTGAACTGTACTCCAGCAGCAGATAGGTCAGGGGTGAATGTGGTCAGTCTTACCTGGTACTGGGGTCTGTGTTGGTGTCTCTGTAAGACTAGGTACAGGGTTGGACTGGACACCAGTGGTAGACAGGTCAGGGGTGAATGTGGTCAGTCTTACCTGATACTGGGGTCTGTGTTGGTGTCGCTGTAAGACTAGGTACAGGGTTAGACTGGACACAAGTAGTAGACAGGTCAGGGGTGAATGTGGTCAGTCTTACCTGATACTGGGGTCTGTGTTGGTGTCTCTGTAAGACTAGGTACAGGGTTGAACTGTACTCCAGTAGCAGATAGGTCAGGGGTGAATGTGGTCAGTCTTACCTGGTACTGGGGTCTGTGTTGGTGTCTCTGTAAGACTAGGTACAGGGTTGAACTGTACTCCAGCAGCAGATAGGTCAGGGGTGAATGTGGTCAGTCTTACCTGGTACTGGGGTCTGTGTTGGTGTCTCTGTAAGACTAGGTACAGGGTTGGACTGGACACCAGTGGTAGACAGGTCAGGGGTGAATGTGGTCAGTCTTACCTGATACTGGGGTCTGTGTTGGTGTCGCTGTAAGACTAGGTACAGGGTTAGACTGGACACCAGCAGTAGACAGGTCAGGGGTGAATGTGGTCAGTCTTATCTGATACTGGGGTCTGTGTTGGTGTCTCTGTAAGACTAGGTACAGGGTTGGACTGGACACCAGCGGTAGACAGGTCAGGGGTGAATGTGGTCAGTCTTACCTGATACTGGAGTCTGTGTTGGTGTCTCTGTAAGATTAGGTACAGGGTTGGACTGGACACCAGTAGTAGACAGGTCAGGGGTGAATGTGGTCAGTCTTACCTGGTACTGGGGTCTGTGTTGGTGTCTCTGTAAGATTAGGTACAGGGTTGGACTGGACACCAGCAGTAGACAGGTCAGGGGTGAATGTGGTCAGTCTTACCTGATACTGGAGTCTGTGTTGGTGTCTCTGTAAGACTAGGTACAGGGTTGGACTGGACACCAGCAGTAGACAGGTCAGGGGTGAATGTGGTCAGTCTTACCTGGTACTGGGGTCTGTGTTGGTGTCTCTGTGAGATTAGGTACAGGGTTGGACAGGACACCAGCGGTAGACAGGTCAGGGGTGAATGTGGTCAGTCTTACCTGGTACTGGGGTCTGTGTTGGTGTCTCTGTAAGATTAGGTACAGGGTTGGACTGGACACCAGCAGTAGACAGGTCAGGGGTGAATGTGGTCAGTCTTACCTGATACTGGCGTCTGTGTTGGTGTCTCTGTAAGATTAGGTACAGGGTTGGACTGGACACCAGCGGTAGACAGGTCAGGGGTGAATGTGGTCAGTCTTACCTGATACTGGGGTCTGTGTTGGTGTCTCTGTAAGATTAGGTACAGGGTTGGACTGGACACCAGCAGTAGACAGGTCAGGGGTGAATGTGGTCAGTCTTACCTGATACTGGGGTCTGTGTTGGTGTCTCTGTAAGATTAGGTACAGGGTTGGACTGGACACCAGCGGTAGACAGGTCAGGGGTGAATGTGGTCAGTCTTACCTGATACTGGAGTCTGTGTTGGTGTCTCTGTAAGATTAGGTACAGGGTTGGACTGGACACCAGCAGTAGACAGGTCAGGGGTGAATGTGGTCAGGTCTTACCTGATACTGGTGTCTCTGTAAGATTAGTGTACTCTGTAAGATTAGGTACAGGGTTGGACTGGACACCAGCGGTAGACAGGTCAGGGGTGAATGTGGTCAGTCTTACCTGATACTGGAGTCTGTGTTGGTGTCTCTGTAAGATTAGGTACAGGGTTGGACTGGACACCAGCGGTAGACAGGTCAGGGGTGAATGTGGTCAGTCTTACCTGATACTGGGGTCTGTGTTGGTGTCTCTGTAAGATTAGGTACAGGGTTGGACTGGACACCAGTAGTAGACAGGTCAGGGGTGAATGTGGTCAGTCTTACCTGATACTGGAGTCTGTGTTGGTGTCTCTGTAAGATTAGGTACAGGGTTGGACTGGACACCAGCGGTAGACAGGTCAGGGGTGAATGTGGTCAGTCTTACCTGATACTGGGGTCTGTGTTGGTGTCTCTGTAAGATTAGGTACAGGGTTGGACTGGACACCAGCAGTAGACAGGTCAGGGGTGAATGTGGTCAGTCTTACCTGATACTGGAGTCTGTGTTGGTGTCTCTGTAAGATTAGGTACAGGGTTGGACTGGACACCAGTAGTAGACAGGTCAGGGGTGAATGTGGTCAGTCTTACCTGATACTGGAGTCTGTGTTGGTGTCTCTGTAAGATTAGGTACAGGGTTGGACTGGACACCAGCGGTAGACAGGTCAGGGGTGAATGTGGTCAGTCTTACCTGATACTGGAGTCTGTGTTGGTGTCTCTGTAAGATTAGGTACAGGGTTGGACTGGACACCAGCAGTAGACAGGTCAGGGGTGAATGTGGTCAGTCTTACCTGATACTGGAGTCTGTGTTGGTGTCTCTGTAAGATTAGGTACAGGGTTGGACTGGACACCAGCAGTAGACAGGTCAGGGGTGAATGTGGTCAGTCTTACCTGATACTGGAGTCTGTGTTGGTGTCTCTGTAAGATTAGGTACAGGGTTGGACTGTACTCCCGTAGCAGCAGTAGAGGTAGACGGATCAGGGATGAATGTTGTCTGCCCATCTTCTGCTGTAGAGAAGGTGCCCTGCATTGTGATGGTCTGTGAGAGATCAGTAGTTTCGTTGGAGTTGCCCTGTATAATGATCACTGTCTGAGGTTCTGAACCATCGGTCGGCTCAGTACAGGTCATCACAGCATTGTTCAGTGTCTCTGTAAAAGGACAACATACAGGTATGTTTTCTTTATTGAAGTGGGTAATTTTTATCTTACATTCATTACAACACAATAGTTTGATTATTTCTATGTGGCGTTCTACATCAATAGCCAAGTTTTGAAGATTTACAAGTTGGAGGAAGGCTCATAGCTGGTGAGTAAGTCTGATCATAATCATATTCTATATCAGTATTTGTCATGTCAGACAGATATTACTAACTAGGGTCTAGAAAGGTATATGATTTTTACACGCTAAAACTTAAAACAGGATTCTGATTAATTAAGAATGTAGTTAATTATCATACATATAATTAACAATATACTGTTTGGAATAAATAATGGAACAAATACTTAGATGTGAACCTAATAATGCATGAAGAGTGTAGGCACCAGTCAAACTCTAATCTCACATATCAAACTACAGTATATATCTGACATACTGACCGACGTTGAGGGGTATGATTGTCTCTGTGCCTCCATCTGTTGAACCAGTGAAGACCTCTGTGCCTGTATTTTTTGGCCCACAAGGCTCCTTCTTGTGCTGCATAAAGCTGTCAATGTCACTGAAGTTTGCATGGCAGGAGCCACAAATAAACAAGTCTGCTGCTGGCATGACTGCTTGTCTTGTTAAGGCTGGTTACACCTGAGCTACCCAAGATCATCAAGCAATGCTCAACATCTCTGTTAATTTTACCTGTCAATATGAAATATCAAAATACTTTTCAAATTCAAAATTATTTTCATTATTCCAAATACATACATTAAGTGTTGGAAATGTGATCACCAAAGTATGATTTTGTCAGAAACAACTAACT
Organism: Argopecten irradians; assembly: GCF_041381155.1. NCBI lineage: Eukaryota > Metazoa > Mollusca > Bivalvia > Pectinida > Pectinidae > Argopecten > Argopecten irradians. The sequence continues at coordinate 46,868,218 of NC_091135.1, read as the reverse complement.
GAGTATAGTTTAATTTTTAACAAAATTATTATTGGATCCCAAAAATGATTTCGCCCCAGCTGAATAAACGAATCAATGATACCCTACATTCGTGACAATGTTACTAAATAATTTTGTATGTCAATCTTTAATTCTTTCACTCCTTAAAGGAACAATGTACGTAACTTTTCTACAAGAAAATTACTATATAAATATAGCTGTTGATCATGATTGAGTTAACCAATAACCAAGAAATATTAAGTTATTTAAAGGTCTCGTGTATTAACCATATTAGTACTATGTTTGAAAGAAAAGGTACCATGTTAATTTGAGGAAATTAATTGAAATTGTAGTAATCCTGTGAGTTATTAAAGAACTTAAATAACAAACAAAATAACTTTCCATGGTAATAATTTATCTTAGAAAATCTTTTTGGTTAATCTCTTTTTTGTAATCAATAGTTTTAATCTCTTTTTTTAACCAATGACTTATCTATCTGTATTAAGGAGGTTAACAATATAAACCACATGACACCATATATGGAAATTTAGTAATTAGTTACCCTGTGAATGGCCCCATACACATTTTTTTTTCAAACTATAAGGAATGAGAATCATTTTCTCATTAATCAACTACGTTTCGAAGACAATAAATTGGGTCTCTTAAAATGCTCTTAAGTTTGGATTTGAAAGCTCACAGTTCTGACGAAGTTCGAAACAGTGCTCCCGTACACATTTGTCTTGAAAACTGACTCAACATCAATTTTGTCGTGCAGAAAGCTAGCAACTTATTTTGGGAGCATTCTAAAAACGTATAAATTTCATGTTTTAGAGCGTCAATAAATTTTTGCTATCATACAATATCTGATTAGATATAACAATTCTGTTTTAACCTGATAAATTGTCTTCTGTACTTATTTCTTCTTCTTGTAGCGGCTGACAAATGGCTGCCAAATATAATCGGATCACGTGACAGAAGGAATGGCGTGTTTGATTCCGAATGTTAAAACATGTTAATAAATTTAAAGTATTTCTCCGATTATTCTCATAATTTTACCACTTATATCAATATTTTACACTCTGTATAATAGTATAGATATAAAAATGGATATTTTTATTTTCTATGTAAATATGATATTTTTAGTATTATTTGTTGAACAAATATTAAATGTTTGTAATAGAATGCACCGTCATGCACGTCACACTTTCGACAAAATGGCCGGAGTGAGACGTCAATCCGGCCCTATTGGCTCCCAACGATTTAATGATCAGCGAAAAACGCGAGGCCAGGGCAAGAAGCCACTACCTCCACCGACACATATAGGTGAATTCTTCTTGATGATTGTTTTGAAAATGTGTAAAAAGGTCCTACTTGCCGATACTGCGGTGAAAATAGGTCTCTACCTAATAGGAGTGATGGCTGGATCTATTTTGGCTGATGTCATGGCCTTACCGAGATCATACTTCTCCGATTCCCACAACATATTCAACCAGTTCTTTGTAAAGTTAGGATGGGGATGGACATTGGCGTCTCTCTCGTCATTCACTGGCATGACCAGCTTCGTGTACTCGCTTGGCAAATGGCCACAGGTCAAATTACATTTCCTTCGACTTGCTCTAGCAACATTTTGGTGGTATGCAGTGACGTCAGCTTTAAATTACGTAGAGTCTGTGGTTGGAATATGTACAGAACCTATTTATCCTTCAAGAGTTTCCTGTAATAAGGCTGGACAGTCATGGCTAGGTTTTGACATTTCTGGACATGTGTTCCTTCTGATTCACAACCTGCTGACTATATCTGAAGAAGTGAAATTTTTCAAAGATTGGTCAAAGCTTGAGACTATTCTCGATAAAGAAAATCTTGCAGATCTGAAAAATATAAAGGAAAGTGAGATACGAACCACAAAACAGGCATATAAGGAACTGACTCCGTATATTAAAATAAACGTTATATTTCTTGCTGTCCTTACAGTGTTGTGGGAATTTATGCTCATAATCAGCACAGTGTATCGATTTCATACCCTTACCCAAAAAGTATCTGCAGCTTTCATTGCAGTTGGATGCTGGTTTATCAGCTATAGGATGATTATACGTTCAAATTGTGGAATTTTACAATCTGGTGTTAGTCCCCTAAGATTCACAAAGTGTGAATGACAATGCAATTCTTCCACTTTTTGAAATTCTATTCCATATGGCATAAGTGTGTCTGTTGTCATATAGTTTCCATCTAGCTGTTTGACACAGTTTTGTGTCTGCCTGTCTGGATTTATGAGGGCCTTTTAAGAACATCTTATTGGATGTAATGTGAAAGTTAAACATCAGTGTTCTGACTTCAAACTGTACCTATATGCATATAACTATGTTATACTGACTTTTAGTGACTTGTTTCCCTATTTTGTTTTTTCTGTGTTCATATATTACCTTGTGAAATTTTGTAAATGATATACAATTTTGTAATTCATAACAATTTTATTTGTCATCCCCGACATTGATATATTAGCCCAAAAGACAGAGTTGTCTTGATCTGAGCAATTTAAATCATTTTTGCCAACTAAACTAAGCTGGGATGTGCAATTTTAAGTATGGTAACAGTTTCTCAGTGAAGGATTCACTTTGTTCATAATGATAATATCCATTCTCTATGAGTGAGACGTCAATCCGGCCCTATTGGCTCCCAACGATTTAATGATCAGCGAAAAACGCGAGGCCAGGGCAAGAAGCCACTACCTCCACCGACACATATAGGTGAATTCTTCTTGATGATTGTTTTGAAAATGTGTAAAAAGGTCCTACTTGCCGATACTGCGGTGAAAATAGGTCTCTACCTAATAGGAGTGATGGCTGGATCTATTTTGGCTGATGTCATGGCCTTACCGAGATCATACTTCTCCGATTCCCACAACATATTCAACCAGTTCTTTGTAAAGTTAGGATGGGGATGGACATTGGCGTCTCTCTCGTCATTCACTGGCATGACCAGCTTCGTGTACTCGCTTGGCAAATGGCCACAGGTCAAATTACATTTCCTTCGACTTGCTCTAGCAACATTTTGGTGGTATGCAGTGACGTCAGCTTTAAATTACGTAGAGTCTGTGGTTGGAATATGTACAGAACCTATTTATCCTTCAAGAGTTTCCTGTAATAAGGCTGGACAGTCATGGCTAGGTTTTGACATTTCTGGACATGTGTTCCTTCTGATTCACAACCTGCTGACTATATCTGAAGAAGTGAAATTTTTCAAAGATTGGTCAAAGCTTGAGACTATTCTCGATAAAGAAAATCTTGCAGATCTGAAAAATATAAAGGAAAGTGAGATACGAACCACAAAACAGGCATATAAGGAACTGACTCCGTATATTAAAATAAACGTTATATTTCTTGCTGTCCTTACAGTGTTGTGGGAATTTATGCTCATAATCAGCACAGTGTATCGATTTCATACCCTTACCCAAAAAGTATCTGCAGCTTTCATTGCAGTTGGATGCTGGTTTATCAGCTATAGGATGATTATACGTTCAAATTGTGGAATTTTACAATCTGGTGTTAGTCCCCTAAGATTCACAAAGTGTGAATGACAATGCAATTCTTCCACTTTTTGAAATTCTATTCCATATGGCATAAGTGTGTCTGTTGTCATATAGTTTCCATCTAGCTGTTTGACACAGTTTTGTGTCTGCCTGTCTGGATTTATGAGGGCCTTTTAAGAACATCTTATTGGATGTAATGTGAAAGTTAAACATCAGTGTTCTGACTTCAAACTGTACCTATATGCATATAACTATGTTATACTGACTTTTAGTGACTTGTTTCCCTATTTTGTTTTTTCTGTGTTCATATATTACCTTGTGAAATTTTGTAAATGATATACAATTTTGTAATTCATAACAATTTTATTTGTCATCCCCGACATTGATATATTAGCCCAAAAGACAGAGTTGTCTTGATCTGAGCAATTTAAATCATTTTTGCCAACTAAACTAAGCTGGGATGTGCAATTTTAAGTATGGTAACAGTTTCTCAGTGAAGGATTCACTTTGTTCATAATGATAATATCCATTCTCTCCTTATAGTTTGTAATAACAGTGATTTTCTTGCTCAATCATTTCGAGGGCCTTTACCTTTTCAATTGGGAAAAATTTATATCTTATTTTATTTTTCTTGAAATATGTATATTTTAGAGAGGTTTTCTTTATTTGGGAAAATATTTACATCAAATTGGGAAAATACAGTAAAATTAATCTAGGGGAAGGGGCCTTTATTCGGCCCAAAATTTACATTAAAACAATCACTGTCAATATGTGTTATATGGCAGCAAGACCTCATGGATCAAATTAACTGATAATTTGACTTATTTTATTAAAGGAACATATACCTAATAAATGTCCTAGATAAATAGATAATCTTTATTTCCCCATTTACATGAGATTACAAATACACACACAAAAAATATAATATAACATAATATTTGTTCATGTTACAGTGTATGCCTTACTCTAGTCGTATAGATGTGTATATACATACCTGGTACTAGAAGAGATAAGTTGTGAAATATTGTTCATGCCTTGTGGTTAATATATACTAGTCAAGATATTGGCATATTTTTGAAATTTTAAATGGTTATATGTCTGTGAACTAAAAGAGAAGAATGTTAAATCATGTGCCTGTATGTATGATTGTGTCTGAAATGTGACTGTCAGATGGAAAGAGTATTTATACATTGTAGTTATATAGGGAACTGTCTGGTTATTATTTAATAAGTACATGTAAATCAATACAAAATTGTGTATAAAACACTGATGTATGTACACTACACTAACACTATAAAGTGTTTCTAGTGCTCTGTTAGGACAACATTCATATATATTTAGTAAGTAATTTATTTAATTTATGTATACCAATTTTTATTATAATTATAACCTATAATGATTTACTGGTTACTTGTAACAATCTCCAGGAAATCCTTTTAATTGATATTATGTTCATTATACTATAATTAGGTGTTTTACTTGGTTGTAAAATAAGATTTTATATATGCTTTTAAGAATGACAAACCAGTTAAATATTAACTTATCCAGTGTAATTGCATGTCTTCCATAATCGACATTTCAGTGTCCACATATCTGGTACATGTATATGTTGCATCAAAATAGTTCAGAAACTCTTGTATACATATCTATAAAAAAAATTTTTTATCAAAACTACAAATTTAAAAGACTAAAATGGCTAGATATGCTCACTAGATAATAAAATCCTTTGCATGGTTAAAACAGACAAATCAGAAGATCTGAGATGACACAAAGTATCAAAATCATGTTTACTTTATTATCTGTTAAGTGTTTTCTGGCCATGGATATTATTACTGTGTGCAACATACTATTTACAGTACATATATATATATTTATATGGCACGTGCCATATATATATATATATTTGTGTATTGTAAATAGTATGTTACATACAGTACATATTTCTAGCTTTTATACCGGTAATTTATTCTACAATTCTATCATGCATGACTTAAATGTTTTTGTACCCGAAAAATTGCTACATTTTCAATATGACTAAATATACTCATCATTTGCAAATTATTTCTTATAGTCTGATATATGCTCAAGACCAAAAAATATTTTTTGGTTATATGGACATTAGAGAGTCGTTATTTAAATTGTACCATTTGTAGTGATAATCCTGTCTCTCCGTCCCAGAGTAGGGGAATATTTATTAGTTGGAATGTTAAAACATCAAAATCAATAAAAATAACAAAGAAAAGGTTGAACATTTGTTTTCTGTTGTACTGACTACTGGCATAATTTCCTCTATAGCTATAGCCAAGTCTTGAAAATTGCATTTTGGGACCGATCAGTGAACAAGATGGCCGACAGGTCACAATCTTGGATTTTGATACTTGAAGTTCTAAACCGATCTGTCTCAAATTTTATGTCAAGGTTCCTCCAGGACGTTTATTTTGCATATTGCATTTTTGGACCGATCCATGAACATGCCATCTTATATTTTGATAATTGCAGATTGTAACCACTATTTCATAGAAAGTACCAAAGGGATCTGTTTCAAATTTCCCCCGAGAGCCCTTGTTGTGCATTTTGGGACTGATGGGTGGCCAAGATGGCCGACAGGCTGCCATTTTGGATTTTGATAATAGAAGTTTGTTACCACTATTTCTCAGAAAGTACTGAAGCGATCTGTCTCAAATTGCATGTATACATGTAGTATGTTTGAAAAAATTTGAAAAGCAGAGAAAAGATCCCTCTTTCCAATGTCAGACATATATCATTCTTTGGTGGGGGCCAAGATACCTCTGGGATCTCTTGTCTATGCATAAAAGGATATGAGGACGACTTAAACGCAAACCCTGCTCTGGCATATATATGCTGTACGTACTTTACACCAAAATAACACAGCAAAAAAAGAGTAGACTGTATGTTGTAAATTTAAATCATTGATAATGGGTTCTTCATTTGATATAGTATCCATATTCAGTATAGTGTAGTCATTTTAGGAGGGCAAGCCTGAGTTCCTCTCCAATACTGGTAGACAATATATCAAATGGTCGTGGTTAGATCTACCAGAGTTACTTCCCTTGTTCCATATGAAAGCTGATATGGGTTTATATATTGTTTCAAGTGTAATGAATGAACTTTGTTGGGAAAGTTTCAGAGGAGTTTTGAAAAGTTGTTTATTATTTATTGCATATAAATACTGGAAAGGGATATCCTTTGAGATTTACAAGAATAATTACATCCCATTGCACAACATGAATACTCATTCCATTTTAAACAAAGCTGCCGATGTTACCTCTTGGATTTTGAGGAGGGCCCTAGCTCTGCATGTTCATATGAAAATAAAACGCAAGGAATAATTAAAAAAGTTGTCGAATAAGGACTCGCAAAAACACTAGGTAATCATTTAACCCTAAAAGTCCTTATTGTTTTATGTAAAGAAAGTGAAGTTAATTATATATAGGATGGATTATGAGATTTTCAAAGATTTAATGCTAAATTAAGTTAAGTAATTATACATCGTATTCATGCAACATTAATCATGTTGATGTATATTTGTTTGTCTGCATTTTATCGTAATTGTTTTACCCGGTATCTTGCTTACCTACTGGCAATAAAACTGAACTGCATTAATATCAAATTCTCATTGCGGCATTAATTTTCTTACACAATACATAAAAAAATCTTTCTGAAGGGAATTTATACGGCAAGTCCGTTATGTTTGTTTTGGACAAAAATAATATGTAAATGCATGTGTACGCATAAAATAATTGGAAACCCACATAAAAGTAAAGAAAATTGTGCCCGAGTGATTTTTGGAGACACATAGGCACCATTTTGTACCTGGCCGAAAGGTATAGTAGTTGGTAGATGTATTCATTCTAGGGGTAAAAAAACAAGAAGTCCATGATGTTTTATCTTCATATTTATTACAGCAGACAATTCAACCACCAATTAATGATACAACTGTGCTTAAAATAACAGGACACTGTGATGCATAATATAGAAATAAGATTTGAAAATATAAACTCTATAAGTATATAAAGAGCATTGATCAAATATAAAACATTCACACCCACACACACTGCCTTTATATTAATAACAATACTGTATTTGTGAAATACTTCTTGTAGAAAGTTTGCATCATACTAAGAAATGACATTGGCTCAATTATGTTTGATAAATAATGAATAACTTAAAAAAACAACAAAAAATTTACTTTTACAAATAGTTCAACATGTTTGATAAATACCGGTAATAGGTAATTTAAAAACAAGAACTTATCTTTACAAACAGCTCAACATATTTGATAAATAATATGTAACTTAAAAACAAGAATTTACCTTGGCAAACACAAGTGAACATTTGACTAATTGTAAATAAATAAAACATGGTTTATATTTAGGACAGTATAACTGACAAATGAAATTTACAAGGACTAGTAATCACAACTTGAAGTGTTCTCTGAACAACCCTTGAACAATTCAAAGGTGACACTTCAGCATCACAGGTAAACGTTACAACCAATATGTCAACATCATTGTCACAGATAAAGGTACCCAGTCTTCCCCATTATTGTCAACACAACTACATATCTAGATACCCCATTGTTGTCAACACAGCTACAGATCTAGTTACCCCAGTATGTCGACACAGCTACATATCTAGATAACCCATTGTTGTCAACACAGCTACAGATCTAGATACCCAAGTATGTCATCACAGCTACATATCTAGATACCCCAGTATGTCATCACAGCTACATATCTAGATACCCCAGTATGTCAACACAGCTACAGATCTAGATACCCCCAGTATGTCAACACAGCTACATATTTAGATACCCCAGTATGTCGACACAGCTACATATCTAGATACCCCATTATTGTCAACACAGCTACAGATCTAAATACCCCAGTATGTCAACACAGCTACAGATCTAGATACCCCAGTATGTCATCACAGCTACATATCTAGATACCCCAGGATGTCAACACAGATACAGATCTAGATACCCCATTGTTGTCAACACAGCTACAGATCTAGATACCCCAGTATGTCAACACAGCTACATATCTAGATACCCCAGTATGTCGACACAGCTACATATCTAGATACCCCATCGTTGTCAACACAGCTACAGATCTAGATACCCCAGTATGTCAACACAGCTACATATCTAGATACCCCAGTATGTCAACACAGCTACAGATCTAGATACCCCAGTATGTCATAACAACTACAGATCTAGATACCCCAGTATGTCATCACAACTACAGATCTAGATGCCCCAGTATGTCATCACAACTACAGATCTAGATAACCCAGTATGTCATCACAACTACAGATCTAGATACCCCAGTATGTCATCACAACTGCATATCTAGATACCCCAGTATGTCAACACAGCTACAGATCTAGATACACCAATATGTCAACACAGCTACATGTCTCGATACCCCATTGTGTCAACACAGCTTCATATCTTGATACCCCAGTATGTCAACACAAATACAGATCTAGATACCCCAGTATGTCAACATAGCTACAGATCTAGATACCCCAGTATGTCAATACAGCTACATATCTTGATAACCCAGTATGTCAACACAGCTATATATATAGATACCCCAGTATGTCAACACAGATACATATCTAGATACCCCAGAATGTCAACACAGTTACAGATCTAGATACCCCAGTATGTCAACACAAATAAAAATCTAGATACCCCAGTGTCAACACAGATACATATCTAGATAACCCCATTATGTCAACACAGCTACATATCTAGATACCCCATTATTGTCAACACAGCTACAGATCTAGATACCCAACTATGTCAACACAGCTACAGATCTAGACACCCCAGTATGTCAACACAGCTACATATCTACATACCCAACTATGTCAACACAGCTACAGATCTAGATACCCCAATATGTCAATACAGCCACAGATCTTGATACCCCAGTATGTCAACACAGCTACAGATCTAGATACCCCGGTATGTCAACACAGTTACAGATCTAGATACCCCAGTATGTCAACACAGCTACAGATCTAGATACCCCAGTATGTCAACACAGCTACAGATCTAGATACCCCAGTATGTCATCACAACTACAGATCTAGATACCCCAGTATGTCATCACAACTACAGATCTAGATACACCCCAGTATGTCATCACAACTACAGATCTAGATAACCCAGTATGTCATCACAACTGCATATCTAGATACCCCAGTATGTCAACACAGCTACAGATCTAGGTACCCAGTATGTCAACACAGCTACATATCTAGAAACCCAGTAGTATGTCAACACAGCTACATATCTAGATACCCCATTGTTGTCAACACAGCTACAGATCTAGATACCCCAGTATGTCATCACAACTACAGATCTAGATACCTCAGTATGTCATCACAACTACAGATCTAGATACCCAAGTATGTCATCACAACTGCATATCTAGATACCCCAGTAAGTCAACACAGCTACAGATCTAGATACCCCAGTATGTCATCACAACTACAGATCTAGATACCCCAGTATGTCAACACAGCTACAGATCTAGATACACCAATATGTCAAAACAGCTACATATCTCGATACCCCAGTGTGTCAACACAGCTAAATATCTTGATACCCCAGTATGTCAACACAAATACAGATCTAGATACCCCAGTATGTCAACATAGCTACAGATCTAGATACCCCAGTATGTCAATACAGCTACATATCTTGATAACCCAGTATGTCAACACAGCTATATATATAGATACCCCAGTATGTCAACACAGATACATATCTAGATACCCCAGTATGTCAACACAGTTACAGATCTAGATACCCCAGTATGTCAACATAAATAACAAGAGGCCCAGAGGGCCTGTATCGCTCACCTGGTTTGTAATGCCAAGTAATGTTCTGAATACAGGTTCATTGTTTCTTTTCTGAAGGAATGAGAATATATACCTCTAATTCCCCTATTGGGCCCCGCTTCTCCTGCCCCTGGGGGGTCAGAGCCAAAATTTACACAAGTTCTGTTCCCCTTTTCCCAAGGATGTTTGTGGCCAAATTTGGTTACAATCTATGCAGAACTCTATGACTAATAGCGATTTATAGGATTTACCTCTATTTCCCCTATTGGGCCCCGCCTCTCCTGCCCCCGGGGGGTCAGAGCCAAAATTTATACAAGTTCTGTTCCCCTTCCCCCAAGGATGTTTGTGGCCAAATTTGGTTACATTCCATGAAGAACTCTAGGACAAGTAGTGATTTAAAGGATTTACCTCTATTTCCCCTATTGGGCCCCACCCCTCCTGCCCCTGGGGGGGTCAGAGCCAAAATTTATACAAACTCTGTTCTTATTCCCCCAAGGATGTTTGTGGCCAAATTTGGTTACATTCCATGCAGACTAGTAGTGATTTAAAGGATTTACCTCTATTTCCCCTATTGGGCCCCACCCCTCCTGCCCCCGGGGGGTCAGAGCCAAAATTTATACAAGTTCTGTTCCCCTTCCCCCAAGGATGTTTGTGGCCAAATTTGGTTACAATCCATGCAGAACTCTAGGACTAGTAGCGATTTAAAGGAAATGTTGACGGACAGACGGACGCCGACGGATGCCGACGGACGACGGACGACGGACGCCGCGCCATGACATAAGCTCACCGGCCCTTCGGGCCAGGTGAGCTAAAAATCTAGATACCCCAGTGTGTCAACACAGATACATATCTAGATAACCCCATTAGGTCAACACAGCTACATATCTAGATACCCCATTATTGTCAACACAGCTACAGATCTAGATACCCCAATATGTCAATACAGCTACATATCAATACAGCTAGATACCCCAGTATGTCAATACAGCCACAGATCTTGATACCCCATTATGTCAACACAGCTACAGATCTAGATACCCCGGTATGTCAGCACAGTTACAGATCTAGATACCCCGGTATGTCAACACAGCTACAGATCTAGATACCCCGGTATGTCAACACAGATACAGATCTAGATACCCCAGTATGTCAACACAGCTACATATCTAGATATCCAAATTTGTCAACACAGCTACATATCTAGATACCCCAGTATGTCATCACAACTACAGATCTAGATACCCCAGTATTTCAACACAGCTACAGATCTAGATAACCCAGTATGTCATCACAGATACAGATCTAGATACCCCAGTATTTCAACATAGCTACATATCTAGATACCCCAGTATGTCAGTACAGCTACAGATCTTGATACCCCATTATTTCAACAGAGCTACAGATCTAGATACCCCGGTATGTCAACACAGCTACAGATCTAGATACCCCAGTATGTCAACACAGCTACATATCTAGATACCCAAATTTGTCAACACAGCTACATATCTAGATACCCCAGTATGTCAACATAGATATGACGCACATGAGATACCCCAACATGTAAACAGTCACCCAAGGAAGTCAAACCATTGTAACTATTGTTCTAATATAGACACCCCTGTATGTTACAATACAATCATTGGCCACTACACACCGGGCTCACATTTATACACAGTACTCTAGTTTGAACACATGGCATGAATGGAGTTGAAATATTTCAAACCAACAAAAAATATCTATCACACTAGATGTTACATTTGTTCACTAACGATCATGCCAGATCTATGCTCCAGTACCTTGCATTTATTCACCGAGAAAAAACTGAGCAGAAACTTAATACATAATCATGATGCTAAGCTACAACAAAGACATTGATATAGGTAGTGAATACATCATAAGCATCAACTTCGATTGTCAACCATTACTCTGCTTTTGAATATGCTTGGCTAGCGAAATTTAATGTACACATTCACTTACAAGAATACATATTTTGATCACATTTTCAAATTTTAAAGCACACTTTCATGGTTACAAGAATTATTTACAATGATCACAGTTTTTCAATTCACAGATATTCATGATACACATACTATTAAATTGTCTGTACAGTATGGACATTGAATCTCCTGTCAGTGTACTGTACATAGCACCAGATGTTAACACCTGTATTCAATATATTCAATTTTGTGTTTTGAATAGTTTGAATTAATACAAGACTTTCGCCTGACAAGCATTGCTTGGCAACTGTAAGACATACTCAAATGGAATGATAATTTATGTCTTGAAGAATGAAAACAATACATTAGAACAACACCTTTTACAAACATATGGATTAACAATGATGAAAATGAATAATGATCAATGGACAACCAATTGTCTTGATGACATTAAACATGAACACACCAAGTTCACAATAAATCATATACCTAAGTACTGGTCACAGAACTGCACTGAATTCATTAGTTAAAGATCAGGGCATGTTTACCAACATGTTCCAATTACTGAAACATAAATTTAATGGTGATGTCATTCATCTTTCATCTTTGCTTGCTAAGAATTTCAATGGTACTGACTTCTTTTCAAGTCTTGGTAAATGAAGCTGTATCTGATCACCCTTTCAGTTAAATTATGAACGTACTACGTGCACGCAAGCGGACACGTACAGAGGTAAATTAGTTTCAAATATGTTTATAGAAGATTAACGTATATCAATTAAGGCTTACACTTTAACTTCTTACATTTTAATATTTACATTAATGGTTTTTCAGACCACTGGGAATTTTATAATTCCACAAGAGTTAATGCATATCACTTACAACATAATTTCACTGATCTAATTTCAGTAGTTACAGTAACAAGTTCAGCCCAGTAATTTAAGAATGAATTATTCTAGTGTCAGCATGAGTTCAAACGTGTGTTTGAAATTCTGCATTCATGATAATAAATAGATTAACTACAAATAGATAAAATATTTTCTAGTAATTAGAATAAAAGTAACTTCTGTTTTGCATAGAAATAACTAATGTTTTGCATCATGTTTTGATATACATGTATATACAAATACGTTTTGTATTTTGAATATAGCTCCTTATTTTTATTTTCTTTTAAAGCTTTTTTTTCTTTTAAAGCTTTTTTCTTAACCTACAAAATTAAAGCTCTGGATACATATACTACTTCAAACAAAGACAAAAGCACCTATGCTGCCCTGAGAACTACAGAAGCACAAAGATTTTGCACCAAATTATAAGCCACTCTCTCAATTCCCGAAAAGAGATCACAAAATGCCACTCAAAACATGTAAGTAGAGATCTAGGTATGATTGGTGGTTGTGGCACATAGAAAGTCTTCTTATAGAGACATTTAAATCTTTTATAGGTCTGATTAGTAGATAGGGATATCATATGTCCATCTGAGTCCGACAATGGCTGGTACATATCAGCACATAAGGCTTGCTGAGTACTAACAAGCCAAAACCTGTCAGAAGGTTTGTGATATTCTTATCTTCCTACAGACCCATGTTTGGTTGTTTTCCTCACATGGTTTTGTCTTCAGAACTATACATGCACATTTAATCTTGGACACACTCTTTATTTCACTGCATATTTATGCAGTAAATTTCAACAATTCTGTGATTAAATTTGTGTATTTAGAATGCATATGATGAAAGTTATGAAACATGAATGACTCAATAATTTATCAATGAATATTTACAACATGATTACTTGTTATGATGATGAATATGATGATGATGATGAATATGATGATGATGATGAATATGATATGATGATGATGATGAATATGATGATGATGATGATGAACAATTCTACCCAAAGGCAGTTACTGAGGGTTGCACTAACGGATTGTAAAGTACTAGAGCTTGATAGGCCCAATGATACTTAACAATTTATGGCATATAATGCTGTTAACAAATGATTTTCTATATCATTAACATAAAATATTTATCATTTCTGAATTTCATCTAGTATTTTTACATTGAATTCATTACAATTGATAACATTATCATTTGAATTTAAAATATACCATTAAACTATTAAAGATGCTCCACCGTCGACAGAGCTTAAATGATATTCATCACTTGAACAATAATTGGTGTTTAATCGTGTATATTTATGTCTAATTAACACAGAAAATAATATAAAATAATTTATATTGCTCTGGTGCATGCGCAATCAGTACTTCATTCCATATAAGATATAGAGCCACAGAATGTTTTGGGATGCAATTTGTAATTTTAACTTGAAGTAAAATAAGAAGCTCAAACTTTTCAATGGTGGTAATGGTGTAAAGTAAGTAACTTTAGTAACTGAAGAAAACTACTTAATTGTCTGCTCCTATTTTTGATAGTGAAAAATTACGATTTGTCAGCAGTGGAACATCTTTAAAGTAAATACATTATGAGTCTCACAGCACATTATTAATTTGGCAACAATGATTAAATTGACAACCTAGGTACAAGTCATCATGACAAATTTACTGTAAAATCAGCATAACACCATGTAACAATATAGGACCATTTCTGATATGATATGAAATCACAAATACTGGTTGTTAACTATCTTATAATGAAATCACTGGACTGCAAGATGGAAATGCAATGTAATATTCTGAAAACATTCAAAACTGATTTCTGAACTCTTCGATGAAATAATTACTCGGTGGAAGTTTGTCTGATAAAACATATTGAGTACAGTATGCACAATATGGGGATTTCGAGATCCCAAAATGACGTGGGTAAAGTACAATTTACCTCGGATTAGTCCCACCTTCCGGTGATTGTGGCATCATCTTTTGATGTGAATTTTGTGGTGCTAAAATCATCGGAAGGTGGAACTAATTTACGGTAAATTGTTTTAGGATCTCTAAACCCTTGTATTAGATTTGTGTTCACTGGCCTATGATAAAGTTAAACATGTGACTTCAAACTTTATACATGTAAATGACAACAATATCATTAGCACCATGTATGTGTTCGATATATTTCCTTTTTTTTCCATTCAGATTGATGAGGACCCTGGACCAATGATGTCGCTAGAACAGACCACAGAATGGAATGATAAAGAGCTCTCCCTCACAAACCCTGTCTACATATATAAACTTAATCACAGCACTAGTTATAGTAGTCTTGTAAAGGTATGGCCATATAGTGTCAGACCTTCATAACTTTTGGGGTTAAACGTAATTAATCTTTAAAACCTATTTTAAAGAAAAATTTAAGTATATAAAAATAACCCTGACGAGAGAAGAAAATGAACTCCAAACAAGTTCTGGAATGATAATTTGGATGTATAGTACACTTCAGATTAAAACCTAATCTTTATGACTTGTATGGTTATAATACATGTAATATACATATAAATTAAGTGATAATCTATCTTACAATTTGCATTACGAAGTACATGTAATATACTTGTGTTCAGTTGTTGAACAACACAATATCGTAACATTAATGACATGAGAAACATGGGCTAAAAAGACATCATTTACGTACATGTAATAACTTACAATATATATGTGAAATACTGAATAGGAAAAATGACTAGAAAGAATTCTCTTTATAATAAATAAATAACAATTGACTAAATTTGTACAAGAACGTGAACAGATAAAGAGAAAAGATCCATTGAATCAATGATTTTACCCTTACATAAAATAGGTGATGTTTTAAGTGTTACTATGACACAAATTTAAAAGTGCTTAAATCCCACTGCATCTACAACAAAGTTATAAATAATATCGACACGTACTGGTACTCATATTGGTTTATCTGTTTTATGCAAATTCATCCTAATATGAGGTGAAAAGCCCAATGGGGGCCTCAAACATGCTAATATGAGGTGAAGGACTATTAAAAGTAAACTGTCTGACAATGGTCAGTATTTGGCTATCAAACATTTAGAGATGTGACGTGGTGGTGTTAGGGAAACTAAGCCCGGAGGTCAAGAGCTAGTGGTAGAGTGTCTGACACTTTTAAAATAAAATCCATTCGAAACCAATAGTTTAATACCGTACCTATTTTTATGATGTGTCTAGTACCAGCCTAAACCCACGGGATGAGTGAGGGGAGAGGAATTCTATGGCTGTTCTAACGACACCAGTGTCCAGGATATTGGAGTTATATATGACATGGAAGCAGCTGCCCATGGTTATCACAGAACAATCACTTGTAGTTATGGTTCAACTTCAGAAATGCATAAAGAGTTTTCTTGTTGTAATTAGATAAATTATATACACCAGTGTGGTTTATACAAATTTGTTAAAAATCATTAAGATAGAAAATCCTAATCCCGTCCAGGGTCTCAGTCGGCGACAAGTTCTTCATATCTGCTTGGCGCCACCAATAACACCAGCTGTAAAAATCTTGTTACTTTTTCTGAAATTACACAATATATGATACATATTATTGCAGGCAGGCAGTGTGAATAACACTATCAAACAGACTATCCAAAAATTAGATAACAAAACACGAGTTTCTGCATTAGAGTGACCACCTCTGTTTCTAGGGTCTCATATGACCAGTCAATTTCAATATAATTTGATTTGTGTATAAAGACCATCTGGCTCTAAACACCATCTTTGCTCTGTTCCCTGGGTGGCCTTTATAGACAGGTTTGATTGTACTCACATGTAAGAACAAGTTTATAAAAGCACTGAAATGCACACTATAGAAACCTGTTAAGCATTTTATTCTGCACACTGACCACTGATTGACCAGTGATGATATAACAGTTATTGTACCTGTAAATTTGAATGTAGTTTTGTACACAACAAACGGGACGTAGAAGAATAGCCCACTGATCATGAAGAGGAAGGCGTACAGGAACTCAATCCTGGGGTTCTGTACAATAGGGGCAACAACAAGGTAAACAGAAAAGAGCAGGACGATCACTGGCACAATAGTCGGCACCTGGAAAAGTAAAGTTTGTCACTCACTTATCCAGTAAATGATGTTGAATGGTACAAACACTTCCTTCCTACAGAACTTAAACCAATGTTTTTGGTATGCAATTGATTTGACAATCAAAGTTCACTTCAGCGAATTTTGTGATCAAAGTAAATTTTCAAAAGTAAACATCTCCACAATATTATCTACCATGCTTAAATAAATATTGAATTTTATTTTAATTCTTCAAAAGTTGAATAACCCCAGAATCTTATTTTGAAACAGAAAAGCTGAGAAGCCGAAAAAGAAACTTGGCTTACACTTTCTTATTCCATTATATGTATTATCATGTCCACAGAATGTTTCTGGCTTAGCAAAGTCAAAATTGTTGACATACTTCCAAAATGCTACAATTGTTGTACATAGCCATACTGTAATTATATTTGAACTGGAAGCTACAGATTTCTAGTATGTTTACTTTGGCTGCAAAATCTCTGTCACAGAGATAATGGCAAGATACTTACCCTGTACGGACGCTCACGGTCCGGTGATGTGTACCGCAGGACTAACAGGGATAACATAGTAGCTCCATAGAAAAACCAGGCAGCAAAACTAAAATAGTCTATCAAGGTGAAGATGTCTCCCATTGTTACCAGGATAGCTGCCAGCAGAGTCTGAAACGATACACAGGACCTTGTCACTAGACAGTGGCAGTACAATATAGTAATCATAAGCAATGCTATCATGAAGGAGATGACAAATAAAAACACAGACTTTTCTTCTCACTTTGTTTCATAGATCCCATTAGGGGTCACATTCTGGTGACCTTCTAGATTGTCAAATCAACTCATTGCCTCAAGAATCACAAAGATAGTCAAATCTGGCCCCAATTTCTCGAAACAAACTTAAGTCAAAATCTGACTTAAGTAAAAAAAATTCATATACAGAGACCGGACAGAAGTATTTGGACAAAATGGCCGCCGTAACGTCATCTGAACATCTCGCTAGGAAAATAAAACTCTTTATAAAAAAATATATGTGTTGTGATATTGACCTAATATTTGGTGATCTGACCTTTGGACTTTCGTACTTCCTTCATACGATTGGGAATCGATTGGTATAAAACTTCAATGTATAATTACAATGCCTTGCCAGATGATTTGTATTGCATCAAAAAGTTCTGTTCGATTAGTGATGTTGTTGACCACTGTTTTAAGTTGTATTTTAAGTTTTAACCACACATTTTCGATGATATTTAAATCAGGACTTTGTGGGGGCCATTCTAAAACGGAAATACCATGGTTTGAAAAATGCAGTTTTGGTTTGAGAAGTGTCTTGCTAAGACTGGCAACAAATTCTCTTCCAAAATTTCAATATATATTAGTGAATTGATGGTTCCATTTACACTGCAAACAGTACCAACTCCATGATGGGTATTATACACCCCCAAATCATTACGGAAAGTTTCCGGTGTGACCGCGGACAAATGCAGGCTGGCCAGTATGCCTTGTCTGTTCGCCTCCATAAAAAATTCTGTTGTCATTACCGATCATGATTTGACTTTCATCAGAAAAAATAACATCTTTCCAATAGTTTTCTACTGTCAGATTTCTTTTATCAAAGCAAAATGTCACATGGTTTCCTCAAATTGACTTCACGCACAACCATGGTTTTCTTCACTACCCTTCTACGGTATCCCTGATTTTTTAAATTCCGGTCAATCGTTTTAATACAGTGTTCCTGTAGTCATTTAATTCGGCTGTTAAGTCATCCAACGTTTTTCGCCTATTTCCACGCACAACTTTTAAGAGACTTCTCTGGTCTCGATCTGTCAAATATGGCGTCCATCCACATCGATGTGTATTTCTAATGTTTCCTCGTCTCACATATCGCTTCCAAATATCAGAATTTGTAGATTTTGGTAGGCCTAACCTATCTGCAACAATTGTTTGTTTTATCCCACCTTCTATATATCATCACTACGACCGCTTATCTTAAGCCTGATGTCACTTCTTTACCACGACGACCCATGTTATTTCCGTGAATTCCTGCGATTCCGTCAGCGGACAACTTAATTTATTTTTACCGTCACAACATCATGCATGACGTCATCTTTCTGATGACATATTGTATACGATGACGCGAACCAAGCCTCCAAACTGGATTTATTCCGATTTGTACGTGCCGCACGAAATTTAGCGATATATTTTTTATATCACGACGCATTTGTCCGAATACTTCTGTCCGGTCTCTGTAAGTTACATATTGAGAAAAACTTAAGTTTTGCCTTAAGTCTGTACTTTTGTTTCGAGAAATTGGAGCCTGATCATAGAAAATGCTAAATCATTTTCTTCTCTTTTGTCATTCCGTCTCAAAGTGCAAAACACTATACCTTCATGTATAACATCCTGTGATGAAATGTCTGTTGATATAGCCAGATGGCAAATATGTATGAAATTAATTATCCTTACGGAATGTTGTCAGATCATTTATGAAACAGTGAGAAGAACGCTTTTAAATTAGATTCCAGAGATGACAAAATGGGCATCACTCTTCATACTATACAATATACATTTACTACACAATATTCTAAACAGTAGATCTATAACATATTGGGTACAAGATACCTTTGCCTTTGACAACATGTTTAATTTCTCACAAAATATACACCATTTAATAATGCAAAGACAAAAAAAAAATGCTTACAAAAATCTGTCCTGGCTGTTGCCTGTGTATACATAAGACTGTAACATCGTGAACAAAAGCGGTAAACTTACTGAGAATAGAAGTGATGGGAGAGGGGTGTACTGTTTGACATGAACATAGGACAGCACCTCGGGTAAATGGCCTTCCCTGGCAGCCACAAACATCACTCTACAACATAAAACAATGAGCATGGAACACACATATAGTATGATACAATCATCATTTAACAAAATGGACCAACCAATCAAAATTATCTCTCAAAATCAGGTCACCTCTCTAAACTGATCCCTATTTTAACTGATCAAACTGTGATTAAAGACCAATTTTTTTATCCTTTGGGATGTTTTATAGACAGGTTTGACTATCTCATGAATAATCAATTTTGCAAAGTTCAATTACAGCTATAATATATTGTATTTATTTATTGTATATATAATCCTACCTTCCTCCTGTGAAGCAGGAGCCGTTGGCAGCACCAAATGTAGAGAACGCTACAGAGATGGGTATAAGCATGGCAAAGCCTCCGAGTACTCTCTCTCCCCAAGTCTGTAAAACATCACCACACTTGTTTATCTAGCTTATTAGCATAACACCGAAAACATGGCAAGTTTATTAAATCATCAACATGATCAATCAATGCTTTCATATAATTATGAAAATGCACGCAACAAACAAAATGTGAAAGGTAGCAGATTTTGATATTATCTATTAAATTCAAACTAATTCAAAACAGTTATTACCGTGGCAACAGCTGCAGAAGAAAGCAATTCCATCTTAGACATGACTGTAAGATACGACAAGTTGGTGAAGAAATAGCAGACGGTCACTAGAGGAATGGCAATCATTATGGCTCTGGGCAGGTTCCTGTTTTATAAACAAAATAATAATATACCAGGGTTATATAAATCATATTACATTCGTACATACTCTGGTCAGGTTGATGTTTCACAATATCAATCATATTACACTAATAAACAGATATACATGTGTATTATAGATAATCATACACTACAGAGATAGAGAGTAATTATCAACAAATCTTTGGGCAGAAATATTATACTCCTAATCACTCATTCCATGAATAATATGGCACATTCTTAACTTACTTATGTGGATCACGGATTTCTTCTGTCACGTAATTGAGATTGTTCCTGAAAAGAAAATTGGCTGTGTTAGACACAAAATACTCGCAAAATCTCAATATCTGCTGTAGGAACCAGCATACAAACATATTACAAATGTTGATAATGCCATATTTAGCTTACAGTGTAGAAGTGACTAAAATCAGATAACCTCTACTAGTTTATTACATGCTGTATATTGCTGTACTGTATATCAGTCTTGATGCTATCATCTTACCATCCATCATATGCCCATAGACCATCATAAAAAGCCAAGGCTATCATCGACAGGGATTTTTCAGTACCCTCAAACCCAGTGCTGAGAACTTCGGTTTCCCCTGTAAAAGACAAAATACAACGCAAAATTATACATTCTTATCTCAAGACAGCAATTTGAAGCCAACATGATGAGATTTGTAAATTGAAAAAGAATTCAAGTCTAATCATCTACATGAAATTTTTAAAAACAATGGGGAAAAATTGATGTTCCACATCATCATTGGAAATACTAATCTACCTGGAAAACTCTGTTTCCCTGAAAAAGAATCTATTCACCTATCACATAGATACCTATATTCTATCACAAAGAAATTCTATTGTTACCTACAGATTCTCTCTTAAGAATGTGACTTATTGTGGGTATTCAGGAAAGGTTTAAAAGTCATCTGTGAAGCAGAATACACTTCCTCTATGGAGTACCTGATCTGGCCTTCTTTGTACTTCTTATGGAGTCCATATTTAGTTACTGAGTTTGAATGTTGGTATTAGATTTTTCCACAGGTCTAAAGAGCCTACCTATATCCATCATAATCTGTATAGAAATATAAAAATAACTTGCCTTTACTCATCATGACCAATCCACCGACGGTGATGACAGCGACGGCCACCAACTTGGTCACAGTAAAGATGTTTTGTACCTTGGTGGCCAGACTCACACTGTAACAGTTGATGAAGGACACCACAACTGGAACACAGAAATAAATAGCAAATTTAGATCAGCAAGTCTTTTATACAAATTAACAGTAATGGTACATTTTCCAAAAGGATTTATAAGATAAACCATCAAATGTTCCATTCAGACATGTGTTTATTGGATATCTAAAATCAAGTCTCTATTTACAAAGTCTATTTTCTTTGTGCTGTAATCCTTAAAGTTTGTTTTTTTGTACGGAACTCTAAACAACACCTTGACCTATTTTCTTTGTGCTGTAATCCTTAAAGTTGTTTTTTTTTTTGTACGGAACTCTAAACAACACCTTGACCTATTTTCTTTGTGCTGTAATCCTTAAAGTTTTTTTTTTTGTACGGAACTCTAAACAACACCTTGACCTATTTTCTTTGTGCTGTAATCCTTAAAGTTTTTTTTTTTTTTTTGTACGGAACTCTACACAACACCTTGACCTATGTGAAATATTTCTGGACTATAGAAAATGTCTTTAGAAAATATTTTGGCTTTTTGGCAATACAGTGTAATTGTTTACATCCTATAGAAAATATATATATTATACATTTGTAATTTTACAATTTTCTGTAAACTGTTAATATTAAAATTGTATCCAGTAATCCTTAAGGACACCGACATACTCACATAGACAAACGACCGACACCAGTTTTATTACGATATCTGGTGGGCCACATGGGTAGAAAGGCTCTGTGCTGTAAAGGGCAAAACTCATGGCCACGACACCAAACAGGGCTGGTTTAAGGATGAGCACCGACGTCCAGGCATACATGAAGGCTGGAATGGACCCCAATGTTGCATGCATTGGCTCAAAGGCTTCCTTAAGGTATGCGTACTCAGCTCCTGATCGGGTGATCATAGTTCCTAGCTCGGCATAGGCTAAAGCACCTGTAAAGACATGCATTATATGGCATGTTGAGACAATTGTGTATGACTGTACCAGATCAGGAAGGATTTTTATCTTAAATTTTGAAATATTTTTTATCATTTCATGAACAAAGATATTTGTGGTGCTGGTTTTAGATTTAATTCTTTGAAAATGATAAATGCATAGTGACATGTTACCCTAACCATTTTTATAACATTTGGAAGAGATGAATTGATAAAAGTGCATTTTGTTAACATGGAAAGATACAGTAGGAAAGCCTGATATTTCTGTTTACAATGATTAGTATAACATATGGCTGTGACCTAACAATGTTAGACAGGATAGAATCTGAGGGATCGAGAATCTTGTTCAACTAGAGAAGACACTTTTCAAATTCATAAACTATCGTACGACATGAGAAATTCATTAGAAAATTTAGATAATTAAACATACATACCATGAGGTACCATTACTTAACCTAGAAAACTTTTATATAAAGAATGATCGTTTAACTACTAATCTATTGTGTAAAAAGATAGCAATCAAAAAAGTGTGTTGAAATATGAAGGTTTTTGTACCCAAATTAGTAAAAGAGATTATACACTGTTACAATAGACATTTCAAATTTTTACTGATATTGGGATAAAGAAATGTTTTAAAAAGAAAAATAAATTGAGTTGAAGTGAATATCTTGGTGCTAAGAGATGATATGTGTGTTGTGAGATGTTGGAGATTATCGTGTAACAGTTTGTCATGTATGAGGGTGATTTGTCCTTATCTTACAAGGAAGGGCAGTTCCACAATTAATCCACAATCTGGAGGGCAATATGGCACTAATTACACCGAAGCCATACATGTCTCTCCATAACTGGGACCTTTGTCTTCATCTGGAGGAGCAGAATGGCCAACCCTAGCATTCTACAGAATTTCCATATACTTGCCATTTTGATAAGAATTTTGTCGAAGTGTCACATTATGTCTCTCAACGTATAGGAGGGCATTATGACACCTGATTTTAGTTTTGCCGAAAAGTGCCGAATATAATAACAAATTTGGAATTTCAAAGACGTCACATTATGTCTCTCAACGTATAGGAGGGCATTATGACATCTGATTTATAAAAGCCAAACATTGTGATTTAACAAAATGATTCACAGACGTCACATTATGTCTCTCAACGTATAGGAGGGCATTATGACATCCGGCTTTGGAATGCAGACCGAAATATACTAATCTAGCCTATAAGTTAACATGCCATGTATGTCTCTCCGTGACGGGGTTAGTTATCGGAATAGCCCTTAATTGGCTGTAATAAAACTGAATATATATAAATATTAACAACTGGTTCGTCGTACTTCTGCCATCATCCGGCTTTCTGGCCACTGTCCTTGGTAACTATTCCAGAAACTTCTTAAAAAGGAGGGCCAACTGGCATGCATGAAATATGTTTTATATTTATATATAGAAACCAAAACCAGTAATTTTGTAGTTTGAGATGTCATTCTCGTCTCTCCAATAAAACGGAGGGCGATATGACACCCATGGTGTTTACATTCCAAACGTTGAAAAAGTAAAGACCGAAACACAGAGGGTTGGTTTTAATTTTGGGGGAGTGGGGCAAGTCTCTCAGTATGCCAGATTTGTCTCTCCTACACACCACGGAGGGCTAACTGGCACAAGAGGCGACGTTGTCCTAGACAGGTTTGCCACATGTCTCTCCAACAAACCTCTGGAGGGCAAGATGGCAGCCTGTGTCTCTTGTTTATGAAGTGTCCAACTTACTGTTGCAAGTTAATATCAGAAGTGGATACAGCGTCACTACATTATCAAAAGCAGAACTGAGGCAGCAAAAATAAATAAAAGTGAAAAGAAATTATGAATGAAGAGGTATAATTTGAAATTCTACTGAATATGATAAGTTACTTACCTGTATCAATGTTCAAACTGATAGACTCAAAATTCTTATAAGTGTACTGTATTTACATAATTCCATCCCGTACTTTAACAATGTCAATGTGTTTTTTTATTCATTTAATTTTTTTTAATCAATGATGTCTATAAAGAAGCCAGAGTACACAAAGAAAAACCAATCTTCACAGGTGCCTGGCAACTGCCTCCATTGGTACATCAACCTCATGACCTAAAGGTTGAGGGCAAGTGGTAAAATGTCACTTTTACCACTTTGCTAATGCTTCTCCTTGCTCTAATATACAAATTTTATTAGCCATTAATTATCTATTCTATACTTCAATGAATGAACATATGGGGTAGATAACATTGAAATAATTTGACTGAAAATATCCACTTCTGATAAACTCATACATCCAGACTAATGATAGTATGACCAGTTCAATTGAAAACATTTCTTTCCTTCATGAAAATTGTGTGGACAATATTGTACCAGATGTTAATGAAGTGAATATATACCACTCACAACCCTTGATTGGACTCGTTGGACTAAGAAAGACAGATTAACTTGAAGAAAAAGCAAGACTGTCTAAATCAGGGCTCTGTGGCAGCCCTAACATCCTTAGATCTGGTAACAAGGACATGCCTTGCCATGAGGTATGATTCACTCTGAAAACTCTGTAAAAAGTCTTGGTACTCAAATCTCAAATGGGTTGTCAAGTTAGACAGCTAGACTAGATCGGTTCTGATTGGGGTTGTCATGGCCACTATAATGCAGGATGCTTGGACATCATTTAATTCTAGTGGTCAATATTTCATAACAAAGGTTTGCCACAGATAGAGAGCAAGACTAATCCAGGTCAGGATTGCTTTGAAAGCTTGATGCCACTGGTGTAATAGTAGGCCATCCAACTGAAAATCAAGTCAGATCAGCACCCCTATAGCCGATACCAATATTTTGGGGGGTTGTGTCTGCCACAGATTTACACCTAGAATATTGGTCAGGATTCATTTGTCAAGTCTAACCAAGGATTGTAAGTGATATAGGCTCTTCACACTGATGATCTGTTTTATACATCAAAATTAATAAAAAGTTGGGTTATTAAATGTGAACTGCAAATTGTTCACATTTTAACTCAATGTGAACATTAATGTAATATCTGCTCTTGATTAATAAACTGATTCCTAGTCTTAGGTAAGCATGAAATGTTACTTTAAATAGTTGAATCTCGGAATAAAAAACAAGTAATTTAGGCTGTAAATCAATCCAGTTATTTCTACTTTAAAGTCAACATTAAAACAAATACAAAACCATTTTGATTTTAAACATCATATTTGCCAATATACAATGCTAGATAAAAAAATCTACAATTACTTTATTAGTTTAAGAAAAAATCAATAATTTGAAAGGTAGGATTAAACTAAATTGATGAAAACAAATTGAGAAATGTATTCCTTTACTTTTTGAAGAAATCAGGGTAGGTACAATGAACGATTTGCAGCCCACATTTCTTCTGATCATGTCTGGAACAAGAGAACATAATTCATGAACTCTGGTTCCAGTTGTCTCCCTTGCATGCATACTTACTAGTCATGCTACCATTATTCTGGACGATTTCAGAGCAGCAAGTTTGAACTCTGACCCTACATAGAGAAGACAGGACAAGGGACATGAGAGGGACTCAATTTTGATTTTTTTTTATTTTTTCTTCCTTTTTCAATGCATATCATTTATGAACATTAACGTTTATTTGACAATGCCAAGTTTGTCTCTCCACTCAGATATTTTTGGAACAGCCCCTTCCCTGAAATAAAGGGAAATGATTTAATTGTGATGATGATGAGATGACCAGACTAACTGATTCAGGTGTCTGGGTTTATCCTGTAGTGGGGGGAGTAAGGAGTTGTAGGCTTGGGATTGCAGCTCAGATAGAGAAAAAAGCATGCAAAGCAGTGTCCACTGTATAGTCTTTATTTGTCATTCAGGAGGGCAGTTTTGACTGTCAAGCTGTCCTATTGCACTAGGCCCCTTCCCTGAATCAGTTCTACCAACTAGGCTTGTTTTATGGTATTTTGGATGATATGATGGACCCCTTTTTTCCGACGGCTGCTGGTAACTACAGCGCAGAGTCCTACTTACTGCCCCGCTCAATGATGGGTCATCCTTACTCCAAACTCAGAGGCAAGCGGTAACCTGTATGCAAGAAAAATACATACAATACAACTTTTAAAGGGGGAAAATAGCTTCCCCATCTAATTACATAGCAAACACACACAGATCTCATCCGCTCTCAGAAAAGCATACACTCTGTACAGTAGATATTTTATAGGATAGACAAATCAAACCGGAGCAAATCATCAACAAAGATGATACTAAGTCACCAATAATAATGTCTCCAAGTTGGGCTATCCTCTTTCTATTATTGTTAGATATGGTCAAAAATTGCATAGAACTTCAATAAAAATTGTATGTTTCATCATAAGCTACCTTGACGGACTAGCTATTTCAGGTGATGCAAAGCCAGGAATTGGTGGGTTTTGCAACAAAAAGGATCCACTCAGATAAAGAAGAGGACTAAGATCAATTATTGACTGATGTCCAATATATTAGCATTTATCATATTTGTCAATAAAATATTTAGAAATTGAAATATTAACAAAATTTCAACAGGCAAAAAAGATGTCTGGATAAAGTTCATTTATATCATAATATCGATAATTAAGTCTCCATTCTTGTAACTTTTACACTGTGTTTCCAACTTTTTAGTTGATTTTTTAACTATCATTATTAATATTAATTAATACCAGGTACAAGTATAACAGACTGAAATATGCCATATTGACATCACCTAAATAAACACAGAGTCAGACTGAAGCATTTTATCATATATAAATAGCCACAGGTCACCCGAGTTAATATTGGCATTGTTAAAAAAGACAAAAACAGACAACGCAAAATTATTGCTGGAATGTTCCCATTATAGCTACATATACCAAACAATGACACAATATGTGTAAAAAAAAAAATTGTTTTCATTTATAAATATAAATTCATCAATCAAACTCTAGGAATGAGAAATGGATATGGGTATATATATGTAATAACACATGCATATATATTTGAAAATCTGAACAGCACACATATATATTATATATCATGCAGATGGCACAGCAGAATCATGTGTTGTTGATTAACCTGTAAAAAAATTGGACATATTTATAAACAACTTCTAAACAGTATTCGACTGCATCATACAACAAAGGCTAGTCTATAGAAACATCCGATTATGTTATGGAAATGCATCAGTATATTGTGACAGGTTTATAGTACATATCAATTAATCAACATTCCTCTGGACAAAGTTAGTAAACACATTGTTGGAGACTGGGAGACAGTGACAGATCCAGACCTAGGACTATAGGAATCCAAGTCATTTAACAAGACCCAGGAATATGAAATATAGCCATCCCTACAGACCAGCCATAAGTCTGATCAAGAATTGGGACGAGGGAGAGGGAGAGAGAACTAAGGATACTATTCCTGTATGTATATAGCCATCCCTAGATCTTTCAGGATGCTGTGGGGCTCTATGAACCTTATATAGGTCTGTACTAGCTGTCCTTGGTCCAGTAATATCCTAGCCTTTCCACTATATCCTGAGATCCCATAATAAGTAGTCTCCAAAGGTACAGCACAAACCTTAAGCTTGCATGTTCCAGCTGATTAATTTGTCTTTAACTTTTGATCATTATCCCATCTATCCTTTATGTTTTTTGATATTTTATTTACTGAAACCCAGAAAGACTCCTTGATCCTTACAGAGATATAAATCATAGCCACTAGGCACTATTTTTATAACCTACCAGACACCTAGTCACCCATTCTTTCACCATGTAGTCTGGATCCACCACTATAACATGTTATATAAGGCTTGTCTTTTTATGTTATAGATTTTATCAACTAATTGTACAAATTGTTAATCCAAATTAAAGGTGATTCTATATCAAAACTAAAGAAAATAAGTTTGTTTAAAATATCATGTCTTATGTAAACAGGATTGTTACACTAGTCTTATAAACATGTGAAGTCATTATCTGAGCATATTCAGCAAATCTGCCCAAGGTTATGGAGCACACAAGTAATTTTTTATGTCTGAACATTTCAGCCTTCCATATCATATCAACACAACAAACAGATGTCATTTCAGATGGCAAAAGAAAAAAATAACATCCCCAAAATAACCAAACTTTAGAAAAATATTAAAGGGAGATAACTCATAAATCTTCAAAACAAAAAAAGATTTGATAGCAAAGTGAACAGAGCTCAAAGCAGTATACTTGGCTATTATGATCTTAAATGACACCTTATACAAGTTCAATTAAATACCGTATTTGACACAAATAAGCGCCCAGGGCGTTTATAAAAATTGGAAAAGTGCTAATAAGACGAAATTATTGCAAATCTATACAGTTTCTGGTCTTTATTTATGCCTGGGCAAAATGGGAAGGGCGCTTATTGGGACATGGGCGCTTATTGGGTTGATTACTGTAGTCATTTAAATCTAATCATAAAGTTTATCAATCAACAATAACATAGGAAAAAAACATTAGAAGAGACAAATATTTGCTGAATATTCAGAGACTGACATGTTTTAGCAGCAGCACATTAATTCGGTGTGAGATTTCCATGCAGTCTTTGGTGGATTAGTGTGGGACAAGCCCCAGTGTCTGTTAAAAAGCATATCTAACGATAGCTACAAAGCTGTACTGTAAAGCTCTGAAGCACAAAGCTTCATACATCAACACTTAAGAAGTTAATGTATCTCATATATATTGAGCATACATTCATTTAATTTGTTATCTTTTGTAAAAATTCATAATAGTGGCATTTTCTATGTAGCAGTGAAGTAAGATGTGATTATATAAGGGTGGTTTAGATGGTTTCTATATCTGTTAGTGTTATATAGTGTAGTTAGGGCAGAGTTACTAATGTTAGCAGCCGCGCAGAGCAATGGAGACCGGAGATACTGGAACTATGACAGCAACCATGTAATTTAATACACTAATTTAGAAAAATCATCATTTCTTTTGTAGAAAACAGTTTTGGGTTAACAACCAATTAATCTGTACTTGGATCAAAACCAAATTAAAACCCCTTATTATACAATCTATTTGTAACTATTTTATAATCATCATCCCGAGAAGTGTTATCAATGAAGGCAGTACAGTCATAGAAATAAAAGGGGCGGCCAGCCAATTATATAATTTGTTTGTCTTGCTTGTACTTTAATTCTTGGCTCCAGTGTGATCTTATTGCCTAATTAAGATACACCTTCTTTCTGACACCTAACCAGTGTTTTAGTGTGTTAGATACAAGCATTAGCAGTTTTAAAACACATTAGATTATCATGTACTGAATTCAATCAATTAATTATGAAATACAAATGATTTTGATAAATACAAAAAAATTGTTAATACCATACATTGTACAAATACATTTTATCCCACAAAAATATTTCTCTTGAATATTGATTCTACAACACTTGCACACAGTTAGCGAAAAAGTAAATAATGACTATGACAATGATTGGTTCACAAACACTGGGGATAATACACATATTGAATACATCTGGTATACATAGATGTACCTGTTACAATGTCAGTCCGTGAAGAGCCCCCTCCAGTATATCAATGTGTTAGGTGTGTGTAAGGTGAAAAGCTATTGTATATTCATACTTACCTAGGATATACACATAGACTTACCTCTCAAACACAACAAATTTAACATTCATATACAGATTTAACACAATTCTTAAACATAATTCAACAATGGTTTTAACAAAACTATCAATATGAACATTAGAGTGAGTTCGGGAGAGGTACATACCCATAAGGGACAGGATGCCACATCCTATCCACACTACAAAACTCAGTCCCACGGAGCCAGTACCCATCAGTACTCCTTTGGGTGAGATAAAGATCCCAGACCCTGAAAAAAGTCACAGATATACCATATATTCCAGCAGTCACAAGTATCTTAAAAACAATTCTTTCCACACACTTTTAGTAAATTGTAGCAGGTTGGACTGGGTTGATCAGCGGTGACCAGGTAACTCAGCGGTAGAACATTTGGCTAGTGTTCAGAGGTCCTAGGTTCGAATCCCGGTCTGGCCACTACATTTTGCTCCTCTCTTGTTACAAACTTGGCGCCCAACTAAATACCTACTATGGTGGTAGAATGGTCTTGTATGTCTTCGAGGGCGGAGAGTTTGAAAATGAAGGGAGGAGTTAAACGGGATTGGACAAGGTCGCTCATCAGTGACCAGGTACCTCACGATAGAGCATTCAGCTAATGTTCAGAAGTCCCATGCAGATTCGAATCCTGGTCTGGCCGCTACATTTCTCCACTCATGTTACAAAAATTTCACTCAAAAAGATGGACTGTTTAAAGATTCCAAGACATGAAATTCCATTTCCAACTAAATAGATTTTGTCTAAAGTTTTGATAAATACTTTTGTCATAATAATGGATTTCAGCTTCATATAGAAAGCAATTTCACTACATTTATCTTTCAATAACCCCAGGATTACAAGCTTCAATTAAATGTGTTGATAAACCAGAGAAAAGAAGGAAATGCATTTATCACCCTACATACCTATCATGGTCCCCACTATCAAGGCTATCCCTGATGTGAGTCCCACTCGTTTCTTTAGATTCACGTGTTGTTTCTTCACAGGAGTAGTCTCCCCTGAATTGTTGTTACCGTTGCTGCGGTATTTAAGCTTGTCTAGATCTCCATTGATGTGTCCGTTCATCATGGTTCCTGTAGGAGATTCTTCACCGTCCAAACAAGTAAAACTACTACCATTCACTGAAACATACAGAGAATACCAATGAGAATAAATCAGTGACATTTGTATCTAACTAGAGTTCACTGAGTAGTCTTTATTGTCAAGTCCATTTTACAGGAATATGCATATGTAACTTGAATGCCCTTTCTTCCCTCCTTCCTTAGTGAGAAGATTAAAAAAAAGATACATCAGATATTTTTAGAAGGACCAAAACTTGGAATATGATTAAAAAATTACCTAACATTTAAACTTCAATACAACATACAGATGTTGTGGCAATGATTATCACATTTAAAATCAGTAGAGTGATGACACAGATTCATTAAAATTCTTCACAAGAAAAGGCAAAGAAACATTCCAGCAGAGCACAGCACGTCTTTGTATAACGGAAAAAAGGCTTCAGGTATTAAAGTATTTTGGATAATTTAACACCAGTATCAAAATTCTATTAGCTATAGGCCAGGTATGTTTTGGAGTAATCTGTATAAACTTTCAATAGCTTCTGGTATTTGACTAGGTGTGTGGATGTGCTGTGTGTACATGTACACATTCTGGTATACGTCTTTGATATGACCTTGCTGTCTCACCAGTAAGCACACCATGTTTTTTACATTATCACATAACCAGGTGCTCCCCTACTGGCATCTTAACTACACATTAGGCACAAGCATTCATAGACATGGAAAGCAAAGAGTTGTCTAACTTTATTCTACAGATAACACATATCGACTAATGGACTAGTGATCAGTTCTGCTAAAGCAAATAAATAACGATGAAAATAATCCTAACTGGATTGCTTCCTTCTAAAATCATCTTAGATTACTTTAGATGAGCAGCATTTGTAAGAAAGTGCGTGGGTGTTGATGGAATCCACAATAAAACACTAGAAAAAGGTTTAGATTTGGTAGATAAGGCCTTGTAACATTAAGGAGTAGCTATTTCTTTTATAGCAAATATTTGGAATTTTGTTCCATTTCCACAGATCAGAATGAAATCTTGGCAGACTTCACAATTTAATTGTAGCTGTATTTAGATTTCAAACATTAGAATAAAAATAGCATCATTCATTTCGATGTCTGTCTGTCTGCAATAGTGAATTAATTGCTACTTTCAGGAAGAGTATATTCAGGTTCAAAAATCTTCATATTTAAATTAATTTTTGACAGCAGATATGGCCAATTTCAATTAATGAATTTATTCATTTGGTTTTTTTTAGCTATCAAAGGCTGGAAACATATATATACATAACATTACACATGCTCTTTGTGAAAAGGAAAACAATATGGAAATCACTGGCAAAAACTACGGTCTTAAATTTAAATGTCAATTCTGAAAGCAAGACAAGGAAGAGAATGAAAAAATTAAAGAGACAATTCACTCAGGCTAATTCTTTTACATAACCAAGAAGCAAACTATGGCATAAATGTATTGTTGTACATTTCTTATGAAACATATAACACAAAATATTGACAAATTCCACGTCAATGTTTAGTATTTTAATTGATACCGTTGTAATTACAAATCGTTGATCAATAAGATTAAGCAGGTACAATATGTACGCTTTACTCATACCCGAGCCAAAGTCACGAACGTTTAACAAATGAACTACATAACCACTAAGGAGGTGATGAAATGATTTTGAGGCAAGATAATTCACCTAATAAGGTAAACACACTACTGTCAGAGCGATTTGAGCAGTTCTAGACAAAAGTTGCATTACTCTACGAGCAAGGGAAAGGGTTCGGCATACAAGATGTTCGACCACAATGTGTAATGGCGGATAGCGAGCGAGTTTGAACATTTCACCACCATGAGCTTTTCTGGCACATCACAGTAAAACCGACTGATCTAATTTCCATTAGAACAGAGGTTTTTCCGATATTTGTACAAATTGTAATATTCTCTTAGACTGAATTGCCCCTTTAAGGATTTTGTGTATAATGAGAAAAAGGAATATAAGCAAAAATTATTAGATAAAAAATATCTTAAATAAAAAGTAATTATAATTGGAAACAAAAAATTTGTCACAAAGAACAGCATAGCTCAAAGACAGATAAAATCATAAGTAATACAATGGAAGAAAAAAAAATTTCTTATAAGGAAAAGTGAAAATACTATTGCAGTCGCTCACATTATGGTATTGTAATACCTCATTCTCCTCTGTCTCTTTACTGCTAGCCATTCCAGAAACATCAGAACAGAAAAACTTAGCTGGCTATGATTTAGTGATTGGCAGATGGAATTTAATCCATACTCTGCCTCAATAAACTAGAATCCTTGATAAAGTAATGATACCAATAACTCAATCAATATAGGGCCGTGTTGACCAAGGGCGAGGAAAGTGTTGTTGGTAGTGAAATTAGCAGAGCAGACATTCTCGGTTATAAATTCCTTTTCTCATCATTAATTATGTAAAAAATAGGATGAGCAGGTATGTATATATTTCCTTGTTAGGTGGTATCATTTTGACACTAACCACAGTGCCTTTCCACAACAAAAATAGAAACTCATTACCAGAAACAATTCAGTTATCATTATCGAGGGATATAAATAGATACTTTGCTACATGAAGTAGACAGAATAAATGAGGGTTGGATTTTTTGTGTTCGATTTTCTTGTAACAACTAGTATACTGGAAAAGGATTCTTAGAGGAAAGGCATCAAGCTATTGCCGACACCTCAAAACTACCTCACAAAAAGCTTCAAGCTATAGCCATTACCTCAAAACTACCTCTGATAAAAAGCATCAAGCTATAGCCATTACCTCAAAACTACCTCTGAAAGAACATGAAGCTATTGCCAGTACCTCAAAACTACCTCA
This sequence comes from Argopecten irradians, assembly GCF_041381155.1. Classification (NCBI taxonomy): domain Eukaryota; kingdom Metazoa; phylum Mollusca; class Bivalvia; order Pectinida; family Pectinidae; genus Argopecten; species Argopecten irradians. The sequence goes on along the minus strand of NC_091135.1, from coordinate 46,833,696 downwards.
GAAAAAGCATCAAGCTATTACCAGTACCTCAAAACTACCTCAGGCACACCTCAATCTAATCAATAAAACATTTGTCAGGGCTAGTTAAAGAATGTCAGACAACTTTTAAACCACTCCGCTACCACAAACCCGACTCTAGATAAAAAGAATGGAAGGAAATAAGATACTGAATAGGTTATAAGCAATGGTAAGATGCCAAACATACATTCAGCAATATAATTATACGCAATAACAAGAGCTGTTGGAGAACAGCAAAGCTCGCCTATTCAGAAGAAGTTGATGTTCAAGTATTTATTATTTAAACATGGAAATATGAGAAATTAACAGACTCAAAAACCCCCTAAAGGGCCCCAAATTGGTTGTATTATCACGTTCAGCATCCATACACATTAGGAAAATAAAATCATAAACATTTATGATGACTTAAGCTTAAACAATAGACAAAATAGAAACTTGCTCAAAAACTTTAACATGGAAATGACAAATTAACAGACTCAAAAAAAACCTAAAGGGCCCCAAATTGGTTGTATTATCACTTTCAGCATCCATACACATTAGGAAAATAAAATCATAAACATTTATGATGACTTAAGCTTAAACAATTGACGAAACAGAAACTTGCTCAAAAACTTTAACGTGAAATGGGACGCCAACGCTGACGCCGACGCCGGGGTGACAACATAAGCTCCCCCTATTCTTTGAATAGGCGAGCTAAAAATATAATTACCAAAACATTTCAATTTAGAGAACAAGCAGTGTAATTTTTATACCATATGGCTGTGTCCGTCGTGTGATCCGTGTTCATATTTAGAATCATGTACCTCAAATTAACATACAAATCTAGGTAGTATTTTTTGGATATGAAATATCAATAGCTGGAATCATTACATAGATCAGATATGAAAGCCAAATATATAACAGCAATGATACTTACGATGCCTATTGGCAAACATGTTGGTTTGAAAATGCTGATAGTCCTTATAACAGTCTTTAGTGAATTAATTCAGCATTTAGTTCCTCATTAGTAAAGACAAAGGATAGAAGACATGCTGTAATACCGCTTCCGATTGTAGGTGAGACACCAACAAGAGAACCAGCATGGTGCTCTAGTCTTTACACACATCCAAAAGGACGTCATTGATTCAACTCTAGGAGAAACTGCACGTACACCGTGCTACACTGCTACAATAGCAAATCCCTAAAAATCAATAAACCCAACACAGTGGAGAAAATATAAAGGACGCATAGAGGACATCGCTCTGGACCTGATCAGCATTGATCATCAGACGGCAATGGTAACCAGGCAGTTCCATTCATGGCGAGATGACCTCAAACTCAGGATTGAGTAATTATAGTACCAAATCTAATTCAATCCTTATTTTCAAAGAAAAACATTTATTGATTGAGTCCATTTCAAACTAAAAGATAATACTAACATTTAACTTATATAAAAATAAAATCTTGAATTTGATTTCAATTGAGCTTTTCCCAATTTGCTCAAAACAGCAGCAAATTACCATTTTTGGGACATTTTTATCTTTGAGTTATGTGTCCAGCATGTGTCCAGCTCCACATATGAGATTCTGATCCTGAATAAGCTCTTCAGCAATACTAACCAAAAAAGTATGCAAGAGGTTTAAACGTGGTCAGATTTAGGGAACATGTATTTAACAGAACCAATGAGATAACCAGAAACGGTTCATACATAATTCAGAGATAAAAGATACCAGCAAGAAGCTGAGACAGGAAGACTGACAATGTTCATTTCAGATAATATCAAAAGACATATAGAAACAATTGGTCATACTGCAATCAAACTCATGATAACAACAACAAAATACCTAAAACTTTGACCTGGCTGTAATACCAATGAAGGCCACTCTGAATTAATTTGAACTCCACTATAAACAAACATGCAAAAATTGCCCCATTTGTCAATTGGTAGGAAAATTCTACAACATGGAATACATGTAGTATAATTTTCACAATACAGCAACAGATCCCTGTAGAACTATTGTGGAATGATTTTTTAAAAGCATTGAATGTCTTTCAGTTGGCATTCATTATAGGCAAATCCAAGATGAAATGCTTCAATGCTTTTATTTACATTGGGTTACAATTTTATGTTGACATACCAAGGCATTTTACATCTGTAATGAATTATTCATTCGTTATTGTCAAGGATGGAACAGCCATTTGCACAGCTGATTTCCGTGAACGCTGGCACGACAATTGTGACGTCACAATGATAATGACCTCATAATAAGCAATTGTAAGCGATTGAAGTTCATAGTCTACCGGTATATGTGCTTGGTAAGGTTACATAGTGGGACTGCAGTGAAAATGTAAATATTGTGACATAAACTTGGATTTTGATATAATAGTAATAATACTACTATACTCACCTGTAGTTGATTATGAGTGTGGTGTTGGGTAGTCGAGTTTGCTTGATCATCATTATAATAATTTGCTTCATTTAACAGATTAATGTAATACTACCAGTTGAAAGCACTCTGCATAGAAATAACTGTAATAATATTCCATCTGATGGTAATTCAGTAATAACATTTATGATGTCCACTGATATAAGAAATTTGTAGATAGGGACTGTATGTATGATCTGTTAATTAAACAGTACTCTAAACATATATAGAAAACATTTGGAATGTCTTAGAGCAACACAACGCCTAGTATCGTAAAGCTGTCAATAAACGAGAACATACTGTTATAATACATAAACCACAACAAAAACAAACCTTGACCAATATAAACCATCTTAACCTTAATATATATACCAAGGAAGGCAAATCTTCCTTCTCCAAAACACCAATTAACAGAACAGACCTACCTAAGTTAACCATCTTATTCTCATACTAGTGATTGTACACCAGGCAACACCATACATCCTCCCCAATACACCAATAATACAACTATTTCTGGTGCAGAAAGGTCACTCATTCCTGAAAATGTCAATTGTGATATACTCAACACTGTTCTGAAATGAAGCTTGCTTTTATCTATCAAAATTTTCAATTAATTTGTATTTTGCAAAAAAAATTAATTGCATTATATTTCACAGAATAAAATCAATTATTGTATGCTTCTGTGAGGGTAGTATAATCTAATTCAAATGCACTGGCAAGTATTTGCTGAACTTTACACGCCTGACCTCTTGACATGATCAACACAAAATGTAAGTACATACATATTGTGTGTACCTTTGTAAACATTGTTTTAACACAAACATTTGGTAACCTAACGTGAAAAGTTCACTTTTTATATATCCCTTTATCCCTGTATTATTACAGAGGATAGTAGGTGATGTTTCAGTCTGTAAGTGCTTTAGAAAGAAACGTTCTATATTTACCCAGTAAGAAGGTTTACTGAAGTAACACTATTGTAAAGAAGTCTTGATAGACTTAACATTCCAACAGCTTGACTTACGTTCTGCCTTCACAACAGGTATCTTTGGTTGCTATATTGGACCACAGGCCCACACATCAAACTGTCCAGTCCTCTCCAGGATAAATCTCTTCTAGTAAAACTACATCATGCTGTCCAGTCTCAATGATCTACAGATACTGCAGTTCCTCATAACTTCACCAGGATAAATCTCTTCTAGTAAAACTATATCATGCTGTCCAGTCTCAATGATCTACAGATACTGCAGTTCCTCATAACTTCACCAGGATAAATCTCTTCTAGTAAAACTATATCATGCTGTCCAGTCTCAATGATCTACAGATACTGCAGTTCCTCATAACTTCACCAGGATAAATCTCTTCTAGTAAAACTATATCATGCTGTCCAGTCTCAATGATCTACAGATACTGCAGTTCCTCATAACTTCACCAGGATAAATCTCTTCTAGTAAAACTATATCATGCTGTCCAGTCTCAATGATCTACAGATACTGCAGTTCCTCATAACTTCACCAGGATAAATCTCTTCTAGTCAAACTACATCATGCTGTCCAGTCTCAATGATCTACAGATACTGCAGTTCCTCATAACTTCACCAGGATAAATCTCTTCTAGTCAAACTTCATCAAACTGTTCAGCCTTAATGTTTACAGACATGGCATTTGCATTACAAAAGTTTCTCATGCCTTCATCACTAAGAGTTAGTCTATTTTACTTTTAGGAAAATATTTACGTGACAAAAAACCACTTTTATTAATCTAATTTTACTACATTTACAATAGAAATTGTCCAAACCGACCCTTGTCTAATCCAGATAGCTCTCCACTACAGCATAATCATGTGGTATTTTCCTTCTTAATTTATAGTGATTAAAACCTGTATATTATCTGGCTATAATGGCCAAATATACTGGTCCCAAGGGCATCCGGTTTAGACATTGCATATTAACTTATAAAATTAAAAATATATTTAAAGGAAATGCTGATAAAAGTTTTTTTGTAAAAGGAAATGTTTTACACAAGTTTAAAATAAATTCACACATATCCCCATTAATACTGCCTGTAGTCGATTATACCTTTCCTGATAAGAAATAATTAATGATGAAGGATATATCACCTACCTCTTGGCTGTGTATTGGCTGGAGCAGATTAGGGCTGGAGTGATATATATATATAGACCCTAACTGATGACATAGTAGTCACATTTACATTAGGATGGCCTGACCCCTACCAAAGTCACCAGTCAGGGATGGCAGACCTAACCACTGTCCTCCCAACACTTGGTCCATGCAATAGCTAACATGCATTACAGGGGTAAGGTTTAAACACAGACTGAACAAACATTGACTCACTAACATACCAGATAATGTTGTGTGATCATACTCTCAGAGGATTTAAATCTAACACGCATCTCTAACTTAAAACCACAACTTTTCATGTTGATAGGACAGAGAAAATAGTAAATAACATCAAATGCAGGAAACAAAGGTAGAATATCACAACATAAAATAAATAAGCCAAAACACACCTGCAAATGTAATTAAAAACAAAAATGAATTACAGCAATCAGTTAATAACGTTCCCGGATACAAATCATTTTCAAGATATAACAAGAAATGGATATGAAAAAACAGTTGAAAAATGAACAGTAAACAATGGAGGTTTGCAATTAGGGAAATTATATATAAAACTGTTTGCTTGACTTTACGAAATGTATAGTAGTAATTGAGATATTTAATGGGAAAATTTGAAAACTTCATTTGCAAATGGGCTAAAATAGAGAGTCAGAAGCTAAAATACAGAAGAAAACAATTTACAAATTAAATCAAACAAGCACAGGGGAAAAGGACTTAAGTGCCCTCATGAAACATTTATATAGGATGAAGTCTAATCTAGCCGAGTCAATGACAGAGATAAGAGGGATTTCTACATGGAATCCCTGATGTTGGCTGAACAGATAAATTTCTCTACACATTCACTCACTGTCTGTCATAGGCAGACATCTATAAACATTTGGTCAGTTTGGGGGAAAGTGAAGCCTGAAGAACTGCACGTAGGCCTAACCTAGCTGTCACAAGGATAACCTTTGGGCCTAAACCTATCAATCACTGTAACTCAGAGGCAATGTACTATTGTACTCATACAAGTTTATCTAAATAACTACATATCAATTAAATACACTATTTTGTTTTACCATTGATTGATAAATTTAATATACATTTTGTAAAAAAAAATGATTTGACAGTTACTATGCAGTTTTGAAATTGAAGAAAAGGAAGCATAACGATGTAAGCAATGTCAGAAGAAAAACTGCAACTTCAAGATAATGTGTAATGTTTGGTTACTATATATAATTCATGAAGATAAATCACCTTGTTTTCAAATAATGATAATGTTAAGCCTTCAAGGGGACTTAAAGTAAACAAATAAATTAACCAGCACTGTCTTCACTATTAAACTATTCCACAAAATACATGTCTACTTCCAATACAAACTTGAAATACCTAATTCATTGATTACCTGTCACAAAGTTTCTTTGTTGCCTTATAAAAAGACTAGATAGTAGCTATTGCCTTGGTTACCTTATAAAAAGGACAGATAGTAGCTATTGCCTTGGTTACCTTATAAAAAGGACAGACAGTAGCTATTGCCTTGGTTACCTGACAAAAAGGACTAAATCACAGTAGCAATTGCCTTGGTTACCTTATAACAAGGACAGACAGTAGCTATTGCCTTGGTTACCTGACAAAAAGGACTATTGCCTTGGTTACCTGACAAAAAGGACTAAATAACAGTAGCTATTGCCTTGGTTACCTTATAAAAAGGACAGATAGTAGCTATTGCCTTGGTTACCTTATAAAAAGGACAGATAGTAGCTATTGCCTTGGTTACCTGACAAAAAGGACTAAATCACAGTAGCTATTGCCTTAGTTACCTTATAAAAAGGACAGACAGTAGCTATTGCCTTGGTTACCTTATAAAAAGGACAGACAGTAGCTATTGCTTTGGTTACCTGATAAAAAGGACTAAATCACAGTAGCTATTGCCTTGGTTACCTTTTAAAAAGGACAGATAGTAGTTATTGCCTTGGTTACTTGTCAAAAAGGACAGACAGTAGCTATTGCATTGGTTACCTGACAAAAAGGACTAAATCACAGTAGCTATTGCCTTGGTTACCTTATAAAAAGGACAGACAGTAGCTATTGCCTTGGTTACCTGACAAAAAGGACTAAATCACAGTAGCTATTGCCTTGGTTATCTTATAAAAAGGACAGATAGTAGCTATTGCCTTGGTTACCTTATAAAAAGGACAGGCAGTAGCTATTGCCTTGGTTATGTGACAAAAAGGACTTAATCACAGTAGCTATTGCCTTGGTTACCTGACAAATAGGACTAAATCACAGTAGCAATTACCTTTGTTACCTGACAAAAAGGACAAACAGAGAGTAGCTATTGCCTTAGTTAACTTACAAAATGGACAAACTCACAGTAACTAATACATTGTTTCCTCACCAAAAACACAAAATCACAGTAGCTATTGCCTTGCTTACCTTCCAAATGGACAAACAGAAAGTAGCTATTGCCTTGGTTACCTTACAAAAAAGTCAATATCACAATCCTATTGCCTTGGTTATCTTAAAAAAAGGACAAAATCACAATAGCTATTGCCTTGGTTACCTTACAAAAGGGACAAACTCTCAGTAGCTAAAGCTTTAGCTCCTAACAAAAAGCAAAAATTCACAGTAGCTATTGTCTTGGTTACCTAACAAAAAGGACAAAATCACAATAGCTATTGCCTTGGTTTCCCTACAAAAAGGACATACAGACAGTGGCTATTGCCTTGGTTACCTTACAAAAAAGAAACAGACAGACAGAAGTTATTGCTTTGGTTACCTTATAAAGAAGACTAACTCACAGTAGCTATTGATTGGTTACCTTACAAAAAAGACTAACTCATAGTTATCATTGGTTACCTTACAAAAAACACTAACTCATAGTAGCTATTGCCGTGGTTACCTTACAAAAAAGACTAACTCACAGTTATCATTGGTAACCTTACAAAAAAAGTCTAGCTCACAGTAGTTATATCATTGGTTACCTTACAAAGAAGACTAATTCACAGTAACTATTACCTTGGTTACCTTCCAAAAAAGACTAGCTCACAGTTATCATTGGTTACCTTACAAAAAACACTAACTCACAGTAGCTATTGCCTTGGTTACCTTAAGAAGAAGAAGAATTCAAAGTAACTATTGCCTTGGTTACCTAACACAAAAGACTTACTCACAGTAACTATTGCCTTGGTTACCTTACAAAAAAGACTAACTCACAGTAGTTATTGCCGTGGTTACCTGACAAAAAGGACAAACCCAAAGTTCCATAGATACTGCATATAAACATGATGATCTCATTGAGATTCTTTCTGTATGAAGACTACACGGGTATTCACTTTTCTACATTAAAAACACTTGTATATAATTGTGGCAGACATTTGATTATTATGTGGTCGGCAACATAATAAACCTTTGTCAGGGTTGAATGGTGGTCTGCCATTCATCTACACAGAAAGATATGTTAACAGCCTTTATGCAGTGTTGTGCCAAGTTTTGTGTTACCTCCCCTTATTCCTAGTAACACCAGATATCTGGTTCAGAAATCTCTGTGAATGCATGATGATCGGGAAGATAATCGCTACAGCTAATGGCATATAGATATCATACACTCTACACTTACAACACATGTTGCATATAAAAGGATGTGTTTTAAAATGTCCAATAAACTAGCCTTAAAACTCTAAAGTGGTAGAATGTCATACACCTTAACCCCTCAGCCACAACTTTCAGGGTGCCAGGTTATAAAGAAGATTGTAATATTTCATTTCATGGAAAAAAATCTCAGAAATGAATGAGTATGCTTGTTAAACACAGATAATGAACATTTCATTTTTCTATTTTTACTTAATTTTCATAAACTTTAAGATTTAGATATTCCTTTGATAAACCTTGTTTTGTATATAATTGACTTAAATTTTCACTAACAAGTTCTTATGAAAGAAGGAAATTCTATCTTTAATTTCCATAACATTTAATTCAGGCTTTACATTAAATGACACATAAATGTATCTTAAATTTTAATTTTCTCCTTTTATTTCTAATGCTAATAGACAAGTTTCAATTAGAATATTATAACATGATTTTTTTAATTATAAATACATTAATGTATTCAAATTATAGTTTGGGGAGAGAGAGAGATTATATCATTTCTCTTACATAATCTATCCCTATGTCCATGACTTGTACATTGACACTCAATAAACCAGCACTATGTAAACATGTACTGGTATATCTGATCATCATTACGTTATTATGTACATGCTAAGAGCAACTAAGCTTCATGAAAATTAATGAATTTAAAATAATTTTAAACATAACTACAGTAAGATTTTAGATTGTCACTGATGCCAGACATGAAACTGAATCTCTCACTAAAATAATTGGTTTACAATATCTGCACATAAGAATATACATATAAATCTTACCAGGTTTTACCTGTATAAATCCTTACCAACTTGTATAAGATTGGCCACTCACCTGCACTCTGTTTGTAGTTAAGTAAGTATTGTCCATTATCCCCCTTGTAGTTCACCATATCGCTGATTATCCCCAAGGTTTTAGTTCTGCTCTGAAAGTTGTGCTCAGCCTCAAGTCCTGAAATTAAATTATGCAATGAATGCAAGGTGCAGGTAGGTACAGTATCCAGTACAAAAACAGCCAGTTTTGATTGGCCAGTTTTAGGATCAGCGGCCTATTGGCCGGAGCAGCTGTACAAGCAGCCCCACGTGTTACTGGTATATTAAATCTAAAATGAATTAACCCACCATGGTACTTGGATAGCTTTAAGCTGTGGGATAAGCATTCATAGGTTGGATTAACAACATAAGTGTATGCTAAATATTCCACTTTGGAACACATGAATATTCAGGCGAATCAACCTTTGAATCTCCATTCACAAGGTTATTTCTGAACACGAACCTTAAAACAGAACAAGCTGTCTGTAGGTCTCCCAACAATCTATATCCTCAGTCCAGGGGTCCTTTACACGGGACAGGTAATTCTCAACGTTATTATTGACAAAGCTACTGTCAGATTTTGGCTGTTGTGGTTGAGAGCTGTGCATGTGTAGACACCCTACCTAGTGGTATTCTGGTATCCACATCTGTGTACGTCACTTTCACAGCAGCTAACATCAATACTGTCGGCGTTACACTACCGAAAATAGCCACCAACTCTCTGCTTTCAGTCTCCCCATGGTATATATGCAATTAATATTCATGATAGCACTAGGGACTGCACTCATCATAAATTTACCACAAACTGCTTTGTAAAGATTATGTAAGATTTAAATTACCTGAAATAAGGAACTCTAATTATACTGTATTACATACACTTGTGATTAATCTTAGATTAATTAGGCATTATTTGGTGTCATGCTACTTTTAATTAGATAGATTAGGTTAAACTTCTTACATAAAACTATAGCTTTTTCCCTTCAATTTAAGAATAGTTGAGTTAATGAGGTTCACAGTAATAATAAACTCCCTTTCCTCAAAGACAATTCCCCATATATAACAAGCTGACACAATTGAGAGGCATCGCTTGATCTTAGCCACTCAACTTAAGCACATTAAAGCTGGAAAATAACACATCTACTTCATATTTGGACAAAATATCAAAATATCAGTATAAAACTAAATAAAGGGCCATAACATCAATGTTTCCTATTGGTATCAGAACAGAGTAAGAACCAACATAGAAGCCATACATATTACATCATATTCAGATGTTCGTCAGATGACTGGTTCTCATGTTGCTGGGATCAAATGCACTGTATTGATCAAACAGTATCATGTGGTTACCTCTACATAATCTGTAACAATACTTTATTAGAGTCATCTCAAAGGTAAATTTGTGACATATGTAGAAATACAGGTATCATTGGTGGTTTTTGTGTGATTAAAGCTATACTGTAATACAGAACTATATATGGATTTGATAATGAATAGTGTGTCAATATTGGGAACAGATGTGCTAGCAAAAGCAGTAATTTTTATCATAAACTTTAGATTATTGTTGACAGAGTCCAATCTTAAAATTCAGGTTCTCACACTGACAAGCAATAGATGATTAATCTTTTTCTCACTCTGGGTGGTAGGATTACAAAGTATAGTAAAGTTGAATAAGATTATTTAAATATAAATCATCATTGTAATCACTTGATACTATCATTTGAGTAGAGTCGCCTGGTTTCCTGCAATGGATTTAATATAACCTCTAGATAAGTACAGAACAGTGTGTCCTTTATACATACCGTAGGTTGATTATTATAAAATCATGATGAGCCTTTCCATTTAAGACAGATCCCTGTAATAAACTTTTCCAGGTCTCCAACTGTTTCATCTGCCTGTTATAGACAGGTGCCCTTGCCCCTTTGAGACAGAAGTAAGTAATTGAGCTCAGAATGATTCTGACCAGTATGCTCTCTCTCATGCAAGTGAGGCAAGTAAATAGACAAGATTTTTTCTATAAAAGAGCTGTAAAGCTCAAAGAAAGGTTTAGAGTATCTAAGACCTATAAATTTATTATTAAAGCTTTAAAGGATAGCTATATTAATATACCGTGTGGAAGCAACAGTAAAAAATAAAGCTCGTCTCATGCTAGGGTTAAAAGTTATGGCTTAAAACCAAGCAATTACAATCGGATTTTGTAATGGTGCTAATCGGGTTTTATAATTTAATGAATGAAGTGATGTCTTTTATAACAGATTTTAGGATTAATGTTAATGGATGCTTTGCTAACTGTAAAACAAAAAAAATGTACACTGTATTCTACACAATCAGGGGGCATTCCAAAGACTACTACTACAAAAAGAAATTTAAATATCAATAGAACCTGGGCAGTGGTACATATCATTTAGATATACAATAATGACCTACTAACTTACAACTGATTGGCAGAATAATTACTGATCAATCACTGATCGAGGGACACCGTGTGACAGGACCCCTTCCTGAGGCTCTGGCTAGCTACAGGGATAAACTTACCATTAAGTCAAGGTGTCCCAGCACGATTAGATGTGGAAACCTTCTATGACTATGGATAAGGACAACCAAATTGTATTTCTCTGGCCAGGCATATAATGCTAATCTATAGCTGTTTGTTAGGTGACAAGTGTATAGACGTCACCTGTATGATTCAATTAATTAATAGCCCAATACACCTATTTATCTGCGGAAATAATTCACAAAAACTGTATAAAGGCATTAGTGTATAACAACTTTATAATCAAATTACGTGCTAAAATTTAATTAATTTATCTTAATTTTAAATGAAAATTAAAATGTTTTAGTACTTGTGTACTACTATAAAGGATTACCTGGTATACAGGTCTATTAGGATAATAATATAATGGATAGGAAAGCATTGGTAGGACAGAGTGACCAGATTTACATATATCTGTCAATGAACAGTCATTTTCAATAATACAACAGAAACACTATTATACCCTAACATTGCACAACAAAATATTTTAAAGACTAAAAATTCAACTAGACAACTAATGTGGACATCCTGTATCCCACTACATGATGGTAGGAGACAACTAATGTGGACATCCTGTATCCCACTACATGATGGTAGGAGACAACTAATGTGGACATCCTGTATCCCACTACATGATGGTAGGAGACAACTAATGTGGACATCCTGTATCCCACTAAATGATTCAAGGAGACAACTAATGTGGACATCCTGTATCCCACTACATGATGGTAGGAGACAACTAATGTGGACATCCTGTATCCCACTACATGATGGTAGGAGACAACTAATGTGGACATCCTGTATCCCACTACATGATGGTAGGAGACAACTAATGTGGACATCCTGTATCCCACTACATGATGGTAGGAGACAACTAATGTGGACCTCCTGTATCCCACTACATGATGGTAGGAGACAACTAATGTGGACCTCCTGTATCCCACTACATGATGGTAGGAGACATCTAATGTGGACCTCCTGTATCCCACTACATGATGGTAGGAGACAACTAATGTGGACCTCCTGTATCCCACTACATGATAGTAGGAGACAACTAATGTGGTCATTGATACTTTACACAACAGATTTGCTTCTATAGAATTTCAGATATAAGGGTTAAATACTTTACAGAGTTATTATCAAACGTTCAAGTGTATAAGATATTTTTATTAAACATGTTTCAAACATACTGCTTTATGAATCCATTTTATATATGTTTTATCGGATACAAAATATAGTTTCTGATCGATCAAAGGATTAGAACACAATATAAGTTACTGACTATGAATGTTACATAGAATATGAAAAAATGTATGATACTGTTGGCCCAGCATTGAGTCAGGGTTAAGCTACTTATAGAAAATCACATGGAGCAATAGAGATTTATTACAATTATAATACAAAGATTAGACAAAAGCTGAGCAATTTAGAATCAAATCATAATATACTTACATAACTTAATGGAATGTTAAATCCATGTCTGTCCCATATATGTCAGTCACCTGTAATATCCATGTAGTAGTCAGATTTAAGCAGATTACGGACGTTAACTACAGTTCCTGCAAGGACCTACCAATCCCAAGCTAAACCTATAGAGAACTTAGTGTCCATGCCTTGTCCACATGTCCTTCAATGGCCAGGATCTATGGATTAAACCAAAACCCTGTTTTCACACAGTTTGAATGACTTTAAATCAGGATAAAGTGCTGATTGGTGTGTAGTGATCGTTTTATAAGTTGGTTAGCAGGTTAAAACGTCTGGCTACACCTGTCATTGTCTGCCTGGTAACGTAAGGACAATCACATATCAAACTTTGGATCACATATGTGTATCACATGTACCTTACTGTGACATTATATGGCACCAAGGTTCTTTGGCTCATATACCCTATTACACAGCAGTCGGAATGATTAATAAAAAAGACAGCGACAAATTAAAACTATATATGATTTTTAGTTTATATTTTCCAGAAATGAAGTTATGTGATATTGGTGAAGTTTGAATTCCTTAAGTTTATCATTGACATGTTAATACACAATACCGCGTATAGCCTTTGTGTTTATGGAGTCCAGAAACATCAATGGAATAACTACGGCTGAAGTAAACTGAGCTCCATATAAATATTTGCTCCCCAGCCTTGCAACTCCTTTATACTCCAATCGATCAGCATTATAATAGTGTACAATTTGAGTTTATTTAGTGTTTGAAACCATTATATCCTGTTTGTTTTTTCTCTCGCTATCTGAAGAAATCAAAATATGTTAAGGGCTATTGGACTTGACAAGGTCAGTTGTATAAGGGTATATACAGATTGTCTTTTCATGTATTATTTGATACCAAAGATACCCATATTTTTCTTAAGGTTTTAAATTTTTTCTTAAGTTTTAATTTTACATAGACAAATACATGTAACGAAATGGAAAAATAGAAAATTAGAAAAACCAGTAAATAAAATTTCGCACATCTTTACTGTATAAGGAATATTGCCACCAAGTTTGATTGAAATCTGTCCAGTTGTTTAGGAAAAGTTGCTGTTAAATCATTTTGCATAACTCTGCAAAAGCGGGAGGTAAGGTTCCTATATAGATTACTGCCAAATAGGGGTTAGGTTGGTGCTATTGCCTATCTGCACCAATTAAGACAACGTATAGCAATTTAAAAAGATTATGCTGAAAGTAATGTAACAGGTACTGTTCCAAAGTCATTTACAATAATATGGCCTACAATTTACCATATAAAGTAAACTTATCTATTGAAAAGATTAGAATAAAGTCTTTTCTTGTATTTAAAAATCTCTCTTTACACCGAATCATAATGGGCCTATCTCAGTTTAGTAGCACCATGGTTGTGGCTGTCACTGGTACATAGGTACCTAGTGTATGGCTATCTACGTCAGAAGGTGATCAAGTTTACAGGTACCAGTCTTTTGTATTCCAGCATATTTGTTCAATATTACGCAGACGAGAGGATCAATACATACTGTAGTGAATCTTATTCTACAGTCTGGCCAATTTTATAATGATATATATATAAACCATTCGTGAGATAACAGCTAAATAGCGACAGATAATACACCAGCTGATCCAGTAAAACAGTTGATGATTGGCTCATAAAAAAAAGAAATCTATACAAACATTTATAAATAGCACTAAGAAAGCATGATAATGTGAAGATTACAAAGAATTTCATGATAGCCTCTTCGTTATATTCCCAATAAATTATTTCAATAGGCAGGATAACAATGCTACACATGTACTGATAGCTAGGTGTCACAGCTGTAGATACATGTACACTCGTAAAACATGTTTATTACAGTTACATAATCTTAATACATACAGGTAATTTGAAGAATTATTTTTTTCTTGGTCCTAACCAACTTCAAACTAAACACATTACTCCGACATTAAAATTAAGTGAAAAGTACCTTTGATTGTTGACATAAAGGCTTTCGATAGTTTACAAGTTTAGTTCTATACTTAATAACAGTTAAACAATAAAATGACAAAATATTTGTATCTATAATGAATAAACAATTCATTATCCTCAAGGATGGAACAGCCATTTCAACAGCTATCTTTCGTGATTGCAGACATGTCAATTATGATGTCACAATGACAATGCTGTAAAAAATAAGCGAATGGTAGATCATGCACTGAACAATGCTCAGTGTTTGGTGAGGTTACATAAAAACGTAAATATGTAATCTGAATGGTTAGCAAATATAGGTCACTGTTAGGATATATTTAGGTCAAGGCTGTATAAACAGTATATAAACATTTTTATTGCATTGCTAATATATACGTAGGTCAAGACTGTGTATCAATGGGTCAATGTTGCAGTATAAAGGTCAAGGCTGTGGATATATGGGTCAGTTTTGTTACTGTAAATTTAGATATTAGGTCAAGACTATGGATTAAAATTATTCTTAGTAGTGGATATATAGGTAAATGTTTTAGAAAGATATTGGGGATAAATCATAATTATTAACTAATTAAGATGAAAGAATGGGTTATCCTATATGTAGGTCAAATCTGCGGATATATTAGTGTAGGTTATTGATATAGCAACCAAAAGTATCGATGTGTGGGTTATAATGGGCAAGATATTTCAAGGTTAAAATTTATAGCTGTACACAGATGATTAAGTGATTATTTAGTAAAAATTGTCAATACAATTGTAATTGGTTTTGCTAATTGTTGATGATGCCTACCTTGTAAATAACGATCACCTTGCAATAGCATAGCTCAGTATCTGAATCAGAATCTGTGAGAGATAAATACAGAATCTGTAAGAGATAAATAATAATGTCCACTTGCTTCAAAATATTTGGCGAAAGTTCCAAATGAACAGAATACTACGGTATATCATACAGTATATATACAACAGTACTGGTATCTGATTGGCAGCTCTATTGAATACTGTTAACCACGTATTTACAATGGATCAATGCCTTTCAATAGTGTATTGTATTTGAATTGAACATACATTTTTTAGTTTATTGAGTTTTGTAAAAAGATGCTAAGGGGAAATCAATACTTTTGAAAAGAATATGTTACTGTTTTGTCTCTGTGTCAACTGATACCAAAGATCTTTTCAGGAGGCATTGTAGCAATAGTGCTCTCCTAAACATATTGTCCTATATATCATTGTTTTTATGTCAATTGTAAATACTAATGAAGAATTATTGCATTGTACATATATTACTTTATCATGTCAAACGTTGCATTATTCAAAAACTGAATACATGTGTAGAAGAATAGGGAAAATACACATATGATTCCTGTTGAGTGCCCCGACCAGAAATCAAACCTGGGTCTCCAGCGTGGAAAACTATGGCTCTACTGACTGAGCCAAAGAAGCATGCTCCGTCAGCTGAGTGACAGAGACCGTATTTAACACTATGTACAAGCCACACCAGCCGGCTCCTTTTACACACATATTCAATGTGTCATTTACATATTATATTGTATACCTTTCATTTATATGTAATTATTCCAAATGCAACATATTTCCACATTTCAACATTTGTATTCGTTATGTTGCATTTGTATCATAAAAAAATAATATGTATTCAATAATTTGTTTTAATATTCATAAACTTTTAATTTGTGTTCTATTACATTTATATTCTAAAAATAAAGATGTGAAAAGTACAGGCACTCTATAACACATAGTACATGGTATATATAGTGAGCTAAACTACCATTGGGTAAATTTTGTTTTACATCCTTGGACAGCAAATATACATTTACTAAGTAAGGATGTGCTAGGTATCGGAGGTGGAGGACATCAGGAGTACCTGGAGAAAAACCACTAACGTATACTTCACTCAGTACCTGGAGAAAAATCACTAACATATTCCTCACTCAGTACCTAGAGAAAAACCACCAACGTATACCTCACTCAGTACCTTGAGAAAAACTACTAACATATACCTCACTCATTACCTGGAGAAAAACCACTAACATATTCCCCACTCAGTACCTGGAGAAAAACCACTAACGTATACCTCACTCATTACCTGGAGGAAAACCACTAACATATACCTCACTCAGTACCTAGAGAAAAACCACTAACATATTCCCCACTCAGTACCTGGAGAAAAACCACTAACGTATACCTCACTCATTACCTGGAGGAAAACCACTAACATATACCTCACTCAGTACCTGGCTGGAGAAAAACCACTAACGTATACCTCACTCAGTACCTGGAGAAAAACCACTAACGTATACCTCACTCAGTACCTGGAGAAAAACCACTAACATATACCTCACTCAGTACCTGGAGAAAAACCACTAACGTATACCTCACTCAGTACCTGGAGAAAAACCACTAACATATACCTCACTCAGTACCTGGAGAAAAACCACTCACGTATACCTCACTCAGTACCTAGAGAAAAACCACTAACATATTCCCCACTCAGTACCTGGAGAAAAACCACTAACGTATACCTCACTCATTACCTGGAGGAAAACCACTAACGTAAACCTCACTCAGTACCTGGAGAAAAACCACTAACATATACCTCACTCAGTACCTGGAGAAAAACCACTAACGTATACCTCACTCAGTACCTGGAAAAAACCCACTAACATATACCTCACTCAGTACCTGGAGAAAAACCACTAACGTATACCTCACTCATTACCTGGAGAAAAACCACTAACATATACCTCACTCAGTACCTTGAGAAAAACCATTAACGTATACCTCACTCAGTACCTGGAAAAAACCCACTAACATATACCTCACTCAGTACCTGGAGAAAAACCACTAACATATACCTCACTCAGTACCTGGAGAAAAACCACTAACATATACCTCACTCAGTACCTTGAGAAAAACCATTAACGCAAACCTCACTCAGTACCTGGAAAAAACCCACTAACATATACCTCACTCAGTACCTGGAGAAAAACCACTAACATATTCCCCACTCAGTACCTGGAGAAAAACCACTAACGTATACCTCACTCAGTACCTGGAGAAAAACCATTAACGTAAACCTCACTCAGTACCTTGAGAAAAACCACTAACTTATACCTGACTCATTACCTGGAGAAAAACCACTAACGTATACCTCACTCAGTACCTGGAGAAAAACCACTAACATATTCCCCACTCAGTACCTGGAGAAAAACCACTAACGTATACCTCACTCAGTACCTGGAGAAAAACCACTAACGTATACCTCACTCAGTACCTGGAGAAAAACCACTAACATATACCTCACTCAGTACCTGGAGAAAAACCACTAACATATACCTCACTCAGTACCTGGAGAAAAACCACTAACATATACCTCACTCAGTACCTGGAGAAAAACCACTAACATATACCTCACTCAGTACCTGGAGAAAAACCACTAACATATACCTCACTCAGTACCTGGAGAAAAACCACTAACATATACCTCACTCAGTACCTGGAGAAAAACCACTAACATATACCTCACTCAGTACCTGGAGAAAAACCACTAACATATACCTCACTCAGTACCTGGAGAAAAACCACTAACTTATACCTCACTCAGTACCTGGTGAAAAACCACTTACTTATACCTCAACCAGTACCTGGAGAAAAAACCACTAACTTATACATCACTCAGTACCTGGAGAAAAAAACCACTAACTTATACATCACTCAGTACCTGGAGAAAAACCACTAACGAATACCTCACTCAATACCTGGAGAAAAACCACTAACATATACCTCACTCAGTACCTGGATAAAAACCACTTACATATACCTAATTCAGTACCTGGAAATCGTCTCACTTGGGTTTCAAAATTGCAAAACAGAGGTGAATGGCTAGCATTAATGTGTCCCCAAATCTCTTGAGTACTGAGTTTTTTTTAGTAGTATATATATATAGCATGTGTGAAATCATTACTTGCTTTCTCCTGTGTATGTTGCCAATGCAATGCTGACATTAGAAATACTTCCTACAATATTTCATACTAAATTTAGCATAATGGAGGCAGCAAGTTACATAGAAAATGCTGTCTGACACGCAAACTCAGAATAACAAAACATCATTGTTATGTATTATCTTTTGAGCCTATTTGGTATGAAAATGAGAGAGGCTTTTGGGATGAAGAAGTAAGTAAGTATAACAAATTAGCCATATTTAGGTATCTTCCTGCTGGTCTGGCTTATACTCCACCAGAAAATCTGAAAAAAACAGTTGCGTAGGAGTCTGCCTAAGAAATCAATGCACCAGAGAGATCAACTACCATCCATCATTCTTATTCCTTCTCACAGCCACTCATAGGTACAAAGTTAGACAGATCAGGGATAGATTAGACAAAAATTACATGACATGTTAGGATTTTGTTAGATACATCTTTAACAGTTTCAACAGAATATAAATGTATTTAAACTATAACGTCACTCAAGGTCATTACAAATGGAGGAGGCAAAGCAACCTTGCAATGTTGCCTTAGTTATGTTATTTGTGTAGAACATATTTTCCGTGCCAGACATTCTTTCATTCATAGCTAAGCTTAGTGTGCAGATTGGTAATTAGAGGTAAATACTCTGTACACTTAAAAACATTGTTATGTTTAACCTTTATTGAGAATGACAGATTTATTCCTTCACAAATTTTTTTCTCACCTGTTAGAAAAAGACTGCCGTCATTTATAGTTGGCCTCTAATATACAGCAGCTGTGTTATACAGTAACCTGGCCAACCCAAACAAACCTCCCCTGCTCTCTCCTTCAAGTATTGTAAACAATGCTAATGATTGACATCCACTATTCAAAGAAAGAATTTGAGATGACATGAAACATTTCCTGATTCCTGGCAAAAGCTTATATTCCATTGCAGCCAGTGGGAACCTGGTGGACCAAAACCTCACACAGATGTCATAGAGGTGTTCCAATACACAATATGTCAGGCATTCTGCCATTTAAATGGTTTCTTACATCAATTATATTAAATCTTAAATATTTTGCTAGTTGCATATCTCAATCATATTTGATCCATCTGCTTCTGTAATTGGCTATTATTTTCGTCTACTCCAAGGTTAGTGCTAATTAACCACAATGTCAACATAAACTTATAAACATATGGCACCAAAGCCGATATCTGATAACGTACCTCTACACATAATTGCTACTTAAAACTCACAGCCTCACATTTTAAGCATTTCCAGAATTTTTATTGTAACTATTGGTTACCTTGATTATACAGATGATGGCAATATGTACTGGGTAAAATCCCGTATACTTTTCAATATATTTTAGCATGGTCTATAATCTAGATCGCCTTTCTATGATTTTGTTTTGTGTAATGTTATCTATTATGAAGTGGTTTTGACCTATCATATTTATGTAATCTTTTTTTCACTGGATGTTGTTTTGGTTTACTCTTGTAATTTTTCTTTGCCATCTCTCTATAAGTTCCATGTTTTTAACAGCTGTGAATGACCATCTAAGAAATTAGGCGATGGCTGTAAACATCTTGTATTCATCTGCTTGTAAAGCAAATGTAAACAAGAAATTCAACTTTGATTTGCAGACACCTTACTTCATCAAATGATTATCACATAAGAGAGAAACAAATAGATTATAATTTTAAGTCACAAATATTGTTTTTTTTAGGTAGCAATCCATAAGAATATCATATGGGTGTAATTAATATAATTCATAGAAATTGGAGGTAATATTTTTTTTATTTAATGTTGAAAATGTATAAAAACTTTCTCATGTCCCGAGACATTATATTACATTAATTGGCATTTGTTATATACTTAAGTTAATGGCATGTTAAATGTGTAAATCAAAATTTACTACTCTCTTCATCATTGTCAATTGATAGCTATAACATAAACATCTTCAGTAATGATTATAGATTACAAAAAACCTAATCCAATTTCTCTGTGATATCAAAACCGATTAAACAAACTTCTACAAATATAAATATTTTAAAAATAAATCAGTCTTTGTATGATAAAATTGAATTTGAATTGATATCAATCAGGAAATAGGAATTCATTGTATTTAAGTTTGTATTTACTGTTGCATATACATTATACACACTATATAGGTTAAGAAAGGATTTCTCATTTCAAGCCTTTGTTTTTACTCTATTCAAACTTCACATTAAAGAAATACATACACCGGTAGATAGATAGTTGGTTTTATATTCATTTGTTCAGTATGCAAAATATTTGTTTTTAATTTATTTAACTTTTTATATCTTAATACCTGTAATTTTATGCAGTGCTGACAAAATTAAGGAAATAACATTAATGATTAAAACACTTACATAACATGATATGCTTTTTTAAAGATGCTCCACCGCCGACAGAGCATAAATGATATTCATTACATGAACAATTATTGGTGTTCAATCGTGTGTATTTATGTCTAATTAACACAAAAAATAATATATGTATTTTCATTTTGCCTTTTGTGCATGCGCAATCAGTACTTCATCTATATGTGATATAGTGCGTCGGAATTTTTTTGGGATGCAATTGATTATTTTACATATTTTTAACTTGACGTAGAATTAGACGCTCAAACTTATCAATGGTGCATGATAATGGTGAAAAGTAAGTAGTTTTTGTAACTGAAGAAAAATACTAAATCGTCTGCTCCTGTTTTTGATAGTGAAAAAATAATATTTGTCGGCGGTGGAGCATCTTTAAAAGAAATTTGTCCTGAAATCTCCAAGGGCGTATTCAGTTAATAAAACAAGGACATAGTCATTCAGATCCCCCGCCAATGGAGATATCAAAACTGAAGTAAGCTTGATTGTGGAGACTTATGTGTATGAAAAAAAAAACAGGAAAAAGGAAGTTGAGCTAAAGAAAGATGGAGTATGATTCAAGTAGAGCGGGGCTGCAATTGTTGAATCAGGTATACAGCCTTGACATTTATATTAGACTATATACACAAAGATGGGTGGAGTTTTGCAAAGTAACATTTACCTACCATTTACCATGATATTTTTAGCAATGTTTCCATGGTTACGGAAAAAATGCAAAAAATGAAAACCTAAAAATAGCAAAAGGCACTACTAGACCATAAGACTAATGTGTGGTTTCGTGGAAATATCTCTACTGGTTTTAGAGTTATGCTCCGGAAACCATTCGTACGGACGGACGGACAGATGGACGGAAGGAAGGACGGACGGAACCCATTTGTATATCCCCTGCCAACTTTATTGGGCGGGGGATAATTACTACTTTTGGAATGTAGTGTGTATTTGTTTGTTTTTTATTTCTTTTCTCAAATTAATTTGGTTTAGTTTATTCTATATGGAATATCTACCACACATCAGGATTCCAAAATTTGTGTAAAATTAACAAAGATGTATATTAAATAACCTACCGATACATAATAGAATATCAAATTATTTTGTATATTATGGAATCCTGGGTAAGATTTTTGATTCAGTTCTACTATAAAATGTACTGTATTGCTCCTTACAATTAAACAACAACCGAGGATGGCTTGAGACACAAAAAAATTCAATTTATTTACTTGATTTATCTTAATCAATTTTAAGACTTTGAAACATTTTTGAGATCGATTCCAAAAATTACTTTGGGACACTCATTATAGGACCAAGACAGATTTTTGGGATTGATCCCGAATATCATTTTGGTAGAAACACTCCTAGGACTAAAACAGACTTTAGGGATTGATTCCGAAAATCTTCCATTTTGGAAGACATTTTCCTGGCCTTCAAAGTATCAGTCCGAAAACCATATCTTATATATTAGGAAATACAAAGTTACTAATGAAAAAGTTGTGTCTATTTAGCATTTCACACAAGCATCAGTCACTTCTTACACATGTATAATCCTTGAAATACACAACGAAAAGAGGAACACCATAATCTTTTCCTCTTCTAAAAAAATCTTTGTTGAATACACCAGGTTAAGGAATCAAAAGGAAGCCATAGTACCCAAAGAAAAGCCAGTCTGACCAGAGTTCTCTCAGTAGTAGTATTTGTTTTGTCCTGGTTTTGAACTCGTAAAGGTCCCGAGCAGGGCCAGTGGTAGGTTATTACTCTATACAATGTAAATACCTATGTATCACTTATAGTACTCAGTCAATGCAACCCCCGACATCTGTTTAAGTCGATACATTGTTCAGAAGAAATACAGAACATTGAACCCTTGTAAAGGGAAATCCTATTAATAACCCCAGGAATGCTACATCAGGTACAATTGTGAATGATGTTTTTACAGGTTTCCTTATATAAAGCCTCTATAGCCTTCATGGTATTAAGCCAATGTCATTCCTCAAAATAAAATGTTGTAGACTTAGAGCCAAAAATCCTTCCAAGTTCTGAGCTTGATGGTATATTATAGTAACAGCTCAGGATTAGCTGTTATTGATGGCACTAGACCATCATATAATTACATACCTGAATGCCAAACCAGCAGCAGACTTTCATATACATCTGATCCAGTAATTCGTTTTAATAAAAGCAATACTATAGACATTTTTGTTACAGACAATTATTATACAAATATTATTACAGTGTAACTGATAAAAAGTTATTTCAAATTTTGTCTTACTAAGTATGAACTATAATTTTAAGACTTAAACATTTTGTCTTACTAAATAACAACTGTAATTTTAAGACTTTGTCTCTTACCTGTAATAACAGACTTGATGAACTATGTACAGCCTTTTCCTGATCAGTGTTTAGCAGTAAATTGGCACATGAGTAAGGTTGTTGAAGGGAGGTAACACTTAACTAAGTACAAACTAGGATCTGATAGTCAAGATGATCTAGTTCAAAGCTAAATATACCAACAGTGTTACTGCTAAAACACATACTCCCTGTGATTCCAACCTATAGACATTTTCTGTTTTATCTTAGCTGAAACACTGTGCAAAAAAACCAATAATAAATTATTTCCAATTAAATTTTGTCTCTCATTAAAGGCCCAATACCTTTCCGGAGCAAAAAATAAATGTTTCTTAAAAACATTAATAACAGCAGGAAATAAATCAGATGGCCTAAGCTGAAGTTACAATACCAAACATATGCAAGATTTCCTGCGTAATACATGTATATGATAACAGTGGAAAGACATTCCGTTGTTTTGCCGTTTGGCGCAGTGATAGTCCACTACCGCCCGGTATTTAGCATGACGGCGGGAAACATAAGACGACCTGCATTATGAAAATTAGCGTTTTATTTATATCAATCAAATTGTTCAGAAGGTGATGATAAACGTAGTATTAACGGTAAGTTAATAACTTTTGTGACTCTACAAAATTATCGATCTCGTTTTACCTTCCCATTTTAAAAATCAAAAGCCGTTCCGGAAAGGTAGTGGCCCTTTAAAGCTTTTAACAAGAGGCCTGATGGGCCTTTGAACACTGTCACCTAAGTTCGGATACGGAATTTTCGAAATTTTAGACATGATAAAATTTGACCCGGCTTGGCCCCGCCCCTCTGGTCCCTGGGGGTCAGCAAGGACCAATATAGATATGTTAAAATGCTATATCTCAGGCTAATTGGAGTTTGACTCATTTCCTATGAAAATTGAGCAAATAATGCTCATAAATGTGTTTTTTCAATATAAACTATAATAGATTTTACCCCTTCCCAAAGGGAAAATCTGAAATCCCAGGGCCATGAAATTCATAATCTATGAAGAGTATTTGCTTCCATCAAATCTATG
This sequence comes from Argopecten irradians, assembly GCF_041381155.1. Classification (NCBI taxonomy): domain Eukaryota; kingdom Metazoa; phylum Mollusca; class Bivalvia; order Pectinida; family Pectinidae; genus Argopecten; species Argopecten irradians. Next base: position 46,809,008 of record NC_091135.1, on the reverse strand, counting down.
AATTCAGAAGAAGAATTTTGAAATTTCAGCCATTTTGACCCCTTTTGGCCCTACCCCTCTGGCCCCTGGGGGTCAGCCAAGACCTGCCCATATATAATAATAAAATGCTATCCCAGGCAAATAATTTATTTCAACAATGCATGTTAAAATGATATCTCAGGTGAATAATTTCAACAATGCTTGACTCATTTATAATGAAAATAGAGCAAAAAATACTCATAATGTGTTTGCCTATATAAACTGTAACAGGAAAGGAGAAAATGTAGCAGCCAGACAGGGATGCGAACCCCGGACCCTCCGAACACTAGTTGAGTGCTCTACCGACTGAGCTTCCTGGTCACTGATGATCGACCCAATCCAATCCTGCAACACTCCTCCCTCCTTACTCAAAGCCTTCACCCTCGAAGACATACGAAAACCCTTCCAAACACCACCACGGTGGGTTAATTAATTAGGCCCTAATTCTTTAACAGGAGAGGAGAAAATGTAGCGGCAAGACCGGGATTCGAACCCGGGACCCTCCGAACACTAGCCTAGTGCTCTACTGACTGAGCTACTTGGTCACCGATGATCGACCCAGTCCAATCCCACTACAAAACTGTGGTAACCTTGACCCCTTCCGCAGGGGGAAACATGAGACAATTTATTGTGACAGCAGCACTTTGACTGGTAGTCATATTATCTTAGCTTTGCCTGTAACGGAATTGGACTGGGTCGATCATAGGTAACCAGGTAGCTCAAGCGATAGAGCATTAGGCTAGTGTCACAGGTACCAGGTTCGAACCCTAGTCCGGCCGCTACATTTCTACTCTCCTGTTTCACTTCCATACGGACATCAAAATAACTCAAAACTGAATTGAATAAATGATATCAAGTCTTACCTGAAGAGGAAGATAATGCTTGCCTTGAAAGCATTACGATGGAGAATAAAAGCAAAAATTGTTAAAAAAAAAAAAAAAAGGAAAAAATTTCATTGAAAGGGCACCACACAACTGTCCCCGATTTCTAAAAACAAACAAAAAAATAAAATGGGCTGAAGTTAAAATGTTTTACTAAGTTGTATTGTGAAACCAAATTTTGACTTAGAGAAATTGGAGCTGGGACATTTTTGTCATCCAAGAAAGATCACACAATAATAGAGTTCTATGAAATTTTATCAAGAGAAACAATTTTTTTGTATATTATGACAGTCTACTGTTCCTACACTAATATGTGGAAATGAATGAAAAAATCAAGATCTATAGTCAAATTATATTGAAGCTATTCCAAAATATCTTTTCTATCAAACAACGCTTTCTTGTATGTAAATTGACACCACTTGTATCTAAACAGTATGTCACATATGATGATATGTATGATATGCCTTTCTCTGTGTGGTACCCCCATCCCCTCCCCCTCCATTACAGGCAAGGGTTGTTACGTCATGCACTATTACTACACAGACTAACACACAACATTAGGATGTGATTTTCGGTGGAGAATACCATTATTACCCAGTAATATCTAGTCTATACACATGTGATTAACATGCTGACTTCTGCACTGGAAAACTTCCAACATAACAATCCTGTACTTATCCATTGACTTTATTGTTCTAAGCCGTTTATTCTCTATTTTTTCATTGATCTCCCCTTACAACTTGACAATTTGTCTATTTGAACATTCTCAAAAAATACAAAGTAATGTAAAATAAATACACCTAACTCATCTGAAACTGTAAAACCATTGCAATGGTTTAAAGGTAGGTTTCGCCCAATCAAATAAATATTTTTTTGTATAATCGATAAACGTAGGGAAAGATGAAAAAACATATCAAAAATTACCTCAATTTAATTTCTTTATTGCGTTTGAGATTGAACAAATATGTCTTGAATACAAAATTGAAGGAAATCCTTGATTTATTACGGTGTCCGTCAGACAAAATAGTATGCAAATGAAGCTGCGATGGATTGTGTTGTCGAAGTTTCGCGCATGCGCATTGTTACGCACTAAAAGTAAACAAAATGGCTGAACGAAAGCGTGTAAGATAAAAAAAATGTTTGAATCGGCAACAAAGTGGAGGAAATTATAATGGAATCGGTAGCATCCTAGGTTATCTGTAGGGAATTAAATTCAGAGATGGCATGTAGCAATAGAAGAAACAGAAGCCACATCTCAAGCGGAACGTGCCCAGATCTGTTGGGACTCGTGTAAAGGCGTTGCACGTGGTGAGTTAAATTTTCAACACATATGCCAGTGCACATACAGCGCAGACTAACTACATGTATGTTTGGTGTACTAAGCTAGCGAGCGTACATGTATGTCAGTAACATGAAGTGTTTTAGATTATATGATATGTATAAATAGTCCATCGCAATTCGATTAGTTGTTGTTAGTTTTTTTTAACTAAACATGCCGTGGCAAGCTGTCACATGCCAACGGCACGCTTCCGTTTATTGCTGCGGCCTCGTTTTGGAAAAAATACGTCATGTTCTATGTAAAGCTTGACTTCGCTCTATTTTTAGAGGAGTATTTTCCTGGTCAAGCTAGGCAACTGACCACCCATATTGTTCGCTGTATGCATTGAAAATGATCTGAAGATTATATCTATGTACAGGATAAAAATTTCAGTTTCGTATAGTCTTTATATTTCCATTAGGGCGAAACCTACCTTTAATGGCAACATGTTTTCAAATTTGTAATACAAATATAGCTTTTAAAAAAACCATACTATTGACTGGAAAATAATTATATAAATCGCATTAGCTGAACTATGTTTTTTTTAACTATGAAATATGCAGCGTTCTAAATCAATGCCCCCCTGCCTATCTGCCCCTGACAAGCAACTTTATAGTCCTTTGACCAGGAACTTTTGGTCCAGATAGATGAAATACAAATCAAATACATGAAAGTAACTAAATGGCTCGGTCTCGATGATTGGAGGAATATATATTTTCAAAAGTCAACACTTTTTTTGGGACAATACGAAATAAAATTTATGCTAGTCGTTCCTTCCAGTTTGGAACTTTTGAGGATTTCTTGGACACCAAGGTGTTAAATAAGAAACATCATTACTAAACTCTTGGGAGCCCATTCTAATATTTCCTATGATGTTATATGCCAAATGATTTTATAGCATCTTTAACCTTTTCCTTGTTTAATTTGATGTCAATTAAAATATCCATTCTGAATTGCTATTCTCATCATCAAGTTTCTGGGAACACAGTATCAGTTAACATGTTATTGTTTTGCAGCAGAGACAGACAAGAGGCATATTTTTCTATGCCAAAATGTCCGCTTAAATGTAGAATATGTCAGTCCTCTAGAAGACCATTATCAATACAGTCATACCATTTCTGAATAAATTGGTCAATTTGGTCTTACTTTTAACAAGTTTTTGTAATTATTATGCTTTTGTAAAACATGCAAGTTGGATTGATATACTATCCAAACATGATTTAAACTAGCTCTGGTATAAAATATCTTAAACATCTTACAGACATTTAAAAAACGTCTGGTCCATTTTCATGTAAAATATACATTAATTTATTAATATTACTTGATAATTTATTTGATGTTATGTAGTTATGCCAAAAAGTAATCATTCTACATTTTATTTCAATATCAATTGGCTATCTTGTTAGCTCGCCATAGACCATGAATTGTTTTATACACTTTCCTAACTTGAGGAAATTACAAATGAATTTTTCTACAATATTTGTATTTTCAAATCCCAATACTTCTGATGAGTATAATAAAAACTGGCATTACAGGTGACTAAAATATTTTCAGTTAAAAATAAACAGGAAGAGATACATTCCTTAGTTTCTTAAAGATAGCAAACACGGATTTAAATGTTTGTTCTGCAGTTTTTTTCCTTTTCTTTAAAAACGCTACCATTAATGTTAAAAATATACACTAGATATGCATACCCTTCTTATCAAAATAATTATATATCCCATAACGTAAACTGGTGTTGTTGGACCAATTTACGTTTTGAGAATATTACAACTTTTATCTTTCTGATATTGGGTTTATAATTTCCATGTAATGCAATGTTGTTCAAATCTGTGTAACATTTGTTGTAGAACAGTGTCATCGGCATATAAAATGATAAAAAGTCTGGGATACATTTCAATATTATCTATAAATAATTTGTCAATAGTTGTCAGACAATTAACATTCTTTTTTCCACCAGATAAGATTCCAAGTCATCAAGGTAGATTGAAAATAGGAAAGGAGATATAAATAAGGTACCATACTGTGCATGTATATGTTCAAGGTAAATAAACAATATGTAAGCTGATCTTGCAGAATTGCAGAAAAGGTAAAATCACCACTTTCAGAGTGATCAGAGAAGATTGATCGTCAAGGAGGGAAAACCACCTGTGTTATGCGAATTAACATTTAATTTATTTTGAATAAATTGTGCCGAAGATGATGATTAGTGTATTATTAACGATAATCTAAATATGTTTTCTAAAAATATTAACAAATTATGTCATATAGTGTTATAAATTTAATGTTTTATTTTATTCTTTTTATTTCAAGCATGTACATGTCATAGAAAATAAACAAATACCAAGTATATGCTTAAATCATATTAAAGTAAAATTCACAAATCACAACACTTACGTGTATTGTTTATATGGAATGAAGATGTCATGATGATGGTAATTATTTGGATCAAAAATGTTTTAAACAACATTAAATGTATTATACAAATGTATGTATGGAATTTGAACATGATGTTAGTAATTATTTTCAGATCAAAAACTATTACAGTATTAATTAAACTACCACAGTTGAACATTATTTCTTTCATTTTGTTCACACAATTTTTCTCCTGGACTGGTTCCAATTGAAATGATACTTGCATGTAGACATTCTGTAAAACATAAGGAAACAATAACTGTATTAACAGAGTAATTACTGAAAAGGCTAATATCATATAATTAAACATTTTTTTTATAAATATCAATACCAGTTTAGAGTAAATATTATTGAAATTTATTTCCCGTTGTTCTTTAGTCCTCCTGTTCTTTAGAGTTTTGTCCTTCATAAGTTGATTGTATTATAGCAGTTGTCATATAATGTATCTGATAATGTGCACAAAGAAGTATAAGTATACGCAGGTGTGCATGGGCACGTTGATAAGTTATTAAAAAAACTGGCGGATGCTAAATATGAAAGGCGTAAGTCTATTTTGCTGAGTAAAAAAATCAAAGAACATATATTGTTCATACCCAAAGATGTAATCGCACTAAAAACAGTGATCATGTAGGCTTTTGTGCATGACCTTAGCTGTTAATAGGACGTTAATAAATCAAACAAAACAAACAAACAAAAGTGTGAGTGCATTTGTAAGACTGTGTCATGTGGTAGAGATTAGTTTCGCTCGAGTGATCACACAATGCAAGTGAGAGTCGGGAGTATGTTTATGTAAGTTTTAATTGCTAATCTCTGATGATTGTTGATAAAATATAACTCATGATAATTGCTAAACATTTAACAGTTTTTTCTCCACGTTTGTTGTAGATTGAAACAGCTTTTTAATGCCGTTCTACGGTAGAATTATGAAAAAGAAATCGGCATTTTCATCGATCTACAAATGTAGTATGTAGTCCAAAAAAATCTCACTTCGAGTTATATACGAACATTTTATGTATGATTTGTGCCATTCGGTTCAAATATTTACTTCGTTAATTACGTAGTTTACTGAATATGCTACATTGTATATATATTATCAGAACGTCAAGCTCCTGTAGGCCTACATTTGATGAAAGAGGCTAAAATGTATTTAAAGTATGGTTTAGTGACAACCTCTAAGTGTGCTTAATATGTATATATAATCTGATAATGTATACATGTGCTTATAAAATTATCGATAATTATGGATGTGGTAAATATTCATACCTAATTAACTGCCGTAAGTTGGAAGATTACGCCACATTTAGAAAATGTTCATCGTCTGTCACGCGCTATTTGAGCAGTGTAGACAAAGTTTATCCTAAAGTTTGTTAGAGTTGTCTTTCTTCCATTGTGGATTTACACGTACATGTGGCATAACGCAGCCGTGATAAACAAATCTCCATTTCGTCCTGAAATTTATTTGCTCCCGCACTAATATGATTCAAAGAACAAAAAATCATTATTGTAACAATTTTGATGTTTGAGGTGAAATATTGATTTCATTTTTTCCGTTGCGGGATAATTGTCACTAGTAGGGACTAAACGCGTGGGGCGAAACGAAGCATTTTCGGGACGAAACGTCTTCATGCGTTGTAAACAACATTTTCGGGAAGAAAAGTCTAGATACATTGTAAACAATTCAAGTGAAAATTTTCCAACCTAAGATCATTTGGATAATGTATATGGTAAGGATATGAAAGCAGTAATCTACTAATCCTATTTCAACATTACAGATACGCTTATTTCAGTAGCTTTCATATTCAAAATTTGCTATTTAAAATTCCCGGTAAAATCAAAGTTGTTGAATACATTGCCGTTAGGAGCGCTAGTATCTGCGAGCAAGTTCTTAGCCAATCATATTGAGGAAATTGACTGAAAGAGAATTTTGCAACCACGATCACAATGGCGAGGTGATTACCTCGCCAACAATTAATGGCAGTAGTATTGTAGAAAGGTCGAAGATCAGACTGTTCAAAACAAATTTTCTAAGTATTCTGGTTTTTAGTCAACTTTGTTGATAGACTACGATAATAATCCAGATATGCAGACACATTTTGTTTTTAAAACTATTACTGTGCTAGTAATTATATAAACTACAAGAATATAATTTAACTTTGTAAGGACTAGTAAACATTCAGTCAGAACTGGTAACTTTTAGGGTCAGCCAGTCCTTAGGACCAGCAGGAAAAAATTCTTAAGGGAGATCACTGATGGAATGATAATTATTTCCCTTGAGCCATAAAGTGACAATGTCAGTATAATTACCTGTTGTACACATATTAATGGCTATACAATGATTTACTCCAAAGTAAAAAGTATGGTTCCATCGACAGCATCAATCAAAGACCACATCAGAATCTATTGTAACATCAATACATAAACAATTGTATATGTAGATATGAATGCCTTTGTAATCGTCATGTTTTCAATAGAATCACTAGCAGCCAAGGCTATAACATAACAATCCTATCTAACATCAAAATACACAGGCAATGGGTGGGAGGCGTGTCTAATGAGTTATTCCTCTATTACAATTTCTGCCAAACTACTATGCTATCTAAATTAATCTCATCCTCATCATATCAGACCTTTGTAAATGATGTACGCCCGAATTGTCACACAACATATTTCAACAATTTTAGACAAATACAAGAGGCCAAAAAGGGCCTTAATGGTCATCTGACTATTAATATAATACAACATATAGTAGAACTGACATATGCAGTAAATTGTTAATGATTGTAGCCATTGATCTCTGTGACCCTGAATGAAGGTTAAGGTCATTCATTTGATCAGACTTAGTTGTCCTTTTACTTTCCCTGTATGCCACCAAGAACATACAATCTGTGGTACAACTGACATTCTTAGATATGTGTCTCAAGATATTTACTCCTGTTTTTAAGATTTTCTGCTAGTTTTTGTCTTAATACCTGTGACCTTATTTATGTAGGTCACTAGTGCTTTCTTTCCTTGACCAAAATTGAACTGTACCCTTCATTGCTCGGATCCCATATGAATGAGTATACCAAGTATATAAGATCTCTTGGACTCTTGATTATTCCACCATGAAATTGTTAAAAGAATTTAGCCTATTCTGGCCTCATGTTGACTGTTGGATTTTATGGTTCACAATGATCAATTTCACTATTGAACAAAAAATTCGGATCAACGGACCCATCCATCTCCTATAAATGTTTCCTTTCTAGGACCATAATATCGTTTACCCTGGGCGCTTTCTTGCGTTCATTTGAGAAGAAGTGCGTTTAGTATGTAACAAGAGGCCCATGGGCCTTAACGGTCATCTGACTCAAGGCACAAAACAACAAAGTCACAGTATAAAGCAAATTGGTTAACGATTAATATAAACAATACAAGGAACTCCTTAGTTGAATATGTAAGTTTCTGAAATAGGTAAATATCATTTGTTGAACAAACTTGGTAGCCCTTCATCCATATATGGTTGTAACCAATTCAAGGATTAATATGAGGAGTCGTCAGATTTTAAAGCCAAATTTCAGCAAAGCTCCCATTTTGGACCTCCGCCGTACTATCCCCATGGGTCTTAGCTCGGTCCTTCATAAAATATGATTGTCCTCATCTAAAGTTCCCCCTCTGAATCAATTAAAAACCCCTATAGACCAATTATCCTTGAGATCAGAGACTGAAACCTGAAAACAGGAAGTGGGCCAGTGGCCATCTTGGAATACCAAAATCTTTCTGAAAATGTTTTCATGTTGTTCGGCATCAATTAAAACCCCTATAGACCAATTTTCATTGAGATCGGAGGTTGAAACCTTAAAACAGGAAGTGGGCCAGCGGCCATCTTGGAATACCAAAAATCTTTACGAAAATGTTGTATGTTGTTCGGCATCAATTAAACCCCTATAAAATCATTGAGATCGGAGACCGAAACCTTAAAACAGGAATTGGGCCAGCTAAAATTAAGAAAATTTGCCCTTTTGGGGCCCAACCCCTCAGCCCCTAGGGTCAAACCAGACTCATTTATATAAAATATGATTGTCCTTCCCCAATGATGTTTCACACCAAATATGGATGAAATTAATCCAAGGATGAAGGAGGAGTAGGATTTTAAAGCTAAAATTAAGAAAATTTGCCCTTTTAAGGCCCTACCCCTCAGCCCCTAGGGGTCGGACCAGGCTCATTTATATAATATATGATTGTCCATCCATAATGATGTTTCACACCAAATATGGATGAAATCCATCCAAGGATGAAGGAGGAGTAGGATTTTAAAACTAAAATTAAGAAAATTTGCACTTTTGGGGCCCCACCCCTCAGCCCCTAGGGGTCGGACCAGGCTGATTTATATAAAATATGATTGCCCATCCCAAATGATGTTTCACACTAAATATGGATGAAATCCATCCAAGGAAGAGGAAGGAGTAGGATTTTAAATCTAAAATTAAGAAAATTTGCCCCTTTTGGGGCCCCACCCCTCAGCCCCTAGGAGTCGGACCAAGCTCATTTATATAGAAAATGATTGTCCTTCCCCAATGATGTTTCACACCAAATATAGATGAAATCCATCCAAGGATGAGGAAAGAGTAGGATTTTAAAGCTAAAATTAAGAAAATTTGCCCTTTATGGGCCCCGCCCCTCAGCCCCTAGGGGTCGGACCAGGCTCATTTATATAAAATATGATTGTCGGTCCCAATGATGTTTCACACTAAATATGGATGAAATCCATCCAAGGATGAAGGAGGAGTAGGATTTAAAAAGCTTAAATTAAGAAAATTTGCCCTTTTGGGGCCCCGCCCCTCTGCCCCTAGGGGTCGGACTTATCTCATTTATATAAAATATGATTGTCCTTCCCCAATGATGTTTCACACCAAATATGGATGAAATCCATCCAAGGATGAGGAAAGAGTAGGATTTTAAATCTAAAATTAAGAAAACTTGCCCTGTTTGGGGCCCCACCCCTCAGCCCCTAGGAGTCGGACCAAGCTCATTTATATAAAATATGATTGTCCTTCCCCAATGATGTTTCACACCAAATATAGATGAAATCCATCCAAGGATGAAGGAGGAGTAGGATTTTAAAGCTAAAATTAAGAAAATTTGCCCTTTTGGGGCCCCACCCCTCAGCCCCTAGGGGTCGGACCAGGCTCATTTATATAAAATATGATTGTCGGTCCCCAATGATGTTTCACACTAAATATGGATGAAATCCATCCAAGGATGAAGGAGGAGTAGGATTTAAAAGCTTAAATTAAGAAAATTTGCCCTTTTGGGGCCCCGCCCCTCTGCCCCTAGGGGTCGGACTTATCTCATTTATATAAAAATATGATTGTCCTTCCCCAAGGATGTTTCACACCAAATATGGATGTGTAATTCACTCAAGGGTTTAGGAGGAGTAGGCTTTTGTATAAATAGTTTTACGCACGACGCACGTCGCACGGCGCACGGCGCACGACGACGGACGAAACTCGATGACAATAGGTCATCCTGACCTTTGGTCAGATGACCTAAAAATTTATGCATAATGCATGGCATACGGACGAGCTAGGGTGCACTAGTAAATTTCTGAGGAAGGCTTTGAGCTAGGTTACATTTGTTATATTTGAAACTGCGATGAGATAGAAATGTACAGGTTACACTTGTAACTGCCTGAGGTGAGAATGAACTAGGTTACACTTGTAGCAGCCTGATGTGGGAATGAGCTAGGTTATATTTGTAACTGTCAGAGGTGGGAATGAGCTAGGTTACACTTGTAACTGGCTGAGGTGGGAATGAGCTAGGTTACACTTGTAACAGCCTGATGTGGGAATGAGCTAGGTTACACTTTGTAACTGCCTGAGGTGGGAATGATCTAGGTTACACTTATAACTGCCTGAACGTGGGAATGAGCTAGGTTACACTTGTAACTGCCTGAGGTGGGAATAAGCTAGGTTATCTTTGTAACTACCTGAGGTGGGAATGAGCTAGGTTATCTTTGTAACTGCCTGAGGTGGGAATGAGCTAGGTTATCTTTGTAACTGCCTGAGGTGGGAATGAGATAGGATACTCTTATAACTGCCTGAGGTGGGAATGAGCCAGGTTACACTTGTAACTGCCTGAGGTGGGAATGAGCTAGGTTACACTTGTAACTGCCTGAGGTGGGAATGAGCTAGGATACACTAATAACTGCCTGAGGTGGGAATGAGCTAGAATACACTTGTAACTGCCTGAGGTGGGAATGAGCCAGGTTACACTTATAACTGCCTGAGGTGAGAATAACCTAGGTTACACTTATAACTGCCTGAGGTGGGAATGAGCTAGGTTACACTTGTAAGAGCCTGAGGTGGGAATGAGCTAGGTTAAACTTGTAACTGCCTGAGGTAGGAATGAGCTAGGTTACACTTGTAACTGCCTGAGGTGAGAATAAGCAAGGTTACACTTATAACTGTCTGAGGTGGGAATGAGCTAGGTTACACTTGTAACTGCCTGAGGTGGGAATGAGCTAGGATACACTTATAACTGCCTGAGGTGGGAATGAGCTAGAATACACTTGTAACTGCCTTAGGTGGGAATGAGCTAGGTTACACTTGTAACTGCCTGAGGTGGGAATGAGCTAGGTTACACTTGTAACTGCCTGAGGTGGAATGAGCTAGGTTACACTTGTAACTGCCTGAGTTGTGGAATGAGCTAGGTTACACTTATAACTGCCTGAGGTGGGAATTGAGTTAGGTTAAACTGTAACTGCCTGAGGTGGGAATGAGCTAGGTTACACTTATAACTGCCTGAGGTGGGAATGAGCTAGGAATACACTTGTAACTGCCTGAGGTGGAAATGAGCTAGGTTACACTTGTAACTGCCTGAGGTGGGAATGAGCTAGGTTACACTTATAACTGCCTGAGGTGGGAATGAGCCAGGTTACACTTGTAACTGCCTGAGGTGGGAATGAGCTAGGTTACACTTATAACTGCCTGAGGTGGGAATGAGCTAGGTTAAACTTGTAACTGCCTGAGGTGGGAATGAGCTAGGTTACACTTATAACTGCCTGAGGTGTGAATGAGCTAGGATACACTTGTAACTGCCTGAGGTGGAAATGAGCTAGGATACACTTGTAACTGCCTGAGGTGGGAATGAGCTAGGTTACACTTATAACTGCCTGAGGTGGGAATGAGCTAGGTTAAACTTTTAACTGCCTGAGGTGGGAATGAGCTAGGTTACACTTATAACTGCCTGAGGTGGGAGTGAGCTAGGATACACTTGTAACTGCCTGAGGTGGGAATGAGCTAGGTTACACTTGTAACTGCCTGAGGTGGGAATGAGCTAGGTTACACTTATAACTGCCTGAGGTGGGAATGAGCTAGGTTACACTTGTAACTGCCTGAGGTGGGAATGAGCTAGGTTACACTTGTAACTGCCTGAGGTGGGAATGAGCTAGGTTACACTTGTTAACTGCCTGAGGTGGGAATGAATGCTAGGTTACACTTATAACTGCCTGAGGTGGGAATGAGCTAGGATTTACACCTTGTAACTGCCTGAGGTGGAAATGAGCTAGGTTACACTTGTAAACTGCCTGAGGTGGGAATGAGCTAGGTTACACTTTATAACTGCCTGAGGTGGGAATGAGCCCAGGTTTTACACTTGTAACTGTCCTGAGTGTGGGAAATGAAGCTAGGTTACACTTTGTAACTGCCTGAGGTGAGAATAAGCTAGGTTACACTTATAACTGCCTGAGGTGGGAATGAGCTAGGTTACACTTGTAACTGCCTGAGGTGGGAATGAGCTAGGTTACACTTGTAACTGCCTGAGGTGGGAATGAGCTAGGTTACACTTGTAACTGCCTGAGGTGGGAATGAGCTAGGTTACACTTATAACTGCCTGAGGTGGGAATGAGCTAGGTTACACTTATAACTGCCTGAGGTGGGAATGAGCTAGGTTACACTTGTAACTGCCTGAGGTGGGAATGAGCTAGGTTACACTTGTAACTGCCTGAGGTGGGAATGAGCTAGGTTACACTTGTAACTGGCTGAGGGTGGGCGAATGAAGCTAGGTTAGGTAAATGACTTCGGTGGGTATGAGCCTAGTTAAACTTGTAACTGCCTGAGGTGGGAATGAGCTAGGTTACACTTGTAACTGCCTGAGGTGGGAATGAGCTAGGTTACACTTATAACTGCCTTCGGTGGGAATGAGCTAGGTTACACTTGTAACTGCCTGATGTGGGAATGAGCTAGGTTACACTTGTAACTGCCTGAGGTGGGAATGAGCTAGGTTACACTTATAACTGCCCTGAGGTGGGAATGAGCTAGGTTACACTTGTAACAACTGCCTGAGGTGGGAATGAGCTAGGATACACTTAACTGCCTGAGGTGGAAACTGAGCTAGGTAACTTATAACTGTCTGAGGTGGGAATGAGCTAGGTTACACTTATAACTGCCTGAGGTGGGAATGAGCTAGGATACACTTGTAAACTGCCTGAGGTGGTAATGAGCTAAGGTTACACTTGTAACACTGCCTGAGGTGAGAAATGAGCTAGGTTACACTTATAACTGCCTGAGGTGGGAATGAGCTAGGATTACACTTGTAAACTGCCTGAGGTGGGAATGAGCTAGGTTACACTTGTAACTGCCTGAGGTGGGAATGAGCTAGGTTACACTTATAACTGCCTGAGGTGGGAATGAGCTAGGTTACACTTGTAACTGCCTGAGGTGGGAATGAGCTAGGTTACACTTGTAACAGCCTGATGTGGGAATGAGCTAGGTTACACTTGTAACTGCCTGAGGTGGGAATGAGCTAGGTTACACTTGTAACTGCCTGATGTGGGTAATGAGCTAGGTTACACTTGTAACTGCCTGAGGTGGAATGAGCTAGGTTACACTTAATAACTGCCTGAGGTGGGAATGAGCTAGGTTACACTGTGTAAACTGCCTGAGGTGGGAATGACACTTGTAAACTGGCTAGAGGTGGGAATGTACAGGTTACATTGTAAAACTGCCTGAGTGGGAATGATCTAGGATACACTTGTAAACTGCCTGAGAGCGTGGAATGAGCTAGGTTACACTGTTGTAACTGCCTGATGTGGGAATGAGCTAGGTTACACACTTGTAACGGCCTAAGGTGGGAATGAGCTAGGTTACACTTGTAACTGCCTGAGGTGGGGAATGAGCTAGGTTTACACTTGTAACTGCCTGAGGTGGGAATGAGCTAGGTTACACTTGTAACTGCCTGAACAGGATGGGAATGAGCTAGGTTACATCTTGTAAACTGCCTGATGTGGGAATGAGCTAGGTTACACTTGTAAAGTGCCTGAGGTGGGAATGAGCTAGGTTACACTTGTAAAACTGCCAACTGAGGTTGTGAATGAAGCTAGGTTACACTTGTAACTGCCTGAGGTGGGAATGAGCTAGGTTACACTTGTAACTGCCTGATGTGGGAATGAGCTAGGTTACACTTGTAACTGCCTGAGGTGGGAATGAGCTAGGTTACACTTGTAACTGCCTGAGGTGGGAATGAGCTAGGTTACACTTGTAACTGCCTGAGGTGGGAATGAGCTAGGTTACCGCTTTGTAACTGCCTGAGGTGGGAATGAGCTAGGTTACACTTGTAACTGCCTGAGGTGGGAATGAGCTAGGTTACACTTGTAACTGCCTGAGGTGGGAATGAGCTAGGTTACACTTGTAACTGCCTGATGGTGGGAATGAGCTAGGTTACACTTGTAACTGCCTGAGGTGAGAATGAGCTAGGTACAACTTGTAACTGCCTGAGTGTGGGAATGAGCTAGGTTACCACCTTGTAACTGCCTGAGGTGGGAAGAGCTAGGATACACTTGAAACTGCCTGAGGGTTGGGAAATGAAGCTAGGTTACACTATGTAACTCCTGCCCTATTCGGTGGGAATGAGCTAGGTTACACTTTGTAACTGCCTGAGAGTGGGAATGAGCTAGGTTACACTTAGTGAAACTGCCTGAGGTGGGTGATTGAGATAGGTTACACTTATAACTGCCTGAGGTGGGAATGAGCTAGGTTACACTTGTTAACTGCCTGATGTGGCTAGATACACTTCTAACTGCCTGAGGTGGAAATGAAGCTAGGTCACTTGTAACTGCCTGAGGTGAGAATGAGCTAGGTTACACTTATAACTGCCTGAGGTGGGAATGAGCTAGGTTACACTTGTAACTGCCTGAGGTGGGAATGAGCTTAGGATACACTTGTAACTGCTGAGTTGACACTTACACTAACTGCCTGAGGTGGGAATGAGCTAGGTTACACTTATAACTGCCTTCGGTGGGAATTGAGCTAGGTTAACTCTGTAAGTGCCTGAGGTGGAAAGAGCTTAGGTTACACTTGTAACTGTCTGATGTGGGAATAAGCTAGGTTATCTTTGTAAACTGCCTGAGGTGGAGAATGAGCTAGGTTACACTTGTAAAACTGCCTGAGGTGGGAATGAGCTAGAATTACACTTGTAACTGCCTGAGGTGGGAATGAGCTAGGATACACTTCTAACTGCCTGAGGTGGAAATGAGCTAGTGAATGAGGTTGGACACTTGTCAACTGCCTGAGGTGGGAATGGTTTACACTTATTAAACCTGCCTGAAAATGAAGCTAGGTTTACACTTATAACTGGCCTGAGGTGTGGAATGAGCTAGGATACACTTTCCTAACTGCCTGAGGTGGGAATGAGCTAGGATATAACTTAACTAAACTGCCTGAGGTTGAACATGAGCTTGGGTTTACACTTATAACTGCCTGAGGTGGGGAATGAGCTAGGTTACACTTGTATAACTGCCTGAGGTGGGAATGAGCTAGGTTACACTTGTAACTGCCTGAGGTGGAAATGAGCTAGGTTAGAGCTACACTGTAACAGCCTGAGGTGGGAATGAGATAGGTTACACTTATAACTGCCTGAGGTGGGAATGAGCTAGGTTACACTTGTAACTGCCTGAGGTGGGAATGAGCTAGATACACTTGTAACTGCCCTGAGGTGGGAATGAGCCAGGTTACCATCTTGTAACTGCCTGAGGTGGGAATGCGAGCTAGAATTACTACTGTATACACTGCCTGAGGTGGGAATGAGGTTGTGTTACACTTGTAACTGCCTGAGGTGGAGAATGAGCTTAGGTATACACTTATAACTGCCTGAGGTGGGAATGAGCTATGGTTACACTTGGGTAACTGCCTAGGTGGGAATGAGCTAGGGTACACTATGTAACTGCCTGAGGGTGGGGAATGACTGAGGTAACACTTAAAAAACTGCCTGAGGTGGTAAATGAGCAAGGAATACACTTGTAACTGCCTGAGTTGGGAACACTATGAGGTCATAGGGTTACACTTATAACTGCCTGATGGTGGTGGAATGAGCTATGATACACTTGTAACTGCCAGAGGGAAATGGGGTTACATGAGCTTGTGGTTACACTTATAACTGCCTGAGGTGGGAATGAGCTAGGTTACACTTGTAAACTGCCTGAGGTGGGAATGAGTGCTGGTTACACTTGTAAACTGCCTGAGGTGGGAAATGAGCTAGGTTTTACACTTATAACTGCCTGAGGTGGGAAATGAGCTAGGTTACACACTTATAACAGCCTGAGGTGGTGGGAATGAGCTAGGTTACACTTGTTAACTGCCTGAGGTGGGAAATGAGCTAGGTATACACTTGTAACTGCCTGAGGTGGGAATGAGCTAGGATAACACTTATTACTGTCTGAGGTGATGAAATGAGCTAGGTTACACTAAAATAACTGAGAGGTGGGAATGAGCTAGGTTACACGTTGTACACTGCCTGAGGTGGTGAATGAGCTGGTACACTTGTAACTGCCTCTGAGTTTTGAATAATGAGCTAGGAACCACATGTAACTGCCTGAGTGGAAATGAGCTAGGTTACACTTGTAAACTGCCTGAGGTGGGAATGAGCTAGGTTACACTTGTATAACTGACTGAGGTGGGAATGAGTTGGGTTACACTTGTAAGTGCCTGAGGTGGAAATGAGCTAGGTTACACTTGTAACTGCCTGAGGTGGGAATGAGATAGGATACACTTATAACTGCCTGAGGTGGGAATGAGCTAGGTTACACTTATAACTGCCTGAGGTGGGAATGAGCTAGGTTACACTTGTAACTGCCTGAGGTGGGAATGAGCTAGGTTACACTTGTAACTGCCTGAGGTGGGAATGAGCTAGGTTACACTTGTAACTGCCTGAGGTGAGAATAAGCTAGGTTACACTTATAACTGCCTGAGGTGGGAATGAGCTAGGTTACACTTGTAACACCTGAAAATGAGCTAGGATTACAACTTGTTACTGCGGCCTAGAGGTGGGAATGAGCTAGGTTACACTTGGTAACTGCCTCTGAGGTGGGAATGAGCTAGGTTAACACTTGATAACTGCCTGAGGTGGGAATGAGCTTAGGTTACACTTGTAACTGCCTATGTAGGAATGAGCTAGTTCATCTACATTGAAACTGCAGGGTGAGAAAGAGCTCACACTCTTATGAAACTGCCTGAAGTGTGGAAATAAGCTAGGTTACACGCTTGTTAACTGCCTGAGGTGGACATGAGCTTAGGTTAACCCTTGTAACTGCCTGAGGTGGGAATGAGGACTAGGTTACACTTGTAACTGCCTGAGGTGGGAATGAGCTAGGTTACACTTATAACTGCCTGAGGTGAGGAATGAGCTATGTTACACTTGTAAACTGTCTTAATGTGGAATGAGCTAGGTTTACACTTGTAACTGTCCTGAGGTGGGGAAGGAGCTAGGTTACACTTGTAACTGCTGAGGTGGGAATGAGCTAGGTTACACTTGTAACTGCCTGAGGTGGGAATGAGCTAGGTTACACTTGTAACTGCCTGAAGGTGGGAAATGAGCTAGGTTACACTTGTAACTGCCTGAGGTGGGAATGAGCTAGGTTACACTTATAACTGCCTGAGGTGGGAATGAGCTAGGTTACACTTGTAACTGCCTGAGGTGGGAATGAGCTAGGATACACTTGTAACTGCCTGAGGTGGGAATGAGCTAGGTTACACTTGTAACTGCCTGAGGTGGGAATGAGCTAGGTTACACTTGTAACAGCCTGAGGTGGGAATGAGCTAGGTTACACTTGTAACTGCCTGAGGTGAGAATGAGCTAGGTTACACTTGTAACTGCCTGAGGTGGGAATGAGCTAGGTTACACTTGTAACTGCCTGAGGTGGGAATGAGCTAGGTTACACTTGTAACTGCCTGAGGTGGGAATGAGCTAGGTTACACTTGTAACTGCCTGAGGTGGGAATGAGCTAGGTTACACTTGTAACTGCCTGAGGTGGGAATGAGCTAGGTTACACTTGTAACTGCCTGAGGTGGGAATGAGCTAGGTTACACTTGTAACTGCCTGAGGTGGGAATGAGCTAGGTTACACTTATAACTGCCTGAGGTGGGAATGAGCTAGGTTAAACATGTAACTGCCTGAGGGTGGGAATGAGCTATAGGATTACACTTGTAACTGCCTGAGGTGGAATGAGCTAGGTTACACTTAAAACTGCCTGAGGTGGGAATGAGCTAGGTTACACTTATAACTGCCTGAGGTGGGAATGAGCTAGGTTACACTTGTAACTGCCTGAGGTGGGAATGAGCTAGGTTTGTAACAGTCTGAGGTTGAAAGAGCTAGGTTACACTGCCTGAGGTGGGAATGAGCTAGGTTACACTTGTAACTGCCTGAGGTTGGAATGAGCAAGGTTGAACACTTATAACTGTCTGAGGTGGAAATGAGGCTAGGTTACACTTGTAACTGCCTGAGGTGGGGGAATGAGCTAGGTTACACTTATATAACTGCCTGAGTGGAATGAGCTATGGTTACACTTGTAACTGCCTGAGGTGGGAATGAGCTAGAATTACACTTGTAACTGCCTGAGGTGGGAATGAGCTTAGGTTACACTTATGTAACTGAGGCCAGGGTTACACTTGTTCTTAGGTGGGAATGAGCTAGGTTACGCTTGTAACTGTCTAATGTGGGAATAAGCTAGGTTATCTTTGTAACTGCCTGAGGTGAGAATGAGCTAGGTTACACTTATAACTGCCTGAGGTGGGAATGAGCTAGGTTACACTTGTAACTGCCTGAGGTGGGAATGAGCTAGGATACACTTCTAACTGCCTGAGGTGGAAATGAGCTAGGTAACACTTATAACTGCCTGAGGTGGAAATGAGCTAGGTTACACTTATAACTGCCTGAGGTGGGAATGAGCTAGGTTACACTTGTAACTGCCTGAGGTGGGAATGAGCTAGGATACACTTGTAACTGCCTGAGGTGGGAATGAGCTAGGATACACTTGTAACTGTCTGAGGTTGAATGAGCTTGGTTACACTTATAACTGCCTGAGGTGGGAATGAGCTAGGTTACACTTGTAACTGCCTGAGGTGGGAATGAGTTGGGTTACACTTATTAAACTGCCTGTAACTAGGATACACTTGTAACTGCCTGAGGTGGAAATGAGCTAGGTTACACTTGTAACTGCCTGAGGTGGGAATGAGCTAGGTTACACTTATAACTGCCTGAGGTGGGAATGAGCCAGGTTACACTTGTAACTGCCTGAGGTGGGAATGAGCTAGAATACACTTGTAACTGCCTGAGGTGGGAATGAGCCAGGTTACACTTGTAACTGCCTGAGGTGGGAATGAGCTAGGTTACACTTGTAACTGCCTGAGGTGGGAATGAGCTAGGTTACACTTGTAACTGCCTGAGGTGGGAATGAGCTAGGATACACTAATAACTGCCTGAGGTGGGAATGAGCTAGAATACACTTGTAACTGCCTGAGGTGGGAATGAGCCAGGTTACACTTATAACTGCCTGAGGTGAGAATAACCTAGGTTACACTTATAACTGCCTGAGGTGGGAATGAGCTAGGTTACACTTGTAAGAGCCTGAGGTGGGAATGAGCTAGGTTAAACTTGTAACTGCCTGAGGTAGGAATGAGCTAGGTTACACTTGTAACTGCCTGAGGTGAGAATAAGCAAGGTTACACTTATAACTGTCTGAGGTGGGAATGAGCTAGGTTACACTTGTAACTGCCTGAGGTGGGAATGAGCTAGGATACACTTATAACTGCCTGAGGTGGGAATGAGCTAGAATACACTTGTAACTGCCTGAGGTGGGAATGAGCCAGGTTACACTTATAACTGCCTGAGGTGAGAATGAGCTAGGTTACACTTGTAACTGCCTGAGATGGGAATGAGCTAGGTTACACTTGTAACTGCCTGAGTTGGGAATGAGCCTTAGGTTACAACTTATAACTGCCCCTGAGGTGGGAAAAGATGTTAGGTTAAACTTGTAACTGCCATGAGGTGGGACTGAGCTAGGTATACAACTTATAACTGCCTGAGTGTGGGAGTGAGCTAGGATACACTTGGTAACTGCCTGAGGTGTTGAAATGAGCTAAGGATACACTTGTAACTGCTGAGGTGGGAATGAGCTAGGTTACACTTATAACTGCCTGATGAGGTGGGAATGAGCCCAGGTTACACGTTGTAACTGCCTGAGGTGGGAATGACTAGGTTTACACTTAGTAATATAACTGCCTGAGTTGGGAATGATCCTAGGTTAGCCCTTATAACTGCCTGAGTGTGGGAATGAGCTAGGTAACACTTTGTACTGCCTGAGGGTGGGAATGAGCTAGGTTACACTTATAAAATCTGCCTGAGGTGTGGTGAATGAGCTAGGAGAATACACTTGTAAACTGCCTGAGGTGTGGAAATGAGCTAGGATACACTTGTTAACAGCCAGAGGTGAAGAATGAGCAATGGTTACACTTAATAACAGCCTGAGGTGGGAATGCGATGTTGGTTACGACCTTGTCACTGCCTTGAGGTGGGAATTGAGCTAGGTTACACAAGTTAACTTGCCTTAGGTGGAAATGAAGGCTATTTTACACTTTGTAATCTGCCTGAGGTGGGAATGAGCTAGGTTACACTTATAACTGCCTGAGGTGGGAATGAGCTAGGGATACACTTATAACTGGTCTTAGGTGGAATGAGTCTAGGTTACTTTGTAAACTGCCTGTAGGTGAGAATGAAGCCCAGGTTAGCACTTATACACTGCCTGAGGTGGGAATGAGCTAGGTTACACTTGTAACTGCTCTGAGGATGGGAATGAGGCTAGGATACACTTCAAACTGCCTGATGTGGAGAATGAGCTAGGTAGACACTTAATAACAGCCAGAGATGGAAAGAGCTGTTTACACTTATGAGCTGTGGAGTGAGCAAGGTACACTTGTAACTGCCTGAGGTGGGAAATGAGCTAGGATACACTTATAACATGCTTGAGTGGAAGAATAGCTAGGTTACACATATAAACTGCCCAGAGGTGAGGAATGAGCTTAGGTTACACTGTAACTGCCGTGAGGTGGGAATGAGCTAGGCGTTACACTTATAACTGCCTGAGGTGTGGAATGAGCTAGGTTACACTTTAACTGCCCTGAGGTGGTGAAATGAGCCTAGGATAACACTTGTAACTGCCTGAGAGTGGGAATGAGCTAGGATACACTTATAACTGCCCCCCTTGAGGTGGGAATGAGCTAGAATACACTTGTAAACCAGCCTGAGGTGTGGGGAATGAGCCAGGTTACACTTGTAACTGCCTGAGGTGAGAATAAGCTAGGTAAACACATTATAACTGCCTGAGGTGGGAATGAGGGTAGGTTACACTTGTAACTGCCTGAGGTGGGAATGAGCTAGGTTACACTTGTAACAGCCTGATGTGGGAATGAGCTAGGTTACACTTGTTAAACTGCCTGGAGTGGGAATGAGCTAGGTTACACTTATAACTGCCTTCGGTGGAAATATGAGCTAGGTTATCACTTGTAACTGTCTGAATGTGGGAAAAGACTAGGTTATCTTGTAACTGCCTGTTGGTGAATGAGCTAGATTACACTTGTAACTGCCTGCCGGAGTGGGAATGAGCTCTAGGTTACACTTGTAACTGCCTGAGGTGGGAAATGAGCATAGGTTACACTTGTAACTGCCTGATGTGGGAATAAGCTAGGTTATCTTTGTAACTGCCTGAGGTGGGAATGAGCTAGGTTACACTTATAACTGCCTGAGGTGGGAATGAGCTAGGTTACACTTGTAACTGCCTGAGGTGGGAATGAGCTAGGATACACTTGTAACTGCCTGAGGTGGGAATGAGCTAGGTTACACTTATAACTGCCTGAGGTGGGAATGAGCTAGGTTACACTTATAACTGCCTGAGGTGGGAATGAGCTAGGTTACACTTGTAACTGCCTGAGGTGGGAATGAGCTAGGTTACACTTGTAACTGCCTGAGGTGGGAATGAGCTAGGTTACACTTAATAACTGTAGGTGGAATGAGCCAGGTTCATGCCTGAGGTGGGAATGAGCTAGGATTACACTTGTAAACTGTCCTGAATGTGGGAATGATGCTAGGTTATCTTGTAACTGCCTGAGGTGGGAATGAGCTAGGTTACACTTGTAACTGCCTGAGGTGGGAATGAGCTAGGTTACACTTATAACTGCCTGAGGTGAGAATGAGCTAGGTTACACTTGTAACTGCCTGAGATGGGAATGAGCTAGGTTACACTTGTAACTGCCTGAGTTGGGAATGAGCTAGGTTACACTTATAACTGCCTGAGGTGGGAATGAGTTAGGTTAAACTTGTAACTGCCTGAGGTGGGAATGAGCTAGGATATACACTTAGTAACAGCCTGTAGGTGGAAATGACTAGCAGAGGTTACACTTATAACTGCCTGAGGTGGGAATGAGCTAGGTTACACTTGTAACTGCCTGAGGTGGGAATGAGCTAGGTTACACTTGTAACTGCCTGAGGTGGGAATGAGCTAGGTTACACTTGTAACAGCCTGAGGTGGGAATGAGCCTAGGTTACACTTGTAACTGTTAAGCCTGATGAACTGGGAACCACTCGAACAGCTAGGTTAGGAACACTTTAACACGTAACACTGCCTGAGGTGGAATGAGCTAAGGTTAATACACTTTAACTGCCTGAGGTGGGAAATGAGCTAGGGTTACACATATAACTGCCTGAGGTGGGAATAGGAGCTAGGTTACACTTATGTAACTGCCTGAGGTGGGAATGAAGCTAGGTTACAACTGTCCAACTGCCTGAGGTGGGAATGAGCTAGGTATAACACTTATAACTTGCCTGAGGTGGGAATGAGCTAGGTTACACTTGTTAACTGCCTGAGGTGGGAATGAGGCTAGGATACACTTCTAACTGCCTGAGGTGGAAATCAGCTAGGTAACACTTATAACTGCCTGAGGTGGAAATGAAAACTAGGTTACACTTATAACTGCCTGAGGTGGGAGTGAGCTAGGATACACTTGTAACTGCCTGAGGTGGGAATGAGCTAGGATACACTTGTAACTGTCTGAGGTTGAATGAGCTTGGTTACACTTATAACTGCCTGAGGTGTGAATGAGCTAGGTTACACTTTGTAACTGCCCTGAGGTGGGAATGAGTTAGGGTTACACTTGTAAGTGACCTGAGGTGGAAATGAGCTAGGTTACACTTGTAACAGCCTGAGGTGGGAATGAGATAAGTGAGATACACTTATAACTGCCTGAGGTGGGAATGAGCCAGGTTACACTTGTAACTGCCTGAGGTGGGAATGAGCTAGAATACACTTGTAACTGCCTGAGGTGGGAATGAGCCAGGTTACACTTATAACTGCCTGAGGTGAGAATAAGCTAGGTTACACTTATAACTGCCTGAGGTGGGAATGAGGTTGGTTACACTTGTCACTGCCTGAGGTGGGAATGAGCTAGGTTACACTTGTAACTGCCTGAGTTGGGAATGAGCTAGGTAACACTTATAACTGCCTGAGGTGGAAATGAGCTAGGTTACACTTGTAACTGCCTGAGGTGGGAATGAGCTAGGTTACACTTATAACTGCCTGAGGTGGGAGTGAGCTAGGATACACTTGTAACTGCCTGAGGTGGGAATGAGCTAGGATACACTTGTAACTGTCTGAGGTTGAATGAGCTTGGTTACACTTATAACTGCCTGAGGTGGGAATGAGCTAGGTTACACTTATAACTGCCTGAGGTGGGAATGAGTTGGGTTACACTTGTAAGTGCCTGAGGTGGAAATGAGCTAGGTTACACTTGAAAGTGCCTGAGGTGGGAATGAGCTAGGTTACACTTGTAACTGCCTGAGGTGAGCTAGGTTAATAAGCAAGGTTTACAAGGTTACACTTATAACTGTCTGAGGTGGGAATGAGCTAGGTTACACTTATAACTGTCTGAGGTGGGAATGAGCTAGGTTACACATGTAAATGTCTCAGGTGGGAATGAGCTAGGTTACACTTATAACTGCCTGAGGTGGGAATGAGTTAGGTTACACTTGTAACTGTTAGAGTTTTGAATGAACAAGGATACACTTGTAACTGCCTGAAGTGAGAATAAGCTAGGTTACAATTATATCTGCCTGAGGTGGAAATGAGCTAGGTTACACTTGTAACTGACTGAGGTGGGAATGAGCTAGGTTACACTTATAACTGCCTGAGGTGAGAATAAGCTAGGTTACACTTTAAACTGCCAGAGGTGAGAATGAGCTAGGATACACTTGTAACTGTCTGAGGTTGAATGAGCTAGGTTACACTTATAACTGCCTGAGGTGGGAATGAGCTAGGTTACACTTGTAACTGCCTGATGTGGGAATGAGCTAGGTTACACTTGTAACTGCCTGAGGTGGGAATGAGCTAGGTTACACTTGTAACTGCCTGAGGTGGGAATGAGCTAGGTTACACTTGTAACTGCCTGAGGTGGGAATGAGCTAGGTTACACTTGTAACAGCCTGATGTGGGAATGAGCTAGGTTACACTTGTAACTGCCTGAGGTGGGAATGAGCTAGGTTACACTTGTAACTGCCTGAGGTGGGAATGAGCTAGGTTACACTTGTAACTGCCTGAGGTGGGAATGAGCTAGGTTACACTTGTAACAGCCTGATGTGGGAATGAGCTAGGTTACACTTGTAAACTCCTGCCTTGAGTCAGTGAGAATGAGCTAGTTACGCTGTAAGAAACTGTCTAATGTGGGAATACGCTAGTTACTGCTTAGTAACTGTCTAATGTGGAAATAAGCTAGGTTATCTTTGTAACTGCCTGAGGTGGGAATGAGCTAGGTTACACTTGTAACTGCCTGAGGTGGGAATGAGCTAGGTTACACTTATAACTGCCTTCGGTGGGAATGAGCTAGGTTACGCTTGTAACTGTCTAATGTGGGAATAAGCTAGGTTATCTTTGTAACTGCCTGAGGTGAGAATGAGCTAGGTTACACTTATAACTGCCTGAGGTGGGAATGAGCTAGGTTACACTTGTAACTGCCTGAGGTGGGAATGAGCTAGGATACACTTCTAACTGCCTGAGGTGGAAATGAGCTAGGTAACACTTATAACTGCCTGAGGTGGAAATGAGCTAGGTTACACTTATAACTGCCTGAGGTGGGAGTGAGCTAGGATACACTTGTAACTGCCTGAGGTGGGAATGAGCTAGGATACACTTGTAACTGTCTGAGGTTGAATGAGCTTGGTTACACTTATAACTGCCTGAGGTGGGAATGAGCTAGGTTACACTTGTAACTGCCTGAGGTGGGAAATGCGTTAGGGTAACACATGTAACTGCCTGAAGGTGAAATGAGCTAGGTTACACTTGTAACTGCCCCAGAGTGGGAATGAGCTAGTATACACTTATAACTGCCTGAAGTGGGAATGATCTAGAGTTACACTTTGTAACTTGCCTGAGTGTGGGAATGAGCTAGAAATACACTTGTAACTTCCAGCCTGAGGATTGGAAATGAGCCAGGTTAACACGTATAAACACAGCCTGAGGAGAGAATGAGCCAGGTTTAACACCCCTTTTTTTTTTATAACTGCCTGAGGTGGGAATGAGCTAGGTTACACTTAGTAACTGCCCTGAGGTGGGAATCGAGCTAGGATACACTTGTAACTAGCCCTGAGTTGGGAATGTAAGCTAGGTATACACTTATAACTGCCTGAGGTGGGGAATGAGCCAGGTTACACTTATAACTGCCTGAAGGTGGAATTACCTAGGTTACACTTATAACTGCTCTGAGGGAGGGAATTGAGCTAGGCTACACTTGTAACCTGCCATAGGTGGGGAATGAGCTAGGTTACACTTGTAACTGTCCTGATAGGTTGGAATGAGCTTGCGTTTACACTTATAACAGGCCCTGAGTTGAGAAATAACTAGGTTACACTTATAACTGCCTGAAGGTGGGAATGAGCTAAGGTTACACATTTAACTGCCCGCGGGTGGGAAATGGGGGAGACTAGGATTACACTTAAAAACTAGCTGAGGTGGGAATGAGCTAGGTTACACTTGTAACTGCCTGAGGTGGGAATGGGGAGCTAGGTTTACACTTATAACTGCCTGAGGTGAGAATGAGCTAGGGTTACCATCTTGTAACAGCTGAGAGAGGAATTAGCTAGGTTATCACTTGTATAACTGCCGGTAGTTGGGCATGGAGCTAAGGTTACACTTGTAAACTGTCTGAGGTGGAAATGAGCTAGGTTACAGCTTATAACTGCCTGAGGTGGGAATGAGCTAGGTTACACTTATAACTGCCTGAGGTGAGAATAAGCTAGGATACACTTGTAACTGCCTGAAAGTGGAAATGATAGCTAGGTTACACTTATAACTGCCTGAGGTGGAAATGACTAGGTTTACACTTGTAACTGACCTGAGGTGGGAAATGAGCCTAGTTTACACTTATAACGCCTGAGCGTGAGAATAAGCTAGGTTACAACTTTAACTGCCTGAAGTGAGAATGAGCTAGGTTAAAACTAGTAAATCGCCTGAGGTTGTTGAATGACCTAGGTTAAACTTGTAAACTGTCTTAGTTGGGAAAGGAGCTAGGTTTTACCAGCTTATAACTGCCTGAGGTTTGAGTGAGCTAGGTACACTTGTAACTGCCTGAGGTGCGGGAATGAGCTAGGTTACACTTGTAACTGCCTGAAGTGGGAATGAGCTAGGTTACACTTGTAACTGCCCTGAGGTGGGAATGAGTCTAGGTTACACTTGTTAACTGAGCCTGAGGTGGGAATGAGAGCTAGGTTACACTTGTAACAGCCTGAGTTGTGGGAATGAGCTAGGTTACACCATATAACTGCCTAGAGGTGGGAATGAGCTAGGTTTACACTTGATGTAACTGCCTGAGTGGGAATGAGCTAGAGGTTCAACACTTTGTAACTTAGCCTGAGGTGGGAATGAGCTAGGTTTACACTTGTAACAGCCCTGATGTGGGAATGAGCTATGTTACACACTTGTAACTGCCTGAGGTGGGAAAGAGCTAAGGTTAACGCTTGTAACTGTCTAATTGGAAATAAGCTAGGTTATCGCTTGTAACTGTCTGAATGTGGAAATAAGCTAGGTTACGCTTTGTAACTGCCTGAGGTGGGAAAGAGCTAGTGGTGTTTGTAACAGCTTGAGGTGGAACAGTGCCTGAACTGCCTGAGTGGAATGAGCAATGGATACACTTATACCTGCCTCGGTTGAGAATGAGCTAGGTTACACTTGTAACAGTCTATTATGTGGGAATTAAGCAAGGTTATATTTTGTAACTGCCTTAGGTGAGAATGAGCTTAGGTAACTCTATATAACTGCCTAAGGTGGGAATGAGCTAGGTTTAGCACTTGTAAACTGGCCGAAAGGTGGGAAGAGCTAGGATACACTTGTAACTGCCTGAGGTGAAATGAGCGTATGTAACACTTATAACTGCCTGAGGTGGGCATTATCCAGTTTACACTTATAACTGTCTGAGGTGGGAATGACTAGGTTACACTGTAAATGTCTGAGTGGGAATGAGCAAGTTTAAACTTGTAACTGTCTGAGGTGAGGAATGAGCGACGTTACGCTGTAACTGTCTAATGTGGGAATAAGCAAGGTTAACGCTTGTAACTTGTCTAGATGTGGAGAATAACTAGTTATCTTTTTAACTGCCTGAGTGGGAATGAGCTAGGTTACACCAATGTAACTGCCTGAGTTGGGAATGAGCTAGGTCTACACTATAACAGCCTTCGTGGGTAAATGAGCCTAGGTAGTCACTTGTAACTGTCTAATGTGGGGAATAAGCTAGGGTAACTCTTTGTAACTGCCTGATGTGAGAAATGAGCTATGTTACACTTATAAACTGCCTAGGTGAGAATACAAGGTTTACATCTTAAAACTGACTGCCGTGGTCGCGGTGGGAAAGAGCCGAGGTAACACGTGTAACTGCCTGAGGTGGGAATGGAGCTAGGTAACACTTATAACTGCCAGAGTGGGGAGAAATGAGCCGAGAATAATCCCATGTAACAGTTCTGAGGTGGGAAAGAGCTAGGTTACACTTGAATAACTTGTCTGCGGATGAGGTAAGTAAGCAAGGTTACCACTTAATAACTGCCAGAGGTGGGAATGGAGGTTGGATACACTTGTCACTGTTGCCTGAGGTGGTGAATGAACTAGGATACACCTAGTAAACTGCCTGAGGTGAGAAAAAGAGCAGGTTTACCACTTGTGTAACTGGCCTGATGTGGGAATGAGAGCTAGGTTACACTTTATAACTGCCATCGTATTGGGAATGAGCTAGGTTAACTCATGATAAACTCGTCTAATGTGGGCAACAAGCTATGGTTATACGTTGTAACTGCCAGAGGAGAGAATAACCTAGGGTTACACTTATAACTGCCTGAGGGTGGGAATGAGCAAGGATACCCTTTATAACTGCCTGATGTGGGAATTGAGCTGAGCTTACACTTCTAACTTCCTGAGGTGGAAAAGAGCAAGTTGTACGACTGTATTAACAAAAAAATAACTGCCTGAGAGTGTTAATGAGCTAGTATTACCCATTGAAACAGCCTGAGGTGGGAATGAGATATGACAATACACAAGTAACTGCCTGGAGTGTGAATGAGCTAGGATATCACTTGTAACTGGGGTAACCCCCGTGAGTGAGGTAGAATGCGCCTTGTGTACACATTAAATCTGCCCTTAGGTGGGAATGATGCTTGGAATACACATAGTCCCACGTCGCCTGAGGTATGGGGAATGAGTTGGGTTACACATTGATAAGATCCTGAGTGTGGAAATTGAGCAGGTTCCACATGTAAACATGCCTGATGAGGAAATGAGACTAGGGGGGACATACACTTATAACAGCCTGGAGGTAGGGAATGAGCCAGGTATTCACATATATTAAGTGCCTGATGGATAGGGAGTGAGCTATGGATAAACACTTGAAAACTGGCCTTAGGCTGGGTAGAATGAGCTAGTATACAGACCCTTGAAACTGTCAGAGGTTTGGGAATGAGCAAATGGTTACACTTATAACTGCCCTGATGTGGGACAGAAGCTAGGTATAGCACTGATAACGTGCCTGAGATGTGAAAGTAGTTGGGATAACACTTGTAACTCTAGCCTGAAGGATGTAAATGAGCTAGGTTAACAACTTTTAAGTGGCCTGAGAGTAGTGGGAATGAGCTAGTTTACACTTGTTAACTGTGCCTGAGGTGGGAATTAAGCTAGGTTTACAACTTGTAACTGGCCTGAGGTGGGAATGAGCAGAGGTTAACTCATGAGATAACTGTCTGAGGTGGTAGAATGAGCCAAGGGTTACACTTGTAACTGCCTGAGGTGAGGCGAAATGAGCTAGGTTACACTTGTAAATGTCTCAGGTGGGAATGAGCTAGGTTACACTTTCTAACAGCCTGTAGTTGGGAATGAGCTATGATTACGCTTAGTAACTGTCAAATGTTATGAATAAGACAAGGATACTCTTATAACTGCCATTAGTGAAGGAATGAGCAAGGTGTACACTTGGAAGAACTGCCTGAGAGTGGGAAATGAGCAAGAGTTTACACTATGTAACTGCCTTTTTCGTGGGAATGAGTCTAGGCGTAACGCAACTAACTGTCTAATGTGGGAATAAGCAAGGTTACACTATGAATTGGCCGAGCAGGAGAAAATGAGACCTAGGTACAAACAAATAACAGTACTGAGGAGGAGAATGACCTAGGATACACCTTATAATACTGCCTGAGGGGGGGCATGAGCAATGAGTAGCACATCTAACGGCCTGATGTGTGAATCAAGCAAAGTTAACACTTATAACTGCAGTGAGGTGATGAAAAGGGAGCTAGGTTACACTTATATAAACTGCCTGGAGGTGGGAAGATGAGAGCTAGGATACACCTTGTAACTACTGCCTGAGGTGGGAATGAGCTTAGGATACACTTGAAACTGTCCTGATGTTGGAAAGAAGCTAGGTTACCACTAGTAAAACTGCCCTGAGAAGGTGGCGATTGAGGCTAGGTTTACACTTGTGTAACAGCCATGATGGTGGAGAATTGAAGTAGGGTTACACTTTGTAAGTGGCCTGAGGTGAGGGAATATGGAGCTATGTTACACTTGTAAACAGCCTTGAGGTGGGAATGAGGATAGGATAACACTTATAACTGCCGTGAGGTGTGGGAAAGACCTAGGATTACAACACTTTGTAACAGGTCCTTATTGCGTGGGAAGAAAGCTAGAATCCGCATTGTAACTGCCATAAGGTGGGAAATGAGCCAGGTTATTACACTTAAAACCAGCCTGAGGAGAGAAAAAGCAAAGGTAATCACATTATAACTCGCCTGAGGTGGGAATGAGGTTGGATTAACACTTTATAACTGCCCTGGCGGTGGGAATGGAGGCTGAGCTAGGGTTACACATTTGTAAACAGCCATGATGTAGGTAATGAGCTAGGGATAACACTTATAACTGCCAGAGGTGTGAGAAGAGCTTAGGTTTACGACTTGATGAACTGCGTGAGGTGGGAATGAGCTTAGGGTAACACTTGTAACTGCCCAGAGGTGGTAGTGGGGAATCGCGGTGGGCCTAGGATACTACGATGAAACTGGGCCTTGAGTGGGGAAATGAGCTAGGATAACACATGACACTGTCATGGGAGGTGGGAATGAGCTTGGTTTACACTTATAAACTGCCTGAGTGGAATGGAGCCTATGGTTACACTTGTAACTGCCTGAGGTGGGAATGAGTTGGGTTACACATGTAAGTGGCCTGAGTTGGAGAATGGAGCTAGGTAACACTTGTAAGAGCCAGAGGTATGGAATGAGCTAGATAACCAAGTAAACATCTGCCAATGAGGTGAGAACAAGCAAGGGTAACACTTATGTAAATGTGTCTCAGGTGGGAATGAGCTAGGTAACACTTAATAACTGTCTTGAGGATGGGCATGAGTTAGGTTACACATGTTGAAAGTCTCGGGGGGACGTTTTGTTTTAATGAGCTAGGATTACTCTAGTAACTGCCAGAGCTGAGGTAAAGAGTTTAGGTTACACTTATAACTGCCTGAGTAGGAAATGAGCTAGGTTACACTTGTAGACTAGACTGGAGTTGGGAATGAGCTAGGTTACACTTATAAACTTTCCTGAGGTGGAGAATATCCTAGGTAACACCTTTAAACTGCCAGAGTGAGAATGAGCTAGGATAAACCCTGTTAACTGGTCTGCATGAGGAAATGAGCTTGAGGTTAACACTTGTAACTGCCACTGATGTGGGAATGGAGCTAGGTTACACTTATAACTGGCCTGAGGTGGGAATGAGCTAGGTTACACTTTAACTGCCTGAGTGGGAATTGAGGCTAGGTTACATTGTAACTGCCTAATGAATGAGCTAGCTTACACTTTGTAACTGCCTGAGGTGGGAATGAAGGCTAGGTTACACTTATAACTGCCTGATTGTGGGAATGAGCTAGGTTACACTATGTAACTGCCTGAGGTTGGGAGATCGAGCTACGGTTACACTTATAACTGCCTGAGGTGGGATGAGCTAGGTTTACAATTGTAACTAACCCGCCTGAGAGGTGGAAAATGAGCTAGGTTACACTTATGTAACAGCCCTGATGTGCGGAACTGAGCTAGGTTACGAACACTATGTAACTGGCCTGAGGTGTGAATGACGCTAGGTTACACTATGTAACTGTCTACTGTGGAGGTTGATTGAGGGTTACACTTATTGTGGAGGTGGGAATGAGCTAGGTTACACTTGTAACTGCCTCTGAGGTGGGAATGAGCTAGGGTTACACCGCTTGTAACTGCCTGAGGTGAAATGAGGCTGAAGGTGTACACTTGTCAACTGGAGGTCTAGGGGAATGAGCTAGGTTACACTTATAACTGCCTGAGATCGGTGGGAATCAAAATGAGCTAGGTTACACTTGTAATACTGCCTTGGGGGGGGTGGGGGGGGGGGTGTGGTAATGCCTGAGGTGGGAATGAGCTAGGGGGGTTGTAACTGTCTAATGTGGGAATAAAGACTAGGTTATCTTTGTAACTGCCTGAGGTGACGGAATGAGCTAGGTTACACTTATAACTGCCTGAGGTGGGAATGAGCTAGGTTACACTTGTAACTGCCTGAGGTGGGAATGAGCTAGGATACACTTCTAACTGCCTGAGGTGGAAATGAGCTAGGTTACACTTATAACTGCCTGAGGTGGGAATGAGCTAGGTTACACTTATAACTGCCTGAGGTGGGAATGAGCTAGGTTACACTTGTAACTGCCTGAGGTGGGAATGAGCTAGGTTACACTTGTAACTGCCTGAGGTGGGAATGAGCTAGGTTACACTTGTAACTGCCTGAGGTGGGAATGAGCTAGGTTACACTTGTAACTGCCTGAGGTGGGAATGAGCTAGGTTACACTTGTAACTGCCTGAGGTGGGAATGAGCTAGGTTACACTTGTAACTGCCTGAGGTGGGAATGAGCTAGGTTACACTTGTAACTGCCTGATGTGGGAATGAGCTAGGTTACACTTGTAACTGTCTAATGTGGGAATAAGCTAGGTTATCTTTGTAACTGCCTGAGGTGGGAATGAGCTAGGTTACACTTATAACTGTCTGAGGTGGGAATGAGCTAGGTTACACTTGTAAATGTCTCAGGTGGGAATGAGCTAGGTTACACTTATAACTGCCTGAGGTGGGAATGAGTTAGGTTACACTTGTAACTGTTAGAGTTTTGAATGAACTAGGATACACTTGTAACTGCCTGAAGTGAGAATAAGCTAGGTTACACTTATAACTGCCTGAGGTGGAAATGAGCTAGGTTACACTTGTAACTGACTGAGGTGGGAATGAGCTAGGTTACACTTATAACTGCCTGAGGTGAGAATAAGCTAGGTTACACTTTAAACTGCCAGAGGTGAGAATGAGCTAGGATACACTTGTAACTGTCTGAGGTTGAATGAGCTAGGTTACACTTATAACTGCCTGAGGTGGGAATGAGCTAGGTTACACTTGTAACTGCCTGAGGTGGGAATGAGCTAGGTTACACTTGTAACATGCCTGAGGTGGGAATGAAGCTAGGTTTACACTTGTAACTGCCTGAGGTGGGGAATGAGTAGAAATACACTTGTAACTGCCTGAGGTGGTGGGAATGAGCTATTTACACTTGTAACAGCTGATGTGGGAAATGAGCTAGGTTACACTTGTAACTGCCTGAGGTGGGAATGAGCTAGGTTACACTTGTAACTGCCTGAGGTGGGAATGAGCTAGGTTACACTTGTAACTGCCTGAGGTGGGAATGAGGAGCTAGGTTAACACTCTGTAACAGCCTGATAGTGTGAATGAGCTAGGTTACGACTTGTAACTGCTGAGGTGGGAAATGAGTTAGGGGTTTTCGCTTGTAACTGTTCTAATGTGGGAATAAGCTAGGTTACGCTTTAGTAACTGTCTAATGTGGAAATAAGCTAGGTTATCTTTGTAACTGCCTGAGGTGGGAATGAGCTAGGTTACACTTGTAACTGCCTGAGGTGGGAATGAGCTAGGCTACACTTATAACTGCCTTCGGTGGGAATGAGCTAGGTTACACTTGTAACTGTCTAATGTGGGAATAAGCTAGGTTATCTTTGTAACTGCCTGAGGTGAGAATGAGCTAGGTTACACTTATAACTGCCTGAGGTGGGAATGAGCTAGGTTACACTTGTAACTGCCTGAGGTGGGAATGAGCTAGGATACACTTGTAACTGCCTGAGGTGGAAATGAGCTAGGTAACACTTATAACTGCCTGAGGTGGGAATGAGCAGGTTTTACACTTTGCTAAACTGTCTGAGGTGGGAATGAGCTAGGTTACAGTATTGTAAATGTCTTGAGGTGTGAGCTAGGATTACATGTGTGTAACTGCGCTTCCGTGGGAGAATGAGCTATGGTTTACACTTGTAACTTGTCCTGAGGTGGGAATGGTAGCTAACGTTACGCTTGTATAACTGCCTGATGTGGGAATTGAGCTAGGTTAGGTTACACTTGGGAGGGTAACTGGTTACTAAGTGCCTGAGGTGGAATATGAGCTAGGTTAGCACTTGTAACTGCCTGAGGTGGTGAATGAGACTAGGTTACACTTGTAACTGTCCCCCTGAAATGTGGGAATGAGCTAGGTTACACTTGTAACTGCCTGAGGTGGGAATGAGCTAGGTTACACTTATAACTGCCTGAGGTGGGAATGAGCTAGGTTACACTTGTAACTGCCTGAGGTGGGAATGAGCTAGGTTACACTTGTAACTGCCTGAGGTGGAATGAGGGGGGCTTAGCTAAGGTACACTTATAACTGCCTGAGGTGGGGAAAATGAGCTAGGTTACACTTATAACTGCCTGAGGGGGGGAATGAGCTAGGTTACACTTGTAATTGCCGTGAGGTGGGAATGAGCTAAGGATACACTTGTATACTGCCTGAGGTGGAAATGAGCTAGGTTTACACTTTTATAAAGCTGCCTGAGGTGGGAATGATGCTAGGTTACGACTTGTATGACTGTCCTTGCCTGAGGTGGGAATGAGCTGGTTACACTTGTAAACTGTCTGAGGTGGGAATGAGCTAGGTTTACTACACTTGTAACTGCCTGAGGTGGGAATGAGCTAGGTTAACACTTATAACTGCATGGCCTGAGGTGGGAAATGAGCTAGGGTTCAGCACTTGTAAGTGTCCTGAGAGTTGGAATGAGCTAGGTTATGTTTTGTAACTGACGGTGGGAATGAGCTAGGTTACTTGTAACTGCCATGAGGTGGGAATGGAGGCTTAGGTTACACGCGTAACTGGCCTGAGGTGAGAATAAAGCTAGGGTACACTTTGGTAAAACTGCCTGAGGTGGGAATGAGCTAGAAAGTTACACTTATAACTGTCTGACTGAGGTGGGAATGAGCAAGGTTACACTTGTAAATGTCTGAGGGTGGGTTAATGAGCTAGGTTACACAACTATATAAACTGCCTGAGGTGAGAATGTGCTAGGTTACACGCTTGTAACTAACTGTCTAAGGTAGGTAAAGGGAGCCTAGGATGACACTTATAATCGCTGCCTGGTCAGGTGGGAATGAGATTAGGTTACACTTATACTTGAGGTAATTGAGGCTGTTAGAGTTTTAATTTTGAACTAGGAATACACTTGTAACTGACCTGAAAGTGAGAATAAGCTAGGTTAACACTTATAACTGCCTGAGGTGGAAACTGAGCTAGGTTTACACTTGTGTAACTGACTTGAGGTGGGAATGAGCTAGGTTACACTTATAACTGCCTGAGGTGGTGTATAGACCTAGGTTACACTTATATAACTGCCTTGAGGAGGTGGAATGAGCTACGGATGTTACACTTGTAACTGTCTGAGGTTTGAAATGAGGCTTGGTTACACTTATAACTGCCATGAGGTGGGAATGAGCTTAGGTTTACACTTGTCACTGCCTGATGTGGGAATGAGCCATAGGTTACACTTGTAACTGCCTGGAGGTGGGAAATGAGCTAGGTTACACTTGTAGACTGCCACTGGGTGGGAATGAGCTTAGGTTACACTTGTAACTGCCTGAGGTGGGGAATGAGCTAGGTTACACTTGTAACTACAGCCTGATGTGGGAATGAGTGGCTAGGTTACACACTTTGAACACTGCCTGAGGTGGGAATGAGCTAGGTTACACTTATTAACTGCCTGAGCAAATGTGGGAAATGAGCAAGGTTACAATACTTGTAATCTGTCTCAGGTGGTAATGAAAGCATAGCGCTTACACTTGTAAACTAGCGTTGAAGGTAGGGAATGAGCTAGGTTACAACAACACTTATAAACTGCCTGAGGTGGGGAATGAGCTAGGTTACACAACTTGTAATACTGTTTGGGCAATAAGCTAGGTACGCTTGGGTAACTGTCTAGGTGTGGGAAATAGCTAGGTTATATGTTTGTAACTACTGCATGAGGTGGGGTAATGAGCTAAGGTTACACATTGTAACTGCCTGACGGTGGGAATGAGCTAGGTTACACTTGTAAACTGCCCTGAGGTGGGGAATGAGCTAGGTTACACTTGTAACTGGCCTGAGTGTGGAATAAGCTAGGGTTGACCACTTATAACTGCCTGAGGTTGGGAATGAGCTAGGTTTACACTTATAACTGTACTGTAGAGTGTGGGAATGAGCTAGGTTACACTTGTAAATGTCTGAGGTGAGGAATGAGCTAGGTTACACTTATAACTGCCTGAGGTGGAATGAGGCTAGGTTTACATTGTAACTGTTTTGAATTCGGAGCAATGAGCTAGGTTACTCTTAAGTAACTGTCCTGAAGGTGGGAATGAGCTAGGGTTACACTTGTAAGCACATGTGCTGAGGTGGAATGAGCTAGGTTACACCTTGTAACTGCCTGAGGTGAGTGGGAATGAGCTAGGGATTACAATTTTAACTGCCTTGTCAGGAATGGAGCTAGGTTACACTGCATACCTCTTGAACTGTCTAGGAATAAATACTATGAGGGGGGGGGGGGGGGGGGGGGGGGGGGGGGGGGGGGGGGGGGGGGGTAACTGCCTGAGGTCGGGGGAATGAGCTAGGTTACACTTGTATGCCTAACTGCCTGAGGTGGGGAATGAGCTAGGTTACAGGATTACATTGTAAATCTGCCTGAGGTGGGAATGAGCTAGGATTACACTTGTAACTGCCTGAGGTGGAAATGAGCTAGGTTACACTTGTAACTGCCTGAGATGAGAATAACTAGGTTACACATTATAACTTGAGGTAATGAGCTGGGTTTAGCTTGTAAACTGTCTGAGGTGGGAATCCGAGCTAGGTTACACTTTATAACTGCCTGAGGTGGGAATGAGTTGAGGTTACACTTGTAACTGTTTAGACAAGGATACCTTGTAACAAGCCTCTAGGTATACACTTTACACTGCCTGATGGTGGAATGAGCTAGGTTACACTTGTAACTGACCTGAGGTGGGAATGAGACAGGCTAGGTTACACTTATTAACTGCCTGAGGTGAGAATGAGCTAGGTTAACACTTTAAAACTGCCAGAGGTGAGAATGAGCTAGGATACACTGTAACTGCCTGAGGTGGGAATGAGCTAGGTTACACTTGTAACTGCCTGAGGTGAGGCTCAGGAATGAGCTAGACTATGAAGCTAGTACACTTGTAAACTAACCTGCCTGAGTGTGGGAATGAGCTAGGTTACATCATGCTTGTAACTGCCTGAGGTGGGAATGAGCTAGGTTACACTTGTAACTGCCTGAGGTGGGAATGAGCCGGTTACACTTATAACTGTGTGGGATGGGAGAATAATGCTGTCTGTTAGGAACTGCCTCAGGTGGGAATGAGCTAGGTTACACTTGGTCACTCGCGGGCCTGAGTGTGGGAATGAGCTACGAGTTACACTTGTAACTGCCTTGAGTGGAATGAGCAGGTTACACTTAGTAACTGCCTAATGTGGGAATGAGGCTAGGTTACACTTGTAACTGCCTGAGGTGAGAATATGGCTAGGTTACGACTGTGTAACTGCCTGAGTGGGAATGAGCTAGGATTACAACTTGTATGACTGCCTGAGGTGGAATGAGCTAGGTTACACCAGACTTGTAACTGTCTTTATGAGGTGGAATGAGACTAGGTTACAACTTGTAACTGCTGAGGTGTGGAATAAGCTAGGTTACACTTAATAAAACTGCCTGAGGTGGGAATGAGCTAGGTTACACTTGTAACTGTCCCCTGAGGTGGGAATGAGCTAGGTTACACTTGTTAAACTGTCCTAGAGGTGGGAATGAGCTAGGTTACACTTGTAACTGCCTGAGGTGGAATGAGCTAGGAGGGGGGGGGGGGGGGATGCACTATGTAACTGCCTGAGGGTGATATAGCTTGGTTAACACTATAACTGTCCTGAGGTGGGAATTACATACACTTGAGCTAGGTAGGTTACACTTGTAAATGTCCCTCGAGGTGGGGAATGAGCTAGCGTTACACTACTTATAACTGCCTGAGGTGGGAATGAGTTGAGGTTACACTTGTAACTGTTAGAGTTTTGGATGAACTAGGATACACTTGTAACTGCCTGAAGTGAGAATAAGCTAGGTTACACTTATAACTGCCTGAGGTGGAAATGAGCTAGGTTACACTTGTAACTGACTGAGGGTGGGAATGAGCTAGGTTACACTTCTATAAATAACTGCCTGAGGTAGAGAATAAGCGAGCTGGGTTACACATTGTAAATACTGCCAAGAGGTGAGCTTAAGGGATACCCTTGTAACTGTCTGAGATGTTGAAGTGAGCTAGGATACACTTATAACTGCCTGAGGTGGGAATGAGCTAGGTTACACTTGTAACTGCCTGAGGTGGGAATGAGCTAGGTTACACTTGTAACTGCCTGAGGTGGGAATGAGCTAGGTTACACTTGTAACTGCCTGAGGTGGGAATGAGCTAGGTTACACTTGTAACTGCCTGAGGTGGGAATGAGCTAGGTTACACTTATAACTGCCTGAGGTGGGAATGAGCTAGGTTACACTTGTAACTGCCTGAGGTGGGAATGAGCTAGGTTACACTTATAACTGCCTGAGGTGGGAATGAGCTAGGTTACACTTGTAACTGCCTGAGGTGGGAATGAGCTAGGTTACACTTGTAACTGCCTGAGGTGGGAATGAGCTAGGTTACACTTGTAACTGCCTGAGGTGGGAATGAGCTAGGTTACGCTTGTAACTGTCTAATGTGGGAATAAGCTAGGTTACGCTTGTAACTGTCTAATGTGGAAATAAGCTAGGTTATCTTTGTAACTGCTGAGGTTGGTATGAGCTTTGGTTACACTTGTAACTGCCCTGAGGTGGGAATGAGCTAGGTTACACTTATAACTGCCTCGGTGGGAATGAGCTTGGGTTACCACTTGTAAGTGCTGAGGGGAATGGCTAGGTTATCTTTGTAACTGCCAGTGCGTGAGAATGAGGCTAGGTTACACTTATAACTGCCTGAGGTGGGAATGAGCTAGGTTACACTTGTAACTGCCTGAGGTGGGAATGAGCTAGGATACACTTGTAACTGCCTGAGGTGGAAATGAGCTAGGTAACACTTATAACTGCCTGAGGTGGGAATGAGCTAGGTTACACTTATAACTGTCTGAGGTGGGAATGAGCTAGGTTACACTTGTAAATGTCTGAGGTGGGAATGAGCTAGGTTACACTTGTAACTGCCTGAGGTGAGAATGAGCTAGGTTACGCTTGTAACTGTCTAATGTGGGAATAAGCTAGGTTACGCTTGTAACTGTCTAATGTGGAAATAAGCTAGGTTATCTTTGTAACTGCCTGAGGTGGGAATGAGCTAGGTTACACTTGTAACTGCCTGAGGTGGGAATGAGCTAGGCTACACTTATAACTGCCTGAGGTGAGGAAATAAGCTAGGTTACACTTGTAAACTGCTAAGAGGTGGTTAATGAGCTAGGATACCATTTGTAACTGTCTGAGAGGTTGAATGAGCTAAGGTTACACTTATAACTGCCTGAGGTGTGAATGAGTCTAGTTACACTTGTAACTGCCTGATGTGAGGAATGAGCTAGGTTACACTTTGTAACTGCCTGAGGTGGGAATGAGCTAGGTTACACTTGTAACTGCACGGTGGGAATGAGCTTGGTTACAGAATGTGTAACTGTGCCTCGAGGTGGGAATGAGCTAGTGTTACACTTGTAACATGCCTGATGTGGGAATTGACTGCTAGGTTACACTTGTACAACTGCCTGGAGGTGGGAATGAGCTAGGTTACACTTATACACTGCCTGAGGTGGGAAAATGAGCTTAGGTTACATTGTAACTGCCTGAGGTGGGTAATGAGCTAGGTTACACTTGTAACGCTGATGTGGGAATGAGCTAGGTTACACTTGTAACTGCCTGAGGTGAGAATGAGCTAGGTTACGCTTGTAACTGTCTAATGTGGGAATAAGCTAGGTTTAGCTTGTAACTGTCTAATGTGGAAATATAGCTTGGTTATCTTTGAAAATAACTGCCTGAGGGTGGGAAAGAGGCTAGGTTTACAATTGTAAACTGCCTGATGTGGGGAATGAGCTAGGCTACACTTGTAACTGCCTCGAGTTGATGAATGAGCTAGTTTACACTTGTTAACTGCCTGAATGTGGGAATGAAGTCTAGGTGACACTTTGTAACTGCCTGTATGTGGGAATGAGCTAAGTTACATCGTATAACGCCTGAGGTGGGAAGATGAGCTAGGGTAACTTGTAAGTAGCCAGAGGTGGGAATGAGCAGGATACACTCTGTAACTGCCTGAGGTGGGAATGAAGCAAGGTAAACATACTGAATAATGGCCTGAGGTTGGGAATGAGCCAGGTTACACGCCTTGTAACAGCCCTGAAGAGGGAATGAGCTAGGTTACACTTGTAACAGCCTGAGGTGGGAAATGAGCTAGGTTACACTTGTAACTGCCGGAGGTGGAGAATGAGCTAGGTTAACTCTTGTAACTGTCTAGATGTGGGAATAAGCTAGGTTACGTTGTAACTGTCCTAACTGGTCAATAATGACTAGGTTACACTGTATAACTGCTGAGGTGGGGATGGAGCTTAGGTTTAACTTGTAACTGCCTGAGGTGGGAATGAGCTAGGTTACCACACTTGTAACTGCCTGAGTGGGAATGAGCTAGTTACACTTATAAACTGTCCCCCCCCCCCCACCCCTTCGTGGGAATATCTTAGGTTACCGACTTGTAACTGTATAAATGTGGGAATAATCTAGGTTATCTTTGTAACTGGCCTGAGGTGCGAGAAATGAGCCTAGGTTACGCTTGTTAACTGTTCTGATTGTGGAAATGAGCTAGGTTACACTTTGTAACTGCCTGAGGTGGAGATGAGCTTAGGTTACACTTGTCACTGCCTGAGGGTGGAATGAGTAGGTCAAACTTTATACTGCCTGCAGGTGGGAAGGAGCCAGGTTACACTTTGTAACAGTGGGGTTTTGAGAATGAGCTAGGACGCTTAACACTTATAACTGCCTGAGTTGGAATGAGCCTAGGTTACACTTATAACTGCCTGAGGTGGGAATTGAGCTAGGTTTCACTTGTAAACTGCCTGAGAGTGGGGAATGAGCTAGGTTACACTTATAACTGCCTGAGGTGGAATGAGCTAAGGTTACCTCTATAAACTGCCTGAGGTGGGAATGAGCTAGGGATACACTTGTAAATCTGCCTGAGGTGGGAATGAGTTTGGGTTACACTTATAAGTGCCTGAGCTGAGGTGGAAATATGAGCTAGGTTACACTTGTAACTGCCTGAGGTTGGGAATGAGATAGGATACACTTATAACTGCCTGAGGTGGGAATGAGCCAGGTTACACTTGTAACTGCCTGAGGTGGGAATGAGCTAGAATACACTTGTAACTGCCTGAGGTGGGAATGAGCCAGGTTACACTTATAACTGCCTGAGGTGAGAATAAGCTAGGTTACACTTATAACTGCCTGAGGTGGGAATGAGGTTGGTTACACTTGTCACTGCCTGAGGTGGGAATGAGCTAGGTTACACTTGTAACTGCCTGAGTTGGGAATGAGCTAGGTTACACTTATAACTGCCTGAGGTGGAAATGAGCTAGGTTACACTTGTAACTGCCTGAGGTGGGAATGAGCTAGGTTACACTTATAACTGCCTGAGGTGGGAGTGAGCTAGGATACACTTGTAACTGCCTGAGGTGCGAATGAGCTAGGATACACTTGTAACTGTCTGAGGTTGAATGAGCTTGGTTACACTTATAACTGCCTGAGGTGGGAATGAGCTAGGTTACACTTATAACTGCCTGAGGTGGGAATGAGTTGGGTTACACTTGTAAGTGCCTGAGGTGGAAATGAGCTAGGTTACACTTGTAAGTGCCTGAGGTGGGAATGAGCTAGGTTAAACTTGTAACTGCCTGAGGTGGGAATGAGCTAGGTTACACTTGTAACTGCCTGAGGTGAGAATAAGCAAGGTTACACTTATAACTGTCTGAGGTGGGAATGAGCTAGGTTACACTTATAACTGTCTGAGGTGGGAATGAGCTAGGTTACACTTGTAAATGTCTCAGGTGGGAATGAGCTAGGTTACACTTATAACTGCCTGAGGTGGGAATGAGTTAGGTTACACTTGTAACTGTTAGAGTTTTGAATGAACTAGGATACACTTGTAACTGCCTGAAGTGAGAATAAGCTAGGTTACACTTATAACTGCCTGAGGTGGAAATGAGCTAGGTTACACTTGTAACTGACTGAGGTGGGAATGAGCTAGGTTACACTTATAACTGCCTGAGGTGAGAATAAGCTAGGTTACACTTTAAACTGCCAGAGGTGAGAATGAGCTAGGATACACTTGTAACTGTCTGAGGTTGAATGAGCTAGGTTACACTTATAACTGCCTGAGGTGGGTAATGGGAAATGAGTGGGAATAGGTTACACTTGTAACTGCCTGAGGTGGGAATGAGCTAAGGTTAAGCACTTGTAACTGCCTGAGGTGGGAATGAGCTAGGTTACACTTGTAACTGCCTGAGGTGGGAATGAGCTAGGTTACACTTGTAACTGCCTGATGTGGGAATGAGCTAGGTTACACTTGTAACTGCCTGAGGTGGGAATGAGCTAGGTTACACTTGTAACTGCCTGAGGTGGGAATGAGCTAGGTTACACTTGTAACTGCCTGAGGGTGGGAATGAGCTAGGTTACACTTGTAACAGCCTGCTGATGTGGGAATGAGCTAGGTAGGTTACACTTGTAACTGCCTGAGGTGAGAATGAGCTAGGTTACGCTTGTAACTGTCTAATGTGGGAATAAGCTAGGTTACGCTTGTAACTGTCTAATGTGGAAATAAGCTAGGTTATCTTTGTAACTGCCTGAGGTGGGAATGAGCTAGGTTACACTTGTAACTGCCTGAGGTGGGAATGAGCTAGGCTACACTTATAACTGCCTCGGTGGGAATGAGCTAGGTTACACTTGTAACTGTCTAATGTGGGAATTAAGCTAGGTTATCTTTGTAAAACTGCCTGAGGTGAGAAATGAGCTAAGGTTACCCTACATTATAAACTGCCTGAGGTGACGGAATGAGCTAGGTTACACTTGTAACTGCCAGAGGTGGGAAATGAGCTAGGATACACTTGTAACACTGCCTGAGGTGGTGGAAATGAGCTAGGCGAAGATTCACACTTCATAACTGCCTGAGGTGGGAATGAGCCAGGTTACACCCTTATATAACTGACTGAGGTGGGAATTGACTAGGTTACTACTTGTAAATGTCCTGAGGTGGGGAATGAGCCTAGGTTACACTTGTAACTGCCTGAGGTGGGAATGAGCTAGGTTACGCTTGTAACTGTCTAATGTGGGAATAAGCTAGGTTACGCTTGTAACTGTCTAATGTGGAAATAAGCTAGGTTATCTTTGTAACTGCCTGAGGTGGGAATGAGCTAGGTTACACTTGTAACTGCCTGAGGTGGGAATGAGCTAGGTTACACTTATAACTGCCTTCGGTGGGAATGAGCTAGGTTACACTTGTAACTGTCTAATGTGGGAATAAGCTAGGTTATCTTTGTAACTGCCTGAGGTGAGAATGAGCTAGGTTACACTTATAACTGCCTGAGGTGGGAATGAGCTAGGTTACACTTGTAACTGCCTGAGGTGGGAATGAGCTAGGATACACTTGTAACTGCCTGAGGTGGAAATGAGCTAGGTTACACTTATAACTGCCTGAGGTGGGAATGAGCCAGGTTACACTTATAACTGCCTGAGGTGGGAATGAGCTAGGTTACACTTGTAACTGCCTGAGGTGGGAATGAGCTAGGTTACACTTATAACTGCCTGAGGTGGGAATGAGTTAGGTTACACTTGTAACTGTTAGAGTTTTGAATGAACTAGGATACACTTGTAACAGTCTTGAAGTGAGAATAAGCTAGGTTACACTTATAACTGCCTGAGGTGGACCAATGAGCTAGGTTACAATGTAACTGACTGAGGTTGGAACATAAGCTAGGTTACACTTATAACAGGTGAGAATAAAGCTGATAGGTTACGCTTTTAAACTGCCAGAGGTGGGAAGAGAGCTAGACATTGTAACTGTCTAGGTGAATGACTAGGTTACAACTTATAACTGCCTGAGCTGGAATGAGCTAGGTTACACTTTAACTGCCGTGAGTGAGGAATGAACCTAGGTTACACTTATGCTAACTGCCTGAGAAGGGAATAAGCTAGGTTACACTTGTATA
The DNA here is from genome assembly GCF_041381155.1 of Argopecten irradians. Classification (NCBI taxonomy): domain Eukaryota; kingdom Metazoa; phylum Mollusca; class Bivalvia; order Pectinida; family Pectinidae; genus Argopecten; species Argopecten irradians. Next base: position 46,764,930 of record NC_091135.1, on the reverse strand, counting down.
ACTGCTGAGGTGGGAAAATGAGCTAGGTTACACTTGTAACTGCCTGAGGTGGGAATGAGCTAGGTTAACTTTATAAATGCCTGAGGTGGAAATGAGCTAGGTTACACTTTAAACTGCCAGAGGTGAGAATGAGCTAGGATACACTTGTAACTGTCTGAGGTTGAATGAGCTAGGTTACACTTGTAACTGCCTGAGTTGGGAATGAGCTAGGTTACAACTGCGTGAGGTGGAATAACCTAACTTGTAACTGCCTGAGGTGGGAATGAGCTAGGTTACACTTGTAACTGCCTGAGGTGGGAATGAGCTAGGTTACACTTGTAACTGCCTGAGGGTGGGAATGAGCTAGGTTACACTTGTAACTGCCTGAGGTGGAAATGAGCTAGGTTACACTTATAACAGCCATGAGGTGGTAATGAGCTAGGTTACACTTATAACTGCCTGAGGTGGGGAATGAGCTAGGTTACACTTGTAAACTGCCTGAGACGTGGAAATGAGCTAGGTTACACTTATAACTGCTGCTGAGGTGGGAATGAGCTAGGTTACACTTGTAACCTAACTGCCTGAGGTGGAATGAGCTAGGTTACACTTGTAACTGCCTGAGGTGGGAATGAGCTAGGTTACACTTGTAACTGCCTGAGGTGGGAATGAGCTAGGTTACGCTTGTAACTGTCTAATGTGGGAATAAGCTAGGTTACACTTGTAACTGCCTGAGGTGGGAATGAGCTAGGTTACACTTGTAACTGCCTGAGGTGGGAATGAGCTAGGTATACACTTGTAACTGTGCCTTCGTTGTAGAGTTTTGAAATGAAGCTAGGTTACACTTGTAACTGCCTTAAGTGGGTAATAAGCTTGGTTACTACACTTATAACTGCCTGAGGTGGAGAATGAGCTAGGTTACACTTATAACTGCCTGAGGTGGGAATGAGCTAGGTTACACTTATAACTTGCCTGAGGTGGAATAAGCTAGGTTACACTTGTAACTGCCTGAGGTGAGAATGAGAGCTAGATTACTCTGTAACTGTCTGAGGTTGAATGAGCTAGTTACACTTATAACTGCCTGAGGTGGAATGAGCTAGGATACAACTATGTAACTGCCTGAGGTGGGAATGAGTTGGGTTACACTTGTAAGTGCCTGAGGTGGAAATGAGCTAGGTTACACTTGTAACAGCCTGAGGTTACACTTGTAACTGCCTGAGGTGGGAATGAGCTAGGTTACACTTGTAACAGCCTGATGTGGGAATGAGCTAGGTTATATTTGTAACTGTCAGAGGTGGGAATGAGTTAGGTTACACTTGTAACTGGCTGAGGTGGGAATGAGCTAGGTTACACTTGTAACAGCCTGAGGTGGGAATGAGCTAGGTTAAACTTGTAACAGCCTGAGGTGGGAATGAGCTAGGTTACACTTATAACTGCCTGAGGTGGGAATCAGCTAGGTTACACTTATAACTGCCTGAGGTGGGAATGAGCTAGGTTACATTTGTAACTGTCTGAGGTGGGAATGAGCTTGGTTACACTTGTAACTGCCTGAGGTGGGAATGAGCTAGGCTACACTTGTAACAGCCTGAGGTGGGAATGAGCTAGGTTACACTTGTAACAGCCTGAGGTGGGAATGAGCTAGGTTACACTTGTAACAGCCTGAGGTGGGAATGAGCTAGGTTAAACTTGTAACAGCCTGAGGTGGGAATGAGCTAGGTTACACTTGTAACTGCCTGAGGTGGGAATGAGCTAGGATACACTTGTAACTGTCCTGAGGTGGAATGAGCTAGGTTACACTTGTAACTGCCTGAGGTGGGAATGAGCTAGGTTACACTTATAACTGTCTGAGGTGGGAATGAGCTAGGTTACACTTGTAACTGCTGAGGTGGGAATGAGCTAGGTTACACTTATAACTGCCTGAGGTGGGAATGAGCTAGGTTACACTTATAACAGCCTGAGGTGGGAATGAGCTAGGTTACACTTATAACTGCCTGAGGTGGGAATGAGCTAGGTTACACTTATAACTGCCTGAGGTGGGAATGAGCTAGGTTACACTTGTAACTGCCTGAGGTGGGAATGAGCTAGGTTACACTTGTAACTGCCTGAGGTGGTAATGAGCTAGGATACACTTGTAACTGCCTGAGGTGGGAATGAGCTAGGATACACTTGTAACTGCCTAGTTTTGAATGAACTAGGATACACTTGTAACTGCTTGAAGTGAGAATAAGCTAGGTTACACTTGTAAGTTCCTGAAGTGAGAATAAGCTAGGTTACACTTGTCACTGCCTGAGGTGAGAATAAGCTAGGTTACACTTGTCACTGCCTGAGGTCAGAATAAGCTAGGTTACACTTGTAACTGCCTGAGGTTAGAATAAGCTAGGTTACACTTTAAACTGCCAGAGGTGGGAATGAGCTAGGTTACACTTATAACTGACTGAGGTGGGAATGAGCTAGGTTTCATTTGTAACTGTCTGAGGTGGGAATGAGCTTGGTTACACTTGTAACTGCCTGAGGTGGTAATGAGCTAGGATACACTTGTAACTGCCTGAGGTGGGAATGAGCTAGGTTACACTTGTAACTGCCTGAGGTGAGAATAAGCTAGGTTACACTTATAACTGTCTGAGGTTGGAATGAGCTAGGATACACTTGTAACTGCCTGAGGTGGAAATGAGTTAGGTTACACTTGTAACTGTAGTTTTGAATGAACTAGGATACACTTGTAACTGCCTGAAGTGAGAATAAGCTAGGTTACACTTGTAAGTTCCTGAAGTGAGAATAAGCTAGGTTACACTTGTCACACTGCCTGAGGTCAGAATAAGCTAGGTTACACTTGTAACTGACTGAGGTGAGAATAAGCTAGGTTACACTTTAAACTGCCAGAGGTGAGATTAAGCTATGTTACATTTGTAACTGTCTGAGGTGGGAATGAGTTAGGTTACACTTGTAACTGTCTGATGTGGGAATGAGCTAGGTTACACTTGTAACTGCCCATGGTGAGAATTAGTTAGGTTATACTGTTTAATGACAAGTCAATAAGACAGACACAAATATTATTCTCCTGTTTTAGACTAATAATCAGATGAAAAAGGGGAAATGTTTTGTTGTTAGTGAGTTTTCTTTGTACAGAATATCTGCAGATGTTTTTGTAGGGATGAAGGGGTGTACATGTTACCTTATTGCAAGACTGGGCTGAACCATGACATAAACATATCAGGCAGATGAGCTAAAGCCAGAAAGAGCTTGGAACCAGTAGAAACTGGGGTTCTAACACTGTTCAAGGTTAACTGTATATTTTTGTAACACAGACTTCAGGAGAAATTCATAGTAACTGATTTGTGACCACAGTTTATCAGTGGGTTACATTCTCTTGTATATTTGAGGTTCCAAAAGCATATATATGTGTGTTATATAAATTGCTTAGTGCTCTCAAAGGAATGTTTCTTAGAGAAAAAAACTTTGGCTCAAGTTCTGAAGCTTGTTTTGTTCATTAGTAAGAGATAAGGAATCTGGCCATTTAAATCTGTGTTTTTGATAAATAACATATCAAATTATTGGCAAAAGAATTGAGATAAACACATTTTCAAATGAATAAATATTTTGCTCATATAACAGATGGACTGCTGGAAATTAACTTCCAAGTATCATGCAAATATATCCAGAGGGTTATTATGAGTAACTAAAGAATAATACAATCCACACAAAATAAACCCATTGTAATTATTTACAGTATATGTTAGGAAGAGCCAGTAACAACATCCTTTGTTTGCAGGACCACCTGTTTTCCTTAATTCAAAGTTAAAAATACAGGTCAATGTAACATTGTCAACATTTGAAAAGATGTGTGAAGACAATGTTAAGTTGGAGGATTATGTATACTTCTCCATCTTAATCAGCTCTAAAAGTTATTCTTTACTATATTGGATCAAGATATAGTTAAATATTGTCTGCAGTTGGACAATTCCAGCAAAGATTTGTTAAAGTATGGACAGTATAAAAATGAAATACACCAAGTTTCTTCCAAAAGTGAAAGCTAGATTTCGGTAACAATCTGCCATGGCATGCCTGCTGTGGTTAAGGTAACCGTGTATACAGAGGTCATTTTGACCTTGTAATCAAACATTCTATAATCAGCCATACTATTGGCCATTTCTGGGCGTCAGTCCTACCTTTATGTCAGACTTGATAACCAGAATCTGTATTCAGAGATTTGATGAAATATTTTCCACTGTGCAGCTCTGCTCCACATGTGGGTATCAATGGTTGCCTAGCATCATTTGTCGGTAGTAGTGTGTATTGTAGTAGGAATCTTCTCCCTGTCAGCCTCTTTAAGTTCCTGTGTACCAGCAATCTATAAATAGAATCAGTTTCCTCTGGCCTTATCACTGCATAGTTAATAAATACCTCATGAGCACAGACCTCAACACCAACCCCCTCCAAAACAATGAAAATCAATTATTTCTATTCGTTCTTTAACAACTTAATTTTAGTTCCTTAAAATGATACGTGTAAATTATGAGAAAAGAAGATAAGTAACAGGTGTACTTTTAATATCATATTCATCCATGAAGATGAAGATGATAAGTTAAATTTAATGCTAGTTTTTCAAAGCTGGACATTTTGATATAAAACCTAAATACATAATATATGCATGATCTGATGTTTTGTTATTTCAAAATAGGTAATAATAGACACTTTAATAAAATTTATATCCTATCTTATCTTATATCAGATATCATCATATTTTACTAATTTAACTCTTAGCAAAAAAAAACAAATTTCATTTAAAATATCATATTATTTTCATAAAAAGTGCTCTAGCTATGTGAAGTTGTTAACCAATGATGTCGATAACCATAATCAGTTAGTAGATACATGTACAGGGTTTCCCATAAATTATATTAGTATTACACTTTCATAATTCAATATTTTGTTGAATTCAGCATGTAAATCACCAGGATTTCATCTCCAAAGCTTACAATCACATATTCATTTCATATTTTGATTAACAAATAGCCTAGCAAACAAATCTAGGTTATCTTAGCAATGATTTCCACAAAAAATGTGGTCATAACAACGTATTTGAGCAACCTTTGAACACTAGCATTGAAGATTTGTTCTTATTTTCTAATGCCTAATTCATGCCTTGGACAATATTTTCTAGTGCTGATGATTATTTTCTGTACTTCTGGTTAATACTTGCACAGAAAAAGATAAGATGTTGAGGTGGGGCATTACATGACCAAAACACTGTTTTACAAAGCATAAAACATTTCACAGTGCCTTTATATAAGGTCCTCTTGATGCGTCAGTATCTTAAAAGTGATGGTGTCATTATCACTTTAATGGTTTTCAGCAGAATCAATTTTTTTTTTTGTATTTTGCCAAGGATTTATAAGTGAGAAGGATTCGATTGTCACTTTCTCTTTACATTACTGAACACCACGCCAGACGCCTATGAACCGGGAATAAAAACCATTTTTCTCAACAAATACTTGTCTTGTCGAGTCAAACAAAACACCAATGTAAAGTTAATTAAATTTCACAACGTTTATTATTTGCTTTAAGGACAGAATATTTAGAAGATATGTCTTAAATTTTCATTGAAAAAATATGACAGCTCGTGAAATGACGGCCCGCTTCAGAAAGTAAGACAGTAACCCTTGCACACGCAAACTACATCAAAGGCTGCGCCGGCGGATATCAAAGGAAAATCAGTCGTCGTCCAACATCACTGTCAGTGCACAAACACAAAAGCTCCTGCATTTTACTTCCCCAAACCCAAGTGTGACATATCCTTCTTATTATTGATTATGCATTCAATAAAACTTTGTCTAATCCTTGTTTTAAGAATGGAAGAATAAGAAAAATGTCATAAATTCTCATTAGAAAATATGACATCTCATGAAATTAGTGTTGGGAATCGGTTAAGACTTCATCATTGATGATCGGTTAAAATCGGGTGGTGTCAACCGATCGATTTTCGATTATTAATCGGTTACTCTTTTGTTACATAATTTTCTTAGAAATGTTAGTTATTTTTAACGATGTCATGAATTTTATTGATATCACTTATCAAAATTTTATATTTGGAAATACCCTTAAAATTTTTTTTTTTATTTTTTTTTTTAAACTTTTCAAGTATTCAGTTGCTTATGCTGTTACCCAATAAAAGAACTATTAACAAAATTCTTGACTAAAAGAACAATATAATAATCTTCAAAGTCAATTTACAAACTTTGATTACGTTGACTTTTACAATTCAATATCAGTTAAACAATATAAATGTAGGCCTATATGAAATAAAAAGCTTCACGATATTGATGGCAGCCATTAAGTATTCTGTTTTCATACTGGCTTTATTCTACATAGTTTCGTATCCTAATTTATTATCAGATTGACTCAAGTCAATGTAACAATCTTTATTGATGAACTAATTAGGCTTATAATGTTTATTTTGTTATCATATTTGTTTTAATAGCAGGTTTGGTAAGAAGTCATTGCTAAAGAGAAAAATGGCATAAACTCTGTACTCTCTAAGGGAAAATGAAAGTAGAATTCCCACTTTCTGTTTTGATACCGATCATCGATGTTAATATATCATAATCGATTAATCGAAATCGGTTGTCTTTTCGATTAGTCATCGATTATAATCGATCATTGGGACAACACTACATGAAATGACAACTTCCTTCAGAAAGTAAGACGGTAACCCTCGCACCCGCAAGCTACATCAAAGGTTGCACCGATGGATATCAAAGGAAAATCAGTCGTCGACCAACGTCACGGTCAGTGTACAACCACAAATGCGCTTGCGACGTATTCCTCCAAAATCCCAAGTGATTTATCCGGTGATCGTCTTATATCCCTATGGCCAAATAGTCCGAAGGCCAGTTAGTCTGAAGGCCCATTAGTCCTAAGGTCTGTTAGTCCAAAGGCCCAATAGTCCGAAGGCCTGATAGTCCGAAAACAGATAATATAATTGGAATTTATATGCAAACAGTACTCGAAATGAAACAAACGTTTATTACATTTTTCAATGCAAAAGATTTGTTGTAAATTTACTACGGTATACTTACATGTATGTATGTGACTATAGATTTGATACGAAAAATGATATTAAACAACGAAATGTTGCGAATTTCAAAAAAGAACATTATCTTGAAGTACATACACATTTTATATGTACAATGCAATCCGGTTTGACATCTCCCTCCAAAATATCATTATGCACACCATTTCTGTCATTAACGGTACAATAAACAAGACAATATTAAACGATGTTTACACAGGTATAATAAAGTTCATTTTTCGGTAAGGTTTGATTATACGCATCATTTATTCATTGAGCACCGTTAATCCTAATGCAATCAAATTACAGTGTAAATTACAGTGTACATACACTTACAATCGGACATCTTAAAGCTTGTATGTTTGTAAGATAATTCATAGAACGCATGCTGGTGAGATATCTTATAAAATATAACATATAAACTTTTTACATTATCATTTTTCATTTTGATGTAATTTTTACCTTGCAATGCTCCATAAAGAAATGACAACTTGCCGTCCATAGAAATTGTCAGATTAGCAGTGCAGAAAAATGTTTTCATGAAAATACAACTGTACGTTAATTATAACCCTATATAACTTGCAATATTTACTAATTTTTGGACTGACGGGCCTTCGGACTATTGGGTCTTTGGACTAAAGGGCCTTCGGACTATTGGGCCTTTGGACTAACCGGCCTTCAGACTATTAGGCCATAGGGATATATCGGTGTCACCACTTATCCTTTTCATCTATGTCCTTGTACGTTCGGTAATGCTTTTCATGGAGAAATTTACGTAAGGGATTTCCTAAAGTTCATGAACGTGGGTGAAATATTGGGGCCAGTAAGATATTTGAGGATCATGTAATTTACGACAATTTGGCCACCCATACCTGTTAAACAGTAAAATGATATTCATAATATCTTTGTCAACAACTTTTGACGTGTGCTCTTCCGGGCGTCTGTGTGTGTGAAAATTCGAAACTAAACCGGATACGAACCTTAAAACTAGCTTTACCTGTTGCATAAGAAAATGGCGACTTCAATGATAGCTAGAGGTTTTCGCACCTTACAGAATTTCGCAAGAAATAAGATCGTTGTTTGGAAATGTCCACTTACGACTAATGTTAGATCTGTTTTCTTGAGTACGAACAAAGCCTCTAACAGGTATAGTATACAACTGTTCACTTAACTTATTGTTACAATAGGCCAATATAGGTCTGCCACAGGCTGGGTCATGATGAACGTCACGTAGACCAAGGGGTGTACATGTTTAAGAAGGAGACAGTCACTGGTTCCAATGCCCTGATACAATGCCTTTATATAAAGCATGTATTTACCTATATTTCTTCAATATATAGGTCAAGGTGTATGCGTGCTCGCGATTTAATCCATTTATACACATACAAAAACTAAATCTCATTGGAACATCTATCACATCATTTGGAGTACTCTTATATATAACACTTATGTACTTTGTATATCATGGTTTTGCCACTGGACAACCGATTATAATTACTTATCGGAATCTATTTTGCTGTCAGCTGATCATCGCACAATATAATGTTTCAAACAGTCAAACGTGTCTTGTAGTGTGTGTTATCTTTGCAACATTGTAGGAGTATTGGTGTAGTAATTCCAGTAGGGATTAAGTTTGGGAGGAGATAGTGATCTTTGAAAATAAAAAAAACATCGATCAAGAGGTTATGTTGGAGCTCAGGGACATTGATCTGGCACGAATTTCTTATCAACAGTATTTATATATATCATAGTATCAAGTGTATAAACCACAGGTGTTCACTTCTAATATAAGTATAAGTATTTACCTATATTAGAAACAAACATCTGTGTGTAATCTCTACAATAGAGAAAAACCACTATATTTTTTTTAATCCATGATTTTTGTTACAGATGCTCCACCGTCGACAGAGCATAAATGATATTCATCATTCGAACAATAATTTGTGTTTAATCGTGTATATATATGCCTAATTAACACAAAAAATAATATAAAATAATTTATTTCGCCTTTGGTGCATGCGCAATCAGTACTTCATTTCATATAGAATATAGTGCCACAGATTTTTTTCGGGATGCAATTAATTGTTTTTCATATTTTTAACTTGAAGTAAAATTAGAAGCTCAAACTTTTCAATGGTGGTAATGGTGTAAAGTAAGTAACTTTTGTAACAGAAGAAAAATAATAAATCGTCTGCTTCTGTTTTTGATAGTGAAAAAATACCAGTTAGCGGTGGAGCATCTATAATAAACGGGCTCGTGTAGTTCAGACTACATTGTGTAGCTCACTTACTTTACCACCACCACCGCAATGTTCATTTTTTTCTTAGGAACCTTTCTCGATTTTAAAATCCACTGCAACTGGCTGTTGCATGGTGTCAGACAGAAAACTTAGTTGTTATGATGACAATTACTTTAACTAATGACAATTATTATAAATTTCAGCTTCCACCAGACCAGCTTAGATGGCAGACAAGCATCTGTAGTGTTTGGAGTATTAGCAGCTGTAGGAGTGACAATGGTGGATAAAGATGCAAAGGAAAACATAAAAACAGAAATTCTTGAATTGATGGAAAGAGGGAAAAAGCGTAGCTTTGGTGGAAGAAGGGTTGATAATAGCCTATTAGAAACAGCAAAAAAAACAGCTGAACGCGCTTTAAGGAAAGGAGAAATATCAGAGGAAGAGAGAGATATTGTGGTTGTATTGGCTAATAAATATATCGGAGAAAAGTACTTAGAACTAGGCATCATTGATAAGGCAGAGGCCGCTTTTGTAGAAGCAATGGAAGTTTACAAGAAACTAGGAGTCAGCAAGTACGATGATGCATCCATGGAACTGATTCTAAGATTGACCAACTGTTTTGCTTTGAGTGGGAGGGAAGTTGAAGCAAGGGACAGCTTTGATATGATAATTGACACTCAGCTTAGAAAGATCCAGGATAGTACAACCAGGTGTCCTCTTAGCACCTACCAGATTCTCTGGGCCACCCTCCAACTGTACGGCCGGTTCCTGGTCCTAAACAAGGACTACGATGAGGCTGAAAATATGTTTGTTATCGCAGATGATGTTATGCAGAAAGCTAGTGGGGAATTTGCCAATGGTAGACAACACATTTTAACAGATTTAGCAGGTGTGCAAATTGTCAAAAAAGACTTAACTGCAGCTGAGACAACCTTTGAAAAGGCCATCAAAATTGGTGAGAAAGGAAAGTCCCCCGATCTGTGTTTTACATACTGTTATATGGCAGATCTTGCTACTAGAATGGACAATATAAAAAAAGCAACAAAAATGTGTAATAAAGGACTTTCACTCGCCAAAGACTCTGGCAACAAAGAATGCCTACAAAAGGCAGAGCTATGTCTAGAAAAAATTAGAGAAGCTAAAGAAAAGAGATAGGAATTGTAAGGTTTTAGTTGTTGTACAGTATAATTTTGAATGTATATAAAATTTTGATTAATTAAGTGTTTATTCCAAATGACTTTGAGATCTCCTGAAACATGTTAAAAAGTTAGCAAAGAAAAGAAATACAAAAAAATATAATGCAGTGCAGAAACAGCAATTTTTATTCACCTTCTTAAATTCATGATGTCATGAAAGTAGCATGTTATGTGATAGATTGAAATACATGTACAGTACAACGGTTATAATGACCCAGTGGGGACCAACAAAATCACTTGATTACAAGCATCGTTTGTTATACAAATGCAACAGACATATTATATGAACCTTGATGGGGACTGAAAATTACTGTTATATAACCTGTAATTTGTTCAAGGCTTGTTTGTTATAAACCTGTATTGCTGTACAAAGAATTGGATTTCCTTCTAGCCATTTTGACTTGAGCATTAGTTACATTACTTGATGCATAATTTACATAATATTTAAGTGATTATTTGATTCATGTCGCTCACACAGATACATGTATTTTTTTTCTTTTAATTAATTTATTATTTCCTGCCAGTGTTCCTACATAGGTCATGGTCAGTCCTTACAGTAGTCATCTGGTTATACGGGTAATTAAAAAGGATTTTTAGCAAAACGACTACCTATTGAACTTTCTAGAAGAAAACTCAAAACAGTTCAGTTTTATCAGTGATTCAAACAGTGCTAGTCAAGTAGTCAATGTATAGATACTGCAATTTTAATAAATCAGTGCTGAAAATTCATTTTCATGAATTCCTCCAGAAAAATTTTATCAAACAGAATTTTATCAAACATTCTGTTTGATAACCTTGTAACCTGAGTAGGTGTGTCAATGTGACTTTTCACAGGGTTGGTAAAATTGCCATCAATTTCAGCAAGAAAGAGCTTGTATGGATTATTTGTGATAAGGTCTGATAATTATAGTATTGAGTAGAAAGTGTTGCTTATCTAAACATGAAATGAAGATGAATATTTATTGGAAAAAATAAATGTAATGGATATGATTTACTGTTTAGTGTTTTATTTAAAAGTTCTTTGTATTCTGTCTTAAAGTTTTGAGATCACCTGCCGTCCGTTCTTCCGTCCATTAACAATTCTTGTTACCGCTATTTCTCAAGTACTGGAGATATCTTTCTAAAATTTCATGTAGGTTCCCCTAGGGCCCTAGTTCCGCATATGGCATTTTCGTACCCATCAGTCAACAAGATAGACGACAGGCAGCCATGTTGGATTTTGATAGTTGAAGTTTGTTACCTCTATTTCTCCGAAAGTACTGAAGGGATCTGTCTCAATGATATAGGTTCCCCTAGGACTTTAGTTGTGCATGTTGCGTTTTGGGACCAATCAGTCAACATGATGACTGACCAGTCGCCATCTTAGATTTTGAAAGTTTTGAAGTTTGAAAAGCAGAAAAAAGATCCCTCCGTCGGGGCGACTTGGAATTATTTGTTTGATTATTGAAACGTCCTATTAACAGCCAGGGTCATGTAAGGACGGCCTCCCATGTATGCAGTTTGTAGCATGTGTTTAGTGCGTGGTGTGTATGTTGGGAGACTGCGGTATGTTCGTGTTGTGTCTTCTTGTATAGTGGAACTGTTGCCCTTTTTATAGTGCGACTTGGAATGGAAGTCAGGATCCATCGACTAGCGGATTAGCAACCACTACTGACCCACCAACTGGAGGATGTCGTGGTTTAGGGTTGAAACATCTGAAGATAATTCGCGACCACCTGATGACGATGGAGACCGACAAGTGAGCACCGAGCAGAAAACAATGCATTTGAAATACATGTACGGGTATGCCAGGAAGATGATGCAACATTAGATCAGCTGTAAGTGAAACGGCAATAATTCTGACAACATTTGACTCATTTCCTATTACAAATGACCAAATAATGTTCAAAAATGTGTATTCCCTTTACAAACTAAGTAAAATTAACCCCCTCATCAGGGGGAAACACGAGACCCAAGTGTCATATAATTCACAATTTTTGTAAAGTTCATTAAGACCTTTCTGTCCATGGAGAGTATTTGATTCTACCACATCTGCGATGAAAATGATCCAGTGAATATACAGCTCTTTGAGACAGCCCTAGCTCGTTAACCACACAGCCAATTTCTTTGATTTTTGGATATGTTATGTAGAATTGAAAGTGAAACAATTAACTGAATTACCACTTTTCTGTTATACGTGAACTTTCGGTTGTAAATGAGGGTCAAAGTTCAAAAGTGCAATTTTTTGACAAAATGATTAACAAATCTTCTTTTGAAAATCTAGAAGGCCTAGGCTCCTAATATTAGGCATGTAGCATGCTGACATAAATGCCTACCAAGTTTTTCGATATGATTGACCTTGACTTATATTCAAGGTCACAGGGGCCAAAAAATCTAAAATCTCAAAATGACTTCTTCTGAAGTTCTGGAAGGCCTAAAGATCTTATATTAGGCCTGCAGGATGCTGAAATAAATGGCTGTCAAGTTTGTTTATATAAATGACCTTTACCGGAATACCTTTTAGCATCCTCGATACTCCAGGGCTTCCGATCACTTACGATATCTACACCCCTGGACTATCTCATAGTGAAATTGAAGGCAGCTCAGCGGAAAACATTTGACCAATCACAGGCTAGCAAATATTGCATTTGAAGACTACAGAGAGAGCGACGCCTAACATCAAAGCCACAGAGTCAACCACAGTGTACCGTTATACGGCTCTTTTGATGTACATCAAATGACTAAGTTACCTGTTCTATTCTGTTGCCTCAAGTTTTACTATGAAATAGTCCAGGGGTGTAGAGATCGTAAGTGATCGGAACCCCTGGAATATCGAGGATGACCTTTTAGGTGAAAAGCCCGTCAAATTGTCCCGGTGACAATTTTCAACTTTATTATTTATCTTTTATTATTTTTTTCTGTTTTGATGTCATTTTGACCTGGCATTGCTCCATGAAGAAATGACAACTTGCTGTCCATAGAAATTGTCAGATCAGCAGTACCGAAAAATGTTTTCGTCAAAATACGTTAATTATAACAACTCTATAACTTGCAATATTTACTACTTTTCGGACTAACGGGCCTTCGGACTATTGGGCTTTCGGACTAACGGGCCTTCGGACTTTTGGGCCGTAGGGATAAGGGTGTCACCTTCAAGACCAATGGCGCAATGTGGTTGCTTTTAGTTGAATGCTGCCGAACTATGGATATAATTTCTATACATTTAAAATTTCAACAACAGAATGCCATGATGAAACAGACTGGTTTTATTTGGCATATTTTCAATGAAGTTATGTCGTCTTTCCACTTATCACGAGAGGATATTTTTGGCGACGGGCGTAGGTCTAAAATCGGGGAAATGATTGGGATATACAGGGTATATTCTCGTGGTAACTACGCGCCTATCGCTGAAATGTGTATGGTGTTCTAAAACGGCATTCAATTTGTTCCAAGGACCGGCGCTGAAGATGTTAACATGGAGAACCTGAAATCTAGGCTAGGTCATCGTGCACACGTAGAACGAATATACGTACCTGGCCTACTATACCTTTCGGCCGGGTACGAATTGGTCCCTATGTGTCGTAGTGGAGCACTGCCTCCGAAAATCACTCGGGCATAGTTTTCTATACCTTTTTGTAGGTTTCCAATTATTTTAAGCGTATACATGCATTTACATATTATTTTTGTCTAAAACAAACATAACTACCATTCTTAATATATACCGTACCGCTCACAAGACGTCAAATTCACAACTTGTGGAATTGCCGTATAAATTCCCTTCAGAATGACCTTCATATGTATTATGTAAAAAAAATAATGATCGATGAGAATTTGATATTTTATATAGTTCAGTTTTATTCCCTAGTAGGTAAGCGATATCAAAAAAGTACGATAAAATGCAAAAGAAACGTTTTATAATGGTTTGTATAATCATCACTTTGCTCCGTTAGCAGTAATAGGCACCAATTGTAGCTCTTAAGACGACACCATTTTCTGTCTAAAAGTCTTTTGAGCTACAATATTGCAGCTACGTGCACACGTAGACCATCACAAATTGGAGGTCGCGTGCTTGTTATCTTCAAATTCGATATTTAATCAGAAAACATTGGATTAATACGTCACTCCATCACTGTCGGAATGACTCATTATTTGCCAGTTGGGATTCTGTATAAAAATGCCTCAGGTCTCCAGATAGAGTGACCAATATAACCCTGACAACGTTAGGGTATTAGGATGGACATTCCTGACAATGATATGACATTAGGATGGTCATATAATCAATAAATGTACGTCATTCTCTCCGCTATCATAGTTCCGACATCGAACAGAAGGTCATCAGCCATTGTGTCGGTATTGCAAAGACGTATTCTGCCCAATCCAGATCAAAGAGACAGTCGTTGATCTGGAAACATAATCTCTTATCTAATAAACAACAAATCCTGGCTAGAGCACATCACGATAATAATATCAATGTTAAGTTGAGACAATTGATGGGTTTACTGGATCGCTAAAGCCGTTTAAGGCTTTGCTGGGAAAACGACTTGACAATATCAGGTAAATGAAATAAAGAGTTTAAAGACATGACTGATTTAGCATAAAGTATCTTCAAAATTTCACACGATCCTTTATTTCACTACATTAGAATAAGTTAGTGTATATATTATATGTCTGCTGAGTTATAACATTAAAACATATCTTACCCGCAAGACGTATAACAATTGAGAGATGTACTGGGGGTTAATGAATCGCATTCTTAAAAGCGGCCCGAGTATGACCAATGAAAGATTCTGAAGAAGTTTGGACTATTGTATACATACAGCCCGACAGCTAGATAATCAGCTAGGGGTACATGTTGATTTGTTGTGCTCTGTGATTGACATGATTGTATGTGGATGCTCACCGAGTTCCTGTCATTCTATGTCATTACCAGACGCTGGTCCTAAAACACGCATTAGGGAACTCCAATAATTTAGATATAATTGTTTATTTTTGATATCGTGATGGGTAACATACAATATTTATAGTATTAATTTTTATATTATGTACTTGCTATGATATGATCATGGCATTTTGAATTAAGGAAACTTGGTTCCATTGGCAACGAATTCATTCAATATTCAAACGCTTTCAAACAACATGATTCTTTTCCCTCATTTTCAGCCTTATGTCACCTTATTAAGCAAAGGCGAGACTGTACTGTATAGTAACACAGCAGATAAAATTGATGAATAAATTGGGAATTAGTGAATTGGATGATGTAGAAAAAAAAATAATTACAAAGATTGCTGTTATTATAAGACGGCGTGGTGTCACATCATCCCATTTTTGACACCGAACATGGAGATATTTCCCCCGAGAAACGAAATTGTGACGCTTCGTGAAAATAAGCGTAAAATTGTTTTGCAAATCCTTGTAAGCAAACAATAAAACCCATGCCGCCTGTCACATGTAATTATGGTTCGGGACTTGAAGGCGTCAAATAATGCTTTTGTGTACATTAAGAAGATCATTGTTTTCAAGGGAACACAATAATAACTATTCCAAAATATGTTGGGTTTTTTCGAAAAAGGTTATCAAAATAATTGTTATTTGTGTATCTCTAAATAGCCGTCTTCAATTGAAGAATTCAAACAGATATCAATAAAACACCTAAATGTAGTGATATGAGATGATCCGACACTTTCCCAGTGATGATAAAGTCAATGTGGTTAGAAGCATATTCGCATAATAAGATCAGGACCGTTTTCGAAAACGGCCCATGTGTATGGATCAGTATCTAGGCCGTTTTCGTTTATTCGGAACAACCGGTTCGACCGTTTGTAAAAGTCATTATTTCAAGTACATTTTTTAGTTTATAAATCCTGACGAACCTGCAGTTTATGATACAGGCCTGTGAGGGCTTTGTCAAAGTTCGTCTGAAAACAATATAAAATCACCATGTCTTTAATTCATAAACGAACAACTAGGTCCAACCAGTCAACCCGCATAATCGAAAACGGCCCTAGACTATAAGTTGTGGGTTGCGATGTCGAACCCCATCTGAGACATGTGTAGTCTGCTAGTCGAAGGACGGTAGTCTCTTTCTGGCAACTCCGGCTTTCCCTACGCTTGACTATTGATAGGACTTCAAAATGCTTATCACTTTGACATTAATATTTTTGTAAATACTATTAGTTACCATGTATAGCTGTGAGGAGGGCTTTCATAACTTGTTTGATTGAGTCTTGTTTGTTATACAATAAAGTATATACGTAAATCAGTCAAGGCGTCAAAGTAAAACAAAAGCAAAACTAGACAAGACATCAAAGTAAAACAAAAGCAAAACTAGACAAGGCGTCAAAGTAAAACAAAAGCAAAACTAGACAAGGCATCAAAGTAAAACAAAAACAAAACTAGACAAGGCGTCAAAGTAAAACAAAAGCAAAACTAGACAAGGCATCAAAGTAAAACAAAAGCAAAACTAGACAAGGCATCAAAGTAAAACAAACGCAAAACTAGACAAGGCATCAAAGTAAAACAAAAGCAAAACTAGACAAGGCATCAAAGCAAAGACAGAACAGTGTTAGAATAGAGGAAAGATATATTTTACAGCATCAAGCGTTGTCATTGTTGATGAAAGAAATGCGGAAAAAAAGAGAAAGAACGATGTCAAAAGACAATAAATATTAAAATCCGTGGACGATTCTAGGACAAAGGTCAATTTGTCAATATATGACGTCTGAGAATTACTTTAAGATTATATAATTATGGACCCACCATGGAATAGTATATTGTGCTATGTAGAGTATGATTTTTACCGGTTTTTTTATCTAGACCTCTTTAACGCCTAAAATGGCCTTAGGGCACTCTGGTCCAGGGGCGGTGGGGGGGGGGGGGATGGCCCTCCGTTCCCCAGGACGGGGGGCACACATGTCTTTTTGCGCCCCCCCCCCCCATTTTCCACCCAGTGAAATGTTCTTAAAATGCACATTTGAATGAAAAAAGGGTCCTCCTGTTCGTTTTTGTACTTCATTTTAGAAAATTTTCCGCTGCGCGGCGCGTTTCTTAAAACGTTCAAGCACGTAATATTCAAATCTTTGATAATGAAAATTCAATACACACGAACTAGACTAAAAATGTCCATCAAGGGATTATACTATTTCAAAAAATGCTTCTTAAAAGATTAATTTGTTTATATGTCTTAGCAAGACAATCAATTCATTATTATTTTGAGTTACACAACAATTTGCCGATGGTGTGAATCCGGTATGTTCAGTTGCATAATGGTATGAGAACACTCACAATTATCATTTCTAAATGCAGGTAACTTTAAATCGAAAATTTACCGTGTTAAGAACGCTTTAAAATCATCAAAATACATTATAAAACTAATCTCAGCCATTCAAAATCGTAATATTTTTCTCGGGGGAGATCCACGGACCACCATACAACAAAAAATTGCGCCTTAAGCGCTCGCAAATTCATCAAAATACATCGTAAAACTCATCTCAGCCATTCTAAATCGTAATTTTTCCCGGGGGTAGACCCCCGCCCCCCCCCCCCCCCCCCCCCCCCACCAAACATCAAAATCACGTGCCTGCGGCGCTCGCAAATTCAACAAAATGCATTGTAAAACTCATCTCTCCCATTCAAAATCGTACATTTTTTTCCCGGGGGTAGACCCCCGCACCCCCCCTCCCCCCACCAAACATCAAAATCTCGCGCCTTCGGCGCTCGCAAAATCATCAAAATTCTAAATCGTAGTATTTTTCCAGGGGATACCGCGGACCCCCCAAAATCCCATGCTAATTTGTGTATTCATAAATTTCCTGTTAGCGATGCCACTTTCTACTTATAACTGATGTGTACAAGGATTATATGTAATGATATATGAAAAAATCAAGTATCTCCTGTGGCGCGCGAGGGGGGGGGTATTACGAAATATTGGGGACCTTTGCCCCCCCCCCCCCCCCCCTTACGTTTCATCTTCCTACGCCACTGTGGTCCATAATTATATAATCTGTAACTAATTGTCAGATCCCTGTGGTGTCGAGGTAAAAGTGCTGGTCTATATGAAGTAATTTCCATGTAAATTATTATTTGCGTGACTTCATATACAGGTAGATTCATTTCCATATATTTTTTTCTGTGTGGAATTCTATGTAAAATGATGGTTATATGGATTGTCCCTCCGTATTAACGATATATATTACATCACCATGTAGCCATCATCTTTCTTGCGTCACTTTTCCGTATCCGTATTACATTGACCCATTTTACTGACACGGACACTCGCACATGTTTTCCATATGACGAGTACATGTGATGTTCGCATACCTTGGATTTGTTTGCTCCCATACCATGTTACCGATATTGCGTCATTATTTGTTTTGGTTGTGTGTATTGCGACAGATTATGCTGACAGTAGCTTTAAGTTTTTACAATATTAAACTTTGAAGATGGACTGATTTCACACGAAAAATTTCAGGTATTGCTTAACGTGTAAACCGAAATTAAGTGCTCACGTAAACTTTTCACGTGATCGTGTCCAACGTCTATATTAGCACGTGAAGAAAAATATTTTATGCCCACGCTTTGATATTGCCTGAATACCGTTATCACAGTGTAAAGTGTGCTTGAAAACGACAGGTACAGTTGAAGAAATTATCGTTGGTTAGTTACGGTCACTACAAAAGGAGAGTTTACAAATTCGAACACTTAAAACATAACCTGTAAGATAAATGAAAGTAAAAATGGATGTTAAAAAAGGTTTATAGGCGACCCCAGACATTTACATTATAACATTTAATATATCTATATTTACATTTGCAGCCTCACTATGTAACCTTACCAAACACAGTTAGCATTCATCAGTCTATGAACTGCCATCAGTTTATTATGACGTCTTTATTATTGTGACGTGACAATTGTCGTGGCAGCGATCACGAAGATGGCTGTTCAAATGGCTGTTCCGTCTTTGACGATAATGAATTCTAGCAAAATACCAAGTTGGGATTTCATCATAGAATTGTTATCGAATGTAAATATAAGCAATGAACTCTTTCAGTTGGCATTCAAAGCCAAAAGGAATGCCAATTAGACAGAGGCAAATCCCATGAAGCACTTTCATTTGGCATTCATAGCCAAGATGAATGCGCGTTTCATGAAATGTGCCTGTGTAAATCATTTTAGCCCATTCTTGGATTATAAATAGGTCATTATTAATTTTAATTTCGATATGTCCTATAAATGTGTTCCAGGACAGAGTAAGAATGTATCGTCAGCAAATGTTTAGCAAGACTCAAGGTTATCAGGTAGAACGTCATTCAGTTGGCAATCATAGCCAATATATGAATTAATTCATTGAATATGTCTGTATCAAATTACATTCATACAACATTTAACGCAATTCAAACCACTTTTCAATCTCTATACAGTGTATTTTCATTTGGTAACATTATGATGAAATCTCAAGAAATTTTGATATGGCAAGCCAAGTTACTTTTTATTCTATTAATTCCGATATCGGAATTAGAATAAAAATATCGGATATCGGATATCGGGAATTCTAATTCTGATAACGGAAATTCTAATTCTGATATCAGAAATCCTAATTCATTTATCGGAAATTCTAATTCCGTTATCGGAAATTCTATTTTTGATATCAGGAATAGAAAACAATTTTCCATATCAGAAATTCTAATTCTGATATGGGAAATTCTATTTCCGATATTAGAATTGGAATTCAATTTCCGATATCGGTCATAGAATTTCCGATATGGGATATTATATTCCCCATATTGGAAATAGATTTTGGAATAATAAATTTGGAATAAAAAGTAACTTGGCTTGCTCTATTAATTCCGATATCGGAATTAAAATGTCCGATATCGGAATTGAAATGTCCGATATCGGAATTCTAATTCTGATATCGGAAATCCTAATTCCGTTACCGGCAATTCTAATTCCGATATCGCAAATTCTTATTCCATTGTGGGAAATTCTATTTTTGATATTAGGAATTATAAAACAATTTTTTCATATCAGAAATTCTAATAGAATTTCCGATATCAGGAAATAGAATTTCCGATATCGGGAAATAGAATTCCCCAAATTGGCATAGATTTTTCGATATCGGAAATTCGTAATAAAGAGTAACTTGGCTTGAGGGAAGTTACTTTTTATTCTATTAATTCCGAATTAATATATTCGATATCGGAATTAAATTTCTGATATCGGATATCGGGAATTAAAACTCCAATCCAGGAATTTCGAATTCTGATATCGGAAATCTAAAGTCTAACGTTAAGCCCTCCACCTCTGGGATGCGGGTTCGAATCCCATGTGGGGCAGTTGCCAGGTACTGACCGCTGGACGGTGGTTTTTCTCCGGGTACCCGGACTTTCCTCCACCAACAAACCTGGCACGTCCTTACATGACCCTGGCTGTTAATAGGACGTAAAAATAAACAAACCAAAGTAAACCAAACCGTTATCGCTAATTGCAATTACGATATCGGAATATGGGAAATTCTATTTTTGATATCAGGAATTAGAATTAGAATTTCCGATATCAGAAATCAAAAGTAATTTCCGATATCAGAAATAGAATTTCTGTTATGGGAAATCAGAGATTTAAATATAATTACTATTTAAATCTCTGATAAATATAATTACTATTTAAATCTCTGATAATATGATAAGCAAATGTACATGTATCTCTACTCAGTAGACGTTTACACAATTTACTATAAATAATCTAACTGTTGATATTGCATTTTTGTGGCAGATGTTTTTTCTGATTATTTTTCTGGTGTCTAAGAAGTGAATAAAAATATGACTACTGTACAGTATAGGCCTACGTCGCGTGTTTTTTAAGTACATACCACTTTGTACTTTTTCCGGAATAATCCATCCGGCAATATTAGGTTAGTCATACTAAAATCATGGTCTCAATTATGCTTGACTAGCTCTCCGTCCAGGGAAAGCATTTTAAAGACTGTGATATGATAGAAGTTTCGGAGATTCTTGAAAAAACTCCTCGACAGGTATTGTTGAAGTTAAAAATCTTTAAATAAGGAAGCAGATAGATGCATGTACATGTTTATAATGCACATTTTGACAAATATATACATAGAAATATCTATGCTAAATATGAATGTTAAATGAAATTCTAATATATATTGCTAGACACAAAACATCCATCAATGGTGTTGAAGAATAGCATTTAATAAAAATCAATAATCGGACTACAAGTTTAAACAGTTTTAATGTCGTTCTGAGGTTATTATCCTAAATATATTCACATTTTTACACGTAGCTGCGCTCTTCTAAGGCTTTGCCTTAAATTCATATTACAAACGCCTGTGGCTCATTGGTTGAGAAAGCCACAGTTCGATCCCTAGCGGAGACGTCCTCGGATATAACCAGGGGTTACAATCACTGTCGTTATGTTTTGGTTTGTTTAGTTTTACGTCCTATTAACAGCCAGGGTCATGTAAGGACGTGCCAGGTTTGTTTGGTGGAGGAAAGCCGGAGTACCCGGAGAAAAACCACCGGCCAGCGGTCAGTACCTGGCAACTACCCCACATGGGGATTTCGAAACCTGCATCCCAGAGGTGGAGGGCTTGTGTAATATGTCGGGACGTGTTATATGTACTTAACCATACATCAAAATGTGAAATGACATGGGTTTTCATTTCCTTTTGCTATTCATAGTTTTTTACGGCCTCTTCTAAGGCTTTGCCTTAAATTCATATTACAAACGCCTGTGGCTCATTGGTTGAGAAAGCCACAGTTCGATCCCTAGCGGAGACGTCCTCGATATACCAGGGGTTACAATCACTGTCGTTATGTACATGGCGTAGCAAAACTGCAGACAGTTCAGATAAAAAAGACCCTGACACATTAAGCTCTAATAATATGATATGACTGAAGGCAAGGCCTGAAAGAGCGCAGCCAGATGTTTCAGTAAACCATTAATTATGCAATGTTAAAAAGTCCAATTTATGGAAATAATGGAGCCAAATTTTCTGTTTATTTTTTTCTTCATATATTCACACCCTGTCCTTATCCCCAAACCTCTATTTGAGAAGGAAATCCACATTTTATTTCCATAACAGATATTCCGTTTTTAGTCAGTTGATTATATTGAAAGTGGTCTATCACTTGAACGCTTGCAATCAAAGAGCAATAGCACCGAGCTTCTGCCAGATGAAGATTATGTTTTTCGGATCATATAAGCATTTGAACCGCTTGATTAAATAATGAGCTGACTTCAAAGCATTGCATTCACGCTGATAGGATTTTTTACAGTGGGTAAAACAATGACGGCCGCAAACTAAAGCTGTCAGTGTGTTGGATTGAATTTGAAAGATTATGTTTTTTCTTATATTCTAATGTATGTGTTACCTTAGAAGTGCTTCTCCCTTCGTTCCCTTTGGGCACGAAGGGCTGCGCCCTTATAATCAGAAATTTTCCGATTTCATAGTAGTAGTCTTATTATATATCTTAATATTACAATAGGCAAAATGCTTTGCGAGCTGTGCTCTGTTTAAAAAACAACACTGTTAAAAACACTTCTCATGCCGCTGAATAAAAAATGCCAATAATCATCATCATCGATGATCGGCATCACATCAAAGAAGAAGAATATGGAGAAAGTGACGCCAAACATTAAAAGCCACACAGTCAACCACAAATATCCTACTGTTATTCAATTATTTTGATTGTACATGAAAGGACCAAACTATATACAAACTAACTGTAACCCGTGCTATCTGCACACAGAGCCTTTAGTTTTGCTATGAGATATTCAGGGGGTAGATATAATAACAATGTTAATAGTAAACCCTGGAGTATCAACGGAGACAGTGATTACACCGGTATGCCTTCAGTTTTGCTATGAGATATTCAGGGGGTAGATATAATAACAATGTTAGTAGTAAACCCTGGTGTATCAACGGAGACAGTGATTACACCGGTATGCCTTGAGTTTTGCTATGAGATATTCAGGGGGTAGATATAATAACAATGTTAATAGTAAACCCTGGAGTATCAACAGTGATTACACCGGTATGCCTTCAGTTTTACTATGAGATATTCAGGGGGTAGATATAATAACAATGTTAATAGTAAACCCTGGAGTATCAACGGAGACAGTGATTACACCGGTATGCCTTCAGTTTTGCTATGAGATATTCAGGGGATTTAGATATGATAACAATGTTAATAGTAAACCCTGGAGTAAACCGGTATCAACGGAGACAGTGATTACACGGTATGCCTTCAGTTTTGCTATGAGATATTCAGGGGGTAGATATAATAACAATGTTAATAGTAAACCCTGGAGTATCAACGGAGACAGTGATTACACCGGTATGCCTTCAGTTTTGCTATGAGATATTCAGGGGGTAGATATAATAACAATGTTAATAGTAAACCCTGGAGTATCAACGGAGACAGTGATTACACCGGTATGCCTTCAGTTTTACTATGAGATATTCAGGGGGTAGATATAATAACAATGTTAATAGTAAACCCTGGAGTATCAACGGAGACAGTGATTACACCGGTATGCCTTCAGTTTTGCTATGAGATATTCAGGGGGTAGATATAATAACAATGTTAATAGTAAACCCTGGTGTATCAACGGAGACAGTGATTACACCGGTATGCCTTCAGTTTTGCTATGAGATATTCAGGGGGTAGATATAATAACAATGTTAATAGTAAACCCTGGAGTATCAACGGAGACAGTGATTACACCGGTATGCCTTCAGTTTTGCTATGAGATATTCAGGGGGTAGATATAATAACAATGTTAATAGTAAACCCTGGAGTATCAACGGAGACAGTGATTACACCGGTATGCCTTCAGTTTTACTATGAGATATTCAGGGGGTAGATATAATAACAATGTTAATAGTAAACCCTGGAGTATCAACGGAGACAGTGATTACACCGGTATGCCTTCAGTTTTGCTATGAGATATTCAGGGGGTAGATATAATAACAATGTTAATAGTAAACCCTGGAGTATCAACGGAGACAGTGATTACACCGGTATGCCTTTAGTTTTGCTATGAGATATTCAGGGGGTAGATATAATAACAATGTTAATAGTAAACCCTGGTGTATCAACGGAGCCAGTGATTACACCGGTATGCCTTTAGTTTTGCTATGAGATATTCAGGGGGTAGATATAATAACAATGTTTATAGTAAACCCTGGAGTATCAACAGTGATTACACCGGTATGCCTTCAGTTTTGCTATGAGATATTCAGGGGATAGATATAATAACAATGTTAATAGTAAACCCTGGTGTATCAACGGAGCCAGTGATTACACCGGTATGCCTTTAGTTTTGCTATGAGATATTCAGGGGGTAGATATAATAACAATGTTAATAGTAAACCCTGGAGTATCAACAGTGATTACACCGGTATGCCTTCAGTTTTGCTATGAGATATTCAGGGGATAGATATAATAACAATGTTAATAGTAAACCCTGGAGTATCAACAGTGATTACACCGGTATGCCTTCAGTTTTGCTATGAGATATTCAGGGGGTAGATATAATAACAATGTTAATAGTAAACCCTGGAGTATCAACAGTGATTACACCGGTATGCTTATATATGTAAATCCTGTGCTCTGTTACAATTGTGTTTAATAAATTGTATTGATCAACAGTCCCTGAGGTAACACATATTGAAGAAGTACAAAGTAAATATGACATAAACAATTAAGAATTTGTTGACTATATATGTATAACTTATAAATGTTTCATGTCTCATACATCTTTATTACAGGGAAATCTACATGTAATAAATTGGTTGTAAATACACATGATGGAGGAGCGAGTCCCATTTCAAGAGATTGAGGTGCCAGGCTTCCAGGGTGGTTTGATGAGGACGCTGTATGAACTGTGGCACCAGGGTCAGCTTTGTGATGCTGTGATTCACACTGCAAATGGTAGCATAGAGGCCCATAGAGCACTGTTGTGTGCTGCTAGTCCATACCTACATAGTATAGAGGTCAGCAACTTACAACAACAGAGGGTGTCCCACTACCATCTACCTATGACTCGACTGGAGGATATCACCATTTTACTCCAACTGTTTTACACAGGAAGGTTTACTGTGTCTTCACAAAATGTGGAGGAAATCATGCAGTTGTGTATGTTTCTAAAAATTGGAGAGGCAGTTCAATTATGTCAGATGTTTATCAATGGATGGCTACCAAATAAACAGCAAGCTGATGTGAATCTTCATGAAAATTTGTTTTCACATCAGGATAAACTAGGTGTAAGTGATGGATTGTTGAAGGGAAATGTTCCTGTTGGTATTAGTATTTCAGAATACACTCACCATGTTTCTAATACAGGTGGCAGTCTTCAAGATAACTTTAGTCAAAACCAGCTTAATATGCACCCAGAACAAAATTTTGTAATTGGTGAAAGAAGTCAAGGGGAGGTAACAAGCATGGTAACAAGAATTGAAATGTGTGCATGTAAGGAAAATCATACTAATGGTGCTTTTCATGAGGTTCAACAGTCAATGGGTACGAGTTCTCCAAAATTAACAGTTCTTCGGGATGCACAGAGGCGAAGTCATATTAATGAGGGGTTAGAAACTAGGGTGTCATTAGGTGGCTCAGGACCAAGGAGAATTCCTGATGATCATGTTGAGGATGCTGAGGGAATTCCTTCCAGTCTATCATCAGGTGATGCAGACAATTTGTCTAATCCATCCTCTATAGATACTCATGAGTGTGTAAACTCTGTTACTAGTAATAATGAAAAAGTGATAGACAATGATACAGGACATTCTCAAACCTCAACAAATACTGATGGACCTTGTTTAAACATTGAAGAATCTGATACCTCTACATTACATAAAAATTCTTATGATTCCGATGATCAAAGTAGAGACACTTTGCCGAATTATAATCTCCACTGTCATTCAAAATCTTCAACTCTTTCTACATCAAAATATGGACTAATATATGAAAATGAAGAAAAAGGATATGTTGTAGGGAAGGAAGATGTCGAAAAGAACCCTGACTCTATTGTTCAAATTAATGATGATAGAAATGTGGAGAAAGTGAATGATAAAAAGAAAGCAGTACGTTCATTTTCACTTCGTTCAGATTCAACAACTAAACCTGTTGTGGAAATCACAAAGAGAAAATGTGCCAAAAAACGAAAATTGGAACTCTCTGGAGATAAAAAGAAACAAAAAGTATCTGAACCCAACAGACACAAGACAAGACTTTTAATAAAGTCTCGTGAAATAGTAACTAGAACTAAAATAAAGAAGGATGGCAAGGCCTCTAAAGATAAAGATCAGACGATATGGACATGTGCATTTTGTAAATTAGTGTTTAAATCAAAATGGGAACGTGCCAAACACAGATACCAGGTTCACAAACCAGAAAGTTATAAATGTGTCGTTTGTAAAGCAATATTTTCCACACCATCTGAACTCAAGGGCCACAAGGAGCATGCCCATCCTGAACGGATCCGATGTTTGAAATGCGAGGATCGTCCCACATTTTCTACCATTAGTGAGCTGGAGAATCACCGTAAAAACCAACACGTTCGGGATCAGACTATTAGATGTAGAATCTGTAGGGAAATATTCGAAACAAAAGAAGCTAAAAATGAACATGTTAAAAAAGTTCATCCATCTGGAAAGAATTGTCCAGAGTGCAATACCAAGTTTGAAAACTGGAAACATCTTGTAGATCATCGTAATCACAAACACAACATTCCATTTGAGGCCAACAAATATGAAATCTTCAACTGTGATAACGAGGTAAGTTTAAGTAGTACTGATATGATATTTCCATTGCAGGTATATTAAATATCAGTTGAGCAGTTTAGGCCAAAAGAGGTAAAAATTACTGTCCAACTAATATCTATTTATGCCATGGCGAGGCGTCCATCTTCTGTCCGTCTGTCAACATTTCCTTAAATCACTACTAGTTGTAGAGTTTTGTATGGGCTGTAACAAAATTTGACCAGGCACATCCCTGGGGAAAGAGGGACAGAATTTGTTTAAATCTTGGCTCTATGCCCCTGGGGTAGGAGGGAAGGAGTCCAATAGGGAAATTAGAGGTGAATCTTTAAAATCCTTGAGGAAAGAAATAATGACCCTATATTCAGAAAATTACTTGGCAAAACAAACAAGGTAAATGATACAGGCCCTCTGGAACTTGTTCAGTGTTACATTACTTTTAAGCCCACCATCAACAGATGGTGGGCTATTCAAATCGCTTTTTGTCCGTGGTCCATGGTCCGTCCGTCCGTTAACAATTCTTGTTATCGCTATTTCTCAGAAAGTACTGAAGAGATCTGTCTCAAATTTCATATGTAGGTTCCCCTAGGGACCTAGTTGTGCATATTGCGTTATGGGACCGATCGGTCAACAAGATGGCCACCAGGCAGCCATCTTGGATTTTGATATTCAAAGTTTGTTATCGCTATATCTCCGAAAGCACTGAAGGGATCTGTCTTAAATTTCATATGTAGGTTCCCCTAGGGCCATAGTTGTGCATAATGCATTTTGGGACCAATCGGTCAACAAGATGGCCGCCAGGCAGCCATCTTGGATTTTGATAGTTAAAGTTTGTTATCGTTATATCTCAGAAAATACTGAAGGGAACTTTCTCAAATTTCATATGTAGGTTCCCCTAGGGACTTAGTTGTGCATATTGCGTTTTGGGACCGATCGGTCAACAAGATGGCCACCAGGCAGCCATCTTGGATTTTGATATTCAAAGTTTGTTATCGTTATTTCTAAGAAAGTACTGAAGGGATCTGTCTCAAATTTCATATCTAGGTTTTTCTAGGGCCCTCGTTGTGCATATTGCATTTTGGGACCAATCGGTCAACAAGCAGTCATCTTGAATTTTGATATTTAAAGTTTGTTATCGCTATTTCTCACATCTGTCTCAAATTTCATATGTATGTTTCCCTAGGGCCCTAGTTGTACATATTGCGTTTTTGGACTGATCTGTTAACAAGGTGGCCGCCAGGCAGCCATCTTGGATTTTGATATTTTAAGTTTGTTATCGCTATTTCTCAGAAAGTAATGAAGAGACAAATTGGTCAACAAGATGGCCGCCAGGCCGCCATCTTTGATTTTGATAGTTGAAGTTTGTTACTGCTATTTCTCAGAAAGTACTGAAGCGATTTGTCTCAAAATTTAGGTGTAGTATGTTTGAAAAAGTTTGAAAAGTAGAGAAAAGATCTATCTTTCCATTGTCAGACATAGATCATTCTTAGGTGGGCGCCAAGATCCCTCTGTTTAAAATTAAACTTTCAAAGAATTGATATAACTTATTTTGAAGACTGCATATTTTAAAGATGCTCCACTGCGGATAGAGCATAAACAATATTTGGCATTTGAACAATAATTGGTGTTTAATCGTGTATATATAGGCATCGCGAAATTTGCCGTTCCGACGGACATGTCCAGCAAAATTCGACTAGGACCGCCTATTTTAAAATCCGGTCCGGACCGACCGTCAGGCAATTATTGAGTACTGGAAGTTGCTAGAAATGGTGTCTCTGAAATATTATGCAGGTGCCGAACCTGGCAAATATGTAAACTGCATAAGATAAATTAGATAATCATGAAAACAGCTGCCCGGATACTTATTGCAGGAAGTTATTTTTACTTCCAAACTTCACATTAATGTTCAGTCCAGCAAAATCTTGTTCGGTCTGGCTTACTCACAGTCCTTGCTGGTCCGAATGTCCGGCCATTTTTTTTTAACTTTCGCGATGTCTGATATGTCTTATTAACACAAAATAATATGATCTCTTGTTTTTTCTTTTGGTGCATGCACAATTAGTACTGTACTTCACTCCATATATATAGGACATAGTGCACATGGCACAGAATTTTTTAGGGACGCAATTAATTATTTTAAATATTGTTGTCTTGAAGTAAAAATAGAAGCTCAAGCTTTTCAATGGTGGTAATGGTGTAAAGTAAGTAACTTTTGTAACTGAAGAAAAAAACTAATTTGTCTGCTTCTGTTTTTGATAGAGAAAAATTATCATTTATCAGTGGTGGAGCACCTTTAAATGTAATTAATTTGTTGTGTATATATCTCTTATTCTGGGCATCTTTGTATAAAGGCTGCTTTTCGGAATTTCTTCATTTGTCGTTATACATGCATTTGATTTGATCTGTTTGTTACTGATGGGAAATCAAAAATATTCAATATTCTTGTATACTAGTGAAGTGGAAATGATATAACATTGATTAACTTAGCTCAATATTAAATCCCTATTATCTTTGATAGAATTGTGACTACCAGACTGTGGATAAGTACCGTTTTGTGTGCCACAAGCGAGACGTCCATTGTGGAGATCGAACTCATACCTGTCATACTTGCAACTCAACATTTAAGAGCCAGCGTGCCCTAAAGTCCCACCAGGAGGTTCATCTGGACCGTGAACAGAGGAATGGTTCTCAGTGCGATCAATGTGGCAAAAAGTTCCTTTCTGTGGCCTACCTCAAGGTAAAGTTCATCTCTGTGGCCTACCTCAAGGTAAAGTTCCTCTCTGTGGCCTACCTCAAGGTAAAGTTCCTCTATGTGGCCTACCTCAATGTAAAGTTCTTCTCTGTGGCCTACCTCAAGGTAAAGTTCCTCTCTGTGGCCTACCTCAAGGTAAAGTTCCTCTCTGTGGCCTACCTCAAGGTAAAGTTCCTATCTATTGCCCACTTCAAGGTAAATTTCTTCCATGTGGCCTACCTCAATGTAAAGTTCTTCTCTGTGGCCTACCTCAATGTAAAGTTCTTCTCTGTGGCCTACCTCAAGGTAAAGTTCCTCTCTGTGGCCTACCTCAAGGTAAAGTTCTTCTCTGTGGCCTACCTCAAGGTAAAGTTCCTCTCTGTGGCCTACCTCAAGGTAAAGTTCCTCTCTGTGGCCTACCTCAAGGTAAAGTTCCTATCTATTGCCCACTTCAAGGTAAATTTCTTCCATGTGGCCTACCTCAAGGTAAAGTTCCTCTCTGTGGCCTACCTCAAGGTTAAGTCCTCTATGTGGCCTACCTCAATGTAAAGTTCTTCTCTGTGGCCTAACTCAATGTAAAGTTACTCCCTGTGGCCTACCTCAATGTAAAGTTCTTCTCTGTGGCCTACCTCAAGGTAAAGTTCCTCTCTGTGGCCTACCTCAATGTAAAGTTCTTCTCTGTGGCCTGCCTCAAAGTAAAGTTACTCTCTGTGGCCTACCTCAAGGTAAAGTTCCTCTCTTTGGCCTACCTCAAGGTAAAGTTCCTCTCTGTGACCTACCTCAAGGTAAAGTTCCTCTCTGTGGCCTTCCCCAAGGTAAAGTTTCTCTCTGTGGCCTACCTCAAGGTAAAGTTCCTCTATGTGGCCTATCTCAAGGTAAAGTTCTTCTCTGTGGCCTACCTCAATGTGAAGATCCTCTCTGTGGCCTACCTCGAGGTAAAGTTCCTCTCTGTGGCCTACCTCAAGATAAAGTTCCTCTTTGTGGCTTACCTCAAGGTAAGGTTCCTCCATGTGGCCTTCTTCAAGGTAAAGTTCCTCTCTGTGGCCTATCTCACGGTA
Source organism: Argopecten irradians (assembly GCF_041381155.1). NCBI lineage: Eukaryota > Metazoa > Mollusca > Bivalvia > Pectinida > Pectinidae > Argopecten > Argopecten irradians. Next base: position 46,733,902 of record NC_091135.1, on the reverse strand, counting down.
AAGATTCTCTCTGTGGCCTTCCTCAAGGTAAAGTTCTTCTCTGTGGCCTATCTCACGGTAAAGATTCTCTCTGTGGCCTACCTCAAGGTAAAATTCCTCTCTGTGGCCTACCTCAAGGTAAAATTCCTCTCTGTGGCCTACCTCAAGGTAAAATTCCTCTATGTGGCCTACCTCAATGTAAAGTTCTTCCATGTGGCCTACCATAAGGTAAAGTTCCTCCATGTGGCCTACTTCAAGGTAAAGTTCCTCTATGTGGCCTACCTCAAGGTAGAGTTCTTCCATGTGGCCTACCATAAGTTAAAAATCCACCATGTGGCCTACTTCAAGGTAAAGTTCCTCTCTGTGGCCTAGCTCAAGGTAAAGTTCCTCTCTGTGGCCTACCTCAATGTGAAGTTCCTCTCTGTGGTCTACCTCAAGGTAGAGTTCCTCTATGTGGCCTACCTCAATGTAAAGTTCTTCTCTATGGCCTACCTCAATGTAAAGTTCCTCTATGTGGCCTACCTCAATGTAAAGTTCTTCTCTGTGGCCTACCTCAAAGTAAAATTCCTCTATGTGGCCTACCTCAATGTAAAGTTCTTCTCTGTGGCCTACCTCAAAGTAAAATTCTTCTCTGTGGCCTACCTCAAGGTAAAGTTCCTCTATGTGGCCTATCTCAAGGTAAAGTTCTTCTCTGTGGCCTACCTCAATGTGAAGTTCCTCTCTTTGGCCTACCTCAAGGTAAAATTCCTCTCTGTGGCCTACCTCAAGATAAAGTTCCTCTATGTGGCCTACCTCAAGGTAGAGTTCTTCCATGTGGCCTACCATAAGGTAAAGTTCCTCCATGTGGCCTTCTTCAAGGTAAAGTTCCTCTCTGTGGCCTACCTCAATGTGAAGTTCCTCTCTGTGGCCTACCTCAAGGTAAAGTTCCTCTCTGTGGCCTACCTCAAGGTAAAGTTCCTCTCTGTGGCCTTTCTCAAGGTAAAGTTCCTTACTGTAGTCTACTTCAAGTGAAAGTGGAGTTACCTTATTAGGTATAAATATCAAATTATAATGGAAAAAGATCAACCATATTCGCTGTAATTAGCACCCAAGGTGCTTGAATAATTGAAACAAAGGGGGACGCTTATTAATGTACCAAAATGTAAGCTGTGTACAAAAAAAAAATCAGTCTTATTTTTACAATCTTTCTGTACTCATGTCTCATGGTACATACATGTCTCATGGTACATACATGTCTCATGGTACATAAATCTTTTACAGTAAACATACATATGCCTTTTATCCTATGAGACACATTATTATGTCGTAATTCACATGTAAAAGACTCACAAGATCATGTTATATGGGATGCAATGCTGATGTTAGATGCATCAAATGTAAAACATTGTCAAATTCATGAGATGAAGGCATTCATACAACTTCATCTCTTTTTCAGAAAAAAGGAGGGGCGTTTATAGGGGGAGGGACGCTTATTACGACAAATACGGTAAATGTAAAATATCAAAAATATAAAATTTGTATACATTTATTAATTACAGTGTATCAATACTGTGCTATTATACTTGCAGACTCACATTGACACTATGCACAGTACAGAGAAGAAGACAATAAAGAAGCAGTATTTATGTCACCTGTGTCCTAATAGTTTCCGAGACAAACACTTTTTCCACAGCCATATGTTGCGAGCTCATGATGTTGCGCCCCCTGCTGATCTTAAACTGTAAGTAACCATGGTATTTTTTGGTGATCTGACTTATATAGTCTATTTTGAGTTACATTCTATGAATAAAAATCCAAGAAATAATAACCTATGTATGTTTTATTTTAAATATAGGTGATATTTTCAGTCGTTAATCCGACCAAAAATATGTCTGGTTGTAGGGAAGATTTTTAAAGTTTTTCCAAATAATTTTGAATTAATGATCAGATTGAAATAAATTCCAATGAAATATCATTATGTAACATTTTGTAAGCAGTGTTTTGGGGATTCGTTACTTTATTGTAAACATGTCATTAATTCTGGTTTCTCTGAGCACACTCTTTACTAATGTGTTCTGCTCTATTTCAGACACAGATGTACACACTGTGATTTTTTCACAGTTCAGAAATCTCACCTGAGGAAGCACATGAGGCACCATTCTGTGGGTAAGGATGTAAAAGGTGATAACCTAGCTGTCAAAACTGGTCTAATTCAGATCCCTGGCTATTTAATACCGGTATATTTTGATGCCACATGTGGTCCAATATTGTTACACAAAACTTAGATAGTTTTGCATTGGTCTTAGTAGAATACAACTAGGCACTGTGCAGTGGACATTATTCTGTTGTTGACTGGGATTGGGCTGAAGGTGAGGGCAACAGTTTGTTTGAGAGTCCAACAAATCATCTGTTGCCCGAAAACCCAGTGGATAACTGTTTTGTTATACCCATTGACTCCAAACAATGCATTGACGTCACAAATTGTAGGTGTGACGTCACTCCGGTCAAACAGCACATTTTAACTGTCGATTTTAACAGTTCTTTGGACCGCTCGACGGAATAGTTCATTTGTTGTCATTTTTGTCAATAGAGTTTATATAGAAATGATTGTATAGGGGTATAACAATGTATCATGAACTTTTTTGATATTTTGTTTTTTCATAAATTGATAATTTACATGATTTTAGGAGCTAAAGAATATGAATGTAACACTTGCGGAAAGAAGTTTTTGACAGAAGATTGTTTGGGACGACACATACAAAGGCATCGTAAGTACTGCACATGGCTACAATTATGATGTTGCCATTTCTTTATTTACTGTAAATATTTAGCAATTTTACTTGAAATGTAGTGCATTTACTAACTAATTGTAATACAGTACATTCCGGAAATAGTATTATCCCAATCTCTGTTATAAGCCCCTTGCTCAATGATACAAAGACTCAATAAAAGTAGCTCTATAATGACGGTCATGCTGGTTAGCTGCGTTGTTGATGTCCGGTGAGGTACTGTGGTAATTACAGTCAAACCTCGATGATTCGAACTCAGATGAATCAAATTTCTCGCTGTATCGAACTTTTTGTCTGGTCCCGAATTTCTTCACTATATAACATTACTAACTAACACATGTATGAATCAAAGTTTTATGAATCAGAGTTCTTGATGTATCGAAACTTTTTCATGGACCATTTGTTATAGAATCATGGGTAACTGACACTCGATGATTTGAATAAAAATTTACCTGTACCTATCAGGTGGCATGCTGTCACACCTAGCTGTTTCGTGACCGCCCTTCACCGGACAATAGGGATTATGACAGCTTGTGTTGCTTGCTTGATATCATCAAGATAATTAATATCACTGATCAGGCCTATACCCAGTGCTTTGTTTTTACAAGCTGCGTTATTAAATCAGTAGTACGGCAAAGATGCAGTTAGTTTTTTTTGATGTTCGCCGCCGCCATTGTTAGCAGTTTGTAGAATTTACGGAACGGTAAATAGCGAGCCACATTGTTAGTAACTCATACTCAAAACTGTTACATTGCAAAACTTGGCATAAATACTGGAGCAAATCGATCATTCTAAATCTAAATCGAAGTATTTTGTAGGGCCGTTTTTGATTATGCGGTTTGACTGGTTGGACCTAGTTGTTCGTTTATGAATTAAAGACGGACCTGATGATTTTATATTGTTTTTAGACGAGCCTTGACAAAGCCCTCACAGGTCTGTATTAAAAACTGCAGGTCCGTCAGACCGTCAATGACTTTTACAAACGGTCGAACCGGTTGTTCCGAATAAATGAAAACGGCCTAGGTGTTGTAGCGCTTTCGGTTCCTCCTTTTTAGTTTCGTTTTCACAACGTGTTTTCGTTTTAATATTCATTCCGTAATATTAAACATCGCTTAAATAGTCACCAAACAAACACATGTACATGAATTAGGCCTAGTACACGTAAGTCTTGTTCATAATATACATATGTATTGCTAACAATAGTAATTATTGTGATTAATTGCATACTTCGTTTTTATTTTGTTTTGCTTGTGGTAAATACAATGATTATAAAGTTTACGGAACGGAGATGACATGTACACAACTACCACAGTTGGTCATGGTAAAAAAAGCATCGGTCTAATTTCAACCAGGACTAATTCAAAGTCTTGAAGTTTCGAAGTTTTTCTGATGGTCCCTTGAACTTCGATACATCGAGGTTTGTCTGTATGTACACCACAGTTAACATGTATATTGATATTTTCTAAATAACTTTTGTGAGGATATAAAAAGTGTTGGCTACGCAAAACTTTAGCATAGAATTAAAGGAAAAACGCGAATGCAAAACATTAACATTTTATGTAAATATATAAATACTACCTTGTGAAAAACAAGTTATTTCAGAAGCAAGATTCCACACCAGGCATACTAATGCTAAATACATGTGGTACATTTGCTGCTAATTGATAATTCATAAAAAATAATCTCGGCTCCATCATGTCATCTGTCCTGCTGCTGAAGTTAAATGAAATAAAATATTATTATTATTAATATCCCACTCCATATTGTTTTTGTACTTTTCCAGAAATGAAGGATGAGTTTTGCCCTATTCCAGGATGTGGCTATTCCACTAAGTACAAAAATAATCTGAAGAATCACATCGCTCGCATACACACTCAGAAGGTATGGGCATTATACAAAGTCTGAAGACACCACAGTGCTTTTTAAAAATGACGTATTGATATACATGTATCAGCTGTATTTGAATTTGTTGTGTTTTACCGGTAGACATTATTTCATTATCCAGAACATTGATTTGAAGTTATAATTTAGTGATATTATAAATTCCTGTGGTCAAGGTCACCCATGTCATACCCAAATGTAATTGTTTTAATTAAAAGTTTTGTTTTCTATACAGGATCTGAAGCCGTTCCTTTGTCCCTACTGTGAATACAGATGTAAGGAGAAAGGTAACCTTAACAAACACATCACAGGCAAGCACAAGATGGAGGTTGTGACTGTCGCAAAGCTCAGGAAGAACGCTATAAAAACAGGAACTGGCTATCCAAACTTTGTCACATCATCTCACTCCAATGCTGCAGCGGCCTACTCTGATGAAGAAAATGTGGGAACTCAAATGAATCTAGAAACAAATGTGCTGTCTTCTTGTCATCAGTATCCAATGGACTATGGTATGCAGGTATACAATGGCACTATGTGAATAAAAGTTCAGGTCTATGGTCTATAGTGCTGTCATTACAACAGAATAACATTAAGTAGGGAATATCTTGTCAACCTTGGATCCTGGACCAGTGACTTAATCCTTCAGCATGATTTCCAATCAACAATCATAATTAACGTTAAGTGTTTATAGTGGGGAATCTTAAGTTGTTTTCATGGTCTCAATGAAGACGCCAATACAAAAACAACGAAATATATTTCATAAGGTTATTTTTGTAATGATTGTTCAATAGATTAACCTCAAATATTTTGACCCATAGTGTGATCTGAAAACATTTTAACCATACAAAAGTATCATTTCATAGTATATTGTAGTGTACTGACATTGCCTCAGAGAAGGAAAAAGTAAAACCTTCAAAACTGGTGCTTTAAATACCTGGTATATTAATATCTGTGCATACAAATGCTAGATATAAACAATAATGAGATTTAATTAAAGACTTATTCATGTTTATAGAACATATACACGGTAGGTGTATTTTTCTGTTAATGATGTTTTATTTTATATGTTGATAGTTGATCTCAGGTGTTATCTAGTCATATTCCTTGACTCAAAGCTTTTTTAACTGAATACCATATGGTAGTGTGAAGATTTTAACTGTGACATTATTGCTTATGATGAACATGTTTGCATTTGTATGTGGAATAGTTATTCACAGAAATACAATTATTAATCATATTGCTAATTATGAAAGAAACTCTTCTATTAAAAATTGAGTATGTGTACTGTTGTATTAGTGCTCTTAATATCTTTGGAATGTTTTCATATTTGACAAAAACTTGTATTTGTAATTTATACAATGTCAGAATTATTTATTCATTTTATATAATTAACCTCAAATTGAAACTTTATCTCTTCTGTACTTATTCGAGTTTTCCAAGATAATCAATGATTCCTTTTACTCCAAATGTTCTTTAAAAGGTGCTTGATAACATAAATAGGGTGCATGTTTAATTTTCAGACCATATGAAGAGTTGTGCTATTGGTGCTAGATATAGTATTTGCTGTACAATGTTTTGTATTTTAGACAACAATCAATATTATCAATTTACATGTATATAATGTTTGTAATATTACATCAAGGAACTGAGAGATGTGTGAAAGTAGGTGTAACCATGGTGAATACTAACTAGCCGCAATATGCCTCTCGATGTGAGAGAACTTCTCTTTATTGATCGAGTGATAGACTAGTAATCTATTGGTTGACCGTTTGATCCCTAGCAGAGGCAGTCATTTGATATACAAGTGTACATAAAATTATGGACTCTGTTACACTGGCAGCCATGTAGGAATTTGGGGGACGATGCTTGGCTTTGCTCCAAAAGCATTGCTAGAAAATCTAGGATGCATTATTTTCTGGAAGGGGAGTATGTAGCCCTGGTGAATACAAGAGAGAACTTCTCTTTAGCCTGAACAATAGAGCATCAGAATAGTAAGTCAGAGGTCCCTAGTTTGATACCTATCAAAAGCAGTGGTTAAACTTGTATGAAATTATGGGCTCTGTATCGTAAGTGTTAGTAGATTCAAAACAATAATGTTTCTGATATTATAATGAAGACTGTACCAGTAGGTTTTTAATGATGGCTAATAAAAGACCATTTAACACCTGTCTTTATAGTTGTTGTAAAAGTTGATATATTATGAACTTAATACGCCAGTATATTGGTAGTAAATTCCGGATCCGCATTATCCGGAATTGGTTCATTATATTACGCTCGCCTTGATGACGTCATTACAAGCTTTACAGTCTGCGTTTGTGTTGTGATTTGTCTTCCAACGTTTAGCCTAATATTGGCGTGGTGGCAGCGAGATTCTTACTCACACCTTTTCATCAGCAAACGGATGAACTTTTGAACTGTAAGAGACATTTAATCACAGCGTATAAACATTATACCCGGGTCGCAAGCGTGGTGTGTAACTGTGTAAGTCAATTCGCCCAACAAAAATGGCGAACCAAAATAGAGCACCAAAACAGTGGTGTCTGAGTAAAGTGGAGACAATAAACTCTTTTGAAAATTGGAGGCAAAACCTGGTGTACACGTTGTCACTCGATTCTAATTTTGCCCCATTTCTTGTTGAAGGCGTGCAATGGGAGAAAAAGACCAGAGACACTCATCATAGAGGTTTTGTTGACGACGATAATAATGTCCCCCAGGCACGGAGGAAAACACGTGCACAGAAAGTCAGTGCACTTGAAATGATGTTGGGTCAAATCGCGAATTTTTGTCCTATAATTTCACGAAGTACCATAGTGAAGAACTCAATTTCTCTCCCGTCAATCTGGCAGACAATTCGCTTGCACTTCGGATTTCAATCGACCGGGGCTCACTTTATCGATTTCGCGTCAATAACACTCGAAGCTAATGAAAGGCCGGAAGACCTGTTTCAGAGAATAACGGCGTTTATTGAGGACAATTTACTTCGTCGCGACATGGGAATCACTCATCACGGACAAGAAATCGCTGACGATGAAGAACTGTCTCCCACCATTGAAAACATGGCAGTCTTAACATGGCTTCGCCTAATAAACCCTGAACTTCCTCGTCTTGTTAAACAGCGATACGGTACCGAATTGAGAACACGAACTCTTGCATCAATTAAGCCGGAAATATCGCAGGCTTTAGATTCATTGTTAGATGAAATAAGAGCTAGCGACGATGCCAAAGTGATGAGAGCAGCGATATCGAACACTCGATCTCAAGGTCTCGCGTTTCCGCCCAAGCCCACCCCGCGTCCACGCGCTACCGTTTCATCGAAATCGTGCCCCCTCTGTAAGGAAGCAGGCCGGCCAAGCACACACTTCCTCAGTAAATGTACATTTTTACCCTTGAATGATCGAAAATACCTCGCTAAAGCGCGATGTGTTATGAATTTGGATGCTGACCAGAGTGACGAAGAAGACTCCGATTCTTCCAATACCGCGCGTGTCGAAGTTAGTGTGAATAGGGTACAAATCCGCCAATCACCGTATCTCGACGCCTTTTATGGACATCACACAGTTCGTTTAACGATTGACAGCGGCGCGACAGGCAACATGATTCATTCGTCAATAACTGCTAAGTTAGGCGTACATGTAAACAAGTCATCACATGTCGTGAGTCAGGCTGACGGTATCTCCGCATTACACGTTATCGGTGAAACGCGCTTCTCATTTCATCACAATGGTCATGATTTGTTTTTCGAAGGTCTTGTTGTGGACAATATCGCGACAGATGTTCTCGCGGGTATCCCGTTTATGGAGAAAAACGACATCTCTATCCGACCATCTCGACATGAAGTAGTCATAGGCGATAACTACGCGTACACGTATGGTTCCCAGCTACGAGGATCAAACCAACACATCGTACAGCGTGCACAAGTTCTTCGTGCTCCGGTCGCCACTACAACCACTGTATGGCCGGGCGAATTCCTTGAAGTGAAACTCCCTGACGATGTTGCGCCTTCTGATGAAACTTTCTCTATAGAGCCTCACCCCACGACTGATGAACCGTTTTCCTGGCCGCCACCGTCTCTTGTATCTAGCGTGGCAGGGACAATCAGAATACCCAACCTTACTACTGAACCTCAAACTGTTAAACGAAACGAGCACCTGTGCAAAATCCGATCAACATTTTGCCCCGAACCGCTCCCACCGTTAAGTGATATGAACATGTCAACCAAAACTCAAACTCAAAAAGCCGGAAACGTTAGGTATTCTGACAGTGTAAACCTAGACCCTGATAATATTCTGTCTGGAGATGTGAAATCCCGCTTTCAAGACTTGTTAGGTCAACACGATAGTGTCTTCAACCCTACCTTCTCTGGTTATAACGGCGCTGTTGGTCCATTGAAGGCTACGGTAAATATGGGCCCGGTACAACCCCCTCAGAGGAAGGGAAGACTGCCCCAATATAGTAAACACCAGTTGGATGAACTTCAAAATAAGTTTGACGAGCTCGAGGGTCTGGGCGTTTTTCGTCGCCCCGAGGATGTGAGCGTAAATGTAGAGTATGTGAATCCATCCTTCCTCGTAAAAAAGCCTAACGGTGGCTTTCGGTTAGTTACCGCGTTCGCCGACGTAGGACGGTACAGTAAACCCCAACCATCGCTCATGCCCGATGTGGACTCCACGTTGAGACAGATCGCACAATGGAATTACATCGCCGTCACAGATCTGACAAAATCGTTTTACCAGATCCCGCTTGATAAAAACTCTATGAAGTACTGTGGTGTAGTGACTCCGTTTCGAGGCGTCCGCGTTTATGCCCGGTCTGCCGATGGGTATGCCCGGTTCTGAAACGGCTTTGGAGGAATTGACATGCCGTGTTCTCGGTCATCTCGTTCAGGAAGGAATCGTTGCGAAAGTAGCAGACGATCTCTATTGCGGGGGAAACTCGGAAGAGGAATTGCTATCAAACTTCGGTCGATTACTGGATGCCTTACAAAAGTCTGGCTTGAATCTCTCCTCGACCAAAACCGTAATTGCACCAAAGGAAGTCACAATCCTCGGATGGATTTGGCGTCAAGGAACGCTCAGAGCATCGGCACACCGAATCGCCGCACTCGCCTCGTGTGAACCACCGACAACAGTCACTGGTCTGCGTTCTTTCGTTGGAGCCTATAAGGTACTCGCACGCGTCATAAAAAGCTGTTCGTCTTTAATATCGCCACTCGATAGCGCTACTGCTGGAAGGGAGTCGAAAGACAAAATATTATGGTCCGATGAACTGTTGTCGTCTTTCCGTAAAGCTCAGACCGCTTTGAGCACCAACAAGTCCATAACATTACCGCGATCAAACGACCAATTGTGGATAGTCACCGACGGTGCAGTCAAGTGTAAAGGTCTGGGAGCGACTTTGTACATCGCGCGCGGTAATAAACTACTGCTTGCCGGCTTCTTCAGTGCCAAACTGCGACAGAATCAGAGTCTATGGATTCCCTGTGAAATTGAAGCCCTTTCGATTGCTTCCGCTATAAAACACTTCAGCCCTTACATTATCCAGTCTACGGCTTCGGCTTGCGTGTTAACAGACAGTAAACCATGTGTGGAAGCTTACGAAAAACTGTGTAGGGGCGAGTTCTCGGCTAGCCCGCGTGTCTCCACATTTTTGGCTACCGCTTGTCGATATCAAATTTCTATCAGACATGTCGCAGCAAATTTCTATCAGACATGTCGCCGGTGCTGCTATCTTACCGTCGGACTTTTCTAGCCGGAATGCCGCAGAGTGTGAAGAGCCCAACTGTCAAGTTTGTTCGTTCATTCGGTACACCGAAAGCTCTGTGGTACGCCACATTACCACAGAAGATGTGTTGAACGACTCAGTGAAGCTGCCGTACATAAGCAGACCTGCGTGGATATCTATTCAGAGTGAATGTTCTGACCTGCGTCGCACACATGCCCACTTGAAACAAGGGACACGGCCGTCGAAAAAACTCACAAATATCAAGGACGTCAAACGTTATCTACAATCTGCCTCAATTGCACAAGACGGACTTTTGGTTGTGAAGAAAGATATCCCGTTTGAACCACAGCGTGAACGAATAATCATTCCGCGCAACGTATTGGAAGGTCTTCTGACGTCGCTCCATATCAAATTGGACCACCCGTCAACTCATCAACTCAAAGCCGTTGTACATCGCTATTTCTTCGCCCTCGACATGGACAAGGCAGTTGAACGAACAACATCCGGATGTCATCAATGTGCGTCACTCAGCAAAATTCAGCGTCACACTCGGGTGCAAAGCACTGGGGATCCCCCAGCAAAAATCGGTCTGATGTTTGCGGCAGATGTTATGAAACGCGAACGCCAACTTATTCTCGTGGTTCGCGAGTACGTCACATCGTTCACTGCCGCGATAATATTGGAAAACGAACGACGCGAATCTCTTCGTGACGGTCTGATCTACTTGTGCTCGGAAATGCATCCGTTAGACGGCCCATTCTCCGTTATTCGAACAGATGGCGCGCCTGGGTTTTCCGCTCTCGTGAACGACAAGGACTTGTCTAAACACACCGATTGAGGATTGAAATCGGCCGTGTCAAAAACCCAAACAAAAATCCTGTTGCCGAACGCGCGATCCAGGAATTGGAGGACGAAATCCTACGACAAGACCCTACGTGCAGAGCAGTAACACCTCTCCTCTTAGGACTCGCTGTGTCCCGGATGAACACGCGCTTTCGAAACCGAGGGTTGTCCGCTCGTGAAATGTGGACTCAACGAGATCAGTTCACTCACCATCAAATCCCAGTTGACGACCAGCAATTGATTTCGCGTCAACACGATCTCAAAACCGCAAACCATCCTTATAGTGAGAAGTCGAAATCACCGTCCAACTGTCTGCCTACGCCTCCGCAAAGTCGCGTTGGAGACATCGTGTACGTGAACGACGACCGTAATAAGTTCTACGGAAGGGACAGATATATCGTTGTATCTTGTGACGGTCAGTGGCGTAACATTTGTAAGTTTGCAGGATCTCAACTCCGTAAATCGTCATACCGCGTGAAGGATTCTGACTTGTTTAAGGTTCCTTCCACCACTTCGACAAGAACGGAAAGAGAAACTCTCGCGTCTGACAATTCTGTACTCAACGATGAGGACGAGTCGGACTCGTGTAATAAAACATTGCCAACTAGTATTGGAAACAGACCGATGACATTTCGCGAAAATGAGCAACCGCTAGAAACTCCACAACCACAACCACTACCCGAAATTCCTAGCGTCATATCGGAGATACCAGCGCATGAATTCAACCCTCAGTCGACCCTTAACAATGGACAAGAAACTTTCACAACCCCGATCGTAACCAACAGGCCTCGCCGGGAAATCCAGCGTCCCAAGTATCTGGATGACTATGTGACTGATTAATAAGTAAACCTTTTTGATTGAACGTGTTAGTTATGGAGTGACTAGTGACCATGTACCAGTAATGTTTTTCCAACGCCTTTTAATTGTTTCTTATTTTTCTAAGTGCCAAATAGGTAGCTTTGTAATAACTTTTCCGATTCCAATTATCGGATGTAACTTTGAACTCTAATCTTTTGAATATGTTAAGTGTGTATTTTTTGTGAAAATAACCGGGGCAGAATAATCCCCTTACACGCACGAGGGCAGTCTACCCAATGAGTGTGTTCATGTTTAAAAGTATATACTATAATTGATGTTCTCTCTTTGAAAGAAAAAAAGCGGTAGCGCCAGTATATTGGTAGTAAATTCCGGATCCGCATTATCCGGAATTGGTTCCTTATATTACGCTCGCCTTGATGACGTCATTACAAGCTTTACAGTCTGCGTTTGTGTTGTGATTTGTCTTCCAACGTTTAGCCTAATATTGGCGAATAGATTTATAAATCCATTGCTTTTCATTGTTATATGAAGTCCTCATTGAAGGGTTGCAATGAGTGACATTCTGTTATGTTGGAGAAGTAGAAACCACCTATGATTTTATTGTATTAAAGCCTTTTTACAGCTTGATTAATTTAGTATTTTACCAAAGAATGATGTTTGATGTTGTCCTCCGCACTAAGTTTTGCGATACTTTGAATCACTAGATTTGGATGTTATTTGTCTTAAAGATGTGTATTCTATATTATGTATACACAATTACTGTTAATCCATATGTTTTATCTACCAAACTATTGCCTTTATATACAAGTACTGTGAATAAAATTTTTAAACATTAAGTCTGATGGCCTTAGTTCTTGTTTGTAAATTTGTTGTATTGCCATGATTTATCAAGTTAATGTGAGTCCCATGTCGAGTCAATAACTGTTCTCTACCTTCTCTGACATATCAGCAACGTTAGATTGGGATGTTTTCTTCAGGTTATTGAGTTTGCTAAAATGATGGTAAGTTTCATATGTTTAAGCAGGTGTAATGTGCATGTATGAATGTTAGATACAAGTACAGTTGTACAGCTAACTGTTGATGTCTGGTTACATTGTAACACATTTAAGGAAATGTGACCTGGTTAAAGCACTTTTTGTCTCGCACATAGCCATGTTGTCAAAGTGGAATTCGGTTATCAGGTGCAGCAAACACAAAAAAACAACATAATGATGTAAATGTGTACAGTACAAAGTGAAAGAGAGTTATGATTAACTATATGTAATTAGCTAAAATTTCATCACTGTCATGGTTATGTGCGAGTTGGAAAGTCCTTAAATATTAGTCTGTATAAGACATTTAATGTCACCTCTGATAACCGTATAAGTTGGCCTATTCTAACTGCCTTGAGCTTGTATTGTTGCATCAAAGTGCTAGTTTTGTGTATTACTGCTGTCCTTAAAAAGTCTCCTGCAAAGCCACAGAATCAAAATGAAAGGTGGTGTTCAAGCTAATGTTAAAAATCCCATAGAAACTGCCCACAGCCAAATTTTCTTGAAACTTTGCATATTGAAAGTACTACTAATTGTCCCTTTAAAATGACACTTCTTTTTCCTTTTGTGATTTTAAAAAGGCCCAAAGGGCCTGAATTCTTTGTAGTCATTTTCATTAAAACTACCTGCACAAACATGCCAAAAAAGGTTAGCCTTTGTTAAATATTCTACATTTTTAGCCCACCATCAACAGATGGTGGGCTATTCAAATCGCTTTTTGTCCGTGGTCCGTCCGTCCGTCCTTCCGTCCGTCTGTCCTTCCGTCCGTCCGTCCGTCCTTCCGTCTGTTAACAATTCTTGTTACCGCTATTTCTCAGAAAGTACTGAAGTGATGTTCCTCAAATTTTATATGGAGGTTCACCTAGGGCCCTAGTTGTGCATATTGTATTTTGGGACCAATCGGTCAACAAAATGGCCGCCAGGCAGCCATCTTGGATTTTGATAGTTAAAGTTTGTTACCGCTATTTCTCAGAATGTACTGAAGGGATCTTTCTCAAATTTCACATGTAAGTTCCCCTAGGGGCCTAGTTGTGCATATTGCATTTTGAGACCAATCGGTTAACAAGATGGCCGACAGGTCGCCATCTTGGATTTTGATAGTCTAGTCTTGCTTTCTCAAAGTTTGTTACCCTAGCTATTTCTCAGAAAGTACAGCAAACAATTGAAGTTTTCTCAAATTTCATGTACAGGTTTCCCTAGGGCCCTAGTTGTGCATATTGCATTTTGGGACTGATTGATGAACAAGATGGCCGACAGGCCGCCATCTTGGATTTTGATAGTTAAATTTTGTTACCGCTATTTCTCAGAAAGTACTGAAGTGATGTTCCTCAAATTTTATATGGAGGTTCACCTAGGGCCCTAGTTGTGCATATTGTATTTTGGGACCAATCGGTCAACAAAATGGCCGCCAGGCAGCCATCTTGGATTTTGATAGTTAAAGTTTGTTACCGCTATTTCTCAGAATGTACTGAAGGGATCTTTCTCAAATTTCACATGTAAGTTCCCCTAGAGCCCTAGTTGTGCATATTGCATTTTGGGACTGATCGGTGAACAAGATGGCCGAGAGGCCGCCATCTTGGATTTTGACAATTGAAGTTTGTTACAGCTATTTCTCAGAAAGCACTGAAGGGATCTGTCTCAAATTGCATGTGCAGGTTTCCCTATGGGCTTAGTTGTGCATATTGCATTTTGGGACTGATTGATGAACAAGATGGCCGAAAGGCCGCCATCTTGGATTTTGATATTTAAATTTTGTTACCGCTATTTCTCAGAAAGTACCAAAAGAATTCTTCTCAAATTTCATGTACAGGTTCCCCTAGAGCCCTAGTTGTGCATATTGCATTTTGGGAGCGATCGATGAACAGGATGGCCGAAAGGCCGCCATCTTGGATTTTGAGAATTGAAGCTTGTTACCACTATTACTTAGAAAATACTGAAGGGATCTGTCTCAAATTTCATGTGCAGGTTCCCCAAGGTCCCTGGTTATGCATATTGCATTTTGGTATCGATCGGTGTACAAGATGGCCGACAAGACGCCATCTTGGATTTTGACAATTGAAGTTTTTTTCCGCTATGTCTAAGAATGTACTGAAAGGATCTGTCTCAAATTGTATGTGCAGGTTCTTCTAGGGGTCTAGTTGTGCATTTTGCATTTTAGGACTGTTCGGTGAACAAGATGACCGACAGGTAGCCATCTTGGATTTTGATAATTGAAGTTTGTTACTGTAATATATCTCAGAAAGTAGTCAAGGATCTTTCTCAAATTTCTTGTGTAGTAATATGTAGTAAAAGCTTGAAAAGCAGAGAAAAGATCCCTCTTTCCTTTGTCAGACAAAGATCGTTCTTAGGTGGGCGCCAAGATCCCTCTGGGATCTCTTGTGATAGATAAAGTTTGTTACCGCTATTTCTCAGAAAGTACTGAAGGGATCTTTCTCAAATTTCATATGTAGGTTCCTCTATGACCCTAGTTCTGCATATTACATTTTGGGACTGATCGGTCAACAAGATGGCCGACCAGCAGCCATCTTGGATTTTGATAGTTAAAGTTTGTTACCGCTATTTCTCAGAAAGTATTGAAGGGATTGTTCTCAAATTTCATATGTAGGTTCCCCTAGGACCCTAGTTCTGCCTATTGCATTTTGCGACCACCATCTTGGATTTTGATAGTTTAAAGTTTGAAAAGCAGAAAAAAGAAGTGTAAGTTTGAAAAGCAGAGAAAAGATCCCTCTTTCATTTGTCAGACATAGATCAATCTTTGGTGGGCGCCAAGATCACTCTGGGATCTCTTGTTTATTCATAAATCATTTGAGTAGATCGTATACTTTATATTTAAGTCATTTCTTTTAGATTTTTAACGGAAAATTTTGTTTCAAATAATATTTTTTACGAAAAAGTAACACTTTTTGGAAAAAGCAAAAACGAAACATTGCTCTTTGTCATCTCATTTTACCCTGTTACTGGTTTTGTCCACAATTTTACCCCCATTTAAAAATACTCCCATGACATTTTCTGTCAATGTGTAAATTAGGTTCAAAATTAAAATCCGGGAAAACTGTTTTTGAGTGACTTCAAAATAGAGAGTGCATGTAGCAACGGACCACCTCTTTGTTAGTATACCTAGTTATACATTTCCAGTTTATGATTCCAGAGTCCGATGTAAGTGAAAAACAGTGTACTGTAATAATTTTTGATGCTAAATATAATGGTAACACCTTTTGAAATATTGGTTGCCATGGTAACAAAACGGAGGCCTCTGATTGGCTGAAATTTAAATGATGTCAGAATGAAGTGAAAAATGGTATATAGAGGTTACGAGGTATGCTGAATAACATGGTAAGACTTTCAAAAAGATTAGTTGCCATGGAAACAAAATGGAGGCCTCTGATTGGTTGAAATTTAGATATTGTCAGATTTAAGTGAAAATTGGTATATATGGGTTATAAAATAAGCTGAATAACATGGAATCCCTTTTTAAAAGATTGGTTGCCATGGCAACAAAATGGAGATCTCTGATTGGTTGAAATTTAGATATTAGATATTAATGAAAATTGGTACATATGGGTTATGGGGTATGCCGATTGAGATAGTTACAGTTTTAAATACATTGTTGCCCTTGTTTCGAAATAAAAGCCGTCTGATTGCTCAAAATTAAGATTGTAGCCTTAGTGGTACTGGTATTATTTTTAAATTATACATACTTTAATATTTGAAAATCAAATGTAACTCTGTTTCCCTCTTCAATCATTTTTAATTCAATTTAAAATAGTTTTTATCTACATAAAAGAGATGGATAATCTTAATTTGTATCTATTGCGTTTAAGTTGCTGATGAAAATATATTTCTTTTCAATAATTATTTGATTTTTGATATGAAAAGAGAAACTATTTGTTTTACTCAAGAGCATATCTAGTTGTTTGGATTTTTTGTACTGTTAGGGAAGATGCATGAATAGAAATGCAATAATGTTAGAGTACATATGTTAGTTAACGAAACATTCTATCACTAACTGTTGTTTTATTATGGTGTCTATGATCAATTTTAAATTTATGGTCAACTAGGGCAAATATTGATTTTTTAGAAAATTCCACTTGCTACATTTCAGCCGATAAAATGTTTTTTTCCCGGATTTCAATTTTTTTGAAAAAGTATCTTTTATAAGATTATACCTATAGCGTGTTTTTAAAATGGTTTAAAAGTGTGGACAAAATCGATAAAATGCCAAATATTTGGAGCAAACCCAATATCCTCAATTTTTATCCTGACAAAAAATTGAGGTTTTGTTGCTTCAAAATCAATTTGTCGTAAAAATAATTCGTAAATATCATTATAAATGGATATGAAATAAAGAATGAAGTATCTTTTATTAACAAAAATAATTAAAAAATGAGAATTATGTTCAAAAGATTGACACAAGGGGTCCCCTTGCCATATACCCAAAGTAATTTTAGAAAACATCATTTCAGGCCCTTTATGCCTTTTTAAAACATACAAAATAAATAAACAGCACATAAAAAGTAGTTATGTACCTAGACCTTTAACACTGCAAAATTTGAAAAAAAACCTTTTGTGGAAATCTTCTGAACTCACTAGTGTCAACCTAATGAATATCCGTTTGATTCTATACACATATTGGTCCTGACCGACACTAAGGAAGTGAAAGGTTTGTAGGGCAAAAGGAAAGTCAAAATAAATATGGTAGCTTATGCAACATACAAAGTGTTGTAGTTACATACCCAACTCTAACAGTATGTTACTGACCTTTTCATTCTTGCAGTGTGGTTGTAAAGAACTGCTAGTCATTTTGTACAAGGTGCCTTATTACTACTCAGTAGGTTAAGGACAGTGTTAGATTAAAGTCTATGAACTTGAATGGTAGCACCAGATATAGATGATGGCAATAATTATATAGTACTAATAAAAGATACTTTATCTCCCATACTTCACTGGCATATCCTGTGGTTGCTGGAGAAAAGACATCTCTATTTTACATAGGGGGTACAATATCATTGATGTGATCATTCTGCTTATAACATACCGTACCAATGTTTCTGGGGATGTCCTGATGCAAATATTTTGCAGTAACAGAAATTTCATAATTTTCCATAAATAAAGCCAGATTGATAATTTTGTAGAGTAGCAAAAGTTATTAACTTCTGTTAATACTACACTCAATATCATCATCTCAAAAAAAATTAAAACAAATACAATGTTAATTTTCAATAATTCAATTTTGCTTGTTACGAGCATTTTCATTGGCTTAAAAATGTACTTTATCAGCCCATAAAGAAAAATGGCGTCGCCGTTTGTAACGTCGCTTCTGATTGGCTGAGATGACGGCGTAATAATTTCATAGACAAAAGAGTCCCAAAATGAATTTTAAATGTTGAAGAGATTATCTTTAGTAAAATGAATTATAAGGATTAATTTGAATAGATTTTTTATGTTATGGAGATATAACACAAAAATCTGATTGTACTCTCATCATAAACCGCTTCGCGGTTTATTTAGAGTACACTCAGATTTTTGTGTTATATCTCCATCTCAAAAAAAATTAAAACAAATACAATGTTAATTTTCAATATGCTGGTTGTCTTATTTTTCCTGCGTGAATAGCATGCAGTAGGCCTAGTTGACTATCACTGAGCCAGACGGCAAAACATCAAAATAAATCTCATATATTATGTAGGAAATTTTGCTTATGTTTGGTGTTGTTACCTCATATTAGGCCATCGATACATATTTCTAATGTTATTAATGTTTTTAAGAAACTTTGAAATTTTGCTCTTGAAAGGTAGTGGGCCTTTAAAATGGGTTTGTCAAGTGGACAGGGATATCTAAACCCATGTATCTTGAATAAGTTGTCAACATTGTCATGCACAAGGTGGTCGACACCCATGTATTATAGACTCTATCAATCAAATACAGTTCCCAAGCAGATGAAGTACGTAAAGGTGCAGGTCAATGCCAAAAATCTATATTGAAACAGAACCACTCCAGTTCCCAGTATGAAGTTCATGTGACAAGCAGTAAATGAGATAAATAGTGCCTGTACATGTTCAGAATAACAGAACGGACCATGAATAAGAAAGGCAGGAATTAATCCCCTATACATGTATATTTCTAAAATATTTCCCACAGATTGGTGAGAGAAAATCTCAAGGTGGTAAGGGGAGATAATCAATCAATACTGGTAAGGGGAGATAATCTATCAATACTTTGATAGAGATCCATGCTGCACCTATTACAAGGCAATGTTATAGGTAAGTTGTGGTTAAAGTACAGTTTTAAAACATTGATCAGATAAATCGTGTTTTGAGTCTTTGTAATTTTAATGGTATAAACAGACATTCATACAAAACGTTTGACATACTACAACAAACAAATTATCAAATATAATTGGTAGTCTTCATTGTCTACTCATACTCTTTAACACTCAGTAAATTGTTCATTAGAATGTCGTTTTTGTATGCGCTGAGAAGATCTTCATCAAGTTTGTATTCTCCATTATTAAAAAGTGTATATACACCCAATTTAAACACACATGAAATGCATAGAACTTTTTTAGTTACAAACACCAGGAATGTTGCAATCGAGATTCTTCAATTTACACATTCAGAAAACAGACTTTTAAATGCTAAACATTTAGATTCATCTTAATGCAATATTTTCTTAATTTTACTGAATTCATTTAGTGAATTTATTTCGATTCATTTTAAGAAGATACATGACAAACTTTAGGCAAATTCTTACTGAGTTTAGAATTGTGTTAAGACAAATCATCGCTGAGTTACATTTTCATTAAATCTTTCAAATAACCTGAATATTAACTATCCAATAAACACCATGAAACACTAACATTTTTCAAAATTACAAATTTGTTATGGTGCATGTATTTTGAAATAAAATTCAAAATATCTCAGTAATATTTGTAAATCAACTTAATTTTAACAAGTTTCATTATCATTCTTCAGATCATGTATGAGAAATTCCCTCAAGATCATTCTTCTATCTACGGAAATTCTCTAAAGATCATTCTTCTATAGTAAGAAATTCTCCAAAGATCATTGTTCCAGCAAAGGAAATTCCTTCAAAATCATCCTTATATCTCAGGAAATTCCCTCAAGATCAATATTCTACCAAAAAAAACCCCCTCCTTTCAAATTACAATTCTTTTATCTAGCTAAAGGGAATCGAGTACTTACAATTGCTGCTTTTATTTCAAAAAGGCATCTATTTACATCTTAATAGTTGATATTTTTTTCAATATTGTCACTGTTAATAATTTAAAAAAAATTAATATATGGAATAAAATTGAATCAAATCAAATATTTACTGCAACCAATGATGAATATTCAATAACATACAACATGCTTTCAAACCAGTTTTAACAGGTATACAAATATACATTGTGTAGTTGGGGTAAAAAATTGCATTCTCTTTTTTAATATGACAAATTTGATGTAAAATGAATAATGAGAAACATAAAAGATTTAAAAAATGATCAAAGTACAAAACGGAATGATGAACATAGCCTGGAGGTATCTAAAAGCAGTTAAAATAAAACAATGTATGCATGTAAATACTTTGTACTTGTGTATGCAAATACAAATTGTTACAGGAATATATTTTTAAATGTATATTTTCTCTCTTCAAGTTACTTGTATCAATAGGAATTCATGTCTTTAGAATTGAACAAGTGAATATAAACAATATGTCCCATAAAACAATGAAAACTTCCAAACATGCAATGTTGTTTGTTTTATTTTGCTACAATTAACTATGAAATGAAAAGCTGGGTTTGGAGGTCGAGGGTCGCTGGTGTACAACTCCACATTTCATCTGTTTCAAACTTGTAATCTATATAATATTAATGTAAACATATGGTATACTGTCTCAATATATTTTAACCCCTCAGACAGCCCTTTCCAAACAAATATATAATTTTACAAGTTTTATATGGAGTATAAAACACAGATCATGTTTAAAAATCTTTTTAAAGTAACTTTTAACTTGATGACATTATCAATGGTCATTTAAATATCTAATTTAAAGTCCTCTAAGCTTAAATTACATATATAAATGGGAAACTTGTATCACGGGACTTTGGAAGGCCTACACAAACTGTACAATGTATGTAAATTATAGGCATGATTTGGGCTTTTAAAACTCATTTCCTGACATTTACTGCCTACCGTAAAGTAAAGCAATCAATTTTCATGGGAACAATATGTTTGCATTTGGTGGTTGGGGGTCCTTACTTTGGCTATAAACAAATTTAATCAAAGAAATTAGAAGTATTTTTTTTTTACTTTAAGTTGTATTTCTCCTGTGTACCGTATGTATGTACTTTTAGATTTTAGTACATGTAAATTAAAAGCAAACTAGCACCACAAATAGAATAAAAAAATACTATCCCTCCAGATCATTATTGAAATTAATATAAAAATGTTTTACATCCATTGAATTGCAATTTTCCTCTACATAACATTTATTGGACACTAATGTTTTACTCCTCTTGGAATTTTTTCAATCCCATGTAATATTTCAATGGTGACTTTCACTGTTCCTACTTTGTGTAAAAATGTTAAGAATATGATACACCTTTGTGTAACATTATACAAAACAAATTAAAGAGTGTGTTGAAAACAAGTGTTTTGCAGAAATCAACATATTTCAAACATATCAGACAAAAACATAAATATGGGTACCAGGCAATAGTTTTCAAGAAATATTTCACTCCCCTCAAATAATCTGTACAAAGATTTCAACCAATGGAAGATTTGTAAATACATGATGTGCATAATAATTAATACTACATAAACTGGAATCATAATGTTGCTATTTCTATTTAAAAAATACACATTATTTTACAAATTAGGTATAACTTGACACTAAAAATTCTTTATGTGTCACTTGGCAATAATAAAATTTAAAGCAAGTATTAAAACAACAAAACATACAACCATATAAGATGCAAAAAATTGTACACCTCCGTACCTGCAGAACTACACATACATATAAATGATTTGCACGATTGCCCTAAGCCAAACTGCTATGTTTGTGACTATTATTATGGGTAGCACTGTAATCTACAATTACGCCATTTAATAGGAATTTGTCAAAGTAATGTCAATACAATACTTAAAAATTCTGTAATTTTGATGTACCTTGTAAATCATGAAATTTTTTAAGTTACTTAAGATTTTTTTAAATCAATACCATACAACATTGTTATATATCAAATAAATTCAAAATATTAAAGTTCTTTTATTACGGGTTTTTCAATAATCTAAATTCAAAACATTAACATGTCTGTAAAACAAAATGCCAAATCAACTAGAATATTAGAATGACTGGTGAACAGATTTATTTTCAAATTAACAAGAAACACACAATATTACCATTGGGATTAAAAAAAGTTCATAAAACGGTCCCAATATTGTACCATATCCTATAAAATATCATAGGTGATATATATATATATATATATAATAGAATTGAAAAAGTTGTATAGAAATGTATGAAAATTTGATAAATGCCTAGAAGTCCATTGATGTTATCTCCGACAGAAACTGATCAGGATAAAACAAAGAAAGTTAGCGATGATGGACGTGGCAATGATCCCGGTGGATGGACTGTGGAAGGGTGCTTTGGCACTACAGGGGACTGCCAGCTGGCTGTTGGAGCGTATCACGTTGTACGGCTGTTGCTCTGGGGGACACGTTATACCGGATTTCTACAAAAAGAACAATTTAATAAAATGTGATCAAAGCAACAATGTTAATCAATATGATCTGTAGGATATAATGCAACTAGAAATGTATGTAAGAAATAAATGACCAAGCCTCCATGCATCAAAGCCGGACAGGACATGTTGGGACATAACAGGACATGATGGGACATAACAGAACAGGATGGAACATAACAGAACTGGATGGGACATAACAGGACATGATGGGACATAACAGGACATGATGGGACATAACAGAACAGGATGGGACATAACAGAACAGGATGGGACATAACAGAACAGGATGGGACATAACAGAACAGGATGGGACATAACAGAACAGGATGGGACATAACAGAACAGGATGGGACATAACAGAACTGGATGGGACATAACAGAACAGTATGGGACATAACAGACATGATGGGACATAACAGAACAGGATGGGACATAACAGGACATGATGGGACATAACAGGACATGATGGAACATAACAGAACAGTATGGGACATAACAGAACAGGATGGGACATAACAGAACAGGATAGGACATAACAGAACTAGATGGGACATAACCGAACTGGATGGGACATAACAGGACAGTATGGGACACAACAGGACATGATGGGACACAACAGAACAGGATGGGACATAACAGGACATGATGGAACATAACAGGACAGTATGGGACATAACAGAACAGGATGGGACATAACAGAACAGGATGGGACATAACAGAACAGGATGGGACATAACAGGACAGGATGGGACATAACAGGACATGATGGGACATAACAGAACAGGATGGGACATAACAGAACAGGATGGGACATAACAGGACAGGATGGGACATAACAGAACAGGATGGGACATAACAGGGCAGGATGGGACATAACAGGACAGGATGGGACATAACAGGACAGTATTGAAAACTTGGTAATTTTTACAATTACTGGCAGGCGACCAGTTCTCGACGAGTACCAATTCTCGCCATCGCATCTGTATGATTTCCACGCAAATATAGTCAATAAAGCCTTCTTCTGATAGCGACACTACCATGCTGATTTCCACAAAAAATAGTCTCAAAGTTCGTCTGTGACCATACAAGTACATATGCGATGGAAAAAATTGGTACTCTACGAGAACTGGTCACTTGCCAGTACACTTACAATTCTGACAATTCTAACACTTTCCTGTATATTGATGGGACAGATCACAGATCCATAATTTAACTAGACATAAATGCACCACATCTACATATCCAAACAGGACTGAATGAGATGAGACAGAAGACATACATAGGTAACCCTATTTGCCTCCCATTTTGTTGAAGGGGATAAGTAAGTTGACTACAAACTAACCCGACACATTTCTGTACACGAGGGACAGATGACTGAGCCGGTGTGTAGGTAATGGTTGGATGTGTAGGTAACCGATACTCTCTGGCCTTCCTTTACACAGCGATGGGACTGACCACCAATGTCCAGGACAAGGCCTTCTTGTGGACTGCAGTGATACTACAATAGAATGAAATTAGATATATTACCAGAGATGTTTGTTACACAGTTTGATAGTGATCCAATAAGGAAAAATATCTTAAAAAATGAATTTTTCAGTGTGGCAAAACTAAGTCATAAAATGATTTGAATGTGCTGTCATTGCCCATTTCAATAACATAATCCTTCGGATTTTTTTTTATTTCTCATTGCTTTTGATAGTGTAATTAGCATCCCCCCACACACATTTTGTTTCCTATCTCTATGTGCCATCTGCATAAATGTTTTCTGGTTCCTTACCTGGTAACATCCACTGCCCCAGTGAGGCAAACTAAGAAGACTTGAGCACTGCTGCAATTTCCAAAGTCTATCATGGTTGAAACACTTGCTGTAACTGCCATATGTCTCTCCAAAAAAGCTGATGGTTGGATCTGAGACAGCAAGGGGGACAGGTATAGAACCACACATATAGCAAGAACAAGTGGAATACCTAAATTAGTTGTATTATAAAACACATCTTTACTGTAATACATGTATGTAGTAAATAAAAGATAAAATCAAATTAAGAAGAATTTTTAATGCCACTTTCTGAGAAATAGCGGTAACAAACTTCAACTACCAAAATCCAAGATGACGGCTGGTCGGCCATCTTGTTGACCAATCGGTCCCAAAATATTTCATATGCACAACAAGGGCTCTTGAGGAAGCTACAGATGAATATTGAGAAAAATACATTCACTACTTTTTGATAAATAGCGGTAACAAACTTCAACTACCAAAATCCAAGATGGTTTACTAAGGTACATTACAACTTGAGTAACCGTTACCTGGATTATTTTCTACCAGTGAGCATCTCGAGTCTCTCACAGTTACCTCTCCACTGCGCCAAGCAAACTCCTGAAAAATAGGAATGATGAATGATAACTCATGAAAGAAAGTAACAACATATATACAGTCAGCAATGAATCATGTATAGAAGAACAGGGAAAATACACATTCCTGTCGAGTGCCCCGACCAGGAATCGAACCCGGGTCTCCGGCGTGGAAATCTACAGCATTACCGACTGAGCCAAAGAAGCATGCTCCGTCAGCTGAGTGACAGAGACCGTTTTTAACACTATTTACAAACCACACCGACCCGCTCCTTTTACAATGGTATAACTGCTGGATGAATCCTGCATTTATTTTATGAGTACCAAAAAGAGGTACAAGTAGTTGTTCTTAACCAGGTTCATTTTCAACAACCAAGTAGCTAAATCAGTAGAGAATCCTGCAAGTGTTTGTAAGAATTGAAACCCTGTTTGGCCATGCCATTTCCAACTTCTCTTACATATGTACATGTTATTTGACAGTCCTGACAAACTGCCACTGTTTATTTTGTTTGTTTTTGTTTTACTTCCTATTAACCACTAGGTTAGAAATTGACTGTATATCTGGAATTTTTCACCTGGTTCTGTGGCTTTCCTCCATCTCCTGAACCTGGTATGTCTTTAAATGTCATATGTGAGCCTCTACAGGTATCTTAAAAGATACCCACTAGATGTAGAAGCTAGACGAATATGGTGATAGGGTGGTGTAGTGGTTGATCCACTCACCTATCACCCAGCCAACCAGTGATTGATCCCCGGCACATAAGGTCTGGGGTTACCTGCTAAATCATGTATGGGGTTTCTCCAGGCACTAAAGTTTATATTTTAAAATGAATGCCAGTGACAAAGTGATCAATCACAAGTTTAGGCAATAGTCTGCGAGATAGATTCCCTATATCATTTAACTGTTACCTTAATGTATGGGCAATAGTCTGCCAGATAGAGGATAACTGAACTGTTACTTTTAAGTATGGGCAAGAGTCTGTCAGATTGAGAATAATTGAACTGCAACCTGTAAATATGGGCAATAGTCTGTAAGAAAGAGGATAACTAAACTGTTACCTGTAAGTTTGGGCAATAGTCTGCCAGATAGAGGATAATTGAACTATTACCTGCAAGTATGGGCAACAGTCTGTCAGATAGAGAATAACTGAACTGTTACCTATAAGTTTGAGCAATAGTCTGCCAGATAGAGGGAGATAACTGATCTGTTACCTGTAAGTATGGGCAATAGTCTATCAGAGAGAGGATAACTGAACTGTTACCTGTAAGTATGGGCAATAGTCTATCAGAGAGAGGATAACTGAACTGTTACCTGTAAGTATGGGCAATAGTCTATCAGAGAGAGGATAACTGAACTGTTACCTGTAAGTATGGGCAATAGTCTATCAGAGAGAAGATAACTGAACTGTTACCTGTAAGTATGGGCAATAGTCTATCAGAGAGAGGATAACTGAACTGTTACCTGTAAGTATGGGCAATAGTCTATCAGAGAGAAGATAACTGAACTGTTACCTGTAAGTATGGGCAATAGTCTATCAGAGAGAGGATAACTGAACTGTTACCTGTAAGTATGGGCAATAGGCTATCAGAGAGAGGATAACTGAACTGTTACCTGTAAGTATGGGCAATAGTCTATCAGAGAGAGGATAACTGAACTGTTACCTGTAAGTATGGGCAATAGGCTATCAGAGAGAAGATAACTGAACTGTTACCTGTAAGTATGGGCAATAGTCTATCAGAGAGAGGATAACTGAACTGTTACCTGTAAGTATGGGCAATAGGCTATCAGAGAGAGGATAACTGAACTGTTACCTGTAAGTATGGGCAATAGTCTATCAGAGAGAGGATAACTGAACTGTTACCTGTAAGTATGGGCAATAGTCTATCAGAGAGAAGATAACTGAACTGTTACCTGTAAGAAGTATGGGCAATAGTCTATCAGAGAGAAGATAACTGAACTGTTACCTGTAAGTATGGGCAATAGTCTATCAGAGAGAGGATAACTGAACTGTTACCTGTAAGTATGGGCAATAGTCTATCAGAGAGAGGATAACTGAACTGTTACCTGTAAGTATGGGCAATAGTCTATCAGAGAGAGGATAACTGAACTGTTACCTGTAAGTAATGGGCAATAGTCCTATCAGAGAGAGGATAACTGAACTGTTACCTGTAAGTAAGTATGGGCAATAGTCTATCAGAGAGAGGATAACTGAACTGTTACCTGTAAGTATGGGCAATAGTCTATCAGAGAGAGGATAACTGAACTGTTACCTGTAAGTATGGGCAATAGTCTATCAGAGAGAGGATAACTGAACTGTTACCTGTAAGTATGGGCAATAGTCTGCCAATGACACCGACCCTCCATAGAATCCCACTGCATTGTCTGGTATACCATGTAAAGTGTTGAAGTACTGTAAAACGAATGGTGGCCATCTTGAATCACAGGTCCATATTTTTTTTATAGTTTATATGAAAATGAGCAGTCAAATTATTCTTTGTTTCACTATATATATATCTTAATTCATGATATGGAACTACCGGTAAAGAATATGTTTTCAACCCAGCAGAGGTTGTGGCTGTCTTTTAATGTATGTAACATCTTTGGTTGAAACAGGATAGGCATAGATCACACCACATGCTCAGTTACTCATGGTATAAAAGATTCAGTGATAGACAGTACCTGGTATTGTTGTGGTAGGCTACTGTTGTACTCCACCAGATTACAGAAGGCAACTGAGTCTCGATTCCTGGTACAGTCTGTCTTCAGTACTCCTCGCCGCACCTCATCACAGAATGGGTGGATATCACCGCGCCTGTCATGGAATCAATGAAATATCAAGCTTACCAGGTAAATTCTAGAGTATTACATTCTACATATCATACTTTGACTTTCAATCTACTGTGGTCAAAAATTTCATTTGTACATAATTTCGTTGATGGTTAGTTTTGATAATAGCATGCAACAAAAGGACTACATCTGTAATGTAATACAGTGGAACTTCCCTAAACCGATCATGGTCGGTGAATATAATTTCGGCCGATTTGGAGAGGGTTCGGTTTGAAGAAGTGAACCGAATATCGATCATTACGATCCGGATTTAATCGATCAGAAGTTGTTTTCTTCACTACTGTATAGTGTACTGCTTGTATTCCTAGTGTTCGTTATAACCGACCAATATTAATTGTTAATATGAATGTTATCACAAAAGAGAGAATCATATATCCTTAAAAGTAATTGATTACAACAATCTTGACTTTGTTACTGTTTATAAACGTAGTTAGTTGCATGAATGTTCTTGGGGATGTCGTCTTCACTAACCTACATACGGCCGTTCGCTTCCAGTTACTTAAAGAATCAAATTAAATATGGTCTAATTACACGATGATCAGTCAATACCGGTCATTATATGACATGGTCATTTTCTAAAACAATACATGGCTTTGGCTTCTTCATACAGATATTTTACGTTATCCTACAACTACATATGTAAATAAATAACTTGTGTGAGACTCTCAAGATTTAATATGAAACTTTCTCTTTTTTACTAGATCTGCTTGTTTTCCTACAGTAAACAAACCGCGTGCACATGGTATATGTTCGTTAAATATCTAAACAATAGACATGATAAAATAATTACACCACAATCTCCAGTATAATTACCGTATACATATACCTATGGCATTCAAACTTGTATACATGCCCAGGACATGGCATGCGACAACTATGGATACAGGTACCCGTATATTTCACGGTCGGTGGATGAGACCTCAATGCAAGCTATCGGTGTCACTCAGGTAAGGCCGGCTTTCAGAAGTGTATTTTAGTTACATTTGACTATTCCGATCTCAAAATCAGTCCAGTATTCAGGATTGGGAGGGATTGGTTTTGGGAAGTTTTATTTACTATTAATAAAGAGGAATTCATTCGTACATGATATCCATGTTCAGTTTCTAGAGGTGATCAGTTTTGAGAAGGTTACACTGTATATGAAAGATGAAAACACATGTCTGTTTGGTTCAATTTAATCTGCTAAAAGCCTTGGTTCAACTTTGTTATTGTAATATGATATTACAGAATATATCATCATCAACAATACAAGACACTATATTTCGTGACCTTAAGTGGTGTTTGATGCATTATATTCAAGGTTACATACAGAATGACCAAGAAAACAACATATTTTTCATTTTATACAGGATCTTGCACATAAATTAAAATACTGATGTGTAATATGTTATACATAAAGAAGGCTGGTAGCCTTAAAACTCATCAGTGATACACTTCTGCACGCCTGTAACACGAAATACACACTTGGCTCTGTTGAGTTCAATCCAATCCAGACAACTTCTCTTGACAAAGTCACACCCAAGATTTTTCCCCCATTCTAGTTCCTCTGCATTGTCATAGTCCACACTGTACCAACTGTAAAAATAAGATGAGATATTAAGTGACATTGTCAACTGACAAAACAAATGACAGATCAGAGCTGAAAGGAGTAAATAGCTAACCGTATGATGATGAAGAACTAAAAGTGTCATGCATTTTAAAAATTTTCAAATATCCCCAGTTATAACTTTGTTGTAAAATACCAGAATTAAAGAACAAAGTTTAACAGTAACAAATCTGTGATAATTGTTTTTATGTATTTATGTTGACATAGAATATTATTGTAATTACAGACCCTGTGTCCTCCATCAAAGCCAAGGTCACACGGGAGATCACCGGGTTCTGTGTGTAAGTTCCTGTCATAGCCTCATTCTGAAATCAAACATTTAGCAAATCTAAAACAGGGTCAAGAAACTGGTTAAACCTGATCTACAGCTAGCATACTTGATTTCTATAATTCAACTTCAAATATTTCATTTTTGAGATACAAACTTTCATTGGGAATCCAATATTAGATGTACCAGACTGTTACGATTTTTATATATTTTTTTTCTGATGAAATCAGAACAACAAATCAATTTGTTTCTAAAGAGTTCTAAAGAAATGTCTGTGAGACATAAATGTCCCCATACCGAGAAGTGACACTATAATTTACCCACAAGGGAACATAAACAGGACAAAACTAGGGTCCATAACTTGTATGTCTGGATCCAGAATGGACTGTGAATCTCTGATGCAAGAAGAAAATGCATAATAAATCCTTTACTATGCATTATAGGGTATAATATGCAAATTCTCAAAATTAACCCAATTGAACTTTAAATCATATAAATGAGCTTATTAATAACATGAAAAGTTTTGTACTGACCTCAAAGATGCGTTTTTCCCAGTGAGTAAGAGCTGTGCCCACAATGCCTTGGTCCTCTAACTCTGCCCCCTCCAGGGTAGAACAGTTAAAGTGACGCCGTACCTCCTCCTAATCAACATCATTAATCGTGAATAAATTATGAGCATTCAGAACCCCTGACATATCTGTAAAGAAATCCTAAACATATCTCATTAAGAAAGCCTAAAATGAATACTGAATGTTGGAAACATATCTTAAACAAAACATTAATCCAAATAATGTCTAAGTCTCAAATTTCTTGTCAGGCACTATATTTATATTTGTACATGTATCAGTATTAAAACATCATTTAATTGAAATACCACTGCATATCATGTTATTTTTTGTGTAAGATATAAACTCCATGTCCATACCACCACGCGTGGAGTAACTATCATGTTGACAGACTTTGACGTGTAACCACTGCGATTTTTCCAGTTCTGTCGTTGGAATGTTTTCACTACCTTATCGCTCCATTGGTACAGACTCAGTCTGAAATAATGCAATACATGAATATTTTTCATGTGAAATTCATATCAATTTCATGTTGGATGTTTGTATTTTCCATCAAAATTCTTATGATTTTTTTCTTCTTTTGAAATTCACATCAATTGCTTCATTTTACATGAAAAGTTACTCTCATGTCTTGCTAATTCTTCCTTTTATGAAATTTCATCAGAAGACACAATGTTAATAGCTACAGTCTTCTGACAAGATGCTAGACAGAGATGAAGGTCTATAATGTTAGTTACTGGAGATTTGCTTACACATTTACATATTCATTCTCAATACTCCAGTGGTTACTATCACTGACTTGATATCCACCCCTTGACTATGTCATAGCAAAACTGAAGGCTCTGTGTGTGACAACCAATGAGACAAGTACATGTAGTTTGGCCCTTTGATCAAAAGAACTGATTAGTGGTATACTGAAAGGCTTTGAAGTTTGGCGTTGCTCTCCGAAAATCTTCAAAGGAAGTCTTTGTAGGCCTGTGATTCGTCAGATTTTTCTCCTGAAATGCCTTCAATTTTTATGACATAGTCCAGGGGTGTATATAACGCCAAAGACAGTGATAATTACCCCTGGAGTATCGATAATCTAATATATTACGTGACAAAGGCTGAACTTACAGAAGAAAGCAATGTTACAAAGATGAAATGATAGATACAGAACATAACTTACTGTGGGTTATACCATGGTTTTCCTGATATAGAGTTTCGGGAGGTCAGAGGAATCCCATTTCTATCATAGTAAAAGGCATACAGACCAGCTGTAAAACCCTGAAAACACACACATCATAGAAATTCAGGCTTAAATAAGCTTCGAATGCAACGTCACACTGATTATATGTATATACATGTAGATACTTTGTAGGTACTGTATATTATAGCCAGTTATTTTCGGGCAGATGATATTTTTCACAAATTCACTATTGCTATGATCACAAAAATTTATCTGCAAAATAATGTGAAATGTTTGCATTATTGAATCATTTATACTTTAAAGCCAGACTGCAAAAGTGTTTTCGGTTTTTGATTAAAATCCAACAAATGTTGACATATATATGGTATCATGTAAGCATTGACTATACATTGAAATTGTGTCTTAAGTGCTTGCCAAAAATACATTAAAAGCTACCTTGGGTGTAACTGATAATGAATGATTGGTTGTACAACATTGATTTGTATCTAATATTAACTGAATATCAATCAAAAGTCACCAATATCATTTACAGTCTTAAATGGTTACTCCAGAGAAAAAAATCTCCATTGAAGGTCATCTATGAAGACAATCCCTGTCTATTAAATCGACTGTTGTAATGACATACTTACCAATGCATGTAGTATTTCATGTTTAAGTGTAGAGAGGAGTTGGAGGTGGTCTTGTTTCTCTATGGAAATAGACTCTGGACATATACTGAAGTAGCCAGCTACTGGTCTGAAATTTTAACAAATACATCTGTTTTAAACATAAAGTTTAAGTGACTGAACATATGACATTAAAACAGTGATCAATAATTCCAAAATCTTTGTTTAGGACCTGGTTGCACCTCTGAATAATTTAAATAAGTCATCAATAATTCCAAAATCTTTGTTTAGGATCTGGTTGCACCTTTGAATAAGTTAAATAATTTCAGAGATAAAAATCACAAGAAGAATCACTATTAAGACAAGATGTCAATTTTGAGATACCACAATGACTTGTGTAAAGTACAGTCTACTGTTGATAAGTCTGACATTCCGGTGATTATGAATCATAGCTTGACAGACATTCGAAACAACACAATCACCGGAAGTTAGGTCTGACAAACAATATTAATACTTTACCTACATCATTTTGGTATCTCAAAACTTCCATGTTAATTTCCTTTGGTGTGCAGGGTGATAAATATATAATTATATATATATATATAGCAAGTCACCAAAAAGTCAGTACCTATCAAGTGCAGCCTCCTGCTGACAGTGTGCTGCGTAAGCAATGGTGCGTGCCTTACGACATCGCGGTGTGGAGAGAGCAGCCACATAGAGGATAAAGTCAGTGTTGTTGACACCAGGACCTGCATCTGATGTACTCCTCCAGATGTTGTGTTGACTGTCCCATAGGTAACACCTCTGTAAATAGTCAACCATATTCCACAGTGTTCAGTACGACAGGTAGATGTTTAATAATTATAACTCAACTGAGTGTCTATCATTTCTTTCCTTTAAACATTTCTACATCTTAGGCAATCATGAAACAATATCAAACTATTCATTACTTGAAAAATAGACTCTAAACTTGATCTATTTTTTATTGATTGCTAAATAAGCTATGCAACTTACAAAAATAATTTGTTATGGCCTAGTTATAAGTGTGCGAGAGGTCTACAGTGAAAGGGATCTTTAGTGCAGAGGAAAACCCATGTGATCATACTAATACTCAGTTTAAGTAAAATTCTTATGTACCCATAACAATTTTTATAACTAATAATTATTTATCTAAAGTCTTAAAATTACCCACCCCCACCTTGCCATTCCAAACAGCAGAAACTTGATCCTGTTTCTGTATAATATAATGATATCCCCAGACTTGTGTAAGATACTCACCTCGAGGTGTTCCAGAGGTATAAAGATGTCTCCACACTTTGTGAGGGCAGCACATCCATTCACACAGTAACGCCCCCTGTCTACATCTCTGTATCTCACCTCGTCTGACTGACACTGCCTGTTAAAATAAACTATATAGTAATCAAATCTGTTACATACATAACTATAGAGATCTTAGTAAACTATATATACAAAACAACTAGACATATTCTGTAATATATCCTGGTTACATTCTATACCACGTATGTTTGACCAACTAATTGTCATTTGATTTTATGAAGTGCAATAAAGTTCTGATATACTTTATAATAATGTATATAAATGTGCAGGTATATTATAAACTATATTCAACTAAATCAGCGCTCCATCCCTTTCCCTAATTGAGGCGTCAATTTCGAATTGACTAACCTTAAATTAATTGCAGACTGATGAAACCATTAGGTTTCCATATTTGATTTATTTTGCAATGATTTTATACAAGTCTAGTCCAAAGGTTCTATTGAGTATTCCCTTATTTTTTTTTTTTTTTTTAAGTGCCCTAGGTGTTTTTTTTGTTGGATCAGCAGACTGATGAAACCATTAGGTTTCCATATTTGATTTATTTTGCAATGAACACACAGTATATATCAAGCCTATATTATTTGGGATCAAGGAAGTAATATTTTTCTAATTATGACACTTTATATGTCAATAAACAGTCATCATTTAAAGTATCATCTACTTTACTAGTAATTAGTACTAGAATCAGCAAGATTTTGGAAATAATTATCTAATTGTCATGAATATCAATATGTTTGCTGCAACAATAATATGGGACAAAGAAGTAATTCCAACCGTGTGGACAAAAAAATTGTAAAATTTTCGAGGCGATCTGCCCCTTTATCAAAACACACAAAACGAACACGATTACACAATATGATATGAACAGTAATACGAGACAATGAAAGTAGACAATACATTTACATATTAGCACTTGCTAAATAGGCTATTTATATTAAGTTTTTATGGAAGTCATGTATGGGAGGAAGCTCTTAGTGCAAACAGCAAATTTATTTTTTGTTGTTGAGAATTTGTCAAAATAGATTTAATCATCCTCAAATCATATTATTGAAATAGTTTTCACATCACAATAAAATTAGAATGCTGTATATTTACCTGTTAAGTCTGATGGGGCCAACTGTACGTCGTACAGACAGAGTTCTTTCCCAGTAATCAACAGCTTCTCTTACCAATGTCTACAATAAAATGTACTTTTTAATTGTGAGTGTGCGAAGTCAAGACTGTGTTAATAAGTCAAAATATCCTCATGATCATAAATACTAGAATTTAAGTGTGCTTATTTAATTAGTACACATACAGTATGAAAATAACTATATATTCCTTGGATCTGTAACAAACTTAATATATTTAAAACTAGTAACATATTGAAAACTGAAATCTACTTGGTAATTATGATATATTAAAGTGATAATTACCTCTATGAGTGAGCGATGGGAGGCTGGTAGGAAGCTAATGCTGTTGTCATAGTGAAGGTGGATCCTTAGGGGCTGATCAGGGCTACGTTTACGGACAACATGGTGTGGTTCTGGGTCCAGATTTACATCCAGGACAACCTAAATCATATACATGCATTTACTTAATCAGTGCTACTCTTCAAAATCATTCTAAAATATTATTAATTGTTGATACAATAATAACATGTATTATATCACTGCAGCCTTACCTATACTATATAACTTAACCTGACCAAGCATAGTTGGCGTTCATCAATTCATATCAGCTATGAATGCCAACTGAAAGATTTTCAATGCATTAATGATTTTTTTTGGCAAGAAAATCCATCAATGAAGATATACATATAGAGGAAATGGATATACCTGGTAATCAAATAATATGTAGAACCTTTTCACATATATACAACCCCCCCCCCCCCCCCCTGTATACTGGAGAATATAAAATTAACCCTAAATGGTTTTGCTCTAATTTCTCTGACAACTTCAATGTCATTCTTTGCTCCTAACCCTGGTCCACCCAATGACAACAGTACCCTTTAATCTAAATGTTAATGTTGCCATATGCTAACACTTACCACTGTACAATGTTGTTAGTCTAAATTCTGGCTTCTGATATCTGAATTTTGGCATAATCAAAGTGCTATTTTTAACTTTTTTATATTCCTCCTTTGTATTTTGCATGTCTTATAATACTCAAAACAAGTAATGTCAACGTACTTTACCAATTACCACCCAATTCAGAATATAGACTTCATATATATATTGTGTCAGAATAAAATTGGGCTGATTTGGCTGAGTGGTTAAGGTGTCTGGAAACCAATGGTTTTCCAAACCATTTTGCAGTTTGCAGGTAACAACCATGTCAGATATTTTTCTCCTGCTTTTCCCCACCTCAAGAATCTGACATGTCCTTAAATGACCCTGGCTGTTAAATAAAGATGTATAATACCACCTGTTTGTGATGGTTTCGTGGAGTACAGCACTCAAACTTCTCCACTTACAAGGCTTATTATAATATATTCTCTACATAATGGGCTGATACGATTTGATTGTATAAAGAGTCTGCCATGTCAGGACACGAACAGTAGGTCAGTGATAAGTTATAGGTACAAGTGTTCAGAAGGTCCGACTCTTCATCATCTCAAGCTCTAATTGGATAAGTACTTGTTACATGATTCGCATTAAACCACCCAGCTATTGTGAGATCATGATTATAAATATATATTATATATTATATATTAATATATACATATATGCCATATCCTTTTGCAGTGCATATCGCATTTACAGTACCAATCTTACAATTTAAATTTGGGGCTGTAGTGACCAAATTCCAACATATTATCACTATATATATAGCCCTCCCACTGTTATGCAAGATCAAGACCCAGCTGCTAGCTATAGGTACTGATTGTAGGTCAGTATTTTTTCTCCAGGTACTCCAGCTTTCCTTTCCCTCCTAATTATATGAACAGTGTATACCCTCAAACGATCATATGACTATAGTGCTAGCTGTAATCTTTTTAAAACCATTTTTGATAAATGATATATGTGCTAAATGTAATTACAAGTGTACTTTCATTGCACTAAATCTAAGGAAGTTTCTAAAGAACTTTAATTTGGAAGGCATATGGATGCATGTACATATATAATGCTTAAATCTAATTCTGTTATATAAAAATATTATGTGGTTACACAATATTTTTCTCCATGAAGAAAAACAGAATTGGAAACCTGATTGATATAATCATCTGCAAATAAAAAATAGGAATCAACTATATGTAATTATTGATTATCAGATATATATTTAACAGATAGATACAAAGCAAATACATGATGTAATATATATATATACATAATGGACAATGCAATTCAGATGATATATATTGATATTAATGGATTCAGTTCTGCTATTTACCAGGTATGAAACTGACGGGGAAATGTCATATAATATCTAAAATTACTAATGCCGATATATATGTATCTATCATAATTAACTCTGGTGATATTATTGAAACACCAAATCCTGCCTGTTTTACATAACATTTACTATTACCATTATATTGCTCATGATGTTGATCCTCTAGGTCTCTACCCCAATCCCCAAATGTATAATACAACTCTGCTCCAAATTCTATTTAGAAAGAAAAATCAATAACAATTGACTTATCTAAATTCTATAAGTGAAGAACTCTGCTACAGTGTACAAAGCTTTTATATAACAGACATTTTTATGTCTATGTGAGCAATACATACTGCATGAGACTAGTATGTAGTCTTTCTGCAATAAGATGGAATTGTGCTATTGATAGAAATTTACTTTTGAGTAAAGGAAATTGAATGATACATGTATATATTTTTTGTAAATAAATTGGTAAAATAAACCAGTCATAAACAGAGTAGCACCAGTACTTATGATTCTTGTGTATACAAATGTAGTGCGCGTGGTTATCACTAAAATTAATAAAGGAGATTGTGATAAGCAAATTAAATTATACCATGGCCTCATTTACAAGGTACGTCACACCATGGCCACAAGGTCTTGACTATCAGCAGCAATGTTGCATTATATAAGAATCAATAAAAGAAATATATAAATTATGCACAGGCACTTGAAGCAATAAGATAAAACAAGAGGCCCAGAGGGCCTGTATCGCTCACCTGTTTTTTTGTTAGTAATTATCACAAGACTCTGACAATTAGAAAAATAAGCAAAATTGACTACCAAAGTTTAATTTTGAATCACAACCATACAATGATGCTATTGATACCATACAAATATGCTATCCAATACATAGGTTCAGAGACAAAGTAATTTATATGAAAGTAGTAGCCTAATTGACCTTCTTGACCTCGCATCTATTGCCGTCTAAGGCCCAGGGGGTCAGCCCTATCATTTGTACAATTTCAAATCCCAACCCTATAAGGATGCCATTGCATTATAAGTGCTCTTCCATTCTTAGTTGCAGAGAAGAAGTCATTTATATGGAAATAGCCAAATGGACCCCTTATGACCCCGCCCCTCAGGCCCCCGGGGGGTCAGCCCTATCATTTGCACAATTTTGAATCCCCACACTATAAGGATGCTACCATTGCATTATGGGTGCTATACCATGCTTAGTTTCAGAGAAGAAGTCGTTTATATGGAAATAGCCAAATTGGCCCCTTTTGACCCCGCCCCTCAGGCCCCCGGGAGGTCAGCCCCATCATTTGTACAATTTTGAATCCCCACCCTATAAGGATGCTACCATTGCATTATGGGTGCTATCCCATGCTTGGTTTCAGAGAAGAAGTCGTTTATATGGAAATAGCCAAATTGACCCCTTTTGACCCCGCCCCTCAGGCCCCCCGGGGGTCAGCCCCATCATTTGTACAATTTTGAATCCCCACCCTATAACGATACTACCATTGCATTATGAGTGCTATCTCTTGCTTAGTTTCAGAGAAGAAGTCGTTTTTATGCAAATAGCCAAATTGACCCCATTTTACCCCGCCCCTCGGGCCTCCAGGGGGTCAGCCTCATCATTTGTACAATTTTGAATCCCCACCCTATAAGGATGCTACCATTGAATTATGGGTGCTATCCAATGCTTGGTTTCAGAGAAGAAGTCATTTATATGGAAATAGCCAAATTGACCCCTTTTGGCCCCGCCCCTCAGGCCCCCGGGGGATCAGCCCCATCATTTGTACAATTTTCAGTTAGTAGCCCATAAGGATGCTACCAGTCAAATTTTGTTTAAATCCAACCAGCGGTTATGGAGAAGAAGTCGATTGTTGACAGACGCCAGACGCCGGACGCTGCGGTATCCCATAAGCTCACCTTGGTCCTTCGGACCAGGTGAGCTAATTATTAACATTGTTCCTGTCAATACTAATAACAAACATGAGTTAAGTCGGTCGGAGTACCAGTATGACTTTTTTTTCATTCATGGTCTGTATTACAATTTGCATATTTATAATTATATATGTGTTATGGGAAGTTTAGACCGTGTGAAGTCCCCATGATAATGTAACATCCTTTTTCATTACCTGAAGAGCTCATGGATTGGCGAAAGCACTAGTGCTTGCAAGAAATTTCACATTTTAAATTTTATCTTGACCAAGCTTAAAGCTGCACATGCATGCCATCCAATTTCCAGATAAAGAATTGTGACCTATTCATCAGAAAACATCATAATTTTTAATAAGCCATATTGTAATAAATGATTTTGGTTTCATACCTCTTCTCGAGATGCTGGCTGATGATCACAACTGAATGTTGGCTTCGGAATAGTTGGGACAAGTTCTTCAAATGATGACTGTACCACTAAGGATACAATCAAATAAAATTTCAGCATGACTTTTTGTGTTGTTGGTACTGTTGTCATAATAGAAGCACTGTTGTTATCATGTTCCACATCACAAAATAAGTTGGCTTCTTGTTAAATGATCCATTCATGATTATGTGATGCAGTCTTCCATCTCCTGCATGTTTACGAGAAGTAAATACATGTACCACAATAAGGAAACAAGGTCAGTTCACACCCACACAAACTTGGCACATATTTTACATGATACTGTACCTGTTTGGTACTCTGTACATATGTTCACTTCATAGCATGAATGCAGCTAATATTAGCTATCACAAGTACAATGTACTTAGATATTTACTTGTATGGTACTTAAAACAGTGATCACAGATAACTTTCACAAGGATAACTATTTTTCCTTGTTAGCTGCTGGCATAATCATGTCACCGTCAAAGTTGCTTTTAGATGTCTGGTGATAACTCACAGTAGATGAATCACCCTTTAGATGCCGAACCATCGGCCACATACATGTATAAGGCCTACATCCACAAGTGAATGTTGGGTCATGATCATCCCTGAATGTATAAAAATAGCAAGTCTAGGATAATGCTACATAAATAAGATACGCCTTTTCAAATGAACCTTTTATACACCAAGTGATACAGTATGATACAGTATAATACTAAGAATAAAACATTAAAGGATGTTCTTAGAATAATTCTAAATAATTCCCAAAAAATTAATGCTTATAAATTAAACTAGCACTGTAAATTATAGTTGATCTCGTTTATTATATTATATGTTATTTTTACATTATATCGACTTTTAAAATAAAATTCATAATGAGCAGAACTTTTTGCATACAGTTGTACAGATTGACCTAACATTAGGACTGATTATATTATGTGATAAAATTACATAATCAGAATTGTGCTATTTTTACTTTGTATGAAGTTTTATACGAAAAAAGATTCATCCAACAAAAAATCAAACTGGAACACATTGATTATGATATTTTGGAAATAGCGCTGAAAGATACAAACATAGTTCACTTCACCACAAACGGGCAACTTCTGTCAAAATCCATCATCTTCTTCTCTCTCCTTCTCAAATCCCCCACTGAACCTCATTTCAGCTTTCGTACGATTTTTGACAGGAGAGTTCTACTGTAATATTCCTAAGAAATTTGATTTTTAAATCAATATCCATTAAATTGGAAAGCTAAATGTTTTTGCGTTTAAAATTTATTTTGTATAATAATAACATTTTATTTTGTAATAATTACTTTACAACTAATTTTATTTTGATAAAATTATAATGAACCCGGAATATTGAACAGTTCGTCCTAGTTGTATTTTAGTAAATCTTGATGCATTTCCGGTAAAGAAAATACCGCCAGATTTGATTTCTAAAAATGGACAAAGATCTATTTATACGGTGAATTTTATCAAATCAACTTTATTATCTGCCAAATGGTGCAATGGACGCGAGACGACTTAGATCTATCATTGGAAGCTGCAAAACCGACGACATTAAACCACTCTTAACGCAATGGGGGCGCCAGATTAAATGTCAAAAACTTGCATCACTTGACTTTTCTGGTAACAAAAAAGTCATTGCCCAAGCACTTTTGTCACTATGTGAGGTAATTTTAAAGATTCATCAAATATTATGCCGCTTCATTTTATCTATGGCATTCGCTTAAATGTTTAAAACCTACCTCTGGGTCTCAACTTATACTTATATGTAGAACGAATATACGTACCCGGCCTTTCGAAGACGACACCATTTTCTGTCAAAAAGTCTTTTGAGCTACAATATTGCAGCTAACTTACACGTAGCCCGAGATACTCTGTAATAAGCCGACACCGTTTGGTATCAGGCCAGGTCATCTCCGATCCAGACTGCTTATAAAATATTACCAATGGGAATCGCCACTTACCTTGATCTTTTCAACAAATGAATAATTTATCTACTCGTAGCCATTCATTTTATCACACATGGACGTTCTTTTGTTTCAACAAAGTAGTTTCTTTTCTGTAACTTTAGATTTCCCTTGTTGTCGTCGCCATTTTTCCAAAGTATGCAAATCGCTTTTAATCTCGACGGATTACTGCATTTGGCTAAGTTTAGGGGTGCTTCTCAGCGGTCAGCTGAATCGGAGATGACTTGATCCGATACCAAACGGTGTCAGTTTATTCCATGTTTTGATAAAGCAGTGCACTCTAGCCCTACTAAACCAGCATCTATCTGTCATAACGTCCAAGTCTGGTGTCAGGGACAGAGTATCTCAAGCTAACCTACATGTACCACCGCCCCTCCACCTTTTATAAGAAACAAATGGTTATACTGACGAGATACTTTTTAACATTACGTCATGTCGCTATCAACCAATTTAATCATGATGGAAGAAGACCTCATACACGTGTAGGAGTAGGCATTTGCCAGCTATTTTGGGAAAAGGACCATATAAGCAAATATTGCAAAGATATCACCAATGTTTTTAAGATATTCAGAAAATATCATCTGCAACATTTTAATTTATTCTTCACAATTTTGTTGTCATAATATATATCAAAGCTGGGAAATAAAAATAACAAAGAATGCTTAAAGCTGTCCTCCTCCTCCTCTCCTTCTTCTTCTTCTACTTCCGCTTTTGCTGGGATGTTGTATAAGCCTGTTGTATTTGGAATAATTTGTATATTTTGGAGAAGTTTTAAAACACCTGATTCTTGATGGTAATAGGAGCCATAGGATGGAATGGGGATGGTCCTTAGTCAGGTAGATTTGATAGATCCTCTTTAGTAAATACAGATTGTGAATTTGTTGTTTCAAAATCTGTGCTTTACTTCTAGACTGTGAAAATGTTAGGCCATCAGATGGATAACGGAGACAGGTGGAATATTATGAGTCTCCAATTTTTTTTACTTTTGATGAAACTCCAGAATTTTTTAGGGTTTTCAGTGAGCTGAGGGCTTATGATGTTGTGCATGTACGTAGGAGCTGTAAGCTCTCCTATATCATTCAAGTTCTACAAGATATTTATTTTACTGATGTTGTAGGTATAACAGGGGTTTAAGTGTACTTTATTGCTATTGGGAAAATAAGGACTGAATTTTGTAAAATACATGTACAGTGCTGTTTTTCAATTTGGAATGGCCCAATGGGTCCATCTTCTGGAACCTTAAGGCCTGACATGTACATAAACCATGTAAGCACAGCGACTCCCAAACTTGACATTTAGCAGAGTTATGACCTTCTGATTAATTTAAATACTGTGGTTTGATTTTATTACTGTTGCCATGAAAACCCATTCACTAATTTCTTAATTAGGGTTTTGGATGAGCTTGACCTGCTTTGTCCGACAGGCTATAGCTATAATAGTATAGTTGGTTTTTTTATCTATATTTTCAGAACAGGAAACATTTCAAAACTGAAATTGATGAATTGGATCTTATGTGTAAGTTAGATTAAATCTTTGACTCTTTATAATTAATTGTAGAGGTACATGTATAAATTCAATTTATTAATATTACTAGTAAAAGTGTATTTTGTCAGTTTATGAATTCATTACCAGTACATGTATATTAATCTGGTAAGTTTCTTATAGCGAATCTTTTATAACTTTATATGAAAAAATACTGTAACCCAATATTCCTTCTTTTCATGATATCATACATAGTTATCTGCCAGTTGTGTTGTTATATTAATGATATTAATGTTTGTGTGAAAATAAAATTATTTTGTCTCACAAAGATTTGTCTAACTATCAAATAATAAAACAAACCATACCTGCAGCTTACCACGGATAACTGCAGGATATACAAAAATACAGATGAATTCTGGAACATATATATGATACACGGTACATTGGGGATTCATGAGAAATTTTTGTAGTGTATCATAGCTAGCTGTATAGTGTTACAGTGAAAATTATTAACTATTGCCCGATTTAAACAATTCTTTGGATTGTATTATAGCATGCATTTAACTGGTTTTTTTCTAGACACACAGCTGTATCCAAAGAAGCGGATGTGGACAGTTTTTCACATTGATTATAAAGATGGTATGTACTGTAATGTGTACCGGTACTTATACCAGCTAAACACTGGCTGCATTGAATTGACCAGAAGGTATTACTTATAACTGTTTATAAGTCTTTATCAAGTTACTTCAGGGAGAAGAAGGAGGCTACATGTGTGTAGTACCTGTCTGAAACAATCTGACAATTACCATTGAGCTCCCATGTATTTGTCTTATTTGACACATGAAAAATTAAGAAAATTGATGGAGCACTAATAAAGGGACCAAATTTACACCCTTGATAAAATTATTGAACAAGAAAGCCTCAATCAATTTGCAAAAGAAATAATTATAAGATAAAGAACCTATCAGTTATTTTATGGTAATGAAATTTTCTGTCGCCATGTGTTAAATTAATGATTTAAATTCATTAATTCAAGGTAAGTAAACTTGAGGCCTCCAAAAAATAATCTGTTTGAGACAGTTATAGGGACATGACCATGGGTGCTTATTTGGCCAAATAGTTTGACTTATATAATGCACATTCAGTTTTAGATTTCTATCTTATATAATATTAGTGATTGCCTGATTAAACCTTCACGTTTTTACTTCCTCTTTATCATATGGCCAACCTGTTTTCCTGCTCAGCAGATCAAAGACATGATATGAATATACATGTATTGTGTAATATTGTTTTTTTTTGTTTTGTTTTTTTTTCCAGGTAGTACAAAGAATGAATGGTTAGACCTTTGCAATCCCCTGAAATTTAAGAAGAAATTTAAGAACCAGGCAGGATTGTATTTTGACAATGTGAGTTTCAAGTCTCAAGTGACCTTTTCTAATTGCTTTTGTCCGTCGTCGTGTGTCATCCACTCACTGAAAAATAGACTTAGACTGACACCCAGGGGTCTGACAGGCAGGACCAAAATGGGTCAAATAGGTTTTACATTATGTTATTATTAATAATTATTAATAAAAAGGTCTTGATCCTTTGCGAAAACTGTCAATTATGTGACCCCAGGGTTCAGTGTTGCCTCCTGGGGAGGGGATGGAACATATAATTATGGTTTGTGTAAAACTTTTTATATATTTTAGGTCTAATGTGTATTCCTGCTATAGGAGAAATCTAATTTTGATTTTGTTGTTGAACATTGGAAAAGCAAATTGGAATTTTAAGTAGAGCTGTCATCGTTACAAACGATATCGATGTATTGACAACTCTCATCTTCGGATACAAGATTGATTCCTATTTTCTGAAATTGATGCAATGACCGAAATTGTACTTGATGACCTGCCTACGACCTAGTAACGATGGAATTTCAAATACTGACAAATTATGTATTATTCTTTACAGTATACTAACTGTATTTAATTTGTAAAGTTCCTGATCATTTTAACTCAATGATTTTTTTACAATTACTACGAATTATATATGAAATACTCAGCAATAGTTCCCGAGTGACATGCTTTGTTCTCGTTCATAAACCAATTCTGTAATACACA
Organism: Argopecten irradians; assembly: GCF_041381155.1. NCBI lineage: Eukaryota > Metazoa > Mollusca > Bivalvia > Pectinida > Pectinidae > Argopecten > Argopecten irradians. The sequence continues at coordinate 46,689,074 of NC_091135.1, read as the reverse complement.
AAACGACCATTCCGGGTTTCATCATTTTCTCAACAACACTATTGTTTCCATATATTATACCGATACATCGTGATATTTTCTTTTAGATATATGAATACTAACATTTACACCAATGTAAGCTCTAAATTAAGCATTAGGTATATGTAGGTACAGTAACATTTTTCTTCTTCAAATTTCTAGATCACCTACCAAGCAGGCAATGAGCTTATGCCGTGGTGCGGCGTCTGTTGTTCATACGTCCTGCGTCTACTTTTCTATTTAAACAATTTCTCCTCCAAAAGTTGAATTTGGCCTGTGGCATGCTGGGATGAAGGGCTACCACGTTTGTTCAAATGAATGGCATTGACCTTCATTAAAGGTCACAAGTGTTAAATAGGTTAAAATCTTTGAACGACTTCTTCTGAATAACCAAGAGGCCTAGACACCTGATATTGCACCTGTTGCATACTGGGATACTGTTGTTGATAAAATGATGAAATCCAGAATGGTTGTTTTGTGTATTACAGAATCGGTTACTGGGTAACCCTTGTGACCTTGACCTTCATTCAAGGTCACAAGGGTTAAATAGGTTAAAATCTTTGAATGACGTCTTCTGAATAACCAAGAGGCCTAGATACTCAATATTGCACCTGTAGCATACTGGGATAAAAGGCTTCCAAGTTTGTTCAAAGAATGACCTTGACTTTCATTCAAGGTCACAGGGGTCAAATAGGCTGAAATCTTTAAACGACTTCTCCTTAATAACCAAGAGGCCTAGAGATCTGGTATTGGGTCTGTGACATGCCGGGATGAAGGCTTCCGAGTTTGTTCAAATGAATGAACTTGACCTTCATTCACGATCACAGGGGTCAAATATGCTGAAATTTTTAAACGACTGTTCCTTTATAATTAAGAGGCTTAGAAATCTGGCATTGGGTCTGTGACATGCTGAGATTAAGGGCTACCAAGTTTGTTCAAATGAATGATCTTGACCTTCATTCATAGTCATAAGGGTTAACTAGGCTGAACATCTTTAAACAACTTCTCCTTAATAACCAAGAGGCCTAGAGATCTGATATTGGGCCTGTGACATGCTAAGATGAAGGGCTACCAAATTTATTAAAATGAATATATTAAATTATATAAGCTTGTAAGTGATAAAACTATTACCTACCTAATATAAATAATAATTAGTAAATAAATTTATTATTTGACTGTAGATGACTTCTGTATGTGTTGGAGTACACAGAGGAGCATTCTGGACAAGACTGTATGCCACAAATGGAGTGTATAGAAGAAAGGACCAGAATTATCTCCCCAGCAACACTGTTTACATTGTATATTTCCCAAAGACAGAATATGTCATAATAAGTCGGTACAAATTATCTACAGAGGAGTTCCTACATCAGGTAAAGTCATAACAATGTAATTATAAGGTCAAAAGTCTTATGTTGTATATATACTGGTATGCATATACGGTTAGAGGTCATATGTTAAAGTTAATTCAAGGTTGGGGTTCATGTTTACCTGTCAATTTGATTTTAAACTGCATTTATTGTTGAGAACTAGAACAATAATTGTGTAATTTTACTACAAAGCTATGTCAGCTTACATACATATGTGTACCGGTATATATATCACTAATACTCAATTAGTCAAAAGGTAAACAAGCTCTCATGCAGAAGGAAAATGGAGTACCAAGGTAAAAGTCCCAGAAAACAACAAAACCTTTGTGGTTTATTTATTTATTGACAGGTTATAAACCACAGACTTGATGTAGATGACATTATTGTAGACTTAGAAGATGAACCACTGCATACATATGAACTATAGCAGGACGTTCTTTCTATTTTTTCAGTCTGGAGATTTGTCCACCATAGAACATAAAGGAAAAATACACATATCACCAAATTAACCATGATACTATAGAAAAGCTGTTCCTTTTCAGACCATTTTGACAACCCTAGGGGCAAATGAAATGAAGAACATGCAGCTGTGTGGCCATGACCTTTACTCATTAATACACCTGGCCATGAACAAGAAAAGTCAGGTGATAATTTCTATGCAGGGATTGATTAAGATGTTTTCATATTATTGGTATCTGAAATAATTTAAATGAACTAATTCAGTCAATTGTATTACTTTCCGTATCCAATAATATCAAGCTTGATACCTCATCATAAAATTTATAATAGAATCTAGTAATAAATTTAAATGATGTAAATATTTATTACTCTTTTAGTACATGAAAGATTTTGCACAACCTTGATTTGAAATACTGTTCTGCAGTGTTGAATTTCGACACTGAATATCCACATAGAAAATTTAGAACTGAGTGAAAATTTCTTGTATGATTCCAGATAAGTACTAAACTACATGTACAGTTAAACATAACTTACATGCTTACAACAAATTCTGAATTTCATGGTTATAACTGTGACTTCAATTCTTTGTAAGAGGACTGTTTTTAGTCTTGATTTCCATGCTGCATTCAATTATGAATTTCAGGGATCATTTAGCAAGTTTAATTCTAAACAAGGACAGCAACAACCGTTGGCTGGATTTCAACCCAAGAAAAGAAAAGGTAATACATGTATGGTACATATGTCGTTTGTTTAGTGTAAAACTATTGTCTAGTTTAATATATTATTGAAAGTACATATGTACCCAAGTAAACAAATGAATCCTATTGAAAGTTTTCTTTGTACATGAATAATTTCATGTTATGTTAAGTTTGTGATTCTGATTACCAAAAGATATTACCTATGTATATCAGCTGTCGATTGGTGGTATGCTGCATCACCGCTGACGTCCTCGATCGAGGCCATCCCTCATTGTGTGTTACTCAGTACAGTTTCAGGATGGGGGATCCACAGTGATAATCAGTCACTGCGTGTCGATGATGAGTGTCCAGCTACTGGTGTCCTTCTTCATCTGTATATTTAACAGATTCATACCTAGTTCATAATAACCACATCAAGCATGAAAACAATAAGTGTGTTTGGGGTGGGTGATGGCCTAACAACATGTATGTATTTAGTATAAGTTATACACTGTAGTAGAGATGGTAAGTGTAGTCATAAGACTCTTTCATATGTGGATATGAAGGATAGGGATATTCTACCTGAGGGTCACAAAATGTTTTAATAGCCGAGGCATGCAGAGGGGTTTTCCAGCATTTTGTGATCCCAAGAGTAGAATATCCATTTCTTTCATACTTGACAGGGTTATCCAGCTGTTGCTATGAAAAAGATAACTCTGTCTGTTACAGGGGTAGGGAACAGACAGCTCACACACGCTAGACAGTGATGTCATCAATACATGTGGCAACCATTGTTATGCACAGCGACGTTCTTCACTCTGATATAAGACAGAGTTATCTTTTCCCTAGCAACCGCCGGATTAATAGAATCTTAGGTGGACAGGTATATCTCAACCTTCACCAAAGATTTTGACCATCAACCCTCCGCAAGCCTCGATTGACCAGCCAAAATCTTTCACTCGGGTTGAGATATCCCTGTCCACCTGACAGGCCCATGTAAGATTCTATTAATCCGGTGGTTGCTCGGGAAAGATAAATCTGTCTTTTATCGGGGAAGGGAAAACATACCTCACATGCGCTAGACAATGATGTGACGTCATTATTACATGTGGAGACTATTGTCGGCGATGTCATTAATTTTGACAAATTGCGATGTTCATATATAATGGCGGCACTTTTGAAATGTTTCTATATGACTGCATTTTCATAATGTTTCATTAAAAAACTCTTTCATATGTGCATGGATATAAAAGATTAATAAAATCATACATGGGTCTGTCAGGTGGACAGGGAAATATCAACCCTCGTGGAAGATTTTGACCAGCCAAAATCTTTCGTGAGGGTTGAGATATCCTTGTTTGCTTGACAGACCCATGTAAGATTCTATTAATCTTTTATATCCATGCACATATGAAAGAGTTTTTTTCTCTCGTACCTCAATGTTTTATTGCAATTTTACAACTATGATATCCCACCATTTTGAAATAAGATTGAAGAAAACTGTGCCTGAAAATCAATTCTCATGAGAATTGTGCAATACAATTTTGTATTTTAATGCAAATCCCTTTGTTTGTAACATTTAAAGTAAAACCAGTCTAGTTTTGGAAAGTTAAAAGTTTACAGAGAAAACCGTAATTTTGTTGACGCAGTGATGTCACAAGACTGTATCTGAGCTAGTCTGTGGGTCTTTTTACTGTTATTGTATTCTGTCTTTCCATATTACAGAGTTGCCTCCCTTTTTGGTAGGTATCCATTGTGATGTCAGTATTTTGTAACCACAACTCGAGTTGTTAACCACAACTCGATCATGTCGTTTTCTCTTTATTAAAAGTATGACATTACCCTCTGAAACACATGACGTCACAATCAATATCTACTCACAAGGGCAGATAACTCTGTAATATGCAAATAGGGAATTACATGTACATATATTATATTAATACTCAAATGATGAAAAAATGATTAAAACTTAGTTTTCATAACTAATTAATTTATGATATACTGTCTCTGCATACATGTCTTAACAACAGAACATTCACCTTGCATTATAAATATTGTACCATAGTTAACATTTTAAATGGCTCACATTGCTGATATATATTGTACCATGGTTTAATTTTTAAATGGCTTTACATATGTTGTTGATTGCTGTTTCATATTTCTTTGTTCAGCCATTGAGATTGAGAAAGATGACAAGATTTTCCATGAGGATGAAGAAAAAATGAAAAAGAGGGCTAAGATTCTGGAGAAGAGCTTTGGAGTTGAGGAACAACCCTGCTTGGAGAAAGTGGAATACAGGGTAGGGAATGTTATGCAAGACATGGAAAAGTCATATCATCTTTCCTAAGTCTCCCACCAGATTAAATATTGTATTGTAAGATACAAACACATGTATTCTATTCACTGTTCATTGATCACTTAAATGAAGTATATTCTAGGTTACATTTAGTGGATGACAAAAGTCTGAGTTTCTCATGAAAAATGAACAAATACATTTTAGTCTTACCTGTGATGAAAACCACAAAAGTCAAAGATTTTTTTTTCACATTACAGTATACTGTTGAACAGCTATATACATGTATATGAACAGACTTATTGGTAGGAGGCCAATTCTGTATACCGGTACCTGTTTGATCTATGTTTTAAATCACATGCGTCTTCATTAAAGATGCTCCATCATCGACAGGCCATAAACGATACTCATCAATTGAACAATAATTGGTGTTTACTCATGTAAATGTAGTCTACTTACCTAACACGAAAAATAATATAAAATATCTTGTTTTGCTTCTGATAGATGCCCAATCAATTATTTTTAGCCCACCATCATCAGAGTTGTTCAAATCGCCTTTCGTCCACGGTTCTTGGTCCATCCATCCATATTTATGTCCATTAACAATTCTTGTTACCGCTATAATTGAAGTTTGTTACCACTATTTCTCAAAAGTACTGAAGCAATCTGTCTCAAATTTCATGTGCAGGTTCCCCTAGGGCTCTTGTTGTGCATATTGCATTTGAGGACCGATCCATGGACAAGATGGCCAACAGGCAGCCATCTTGGATTTTGATAATTGAAGTTTGTTACCACTATTTTTCAGAAAGCACCGAAGGGATCTGTCTCAAATTTCACATGCAGGTTACTCTAGGGCCCTAGTTGTCCATATTGCATTTTGGAACTGATCGGTGAACAAGTTGGCCGACAGGCTGCCATCTTGGATTTTGATAATTTTTAGGTCATCTGACCCGAAGGGTCAGGATGACCTATAGTCATCATGTTTTGTCCGTCGTCGTCCGTCGTGCACCGTCCACCAATGCCTTAACTTTTCACATTTTGAACTTCTCAAGTTCTACCGGTGCGATTTGGCTCAAACTTGCATGAAATGATCCTGACATGGTCCCGACAAAGTGTTGTTATTTTTCGGGTCGATCCGAAATCCAAGATGGCCGACACAGCCGCCATCTTGAAAACACATTTTGAACTTCTTCTCAAGTTCTACTGGTGCGATTTGGCTGAAACTTGCATGATATGATCCTGACATGGTCCCGACAAAGTGTTGTTATTTTTCGGGTCAATCTGAAATCCAAGATGGCCGCCACAGCCGCTAACTTGAAAACACATTTTGAACTTCTTCTCAAGTTCTACCAGTGCGATTTGGCTGAAACTTGCATGAAATGATCTTGACATCGTCCCGACAAAGTGTTGTTATTTTTCGGGTCAATCCGAAATCCAAGATGGCTGCCACAGTCGCCATCTTGAAAACACATTTTGAACTTCTTCTCAGGTTCTACCAGTGCGATTTAGCTGAAACTTGCATGATATGATCCTGACATGGTCCTGACAAAGTGTTGTTATTTTTCGGGATGATCCGAAATCCAAGATGGTCGCCACAGCTGCAACTTGAAAACACATTTTGAACTTCTTCTTACGTTCTACCGGTGCAATTTGGCTGAAACTTGCATGAAATGATCCTGACATGGTCCCGACAAAGTGTTGCTATTTTTTAGGTCAATCCGAAATCCAAGATGGCCGCCACAGCCGCCATCTTGAAAACACATTTTGAACTTCTTCTCAAGTTCTACCAGTGCGATTTGGCTGAAACTTGCATGAAATGATCCTTACATGGTCCCGACAAAGTGTTGTTATTTTTCGGGTTGATCTGAAATCCAAGATGGCTGCCACAGCCACGATCTTGATAATACATTTTAAACTTCTTCTCAAGTTCTACTGGTGCAATTTGGCTGAAATTTGCATGAAATGATCCCGACATGGTCCCAACAAAGTGTTGTTACATCTTTGTTTGATCCCAAATCGAAGATTGTTACGTTTTACCATGACACTATATCTAATTAATTTCCTATATGATTATTGCCAAGGTAGTCAGATGACCGTTAAGGCCCTTGGGCCTCTTGTTTAAGTTTGTTAACGCTATTTCTCAGAAAGTACGGACGGGATCTGTTTCAAATTTTATTTGTAGGTTCCCCTAGGGCTCTTGTTGTGCAAACTGCATTTTGAGACTGATTGATCAAATAGATGGTCGACAGGTCACCATCTTGGATTTTGATAATTGAAGTTTGTTACTGCTATATATCTCAGAGAGTACTGGAGGGATCTTTCTCAAATTTCATATGTAGTGTGTTAGTCAAAATTTGAAAAGCAGAGAAAAGATCCCTTTTTCCATTGTCAGATGTAGATTATTCTTTGGTGGGCACTAGGATCCCACTGGGATCTCTTGTTGATATTTTTTTATCTTGCCGTAAAATGAGAAGCTCAACCTTTTCAATGGTAAATAGTATAAAGCATTTGTAACTGAAGAAAAGTGCTGATTCATCTACTCCTGTTTTTGATAGAGAAAAAATATCATTCGACAGCAGTGTAGCATCTTTAATTAATCAATTATTTTCTTATTTCAGGTGAAGGCAAAATTTCGTGGCACAGAGTATGTGCCTAGCATGGCAAACAGACATGATTTCTTTAAGTTTACAGTAAAGTTTGAAGGTCCCAGTGTATTAGAGGGGATCAGGAACTTGGGGGCTACAGGGCTAGCCCGTGTCCCTCTCCCGGGACATCTTGGCAGTGTCCATACTCTCGCCAAAAACCATTTTGTCATACAGGACCAGGAGACATCGCCAAGGAAACGCAAGAAATGAACAGAACTTGTTTTCGTGGATAGGATGTTTTTTGCCTCATTTTAATTTCTGGACGACCAGGATTGAATCTGTTTCAATGTGTTTAGAACAGACTGTGTATGACGGTCTGTGCCAGGTTATCTTACAACAGATGATTAGATCCTAAACTTACATTTGTCCAAGTATTCTATACACTAACACAGTATAATATATAGGTGTATTATGTGTTATAGAAAACGTCAAGATGAATATCATGGTAGTTAAGATGAATATCATGGTAGGTAAGATGAATATAATGGTACAGACCAAAAATATGATAGTTTTCCTCATTATTTTATCACAACTTAAGGATTTTAATTTGATGATCATTTTTAGTTTTTATCAGCAATCTGTGATATTGTTTGTACTTTTATGTTGTTTTGTAATTTATAGGTATGTAAAAAAAAACTTCATTTTATTAGAAATATGTGTTTGGGCCAAACAAGGATTTTAAAATCATTAGAATAATTTCAATTCTTAAGTTTGTGACAGTACTCATTTTAAATTAGATCAAATAAGGAACAGATATAAATTGTATAAATAAAATCATTAGTCACCAAATTTTGCCACTGTCTTTGTTACAAATATTCTGTCAACACCACAAGATGATAAGGGTTTTCCACAGTAAAAATTATTGTAATAAAGTAACAAGAAAAGGGAATTCTCTAGATCTGGTCAAGGAAATTCAATCACATATGACAAGGGACTTCCCTTGATGGTATGAAAATGACTAGTCAAGATCTTTATATAACATCACAGTAATAAAATATGGCTGAATTCCAACACGAGATCCCAGAGGGATATTTACACCCACCACTGAATGATCTATGCTGTCCAAAGGGAAGAGGGATCTATTCTCTGCTTTTCCCTCTTCCTTTGAAGCATTTGATACAAAGTGAATACAGCACCAAAAACTTTTCTTTCAAAGTCAAAATGATCAAATGATGATCATGTTGTTTTCTCATCAGTCCCAGATTTTAATAGGCCAACCTACATCTGAAATTAATTTGAAGAAAGAACCTCCAGTATATCTTAGGAAATAATAACATGGAGATTGAAAAAATCCCTTCAGTACTTATGTGGAATAGCCATAAAAAACTTCAATTGTCAAAATCCAAGATGACTGCCATCAGCCTTCTTGTTTTGCGATCAGTCTTAAAATGCATTATGTATACGTGTATTTGAACTTGACATAAAGAGGAACCTACAAAGAAAATTTTAGAAAGATTTCAGCACTTTCAGAGAAACAGTGATAACATACTATAGTTGGGAAAAACCAAGATGTCTGCCTGTCAGATCGGTCTAAAAATCATGGTTGGTACAGGCCTTGCATTTTGTGATCCATATGTGATTTTTGCGTTCTGATTTTGACACATTCCAGAACTCAATTTAATTAACTATTTCTTCATTTACAATCATCAGTGATAGTAGAGGATCAATTCAGCAATTGTTCCAGAATTTGACAGAACATTTGATTTTTGTATTGATTGAATCTAAATTTGATTTCAATGGGGTCTTGAAAATGACAAAAAAAAGGCCTTGAAAAGTCCTTAAAAAGTCCTTGATTTTTTATTATCTCTGTATGAACCATGAAAATGCAATATGCATAATGAAGACACTTTGGGGAACCAAAAATTGAAAAAGAAAGAAAGAGTGATAACAAATTTCAATTGTCAAAATCCAAGATGGCTGCCTGTCTGCCTTCTTGTTTTCAGATCAGGCCCAGTCTTTCAATATGCATAACTAGGTAGTTGGGGAACCTTTCAAGTTAGATTAGATAAAGATCCCTCCAATACATTCTGAGAAATAATGACAACAAGAATTGTTTATGAATAAAATAAAAATGATAAAACATTTCAGTTACATGCAAGATGAGGGAATATTCTATGTAATGTAACATCACATGAGGTAAGAATTCAGTACATTCCTTGTTCAGCAACTTCAAACTGAGAAAACCATTGTAAATCATTACAGAAAGAAGATGAGGAAATTCTAAGAACAAGACATGATATCACAATAACAAGATACACAGGTAATTGGTGACTTTTTGATTGTAGAGCTGTGGCTTTGTTGTACCACTGATGGCACCCAGTATTACTGGATTGTTTTACCTACTCTAATTATATTTTTGACTTCACTTCTCTCCATGTTGAAAATAATGATTTGATCAGCTATAACATTTAATGGAGATACTATTAAAGATGCTCCACCGCTGACAAATGGTATTTTTTCACTATTAAAAACAGGAGCAGACGATTTAGTATTTTTCTTCAGTTACAAAAGTTACTTACTTTACACCATTACCACCATTGAAAAGTTTGAGCATCTAATTTTACTTCAAGTTAAAAATATGAAAAATAATTAATTGCATCCCGAAAAAAATTCTGTACCACTATATCCTATATGGAATGAACTACTGAATGCGCATGCACCAAAGGCAAAATAAATTATTTTATATTATTTTCTGTGTTAATTATACTACATGTATTATATACACGATTAAACACCAATTATTGTTTAAATGATGAATATAATTTATGCTCTGTCGGCGGTGGAGCATCTTAAATTGATGAATATTCAAGGGAGGTAATTACACATTGGTATTTTTGCTGAATTTTTATCCTAAATACCGCGTGGTAGTTGATAAGCACTTCGCCAGACGGCAAAACAGCGAGATGATTCTACTGTTGTCATATATTACGGAGGAAATTTTGCATATGTTTGGTGTTGTAACCTCATCTTTATGGCAAGCCGTTTGGGTTTTTACCTATTGAAATAAAGATATCTGTATTCAAAATAAAGATATCTGTATTTCTACAACTATTAGAGATATCTGTATTTGAATTAGAGATATCTTTAATTGAATTAGGGATATCTCTAATTGAATTAGAGATATCTCTATTTGAATTATAGATATCTATTTGAAATAGAGATATCTCTAATTAAACACGAAATAGAGATATCTCTAATTCAAATACAGATATCTCTAATTCAATTAAAGATATCTTTATTTCAATTAGAGATATCTGCATTTCATTGTAAATAAAGATATCTGCATTTAAATAAAGATATCTTTAATTCAAATACAGATATCTCTAATTCAAATACAGATATCTCTAATTCAATTAAAGATATCTCTATTTCAAATGCAGATATCTCTAATTGTTGTAGAAATACAGATATCTTTATTTCAAATACATATATCTCTATTTGAATTAAAGATATCTTTATTTGACATGAAATAGAGATATCTTTAATTCAAATAGAGATATCTCTATTTTAAATAGAGATATCAGTATTGCAAAGTAATTGCAGATATCTCTAATTCAATTAAAGATATCTCTATTTTAAATAGAGATATCTGTATTTGAAATAGAGATATCTGTATTTGAATTAGAGATATCTGTATTTCAAATGAAGACATATCCATATAATTAATTTTCTCTTTGTTTCTGGCTTTCCGATTGGCCTATTCATTTTTTTCATTCCACGATGGAAAAAAATATCCGAGAGTGGCGCGGCAACTCGACGTTATCGTGACGTAACAATAGAAACATTGACGTTGCGTATTGATTTGGAAAAAATAATCCCTTGGAAAAAAACAATGGAATCGCACAGGTAAACGTATTTCATTTTATAAAGTAGCCTGGAAAATTAATTATAAGCATTGAAGTCACTATTTTTTAATTTCATTGGGGTATGAAATAAATTTTGTTTGCAAACTTCTGTGAGAATCTGCTACGCGGATTCACACAGTTTGCAAACAAAATTTCTTTCAAAAAATAGTGACTTCAATGCTTAAAACTAAAGATATCTTTATTTGAAATAGGGATATCTTTAATTCAAATAGAGAGATCTCTATTTTAAATAAAGATATCTTTAATTGGACAATAATTAAAGATATCTCTATTTAAAATAAAGATATCTCAATTAAGATTAAAGATATCTGTAATTCAAATAGAGATATCTGAATTTGAAATAGAAATATCTGTAATTTAAAAGAAGATATCTCTATTTCAGTTGAAATAGATATCTTAATTTGAATTACAGATATCTTTAATTAAATAGAGATATCTTTATTTAAATTACAGATATATTTAATGAAATAGAGATATCTTCATTTTAAATAGAGATATCTTTAATTCAAGGACGTATATGAGAAGGATAAGTCACACTGGGTTTTGTGGGAGTACAAGGCGGGAGCTTTTGTGTTTGTGCACTAACCGTGACGTTGGTCGACGGCTGAGTTTCCTTTGATATCCGCCGGCGCAGCCTTTGATGTAGCTTGCGGGTGCGAGGGTTACCGTCTTACTTTCTGAAGCGGGCCGTCATTTCATGAGCTGTCGTATTTTTTTAACGAAAATTTAAGACATATCCTCTAAATCTTCTGTCCTAAATCAAGTTATAAACGTTGAGATATTTAATAAACTTTACGTTGGTGTTTCGTTTGACTCGATAAGACAAGTAATTGTTGAGAAAAACGGTTTTTATTCCCGGTTCATAGGCGTCTCGCGTGGTGTTAAGTAATGTAAAGAGACAGTTACGAATCCTTCTCACTTATAAATCCTTGCTTTAATTACTTCATTTCAATAGGTAAAAACCCAAACGGCTTGCCATACATCTTAGGCCATCGGTATATATTTTCTGATGTTACTTATGTTGTTAAGAAACCATTATATTTTGCTCCGGAAAGGTAGTGGACCTTTAACGTTTGATAACGTTTTAGACTGGGTACAAAAAGAAATACTAAAAAAAAAAGAAATCAGACAACTTTTAGGAACGCACGGCACATACTTAGATAGTTTTGTTTGTTACATACTTGAGCGCAGCACTTCATGTAACGTAGATTCTAAAGACATTTCTGATGCTAATAGATCTAGTAAGAAAGGGAAACTTTTTTATTGTAACGATCAATCTGTAATGTTCCAGTTCAAACTTTGTGGCGCCATAATGCGCTAAACCTGAGCGCCTTCATGTATAAATTCTAGTTTCCGGTGGCGCATGCGTTCCGGTGTATTTACCTTGACATGACTGACAGGAGAACGAGAACCGGGACAAAATATTGGTGTTAGGAAGTGGTGTGGCCATCATAAACCTTGGTAACCTGGGACTAGGGATAAAACGGATCATTTGCAATAGATATGAAGATTCTGGCGAAACGAGTAAGTAAATGGAGAAGAGCAACATGCTGTCAAGCACTTGCACAACGTTCGTTTGATCCTGGATTCATTCAACCATAAAAATGTACACAGGTGTCTCAAAAATGGGATGTCTAGACTAAATGTCTGACTAGCGATATATGGGATATGGATTAGGCCTGTAAGCATATAAACGTTAACCTCCACACCCTTGCTTCAATAAGTGGGAGAGAATCGGAGACTGGGAGAGAAAAGCTTCAAAAAGGAAGGAGGGGGGGGGGGGGGTGTTGCGTGTTGCAGACTGCGATTTTCTGATTATCTTTCTGGAAGGTTAACATACATGTAAAAGAGAGAGAGAGAGTGGTTGGGCTGTTGATCCTGATTAAATAGCTTACGAAACAAGTTATGATAGGATTTTTTAAATCTATTTATGACTGACTCTCATATATATATAATATATATATATGCAATGTTTGTGTAATTAAATTACTATGGTTTTTTTTTTTTAAGATCAGCTTATAAACTCACAGGCAGGTGACCATTGGGTTTAATTCACATACTATGTGATACCTGATAACATTTGTGTGGGACAATTGTTTCTATTGGTGATGGAATGATGTTAAAAGATGATATCCCCATGCAAACGTCATTTCAGTGGGAATATTTTACACCGAGTTACGACGTTCCAGCGTCACTGGACTCGCCGGGAGATGCTAGTCCAGCACAAACATTATTGGGTATCACATGGTACATGAATTAGTCCCATGTTCGCCAAGTATCCATTCTCACCATCACATTTGTGTAGGGTAGGCAATTTGTGAATAAGTCATCTTCTGATAAAAAATGTTACAATGCAGGATTCCACAAAATAGTGCTTGAGAATTTGTCACATTTTATGAAATCACACAAATACACTACTATCGGAAACCACAGTGTCTCAACTCTACTACGCTTTGTTTATACCCTGGGTCACATGATAGGGAAATCGGCGTTTTATGTCTTAAAGTATCAACCATGGCCATGGACAACCAATCATAATACTTCATGCAGGTGCTGTTTTGAAACTTAGAGGATGAATCCCATCAAGGCGGTCTTTGCTAATGTGGTCTTGATTTAAAGTCCCAATATCCGTCTTATTTTTATGATGATATAGAAGAATTTTGAAGAAAAAAAATCCTGTTGTAAATCATGCAGAGACAGGACTAGATCACAGTTTGAAAATCAAACCTATTAGGTAACTGGGGAAGTTATTGCCCTTTGCAATGTTAATTTTAAAATATTGGACCTAATTAATACAATTACTTAAGTGTCACTAAGCTCAAGGAAACTTTGAATATAGCCTTTTTTTTGCTTATGTTAAAGATGCTTCACTGCTGACAAATGTTATTTTTTCACTATCAAAAACAGGAGCAGACAATTGTGACGAAAATAGGCCTTAACGCTATGTCATGTGTAACACATATGCTTCGCTGTACGTGTGTTGTTATTGTTAACGTTAGGCAGACGCTTCGGGGCAGTATACAGTGTAAGCGTTTTGGTGACTTTAATGTAGCGAACACCACTAAGGATGAGGACACGCTAGTAACCTCAAGGCGGACTGGGCGAGCGAGACGTCCACCAGCGTGGCACTCTGACTTTGCAAAAACATATTAGCTTATGAGCAAGGGATTCTTTACTTCTGATTCCTCGAGCACTGTCCAGGAAATACTTATCAGAGGTACATATCGTGGTGAAGGTGGTTGTAATTGTTGTACATAGTTCGTTGGTTTCATGTTTAATGAATGTCGGTTTGCAAGCGAGGTCGCTTGTTTTTCGGAGGCGTGGGTAGTGTGGCGAAAATAGGCCTTACCGCTATGTCATGTGTAACACGTATGCTTCGCTGTACGTGTGTTGTTATTGTTAACGTTAGGCAGACGCTTCGGGGCAGTATACAGTGTAAGCGTTTCGGTGACTTTAATGTAGCGAACACCTCTAATACGTTGATTAAACCCGAGGAGTTCCGAGATAATACCGATGATTGCCGCTAGGGGCGCTGCTTTCTCTCGCAGTATAAAAGGGAGCGAGCTGGCGGATTGTTCACCTTTTGGTCCTGAACGTCGAGCTGTTAACATCGACAAGGTAGTAGGTAGTGGCACTGAAAGATAGAAGTGGCTGAATAAGTCTTGCCTTGATCAGTGTCATACCGAGCGATAGGACCAGTAGTCGTATTGTATAGCTGTTGAGGTTAGAGCTTTGCAGCTCTTAGCTATACGTAGGGTCAAGTTACTCGCGACATCAGCTCACGACCACTAGCTAGGTAGTCGTGAGTAGGGTCACGACATAGGTAGTTGTGAGTAGGGTCACAACATAGGTAGTCGTGAGTAGGGCTGGTAACAGCTAGTATTGGCGACACGCTCGCAGTCAGCGGGCTACGAGCTAACAGTGTGTCAGTGTACACGTTTAACGACAGGCAGTCGTTATATTGTTGATGTGAAGGGCCGTGATCAGCACTGAGTGTGTTGCGCTCTATTGTTATAGGAGTTTTCTCCCTTCATCTAGTTCATTGTAGTACAGAGAGGTACTCTGTCATATTGTGCTTATAACGTGTATTGTACATAGAACATTGACTAGTGTTGCTGGTTGTAACCTAGCTTATCTGTATATATTGGCTGCTGTAGTATAGTTGGTAATTCATAATAGGGACCCAAGCATATCTTGGTAACAACCCCCGCCGGTACGTTACACAATTAAGTATTTTTCTTCAGTTACAAAAGTTACTTACTTTACACCATTACCACCATTGAAAGTTTCAGCTTCTAATTTTACGTCAAGTTAAAAATATAAAAAAAATTTATTAATTTCATCCCGAAAAAATTCCATGGCTCTATTTCCTATATGGAATGAAGTACTGATTGGGCATGCAACAAAGACAAAATAGTTTTTGTATATTATTTTTTGTGTTAATTAGCTATAGACATATATATACACAATTTAACACCAATTATTGTTCAAATGATGAATATCATTATGCTCTGTCGGTGATTGAGCATCTTTAATATCTTGTTTCATTTTGGAAATATATGTGAGGTCATGATCACTCTAAAAAGGTATGTGTAAGGTAAATTTGTATCATATATACCAGGTGCCAGTTGCAGTCCATAAGCCTCTTGTTCAGAAAATGATGATTTTACTAAAATTTTAAACATTGGTTTGCCATGGTCCCTGATTCCTATAATTAGAGAGGACTAGTGTCTTTGTCTCTGTTTGTCTGTCTATCCTGATCAGGCATGTTTCCAGGTATGATATGAGAAAGGATTGATGGATTTGGCTGAAAGTTATTCATTGTTTGCTGATGAGGTAAATGGTGTAACATAATGTTATAACGCTGAAGACTGGTTGTTGATTTCTTGTCCTTTATTACTGTAGTGTTCAAATGTTCCGCATGAAGTCCAAAATCTAAAATCTCCCCCTCACACCTGACTTGTCACTTTTATCTCTCTCACTCGAACTGCGCCGAAGACATCCCCTAGGATGACCCTCCAAACATTCACTCTGTAGCTTTCCTCCACTTTCCTGTTAAACTGGTATGGGACTCATTCCATTCTTACAATCTAATTATAAGGTCAATCATATATTTATGCACACCAAATTATTTAGAATGTTCTACTCTATCAACTGCAAATTATAAAGTCTAAGGTATTGTTTGTTTGTTGAAGTTATTTAAGTTTAAATGTCAAATACATGTAATATCTGTGTTATCTGAGACACAAAAACCTTTAATACTAATTTATCCTAAACTGTATCTTTTATCTACTTGTATCATGCAAAACTATACCAATTGATTAATCTAAGGACATATCATACACAATTCTAGGCTATCTACATCTAATCATAATTAAGCATTTAAATTCTTACAAAAACACATCTGTTCTCTGTCCCGCTAAGCCACTGGACCACCTGTGACCCCCCCACTCTACTCCTTGTCACTGGTCCTTACGCCTGCCCTTTATCATCCTTATCACTTGTCCTCATGCCTGCCCTTTATCACTACACTATAATTAACCTACTGCATCAAACTCTCTACTACTCTCTTGCTGCTCTCTATCTTGTCTAAACATAAAATTACACAAAAAATCACTACTACAATAATATGGATTGACTGAGTACACTGATAAAGGTCACTATTGCTGAAGGACTAGTGAAGGCAGATATTTTTAATCAAAATATGTTTCCTGATGATTGTTAAAGATGCTCCACCGCCGACAGAGCATAAATGATATTCATCATTTGAACAATAATTGGTATTTACTCGTGTATATATATGTCTAATTAACACAAAAAAATATATAAAATAATTTATTTTGCCTTAAGTGCATGCGCAATCAGTACTTTATTCCATATAGGATATAGTGCCACAGAATTTTTTCGGGATGCAATTAATTATTTTTCATATTTTTAACTTGAAGTAAAATTAGAAGCTGAAACTTTTCAGTGGTGGTAATGGTGTAAAGTAAGTATCTTATGTACCTGAAGAAAAATACTAAATCGTCTGCTCATGTTTTTGACAGTGAAAAAATACCATTTGTCAGCGGTGGAGCATCTTTAACGATAAATGGATTTTAATGAAACTTTGATTTACACTCTTGATTCATCTAAAACAGAAATACATCTTTCGACAAGTTTAGGTTTCAGATTTTTCAAGTCAAGTTCATTGTTGCTATTAGAATAATCATCCTCAATACTTTTTTCTTAACAAGTTTGAGTTTCAGGGTTGCATGCAGGTAAAGGTCTCTGTTGTTATTTTATAATTGCATCTTTATATAGCTTTTATATATGTGAATCAATGTTTCAGCATTGTTCAGGTTTTATGTAGTCTTTCTTTGTCATTAGCTATTTGTACACATCCCATGGGGAGATGAACAGAAAATAACAGTCAACAAGTGGCCATATATAGACTGAACAATTGCAGTTGGTCATGCATGCCAATATAATTATAATGGCTTTATATATTTGTAATGTCGTAGTCATAGTCTTTTCATGTTTTCAAATAATCTAAAGGAAAAGAGAAAGATAATTTGTTATTTGTGTATGTATCTAGATCCTTCATGGATCTCTTGCTCATTTTTAAAATAACATATGCAAAAATCTATTACTAAATATGAACACGTATATATAGTGGTATATGTCCTACTGCATTTTGAAAATTCCTAGATTATTAACTCTGGCCAAGCTGTCTGTCAAAATGCTTTTGTGGTACATATAAATTTATAATTTTCTACGGTTCTAAGAAATGAACTCTTGCAATACCATGTCCTTCCAACATAATGTTACATTCAGTACATGTCATTATTATAGACGTTAATAAGTTAGATGAAATAACAATAAAATATAAAAAACAAAAGGATTTTATTGTAAAAGCTTTTGATATTAAATTAACCTCTTGCATCAATAAATTTTAACTGCTGCAGTCGGTTGTTATGAAATATGTTGATTTGTTGCCACTATATATACCTGTATACATGATGATAAAGACTATAAAGTTCATCAACACAAATACTGCAGAACATAAATATGTCATGTTTTACATTACAGCTAATACACTAGAGAAGGCTGGCTTCTTACCAGTGTAATCAGTTAATATATGCTGACAAAATTTGTTGAAAACATGTCACTTACAGTATTTTTTTACTTTAAAAGATATATGTTTGGGGCTCCATAGAGGGGAGACGATATTGATTCATCACTGAGTCATAAGTCAAGACACTTATTAATTGTGTCTGTATGTATGTTTGTATGTATACAATTCTGTGACCACACCATACGTAGCAGTGTTAGTGTATCTACACTGTAAACATTATGTCTGACAGATAGACTGATCTACTGTAATGAGCGTGTCCATCTATAACCGGACACTAGTGTGATCAGACCTGGCCATTTATGCATATAACCATTGGATTGGGGAGAAAGAGAAAGGCAAGGTCATGGCATTAGTGTTTACATTGAGGTATTTATAGCTGGAGAAGAATAAAAGCCTGAGTCACCTGGAGTGTGTGTATGTACCTCTCGGTACAGGTAGAGATCGTGACTGGCGGGTAACACCCTATAGACAAGGATGTACCCGGGTTGTCATTGGAGGCTGGACATTATTACCTGATGCTAATGACCCTGTGTTAATCAGGTGTATTAATGTTTTATACCTGTGGAAGGATCTAACACTGTCAGCAGGTAAATATAGTGGGTTAACAGGCCAGAGTTGTAAATCATACCCTGTTGATTGTGTTCACAGCTTTCTTGTGTCATGGATCCTACTTGATAGATTGAACACTTTGACTAGCGTTGTATAACATCTGGTTAGGTGCAGTGTTCGTCTGTCATTTACTTTATGACGGTGGCATGCGGGAATATCACTTCTATGTACACAAGGATATATGCTGGCTGGGACTTATTTAAATTTTCAAATTTTATCGTGCCATAAGGACATACAAATTGTGTGTAACATGAGGTGACATTCTGATTATAAACGCCAACTTCAGTGAGTATGAACCTTGTAATGAATTTAATTTGAAGACACAATACTGAAGTTTCTCGGCAGTCAGCTAAATCACAGTAAGGACATAGTGATGTCATTTAATTGTAATTTATACATTATAATGATAACTATTTGACAGACATGTAGTGCCAGACTTAATACTCATACATGTAGTACCTTGAATTTCAGGGACATATTTGCACTGTAATATTAGGCCTGTATGTGAGAGAGATGTATAATGATGATACATGAAGGTACAATGAAACAGTGATATAATCAGTACTGTCAGAGTTTAATATAAGGAAGGACAATCTCCTAGGATAATGCATTATGGCTAGGTATGTATAATAAAGGTACTTGATGGAAAGGTTCGACCAGGAACAGGATGTTTGTTTTCGTGGAATCGGTGTGTGCGTATTTGTCAAATCTAATCTCTGTTAGTAAAAAATACTCTAATGCATCTAGTTAACATGAAATTTTGTGAACTTGTGTGTGTAATTTGTGGCATGATTTTTCCAAATCTATTAGGAACTTATGGCATAAATTACGATATATGTATACCGCAGATGATTTCAGACCTACCTGGTATATATACGGATTATATCGGTGTTAAATCGACATAATTGACAGACCAATTTTATTAATAATATGTAGGTAATGTGTTAATATAGCAATCTATATCATTACAATGTTGAGCTATAATTAACCGTTGTGTTTGGGACGCTTTCAAACAGAAAGACACTAAAGTTGCTGGAATAACATAGCGATCATTATTGCTCATCTTTAATTATTATACTGTGATTTCTATTTTGGTTTTATTTGTCATTAACTGAGGAACACCCTTAACTCTACTCCTCAGTTTGCAAATTATATATGAGGCTACATTCGAGAGTGTACTGACTTCAGACTGTTTCAGGAGACAATTTGTCTCCTTGTGATATAGCAGACCAATAACAAAACTGTACAGATTCATTTAAGCATTGAAGTCTTTAATTTCATCGGGGTATGAAAGAAATTTTGCTTGAAAACTGTGTGAATCCGCTCACAAAAGTTTGCAAACAAAATTTATTTCATAACCCGATGAAATTAAACAATAGTGACTTCAATGCTTATAATTAATTTTCCAGGCTACTTTATAAAATGAAATACAATTACACGTACGATTCCATTGATTTTTTCCAAGGGATTTTTTTTTCAAAATCAATACACAACGTCAATGTTTCTATTGTGACGTCACGATAACGTCGGGTTTCCGTGCCATTCTCAGATTTTTTTTCATCGTGGAATGAAAAAAATGAATAGGCCATTGCCCAATCAGAAAGCCAGAAACAAAGAAAATTAATTATTACTGCTTTATGATAGGTTTAATTGTTTTACACTATCAAGTTTCTCTTTGTTAGAGATAACATCAGTGATAGCTGGGATTAATGATGATTAGCTGGTATATATGAGAGTCTTTAAAAAAAACTTGTAAAAGGTTAGAATGTAGGACATTAGACCACATTAAATGCATGTTCTACCTGACTGGTTTCTTTATGGGGTTTAAGTTATAATGGGAAATAAAGTCATGAAATATGTTACCAATGTAATTTGACTGTGTATTATACCATAGAACCATGCTCGGGATTATAGGAAGTGGTCGTACAAGCTATCGTAGATGAATTGAGAGTCATCTATTTCACTAACAGCTGAAAGGACTTAGAAATAAGAAATAAGAAAAGAATTGAATTGGTCTTTCTTCTAACCTCCACATCCACAGTCATAAACCAGCTCACAGGACTTTGGTTCTATTCATTGCCTTATAATTCATGTGTGTATGATAATACAGTAAATAGACTGTTGATAGCGAAATTATGTGGGGTCCCTGTGTACCAGCTGTCTCCAAAATCCAATTTTACATCTTTTTATGTTTGTGTCATACATGTATTCTTATTTTGCATAGATTTTAAACTTTAACAATACAATTGTAATGCAATATGACTTCTATTCTGGCTTCATGGTGTATCTTATACCACTGTTTGTGATATATCAATCAAAGATCATTTTAGATTTAAACTAGAAATAAAACAATCTGTAAACTCAAAGCTACAAAAGCATAACATTTGACACCTTCATAAAGTAATAATGCACATACCATATTTGCATTATTAATGTATTATGCTGGCATATGTTAGGATTGATGAATGTTAACATTATTTCTAAATCTTTCAAAAATGTTGTTGATATGCATCTGCCAAAATGTGAACAAAGTGAAAACATGATTATGAAATGTAGAATATAAAAAAGTAGTTTTATAATGAAGAGATCCTGGATGTATTATAAATTGTCTAATATTGTTGACTACACAGGAACTGGTTATTGAATGATCCATACTATTATAACAAAATTGTGTGACACATGCTTTATTAAAGACCCTTGTAACAGGACCCATGACTGTGTGTTTGCTATAGTGGTGTCCTTGTTTACATAAAGGTTAGGAGGATTTACTGAGGTACCATGTCTACAGACTGTTTTATAAATAACGGATGCTCAACATATGTTCTGTCACATGAGAGTGAATGATTTAGTCGTGATCGTGATTTACCTGTATTTACCTGGTAATAGACAGACAAGAGAGGCAGTGGAGGCACCTTGTACAAGCTAGTGTTTAAGGTATTACATATATGCATTGACAATTATACTTCCATCAACCTATATGGGACAGGGTCACATTGTACAGTAAATTTGTATGAGACAGGTTTTGGGTACTATTAGGTTGATAATGGTTTTTCTTTAATGACCATTCCATGCAACTTCCATTATCAAAATCTTGTATGTCTTGGAGTAATGATAGCTGTTAAAAAGTTGATTGATCATATGTCCTATTAATACTACCAATAGTCAGGGTCATTTAAGGACATTCCAGGATTGAGAGATGGAGGAAAGCAAGTGTCCAGGGAAAAGCAACTTTATTTTTGGTCAGTGTATTATAACTAGCAATCACTCCACCAGGCAAGAGTTAGAACTGTCAATCCAGAAGTGGAGGGCCAGTGGTTATAAAATCTTAACCAATCAACTATGAGTTCGAGATATATGACATCACATGTACCCTAAGATAAGCTTTGTAAGGTTATCATTGGAGGTATACATATGTTCATTTTTAAAAGTAATTTGTTATTAGAAATCAATACCACATGTCAATTTCTCTCAAAAATGTAGATGGGATAAATTATTGTTCTAACCATTTTGCTTAAATCTGTATAAAAACAAGTTATACAACTTATGTAAATCACTCTCGATGGCCCGTATGTAAGCACGCAAGGGATCTTAACCTTTTCATGTCCATGCCGGGGATCAAACCCCGGCCCGCTTGGTGAAAGGTGAATGGCTTAACCACTACACCACCCGATCACCCTAAAATCTGTCTTGAGACATTTTATTTTCTTTCCTATATCAAACATTTCACGTGTTCTAAACTAGTACAGCATTAGTTCCACACCTACATTGATCTGATCAATAAATCTGAACATATTTAACTCCGAGGCTGTGGTGTTAGAGTGGTTGACAACTTAACATGCTACTTTTACCATCATTATATTTATACAGCCTCACACATTGGAGTTAGGATTTTAATTCTGTAAAGGGGCCATCAGGTTCTGACTGTTGATTAGTGACTTTAATCTTGGTACTCTGGGTTTTCTTCGTTGCAGAAACATTGCAAGTCCATATAAATCACAATAAAAAATACAGTGAGCAAATAAACATTCCCTGTTACATAATCACTACAAAATACAGTGTGTTGTGTCCATACTCAAGACCCTTTCCCGATAAAGCAGAAACTGTTACGGTAGTGTGTAGCTAGGACATTTCACTTCTAAACAGAAGATATTTGGGATTCTTAGATTACATGGATTGTGTGGAAATATAATATCTTGTAATCTATACCTCACTGTAATTTAAGTTGCATTGTGTGTGTACTGTAGATCTGGTGTCTGCATAAAACACTATATAAGTACTATAATGTGATCCAGAAATCTGGATATAGGTCCGTATATAGGAAGGTGAATATCATTTGTATGTGTAACTACACACATGTATTATATGGACACCTGGACAAACCTGGCCTAGAAAATGGATATATTACTTATATTGATAAAACAAATACTGATATCCAACGTTTTATTTTTATTTTCTTGGTTTCTTCTTTGTGAAAGGCACACCAAACTGTTGCAGAAATTAGTATATTTATCGTCCAAAAAACTTTAAATCAAGGCACATATTGTACTCTTATTCAACTAACAGGAGTAGTTCCTATCAAACTTTTGGAAGCTTTTATTAGGGTAATAAAATTTACTATCTATAAATTTGTTGCTCTGTTTGTAGACATAACCCACCAAGGAGAGGACCAGTTGTATAAGGACTATATAACAAGATGCCTCGTCTCCAACTCACCTCCATAGGTAAGATTTAAGTTACATAACAAATAGTATAGCCAGAAGGTATTGTCACGATTTCAAAGGACATTATGGTCACAAAGATTGGATAAGGAAAATGTAGAGAAATCGATGAGTTATATAAACCTGGTCACGAACATTTGATTGGAAAATATAGAGAAATAACCATTATAAGTAAATTTTAAAAGTGCTCAATTCTGATTTTCACGTTTTTAGTCAAAATTGCAAAAAATATGACCTGCGAAAATAATTGGCTACACAGTATGTTAAATAGAGAATACACGGTTAGTATCTTACAATACAAGGTTTATTTTGGTGTGAGACTTAGGAAAGCCGAGATGACGAGGCTTTGCCGAGTCATCCCGGCTTTCAAGTTTATCCAGCAGTAGTTATCGGTCAGTATGTGGGACAGTTGCAGGATAAAAAGATATCTCTAGTCAATTTGACATCATACAAAATGCTAATAAAAATCAAGAGGAATTGGTGATTATTTCCGGTACATGCACTACTGTACATTCTACCAACACTACACATAATAGTCAACCTTAGTGTGGTGTTGTCAGATACTCTGTGACACGAGTGATAATAAGGATCTGTATTTTAATCAGATTGCATAATGTATCTAAGAGCAAAGTCATTTAAATGTTACATGTCATGAGAGATTGAAGAAATGAACTCTGCTGGCTGATTTGAGTTATATATAACAGTGTGTAGGAAATGTAACTTTGATTTGCTGTGTTTAGTTTCAGTATTGGTCTTCACTTTCCCACACCTGGCCGTCATCAATTCTCTTGACAGTATGGAAGTCAAAGGTAAGATATATGGTACCTCTGTTACTTTGAAAACCTTGTTATTCAAATGAGTGATATACCATAAAGCCTCTTTTTACCCAAGGATGTCTTTTCACGATTCTTGAAATAACAAGTGAAGGGTTGATGATATATAATAGACTATCTTAGCCTGATAGCAAAAATTGTTAAATTTTAGTACATTGTATTTGTGTTTTGGACTGACCAAAATAATTTGCTATATGATATGGTGCCTTATGTAAATTATACTTGTTTGATACTAAAGTGTTTGGATGGTTAAAGGACATGATATCTTAGTATGTCTGAAACAATCTTGAACTGATAGATCAAATAGCCTTTACGAGCAATCTGCCTTATTGTTGTATTATGATGGACAGATATCTGTAGCAACACTCACACAAGCATTAAGGAGGTGGGGCCAGACATGGTGTTAGAGGTTGGACCAAACAAGATCCCAGCCCTCAACCCCTGTGTGATGAGAGTGGATACATGTGCACACTGTAGGCTGGAGATAGAGCCCTATGGTAAAGACTTCAGTCTGCTAGGCTGTGACAGGAACTATGACACCACTGGCAAGTCGTGTCCCATGGGGTACGTTATGTTACATGTATTATATCGTAAAGCCCATTTTTCTTTTCTGGTAACAAAAGTCTGGAAAATTTTAAAATCGTATTTGAAACAATAAGATTCAATTTATACAAATCAAAAGTTTACTTTGATATAAATTCAACTTAGTCTATTATTTAGAGGGACCAATATCAAATATTATGACTATTGGTTATATATTGCCTGCTTTATAGAAATTATCGCCTTAATGCATTATAATATAAAATTGCTTGGTACTTGCTAGATATTACAAGGATTATATTCAACCCATGAAATTATTATGCCAGTATATTGATGTGTTTATATTTGTAAGCTACAAAAGATTTAATTTTTGTGGACTAGCTGTACTGTATGTTAACAAACCACACCTGTAAAATGTAGGGACTGAGGATGATATCCTAATAAACACTGAAGCTGGATTGAATAATTAAATGATGTCTTGGATTTTGTGTGATGATGCATCTATCCCTTTTTGCAGCTGTCAGTACCTGTACATTTTTGACCAGTTCTATAAGAACCAGACCATGGGTTTCTACCGAGATAGTTCCACTACGAGTTGGAACTTACACTTTGTTTCTGAGTCCAGTGTTGTATTTATAGGCTTCTGCCATGGTAACCTACCCCTCAACAAAAGTATACAGCTTCGAGTGTCAACACAAGGTAAAATTTACACGTGATAATGTTCTGTCCTGTGTAGATTGCCTGTAAAATTATAAGGTTTGTTCTAAAATACTTAAGTAGTGTTTTTAGCTCACCTGGCCCGAAGGGCCGGTGAGCTTATGTCATGGCGCGGCGTCCGTCGTCCGTCCGTCCGTCCGTCAACATTTCCTATAAATCGCTACTTATCCTAGAGTTCTGCATGGATTGTAACCAAATTTGGCCACAAACATCCTTGGGGGAGGGGGAACAGAACTTGTATAAATTTTGGCTCTGACCCCCCCGGGGGCAGGAGGGGCGGGGCCCAATAGGGGAAATAGCTGTAAATCCTTTAAATCGCTACTTGTCCTAGAGTTTGGCATGGATTGTAACCAAAATCAGCCACAAACATCCTTGGGGGAAGGGGAACAGAACTTGTATAAATTTTGGCTCTGATCCCCCAGGGGCAGGAGGGGCGGGGCCCAATAGGGGAAATAGAGGTAAATCCTTTAAATCGCTACTTGTCCTAGAGTTCTGCATGGATTGTAACCAAATTTGGCCACAAACATCCTTGGGGGAAGGGGAACAGAACTTGTATAAATTTTGGCTCTGATCCCCCAGGGGCAGGAGGGGCGGGGCCCAATAGGGGAAATAGAGGTAAATCCTTTAAATCGCTACTAGTCATAGAGTTCTGCATGGATTGTAACCAAATTTGGCCACAAACATCCTTGGGGGAGGGGGAACAGAACTTGTATAAATTTTGGCTCTGGCCCCCCAGGGGCAGGAGGGGTGGGGCCCAATAGGGGAAATAGAGGTAAATCCTTTAAATCGCTACTAGTCATAGAGTTCTGCATGGATTGTAACCAAATTTGGCCACAAACATCCTTGGGGGAAGGGGAACAGAACTTGTATAAATTTTGGCTCTGACCCCCCGGGGGCAGGAGGGGCGGGGCCCAATAGGGGATTTAGAGGTTAATATTAAAATTCCTTCAGAAGTATGAAACAATGAACCTGTATTCAGAACTTTACTTGGCATTACAAACCAGTGTGTGTTAGCGTATACAGGCCCTCTGGGCCTCTTGTTTTTTTTCAAAATGGAATCCTTATTGTGTTAATACTGAGTAGTTGTTAATTTTTTGGCTAGAAATGTTTTGTGATAACATGTATCTGTAAACAGTAACCTATAATTCTATAAGTGATGATGTATGATAGTGTGTGTTACAGTAGTATGATGTAGATAGTGTGTGTTACAGTAGTATGATGTAGATAGTGTGTGTTACAGTAGTATGATGTAGATAGTGATGTGTGTGTTACAGTAGTAGTGTGATGTAGATAGTGTGTATTACAGGAGTTATGATGTAGATAGTGTGTGTTACAGTAGTATGATGTAGATAGTGTGTGTTACAGTAGTATGATGTAGATAGTGTGTGTTACAGTAGTATGATGTAGATGTTGTGTTACAGTGTATGATGTAGATAGTGTGTGTAACAGTAGTATGATGTAGATAGTGTGTGTTACAGGAGTATGATGTAGATAGTGTGTGTTACAGTAGTATGATGTAGATAGTGTGTGTTACAGTAGTATGATGTAGATAGTGTGTGTTACAGTAGTATGATGTAGATAGTGTGTGTTACAGTAGTATGATGTAGATAGTGTGTGTTACAGGAGTATGATGTAGATAGTGTGTGTTACAGTAGTATGATGTAGATAGTGTGTGTTACAGTAGTATGATGTAGATAGTGTGTGTTACAGTAGTATGATGTAGATAGTGTGTGTTACAGTAGTATGATGTAGATAGTGTGTGTTACAGTAGTATGATGTAGATAGTGTGTGTTACAGGAGTATGATGTAGATAGTGTGTGTTACAGTAGTATGATGTAGATAGTGTGTGTTACAGTAGTATGATGTAGATAGTGTGTGTTACAGTAGTATGATGTAGATAGTGTGTGTTACAGTAGTATGATGTAGATAGTGTGTGTTACAGTAGTATGATGTAGATAGTGTGTGTTACAGTAGTATGATGTAGATAGTGTGTGTTACAGTAGTATGATGTAGATAGTGTGTGTTACAGTAGTATGATGTAGATAGTGTGTGTTACAGTAGTATGATGTAGATAGTGTGTGTTACAGTAGTATGATGTAGATAGTGTGTGTTACAGTAGTATGATGTAGATAGTGTGTGTTACAGTAGTATGATGTAGATAGTGTGTGTTACAGTAGTATGATGTAGATAGTGTGTGTTACAGTAGTATGATGTAGATAGTGTGTGTTACAGTAGTATGATGTAGATAGTGTGTGTTACAGTAGTATGATGTAGATAGTGTGTGTTACAGTAGTATGATGTAGATAGTGTGTGTTACAGTAGTATGATGTAGATAGTGTGTGTTACAGTAGTATGATGTAGATAGTGTGTGTTACAGTAGTATGATGTAGATAGTGTGTGTTACAGTAGTATGATGTAGATAGTGTGTGTTACAGTAGTATGATGTAGATAGTGTGTGTTTACAGTAGTATGATGTAGATAGTGTGTGTTACAGTAGTATGATGTAGATAGTGTGTGTTACAGTAGTATGATGTAGATAGTGTGTGTTACAGTAGTATGATGTAGATAGTGTGTGTTACAGTAGTATGATGTAGATAGTGTGTGTTACAGTAGTATGATGTAGATAGTGTGTGTTACAGTAGTATGATGTAGATAGTGTGTGTTACAGTAGTATGATGTAGATAGTGTGTGTTACAGTAGTATGATGTAGATAGTGTGTGTTACAGTAGTATGATGTAGATAGTGTGTGTTACAGTAGTATGATGTAGATAGTGTGTGTTACAGTAGTATGATGTAGATAGTGTGTGTTACAGTAGTATGATGTAGATAGTGTGTGTTACAGTAGTATGATGTAGATAGTGTGTGTTACAGTAGTATGATGTAGATAGTGTGTGTTACAGTAGTATGATGTAGATAGTGTGTGTTACAGTAGTATGATGTAGATAGTGTGTGTTACAGTAGTATGATGTAGATAGTGTGTGTTACAGGAGTATGATGTAGATAGTGTGTGTTACAGTAGTATGATGTAGATAGTGTGTGTTACAGTAGTATGATGTAGATAGTGTGTGTTACAGTAGTATGATGTAGATAGTGTGTGTTACAGTAGTATGATGTAGATAGTGTGTGTTTACAGTAGTATGATTACGTAGATAGTGTGTGTGTTACAGTAGTATGATGTAGATAGTGTGTGTTACAGTAGTATGATGTAGATAGTGTGTGTTACAGTAGTATGATGTAGATAGTGTGTGTTACAGTAGTATGATGTAGATAGTGTGTGTTACAGTAGTATGATGTAGATAGTGTGTGTTACAGTAGTATGATGTAGATAGTGTGTGTTACAGTAGTATGATGTAGATAGTGTGTGTTACAGTAGTATGATGTAGATAGTGTGTGTTACAGTAGTATGATGTAGATAGTGTGTGTTACAGTAGTATGATGTAGATAGTGTGTGTTACAGTAGTATATGATGTAGATAGTGTGTGTTACAGTAGTATGATGTAGATAGTGTGTGTTACAGTAGTATGATGTAGATAGTGTGTATTACAGTAGTATGATGTAGATAGTGTGTGTTACAGGAGTATGATGTAGATAGTGTGTGTTACAGTAGTATGATGTAGATAGTGTGTGTTACAGTAGTATGATGTAGATAGTGTGTGTTTACAGTAGTATGATGTAGATAGTGTGTGTTACAGTAGTATGATGTAGATAGTGTGTGTTACAGGAGTATGATGTAGATAGTGTGTGTTACAGTAGTATGATGTAGATAGTGTGTGTTACAGTAGTATGATGTAGATAGTGTGTGTTACAGTAGTATGATGTAGATAGTGTGTGTTACAGTAGTATGATGTAGATAGTGTGTGTTACAGTAGTATGATGTAGATAGTGTGTGTTACAGTAGTATGATGTAGATAGTGTGTGTTACAGTAGTATGATGTAGATAGTGTGTGTTACAGTAGTATGATGTAGATAGTGTGTGTTACAGTAGTATGATGTAGATAGTGTGTGTTACAGTAGTATGATGTAGATAGTGTGTGTTACAGTAGTATGATGTAGATAGTGTGTGTTACAGTAGTATGATGTAGATAGTGTGTGTTACAGTAGTATGATGTAGATAGTGTGTGTTACAGTAGTATGATGTAGATAGTGTGTGTTACAGTAGTATGATGTAGATAGTGTGTGTTACAGTAGTATGATGTAGATGTGTGTGTTACAGTAGTATGATGTAGATAGTGTGTGTTACAGTAGTATGATGTAGATAGTGTGTGTTACAGTAGTATGATGTAGATAGTGTGTGTTACAGTAGTATGATGTAGATAGTGTGTGTTACAGTAGTATGATGTAGATAGTGTGTATTACAGGAGTATGATGTAGATAGTGTGTGTTACAGTAGTATGATGTAGATAGTGTGTGTTACAGTAGTATGATGTAGATAGTGTGTGTTACAGTAGTATGATGTAGATAGTGTGTGTTACAGTAGTATGATGTAGATAGTGTGTGTTACAGTAGTATGATGTAGATAGTGTGTGTTACAGTAGTATGATGTAGATAGTGTGTGTTACAGTAGTATGATGTAGATAGTGTGTGTTACAGTAGTATGATGTAGATAGTGTGTGTTACAGTAGTATGATGTAGATAGTGTGTGTTACAGTAGTATGATGTAGATAGTGTGTGTTACAGGAGTATGATGTAGATAGTGTGTGTTACAGTAGTATGATGTAGATAGTGTGTGTTACAGTAGTATGATGTAGATAGTGTGTGTTACAGTAGTATGATGTAGATAGTGTGTGTTACAGTAGTATGATGTAGATAGTGTGTGTTACAGTAGTATGATGTAGATAGTGTGTGTTACAGTAGTATGATGTAGATAGTGTGTGTGTTACAGTAGTATGATGTAGATAGTGTGTGTTACAGTAGTATGATGTAGATAGTGTGTGTTACAGTAGTATGATGTAGATAGTGTGTGTTACAGTGTAGTATGATGTAGATAGTGTGTGTTACAGTAGTATGATGTAGATAGTGTGTGTTACAGTAGTATGATGTAGATAGTGTGTGTTACAGTAGTATGATGTAGATAGTGTGTGTTACAGTAGTATGATGTAGATAGTGTGTGTTACAGTAGTATGATGTAGATAGTGTGGTTACAGTAGTATGATGTAGATAGTGTGTGTTACAGTAGTATGATGTAGATAGTGTGTGTTACAGTAGTATGATGTAGATAGTGTGTATTACAGTAGTATGATGTAGATAGTGTGTGTTACAGTAGTATGATGTAGATAGTGTGTGTTACAGTAGTATGATGTAGATAGTGTGTGTTACAGTAGTATGATGTAGATAGTGTGTGTTACAGTAGTATGATGTAGATAGTGTGTATTACAGTAGTATGATATGATAGATAGTGTGTGTTACAGTAGTATGATGTATGATAGTGTGTGTTACAGTAGTATGATGTAGATAGTGTGTATTACAGTAGTATGATGTAGATAGTGTGTGTTACAGTAGTATGATGTAGATAGTGTGTGTTACAGTAGTATGATGTAGATAGTGTGTGTTATACAGAGTATGATGTAGATAGTGTGTGTGTGATGTAGATTGTGTGTTACAGTAGTATGATGTAGATAGTGTGTGTTACAGTAGTATGATGTAGATAGTGTGTGTTACAGTAGTATGATGTAGATAGTGTGTGTTACAGGAGTATGATGTAGATAGTGTGTGTTACAGTAGTATGATGTAGATAGTGTGTGTTACAGTAGTATGATGTAGATAGTGTGTGTTACAGTAGTATGATGTAGATAGTGTGTGTTTACAGTAGTATATGATGTAGATAGTGTGTGTTACAGTAGTTATGATGTAGATAGTGTGTGTTTACAGTAGTATGATGTAGATAGTGTGTGTTACAGTAGTATGATGTAGATAGTGTGTGTTACAGTAGTATGATGTAGATAGTGTGTGTTACAGTAGTATGATGTAGATAGTGTGTATTACAGTAGTATGATGTAGATAGTGTGTGTTACAGTAGTATGATGTAGATAGTGTGTGTTACAGTAGTATGATGTAGATAGTGTGTGTTACAGTAGTAGATGTAGATAGTGTGTGTTACAGTAGTATGATGTAGATAGTGTGTGTTACAGTAGTATGATGTAGATAGTGTGTGTTACAGTAGTATGATGTAGATAGTGTGTGTTTACAGTAGTATGATGTAGATAGTGTGTGTTACAGTAGTATGATGTAGATAGTGTGTGTTACAGTAGTATGATGTAGATAGTGTGTGTTACAGTAGTATGATGTAGATAGTGTGTATTACAGGAGTATGATGTAGATAGTGTGTATTACAGTAGTATGATGTAGATAGTGTGTATTACAGTAGTATGATGTAGATAGTGTGTGTTACAGTAGTATGATGTAGATAGTGTGTGTTACAGTAGTATGATGTAGATAGTGTGTGTTTACAGGAGTATGATGTAGATAGTGTGTGTTACAGTAGTATGATGTAGATAGTGTGTATTACAGTAGTATGATGTAGATAGTGTGTGTTACAGTAGTATGATGTAGATAGTGTGTGTTACAGTAGTATGATGTAGATAGTGTGTGTTACAGTAGTATGATGTAGATAGTGTGTGTTACAGTAGTATGATGTAGATAGTGTGTGTGTTTACAGTAGTATGATGTAGATAGTGTGTGTTACAGTAGTATGATGTAGATAGTGTGTGTTACAGTAGTATGATGTAGATAGTGTGTGTTACAGTAGTATGATGTAGATAGTGTGTGTTTACAGTAGTATGATGTAGATAGTGTGTGTTACAGTAGTATGATGTAGATAGTGTGTATTACAGTAGTATGATGTAGATAGTGTGTGTTTACAGTAGTATGTAGATAGTGTGTATTACAGATGAGTAGTGTGTGTGTACAGTAGTATGATGTAGATAGTGTGTGTTACAGTAGTATGATGTAGATAGTGTGTGTTACAGTAGTATGATGTAGATGTGTGTGTTAGAGTATGATGTAGATAGTGTGTGTTACAGTAGTATGATGTAGATAGTGTGTGTTACAGTAGTATGATGTAGATAGTGTGTGTTACAGTAGTATGATGTAGATAGTGTGTGTTACAGTAGTATGATTACAGTGTGTGTTATGATGTAGATAGTGTGTGTTACAGTAGTATGATGTAGATAGTGTGTGTTACAGTAGTATGATGTAGATAGTGTGTGTTACAGTAGTATGATGTAGATAGTGTGTGTTACAGTAGTATGATGTAGATAGTGTGTGTTACAGTAGTATGATGTAGATAGTGTGTGTTACAGTAGTATGATGTAGATAGTGTGTTTACAGTAGTATGATGTAGATAGTGTGTGTTACAGTAGTATGATGTAGATAGTGTGTGTTTACAGTAGTATGATGTAGATAGTGTGTGTTACAGTAGTATGATGTAGATAGTGTGTGTTACAGTAGTATGATGTAGATAGTGTGTGTTACAGTAGTATGATGTAGATAGTGTGTGTTACAGTAGTATGATGTAGATAGTGTGTGTTACAGTAGTATGATGTAGATAGTGTGTGTTACAGTAGTATGATGTAGATAGTGTGTGTTACAGTAGTATGATGTAGATAGTGTGTGTTTACAGTAGTATGATGTAGATAGTGTGTGTTACAGTAGTATGATGTAGATAGTGTGTGTTACAGTAGTATGATGTAGATAGTGTGTGTTACAGTAGTATGATGTAGATAGTGTGTGTTACAGTAGTATGATGTAGATAGTGTGTGTTACAGGAGTATGATGTAGATAGTGTTTGTTACAGTAGTATGATGTAGATAGTGTGTATTACAGTAGTATGATGTAGATAGTGTGTGTTACAGTAGTATGATGTAGATAGTGTGTGTTACAGTAGTATGATGTAGATAGTGTGTGTTACAGTAGTATGATGTAGATAGTGTGTGTTACAGTAGTATGATGTAGATAGTGTGTGTTTACAGTAGTATGATGTAGATAGTGTGTGTTACAGTAGTATGATGTAGATAGTGTGTGTTACAGTAGTATGATGTAGATAGTGTGTATTACAGGAGTATGATGTAGATAGTGTGTGTTACAGTAGTATGATGTAGATAGTGTGTGTTACAGTAGTATGATGTAGATAGTGTGTGTTACAGTAGTATGATGTAGATAGTGTGTGTTACAGTAGTATGATGTAGATAGTGTGTGTTACAGTAGTATGATGTAGATAGTGTTGTGTTACAGTAGTATGATGTAGATAGTGTGTGTTACAGTAGTATGATGTAGATAGTGTGTGTTACAGTAGTATGATGTAGATAGTGTGTGTTACAGTAGTATGATGTAGATAGTGTGTGTTACAGTAGTATGATGTAGATAGTGTGTGTTACAGTAGTATGATGTAGATAGTGTGTGTTACAGTAGTATGATGTAGATAGTGTGTACAGATATGAGTAGATAGTGTGTTTACAGTAGTATGATGTAGATAGTGTGTGTTACAGTAGTATGATGTAGATAGTGTGTGTTACAGTAGTATGATGTAGATAGTGTGTATTACAGTAGTATGATGTAGATAGTGTGTGTTTACAGTAGTATGATGTAGATAGTGTGTGTTACAGTAGTATGATGTAGATAGTGTGTGTTACAGTAGTATGATGTAGATAGTGTGTGTTACAGTAGTATGATGTAGATAGTGTGTGTTACAGTAGTATGATGTAGATAGTGTGTGTTACAGGAGTATGATGTAGATAGTGTGTGTTACAGTAGTATGATGTAGATAGTGTGTGTTACAGGAGTTATGATGTAGATAGTGTGTGTTACAGTAGTATGATGTAGATAGTGTGTGTTACAGTAGTATGATGTAGATAGTGTGTGTTACAGTAGTATGATGTAGATAGTGTGTGTTACAGTAGTATGATGTAGATAGTGTGTGTTACAGTAGTATGATGTAGATAGTGTGTGTTACAGTAGTATGATGTAGATAGTGTGTGTTACAGTAGTATGATGTAGATAGTGTGTGTTACAGTAGTATGATGTAGATAGTGTGTATTACAGTAGTATGATGTAGATAGTGTGTGTTACAGTAGTATGATGTAGATAGTGTGTGTTACAGTAGTATGATGTAGATAGTGTGTGTTACAGTAGTATGATGTAGATAGTGTGTGTTACAGTAGTATGATGTAGATAGTGTGTTTACAGTAGTATGATGTAGATAGTGTGTGTTACAGTAGTATGATGTAGATAGTGTGTGTTACAGTAGTATGATGTAGATAGTGTGTGTTACAGTAGTATGATGTAGATAGTGTGTGTTACAGTAGTATGATGTAGATAGTGTGTGTTACAGTAGTATGATGTAGATAGTGTGTGTTACAGTAGTATGATGTAGATAGTGTGTGTTACAGTAGTATGATGTAGATAGATGTATAGTGTGTGTTACAGTAGTATGATGTAGATAGTGTGTGTTACAGTAGTATGATGTAGATAGTGTGTGTTACAGTAGTATGATGTAGATAATGTGTGTTACAGTAGTATGATGTAGATAGTGTGTGTTACAGTAGTATGATGTAGATAGTGTGTGTTACAGTAGTATGATGTAGATAGTGTGTGTTACAGTAGTATGATGTAGATAGTGTGTGTTACAGTAGTATGATGTAGATAGTGTGTGTTACAGTAGTATGATGTAGATAGTGTGTGTTACAGTAGTATGATGTAGATAGTGTGTGTTTACAGTAGTATGATGTAGATAGTGTGTGTTACAGTAGTATGATGTAGATAGTGTGTGTTTACAGTAGTATGATGTAGATAGTGTGTGTTACAGTAGTATGATGTAGATAGTGTGTGTTACAGTAGTATGATGTAGATAGTGTGTGTTACAGTAGTATGATGTAGATAGTGTGTGTTACAGTAGTATGATGTAGATAGTGTGTGTTACAGTAGTATGATGTAGATAGTGTGTGTTACAGTAGTATGATGTAGATAGTGTGTGTTACAGTAGTATGATGTAGATAGTGTGTGTTACAGTAGTATGATGTAGATAGTGTGTGTTACAGTAGTATGATGTAGATAGTGTGTGTTACAGTAGTATGATGTAGATAGTGTGTGTTACAGTAGTATGATGTAGATAGTGTGTGTTACAGTAGTATGATGTAGATAGTGTGTGTTACAGTAGTATGATGTAGATAGTGTGTGTTACAGTAGTATGATGTAGATAGTGTGTGTTACAGTAGTATGATGTAGATAGTGTGTGTTACAGGAGTATGATGTAGATAGTGTGTGTTACAGTAGTATGATGTAGATAGTGTGTGTTACAGTAGTATGATGTAGATAGTGTGTGTTACAGTAGTATGATGTAGATAGTGTGTGTTACAGTAGTATGATGTAGATAGTGTGTGTTACAGTAGTATGATGTAGATAGTGTGTGTTACAGTAGTATGATGTAGATAGTGTGTGTTACAGTAGTATGATGTAGATAGTGTGTGTTACAGTAGTATGATGTAGATAGTGTGTGTTACAGTAGTATGATGTAGATAGTGTGTGTTACAGTAGTATGATGTAGATAGTGTGTGTTACAGTAGTATGATGTAGATAGTGTGTGTTACAGTAGTATGATGTAGATAGTGTGTGTTACAGTAGTATGATGTAGATAGTGTGTGTTACAGTAGTATGATGTAGATAGTGTGTGTTACAGTAGTATGATGTAGATAGTGTGTGTTACAGTAGTATGACAGATAGTGTGTGTTACAGTAGTAGATGTAGATATGTGTGTTACAGTAGTATGATGTAGATAGTGTGTGTTACAGTAGTATGATGTAGATAGTGTGTGTTACAGTAGTATGATGTAGATAGTGTGTGTTACAGTAGTATGATGTAGATAGTGTGTGTTACAGTAGTATGATGTAGATAGTGTGTGTTACAGTAGTATGATGTAGATAGTGTGTATTACAGTAGTATGATGTAGATAGTGTGTGTTACAGTAGTATGATGTAGATAGTGTGTGTTACAGTAGTATGATGTAGATAGTGTGTGTTACAGTAGTATGATGTAGATAGTGTGTGTTACAGTAGTATGATGTAGATAGTGTGTGTTACAGTAGTATGATGTAGATAGTGTGTGTTACAGTAGTATGATGTAGATAGTGTGTGTTACAGTAGTATGATGTAGATAGTGTGTGTTACAGTAGTATGATGTAGATAGTGTGTGTTACAGTAGTATGATGTAGATAGTGTGTATTACAGTAGTATGATGTAGATAAGTATGATGTAGATAGTGTGTATTACAGTAGTATGATGTAGATAGTGTGTGTTACAGTAGTATGATGTAGATAGTGTGTGTTACAGTAGTATGATGTAGATAGTGTGTGTTACAGTAGTATGATGTAGATAGTGTGTATTACAGGAGTATGATGTAGATAGTGTGTGTTACAGTAGTATGATGTAGATAGTGTGTGTTTACAGTAGTATGATGTAGATAGTGTGTGTTACAGTGAGTATGATGTAGATAGTGTGTGTTACAGTAGTATGATGTAGATAGTGTGTGTTACAGTAGTATGATGTAGATAGTGTGTGTTACAGTAGTATGATGTAGATAGTGTGTGTTACAGTAGTATGATGTAGATAGTGTGTGTTACAGTAGTATGATGTAGATAGGTGTGTTACAGTAGTATGATGTAGATAGTGTGTGTTACAGTAGTATGATGTAGATAGTGTGTGTTTACAGTAGTATGATGTAGATAGTGTGTGTTACAGTAGTATGATGTAGATAGTGTGTGTTACAGTAGTATGATGTAGATAGTGTGTGTTACAGTAGTATGATGTAGATAGTGTGTGTTACAGTAGTATGATGTAGATAGTGTGTGTTACAGTAGTATGATGTAGATAGTGTGTGTTACAGTAGTATGATGTAGATAGTGTGTGTTACAGTAGTATGATGTAGATAGTGTGTGTTACAGTAGTATGATGTAGATAGTGTGTGTTACAGTAGTATGATGTAGATAGTGTGTATTACAGTAGTATGATGTAGATAGTGTGTGTTACAGTAGTATGATGTAGATAGTGTGTGTTACAGTAGTATGATGTAGATAGTGTGTTACGATGTTGTGTAGTAGTATGATGTAGATAGTGTGTTTACAGTAGTATGATGTAGATAGTGTGTGTTTACAGTAGTATGATGTAGATAGTGTGTTTACAGAGTATGATGTAGATAGTGTGTGTTACAGTAGTATGATGTAGATAGTGTGTGTTACAGTAGTATGATGTAGATAGTGTGTGTTACAGTAGTATGATGTAGATAGTGTGTGTGTTACAGTAGTATGATGTAGATAGTGTGTGTTACAGTAGTATGATGTAGATAGTGTGTGTTACAGTAGTATGATGTAGATAGTGTGTGTTACAGTAGTATGATGTAGATAGTGTGTGTTACAGTAGTATGATGTAGATAGTGTGTATTACAGGAGTATGATGTAGATAGTGTGTGTTACAGTAGTATGATGTAGATAGGTAGTCTGATTCTGGTTTTTGTTTCCTTCAGCTAAAGAAGAAATTCACAAAGGATCAAGTGATATGTCTACCTCGGGTGAAATTGTTTCACCGTTTTTTCCGGACCTGTACTCCTTAAACTCGGAGTACTACAGCTATCTTATAGAGAGTATCAACCCAAACGATTATATCTACCTCATATTTACAGACTGGGATCTATCAGCTACCAGTGGCGTGTTTGTATGTACCATATGTATTTCCTTGTGTTTTGTCATATATTTACAATAATGTGTACACGGCTGTGAATTGTTGACTGCATATTTGTATGCCCTCATCATAAAATGATGAAAAAGCATGTAGTGTTGTTCATGTTCATTCCATCCTGTTGCATGTTGTCCATATTTGATTTGGAAGCAAGGGCATTTATGTCATCTTTTCTTTATTTCCTTCTTTCTTTCTTTCATACGCTTATAAATTATTTGTCAAATGAGACTTTCCATTAAGCAAATTGCAAGAATTTTATCTATAATATTTATAAATGAATGTCAGAATAATCAAATTGACCATTAGATTATGATATGTTTTTAATATCCTGCAGGTTGAGTGGGGTAATTCCGAGGCTTTATACAGATATAGTGACAATCGACCAGTAATCATGGCTAGCTCTCACAAGGTTAAGATTGTGTTTGATACGGGATACGAGTACCAACATGGAGTACTCCGATCTAACATGGGGTTCAGAGTCAAATATTCATATGTCAATGGTGAGTGTAATTTATTCACGTAATATAGCATCAATTGTTTTCGGTAAGATAATCAGATGATGTGGAATAGTTGAGAAAAAGACATGATATATTGAAATCTATATCAAAAAAAAAAATTACTAATTTAGTACTTATTTCACTTATTAAATTTAACTTAACAGTAATTTATCGTTGAATTTAGAATAGCTTATGAAACAATATGATACATATGACAGTTAAAATTTATACTTGTTGATCTTTCAGCTGACTTAGAATACAAACCTGTTCCATCCACAAGTAAGTATTTCCTGACTTGTATTTACCATATATCTTAGCTCTGTCATTATTAATCCTAGGCCAAAAAAAAATTATATGCATGTTTCAGGTTACATGACTGAAAAAAATAGGGTAGGTCGGTCAGGATTTTTTTTTTTTTTTTTTTTTTTTTTATGTTTTAGGAGGGATGGGGGAGGGGTTAAGTGGCTTTATTAATGCATTACAAAGTAATTTAATAATACATGTCATTTGTCTTTCAGGCTTTAGGCTGGCTAGAAGTCTTTTATTTCTCATTACCATATTCGGAATTGAACTAGAATAATGTATCGGTTCCCGATACAGCAACATGCTGTTGTATCATTCAAATAACGAAAGCTTTCGTCTTTCACTCCTTTTGACAGAAAATATCCCTTAAAGCTCATAAATACACCATATCCAGGCAAATTTTGTAGCATGTTCTATGGACAGAAAGTTTCAAGCTTCTGAATCATTAAAACGCACTGGAAATGTGTTTGTGTAACCCTGAATACATCTCAGCAGAACGCATTTCATCTTGCATTTGACACTTAGCAGACGACAAAATGTAGCTGGTAAAAAACCAAATCAAAAGTTTGCACCATATCCACAACAATTTTCACATAAAAAATATACATTGTTTCCGTTTAATGTCACTACTTATCATATTGGTTCGGCTACTCCAATACTCAGCCCTAGATATGAGACTTGCTGATTTATGTATATGACATCATTTTGTTAGGGACACATAATACCTTTGATTTTAAAGTTACATGTGTAACAAACCACTATAGAATAGTTGTTTTATTCCACAGAAGTTTGTGTAATACTTTGGGTAAAATCATGAGAATGTTGAAAGAATTTTGGCTTTGACAAATTCTTTTATACAAATTAGATAATATGTGACAGCTTTCTTAGTTATTTTTCTCTGTGCATTTAATACCTGATAATATAAATGCCAAACTTGTCTGTTAACAGATTGTGGGCAGTACACGTACAGCAGTGGAGGAAAGCTAGCATTGGACACATCTTCTACCATAAGCTACAAGTACTACGACTGTGTATGGGTGGTCCGCACAGCACCAGAATATACAGACACCCTGTTAAACATCATCTCATTCATCGTTGGCACATCCAGTAAGGCCTCTTTACATTTATGGTTTATCTATCATCTTAGTTCTGTAGCAGTACGATTGTTAACATATGACTTTCACGCTTTGTTCTTTGTTGAATGTCTACCAGATATAAAATTTTAGCATTTGACTAATGGAATTGTGTTAAACACTCATTCAACATGACATTTTGTGGAGTCTTATTGTATCGATTCTTAGAAAACTCCACAGCAGATGTGGGATCTAGTATTTATTTAGCATAGCCAAATATCTAGTCTTAGAAAACTCCACAGCAGATGTGGGATCTAGTATTTATTTAGCGTAGCCACATTCAATAACTTGTGTGGTAGTAACAGGAATGAAATCCGAACAAGGATAGACAATGATTTTATCTTTTGTATTATTTGCAGGCTTTGAATCTGATGATTTCTTGGAAATTTACGGTGGCTTGTCTTCTAAAGGGAAGTTCCTGGCTCGTATCCGACGTGGGGATGCAATCACAAAGTGGCAGTACAAGGACCCTGAAGGGTTCTATATTCACTTATTTGGAAAATTTGGCCATCTTGACAAGGTGCAGCTTTCCTATGCCTCTCTCAACATGGAGAAATGTGAGTTACTAGCATCAGATGTACATGATGTTGAGTAACTAAGATATACAATGTATGAATTTGTGTTCACGTTCTTTACTGGAAATATTTTTAAACCATAAGTTAGCAATTTATTAGTTTTCATTTATTTTGACCCATCATCTGGTGAATTACCACAAAGTCACGCTTTTGAGGGTTTTAAAAGTACACTTGATATTTTATGACAGACTAATTTAAGATTGATGTTATCATTCAAATGTTTATTGTAGGAATTTGTGAAAAAGTTCCAGTTATTCTTTCAAAAATTTCCTAGTAATGTACCTAGGCACAAACCTATCAACAAGTGCAATTTTATGATTAGACTATAGACATATAGTGAAAATATTATCACACCATAAACTGTTTGAAAGCTGACTTAGCGAAAATATTCATACATGAAAATATCCATATTTCCAATGTATGAAAATTTCCTTTTAAGATACATCAGTAATTATAGTAATGTTAAGTATAGGATATTAAGAGGATTTTAAGGATGACTTTCTGTACTTTTCAGTATGTAGCAGCTCCAATGATCTTTGGCGTTGTAATAACGGTTACTGTATCTCATCCACTTATAAATGTGATGGCATCGACCATTGTGGAGATAACTCTGACGAACAGTACGGATGTTCAGGTAACTGCTCCATCACTCACTTTTCTGTGTCATTCACAGAATATTGTCATGCAAAGATAGGACCAGGAATCAAAAAGCATAAATAAATTTATGACCATTAGTCTCCTGGTTTGAAGCTTTTTATATTTAAAAAAAAAAAAATGGTAAAGTGATGGTGATGAAATATGAAGTATATCTGAATCTTCAATAGATTATGTTAAGTACAAGTTTATTGTGCCATTTTAGCAGGGGTCAAAAATGCCTATTTCAGTATCAAATATGTATGTTAAGATGATCTTTCTGATCTTTCACTTAGATATGATATTCTGTACAAAATGATATCCCTAACTATGAATTGATCTGTTACAGGTAGTGGTTCTCCGTGGCAGAAGAGCAGCCAGCAGACACTAGCCTTCAGTGTGGTTATCCCTGTAGTTATCTCGGTATTCCTCATCATCATCCTGTTTGTACTGTTTCTGCTGGTCAGGCGGTATCGCAGGGCCCAAAGGGATGTCATCCGACGTGCCTCGGAGGGGCTGCCCTCCATCAGTGAAGACCTCTCCCGCCCACATGGACGTAAGTGCTTATATGACATCAGATGAAATGTATGACACCCTTCTTATCTAAAATTAAATAAAGTTATCACATTTTTTCTGAAGGCAATATACTATTACTAGTACAAGTATTTTCCCTTAACTAACTGTGCTTATAAATACAATAAATTTGGTACATTGATGAAGTTAATATTACAAGATGTTCTAACAAGAAAATTATCTGAATTACATGCTTTGTTTGACAGGTCGTAGAAGGCGGCGTCACAGAGGAGTGATTGGAGAGGATCTGCCACCAGCGTATGAAGAAGCTATAAGATCGCCACCCATGTACCCAGATATTGTAAGTGACTTTTGCCAATCTAACCACACTTTTTATGATACACTCTCAGGTACCTTGTAGATATTATAATTTATACAAAGTAATGCAGATACTTAACTATTCCCTTCCATGTACTCAGATATTTTAAGTGACTTTTTAACACCTGTGTTACAGAGTTTAGACCCCCCTGGGCCTGGCCACTGGATGTTACCGAAGCCTCCCCCATACTCGGAATCTGTGGCCACTCCTACAGGACCTCCCATGCCTCCTTGTTTTGAGAGAGCTGAGCCG
Organism: Argopecten irradians; assembly: GCF_041381155.1. Lineage (NCBI taxonomy): Eukaryota > Metazoa > Mollusca > Bivalvia > Pectinida > Pectinidae > Argopecten > Argopecten irradians. Next base: position 46,646,211 of record NC_091135.1, on the reverse strand, counting down.
ACAACTACAGAGTGTCCCTCTAACTCCTCATCAGACTCCAGTGAATCTGAACAGTGGGACGGCCCCCGAACCAATCAACTGACTGACGACAGCTCAGACGCTTCTCCAATACCAAGGGTTCGGGCTACGCATTCTTACAGTACGTCCTACAGTTCAGAGTCCTCGTTTGAGAATTCGCATTCACCGAGACAGGCACGGTATGCTGTCACAGACACAGAACCAACAGAGAGGAGACGGAGCAGATCTCCACCTAGACAGGACAGACTGACAGAGCTTCCCATCAGACAGTTACTGGTACCTGACACAGAGGGGCTACCTCACGACAGAGACAGACATAGAAACCATCAAACAGACCGGCATTACCAGGGCTTACCTCCAGATAGGCGACCAGAACAGCATAGACAGGATACATCAACCAGACAGTGGAGGGGCAATGGGAATCACGCTGCACCGACAGAAAGACCGACAGACAGAGTTCATCGTAATAGACACCACACAGACAGACATCAGCTGAACCTATCAGCAGAGAGACGTGCAGATCGTCATTTTCAAGACCAGCCACGAGATAGGCAGGTACCAGTAGATAGACGAGAAGAAGTAAGGAGGAACTTATTTAAATCATCAGATCGTTCACCCAATAGAATACATGGTAAATCATCAACAGGTCGTGATGACTACAATAAACATAGACTCTCACCTGCAAAGGTAGAAACAGGCCAAATTGATGATAGTAATTCAGCTAAGATATCAAATGGTCGTAAGCAGAGAAGGACACACCATGAAGATGAGCGGTTGAGAGCTCCACATGATAGTGAACAGCCTAGTGGAAGACCAAATCAATTACATACCAGCATGCCCAATATAGCAAATCCACAATCTCTTTCTCGGCCTGGCTTCCAGTCACTAAACAACTTTAGTAGTACTGGAGTGATACCAGAGGCCACCAGCATGTCTGGAAATATACAGCCTAAACATAGACAGTATGCAAAGTCATTAGAGAACATCTCTCAGGTGGCCGGATCCCAGGCATTACGGCCCTTCCTGTTTGACAGTGATCAGGACCCTGAGAGGTCGGGACATAGTCGGAAATCATGGTCCCCTAGAGAAGCAGTGAATAAATCAATGTGTGAGGAAAACCCTGGTTCTAGGGAGGCCCTCTGTGGGGACAGTAATTCTATAGTTAGACCAGAATTCAGTGGTTCATCAGGTTGTGTGAATGCTGCATTCTGTGAATCACCTACGAGAGAACTTCCTCCAGAAATTCCTTCAGTGTCAATAACTCGACAGAGAAATGCTAACTTGCCAAGAGGTCTAACAGACATGCATGTGCCCTCTTCTGATCGTTCAGGTTCAAGGTCACATGTTCCACACCAGCCACGTATACGACTCCGATCTGATTCTACTGACAATGAAGATAATGAGTGTTATGCCTGATCGTTGTCGTTATTCCCTGATCATTTCTTCTTTTCATTCCTAGAAAGTGTCTTCATTGTGAGATCATTTGATAGGATGTGGCAAGGAATTGAGTACCTTTTATCCGAGACAATGATTCCTCTGTGATCTGCTGTAGGAAAGAAAACAGCAGGTTTTAACTTTTATCAAATGTAATAATCAGATACTGCATATGTACATATTTTAGAAGGAATTTTATAATAGCAGTTTTTGTGTTGCTAGCCTTCTGCAGCTAAACCATAGTTGTGCTAGTTAAAGCTTCTGATATTTTTTTTCTGTGTCAATTAACTTAGTTTCGTCACCATTTTGTGCTAATCTGTTTAAATTTGAATTTTTTGCTAAAATTCATTTGATCAAAATGTGTACAGTTGCAGTATTTTATTCCTTGGATGAAAGAAGTGTGTAGAGTGATCTACCATAACATGATAGTTATCTACGTCACCAATACATTTTGTGTAATGCACTTATCTGAATGTATGGTACATGTTCGGACTCAGTGAAGGATACTTAGGCATTGTGTATGTTTATTTGAACACTATACCATACACTGGATGTGCATAATGTTTCTTTAAGAATTTATGTTAAAAATTGCATTAGAAGTGCTATTTGTTAAAATGAAATTCCATTGCATAATTGCTTTAGATAATGACAGTGCTCTTGAGAATTATTTATCTGCTTTAAATTCATATGTTGCACTATCATCTAAAGTTACTTTGTATTGCATCAAGCAACATTAAACTTGAAAACTACTTTTCAATGTATCTCCATCTAATTTGAATCTTAGTAATAAGATATGTCTTACCTTGCTAGACCTAAGATAATTAGAAAGTTTTTCTTGCCAAGATACATAAATATTTCAGCAGCAGCATATAGGGTTGCACAGGCACTTGTGTTGTCTTTTGTGACAGATACATACCATTACACTGTACATTACGTGTAAATCTAGCATTTGTTGCATTGAAAGTATCATGCAAATATGAATTAAGATACTGCATTCTGCTAATATTATTCATCTTGTTAGGTGATAATGGTTGTTTCTGGTTGACTATGTTGCTTGGTGATAATGGTTGTTCGAGATATTTTTACTAGAATCTTGATCCTTTGTTGCTAGGTGATATTGGTTGTTTCTGGTTGACTGTTGCTAGGTGATACTAGTTGTTCCTGGTTGACTGTTGCTAGGTGATAGTGGTTGTTCCTGGTTGACTGTTGCTAGGTGATACTGGTTGCTCCTGGTTGACTGTTGCTAGGTGATACTGGTTGTTTCTGGTTGACTCTGTTGCTAGGTGATAATGGTTGTTCCTGGTTGACTCTGTTGCTAGGTGATAATGGTTGTTCCTGGTTGACTGTTACTAGGTGATACTGGTTTGCCTGGATGTGTTGCATTATAGCACTGGTTGTACCAGTTGGTTGTGATGACAGGCAGCATATATGTTGCTAGGTGATACTGGTTGTATTTAAAAGTTTACCAGATACTAGTTATGTAGACTTATCAGGTATGTTAAATAACTTTAAACCAGAGGCAGTTACTTTTTCTATCAATGCACTGGTGTGTTGGCACATGAGGTGGGTGCCTGTTCCCTAAGGAATGTTCTCTGAAGCCATACCCGTTTCTTATAATCTAGTCCTTTGTTCGGTGCCATATACTTTCATCATTGTTCAGTTTTATCTAAATGAACATAATCAAATTCCGACTCCGTTGGTAAACCTGATGTCTTCCATATATTCAAAGGTGGTCATGGTCATAGTATGTTTATGGTAGATGTTTCTATCTATCAACTGTAAGTATACTTCAGTTTCATAGCATCAACCACAATCTGCTTATAAAGCAATATCGTGCTATCACAATTTAGATATGTACTGTTTCAGTATTTCCTTGGGCAAGTAATTCTTGTGCACTAGCCATTGGTTCATATTTATTTAAATCTGGTTATGTTTGCTATAGTGTATAGAATTTATCAGAGAAGTTGATTTACTTTGTTGTACAATAGTTTACTAACATGTAATTTGTATAAGCATATCAAATTAATTTTATGGATCAACATTTTATATTCTGTTCAGCAGTTTTATTTTATATTTTTACTTCACATTCCTTGATAAAAGTGATTTTTACTATTTACATGTACTGTACAGCACAAACTGTCCTTTTTGACTCCCTATTGCACGTGGATGCTGAAACAGGGAGGAGCTATCGATCGTCTATGCATGATATTTCAATACCATAGTGTCACTTAACCATTCTGCAACGAGACATGGTGTCGTTCCTCTAGTAAGGCAGCAGCATGTTGATGAGGCTTCACTGTAGGCTGACTAGATTTTGTTCTGTGTCTTCAGTACCTATATTACTTAAGCCATGATACTGGAAGGCAATGATGACTATCTTTATCCATTCCATATTAGTAATACCAATAGTAAGACAATTGTATCTACTAATAGAAGCTTTATACCACATAGCCTTGTGGACAGTAAGACAGATTGTACAGTGTAACTTAGCTAATCCTCATGTCACAGAACCATCATATTTGGCCTTTATAGTCAGGTTTCCAAATAATACAAGTTTCAATCACTTTAAATTGAGAAGAAAAAACACGAGTATACAATTGTACTGAAATACAAAGAGATCCGGATTAGACAGATTTTAATACTCTATATGATGACTGATGGCTGATGTAGTGGTTCTACACTAGCCGTGTTGACAGTAAGACGGTGGTAGGTACTGAGATTTAGCAGTTCAACCTTAGCCTTGTTCAGAGAAAGCTTTAGTGACTTTACACTAGCCGTGTTGACAGTAAGACGGTGGTAGGTACTGAGATTTAGTTCAACCTTAGCCTTGTTCAGAGAAAGCTTTAGTGACTTTACACTAGCCGTGTTGACAGTAAGCCATCAGTCTACAGTATCAGTCTACAGTTGATAGTTAGCCTTATGAGAGTAAAACACTTGTTCTGTTGTAGTTGACGTAGCCTTATGAGAGTAAAACACTTGTTCTGTTGTAGTTGACGTAGCCTTATGAGAGTAAAACACTTGTTCTGTTGTAGTTGACGTACCCCTGTTTTTATAGACGGCCTTATAATGAGAGTAAGTTGATTGTTCTCTTTGTAGATTTTGCCTTAATTACTCCGAAGTCTATATTTACATGTTTTAAAGGTTTTAGATGTGAGAGTGAATGTGACAGCATTTGCCCTGTCTCCAGTTAGTTCATTTTTCTGCCTTATTAGTGTTGTTATGGATCTGTAATCATTCCTGTTTGCTCTTTAACATTTGTTATTGTTTTTTTTTGCACAAAAAATGGTATAGTCTTAAGTGACAAGTTGATTTTTATTTAATTGGGTGTTTATTTTCCATTATCTAGTCTTGCAGACTTATCTGTACAAACTTCTAAAAATTAATCGATACCTGATCACAGAAGCTGCAAAACTAAATGATGAAATACATGATTGTTTGACAGACTTTGTGTATTTCGACCGTGGCTAAGGCTTGTTTTCCATGGTTAATTAGCCCACCATCATCAGATGGTGGGCTATTCAAATCGCTTTTTGTCCGTGGTCCGTCGTCCGTCCTTCCGTCCGTCCGTCGTCCGTCCGTCCGTCCTTCCGTCCATTAACATTTCTTGTTACTGCTATTTCTCAGAAAGGGCTGAAGGGATCTTTCTCAAATTTCATATGTAGGTTCCCCTAGGGCCCTAGTTGTGCATATTGCATTTTAGGACCGATCGGATAACAAGATGGCCGCCAGGCCGCCATCTTGGATTTTGATAGTTAAAGTTTGTTACCGCTATTTCTCGGAAAGTACTGAAGGGATCTCTCTCAAATTTCACATGTAGGTTTCCCTAGGGCCCTAGTTGTGCATATTGCATTTTGGGACGGATCGGTTAACAAGATGGCCGCCGTCTTGGATTTTGGTAGGTAAAGTTTGTTACCGCTATTTATCAGAAAGTACTGAAGGGATCTATCTCAAATTTCACATGTAGGTTTCCCTAGGGCCCTAGTTGTGCATATTGCATTTTGGGACCAAACGGTCATCAAGATGGCCGCCAGGACGCCATCTTGGATTTTGATATTTAAAGATTGTTACCGCTATTTATCAGAAAGTACTGAAGGGATCTCTCTCAAATTTCACATGTAGGTTTCCCTAGGGCCCTAGTTGTACATATTGCATTTTGGGACGGATCGGTCAACAAGATGGCCGCAAGGCCGCCATCTTGGATTTTGATAGGTAAAGTTTGTTACCGCTATTTCTCAGAAAGTACTGAAGGGATCTCTCTCAAATTTCACATGTAGGTTTCCCTAGGGCCTTAATTGTGCATATTGCATTTTGGGACGGATCGGTCAACAAGATGGCCGCAAGGCCGCCATCTTGGATTTTGATAGGTAAAGTTTGTTACCGCTATTTCTCAGAAAGTACTGAAGGGATATGTCTCAAATTTCATGTGCAGGTTCCCTTAGGTCCCTAGTTATGCATGTCACATTTTGGGACCGATCGGTCAACAAGATGGCCGACAGGCCACCATTTTGAATTTTGATAATTGAAGTTTGTTAACGCTTAGAAAGTACTGAAGTGATCGGTCTCAAATTTTATATGTAGGTTCTCCTAGGACCTGCATATTGCATTTTGGGACCGATCGGTCAACAAGATGGCCAACTGCAGGTAGCCATCTTGGATTTTGATAATTGAAGTTTGTTAGTGCTATATATCTCAGAAAGTACTGAAAAGATCTTTCTCAAATTTCATATGTAGTAAAAGTTTGAAAGCAGAGAAAAGATCCCTCTTCTTTCTATTGTCAGACGTAGATCATTCTTTGGTGGGCGCCAAGATCCCTCTGGGATCTCTTGTTAAAGTATGATGAGGTATGAAGAATTCCTCTCTATGTTATATTTATTTTGGATTTTGATTTATATATATCTATATATACATATTTATCAGGAATATTTATGTATATGGTCAATATCACTTTTAAATTACATGGCAGTTAAATTACTCCCTTTGAAGCACATATCATTCTACAATAATAAACCATCGTTAAATAGCCATATTACTGTACTGTATGAATTAGAATGAGAGTGATGTGTGATGAATACAGGATATAGACACTAATATCCGCAGGACAAAATACATTCGTCATATCAAAAGTAGGAATTGTGATTTGGTACCAATGGAGAAATGGGTGTCATAACCCTCTTGGAAATATTTCAACCTGTTATATCATGTTACATAAACTGAAGCATCGTTGGAAACGCTTGAGCCACTGCTCTGTCGTTTGTGACTTGAAGAATTAACGAGGTTGTCTGTCTGTTATAGCTCATGGGTCATGCACGTTAGAAGGATAGGTTCATGAGTGTCTAACGATGAAACCGTAGTACAATTTTAGTTTTATCTTTGAAGTCTGCTAGAATGTCTCACTGATGCTTTAATTCCAACAATTCCATTGTCTTAGCTGTCATGGTCTAAATATAGTTTGTAAAAGTTTAAATACGATAATTGTTTACTGTAATTATTTGAAATTTTACCATTCCGTCATCATCAAGATTACTTTAAGATATGTGAATAATTCGTTAAGTATTTTGTCAAATAACTTTATACTTGCATATTCATATTCAAATTAAGTAATTACTGTAAAAAAAGGTACAAAATGTATGGTTTGTGTTTCATATTACATATTTTTGTGAGGTTCAATGGACAAAAATTAGTTGTGAGGCTTTTGTTAACTACAGTACATGGTTGTCTAGTCATTCCTGATAAAATACATTCCTTTTAAATTACCAGAAATACTTTTCCATATTTTATTTTTGTTTTCATAAGAAATTGGTTAATAATTTACTACTTGCCATATCAGCTTAGGTTATCTTTACATCATATTTCATAAAGAATAATTCATTTTGAAAATTACAAAATTAACGATAAATCAAACTTGTCATTTTAATATGATTGTTAACTGTAAGCAATTCCATTTTTGCATGAAAATGTTTTTTCTTGACGTTATTAATTTTACAAAAGTTGATTCCATTTCTTGTCATCACCTGTAAATTCATTAAAGTTAGCTCATACACATTGAAATAACTCGCCTGAAGAAAAGATCTGAAAAAAATATAACTGTAGATTGGAAATGAAATTTAAGCCCTTATGATAGAGAATGAAAGTAGTACAAAAGTAAACCCCATTGAGACTTAGTTTTATATGCGTAGGTTGTATTGTAGTATATGTACGGTGCTTTTTATGGTGGTGATTTTATTTGATACAAATGGAATGCTATTTTGTACACCTGATCATGTGATAGAATGCCGTCATGTGACATTAATTAATTGAGATGGCCATTTTGTTGTACAACCTGTTATCATTGTGTTTAAGCAGACTGTTAAGTGTAGAAGGTATCAATAAATGGTTTGATAATTATGCAAGATCTTCTGTCAGTGTGTATTTTTTTTCGTATTCTTATGGTGGTACTTTCTGTATTACAAACCTTTCTATGATGAGAGGGTGGTACTTTCTGTATTACAAACCTTTCTATGATGAGAGGTGGTACTTTCTGTATTACAAACCTTTCTATGATGAGAGGTGGTACTTTCTGTATTACAAACCTTTCTATGATGAGAGGTGGTACTTTCTGTATTACAAACCTTTCTATGATGAGAGGTGGTACTTTCTGTTTACAAACCTTTCTATGTAGAGAGGTGGTACTTTCTGTATTACAAACCTTTCTATGATGAGAGGTGGTACTTTCTGTATTACAAACCTTTCTATGATGAGAGGTGGTACTTTCTGTATTACAAACCTTTCTATGATGAGAGGTGGTACTTTCTGTATTACAAACCTTTCTCTGATGATGAGAGGTGGTACTTTCTGTATTACAAACCTTTCTATGATGAGAGGTGGTACTTTCTGTATTACAAACCTTTCTATGATGAGAGGTGGTACTTTCTGTATTACAAACCTTTCTATGATGAGAGGTGGTACTTTCTGTATTACAAACCTTTCTATGATGAGAGGTGGTACTTTCTGTATTACAAACCTTTCTATGATGAGAGGTGGTACTTTCTGTATTACAAACCTTTCTATGATGAGAGGTGGTACTTTCTGTATTACAAACCTTTCTATGATGAGAGGTGGTACTTTCTGTATTACAAACCTTTCTATGATGAGAGGTGGTACTTTCTGTATTACAAACCTTTCTATGATGAGAGGTGGTACTTTCTGTATTACAAACCTTTCTATGATGAGAGGTGGTACTTTCTGTATTACAAACCTTTCTATGATGAGAGGTGGTACTTTCTGTATTACAAACCTTTCTATATTGAGAGGTGGTACTTTCTGTATTACAAACCTTTCTATGATGAGAGGTGGTACTTTCTGTATTACAAACCTTTCTATGATGAGAGGTGGTACTTTCTGTATTACAAACCTTTCTATGATGAGAGGTGGTACTTTCTGTATTACAAACCTTTCTATATGATAAGAGGTGGTACTTTCTGTATTACAAACCTTTCTATGATGAGAGGTGGTACTTTCTGTATTACAAACCTTTCTATGATGAGAGGTGGTACTTTCTGTATTACAAACCTTTCTATGATGAGAGGTGGTACTTTCTGTATTACAAACCTTTCTATGTAGAGAGTTGGTACTTTCTGTATTACAAACCTTTCTATGATGAGAGGTGGTACTTTCTGTATTACAAACCTTTCTATGATGAGAGGTGGTACTTTCTGTATTACAAACCTTTCTATGATGAGAGGTGGTACTTTCTGTATTACAAACCTTTCTATGATGAGAGGTGGTACTTTCTGTATTACAACCTTTCTATGATGAGAGGTGGTACTTTCTGTATTACAAACCTTTCTATGATGAGAGGTGGTACTTTCTGTATTACAAACCTTTCTATGATGAGAGGTGGTACTTTCTGTATTACAAACCTTTCTATGATGAGAGGTGGTACTTTCTGTATTACAAACCTTTCTATGATGAGAGGTGGTACTTTCTGTATTACAAACCTTTCTATGATGAGAGGTGGTACTTTCTGTATTACAAACCTTTCTATGATGAGAGGTGGTACTTTCTGTATTACAAACCTTTCTTTCTGATAACTTGATGAGAGGTGGTACTTTCTGTATTACAAACCTTTCTATGATGAGAGGTGGTACTTTCTGTATTACAAACCTTTCTATGATGAGAGGTGGTACTTTCTGTATTACAAACCTTTCTATGTAGAGAGGTGGTACTTTCTGTATTACAAACCTTTCTATGTAGAGAGTTGGTACTTTCTGTATTACAAACCTTTCTATGTAGAGAGGTGGTACTTTCTGTATTACAAACCTTTCTATGATGAGAGGTGGTACTTTCTGTATTACAAACCTTTCTATGATGAGAGGTGGTACTTTCTGTATTACAAACCTTTCTATGATGAGAGGTGGTACTTTCTGTATTACAAACCTTTCTATGATGAGAGGTGGTACTTTCTGTATTACAAACCTTTCTATGTAGAGAGGTGGTACTTTCTGTATTACAAACCTTTCTATAATAAGAGGTGGTACTTTCTGTATTACAAACCTTTCTATAATGAGAGGTGGTACTTTCTGTATTACAAACCTTTCTATGTAGAGAGGTGGTACTTTCTGTATTACAAACCTTTCTATGATGAGAGGTGGTACTTTCTGTATTACAAACCTTTCTATGATGAGAGAGGTGGTACTTTCTGTATTACAAACCTTTCTATGATGAGAGGTGGTACTTTCTGTATTACAAACCTTTCTATGATGAGAGAGGTGGTACTTTCTGTATTACAAACCTTTCTATGATGAGAGGTGGTACTTTCTGTATTACAAACCTTTCTATGATGAGAGGTGGTACTTTCTGTATTACAAACCTTTCTATGATGAGAGGTGGTACTTTCTGTATTACAAACCTTTACAAACCTTTCTATGATGAGAGGTGGTACTTTCTGTATTACAAACCTTTCTATGATGAGAGGTGGTACTTTCTGTATTACAAACCTTTCTATGATGAGAGGTGGTACTTTCTGTATTACAAACCTTTCTATGATGAGAGGTGGTACTTTCTGTATTACAAACCTTTCTATGATGAGAGGTGGTACTTTCTGTATTACAAACCTTTCTATGATGAGAGGTGGTACTTTCTGTATTACAAACCTTTCTATGATGAGAGGTGGTACTTTCTGTATTACAAACCTTTCTATGATGAGAGGTGGTACTTTCTGTATTACAAACCTTTCTATGATGAGAGGTGGTACTTTCTGTATTACAAACCTTTCTATGATGAGAGGTGGTACTTTCTGTATTACAAACCTTTCTATGATGAGAGGTGGTACTTTCTGTATTACAAACCTTTCTATGATAGAGAGGTGGTACTTTCTGTATTACAAACCTTTCTATGATGAGAGGTGGTACTTTCTGTATTACAAACCTTTCTATGATGAGAGGTGGTACTTTCTGTATTACAAACCTTTCTATGATGAGAGGTGGTACTTTCTGTATTACAAACCTTTCTATAATAAGAGGTGGTACTTTCTGTATTACAAACCTTTCTATGTAGAGAGTTGGTACTTTCTGTATTACAAACCTTTCTATGATGAGAGGTGGTACTTTCTGTATTACAAACCTTTCTATGATGAGAGGTGGTACTTTCTGTATTACAAACCTTTCTATAATGAGAGGTGGTACTTTCTGTATTACAAACCTTTCTATGATGAGAGGTGGTACTTTCTGTATTACAAACCTTTCTATGTAGAGAGGTGGTACTTTCTGTATTACAAACCTTTCTATGATGAGAGGTGGTACTTTCTGTATTACAAACCTTTCTATGATGAGAGGTGGTACTTTCTGTATTACAAACCTTTCTATGATGAGAGGTGGTACTTTCTGTATTACAAACCTTTCTATGATGAGAGGTGGTACTTTCTGTATTACAAACCTTTCTATGATGAGAGGTGGTACTTTCTGTATTACAAACCTTTCTATGATGAGAGGTGGTACTTTCTGTATTACAAACCTTTCTATAATGAGAGGTGGTACTTTCTGTATTACAAACCTTTCTATGATGAGAGGTGGTACTTTCTGTATTACAAACCTTTCTATGTGAGAGGTGGTACTTTCTGTATTACAAACCTTTCTATGTAGTAGAGAGGTGGTACTTTCTGTATTACAAACCTTTCTATAATGAGAGGTGGTACTTTCTGTATTACAAACCTTTCTATGATGAGAGGTGGTACTTTCTGTTTTACAAACCTTTCTATGATGAGAGGTGGTACTTTCTGTATTACAAACCTTTCTATGATGAGAGGTGGTACTTTCTGTATTACAAACCTTTCTATGATGAGAGGTGGTACTTTCTGTATTACAAACCTTTCTATGTAGAGAGGTGGTACTTTCTGTATTACAAACCTTTCTATGATGAGAGGTGGTACTTTCTGTATTACAAACCTTTCTATATGAGAGGTGGTACTTTCTGTATTACAAACCTTTCTAGAGGTGGTACTTTCTGTATTACAAACCTTTCTATAATGAGAGGTGGTACTTTCTGTATTACAAACCTTTCTATGATGAGAGGTGGTACTTTCTGTATTACAAACCTTTCTATGTAGAGAGGTGGTACTTTCTGTATTACAAACCTTTCTATGATGAGAGGTGGTACTTTCTGTATTACAAACCTTTCTATGATGAGAGGTGGTACTTTCTGTATTACAAACCTTTCTATGATGAGAGGTGGTACTTTCTGTATTACAAACCTTTCTATGATGAGAGGTGGTACTTTCTGTATTACAAACCTTTCTATGATGAGAGGTGGTACTTTCTGTATTACAAACCTTTCTATGATGAGAGGTGGTACTTTCTGTATTACAAACCTTTCTATGATGAGAGGTGGTACTTTCTGTATTACAAACCTTTCTATGATGAGAGGTGGTACTTTCTGTATTACAAACCTTTCTATGATGAGAGGTGGTACTTTCTGTATTACAAACCTTTCTATGATGAGAGGTGGTACTTTCTGTATTACAAACCTTTCTATGATGAGAGGTGGTACTTTCTGTATTACAAACCTTTCTATGATGAGAGGTGGTACTTTCTGTATTACAAACCTTTCTATGATGAGAGGTGGTACTTTCTGTATTACAAACCTTTCTATAATGAGAGGTGGTACTTTCTGTATTACAAACCTTTCTATGTAGAGAGTTGGTACTTTCTGTATTACAAACCTTTCTATGATGAGAGGTGGTACTTTCTGTATTACAAACCTTTCTATGATGAGAGGTGGTACTTTCTGTATTACAAACCTTTCTATGATGAGAGGTGGTACTTTCTGTATTACAAACCTTTCTATGATGAGAGGTGGTACTTTCTGTATTACAAACCTTTCTATGATGAGAGGTGGTACTTTCTGTATTACAAACCTTTCTATGATGAGAGGTGGTACTTTCTGTATTACAAACCTTTCTATGATGAGAGGTGGTACTTTCTGTATTACAAACCTTTCTATGATGAGAGGTGGTACTTTCTGTATTACAAACCTTTCTATGATGAGAGGTGGTACTTTCTGTATTACAAACCTTTCTATGATGAGAGGTGGTACTTTCTGTATTACAAACCTTTCTATGATGAGAGGTGGTACTTTCTGTATTACAAACCTTTCTATGATGAGAGGTGGTACTTTCTGTATTACAAACCTTTCTATGATGAGAGGTGGTACTTTCTGTATTACTTCTGTATTACAAACCTTTCTATGATGAGAGGTGGTACTTTCTGTATTACAAACCTTTCTATGATGAGAGGTGGTACTTTCTGTATTACAAACCTTTCTATGATGAGAGGTGGTACTTTCTGTATTACAAACCTTTCTATGATGAGAGGTGGTACTTTCTGTATTACAAACCTTTCTATGATGAGAGGTGGTACTTTCTGTATTACAAACCTTTCTATGATGAGAGGTGGTACTTTCTGTATTACAAACCTTTCTATGATGAGAGGTGGTACTTTCTGTATTACAAACCTTTCTATGATGAGAGGTGGTACTTTCTGTATTACAAACCTTTCTATGATGAGAGGTGGTACTTTCTGTATTACAAACCTTTCTATGTAGAGAGGTGGTACTTTCTGTATTACAAACCTTTCTATGATGAGAGGTGGTACTTTCTGTATTACAAACCTTTCTATGATGAGAGGTGGTACTTTCTGTATTACAAACCTTTCTATGATGAGAGGTGGTACTTTCTGTATTACAAACCTTCTGTATTACAAACCTTTCTATGATGAGAGGTGGTACTTTCTGTATTACAAACCTTTCTATGATGAGAGGTGGTACTTTCTGTATTACAAACCTTTCTATGATGAGAGGTGGTACTTTCTGTATTACAAACCTTTCTATGATGAGAGGTGGTACTTTCTGTATTACAAACCTTTCTATGATGAGAGGTGGTACTTTCTGTATTACAAACCTTTCTATGATGAGAGGTGGTACTTTCTGTATTACAAACCTTTCTATGATGAGAGGTGGTACTTTCTGTATTACAAACCTTTCTATGTAGAGAGGTGGTACTTTCTGTATTACAAACCTTTCTATGTAGAGAGGTGGTACTTTCTGTATTACAAACCTTTCTATGTAGAGAGGTGGTACTTTCTGTATTACAAACCTTTCTATGATGAGAGGTGGTACTTTCTGTATTACAAACCTTTCTATATGATGAGAGGTGGTACTTTCTGTATTACAAACCTTTCTATGATGAGAGGTGGTACTTTCTGTATTACAAACCTTTCTATGATGAGAGGTGGTACTTTCTGTATTACAAACCTTTCTATGTAGAGAGGTGGTACTTTCTGTATTACAAACCTTTCTATGATGAGAGGTGGTACTTTCTGTATTACAAACCTTTCTATGATGAGAGGTGGTACTTTCTGTATTACAAACCTTTCTATGATGAGAGGTGGTACTTTCTGTATTACAAACCTTTCTATGATGAGAGTTGGTACTTTCTGTATTACAAACCTTTCTATGATGAGAGGTGGTACTTTCTGTATTACAAACCTTTCTATGTAGAGAGTTGGTACTTTCTGTATTACAAACCTTTCTATAATGAGAGGTGGTACTTTCTGTATTACAAACCTTTCTATGATGAGAGGTGGTACTTTCTGTATTACAAACCTTTCTATGATGAGAGGTGGTACTTTCTGTATTACAAACCTTTCTATGATGAGAGGTGGTACTTTCTGTATTACAAACCTTTCTATAATGAGAGGTGGTACTTTCTGTATTACAAACCTTTCTATGATGAGAGGTGGTACTTTCTGTATTACAAACCTTTCTATGATGAGAGGTGGTACTTTCTGTATTACAAACCTTTCTATGATGAGAGGTGGTACTTTCTGTATTACAAACCTTTCTATGATGAGAGGTGGTACTTTCTGTATTACAAACCTTTCTATGATGAGAGGTGGTACTTTCTGTATTACAAACCTTTCTATGATGAGAGGTGGTACTTTCTGTATTACAAACCTTTCTATGATGAGAGGTGGTACTTTCTGTATTACAAACCTTTCTATGAGAGAGGTGGTATACTTTCTGTATTACAAACCTTTCTATGATGAGAGGTGGTACTTTCTGTATTACAAACCTTTCTATGTATAGAGAGGTGGTACTTTCTGTATTACAAACCTTTCTATGATGAGAGGTGGTACTTTCTGTATTACAAACCTTTCTATGATGAGAGGTGGTACTTTCTGTATTACAAACCTTTCTATGATGAGAGGTGGTACTTTCTGTATTACAAACCTTTCTATGATAGAGAGGTGGTACTTTCTGTATTACAAACCTTTCTATGATGAGAGGTGGTACTTTCTGTATTACAAACCTTTCTATGATGAGAGGTGGTACTTTCTGTATTACAAACCTTTCTATGATGAGAGAGGTGGTACTTTCTGTATTACAAACTTTCTATGATGAGAGGTGGTACTTTCTGTATTACAAACCTTTCTATGATGAGAGGTGGTACTTTCTGTATTACAAACCTTTCTATGTATTGGTACTTTCTGTATTACAAACCTTTCTATGATGAGAGGTGGTACTTTCTGTATTACAAACCTTTCTATGATGAGAGGTGGGTACTTTCTGTATTACAAACCTTTCTATGTATGAGAGGTGGTACTTTCTGTATTACAAACCTTTCTATGTGAGAGGTGGTACTTTCTGTATTACAACACCTTACAAACCTTTCTATGATGATGAGAGGTGGTACTTTCTGTATTACAAACCTTTCTATGTACTTACTGTATGAGGAGAAGTACTTTCAGTGTCTTTCTATGTTGAGATTACTGTCTCACGTGTTACATGTAATACAAAAGAAGAGAAGTGTGTCAGTGCGTGTTGTCCTCTGTTGTTGTTCAGTGGCATTACAGTCTCACTGTTAACATGTGACTGATTACAAGGTAAGACAAAGGAGGAGAGTGTGTCATGTGTTTGTCCTCTGTTGTGTGTTCTCGGTGGCATTATCACTGTCTCAGACTGTTACATGTGTAATACAAAAGAGAGATAAGTGTGTCCAGTGTGTTGCTCTCTGTTGTGTGTGTTGCAGTGGCATTATCTGTCTCACTGTTACATGTAATTACAAAAGAGCGAGATGAAGTGTGTCAGTGGTTGTTGTCTTCTGTTAGTGTGTGTTCTGTTGGTGGTATTAGTCTAGTCTCATCTGTTTACATTGTAATACAAAGGAGGAGATGTGTGTCAGTGTGTTGTCCTCTGTTGTCATGTTCAGTGGGCATTATCTGTCTCACTGTTTTACATGTAATACAAAAGGAGGAGAGATGCAGTGTCAGTGTGTTGCGTCCTCTGGTTGTAGTGTGTTCAGTGGCATTATCTGTCCTCACTGTTACATGTACGCGACTACAAAAGAGGAGAAGTGTCAGTGTGTGTTGTCCTTGTTCTGTGTTGTATGTTCAGTGGCCATTATCCTGTCTCACTGTTACATGTAATATAAAAGAGGGAGAAGGAGAAGTGTGTCAGTGTGTTGTCTGTCTCTCTGTTGTATGTTCTCACGGTGGCATTATCTGTCTTCACTGTCTACATGTAATACAAAAACAATCATAGAGAAAAGACCCAGTTCAATGGGTCTCACTGGTACATGTAATAAACACAAAAAGAGGAGGAATGTGTCAGTGTGTTGTCAGAATGTGTACGGTGTAATACAAAGGAGGAGAAGTGTGTCAGTGTGTTGTCATCTTTTGTATGTTCAGTGGCATTATCTGTCTCACTGTTACATGTAATACAAAAGAGGAGAAGTGTGTCAGTGTGTTGTCCTCTGTTGTGTGTTCTGTGGCATTATCTGTCTCACTGTTACATGTAATACAAAAGAGGAGAAGTGTGTCAGTGTGTTGTCCTCTGTTGTATGTTCTGTGGCATTATCTGTCTCACTGTTACATGTAATACAAAAGAGGAGAAGTGTGTCAGTGTGTTGTCCTCTGTTGTATGTTCAGTGGCATTATCTGTCTCACTGTTACATGTAATACAAAAGAGGAGAAGTGTGTCAGTGTGTTGTCCTCTGTTGTGTGTTCTGTGGCATTATCTGTCTCACTGTTACATGTAATACAAAAGAGGAGAAGTGTGTCAGTGTGTTGTCCTCTGTTGTATGTTCAGTGGCATTATCTGTCTCACTGTTACATGTAATACAAAAGAGGAGAAGTGTGTCAGTGTGTTGTCCTCTGTTGTATGTTCTGTGGCATTATCTGTCTCACTGTTACATGTAATACAAAAGAGGAGAAGTGTGTCAGTGTGTTGTCCTCTGTTGTATGTTCTGTGGCATTATCTGTCTCACTGTTACATGTAATACAAAGGAGGAGAAGTGTGTCAGTGTGTTGTCCTCTGTTGTATGTTCTGTGGCATTATCTGTCTCACTGTTACATGTAATACAAAGGAGGAGAAGTGTGTCAGTGTGTTGTCCTCTGTTGTGTGTTCTGTGGCATTATCTGTCTCACTGTTACATGTAATACAAAAGAGGAGAAGTGTGTCAGTGTGTTGTCCTCTGTTGTGTGTTCTGTGGCATTATCTGTCTCACTGTTACATGTAATACAAAGGAGGAGAAGTGTGTCAGTGTGTTGTCCTCTGTTGTGTGTTCTGTGGCATTATCTGTCTCACTGTTACATGTAATACAAAAGAGGAGAAGTGTGTCAGTGTGTTGTCCTCTGTTGTGTGTTTCAGTGGCATTATCTGTCTCACTGTTACATGTAATACAAAAGAGGAGAAGTGTGTCAGTGTGTTGTCCTCTGTTGTGTGTTCTGTGGCATTATCTGTCTCACTGTTACATGTAATACAAAAGGATGTTCAGTGTTGTCTGTTGTGTTCGTGCATTATCTGTCTCACTGTTACATGTAATACAAAAGAGGAGAAGTGTGTCAGTGTGTTGTCCTCTGTTGTGTGTTCTGTGGCATTAGATGTCTCACTGTTACATGTAATACAAAAGAGGAGAAGTGTGTCAGTGTGTTGTCCTCTGTTGTGTGTTCTGTGGCATTATCTGTCTCACTGTTACATGTAATACAAAAGAGGAGAAGTGTGTCAGTGTGTTGTCCTCTGTTGTGTGTTCTGTGGCATTATCTGTCTCACTGTTACATGTAATACAAAGAGGAGAAGTGTGTCAGTGTGTTGTCCTCTGTTGTGTGTTCTGTGGCATTATCTGTCTCACTGTTACATGTAATACAAAAGAGGAGAAGTGTGTCAGTGTGTTGTCCTCTGTTGTGTGTTCTGTGGCATTATCTGTCTCACTGTTACATGTAATACAAAAGAGGAGAAGTGTGTCAGTGTGTTGTCCTCTGTTGTGTGTTCTGTGGCATTATCTGTCTCACTGTTACATGTAATACAAAGAGGAGAAGTGTGTCAGTGTGTTGTCCTCTGTTGTGTGTTCTGTGGCATTATCTGTCTCACTGTTACATGTAATACAAAAGAGGAGAAGTGTGTTGTGTTGTCCTCTGTTGTGTGTTCTGTGGCATTATCTGTCTCACTGTTACATGTAATACAAAGGAGGAGAAGTGTGTCAGTGTGTTGTCCTCTGTTGTGTGTTCTGTGGCATTATCTGTCTCACTGTTACATGTAATACAAAAGAGGAGAAGTGTGTCAGTGTGTTGTCCTCTGTTGTTGTTCTGTGGCATTATCTGTCTCACTGTTACATGTAATACAAAAGAGGAGAAGTGTGTCAGTGTGTTGTCCTCTGTTGTGTGTTCTGTGGCATTATCTGTCTCACTGTTACATGTAATACAAAAGAGGAGAAGTGTGTCAGTGTGTTGTCCTCTGTTGTGTGTTCTGTGGCATTATCTGTCTCACTGTTACATGTAATACAAAGGAGGAGAAGTGTGTCAGTGTGTTGTCCTCTGTTGTGTGTTCTGTGGCATTATCTGTCTCACTGTTACATGTAATACAAAGAGGAGAAGTGTGTCAGTGTGTTGTCCTCTGTTGTATGTGTTCTGTGGCATTATCTGTCTCACTGTTACATGTAATACAAAAGAGGAGAAGTGTGTCAGTGTGTTGTCCTCTGTTGTGTGTTCAGTGGTATTATCTGTCTCACTGTTACATGTAATACAAAAGAGGAGAAGTGTGTCAGTGTGTTGTCCTCTGTTGTGTGTTCTGTGGCATTATCTGTCTCACTGTTACATGTAATACAAAGGAGGAGAAGTGTGTCAGTGTGTTGTCCTCTGTTGTGTGTTCTGTGGCATTATCTGTCTCACTGTTACATGTAATACAAAAGAGGAGAAGTGTGTCAGTGTGTTGTCCTCTGTTGTATGTTCAGTGGCATTATCTGTCTCACTGTTACATGTAATACAAAAGAGGAGAAGTGTGTCAGTGTGTTGTCCTCTGTTGTATGTTCTGTGGCATTATCTGTCTCACTGTTACATGTAATACAAAAGAGGAGAAGTGTGTCAGTGTGTTGTCCTCTGTTGTGTGTTCTGTGGCATTATCTGTCTCACTGTTACATGTAATACAAAAGAGGAGAAGTGTGTCAGTGTGTTGTCCTCTGTTGTGTGTTCGTGGCATTATCTGTCTCACTGTTACATGTAATACAAAGGAGGAGAAGTGTGTCAGTGTGTTGTCCTCTGTTGTGTGTTCTGTGGCATTATCTGTCTCACTGTTACATGTAATACAAAAGAGGAGAAGTGTGTCAGTGTGTTGTCCTCTGTTGTGTGTTCTGTGGCATTAGCTGTCTCACTGTTACATGTAATACAAAAGAGGAGAAGTGTGTCAGTGTGTTGTCCTCTGTTGTGTGTTCTGTGGCATTATCTGTCTCACTGTTACATGTAATACAAAAGAGGAGAAGTGTGTCAGTGTGTTGTCCTCTGTTGTGTGTTCAGTGGTATTATCTGTCTCACTGTTACATGTAATACAAAAGAGGAGAAGTGTGTCAGTGTGTTGTCCTCTGTTGTGTGTTCAGTGGCGTTATCTGTCTCACTGTTACATGTAATACAAAAGAGGAGAAGTGTGTCAGTGTGTTGTCCTCTGTTGTGTGTTCTGTGGCATTATCTGTCTCACTGTTACATGTAATACAAAAGAGGAGAAGTGTGTCAGTGTGTTGTCCTCTGTTGTGTGTTCAGTGGCATTATCTGTCTCACTGTTACATGTAATACAAAAGAGGAGAAGTGTGTCAGTGTGTTGTCCTCTGTTGTGTGTTCTGTGGCATTATCTGTCTCACTGTTACATGTAATACAAAAGAGGAGAAGTGTGTCAGTGTGTTGTCCTCTGTTGTGTGTGTTCTGTGGCATTATCTGTCTCACTGTTACATGTAATACAAAAGAGGAGAAGTGTGTCAGTGTGTTGTCCTCTGTGTTGTTGTGGATTCATGTATGTGTGTGTTCTTTTGTGTCTCCTGTTACATGTAATACAAAGAGGAGAAGTGTGTCAGTGTGTTGTCCTCTGTTGTGTGTTCTGTGGCATTATCTGTCTCACTGTTACATGTAATACAAAGAGGAGAAGTGTGTCAGTGTGTTGTCCTCTGTTGTGTGTTCTGTGGCATTATCTGTCTCACTGTTACATGTAAAAAAGAGGAGAAGTGTGTCAGTGTGTTGTCCTCTGTTGTGTGTTCTGTGGCATTATCTGTCTCACTGTTACATGTAATACAAAGAGGAGAAGTGTGTCAGTGTGTTGTCCTCTGTTGTGTGTTCTGTGGCATTATCTGTCTCACTGTTACATGTAATACAAAAGAGGAGAAGTGTGTCAGTGTGTTGTCCTCTGTTGTGTGTTCTGTGGCATTATCTGTCTCACTGTTACATGTAATACAAAGGAGGAGAAGTGTGTCAGTGTGTTGTCCTCTGTTGTGTGTTCAGTGGTATTATCTGTCTCACTGTTACATGTAATACAAAAGAGGAGAAGTGTGTCAGTGTGTTGTCCTCTGTTGTGTGTTCTGTGGCATTATCTGTCTCACTGTTACATGTAATACAAAAGAGGAGAAGTGTGTCAGTGTGTTGTCCTCTGTTGTGTGTTCAGTGGTATTATCTGTCTCACTGTTACATGTAATACAAAAGAGGAGAAGTGTGTCAGTGTGTTGTCCTCTGTTGTGTGTTCTGTGGCATTATCTGTCTCACTGTTACATGTAATACAAAAGAGGAGAAGTGTGTCAGTGTGTTGTCCTCTGTTGTGTGTTCTGTGGCATTATCTGTCTCACTGTTACATGTAATACAAAGGAGGAGAAGTGTGTCAGTGTGTTGTCCTCTGTTGTGTGTTCTGTGGCATTATCTGTCTCACTGTTACATGTAATACAAAGGAGGAGAAGTGTGTCAGTGTGTTGTCCTCTGTTGTGTGTTCTGTGGCATTAGCTGTCTCACTGTTACATGTAATACAAAAGAGGAGAAGTGTGTCAGTGTGTTGTCCTCTGTTGTGTGTTCTGTGGCATTATCTGTCTCACTGTTACATGTAATACAAAGGAGGAGAAGTGTGTCAGTGTGTTGTCCTCTGTTGTGTGTTCTGTGGCATTATCTGTCTCACTGTTACATGTAATACAAAAGAGGAGAAGTGTGTCAGTGTGTTGTCCTCTGTTGTGTGTTCTGTGGCATTATCTGTCTCACTGTTACATGTAATACAAAAGAGGAGAAGTGTGTCAGTGTGTTGTCCTCTGTTGTGTGTTCAGTGGTATTATCTGTCTCACTGTTACATGTAATACAAAAGAGGAGAAGTGTGTCAGTGTGTTGTCCTCTGTTGTGTGTTCTGTGGCATTATCTGTCTCACTGTTACATGTAATACAAAGGAGGAGAAGTGTGTCAGTGTGTTGTCCTCTGTTGTGTGTTCAGTGGCATTATCTGTCTCACTGTTACATGTAATACAAAAGAGGAGAAGTGTGTCAGTGTGTTGTCCTCTGTTGTGTGTTCTGTGGCATTATCTGTCTCACTGTTACATGTAATACAAAAGAGGAGAAGTGTGTCAGTGTGTTGTCCTCTGTTGTGTGTTCAGTGGTATTATCTGTCTCACTGTTACATGTAATACAAAGGAGGAGAAGTGTGTCAGTGTGTTGTCCTCTGTTGTGTGTTCTGTGGCATTAGCTGTCTCACTGTTACATGTAATACAAAAGAGGAGAAGTGTGTCAGTGTGTTGTCCTCTGTTGTGTGTTCAGTGGTATTATCTGTCTCACTGTTACATGTAATACAAAAGAGGAGAAGTGTGTCAGTGTGTTGTCCTCTGTTGTGTGTTCTGTGGCATTATCTGTCTCACTGTTACATGTAATACAAAAGAGGAGAAGTGTGTCAGTGTGTTGTCCTCTGTAGTATGTTCTGTGGCATTAGCTGTCTCACTGTTACATGTAATACAAAAGAGGAGAAGTGTGTCAGTGTGTTGTCCTCTGTTGTGTGTTCTGTGGCATTATCTGTCTCACTGTTACATGTAATACAAAAGAGGAGAAGTGTGTCAGTGTGTTGTCCTCTGTTGTGTGTTCTGTGGCATTATCTGTCTCACTGTTACATGTAATACAAAGGAGGAGAAGTGTGTCAGTGTGTTGTCCTCTGTTGTGTGTTCTGTGGCATTATCTGTCTCACTGTTACATGTAATACAAAGGAGGAGAAGTGTGTCAGTGTGTTGTCCTCTGTTGTGTGTTCTGTGGCATTAGCTGTCTCACTGTTACATGTAATACAAAGGAGGAGAAGTGTGTCAGTGTGTTGTCCTCTGTTGTGTGTTCTGTGGCATTATCTGTCTCACTGTTACATGTAATACAAAAGAGGAGAAGTGTGTCAGTGTGTTGTCCTCTGTTGTGTGTTCTGTGGCATTATCTGTCTCACTGTTACATGTAATACAAAAGGAGGAGAAGTGTGTCAGTGTGTTGTCCTCTGTTGTGTGTTCTGTGGCATTAGCTGTCTCACTGTTACATGTAATACAAAGGAGGAGAAGTGTGTCAGTGTGTTGTCCTCTGTTGTATGTTCTGTGGCATTAACTGTCTCACTGTTACATGTAATACAAAGGAGGAGAAGTGTGTCAGTGTGTTGTCCTCTGTTGTATGTTCTGTGGCATTATCTGTCTCACTGTTACATGTAATACAAAGGAGGAGAAGTGTGTCAGTGTGTTGTCCTCTGTTGTATGTTCAGTGGCATTATCTGTCTCACTGTTACATGTAATACAAAAGAGGAGAAGTGTGTCAGTGTGTTGTCCTCTGTTGTGTGTTCTGTGGCATTAGCTGTCTCACTGTTACATGTAATACAAAGGAGGAGAAGTGTGTCAGTGTGTTGTCCTCTGTTGTGTGTTCAGTGGCATTATCTGTCTCACTGTTACATGTAATACAAAAGAGGAGAAGTGTGTCAGTGTGTTGTCCTCTGTTGTATGTTCTGTGGCATTATCTGTCTCACTGTTACATGTAATACAAAAGAGGAGAAGTGTGTCAGTGTGTTGTCCTCTGTTGTGTGTTCAGTGGTATTATCTGTCTCACTGTTACATGTAATACAAAAGAGGAGAAGTGTGTCAGTGTGTTGTTCTCTGTTGTGTGTTCAGTGGCATTATCTGTCTCACTGTTACATGTAATACAAAAGAGGAGAAGTGTGTCAGTGTGTTGTCCTCTGTTGTGTGTTCAGTGGCATTATCTGTCTCACTGTTACATGTAATACAAAGGAGGAGAAGTGTGTCAGTGTGTTGTCCTCTGTTGTGTGTTCTGTGGCATTATCTGTCTCACTGTTACATGTAATACAAAAAGAGGAGAAGTGTGTCAGTGTGTTGTCCTCTGTTGTGTGTTCTGTGGCATTATCTGTCTCACTGTTACATGTAATACAAAAGAGGAGAAGTGTGTCAGTGTGTTGTCCTCTGTTGTGTGTTCTGTGGCATTAGCTGTCTCACTGTTACATGTAATACAAAAGAGGAGAAGTGTGTCAGTGTGTTGTCCTCTGTTGTGTGTTCTGTGGCATTAGCTGTCTCACTGTTACATGTAATACAAAAGAGGAGAAGTGTGTCAGTGTGTTGTCCTCTGTTGTGTGTTCTGTGGCATTATCTGTCTCACTGTTACATGTAATACAAAGGAGGAGAAGTGTGTCAGTGTGTTGTCCTCTGTTGTATGTTCTGTGGCATTATCTGTCTCACTGTTACATGTAATACAAAGGAGGAGAAGTGTGTCAGTGTGTTGTCCTCTGTTGTGTGTTCTGTGGCATTATCTGTCTCACTGTTACATGTAATACAAAAGAGGAGAAGTGTGTCAGTGTGTTGTCCTCTGTTGTGTGTTCTGTGGCATTATCTGTCTCACTGTTACATGTAATACAAAGGAGGAGAAGTGTGTCAGTGTGTTGTCCTCTGTTGTGTGGCATTAGCTGTCTCACTGTTACATGTAATACAAAAGAGGAGAAGTGTGTCAGTGTGTTGTCCTCTGTTGTGTTCTGTGGCATTATCTGTCTCACTGTTACATGTAATACAAAAGAGGAGAAGTGTGTCAGTGTGTTGTCCTCTGTTGTGTGTTCTGTGGCATTATCTGTCTCACTGTTACATGTAATACAAACAAAATCAAAGTGATTCAGCAATGCCATTATCTGTCTCACTGTTACATGTAATACAATTAAAGTGATCACGACATTCATAAACACATTACACACAAATACTGTAAATCAACTTATTTTCACACAGAGTTAATTTTTCAATTTTCATGGCTACGGTACTAGTTTTTCCCAAGTAGTTTAAAAAAAATTTATGGGATTCCAATCACCTGCGAAATACACAAAATTACAAAACAGTTATTAATAGAAAGCCATGAAACATTATAACCCAACAATCTTTCAGATTTTTTCCTTTGTTTTTGTTTAGGTAGGTATCTTCCCATATTTCCAGGAACTGGTTGCTACATCAGTTATATTTGAGAGTAACATTTATCACACAACGTGATCATTTTCACAATCAATACTTGCCCCAAGGGCAGACAACTCTGTGAAGCCAACACACTAAATACAGTAAAACAAGGTTATAATGAACCTCCTTGGACCACAAATTCATTTCATTATACAATAATACAATAATACATTTTATTTTTTTATTTTTTACTTCCACACACAAGGATCGATAGCAAATAAGTAAAGATAACATTACATGTATCAAACAATAGTAATTAAACAAGAACAACTTATGTATTCAACAAGCCCGCTTTCCTCAGTTCAAATTACTTTTTAATAAAGAGGTCCAAATCCTGCAGAAGTTGTGGTTTATTAGATGACAATGAATTTTACTAAATTTTCATTTTCCGTGAACATAGAGTTACATAGTTCATTATACACACATAGATATATTATAGGAGCAATGACAGGGAATGAAAATTACTATGCTATAACCATGAATTTGTTATAAATATGTACGTTATAAACATGTTTTACTGTAGGTTGTCCACAACATGCTCTTATTTATGCCATCAATACGGTCATATTGACGATTACATGTGGAATAGGGGGTTGGGCAGAGGCATGAAAGGGAACTAAATCTTCATAACTGGTCTATCTAATATCAACCAAAATAAATTAAGATAATGGAAACAGGACTATAATATAAGGCCACAGTATATTTAACATTTTGTCCGCTATTGTATAAGGTGACCCGTCTTCATTAATCCTGTACTTACTTGTGAGTGACGACCTTGCCGTGCGTTTTATGTGTAAAGCTGCCCCCAATGATCACTAGTCCAATGTCGTCCTTCCTGACCTTGTGTGATGTGATGACCACTCCCATATCCTTCACTATATATGTATCCTTTACATGACTTATGTCCATCAACTTTTTCTTCCAAAGTAATTGTAGGTCTGAGTCATAGCATAAAACATGCCAATCGTCAGTTACAATTACTATGATCTGTTAAAATAAAGCATAATAAACATCATGGTGCCTTGAAAATTACTACCACTACCAGTATCATGAACCATTCAAATTTGTTATAACATTTAAATACTATAAAATATTTTCAGCAGAGTAATTAAGATTTTTTTTTTATTTGGTTAGTTGTCACCAAGCTTTCAGTATACATATAATGCAGGGCTCGATTTCAGGCTGTTTTAATTGCTTTTTGCAAGTAGATATACCAGAATAGCAAGTGAAAAAAATATGCACTTGCTTAATTTAGCAAGTAGTTTTTATCAGGGACAACTGTAAAAATGGCATAATGATTGAAAAATTGTTGTATTGGAAAATATGGGGACCCAGTTCTTACTAAAATGTTGTTGATATATATTATGTACCTTTTCACCTCACAACATCATACATGATATAAATGATTTTATATGTAACAAAACTGTAATTTAAATATGGATATTTAATTATAAGTAAAAATGCATTTTAGAAAGTACAAATTTAAGGCACTTGCTATTTTTAGCAAGTGACAAAATTGTAAAATTCGAGCCCTGACATGTAATACTTCTTTCAACCCTTGACATGCTACACATGTACTCAAAGAGCTTTTTGGGCTTAAACATAGAATTAACATCAAGGCTTTTGAACAATATTTGCATAAAACTGAACCAAACAATCATGAAATCAAAATTTTACCTGCTTATTTATCTGTATAAGGAAAAAAAATCTAAACTTTTACCTGCTTTCTTATTTGCATAAGTGATAGATATGGTACAGTGAATCCTGTTTCCATGACAACTGGTCTGCTTCTCCATCCATTGGATTCGTCAGACAACGACAGAGCAACCTTGTGTTTGACGACAACATGAGGAAGCGTCTGGTCATCTTCATCAGTCTGTGTCACATTGGGGAGCGCCAGAGAGGAAAGTTTGAAGTCACTTGAGATGAGGAGGATCTCATTGACCCCATCCCCTTCAAGGTCAGTTATTACAGGGGGTGGGAGTCTGTCCCGTTTTGTGGGGAATTCAGAGTTAGCATAGGCCTGGGTATCCACACGTTTACGCCACACTGGTTTTAGTACATAGGAGTCATTGGCCCTGAATAGGTATCCAATAATACAACACAACACCACAAATATTACATTATTGGCGTTCAAACTCTTGATTCTGCTCCACAAAACGTCAAACATTCTTCAAGGTTCATGGAGATTAATTTCATACACCTAGAAACAAAACAGACAAAAACAAGTTTTATGCTTTCATTTGATTTTGACTTACTCAATCTGAGGTTTAATTTTGTATTGTGTCCTACTAAAAGTGATGATCATTACAGGATGTGTCAGGAGCTGAAATAAGAATGGTGAAGTAACCTGGAGCAAAACCACCAACCATAACAGTCAGTACTTCACAAGTGGACCATCATATTGGAACTAATAATGATTATTACTGATAACATAAATAATTCAACGACAGTGTACATATACATTTTTTTTTTCCTTTTCATTTTTTATTTTCAGATAAAGATCACTAGATCTAGGCCAATCTGTACTGTATTTATTTAAATATAGTAATGATATATTTTCTACATTTGTAAATAATATATACAGTATATATATTTATATTACAGTAGGAATCTGCAGAAACTGACAAATGATCTGAAGCTCCTACAATGTGGCTACAGCTGCTGGAGATAATCTCCTCTAACTGTAACTACCTGTGTACAGTAACTGTTAGGCTTACAGTAGGCCTACTCACAGGCGTCTGTTTCTGGTTTGATAAAATATAATAACCTAACAGTTACCCCTACTATACCGAGTAGTGGCAGTGCCCCACGTTTGATTCCATTGGGCATTAACCAGCAATAATGCTAGTTATTGAGTTATGTATCAATAAAGGTGTGATATTTTATATCATCACAAAAAACCTTTAGAAATTTAACCATATAACGAAGAAATTTAACAAAAATCATACCGGTAAGTTGTTGTCTCTAGCTAAGAAAATGTGAGTTATGTGCCCTTAGCGGAAGTATCACTTTCCAAGATGTCTGCGCCCATATAAAAAGTGCGGGGAAATCAGTTTCTTATATCAGATTGTTTTTATGCACATTCTTTTGTAGAATTTGCCATTAAAGACAACAAAATGGCAGATTATGATGACGATGACAACATGTGGGATGAAGCTGGTGGAGAGGTATAACTTTGAAGCAACCGAAAACATTTTTGCTGATAGGCATATTCAGACTGATATTGATTTTTCATTTGTTTTGAAAACATTTCAGAATAATTTTGATAATGACCACTAGATACTATTGCGATTTTTCAGGTTATCTTGCTTTATGAATACCGCCGTTTTTACTTCAAACTCTTTAAGCATCTATATAGCGGTGTAAACGGCTTTTCCAATAATTATATTTAGAAATATTTACCAAAACAATAAAATAAATGAATAAGTATATTAAAAGTCGTCGGATGGTAAGTATTTTACAAGTAATTTATAGAACTAGCAGTCAGATTCAATATAAAAGATTGAGAATATATATTTGTGGAGGTTTCATTGCAATAAAAAAAATAAAAGCCCCCTCACCCCATTCCTATTCCAACAATGTTAGAGGTATGCCTATAGCATGACCAGACACTTTTGAAACATTACGTCTTGTCTAACCTCTAACTTGCGATAAGCCATTACCCGATACCGAGGGCTAAATATTCAAAGTTGGGATTGTGACAATACAAAACATTTAAATTACATTTAAATAGTCATCAATGTCAAATGCATACCTCTTTTTCATAAATTAACAAATATTTTGACTCTCATGTGAGTAGCCCATTCCAAGAAAAACACAAAAGAACAAAGGCAATAGAAAAATAGATAACATTAAAATAGTTGACACATGTAGCATGCATACAGTGTAAGAGATAAGAAAATGTCACAGTTGACAAACATTTTAGGAAATGGATGTACTATCATTTTACCTATAAGCTACATTTAGCTACTGTAGTAGGTTAGTGGGAAAAAATATTACACTTCAACTTTTCCAGAGGAACCCTAATGTAAAGTCAGTTATGTGATAAGTTAAACTGCACGGAATGTTAAAGTGGAATAAACATCATAAAATCTTAACCACCACCATACTTATTAAACTCTGATTTATTTGTTTCTGCAGTCCCCTGATTTAGAAGATGAGGAAGAAACCATGGCGATCCACCAGGAGTGTATTACTGCATTTGAGTCCAAAGATTTTATCATGGAACCTGGTGTTTTTCAGTTTTTGAAAAGGTAACCTTGTGATGTTCAACTGTTTTAGTGACAAGAATTCTGAAAATTGGTGTTAAGCCATCTCTTATTTCCCTTTGTATTGTTGCAAAAATTAAAAAAACAAATGTTTTATGTACTGTTATCCTTTAGAAGAAGTATTAATAATATATTTATGGCTTATTTGAGGGCTTCAAAATTGTGAAAGTATGTTAACATTGCAAACAGCCAAAATGCTATGCTTGTAAAATGAATTTCAACCAATGAAACATTTCTTATGTACATGAAGTTTAAAAGCTTGTTTTTGAAATTTTTCATATAAAATTTCTGTTCTGCTAATTGAAAGTTATTAATAATAATTACTTTGTATATGTATGAGATCCATTATAAGAAGAGCAGACTTTATATTCTTCGACATGGTAGTATTGAAATATATTCATTATATTATAATTAATTTTCTTCTTTGATTTGCACATTAATCTCTTTACCTTGATGCTACATTTCAGTTTCCACACCTGACTTGTCAGTTATTTTTTTAATATTACTCTGTCTTTAAAAGGTTCCTACAAGCAGGTGGCTCTCCAGAGAAAGTTGTGGAAATGTTGTCAGAGAATTACACAGCAGTAGCCCAAACTGTCAACCTTCTGGCTGAATGGCTTATACAAGCTGGTTTGTATTATTTTATATAACACTTAGTAACATAGGGACATTGATTAAGTGTATTACATGTTTGTCAGTAAAGCCCTCTGTATTAACCTATACTCATATAACATTGACAATCATAGAGATTGATAAGGTTTATGAAATGTTCCGTCCATAAAACTATCTGAAATCTATTTCTACATAAAATTATTTCTGTTGCCAATATCATTTGAAGATGTTTGTATTGGCTATGACATTTTCAATTTTTTGTCACTGATTCACTTTTAGGCAACACAAGTATCACATACTAAAACAGTCACTGACATTTAATTTTACCTATACAGTATTTCAAATCTTGACTTACCAAAGAAAAAAAATTAGAATCTATTTCATATGGTCCTTATGATCTGAACTTCATACTTTAATTTTGGGTTCACCCTAGTATGTCTCACATCAAAACTAGTACTATCACATTTCCCTGACATTTTATTTACAAGTTTAGGTTTGGTGTTTGATGCATCTTTCACTTGGGATTCTTTTATACAGTTCTGAACATTCAAATCTGAGTCAGACATTTTGTTATTTGAAGGTGTGGACATAAAAGTTGTTCAGGAAATGGTTGAAAATCATCTGAAAGCTATGATCCTTAAGCACTTTGATCCTAAAAAGGCTGACTCCATCTTTACAGATGAAGGAGAGGTATGAATTTAAGTTTTCACCAAATGATACTTCATAGATCTGAAAGCTAAGTCAATAATTTGTGATGCAATGATGTCTGATTAATAACTATTGAAATCAGTTACTAACTGTAACAGGAACAAGAGAAGCATGATACTAGTCTTGCATGTAGTTATACCCCAATGTTTATTGACTTTATAAAAAGACCAATCACCAAAAATAGATCATTTAGTAACCATATCACTGTACTCTGTCTCACAGGGACCTGGCACGGAAATTTTTAACAAACAGTATACATATATATATTATAGTATCAAGGGTATGAACTCGGCGGTCGAGAAAAACGGACCTATTTTTTCAAAACTTTGATTATTTTGATAAATGGGCTCTATACACCATTGACGTATATCTTACCTTAAAGAGAAATAATCTATCTTTCCATTGAGTGTTTGATGAACCAACAATTGGCCAAGTATTGACGAAGTTATGGCTTGATGAAAAGGGAAATTTACAAAAAATATGCTAGGTAGACATTTCCCCGAGACATTTTTCTCTCGGAATGCTTCTCGATTTTACATATCGTGACTGCATTATGCAAATTATGTAGTGTTGTGCTTGTCAGTAAAATCAAGAAACGTTCCGAAGAACAAATGAACATGGCGGTGATGGTTAAAGTAGGTGAGCTACACAATGTTTAAATGGAGTTTCTACAAAGTACTGGTCATGACACCTCCAAAGGAGATTGTGGATGAACACAGTTATGGGTACTGTTTACCACCACAAGCGTAGATTTTGTGATTTTGGCTTGGTTTTTGAGGTACCCATTAGATGGGAGACGACATTTCGACCGGACAGGGAAATGTCTACCTAGCATATTATTCGTAAATTTCCCAATTCATCAAGCCATAACTTCGTCAATACTTGGCCAATTTTGTTCATCTAGCACTCACTAGAAAGATAAATTATTTCTCTTTAAGGTAAGATATACGTTAATAGTGTACAGAGCCCATTTATTAAAATAATCACGTTTTAAAAAAACAGGTCAGTTTTTCTCGACCGCCGAGTTCATACCCTTGATACTATAAAATATATGTATACTGTTAGTATAAAAAATCGTGCCAGGTCCCTGTGCTCTGTCTGCAACCAATACTCCTTTCCCCGTTTGGTCTCAATCACACTAGTATCACAGCCCAGACCTGCTTCCTCAATGAAATCTTCAATTATCATGTACTACAAGGAAGCTTGCATTTGAAATCATTTTGTCAACAACCACACCAATTGTAACAGTTGAGAAAGTCTTGTGTTACCAGTTGGGATAAGACCTTTGATCCTCAGACCTCAGAATTGTGTAATTACTACTAATTCCGACAGAAAACAAAATGTAAATTATTATGAAAGCTTTCTTTAGTTACCTCAATTTGAGCAATAATCTCTGTATTCCAGACTCCTTCATGGCTGGCTGAGATGATAGAATTCCCTACGTGGAGAGAACTGTTCTACAAACTGGCAGAGGACTATCCAGACTGTCTGATGTTGAACTTCACAGTGAAGGTATGTCATTAGAACAGGTCATCAGCCATCGGGTGATATGGTATGACCACAATTTGCAATGTACATTTGATACCATAGAGGCAAGAGTTCAGTTATAATCCTGTAGCAGATGTAAACAAATATCTATGAAAAAAAGATATGGGTAAAAAAAAAAAAAATGTAGGTACAATACATTACAGAATACAATACAAATCAATATTTGTTTTATTAAAAACTGTAAAAATGATATTGTGACTGATGGGCAGGTACTGGGTAAGCAAAATGTCACATTTAAAGTAAAATTACACAATAATTCCAATTCCAGTTTATCCTTTTTCTCCTTGTCTTGTAAAGCTCTATTTGTTTAATGTTTAGTTGATATCGGATGCTGGCTATCAAGGGGAGATAACCTCAGTTTCAACAGCTTGTCATCAGATAGAAGTGTTTTCCCGTGTGTTGAGGACATCTATCACTAGTTTACTAGAAGGTGGTGAGGAGGCTGTGAAAAAGAATCTGCCTGAATTTACAGTAAGTCACAAATATCCTCTATTTCTCTGTAGTTCTATGTTATTACTGCAGGTCTTTGTATATTATTGTAGTTCATTTTTAAGGTTTACAGGGCTTTATTCATTTCATTATTCTTTCAAACATACAGCTGAAAAGTTAATGTTAGGGATGAACACATTTTTGTTGATGACACCATTGATATTGCTTTCTCAGGCCTAATAAATACAGTGGACCCTCGATAATCCGGACACCTTCGTTCCCAGCCTAAACCGTCCGGATTACGAGTTTTCCGGACTGCCGAATTCCGTGTTCTTGTCAATTAAATTGTCACGTACGAGTTACTCCCCTTGACCTTGTAATCGATGATAGGCTTTTATGTAATGTACGTGTATCATAATTAATACTTCGTTTGTTATGATTTATAGGTATTTTTATATCATTACGTTAAAAATATTGAATAAACATATTTCTTCTTCAAAATACGAAACCTAAAGCCATTGTTAATTGTGTACTATGTATGCATATAGCTACGTATCCCACTCTGGATCTATCGTACGGCAAATTGCCTAACAAAGGATCAATATCATCTACGTTCTTGGCATAAAAAAACTATGATAACAAATAGTTGTGAACATTTTATGAACTCATATAATTGTTATTTTGTATAATGTGTGTTTTTAATGACCATTTCTACAAGTCTTTGCTTTCTGATTTACAGACGTTTGTAACAACCACGCGCCCGTTCACGTCTAACTTCGTGCACAATATGTCACACACGTGTAAATGGCATATGCCGTAGCCTTTATATCTTATACCATAGGCGATGAATTTGAATAGATTCACATACATTTAAAATTCTTATTAATTTTGTGAGTATTATCTCACTTTATTGTATCCGATACTCATAGCGATATATTCTGCATGCGAAACAAGTAAGGTATCTACAGCATACGTACCCGTACCCAAGCTCAAACTGCATGTTTAAAAGCGTGTGGCTAAACATATATTGCGTATCTCAATAACAACACTGAAGTTTGATCTCCTATAGAAAACCAATGAACCGTTACATGACTGCATGTACCCGTGTGAAAGGTGTTCAGGTAAACGCCCGTGGCTATGATCTGGCAGCCGTCGTTATGACAACACACTCAGTGTCAAGTGATTGTGTGTATTG
This sequence comes from Argopecten irradians, assembly GCF_041381155.1. Taxonomy (NCBI): domain Eukaryota; kingdom Metazoa; phylum Mollusca; class Bivalvia; order Pectinida; family Pectinidae; genus Argopecten; species Argopecten irradians. Next base: position 46,612,737 of record NC_091135.1, on the reverse strand, counting down.
TACACATGACTGTAGCTGGCCTTGGATTTTCTCGGCACGTGGCGACAACAAATTGTCCGGATTATTGCGGGAATTTATTAACGAAAATGACATTCCGTTCCCAAAATGGAGTTCCGGATTCTGAATACGAATTTCCGGACTAGTGAGTATAAATAACGTTACGGAAATCCGTTCCCTGACATTTCCGTTCGGATTGAGAGTTTTCCGGACTACCGGCTTCCGGATTATCGCGGGTCCACTGTATCCGTACCCTGACTGAAATAATTGGGTAATTGGATTATGTATGCAGAAATCTTGGTGTCTTGAAATCAGGAATAATGGACACATGCTGAACTACCCTAATGTATGGTGTCTTGGATTCAGTTGATTCAGTTTTGAATTAATGTAACTCACAGATAACTCTAAACTGTCTTCATGAATATGTTAACTGTAATTCTATTGTTGTTGATGGTTTCTTTACAGAAAATGGTTTGTCACGGAGAACACACGTACCTATATAGTCAGGTGTTAATGCACATTCTAGCTAACGAACCTCGTGGGGGATCCAACATCCGCAGATTATGTCAGGAACTACAGAATGGGGCCAAGGATCGGTCAGTATATTTCCATATTCTGCACCTACGTGAATACAGTTGAAGAAAGTCTTACTTTTAGTTTGAATGATACATAGAATTGTTTTTGCAGAGACTGGCTTTTCATTGTTTTTCTGTTAACAATATTATATAAGATAAATTTGCCTTGCTTGATCTGACCTGGGATGAGATTAGTGTTTTTATTTAGCCTATGAATATGAGAATCTGTTTGACATTTCCAGAGGTCTTGATGTGACGCCGATCACCTTGGCCCTCAGTGGAGCTGCTGCCTACCCACGGGCATGCTCTGCCCTCTCCTCCATGTTGTCAAGACATGCTCTCAACCCTGCTGATATCTCTATAGTAAGTATCCTCAAATTTCTGTTGATAGGAAAATCAGACAGTAAAGTTAGTTTAGATACAAGATCAGCTCAGACTCCAAGGCAGTCAGTGTTAAGGTTTTTAGGTTTGAAATGGCACTAGCACAGATTGGTCTGTTTCTCAGCTTTGTGAGACTCCTACAAATATCCCCAACCAAGAAGATATTGGCAATAAAGACCAAACATGCCAGAGTTACATTGACCAACTCTTGAACTAAACTTTGATATTTCTGATTTTCATTGGTGGTGCAGTGCTGTTATTCAAATTCAAACTATTGCTCCATTTTAATAGCTACCATTTCCATGCATGTAGATTTAATCAACCTTGTTAACATCTTCATTTCTTTGTAGCTCTTTAATATGTACTCTGAAATGAATCCACCTCCTGTCGACCTGATCAGGGTTCCAGCTTTTCTCGGTAAGTAGATTTAAAGATCTTCATGAGATCTTAAATTCTTTACCAAGATGTTCTTCAGTAATAAACATGTTCAGAGATGATCTTGTCTATAACTAATTTCCAATACATATTGCACTCTTGTTTTCCTTTTTCTGATTACTGGTTTCCAAGGAATTTGTGACAATACAGCGATATATAATGACATATTTTGCTATTTTCTTGGTAATTACGATAAATAATGAGTGCTCTCTTGTAACATAACATTGTTTAAGATTGTTTTGAAAGAGCCTGTGAAACGATTGTTTGGAAAAATACACACTCATTCATATAAAGTGAACAAAAAATTCTGTATGAATGTTTTGCCCCCTCTTCAGATCTCCTCATAGAAGCACTGTTTAGACCATCATCACGAATCAACCCAGAACACAAGGCCAAGTATGTTTATGTGTTAGCGTACGCTGCCAGTGTAGTGGAAACATACAAGAAGGTATATCTTACTTTTCTTCTAAGTAAACTTTTAAAATCTTATGGAAAAGGTTTGGTAAGAGTCCTTTCTCTTTATCAGTAATGTTAACTGAAATTGGAATACTACAAGAATATGTTTTAGATATGTTCATGATAATTAACATTATCAATATTAATGGGAACTCCTGCATGTCATTTCTTTAAGCATGTTATCAAACAGATTACTGTAGACCAACTTTCTTTTTCGCAGTTATAACATTTTACAATTTCTATTTTAGAACAAGTTTGTGAAGATTTAACATTTAAATGTAAATATCTATCAATATAAGTGAAGTTTATATACATATATGATTTGCAGAGATAGATATTCACGAATTTACTGTGATTGCGAAATTTGAGAAAGTAAATTGTACATAAATAAAAGTTGGTTTACAGTACTACCACTAGGTAGTTGTACACAATGATTCTATCGTATTTGTTTAGTGTCTATAAATCATGGTTTATATATGAACTGATACTATAAAATCAAAATTAACGTTAAAATGATAGAACAATAATATGAATTACAGGGACAGCGGAAGAATATCGATCGTGGGGAGTTAAAGCCGACAACACAAGCTCTTGAGAGAGTACAAGCTTTATGTGCTGAGAATAAAAGCTCTTCAGAACTTATAGCTGATGTCTCTACACTCTTCTTAAATATCAAGTAAGAATTGTCAATCTCAAATGATTTATTCTAAAAACTCAACTTGTATCAATAACTTTTGCAAAAAAAAAAAAAAAAAAAATATTAAGGAAACTGGAGATAAAAGTGGGGAAAAAAAAACATTATTTGATGAAGGCATAGTCAAACTTTGTTACCACCAAACTAACCATTGTTGAAGAGGTTGAATTGACTAAGTCTTTAAGATTTAAAATTTTCAGTGTGATATTGGTGGGCACTATTGCAGTTCAATATGAAAAATTAGTTATAAAATCAAATTGGATCTTTCGAGAAGAGTAACTAATCACAAGGTTGAACTGTTAGTAAACTAAAGATTTAACACCTAGTTTGTTAATATAAAATGTTGAATATTATGATTTGTTATTGTTGTTTTCCCTAGATTCCCTGTGATAGCCTTTGGAGTGCTGAAGTGGGTGGACTACACGGTCACAGACACAAGTTACTTCAAGTTAAACACGGACCACACTCCCTTACATCTAGTGCTCATCGACGAGGTCAGTTTACCTTAGACATTTTTGTCTCAAGGCAGTCCTCAACCCTGTTGGTATAAATTATTCTAAAAACTGATCATTTGGTCACATGATTTTTAACTTACCAACCAACTGAGTGTAAGCCTATCTTTATGGAAGTAACCCTGGTAGATAGCCACTATATACATATTTGACTGGAAATTATCATTTCCATCATTTAGTTTCTGCTTTTGCATAGCTCTCAGCATAAAAGAAGTGGGACGACTGGTTCACCTGTTGTCAGTGTGATGGGGTGGGGTAGAAGTGGGACGAGTGGTTCACTTGTTGTCAGTGTGATGTGATGGGGTAGATGTGGGACGAGTGGTTCACCTGTTGTCAGTGTGATGTGATGGGGTAGAAGTGGGACGACTGGTTCACCTGTTGTCAGTGTGATGTGGTGGGGTAGAAGTGGGACGACTGGTTCACCTGTTGTCAGTGTGATGGGGTGGGGTAGAAGTGGGACGACTGGTTCACCTGTTGTCAGTGTGATGGGGTGGGGTAGAAGTGGGACGACTGGTTTGCCTGTTGTCAGTGTGATGGGGTGGGGTAGAAGTGGGACGACTGGTTCACCTGTTGTCAGTGTGATGTGATGGGGTAGATGTGGGACGAGTGGTTCACCTGTTGTCAGTGTGATGTGATGGGGTAGATGTGGGACGACTGGTTCACCTGTTGTCAGTGTGATGTGATGGGGTAGAAGTGGGACGACTGGTTCACCTGTTGTCAGTGTGATGGGGTGGGGTAGAAGTGGGACGACTGGTTCACCTGTTGTCAGTGTGATGGGGTGGGGTAGAAGTTGGACGACTGGTTTGCCTGTTGTCAGTGTGATGGGGTGGGGTAGAAGTGGGACGACTGGTTCACCTGTTGTCAGTGTGATGGGGTGGGGTAGAAGTGGGACGACTGGTTCACCTGTTGTCAGTGTGATGTGATGGGGTAGAAGTGGGACGACTGGTTCACCTGTTGTCAGTGTGATGGGGTGGGGTAGAAGTGGGACGACTGGTTCACCTGTTGTCAGTGTGATGGGGTGGGGTAGAAGTGGGACGACTGGTTTGCCTGTTGTCAGTGTGATGGGGTGGGGTAGAAGTGGGACGACTGGTTCACCTGTTGTCAGTGTGATGTGATGGGGTAGAAGTGGGACGACTGGTTCACCTGTTGTCAGTGTGATGGGGTGGGGTAGAAGTGGGACGACTGGTTCACCTGTTGTCAGTGTGATGGGGTGGGGTAGAAGTTGGACGACTGGTTTGCCTGTTGTCAGTGTGATGTGATGGGGTAGAAGTGGGACGACTGGTTCACCTGTTGTCAGTGTGATGGGGTGGGGTAGAAGTGGGACGACTGGTTCACCTGTTGTCAGTGTGATGTGATGGGGTAGAAGTGGGACGACTGGTTCACCTGTTGTCAGTGTGATGGGGTGGGGTAGAAGTGGGACGACTGTTTCACCTGTTGTCAGTGTGATGGGGTGGGGTAGAAGTTGGACGACTGGTTTGCCTGTTGTCAGTGTGATGTGATGGGGTAGAAGTGGGACGACTGGTTCACCTGTTGTCAGTGTGATGGGGTGGGGTAGAAGTGGGACGACTGGTTCACCTGTTGTCAGTGTGATGGGGTGGGGTAGAAGTGGGACGACTGGTTCACCTGTTGTCAGTGTGATGGGGTGGGGTAGAAGTGGGACGACTGGTTTGCCTGTTGTCAGTGTGATGTGGTGGGGTAGAAGTGGGACGAGTGGTTCACCTGTTGTCAGTGTGATGGGGTGGGGTAGAAGTGGGACGACTGGTTCACCTGTTGTCAGTGTGATGGGGTGGGGTAGAAGTGGGACGACTGGTTCACCTGTTGTCAGTGTGATGTGATGGGGTAGAAGTGGGACGACTGGTTCACCTGTTGTCAGTGTGATGGGGTGGGGTAGAAGTGGGACGACTGGTTCACCTGTTGTCAGTGTGATGTGATGGGGTAGAAGTGGGACGACTGGTTCACCTGTTGTCAGTGTGATGGGGTGGGGTAGAAGTGGGACGGACTGGTTCACCTGTTGTCAGTTGTGATGGGGGGTAGAAGTGGGACACTGGTTCACCTGTTGTCAGTGTGATGGGGGGGTAGAAGTGGGACAACTGGTTCACCTGTTGTCAGTGTGATGGGGTGGGGTAGAAGTGGGACGACTGGTTCACCTGTTGTCAGTGTGATGTGATGGGGTAGAAGTGGGACGACTGGTTCACCTGTTGTCAGTGTGATGGGGTGGGGTAGAAGTGGGACGACTGGTTCACCTGTTGTCAGTGTGATGGGGTGGGGTAGAAGTGGGACGACTGGTTCACCTGTTGTCAGTGTGATGTGATGGGGTAGAAGTGGGACGACTGGTTCACCTGTTGTCAGTGTGATGGGGTGGGGTAGAAGTGGGACGACTGGTTCACCTGTTGTCAGTGTGATGTGATGGGGTAGAAGTGGGACGACTGGTTCACCTGTTGTCAGTGTGATGGGGTGGGGTAGAAGTGGGACGACTGGTTCACCTGTTGTCAGTGTGATGGGGTGGGGTAGAAGTTGGACGACTGGTTTGCCTGTTGTCAGTGTGATGTGATGGGGTAGAAGTGGGACGACTGGTTCACCTGTTGTCAGTGTGATGGGGTGGGGTAGAAGTGGGACGACTGGTTCACCTGTTGTCAGTGTGATGTGATGGGGTAGAAGTGGGACGACTGGTTCACCTGTTGTCAGTGTGATGGGGTGGGGTAGAAGTGGGACGACTGGTTCACCTGTTGTCAGTGTGATGGGGTGGGGTAGAAGTGGGACGACTGGTTCACCTGTTGTCAGTGTGATGTGATGGGGTAGAAGTGGGACGACTGGTTCACCTGTTGTCAGTGTGATGGGGTGGGGTAGAAGTGGGACGACTGGTTCATCTGTTGTCAGTGTGATGGGGTTGGGTGTGTTTGTTCTGTGTCTCTGGCAGCATGCTTCAGTGAGATAGCACTATAAAAAGGACAAGAGTCACAACATAGACATACTGCAGTCTCCCTAAACGTTCACACACACAACACACCACATACACAGGGGTCCATCCTGATATGAAACCAACCAATAATCCTAAGTGGAGGCAGTGATTTAGATTTTATGATATGGACCTGCTCTTTTAATGCAAATAATCACTTATATAATCGCCTAAAGGATCTCATGTAGGTAATAAGATGGTCAGGCTTATGTTACAAATTAATTATAACATTTCAGTTCATTAATTGATGTTAGAATCTCTTTACATTTTAGTTTAAACCAACCTCAGGGCCAGGGTAATGTTGTGGTGCAACAATTGTCCATTCGTCTATCGTTCTCCGTTAATGACTATATCATTAATTATCAGTATCAGAGTCTTTAGCCAATTATGTTTTGAACAAAGCCTCACAAAAACAATATTTTCAAGATTAGGAGCATTGAAGCCCTATAACCCCTACAATAATGATATTTATTCGGTAAGTTCCTCTGATGAGAAAATTGCCAGTCATTCAGATTCAAAGTCAACAGGATCAAATCATGGCAGAGAGCTTCAAAGTTTCAGAAAATGACATTGACCCATACTCAAGGTCAAATTCTATCTTATTTTAAACAGGGTGAGTGAAAAAAGACCTTTTGTTATAGCTTTGAAATGTCTTTGGAATCAAAGTACATATATCATTCTCTGATAGTTTGTTGTGCATGTAATATGCTCTGATTATGAAATTAAATTTGTTAAGTAGACTGTACCTTAAGCCTGTGTGTGTTGTAGATTGTGACAAACCACCACCTTCTCCATCTGAAAGCTCTGGAACTACTGGTGAAGCTGTTCGAGTCTCAGTTTGAAGAGCTTGATGTTCTAGTCCGGGTAAGTACATACTCTACTCACTGTAATATTATAGTTATCATTAAATCTGTATTAAATCCAATAAATGCCCCATCTTTTAAGGCCTCATGTTCACATACCTTGAATTTAAATGTACATGTACATAAAATGCAGTCTGAAAATTTGAATATTTCCGTATTTTCTTGTTTTACTTCTTTTGCTAATTGGTTTATGGCTTAATTTACCTTGTCCTAGTTAATAGAGACCTCAGACCCTGATCACTTTGTCTTAGTTAATAGAGGCCTCAGACCCTGATCACCCTGTCCTAGTTAATAGAGACCTCAGACCCTGATCACCTTGTCCTAGTTAATAGAGACCTCAGACCCTGATCACCTTGTCCTAGTTATGAGACCTCAGACCCTTCACCTTGTCCTAGTTAATAGAGACCTCAGACCTGATCACCTGTCTATTAATAGACCTCAGCCCTGATCACTTGTCCTAGTTAATAGAGACCTCAGACCCTGATCACCTTGTCCTAGTTAATAGAGACCTCAGACCCTGATCACCTTGTCCTAGTTAATAGAGACCTCAGACCCTGATCACCTTGTCCTAGTTAATAGAGACCTCAGATCCTGATCACCTTGTCCTAGTTAATAGAGACCTCAGACCTGATCACCTGTCCTAGTTAATAGAGACCTCAGACCCTGATCACCTTGTCCTAGTTAATAGAGACCTCAGACCCTGATCACCTTGTCACTAGTTAATAGAGACTCAGAGACCCTCAGACCCTGATCACCTTGTCCTAGTAATATGAGACACTCAGACCTGACCTGATCACTTGTCTAGTTAATAGAGACCCTGATCACTGTCTACCCTGATCACCTTGTCCTAGTTAATAGAGACCTCAGACCCTGATCACCTTGTCCTAGTTAATAGAGACCTCAGACCCTGATCACCTTATGTCTGTCCTAGTTAATAGAGACCTCAGACCCTGATCACCTTGTCCTAGTTAATAGTAGAGACCTCAGACCTGATCACCTGTCTAGTTAATAGAGACCTCAGACCCTGATCACCTTGTCCTAGTTAATAGACCCGATCACTCAGACCCTGATCACCTTGTCCTAGTTAATAGAGACCTCAGACCCTGATCACCTTGTCCTAGTTAATAGACCTCAGACCCTGATCACCTGTCTAGTATAAACAACCTGATACCTTGTCCTAGTTAATAGAGACCTCAGACCCACTGATCACCTTGTCCTAGTTAATAAGATAGAGACCTCAGTATAGGACCTCAGACCCTGATCACCTTGTCCTAGTTAATAGAGACCTCAGACCCTGATCACCTTGTCCTAGTTAATAGAGACCTCAGACCCTGATCACCTTGTCCTAGTTAATAGAGACCTCAGACCCTGATCACCTTGTCCTAGTTAATAGAGACCTCAGACCCTGATCACCTTGTCCTAGTTAATAGGACCTCAGACATCACCTTGTCCTAGTTAATAGAGACCTCAGACCCTGATCACCTTGTCCTAGTTAAAGACCTCAGACTCTGATCACCTTGTCCTAGTTAATAGAGACCTCAGACCCTGATCACCTTGTCCTAGTTAATAGAGACCTCAGACCCTTATCACCTTGTCCTAGTTAATAGAGACCTCAGACCCTGATCACCTTGTCCTAGTTAATAGAGACCTCAGACCCTGATCACCTTGTCCTAGTTAATAGAGACCTCAGACCCTGATCACCTTGTCCTAGTTAATAAACCTCAGACCCTGATCACCTTGTCCTACTTAATAGAGACCTCAGACCCTGATCACCTTGTCCTAGTTAATAGAGACCTCAGACCCTGATCACCTTGTCCTAGTTTTTTTCTCTTTCAAATTTTTTTTATTCTCCAAAAACATCATTAGAAACAATACACAAATTTAACAGTGAAGAAAACATATGAATTGATGGAATGTACAAACAGTCATTCATAAAAGATATTATAATTATATATTTCTTTATGAAAAAAAAACAAATTGTTGAGTTATAAAGGAGAAAATATAAAATCTGAATGTACAACATTCACTCACACTTCCACACATGAGCTGCATCGAATTAAAGTGCTATGATAATCATAAAATAAGTAATTTTAAGTGTTCCCACCTTTTATTGAAAACATTTAGAGTTAGATTTTTTTTATTGGTATACTCATCTAACCTGAAATAATATTCAAGATCTCTTTTAAAACTTATGACAGATGGGGGATCATTAGTATATTTGAGCTAATATATATGAAATTTGGCTAAAAGAACTAAAAAATTTACATTTGTAAATTTGTGACTTTGAAAACCCAATATTATTCCGATATTGGTAAGTCCTAAAGCAATTCCTGTCTTGGTCTCAACCCACAAGGAAAAATCTTCCCAAAAATTTGAGACAATACGGCATTCACAAAAAAGATGCATTAAAGTTTCAGAAATTCCTTTGCAGAAGGAACAAAGAGGAGAGTTTATTATTTTTATTGTATATAAATATTTATTTGTAGATATTATTCTATGTACAATTCGGTATTGAAACCACCGAAGTTTAGAATCAGAGGAAGATTTAAGTAAAATGGAGCATGCCTTCTTCCACCAGGAATGATCCGCCTGAAGATCAAGATCATATGACCATTTTTCTTGATAATTCTTTTTAACAGCTAACTTTTTAATAAAAATGTCATACACTGAAATACCACGTGTTTTATTTGTTAAAACCTTATGCATATGAGGGGGACAGTGTGGAAGAGTTATATCAGTTCTATGATTCTTAAGAAAAAACCATTTTGACAAAATAGCATTTCTTACACCATAGAAATTGGTGATCATTGGTTGAAAAGAGAATTTATCACAAAATTCCTCGTAATTTTGTATCAACTCTCCTTGCTCATTACACATGTCATAAACAAAATTTATTCCATTTTTTGACCATTGATCGGAAAAAAACTGACTTGTTCTGAATTTTTATATTTGGATTGAACCACAAGGGCTCATAAAAAGGATTTTCTTCTCTATTTAGATTATAGAATGAAAGAAGGTCAGCCAATACTTCTTTCCAAAACAAATTACTTATATTATTTGATTTAATTTTTAGAAAATCAGAACCAAATATGAATAGTGATGTTTTACTTTTATCCAGAATTGTTTCAAAAATAATATTGCAAGTGTTATTGTTGGTTATCAATCTCTTTATCCAGGCTATCACCTTGTCCTAGTTAATAGAGACCTCAGACCCTGATCACCTTGTCCTAGTTAATAAACCTCAGACCCTGATCACCTTGTCCTAGTTAATAGAGACCTCAGACCCTGATCACCTTGTCCTAGTTAATAGAGACCTCAGACCCTGATCACCTTGTCCTAGTTAATAGAGACCTCAGACCCTGATCACCTTGTCCTAGTTAATAGAGACCTCAGACCCTGATCACCTTGTCCTAGTTAATAGAGACCTCAGACCCTGATCACCTTGTCCTAGTTAATAGAGACCTCAGACCCTGATCACCTTGTCTAGTTAATAGAGACCTCAGACCCTGATCACCTTGTCCTAGTTAATAGAGACCTCAGACCCTGATCACCTTGTCCTAGTTAATAGAGACCTCAGACCCTGATCACCTTGTCCTAGTTAATAGAGACCTCAGACCCTGATCACCTTGTCCTAGTTAATAGAGACCTCAGACCCTGATCACCTTGTCCTAGTTAATAGAGACCTCAGACCCTGATCACCTTGTCCTAGTTAATAGAGACCTCAGACCCTGATCACCTTGTCCTAGTTAATAGAGACCTCAGACCCTGATCACCTTGTCCTAGTTAATAGAGACCTCAGACCCTCAGATCCTGACCTGATCACCTTGTCTAGTAACTCCTGATCACTTGTCCTAGTTAATAGAGACCTCAACTGATCACTTGTCCTAGAATAAGACCTCAGACCTGATCACCTTGTCCTAGTTAATAGAGACCTCAGACCCTGATCACCTTGTCCTAGTTAATAGAGACCTCAGACCCTGATCACCTTGTCCTAGTTAATAGAGACCTCAGACCCTGATCACCTTGTCCTAGTTAATAGAGACCTCAGACCCTGATCACCTTGTCCTAGTTAATAGAGACCTCAGACCCTGATCACCTTGTCCTAGTTAATAGAGACCTCAGACCCTGATCACCTTGTCCTAGTTAATAGAGACCTCAGACCCTGATCACCTTGTCCTAGTTAATAGAGACCTCAGACCCTGATCACCTTGTCCTAGTTAATAGAGACCTCAGACCCTGATCACCTTGTCCTAGTTAATAGAGACCTCAGACCCTGATCACCTTGTCCTAGTTAATAGAGACCTCAGACCCTGATCACCTTGTCCTAGTTAATAGAGACCTCAGACCCTGATCACCTTGTCCTAGTTAATAGAGACCTCAGACCCTGATCACCTTGTCCTAGTTAATAGAGACCTCAGACCCTGATCACCTTGTCCTAGTTAATAGAGACCTCAGACCCTGATCACCTTGTCCTAGTTAATAGAGACCTCAGACCCTGATCACCTTGTCCTAGTTAATAGAGACCTCAGACCCTGATCACCTTGTCCTAGTAAATAGAGACCTCAGACTGATCACCTTGTCCTAGTTAATAGAGACCTCAGACCCTGATCACCTTGTCCTAGTTAATAGAGACCTCAGACCCTGATCACCTTGTCCTAGTTAATAGAGACCTCAGACCCTGATCACCTTGTCCTAGTTAATAGAGACCTCAGACCCTGATCACCTTGTCCTAGTTAATAGAGACCTCAGACCCTGATCACCTTGTCCTAGTTAATAGAGACCTCAGACCCTGATCACCTTGTCCTAGTTAATAGAGACCTCAGACCCTGATCACCTTGTCCTAGTTAATAGAGACCTCAGACCCTGATCACCTTGTCCTAGTTAATAGAGACCTCAGACCCTGATCACCTTGTCCTAGTTAATAAACCTCAGACCCTGATCACCTTGTCCTAGTTAATAGAGACCTCAGACCCTGATCACCTTGTCCTAGTTAATAGAGACCTCAGACCCTGATCACCTTGTCCTAGTTAATAGAGACCTCAGACCCTGATCACCTTGTCCTAGTTAATAGAGACCTCAGACCCTGATCACCTTGTCCTAGTTAATAGAGACCTCAGACCCTGATCACCTTGTCCTAGTTAATAGAGACCTCAGACCCTGATCACCTTGTCCTAGTTAATAGAGACCTCAGACCCTGATCACCTTGTCCTAGTTAATAGAGACCTCAGACCCTGATCACCTTGTCCTAGTTAATAGAGACCTCAGACCCTGATCACCTTGTCCTAGTTAATAAACCTCAGACCCTGATCACCTTGTCCTAGTTAATAGAGACCTCAGACCCTGATCACCTTGTCCTAGTTAATAGAGACCTCAGACCCTGATCACCTTGTCCTAGTTAATAGAGACCTCAGACCCTGATCACCTTGTCCTAGTTAATAGAGACCTCAGACCCTGATCACCTTGTCCTAGTTAATAGAGACCTCAGACCCTGATCACCTTGTCCTAGTTAATAGAGACCTCAGACCCTGATCACCTTGTCCTAGTTAATAGAGACCTCAGACCCTGATCACCTTGTCCTAGTTAATAGAGACCTCAGACCCTGATCACCTTGTCCTAGTTAATAGAGACCTCAGACCCTGATCACCTTGTCCTAGTTAATAGAGACCTCAGACCCTGATCACCTTGTCCTAGTTAATAGAGACCTCAGACCCTGATCACCTTGTCCTAGTTAATAGAGACCTCAGACCCTGATCACCTTGTCCTAGTTAATAGAGACCTCAGACCCTGATCACCTTGTCCTAGTTAATAGAGACCTCAGACCCTGATCACCTTGTCCTAGTTAATAGAGACCTCAGACCCTGATCACCTTGTCCTAGTTAATAGAGACCTCAGACTCTGATCACCTTGTCCTAGTTAATAGAGACCTCAGACCCTGATCACCTTGTCCTAGTTAATAGAGACCTCAGACCCTGATCACCTTGTCCTAGTTAATAGAGACCTCAGACCCTGATCACCTTGTCCTAGTTAATAGAGACCTCAGACCCTGATCACCTTGTCCTAGTTAATAGAGACCTCAGATCACCTTGACCCCTGATCACCTTGTCCTAGTTAATAGAGACCTCAGACCCTGATCACCTTGTCCTAGTTAATAACCTAGACCTGACCCTTGTCCTAGACCTCAACCTGATCACCTTGTCCTAGTTAATAGAGACCTCAGACCCTGATCACCTTGTCCTAGTTAATAGAGCCTCAGACCCTGATCACCTTGTCCTAGTTAATAGAGACCTCAGACCCTGATCACCTTGTCCTAGTTAATAGAGACCTCAGACCCTGATCACCTTGTCCTAGTTAATAGAGACCTCAGACCCTGATCACCTTGTCAGTTATAAACCTCGACCCTGATCACCTTGTCCTAGTTAATAGAGACCTCAGACCCTGATCACCTTGTCCCTAGTCCTAAATAGAGACCTCAGACCCTGATGTCACCACTTGTCCTAGTTAATAGAGACCTCAGACCCTGATCACCTTGTCCTAGTTAATAGAGACCTCAGACCCTGATCACCTTGTCCTAGTTAATAGAGACCTCAGACCCTGATCACCTTGTCCTAGTTAATAGAGACCTCAGACCCTGATCACCTTGTCCTAGTTAATAGAGACCTCAGACCCTGATCACCTTGTCCTAGTTAATAGAGACCTCAGACCCTGATCACCTTGTCCTAGTTAATAGTAGACCTCAGACCCTGATCACCTTGTCCTAGTTAATAGAGACCTCAGACCCTGATCACCTTGTCCTAGTTAATAGAGACCTCAGACCCTGATCACCTTGTCCTAGTTAATAAACCTCAGACCCTGATCACCTTGTCCTAGTTAATAGAGACCTCAGACCCTGATCACCTTGTCCTAGTTAATAGAGACCTCAGACCCTGATCACCTTGTCCTAGTTAATAGAGACCTCAGACCCTGATCACCTTGTCCTAGTTAATAGAGACCTCAGACCCTGATCACCTTGTCCTAGTTAATAGAGACCTCAGACCCTGATCACCTTGTCCTAGTTAATAGAGACCTCAGACCCTGATCACCTTGTCCTAGTTAATAGAGACCTCAGACCCTGATCACCTTGTCCTAGTTAATAGAGACCTCAGACCCTGATCACCTTGTCCTAGTTAATAGAGACCTCAGACCCTGATCACCTTGTCCTAGTTAATAGAGACCTCAGACCCTGATCACCTTGTCCTAGTTAATAGAGACCTCAGACCCTGATCACCTTGTCCTAGTTAATAGAGACCTCAGACCCTGATCACCTTGTCCTAGTTAATAGAGACCTCAGACCCTGATCACCTTGTCCTAGTTAATAGAGACCTCAGACCCTGATCACCTTGTCCTAGTTAATAGAGACCTCAGACCCTGATCACCTTGTCCTAGTTAATAGAGACCTCAGACCCTGATCACCTTGTCCTAGTTAATAAGACCTCAGACCCTGATCACCTTGTCCTAGTTAATAGAGACCTCAGACCTGATCACCTTGTCCTAGTTAATAGAGACCTCAGACCCTGATCACCTTGTCCTAGTTAATAGAGACCTCAGACCCTGATCACCTTGTCCTAGTTAATAAGACCTCAGACCTGATCACCTTGTCCTAGTTATAAGACCTCAGACCCTGATCACCTTGTCCTAGTTAATAAGACCTCAGACCCTGATCACCTTGTCCTAGTTAATAGAGACCTCAGACCCTGATCACCTTGTCCTAGTTAATAGAGACCTCAGACCCTGATCACCTTGTCCTAGTTAATAGAGACCTCAGACCCTGATCACCTTGTCCTAGTTAATAGAGACCTCAGACCCTGATCAGACCTGATCACCTTGTCCTAGTTAATAGAGACCTCAGACCCTGATCACCTTGTCCTAGTTAATAGAGACTCATAGAATCCCCCGATCACCTTGTCCTAGTTAATAGAGACCTCAGACCCTGATCACCTTGTCCTAGTTAATAGAGACCTCAGACCCTGATCACCTTGTCCTAGTTAATAGAGACCTCAGACCCTGATCACCTTGTCCTAGTTAATAGAGACCTCAGACCCTGATCACCTTGTCCTAGTTAATAGAGACCTCAGACCCTGATCACCTTGTCCTAGTTAATAGAGACCTCAGACCCTGATCACCTTGTCCTAGTTAATAGAGACCTCAGACCCTGATCACCTTGTCCTAGTTAATAGAGACCTCAGACCCTGATCACCTTGTCCTAGTTAATAGAGACCTCAGACCCTGATCACCTTGTCCTAGTTAATAGAGACCTCAGACCCTGATCACCTTGTCCTAGTTAATAGAGACCTCAGACCCTGATCACCTTGTCCTAGTTAATAGAGACCTCAGACCCTGATCACCTTGTCCTAGTTAATAGAGACCTCAGACCCTGATCACCTTGTCCTAGTTAATAGAGACCTCAGACCCTGATCACCTTGTCCTAGTTAATAGAGACCTCAGACTCTGATCACCTTGTCCTAGTTAATAAACCTCAGACCCTGATCACCTTGTCCTAGTTAATAGAGACCTCAGACCCTGATCACTTTGTCTTAGTTGATAGAGACCTCAGACCCTGATCACCTTGTCCTAGTTAATAGAGACCTCAGACCCTGATCACCTTGTCCTAGTTAATAGAGACCTCAGACCCTGATCACCTTGTCCTAGTTAATAGAGACCTCAGACCCTGATCACCTTGTCCTAGTTAATAAACCTCAGACCCTGATCACCTTGTCCTAGTTAATAGAGACCTCAGACCCTGATCACCTTGTCCTAGTTAATAGATACCTCAGACCCTGATCACCTTGGCCTAGTTAATAGAGACCTCAGACCCTGACCTGGCCTTTTTTATTGAGACATCTGACATTAAACTAGTTAATTTAGACCTCTGACCTTAATGTGTTGTAGTTGGAGCTGAAGAAGACTGTCCTAGACAGGATGGTGCATCTGTTCAGTAAAGGCTTTGTACTACCAGTAGTCACATATGTAAAGAACTGTGTAGACAAGCCAGACACGGACATCTCCCTGGTACGACATTTTGTCACAGAGGTAAGCTTACTCACTCCTATTTTCAACGAGTATCCCATTTCCATTGCTTCCAAATTTTAGATGATTTGAGAGAGCATAGTCTAGATATAAAGTAGAACCTCATGTTGAAACCATTTGGCTATGGCAAAACTTTGGTCAGGACCATAAAAATACTCTTCATCAAAATATGACATGCATGTACATGTGTATTTATATACTGCCTGTCACTAGCAACGTACAGATACAAAATCTATAAATAACCTGTACATGAAAGCTAAATTAATATCATTTGTTGTTTTAGATCCTGGATATCATTGCCCCTCCATACACGCCAGAGTTCGTCCAGCTATTTCTTCCCCTGATAGAGAATAAGGCCATCACAGGCTCCATCAGGAATGAGGATGGCAGTGATCCTGTGTCAGAGTTCATAGGTAAATATTCAAAGTTCAGAGGTCATACATAGTAGAATGTTTTATTTTGTGTGTGTCATTCATTGATAAGGTGACATATAGGTATAGGCCAGCATCAAATGTTGACATCATCAATACGAAGGTTGTCTGGAAAAACATCTTTGTGTGATAACTCATGATGATCAAACAAAACATCATTCTTGCTTGGAATTGTTTTCCAGGTTCAGGAAGCTTTTAATAATATCTTAAAACTGAAAATTAAATCAATATTTCAGTTTAAATGCCTGTGCAAGCAACATATTCACTTGTTTGAGATTATTGTTGATAACAGTATGACTTTTTAAACTTAATCATTTAATGTCATTTAACAGAAAAAAACAAGGTTCCGCACATGAATTGTCTTCTATCATGCCTTTGTTATTTGTTTTTTAGGCCACTGTAAAATGACCTCGTACATCTGAGGAGAGATGTTTCTGAAGAATATGATGGCAAACTTTTGCAGCAGGCATGATATCCAGCTTTCTGGGACCATAGAAGAAAGATTGGATCAAGTCATACTAATGACTGGAGTAATACTGTGTCCGGGAAGGTTCAAATCTCCCCACCTACCAAAGCTGGTCTTTGGTAACATGGGATTCGATGGAGGAAGGGTTACTTGCCCGCTGGTTGGGCAGTCACTAGAACATTATGACACTGAACATAATCAATGCTACATCTTTTTCTGGAGCAGGTTCCCGAAATGTGAAATTGAGCTGCTGGACTACCGCGTCCAATTTTCAGCCATAATACTCATTAAAACAAAGTTCTTTGGAGACTGCCTGGAAATTAACAAGTTGTGGTGTCATACTCGACAAAGCTCTTGGAGGGTTTAAAACCTCTCAGAATTGTGTTTCAACAATACCATAAACATTTCAAGAGATTGATGTGTATATACAGTTGTTATTTTTTTATTTGTGAAAAACGGCCTTTATTTTGTTAGTTATAGATTTACTTATGTAGACAATAGGCAGTTGGTACATATAGGACACGGATGTAACATCAGTGCAAAATCTGGTATGTCCTTTTCAGTGACCATAGCTATTCTAAAAAGAACAAAATTTATACTGTAATCCTACTACTGGTATTGTAGGAAATATGATCAGATGTATGCTAAGTTAATACAGTTGAACATGTGCAATCTGACGTTTCATGTTCATATTTCATAAACAAGCGATACAGGCCACATAAGCCTCTTGTTACAGATATTCTGAACCAATAAAAGAATAACCAAAAATACTTTTCACAATATTTCTCTTTTTTAATTCATTATGAAATTATGTAATCAAATATTTTGATATATTCCCACGACTTGGAAATAAACTAAACTCATAAATATCTATAAAAAGTTGTGGATGATTTCACAGAGTAATGAGTGGTAAGACTGTACAAATCTCACCCAAAATGTACACCCACAACAAGTATTGCCATAGAGTCATACAACACATAAACAGGTTTCTACGAAACTTGACAATTGTACATTATACGTACCTCTCTATTTACAAATAAAACAAATAAAACTACTATTATATATATGGACTTGTGTTATTTTAACACAGATATATATATAACACATAATGGACAAGTTACTGAGGTACAATCTTATAAATAAATGTAAAATGACATTCAATCCTTTATCTAATCCACAAAACCACCAGTCACATCAAGCCTGGCTCTATGTAACTGCTCAGCTAGTTAAAATATGCACTACCAGGTCACCAACTTCTATCTAGACAAAATAAACTTTCTTCAATAGTAGAATCAACAATATGAAGTAGTTCAGTTAGTGTTAATGAAAATGTTAAGGAATTGAAACAGTCGGGCTCATGTATGCCTAATTATGAGATATGATGTGAATTGGCATCAGGCCCATCATGTAGCAACCAACAAACATTACAGTATTGGTAACAAAAACTGTGGAAACAGTCCAAGGTACAGTTCTATTTGAAACTTAATTGATGTAAAAAAAAAAAATACCAGAAAGATATACAGCTTTAAATTTGAAATTCCTCTGTAACTTTTAAGAACGGTATTGTTTAACTAGCAAAAAATATGAAATTTAAGAATTCTCTTACAATTTGTTTTCTACTTTGGTGGATTGCGTTGATATTTATATGGACAATAAATAGCCTGTTACAGTCCAGGAGGATGCCGAGTCAATACTGCTCATGTTACCAAACAAAAGCTGACTGTGAATGAATGGCTGTTACTCTTATATATAGCACTTAATTTAACACTGTTTACCTTAATTAGATATCATCATGACTCAATCTTAAATAATATAAATATTACTGACTTTCAGAAATATACTAATAAATCATTTTGATAATAAGAGATTGGGGATGTTTATATTATAGACAGAGTACAGTTATTTAAAGAAATAAGAAATAAATCAAGAACTCAAAGCTTGCAGTTCATTTGAAAAGCAAGCGATGTTCTTAAAGAACAAATCATTATCTTTATTTAGTATTTATCATAGCTATCTACACTGCTTAAGTTTATTGTGACAAGTTCTTCATCCTACAATAAATGTTTAAACACAATGAATACATTGTAAGGATGATTAAGCACCATTTCTGAACATTGCTGATGAGTTGCCTGTGGTTCCAAACACCCTATAAATATTTATGTCTGATCTTAACTACTGTCTGTCTTTCACTGAACAATAATCGGGGTAACTGCCTCACAAAAATGTGGAATACAAGTTAACAAGAGGTTAGCACGTCTACCAGCACTTTGATTATATATTCACATGTTACTATCTAACCTAACAATGGGTGAAGTCAGTCAGGCAATAAATGACGTCCCAAAAAAATGTGACCATTATGAGGCTATTCCATCTGATGGATGTAGTTGTCGATATTTCAAGATGCTCCACCGCCGCCAGAGCATAAATGGTGTTCATCATTTGAACAATAACTGGTGTTTAATCATGTATATATATATATACCGGTATGTCTAATTAACACAAAAAATAATGATTTTTTTTTTATTTTGCCTTTGGTGCATGGGCAATCAGTACTTAATTCCACATAGGATATAGTGCCATGGAATTTTTTCGGGATGCAATTAATTTTTTTTTTTTTTTTAATTTTAACTTAAAATAAAATCAGAAGCTCAAACTAAGTAACTTTTGTAACTGAAGAAAAATACTAAATCGTCTGCTCCTGTTTTTGATAGTGGAAAAAATACCATTTGTCGGCGGTGGAGCATCTTTAACTATTTTCTTGGTTTAACCTCAGCATAGACAACCTAAACAAGTAAATAATATATATATATATAAGCGTTATTCTATCTTTGTATGGCATCTATTGTCGATGTAGTAGCCAAAATTTTGCAAACAATCATTTTGCTAATGCAATATGACTAGCGCAATATGAAGATTGTCTGCAAAAGTCTGGGATCTATAAAGATCATACATTCCATAAAGATAATTTAATCCTTAAATATTTACCATTGTATGGTAAAAAATACTACATATAACTTAAAACAAGAGGCCCAGAGGGCCTGTATCGTAAAAAATACTACATATAACTTAAAAAAATCATGCAAAATGCATGGCCATATAAATGAAACATCACCAATATTATGATGGTATTGTAAATATAACATTAATTCTCCTGAAGTTACTATAATACTATAATTGCCGCTTACTAAGTAACAGGTGCTCCATACCTAGTAGTAACTCTGTCGCTTACAAAGTAACATGTGCTCCATACTTATGCAGTAACTCTGTCGCTTACTAAGTAACAGGTGCCCCATACTTATGTAGTAACTCTGTCGCTTACTAAGTAACAGGTGCCCCATACTTATGTAGTAACTCTGTCGCTTACTAAGTAACAGGTGCCCCATACTTATGTAGTAACTCTGTCGCTTACTAAGTAACAGGTGCCCCATACTTATGTAGTAACTATGTCGCTTACTAAGTAACATGTGCTCCATACTTATGTAGTAACTCTATCGCTTACTAAGTAATAGGTGCCCCATACTTATGTAGTAACTCTGTCGCTTACTAACTAACATGTGCTCCATACTTATGTAGAAACTCTGTCGCTTACTAAGTAACATGTGCTCCATACTTATGTAGTAACTCTGTCGCTTACTAAGTAACATGTGCTCCATACTTATGTAGTAACTCTGTCGCTTACTAAGTAACAGGTGCCCCATACTTATGTAGTAACTCTGTCGCTTACTAAGTAACAGGTGCCCCATACTTATGTAGTAACTCTGTCGCTTACTAAGTAACAGGTGCCCCATACTTATGTAGTAACTCTGTCGCTTACTAACTAACATGTGCTCCATACTTATGTAGTAAATCTGTCGCTTACTAAGTAACGGGTGCTCCATACCTATGTAGTAACTCTGTCGCTTACTAAGTAACATGTGCTCCATACTTATGTAGTAACTCTGTCGCTTACTAAGTAACAGGTGCTCCATACCTATGTAGTAGCTCTGTTGCTTACTAAGTAACATGTGTTCCATACCTATGTAGTAGCTCTGTTGCTTACTAAGTAACATGTGTTCCATACCTATGTAGTAGCTCTGTTGCTTACTAAGTAACAGGTGCCCCATACATGTGATCATGAACTGTAAACCAGGTCAAAAATTGGCCCAGGCATGGAAGATACTGCTACATCTCATTTAATGATATAGCATATTAATTTTGACTTCAGATATACACTGCTTTGATATTTAAATTAAAACTTTTGCCAGAGTAGCTAGCTAGAGAACACATTATTCTATCACAATTTAAAATTGTATACCCCCGCACCCTTTTGAATTAGGCCCATGGGCCTTAACGGTCACCCGATATTTGATAAAAATTAGTTATGTCATTTACTAGCCAACTGATGTCTTTTGTTCATGAAATAGGGACATAGATCTAATAGGTCTACATATAAAGTTTCATTAAGATTGGTGCATATTAACTCACATTATCGTGTTCACAAGGTTCAATTATTATTGCAAAGGGCAATAACTCTGCAAGTTACGATCGAATTAAGCTGATTTTCGAACTTGTCAGAGATCTTTCCAATGTTAGTCTACATACAAAGTTTCATTAAGCACGGTTTATATTTACTTAAGTTATTGTGTTGTCCAATAATAATTATTAGTGAAAAGGGCAATAACTCCTTAAATTACCTTCGAATCAAGCTGATTTTTCAAAGTTGTCAGAGATATTCCCAATGTTAGACTGCATACAAAGTTCCATTAAGCTCAGTTTGTATTTACTCAAGTTATCGAACTTACTCAAGTTATCGTGTTCACAATGTCTAATAATAATTATTAGAGTAAAGGGCAATAACTCTGTAAATTACTATCGAATCATGCTGATTTTCAAAGTCGTCCGAGATCTTTCCAATGTTAGTCTACATACAAAGTTTCTTTAAGCACAGTTTATATTTACTCAAGTTATCGCGTTCACAAGGAAATGTTAACGGTCAGGTGACCTAAAAACTATCAACTTACAACAAAGGTATTCTATAGCAATGTCTATTTGAATCTTCATTTGAATTCTCACATGATTACTATTATACAAATACATGTATGTGTACCCTATATAAAATTTTAAAGAAACGCTTACGTACTGGTTGTTTTCAAATGTGTTTGGATAAATATAGTACCTGAATTAAACACTGTTAGGTTAATAACACATAAACATGATTAAATCGAACCATACTTGTTAAGTATTTGAAATTTCATATACATATATATATGTATGAAAATAATATTTTCAAGAAGTTAAAAATTTGAACATAATATTTACCATACAAGAATACAAAATCTATGAAATGAAGCGGAAGATATTTGCATATGTACTACCTAAAAACTGAGGTAGTTATATACCAATATGTGAAGCCAAGGAATAGAGCCATGTACAGGCCAGATATACAGAGACTTGCTAGCAGTCTTATAAAAATATTCCAATTAAAGCACTGATGAGATTCAAAGTCAAGTGCTAAACACTGACAACAGCTGATGGGATTAAAGACAACCCATTTCATGAGGATGAATGTTTGGCGTTCGATGGACTGCACGGTTTTGTGGCATTTGAACAATACAGCTATATAAAAGAAATAACACATTTGTTAAGTTAGAATGATTCAACATGTGATAGTTGTGGGAGAGATTTGAACACAATTACATAATTTCATAGGATACTTACAGAAGGAAATCAATTTCTCAATAATTAAAAAATACAAGTTTTCATTAACTGAACATCACTACAAGAACAAATTAAGTTTTCTCTTGGAACTTTTACTTAAAGTTTTGTACCTTTATGATTCCCTGATACTAACCATAATCTCCATCTCACACATTAGGCATAATAATAAGATTTTCACATTAATCATGTCAATGATTACATAGAAGTTTTGAGATCATTGTGGAAATTCCTTTCAAATATATATACATATGCACTATGGTTGTTATATTAATCATCTCTGCAAATTATCTTTAGACCAAATTCTAATGTTGAAATAACTTATATATTAAAACTTTTTTGCAAAAATACCGTAGTTGGATTTAAAATCCTATTCAGGAAAATACTATAAATGGGTAATCATTGGCTGAGATGGGAGATTTACAGGTGGAAAAAGAGAAAAAAAAGAGGAAAAACACTTACAAATTGATACAAAAACCCATAATGAAAGATACAGTGTTTCATTTTCAAAGAGATCAGTTGTAATTTATGTTTTGATAGTTTGCAACAAAGACAACAAAATGTAGTATGAAGGGAAAACTTCTGAATTCACTTGACATACAAAAATTTGTATGTCTGTTTGCAGATGCATCAATTAACCACATATTCATAAGAGTCAGAAAACTTAATTTTTTTTATGAAAAATAAAGCCTTCAGCATAGATGCACATGTATCTAAATTAACAGAAGCAGTGTTATGAGGCTAACATTGCAGGTTCCTATGATCAAACATATTTGTAGATATTTCTCTATGACACCTGTACTCAGTGAGAACCTAGCTTCTGAACACAATCACATTGATGGCTATCAATCTCCGGGAAGTTACAATGAGAAACTCAAGAGTTCAAATGAGTAAGGTAATAAAAATGTCATGATGATTTTGGTTATATGGTAACAGCTAGTATGATAATTATGTAAAGCAAAGTCAGCAACAAATACTTAAATTTGTGATGACCAAGATGCATACCTCAGTCTAATATGATAAAACAATGTTAAACAAAAAAATGTTTGACATGATGTGTAGGTTTAAAGGTCAAACCAAGGCCATATGGTGTTAATTAGGTCACCAAAGGTCATGGTTGACTGCTGCCTTGCAGGGATTGGCACTGCCCTTTCCTGCTAATATTAGTCGACAAAATTGTGACACATATATATACTTTCACTATTATATCGCTGCTAGTGATATACATGATTTAACATTCAGCTTTCTTTTTGTAATTGTTGAGAGAGATTCAGATGAATCTCTTGTGTAACAATAAACTTCATTGCATTTCTGTTCCACTCGCACCAAATGAGGTATTTTTTCATTGCCCTAGATCTGCTTTTAAATATATGGGGTCAGAACTACACACATTTTCCCTTATCTGGCCAATTGAAATTTCACATTACATACCAAATGCATAAATTACAATATGATATATTGCTTCTGACGCTAGAATTGTTCTGCTTCTGAAAGTTCGAATTGGCACAAAATGGATTTTCTGTACAAATTTCAAAGCTCTGCTTATATTATCTGTTTAAAATACTTTTGCAAATTTCCAGAAATATAATTTTGGGAAATATGACCCCAACACAGAAAGCACTTTGACCTTGCTCTTTATATCAGTCTGGGTATTCAAGTCTATATATATATAGCAGACCATACATATATGTTTATACCTAGAAAACCGTACACTTATAACGCTTCTTTAATTCAGTCTGAAAAAATATTATTCACAAGATTAATAAATATCTCTTGAAAATAACAAAACTTATTGTTTTATTCTTTATACAAATATTTGTATTATTATTTACATGTTTGAGCAAGGTCTGAGTATATATTTATACTGAATAATTATATTACCTAATACAATTAAGTTTTTTCTTTGTTTCAGATAATGGAATGGTAGCTAGATATAGTTCTCACTCACACGCACACACATGATCATATGGCAATGAAGGATCACACCACACTAGCCACCAACAAAGCCATCACATATCAATAAATGACCAACAACCAACATATAGTAGCACTAACTGACCCCAATAATTAACTAGATCCGCTAACAAACCTTTAACCTTTTACAGTGAATCCTCAAGTCCATAACTCACTATTTCAATAATAGTCTTTCATTTTCCTGCAATAGCTTCTGCTTGCAGAATCAATTCCTGTATGTAAAATCTAGAATCTTTCAAAATTCAAAACACAAGCGTTTTGGAAACAAGATCTCTCGGAACTTCAGCATATTGCTCAATTGTCACAATCTTTATCACAACATTCAGTGTTCATTCTGTACTTCAAGCCAGATTTTCTTCAGTTCATTCCAGCAAAGAAGTTGTTTCATAACAGCAAGCTGTAGTACTGACGTTCTACCTCAGCAATGTTGTTCTGTGTAATTAGCCCATGTTAACATTTGGCAATTCCCTATGACATCAATATGTCACATTGTCTATAATTATATAAGTTTCTGTCCAGAGGAGATGGGTCATCCATACCATCCATCACAACAGCATGTGACCATCACCTTCTCTCCCTCATCACAGTCTTTGGTTAACAGAAAACCTGAAGCACTGCCTCCTATAATGCTGAATGCTTCTGACACGTACACCCGCTACACTTATCACAAGTTCAGCTTTTACTAGATAAATACAGTACATCACAGTTATCACACAAAGCTCCTTATCTGAGCCAGGTTCTTCATCCCTGAAGCTGTGCTACTCAAATCAGCCATCCATTTTCAATAGGATTCAACGTCCCTTTGCCTCATTCAATTTAATGTTAGTTCCAATGTACATGTGTAACAGTCCAGTTTACATCAGCAATCCATTAAAAGTATCAGCTCTGATTAGTACAAGTTCCTGTCTGTTTATGCCTCAGTATGAGTTCCTTCTAATACCATTGAAGTCATCTCAGTGATTTCACTCTATGCTCCATCAATCTTATCTGTTACAACAGTCTCATTCTTGGAGCTCTCCTTCATCACATAGTGGCACATATTAAAATATTTTCATATACCTTCCAATGTTGACTTCAATCTCTTGGTTGGAGCTGGTTGGCTACATCAACATTTCACTCTAGGTATTCTAATACCAATCATTCTTCCAGAAGAAATTAGAGGTTTCTTATTCTGTGTATGCAGCCTTCACATTTCTTTTTTTCCCTCTTTTTCCCAGAGAGGAAATCTACCCAATATATCTGACAAGAGTTGCCTCCTCCTTCCCATGTAACAGCTTAAAACTGGCTGGGACTACCCTGACGATCATTGATGCACTCAAGAATGCTTTTACTCAGCACAATGATGTAAAAACATCTGTGTTAAGTCATCTTGGCGACGACTGTTTTTGCGTCTTTGACAGACACATCAGATCTAGGAATACGAGTTCCTGATGCCAAATGGATCTTGTCCAATCAGAATATATTTCTGAGCAATCGACGAAGGAAACATGGCAGTGTTCCTTACTGTATCTCTTGTCCCGGCTGATGGCTGTAGAGGTGATACTGTGTAGAGACACAGTGTGGTGACATGGATGTACACCCTGTCTGAGACATCTCTGTAGCACTCTCGTGTAAGCAGCACATTATACCGTGTATAATATAGCACTTTATAAAGCTTCACACACTCCGCCTCACAGAGACGGATAAAACTATTCCATTGGTTATAACCAGGTCCTAACTACAGCATATCCTCATTTTAGGAATGTCTTATAGAGAACCTTTGACTTGCACAAAGATCGTTCTTGTTCCATAAAGAAGAGGACATCTCTTAAAGTAACCCTTTTAATCCGTGGTCGAGATGTCTGCAAAAACAAAAGTAAAGCTTTAGTTTTATAAACACATGTGTCATCTTTTTATAACTGTTGAATATTCCTTGTGATATTATTTTAATAGAATTATTTCCAAACAAAAATAAGCTAGAACAGATTTAACACATCATATGAGGAAGTAAGGTATTAACATTCAAAATCTCAACTTATTATATCAATTTTAACTTTTCAGTTATAAAATCGATGAAAAATTTACAAATACTAATTCTTTTAGAATTATTTTTCAGTACAGTGAAAGAGTTGATCTACTTACAGATCTTGATGATGATGATCCCAAACCATTGGACAGATTCAACCCTCCTGAGCTTCCCTGTGGACGGCAACATGAAAACATTAATATTTCATCCAACACTAGCACTCATGGAAGGAAACCAACCCATCATTGGAATGAATTGGTTTACTAAATCCTGGGCTATACAAATGTCAATATTTTAATAAAACAGTCATAATTCTGAACCTCAAATATGTGGTAATACATTTGTAAATTTCAGATGAAACATACTGAAATAGATTGGAGTATTGTAACAGAAATGAAAATGAATTATGGAGATCGGTCTTTTAATTTAGAGTCTTGGATTTAATTTTTTTAAACTAAAATAAGCTCTCAAGGAATTCCAATATTATGTGTAAAACTTATTATTTCAAACAGAACTGTGACCTTCAAATAATGTAAGATGGATATTGTTTGAATGTGTAATTAGTGATCATGCTTATTCTTTTCACATTGGTTCACAAAATACACTTTTTTATCTTAATTTCAGATAGATGTGCCAAGCCTTGTGATCAAGATGGAAGAAATCCAGGATTTCAGCTTTGATATGATGAAACGTGTACCAATAATTAAGTTTGCTGTTTACCTGACTGGACTCCCCGAAATCCGTTTTGCGTTTCTTCCGAGGTCCTATTGCTGCTAATGCTGTTAAGTTTGCCTCCTCTTGCCTCATTCGCTCTATCTCAGCTTGTTGTAACTATGTACAAGAACAAACAGTAAAGTAAATTATTTACAATCTTAAGGTTGCTAAAGTTTTAAAGATCACAAGAGGCCCATGGGCCTTAATGGTTATCTGACTACTAGCACAATACAACGTAGTCGTTTAAAGATTTTAGCATATTTGACCCCTGTGATCTTGAATGAAGATCAAGGTCATTCATTTGAACAAACTTGGTAACCCTTCATCCCAGCATGCTACAGGCCGAATATCAGGTCTCTAGGCCTCCTAGTTATTACCAAGAAGTCGTTTAAAGATCTTAACCTATTTGAGCCCATGTGACATTGAATGAAGGTCAAGGTCATTCATTTGTACAAACTTGGTAGCCCTTCATCCCAGCATGCTGCAGGCCCAAAATCAGTACCCTGGGCCTTCTGGTTCTTGAGAAGAAGTTGTTTAAAGATTTTAGCCTTTTTGACCCCTGTGACCTTGAATGAAGATCAAGGTCATTCATTTAAACAAACTTGATAGCCCTTCATCCATGCACGTTACAGGCCCAATATCAGGTCTCTAGGCCTCTTAGTTATTCACAAGAAGTTGGTTAAAGGATTTTTAGCCTATTTGACCCCTGTGACCTTAAATGAAGGTCAAGGTCATTCATTTGAACAAACTTGGTAGCCCTTCATCTCAGCATGCTACAAGCCAAATATCAGTACCCTGGGCCTTTCGGTTATTAAGAAGAAGTCATTTGAATGTAAAGTTATATAGGAAATGCTTTCTTCAAACCTAAACTGTAGCAATGGTTAGTTATAAAGTTTGTTGACATTATCCAAATGAACACAAAAAATCTGGTGATAGAACAATCAAACCAAAAAATATTCAAAGTAAGACTTACCTCTTTGGCCTTTTGTTTAATTTTTTGCTGTTCTGGGTCTTCATGTTTTGATCGGCTCTGCCAACAAATTAACTCATATAATTGTATGCATATATCAAAGATAATTAATGAATTCAACTTCAAACAATGTACAATATCAAAATGTACCCAATTAAAGGAATCTTGAACCAAGCCAAAGTTTCTACATATTTACAATGTAAGGAATATTTCTCAACATCTATACCTCAATCTTTGATGCTAATTGGCCTAGATAGAAGTACCCAAGGGGTTTAACTAAGAAGGGTACGTAGGCTAGCTTAAAGATGCTCCACCGCCGACAGAGCATAAATGATATTCATCATTTGAACAAGAATTGGTGTTTAATCGTGTGTATTTATGTCTAACTAACACAAAAATAATATAAAATAATCAAATTCACCTTTGGTGCATGCCCAATCAGTACTTCATTCCATATAGGATATAGTGCCACGGAATTTTTTCGGGATGCAATTAAATATTTTTCATACTTTTAACTCGAAGTAAAATTAGAATCTCAAACTTTTGAATGGTGGTAATGATGTAAAGTAAGTAACTTTTGTAACTGAAGAAAAATACTAAATCATCTGCTCCTGCTTTTGATAGTGCAAAAATTCTATTTGTCAGCGGTGGAGCATCTTTAAGAGCAATATAGGTTGTTAGACTGAAAACCTACTAAGCTTTCCATGTAAAAAACAAGAAATTTAACACCATGGGTGAAAAATAAATGTACATTTTTGTTTCACTACTAACCCATATACAAATTTTTGTTTCACTACTAACCCATATACAAATTTTTGTTTCACTACTAACCCATATACAAATTTTTGTTTCACTACTAACCCATATACAAATTTCTGTTTCACTACCAACCCATATACAAATTTTTGTTTCACTACTAACCCATATACAAATTTTTGTTTCACTACCAACCCATATACAAATTTTTGTTTCACTACTAACCCATATACAAATTTTTGTTTCACTACTAACCCATAAACAAATTTTTGTTTCACTACTTACCCATATACAAATTTTTGTTTCACTACCAACCCATATACAAATTTTTGTTTCAATACCAACCCATATACAAATTTTTGTTTAAATACCAACCCATATACAAATTTTTGTTTAAATACCAACCCATATACAAATAGCTTAGCTGTGTACATGCATCTGACAGTAACTCTACACAAATTACATGTGGATATCATTTATCACATATGTTGTACCCCGTATATGGATAAACTTTAGGACTATATTTATACCTTGGCTGCCTTCATTATTTTTTCCCACTCCTGTTCCTCGTGTCGTTTCTTTTCTAATTTGTCTAGTTCTTCTATAAATTTTAACTGAGACTTAACATCCTTTGTGACTTCAAACCTATCATTCATCTGAAAGAAATTAGGTACAGAGATTAAAATCAAACCTATCATTCATCTAAAAGAAATTAGGTACAGAGATTAAAATCAAACCTATCATTCATCTGAAAGAAATTAGGTACAGAGATTAAAATCAAACCTATCATTCATCTGAAAGAAATTAGGTACAGAGATTAAAATCAAACCTATCATTCATTTGAAAGAAATAAGGTACAGAGATTAAAATCAAACCTATCATTCATCTGAAAGAAATTAGGTACAGAGATTAAAATCAAACCTATCATTCATCTGAAAGAAATAAGGTACAGAGATTAAAATCAAACCTATCATTCATCTGAAAGAAATTAGGTACAGAGATTAAAATCAAACCTATCATTCATCTGAAAGAAATTAGGTACAGAGATTAAAATCAAACCTATCATTCATCTGAAAGAAATAAGGTACAGAGATTAAAATCAAACCTATCATTCATCTGAAAGAAATTAGGTACAGAGATTAAAATCAAACCTATCATTCATCTGAAAGAAATTAGGTACAGAGATTAAAATCAAACCTATCATTCATCTGAAAGAAATTAGGTACAGAGATTAAAATCAAACCTATCATTCATCTGAAAGAAATAAGGTACAGAGATTAAAATCAAACCTATCATTCATCTGAAAGAAATAAGGTACAGAGATTAAAATCAAACCTATCATTCATCTGAAAGAAATTAGGTACAGAGATTAAAATCAAACCTATCATTCATCTGAAAGAAATTAGGTACAGAGATTAAAATCAAACCTATCATTCATCTGAAAGAAATTAGGTACAGAGATTAAAATCAAACCTATCATTCATCTGAAAGAAATTAGGTACAGAGATTAAAATCAAACCTATCATTCATCTGAAAGAAATTAGGTACAGAGATTAAAATCAAACCTACCATTCATCTGAAAGAAATTAGGTACAGAGATTAAAATCAAACCTTTCATTCATCTAAAAGAAATTACGTACAGACACTAAATGATCAAAAAAAGAAAGTTTTAGCTACAACTTCTAAAGCTCCTAATGAAAACATTTTAGAATCATTATTAAAGTACATTCTCATTGACATTAAATTTGATTTCAGAATCTCTTGCTATATCCAGCTATTAGAAAGGTTTGTGACATTAAATATCAAACTATTCCATGTACCGTAAAAACTTGTATTATGTGCGCACCAGTGTAATTTGCGCAGGTACTTTTTAAAGCTGAAAATGCTGAAAAAAATCTACTATCAGTATATTTTGCGCATCAAATTTTTTTTGGGAAAAACAATGTCCAGGGAGTCCCAAAATCGATGTATGAAGGTGACAATTTCAATGCAAAATATTCCCTAGAAATGCTTGAAAACTTGCACAAAGAAGTGTTGTATTATGAAGAAATAACATATATTAAAACCACATTGTGTTTGTTTTCTTTTATTGGCCACCGTAACCTGAAACTAAAATATCTTGCAGATGTCCAAAACATCGGCGGTCCGGTTCGCCGTACGCCTTGCACATGTCAATGTTTTGAGATATTACACATGAATAGTAAACAGGAATATTCAAAAAGATTAGAATCTATTTGTTTAAAATTGTCACAATAAGTAATTAGTGTGTTTGAGATCATTAACAATCAACAGCAATCGGCTAGCAGATACGTTAGCTTGCAACAATCACATTGTGAGTAAACTCACTACCTGTACGGTACCAGATCCAAGCTGATGGCTAATTATATTTATCAATACGATTGAATATGTCACTAACCTTGTAGCTTGTTAATTCTGCAGTAATAAAATTGCAAACCACTTATTGAAAGTCCTAAATATAGGTCAGTTTAGGCATCTTATAAATCCCACGTGTGTTTTGACTTTTTGCACACGGCCTGCAGTCGGGCCCTACGGAGTTTCATGTGCAAAGCTAAAGGCTAATTATATACACCAAAACGGTTGAAAATGTCACTAATCTTGTAGCTTGTTAATTCTGCAGTAATGCAATTGCAAACCAATTATTGAAAGTCCTAAATATAGGTCAGTTTAGGCATCTTATAAATCCCACGTGTGTTTTGACTTTTTTGCACACGGCCTGCAGCCGGGGTAAACATGTTTGTGTATACACACACACACTCTCTACAGACTCTCTCTATAGCCTCTCTCCCCTAAAAAAATACAGGTAAACTACATTGACCCGGCCAAAGCCACTGATTGTGGCTGTCCCATTACACTACGAGGTGTACAGGGTATACATCTCTTGCTGTCAGTAGAAGCCATGCTCTCAGTCAGTCGCCATTGAAATTCTCGGGCAAATTATAAACAAGACATCGTGGTCATAACTTAACACTTTAATTAGCCATAGATAACCCACTATAATAGGTGAGGCATTGTTTTTACAATCATTGTTACCTTTTATTATATAAAATGGCTACTATACACAGAGCGGTACCGCAACATTCATAGATCGCCAGCCCCTCAGAATGGACAGATTTTTTCCCCGTAAATTTTTTAAAACTACTCTATCAATGTAATTTGCGCACCCCCAACTTCAAATTTTATTTTTGTACAGAAAAAAAGTTTTTACGGTAACACAATAACTCTACAAATCTGCTATATATTACATTGTTAATACTTACTTTATAAATTTCTATTCTATGTTCTGCTATTGTTGCTAACTTTTCTAAAACATCTCGCATCCGTTCCTGAGCAGCGTGAGATACTAGATTGATGACGTCTGAGGACACTTCATCTACACCATGTTTCTTGGCTATGAACACAAAAGAACACAATCATAACTGGTGATTTTCGTGGTTTCATGGAACATTTATTATTGTATAAATTTCATCAACAAAATATTGAGAAATGGTTGAATCATGTATATATAGCAAGCTCACAAAAATTTGAAGCTGTTCAAATCTAAATTTCTCATTTATTTTGACGTATTTGAATAACTGACTGTAAGGTAGATAATAATGTAACAACCTAAATAAACAGCGTCATGCATCAAAGATAGGAAGCCTACAGAAATATCCTATATAGTAAAATCATGTATCAAAGATAGGAAGCCTACAGAAATATCCTATATAGTAAAATCATGTATCAAAGATAGAAAGCCTACAGAAATATCCTATATAGTAAAATCATGTATCAAAGATAGAAAGCCTACAGAAATATCCTATATAGTAAAATCATGTATCAAAGATAGAAAGCCTACAGAAATATCCTATATAGTAAATAATAGAAAGTTTTGCGAAATTAGTGTATGGCTTGTAGGTATGCCGGAATTAAGCTTTTTTGTTTTTGCTGCAAAAGAATTTACCAGTCATTTTTCTAAATCTGCTGCAAAATATTGAACATTGTGTCCTAGCTATTGATGGTTTATGATTACCTATAGCACTGATCCGACTTTGTAAGGTTGAATGGTGGAGAAACGCTTCATCTTTACAAGATCGTATCTGTGTTCCAATGAAGTCTGCATTTGTGGCCAGGATATTTTTGGTTTCTTCTGATAGGTTCACACCACCCATAGTTGCCACATCATTGATGTCATCATCATCTCTATAAAAAAGAAAAGGACAGCATGCATTTAATACATTGAACCTTAAAACGATTGGTTGTCATACTTTTGAAAAAACATGAGATATATAATAATACACATATTCCCTTACAGGTAAATTTTTTGTAGTATTTTGGAGCATAGAAGATGGGCCCTAATTACTGCTTAATCAATTTCGAAAGAAATAAAAGTTAGCATCTAGGAATCAGGAAAGTTTCAAAAAGACTATATGAAAGAGCATTTAAATTTTTTTGTAAATCTAATTCAATATACTAACTTGAGGGAGTCATATTTGGGTTTTTCGCGGTGGCCCGCTGTGCTGCCATGTGATTTTGTTTGTCCTGGTACTGTACTGACTGTAGGAATGCCCTGTACCCCGTGGTGAGCCCCTGGGCCACGCCCTGCCACGGTCACCGTCTTTGGTATGCTGCCCCTATGGTGAGCTACACTTTTTTGTATCTGCTGCACCTGTATCATCCCTTGTTGACTTTTGGCTGTATTCAAAAGCTAAAGAATACATACAATAATGTTTTCAAAAAAACTACAAGACTTCCTTTTAAATACAAAATTTATCAATTTATTTCAAAACGCATTTTCTACTTTCACCACAGATTTTTTTTTACAGTTTTTGATTATTTGTCCAAGAATACAAGGCTCCTGATCCTTCTTGTAAAATGAAATATTTTAATGTTCAAAAGCATACATCTATTATATCTCATATAGTGGTGGAATATGCATGTCTTATAAATGCTTTCTAGAACTGTATATAATTTCAGCTTATTAAAAGTTGTGACAGCCATATCGGATGTTTTATGTATGCAAATTTAATACCTTTTCCATTCAAAGGTATTAAAATTTATAAAGTAAAATGAACAAAAATCAATGGTTGAGGCATAAAATGAACAAAGAAACTCATTTACTTATAATTTTCAGGAAAGCATTGCAGAAGTTAAGGAACTTACTATAACTTCTCTAATGTTTCTCAAATGTCTATGGGGAATTTTTTTTAAAGTTAAGAAATGTTTGTTAAACTGGAAGGACTTACATGAGGGATCTGGTTTGGTATTTGTCCCATCGATGTTGCTGCTGTAGGAATTATCACATTTTGCTGCAGGACAGACAATGGAGGTGCCCTTACTCCTTCTATAGACATCTTGTTCTGTATTAGCGACTTCCGCAACAGAGGCAGACTTTTCTGAAATCACATAACATGTATACCTATACTAACAGTAATGCTTTATCACAAACAAGGTAATTTGAAATACTCCATAGCTATGTAGAACTTTCAATTGACATTTAGTTAGACTTATACATACAGTTCAGGGGAATGGTATCAATGGCATAATAATTAGATAAAAAATAAAAGAATCCCAAAATAATTAGCATTCAGGGATGAGATTACCTTAAAGGAAGGATAAGGATATAAGCATTCTGGGATTTGGGACAAGGTATGGCTGTTAGCATTCAGGGATGGGGACTAGGTATGGCTGTTAAAATAATTTTACATTCACGGATGGGGACTATGTATGGCTGTTAGCATTCAGGGATGGGGACTAGGTATGGTTGTTTACATATTATAATTTACATTCAGGGATGGGGACTATGTATGGCTGTTAGTGTTCGGGGATGGGGACTAGGAATGGTTGTTAACATATTATAATTTATATTCAGGGATGGGGACTATGTATGGCTGTTAGTGTTCAGGGATGGGGACTAGGTATGGTTGTTAACATTATGGGATAAGGATTAGGTATGGCTGTTAGCATTCAGGGATGGGGACAATGTATGGCTGTTAACTTTCAGGGGTGGGGACTATGTATAACTGTAAGTGTTCAGGGATGGGGACTAGGTATGGTTATTAACATTATGGGATAAGGATTAGGTATGGCTGTTAGCATTCGGGGATGGGGACAAGGTATGGCTGTTAACATTCAGGGATGGGGACTTTGTATGACTATACGTGTTCAGGGATGGGGACTAGGTATGGCTGTTAGCATTCAGGGATGGGGACTTTGTATGACTATACGTGTTCAGGGATGGGGACTAGGTATGGCTGTTAGCATTCAGAGATGGGTGACAAGGTATGGTTGTTAGTGTTCAGGGATGGGGACAAGGTATGGATGTTTGCTTTCAGGAATGGGGACAGGTATGGATACTAGCATTCAGAGATGGGGACATTCGGGGAAGGGAACAAGGTATCGCTGTTGATATTATTTAAGCTAGCACTTTGGGATGAAGTTACCTTTAAGAAGGGGACTAGGTATGGCTGCGGTGATGATTTAAGTTCTGCCTGTAGTCTTTCCGTGAAAGCCTCAGGCTCTACTTTTCCATCCTGTTAAAGTACAAAATATTCAAAGTTATTCCTGTTCATTTAATGACATACATTTTTTTAAAACCATGAATGTATATCTTATAATAATAGAATCTGTAATCTCATTTCAGGAATAGTACATAATGTAAACAAAGTTCAAGGATTGTATAATATAAGCTTGAAATTTAAATATTTCCTATTCTATTGCTCAAGATGTACCCAACTGTTCTTTGATAAATGTAATAATTCAATAAATGCAGTTATACTATAGAAATTGCATTTCAAATAAAAAGGCAATTTTCAAAATGATCTTACAATAAGACCCTGGATGAGCTCTCGGACATTCTTTACGGTTTCTTTGGGCTGTCCGGATGCCAGCTTCAGCAGTGTTGAGAGGAAGTTTTTACATTTTTTCACATTATCTAAAGGCTGTTGATGGCCTTGACCAGAACTTTGGTCTGAAAACAAAAACAAAAAAACACCCAAAAAATGAGAAATTACATCAAATTCATCTTTACTGCATTATGTCATCAATATGAAAAACCTTTAACTGTAATCAAACTAATTTTTGAGGCGATTAAATTAAGCATTATCATCTCCAACAACATTTTCTCACTATTAATTTATCTCTTTGAGAAGGAGTCATAATCAAATGGTAATATAAATAACATAGTCTATGGTAACGATCACTCCTATTTCAATCCAGGGGGTTCAGTAAATTTGATGGTTTGGTAAAGTCTCTAAACTGTTTCAGTCAAGTAAAAGTTCAAACATAGTTCAAACATCAGTACTAAAACTCATAATGATATGACAGGTTTATGCCTTCATAAACAAAATAAATAAAGATATTCTACCCCACTTACTTGTACCAGGGCCTGTTGAGGTGTTTGGTGCCATTGTCGGGGTGGTAGTCCGGACAACAGTTTGCACAACCTGACTTGAGGCTGTAGTCACGAGTGCAGGGGCTCCAGAGGACGGGATGGTCTGACGAAGTACTGTCTGAGGTTGGCCTGCTATTGAGGTACCAGATGGATGTTGGATGGTGACTATTTGGCTGTGGGTGGTGGGAGGCCGTGCATGTGTCTGGACTGTGGTCGGGGGCTACAATGTGAATGTTAACATAGTCATATTAAAATACAGAAATACAGCAATCAAATTTGGAAATATGATGTATTCTGTTTTGAGCAGTAGAAACTCAAACGACAAGAAAATAAAAGCGAGAAAGTAACATCAGACAAACCTTTTTAATAAATCTAGTAGATATCAATCTTTTAATACAAGGAATTGCTTACATCATGGAAATTGCCAATCTGAGTGTCTGAATCTTCCTGCTCTTATCTTATTGTTCAAATTGAGAAACTGATTATCACAACATTAGAAGAATTCATCAACTAATTAATAAAGGTGTATGATATTAAATAGCATTAAAGTGGCAGCTTGAAATTTCTTTAAAGGATTTCATTTGTTAATTCAATGGAATATAAAAATAATTTTGAATCTCCAAAATGATATTGCACTTTGATATTTAAGCAAATGTTTTACATACACATACCACTTTGACTCATCTTTGGCCGTCACGATTTCTGATAAATAATATTTTTATTTCTAAAGTTGCTGAAGCTGGTAGGCCTGCATTATACATACCCTGACATACTGTATGCGATGCCCTGTTGTAGAACTGACCATTGTCGTGGACACAGCCTGCTGTACACCTCCCTGGTTTGCGGTGACAATGACAAACTGGCCTTGTTCATTCTTCACCAACATCCCACCAGGCGGCAGCATCCCCGTAGGCAGGGTAATAGTTCCCTGTAATTATAATACAATATCATTACCATGGTAGATACAGTTAGGTATCTTTTAAACTAACTCCTAGTCTCTTACCAATTTCATTATAATTATGATCCAGGATTTCATGTGCACCTCCAGTTTAATTTTACTTAAGATCTAAACTGGGGATGGATTCTTTCAAATTTAAATACATTTTTTTAATTCTATGTGACTAAATGTCATTTTATAATTTGACACTCGATTGATTTGAGAAATTTCCTTTCATAAGTTATGATGTCAATAATAAAAACTTTTTGTCACTTTCAGTCTGAGATGCAGAAAACCTACATCAGGGTATATTCATGTATATATATATATTGACCAGCTGCAGGCAGGCTACATAAATAGCTATAGTCAGTTTAACATCATTTATATTGTATAACTGTTGCGAAATGTACTATACCTGTACACTCTAAATCTGGTCATGACAAAAATATGGCGATAAATAGGATCTTATATCTGTGGCAAAATAGCTAATATGACACATCATTGGACACCACTATGACAGTTTAATACTAATAACTAATATGGGTCTCCGGCATCAACAATGAATATGATAAAGCTTCATATATCCTAAATGGAATATTGGTTAAACGTGCAAACCATCACAGCTCTTCAAAATAATTTACTGGTTTCACACGATATACTCTGTGATTCCTTTTAGTATTCATCTTCACTTGTCCTCATTTGACCCCATGACCTAGTTAGTTTGAGGTCAATGGACAACATTTGAAATCTGCAAAAGTATTTCATATATTCTTGACAGATGCAATTTATAATTCAAATAATAACTGCAGCCTAATAACTGTACCATTTCAAGCTTACCATTATATCCATGGTGACTGGAAACTATGACCTATTTATGATAAATCCCAACTATTGCCACAGATAACTGATATTGGATACAAAATCTGTTTTCTCAAAATATCTCTAATTTAGAGCTGTCATTGATATAAACTTTATGTATCAATATATCGAAAAGAAAATATAACAATTTGGAGTATATAGGGAAACAATAGTGTTGTTGAGAAAAAGATGAAATCTGGAATGGTTATTTTGTGTATTACACATTGGGTTTATGAACGAAAACAATGCATGTCATTCGGAACTATTGCTGAGTATTTGATATATATTTCATGGTAAATGTGAAAAATTCACTGAGTTAAAATGATCAGGAACCTTACAAAATATATACAGTTGGTTAACTGTAAAAAAAAAATTACATTATTTGTCGGCATTTGAATTCCAACATTACTAGTTCATAGGTAGTCAAAAAGTACAATTTCGGTTTGTATCGATTTTGGAAAATAGGATTCTATATCTATATCTATATCGTATCGAAGATGAAAATCGTTAATACATCGATATCATTTGTAACGATCTAATTACATATGTTTAAAGTCAAAACTATAAAGATCAAACTATAACTATAAAACATAAGATTAAATATATCATAAATATTGACAATCCAAATGTAAAATTTAGCTACCAATTAAATGAATTCATTTTTCATAGACAGTATTGCAACCTTAAAAGAAAAATTGTCACAAGTTGCAACATGATTGTTACTTTCATAGTTTTCTTACCGCTGTCGTTCCTGGTCGGGGTGCAATGTTGATTTGCTGCTGCCGTACAGGAGAAGCTGTTGTTGCGACCCGTGCTACTGCTCCCTTACTGTTCGTGAATCTTGGCACCACATTTGAACCACTGACACTAACCACGTGCATAGGCACGCCACTTGATTGTGGCGTTTGTTGACGCATCACTACTTGACCAGACTGTGATTGTCCAGGAGTTCTAACTGTAATAACACTTGGGTTCCCTGCTACACCACCTTTAATTGGTGCATTTACTATATGAACATTAGTTGCCTGTGTTATTTGACTCCCAGCCACAGTAGGTGCAGATCCCGTTTGTATATGTTGTGCTCCATGAACTGTCTGTATAGTCTGAATTGTTGGTGTGCCTTCATGTTTCACATTTGAAATTGGACTTCTCGTCGTTTGTTGTTCGTTTTTTATTAAAAACTGGTTATGCTGTTGCGAGCTCATAGAGCCTTCTTGTTTGATAGTTGTTATACGTTCTTGTTTTAGAGCATTTATATTCCCAGCATTAGCTTGGTCATGTTTCAAAATAATTTGTCCTGGTTTTAACACTACATCCTGCTGACTAGAAAATTGTTGTGGAATCGTGATCCCTCCAGCACTTGATGTAACATGCGGTATTATCACAGATTTCTGATCAACTACTGTTTCACCTGGTTTTGAAATAACAATTCTTGCATTCACATTGGGAGAATGGGTAGTCCTATTTAGATCTATTTGTGGTGAATTTGCACTCTGAACGTGGTTTGTAGTAACTAAACTATTGGAATTGACAACTGCTTGTGGCAATGGGGAACTTCTTGAATTCACCAGTGGTTGAGAGTTCGGCACTATTCTTACAGCATGCTGGTTGTTTACAACTCTGCTCGAGTTTGGAACAGGGGATTCCCTATTATTTTGAGTATTGTTATTGGATGCTGCAACATTGTTTGAGTTTATTATAGAATTAATGCCAATGATCTGGGGGTCTGATTGGGTCAGTTTCACC
Source organism: Argopecten irradians (assembly GCF_041381155.1). Taxonomy (NCBI): domain Eukaryota; kingdom Metazoa; phylum Mollusca; class Bivalvia; order Pectinida; family Pectinidae; genus Argopecten; species Argopecten irradians. The sequence goes on along the minus strand of NC_091135.1, from coordinate 46,572,864 downwards.
AATGGACTCGTGACAGAGTTCACAGTCACACTATTTGGTAAAGACAAACCTTTTAGTCCCTGTGTTACATTGGTGGTCTGTACAATGTTGAAAGATGATGCAGTGCAAGCTACCGGAGTGCTTGCTGTAGTGATATGATTATTATTTATAGAAGATTCTGATATCGACTGTGAGTTATCCTTGTGTGTAGGGGAAGCCAACTGTCCTTCTAATGCACCAACTAAGGCACTAACGGCACTTTCATCAATCTCAGAGGTAATCAAGTCGTCGATAAAATTGGCGGTCGCCATTTCCCCGCACAACACATTTCAGACTGAAGTCCGCATGCGCAGAACCGAGGTGTATGGGTATGAATTTTGAACTTTAGCGCCCTCTGTCGGACTACAGATGATTTCGCCATCTTGATCAGTTCGTACCAGTCTTGAGTTGGCAACTAACTCAATCCATCGTCATCTTCCACAATTTGATTCCCTGTGGCACACGCAGCCATGAGTGGGGGAATACCATACTTAGGGAGTAAAATAAGCCTCATTTCGAAGGCTGGCATTCGATATGAAGGCATATTATATACAATCGATCCTAATGAATCGACTGTTGCATTGGCCAAAGGTATGTTTACAATATAAAAGCACCGGTTTCTTGAACTAACATAGCGTCATATTCACAAGTTACCCTCACATAACTTAACAATATGTCTGAAAATTACCTTTATTGATATATGCACTTACAACTATGTCCAATGTCAATGTGAAAGTAGCGACTCCAGTGGTCGAACTTGACATTCCGTCTAAATGCATTGTCATTATAATGGTCATGTATGCAATGATAATCGATGTTCAAATAGAACACAGGACCCCAAACAAACCATAGAGGTGACTTGTGCGACTAAATGCTTGCTGTTGACCCGTAACCTGTGCCACTGTTGTATCTTTGTCATTTCTATGTCTGGTTGTGTTTTGTAAAGAATTAATAATCGCTGATGTCCAGTATTTTCAGCTGACAAAGCTAAATTCAATTGGATATCGAGATTATATAACTATATTTGACTGTAGTTACTTGTTCATGAAGTATCAGAATCAACACACATGACATTTTTTTTACCACGAAGACTGACAACTTAAATTACAAGACCTGATGCAATTTTGTATAAAATGTCTGGTATAATAATAAGCATAAAGCATCCGGACTTTAGATACTATTGAGACCTAATCACACTTTCTGCCTTCATTGACAGCATTACAAATTTAAAAAATTTGCCTCCTAACCGAACCATATTATCAAAAGTGCACTTTGTAAATATTTTATGTCATAACTTATCTCAAATTATCTCCCTTGACAGTTGCCACAGACTGCTTATGAGTTTACTGGTGTTTGGTAAATAAGGCTCTTGTAATTTAAAAACTTTAAAACCCTAGAAAATTTAAGAAACTTACTGCAGAGTAGATGTTTGTCTTTTCTTATTTCTGACTTGCATAAAATTTGGCAATATGCATTAAAGGGCACCTTGCATATAAACAAGGCTGCAGAAATTTTAATTTCAAGCACACTTGCATGCCTGTAGAGTACAAATATTGTACAATAGTCATGACCTAGTCATGCTATCTAACGTCTATTTCTAAATTGGTTTTCATTTTTTGTGTCCATGGTAACTTGACAACCAAGAATTCACTTTTTGCATTGTTCATGGAAATTCCCAGCATGTAATGTAGAAATAGAATTATAAATAAAGCAGTGGCCGAGTCTTAGAGTGGTTGAGATGTTCCTATATAATATGTTACCACACTGCAAGCCCTCCACATTTGGATTTCAAGCTTGGATCTTATGTGGGGTAGTTGCCAGGTACTGATTGCTGGTCAGTGGTTTTTCTGTGGTATTTTCTTCAGTATTTCAAAAGACATAACAATTTTGTACCAACAATCTATTTGATTTGTTAAATTGACTAACGGCAGGTGACCAATTCTCACCAAGTACCCATTCTTGCCATCACATATGTATTTAGATGGTTACATGCTAATTTTCTTCAATAAATTCATCTTCTGATAGAAGACACTACCAAATCTGAATGTAATCATACAAATACACAATGGCGAGAATGGGTACTTGGCGAGAATTTGTGGGACCAGTAAAAAACAATATTAAAATGGACAATAAGTAGGTAATCTGTTGTGTGTTGTGCCATTTTGATCATTTAAACCATGAATTTCTTCCAGTAAGGTCATTTGGTACAGAGGACAGACCGACTGACAGGCCTGTGGCTCCACGAGATGAGATCTTCGAGTATATCATATTTAGAGGAAGCGACATCAAGGATTTGCATGTGTGCGAACCTCCAAAAGCAGCTCAACAGCAGCAGCAGCAACACCAACCACCACAAGACCCTGCCATAGTCAAGGTATAGTGTTGATATTCTAGTTCTGAAAACTTGTACTGAGACAAGTCCTACTGCATATAAATATCAGTTTCTTTATATTTCAAATACAGAGGATTCTGCTTATTTGAATAGGGTATTTCCCCCCCCCCCATTTTCCCCCCCCCCCCCCCCCACACACACACACACACACACACACACACACACACATACACACACACATGCATATGAACAGGCAAACAGATATTGTTTCCTTCACTTGATAAATATGTAAATTATTTATACTTAAAACGAACAACAAGTTATTATTTTCAAAGTTATAAATCGATTTTAATTGTTTGATACTTTGATAGCATAAAAATGTCCAATGTGAGCTTGTTTACATTAGATCAACATGTCAATCTGAGAAAAATCTAGACGATTGATACCAAATGCAATAACTAAACATGATTGTGTGCAAATTGAGCTTATGATAATGATTAAAATTCAGAGGGCAACTTGCACTGTTGTTTTGACACATGTGTATGAATTAGAAAATGGCGGCAGGTGATGAAGCCATCTGTTCACTAGGCCTAAGTGTGTTCTTCCGATATTGTTGATCAATGCAGCGAACTAGTTTGATAATATTTCAGAAATTAATGCATATTCAAGCAGCAATTTTATCAACACAGCAAGTATTTTTTGTATCCATATTACATATGAAACTTACGGTAGTCATTGCATCCCGACTTTACATGCTTCTATATCTTGTTCAACAAGACGCTTGATACCCACATGTCTGGCATAGACAACAAGAGTCTGGTTGAACGAGACTACCCATGAATGCTGATGCAAATTGTATCAGCGTCGAATACCTTTGCAGATTCATGGATAAAATAAAAAGCCATGCGATAAGTAAATCTGTCACCATGCAGATTTCAAGTAAAAGCGAAGTATCTTGAAACATATATTGGCGAATTTCGCTGAATATACATTGCAAAATTGAAAAATATTCTATTTTATTTTTAGAATTTCCCATAAATTTTATTTGAATAACCGGAGGTCATGTAAAAAGTTGATGCAAATACACAGAGTTGAAAAGATAAAGAAGGAAAAAAATTGGGACCGCAGAATTTTAAACAAATAACGGAAATATTCAATTAAGTAGAGTCCTCTGTAGATAAAAATATAACTTTACAAAAGTGATCATTGCGAAAAGAGACTTAAGTGCAATTTTCATGGAATAAGAATAGGTAGTTTATCTGGAACTTGTCTGTTCATTGTGTGCTCTTTTGTTCAGTCCTCTCAGCCTGTGGCTCCTCCCTCCTTTCAACAGCAACCAGCAGTAGCCCCAGGTTTTGCAGGACCCTCTTACCAGCCATTTGGAGGCCCTCCACTTTACAGTCAATATGGTCAGGCACCAGGAAATGCTCCCCAGCCCTTCTCCACACAACATCATGGACATGGTTCGTTTATTATATTTGTTAATACTGTTTACATTTTACCTCATTATTGACTTGCAACTTATATAGTTCAATGTTAGATGTAATAACAGTTAGAGCTGAAACGATTCATCGCGATACACATATAATTGCAATATATGTATGTCGATACAATTGTACAATACAACCTTGCAGTTTCGGTTCGATACGATGCAGTCACGAATCGATGTGTATTTAGTCACTCACACTTGAAGCAATAAATCTAAGCCATATATATAGATTATCCAACTCTGGGATCAGACCCTAAAGAGGTGTAAACACTCTCTGACAATCAGAGTTAGCAGTCTGGGCCTATCAGGCCTCAAAGTTGAGAGAAATTTACTCGCATATGCGAGTAAATATTCCCAAAGGCGAGTTAAAATTAACAATGTATCGCCAAACGGCGAGTAAAAAATTCCTTAATATTTCCGGATTTATTTTATGTGTTCGGTTCTTTTAATAGTTACACATATCTAATCTGTGTAAGAAAAGCGCTTAAAAGCATAATCACTGCCTGCTGTAAAGCGTCTTGATGACCCTACCTCATGTATCAGTAGCAATATGGCGGCAAAAAGGCCGGGGCAAATCCCCCTGACTTGTTTTGGCTTTAAAAAGTCAAAACAAACAGAGAACAATGGCAGTTTTGACTCTGGATTCATGTGAAAAAAGGGACGAGTACTGAAGCCAATACATCAACAGGAAGCAAACGCTTCGACATGGCTGAACGAATGTTGTGGCCAAGACATGACGAAGGTACGATGTTCTGAAAGATGTGTAAACAGGTTATTAATTGACCAATGGCCGGCAAAACAGACTTTGTGTCCAACTACTGATTGTTACGAAAGAGACAGACGCTTGTGTGACACAGAAAGACAGTAAGACATTCATGATATTGTTATCGCTTCAAGTTCAAACGAAAGTACAGTCGGACACAACTTTCAAACAACGCAAACAATGTGTTGCAAAAACATTGCAAGATATGCACATAAAGTTCGTCAATGCATACATTTATAGAATCGCCAAGCCACAACTAAATTCCAAGCCGCTGGTAGACATATGCAACGAAAAACGGACTCTTGGAAGCTTGTACATTACTGCCTGAGATTTTAGGCCCAATTTATTCAATTTTAAATAAAATATAATAACCCTAATCGGCGCGATATGAATTAGTAACTGAATAAATTTGAGATATATTGATAATTACTATACATTTATATATAAATTACTTATATTACCGTATATAAAATTTAAACAGATTGAAAAATGGTTTAAAACAAAAAGGAAGCTAAAGTACAGAGGCTGTTTAGTGGGACATTGCAGTTGTTGAATAAAAAGAGTTTTGACCAACACAAAATTATGTTTTTCATGTTTTTAATACTTGTACATGTGTATCTGCTTGCTCAATAGTGTAAGGTGTCTCAATAAAGCTCTTAACACATCAAATCAATATATGAATCTTATAAATTTCTCTTGACAACATTTGGCGAGTAAAGTTTAGAGGTCACTCGCCAATTGGCTAGTCATTCCCAAGTGCTACTTTGAGGCCTGCCTATTAAGCCTGTTAGAGAGGTGGTGTCACTGTTCACTTGTGTCGGTCGAATACTGGCATACTGGCACTGCTATGACTACAGCTAGTAAGCATTACATCAAAAGCAAACACTTTTTACAGTGAATTGTTAATGGTTTACTCACATTTTCAGGGTTATTTTGTACAGAAATGATTTTAACATACACATTAAAAAATATATTTTTAATTTTTAGCTCACCTGGTCCAATCAACAATCGACTTCTTCTCCATAACCGCTGGCCGGAATTTAACAAAATTTGACTGGTAGCACCCTTATGGGCTGCTAACTGAAAATTGTACAAATGGTCAGGCTGAAGGGCGGGGCCAAAAGGGGTCAAATTAGCTATTTTCATGTAAACGACTTATCTGAAACTAAGCATGGGATAGCACTCATAATGCAATGGTAGCATCCTTGTAGGGTGGGGATTCAAATTGTGCAAATGGTCGGGCTGACATCCCGGGGGCCAGAGGGGCAGGGCCTAAAGGGTCAATTTGACTATTTTAATATAAACAACTTCTTCTCGGAAATTTAGCACTGACTAACACTAAGTCATATAATATTGATAGCACCATTAATATATGGTTGGGATTCAAAATTAAACTAATCATCTGGTCAATTTGGCTATTTTTAATTGTAAGAGTTTTTGTGATAATTAAAATATCCAGGTGAGCAGGGCCTCTCGGTTTTTTATGGCCTACAGTAGTTGTCATGAGAATAAGTCCATTATATGATTATAATTATTTACAATTTTGAACACTGTTCAATTAATTTAAATTAAATAAGTTCATTATTGCTTTAATATACAAATATGAATTCTAGTTATATATATTTTTTGTTACTTATTTGCAATTTAAGTTATTGATGATTTTGTGGCCATCAAACAAACAAAAAATGCTCACCTTTTTAATTTGCCTCTTTTAATTATGGTTTAATTGCATTAGTTGTATATTTTAAAATCTAGATATAATAAAAAAAACTCTTGGAAAAGCAAGATGACAGAAAACAAAAGTATCATATCGAAAATTGAATCGAGAGGCATGTATCAAGAATTCATGATATGTATTGTATCAGAGTACTGGTGTATCGTTGCAGCCCTAATAACAGTATATTCATTTATATAATAGTTCAATTTGTAAATCTTTCTCAAATTGCTTTGTTTAAAACATGGTTCATACAGGCATGAAATTCTTCAACATCATTCCATAAATGGCAAGATTTATATTAAAAGTATTTTGTTTTGATCAGACTCTAGAGAGAGAAAAATATGAAATTATGTGTTACTGCATACAGATGAAATTGCTTTGTATTTTAACTCTTTTGAAATGTGAAATTATCTGCAACTTTACCAAGAAATATTTGATCCCTGAATGTTGAAATTGAATATCAGAATCTGGCTGAACCATGAAGAATTGAACCATTAAGTCTCAATATCATTGTCTGGTTAAAGGACCAATTTTATTGTTTCTGTTCAATGTTTATTGACTATCAGACATGTAAAACACATTTTATTTGAAGGTTTCACAATAATACAATTAAATTATGTTTTGATATTCTGAAAAAGGTATAATAAAAATAAATGCACGAAAACTAAACTAGTATGCAATACTTTCCTCACTTTTTGTTCTATTATACCATATTCACCGTAATTTGTGTCCTTCATCCCCTTTTCTTGAGAAAGAGTTGAATTCCGGTATTACAAGAAATTTATATTATGGCATGTATAAACTTTAAAAAGAGTCTTTTACATATGTGAATCACAAGACCACATCGTACAGTCAAACCTGGTCTTAAAAGTGTCTTAAAGAAATAATATCAACTGGATTAAAGGTGAATATAATTACGTACCAGAAGCATGATCAAAATGCTTTAATTCACAGAAAATCGGCCAACTGAAGCATAAATGTATACGATGGCAACAAATGCCAGACTATTTGGCTTCAGATTTCTGCGGGTTTGTTAAAGTGAACAGTCGGGCAAGGATGGCTAAAGTCGGTAAAAATGGTGTGAATGTATCCAGTATAATTTCTTATGAAATAGAAAAATAAAAATCTCTCACCAAAATCTGTCTGCGTACGAAGAAATTAATTTAAAGTATAGTAATCCTAAAACGTCCTCCCGGCTGACTATGTCCGTGGTTACATTTCCATGCAGCCTCGCTTTCAATGCTTTCAATTTTCCTTTACTTAATGGTCAGAACTGGGAAACGTAAGCAGAACTTGGCCGTGGTATTAAAATGTGAGAACTTTTGGAAGGCCAATGAACGCATTTAGACTGGTTTTCTTTGCCCGACTATTCACTTTAACAAGAAAAAAGTTATCAAACCATCAAAAATGACAAAATATCAATACAGTTTATTTTTTTATTATTTAGATATCATGTCTATTTAATAAATGTCTGCAGGCAGTGAAAAAACAATATGAATGTTTATGAATGTTGGCAAACAGGTTATTTCCTGGATTCTATCAAATAATTTTGCTGTTTTTCTCAATGAAATAATTGACGTATGAATTATGTGTTACTGCATACAGATGAAATTGCTTTGTATTTTAACTCTTTTGAAATGTGAAATTATCTGCAACTTTACCAAGAAATATTTGATCCCTGAATGTTGAAATTGAATATCAGAATCTGGCTGAACCATGAAGAATTGAACCATTAAGTCTCAATATCATTGTCTGGTTAAAGGACCAATTTTATTGTTTCTGTTCAATGTTTATTGACTATCAGACATGTAAAACACATTTTATTTGAAGGTTTCACAATAATACAATTAAATTATGTTTTGATATTCTGAAAAAGGTATAATAAAAATAAATGCACGAAAACTAAACTAGTATATCGCAATACTTTCCTCACTTTTTGTTCTATTATACCATATTCACCGTAATTTGTGTCCTTCATCCCCTTTTCTTGAGAAAGAGTTGAATTCCGGTATTACAAGAAATTTATATTATGGCATGTATAAACTTTAAAAAGAGTCTTTTACATATGTGAATCACAAGACCACATCGTACAGTCAAACCTGGTCTTAAAAGTGTCTTAAAGAAATAATATCAACTGGATTAAAGGTGAATATAATTACGTACCAGAAGCATGATCAAAATGCTTTAATTCACAGAAAATCAGCCAACTGAAGCATAAATGTATACGATGGCAACAAATGCCAGACTATTTGGCTTCAGATTTCTGCGGGTTTGTTAAAGTGAACAGTCGGGCAAGGATGGCTAAAGTCGGTAAAAATGGTGTGAATGTATCCAGTATAATTTCTTATGAAATAGAAAAATAAAAATCTCTCACCAAAATCTGTCTGCGTACGAAGAAATTAATTTAAAGTATAGTAATCCTAAAACGTCCTCCCGGCTGACTATGTCCGTGGTTACATTTCCATGCAGCCTCGCTTTCAATGCTTTCAATTTTCCTTTACTTAATGGTCAGAACTGGGAAACGTAAGCAGAACTTGGCCGTGGTATTAAAATGTGAGAACTTTTGGAAGGCCAATGAACGCATTTAGACTGGTTTTCTTTGCCCGACTATTCACTTTAACAAGAAAAAAGTTATCAAACCATCAAAAATGACAAAATATCAATACAGTTTATTTTTTTATTATTTAGATATCATGTCTATTTAATAAATGTCTGCAGGCAGTGAAAAAAACAATATGAATGTTTATGAATGTTGGCAAACAGGTTATTTCCTGGATTCTATTAAATAATTTTGCTGTTTTTCTCAATGAAATAATTGACTATCAAGTTTATACACATACATTTCAGGTAATAAAGGATACAATAGCGATGATATATCATCACTCTGTCGTTAAACATTGCCTAATCGATCTCTGCAGAGGTACATTTGCTCAGTGCAGTCAAATACTTGTCGAATACGCTTGGCGCAATGCATTCAAGTGTTTGATTGACTAAAACAACTAAAACAATGTTCACATTGTTCATTCCAAAACATCCGATTTCAGTTTCATAATAGTTTCTTGAGACCAGTTATGAACACATTATGATGTGAATTTTTATGGTCGTTAGTGGTGTTAGGCAGATGATCGTTGAATATTGGTCATTTATATAGTAAATATCAATGTGAGGAATAATTAAGGTTGCATATACGTAAGACAGGAAGTCGCTGAATGCAAGGGGTGTTAAGACAGGTTTGACTGTGGATAATTCGTCTTAAAGGAAAGAAGGCATATGCATGTTTACTATGACAGAATAATGTGCCATGAATATGAAAGAGCTAAAGATGGCTGAATTTTTAAAGGAGTTTTTCGTCCACAACTTCAGTTTTGTTCCCTATTAAATTAGTACCCATCTTTGTAATATATTTCTAAGCGTTATTAGCGCTAATTACGGCAAATATGGTATATGTTTTGCAAACCATTGTCAATTCAAAATGGAAAATAGAATTTGATAGAGTATGTTTTAAATGTCTGATTATGTTCATTTGTTCGTTTGCTTGATGTATAATCACCCATAGAATGTCATTTTGAAAACTGCATGTTGTATATCTAAATTTAATGTCAACCACATTTCCTGTTCCTGATGTTGAATATTGGTGACACTTCATGATCTTTTCAGCAGATATTTGCATTGAAATGAATTCTCATAGTAGAAATCCCATCTATTTACTGTATTCTGATGGTGTGCTCTTTTTAATTCTCTCTAAAGTAAAGATGGTTTTATTGCTGAAAATGACTATTTTAAAAAGGTAATATTAAATAATGATGATATTTTTTGGTTTAATTTCTTAAGATAATATCTGTCCATATAAGTTTGACTGGAAAAGGTGGTAAAGTTTCCTCTCAACGGCTGTCGTTTCCAAAGAACAGATTCAGCTAATACTTTGTATAAACCTATATTTCCCCTGGTACTATGTAGAACATGAAGAACACACTGTCCAAAACAAAAGTGAAAATATTAGTGATAGTCCTCCTGGTAGCACTGTTAGTATCAATATAACATCTGAAATAATACAGTAAGCTTACGGAAACTTAGAAGGTAAAATGTTGGGGTTTTACACACTTTATCTGCATACTAATCTGGATTGCTAAAGAGTTTGTACTTTCACATGAAGATCTGATATTATATTAGGTATTTTGGAACATTCACAGAACTTTCCTCAATATTCTTGATCTTGCTACTAGGTTCTCGGGGTCCATCTCCCACTCTTAATCGGGTATCTCCTACCATGGACCAAGGTATACAGGTTGGTTCCCAGGCAGCTGCTATAGGCGCTATCAGGAGACCTGGTGGGTAGTACTCAAATATCAATGCTTCACTTATTTACCTCTTTGGCTGCTGCTTTTGGTATCCCTGAAGAAATATTTTGCTGAAAACTTGCGAAATGCAAAAAGCATGTTTGAACCAACAGTAACCCGTCCTTAAGCTACATGTCTGGACTAGCATCATATGCCTACCGCTTTTATACCAGTATGCACATGTGCACTGTTGACAAGTTTGTGGTGGTGGTATTTCTTAGTTTATCTAATAAATTTCTGTATTTGTCATTTGCAGCAACTTTAATGTGGGGGTTTTGAGTTCCCAAAACAAAGTAGGTGAAGTACAATATACTGTCGCTTAGTCCCACCATGCGGTGATTTTGACGTCATTATTTGACATTAGTTTCGTGACGTCATAATCACCAGAATGTGGGACTATCTACAGTAAATTGTACTTTACCCACATTGTTTTGGGATCTCGGAACCCCTTTATTTATATGCTCATAGCAACTTTATTTTAAAATGAACAGTCAGACAAAGAAGGGCAAAAATAGAGCTGATATATCCAATAAAAAAAAAAATCTTCTGAAATTGAGAGAAAAAATCTTTCCATCAAAATTTGCTCTGCCTGCAAAGAAATTAATTTATACTGTAGGAATCCTTAAAGATGCTCCACCGCTGACAAATGGTATTTTTTCACTATCAAAAACAGGAGCAGACGATTTAGTATTTTTCATCAATTACAAAAGTTACTTACTTTACACCATTACCACCATTGAAAAGTTTGAGCTTATAATTTTACTTCAAGTTAAAAATATGAAAAATATTTAATTGCATCCCGAAAAAATTCCGTGTCACTATATCCTATATGGAAGGAAGTACTGATTGTGCATGTAGCAAAGGCGAAATAAATTATTTTATATTATTTTTTGTGTTAATTAGACATATATATACATGATCAAACACCAATTATTGTTCAACTGATGAATATCATTTATGCTTTGTCGGCGGTGGAGCATCTTTAAAGTTGTCCTGGCTGGCTATGTCCGTGTTGACATTCCCACACAAGCCTCGCTTTCAAAATTTATTTTCAGAACTGCAAAATTTACACAGAGTTCTCTATTCCGAATTTGCATATTAGAGAGTAATCTGCACTTGCCGCAAGTTGCGGGTAGGTATTGATTGCGACATCATTTGGTTGGGAGCGTAATGTCATGTTTCAGAGAAAACGAAGTGAATTGCACTCACAAAATAATGACGATCGAGACCTACCGGAAGGGAGCTAACTCTGTAATATGCAAAGACGGAATAGTTTCAATGGTGAAAGCTGGACAATGTAAGCAGAACTTGATCGTCATTTTGATATATAAGGACTTTTGGAAGGTCAACAAATTTATTTAGATAGACTGATTCCATTGCCCGACTATTCACTTTAAAGATACTGTGGTGTAAACCCTTAGCAGATGTTACTTATTGTTGATGTGTTAAAGTTACAAGGCTGTGTGGAATCCTTACAAAACTTCAAATTCTATAAAGTTTAAATTTGTATTGTCAGCTTGGTAAAATAGCTAACATTACTTTTACATAAGTAATGTACTAGTGGTCATATATAGTCCCATTAATAGTTTTGACTGCAAATATACTAACATCACCTCATTGTTATTAATGATAATTATATCCAAATAGAACTGATCAATATGTTTGCCTAAAATACCCATGAACAAAGTAGATAATCTTTCAGGATGCATGTTTTGGATATCACTAAAACTAGCATTTACTAACTCATTGTTTTTGGCAATATAAATGTAAGGACCCATAAAAATTTCTGCATTTTGATATGATTAGTGATGCAAATCTGCAATATGCTTTTTATGAGCATCAAAGTACCTAACTTTTATTTTTAAAAGTTATTTGTTTTACGAACACTTCTCAAGCATGCTTGAATTATTTGAAATGGAAGTTTTATTCTTAATGTTCAATTTATTTACAATGTAGACTAATTTTCTCCGATTATTTTCATAATCACATTGAATGATATTTTCAGAATTACAATAAATTATGTTAAGGATGAACCTTGAAACAACCATTCCACTCCAGGATTATTCAAAAGACATTAAATATAAAGCACCTTGAAAATTATTCCTGCTCTATTCCTAGTCCTTGACTTTTCATTGAGACTTAAAGCACAAATATTGATTTTCCGAAATATATGCAAGCTATTTTTATTTAAAGTATTTTCTATATTTTTCCAAAAAGAAAAAAGAAATAGTAATATTGTGTCTGTATTGAATACTGTATATTAACACGAAACATTTGTGGATATTTGACAAAAAATATTTCGTGTAATTCCAATAAATTAAATTTCAAATTCTGTTTATTAAAATTTATGGTATAACAAGAACAATGAAAGCAACAGTATGGTTTTCTACACTATACATAGCAATTATTTAATTAGTGTTATTTAATGTGAATGAAGCTTTAAACAAGAAGCATCATAGTGAGTGTAAAATTATGTACAGGGTCCCGAGGTCCAACCCCTCCACTGCCAAACAGGAAGTCTCCAACACTAGACCAAAGTACCCAGCATCCAAGTTCTAGTCCAGATAAGTCTGAAAGGCAACAGCAGCAATCGCATCAGCATCAACAACAGCAAGGCTTTAATCAGGGAATACCAGAACGGCGAGAACAACGAAGAGGTGCACCAAATCAGAGGCCTCCATCAGCGTCTTACTCGCGGGGAAGGGGACAGAGCCGTGGCAAAAGTGTGCCTGGGGGAGCTGCTGCTGCAGAAAGAGGTACAACATTCCTGTCTTAATGAACACTTCAATCTATAGAAAAAGTATTTTGTCAGAGTTGGTATCGATATTTTTTTTGGGAGTTGTATCCCTTGGTTCAAGAATCTGCCTTTTGTTACAATGTAAAATGGATATATTGTAATTTGTTTAGTTGTACTTTTTGCCATGTTTGATAAATCTGTGGTTTGTCATTCCCATTTCATTACAGGTGGTTTCACTGATCGGGGTGGACGGGAACCAAGAGGAGTTGGCCCAAGAGGACCAAGAGGAGGCAGTAGGCCTCCACGAGGTGGTGGTAGACCTCAATCAGGACGCCCAACAGAATCTCCACTCAAGTTTGAAGGAGAATTTGATTTTGAAAGTTCAAATGCTCAGTTTTGATAAAGAAGAAATTGAACGAGAACTAAAACAAAAATTAACAATTTGTGAGTAAAAAAAAATACTGTTTTGTATAATATAGATTCTTCTGTGAATACTTAGCAGAGATAACAGTTAACAGATGAATAAACATAAGTTGTTAAGCTAAAATACATGTTTATCTCGGGGTCTGTTTATTTTGACCTTTGATCAACATTTAAGTAAAATATTGTTGACTTTTTATCCTCAGCATAAATATTTTGAAGACTTTCCTGGATAATGTCATGATCTTAGCCTAATGTTACTAAACTTGTTTTTCAGCTGATAAAGTACCTACCACAAATGGGGAAAAAGAAGGAAGCATAGAGAATGGTGGCGACAACTCAACAAGTACTAACAACCCTCCAGAGGAGGAGGAAGATGATTTGTTTTACGACAAAGCAAAATCTTTCTTCGATAATATTAGTTGTGAAGCAACTGAAAGAGCAAAAGGGTATGTTAACCAATGTTATGTTTGTCTGGTAAATAAAGAGGGACCAGAGCTTCGTTTAGCACATCTATGTTGAATTTTACCTGCTTATCACAATAGATTGTTATTAATTGGTTGTTGTATCTAGAAAATCAATGGTTGTTTGTCAATTTACAGGTCAACAAGGACAAGTTGGCGAGAAGAGAGGAAACTTAATGTTGAAACCTTTGGTGTGTCTGATTTTCCAAGGAGGAACTTCAGGGGTGGCCGAGGGTATGGAAACCGTGGATACCGTGGAGGTCGTGGCGGTTATTACAGGGGTCCACCAAGAGGAGGTCCAAGAGGTAATTGGTTAATGAACAAAAAGTTTTATTTTCTTTTTAGCCCACCATCATCAGATGGTGGGCTATTCAAATCGCCTTTCGTCCGTGGTCCGTCGTCCGTCCGTCCTTCCGTCCGTCCGTCCGTTAACAATTCTTGTTACCGCTATTTCTCTAAAAGTACTGAAGGGATCTTTCTCAAATTTCATATGTAGGTTCCCCTAGGACCCTAGTTGTGCATATTGTATTTTGGGACTGATCGGTCAACAAGATGGCCGCCAGGCAGCCATCTTGGATTTTGATAGTTAAAGTTTGTTACCGCTATTTCTCAGAAAGTACTGAAGGGATCTTTCTCAAATTTCATATGTAGGTTCCCCTAGGACCCTAGTTGTGCATATTGCATTTTGGGACTGATCGGTCAACAAGATGGCCGACCAGCCGCCATCTTGGATTTTGATAGTTAAAGTTTGTTACGGCTAATTCTCAGAAAGTACTGAAGGGATCTTTCTCAAATTTCATATGTAGGTTCCCCTAGGACCCTAGTAGTGCATATTGCATTTTGGGACTGATCGGTCAACAAGATGGCCGCCAGGTAGCCATCTTGGATTTTGATAGTTAAAGTTTGTTACCGCTATTTCTCAGAAAGCACTGAAGGGATCTTTCTCAAATTTCATATGTAGGTTCCCCTAGGACCCTAGTTGTGCATATTGCATTTTGGGACTGATCGGTCAACAAGATGGCCGACCAGCCGCCATCTTGGATTTTGATAGTTAAAGTTTGTTACGGCTAATTCTCAGAAAGTACTGAAGGGATCTTTCTCAAATTTCATATGTAGGTTCCCCTAGGACCCTAGTAGTGCATATTGCATTTTGGGACTGATCGGTCAACAAGATGGCCGCCAGGTAGCCATCTTGGATTTTGATAGTTAAAGTTTGTTACCGCTATTTCTCAGAAAGCACTGAAGGGATCTTTCTCAAATTTCATATGTAGGTTCCCCTAGGACCCTAGTTGTGCATATTGTATTTTGGGACTGATCGGTCAACAAGATGGCCACCAGGCAGCCATCTTGGATATTGATAGTTAAAGTTTGTTACCGCTATTTCTCATAAAGTATTGAAGGGATCTTTCTCAAATTTCATATGTAGGTTCCCCTAGGACCCTAGTTGTGCATATTGCATTTTGGGACTGATCGGTCAACAAGATGGCCGACCAGCCGCCATCTTGGATTTTGATAGTTAAAGTTTGTTACCGCTAATTCTCAGAAAGTACTGAAGGGATCTTTCTCAAATTTCATATGTAGGTTCCCCTAGGACCCCAGTTGTGCATATTGCATTTTGGGACTGATCGGTCAACAAGATGGCCGACCGGTGGCCATCTTGGATTTTGATAGTTAAAGTTTGTTACGGCTAATTCTCAGAAAGTACTGAAGGGATCTTTCTCAAATTTCATATGTAGGTTCCCCTAGGACCCTAGTAGTGCATATTGCATTTTGGGACTGATCGGTCAACAAGATGGCCGCCAGGTAGCCATCTTGGATTTTGATAGTTAAAGTTTGTTACCGCTATTTCTCAGAAAGCACTGAAGGGATCTTTCTCAAATTTCATATGTAGGTTCCCCTAGGACCCTAGTTGTGCATATTGCATTTTGGGACTGATCGGTCAACAAGATGGCCGACCAGCCGCCATCTTGGATTTTGATAGTTAAAGTTTGTTACGGCTAATTCTCAGAAAGTACTGAAGGGATCTTTCTCAAATTTCATATGTAGGTTCCCCTAGGACCCTAGTAGTGCATATTGCATTTTGGGACTGATCGGTCAACAAGATGGCCGCCAGGTAGCCATCTTGGATTTTGATAGTTAAAGTTTGTTACCGCTATTTCTCAGAAAGCACTGAAGGGATCTTTCTCAAATTTCATATGTAGGTTCCCCTAGGACCCTAGTTGTGCATATTGTATTTTGGGACTGATCGGTCAACAAGATGGCCACCAGGCAGCCATCTTGGATTTTGATAGTTAAAGTTTGTTACCGCTATTTCTCATAAAGTATTGAAGGGATCTTTCTCAAATTTCATATGTAGGTTCCCGTAGGACCCTAGTTGTGCATATTGCATTTTGGGACTGATCGGTCAACAAGATGGCCGACCAGCCGCCATCTTGGATTTTGATAGTTAAAGTTTGTTACCGCTAATTCTCAGAAAGTACTGAAGGGATCTTTCTCAAATTTCATATGTAGGTTCCCCTAGGACCCCAGTTGTGCATATTGCATTTTGGGACTGATCGGTCAACAAGATGGCCGACCGGTGGCCATCTTGGATTTTGATAGTTAAAGTTTGTTACCGCTATTTCTCAGAAAGTATTGAAGGGATTGTTCTCAAATTTCATATGTAGGTTCCTCTTGGACCCTAGTTCTGCATATTACATTTTGGGACTGATCGGTCAACAAGATGGCCGACAAGCAGCCATCTTGGATTTTGATAGTTAAAGTTTGTTACGGCTATTTCTCAGAAATTATTGAAGGGATTGTTCTCAAATTTCATATGTAGGTTCCCCTAGGACCCTAGTAGTGCATAATGCATTTTGGGACTGATCAGTCAACAAGATGGCCGCCAGGTAGCCATCTTGGATTTTGATAGTTAAAGTTTGTTACCGCTATTTCTCAAAAAGCACTAAAGGGATCTTTCTCAAATTTCATATGTAGGTTCCCCTAGGACCCCAGTTGTGCATATTGCATTTTGGGACTGATCGGTCAACAAGATGGCCGCCAGGTAGCCACCTTGGATTTTGATAGTTAAAGTTTGTTACCGCTATTTCTCAGAAAGCACTGAAGGGATCTTTCTCAAATTTCATATGTAGGTTCCCCTAGGACCCCAGTTGTGCATATTGCATTTTGGGACTGATCGGTCAACAAGATGGCCGACCGGTGGCCATCTTGGATTTTGATAGTTAAAGTTTGTTACCGCTATTTCTCAGAAAGTATTGAAGGGATTGTTCTCAAATATCATATGTAGGTTCCTCTAGGACCCTAGTTCTGCCTATTGCATTTTGCGACCACCATCTTGGATTTTGATAGTTTAAAGTTTGAAAAGCAGAGAAAAGATCCCTCTTTCATTTGTCAGACATAGATCAATCTTTGGTGGGCGCCAAGATCCCTCTGGGATCTCTTGTTCACCTCATTTAGGCCATTCCAGTTTGATTTCTTGTTCTTCGGATTTTGGGATTTTAAAATAGGAGCGAGCAAGCGAAATTTTTTTAATTCTAAAAATATTTTGAAGGCGGGGGAAATCGGAGCGAGCGAATATTTTCACAATATTTTTTTATTAGACTTTAATGTTTATTTCTTGAAATAACAGTTACTAGTAATAACCGAGTTTTTATGTTAAAATTTGAGTTTTGCTGTTTTCTTCAGTGTTTTCAACATTCATAACTGTATCAAAGATGTTAAAACAAGGAAGTCTAATGTTAAGGTATTTGTGCAGCTATTGAACATATGCTATTACACAAAATGCTTTTAATGCATGATATACATGTATTTCAATTTTAACCCTTAGACTGCTACGCGCGACTATATACGCGTTGGTTTAAATGGCCCTCAGTGCTACACGCGTAAAAAGACGTTTTTTGACTCCGAGTTTTCAACCGGCGGTCCGATCGTCAAATCTCCCTCCTGTTGCTAAAATTATGACTGAAAATGAAAGTAGAATGCTTCCGATTGGTTCTAGTGTAATTACATTCGATATTCTCGGGATTATACTCTAAAAATAAGCACAGGTGTGGAGGAATTCGAATGGTATACTGACTCGTCAAAATGGCCGCTCCGATAGATCGAAGTGATGAAGAACGTGTACAACAGTTCTTTGCTAGCGATGTGTCAGAAGTTGAAAGTAAATTTGAAGGGTCAGATACTTTAGATTGGGATCCAATAGAAGGCAAAATTAGTTTAATTTCTCCTATAAATAAGTGTGTGCCCGATGCCAACACAGAACATGAGGCAGCCCCCCACGCGGCCGGCTGCCGTGTTGACAGACGACAAGATTGACTTTCACAGGCGAGTTGAAATTAGTGCATAACATGAATAAATGTAAGCTAGTTGTTTTTAAAAGCATTTTTGGATGATTACAGTATAGATATTATAGTTGTTCACACAAATTTGTTTATATTATCTACACGAAGTTTACCGTCAATGACCGGCACGTTGAAAGAAAACATGAACGAAAAATGACACTGGGATTACGTTTTATGAGATGCAGGTGTTTCTTTTACGTTGATAACGGCTATGGGTTTTATCCAGATTAAGTGATTTACACCACTGTTGGTCAAGTCATGATGCATTTGAAAAACAATTTTTCAGAAATTGTTTAGGATCGTTTTCTAGTTATATTGTCTAATTAACTTTCACCTGACTGAAAATGACTTACCTGGACTCACCTGAGCTATAACAATACTTTTAACGGTAACTTGGTCTAAGATAGAGATAATATGTGGTGCATAATGCAAATGCATACACTATGTGATGATAGACCAGAAATTAAACAGGAAACTAGCTTCTTTCCTTCATGAACAATTATCAAGATTTTGTTTGTGAATATTAATTAGTTTTAGAAGTTTTTACCTGGATTTTTTCAAAGACTTAATAACCAAATGAAGTCATATGCTTCTTAATACTAAGGTTGCTCTATTAAATTGGTTTTATTTCATAATTTTAATTGAGTTTTCTTATTATTATTTGATACAACCTAATATTTTTACCTTTAGTCACCTGTATTGTTACCTGTATGCTTAACGAGAAGTATATTTGCGGAATAAACAACATCAATATAAACTACAGGCAATAACAAACAATTTTCATATAACTTTTATTCACATAATGCAAATAGTTTTCAAGATATAATCATTTATAATTAAGTTATCATTTCCCTGGATTTTACAAAATTAATGCAGCACTGAGAGCCATTACTATACAAACCATTGCAGCAGCCTAAGGGTTAAGACAAATTTTGACAATTTTAACATTGAATAGCAATGTTTAATACTTAAAAGGAAATAGTCAAGAAAGTTTAACTTCTTGTCAATAATTTCAATAATTAATTTGCTGTTGACAGAGCTATCAGCAAAAACCAGCAAACTAATAGAAACAATCAGGGATTAGCATTAATGGAAAATATTTAAACCAATATAACCTCACCTGACATGTACATTCTTTCTTAGTTGTCACATAATATTGTATGGAACTGATTTTTTTTGTTTAGCAAGTTTCTAACTTAGCTGCTCATACTTTGAATGAGATTATGCATATGTTTATAAAATTAAATGTATAACTACAACAGTATAAACAACAACATAATTCATTTTAATCACATTAATTCATTGTCTCTAAAAAGTATATTTTTAAAAAAAAATATGGACAGTATGGCTCAAAAGTTTTACATGTATATCAGCATTCATATCATATAAGAAATATTTTAAATTGATTATTTATGATTTTCTCATGAAACGCTTTGAGTAAATCAAACGCAAATATTCATTTAACCTATCAACACAAAAATGAAGGCAAATGTATGTTATATTGTCGTAGAAAGTAACACTAAAGTAACAATAGGTTTGGATCTCAGTAAAATGTGTAATTTACTACCGATGTTAATATGACCAAATAGCAGACGAATCGTCACCTAGCTAGTTGTTACTAAGTCATGCAATCAAAACATGTTTGCAAATGCAAACTATGTTGGCCACGTGTCAAAATTCACATTGACCAGGTCTTAAGATATAAGGTAACTGAGGTGTTAATTAATTAGCGATTGCCTTCAAATAATGGACATGCTTGATTACCATTATTCGTTCGTACGTCGGCCAGTCAAATCACCTGTCATGGTCACCATTTTTAAAGTGAGATCGAACACAAAGTCTTTTAAAAGAGTTGCAGACATCGGCAAAAACAGACTGAAATCGGGACACGTCCTATTAAAAAGTATGCGTCCCTCAGTCTCTACCTCGCAGTACCACTCTGTCTGCACATGGTGGCGGAAAAACTTGACATTTCTGTTATAAAGGTTTGCAAGACGCTTGCGGGTTTGAAGACACAATGTACGAATAATTCAAACATCTGAGTGACCAGAAAATGGTGACTAGTAAAAATGAACCCTATGAAAATTTGCCTGGGTTCGTCAGATTCCCAGACAAAAAAATAAGGAGTGGTAAAAAAAATATTTTATTTTTATTTCATTTTCGGAAAATAGGAGCAAGAAATCCGACGAACTAGAAATCAAATTGGAATGGCCTTAGTGAAAATACCAATTTGAAGACTAGAACACCATATAAATAAAGGATGTGATTGGAATGCTATACGTGAATCACTTGTTAATAAAAAGAAAATCATAATTAAAAAATAAAAAACAGACAAACAGACTGTATATGTTCTTAAGATGATTAATCCTTGATTTCCTGTGTTCAGGAGGAGGACGATGGAATAATGGCCCACAAAGGGGAGGAGGAAGAAATAGAAGCCAGGGCTGGGTGGATTATAACTACGATTTTGAGGCAGCTGGTGTCAACCGGCCAAGAGATGGATCAGCAAAACAGGTAACTGTTCTTCCTCTGATATATGTTTTTCCAGTTAACCATTGTCTAGGACAAGCTTGAGTGTTTGATATGATGATTATCCTTGTCAGATTGTAACTTCATGAACAATTAATCAGTTACCCTTGTATTGATTGATGGGTAAATTGAAATATTTTATCATTTCAGAAAGTGCCAGCTCAGGCGTAGATTAATGAACTGGTCAAGTGTTACAAACGCCAAACACGCAATCCTGCCAAGTAAGTGAGTGATATCAGTCAGATGAGACAATTCCACACTGATGTGCCACCTAACTACAGACGTGGACCTCTTAAAATCATAGTGCTTGTTGAAGTGATGGCAGCTTTGTTGAACGGCAGTAAAAATGGAAGAAGATGCGAACAAATATTTCTTGGTTTACTAGTCTGAATCACACAGCACTATGTGTTGAAAGCATCTGTAGATTCGTCCCAATCTTATTTTGTTTGTCCAGTTTGTCCTTAATTTATAATTTTGCCACCTGAATAAGGTTTTAGTAAGTGTGGCGAAGTTGCCAAAGTGATGCGTGTTATTAGGTGGACATAGCAATGGTGATTGCAGATTAGTGAACCTCGTTGAATCGGGTTCTTTGGATAATGTCTAGAAAGAAACTTTGTGATCAGTAACCAGTCACAGGACAGAAAGGTCTGTGGTCAGGGTCTTGTCTAGCTGTGTATTTAAAATGTGTTCATCATCAATTTGAGTTGTACGTCATTGTGATATCATTTATTAATTCACCTGTCCAAAGGGCAAGTGAGCTTGTGCCATGGTTCGCCGTCCGTCAAACATAAGCTCTTCCCTGTGTTAACAACTTGCTATCAAGTTTGTTCCAATTAATGACCTTGACCTTCGTTCAAAGTCACACGAGTCCAAAAGGCTAAAATCTTCTTCTTCTTTTTTTTTTTTTTTTTATTTCTTGTCAATAACTAAGTGGTCTAGGGACTTGATATTAGGCCTGTAGCATGCTTGAATAAAGAGTTACCAAGTTTGTTTAATCGAGTGAGATGGACCACTTATATTTGGAAACTTGTCAAGCATGAAAAAATCCCATACCAGGTAGCAGATTGGGCCCATGTCAGAATTTCACCCCAGAATAATAATGGCCACGTACAATTTCTGCAGTTGAAGAGGTTATGTATGTCCCAGTGTTCTGTAGAATGAGGTGAGGATGATGTCACTTGTCTGTTTAATAGACTTTTATTGTGTACATGTAAAAAGTCGACATTGACTTCTCTATGTTAATCAAGTTGAACTTGACATTGACAGGGAGTTTGTTTGCGCTCTTGTTTCTATATGTTTACATGGATAAAAGAAACTTTCAATAATATGATCATTTGAAGAAGAAAAAGATTTCTATTGAGATAAGCTTAAAAATTCAGAAGATACTATTTCTGTTTTATTTGGGTATTAAACTTTCCTATTAGTTGACCATTTTCAGAAAAACAGTTCAGACTTGTACATTTGTTAAATTTTACATTTAATCCATCAATTTGGAGATAACCATTTCAAGGTTGAATTTAAAAATAAAAAATTGTTTACATTCAATATAATCTATCTGGTGTCATTCACATTTACTCTCATGTATTTTTCTGTTGTGTTTATATTGTGTCAAATCACTTTCCTAATTGAAACCATACCCAAGTAAGTCACAGTGCTTGACCATCAATCTCAAAATTAGTTTGTGAAATAATGCAATCTTGTTTAGTCCCTACAACGTATTTTAGTCATTAATGTCCTGTGGAAGTTTATATGTATATATTGGACAAAGTGATATTATGACATCTCAGCTTGTCTATATAAATAATCAATTGGAGGAGTGATCACTTTACACAGAAATTCTCATTGATTCAGACACTATATCATTTAACATTTAGCTTTCACTAATTTTGACATTAAACCATGACAAATTAAGAAACAAAATAACTTTGTCTTAGATGAGAAGTGGTTTCATTTGATCAAAACTGATCCTCAATTTCATGTGCTATCATACTTTAATAAAATCCATTTGTCAAGATGGAGTATCAAATCTTTACAACCACACACTAGTATTTGAAATTACGTAAAAAGTGCTATTGTCTTGTGACTGGTACCAGTTAAGGTCTACAGCCAGTTCTTTGCTTTCTATGGCTGTTATGCAATATTAGATTCTAACCACAAAAGGTACATCAGTGATCAATAGTAATAAAAAGATGCAAAACAACTACTGCGTTATGTTATATTTATGCATTGGATGATATATGACATTGATATACTAAGAAAATATCTTTATAATATAAGGCTCATGCCCGCCGTTATTATGCAGTATACTTAATTATCCCCCGCCCAACGAAGTTGGCTGGGGATATACAAATGGGTTCCAGAGCATAACTCTAAAACCAGTAGAGATATTTCCACGAAACTTCATACACACATTGGTCTTATGGTCTAGTAGTGCCTTTGGTCCTATTCATTGCCTTATAATTCATGTGTGTATGATAATACAGTAAATAGACTGTTGATAGCGAAATTATGTGGGGTCCCTGTGTACCAGCTGTCTCCAAATTCCAATTTTACATTTTTTTATGTTTGTGTCATACATGTATTCTTATTTTGCATAGATTTTAAACTTTAACAATACAATTGTAATGCAATATGACTTCTTTTCTGGCTTCATGGTGTATCTTATACCACTGTTTGTGATATATCAATCAAAGATCATTATCCCCCGTTCAACGAAGTTGGCATTCTTTTTATGGTCTAGTAGTACCTTTTGCTATTTTTAGGTTTTCATTTTTTGCACTCTTTCCGTTACCATGGAAACATTGCTGAAAATATCATGGTAAATTGTAATTTTTTGTACCAGGTTCGTTTCCGCAGCATAACTGGAAAACCGGTTGAGATATATGCACGGAACTCCATAGGCACATTAGTCTTATGGTCTAGTAGTGCCTTTTGCTATTTTAAGGTTTTCACTTTTTGTACTTTTTTCTGTAACCATGGAAACATTGCTGAAAATGGCAGATTTTTGTGTAAGAATCGTTTCCGGAGCACAACTCTAAAACCAGCAGAGATATTTCCATGAAACTTCATAGACACATTGTTCTTATGGTCTAGTAGTACCTTTTGCTATTTTTAGGTTTTCATTTTTTGCACTTTTTCCGTTACCATGGAAACATTGCTGAAAATATCATGGTAAATGGAAAATGTTACTTTGCAAAACTCCACCCATCTTTGTGTATATAGTCTAATATAAATGTCAAGGCTGTATACCTGATTCAACAATTGCAGCCCCGCTCTACTTGATTATAGTACTCCATCTTTCTTTAGCTCAATTTCCTTTTTCCTATTTTTTTTCATACACATAAGTCTCCACAATCAAACTTACTTCAGCTTTGATATCTCCATTGGTGGGGGATCTGAATGACTATGTCCTTGTTGTTTACTATTTATTTATCTTCGCAGCATAATGTTTGTTTGTACATCTAGTGTGTTGCTCCCTGCTTGGAATGTGAACTTTTGATGATAGATTCATATAGATCTACTATAAATCTATCAATTTCCTCCATGATTACATTAAATTAATTGGCACAGGCAAGCATACATATCAATATCAAAATTATAGCAGACACAAGGAGCCGAGAATGGGACTATCAACCTTGATATTAATAGACGTAACGCGCGATGTTGGTGACATATTTCGTAACACATAAATGACGTCGTTTTGACGGTGCTTTTCTGATGTGTTATCATTATAATTCATGTATTACCGTTATCCAAAATGATACACTATTATAAATAACGAACATGTACAGGCTAGGCTATGCATATACATGTAGTAGTGAATTTCAATTTCCTCATGACTATGTTCACTATTTTTATTGAGGCTTACTGGAACTAACGCAGCCACGATGACCGAGTGGTTAAGGTGTACCGATCGGGACATACCTGTAATATCATCGCGTCGTCGTCGCGGATTTGACTATAAATATTAAAGCACTTATGACCGATATTGATAATTTTCTTTCAATTTTATTGCAGATCGATTTCTAATCACGCTTTTTAAATGGCGTGCCTGAAGTTATGAATCGCAGGGGTCTGAGAAACAGTACAGTGTACAATGTATATCAATTTGGACCTAACAGAGTGTCCATATATCATTTATCTAGATAAAAATCGGTAAAATTCGTATTCTACATGTACACTGTACTCGTATAATACACCACGAAGAGAATGAAATTTCCTGATTTTTATCTATACTCCTACACATCTAAAAAGGGAGTGTGGACACTCTGGTGTGTCTAAATATATGTATGTAATAACTGTAACTATATCTCAGATCCCTGTGTTATGCATTGGACGCTAAAATATACTCTTTTTGTTCGCAGTCTTTCTCTAGAGTTTAACACATTTCTAGTTTTCAACTCCAGACTCTCAGGTTTATCTTCTTCTTCAAGGCCACTTACATTCGGATAATCAAAAATAATTTTTACGTTAAATTGAATAAATGTTCACTGGCAAACTACACCGTTAGGTCGCACCAGATAATATTATGCAGTCACAAGGACGTTTTCCAACATGCATCACGCGCGTGGCAATTTTGTATACATTCTAGATCTCTTTACAAGTGAAATGATTGTGTATAGAAGAAACATGTACCTGTATAACAACGCATATTTTTTCTATAAATCTAATAGTAGAAGTGAGTTTTCAAATGTTGAGTAATTGTTTTTATGAAATCCGATTTTAGCTAGACCTAGATGTAATTTGACATGTTTCAAACTGACGTTACGTAACGCGTCGTCGTGACGTTTGGTCTTACGTCGTTTTATAAGTGGACAATTTACGGAATTTTTAAAATACGCAATTATTTTTTATTATTGATCGCACAATCAAACTAAAAAGTGTTATACAATTTTCAGTTGGGACACATTGCGAATTTGATTTTATATCTATATTCAATATTTCCTAATATGCTGATAAATGCCCCTAAAATCGCTATATTTGCAAAAAGTAATAGAAAATCACTTGGTGGACAAATTACGGAATTTTTCATTTTCTCTGTTTTAAGTGAAAGCGTCATTATAGCTGAGCTATATCATATGTGTGATAAATTCAATAAAAACACATATAGTATATTATTTCAAATACTTGAAATTACTTACAGTTTTCTCTCAATATTACTATGAAATTGAATATCGTTTTCTCTGGGTTAAGCGTTACATTTCCGTAAAGGCGAATAATGACGGTTTTACCACATCGTAATTATCTAGTCAACACTTGATTAAAAAAAAAAAACTTAAAAAAAAATGAACAAGTTTTGCACAGAAATCGTTTTAATCATTTCCCAATACTGCTTCATTAGGTCCTTTAACTTCGAAGTATCTCTAGAAATCTATAGATGTATCGTGTATGAACAACCACAAAAATGACACCTGTATTCTTTATTTCGAAGTGGATTCTACTCGTGATGTATCGGAGTTGCAACATGGGTCCCGATTATGATGTTACACGGTCATAATTCTATAATGAAGCATACTAATGACTACACACTAATGACCCATGTACAATGAGAGTTGAACTTTCTGTCGAGTAGGGTATGCCGGTATACATTTCTCTTAATTTTCAGTCAAATCTAACATTTCGAATAGGTGGATCCGAAAAACAGACATGTTGAATTTCCATATGCAAGTTTTCCCGGTTTCTTGCTTCCATGTCATCCTAGAATGGAGATAAATGTCGTACAGCACACTCCTTCCCCGTCTATATTCTTCAATCTTATCTCGACTTCATAGTCCCCCTACAACATGTTGAAAATTGAATTTCAAAAAAATAATCTATTCTAAATGCTTTATGGTATATTGGGAATAAGGAAATTTCCAAGACCCCATTAACCTGCGAGTTATGACATTAATCATGTGAACGACAACTTACTATGAGCCTGACCTTGGAACTACTACCATACATGGACTGACTATAGGCCGTTGTTTCAAATGTTGCGATACTGCTAAATGATTTGTTGAAAATTCACTCTGTATAACTACCTATCAAAAGCTGCGCCCTCCCTTTGCTATAACGCACAGGCAAATAGGAGGTTATAGTGATATACCTAGTTCCGAACTAGACTTTTGCAGACTCAAAGATAATATGACAGCATGTCTTGGTAATGATATAATATCAGAGAATATTACTAAGACATCTTTAATAAAATCTTTATTAAAACAAAAAATGTGTGCGCCTGTGTACAAACATTATTCTAAATCGACATATATATTTTAAAATGATACATGTACATGTTTGAAATCATACTAGTGATACCAAATTCTCTTAACAATATTTTCTGATGTTGGTATTATCTGGCATTTTGCAGATTATTTTTGGACTGAAAAGTATGAACACTCTTACTCAGTATTCCCATAATACTTACCGGATATGCTTTCAACCCAAGGATATCAGTGAATGTGTACACAAATTCTATGTTAGCTGGAAAAGAATAAATGAGTCGGTTACACTGTAAACGCAAAATATACTTCACCTCTAATCCCGCTTAGTTAAAATAACTGAACAATTTCTTGGCGGGCTAATAATGTTGTAATATATAATTATACGTGGTGTATATATATTTGCGATGGGGGAATAATCATTGTAATTTTACAAAACTCCTGCAAGTGATTTAAAGGACGAAAATGAGTGGCTATGTATGCATCATTAAACGTATCGAAGTAAATATGAAATAGTAGATGTGTCTTTAGGTGCTGATCTCTTACTTTAACCGTCACCGCCATGTTCGTTTGTTCTTCGGAACGCTTCTCGAGTTTACTCACATGCACGACACTACATAATTTGCATAATGTAGTCACTATATGTAAAGTCGAGAAGCGTTCCGAGAGAAAAATGAACATGGCGTGACGGTTAAGGTTCATGTAAAGGCTTTAACCAGTGATATTATGCACGCCTATAACTCATTACTGTGCTGCAATTGAACAAAACTAACTTCATTAATTGTTAGTATGTACCCTGGCTAACTGTCAGTCTTACTGTGGATATGTAATTTGTGAAGCTGCTTGTAAATTTCTGTAAAATAAGAGAAAAAATGTATATTTCTGGAGAAGAAATAGAACTCGTGTGAATAATGCATTGATGGCACCAAATAAGCATGCTATCGTGTTCAGTAGTGACTATGCCAGGTACTCCAACGGTTTGTTTGGCAAAATCGGACCAGCGAATAGCGCAGGAGCCTATTGTTGTAAAGATCACAAATATAGCATATAAGAAGACATTTTAATTTAAGGTACTCTGAACATGACAAGAAGACTATTTACGAAAAAATAGTTAAAATGTGGACTTTGGGGCTCTTTCCGGAAATTTGCATTTTTCGCCCCAAACAGATCGGTTGAACTATTTTTTTCGTGAAGAGTCTTCTTGTCATTTTCAGAGTACCTTATGGTGAATATAAGAACATTTGTATCAATTGAGATCGCTTCTTATATGCGATATTTGTGATCTGCCATTTATAGCAGCCATTTGCATTTACTACAATAGGCTCCTGTGCTATTTGCTGATCCGATTTTGCCAAACAAACTGTTGGAGTACCTGGCATATTCACAACTGAACACGATGGCATAATTATTTGGTTCCATCAATGCAATGCACACGAGTTCTATGTCTTCTCCAGAAATATACATTTTTCTCATATTTTACTGAATTTAACAAGCAGCTTCACAATTACACATCAACAGTAAGACTGACAGTTAGCCAGGGTATATACCAACAATTAATGAAATTAGTTCTGTTCAATTGCAGCACAGTAATGAGTTTTAGGCTTGCAAAATATCACTGTTTAAAGCCTTTACATGAACCTTAAAGTAAGTGAGCTACACGATGTTTAAATAGAGTTTCTACAAAGTACGGGTCATGACACCTCCAAAGGAGATTGTGGATGAACACAGTTGTGTGTACTGTTTACCACCACAAGCGCAGATTTTGTGATTTTGGCTTGGTTTTTGAGGTACCCATTAGAGCCGAGACGACATTTCGACCGGACAGGGAAATGTCTACCGAGCATATTTGTCGTAAATTTCCCGATTCATCAAGCCATAACTTCGTCAATACTTGGCCAATTTTGTTCATCAAGCACTCAATGGAAAGATAAATTATTTCTCTTTAAGTTGAGATATCCGTCAATGTTGTATAGAACCCATTTATTAAAATAATAACGGTTTTAAAAAAAATTGGTCCGTTTTTCTCGACCGCTGAGTTCATACCCTTGATACTGTAATATATATACTATTGGTTAAAAATTTTCGTGCCAGGTCCCTGTGGTGCTGATGTACATCTTTTTAGAGTTAAATAAAATCAGTCATAAAAATACAAATGAGGTACAAATAAAAAATCAAATAATGGTATCCTGAGTATTGGAAAAGATATCCGTCAAAGTAAAACTACTGTGACAAACATATTTTCTAATACTCTTCAAAAGTACTCTATGTAAACGACTGTGCACTGTGTTTTAAAGTGTTCATACAAAAGAGTACTGTTCACATAAAGTAAATTAAGAATTTGAAGGGGGAATAGAACACCTACTGTTCAAAAGAATTGGGCACTGACTTAGTACAGGCACATAGTCGTTGGCTGCGATCAGCATATCGCACGTGAAATCCAGGCGATCCTCATAGATGGGCTGCCCTTCGACCTTCAGAACTACCATGGCACTTCCCATGTCAAGATCAAAAGCTATCAACACAACAAATGTGAAACTGGCAGAATTAGCAATAGCAGTCAAAATGGCATTATTAACATAATTTTTTAAAAATCTGAAATTTCATCACCGGACGCAATTTTTTTTCTATCAGATTATGATAACAGTCAGATTGTGTACTTCATGACAAAACATAAATTTGTGAAATATTCAATATACATGTAGTTTTAACATTTAAAAGTTTTCAGTATGTAAAAGTTACATCATACATCACATCAGCACACAAGTCATTCATCATCATACATGTACATATATCCACCCAATATACAACGTCATTCAGTAATCATCATATCCAACAGTAGCAAATTATATATCATCACCATCATCACTATAGCTACAGTTATGCACATCATCATCATCATCGATGTTATAATATCATCTGGACTATGTAGAGTATGATTTTTACCGATTTTCTTATCTAGACCTCTAAAACGTCTAAAAATGGTCTTAGGGCACTCTGGTGGGTCCATAATTATATAATCTTACTAAATTTCACATTCCCGCGTTTTAAATCACTGCCTCGGTAATTAGATACTGCACCCGAAACTGTTCAAACTTCTTTGGTGTTAAGTTCAAATGATCGAATTAGATGTTCCCGTATGTAAATGTGTTTATATCATGATTTGTTCAGTCACTTAGATTTTAAAAAAAACTCCTTGTAAATTTAATTACTAAACTCACGCATACTGAAATGGGCTCCAAGTCGGATCTCCTTCCTGGGGTCAATTTGTGTCCCCGGGCTCCAGTAGATGTTGGGACACACATGAGAAAACTCGTATTCAATTAGGTCATCTGTCAATTAAATGCTTTAATATATACCTCAGAGGGAGAGAGGGAGGTGCACGCGAATTAGAATTATTTCGAAATTTCATATAAACATATTTTCAATTTATGAAAAAATCATTTCTTTCAAGTTACCATTTCCTATCCATACGTACTATAGATATTTATTTATTAAAGATACATACGAAAGATAAAAATTGTGTCTTAAACATTTAAATTTCAAATTATATCCAGTATTTGGCTTTGTTAGCACGATCATGTAGTGACACTTTCAGATTCAACGGTGTTATTTTTTTTACATAATTAAATGTAAAAATATTTATCAAATTTTATCATCGGCAATACAGCAGTAATCGTTCATTTTTGCCCCTCCTCTACATACATGTACCTAACACTTACCAGGACATGGCTGTAACACCCCCATATCTACACGGGAAGGAATCTCGAATCCCTTTCTCTGTGCGGAGGATCCCTTTCCCAGTGTGTCGTTTGTGTAACCGTGGATAGCAGCCATTACCGTGGCCATGTAAATAAATATGCTCTTCATGACATGCAGGTTATGTGTTAATGTCAAGAATGATCTGCCGACATTAACGCACCTATAAAGTATAGGATCCCAACATTATCACAAAAAAGCAGTTTCTATTATTGTTATTCGTAATGATTGCAAATTACACCAGCTGCAGTTCCCTACCGTTTGGTTCCTGTGTATTGTATACATTCAGACTTCAATTACAGCTCAAACTTGAATCACATGGCACATTTTATCTTCCGTCTTCGACCATTATTTACGAAATAGTGTACAATGTATTACCAAACCAGGAAGAAGAATGTTCTTTGAAATCTTAGGTGTATTTAAAAATAAGACTTATATTGCATTGTTAGCTTAAAATAATGTGATGTCTGTCATGATAATAGAGTATGCATATATTCTGAACCCGGCGGATTTGCATTAGTTCGCCGATATCGATACATTTGTTTTTTCGCCGTTAATTGTATTGTTTATTAATGGAAGATTTATTTCGCCTGAAATTTATCGATTATGTGCTGTTATCAATTTCAAGTTGACCTACAGGCGATAATCCCGTCTTAGGGAACACCTGGCTTACTTATATTACTTCCTTGTTCATTTAATTCATATAACATATAGTTTAGTTATTGAATTCCGTCTGTATTATGACAACAGTGCTTGTAGAATTAAAATATATAATGTGAAAATACGTTTTGAGCGGCCATTGTTTAACGCATGACAATTGTAATTAACACACGTTGTTTCTGCAGAGAAAACGAAAGTAGAATGTAAACAGGAAGTGACGATCAAATTAGAATTTCTGCAACATCCGGTTTGGCGGGTTGTTCAACAAGAGAGAACGATGTCGGAGGGTACAGAAAATTATTTCAGTATTGACGACATTCTTTCAACACAAGAACGTTTACCATGTACCGTAGAAATGACAATATACCGAATGGGTAAGAAACAGACAAAACACTTAATGGTATCCATAGAAGTGTAGGCGATTTATGATGGATGCGATTTTCATGAACGGGGAAAATTATTTCTTTAGGGGAAATTTACGGATAAACGGTAAAAAAACAAAGCTGGATTAGACCATGAACTCTCCTAAATATTTTGAACTGATTAGAATATCATGGTATATTTTGTTAATTGTGATCAGGAACAGTATGCAGTATGTTTCTGACGTAGATCTAGTTTCATTAATTGCCCAAATTCTGAATGATATTGGCCTAACTGATCTATGTTCTTACCATCCGCGATACTCTATTGGGTACCAACAGTTATATGACTGTTGTTTTGGCACCCTGGCTTAGAATATGTCATAGCAAAACTGAAGGTGGTTCAGGCGGGAAAAAAAATGACAAATCACTCATAATCACTGGCCTGCAGATACATTCTTTGGAGTCATACTATGTACTGTTATTCATTTATTTTTGATGCACATCAAAGGACCAAACTACCTGCAGCTACTCATCTGTTGTCAAACTTAAAGCCTTCAGTTTTCTGAAGACATATTCCAGAGCTGGATATTATGACAGTGATAGTCACTACTTGAGTACCAAGGATATGTCCTCACATGAAATGGATGAGGATACAATACATTGTCGTTGTATACTCTGCTCATACATGCTTATTATGTATATATTTGAGCTGAGGCATTGATATCTTAGACATTTCTAATTAACCACAAATTTGTGCCTTCAGGTTATATGGATTCAAGCTCTGAAAGTGAAGATCTTCTCCCCGGTACAAAGATGGAAATGCCGTTCTGGATGGCTCGAGCATTGTGTAGTCGCAAGCGCCACATTGTCAGTGTTGAGATCCCAAAACAATACAAGGAGAGTTATCGTGAGATATTGACTGCAGATGCTACTGTTGTAGACCTCCATAAATTAGGTCCATTCTACTACAACTATGGATGTCAGCTTCTAAGATTTGAACTTCCTGATAGTGGAGACATTTCAAAATGTCTTCTAAAGGTATTATTCATTATTAGCTAAGTCTCCCATAATTATTTGATCTACATAGTAATGTTGTCATAAATGAGCCATTTAAAATAAAACCACAAATATTTACTTCAAAAACATTTTATCAGACTGTGTAGTTAACCGCTTTCTTATGTAACTTATTACAAAAATTACTGAAGCTTATTATAGTCATCATTACTTATATAATCATTGTATAGTGAGTGTAATGGGTGAAGTATGACTGCATAGATAAACATCTAAACAGTTTTCACAAACAAGTTAATACTTATGAAAATAAATTCAAATTATAGAAACATTTTAGAGGATATGGATTTTTTCCAGACTTTCCAGACACGTTTAAGGAGAATCATGGACTCCTCACAGAATGCTTTAAATGAAGACACAACAAGACTAACAGAAAAGTTAGATGAATCCGAGAGACTGCTATTTAAAGCTGGACAACAGGGTCTAAATGACTTCTATAAATGGGAAACAAGGCAAATAGAGAAACTCACAACATCAGAAATGGTGAGACATCATAGGAAACGAAAACGAGGAGCATTAGAGGATGCTTGAACACACTACAGTCATAGTTAATATATAACAAAATGAAATCTTGTCTCTACAGTATATGTTAGCTTGATCAGTGAAGGCACCTTTAATGAATCTTTAATTTTACTTACGATCAGGTCGCTCTTAAGTTCTTGCTCTCTTTGTCTTAGAGATTTAAGTAAATAAACTCTTTGTTTATCTATGAAGATGCAGCTAGGCAGCTATCAATTTAGAATTAGTGATTTTATAAATCACTGGAGGAAGCTGTAAATACCTTTACAAATTTTAGAAAAGCTTTATCTTCATATTACCCAACAGGTAGCTACAGATTCATCAGTACTAATTACTGATTCAGCATGGAAAAACTATGATGTTAAGTCCGGTACAAAGATGGAAATGCCGTTCTGGATGGCTCGAGCATTGTGTAGTCGCAAGCGCCACATTGTCAGTGTTGAGATCCCAAAACAATACAAGGAGAGTTATCGTGAGATATTGACTGCAGATGCTACTGTTGTAGACCTCCATAAATTAGGTCCATTCTACTACAACTATGGATGTCAGCTTCTAAGATTTGAACTTCCTGATAGTGGAGACATTTCAAAATGTCTTCTAAAGGTATTATTCATTATTAGCTAAGTCTCCCATAATTATTTGATCTACATAGTAATGTTGTCATAAATGAGCCATTTAAAATAAAACCACAAATATTTACTTCAAAAACATTTTATCAGACTGTGTAGTTAACCGCTTTCTTATGTAACTTATTACAAAAATTACTGAAGCTTATTATAGTCATCATTACTTATATAATCATTGTATAGTGAGTGTAATGGGTGAAGTATGACTGCATAGATAAACATCTAAACAGTTTTCACAAACAAGTTAATACTTATGAAAATAAATTCAAATTATAGAAACATTTTAGAGGATATGGATTTTTTCCAGACTTTCCAGACACGTTTAAGGAGAATCATGGACTCCTCACAGAATGCTTTAAATGAAGACACAACAAGACTAACAGAAAAGTTAGATGAATCCGAGAGACTGCTATTTAAAGCTGGACAACAGGGTCTAAATGACTTCTATAAATGGGAAACAAGGCAAATAGAGAAACTCACAACATCAGAAATGGTGAGACATCATAGGAAACGAAAACGAGGAGCATTAGAGGATGCTTGAACACACTACAGTCATAGTTAATATATAACAAAATGAAATCTTGTCTCTACAGTATATGTTAGCTTGATCAGTGAAGGCACCTTTAATGAATCTTTAATTTTACTTACGATCAGGTCGCTCTTAAGTTCTTGCTCTCTTTGTCTTAGAGATTTAAGTAAATAAACTCTTTGTTTATCTATGAAGATGCAGCTAGGCAGCTATCAATTTAGAATTAGTGATTTTATAAATCACTGGAGGAAGCTGTAAATACCTTTACAAATTTTAGAAAAGCTTTATCTTCATATTACCCAACAGGTAGCTACAGATTCATCAGTACTAATTACTGATTCAGCATGGAAAAACTATGATGTTAAGTTCAGCACTATTCCTGGTATACCATATCATATTATCATTTGTTTTTATACATGAGTAAGTTTTCATAATTTACGCTAATATTGCCACAGATTTAAATTGTATTTAAAATATTATGTATAGCAATATTTTTAATATGAATTTATTACAAGAGTTTGATGATATCTTTTGCAAGAGTTGCTGCCCTTTGTCTATTCAAAATTTTGTTTATATTGTGCTAAGGTCTAACGTTTGAATTGAATCCTTAAAAAATCACTAGAACAGCATTTGATTTGACTCTTCAAATACAAATGTAGTATACAAATGTGTAACTTGCATTTAAAGTCCTAGCATTTGATTTGACTCTTCAAATACAAATGTAGTATACAAAATGTGTAACTAGCATATAAAGTCCTTTCTCTCAGTGCCTATTTTTCACTTTGAGGACAGTTATGGTATGAACTGATATGGCATTTTGATTACACCCTTGATATTTCATTTCTATTTATGCATTCACTTAGAAATGTACATGGGTTTTCATTATGAAATGCCCTCCTCCTTTGTGGTATTTTGGTTAAATGTTATGTAACCCTTGTATATTGTGGCTAGTATTGACATTTCATAAAACAGAGTACATGTATGTTTAATATGAAATGACTGTAAATAAGAATATATGCTATGACACAAGGAAAAAGCATTTGCATGTATTTGAGATATCAATTGAATTTATTTGGAATTTTTCCTCCTTTCAAAGTAATAGCTTTGAAAGAATTACAGTACTTGCCAACTTGGGTTGATAAACTGATGGAGAGAGCACTGTATTCCACATAGTGCTGTACACAATGTTTATTTATTTGTTGTTATTTCTGTGGCGTGTATTATTCTTCCTGAATCTTATTGTACAGTATATCATTTTGAAACAGTCACTGTTTTGAAAATAACAAAGAAAGTGAAAATAAACTATAATCTGAAAATCAGAATTATCCTGTTTCAGAATTTATTTTGGAAATATGTAAACAGCTTATTCAAATGTAACATTTTGTTAAATGCATTTTGTATTAACTTTATGAGTTGGCTCCCCTTAGATGTAAATGGTTGAAGATAACAGCGCTCTGGCCTAAATATTCTTCATTTGTGTAAATCAGATAAACAATTAAAATGTCCTAATCCATAATCAAAGTATAACCGTGTACCAGACTCCTGAAAGGTACAAAGAGAATAGAAATAATGAAACCATTTCCAATGCTTGGCCCATTACAATCCGTGCATGAAGGCCAAGAAGTTCTGGGTAATTCTGACCGTCTATCATTACAGGTATAAAGATGTTTTGATGATAATATATTGCCTATATAACTTACCTCAGTCTGTCTCTCCTGCTGTTGACTGTTTCCATGGACCCTCATTTGTACATCAGTCATGAACTCAAACAGTATAGTTAGCAAATATCTCTAGTTAAGTCTTTCATTTTCTCAAAGAAAAGAAAGATCCTACCAATGGTAAACGAAAGCATTCCTTAAGTTCTGGAATGAAAATACATTGAGTTGAAAATCATGCTTTTTGATGGAAGAAGATATAGTGCAGATACTCAGAATTATCATAATCCATTGAAGTAAACTACATCCACAAAGGGTGGCTTCCCTGACTTAATGAATGGAGAGCTTTTTTGACCAGTAAACCAATAAAACATGACGGATTCGCATTTTTTCACTGTCGTGGTTTCTACACGCTTCTAACACCCAGAGGGATATAATAGGATCTTGTTGAATACCATGTCCTGATTGCCAAACAAATTTATAGCAATTCCGTTAAACGAGAGGAAGTTGATACTGAACGGTAGATGCTCTTTTGCGCCAATAGTCCAGACCTCTACTAGGGTCTATCCTAGACTGTGGTCAAGGAGCAAAACATTAAAAACTGACAATACCATGAGAAGAGAGGCGTTCGCAAGCAAAGAAAAGAAAGCGTACGAAGACGTGTTGGTAGGGTGTCGAGAACTGGGATGAAAGTCCTAGAACTTAATTTCTTGCTTTATTTGTTTTGGAGATTGTTCGACAGACTTGGGACCACTTGTAGGTTTAGGGAATAGACGAACAGTACATATGCTTCTCAGGAACGTAACTGCAACTAGTCGTGATATAGAGAGAGGACGGTAATTGTAAGCCAACCAATGATTAAAGTCTATCAACACTGTGGACTTCGCATCATTAGTGTTCCCAGCTAAGGGTTAAACCATAGGGGTTTAGCACGTTGGTAAGTCAAAAACCCACTATAGACTTATATATATATATATATTTACACTTGCTATGCTTGGTCACTATACGCTAATAGGCCTACTAGCCGATTTTGTTTACCATAACTGCATGGTAACATTGAACTTTGAACTTGCGTAAGAAAATGTTCTATGCAACGTAAAAGGACTACTTTTTTTAAACAAACACATGGCTTTGTTTACATTTTGATGCAACATTACGTGTATATTGTTGTTTTTCATAGAATTTTGGAAAAATGTAAACAATTAATACATGTTTTATATTTATATATGATTCAAACAATTTTTAAATTAACAATTGTATAAAGAAACGGAAAAATATCCCGACCGGGGCGACGTGCTTTCATTTTTGTTAAAAATGTAAACATTACCTCTGTGTCTGTGTTCGTCATACGATCGAGTCTTTTGGGTGGACGGGCGTGAGGACCTTCTGATAGAGGTCAGTTATAAACATATCCTCTTATCTTTGTTCTTTGAGAATTTAATCATGTGTATTATAAAACATGCACCGCTAGTAATCCACGTGTTGACAGTTACGCGTCACCACAAATACATTGTATCCATCGAACACAAGTGAAGTTGTTCCATCTATAGCCTAGATGGCGATGGATATAAGCGTAGATTATATAATCACATGGCTCCGAAGGATGTAATATCGTCAAGTCAGACGACAATCTCAAACAAATTTAGCTACTTGAACACTGGTGTTTTGACAACTTCGGAAAACTCCACTGTGTAAGCGTGCGTCAGCCTCGCCTCGCTGCACAATAACGGTCACCGAGTTCACACATGTGGCCGAGAACAAATACTTTATGTTATTACGCTATATATGAACTTTTTGCAAAATTTAATACCTACTTAAAGTTTCATGCGGAAAACATTGTAGACTGTACGAGAAAAAAAAATTCGGGATTTCGTTTTGGTTGTCAGCCGAGCACGCGCTGAACATGCGCAATGAGTGATTTTACGGACTTTGATTTTATTTGTAAACACAAGTACACGTGTAGTTTTACGATGGTGACGATTCGAATGAAGGATATATGACAGAAATAATGAAAACGTGGCAATATCCATCCACTGGCTTATTGAAATTGGATCATTATTCAGTTTGTCAGGTAAATATTGCTCAACAGAGGAAAATTTTTGGCATGGAAAAGACAGCGAATCGGTGTTCACATGTGCTGGCCATGGTCCAAACATTATCGAAGATCACATTGAGGCCAAAGTTCCTTTCAAACGTCCTAGAATTGTTTTTTAAATATTTAAAATGCTACAAAAACAGTTAAGATGAGTTCAAGATGTAAAATTGAGTTGGGTTTTTTTTCTTTCTTAGACTGGGTTTCACCCCCGAACCCCCGTCAAAGGGTGATTCAAAATGGCGACAAAACATGATCCGTTAGCAAACTATGCGCACGTGATTATTATGTTTCTAAACTTCCGGGGTCCGCTATACTAGACAAAGCTCCTCCCACTTTTGACCGACTGAGAAGAGAGGCGTTCGCAAGCAAAGAAAAAAAACGAAAAAAGAGAGAAGAGAGAGAAAAGGTAAGGCATTCCTCTGGGATGAAGTCCTAGAACTTATTTCTTGCTTTATTTGTTTTGGAGATTGTTCGACAGACTTGGGACCACTTGTAAAGGGAATAGACGAACAGTACATATGCTTCTCAGGAACGTAACTGCAACTTCGTGATATAGAGAGAGGACGGTAATTGTAAGCCAACCAATGATTAAAGGTATCAACACTTTCGCATCCTTATTTCCCAGCTAAGGGTAAACCATAAGCACGTTGGTAAGTCAAAAACCCACTATAGACTTATATTATAAATATATAAGAGAGAGAAAGGTAAGGCATGAAGCAAAATTGGGTAATTTTGTTCGAAGTGCCGTAAAAAATATGCAGACCAGATATCTCAACAACTTTGGTCTTAATTAAAAGTTTTACATGTTCAACTTCAATATGATAACAAGAAGTCATACTGTACTGGTCTACTTTTTTCACAAACAGCCTCGAAACTTGAAAAAATGACGAATTTCCCTTAGTCGGACACGATCGAGAACATTTTTTTTTGTAAACCAGAAAGTCTATTCGCTACACTGAAAATACAATAACAGACTTCATCAAATGTAGTAAAATTTTGTTAAGTGCATTTTGTATTAACTTTGAGTTGCCTCCCCTTTTATGTAAATGGTTGAAATAACAGCGCACTAGCCTAAATATCATTTATTTATGTAAATCATATACAATTAAAATGTCCTAATCCATAATCAAAGTATAACCGTGTACCAGACTCCTGAAAGGTACAAAGAGAATAGAAATAATGATACCATTTCCAATGCTTGGCCCATTACACTCTATGCATGTAGGCCAAGAAGTTCTGGGTAATTCTGACCGTCTATCATTACAGGTACAATGATGTTTTGATGATAATATATGGCCTATATAACTAACCTCAGTCTGTCTCTCCTGCTGCTGACTGTTTCCATGCACCGTTTCCAATGGAGGATGACGGTATTAAGGAAAGCTTTCATATCTAGTAGACATGTATTTGATGTAAGCTTAGTCAAAGAACTAAGATTAACAACATTGATAACATTTGTTTCAGAATCGCCTGAAGAATCTGCTCTGGTGAAAAGTGAAACTTTTCCGATGACTAACTTTTTTTCTTATATAGATTTTTGGAAATAAAAATTAATGTAACGAAAACTATGATGGTTTGCTTGATTTTGAGCTTTTATGAATCAAAGATTTGACATTAATTGTGATTTTAGCGGAATTTCATACATACTCACGAAAAATAAAGCAATAGTTTGCAAATTAGTTGTCTCATAAGTATGAATATTTTGAGACTTCACAGAAAATAATAACATCACACAGTCAACCCATTATTTATGCCAGAACGGCTGTATATGTTACCCCTACCCCCTAAGTTTTGAAGATGAAAACAACATGGTTTTTTTTACCTTTTTTTGGCAGATTCAACGCTTCACAGAAAAAAGTTCTGATCACTAACTTTTTCTTAAATTTTGTAATTCAAAAGAAAAAAAGTTACTGTTTTTTAAAACCATTATAAAAATAGGGGGTCAGTGAGCTTAATTTTTTGCCCCAATATATAAAATTGGTTTTGGTTATTTTTTAACTTGTTAAATTCAAATAACTTTATCACTATATTAAATAAATGTAAAAATTAAAAACCAATAGGTCAGGATTCTAACCTTAAATGCTTATCATTTTCATCTCAGTGAACCTAAAAAAGAGTAACAGCAATAACTAACTTGATATTGCTAAACATGTTGCACGGGCGAGTTAGTAAAAATATTGAAGCAAAAAAGGGTAAAATTTCACCTTTCTACAAGGTGTTAAAATGCAGCTTTCCAAAATGGCCGCAAATGATAATTTCTTAAAATTTGTGTTTAAAAAAATTCTACAAGTAATAGAAGTCTATTTTTTTTAACATTTTCTATATGGCAACTTTCTACAAATTGGGACAATTACTTTTTGAAAATCTCAATAACTCTTCAAT
This sequence comes from Argopecten irradians, assembly GCF_041381155.1. NCBI lineage: Eukaryota > Metazoa > Mollusca > Bivalvia > Pectinida > Pectinidae > Argopecten > Argopecten irradians. The sequence goes on along the minus strand of NC_091135.1, from coordinate 46,531,866 downwards.
AAATGTTGAAACGGGACTTCAACGAGACTGAAACCTCACAGGCTTGATTTTTTTTATCGCAATCAACCTTTTAAAATTATATCTAAAATCCATTTCATTCCGTGCTTAATTAACGATAATTTTTAATCACCGGGAGACACTCAATGTCTATTATTTTTAACTGATGATAATAACTTGTTTCCAGCTTTCATATCTAGTAGACATGTATTTGATGTAAGCTTAGTCAAAGAATTAAGATTAACAACATTGATAACATTTGTTTCAGAATCGCCTGAAGAATCTGCTCTGGTGAAAAGTGAAACTTTTCCGATGACTAACTTTTTTTCTTATATAGCTTTTTGGAAATAAAAATTAATGTAACGAAAACTATGATGGTTTGCTTGATTTTGAGCTTTTATGAATCAAAGATTTGACATTAATTGTGATTTTAGCGGAATTTCATACATACTCACGAAAAATAAAGCAATAGTTTGCAAATTAGTTGTCTCATAAGTATGAATATTTTGAGACTTCACAGAAAATAATAACATCACACAGTCAACCCATTATTTATGCCCAGAACGGCTGTATATGTTACCCCTACCCCCTAAATTTTGAAGATGAAAACATGCGTTTTTTACTTTTTTTTTGGCAGATTCAACGCTTCACATAAAAAAGTTCTGATCACTAACTTTTTCTTAAATTTTGTAATTCAAAAGAAAAAAGTTACTGTTTTTAAACCATCATAAAAATAGGGGGTCAGTGAGCTTGATTTTTTGCCCCAATATAAAATTGGTTTTGGTTATTTTTTAGCATTTCTTGTTACAAATTCAAATAACTTTATCACTATATTAAATAAATGTAAAAATTAAAAACCAATAGGTCAGGATTCTAACCTTAAATGCTTATCATTTTCATCTCAGTGAACCTAAAAAAGAGTAACAGCAATAACTAACTTGATATTGCTAAACATGTTGCACGGGCGAGTTAGTAAAAATATTGAAGCAAAAAAGTGTAAAATTTCACCTCTCTACAAGGTGTTAAAATGCAGCTTTCCAAAATGGCCGCAAAATTGGTAATTTCTTAAAATTTGTGTTTAAAAAAATTCTACAAGTAATAGATTTTCTATATGGCAACTTTCTACAAATTGGGAAATTAGAAGCTGTTTTCAATGGTGTTAATGTTGTAAAGTAAGTAACTTTTGTAACTGAAGAAAAATACTAAATCGTCTGCTCCTGTTTTTGATGGTGAAAAAATACCATTTGTCAGCGATGGAGCATCTTTAACTTCAGCTAATTCTTCACAATATTTTCAACTGTAAATAACTATTTCTTAAGCTGTGCAGGGACACATCCACTTATGTGGAATTCTTGTTTGTTGCAGTATTATTCTACTAATCTATACTCTACAAAGCAAATTGTACCTTCTGTCCCTATTGCATGATCGTAAAAGGCGACTAAAGTTAGGATCTTATCTTTTCTCTTCTTCCTAACTGACTTTATCTTTCCTAATGCCTCCCTTGGCACGGCCTCATTTTTGGCCTTGAATTGAGCGTTCGCCCCTGTGAGGAAGGCTCTGGGTTCTGTCCCCTGGCCGAGACACACCAAAGTCTATGAAAGTGGTAGTTTCTGCTCCTGCTTAGCGCTCAGCATACAGGGAGTGGGACGACTGGTTCGCCCGTTGTCAGTATAAAGTGACCAGATGGGGTGTGTTGCTTGGTGTCTTCGGCGGCAAGCTTCAGTGGTACAGCACTATAACAAGGACAACAGTTCCACTATACACTGTATGACATAATACGAATATACCACAGTCTCCCAAAACACGCACCTCGCACAACATACACGCAACACATCGCATACAGGAAAGGTCGTCCTTACATGACCATAGCTGTTAATAGGACGTTTATTAATCAAACAAACAAACAAGACTCAGGAAATGCAACCACTAGTTACATGTATTACAATAATGGTTACTGTTGTCATTTTCCGAAGGATATAATGCCAATTCAATACGATAGTAGATATATTAAAAATGATGTGATCTGGTGGGATGTCCTTCGAGGTTTCATTATTGTTATATAATTCATGCTTTTTCTGGTTTATTCTTTATTGTTCAATACCGGTATTCCTTAGATATTTAATTTTACATATTATCTGAATTTGTCACTTCTGTGTGCGTACTGCCGTCTGTTTCCATGTTTCCTGGAAAGTGAAGTCCCCGTGGTTAGTCGATTTTTGGTCACCTTTAAGATACCGTCATATTGTCAACGAAATGAACCACGCCAGGGACTCATTTTCAGTCGATTTAATTTGTTTTTGCTCTTCACTTTGCAGCTGTAAAGTTCCTTTTCATTTCACGACTGTATGAACACTTCCTACCTCAGTTGTTTTATGTATTCATGTGTTTTTATTAAAGTTTACAATTTTAAAGACTTAAATTCGTGGAGATCTTTCAGTCTTTAACTCGGAAAATACGTAAAAATAATATTGAAAAAACAATATTTGAAAACGAGCTAAGTCATACTACAAAAAGGGACTGAGATTAAGAGTCGGGATTTAGTTATATTTATTCATTAGAGAACAATGTAACTATGCCTATGATGGGAGGTATGTGACCCTATAACTTCTACCTGCATCAGGCCTTGATACATACAGTTTATATAGATACAATGTAATGTTATATGTAACACAAATTAATATGCCATGATTAGAATGGCGAGCGGTAGGGGATCGCCCAATCACTCTTGCACTCGCCCATAATTTTTTATTGGATGCTTTTCTTAACTCCGTAATCATATCTTATTAGCCAAATAAGACCAGATCTATCATTGGCCACATTGTATAAAATGTGACATAAAAATGAAATAAAAGAACGACGAAAAGCACTATTATGAAAAGAGATAAAAGACAGAAAAGCAAACATATTTCTGTATAGCGTTACTAAGTTGTTTTTAAGCATGGACATGGAAGTATGTTTAAGTAATAGTAGGTAATTTGTGTTACCAATTATACATACATTGCAAGAATTGGATATGAAGGAGAGAGAGAAAACGTGAGTGAAAGTGAAAAAAGAGAATATTAAAAAGAAGAATATTTGTATGACGTAATTGCTGACGAATGGGATGAAGTGGAAAGAAAAACAATATTAGTGAAAGGAAGAATATTTGATTTATGTAGTTGCTGATACCAACAAGAGGCCCATGGGCCCTAACAGTCACCTGATATTTGATACAAATAAGTTATGTATTTACTAGCCAACAGATGTCTTGTTCACGAATTAGGAACATAGATCTAATAGGTCTACAGACAAAGTTTCATTAAGCTCAGTTTACATTTACTCAAGTTATCGTGTTCACAAGGTGCGATAATTATTATTGCAAATGGCAATAACTCCGTAAATTACTGTCGAATCAAGCTGATTTTCGAACTCGTTCGAGATCTTTCCAATGTTAGTCTACAAACAAAGATTCATTAAGCTCGGTTCATATTTATTCCAGTTGTCGTGTTCACAAGGTACAATAATAATTATCAGTGCAAAGGGCCATAACTCCGTAAATTACTGTCGAATCAAGCTGATGTTCGAACTCGTCCGAGATCTTTCCAATGTAACTCTCAATGTTACTTTACATAGACAGTTTTATTAAGCTCGGTTTATATTTACTCAAGTTATCGCGTTCACAAGGAAATGTTAACCCACGACGCACGACGACGGACAAAAGACTATCGCAATAGGTCGCCATGATCAAAACAATGTTAAAAAATAACTTCAAAATAATATTAGAAAAAAATATTTCAATTCCAATGTACTGTACTTGTTACTAATTTCAAGTTTTGTCCTGTACAGCCGCCATACTAACCAATCCCGTTCCCACTTATCACAGTGTCGGTGAATTGTGCGGGATAGAGTTTTAGAGTATTCTTCCCAAACCATATTATCAGTAGTGTCACTAATCTGCAATCAATTGGTTGAAATGACCTTCCTTTACTTATTTAATGCTATTTACCCTAAGCATAAGAAAGGTGCAGCTTTCAAAGATGCCCGGATGTACATTAATTTATGTATCGTAGAGAAATCAGAACGCCTCTTCATCTGTGGTTATAAAGGAAAGACGTCTGTCCTAGATCAACTGGTCTTGGTCACCTTTTAGGATAGAGCCAATACATGCATCTCGAAAATAATTTAGTTATAAATGTCTGCAAATCCATTCCAGATATATTCACCTGATGTATATATTAGTGAAGATAGTTGTTCTTGTGCTTACATTTTTTTCTATTGAGGCACTGTCATTCACAAAACGCTGTAATGCATGCCAGTCTTATATTAATTTAAATTGTGTTACGGATTATTTCATTGTAGTGACCATTTTTGTTTCTTAAAATTGTGATACTATTGACCTGTCTATCCTTTAGATAATATAAAATGTTTGTGGGTACATTCTTAATGTTTCGTTAACATATGTGTTAGTGATTGATGATCACGATTACTCTATTATGTAAAACACTATCCATAAGTAACATTGAACACATCCCATTAAGTAAGTAACCTTGAACACATCCCATTAAATAAGTAACCTTGAACACATCCCATTAAGTAAGTAACCTTGAACACATCCCATTAAGTAAGTAACCTTGAACACATCCCATTAAGTAAGTAACCTTGAACACATCCCATTAAGTAAGTAACCTTGAACACATCCCATTAAGTAAGTAACCTTGAACACATCCCATTAAATAAGTAACCTTGAACACATCCCATTAAAGAAGTAACCTTGAACACATCCCATTAAATAAGTAACCTTGAACACATCCCATTAAATAAGTAACCTTGAACACATCCCATTAAATAAGTAACCTTGAACACATCCCATTAAATAAGTAACCTTGAACACATCCCATTAAGTAAGTAACCTTGAACACATCCCATTAAGTAAGTAACCTTGAACACATCCCATTACAGTTTCTATGCAATGAACATGTTATGTTATACTGTAGAAAACATTTTAAATGCCGGTGATTTTAGTGTCCTAAAATAAACTAGATTTCAAACTAGGGATGTGTTATAATGCATATAGATTGCAAAATTATGTTTTGATAGTTAAGATGTTATCATATATAATGTTTGTGCATTTATCAAGTGCAGCAGTGTAATATAAAACGCAGACACGTCTGTTTATTTATTTATTTTTTTAATTTTTATTCTCAGTGAGAGGCATGATGCACTCCTGCAAAGTCGTATTGGAATGAAAACAAATTTAATAGAAAAATAAAGACCAAATGTTGTAATATACTTTTTTTTTAAAACAACACCAATAATTTAAAACAATTTCTATATAGACAACGATAAAAGACAAGGCACCACTAGTTATATACAAATTAACACAATGATAAAACTCTCAACCCCTATAAACTCTATATCACATGGCTCCCTATTAAAGGTGCTAATGAAAGGCCGTAACAACAGTGTTATCTCCCTTTAATAGCTGTATGACTGTACTGTTTGTACTGTTATATGTGTGAGACTGAGTTCGCCAAACCTTTTTTTTAACCTGTAACTGCCCCACGTACTGACGGATAACTTCTGTCGTATAAACTTGTGATTTATCCGTCAATGCGAAATGCTTTATCCGTCAATACAATCACATAACGTGACGGAACTTTTTTCTGACTTGACCGAAAACTTAAACCTTCCGGTTCATGACACATCATTCAGTCCCGCTAAAAAGTAACGTTACATTCACCGGAATGACACCATTTTTACGATATGGAAAATCTCGTATGGCGGTGTCGTCTTTTCCTCGGCATCAAAGAAGCGTCTCGCTTCGAGCGAAACTAAGCAAATTAGTGGCAATTTACTTTCGTTTTGAATGTCATAATGGTTGCAGGATGAACAGAATACACGGTTAGTATCTTACAATAAAAGTTTTATGTTGGTGCTCGACACGGAAAGCCGATATGACTCGGACTAAAATTAACCATGTATTGTAAGATACTAACAGTGTTTTCTCGATATTTTCTCAATTATGTATAACAGAAATACTGAATCTATTTTAATGATTTTCCTATTGTAACCACATCTACTGTAAGAATAGATACGTAGTGTACTAGCAACCGTCTAGAATGACAACCTGTCTATAAAGGACACTTGTCTACAAAGGAAAGAGTGAGGAGACTTAAGACCACTGGGACTGGGTTCGTGCCATAAATAAGAAAACATTACAAGATCCTTTCCTAGAGCATGCAGTAATTGTCTTCTTTTCTAGGATATTACGATTCATAAGACACATATATGCAATGTATGAACAGACAAAGTTTTCCATTACTAGCAAATTCAGTGCTTTTAATCACAAACAAAAATAGTAATAGGTATTCATGAAATCTCTTGCATAGATAATTTCTTACAAAAATCTTAGAAAGACAAACACTTTAAAATGACATTCTTAATCTTATACAGGAGATATTGTATGAAAAAACAAAGGAGTTAAATGAACAATATCTTCAAAAGCTTGAATGAAAATATCTAAGCTGGAATTTGCTGATAAATACAAAACCAAGCAGGCGACGTAGACGTGGAACCTTTACAATCACCATTCTAAATAGTATCAGGATTGATCTTTAAAATATTTCGACAGAATAAGTATAAATAATTATCGCCAAAATTACATTGCTCACATCTTGTTCGTGTTTCAATAACCATCTCGATGAAAATAAGTCATGTCTGATAGCTATTTTAAGCTAGGAAAATTCCTGATAAGTATAAAAATCAATTTAAGTTTTGCGAAATAAAAAATAAAAAAAAGTCTTTACACGTCACGAAATACACAATAGCTTAATTTAAACACTAGATTGCAGCAGCAAAAGTAATTCTATAACTGACATCTACATGTATGTTTTCAAAGGCTCTAGTCCTGTTAAATCTAGTAATATTTTGAAAACCTATGAATAAATCACTTCCTTGGAGTACAGCCAAGTTGATAAAAATATTAAAAAAATAGTTTATTATCAAATAAAATAGAATCAAAATAATACTGCTGTTAAGGTTGTAAAAATAGGGCTTTTTGTTCTATAAATGTGGAGTTTTGAGAAGCTTGAATTGTACGTACTAAACTTTAGCTCCATAAACTATCCAAGATCAGAAAAATAACGACATTGCATTAAATAAACATGAAACATAATCACAATAGAAATAGGGCACAATAAAATTATTACAAGTAAGCTTTGTATCATAATAGTTTCGTGTAAATAATTTGTAACATTAGTATTAACATAACTAAACTATTTGTATACATTTGAACTTGTACTCCGTTCTGTGCCTGTGCTTCCTTATAGTATGCTGAAATATATGAAAAAAATACACTTTAAAGATTAATGTTTAGAATGACTGATATGAAAATAATGACTAACAAATACTTATGTTTTTCTATGTTAACGTAAATAAAATGTATCATTCACCTATGATAAAGTGGGTTGATTTTTGTCTAAATGTACTTTTACTTCACGCTGGGCTAGGTCTGTTCTGTTTCATAGCCATCACGTGACCCACAATTTTACGGGATATCAGATACATTTATCAGATAAATGGTAAATCTTATAAAACCGTATATAAATGTGACAAGACGTCACTGGGGGATCGGGCACGTGCTTAACATGTGGAATATCATGCAGTTTTATTTGTTTATTCAATTATATCATTTATCTATTGATAAGATCATTATAGAAAAAATATAATAAAATGGAGATAACTTCAACTTTTGCATCAAGCATTGTCGTACTTTAGCAGTGGCATACCAATGCAGTACACACGATAACGTTATCCAAGCAAAACTTTAAATATTTATAAATATTGTACACTAAATAGTGCACATGTATGTTTTTAAAACTTGATCCCCTACATCTGCAGCTATCCTCTTGGGTGGGACGTAAGTATTGTTCATTTTATCTCAATTGTATGAACTATTAAAATTAAATTTGGACATTCTTTCCTGCATCTTCTTTCCCAGTTGTTTTCTCACTTAAATAATGAGGATCTGAATTAAACAAAGTCTGTAAGTTGCTATTGTGAAGATAATCGTTGTTAATTTAAATCTACCTCGCTATACTTCTACTTAATGTAATGAGTGACTACAGTTTAGTTTTAAAACTTACCACAGTAAATTTCATCCGAGCGATCATCACAGTCGTACACCCCATCACAAATATTAGATATCGGGATACACAGGTAGTTATTCCGGCAATGAAAGCCACCGCTACACGGGTCTAATGTTGTGGATGCTGAAATGGGGGAAACAAATGAAGAAAGAGATAAGTAGTGTTAAGTACATAAAGAGTTTTTTTTTAAAAGATAGTCAAATTCACATAGCTCTTACTTGTTAAAGTTCTTTAAGCTGAAGTTTGATTACGCTTTTTCACTAAGTAAATTTTTCGCGTAATTTCGCTAGATAGCTTGAACGCGAATTAAAATGTCAGGAAAAATGGTATTAAACGATATGTCTGATATAAAATTAAAGTATACTGGTATTGAAAGTATATTGAATTATGGTACATGTATATGGTACATATTGAGCATATATTGTATACTTACGTTGTGGTGGCAAGGACCAGCCTAACTCTATTTTCCACAATTCTGTTTATAAAGAAATAAAAACATAAGTTAGCGGAATGCAACAAAAGACATTTCAGATTAAACTCCCGAGTGACTGATCAGCCAGATTTTAGATGTTTGTTGATACATTACACTGCTGGATCCAAGCAAGCTATCATTATAATAAATATAAATTTATAAGCATTTAATTTGCAATTGGCATTTTACATACAGTAAACGTGGGTTAATGAAATACATATACGCCGAAACCACAGGGGTTACTAAGAAAGACCGAAAAAAACTTATATAAAATCTAGTACATACTTGATATAGAACACATAGGCTCTGGACTCTCGTCCGAATTATCTCCACAGTGATCAACGCCATCACAGGTGAGGTGGCGATCTATACACCACAGGTTACTACACAGGTAGTCAGCTTTCTTAGGACAACCGTCTGTAACAAATAATATTAGGTCTGTAACAAATGATATTAGGTCTGTAACAAATAATATTAACAAATAATATCAGGTCTGTAACAAATAATATTAGGTCTGTAACAAATAATATTAGGTCTGTAACAAATAATAATATTAGGTCTGTAACAAATAATATTAGGTCTGTAACAAATAATAATATCAGGTCTGTAACAAATAATATTAGGCCTGTAACAAATAATATTAGGTCTGTAACAAATAATATTAGGTCTGTAACAAATAATAATATTAGGTCTGTAACAAATAATATTAGGTCTGTAACAAATAATATTAGGTCTGTAACAAATAATAATATTAGGTCTGTAACAAATAATATTAGGTCTGTAACAAATAATAATATTAGGTCTGTAACACATAACATTAGGTATGTAACAAACAACATTACGTCTGTAACAAATAATATTAAGACAATTGTCTGTATAGAATGATATAAGGACAACCGCCTATAACAAATAATATTACGACAAACGTATGTATCAAATATTATGACAACATTCTGTAGCAAATAATATTACGACAACCGCCTATAACAAATATTATTACGACAACCTTCTGTAGCAAATATTATGACAACCGCCAGTAGCAAATAATATGACGACAACCGTCAAGACATAATGTTAGGACAACTGTCTGTGACAAATGATAGATCATCTCGTTAAATATTGAAAATAAATCATATACCTAATGACGTCATAATAAATATGACGTAGTTATGAGCAAACCAAAGCCCGTATTTTTTTTTTAATTTAGCTAAGTCTAGTCTAGTTTTATTCGCTGTTGTGGTTTTATGCGGATTTCATAGTAAGCTTTAATTATTTACATTTTTATATCTTCCTTTTCAAATTAGTCTTTATCACAGAAGTAAAGTTAAAGAATATTCTTATATTAATGTAGGTAATTGCAAATGTATGTCCGCTTTCCACATCTGATAGACTTAACGACCATTACTCTATAGGGATTGCCAGTGAGACAATTCAGACGCTAAGTTAACTGAATTACTTATTCAGGTTCGTTTCATTACGAACTGTTACAACATTAGCACAAGAGAAAACCCAAAAAATAGGTGTGAATCATTCAAGGTTATTTTAAAACAAAAACATAGTTAAGTGCTTGCGTATTACCAACTGTCACTAGTTAAATTGATTTACTAAAACGATTGTAAGTATGCTACTATAAATATTGATGAAAAATAAATTAATTACCATCAGTGACATTATCCACAGCTGTGTAAACGAAAGTGAGACCATCTTCCGGGTAAAACGTTCCTCTGATCCGGATGTAGAATCCTTCCTTATTTGACAACCATGACCCCATTGTCAGGTTCGTGGACACAAATCGCGAGATTCGATGATCGACTGATGTCAGCCCATCATGGATATCCAAAGTGTTGCTTCCAACGTCCAACCAACCTGGGTTACAAAAAAGATGATAATAAGGTATTAGGAAAATCTTACTAAATAACAACCCAAATCCATGCTAATTAGCAAACTAATTAAAGACTTTGTTTCAAACAAGCATTGGAATGGCGGCGAGTTGATAAGTAAAGTCTAACTGATAATAATAAGACTTCGTTTTGCTATGTATCTATGGAAGTGCCTGGTATTTGTGGTGAAAAACGTTGATCTAACATCAGCTGAAGAACATTGCCTCAAATGGGATTATAGAAGACAGTCTGTCTCTGTAGACAGCGACTAAACCCACGAAAGATCTAAGGAGGGAAAATTTGACAAAACTCAATATTAGTGTAGTTTATACGTTGCATACAGATGCAGAGAATAATCCATACATCAGCTACTATATTCATCATGTTATCGAACAGAGATTAAGGTATGTGCACATTTGATAATGAGCTTATTTAAGACCGTATCATTAGGATAAATCTTGTATGTTTTATCATTATAAACTGGGATTGGCGTCTTTATCGTCCACTTCCCACAGGTGCTTAGTAAATGTTAATAATGACAAGTACAATGTAAGGGATTCCAAGGTCAATTTGAACTGAAATGTAAAGTCGTCAAGTTTATTTTGAATAAGCTTCCCACAACAGCAGCTGTGCGACAGACGAAGAGGATTACAACCAGACAAGCTGACACATAACAAACTAAGTACATATTGCATTTGTACAACAATACCAGAAACATGTTCTACCACCCAGGCAAAAATGTCGGAACGTGTCATGTCCGACTGACACAGGAATTCACATTGATACTGTCCATAACATCATTCTCTGTATTTGTAAACATAAACATTTCAACAATGCATCTTACTCATCCTCATCACAATTACAAATGAATTTTATCTCCTTTCAGTGTAACTGTATACGGGATACAATTATTATGTATGTTCTGACATAAACACAAACGTCTTAATACGTCTTAATACTGACTAGGGCATATTACGTATCTCTGAATTAGCCTAGCTAACTATGAGAATATGCCAACATTGCTGGACCGGAAATGGAAATACGCTTGCTTTCCTGTTGATCCCAGAAACACGGGTCATATTTTAGAAAAGAATATGTAAGTGGGTGTAAGATAACATAGTTACCATTTCCAAGAGAGTAGTCCGTCAGTCTCAGTAACAGCCCCTGCATGTGCTTACTGGTCGGTCTCCGTATGATCCAAATACAATCGTACACCCCCGGGAGGGAGGGGAAGGCGTGGCCAATCTCTAATTTACCCCCGGTCTTGGCAGGAATAAAGGAACTGCAATCTGGAAGGAATTAAAACGTTGATAAACGTATTTACCCATTTATGTTATTTTAATACTGTTAGAATTTAGAAAATATATAAAGTCAAAAGTGTCATATTTATGTATCTATTTATATTGTTGCTGAATCAAATACTTATAGCAAATGTAATTTACAACCTAAATCCACTTAACAGGCATTTATCGTAACTACAAGACTAGCTGATACACACATACGAGTTATAAAAAATATTATAGAATACTAGTATTTTACTTACTGGTACTTGGCATTTTGTCCCATCGTTTTTCTGTAAACAACAATATCAAGTATAAGTTGCATAAAAACAAATTATCATGATACATTTTAATATAAGAACAATTCATTCTTTATTGACTCTTTGGTTGCGCGCTACATAAAATTGGAAACAATGCTGCACCACTACAAACTAATCAACTCATCTTTCATAGTGTTGTATTGATACACCTTTGTCTAGTGTAGAAAACAAGGTCGGGCAATAACCTGTATAGGAATTTTATGACTAAGTTAGCACAGGGGTACATGTACTCAGGAAAAAAAATGGCGAACACTTCCTCTATGGATTATGGCGGAGAGAACATTTCGACTACATTTTATGTTACAGTGTTTTAAACACGCTGAAACCAAATGCCAACCAGTACTTCAGGAAAACTTCACAATAGAAAACCAACCAAAACCATGGTAACAGAGACAAAACTGACATAAATTATGCACTTTTGATAGACAAGTGAAAAGTACAATTGGACAGTGCCTATCAGAGAAATTCTGAGTTTCTGACGTTCTACAACAACATGACAGGTTTATCATTTTACAACACTTATTACGTCTGTTTGCATTTCAGATATCTCCTGATATTTTGGACACGCTGATTGCCAGTAGCTAAAGAGTTTGAAAAGCTGACCTAAGACCAATACGTGCACCTAAATCAACATCTTTTGAAATATACACTTTTTACCGGGAGATATCAAAACGTTAACCGGAATCATATCCAAAGGATTAGTCATTGTCACAAATGACAAAATATCAGACCAAGACCTGTTACAATATCAAAAAGCAAACAGCCCTGATAATCAAGAGCAAAGAACTTGACTAGTGAAAAACATAACGAGTCACCCCGACCCAACGAAAACTAAGCGAAATTGTACAAAATGACACTCTCGAGAGCAGTAAAATTTATATTCAAACGATCATTGTATGATTCAACCGATAATTTATTCTCTCAAAGGATAATTTATGCGTATTTATATGGCTTGCTAAAAGTTTTTAATCCTTCAATACTTATTGAACAGTTTTTAATCATTTCCCTTTATATTATTGCCTGAAGATCATAACTAGAGTTTCTCATTCCGTAAATACAAATTATGGAACGTACGAAACACATTTTACTTCTATATTTACATTATTTCCTTGTATGCTTTTATAATTTTGAAATTTGGATGAGAGAGCTCGTGGACACACTAATGAATGTGAGAAGCAATGTAGATCCTCCTGTAGATGACTCGGTCAAAGACTGTCTGGTATCAAGATCTTGACTGGTATTTTACCTGAGACAAACTGGTACGTGGCTTTGAAGCCAATATGCTGACAACACCGATGTGTAGATTTGCCAGTGTTAAACACGATTATAACGGTGTTGGACTCTGACACCAGAAGGGGGCGCTGTTGCTTGCCGAACACCATGGATGGTGATGACGTATGCAGGCCATCGTATATCTAAAACACAAAAGCTAAGTATGGAATTCGGTCGTGACATGATTCTGACACAGATAGGTAAATAGAAAGAGTACTATGATATTTTTTTAGGGAGGCAAATGAAAAAGTACCATGCAAAGAGTTTAGGAAGGGCAATGAGTATCATGCTAAGAGTCTAGGGAGGCATATGCAATGCAAGTGATGCTGAAGTTGAATGAAATGGACAGAAAAGTCAATAGAATGACAGCGTGAAATTATTTAAAAATGTGTATATTACAACAATAAGGTAGTTCTGTTACAGTTAAATATCAGATTTTGCACACGAAATTGCTAATATATTCGTCAGTATTATAATAGGAGTAAATATATTTTTGGACACACTTAATATTCAAATGTAACCAGATTCACGGAAAAGACAAGACAAGATCTAAACGATGTAAAAAAGGGGATCTTAATAATATGTATTTACACAACGAATAAAGCTTAAGGTATGTTTATTGACATTAAATTGATTTGAAACAAAAAAAGATTAGACAATTTCAACAGCAAGCAACTGGCAACCTCGATGTATCTGTGTACGAATACTAAACAACTGCCAACCTCTATGTACGAATACTAAACAACTGCCAACCTCTATGTACGAATACTAAACAACTGCCAACCTCTATGTACGAATACTAAACAACTGCCAACCTCTATGTACGAATACTAAACAACTGCCAACCTCTATGTACGAATACTAAACAACTGCCAACCTCTATGTACGAATACTAAACAACTGCCAACCTCTATGTACGAATACTAAACAACTGTCAAACTCTATATACGAATACTAAACAACTGCCAACCTCTATATATACGAATACTAAACAACTGCCAACCTCTATATACGAATACTAAACAACTGCCAACCTCTTTGTACTAATACTAAACAATTCGAATAGTTTTACAAAGTCCATGCTGTAATTCCACCGCCTATTCTACCTAAAACCCTTCTATAATGGTTATATATTAGTTTAAGTGCTGTAATTCCACCGCCTATTCTAAAACCCTTCTATAATGAATTGTTTATGCTACGTACGAAAGTTCGAAATTCAATTCCCTTGACCACCCAAAGACATTCCAGAGTGTGACTCATATTTGTGTATGAGGAAACTCGGCCGACCACCAAACGGGGGTTGCAGCACCCATAAAACGAGAAATGTGGAGTTTTTATAGGAATTTCAATTCAAATATCATTTCAGTTTGATGTAGGATAAACTTTAAATGTCTGTTCTTCACTGATAAATGCTGCACTTAGTCAGAAACACTGACAGGTGTTTCAAACGAAATATTAATTAAATGGGGAAAACTTTGCACAACAGTCCTATCTGCGGTGCAGCCGTCTCTATATAATAACTCTCAGTAATGGCCATGCTCATTGTCTAATAGGCTCCCCTTTCACAAAAAGTCGGACAATTTCAAACGAAGATGGACAGTGATAGGTTGGGGTTTTATTTCCCTTTGATTAAGATATATTTGATGGTTTATAGAGAAATTACCCCGAAACTCCATACATTACTGGAACCTCCCGATCCTTCGTACTCGTAACAGAATCAAAGCCAGAAAGGCGAGGTAGTCGTATCTTTTGCTTGGGAACATATCTCTGGTATGTCAAAACACTTGTGATTCCACGCCGATATAGGCAGTAGAGCCTCTCACCGAAATTACGGGATAACTTTTCACTGATATAAAGCTACAGAACATCACAGCCAAATTATGGCGTAATTTCAACATTACAGATAAGACTGCGGAGACAGGTCGGATTCACACGAGGAAACAGAAGTGGAACATGTATTAACAGACTGGGGAGTACAATTAAACTGTAATCGTTCCATGGAGAATTCGCTTGTAAAAAGACAGCATGTAGGAGGGCAATATGTGCACTTATAACGAAGGGAAACGTGATATTTCTAACCATATAATCAATGATTTAATGATATTGCTAAAGAAAACAAGCGATAACAGATTTGTATTTAGAAAAATATATTGTGTATGGAAAGGGTTTAGTATTCTAAATTAGTATCTTACAGAATTATCTTCTCTTTCAGGTAGGAAGTATTGATGTTCGTCCTGTGTTTAAGAGTATTGCATAATCGGGAGCAAATAACTATGCAGATATGCAAAGACGGAATAAGGCAAAATTGATAAGGTTATAAAATGGGATATTGTTAAAGCAATGGGGGTTTAAAACCACGGATCAAAGTCATTGATCTTTTAATGGTCAAATTTAAAGCATATATGACAGCTTTTGTTTGTCCTACCTGTATCTGACTAACGCTTGCAATATGCCAATCATCAAACGTGAGCCGGATGTGACCGTAAGGGTCTAGGTTGTGTATGGTATAGGTGAAGGTCTCTTCGTTTAGAGCATAGCCATTGGGAAAATTTGGTGACGTAATGTGTCCTCCGTCAACCGGATCTGACGACACTGATGACACAGAGCCGGTCCTCATCTCCCGCTTCTCTGTAAGCAGACGACAAATTAAAACAATTAAATGATGCCCGTGTATTCAAAAAGGAAGGCGAAAATAGCTTGCTAATAAAAATTTTAACATGTTAAAATCTTGGCTCTCAAATTACCTGCGTTTTAATAATAGGCAGCAGATATTCCTTTGTTCGTTTAGCACCGAGTTCCTACCTCGACCTGTATGTAACCCCGTGTACGACATTAATCCCACCTTATGATAGACTCTCTAATAACCATAACTATGAATATTTGTGTACGTCAACATCAGGATGTGTTTCTAATAACGGCAACCATCCTCATAATGCTCTGGTATAAACTGTCATTGTCTGTAATATGAATATATTATACCGATTTGTCAATCGATCTCAGAGCTAATAAGATCCTATTCGTCAGGGTTGAATCAGATGAGTTTATCCGTATATTGAACCCTGTCGTAATTATCGGAGAGTAATTTGCAGTTAGTACGTTTAGGTTGTGGCTTATTTGCTGGATATGAACAGTGAATAGTGACTTGTCTCTGTATGGAGCTTTTCTATAACAAAATGTCAATGGGAAGCACACTATCGTAATGTGGTGTAATGCGTCGCATATGGGTTATATATATATATAGAGAGAGAGAGGTTCCCCAATAAGGGATTGTTGCTAATATCTAGTAAGTAATTTTTCAAGTTTTGAAAAGACGTGAGCTTAAGCGATTGTTTATTTTAAAATTTCAAAATTAACTAACGTGAATTTAGATAGGTATGAAAATTAACATACCTAACTTCAACTCTATATTTATACCACGGTGAGCAGTTGTTAATCGTCCAATTCAGAGAAGCTTACCGCATCAAAATATCTCAGTATATCCCAAAAATCTTCCTTGTACAAGACGATTAAAGGCGACTAGACCGCTGAGGCTACATCCATACAGACAGTGATAATACAACGTTCATTAAGTTTTAAATACTTTCAAGTGTATAGGTTATTTATATGTCAACAGCTTTTTATTCTACATAAAATGCCGTTACTTATTTAAAGAAAAAACCAATGCCCTCATTTACACGACTATGAATAGATTGTTCTTGTGAAGGTCTTCCGATATTTAAAAGATTTGGGAAGGTTCCTGCGAACTTTGAGAACTTTCAATGATAAAAGGAGTTTAGACCATGGGATGAAGGAATATCCTGGCAATGGTTTCCCTATCCTGGCATCGTGGCTTCCCCATCTCATCACATCTCCATAACTTCAATTCCAGGCGAAATTGAAAGTTGGGGTGATTAAGACGGAACGATATTTATTACTTCAATTAAACTGATAAGAGAAAGAAATAGAATTAAATTTACACGTGAAGTAAGCACGTGGTACATATAGTTAATGGACAATGTCATGTTTTGAAGTGATTTTTATAATAAACATTTTGTGATCTGGCAAGAAGAAGGTGTTGATGAAGCATTGATCTGTACAAACGACTGTGAGCCATTACCGAAATATACCACAGCCACGTCAATAGCGAGACGTTATCGACAAGGGTATTAGTCAGCGAATACCGACACAATTCAAAATTGGCCAATTCCACACACTTTCCAGGTGGGTGTTTGAATTGTTTGTTGATAAAAGATTTTGTTTTTCGTTTGATGTCAATCTACGGAACGAGAAAATAAAATGAATGTCTGGCCAGCACTAAAGTGATGTTTCGTTAATGACTTGAGCGCCATCTACCGAAGACTTAAACGGTCTCTGGCTCCTTGCTGATTAAATACGTTTTGGTTTCAAAGGCAGACTGTTAGTAGTGTATGGTAGCTATGGACGGGTAGGGAGAGTCGGGTCTAGGGCTGTTCCATGTCTGTTTATATCTGAATTGTCATGTCCTTTATAAATTAATTACATCTTCTTAGATAATACTTGACGAACACAACCGATAGTGTCATCTGTGTAGAAAACATGTCGTTAACGTCCAACATCAACGGCTCAATGCAGGCATTAGAAACAGAAACATGGACACTCCGTGTACTCCCGACAAATTACACATGACTCGAACAGTAAACTCACTAAACTTATATAATTTAATCTTTACACACAAGGTTGCGCTCCCTATCGTAACCTAGGCTTGAGTAGATTGCACGTGAAAACCTTATATTGTAGGATCTCTGTTCCCTGTCACGTCCTACAAGCACAGTGAAGGGGTTGAACATCCCGTCAAGAGTGTGATTTTATACGTGTGAGTGATCGAAATAGCATCTGAAGTATGCAAAGCCATGCTAAATTAAACCTGATCATGTTATTGGCATGAAATAACGCGTAGTTTAAGCAATTAGCCATTTATAACATTCATTTAATGCGATGTTCAAGACACACTTAGAATTGCTTGATATATAAACGAACTGAATTCTTTCTTATCTTTTTATTCGCATTTGAACCCCTTTTCCTAGAGTTGACAAACATATATAACACTATGACGATGTCAACAGTAATATCCAATTGCCAAAGCCTTCCGCTCCCATTAAACTCAGACAATTGAGTTATCATTGTGGAATCCGATATTGGGAACGATGGTACCTAGTTTAGGTGCGGGTACCATATGTATACTTTGGTAGGAATGGTAACATTATGTCACATTTGAATTATCAAACTACTTCAGATCTATGTGTATCACAGCATCATATTGTTATGATATCTTTGCCATTACAACATTTAAAGCAGGGTAATCCTCACATTTCTAGACAGATTCGGTAGCAAAACATTTGGACATCACCAGAAACCTGAGAAGCTACTTTGTTAGACTACCATGGTAGTAATTTTGGCTTAAGCTTTTCCAATATGTACTTGGAGATGTATATTCATGTTTACAATGTGATGACTTTGGTATCGATGACACGACCAAATTATGTATAAAACTAGGGAATGATATTGTATACACGTACCAATTACCTGGTATTTGATCCGGAACCTCTTGCCCGTCTCCCCTGTTCCATTAGACATGCAATGCCGTATCCGGACACTAGAGGATATTGACTCATAGGTGGCGTTCGTATCGTCACTGTGGTAGTTCCGCCGATAGAGGCCGTTGTAGGGTTTGTCGACCTCGTGTATCTGTACATGGTCACAGCTGAAAGCATAGAAAGCAAATTAACAAAAATTAATTTAAATACTGAATCGTTCAAATAGGTTCATACATATGGTAATATAATAATTTCTGATATATCAGGGTTTTTTTTTAATTCATATCAAGTAACAGTAAATACGAAGAAAGCAAAATACAAATAAACAGTACAGCAAAAGATGCGAAAATATCACAATGGAAAAGTTCAATGAGGCAACTATTTTACGTCATAGAACAAAAGTTCAGATCATCGAAGGAAGAGTAAAGTGTAATCAACAGAGAGGATAAAAATAAATGGAAGATAATGGAGACTTATACTATTATAGGATCGTTTAAGTTAGTGTAGGAAGACAAAATGAGATTAAAGCACCTGGATGTTTGTAACAATAGCCAACGCATCTTATGTACATTAAATTGCTTCTAATGAAAAACCAGCAGTTTGAAATGTAGTCGGTGAATTAAATGAAAATAGAGGCAAGTAGTCTTACAAATTTGGTAATACGCCACTGCGTTTCAAACTAACAAAATCATCTGAAAGATGTCGGTCAATTTTTTTTATTATTGTTTTTTTTTTAACTGGAAAAAAAGAGGACAATTCTAAACTTTTTATTATAAATATCTTTTTTTTTTTAATTTCAGACACTCTTTTGATTTAGTTTAATTTTTATTTCATGCATTTTGATATTGAAAAAAAAATCAAATTATATTCCATTTATTAAAATAACAAGATTGATCCTTAATTGTGAAAAATATTACGTATTCGAACTCACCCAGGTAAACACAGATTCCGGTGCCGTGTCTTCCTGTGTGAAGGGCACTCTGGGAAGTGGACGTCGACGAGTTCGAGGCGGAGTCTACACGTAGAACACGCCCTGATTTCTACGTTACAGTTGTGTCCATGGTAATGATTGACAGTATAGTTATCAGGGTAGTCAAAGGATGAAATGTAACCGAAGTCTCCCTTCTCCACCGCTATCTTCACACTGTCGTGTATTTTAAAACATGATGTCGTCCCTTTAGAAAAAAAAATGAATGTGTATTACAAAACATATGACAATCTATGGCTATCAGTAACGTCATCGTGTAACGTTATCCGATATTTGAAATGGCGCCAGGGCTTGAACGTCAAGGTTGGAGGTCTGCTTTCTATACGCGAAAAAAATCGACAATATGAATTGCAAATAAAGGGTGACAGTAACCTCACCCAAACAATCCAAGTACACAAAAAAGTAGAACTAGATTAACTGTCAATTTGAATTCTTTCTTTATTTCCTGATAAGGCTACCAAAGTCATGGATTTCGAAATCGTGCTCTGACCAATGACTTTGAAGGACTGCTTCAATATACTGAACCCAAACCCTATTAGTCTAAACTATGTTTCGAGCGTTTACATAAATGTAGATACATGCTATGTGAATTTTTCCTGTAGTACTTACTAACATTGCACAATGGTAAGTGAATAGAGTTTTTGATGTAATGAAACGATTTTCTTACCAAGTAATTAGAATTGCTTCCCCATTAGGCTATTTTGCATGATCGTAAAAGTCGACTTATCTTTTTTCGATTACTTCTAACAGAAAATTCCTTCATACACATTTTGTAAACAAATGATTTGAACATAATTATGTAGTTCTTAACTTATTGTCGTTCGACTTAATCAAATCCCTGATCAGACTTACATTCCGCCTCGACAATAGATACAACGCAACAGAACAAATAAACAGCTAATAAAGACTTGAATGTTTGCTATTCCATAGGCACTTTCAGGATATAAAGAGGTAAACGACCGAATCACTAGTAAACATCAATGTATAATGTGACTGGGTTGTGAGCCTACGGTATATTTCAGCCAGAAAGCATTATACAAGTAGGCATTTTATCATACCACAGAATTGCAACACCCTGACACCGCGGCAGTCAATGACACTTTTTTTTCTTTTCCAGGAAGCTATGTAATATTGATACGGATGACCTACCTCTGTCTATACCTGTGACCAGGGCCGTCGCTGATCCAATCTCCCATAACCACATAGACATTACACCTGTAAGTACAGTAGAAACAATTGTTAGGAGTTTTAGATTAAACGCAGCGTTGTCGAACAGTATAAAAGGCGAAGCTCGTGATGTTTTATATCGGTTTTATAGTCTCCATCTTGAAACATACGCTTTTATGGGTTCGGCCTCAACACAACTCGAAGTCATCATGGATTTATTGCATATCAAAATATCTCTTGTACATTGCTCATATTGCTGTTTAATCAAAGTACAATGTATTGATATCATATTAAAGTATCCTTTATTGGAAACACGTCTGGATCTGTGTCAAGTACAATGACAGTATATTGTGTCTGTTTTAATATCTAAAGCAGAATAAAACATGCCAATGTTTGTCAGTCTACACAACATTTATATGCGTCTCCGTGTTTATAACCCTATCAGTTATACCTCAAGCATTCATACGGATTATGTTCCAGGCGGCAAAGCTAGCTAATTAAATTGAAATGGAGCCAAGCTTATTTTGTTGTCTTCGTGCTCTGTTTACAACTAATCCAATAAACATATCATATTCTTACAGTGGTTGAAACTGTAAAGTCTCGGCTCAATAACAATGCAAGTTCCTATAACTTTTCATATGAAGGTCATTATGCCCCTCCAGTGCTCTATATATGGTACCGAAGGGTAGTCAGTGTTACAGGTGTCTGATGGTCAGTTTTTACACGGACAGGACATGGTTTATTATGTCCTCAGACATCACAACAATTCACGCCGTGATTGATCACAATCTCTGACCAATAACACACACAAACGACTTAAACGGACATCCAACTCCGCGCTGACCTTTTGATATATTTGTTTATTAAGGTATGACCCGTGCTTGGTATCCTTAACCTTATCGAACCTTTTATCGTCTAGATACTAGTCCACTATATCACAACAAAATAGCTCACAACTCAGACTGAATGATGATTATTAAAGACAGTAGAAATCGATCATCGTTACTTAGAAAGCAATTGATAAGCGCGATGTAAAGGCCGATAACACTAATATATAGGCATATATGATAGGTATGCGTATTTTCAAGATTGAACTTACTGGTTCTAGTTGGAAGTTTTGGTACACTTTTATATTTAACGTACAAGCTGCAGCATTTAGAGAGAACATCTAAAAATTCCTTTACGTATATATTTGGAAGGTAGAAAGATGATATCAATTACATTGCCCTCGCTATCAGAAATTACTTGACTAGATACGTCATAAACCTGATCTACTGTCACAAACTTTTTTGTCTGAAATTAAAAGTAGTTAAGGATAAAGTAGTTCCTGAGAGAAAAGAGTTTCTGCACTTTTGCGGATATTTCTCCGTCTAAAACTCCGGGGGTTATAATCACTTCATCTACTTCCGGAAGGCGCTTACGTTTTTAACGATTATATATCTGCACCTTTCCAATATGGCGGCTGATTATTGGAAGAAGTAGCTATAATTCTGTTCCAATGTATCGTTGTAATTTGTAATTTCACAATCTTAACAGCAATTTTACTGCCAAATTCCCTTGGTACGATATGTTTGATTAGATAGTGTCTTTGGTAGTCCTATAATATGTATTTTGCCCATTGTATCGCCACATGTTTAACCTTGCCAAGACTGATAAAAAACGGCAATTCAGGATTAAAATCCTGATTAGACCTACTAAACTAAATCTTTCTTTCGATACTGACTTAAAAACTGCATTTCAAATGCCATAATATCAAGGTGTATTGCATGATAATGGACAAGACATCAAATAATCTATATTTAGGTCGTTTTAGGAGTAAACACACAAATATACCGTATAAGAATAATGTTTTTTCAATGCTTCTTTTCGTTAAACTAACTTATCTAAAACCAATTAAACGACGTTAAATAACGAAAACAATCGCGCCAGCAACTTTTATTGTGTATAGAAACATGTCAATGACCTCTTCGGTAATAACAACCTACATTGTAGATCAGTGAATAAAAAGGGTGCACGTTTGACGGCGATCAGTCTGCAGGTAGATGGAGATATCAATTAGTGGTATACTATAGCTATCATCCATCTCTCAGTATATACGGTAAGGAGCCAGTATGTATCTATCGACATGAATCCATCCTGCTACAGAGAGCCTTGTTATCGGACCTCCGATCGCCTCGTTATCCGTCAGTAAGACTAACATCCAGGCAGCTCCCTGGACTCCACAATCTACCCGTGATGGCACTTTTATAGACATGTCAACCAGGATTTCTATACATTATAACTGATTTCATCAAATCTCCACCCATCTTGAAGAGTTAACTAAAAGATATGTTAATAACATAAAAATTAGTTTTTATGTATTTTAAAATGTAGACCGATGATAAACCATATGAGTAAATGGTGGAGTTTGAGAGATAGAGTGAGTGTTTGATAATACGAGTCTATATACCAGATACACATCCTAATGCATTAATGAGATGGTAATGTCTCCCTTTAGATAGAAAACAAGCATCCATGTCTGACACGGGCCTAGATCTACAGATAGTGACGTCAGTCACGGCTGGTGGGTGTACAAGCGAGGGCGGATTTCGTTGACCAACACATCTTACTTCGGGCCTTATTTACCTGTTTGTGTAACTAATTTTGGATAAACGTTGTAGGGGCGAACGCTAGGATTGTATGACAGATATGATACGACTGTACGCATTCCATATCTAGTTACTTTATATATAGGTCTAAATCCCGGTAGAATTATTTTGGAATTTTATCTTGATCAGCAAGATCGCATGATCAGCCTCTAGTTTCAAAATAAAACAAATCAGGCGCAAACCTGCAGCGACATGGGGTGGGAGGAAGGCAGATGGTGTAGAATGAGGGCGTATCAAGCGGATGGTATACACTCTGACGGGAACAAGGAGGGTACTGGTGAAAATCATAATACAACTATTGTTATTATTGTTATTGAAGGGTCCTCCTAGAACACTCGTTAAGGACCTGCCTGAATGATTAAACAATGATTACACAAGCTCATTATATACTCATAATAACTACATTAATATTATCGTCTGATTATACAGACTCATTATATATACATTGGTATTAACCTGTTACATGCGCGACATGTCGCCATAATTGGTTGAAGCCGTTCCTTACGACCGCGCTCTCTCCTTAACAACACGAAGGCTTGTAAACGACGTACGTTAAGGTAACGACGTCGGCGCGTGCAGCGTCTCCGGGGGTCCTACAAAGGTTAACGATGCTGTGTAAAAACAGACAGTTTCCCACTTAGGGACGAGAGGCCTATTAAACAAAAATACGCAGCTAATTATCTCAGCGATGAGACTTGATTAGACAGAGCTACTCACAATAGTACGTCCCTAAAGTGCAAGACGCAACAACATCGATAAGCTTAAATATTTCACGCGGCGAGTACTTCACCAATACCCCAATTTCGCGAATATCTATTAAAAATTGATGATGACAAAAAGAAACGCTGGTTAGAGATATTATACGTTGTTACTAAAGCGACGCATGATTTGCGTTTACGCCGTCTTCATACACTTTGATGTGCGTAAATAAAAGCTTCCCGCGCTGTTACATGTTAGCTCACCAGTTATCATGAAGTTTAAAAGGCTTTCATAATAAATGAGCATTTTCAAAATACTTCAATTGACTGATACGATGTTCAATAACCCCACCACCCCTCCAGACCACCAGAGGAGAAACAACCAAGGTCATTCAAAGCTATTTTCGTAAAAGACCAATAAAAGTCTGCCAGATGGTAACCAATGGCATGTTGCAATCGACAGATATAGAGAACGGTCCGGTTATTTTATTAGAATGGGTCTGCTGAGCGTATTATGGGTATTGGGTTGTAAGTTGATTGCCGTATCTCTGTGTACAGTCGTTCTCTCGTGATAGATGTCGATATATCGGGGGAGGAATAAGAACAGGGACAGATTACCCCCGGGATCTTCTGACACTAGTTTATGACTGGTTATATCCCGTTGATGTAACAGAGATAACTATGACTGTATGAGTTAATGCATTTCGTGGCTGTTATTTAAATAAATGTTTCAAATGTATCCCGTAATGCGTTCATCACGGGGTATATATCGGATAGCTGCGTCTATCCGACAAATCACAATCGCTTAAGGCATGTCGACCTCTGAATTATCTCAAACAAAGACCTCTTCGTTCTGAAATGTAGAATAGCATTCATATGTAATCGTGATTTATCTTGCTTCATGGCTGTCGGTTATTGCATCCCTTGACGCGTGCAATCTTTTATCAGCTTCCGTTTTAACATACGTCACTTCCTGTCAGTACACCATTGCCGATTCCATTTCTTCACGTAGTTGATCAGAACGATATCGTAAAATCAATTAATGCATTTCCAGCGCGTATTGCGTAGATGCACTGGGCCCGAAAGAGAACACCAAGGCTGCACTTGAAATTTCCCCCTGGTACTCCAATCGTTTAATGCGTTGGTGAAGACTTCGTGACATCGGTTGCTTTACAACACGTGTACTGTTTCAGTTAAATGAAGAACACTTCACACTTGAAAATGTGAATGTCATCATAAGTTTTATTTTAACCAAACACTTGTAATGTTTAGGAAGATGTACTTGGACATCCATTTAATTTTTGAAGGTTCCGTTTTTATCTAAATTGATCCCATACTCGGTCCAGAATCATAACCATAATTCCTAGCTCACATCTCGGCATCAAATACATTCCATCTTTCGTCTGCGGCTAGAATTTATCAATGTGATGACTTCATTGTGTTTTAAGTCGCTTTGCCCGCGATAAACCAGTCCGTTAATCGCCATGGACGTGTAAATGTTGACGTTTATTTGGAGAAGGTTTTATGGCAGGACAAGTGGCTTTCGTTGTGAGATCGTGGCACACGCCGAGCAGACGAGTATTACACGCGCGCGCGTGGTAGGATGGAATGATGGACGTTGTGGTTACATGATCCGAAGAGAAAAGTTTTGAAAGTCTATTTTAGAGGAAATTCACTTGTATTTTACTGACAGCTCCTCATCAGTTGTTGGTCAGCTGAAGTGTTATTGTTGCGTGCCTCCTCGACTGTAATACACAACTCATTTCGTCTATATACCAATATAGGTTACATGTGCTGCTCTCAGAGAGCAATTGCACCTTGTAAAACGACCTATTAAACTATTTTTACATAAACACATCTACCACAAAGAATATGACATCGTTATTGAGGCTTAGGTTGTTCTGTCTTTCTTGTTTAGTCATTGTACGATGATCTTATTTTCCCGTGTTGATTTACATTCTAGACAGTGGTCATGGCAGACGACGTATAATGAACGGGTAATGAACAGTAAATAACGAGCAATGATGCGACGATCAATTGTAGATATGCAGTATACATACTATTTGATACAGTCTCCATACTTACGGATGTCATGTTTTGGATAAATTTAAAAAGTGATAATATCAATTAATTTGCTGATAATTAGAAATCACACAGATAACTTATCTTTTAATCGCAAATCCAGGACCGTTTTCGTTTATTCGGGACAACTGGTTGTTTAAGTCATTATTTCAAGTATAAATCCTGGCGGACCTGTAGTTTTTTTCTACAGGCCTGTGAGGGCTTCGTCATGGCTCGTCTGGAAACAATATAAAATCACCAGGTCCGTGTATAATTTATAAACGAATATCTACATCGTAGGTCCAACCAGTCAAACCGTATAATCGAAAACGGCCCAGTTCTGTAAATCACTTTTATTTCCGTGTAACCAATATTTTGCGTCATTGTTATTTTCATAATACTCGCGGGTTCTTATTGACAATCGTGTACGTGAAATATTTCAATTCGCGTTTGAGCTGCCACGCGATATAACGTGAAAGTTTGAATCTCGTGAAGAACAAAGTGGTTGGTGGTATTCTGTTGTAAACATACGATATAGATTAATTTTCCGGACAACGATAAGAAAGTTTACAATTTTTGCTAAAAGTTTCGACTGGAATGACCATTGATTTGCGGACCAGAGAGCTCCTTATAACCTGAGATAGGACTAGATACTGTTGGTCTACGTTTGTAGATAAATCTGATACGGTAATTATCTCCCCTTCCTTCTCACAATAACAAACATGGCGTACATACGATACTAACACAGAGGTTAACAGTCTGTATAAACACCATAGTTGTATTAGAGATGGTTTCCAGTCGTGTTACACTAATACTGAAACTTCTTTGAACTCGAGTTGATTAGTCCAAGAAAGGCATCGCCAAAAGTTTGGACAAAAGCTAAGACGGAACATATCTTTCTGCATTCCTGATATTTATGGGAGTTTCATTTTTATCATTATTTTCGGATAGTTATGAATTATCGGCGATTGCGTCTGCACGTATATCAGGTATACTATCACCATTATTACAACACCGGGTCTGTTACATTCTAATAGACTTTGCCTGATGTCAAGATAATTTATTTAAGCAATTAAATATGTTGAAATAAAACCAACAATAATATCAACATATTTTACGAATAAAAGAAATCTGCCAATAGGCTGATTTGCTATTTAACCATTGTGTCTGATGCACAGGGATACAGTAACGTGGGCGGCTTACAGGGGATAAGGATATACTAACAACTCATATAGGACGGTGATTTATGTTAACAACATCTGTGTATATTGGCCATGCATTTCTATTGAGATTTCGCCTCCGACATCTATCTTCCCCTGAAGGACGTGTAGAACATCTATAGATCTCGTCAGTATGACAGACACGGCTAATGTACGAGAGTTCCGTACCTGCCCGTCTGCCTTTTCGGGGCATACCCGGTCGGACCGTGATCTATGGAATCAGCTGTCCCGTCCCTCCCCGATCCTAAGATCCCTACTCCGTCACAGTCAGCCTGGGATGCCGCCCAGGCGGGAGGAGAATGGGAGACAGACACCACAGTTGCTGTAATTGGCATGCAATCTTTAAAACGTTAATTGCCCGCCATAGCGTTCCTAATTGGCTTTTTGTATGTAGCACGTGTAAGTACGTTACCAAGTATACAATTGGTAGCCCGCTGGTCACGAGCTCACTTTTAAAAGGCTACAAGTGGTGCTAAGTCTTCTGACATATTGGAGCGACACCAGGCGGCAAAAAAACAAGTCGGAAAACTATTGGTAATCGAATATATCTCTGTCAGACAGAGGCTCAATTTACTTTCCTTTGTCACAAAGACAAAAACACTCACACGATCTTGATTAAACCATGTAATTTTTTGAAATTTTACCGGCGTTAGGAAATGTTTAGGAGATAAAAACAGCTGTACCCTGCCGGCATCGCTGTCCTGTTATCGATCTCAGGGACTGATGTATGTGTCTGTACGTAATATGGCGTCGTGCGGCAGAAATTGTTTCCACTTATCAGTTAATGACACATCTAAAGAAGTTACCGTAAAAACGCGAAACCTCAACTCAGCAAAATCGACAGTTAACTGTACAGTTAAACAATTCTGAGCATATATCTGTAGACATAAAAGTTACGTTTACACAAACAAAACACGCCAACCTGACACAAATGACGGAACACAGACCCGACCGTTACCGTGCCAAGACGTACGAACGCGATCCCTATGCGTAGCGTGTAAATGCCCGTCCATGGCCCAATCTCGCCGAACAGTAGTGAAAATTAGCAATTGATGAGCAGGAAATTACGAGCGGACCAAAAGCAAAGTAAGGAATATGTCGTCTGGGTAAAGAACTGGATCCTCTGCGAAATTATCACAAAACAATTACAGGGACTACACCCCTTTATCTACTGGTAATCAAGACAGGGCGAGGATTTGGTCATATTTCACGATAGAATAATTGTGCAGAGGTTTCGGCTGATTGATTACATGTCTACCGATTTGTATTTTATGACGTCATAAGCGGAAGATGATATACACAGAGTAATTACGAAGAGTACTCGGAAATGAACAAGCACTCGCGAAGTGCCTGACATGCTCCTAACAGAGATTTAAGTAAGGAAACGTCGACTCTAGTTAGAAATTTAGGAAATTGCCGCGATTCCGAAAGTCAGTGTTCAATAACCACATTATGACAAATGTTTTATCCAGCCTTAAAAGTCACATTTATAGCAAAGTATAAATCTCGCATTATATAATATACTATTTCGTAATGAAGATGTTTAAGTACGCGACATGGGGCGTGGTAATCACCAGACGCGTGCACAGGACAGCTATCATTCTTGACTTTTTCTAGGTCGCTGAACTATTTCAATACATGAACTAAACGACATACACTCGTGAAGATCAAAAAGCGATTAACTTTACGGATTCTGACAAGCTTTTGGTCACTTAATGGTCAGCTGAGATCCCACAGTAATCCAGACTCTGGCCACAAGGCGCCACCGCGGATTAGCCTCAGAGGACGGTAATTTTAGGCGGTACAGGAAGTGATTAAAACGTGAGATAGCACTGAGGCGAGGAAAAGTCATGGCACCTGTTGATGCTAATGAGCACGGGCTGCTGGACAGGTAACTATTGGTCATTGTGTTCCCAAGCGGGGTGGAATTCCACCGGTCAATTACCCTAACAATGGCCACAGAGCCTTGCGGTGATGATGAGCAGTGTAGAGGTCTAGGGGACAGAAGTCCAACATGCAACAGCTTGTCATCGTGAACTTCGACTGTCTTTATGCTGCGGGACGGAAAAATGTGCTTGTCTCTCATTTTCACATCCTTTACTTTCAATTACTTTATAGTGGAACTTCGAAAAAACACCAAACAAAACACAGATGACAACAACGAGACAAGGAAGTAGCCACACTGTATTAATTAGATATAGCTGGTATAAAGCAATCTTTTCCCCAAAGATTTTAAGATCATATAATCAATATGAAGGAAAAGTACTCATTTGTCTAGCAGATGAAAGCGACCCTGATGACGCGCATTTCTAAAAATGCACGAGAGAACATGGAAATTTGTTTTTCTCATAAAATTTGGGACTAACCCTGTTTTGAACTGCACCACAATTACGGATAATTGGGCTTGTGTTTTAGACTGCTTATGATGCGTTTGCCATCCCCTTGTAAATTAGAATAACCGAGGCCTTACTTTTTTGTTTGGCTGTGTATAAACATGTATGTCTATTTGAAGGGGCCCTTTAGGGAAGGACAAGGTGACACTCAGAAGGGGCCATATACAAGGTCAAAGGCGAGGACAGCCATCAAGGGTCAAGGTCGGGATTCCATAGACTTGACAACTGACCACAAACAGAGAGCTCAATCGTATCTGTCAATGCGAGTCAAAAGCAATTTCTTACTGATCCTGTACATACACGTGTTGTCAGCTGGCTTCCGTGTTCCTTTTATGTTTTTTCTCCGCGTGCGGTTATTTGGTTTTTCTGTCTGATTTTTATTATTCTGTCACTCAGATCAGCTGTGAACGGTTAAAGTGTTTACAGAATACGTCAGTAACTGTCACCGTCGACTGGTACAGTTCTGTCTGCAAGAGGGAGCACTTCCGCCGCTCAGCGGGTGGACACACGTGCGAAATGATGTACGCGCATTCTTAAAGGCTTTTAAAAGGAAGAGGATGCATTGTTTTAGCGATCTAGATTAGAAGAAAATGTTCTTTTAAAACATAATTGAGCAGATAACAGTAGGAACGAAACATTAAGAAAACTTGACAGATTGTAAAATTTCGTAACAGAAGAAAATGTTACACACCTGGAACCAAGCAGGCGTTACGTGTTCACGCTTATTGCGGAAGTTGTTAACATTTTTTTCCAAATACTTGCCACGGAACAAATTGCAAATGCGAAAGTCAAAAAATGTAAATCAAAATTATTTACACAATGATTTCATTTTCTGATGGTTAGCAATTATTTTCAGATTGATAATATTATGCCGAGATTGGTATTGGTTTTATCAAACAATCTCTCTACTATAATAAAGCATATCACAAAGAGACATTTCTGTATTAGTATAATAAGGCCGGTTTTGTGTGTTCGGTGTCTTTGGGGACATACACCAGTGAGATAGCGCTATAAAAAGGAGCAAGAATCACACTATTATAAAGAGACAGAACACGATATACCACAGCCTCCCACATCATTAAACACAGGGAAGGTTAAATGACAAGTTACACCTAGAAACCAAAGCCTTAGCGTTCCATCTATGTAATGTTTGTTTTGTTTCTAGAGCAATCCTACTAATATCAGACTAATCTAGACAAAGTAAGAGATATGCAGATTATGAAATATATTTTAAATCATCCAAAGATCAAAGTCAGACTTTATTCCATATCTCGGTTTATTAAATTTGTTTTACATTGTTTAACATAATCATTATCATTTCAGGATTGCGTGTATTGGAGAATACCCATTTGATATCCACTATTTCGCTTTATTTCGAAATTACTGTTAATTTTATTTTTGATATTACAGCTGATATACTGTATTTTTTCCAGTTATAATGATGAAACAGTGTAATCTATCCGACAGTTTATGATTTATTTTTCTTGAGATGTTTTACTCCTTGTGCGTAAAATGACCAACGATGAAATTGATTGAATTGTTAGTTTAATTACTTTTCAAATGTTTAATTAATAATTTCACATAAATATTAACTGAAATATTTGCAAAAATTCCGTCATTTTGTGTAGTATGACTATCTTATACTAAATTTTAAACCGGTTTGATTAAATCTAAAACTATCGACCAGAAATATCCCGCGTCCCTTTACATTTCTAAATCTATCTACACCCATACATCAGAGATACCATACAGAAAATGAAATATGACAAGTACCCGTGAAATATTTCTGGTGACTGTCTGTGATAATTTCCATCGAAAACACTTTTTTTCTTAATGTTAACATATATCATATCTCACTATTTATCAAAGTCACATTCAATAAGTTGGTCAGATGTCATAAATGTGTAGTTCCCGGGGGGTGATGACACAAGGCCTTGTCGCATCGCCTATTAAAGCGTGACAACCCATTATTTACCTATCTGTGACATGCTGATAAGATCACCTGCCCGTGAGAAACATGGTCAATGGTTGTTCAACATTTTTATTGTTACACAATAAGGTAAATATTATCAGCGACATGATCATACATTAAAACTGACATATTGGGAACAGACCAGTTTTCTATGATAGAAAAGGTTTACGAATGTTTTTCGGAGGAAAGCTCCCTGGTTCTGTAGAAAGCAGAGATGGGTATCAATTACCATAATCATTAACTACCATCGCCCCTTACTAGTGAGGGTATGACTTAACACATAAGTCAGGGCGTTATCACGTCGAGTGTTGGGATAGACCGATAACGCAGTCTAAAGAAATATGAAAATATATATTGGCTGTACCAGTGATAGACACAATTTGTCCAGAGTGGCCAGGAACGTTTATTTAGCTGTCAATAACAGTGACGCGCTGCACGTACTCTTGGACACGACTGTCCAGACAGACATTGTAATTGATCGTGGTTGGACGCTAGCTGTACCATTTCTTTCCCCAACACAAATATATACATATATATGTATGTATGAATATGAAAATATTCCAGAACAACTATTGTGACTGGACTTGGTGTACATAATCAGGACCAAGGTTATAGATAACCGACTATTTATGGAAAGGTGGTAATTATTGAGGTATTTTCTTAGATCTGTCACGACTGATCTACTGATAAGATGACAAATCCATCCCAGACTAATCTCACATGTTGTTATTAGTGGATTATCTATAAATATTTTCTGTTCATATTTACAGAAAAATAAATATATTTTTATACTTATAAAAACAAAAGATGCGTATATCTGTACTATATGAGTCAAAGTAAATGAAATTTACATGGCAGCCACACATGTCGAAAACGAATTTGCAATGAAAATGTTATACAGAAAAAAATAAATATAGGTTCAGTAAATCGATTATGAGGTTAATCAGAAATAAAGATGGATTTAGTAATTCGGTCATAAGGACCGAATTTTACGTAAATATGGCATACAAGTTCAAATCAATTCTTTATGAAAGGATTACTCAGAACAATAAATATAGAGATATGAATTTTATGATATGCAAATAAGCATCGATATCCATCCTTTCCGATGAAAGTAATCCGTAACATCTCAGTAAATAGTTTTCTGACCCTGAGATTTTTAAAACAAACTTTAAAAAAAATATTTTACGCAAAGAGATCATACACGTAATTAAAAAAAATTCTCAATATTGGTCTAACATCAAACAATGAGTTCAGTAAGTTTTTCTTGCACGATAAAAACCATGACAATTCCGTGAGTACATATAGGTCCTGCGTACATGTATTTTCAATTGTTTCTCCGAAAACTGAGTAACATTTTATCGTTTATCAAGTGTTTAAAAAACTGACATCTTATCTTTTTAAAAGACGTTTAATTCAGGAACGTCCAAGTGGGTCGCACAGACATAAAGTAAGAACCATTGGAGAGTTTAGTGTTCCTTTTGAGTTCGGAGGGCCAGAGTTTGAATCGATTTACTGTCTGAACCTCGTCGCCCTCGTGTAATTAGTCTAACTTAACGCCAATTACAAACAGAGTCTCTATATACGGTCACTAACCAGTATCTTAGGGATAAATTATTAATAAAACGCTTTATACAGAAACTTGTATCTCCCGGCGTTACCTTAACTTTCCAGAAAAAACCCATATATTTGAACTTTAAATTCTGTAATAATAAATATAGTTCTGCACATTTTACGTACGACTTAGCGTGATGAAGTTTGCGTAGTGTATAATAGTTGGCCTATATGCTGCAGCACGTTCCGGTTAGGTCAGGTGTAAATAGTTCCCCAGGTGTATTTTAATCATCAATTATTTAAAACTTAATCGAAAAGTGCTGGAGGATGCAGCGCTAGTTTGACAAACACGTACATTGAATATCAATTCGATTTCTGTCTCAGTGGGTTTAAAGATGTAGTAATTGCTGTGTTATTCAAATTGTGTACGTTAATTAGATAAAGGAATCGTTAGTTTTTGTCAGAATTAATTTGACATAAATATAAGTGTACGTACCGAGTGCCAGATAGACATACTGTCCCTCCATATCGGTGTTGTAAAATATCCACGGTGTGCACTGTTCAGCCGACCCAGACCAAATCAGCGTATCCCACTCTGGGGCTGGCTCTATAGTAGGGTGGCAGTCACCACTGCGTTAACGAGACATAGTAACACTTCATCATATTGGAATCATGTCAATACGCTCGTATTTAGAATAATAGACGTTATCATAGAGCTTTATCTTAATTGCAGATTTATCTTTAGGCTGTATTTATCGGTCAGCCTAGTGGTCAGTATGTTCCGCCCCGGGTCCAACTTCACGCTCCGATTAACGGTTCCACACTCATCATTATTTCCCATTGGTGTATAATTTTCCGAAACTCAAAATCGTGGAAACTTTGGCATTTTCCAGATTTCCTTATTGAGTATCTGTATCCCGAAGTGAACACCTGTGTACCTATGGTTAACTGTGACACCGATCCATGCGATTTAGATAGACTTGTGTTTGGTGACAGCAGGCAGACTGCCTAGGTTTACAGATACACTGACAGGGAGGAATATCAATAGGCTATCCCCCATTATATAACACGACAGGAGCGGTTATTTAGCTCGGCGAGATACCAGTGGCAGCTATAGGGGCAACTTATCCCCAAGGTCGGTCCCAATAGGCCTTAAATCATACTGTTTATTGTTACTTTAACAAACATAATTGATGATCATAACCCTCCAACATAAGCATATAAACTTGTATGTAACCAACAAGCTACAGGGAAATGCTATCCTAAACATTAAATGACTAGCACACTCAGATACCCCACTGCTAGATAGCATGTATATATGTACGGACACAGAACGGAACATTGGGAATCTTGGTTTTATTTGAATCAAGTAGAACTGACAACCTTGATACACATGAAATGAAAATAATGGAATAACATAATAAAACTGTTTAATGAATAGTTTGTAATGCGCGCTTATAAGATAATCTCTATAATGACGCGCCGTCAACACATATTAACTACAAAAACCGTCTTGAATTAACATTAAACATTTCAATAAAAAAAGGATAATGTCAAATAATTAAAAATCAAAGTGAAAACATATGAAACACCGCGCCCACAACTTTAAAAGTGTAATCAGATATGTATAGCTAGTAAACTAATAGAGAAGTGAAAGCGTCAAGCCATATTTGCTGAAACTATTTTTAATTATGACTAAACATCCTTTCGAATGGTGCATAATCATCTTAAAAAAACCCACAAAAACTAACAAACAAACAAAAAATAAAAACATAACAAACAAAACAAAACAAAATAAAACCAAACAACCAAACCCCGAACGAATACAGGTTTGTAAGATGTTGAGGGACTTAAAGTTCCTGTTACTTCATTGATGTTAGATGCGATAACGTAGCTCTATACGACGGACGGCCAAGACAGGGTATGATAATGCACAATGAACCCGACAGCTCAAATAAGATATTTAAAGATGCTCCACCGCCGACAGAGCATAAATGATTTTCATCATTTGAACAATAATTGGAGTTCAATTGTGTATATATATGTCTAATTTACACAAAAATAATATAAAATAATATATTTTGCCTCTGGTGCATGCGCAATCAGTTCTTCATTCCATATCGGACATAGTGTTACGGAATTTATTCGGGATGTAATTAATAATTTTTTATATCTTTAACTTGAAGTAAAATTAGAAGCTCAAACTTTTCTATGGTGGTAATGGTGTAAAGTAAGTAACTTTTGTAACCGAAGAAAAATACCTAATCGCCTGTTGCTGTTTTTGATAATGAAACAAACCATTTGTCAGCGGTGGGGCATTTTTAAATGGAACAAAATAAAGGATATGTTTTCTCGTTCTTCAATTCAATTCATTTTATTCCGTGGACCTTACGGTCCATAAGTACAAATTACATCATGTAAAATATACAATTGATATAACAAATGAGATGGAGAGTGATTTATATAATAGATAATAAATTTCCAGCCAAATGTCTCAACTTTTTAACTTTTCGGACCTTTTCTTAATAGCAAAATGAATAAATTTACCAGTATTTTGTAATTCTTTAACGTTGTTAACGCTTAATAATTTAACTAATTTAAAAACACTTGGTCTTCTGTAATAATATTTCTTAATATACTTTTGGCGTAAATCAACATAAAATGGACATTGTAATAGAAAGTGATATTCATCTTCAAGTTCATTTAAATCACAACATGTACACAATCTATTCTCTCGTGGGATATTTTGTTTTCTACCCTTTTCAATATTCAGATTGTGTGCCGAAATTCTTATTTTGGTTAAACATTTTTTATATACAGTGTCAATAGGCTTTCTTAAATAAAATTGTAAACAAAAATTATCATATAAATGTTTATACAGTATACCTCGTGATGTATTACTTATATTGTTGATAACCTCTTGTCTATATACCTCATTAATTCTATTTTCAATAATATTAAATGTATAACAGTCAACGTATCTATCATTCCAGAGGTATGCTAATCCAATTTTTGCTAGTTCATTTTTAATGTTAATTGACCATTCATCATTAGTTTCAATTCTAGTATCTAAACATTCTTTTAAAATACAGTTGGAAGTACCTTTTATGTTTTCTCGTTCTTAATACATTTCCTTTATGTTCAGTTTTAGTTATCGACGTCTTCAAAGACCACAGTAATGGTATGACACACAGCACATCCTGTAATACTAGGCAATTCACATGTCATTTATTACCATATTCAATTTTCATAGACACGGAAAAGCGCAATAACCGAGTGTTTAAGTGATAAAGGAAGCTAACGGATTTATCTATAAAACAAACAGGAATATATATATATCAGTGTTACCTCAATTTAATTGTGGATCCAAAAAATAAAGGAATCAAATTATAATAGACGGACCTGTGGGAATGATATCTTTCCCTCTGAAAGTTGATTTTCTGGATCTCTGGTTCTGTTGAGTAATGGACAGAATGCCATATTCTAAAATGATTGTCAGTACACTTCCACAGTTTCGCCTTGGATAAAGAGATAGCTATCTTAATGTCTATTTAAATGACATTATTCCACCCTTGGCTAACTGTCAGAACCCCTCGGTACAATCAGACAGCTGCCTAGGGCGATATATATTACAAGGATGGAATGACAGAGTGTTATCACACACAATGTAGACTAAAAACTTTGGTATTAACTGAGCAACCTCCGTAACATAGAGATTTACAGTACTTAACTCTCTTAGACTCAGTATCAGTCGCTAGAATAGGACCACTGTACCATTATCTGAAGAATTGGAATTTATGTTTTTGTTCTTTACGAGATGTCCAATTTTAAGCTTCAAAATGTAGGGAAATATTCTAATATAATAAAAAAATGACCGGTTCCTAGTCGAGACATAAATCGGATGTGCAGTGTCACTAAGAAGCAGGCAAGACCTTTAAGATCAAATGTCAACCAACTGTATTTTTCCAATGATTCTATCTGGCCTGTTACTGCTGAAACTTTTTGATATGCACAGTAACAACCTTGGACATACATAAACGACGTGTAGTAAACTCTAATAAGGTTATTTAAGACATGGCCGAAAAAATGGGGTCAATAACAAGAGGTTTACGCCAAGGTGACGACATTGGTCCCGTACTTTTAACCCTTTAAAGGCGAGTCATTAAACATGTTGTTTAGATTCACAGCTTGCCAAATTGTCATTTCACTATATATAGACTGGACACTAGATGTTTTTTTTCCTTCAAGAATTGTCAACTAAATTATGATAACATACGAGGAGATTTAAAGGTCGAATAAGCTATTTCACGGAGACCATGTTCTATTCTATTAGTAGTTCTAATATTCTAGAGCCTGAAGGTCAGTATAATCGATATTAACATCATCTAATTATCTGATATATGTTCTTAAAATAGTAACAGCTTAAGGCTCTGTATCTCGAAGACTAAATAATTCGCAGTGAACTGTTTTTGTCGTGAAATGGTTTTCGAAGCAATTTAAATAGATTCTTTTATCACAGACTCCTTATCATTGTGCACGTGTTAATATTTTTGTTGAGGTGTAAACTTGAGAATAGATTATACTAATCCAATCAGGTACCATCGTACGTGATCATGTGATTAGGGAGAGGTTGTCGTAATCCAATCGGGTAACAATGGATCGATCGCGGAGTGTTCGATAATATTCGCAGATCTCCGTGTGAACGTTATATTCTCGCCTGAGATGATTTTATAGTGATAGTATATGTTGTTTCTGGTATATCTGTGATTATTCCCCATACATATGTTGATATTTTATGGTAAATATTTACTTATCTGAAATGCTGACTCATTTATTTATTTTTACGAGTTGTGTCTTTCGTCTGAGCGGAGTTTTATCAATTTTTCAGTTTG
Organism: Argopecten irradians; assembly: GCF_041381155.1. Classification (NCBI taxonomy): domain Eukaryota; kingdom Metazoa; phylum Mollusca; class Bivalvia; order Pectinida; family Pectinidae; genus Argopecten; species Argopecten irradians. The sequence continues at coordinate 46,493,374 of NC_091135.1, read as the reverse complement.
ATGTTTATTTATGTATCTCGGAAAATTCTTTAGAATTGCTCAAAACCTGTCCATAATTACGTTTCGTTCATCGGTTGATAAACAAAACGTAGGGTGATGAAACACATTTTGCTAATTTTCGCCGCGACCAGCCAATCAAGTGTCTGTATAATATGCGGGCCGATGACGGAAAGCCGCTTAGTCCGTCATCACTTCGCGAATATAGCCATCCACACCGTAAACTAACACGTACTCAGCGTGCGGACAGAAACGCTATATCTTCTTTAAACAGTTCACGCCGCACCAGAATATCCAGCATTTTGATGAAATATATGACAACACGCGCTACTGCATGTGTAGTAAGTTAAAGGTAGGTTTCGTCCAATGAAATATAATGACAACGAAATCAAATTTTATCACTATAAGCGAGATGTGATTTCGTTTCGTAATAAACTAAAGGATGTTTGACTTACAAGTCTTTCCTATTTATTGAAATGCGTATTTTATACAATTGTACATAAGCCATAACTATACAAACATACAGTAGTTATGTGTAAAATGTGTGTGATCACTTGGAATGCTTATGAACCATGTTGGGCTAAACCGTCTTACCAACTTTGAGTAACTTGAATATGATAAACGCCATCTTCGGTAGACCAGAGGTTACTATGTATTACCCCACATACTCACAATAGCGAAAGTAATAGTAATCCATGAAATATCAAGGTAAGATCAACGAATCGGCTGTTGGGAAATGATTTAATTTCAATTGTTACATTCATTATCATTGGTTAAAAGTTTGAGGTTATTTTCGCATAGTCTGAAAGACATGGACGTCGATCATTATAAAGACTTTGTCGCCGTTCAGCTGCACAACCGATATTTAGATAAACCCACCTCCACAGTTAGATCATGTAAACGTATGCATTTAACAAGTCCACCCAGACACATTTAAGAGACTTCAGTCGAACGGCTTAGATTCATTTCCGGTCAGCGACTGTCACGTTGACAGAACAGCGGAAGTAGCTGTTTGCTGTATGACGTGTGCAATTGGCCTAGGATATAGCCAATGACAGGCGGTTATTATACGTGGCGACTCACATCCGGTGTGTAGGATTCGTTGAAGACTATTTATATTTACCTTTTAATCATAATAGAATATCCGAACATGATAAAACATACCATCGAAGGAATAAAATGTAAATTCGTAAGTGAGTCATTTTGCTGAACAAGCCCACTTTGTACGGGTTCGATTACGAAAGTATCATACTGGCAAAGCCACTTGTTATACATGTACCAAATTCGAAAGAATTGACCTTGAAGAAGAGGGTCTGATTTAACTTGGCTAAAAAGTTTCAGTTTTGCCCCGTTTGTTGTAAGGTACTAGAAACATATGTTTGATTACAAGTGCATGGTTAAAAACTCCATTCGGAAGAATGCTACTAGGTACACTCGGTGCACCTCTAATGGAGTAAAAACTCGCAATATCAAAGCGAGTCTGTCTTTGGTGACGACGAGCCGTGACGCAGAGTAGTGAGGCACTTCAGGAATAGCCTCCAAAGGCGGTCACGGAATAGCACCGTGTTTTTGTTGTAAATAGTGGAGTTTTCGGTAACACAACTAATAATCAGACATGTACACATCGTGTCCGCCATCATCGACGGCTTCTCATCCTTTAAATAGGAGAAATTTCCGTCAGACGAACTGATAGCCTTAACATATGATAGAGGGTAAAAACGCTGGCGAGTGATGCGCGTGTTTATCACACGACGACCTACAGCGGCACGACCCCTTAATTGACTGGCAAATTGTTAGAGTGCCACAATGTTGTCAGTAATGTTTTAAAGAGGAAAGAGGTAATAGAACGGCCCGTGTTTATAATGAAGGAGCGAGGCATGTTTAAAACTCAATAAGTAGGTTATGTGTTTTGGGGATGTTTGTGGCTCATTGTGGGTTATTAATATAACGGCGAGTTATGCCTTGATCCTGCTGATACTATCGGTTTAACAACATGTTTGTAGCTGTGACGGACACAAATCAGGCAATATACATTCGTTTTTATTTATCTTATGACAGGAGGTCTCGCGTACAACGATACACAGGTATAAAATGCTCGCCACAAATACCTCTTCCGGTACAGCTGATGCGTCCCTTATAATCTTTGACATTGAACTGTGTTGCGATATGGTTACCGTAAGTTTAGCAGATCACTTAAACATTAAGATTCTCTGCAATATTTCGGTAATAAGAAATTAAACACATTGACTTTAAATGTCCTTTAATACGTCTTCTTACTTGCAAACTAAACAATTATTACATGTAGCTTCTAAAATGCCAAAGCTTTCTTTTAAAAGATGACTAAGAACAGCGATTGGATTTCAACTTTTTAGCAGATGAACTAGAAATAAAACGTAAACATTTAATTCAGTTCATTGATAGTAAAACTGTGATACCAGCAAATTAATGACGACTGTTACTGACAGTTAACACCAACAGACACTGAAAACATGGCCAGCACGTTAGACTCCTATTCATTTCAATATCATTCATTTGCTTGATGGCTAAACAACGACAAATAAGCTACAAATAATATAAAAAAGTCAACTCCGGTCTCTTTTTAAAGGCATTTTTCTGAGTTTGTGTCATTATTTTAAGCGACCTGGCGTGTAAACAGACGAGCAAAGCATCAGACACAGAACTCATCGAGTCGTTTTAATACAAGATACCAAATTAAATGTTTGGCACTGATTCACCCACAACGATCTACGGGTAAAACTGTAACAGGAATAATGACGCACTGATTCGGCTGAATAAGATTATCTATGGTGAAGGGCTTTGATACAGTTTCGTGATGTCTGATAGCTACAATGTTTAAATAACGATGCAATATGAACACTTTTATGTTTTTTCTTTGCAATAAAATGATAAAAAATGAAGTTTTTGCCAATTCTGATGCCAACAACGATCGTGTAACATTACCTGTATACCTTTGTGTACGTAAGTGCACGGCTTGGCGATGACACCATCAAGACAAAAAAAAACAACGAATGCGTCTTTCCGGAGATATTTGGACACCATGACGATGGACATGGTAAACATGACCAACAACAATCTATACAGACGTTTGTGTGTATCAGAAAACAAGGGCAGCAATGGGAAATGACGTTTAACAGAGTTAGCATGTTTACAGAATGACTTAAGGAGCCATGAGAGAAACGTCCCTACAAAGTGATACTTTCTGACAAACTAAACACTGAGACAGACCAGCACTTAGATCCGGATAATGACAGATCTCGGCCAGATGAGGAGTTTCGATTTAACGGAAATGCATATATCATCAACTGACTTTTCTTCATAAGAAATTTTAAGCATACTTCGCAATATACATGTACAAAATTACTGGTTAAGTACATCATAAACAAACAAGTTGACGTAAAGACTTCCAGATACAATGTATAACCGAACATCTTTACTTTTTAACAACGTAATATACGTAGAAAGGTAGACTAGCCACCAGTCTCTAGAATACTGGAAAACAAAACTAAAATCAATTTGATTATTTTTGTCCCACTATATGTCTGATTCTATATTCCTAAGTTTCAGACTAAAGGAAGATAATCTAATAAAGAACTCTGCTGTGAAACTTTATCAACAACTTAGGGTCTTGCGATGTCTTTTCATTTCTGTGTATTAGCCTCTCTTTGGCAAATTCGGGAAGTTAAACATGTCGAGCCTATTACGTAATCGGTGACAAAAACATCGGAAAAAACAAATTTTGATAATCAACGGAAATAGAATCAGGAAATCTCACTTCCGGTACTTCACATGTGTATCCAGGGAACCATTACACTGTACTAACCACCACAACAACCAGTGGTTCCTGTTTTTTAAACTTAATAATGGCAATGCAGAACTTTTATTGAGGCGTTCAATCTATAATTAAATTGAGTAATTAAACAAATGATAAACTGAAGAAAAAGTAAAACATACGTAATACAGCTATCGATATATGGATTTTACCACATGTGTTGAGTTCTCGTTATGAAAACGTGTCCTGTTTTTACAGGTGTTCGTTACCACATTTTTTGTTTCTAAGGAAAAAAACTCCAAACAAATGACTTAATTCTCATAAATAGATGACGTAGCAATCAACGTCTACTTCTAAGAGGAGATAAACCTACAGAAAGATACCACACGAGGAAGACCGATGGCGATAATCCTGTTGATATAGTATCAGAGAGCTGTCAGATTGTATTGAGATTTTGGCGACCTTATACATAACAGTTACACTGGCCTTATCATTGTCCAGACATAATACATACCTATACACACAGTGATGGTTTGTGTATGATATTTATATAGCTAGTCTGGCCGGACCCTTGGCCAGAATCTGATCGTTCGTCATTGGCAATCAACAATGGGATACCTATTGGTGTGTTAGATGGCTTTACAAAGTGAACAACGGTTACAAGACAAGAATAGTACAATGATTATGTACAAGGTTCAGATGATAGTTTCGAATACAATAGTCAGCGAGAAGATAGATCATTCATACCGCGTGTCGGTTACGTGCCAGTTTTGCATAATGTCATTGTATAGTATTTTCATCGTCGCTCATCATACGGTATTTGTAATACATTTGCCTTCAGAAAGGGCATTGCGTTATAGGGGAAGAATGTTAGCAATGCGCTTTAAGCAAATCACCAATGTTACAAAGCAATTGCGGCATGCGCAGACATGATGATTTTCACGAAGAATTACTTGTATATATATATATATATTCTGTCCCTTTGTGACTTATTTCGATATACTTTTTCTCCTTCTAAATGAGTTTCATTTTCCTTGACTTCGGCACACTATTTGCCTCGGGTTCAGCGTTCTACTCTTTGAAGTCTATGAGTTCTATTATCTAGTCGAAACGGTCTAAAAATGGCAGTTTCTACTTCTGCTTAGCACTCAGCATAACATGAAGTGGGACGCTCAACTATTCCTATTTCTGTTCATGGGGTTATATTAGGTGTCTTTTCGCTGCACATTTCAGAGAAACAATACCACGGAATTTCCGGTATATGGAAACCTGAACACAACGACAGTTCATTGACATTACAATTATGTCTATTTTTTTAAAACTCATTTTCTTCGTATGGTGTACTCGACATTTGACGACCATGAAGAGATTTCCGTATAATCTTATAGTTTTAGCGTTAGAAACCGGACACATTTTGTATGTCCGCTTTCATAAAACAATTATGGTAAATGTGAAAATAAATCATGGACCTAACCTCCTTCAGTAAGCGTTAAAATTTTATGGTGCCAAAATAAGAACGTTTTATACTTTGTCAAACCCATTCGGTATTTGTTAATGTGACGGGTGTTTTATGTGTTATTGGACAATGTAATAACAAATTTAAAGCTAAAAGTTACAAGCATTTTTATTACGTAGCATTGTGTAAAATATGTTTTCTCGCTGGGGCCGTCTGCTACTTCTCTGGTAGTAACTGTGATTGGTCAAGTCGTTTACTGCCATTCCAACCGATAACTTCCTCCCCAATTTAGGTCCGCTTTTTACAGACACTTATCTGGAATTGGCTGGTTCTGTTTATTGTAATGTGGGTGCTCCGCATTGATCGTCGGGACATGATGGGCCTCCCCCGACCCCTGGACTGTTTGTAACCTTGTCTGACATTTATGGGATGGGTTAGAGGTTATATAGTGAGTAAAGCGGGAACACCCATGTGTCGATACATAGGATGAAGACTTGACTAGCAAGGACAACTTAACGTTACTACCGTTTCATAATAAAATGTTGCATTTGCTGCTGATTTTGATTGAATTATGCATTCGTCGGGACTTTTTGAATAGCGTATATACATTAAATAGTTGTCAAGATAGAGGGTAATGTTCAGCTTCTTCGTCTTGGGCCTATATCACCCCAATTAAAAGCTTCAACGCTGAAACAGATTAAATCAATAGCAACGCCATAAAGCAATCTATGTTTGAAAAGTTACAATTTACACAGAAAATAATTACTTATTAAAGTCGCAAATCTTAGAAACAATTTAATGTTGATGCCGGTATAATTTTTGTCCAAAATTACTCCGTAACTTTTATACGATGTAAACCCTAAAGTAGACATACGTGATTTCTTTCCTGAAAAAAAGAAATCGAGACAATTCCGCTTGTAAAATGTCCTGTTTTAGTGCTTCTAGTGACTAGAGGACTCAAATGACGTTGAAGGCATGTCATTTGGGACTGAGTTTTGCCTTAGGGTTGGCAGAAAGTTCTTTTTAAATGGCGTAGTGGCTGTGAGAATTTTGTTTTTGGAAGAACTTCCTGTGAAAAATATAGCAACGATGCTTGCCAGACACTTCCGGTTAGATGATGTAGTGCTAGCAGGGTTTGTATATACTTCATGTAAAGTGGCGCAAGGATATGGTGTTTAGACATCAGAAACACTTCCGGTGAGAGGGTATAGCAGAAGTGGACTCGGTAGGAACATCCGGTAAGAGGGCGTAGCTGTTATAGGGTTTGGAGGCACTTCCGGCATAATGACCGAGACATGTCGTGGGACAGGGTGTTAATTTCTGTGGTTGAAATAAGATATAATTTACTGAGTGATTGATTATTCGTCTGAGTCGACAGACGCGCGACAGTATCGTCCGGGACAGTCTCGTCCAGACGATAATGAAAGGTAGACTTGTAAAAAAAACCCACATCAATGCAGTCTAGGTGATACCACTTTTAACCGACATTGCGGTATTCCACATGTAAATTCTAAGTTTTTCTGTAATCAAACTATCTTTACCTTTATCGTCGAGTCCCCCGCCGTATTTATAGCAGTAAAGTTGCCTTAATGACCCCACAGGGACGATAACACCGCCTTCATAGTGCTGCAGTACTAATGGAACCTTTCTAAACGTTTTGCAGTAATTGCCTTGAAATAAGGAAAAAATGGTTACACAATTTGTTCACACGTTATCCCTATCATCGACACGTTTTTCACGTGTTAAACACGACTTTCAAAGGCATTCTCGTGTCCGCGTTCCATGTAGCCCTATCTGATGGCCATGATTCGCTGATCAAAGTTCCTCGTGCTTTTGAATATCAGAAAAAGCGCCTAAAAGATTCCTTCGGTAACTAAAAACTATGACTGAAGTTACTTTATTTACTGGAGTGCACTTAGCATACGAATATTCCAGAGGGAGTCCGAGATCCCTGTCGTGACGGGTAAATTACAAGTAACGACGCTCACTCTCTCTTGATTTACCGTATTACACTGGCGTCACGAAACATGGTAGTTATAGTGTCATGTTCGATGAGTTCTAAAGTGTTGAGACACAATCAAGTGTCGTGTTAGCGATCAAGGCGTTAATCAAACCTTTTTATTGCTATTGTGATCAATTTTAAATCATTATTTGTATCAATTGTTGGCCAATATAATGTCAAATTAAAGGAAATGTTAACAGTTCCACAATATGTTCCTTTGGGCTTTTAGGTGAAAAGACCTATTGTTTTGGTTCTGTTGTTTTGATTCTTTTTCTGCATTCAAAGTTTTATACAAAGGATCTGGTTAGAGAAACACCGTATAGCATGAGTTGAAGGTGTGGCAGCAACGTTTTTATGTTGGTCAAAAATCCATTAGTCATCACCACCATGACCTCCACTTCCGGTTTTAAACTTATGTCAATATATCATTAAGGTTGTTTGATGAATTTCTTTCATTTTTAGTTATGTTATTTAGACTAAAAATGAAACAAACAAAAAAAATAGAAACATTTCCGTAAAACGTTAACTTCCGAATGGAAATAAGTGTCAAAGTTCAATAGTTCCAAATAAATCAAGAAAAAAATGTTCTTCTCAAATTCTGGAAGGCCTCAAGACCTGTTATTGGACATGTAGCATGTTGAGATAAGTGAATAGCAAGTTTGTTAATGTAAATGACCTTGACTGAAGGTCACTTGGGACAAAAAACTAAAATCTCCAAACGACTTCTTGCGACGTTTTGAAAGATCCAGAGACATATATAATGTAATATTGGATAATGATATGCTGAGACAAGTTTTAGTTTTTTTTAATATGGATGACCATGACCTTTATTCAAGGTCACAGGGGTCAAAAACCTAAATCTTTATACAACTTCTCCTCATACATGTTCTGGAAAGTCTAAGAGACCAATTATTGGGTTTGTAACATGCTGAGACAAAGAGATACCAAGTTTATTAACATGAATAACCTTGACCTTCATTTAAGGTCATATTAGGCAAAATATCATCTAACATCTTTAAACGATTTCATATAAAGTTTTTGAAGACTCATAGACCTGATATTGGACCTGTAGCATGCTGAGATAAAGGACTATTAATTTTGTTAATATGAATGACATTGATCATAATTCCATGTCGGTGAAAAGCCTGTCAAAATTTCCAATGATAATTTCTTTTTGCTATCTTCGTTGGCCAAACGAATGCTGGCAAGTCAAGATTTACCACTGTAGTGTCATAAATGAAAACTCGCCAATGCTACAGAGTACACATATTGTAATGATACTGAAGTAAGCAGTATTCGAGTAGGGTTTCAAACTCTAAGTTGGTCACTGGTAATAGATCAGTTGTCCGTTGCGTGTTTATAAGACGAGAAGACAAGATCTGGCTCCATTATAAGTTAACCTATGGGGGAATGGGTCTATATGGATGTCCGGTGTATATTTTGGCTTGTTCCCTGGAGCAATTCAAAAATGGCAAAAACATTCCCAAAATATGGTAATAATTATCGACGTCCATTATAGTCCTTTTTTTATGGTAAACAACATTATCGAGCAAAATCAGAGTAGGGAAGTATCTTAAGAATCTGTTCAGTATCATAAAGCATTGGTAGTATTGAAACCATTAATATTTGACCCCAGTCATTGTGTCCATCACTTGTTTTGTAACTATAGTACACATTCTTTGGTCTAAAACTATAATGAAATTTATATCTGTCGTGTAGTAACTATGGTATCCAATCCGTCTGTTTTTAGCTCTAGCTCCTAAGCTTTGTAATAATTCCATAGTGACCACATCCCTGCTAATGACCATTGCTGTGCTATGTAGATTGTATCTACCATACATTGTAGTTACCATCGCCTTATACTAAGTCTGTTTGTGTGTACTATTGTTCTATAGCCATAGTGACCTGCACAAACATGCCTTGCTCTGGCTTTATAGTTATAATTTTTCCTATTTGGTAACCAAAGCCGTAACACGAATATTCCGTAGCCACCCTAGTGGCCATTCCACAATTCTGTAACCATGGCGACCACAAGACTGCTATAAGTAAGGTTTGATGACCTTAAAAACGGTAGTCTTTGAACAACAAGGCATAAGTTGTGCAGTAGTTGCCTTCGTACAAATGTTGCAGTAAATATGATTGGTAAAACATTTTAATGACCGTACGTTTTTAGCAGTTAGTGCCGGAAGTAAGACGTTTCAAAACATATACAGTAAGTGCTGGGTTCATATGGTTGTCATTAAAGTCACGTTGGTCACGTGATAGTTCAGCCGTCCGGGGGCCTAGGCTAACATTTTCATCAATTTTGTTTATTCGACTTTGTAAAGATAAAATCGTTGAAATGGATACGTTCATTACTATTCCTTGTAGAGAAATTTTAAATTCAATGGTCTGCCAATGTGTTTGGTCAGACAAGAGTCTGTGTACTGATTCAACATCTTTGGAAAAAAGTTCCGGGCAAATATCGAGGTAAGGTGTGAGCCAATCTGTTTGCTTGATGCAACCACGCAATTGCATGCAAAAGTGTCATTTCGAAACGGAAGAACCGGATGTTGAAGCAGAAGTGAATGTAAATTACATACATGTCGATGTAAGAGTGGGCAGGATCTGTATCGGGTCACCACATTGGCTACTATATTAGCCATCACCTGTCATCTTAGACACCTTCCAAAGATAAGTACATAGTTCACTCTCTAACGAGCGCGTATTAGCGTTCACGGCTCGCCTCCCGCGATAAGGCTGCGAAACAGGCATGGAGTTACTGAAGATATCTGTCCGTATTGACTCTTGAAATGTAATTAGTTTTCTTGTATTGCCGTGTATCTTGGACACCTGGCGCTCTGTCTGCCGAGGACGCGATAACCGCTGTATATGGCTAATATGTCAACGTGTTAATAACGCACAAAAACGCCACTACACGGACATAAACAATCGCTAAAATTTTACACACGAGACCTGATCCGAGGAAGGATGCGTGTTTGTACAACTCTTGGCGAGATAACAGTAGTCTTGTTGTCAGCGTAATCTAACAACTTGACGTCTTACGCGTATTTACAAACTATATCGGGGGTAATTTTAAATGCTCGTTTAATTGGCACAGAACACGGAACTGCAGTCGTAACTCAGTGTATCGACACAGTCGTAATTATAGAGCGATTCAGACAGACAGTTTGAAGTTGGATGCAGAGAAGTGCTGAGAGGCCGATTACAACAGATGTACGGCGTCCGTTTTGACTAGCGGTATGGGAAGGATCAAATTGTCATAATACAACCACTACATAAATATAACCATTCAAATAAGCCAGTTAGTGTCATACTGACGTTATCAGAAAGTTTAATTCTAAACTAATCATTTTAACAAGTTGGTCCTTACGCATGAGTCGAAAGTCTAGATACAGCACAATGTCATTTTATTTCACACGCTGTCTCATTGGCAGCAAGGAATTCATAAATTGAATTAGGCAAATCAAACAACATGCCAAAATATTTTTTTTGTTTTTGATAAAAATATAATCACTTCCAAACACCAATCTATCTGATTGTATCATAGAGCTTTGTGTCACACAAACATGTGTATGTTGTCGAGTTTTAGTGCTGGTATCAAGTAATAAAACAGATAATGATGTATTCTACACCACTTTATATACAGTTAGCAAAACATACAAACATTTCTACCGGTAACAACATACACATGGAAACTGCTTACATATATCTTTGTTGTATAATTAGGTTAATTGGCCCACATTGACCCACAAGGACATGGCACGATTTTTTTAAACTAACAGTATACATATATGTATACTATTGGTTAAAAATTTTCGTGCCAGGTCCCTGTGCATTGACCATTATTATTCTCTTTATTTCCTCCAATTTGAAGATTACATAAATAGAATAATATACATGCAATATCATATTCAACATGGCTTAATTTGTACAAAGAATAATGTAAGTGATGTGACAACTAGTTGAGTAAATGTACATACATACACAATGAACCCAATCAATTTACTACATATACAAGTAGTAAAAATAGTCATAATTAGACGTGATAACTATATGAAAAAAATATTTTGCATTTTTGAAACATATCTGATAGAAACGTGGCGAAATTCTATTATATCTATACTGTTCAAAACATTCATAATTTTACCACCTATAAGTATATGAAATAATTGGAAGTCTGAATGGGAATGTAAATATACGTTGAAACCGATTCCATCTGTACTTAAAAGCTCAAACCATAACCGATCTCGCACCTCTTCCGTAAATCCACACTGTAAAATAATATGGGCATATATAGCATTATACATTTTCCCACACCTATGACATAAATCTAATTATCCGCCTCTGGACTTTTTAAATCAACAACTAATGACACCATATTGTAGACTGATGTTCTAATTTGCGGATGTTTTATCAATAATCTCCAAAATGTATGAGGAAACAAATTATCATGGACCAAAATAAATCTATTAAAATCACAATCACTACGCATCCTTTCTCTCCATGCTCTTTCTTCATATAAATGTAGATTATACTTTACTTTCGCTTTCTACGAACTCTTCACTGGAAACACCATTTGATAAATAATCTTGTAAGAACTTGTATAAATTGTATTTCTTAAGAATAATTAATAGATCACTTGTAAAACCATAACTGTACATATCTGATCCCATGTCTGACATAAAAATACGAGTGGAACATATGTGATATGACATACAGTTTTTATCGAGGTTACATAATCTACCAAAAAACATCAGTCTCTTCATGTCTATATATGCCTCTATACTGAACCATCCAAGAGTCCCGTACACATATCCTTACGAGTTCTTGTATGAAACCCTTGAATTGATTTTAAGATAAACCTCGGAGCTCTTTCTAGCAATACAAGTTCACATTTTGGAAGGCACCACAATTCACAGCCATACAGGGCAGAAGCATATATACTTTTGATATATATACTTTTAAGGCACACGGATGAGCACCGCTTCTTATTAAACTCATGACACCACTTTTAAGCTTATTACAAGCACGCACTGTGCGTTCCATACTGTTACAATTATTGTTTAATATCACACCAACGTGTGTGATGTCCTTAACTACAGGAAGAATTTGCTCATATAGATACAGATTTCTAACAACACAGTTTCGCTTCTTTGTTCTTGTGAAACGCATTATTTTACTTTTAATTGCAGAAAAAGTGAAGCGCCACCTTCTACTGTATAAATCACATATATCAAGCATATTTTGTAAACTTTTACGTTTTGTACTAACTAGACATATATCATCAGCTTGTGTTGGTACGTTGATTCTTAAATCCACAACAAGCGCACCATACTTTTCAATCTTGTATAATAAATCATTTATAAACACTAAGTACATTTTGGCAGACAACGCACTCCTTTGTAAAATCCCTATCTCCATCCGTATCCATCTTGAATTCAAACCATTCAACATAACAGAACTTGTTATATCCGTATATATTGATTTTAAAATATGCCATGATTTTGACGTTATACCTATCTCATTTAGTTTATATAGTAACTAATCGTGCCATACCGTATCAAATGCCTTATTGCTATCTATGAAGGCTACATAAACATCTTCCTCTCTTTCCAGGTTATAATTAATACATTCCTGTAAGTTAAATGAAGTTATCAGATTACATATGCCTTTTTGATATGCTGATTGATGTCTATCCGGAAAATTATTAGAATTAAGAGCTGGTTCCAATCTCTTGGCTAGAATAATTTTAAAAACTTTAAAAATGACCGGTAAAAGAGTATATCCCCTATAACTATTAGGATCATCTTTAGGTTTACCGCTTCCCTTATACAATGTTATTATTGTGCCCATTTTCCATTTTGCTGGTTTGTAACGACACTAAACTACAGCATCAAATAAATTTGATACATGAGTATACAACACCACATTCCCAAATTTCAGATGTTCATAAACAAGACTATCTTGAACCCCTGACTTATTGATCTGTAACTTATTACAAATGTTCCTCACCTCAGATATAGAAATGGGTTCCTCTAAAAACGTGTCAGCTTCACAAGGTTTACTTTCAATTTCCCTTACTTTACCTGATATATTATCTTTAAAACTGTCATCAAAAGGATTAGTGTAATCATTCTTAAACATATTTTCAAAATGTGATGCCCATTTATCAACAATGATTTTAGGGTCTCTAAATGTTTCCCCATTACATGTAAACTCTGTTTGACAATTTCGTCGTTTTTTGTTTGTTTATTCCTAAAAAGATACCAAAACAATTTGTGATTATTTCATTTGATTTATCAATCTGTGATAACTGATTAGACATATAGGTTTCAAACGCTTTCTTCAGCGCTTTCCTGAATTCTTTCTTCATAAATTTGTACTTTTCGAGTTCATATCTCTCGGTTTTCCCTCATTTATCCATATTTGCCTAGTACATTTCATATTCTGATGAAAAACAGATAACTGGTCATTCCAGTATGGTTTTAAATAAGATTTATACATTTTAATTGGAATACTTTCTTCAGAAGATTTAAATATTGCATATACTATCTTATCATAATATTTCTCTATGCATTCGTAACTCGAACAACACCCTGGTTCGATATCGTCAATATCTATACTACTAACACACGACAAATTCTTATGTAAAACTGCTTTGTAAACTCTATGGTCGACCGTCTTCCAATTGAATGGTCAATAAGTGTTGAATTTCCAGTCTGAGGGAAGAAAGTACTATTTGGTCCTATACACTTAGCTTGTACATTCACTGGTAGTAGATTACATCTGTTTAAAAAATCTTGAAAAATGTTGGACCTTTCATTTTCAACAAAATTACACTTAGGACCCTGGATTTTAACATTCATATCTCCCATAAAAATAACCTTGCCTCTTTCAGAGTATACTGAATATAAACATTCTAGAAGCTCAACGTGTTCAATGAACAACTCATTACTTCTCGAAGAAGCTGGCATATAAGCAACAAAACAATAAAATCATCAGATATAGTTATCTCAGCCCCTACTATCCGTGGACTATCCACCTCAATGGCTTGAACAACAAAAGAGGATTCTTCATACAAAAGAGCAACACCCCCTCTGATATTACATTTGTACTTAAAATGATCTAAATCAAAAACAGGTTTGGCAATAACTCCATACCCAATAGATTTGAAAGTATCCATAAAGGACATGTGAAAATCACGTAACCAATGTTCAGATATACCACATAAATTAATTTCATATTTCTGAAGGCAATCTATAAGATATGGTGTTCCTGACATAATACCTTCAATGTTCCAACATAATGCATTAATGTGCTCACCCATATCTGTGTTCATTTAAGAAAACCTCACGCGGCTGCCATTCCCTCATTCCGATTTCCTCAGGCCAGAATGATTCGTCACATATAATGTTCGCGTCCTCAGCGACTACATTCAACAATTCAATTTGTTTATTTCCGTTAGCCTTGCGGCTTATAAGACACAAAGTACAATTTTAATACATATTGAATAATTTAAACATATACAGGAGAGTGATTGTATACAATAAAACACAAACATTAGCACACAATTATTATACATCAGATACTATACAGTTACGGTGTGTTAAGAGACTGAGAACGTTTCTGGAATGCAAGTTTTAAGAAATTTCCGAGATTATTTAAAACTTTAACATTATTTACACTGATTAATTGAACAAGTTTGAACACACTTGGATGATAAAAATAATAAGGTTTCAGATATCTAACTCGTAGTTGGGTAGAAAAAGGACATTTAAGGATGAAGTGAAACTCATCTTCTATATCATTTGTATTACAAACTGTACAGATTCTATTAGGTCGTGCTACAACTACCACTCTCTATATTTAACTAATGACTACTTAATCGTATACTTGTAATACTGTTTTTATACTTTTGATCAATGAGCTTCTTTAAATAATATTGTAAACCAAAATTGTCTACTAGATGTTGATATAAAATTCCTTTTGAGGAATTCTGTATAGAATTTCTTGAGTACATACATCATAAATTTTTTGTTCAATTAGTTTATATACAATATTACTCTCATACGTACTATTCCACAAATACCCCAATCCTAGCTTATTCAGTTCGGCTTGTACATTCATGATCCAATCATCATTATCTAATATTCTTTGCTCATAACATGCTTTTACGGTAATATCTAATTATTGCTTTCTTTCAGTTTTACCCAGTATTTCAATATTTTCATTTTCCGGATAATATGCATAGGTAATCTACCTAACTCATAGTATACAAGATCGTTACAAGTGTTTTTACCGACGCCTAATAGTCTTTTAAAAAACTAACATGTACTTTTTCAACCTCTAGTGCTCTATGAAAACCCCATACTTCACAAGCATATACGTAATACACTAATTACGTAAGTGTCAAATACTGAACATAATGTTTCGGTGTTAAAACTATGACTTTTCAATTTATTTGATAATGCAGAATATGCTTCTCTGCCCTTTTCAGCTACATGTTGTTAAGTTTTGTTAAATTTACCATTATAATAAAAAAACAAACCTAGATAGTTAAAATCATCTACCACGTCTACTTCTTTATGGTCGTAAAACCATTTTTCTTCTTGTCTTACCATACCACCATTTCTAAAAACTTCAATTTAGGTTTTTTTCTACATTAACTGTAAGCGTCCATTCATTCTTGTACAAAAGCATTGCATCCAACATAGTTTGTAAAGCATGCGGACTTTCTGCAATAAGCACTGTATCGTCCGCGTACATAAGTAAAACAGGGATATCATACCAATTTCAACCGGTTGACAACTTTCTTTTATAAAATTCATTTCACAATCATTCACAAAAAGACTGTATAAAATTGGTGAGAGAACTTCGCCTTGGAAGAGACCGATTTTTGTCTGATATATGACCATTGTATTTCACACATGATTTTACATTTTCATATAGAGACTTAATAATTTTTAAAAAATTTCCTTGAACTCCGTGTTTTATAAGTTTACACCAAAGTTTCCCTCTACCAATAAGATCACATGCCTTTTCATAATCAATGAAACATCAGTACAAACGTTTTTTTATTAAGAGTTCTATTAATAACTGATTGAAGGACAAATATTGCATCTACTGTTGAGTGACCAGCTTTAAAACCAAATTGAGCATCAGTTATAACAGAATTTTCCTTCTTATATCCCACTTAATCAGCCTTCTGTTTAACACTGCGGTAAATAGCTTTCCCATACAACTGACTAAAGTTATACCTCTATAATTATTGACATTATTTATATCACCTTTTTATGTACTGGGACAATGGAGCCACGTGACCACACTTCTAGAAAGAACCCGAATTCAAAAATTCTACTAAAGAGTTTTGATATACAAGGTATCAAGATATCTTCACAATCTAAGAATAATTCGTTTAAAATTAGATCTTCACTACAACTTTTATCTCTTTTCAGATTACGAATTACAAAATGTATCTCCTCTTCAGAAAATGGTTCATCTAATTCATGAAATATTGTTGAATCTATATCGTTGGTTGGGATACATGATTTTAACGCTTAATTCTTTAAAATATTTTTTAGAATTTCTTGGGGTTATTCTTTCTGAGAAACTCGACCATATCGCCTTCTTGTCGTTTGTATTGCCGCTTAAGTCTATATTCCAACTTTTTGTAAGTTTGTTTTTTATTTATAAGAACCGCAAGATTATCATGTGTCCTGTTAACATTAACATTAAATAATGCACGTTTATACTCATTATATCCGTTTTTACATTCATCAGTAAACCATGGTTTGTCCTCTTTATCACCTTTATACTGTTGAGTGTATTGATTCTTATTACTTGTATTTTTAACATTACAGTTTGGTAAAACAACATGATTTATATCACCACAAAATTTGGTTACACATTCATCATTTTTTCTTAAGAATTTAACGACATATCACATATATTAAGAAGGTCATAAACTATTCCTTGAAGGTCATTGCATATTCTATCGACATTGTCTTTGTACCATCTAAGAGTGGTCAGATATAGTATTGAACTCGCACGTGCCAAATTTTAAAACATTAGAAATATAATCACAATCAACTAATAGATAATCAATTAGGCTCATTCCGTTATTATTACAAAAGGTATAATTTCCATTTTCATCGCCTGTATGAGTACCATTAACTATTCGCATACTTGTAGATTTACACAATGTAAGCAATTTTCTACCATATGTATTTACATGTTTATCCATATTACTACGAGGACAACTAGTTGAATCGTTATTATAAAACATATCGTCAAACAATTCATCGTCAAGCCCATCATTTACAATATAATCTGGCCTAGTTCCTGTTCGAGTATTTAAGTCACCGGCTACATACACATTTCCATTTGTTTTGTAACGGCTTATTGACTCCTCTAGACTCATGAATATATCAATATCACAACTATTATAAAAAGATACTATTTTCCGGAAGAAAAATAACAAAAACACAAAAAATTAACTTATTACCAGAGTAAATCCTTACCCAAAATATACATTCAACGATATTTTCAACTATAGAAAACATCTTTTTAAATGGTTTTTATGCATCCTCTTTTCCAGTATGTCTGGGGAAAACATATGTACAAAATCCTTTCAACTCAACTACGTCATTACTCGTTATCCAACATTCAGTCAGACATATGACATCATATTTATATAATATTTCTAAAAAATCTCCGTCGGTGAGCCCTTTACCATTGCTTCTCGAAGTATCTTAACAAGGTAACACGCACATTTGCCTCCTCAAGATAGCACCGCATCGCAGCTTCTGAGGATATTTGACGGTTTATCCCATGCACATAAAATCGCTTGATTTTCTTCCTATGGTGCTGCTGAAATCCAACGAATCTTTTTGCTATCGAATTACAGACAGACGACGGGAAATGGACGTTTCATTAGAAGAGTAGGTGCCAATAGGACGCTTCTCCTTCGGGGATTTCGATCTTACAGTGTCGCTCCAAGCGATGCGATGAGTATCGTAAGCAGGATAACACTCATCATTGTTACGATCTCTTCCAGGTTTTTGAGAATATGTGGCGTGTTCCTGGATCGGTACACTCTCGGTGATACTTCCAAGTTTTTCAACACTAAGCACATCAAACCTATTGGAAGTCTTTACTGTTGGTTCAGTGATATTATCAGTTAATTTGTCGCATGTAGGCGTAGTGTCTTGTCTTGTCACACTGCGCTGATTCTTCTTCTGTATGTCTTTCTTCAGTTTGTCTATATGTTTCTTTAGCCCAACTACAGAAACCGAACACGACTTTATTGAATCCCTTGTTTCACTGAGATCGTATTCATAGCATTTCGTACAGTTAGTCATACGATCTGACATCAGTTTCATCGTCTTTTTCACTCTTTCCACGCCATCAAATTTCTGTTCTTGATATCTGTTGTAGCCTCTGTCATTTCTTTAACGTCAACTTTTACTTTCGTCACATGTTTCTTTATATGTTCTATTTCTCTATTAGTCTTTTGCTGTTCGTCCTCAATATACTTAATCGTTGTAGAACCTTCCTTTCGAATCTTTTTATTATCAGTTTTCACTGAGTTTATTTCCGTTCGATCTTCATTTTGCTTTAGTTCTAATTCAGTGACTTTTGCAGCGTTTCATAAACAGTTTTACAATCTGTTACGTAAGATTGTAGCTGCTTTAAGTCTTCTTTATACTTGAGAGCTCTAGTTTTAGCACTTTCCTTCTCTTTCAGAAGACCTTCAAGTTTCAATGATAGTGCTTCTATTTTCTGTTCGTATGTACTCTTAATAAGATGGATGTCACGCTTTAAGACATCAAGTGATTCTTGTAGCACTCCGATCCTTACGGTTCCGTTGGTATCACGATTTCTAACTGACGCGGACAAAGATTGATCTCGTCTCTGCTTTGTAGGTATTACTTCGGATAAGTCTTCAACTAATTCGCATTCGCAAGCTCGAATTAACACGAAACAGTCTCGGGACAACTTTGCCTGCAACGTTGGGGGAATTTGGTGTCCTCGTCTCTTTGCGTTTCCTGAGGTACCCTTCCTTATACGGAAGCGTGTATATTATATCGCGTGTTCTTGCCTTGGCAAATGACGCATCGCGTAAAATTTCAATGTCCGTGATACTATCATGCGTTAACTGCCGAATTTCCTCCACAAGTATTGTTTTTGGGCGATCCTTTACCTGCTTCAGGTGCTCCATATGTGATCCCAGATCTGAAGAGTACGTGGCGTGACCCTCCATCGATAACTGGTATTCATCGCAAGTATCCATTACTATTTGGTTACGCACAGATACAGATTAAAGTATAAAACTCTCATTATGCTCAACGTGGCTATCATGAAAGTTTACTTGTCCGTTTTGTCATGGGGATTGCATGTATTCTTGATCAACTGGTAAGAGATCCGTTTATGACGGCGTCTGATCCATGCAATCAACGTTCTCGTTATTATCACTCATGATTCAGTTACATATATAGACACTGACGTGGATGAATATCACACACGCGCACTAATAACGTACATTCTGATAAGCCCCATGCGTTGTCTTTCATGATAAACGGAACACAAAATATTCCTGTAAAGTTTATTTCAACACTTCCGTATTCAGAACCATACACTCATACAATGCAATCGTCCGTTTGTTTACAAGTCATTAGCGCGTCAGTAGAGCGTGACAGACAATCGGCAATACGTGTGTACAGGTAAAGCGTGTAGTGAAAACACACGTACATAAGCACATGGGATATGTTGTGTCATTATTCATATGTACAAATCACTAGCAAAGATGAATAGTCAGATGTTGAGATATTTACATCAATTGTTGTTCTGGGATATCTGAGATACGGCTACATTGATAGTTTGTTTTACAAATGCACATGTCCTTAGCATTCCTTCCCACCGTACGTGCTCAATACAGGTGAGCGTAGGGTCAAAGTTCAATACAGGTGAATTCTATACCAATGCCTTAGACCACTTCAAACGTTCATAACCATATAATTATACAACTATTGGGTCAAACTGCTAGACAATGGCTTCATCGCAGCTTGACCCCATCTGTCTGCGAAATCCCAACACGAAAAGAACACTGAAAATTCACTCAATCGTCAATTAATTTCAGAGCTCACCGCAACCGATCCGCATAGGCGCAGCTATCTTGAAATCCCCGTGAAGACTTACCATTCGTAATTGTCCAAATACGGCCTTTGCTTTTATATATTCAAGGATGAAGCCTGGCTAGCATTGGCAGTGA
The DNA here is from genome assembly GCF_041381155.1 of Argopecten irradians. Classification (NCBI taxonomy): domain Eukaryota; kingdom Metazoa; phylum Mollusca; class Bivalvia; order Pectinida; family Pectinidae; genus Argopecten; species Argopecten irradians. Next base: position 46,472,856 of record NC_091135.1, on the reverse strand, counting down.
GTATGTCAACGATTCAAATGCGAAACTTGGTTAGCATTAATAATTAGCACTCACAGTATGTTAACCTTCAAAGGCGAAACTTGAATAATTAATCAATCAAAACAATAATTTAGCCACTCAGATGCGAAACTTGGTGAATTTGACAAAAATTCAACCATTGAACGGATAAAATTGGCAAGCATTGACAATAATTTAACCATTCAAAGGTTAAAATTGGTAAGCATTGACAATAATTTAACCATTCAAAGGTGAAACTTGGTGAACTTGACAATAATTTAACAATTCAAAGGTGAAACTTGGTAAGCATTGACAATAATTAAACCATTCAAAGGTGAAACTTGGTGAACTTGACAATAATTTAACCATTCAAAGGTGAAACTTGGTAAGCATTGACAATAATTTAACAATAATTAACCATTCAAAGGTGAAACTTGGTAAGCATTGACAATAATTTAACATTCAAAGGTAAAACTTGGTAAGCATTGACAATAATTAACCATTCAAAGGTGAAACTTGGTAGCATTGACAATAATTTAACCATTCAAAGGTGAAACTTGGTAAGCATTGAGACAATAATTTAACCATTCAAAGGTGAAACTTGGTAAGCATTGACAATAATTTAACCATTCAAAGGTTAAACTTGGTAAGCATTGACAATAATTTAACCATTCAAAGGTGAAACTTGGTAAGCATTGACAATAATTTAACCATTCAAAGGTAAACTAAGCATTGACAATAATTTAACCATTCAAAGGTAAATTGGTAGCATTGACAATAATTTAACCATTCAAAGGTGAAATTGAAGCATTGACAATAATTTAACCATTCAAAGTGAAACTTGGTAAGCATTGACAATAATTTACCATTCAAAGGTTAAAAATTGGCAAGCATTGACAATAATTTAACCATTCAAAGGTTAAAATTGGTAAGCATTGACAATAATTTAACCATTCAAAGGTTAAAATTGGTAAGCATTGACAATAATTTAACCATTCAAAGGTATTGGAAGCATTGACAATAATTTAACCATTCAAAGGTAGAAACTTGGAAGCATTGACAATAATTTAACCATTCAAATGTGAAACTTGTAGCATTGACAATAATTAACCATTCAAAGGTAAATTGGTAAGCATTGACAATAATTTAACCATTCAAAGGTGAAACTTGGTAGCATTGACAATAATTTAACCATTCAAAGGTGAAACTTGGTAAGCATTGACAATAATTTAACCATTCAAAGTGTTGAAACTTGGTAAGCATTGACAATAATTTAACCATTCAAAGGTAAAATTGAAACATTGACAATAATTTTAACCATTCAAAGGTGAAAACTTGGTTAGCATTGACAATAATTTAACCATTCAAAGGTGAAAATTGGTAAGCATTGACAATAATTTTAACCATTCAAAGGTGAAACTTGGTAAGCATTGACAATAATTTAACCATTTAACCATTCAAGGTGAAAATTGGTAAGCATTGACAATAATTTAACCATTCAAAGGTGAAACTTGGTAAGCATTGACAATAATTTAACCATTCAAAGGTGAAAATTGGTAAGCATTGACAATAATTTAACCATTCAAAGGTGAAACTTGGTAAGCATTGACAATAATTTAACCATTCAAAGGTGAAATTGGTAAGCATTGACAATAATTTAACCATTCAAAGGTGAAACTTGGTAAGCATTGACAATAATTTAACCATTCAAAGGTGAAACTTGGTAAGCATTGACAATAATTTAACCATTCAAAGGTGAAACTTGGTAAGCATTGACAATAATTTAACCATTCAAAGGTGAAACTTGGTTAGCATTGACAATAATTTAACCATTCAAAGGTGAAACTTGGCAAGCATTGACAATAATTTAACCATTCAAAGGTGAAACTTGGTAAGCATTGACAATAATTTAACCATTCAAAGGCTAAAATTGGCAAGCATTGACAATAATTTAACCATTCAAAGGTGAAACTTGGTAAGCATTGACAATAATTTAACCATTCAAAGGTGAAACTTGGTAAGCATTGACAATAATTTAACCATTCAAAGGTGAAACTTGGTAAGCATTGACAATAATTTAACCATTCAAAGGTGAAACTTGGTAAGCATTGACAATAATTTAACCATTCAAAGGTGAAACTTGGTAAGCATTGACAATAATTTAACCATTCAAAGGTGAAACTTGGTAAGCATTGACAATAATTTAACCATTCAAAGGTGAAACTTGGTAAGCATTGACAATAATTTAACCATTCAAAGGTGAAACTTGGTAAGCATTGACAATAATTTAACCATTCAAAGGTGAAAACTTGGTTAGCATTGACAATAATTTAACCATTCAAAGGTGAAAATTGGTTAGCATTGACAATAATTTAACCATTCAAAGGTGAAACTTGGTAAGCATTGACAATAATTTAACCATTCAAAGGTGAAACTTGGTAAGCATTGACAATAATTTAACCATTCAAAGGTGAAACTTGGTTAGCATTGACAATAATTTAACCATTCAAAGGTGAAATTGGCAAGCATTGACAATAATTTAACCATTCAAAGGTGAAACTTGGTAAGCATTGACAATAATTTAACCATTCAAAGGTGAAACTTGGTTAGCATTGACAATAATTTAACCATTCAAAGGTGAAACTTGGTAAGCATTGACAATAATTTAACCATTCAAAGGTGAAACTTGGTTAAGCATTGACAATAATTTAACCATTCAAAGGTGAAACTTGGTTAGCATTGACAATAATTTAACCATTCAAAGGTGAAACTTGGTTAGCATTGACAATAATTTAACCATTCAAAGGTGAAAATTGGTAAGCATTGACAATAATTTAACCATTCAAAGGTTAAAATTGGTAAGCATTGACAATAATTTAACCATTCAAAGGTTAAAATTGGTAAGCATTGACAATAATTTAACCATTCAAAGGTGAAACTTGGTTAGCATTGACAATAATTTAACCATTCAAAGGTGAAACTTGGTAAGCATTGACAATAATTTAACCATTCAAAGGTGAAACTTGGTGAAACTTGGTGAGCATTGACAATAATTTAACCATTCAAAGGTGAAACTTGGTTAGCATTGACAATAATTTAACCATTCAAAGGTGAAACTTGGTTAGCATTGACAATAATTTAACCATTCAAAGGTGAAACTTGGTTAGCATTGACAATAATTTAACCATTCAAAGGTGAAACTTGGTAGCATTGACAATAATTTAACCATTCAAGGTGAAACTTGGTAAGCATTGACAATAATTTAACCATTCAAAGGTGAAAATTGGTAAGCATTGACAATAATTTAACCATTCAAAGGTGAAACTTGGTAAGCATTGACAATAATTTAACCATTCAAAGGTGAAACTTGGTAAGCATTGACAATAATTTAACCATTCAAAGGTGAAACTTGGTAAGCATTGACAATAATTTAACCATTCAAAGGTGAAAATTGGTAAGCATTGACAATAATTTAACCATTCAAAGGTGAAACTTGGTAAGCATTGACAATAATTTAACCATTCAAAGGTGAAACTTGGTAAGCATTGACAATAATTTAACCATTCAAAGGTGAAACTTGGTTAACTTGACAATAATTTAACCATTCAAAGGTGAAACTTGGTAAGCATTGACAATAATTTTAACCATTCAAAGGTGAAACTTGGTAAGCATTGACAATAATTTAACCATTCAAAGGTAAATTGAAAGCATTGACAATAATTTAACCATTCAAAGGTGAAACTTGGTTAGCATTGACAATAATTTAACCATTCAAAGGTGAAACTTGGTAAGCATTGACAATAATTTTAACCATTCAAAGGTGAAACTTGGTTAGCATTGACAATAATTTAACCATTCAAAGGTGAAACTTGGTAAGCATTGACAATAATTTAACCATTCAAAGGTGAAACTTGGTAAGCATTGACAATAATTTAACCATTCAAAGGTGAAACTTGGTTAGCATTGGCAATAATTTAACCATTCAAAGGTTAAACTTGGTAAGCATTGACAATAATTTAACCATTCAAAGGTTAAAATTGGTTAGCATTGACAATAATTTAACCATTCAAAGGTGAAACTTGGTAAGCATTGACAATAATTTAACCATTCAAAGGCTAAAATTGGCAAGCATTGACAATAATTTAACCATTCAAAGGTGAAACTTGGTAAGCATTGACAATAATTTAACCATTCAAAGGTGAAACTTGGTAAGCATTGACAATAATTTAACCATTCAAAGGTGAAACTTGGACAAGCATTGACAATAATTTTAACCATTCAAAGGTAAAATGGTAAGCATTGACAATAATTTAACCATTCAAAGGTGAAACTTGGTAAGCATTGACAATAATTTAACCATTCAAAGGTGAAACTTGGTAAGCATTGACAATAATTTAACCATTCAAAGGTGAAAAAATTGGTAAGCATTGACAATAATTTAACCATTCAAAGAGTGAAACTTGGTTAGCATTGACATAATTAAACCATTCAAAGGTGAAACTTGGTAAGCATTGACAATAATTTTAACCATTCAAAGGTGAAACTTGGTAAGCATTGACAATAATTTAACCATTCAAAGGTGAAACTTGGTTAGCATTGACAATAATTTAACCATTCAAAGGTTAAACTTGGTAAGCATTGACAATAATTTTAACCATTCAAAGGTGAAACTTGGTTGGCATTGACAATAATTTACCATTCAAAAGGTGAAAATTGGTTAAGCATTGACAATAATTTAACCATTCAAAGGTGAAACTTGGTAAGCATTGACAATAATTTAACCATTCAAAGGTGAAACTTGGTAAGCATTGACAATAATTTAACCATTCAAAGGTGAAACTTGGTAAGCATTGACAATAATTTAACCATTCAAAGGTGAAACTTGGTTAGCATTGACAATAATTTAACCATTCAAAGGTGAAACTTGGTAAGCATTGACAATAATTTAACCATTCAAAGGTTGAAAATTGGTGAAGCATTGACAATAATATTTAAACCATTCAATAGGTGAAAACTTGGTAAAGCATTGACAATAATTTAACCATTCAAAGGTGAAACTTGGTAAGCATTGACAATAATTTAACCATTCAAAGGTTAAAATTGGTTAGCATTGACAATAATTTAACCATTCAAAGGTGAAACTTGGTAAGCATTGACAATAATTTAACCATTCAAAGGTGAAACTTGGTAAGCATTGACAATAAATTAACCATTCAAAGGTGAAAATTGGTTAGCATTGACAATAATTTAACCATTCAAAGGTTAAAACTTTGCAAGCATTGACAATAATTTAACCATTCAAAGGTGAAACTTGGTAAGCATTGACAATAATTTAACCATTCAAAGGTTAAATTGGTAAGCATTGACAATAATTTAACCATTCAAAGGTGAAACTTGGTAAGCATTGACAATAATTTAACCATTCAAAAGGTGAAACTTGGTGAAGCATTGACAATAATTTAACCATTCAAAGGTGAAACTTGGTTAGCATTGACAATAATTTAACCATTCAAAGGTGAAAATTGGTAAGCATTGACAATAATTTAACCATTCAAAGGTGAAACTTGGTAAGCATTGACAATAATTTAACCATTCAAAGGTGAAAATTGGTAAGCATTGACAATAATTTAACCATTCAAAGGTGAAAAACTTGGAAAGCATTGACAATAATTTAAACCATTCAAAGGTTAAAATTGGTAAGCATTGACAATAATTTAACCATTCAAAGGTGAAACTTGGTAAGCATTGACAATAATTTAACCATTCAAAGGTGAAACTTGGCAAGCATTGACAATAATTTAACCATTCAAAGGTGAAACTTGGTTAGCATTGACAATAATTTAACCATTCAAAGGTGAAACTTGGTAAGCATTGACAATAATTTAACCATTCAAAGGTGAAACTTGGTAAGCATTGACAATAATTTAACCATTCAAAGGTGAAACTTGGTTAGCATTGACAATAATTTAACCATTCAAAGGTGAAACTTGGTTAGCATTGACAATAATTTAACCATTCAAATGTGAAACTTGGTTAGCATTGACAATAATTTAACCATTCAAAGGTTAAAATTGGTAAGCATTGACAATAATTTAACCATTCAAAGGTGAAACTTGGTTAGCATTGACAATAATTTAACCATTCAAAGGTTAAAATTGGTAAGCATTGACAATAATTTAACCATTCAAAGGTTAAACTTGGTAAGCATTGACAATAATTTAACCATTCAAAGGTGAAACTTGGTGAACTTGACAATAATTTAACCATTCAAAGGTTAAAATTGGTTAGCATTGACAATAATTTAACCATTCAAAGGTTAAAATTGGTAAGCATTGACAATAATTTAACCATTCAAAGGTGAAACTTGGTAAGCATTGACAATAATTTAACCATTCAAAGGTGAAACTTGGTAAGCATTGACAATAATTTAACCATTCAAAGGCTAAAATTGGTAAGCATTGACAATAATTTAACCATTCAAAGGTGAAAACTTGGTAAGCATTGACAATAATTTAACCATTCAAAGGTGAAACTTGGTAAGCATTGACAATAATTTAACCATTCAAAGGTGAAACTTGGTAAGCATTGACAATAATTTAACCATTCAAAGGTTAAAATTGGTTAGCATTGACAATAATTTAACCATTCAAAGGTGAAACTTGGTTAGCATTGACAATAATTTAACCATTCAAAGGTTAAAATTGGTAAGCATTGACAATAATTTAACCATTCAAAGGTGAAACTTGGTAAGCATTGACAATAATTTAACCATTCAAAGGTGAAACTTGGTAAGCATTGACAATAATTTAACCATTCAAAGGTGAAACTTGGTAAGCATTGACAATAATTTAACCATTCAAAGGTGAAACTTGGTAAGCATTGACAATAATTTAACCATTCAAAGGTAAACTGGGTTTTAACCATTCAAAGGTGAAATGGTAACAATTGCAATTTAACCATTCAAAGGTGAAACTTGGTTAGCATTGACAATAATTTAACCATTCAAAGGTGAAACTTGGTAAGCATTGACAATAATTTAACCATTCAAAGGTTAAACTTGGTTAGCATTGACAATAATTTAACCATTCAAAGGTGAAACTTGGTAAGCATTGACAATAATTTAACCATTCAAAGGTGAAAATTGGTTAGCATTGACAATAATTTAACCATTCAAAGGTGAAACTTGGTTAAGCATTGACAATAATTTAACCATTCAAAGGTGAAACTTGGTTAGCATTGACAATAATTTAACCATTCAAAGGTGAAACTTGGTAAGCATTGACAATAATTTAACCATTCAAAGGTGAAACTTGGTAAGCATTGACAATAATTTAACCATTCAAAGGTGAAACTTGGTAAGCATTGACAATAATTTAACCATTCAAAGGTGAAACTTGGTTAGCATTGACAATAATTTAACCATTCAAAGGTGAAACTTGGTAAGCATTGACAATAATTTAACCATTCAAAGGTGAAACTTGGTGAGCATTGACAATAATTTAACAATTCAAAGGTGAAACTTGGTAAGCATTGACAATAATTTAACCATTCAAAGGTGAAACTTGGTAAGCATTGACAATAATCATTAACCATTCAAAGGTGAAATTGGTAAGCATTGACAATAATTTAACCATTCAAAGGTGAAACTTGGTAAGCATTGACAATAATTTAACCATTCAAAGGTTAAAATTGGTAAGCATTGACAATAATTTAACCATTCAAAGGTGAAACTTGGTAAGCATTGACAATAATTTAACCATTCAAAGGTGAAACTTGGTAAGCATTGACAATAATTTAACCATTCAAAGGTGAAACTTGGTTAGCATTGACAATAATTTAACCATTCAAAGGTGAAACTTGGTTAGCATTGACAATGATTTAACCATTCAAAGGTGAAACTTGGTTAGCATTGACAATAATTTAACCATTGAAAGGTGAAACTTGGTTAGCATTGACAATAATTTAACCATTCAAATGTGAAACTTGGTTAGCATTGACAATAATCTAACCATTCAAAGGTTACAATTGGTAAGCATTGACAATAATTTAACCTTTCAAAGGTGAAACTTGGTAAGCATTGACAATAATTTAACCATTCAAAGGTTAAAATTGGCAAGCATTGCCAATAATTTAACCACTCAAAGACTAGCATTATTGATGCGTTTCTGACGCTTCGAAGAACATTGACCGCATCGACAATTCGGCTCGATTTGACAATAAATTTGTCACGCGCAGGTAACAACGCCGTCTACATGAAATCTACTCACATTGACGGCATTGTTTTCATGATTCAGTGGAGACTCGACAGCAGTATTCAAATTACGGAGGTTTTTTTTCCTTTTTAGTTTTCTTATCCAATTATGTAATTAGTGAAGTCTGGAAATAAAACTAGATTCAGCAGAAATAAACGCGATGTAAAAAGTTTTAAATTCCAACTTCATACATAACTAAGACTTGGCTGTGAGCCCTGATTGGGTTTTTGCGTGCAGATTCTTGTCTTGTTTACAACGAGTAAGATATAGGTTTAAATAAATGATGCATTTACTTACCGATTGGTACGTATTCTGCACGCTCTCACGTGGGAACAGACGATTCATTGATCGGGAGATAAAGTACAACTAGGGACGTACTGTTAGGCCTAACTCTTGCTTATGGACATTAATTAATTAATTAATTTTGCACTGGAGACACAACTCCATTTGTCTTACATAGTCAACTTGTGGTTATATGAAAATTACCCTTAATTTCGTGATCCGGACTTCAGAATTATATATTGAACAATAATTTATACGAAAACATTACTTTATAGTATATATGAAGTTATAAATGCATTTAAGTATAATGAAGTGACATGGGGATGAACTATACAGATATGCGTTAGAGAACCTTCAGTTACAGTCGACATATGTAATGTTACTGTAAACATGGATATTTTCGCGAGTGCTTTATTCCGCGATTCGCAAACAAAAAACTTTCACGATCTTGTTATTTTCACGATCGCTACACACACACACATTACATAATAGTCCGCGTTGGGTGAATTTTCGCGATCAAACGACATTTGCGTAATTAGCGGAAATCTCCCGTCGTTTACAGTACACCCGCGGTACTTTATATCAGGATAAATCAAAATACTATATATAATAATAATATCAGAACAATATATCACATCATAAAGGAAAAATAACTTACCTGTGAAGATGGTAATCATGCTGTCCTATATTCCACCCACACAACACCTCGGCCACATGCTACATCAACCACCATACCTGTCAGAGACAGCATGTTCCGCATGTGTCTGTGTAGGTGTACTCTTAGCCTCTGTAGCCGCCAGTGGTAGCGGTCACACAATCCCTGTTATTCGCCGATGGACAATGGTGAATTGGTGATAACAACGCTAAACGAGGAAGTACAAAGAGCTGGATTGAACATATCCATTACATATTCAAGTATATATATATATAGATGTTTTCATCCAATATATGGACATACAGAATAACCGGATCAGATTAGCATCATAGTAGTTGCATCCTTGGTTAATAAAGAGACATGTGGGGCGCGTAAATAAGTCAATGATGGGGTATGGAAGAGAGAGAAGGGATGGCGAAAGAGATAAGAAAGTGGAAGAGAGGGAAATGGTAGTGAGAGCTCGACAGGAATAAATTGAAAGGGGGGAGGGGGCGATAGAGAAAGGGAAAATAATGGGAGGGGATCGAGAGACGGGGTTACAATAGGGATATGAAAGAAATGAACTAGGGAAGAAAGAAAAGAGATGGTGATCATGGTATTACAGTCTAGGGTAGGACAGAGGAAGAATCGGGACGGAACAGGGGAGGGGGAGCAGTGGAGGGATGGGGAGGAGAGAGGAGGGAGGATGACAAAAATAGGACAGTGATGGGGTGGGGAGGGAAGATAACAAAGATAGGTAGTAAAATGATGGGGTGGTAAGGGATTAGAACAGTGGTGTGACGCTTGGAAGATAGAAACTGGGCAAGAAAGAAAGACCAGAGAGTGACAACTTTAGGATTGTATCGGAGTGGGAAGGAGAGTGAAAAGGACGACATTTTATTATATGGGATATAGAAGTTAAGGACTAATGAAGGCGAGGAAAATTGAGTGTGGGAATCTGGGGCACAGAAGGGAAAATAGAAGGTGTTACTGGAAAGATAAAATTATAAATACAATCGGATACCGAACTGTGTGTATTTATATACTAAACCCACATTTTACACTATGGGTGGAGTTACTTATTTGCGAGTGGATTTGAGAAATAGACCAAATTGAAGTGTACGAGACGTTACGGAATGCATTACTAAAGTAAAGCCCTCCACATCATCAAAAAGATGAAACGATGGAAATAAAATAAAGGAGATAAACCATCAACTGGAAAGGGGGGGTTGAATAGGCGATGACACCAGAGATAGCGACAGGGATCCATGCACGTGTAACTCAGGGCACGTGCGTAACTGAGGGCACATGCATGCTGTGGAAGATAGTATCCAAGGATATTCCGGGTACGCTGAATTTCTGTCGTTAGTAAAGTGTTTCTTTTATAATGTCGCACCCCCTTTCTAATATAACGCGAACCGGTCCTTGCTAATATACAGACCCCATTTGGCGGGGCTACCTTGGGAATCACCCATGGTGTCAAGTAAGGTATATTGGTTTAAAGCAGACAGCATTCTGATTGAAAGTCGTATACAACATTTTAAAATATCGAATTCGTCTGAACTGTAATAACGTGTAGGTTTAATAGAGAAGTCTGTGTAATGTAACACGTAGCGGTTACAGATCGGTATGTAAGTGTCTGTGGTATTGTCATGTATCCTACAGACGGAGGTCACCATTCGTAACCCTACAGATCTACACAGGTCTAAATTACAGGAAGGAAGGATGAAAGAGCTATTTACTACAGAAACGGATACATGTTCGCCATATTTGTTTACATTCTGCTCGCTTGATCATATTCGCCGGTTTCCTACCATTCCGAAAAGGTCTCCGCCTCCAAAAGTAGAGTTAACCTCCGGGCTGTGTTCTGTTCACGTCACAAAACATGGTTATCATGCTCCAATTATTACTTCCTTTTGTTTCATTCCATACTTAGCGTTCAGCTAAAATGAAGTGGGACGACTGATGTGTCCGTCTTCTGAACAATAGCACTATGAAAGGGACAAAAGTTCCATCATTACAAGCAACACCCAGCAACGAATGCTGCTAATTTACCAATATACTGGTTAGTGGTACACGGTTGGTGGCATGTGTTCAATGGTAAACGCTTGGGATTGTGCCGTGGTTGTTGGTATGTGTGTTCAATGGTAGACGTTTGCGATTGTGCCGTGGTTGTTGGTATGTGTGTTCAATGGTAGACGTTTGCGATTGTGCCGTGGTTGTTGGTATATGTGTTCAATGGTAGACGTTTGCGGTTGTGCCGTGGTTGTTGGTATGCGTGTTCAATGATAGACGTTTGCTATTGTGCCGTGGTTGTTGGTATATGTGTTCAATGGTAAACGCTTGCGATTGTGCCGTGGTTGTTGGTATGCGTGTTCAATGGTAGACGTTTGCGATTGTGCCGTGGTTGTTGGTATATGTGTCAATGGTAAACGCTTGCGATTGTGCTGGTGTTGGTTTGTGGTAAGTACGTTTGCGATTGTGCCGTGGTTGTTGGTATTGTGTTCAATGGTAACGTTGGGATTGTGCCGTGGTTGTTGGTATGGTGTTCAATGGTAGACGTTTGCGATTGTGCCGTGGTTGTTGGTATATAGTTTGCAATGGTTCAGAAACGTTTGCGATTGTGCCGTGGTTGTTGGTATGCGTGTTCAATGGTAGACGTTTGCGATTGTGCCGTGGTTGTTGGTATATGTGTCAATGTAGTGCGATGGTCAATGGTAACGTTGGATTGTGCCGTGGTTGTTGGTATGTGTGTTCAATGTAGACGTTTGCGATTGTGCCGTGGTTGTTGGTATGTGTGTTCAATGGTAGACGTTTGCGATTGTGCCGTGGTTGTTGGTATATGTGTTCAATGGTAACGTTTGCGATTGTGCCGTGGTTGTTGGTATTGTTCAATGGTAGACGTTGCGATTGTGCCGTGGTTGTTGGTATATGTGTTCAATGGTAGACGTTTGCGATTGTGCCGTGGTTGTTGGTATATGCGTGTTCAATGGTAAACGCTTGCGATTGTGCCGTGGTTGTTGGTATATGTGTTCAATGGTAACGTTGCGTTTGCCGTTTGCGATTGTGCCGTGGTTGTTGGTATATGTGTTCAATGGTAACTTGCGATGTGCCGTGGTTGTTGGTATGTGTTCAATGGTAGACGTTGCGATTGTGCCGTGGTTGTTGGTATATGTGTTCAATGGTAGACGTTTGCGATTGTGCCGTGGTTGTTGGTATAGTGTTCAATGGTAGACGTTGCGATTGTGCAATGGTAACGTGTTGTGCGTGTTGTTGGTATATGGTAACGTTGCGATTGTGCCGTGGTTGTTGGTATGTGTTCAATGGTAGACGTTTGCGATTGTGGTTCGTTGCGTTGTGCCGTGGTTGTTGGTATATGTGTTCAATGGTAAACGCTTGCGATTGTGCCGTGGTTGTTGGTATATGTGTTCAATGGTAGACGTTTGCGATTGTGCCGTGGTTGTTGGTATATGTGTTCAATGGTAAACGCTTGCGATTGTGCCGTGGTTGTTGGTATGCGTGTTCAATGGTAGACGTTTGCGATTGTGCCGTGGTTGTTGGTATATGTGTTCAATGGTAGACGTTTGCGATTGTGCCGTGGTTGTTGGTATATGTGTTCAATGGTAGACGTTTGCGATTGTGCCGTGGTTGTATTTAAAAACTCACTCAAATTTGGCTTGATCATTTTTGTCTCTACTAAATGCCCAAGTTTTAAACTAGGGGGAGATACATTGTACTTAGGTTCTGGTGGCGAGTCTATTGGTATATTTAGACATTTGCGATTGTGTCGTGGTTGTTGGTATATGTGTTCAACTGTTGCGTTAGTGCTGTAGCTTTTGTTTAAGATACGTTTAACCACATAAACTATTTCTGTACATCCTTTACCAGTCGTTTAGTATACAAAAGATTAGTTGCCGGGAGTTCTTATCACTAAATTAGATTCCTATTAATTATGCCATCTTTTTTCAGTTAATAGTTTTTTATGTCTGTTACCATTTCAAAAGAATTCCTTCCCCACCAAAGGTGGACGTCTAAATTACCGGCTACCATCCGTATAACTCATATTAATGAAGCAAGTGTGTCCCTATGTTGCTTGGTGGTGGAGTGACCTATGTCTCTATGGCAGCCATCTGTAACCCATGACCCGTATGTTGATGGGTGCTGTTCGTTATTGGACTTGTCGTATTTACGTTTTCTATCAGTTTTTCTATCTCTTTGATCGGTGATAATGTACTGGCCAAACCACAAAGGCATTCGTGTCATACAATCAATACAACTTCTGCGAAATATTAAATAAATACATGTACATAGATATATAATCAAGTTGTTTAAATTTGATTTGTTTAGTCAACAGCAGTAAGAGTTTAAACCAAACAAGAGATCTCAGAGAGATCTGTGTCTGACAATGGAAAGAGTGGTATTTTCTCTGCTTTTCAAATTTTTACTATCAAAATCCAAGATGGCTGCCTGTCGGCCCAAAAATGTCATATGCACAATTCGGACCTTTATGTGGAGCCTTTACATATGAAATGTGAGAAAGTTCTGAGAAATAGCGGTAACAAACATAAGCTATCACTGCAAATTCAAGATGACGGGCTGCCGGCCATATTGTTGACCGAACGGTCACAAAGTGCAATGTGCATTAAACTAGAGCCTCAGGACAACCTACATATGCAATTGAGACAGATCCATACTTCCTGAGAAATAGCGTTAACAAACTGAAACTATCAAAATCTAAGATGGGGCCTATTGGAAATCTTGTTGACCGATCGGTCCCAAAATGCAATATGCACAACTAGAACCTATGTGGAGCTAATAATATGATATTTGAAATAAATCTCTTCAGTACTTTCTGAATAGCGGTAACAAACTTCAAGTACCAAAATCAAAGGTGGCTGCCAGCCAGCCAGCCATCTTGTTTGACGATAGGTCCGAATATGCAATATGCAAAAGTAGGGTCCTAGGGGAACATACATATGAAACCTTCAGTACTTTCTGAGAAATAGCGAATTGTTAACGGACGGACGACGGACGAAAGGCGATTTGAAATGGCTAAAAACATATACATGTATAAGAGAGATTGGCAATGCCCATGTTTGTGCCGAAGGCTTTTCAAAAACATGAGAGTAATTTTGATATGTTATAAAAGTGTAGTAATTTTAAGACAGTGTTGGCACATTTTTGAGAGAAAAAAACGCGTTTTGGCGCGCTTTGACGATGTATTACCAGTTATCGGGCTCGAACTTCTTTCAGTTCTTTGCTACTTTGAACAAGTAAACAGGAAACACTATTGAGAGTGGCGATGTGTTCCTTTTTAAAGATCCCATGTGTTGCTTATTAAATTTTTCTTTTTTCAAAAAGATCAGACATTCTAGCAGCTCTGGATATGAGATATTTTGTCCAAACCTTAAATACTAAATATTGTTTCAAGTTAGAAAGTATCGTTTATGTAATGATGTTTGTCTGATAAATGTGGCAGCTACACTTACTACTAGTCGCCAAAATTGGTTGTGTAACAATAGAAATGAATAAGAGAACAATTTGTTTGTTTTTTATTGAGTATATTTTATTGTACAATGTGATCAAGTATTACCAGCATACTGTTATAATTTGCATAATTTATTACCATAGCGTGCTGTACTCCTTACAGTTGTGGTAAAATAATGCCATATTTAAAATAAAAAAAACCCGTTATCACATACAATTGAGTATATTAGTATAATATCAAAGCAGTGGAGATCGAGATTAATCAGTAAACAAAATACTGAAACAACAATATAAAAAAGATGTACAATATATGGCACTAAGTATTGCAATAAGACAAATCAAACCTTTTTTGTCGTATTCCAGTTCACAATCTGATTCACGTTATACAACCCAGCACTCAAGGCATTAAGGGGTCAAATACCGTAACTGGTTCAGTAGTGAACAGCAGTATTGGATTGAAACAGTTTCACACGAGTTGTCCCCCTTGCATCTTTAACAGATTTATGATGTTTCAAGAATTATCTCTCTTGCTATGCAATACTGTTTTACTCTAAAACTGATATTGGACGGATGATTATACATAAAATTGGTTAATATCACAGATAAACATGTCAAAAATATGTTAAAATGTTTTAAAACATAGAAGTAAGTTGTAAATATAAAGTAAGCTTTCCATTGTTTGAAATTATTATACCAAAAAAAAAAAAAAAAAAAAATTAAATGGATTGACTTTTGACACAGAAACCACTCTGTCAACACTACCTCAAAAACAGTTGAAATGTGGTTGACAGTTCTTATATGTAGTGCAAAGATGATCAATCAAATGGGATAAAAGTATATGTTCCGAGTACAATAATTAATGTAATCCTCTATAGTAACAACATATAGTAAGTACATCACAGAATCAGTGTATAAGTGTGTGGTCTAGTGTCAAGGCCAAGATAGATCTGAAAGTCACAAGGTCATCAAGCTTTGACTTCAATCTCAACAGATCCACTGATGTTTTCTAAATCCTTGGAGTTGAAGACGACATTGACAGTACGTGTGCCAACCTTGGTCGGAGTTACATCAAAGGACTTTTTAAACAGCTCTGAGGCTCCCACACTGAAATAGAACACAGAACCTAGATTAGTGAGTGGGGATACCCTAATCCTCCATGATAACTCTAGTATCCAAGTTCCTCTTTCTGTGTCATAATGCTTTCCTAGGTGCATATCATACCTTCCATAGTGATTTCTCCTGCTAACTAAATATATCCTCACATTTCTGCAGTAGTTATCTCCCCTTCCAAGGAAGTTATTTCACCTTCTGTTGGAATTGACTCCCCTTCCGAGGTTTCACCTTCTGATGCGATTGTCTTCCCTTTCAAGGTCACAACTTCACTTGTCTTTAAGATAACCTCCCCTTTTCCAGTGACTTTCCTAAAAGGTTTTGTTTTGTAATTCCTTAAATATCATCCCTCCGTTGTTAGTTATCTCCCCTCACTTTGTATATATTGCTGCCATTTGCAATGCCATAAACTCTCCTTTCACATAAATGAATTTGTCTTCTTAGTAAATTATTGCTACTTTCTCTGAATAACATCTATTAAAGTCATAAGATCCTTTTCCATAGGTAACTTACACCTTCCCCGGTAATTACCTCCCCTTCCCAGGTGATATTTCTTCAGTTAGAAGTTCTACTACCATATATTGTGGAAGAAATATTTGCTGCAATCTTCTCGCAAACAGACCTGTTTGCAAGAGAGTTGCAGCTAGCCGCTACACAGTTTATTGCCAGAAAATACTAAGTTGGATGTTCTTGCAAACTTGCTGCAACTTTTCTCTGAAAGACATAATTGCTGCAATCTTCTCGCAAACAGATCTGTTTGCAAGAAAGCTGCAAGAAAGTTGCAAGAAAGTTGCAGCTAGCTGTGAACTGCTGCAAACTTTTCTTGCAAATGGATTTGATTGCGGCAAGTTTACTGCAAGCTTGCGGCAGGCTTGCCGCAAACATTTCATTTCTGTAAGGGATGTAACTCTGCCATTTTGTTCCTGTACTTTAGTTATTTTCTCTCTTCCTAGATAACCACTTCCTCTCTTTCCAAGGTGGGTTCAGATATGATACATGGTTGTTTTTTATTATAAATCTACCATATTAAAGGCTTACTATCTCTTGAAACATCTTTTGATTTTTAAAATGAGAATGTAAAAAAAGATTGATGATTTTGTAGAATCAAAAAAGTTATTAGCTTAACATTATTACTATACTTTTCATCACCTTCTGAACAATTTAATTGAAATTGAATATTGTAATTAATATTATGTTTCCTGCTATTGCCCTAATTACCATGCGTTAGTCGACTTTCACTGTGCCAGACAGCAAAACAGCGAAATGAATTTTCACTGTTAAATAGATTACGCAGGGGAACTTTCATTTGTTTGATGGTAGTACATCATCTTAGGCAATTGATATTAATTTTTTTTTATTGTTTTTTAGAAACTTAGACTTTTTTGTTTCGGAAAGGAAGTGGGCCTTTAATGATCTAACAAAGACTAGGTACTTACCTTTCAGTGAGTGTAATGGTGCGTGGTTTCTGTATCTTGCCACCCTCTATATCCAGTGTACAGTTAGTCAGTGTAATGGGTAGTGAGTTGGTGAAGGACACCTCTATGGTCACTGATTCACCTACTCCACAGGATTTAGGCCCCTAGAGACAAAACATAATATTTATTAATGTTATTTTTGAAATAGTGCTGCAGTGGCTGAGGGGTCAAGGTGATCCGACATATTAACACTAGCCCACCACGTCTGGGTTATGGGTTTGACGTTAACGTGAGCAGAGCTTCCAGGCACTTATGAGGAAATCATATCCTGCTTTTATTTTCCTTTACTGTTGATACAATCAGTCAAAATAATAGCTCTATACACATTCTGTTGTTTAGGTGGGTTTTTTTTCTCAATCTGTCAAGAACTTGTTGAATGGATTTGAATTCCTATGATTTGTCTCAAGTTCTTCAAAAATCTACATGTATGTAAAAATGAGGGAAGATTTTAGATATAGTTTTACCTTGACATCCAAGTCAGGCTTGTCCATAATGAAGCTGTCCTCGTCTACGAATAAATGATTCGTCTCCTTCACCTTACAGCTACACTCAACCTTAAAGTTACAGAACTGTAGAGTGTCCTTCTGATAGACATCAAATGGCACGGTCATCTTACAGCGATTCTCTGTAACATGAAGCAATACAAGAGGCCAATGGGCCTTAACAGTCATCTGACTATTGGCACAATACAACACTCAAGGAATATAGTAGTGGCAAACAAATTAAGGCAATTCAAAGAACTCTTTTAATAGAAGAAGTTCAGGTTCTGATATATTTGATGAATTAGACCGTGAATGAAGGTCCTTTGATCCCCACCATGCTACAAGTCCAATATCCAGTCTCAAGGCCTCTTATTATTCACAACAGGTTGTTTAAAGATTTTAGCCTATTTGACCTCTGTGACCTTGAATGAAAATCAAGGTGATTCATTTGAACAAACTCGGTAGCCCTTCATCCCAGCATGTCACAGGCCTAATA
This sequence comes from Argopecten irradians, assembly GCF_041381155.1. Taxonomy (NCBI): domain Eukaryota; kingdom Metazoa; phylum Mollusca; class Bivalvia; order Pectinida; family Pectinidae; genus Argopecten; species Argopecten irradians. Next base: position 46,454,641 of record NC_091135.1, on the reverse strand, counting down.
TCAGGTCTCTACCCCTCTTAGTTATTCAAAAGAAGTCGTTTAAAGATTTAAGCCTATTTGACCCCTGTGACCTTGAATGAAAATCAAGGTCGTTCATTTAAACAAACTTAGTAGCCCTTTATCCGAGCATGCTACATGCCCAATGTCAGTACCCTGGGCCTTCTGGTTCTTCAGAAGAAGTTGTTTAAAGATTTTAGCCTTTTTGACCCCTGTGACCTTGAATGAAAGTCAAAGTCATTCATTTGAATGCACTTGGCAGCCCTTCATTCAAAAATTCATCAGGCTCGATATCAGGTCACCAGAGCTCTTAGTAATTCACAAGAAGTTGATTAAAGATTTTAGCCTATTTTTCCCCTGTGACCTTTAATGAAGGTCAAGGTTATTTATTTAAACAGACTTGGTAGGCCTTCATCCAAATACGCTAGAGACCTAATATCAGTACCCTGGGCCTTCTGGTTCTTGAGAAGAAGTCATTTTAAAGATTTTAGCCTATTTGACACCTGTGACCTTTAATGAAGATCAAGGTCATTTATTTGAACCAATTGGTAGCCCTTTATCGAAGCATGCTACAGACCCAATATCAGTCCCCTGGGCTTTCTAGTTTTTGAGAAGAAGTCATTTAAAGATTTTAACCTATTTTACCACTGTGAACTTGAATGAAGATCAAGGTCATTCATTTGAACAAACTTGATAGCCCTTCATCCTAGCATACTACAGGCCCAATATCATGTATCTAGGCCTCTTAGTTATTCAAAAGAAGTTGTTTAAAGGATTTTAGCCTATATTGGACCCTTGTGACCTTGAATGAAGGTCAAGGTCCAATCGATTGAACAAACTTGGTAGCTCTTCACCCCAGCATGCTGCAGGCCCAATATCGGTTCCCTGAGCCTTTTTGTTCTTGAGAAGAAAGATTTTGACCCCTGTGACCTTGAATGAAAATCAAAGTCATTCATTTGAATAAGCTTGGTAGCCCTTCATCCCAGCATGCTACAGGCGAAATATCAGTACCCTGGGCCTTTCGGTTATTGAGAAGAAGTCATTTGAATGAAAAGTTAACGCACAGCGCATGACGATGGGTGGTGCATGATGACAATTTTGTCATCTGTCTGTCCCCACAACTTTTCACAAATAGCGATTTATTAAACAGATACCTAGACATGACATCTGTTAAGCTTGACCTATGATCAAAAATGGTAAATATTTGATTGTAAGTGAGTACCATGTATTTATTTTTCTCTGTTCCATTATAAAGTCTCATAATTGTCTTAAAAACAACAATTCAAAAACATTTCTGCCTAGCACAGTCAATGAAAACTGCTTCAAATCATATAACAGTTTAGCCATTTCCAAAAAATACCACATTGGTAAAGAACAAGCAGAGTATATTTAAGAAAGGTTTTACATATATATATAGGTAAAACTATACATACTGTCTCCTCCTTGAAGTACAATGCTTTCTGTCTGTTTTTTAATTGTGCTCCCTTCATGACTATCTGGGGTCAAACTTGTCAACATGATGGTGACCAGTACATTTCGAGTATCACCAGACTTGTTTTCCATACCAACTTCTACATTATAGGCCTGTCCATATGGTATATCATCCTGCTGCTTCAACTCAAATTGTACATCCTTAAAAACACAAGTCAGCAACAAACATGTTATTCCATCTTGGCATATTAATGAGTTATCTCCCTTGCGGGTAGCTATCCATTGTAGTCATTACTTTTTGAATTCACATCATTTTTCTCTTGTAGCTTTTCTGATACTAACAAAACAAACCTAAATCAAGTTAATTATAAGCTTAGACTCAAGCCAGACAAAGTTTCTGTGACAGACCTGTGAATGATTGTCAGTGTGGCCGTAGATCTTCCCTGGAAGGGTGCTGGCTCTGTTGGCATTGTTCAGGGCAGCCTTCTCCTCACTTGAACCTCAAACCATCAAGCAACAAAAAATGTAAAAACATAAATACATTTTCCAGAATGAGTAAAGCCTCAAAGATGTAGCCATTTATGCTCCCCTTGTAAAATATGTCACAGTAATATGTTACAGTTATGTATCTTTGTTTCCAAATGCATCTGCTTGGTAAGTAGGAAGAGTGTTGTATGGCAATTAAGCAATTACTATCAACTATCATTGATTTTGTACAAATACCCTAAAGAGATGCTACCGATGCAATATGACTGGTTTCTAATGCTTACAGTTTCAAAATGTTTATATAATTAGTTTGACCCCTTTTGATCCCATCCCTCGGGCGTATATTGAGTCACCATTTATACAAAACCTGTTTCCCTTATTCTCCCAAAGATGTTTCTGACCAAATATGATGATCACTGAGTACCATTTGACTAGTTGCATTTTAATAAAGGAGAAGGTACGTTAAGACTCAAATATGGCCGCAAAATTAATTCTCCAGTAAAGAACAACATATTTTGCCATATAACAGTTGAATACATTTGCTAACACATTACATCCCGAAAATATCCAGCATGTGCCAATTATGTTCACTATGATGTCATCAACATGTAGTTTCCCGCCATTTTTTTACAAAAATCCTTGAAAAATCATACTTTTTGAGTGGTTTTCTCTAATAATGAATGTGGCCGCCTTCATGGAGCAGAAAGAGATTTTCACATGTTGTATATCGCGTATTTACGCATATCCATGCAAAATATAAACTTGCTCCAAGGTAGCGGCCAAATCCATTTCAAGCCTTTTCTAACGTAAAGATGATGAATTTCGCGCAAAATTTGGTGAGAAGAGGAAAATCATCAATTTGATGACGTCATAGGTGGAGCACATCGTGTACATGGTTATAAAAAGTTATGTTTTGATGAATGGCAAGTATGAGAGTATTTATTGATGTGAAATTGATGTGGATCAGAGTTAATATTTTTCGGCCTGAAAAATTAAAGTGAACAGTCGGGCAAGGATGGCTAAAATCGGTAAAAATGGTGTGAATGTATCCAGTATAATTTCTTATGAAATAGAAATAGAATATCTCTCGTCAAAATCTGTCTGCGTACGAAGATATTAATTTTAAGTATAGGAATCCTAAAACGTCCTCCCGGCTGACTATATCAGTGGTTACATTTCCACGCAGCCTCGCTTTCAATGCTTCAACTTTTATTTATTTCAATGGTCAGAACTTGGAAATGTAAGCAGAACTTGACCGTCGTATTAATATGTGAGAACTTTTGGAAAGCCAATGAACGCATTTAGACTGATTTTCTTTGCCCGACTATTCACTTTAAGGCCAAATACTGGCCCAATCATATCTACTCCTTTTTAAAACCGAACATTGAACATCGCACCATGACATAGGCTCACTGGCCTTTAGGCTTTCTGGTAGTCAAGTGAAAATATTCCTGAATGAATGATCAAATTCTGCTCAATGGGGAATGAGTAAGATAATTACTTTTCATTAAAAACGTCTTAAAATCATTTGATTTATTTTCAAAATTGAGATTACAGACTGTAAGCCAACGTTCTATGCGTATGATTTACTTTGCGAATTTCACGAATAATTAACTTGGAGAAAGTTTATCTCCTATTAAATGATTGTATCCACCTTCTGAATGTTTGTATTCTGACGTCACATCTTCTCGTTGCTGACTTGCACTCCCTTTACACTTCGGTAGGTGTGTACTTATGGCAAAGCCAATACTACAAGAGATTAATAACATACATTACTCATTATTTAAAACAAAGCAAAAGTGTCTTCAAATGTTTTTTTCTTGTCAAATGCTATTTCACAAAATAAGATAAAAGCCTTATGTGTAGTGTCATTCAATTATTGTTAAGTTTCCAATAAGCTTTAAAAGTATACCTGTGTTATCAGTTAACTATAGACCTACTGTTGTAGTATTTAACTTACCATATTTGACCCAATTAGCACCCAGGGTGCATAAAAAATGGAAAAATAAGGGGGTACTTGATAGATCCAAATTTGGACTAGCCTTTGATAAAAATATTACACAAAATGTACTATAAAATAATATGCAAAAGAAATCAAATTAAGAAACCACATGGTTTTCATATTTTCACTCTGCATTTAAAGGGACGAATTAATGAGGTTTATTCTGTTACATAACCATAACTGTAAGAGCAATTTGAGTAGTTCTAGACAAAAATTCTTTACTACACTGGCAAGGGCCAGGGTTCCGCATACAAGACGTCCCACCACAATGTGTAATGGTGGACAGCAAGCAAGTTTGAATATTTATCTTACATTTCACTACAGTGGGCTTTTCTGGCATATCACTGTGACAGTAAAACCAGCTAAACCAATTCCATTACAACTGCTTTGTTTACAATTATATACAAATTTAAATGTACCCTTAAACTGTGTTGTTGGGGTGTGTACTGGGTCAAATAGAAAGGTCACTTAGAGGGATGGGGTGTGTACTGGGTCAAAAAGAAAGGTCACTTAGAGGGATGGGATGTGTATTGGGTCAAAAAGAAAAGTCACTTAGTGGGATGGTGTGTGTACTGGGTCAATTAGAAAGGTCACTTAGAGGGATGGGGTGCATACTGGGTCAAATAGAAAGGTCACTTAGAGGGATGGGGTGTGTATTGGGTCAAATAGAAAGGTCACTTAGAGGGATGGGGTGTGTACTGGGTCAAATAGAAAGGTCACTTAGAGGGATGGGGTGTGTATTGGGTAAAAAAGAAAGGTCACTTAGAGGGATGGGGTGTGTACTGGGTCAAAAATAGAAAGGTCACTTAGAGGGATGGGGTGTGTACTGGGTCAAAAAGAAAGGTCACTTAGAGGGATGGGGTGTGTACTGGGTCAAATAGAAAGGTCACTTAGAGGGATGGGGTGTGTACTGGGTCAAATAGAAAGGTCACTTAGAGGGATGGGGTGTGTACTGGGTCAAATAGAAAGGTCACTTAGAGGGATGGATGTGTACTGGGTCAAATAGAAAGGTCACTTAGAGGGATGGGGTGTGTACTGGGTCAAATAGAAAGGTCACTTAGAGGGATGGGGTGTGTACTGGGTCAAATAGAAAGGTCACTTAGAGGGATGGGGTGTGTACTGGGTCAAATAGAAAGGTCACTTAGAGGGATGGGGTGTGTACTGGGTCAAATAGAAAGGTCACTTAGAGGGATGGTGTGTATGGGTGGGTCACTTAGGGGGGTGAAAAATAGAAAGGTCACTTAGAGGGATGGGTACTGGGTCAAATAGAAAGGTCACTTAGAGGGATGGGGTGTGTACTTGGTCAAATAGAAAGGTCACTTAGAGGGATGGGGTGTGTACTGGGTCAAATAGAAAGGTCACTTAGAGGGATGGGGTGTGTACTGGGTCAAATAGAAAGGTCACTTAGAGGGATGGGGTGTGTACTGGGTCAAATAGAAAGGTCACTTAGAGGGATAGAAGGTCACTTAGAGGATGGGTGTGTACTGGGTCAAATAGAAAGGTCACTTAGAGGGATGGGGTGTGTACTGGGTAAAAAATAGAAAGGTCACTTAGAGGGATGGGGTGTGTACTGGGTCAAATAGAAAGGTCACTTAGAGGGATGGGGTGTGTACTGGGTCAAATAGAAAGGTCACTTAGAGGGATGGGGTGCGTACTGGGTCAAATAGAAAGGTCACTTAGAGGGATGGGGTGTGTACTGGGTCAAATAGAAAGGTCACTTAGAGGGATGGGGTGGTACTGGGTCCATGGGTAATAGAAAGGTCACTTAGAGGGATGGGGTGTGTACTTGGTCAAATAGAAAGGTCACTTAGAGGGATGGGGTGTGTACTTGGTCAAATAGAAAGGTCACTTAGAGGGATGGGGTGTGTACTTGGTCAAATAGAAAGGTCACTTAGAGGGATGGGGTGTGTACTGGGTCAAATAGAAAGGTCACTTAGAGGGATGGGTGTGTACTGGGTCAAATAGAAAGGTCACTTAGAGGGATGGGTATGTGTACTGGGTCAAATAGAAAGGTCACTTAGAGGGATGGGGTGTGTACTGGGTCAAATAGAAAGGTCACTTAGAGGGATGGGGTGTGTACTGGGTCAAATAGAAAGGTCACTTAGAGGGATGGGGTGTGTACTGGGTCAAATAGAAAGGTCACTTAGAGGGATGGGGTGTGTACTGGGTCAAATAGAAAGGTCACTTAGAGGGATGGGGTGTGTACTGGGTCAAATAGAAAGGTCACTTAGAGGGATGGGTGTGTACTGGGTCAAATAGAAAGGTCACTTAGAGGGATGGGGTGTGTACTGGGTCAAATAGAAAGGTCACTTAGAGGGATTGGATGTGTACTGGGTCAAATAGAAAGGTCACTTAGAGGGATGGGGTGTGTACTGGGTCAAATAGAAAGGTCACTTAGAGGGATGGGGTGTGTACTGGGTCAAATAGAAAGGTCACTTAGAGGGATGGGGTGTGTACTGGGTCAAATAGAAAGGTCACTTAGAGGGATGGGGTGTGTACTGGGTCAAAAATAGAAAGGTCACTTAGAGGGATGGGGTGTGTACTGGGTAAAAATAGAAAGGTCACTTAGAGGGATGGGGTGTGTACTGGGTCAAATAGAAAGGTCACTTAGAGGGATGGGGTGCATACTGGGTCAAATAGAAAGGTCACTTAGAGGGATGGGGTGTGTACTGGGTCAAATAGAAAGGTCACTTAGAGGGATTGGGTGTGTACTGGGTCAAATAGAAAGGTCACTTAGAGGGATGGGGTGTGTACTGGGTCAAATAGAAAGGTCACTTAGAGGGATGGGGTGTGTACTGGGTCAAATAGAAAGGTCACTTAGAGGGATGGGGTGTGTACTGGGTCAAAAAGAAAGGTCACTTAGAGGGATGGGGTGTGTACTGGGTCAAATAGAAAGGTCACTTAGAGGGATGGGGTGTGTACTGGGTCAAATAGAAAGGTCACTTAGAGGGATGGGGTGTGTACTGGGTCAAATAGAAAGGTCACTTAGAGGGATGGGGTGTGTACTGGGTCAAATAGAAAGGTCACTTAGAGGGATGGGGTGTGTACTGGGTCAAATAGAAAGGTCACTTAGAGGGATGGTGTGTACTGGGTCAAATAGAAAGGTCACTTAGAGGGATGGGTGTGTACTGGGTCAAATAGAAAGGTCACTTAGAGGGGGTGTTACTGGGTCAAATAGAAAGGTCACTTAGAGGGATGGGGTGTGTACTGGGTCAAATAGAAAGGTCACTTAGAGGGATGGGGTGTGTACTGGGTCAAATAGAAAGGTCACTTAGAGGGATGGGGTGTGTACTGGGTCAAATAGAAAGGTCACTTAGAGGGATGGGGTGTGTACTGGGTCAAATAGAAAGGTCACTTAGAGGGATGGGGTGTGTACTGGGTCAAATAGAAAGGTCACTTAGAGGGATGGGGTGCTTACTGGGTCAAATAGAAAGGTCACTTAGAGGGATGGGGTGTGTACTGGGTCAAATAGAAAGGTCACTTAGAGGGATGGGGTGTGTACTGGGTCAAATAGAAAGGTCACTTAGAGGGATGGGGTGTGTACTGGGTCAAATAGAAAGGTCACTTAGAGGGATGGGGTGATACTGGGTCAAATAGAAAGGTCACTTAGAGGATGGGGTGTACTGGGTCAAATAGAAAGGTCACTTAGAGGGATGGGGTGTGTACTGGGTCAAATAGAAAGGTCACTTAGAGGGATGGGGTGTGTACTGGGTCAAATAGAAAGGTCACTTAGAGGGATGGGGTGTGTACTGGGTCAAATAGAAAGGTCACTTAGAGGGATGGGGTGTGTACTGGGTCAAATAGAAAGGTCACTTAGAGGGATGGGGTGTGTACTGGGTCAAATAGAAAGGTCACTTAGAGGGATGGGGTGTGTACTGGGTCAAATAGAAAGGTCACTTAGAGGGATGGGGTGTGTACTGGGTCAAATAGAAAGGTCACTTAGAGGGATGGGGTGTGTACTGGGTCAAATAGAAAGGTCACTTAGAGGGATGGGGTGTGTACTGGGTCAAATAGAAAGGTCACTTAGAGGGATGGGGTGTGTACTGGGTCAAATAGAAAGGTCACTTAGAGGGATGGGGTGTGTACTGGGTCAAATAGAAAGGTCACTTAGAGGGATGGGTGTGTACTGGGTCAAATAGAAAGGTCCCTTAGAGGGATGGGGTGCGTACTGGGTCAAATAGAAAGGTCACTTAGAGGGATGGGGTGCATACTGGGTCAAAAAGAAAGGTCACTTAGAGGGATGGGGTGTGTACTGGGTCAAATAGAAAGGTCACTTAGAGGGATGGGGTGTGTACTGGTCAAATAGAAAGGTCACTTAGAGGGATGGGGTGCTATTGGGTCAAATAGAAAGGTCACTTAGAGGGATGGGTGTGTACTGGGTCAAATAGAAAGGTCACTTAGAGGGATGGGTGTGTACTGGGTCAAATAGAAAGGTCACTTAGAGGGATGGGGTGTGTACTGGGTCAAATAGAAAGGTCACTTATGAGAGGGATGGGGTGTGTACTGGGTCAAATAGAAAGGTCACTTAGAGGGATGGGGTGTGTATGGGGTGTGTACTGGGTCAAATAGAAAGGTCACTTAGAGGGATGGGGTGCGTATTGGGTCAAATAGAAAGGTCACTTAGAGGGATGGGGTGTGTACTGGGTCAAATAGAAAGGTCACTTAGAGGGATGGGGTGTCTGGGTCAAATAGAAAGGTACTTGGGTCAATGTGTACTGGGTCAAATAGAAGGTCACTATAGGGATGGGGTGTGTACTGGGTCAAATAGAAAGGTCACAAGAGGGATAGAGTGTCATGGTCAAATAGCCAAGGTCACTTCGTACTGGGGGTGTATGGGATTCAACAGAAGTCAACATGTCAGGATCCTTTCATGCAAGTTTCAGCCAAATCGCACTGGTAGACTTGAGAAGAAGTTCAAAATGTGTTTTCAAGATGGCGGCTGTGGCGGCCATCTTTGATTTCGGATCGACCCGAAAAATAACAACACTTTGTCGGACCATGTCAGGATCATTTCATGCAAGTCTCAGCCAAATCGCACTGGTAGAACTTGAGAAGAAGTTCAAAATGTGTTTTCAAGATGGCGGCTGTGGCGGCCATCTTTGATTTCGGATCGACCCGAAAAATAACAACACTTTGTCGGAACCATGTCAGGATCATTTCATGCAAGTTTCAGCCAAATCGCACTGGTAGAACTTGAGAAGAAGTTCAAAATGTGTTTTCAAGATGGCGGCTGTGGCGGCCATCTTTGATTTCGGATCGACCCGAAAAATAACAACACTTTGTCGGGACCATGTCAGGATCATTTCATGCAAGTTTCAGCCAAATCGCACTGGTAGCACTTGAGAAGAAGTTCAAAATGTGTTTTCAAGATGGCGGCTGTGGCGGCCATCTTGGATTTCGGATCGACCCGAAAAATAACAACACTTTGTCGGGACCATGTCAGGATCATTTCATGCAAGTCTCAGCCAAATCGCACTGGTAGAACTTGAGAAGAAGTTCAAAATGTGTTTTCAAGATGGCGGCTGTGGCAGCCATCTTTGATTTCGTATCGACCCGACAAATAACAACACTTTGTCGGAACCATGTCAGGATCATTTCATGCAAGTCTCAGCCAAATCACACCGGTAGAACTTGAGAAGAAGTTCAAAATGTGTTTTCAAGATGGCGGCTGTGGCGGCCATCTTTGATTTCGGATCGACCCGAAAAATAACAACACTTTGTCGGAACCATGTCAGGATCATTTCATGCAAGTTTCAGCCAAATCGCACTGGTAGAACTTGAGAAGAAGTTCAAAATGTGTTTTCAAGATGGCGGCTGTGGCGGCCATCTTTGATTTCGGATCGACCCGAAAAATAACAACACTTTGTCGGGACCATGTCAGGATCATTTCATGCAAGTTTCAGCCAAATCGCACCGGTAGCACTTGAGAAGAAGCTCAAAATGTGTTTTCAAGATGGCGGCTGTGGCGGCCATCTTGGATTTCGGATCGACCCGAAAAATAACAACACTTTGTCGGGACCATGTCAGGATCATTTCATGCAAGTCTCAGCCAAATCGCACTGGTAGAACTTGAGAAGAAGTTCAAAATGTGTTTTCAAGATGGCGGCTGTGGCGGCCATCTTGGATTTCGGATCGACCCGAAAAATAACAACACTTTGTCGGAACCATGTCAGGATCATTTCATGCAAGTTTCAGCCAAATTGCACTGGTAGAACTTGAGAAGAAGTTCAAAATGGGTTTTCAAAATGGCGGCTGTGGCGGCCATCTTGGATTTCGGATCGACCCGAAAAATAACAACACTTTGTCGGAACCATGTCATGATCATTTCATGCAAGTCTCAGCCAAATTGCACTGGTCAAACTTGAGAAGAAGATTGAAATGTGAAAAGTTTACGGACGGCGGACGGCGCACGGCGGACGGCGGACGGCGCACGACGACGGACGAAGCATGATGACTATAGGTCATCCTGACCCTTCAGGTCAAATGACCTAAAAAGGTCACTTAGAGGGATGGGGTGTGTACTGGGTCAAAAAGAAAGGTCACTTAGAGGGATGTGATGTGTGATTTGGTCAAATAGAAAGGTCACTTAGAGGGATGTGGTGTGTACTGGGTCAAATAGAAAGGTCACTTAGAGGGATGCGGTGAGTACTGGGTCCATTAGAAAGGTCACTTAGAGGGATGGGGTGCGTACTTGGTCAAATAGAAAGGTCACTTAGAGGGATGGGATGTGTACTGGGTCAAATAGAAAGGTCACTTAGAGGGATGGGGTGTGTACTGGGTCAAATAGAAAGGTCACTTAGAGGGATGGGGTGGGTATTGGGTAAAAATAGAAAGGTCACTTAGAGGGATGGGGTGTGTACTTGGTCAAAGAGAAAGGTCACTTAGAGGGATCAGGTGTGTACTTGGTCAAATAAAAAGGTCACTTAGAGGGATTGGGTGTGTACTTGGTCAAATAGAAAGGTCACTTAGAGGGATGGGATGTGTACTGGGTCAAATAAAAAGGTCACTTAGAGGGATGGGGTGTGTACTGGGTCCAATAGAAAGGTCACTTAGAGGGATGGTGTGTGTACTGGGTCAAATAGAGAGAATAAAATTGGGTCATGTTCATTTCTCAAGATACTGGCAAAAGTTTTCTTTAGAAGCTAACCAGTGGTACAGGAGATTTTCTAACCTGTTTGGGGTCACTTTGTTGACTTCAAACTCGCCATCTTCATTCCGTATCCATTCAACTCTATCAGCGTTCATCTCGGCAAAGATAAACTGGCCGTCATATGGTAAACTGACATCACCTGCCTTTAGAGCTTTCAGAGGACAAGGTCCACAGCAAAACACACCTGAGAATTGATTTAACATTCTGTATTTGTACATTACAGAGTTATCTGCCCTTGTGGGTTGATACTGTTTGTTATTATGTCTTTTCTTTTAATAAAAAACAACATAATAAATTCTTATAAAGTCACAATTTCTATCTATCTTCAAGTACGGCAACTCTGTAATATTTAAAGATGGAATACAGTAAGTACAGGATCATGCAGTATTCTATGTTAACATTTAACAAATTCCTACAATGTAGAAGCTCTACTATCACCATATAGCCTTTATAAACTGGTTATATTGATCAGAAAATATATTTATTGATAAGAGGTTGTTAACAACAATGGTTTTACTTAATTAATGCTTGGCTACAAGTCCCACATGTACCATCAAACCCCTATGACATTTTATCTTGATATCAGGGTTTCAAATAATGTGGTAAATTGGTTTAAAATCAATATAACAAGAAGACCAAAAAAAAAGTGTAAATGTATACTCTGTGTCTGTATTTAATGTAGCAAAGGGGCAATGATTAGAGAAAGCATGGTATTGTATACTGTCATATGTACCACACACCGACTTTCCAGGGAAAAAGTAGCGGCTTATAATCTGGAAAATATGGTAGATTTTGTTGGATATAAAGTCTGAGATAGCTATACAGTTCCTTTTTTGTCCGAGTCTGAGATTAGATACCAATGTCCATATTCTGGGATGTTGTGCCTCTATCCCTACTGATCAAGTGAGAGATAGTTACCATCACTCTTTTCCTGAGGTGTGGCATCACAAGCCTGCCAACCTCCATAGTCTCCCTTTATGTCTGGCCGAGTCATCCAAACGTCATTCCAAACATGGAAGTTCCTGAAACCCAGAGATCATTATCAGAGTTTAATTCTTTCATCGTGAAGAAATATGATGATTATATCTTAAAAGTACTTGGACCGTAGTAGGCCACTCCCATATAAACAATTGTTGAGTTTATATGATAAATGTTTTACGTTCGATTGAACATTAACTGATCATCAGGTGTAATATAACCACGCCTCAACGCACATGTTTCTATTTAATATCGGAGCAATCATCGTAGCATACACAATACAAAATGCAAAGTCACGTGCGGTTTGATTGACTGCTTGCAATCCCTCAATTGTGAATTAGAACATAATATAAACTGTTTGATTCTTTCATCATGAAGAGATATGGTAATTATCTCTCTTATGAACAACTATTGACTGTTTATGAATTTAGAGTTATATAATTGTTAACTGGAAAATAATGTCATAATCAATTTCTAAAAGAATTAACTACTTCAAGGGACAATACTAAAAAAATACATATAACTATCAGAGCAATTTAAATATGACAACTTAGTGAAATTATTTTTAAAGATGCTCCACCGCTGACAAATGATATTTTTTTCACTATTAAAAATAGGAATAGACGATTAAGTATTTTTCTTCAGTTACAAAAGTTACTAACTTTACACCATTACCACCATTGAAAAATTTGAGTTTCTAATTTTACTTCAAGTTAATAATATGAAAAATAATTAATTACATCCCAAAAAAAATCTGTGTCACTATATCCTATATGGAAGGAAGTACTGATTGCGCATGCACCCAAGGCGAAATAAATTATTTTATATTATTTTTGTTTGTAAATTAGACATATATACATGTATATACACGATTAAATTCCAATTATTGTTCAAATGATGAGTATCATTTATGCTCTGTCGACAGTGGAGCATCTTTAAAACAACAAAGTTAATAAAGATATCATATTTACCAAACGGAGTCATCATTTAAAAATTTTAAGGCGTTGCCGTCCTGATCAACATGTTTGTCGATTGTGATACTACCATCCGTATCATGGGCAGATGCAAAGTTTGTCACGCTCCTAGCAGGTATACCCAATGTACGGCAACCTAACATCATAGAACAATGAAAAAAACATGTCAACAGAAGTACACGGTAGACATTATCATCAAACAAAAAATAATGTACAGCACACAAACTAACACAGTATAACTTGTCTAAACTAGACCAGTGTATTTGTTCGGTTTATGCTGGTATCCAGTTTATAGTGCATAGAACATTACCGTGGCATGTGCACAAGAAGAGAAAGGTCTTTTTACAGCACAAACATTTATTTTCATTATTTAAAAAGGTGGAAAATCAATGAATTGATAACAATACAAGTCTATTTAACATTGATGAAGCATGCAGAATAATACTTTGTTTTTCTAGGGTTTTTTTTGAGCATGAGTAGATTGTTCTTTAACTAAAATTTAAAATCTTAATGTGTTCTACAAGAGCAAAAGAAGAATGCTCGGCTTCAGCTGAAAGACAGAGATTGTATTTAATACGATATTTTTCAGAGTAGTCAGGTTCCTCATTATAAGGTTTTAGGAACTATAATTTCGTAAGACCACACAATTTAATCGGTATGGACAAGTTTCCAGGTTGTACAGGGTCAAGTTTAGACAAGTTATACAATACACGTACATCCAAAAATTAAAAAAAACAAAAACAAAAAAACAATAAATGAATGGCCATTCAGGTGAGGTGAAAACATTTGATACATTACTCAGGATATTTCTATTCCAAAGGTTATTATACTTACAGGTGGTCAACACAGCAGAGAAAACCCAGCACTGGCCGTACTTGACCGGTTGCTTTGTCTGGTAGTATTGCTCTAGAATGGCAACACTCCCGGACCATACGGTAGGCGACTTTCCATCACCATACTTTCCTGACCAGTTTCCAACCAGGATGCCACCATCACCAATGTTATTGACCTGCATGTAAAGATTTACTGATTGTACATGTCTTACAACAATAGACCTGCATATTTCTGAGCTTTTTCTTATTTCTTCAGACTGGAAAGTATGATATATACAGAGGGTCTTAAGTATGATATATACAGAGGGTCTTACACTCGTGATAATGTGATATGCCACGACCTTTAGGCGAGTGGCATGTCAAAATATTTAACAAGTTTGCTAAATTTCATATTACATAGTCATGATTATAAGATTCTGTTTATCAAATAACTTTTATTAATAGAAATATAAGCAAAACTTTCGTCTCAATATAAAAACAGTGGAAATCCGGCTTGGATGTGATGTTTCCGTCTACTGAAACAATCATACAACTTCATACAGATATTATGACGTCAAATCTATATGTGACGTCACAATAGTGTTATTACACATGTGTCTTACGATACTTATGACATGGCCGTATGACATGGCTGGACAGGCCAGTAATGTGATAAAAACCTGTATGAATATATTTTATATGGCTTAAAACTATTGATTGAGTATAAATATTGTCTATGGTTTACAACAGTCGTGTAAGGTGGTTTATACAATGTATTCTCTTATACCTACATGTATAATACTGGCTGGTCTAGGGCAATACAATATATCATGTCGTCACAGCGTTAACAAAGTCACTATTTTTTGGGTAGAATTTTAACAATTACTTTGAGAAACTAGGCTGGATCTGGATACAAACAACGGGAATTGAGTTGAACATATCACGCAATTTTCATGTATGGAGAATTGAGCCTCGGGTTTAACAACATTTTGTGAACCTGCTTGAGTGATGATAATAAACAATAATAAGCATTTTCACCATTAGATTTACAAATGGCCCCATAGGAATTTGGGTTCCTTAATCAGAATGATTTGAAAACAGTTAATCTGCACCAGTATTTCTAAACAATAACAAATACCACAGTCAAGAGGGATTTGGGTGATAATGGAACCTTCTATATGTGCATGTACATTTGCTTGGATTATAAGAAAAGTCTTTCATGATGGGCTGAACTTACTAAAAGTATCTAGATTGTAAGGATGTGACTTACCAAAGCAGTTAGCTTGCGTACCACAAATATTGAGCTCGCTCTGGCCTGAATTTCCATGTTGTTCTCCCCCAAAAGGTCAAGGACACAGTCAAGAACGATGCCATCAAACTACAGAGTAGTTAAAACAAAATTACAGTTCATATACTATTTCTTTATTGATGTTGAAGATGATGTGATACAATTTTAGCCAAATGTTTTATTATTTTATTTGAAATTAATCTTCAACAAAATGACATGAATGCATGAATTGCTGTCACACTGATTATACTCAAAATCTATTAATAAATGTGGAATTGTTTCCACTTTGTTAATACTCCGATATAAAATATACCAACATCTTGACTTTTTTTTATTCTAAAGTTGGAACATCATGTATTAATATTTCAGAAATTACTCTTTGTTAGTATGTAGTCATAAGTGTTACATTGCTTGGCCAGACATTTGTATTGAAACTAAAGCCATGTTTTAGCCTAATTACCTGTCCAAAGTTCCAAGGGCGACCCGATATTCTCCGTTTACTGCCATAGTAGACTTTGCCAGATTCATTGATTATGTACTCATTCTTAAGCCCTTCATCATCTAGGAACACTGTGTCTTCTACAATAAATTTAACTCAATTAATCATTCTACTCTTTATTCTCCCACCATTTACTGATTTGTTACCAAGTTTTGACAAGCAGTTGACAGAACCATGTCCATGTTGAGATGAAAATGTTTTTTAATGGCTATTATTTCATCTTTTTCATTTGTATATGAGAGAAAAAGAATCATTCCCTACCTATGAGGGTTTGACAACAAAATTACAAGTCTCTGAATTCATGACTGTCCAACCATCGACAAGCCTCATGTTGCAATGGGATGTTAATGAATGACCCCCTCGGATTGTTTTTTCGTTGTCATATCCTCTGGTAGAGAAAGATTCTATTAATTAATTGGCTTTAATGAAATTAAGGCTCTCATTTATAAATACATTGGAGATTAAGAAGATGAAGAACCAACCTTTACACCACGGGTTAAACAGGATGTAGATCTTGTGTTCCTGTGTGTAGATTTTGTAAGCATATTCTGCTCCCTTTTCTCTGCTGTTTAAGTTGGATACCCTGATATGAACGCCCCAGCGTCCAATGATACAAGTAGCAGAAGGCGTGACACTAATTATCAGCTTGGCGGTCTTCTCTGAATTCTCAATTATGCTAGCGTTCCAGTTGTTTTTTTCTTTATTTCCATCCAAATCCACCTTGATAAGAGTTTGTTTTGTTTGTGATGGTCTACTCCCTGTGAAAGAAATAACATTCAATATGAATGTTTGAAGCTCAGTCAAAAGCAGTGGTGATTTGTGTATGGCATCCCCTGTCTTGTTTATGGAATAGGTGTAGTAAAATAGGTTTTCCTTTGTGTCCATGTGTTAACATAGAAATTCCAAACTCACCATAGCATACCTCACTGAAGCAATGGACACACAACACAAGAGTCATGATGACATTTCAATTTGAGAACAGTCTGAGCTTATAAACATGAAACAGGTTAAAATCCTTTATAGTGTTTTTAATATGATCCAGGACCTTTTACAAATAGACAAAAACCTGACCTTATGCTAAACTTATTACTTTGAATTCAGCAAAGTACCCCAAAAATATTCCAGGAAATAATTGCATCATATTAATAATTTTCTTCTAAAAATGAAGTAAAAGAGAATCCTTCCAAATTAAGAGAGAAAAATCTTGGTATTTCAAGAGAGAGTCAAACCTTGGTATGTAGTTAACGGTGCAGTACCAATGGAACAGAGCCACAATAGTTTATCAGGCAAAATTTTTAGATGTACACTCTATTGTCCAACTTACCTATATCGAATTCAAGCGAAATTTTGTCCTTGGCCGGGTTGTAGGAGCGGTCAAGTTCCACCTGCATCCTGAATGACTGACCACGCCGGACGACCAATTTTGGTGAAGTTGCATGTTCAGTGATGTCATACTCGTCTGTGTGATGATCAAAACAATTCTCCAGGATGAGGAAACTAACACTCTTCACCTGGATAAGGGATGCTTTCTCTGCCTCAGAACCTGTGTAACACACAAAACAGTTTACACAAATCATTCCTCTTCTCCTAGATAAGGGACCCTCTCTCTGCCTCAGGACCTGTGTAACACAAAACAATATACACAAATCATTCCTCTTCACCTAGATAAGGGACCCTCTCTCTGCCTCAGGACCTGTGTAACACACAAAACAATATACACAAATCATTCCTATTCACCTGGATAAGGGACCCTCTCTCTGCCTCAGGACCTGTGTAACACACACAAAACAATATACACAAATCATTCCTATTCACCTGATAAGGGACCCTCTCTCTGCCTCAGGACCTGTGTAACACACAAAACAATATACACAAATCATTCCTATTCACCTGGATAAGGGACCCTCTCTCTGCCTCAGGACCTGTGTGTAACACACAAAACAATATACACAAATCATTCCTCTTCACCTTGATAAGGGACCCTCTCTCTGCCTCAGGACCTGTGTAACACACAAAACAATATACACAAATCATTCCTCTTCACCTAGATAAGGGACCCTCTCTCTGCCTCAGGACCTGTGTAACACACAAAACAATATACACAAATCATTCCTCTTCACCTAGATAAGGGACCCTCTCTCTGCCTCAGGACCTGTGTAACACACAAAACATGTGTAAGGGACCCTCTCTCTGCCTCAGGACCTGTGTAACACACAAAACAATATACACAAATCATTCCTCTTCACCTAGATAAGGGACCCTCTCTCTGCCTCAGGACCTGTGTAACACACAAAACAATATACACAAATCATTCCTCTTCACCTAGATAAGGGACCCTCTCTCTGCCTCAGGACCTGTGTAACACACAAAACAATATACACAAATCATTCCTCTTCACCTTGATAAGGGACCCTCTCTCTGCCTCAGGACCTGTGTAACACACAAAACAATATACACAAATCATTCCTCTTCACTTAGATAAGGGACCCTCTCTCTGCCTCAGGACCTGTGTAACACACAAAACAATATACACAAATCATTCCTCTTCACTTGGATAAGGGACCCTCTCTCTGCCTCAGGACCTGTGTAACACACAAAACAATATACACAAATCATTCCTCTTCACCTGGATAAGGGACCCTCTCTCTGCCTCAGGACCTGTGTAACTAACACAAAACAGTATACACAAATCATTCCCCTTAATGGTCTTTGTAAGTCAAAAAATAGAATGTTCTCATTTCTCCTTTTGCTCTTTCCCTTGAATTACACGTACTTGATGAAAATTGAAAACTAAAGTGTCACAGGGTATGCCAGAAGTACCAACTCAATGAAGTGGTCAGACAGTAAGTACTGCAGGTAGAAACTAAAACCATCGTCAAGGAGGCCAATTTAAACCTTGATCCCCATTCCCACCCCAACCCCCATTTTGTAACAATGGTACATAACTGAAAGTTGGAGGTAACATGTTAAGTATAGACTGTGCACATCTATACTTTATAAGGATCATTGCACCAATTTTCATTGAAATCCTTCCAGTACTTTAGGTGAGAAGGAGTTGGATGTGGGCCATCCTCGATACTCCAGGGCTCCAATTACTTACAATCTCTACACCCCTGGACTATCTCATAGTAAAACTGGAGGCAACACAACAGAACAGGTAATTCAGTCCTTTGATGTACATCAAAAGAGCCGTATAAGGTACACTGTAGTTGACTGTGTGGCTTTGAAGTTGGGTGTCCTCTGGCTATAGTCTTCAAAGGAATTTTTGCTGGCCTCTGATTGGTTCAAATTTTTTCCTCTAAGCTGACTTCAATTTTACTATGAGATAATCCAGGGGTGTAGAGATCGTAAGTGATCGGAAAACCTAGAGTTTCGAGGATGATTGTGGGGATATGGGGAGCTGGGGTGTCCTATAAATATATAGTGAATACATATTTATAGTTTCTTTAAGAAAGATGATAAAAATTTTTAAAAACCAAATAGATCATGTTGGGTCATTTCATTCAATACCAATGCATATTTTTCCTATGGAGAGAACAATTTAGTGACTTTAAGTGGTTAATGTGTTCTAACATACCACTTCTAGCCCTCCATCTCTGACATTAAGGTGTCCTAACATACCACTTCTAGCCTCCATCTCTGATCTCTGGACATTAGGTGTTCTACATACCACTTCTAGCCTTCCATCTCTGGACATTAAGGTGTCCTAACATACCACTTCTAGCCTTCCATCTCTGACATTAAGGTGTTCTAACATACCACTTCTAGCCTTCCATCTCTGGACATTGAGGTGTTCTAACATACCACTTCTAGCCTTCCATCTCTGGACATTAAGGTGTTCTAACATACCACTTCTAGCCTTCCATCTCTGACATTAAGGTGTTCTAACATACCACTTCTAGCCTTCCATCTCTGACATTAAGGTGTTCTAACATACCACTTCTAGCCTTCCATCTCTGGACATTAAGGTGTTCTAACATACCACTTCTAGCCCTTCCATCTCTGGACATTAAGGTGTTCTAACATACCACTTCTAGCCCTCCATCTCTGGACATTAAGGTGTTCTAACATACCACTTCTAGCCTTCCATCTCTGGACATTAAGGTGTTCTAACATACCACTTCTAGCCCTCCATCTCTGGACATTAAGGTGTTCTAACATACCACCATTCTAGCCCTCCATCTCTGGACATTAAGGTGTTCTAACATACCACTTCTAGCCTTCCATCTCTGGACATTAAGGTGTTCTAACATACCACTTCTAGCCTTCCATCTCTGGACATTAAGGTGTTCTAACATACCACTTCTAGCCTTCCATCTCTGGACATTAAGGTGTTCTAACATACCACTTCTAGCCTTCCATCTCTGGACATTAAGGTGTTCTAACATACCACTTCTAGCCTTCCATCTCTGGACATTAAGGTGTTCTAACATACCACTTCTAGCCCTCCATCTCTGGACATTGAGGTGTTCTAACATACCACTTCTAGCCTTCCATCTCTGGACATTAAGGTGTTCTCACATACCACTTCTAGCCTTCCATCTCTGGACATTAAGGTGTTCTAACATACCACTTCTAGCCCTCCATCTCTGGACATTAAGGTGTTCTAACATACCACTTCTAGCCTTCCATCTCTGGACATTAAGGTGTTCTAACATACCACTTCTAGCCTTCATCTCTCTGGACATTAAGGTGTTCTAACATACCACTTCTAGCCTCAATCATCTCTGGACATTAAGGTGTTCTAACATACCACTTCTAGCCTTCCATCTCTGGACATTGAAGGTGTTCTAACATACCACTTCTAGCCTTCAATCTCTGGACATTAAGGTGTTCTAACATACCACTTCTAGCCTTCCATCTCTGGACATTAAGGTGTTCTAACATACCACTTCTAGCCCTCCATCTCTGGACATTAAGGTGTTCTAACATACCACTTCTAGCCTTCCATCTCTGGACATTAAGGTGTTCTAACATACCACTTCTAGCTTCCATCTCTGGACATTAAGGTGTTCTAACATACACTTTAGCCTTCATTCTGGACATTAAGGTGTTCTAACATACCACTTCTAGCCTTCCATCTCTGGACATTAAGGTGTTCTAACATACCACTTCTAGCCCTCCATCTCTGGACATTAAGGTGTTCTAACATACCACTTCTAGCCTTCCATCTCTGGACATTAAGGTGTTCTAACATACCACTTCTAGCCTTCCATCTCTGGACATTAAGGTGTTCTAACATACCACTTCTAGCCTTCCATCTCTGGACATTAAGGTGTTCTAACATACCACTTCTAGCCTTCCATCTCTGGACATTAAGGTGTTCTAACATACCACTTCTAGCCTATCCACTCTGGACATTAAGGTGTTCTAACATACCACTTCTAGCCTTCCATCTCTGGACATTAAGGTGTTCTAACATACCACTTCTAGCCTTCCATCTCTGGACATTAAGGTGTTCTAACATACCACTTCTAGCCTTCCATCTCTGGACATTAAGGTGTTCTAACATACCACTTCTAGCCTTCCATCTCTGGACATTAAGGTGTTCTAACATACCACTTCTAGCCCTCCATCTCTGGACATTAAGGTGTTCTAACATACCACTTCTAGCCTTCCATCTCTGGACATTAAGGTGTTCTAACATACCACTTCTAGCCCTCCATCTCTGGACATTAAGGTGTTCTAACATACCACTTCTAGCCCTCCATCTCTGGACATTGAGGTGTTCTCACATACCACTTCTAGCCCTCCATCTCTGGACATTAAGGTGTTCTAACATACCACTTCTAGCCCTCCATCTCTGGACATTAAGGTGTTCTAACATACCACTTCTAGCCTTCCATCTCTAGACATTAAGGTGTTCTAACATACCACTTCTAGCCTTCCATCTCTGGACATTGAGGTGTTCTCACATACCACTTCTAGCCCTCCATCTCTGGACATTAAGGTGTTCTAACATACCACTTCTAGCCCTCCATCTCTGGACATTAAGGTGTTCTAACATACCACTTCTAGCCTTCCATCTCTGGACATTAAGGTGTTCTCACATACCACTTCTAGCCTCTCCATCCATCTCTGGACATTAAGGTGTTCTAACATACCACTTCTAGCCCTCCATCTCTGGACATTAAGGTGTTCTAACATACCACTTCTAGCCTCCATCTCTGGACATTAAGGTGTTCTAACATACCACTTCTACCTTCCATCTCTGGACATTAAGGTGTTCTAACATACCACTTCTAGCCTTCAATCTCTGGACATTAAGGTGTTCTAACATACCACTTCTAGCCTTCCATCTCTGGACATTAAGGTGTTCTAACATACCACTTCTAGCCTTCCATCTCTGGACATTAAGGTGTTCTAACATACCACTTCTAGCCTTCAATCTCTGGACATTAAGGTGTTCTAACATACCACTTCTAGCCTTCCATCTCTGGACATTAAGGTGTTCTAACATACCACTTCTAGCCTTCCATCTCTGGACATTAAGGTGTTCTAACATACCACTTCTAGCCTTCCATCTCTGGACATTGAGGTGTTCTAACATACCACTTCTAGCCTTCCATCTCTGGACATTAAGGTGTTCTAACATACCACTTCTAGCCATTAAGGTGTTCTAACATACCACTTCTAGCCTTCAATCTCTGGACATTAAGGTGTTCTAACATACCACTTCTAGCCTTCAATCTCTGGACATTAAGGTGTTCTAACATACCACTTCTAGCCTTCCATCTCTGGACATTAAGGTGTTCTAACATACCACTTCTAGCCTTCCATCTCTGGACATTAAGGTGTTCTAACATACCACTTCTAGCCTTCAATCTCTGGACATTAAGGTGTTCTAACATACCACTTCTAGCCTTCCATCTCTGGACATTAAGGTGTTCTAACATACCACTTCTAGCCTTCCATCTCTGGACATTAAGGTGTTCTAACATACCACTTCTAGCCTTCAATCTCTGGACATTAAGGTGTTCTAACATACCACTTCTAGCCCTCCATCTCTGGACATTAGGTGTTCTAACATACCACTTCTAGCCCTCCATCTCTGGACATTAAGGTGTTCTAACATACCACTTCTAGCCTTCCATCTCTGGACATTAAGGTGTTCTAACATACCACTTCTAGCCCTCCATCTCTGGACATTAAGGTGTTCTAACATACCACTTCTAGTGTTCCATCTCTGGACATTAAGGTGTTCTAACATACCACTTCTAGCCTTCAATCTCTGGACATTAAGGTGTTCTAACATACCACTTCTAGCCTTCCATCTCTGGACATTAAGGTGTTCTAACATACCACTTCTAGTGTTCCATCTCTGGACATTAAGGTGTTCTAACATACCACTTCTAGCCCTCCATCTCTGGACATTAAGGTGTTCTAACATACCACTTCTAGTGTTCCATCTCTGGACATTGAGGTGTTCTAACATACCTGACATGTTATGACCATTGATAAAACTTTTAGCAATGACAAGATAAATAAACTTATTTACATTAAATTTTCTATCTTACAACATTTCAATAAAAAAATTAATGGAGAGAATCAAACTCAGATTTGGTATTAAGTTTCAGGAGCAGAGTAATTTGTATATATATACATGCAGTATAAATTATATTCTCTGTCACATAGGTAGAGTCAGCAGTTCCTTCAATGCTTATTATTCAGACTTAAATTAGAATTTAAAGGTGAAGACCTCTATAGAATATCTGGCTTCACCTGATCCACCTTCCTTCAGATTTAACAGACCAGCTATTTTTTACCTGTTAGTTACCTGGCGTAACAGTAAGTCAATCCTTGATTACAACCTTGGCATATATTTCCCCGCCCTCTTAAAGTTAACAATGCCACAGTTTTAAAAAATATACTGTGTAAATATAGACTGTTGATAAGGTCTAATTAGTCTGACCTCGATACCTGAACAATAACGTTTTTATAGATTTATTTGACTTCTATATGTTCACGCAATTGATGCATGAAAGGTTCAGTTATACATACTAACATAATAAAAAGCTCAAACTGCATAGAATGTAGGCCTACTGGTCAACTTGTTTAACGCAAATCAAAACTATAAAGCTAAATAGTAAATACATTGCAGTACAGTGATAAAAAAGACAATCCATAATTAAGATATTATAATCTAATTATATATATAGTCATTAAATTGACCTAAATATCAATGTCTATGGTATTATTGATAGATAAAACCAAGGTCGTACATACATATGTATATTTGGTTTGGTTTGTTTACTTTTACATCCTATTAATAGCCAGGGTCATGTAATGATGTGCCAGGGATGATGGTGGAGGAAAAAAACCGGAGTACACAGAAAAAAACACTGAGTAGTGATTAGTTCCTGGCAACTGCCCCCCCTACATGGGATTTGAACTTGCAACTGAAAGATGGCGAGCTTGTGGTTCTTAACCACTTGGCCACCACGTACGGCCCCTCATACATATCTCTCTTTAGATACAAAAATAAGAAGCTCAATCAAATAATGGAATTTGATTTTTTTTTTTTAATTGGTGGACATATGAAAACCTTAGGTGATGTTGGGTGACAATACGATGACTGGTAACATATTCCAATGTTAGCAGAGAATGCCATGGAAAGGGAAACTACTGTAAAGGTCACTTAATTAGAATGGCCTCATAGTCATTAATTCATAAAGCCACAAAATGTTTAAAAGGTGACCTTGAAAGGCCACAACAAGTTGATTTTTAATGATAGCCTTAGGTAGATGGACACTTGATGCATTTGTGACCTTGAGGGTGACTTTTGATGCTCAAGAGGCCTTGAACCTAGAAATCTTTTGAAGAAACTTTAGGAAGAAGGTCTACCATATGAAGGTAATCAAATTCCATTGCTATATATATATGTAGTCAAGAAAATAAATCAGACAGATCTTAATGTACTGGTATGTAAATGTAAAACAGTAAAGTATATAGCTTTCTATGTATTGAAATGAAAAATGAAAATAAATGTCAATCATGGCTAAAAAAGAAATAAAGTTTTGATTACAAGTATGCTATTCATATACTTTAATAATATATCATAAGGTACATAATTTGAAGATTATGACAACAAAGAATCAACTGAATAACTGATATCTTTACAGAATGATCCTGTGGTATCCTGTCTATTAATCCTGATAATAAATAGCAGCGGTTTAAAATACCCACAACTCCTTGAGGATTTTCTTTCCTGTTTGTGTACACTATATATCAAGGAGAATCCCTAAACGACTGTGTACCACATAATATTACATGTATTCACCCGTATAGAAAACCTATACGTGCTATCATACTCATTATAATTACAAATTTTCACCTGTGACCTGTGTATTGAAAACTAATATAGCTACATATACCTCCTTGCTTTTCCTGGTTGACCTCAAAAGTGACCGGTGGTTTTGTCCGTTTTGGCCTTGTCCTGGCTGGAGGAGAATAGCCAGAGGACGAACTGCCACATCCCATTGTTGTGAGTGTTGTATATGTATTCAGGTGCTACTGGCGGTAGATACAAGCCATGTTTATAAAGATAAACTTCACCGTTACTAAGGAGCAGGGTTGAGCAGCTGCAGCCAACCGTGGTGACTTGCACTAAAATCAGGGTTTTGACAGACACACTACACTCAGTAGTTTTTCGGGTGTATCCTTATCAACCGTGTGCCTACACCAATAACTACTTGATCATAACAAAAACAGGCATTTAAATAACTCACAGGCATATTGAATGTGGAAAAACGGTCCACTGAACTCTACAGTAATTTATTTCAAGGATAATTTGTACAGCCCAGTGCTTTTACATTAAATAATAAAGGAACTTCAATTATTTTGGTTCAAGCATGCTGTCCAACAAAATAATTATTTATTGTCATGATGGTAACAGGTATTAGCCCGTCTGACAATATTACATAATCACATTTATTAATGATACAAAGCCATTTCAGTATACAATGCTATGTTTCAACGTGTTAAAACATTTCAAGGACTATGTGGAAAGAGAGCCCTTTAGCTATACAGAGTAATGCGACTATATATACACACATGGATATATTGTAGAGATGTTTAAATCTACATAAGGGCGTGAATATCATGTGGTCTTGATCTCTACAATCAATACCAGTACATGTAGATGTAAACATGTCAAAAGTTAGGTAAGGATTTGTTTTATCCTTGAACTTGTCCCAGCTGTGACCTTCACCTTTCCTACATATATATAAACCAAACTGTAATCTATCTCAGCTAAGACCTTGACCTATACAGATGTTGTTTGTAGATCTATGCCTTCTCCTCAACCTGGATTTGTTTCACAGGAAAACATATTGCATATGACCCAATAATGACCTTGACTTTAACTTCATGTAGCAGGTGCAGTGCCGTTTGTACCAGGTGTGACCTTGACCTATTTGTCAATGCTATACACATGTAGTTATTAATTATGCTGTTGTTACTTTGACCTTTAAATATATTGTACAGATTTTGTCTGTCCTTGACCTCAACATACTTGGTACAGCAATAGCCTGTGTCCACTTTTGACCTTAGCCTTCAAAATATTTGGTAAAACAATAGACTTTTCCTGTTGTAACCTTGAAGTTAAAAACATGGTACAAACTAACCCTTGAAAAATGTCTTAATAGAAAGATTATGTGGCATAAAAGTGACCCTATGGGCCTATATTGCTCACCTGGATATCGCAATTTTTATGATCAAAAACTACCTTTCAAACAGGAAAGAGATTTTAAATAATTTGTTTTATTGATTATTTCTCACAAAAGGATACCATTCATCAGGAGGTAAAATAAAATTTCATCAAACTTAGAGACACAAGTAGTCCCCTTTATTCATGGATAGTGATTTAAATGATCTGATTTCATTTCCCCAAGGATGTTTCTGACCAAACTTGGTTCACTATTAAATCCATGGAATATGTTATGACTAGTAGAGATTAACGACAATGTTGCCAGATGAGCTAACAAGGTATGTTTTGCATATTCAATAAAGGCAAACAACTGTACCAAAACTAATGTTCATTTGGCCTTGCATAGGTCAATAATTTCATAGATCAATAATTTTATAGATCAATAATTTCATAGATCAATTATTTTATAGATCAATAATTTTATAGATCAATAATTTTATAGATCAATAATTTTATAGATCAATAATTCTAATTTATGATATTACTATGTTGAACCCTTGAGTCAGTCAGGTAATAGTCAATGTACTACAGTGTATTGAATATTTTGAAACGTTGAAATCTGTGATTTTTAATAGATTTATCATCACTGTTGTGTTGTTAATGCTACCATGGAGTTGGTCACATGTGCCTGCATCTGGATATTTTTGTTTCTCCCTTGGATAAAACTAGATATATACATCTGTGGTTTGATGCAAAATTAATAATTGATCAATTTTTTTCGTTAATTGTAATCAATTAAGCTGTATTATGACAACAGAAATTTAATTTATTTGCTGTGCAATAAGAAGATGTAACTATTTGGACCTGTAACCAGACTGTATGGATGCCTTATTCAGATGTTTCAGGATCGGCCGTTCTCTAGATCAAAGTAAAACAAAACACACTGTAATACAAACTGCACTAATAACACAAACTTATATCCTTTGTTTCATATTTTCATCTTTTTTTGGGATGGACATCATCTTTATAATATTCCCAGAAGACTGATAAGTGTCTTTTGCAACATTTCCTGTTGATTACCACAATGGAAACCCAATATAGGTTTACCCCATATATAAAGTATGACTGTACAGACCCCTTCATGTCCCTATGTGGTAAAAGTACATGTACATCAAAAGCAATGCAATGTCATATATTTTATTTCAATACTAGAAGAATTTCAACAATAAAATCAGACAATCTTTACAATTTAAGGAACAAGACATGTGAATATACAAGGCTAACCTTTACAAGTCCATTTCAAAAATCTCTTTTTTAAGACAATATCATACAGTACATGTATACATAGAAGCTGAAGCAAATTTAAAAATCAAATAAAAAGAACATAGAAATATCAAGTTCAGGCTGGATATAACAAACAAGAGATCTGAGAGAGATCTTGGTGCCCACCATTGGGTGATCTAAGGCTGGATATAACAAACAAGAGATCTGAGAGAGATCTTGGTGCCCACCATTGGGTGATCTAAGGCTGGATATAACAAACAAGAGATCTGAGAGAGATCTTGGTGCCCACCATTGGGTGATCTAAGGCTGGATATAACAAACAAGAGATCTGAGAGAGATCTTGGCGCCCACCATTGGGTGATCTATATGTTAGTAGTAGAGGGAGTCTTCTCTTCTCGCCTCTTCCTTTGGAAGCATTTGATACACACAGGAAAACCTACATATGAAGCCAATTTAGAAACAAAATAGGTCAATTATCAAAATCCATATTGTGTTCTTCTAATTAGTCCCGGATGGTACAGGATATACATACCGTATTCACCGTTATTAGTGCCCAGGGCGGTTAATTAATTGTAAAAAAAGGGGGATACTAAAATTATGAACCAAAATGCAAGTTCATGTAATATGGGATACAGTGTTGATGTTAGATAGCATTACATGTTGTAAAACATTGTTAAATCCATGGCATGGGGGCATTATACAACCTCAACTCATCTCATCAAGACCACATTTTCCTTGTCCTCTGGATGGATCTTTATAGCCATGCAGGTTTGACTGTATATTGAACATAAAAGCTTGCATTTAAAATTAATGTTAAGAAAGGACCCTCAGTATATTCTAAGAAGTATTGATATGAAATTCATAAAAATCCCTCTTTGTATCTGTCCCAAAATGCAATATGCATAACTAGGCACAGAGGAGAACTTACAGGTGAAATTTGGGAGAGATCACTCAGCTTTCTATATAATTAAGAAATTATGGATCCTCAACATCCATTCTTTTTCCTTTATCTTGGTCAGGATAATGATGTGGTCCGCGATAACAAGAATTGTTTACAGATGAATGGATGGATGGACCGACAGACCATGGACAAAAGGCGATTTGAATAGCCCAACATCTGATGTGGGCCAAAAATATCGGGACAATTCAAATATATAACATTATAGGTACATGTATTAAGGTAATTACTCACATAACACTATTAGACTAATTAAAATTCAATGATTTGTTTTTGATGTAAAGCAATATTTAATTGGCTAAATTATTTGTTTATTACTCAATAAACTTGAAAATCAGACACACAATTTTATAAGATACAATACACAATTTCTTACATATAAAACACTCCCTACTAATCTGACAGACAAAACAATTTTTCATTTCCTTCTGGTTGATGAGTAAAAACAAATTGATAATGGAATGGAAAGTCATTTTTCTATAGTAAAACTGCATGTGTAAATTCTGAAAGGGATATTAAATTCATATATATGTTGCCATAGAATGTAGATGATGTTTTCCACATATTATTTTCTCTGATTATAAATATCTAAAATTAATAAAAAAAAAAAGAATATAGTATGGTCTACGGCTAGATCCCAGATGAAGTGCATACTAAAATGACACTTAGTTTAAAAGTGATTAAGTTTTATCTCCTATAATCCTTGATAAGAAATTATAAAACACCAAATTACCTTGATCTCAGACAGGTATTTTAGACATATAATTTCTGCTCCTCAGCTTTAAATCTGTCACTTCAAATGTGTATATATATACTGGTATAACCACTTCTGATCATTCTGAGCTACCAGAGTTACTTCCCTTAGTGTCCTCTGTCATAATACTGATGGAGTGAAATGAAGGGAAGTAACTCTGATAGCTCAGAATGCTTCTTGTTAGCTTTACCTCTAAATAACATTTTACAAATACATATCACACTCATCCCTTTTACACATCAACACTAACTTTTTGTCAGTTAAGCATCTATTCAACTTCCTTAACACCTTCTAGTGAACACATCAGACCTTGTTCTCTATATTGTATTTTACAATTAACTGGTATAATCACTTCTTCACAACACCTTCTTAACCTCTCAAAATAAATTGTTGTCATTTTGAATATCCTTGAACTCGGTTATGATAGTAACCTCTATTTCACAGCTGTTTAAAGTACCAATATCCGTATCTGTTATATTTTTTCATAATTTAGAAGAATATTGAACAAAAATCCAGTTGTAAATAAATCAGAGACTGGACTAAAACGAAATCAAGATCAGCAAAAAAGATTTGGAAACTTTTGATTAAAATCAAATACATATTGAACATCACTACTTGGGTCCCATTAAGTCAAACAAGCTGAAGTTAGCTGACATTGTAACATCATAGACTGGATTTCCTGCCGTAGTTTTTCTACTTTCCACTAGCCTATGCTCCGAAAAAACATTTTTATTAGTGCAGCCCAGTGGAGAGCATTGGAACTTAGGCAGGTAATCCAGTCTATGTAATGTCGTTGCCGAGAATGCCATGTGACTACCG
The DNA here is from genome assembly GCF_041381155.1 of Argopecten irradians. Lineage (NCBI taxonomy): Eukaryota > Metazoa > Mollusca > Bivalvia > Pectinida > Pectinidae > Argopecten > Argopecten irradians. The sequence continues at coordinate 46,424,561 of NC_091135.1, read as the reverse complement.
TTACTAACTCTTCAGAAAACGGGTAATGAATTTCCCACTTCCGTTCGGCAATAAATGTCTTTGACCTCTATTTCACCGCTATTTAAATGACCTTGATCTCTATTTCACAGCTGTTTAATATCCTTGACCTCTTTTTCACAGCTGTTAAATGTCCTTGACCTCTATTTCACAGCTGTTTAAATGTCCTTGATCTCTATTTCACAGCTGTTTAATGCCTTTGACCTCTATTTCACAGCTATTTAAATGACCTTGACCTATTTTACACAGCTGTTAAATGTCCTTGACCTCTATTTCACAGCTGTTTAAATGTCCTTGATCTCTATTTCACAGCTGTTCAATGCCTTTGACCTCTTTTTCACAGCTATTTAAATGACCTTGACCTATATTTCAAAGCTGTTAAATATCCTTGACCTCTTTTCACAGCTGTTAAATGTCCTTGACCTCTATTTCACAGCTGTTTAAATGTCCTTGGTCTCTATTTCACAGCTGTTCAATGCCTTCGACCTCTATTTCACAGCTATTTAAATGACCATGACCTATATTTCAAAGCTGTTAAATGTCCTTGACCTCTATTTCACAGCTGTTTAAATGCCCTTGACCTCTATTTCACAGCTGCCATCTATAGCCACTAATTCTTTAGAATCAAAGCTTGCAATAATTGTCCTGGTTCCAGGCTTCATGGCTGTCATTTCCACTTCAGTTGTAAATGTATCTTTGGGTCCCACAGAACTGAAAGAATACATATGTATATAACAATGATTTACAGTAACCAAATGGGTTTCTATAGCCTTGAACTTTAAAGTACAAAGTCATAAGACACCTATGTATAATGATATGTGACCTCTTTGATTTAAGACCATGTTTCTGAAAAAGATTATCTCTTTTAAAACAATAAGCCTTTTACAGTCCATGCCCAAAAAATGTCTGCTTTGTCATACTCACCTGTGTGTAATTGTCCTTGACCTCCATAAACCAAAGTCATGTGACACTCACCTGTGTGTTGTTGTCCTTGACCTCTATTTTTCAAGGTTATGTTACACTTTCTATATTCTAAGGTCATGTCACATTCAGTGGTATGTAATAGTCCTTGACCTCTATATTCAAAGGTCACATAACACTCACCTATGTATGTTGTTGTCCTCCACCTCTGTTATTCAAGGTCACGTCACACTCACCTATGTATAATTATCCTTGACCTCTATATTACAAGGTCATGTGACACTCATCTGTATATGTTACGGCTCTTCATCTCTTTATTCCAAAGTCAAATGATACAAACTTTGTTAAATTTTCTTAATTCATAGGTTATGTAACACCACTTGTAACTTTGTGTAACATGGCTCCTGACCTAAACAAACTAAAACCATGTCCAGTTAACGATGCATTATGAAAGGATCAAAGGTCATTTAACACTTACTCTTGTGTAATTCTCCTTGGTCTTTGTAGTCCTGGTCCCTCCACTTCCAGACTACAGCTTGTCAGTCGCATTGGAAGAGGATTAGTAAATGAAACCAAAACTTTGAAAGTTGATCCCACCTTGACCTCCTCAGAAACCTGTAGGTCAATGTTTTCATATTACTCTGTAGCACATTATTTTGATAGTAAGGTAAAATCTGAAAATGAAGTAGCTTTATAATCTTAACCAAAAGAAGTGATGATGTTTTACTTGGGTTATTTGTCATGATTTTTTATGATATCACAGCTGATTTCATATTACAGTAAAACATGTTTTTTTTACATGGACAGGGAATATAGCAGATTTCAAATTTAAGTAAAGTATGGTTTTAATACTGACGAACAGGGATGATTTCAAATTACATATACACAGTAAAACATGCTTATAACAAACTTCTTAGGACCAACAAAATTGTTTCATTATAAGTATAATTTGTTATAATTAAATTCTAAGAAGTTGAAATAATGTTAACAGGAAATAAAAATTACTACGTTATATCCATGAATTCATAGTATGTGTGACAGTTATAAAAATTAAAAGAGTTTCACTGTATTTACCTTAAGAGCGAGGTCAGGTTTGATAAGTCTGAAGTCGTCCTCACCTAAGGCCGTTTGATTAGTCTCCATCACCTTACATACAATATTGGTCTTAAAGAAGCAGCCCTCTATGGTCTTGGGGTTGTAGTTTCTAAATGAGATCTCCATTTTCTCTGTTACCTCTGATGAAAATGAAACAGAAGTTTAAAAAAAAAAAAAAAAAACCAAAAAAAAACAGAAATAAAACTTTTATTTATTTTACATTGATTGCGATACAACTTTACATCTACTTCTTTAATCACAGGAACACAAGTAGATCTGTCTCTATTTAGATACGAGAAGAAAAAATAGGTAACAGGCAGACAATAGCCTTTTTTTGGGTAATTAAACTCAACATTCTTGATGGGACAAAATTTAGAGTACAAAATAAGCTGCTGCCCTATCAGGATCTATTTTGTTTGTAGCAAATAGAGGTATAACTTATTTTCCACAAAAAAGAGAAAGATGTGTTATAATGAAGTGTGGTGACCTGACTATGGTACCTACTCTGTTCAGGGCTGAGTTTAACATTTAACCGCTGTTTGTGGATCTGATGAGCTGATACCCCAGTCGAGTAGAAACTTCGTAACATCCATGTTCCACTCACGGTACGGTCCTCTTTTGATTTGTTCTCCAATTCAACCTCCACTATAATGTTGTCTCCATAGTTTGCCTGTTCCTTATCTACTACCTTCACAGTGACATCCTACAGGTAAACAAGGGAAATAACAATGAAACAAGGGAGATAATAAAGTAAGGGAAGAGGTGATATCATAATAACAAAATAAGGGAGGTAATAAAGAAAACAAGGCAGGTAACAATAGAGTGGGGAAGATAAGTAAAGATAGTCATAACAAAAAGGAGGAGAATAACAAAAATAAAGGGAGACAATAAGAAAACGCAGGAGGTAATCGTCATACAAGGGAGGTAATTGTGATTGTTGAATAAAAGGGTTTATATACAGACTCAAATAGTAAACCAGCTTCTATTAGATGTATTTTTCTAGTAGTTTAATATGAACGTCATAACGGCTATAACTTCTAAATTCGAACAAAATCCTGCATATTGTATACTACCTTGCTCTCCTCGTCTGGTTGATTGTACATGTTTGCCCTTGTCCCACTCATATTTGCCATCATTACAGCTGCTCTCTCAGTTTCCCATCCTGTAAGGTATTTAGATGGCATCCTATAGTACGTACTAACAATAAACATAGTATAATGAAGTTTTACCTTACATAAAGGAGTAGATCCAAGGGTAGAAAGGAAAACATGTATTCCAAAGATCACTACATTAAAAACATTTTCAACTCTTTATCGAGGTGAATCAACATCTGTGCATTAAATCGGCTGTCTTGCCTTCTGATTATCTTGTCATTAGTAGTAGGGGTAATATTCATTTTCTGAATTTAGTCTTAAAGTTTTTCATATTTAAACAACTGATGTATAGTCCATTGACCTTCTACGTGTTTAGAGCTTGGTCTTTGTAATGCAACTTCTGAATTCTGTAGTCATGCATGCAGATGCAACTCCCCTTTGATGGATTTGAATAAACTGATAATATGATTTAATGATTTTATTAGGAATAATTGCAACCTTAAACTTGGAAGGTAGTTACTGTTATACATCCTTAATAATCCAGAAGTTGCTATCACTGTCCCTATATCCCCATATGGATTATCTCATAGTAACGCTGAACTCATTTCCAGAGATAAAAAGGCCAGTCACAAGCCTACAAAGACTTTCTTTGAAGATTACAGAGAGGAACACATAACTTTATACAGTGTACATATAAATTTTCAGGGATGGATTAGTAATGAACTCACCTTCAGTGTGTTTATATTGGTTGGTGATAACCTCCTTGCTTCCACCCCATGATGAAGTATCTACCCGACACTGCGGTCTATTGGTACTGATGCACTTACCAACTCTAAAACCAAAAATATGAAGGGTACTATAGGAATGGGTAGAGAACATTTATTTCTACTCAAACATTTAATTCATTCACCCCTAAAATTTTATAATGGACTCGACTAATTTTGATTAAGATGATTCTAATTATGTCGCCAGGGGCTAATGAGTTTAGCTACCTACATTTACAATATGTAATTTAAGTTTTTCCTCAGAGATCAAAAGTTTTTGTACATGATTCTAATTCAAATTTTTCATATGCATATACATTTGTAATTATTCTTCTTTGATTTTAACGGACTCAATTGTGGTAAAATTTATGTATAGAATAAAACTTACCTTATGACTTCATACCACAATTATAAATTACAAAAGGCATATGGGCCTTAACAGTCATCTTACTATTGACATAAAACAACAAAGTCACAGTATATAGTAATGGCTGACAATGTTGGCAATACAAGAAACTTATCAATTAAAGCTGTTGAAATTTTCAAAATACTTAGTTCAATATAGTACTCTTGGCCATTTTGTTAAATTGACAAGAAATTGTTTTATGACTTTGGACTGTTTGACCCCTGTGACCTTTAATGAAGATCATGGTCATTCATATGAATGCATGGTAGCCCTTCATCCCAGCATGCTACAGACCCAACATGCTGCCTATAAATAACAGGTCTCTAGATCTGATAATTACTGACAAGAAGTTGATTAGCCTATTTGACTCTTGTGGCCTTGTATGATAGTCAAGGTAATCAAATTGAAAAAAAATACTTGGTAGACTTGTCCTTAATCTCAGCATGCTACAGGCCTAATATCAGGTCTCTATAGGCTATTAGCTATTGACAAGAAGTCATTTAAAGAATCTAGTCTATTTGGCCCATGTGACCTTGAAGGAAGAACAAGGTCATTCATTTAAACAAACTTGGTAGCCCTTTATCCCAGCATACAACAGAACCAATATTGATTTATAGCCCTTCTGAGCAGATATTTATGTAGAATATATGAAGGGTTACCTAATTACTTTCCTATAATCAGAGGTAATCTATCTTTTATTATTATTTTTTTTTAATTTTCTGTTTCTTGTTTTATCTTTGTCTTTGGAAAGAAGCTACTTATATGACTTTCTGTTCTGTACAATGATGTCTATTGTGAAACACACTCTTCAGGTTGCTAAGGAATGTTATATAAATGGTTATTTGACACCGTGACCAACAGAATTATTACTCGTGACGTTTTGATAACCACACTGTTATCTTCATCAGACTTATTTTAATACCTGGTTGTAGGGATGAGGGGGCCCAAAGACTTTCGCATATCTACGACCAGGTATTAAAGTAAGCAGAGCAGTGTTGATAGTCCATTTAAAAAAGATAACAAGAGGCACAAGGGCCTTAATGGTCATCTGACTTCCTTAACTTAAGTCATATAAACATTGATTAGATATGGTGTCTTGGTAGCCGTTTTCGATTTGGATCAACCAGAGATGTAACAAAACTTTGTCAAGATCATATCAGGATCATTTCAGGCAATATTCAGCCAAATTGCAGTGGTATAAGTTTAGAAGAAGTTCAAAATGAGTTTTCAACATGACGGCTGTGGCGGCATTCTTTGATTTCAGATCAACCAGAAAAATAACAACACTTGGTCAGGATCATGTAAGGATCGTTTCATGCAAGTTTCAGCTAAATGGCACCGGTAGAACTTGAGAAGAAGTTCAAAATATGTTTAAAAGATGACGGCTGTGGTGGCCATCTTGGATTTCGGATCAACCAAAAAAATAACAACACTTGGTCAGGACCATGTAAGGATCATTCTATGCAAGTTTCAGCTAAATCGCAGTGGAAGAACTTGAGAAGAAGTTCAAAATGTGAAAAGTTAATGCACAATAGATGGAGCGTGGCGTGATGACGAACAAAACATGATGACTATAGGTCATCCTGACCCTCAGATGACCTAAACACATTAATAGTTGAAATAAAGTACATGGTTAGTGTATTATCTTTTATCTCACCCGGTCCTATCCACTCTTAATTTTTTGTTGAAGTACCCATATTCTCTCTGCCATGACACAATATCTGCATTTACTTCAGCGAAAATGAAACGACCGTCGTATGGTACAGTCACATCACCATTTTTAATGGCCCAGAGTGGACAGGGCCCACAGCAATACAGACCTAAAATTAGGAAAATGAATTAGAGGTATGCAATTGTAACTAGTGTTATTAGTGTACAGCGAAAATATGTCCCCCCTTTTAGGCAGTTACCCATCTGATAAACTCTTGTGTAGTTAATAATGTAAACTCGTTCACTCCTGAAGACACATTAGAAACTGTCTGATTCAAAGCCTAGAAAAGTTCATTATTAATTTTCAGGGTTGAAACTTTAACTGTTTATAAACACTTGTCTGTTTTTATTGATTTAAGTTTACAAGATTAGTAGGAAATGTAAAAAAACTAAATATTCATACAAATATATAAAGTCAATACCGTACTTCTTGCTGATTGATTATTGGCATGTACAAAACAAGAGGCCCAGAGGGCCTGTATTGCTCACCGTTTTTTTTTTAATTATTATTACAAAAACTCTTACAATTAGAAATCCATGCAGAACTCTAGGACAAGTAGCGATTTATAGGATTTACCTCTATTTCCCCTATTGGGCCCAGCCCCTCCTGCCCCGTAGGGGTCAGAGCCAAAATTTATACAAGTTCCGTTCCCCTTCCCCCAAGGATGTTTGTGGCCAAATTTGGTTACAATCCATGCAGAACTCTAGGACAAGTAGCAATTTATAGGATTTACCTCTATTTCACCTATTGGGCCCCACCCCTCCTGCACTCGGGGGGTCAGAGCCAAAATTTATACAAGTCTGTTCCTCTTCCCCCAAGGATGTTTGTGGCCAAATTTGGTTACAATCCATGCAGAACTCTATGACTAGTAGCGATTTAAAGGAAATGTTGACGGACGGACGCCGGACGCCGGACAACGGACGCCGCGCCATGACATAAGCTCACCCAGGTGAGCTAAAAACTCAATTAAACTTGTAATTGAAACATATTCTCTGCAATTTATTTTGGTCCATTCATTATCATATTATATTTCTAGTCTGTTTACTGTTGCTTGTCTCCTACGGAGTCGTGTCACATTCATTATCATATTATATTTCTAGTCTGTTTACCGTTGCTTGTCTCCTAAGGAGTCGCGTCACATTCATTATCATATTATATTTCTAGTCAGTTTACCATTGCTTGTCTCCTAAGGAGTCGCGTCACATTCATTATCATATTATATTTCTAGTCTGTTTACCGTTGCTTGTCTCCTAAGGAGTCGCGTCACATTCATTATCATATTATATTTCTAGTCTGTTTACCGTTGCTTGTCTCCTAAGGAGTCACGTCACATTCATTATCATATTATATTTCTAGTCTGTTTACCGTTGCTTGTCTCCTGAGGAGTCGCGTCACAAGCTTGCCAGCCTCCATAATCCTTATTAGTGAGGTCAGGCCTTGCCATCCACACATCGTTCCATACATGAAAATTCCTGTCAAAGCATAGACCTTGAGATGTAAATATGGTACAAACAAAACAATCTTCATGTTGAGCCACTATTTCAAGACATCTTTCCTCAAACAATAGATCACAATATGTTTTAATTTTAATTGCAGGTATAAACAATAATAATTTGTCCCAGTTTTGTAGATTTCATCCATTTGAAGACAAAAGTTGTCTCTCTTCGAAGACATTGGACGCAAGAGTTGTCTCTTACACGCATCTAGTTGCAAAATGCAGATTTCAGTTGCAAAAAATTCTGCCAAATACAGATTTCAGTGGTACCATTGACTTCCAATTGGTAAACAATTTGACCAATCACAATCATTGATTGCCAATGGCAGATGCTGATTGTACCTATAAGTTGTCTTGCTTTTGAAGCAAGAGAACTTACCATATATTGATTGTCTCCCCATGGTAGAGTTTTTTTTTCATTTTATAGATGTTTGCCACATTTTAAGCTTGCTCTTTTTGTAGACATCAAATTTTACATGTTACATTGATTGTTTATGCCTTATGTGGACAGAAACATGTCCTTTTGTAACCAGATGGTCGACATATAAATTGTCTCCCTTTTGGTTGCAAAGGAACACATTACTTGGGTTTTTTCTAGATACAGAGATTAAGTTAGAGTTGTCTCCCTTCTATAGATGGAGAGTAAAACATTAACGTTTCATTGATCTAAGTAGAAATGGACAACAACAGTTGTCATTTCACTTTGTTTAGATAGGTCACATTTCTGTATACAGCTGGTTTCCGGCTATAGGCTTCTGATTACCAACTTATGGTTGGCTACCCATTTACACCTGACTTACGGCCACTGCTATGGCCACGGCTATTGGCTACTTAGCGGCTACCAGCTACACATGGTTATATAAAGGGAAGCACACAAGTAAACAAAACTGGACAGGTCTTTTACACATAATAAACTATTATATCCAGTAACTTGCAGCTTACCCAAGTGACAACAGACTGCAGCCCAACCAGTCACTCAAATCCAATATAAAGATTCTTGTCTGAGCTGGGATATGTATAGGATCTTATTGAGTGTTTATTTCATACGATATTTAATGAAACCAGTCTAAGTAGGTTTTATTTGTTCAAGCCTTGACAAGCAAAAATTAAAATTTGAAGATGAGTTTAATAAAATTTCATATGAAATGAACATAAATTTACAAATACCTAAAATTCAAAGAATCATATGTTAAAGAGTATTGCGAAATCCAGCGAAGGGCACCATTTTTTCTTGCTGTCCTCAAAATCCTGACAACATGTCATTTTTTATGACGTCGTTTTATTGTTGGTCTTGACGTCACAATGAATTTTCAGCCATAGTAATTTTGTTGATGCTGTGACGTCACAAGGCTTTATTGCATGGGTAGCCATGCAGTACAGCCTCAGGTGACATGAGTGAATTGCCCGAGACCAGCCAGCCTGTAGGTATGAGAGAAACATATTTACCATATGGAATCTGAATCCATGTGTTCTAAAGGTTGTCCTTCCTCATCAAAGTGGTAGTCAATAGACAGAGATACATCTGTATCGTGGGCTGAAGCGAAGTTTGTGACACTTCGGGCAGGTATTCCTAAGGCTCTGCAACCTAAAATTAAAATGTTGTCAAAACTTCAAAACAAATGACAATAATGCTTACTTCAAATGGTGATTAATTCCCCTTAAAATCACATAAAAATGTAATATTTTTACTAATTTTTAGGAATTAAGTTATTCATAGTTTATAATTTTGTAGTTGCGAGTCTGTTTAGCAGTACTCGGTCACTTGCTCAGACAAATGAAACAATGGATAGTGGATGCTTTTTGCCAATTTTATTTATTCTATACATTTTTGTTGTAATCTTAAGTTATAAAAGGCGTTGTGGATAGCAATTTGAAACACAGTGACTTAGTAAATGTGGAGGGTTATCCGGTGTAGTGTAACCGTATTTGCTCTGAAAAGCTAGCTTGTCATACAGCAGCCAACAGAAGTCTATGTATAATTTATAAATTATGCAAAAACATGGCGGTTAATCATAGCCTTTGTCTTGATAATTTTCTATGTGAAGACAACAGATTGCAGTACCAGGTATTTAACAAAAATTTTATGGAAATATGTAGACATTTGTTATATATCCTGGAGAAATAAAATGTTTGTTCAAGAGTCAGACTCTGTGATGACTAGATGAAAACAATGAGGGTTTATAAGAATGGGAAAAATTGACAAAAATGTTCACATTGCATAATCAAACCATATTTAGGATTGTTGTCACAACAATAAAATCTGTATAATCAAATCTTAATCCTACAAATTCGATCAGCAATGTCGTCGAAAGGCAACATTTTAATCATATTTTTAATGAGGGATTTTTTTTAAACATTTTGAGTCAAAAGCATTATGTAGCGTAGTAGTGTTTTTATGTAGTCAATTACACTTCTATTTCAAGGTACTGCAAAAGCATATAAGTGTGCATTTATATAAGTTATGGTCAGGAAGTTGACCAAATCATCATTGCTGCAAGAAGGTCTTACCAGTAAAATTGAGATAATACATCAAACTGTAATAACTATTTATTTTTCTGTCTCTCACTTATAGATATTACTTCTCTATCATTATATACTGGCTATGTTTGTGCTAAAATGTCCTGTGTGACGTTATCTCAGTCCTTAAGAGCGGTAACTACAACAGGTCTGAATCTGGACATGGTCAGTAATAAATGTGAAGATTTGCTTAATTAACTCATTAGATAAAAGAGTAGGAGAGAATACTGAGAAACTTACATGTGGTCAGTACTCCAGAGAAGACCCAGCACTGGCCAAACTTGACTGGTGACTTAGTCTCATAGTACTTTTCCAAGATTTCCAGACTTCCAGTCCAGAAGGTAGGTTTCGTCCCTCCCTCGTAATCACCTGACCAGTTCCCTATCAGGATGCCATTGTCATCAGCATGATTCACCTGTAAAAACCCAAACATCATCAGTTACAAATCAAGTGTCAGATCAACATACCTATGAAACACCTCTATAGATTTTAGTGTACCTGATGTTAATAACACACATGTACAAAGTGTACAAATGTCGGTGAACCACCTGTACAAAGTGTATAAATGTCAGTGACACACCTGTACAAAGTGTACCTGATTTCAATAACACACCTGTACAAAGTGTACCTGATGTTAATAACACACATGTACAAAGTGTACAAATGTCGGTGAACCACCTGTACAAAGTGTATAAATGTCAGTGACACACCTGTACAAAGTGTACCTGATTTCAATAACACACCTGTACAAAGTTTAACTGATGTCAGTACCACACCTGTACAAAGTGTATTAATGTCAGTAACACATGTGTACAAATATACCAATGTCAGTAACACACCTGTACAAATTGTACCTGATGTCAGTACAACACCCGTACAAAGTGTAAATGTCAGTGACATACCTGTACAAAGTGTACCTGATGTCAGTAACACACCTGTACATAGTGTACCTGATGTCAGTAACACACCTGTACAAAGTGTACCTGATGTCAGTAACACACCTGTAAAAAGTGTATAAATGTCAGTGACATACCTGTACAAAGTGTACCTGGTGTCAGTAACACACCTGTACATAGTGTACCTGATGTCAGTAACACACCTGTACAAAGTGTACCTGATGTCAGTAACACACCTGTACAAAGTCTATAAATGTCAGTGACATACCTGTACAAAGTGTACCTGATGTCAGTAACACACCTGTACAAAGTGTACCTGATGTCAGTAACACACCTGTACAAAGTGTACCTGGTGTCAGTAACACACCTGTACAAAGTGTACCTGGTGTCAGTGACACACCTGTACAAAGTGTACCTGTTGTCAGTACCACACCTGTACAAAGTGTATAAATGTCAGTGACATACCTGTACAAAGTGTACCTGATGTCAGTACCACACCTGTACAAAGTGTATAAATGTCAGTGACATACCTGTACAAAGTGTACCTGATGTCAGTACCACACCTGTACAAAGTGTATAAATGTCAGTGACATACCTGTACGAAGTGTACCTGATGTCAATAACACACCTGTACAAAGTGTACCAAGTGTCAGTAACACACCTGTACATGATGTCAGTAAAACAACTGTACAAATTGTGCCTGGTATCAGTAACACACCTGTAAAAAGTGTACCTGTTGTCACTAAAACACCTGTACAAAGTGTACCTGATGTCAGTAACACACCTGAACAAAGTGTACCTGGTGTCAGTAACACACCTGTTCAAAGTGTACCTGATGTCAGAAACACACCTGTACAAAGTGTACCTAATGTCAGTAACACACATGTACAAAGTGTACCTGATGTCAGTAACACATTTGTACAAAGTGTACCTGGTGTCCGTAACACACCTGTACAAAGTGTACCAGGTGTCAGTAACAGGCCTGAATAAAGTGTACCTGATGTCAGTAACACACCTGAACAAAGTGTACCTGGTGTCAGTAACACACCTGTTCAAAGTGTACCTGATGTCAGTAACACACCTGAACAAAGTGTACCTGATGTCAGTAACACACCTGTACAAAGTGTACCTAATGTCAGTAACACACCTGTACAAAGTGTACCTGATGTCAGTAACACATTTGTACAAAGTGTACCTGGTGTCGGTAACACACCTGTACAAAGTGTACCAGGTGTCAGTAACAGGTTTGAATAAAGTGTACCTGATGTCAGTAACACACCTGTACAAAGTGTACCTTGTGTCAGTAACACACCTGTACAAAGTGTCAGTAACACAACTGTACAAAGTGTACCTTGTGTCAGTACCACACCTGTACAAAGTGTATAAATGTCAGTGACATACCTGTACGAAGTGTACCTGATGTCAATAACACACCTGTACAAAGTGTACCAAGTGTCAGTAACACACCTGTACATGATGTCAGTAAAACAACTGTACAAATTGTGCCTGGTATCAGTAACACACCTGTACAAAGTGTACCTGTTGTCACTAAAACACCTGTACAAAGTGTACCTGATGTCAGTAACACACCTGAACAAAGTGTACCTGGTGTCAGTAACACACCTGTTCAAAGTGTACCAGATGTCAGTAACACACCTGTACAAAGTGTACCTGGTGTCAGTAACACACCTGAACAAAGTGTACCTGGTGTAAGTAACACACCTGTACAAAGTGTACCAGATGTCAGTAACACACCTGTACAAAGTGTACCTGGTGTCAGTAACACACCTATTCAAAGTGTACCTGTTGTCAGTAACACACCTGTACAAAGTGTATCTGGTGTCAGTAACACACCTATACAAAGTGTCAGTAACACACCTGTACAAAGTGTACCTGTTGTCAGTAACACACCTGTACAAAGTGTACCAGATGTCAGTAACACACCTATACAAAGTGTCAGTAACACACCTGTACAAAGTGTACCTGGTGTCAGTAACACACCTGTACAAAGTGTACCTGGCATTAGTAACACACCTTTACAAATTGTAACGGTGTTAGTAACACACCTGTACAAAGTGTACCTGATGTCAGTAACACACCTGTACAAAGTGTACCTGGTGTCAGTAACACACCTGTACAAAGTGTACCTGGTGTCAGTAACACACCTGTACAAAGTGTACCTGGTGTCAGTAACACACTTGTACAAAGTGTACCAGGTGTCAGTAACACACCTGTACCTGATGTAAGTAACACACCTGTACAAAGTGTACCTGGTGTCAGTAACATACCTGTATAAAATGTGCCTGTTGTCAGTAACACAGCTGTACAAAGTGTACCTGGTGTCAGTAACACACCTGTACAAAGTGTACCTGGTGTCAGTAACATACCTGTACAAAATGTACCTGGTGTCAGTAACACACATGTACAAAGTGTGCCTGGTGTCAGTAACATACCTGTACAAAGTGTACCTGGTGTCAGTAACACACATGTACAAAGTGTGCCTGGTGTCAGTAACACACCTGTACAAAGTGTACCTGGTGTCAGTAACACACACCTGTACAAAGTGTACCTGGTGTCAGTTACACACATGTACAAAGTGTACCTGGTGTCAGTAACACACATGTACAAAGTGTGCCTGGTGTCAGTAACACACCTGTACAAAGTGTACCTGGTGTCAGTAACACACATGTACAAAGTGTACCTGGTGTCAGTAACACACATGTACAAAGTGTGCCTGGTGTCAGTAACACACCTGTACAAAGTGTACCTGGTGTCAGTAACACACATGTACAAAGTGTACCTGGTGTCAGTAACACACATGTACAAAGTGTACCTGGTGTCAGTAACACACATGTACAAAGTGTGCCTGGTGTCAGTAACACACCTGTACAAAGTGTACCTGGTGTCAGTAACACACATGTACAAAGTGTACCTGGTGTCAGTAACACACATGTACAAAGTGTACCTGGTGTCAGTAACACACCTGTACAAAGTGTACCTGGTGTCAGTAACACACATGTACAAAGTGTACCAGGTGTCAGTAACACACCTGTACAAAGTGTACCTGGTGTCAGTAATACACCTGTACAAAGTGTACCTGGTGTCAGTAACACACCTGTAGCTGATGTCAGTAACACATTTGTAAGAAGGATACCTGGTATTCTGAAAATTATTATACATACCTGTATTGATATTCTAGTATGCAATCTGGCAGTATGCTGATCTTACCAAATCAGTGAGTCTTCGTACAATCAATACAGGGTCACTTCTGCTTGCGGCTGGAAACTCCTCCCTTAACCTATAGTCAACCCTATTTAGGAGACTCAGAACACAGTCCAGCACTGGGTCATCAAACTACAATGAAAATAACAATAGGCCAAACAGCCTTAACGGTCATCTCACTTCCATGGCAAAAGTCATATAGGAAATTAATTAGATAGGGTGTCATGGTAGCCATCTTAGATTTGGGATCAACCAGAGATGTAACAACATATTGCCAAATCATATCAGGACCATTTTGAGGCAAGTTTCAGTCAAATTGCACCAGCATAACTTTAGAAAAGTTCAAAATGTGTTTTCAAGATGACGGCATCTTGGAATTCTGATTGACCCAAAAAATAACAACACTTGGTCCGGACCATGTCAGGATCATTTCATGTAAGTTTCAGCTAAATTGAACTGGTAGTGCTTGAAAAGAAGTTCAAAATGTGTTTTCAAGATGACGGCAGTGGTGGCCATCTTGGATTTCGGATCGATCCGAAAAATAACAACACTTGGTCGGAACCATCTCAGTGTCATTTCATGCAAGTTTCAGCTAAACAGCTCTTGTAGAACTTGAGAAGAAGTTCAAAACATGTTTTCAAGATGGCAGCTGTGGCAGCCATCTTGGATTTATGATCGACCAAAAAAATAACAGCACTTGGTCGGGACCATCTCAGTATCATTTCATGCAAGTTTCAGCTAAATAGCTCTTGTAGAACTTGAGAAGAAGTTCAAAATATGTTTTCAAGATGGCAGCTGTGGCAACCATCTTGGATTTATGATCGACCAAAAAAATAACAACACTTGGTCGGGACAATCTCAGTATCATTTCATGCAAGTTTCAGCTAAATAGCTCTTGTAGAACTTGAGAAGTTCAAAATGTGTTTTCAAGATGGCAGCTGTGGCAGCCATCTTTGATTTATGATCGACCAAAAAATTAACAACACTTGGTTGGGACCATGCAGGGTCATTTCATGCAAGTTTCAGCTAAATCACACAGGTAGACCTTGAGAAGAAGATCAAAATGTGAAAAGTTAACGCACGGCAGATGAAACGTGACAACTATAGGTCATCTTGACCCTTTAGGTCAAATGACCTAAAAACTTCATATATAATAATCTGAAGTTTCAGGACTTGATAATAAGCTAAAAGTCTAGAATAGTAATGCCTGTTAGCACTTTCTTCAATAAAAAGTGTTCGTGGCTCAGTTTCATGAACATTCCGTAAATTTAAGAAATCCCTTTACTTAGAATTCTTCATAGGAAAGCATTACAGAAGTTAAGAAAAAAATCAAAGTTAAGGAGCGCTTCCTTAAAATATGTAATGCTTTCCTATTGACAATTTTAAGTTAGGGGATCCATTTAAGTTAAGGAATGTTCATGCAACCGGGCCCAGATGTACCAGCTAAGATCAATTCTAAACTAAACTCTACACACCTGTCCAAAAGCCCAAGGTTTGGCTGAATTGTATTTATAGTTTCCAACAAATATATTGCCAGTATCATTTAATACATATTCCTTTAACAGGCCATCGTCATGCAGATACACCTGGTCATCTGAAACAAAACGTCAAGAGACGGAAACGTCTAAATAACACAACAAAGCCAGGTAAATAAAACACCTATAAGAAACAGTATACTATACATTTACAGTCAAACCTGTCTATAAAGACCACAGAAGAGAATAAGTAAAAATATCTTTACAGCCAAGTGGTGTTTTTTTTAAAATGACCATTTGTGACCATGAGAAAATAGATCAAGCAGATGGGCTTCTATATAGAGGTGGTCACTAAGGCAGGTTTGACCAATATATTATAGAAATAAACCAGATAGTCTGGTCTGTCATTACAATATAGAAGGAGACTTGAAAAGAATTCTGTCCAATTCCAGGGACCTTTACAAAATAGGTAATTTACAATATATTAAGAGGGGGGATATAAAAAAAATAGACACAATCTCAGCAATTATATAAATGAGCAACAAATTCTAAATCTAATAAAGCAATAAATCTTGGTGTAACCTTGGGTTGCCTTTTCATTTCGAGAACGGAGAACAGTAGAATAATTTGGATTACTTTTGAAAATTATAATAGAGTCCATGTCTAGGGTTTAGTACAGACTGAATGTTGGAGAGAAAGGAATGAAAGGAACAAATGAGGCTTTGTGTATAGTCTACTATACTACATGTATTGCATTCTGATCTATCCAGTTACTTCCCTTTGCTTGATTATGTCTGTACTGATAGAGTGAAGCAACGGGAGGTAACTCAGATACATCAAAATGTTTTTGACATGAAAACATTGTGTAGATTCTTTCTGTTGGACCACGAATATAAAAACAATCAACTTGAGGAAGATGGGGTGGGCCAGAAGGGAGATTGGGTGGGGGAGGAGAAATATGGGGTCAGGGGGAGAAAGGAGATGGGGTGGGAGAGAAGGGCGATGGGGTAGGGAGGAGAGAGATGAAGTGGGAGAGAAGGGGATGGGGTGGGAGAGGAGAGAGATGGGGTGGGAGAGGAGAGAGATGCGGTGGGGGAGGAGAGATATGGGGTGGGAGAGGAGGGAGATGGGGTGGGGGAGGAGAGATATGGGGTCAGAGGGAGAAAAGGAGATGGTGTGGGAGATGGTGTGGGAAAGAAGGGAGATTGGGTGGGGGAGGAAAGATATGAGGTAGGGGGAGAAAGGAGATGGGGTGGGGGATTGGGTGGGAGAGAATGGAGATGGGTTGGGGAGGAGATACATGGGGTGGAAGAGAAGGGAGATGGGGTAGGGAGGAAAGAGATGGGGCAATCGGGAGAAAGGAGATGGAGTGGGAGAGAAGGGAGATTGGGATGGGCAGGAGAGATATGGGATCAGGGGGAGAAAGGAGATGGGGTGGGAGATGGGGTGGGAGATGGGGTGGGAGAGAAGGGAGATGGGGTAGGTAGGAGAGAGATAGGGTAGGGAGGAGAGAGATGGGGTGGGGGAGGAAAGAGATGGGGTGGGAGAGAAGGGAGATGAAGTAGGGGAGGAGAGAGATGGGGTGGGTGAGGAGAGATATGGGATCAGGGGGAGAAAGGAGATTGGGTGGGAGATGGGTTGGAAGAGAAGGGAGATGGAGTCACAGGGAATGAAGGGAGATGGGGTGGGGAAGGAGAGAGATGGGGTGGGAGAGGAGAGAGATGGGGTGGGAATGAAGGGAGATGGGGTGGGGGAAGAGAGAGGTGGGGTGGAAGAGGAGGGAGATGGGGTCAGGGTGAGGGAGGGGCCAAGCAGGATGTTATACATACCTGGTAATACAGGCTTAGGGAAGACTATATGGAGGGTGAGGGCAGAACGAGGGACAGGAGCAAATAATTAGTATATTATACCATACAGTGATTGAAAAAGATGTGTACACAGGCTGGAGGAAGAAGGCATTGGGGTGATGGGAGGGCAAGAGAGACTGGAGGAGGCATTCTGTGCCATACCTTTACACCAGGGCTTCTTTACACAAGATGTAAAAAGGCTGCGGAAAAGGGATGGAGGGTTGGAGGTGGCCCAAGGGGTGAAGAAAAAGGGATGGAGGGATGTAGGGGCCCAAGGGGGTGAAGGAAAAGGGATGGAGGAATATAGAGGGCCAAAGGGGGTTAGGGGAAAAGGGATGGAGGGATGTAGGGTTCCCAAGGGGGCTAAAAGAAAAGGGATGTAGGGGGGCCCAAGAGGGTGAAGGAAAAGGGATGGAGGGTTGGAAGGCGCCAAGAGGGTGAAAGAGGGTGAGTAGAGACAGATGAGGCCTTTTATGAATTCTACCATACCTTTACACCAGGGATTGAACAGGACATATAAAGGCTTTGGGTGACTGTAGACCTTCTTTGCAGGCTGCATGGTTGCCTTCCTAAGTGTCCTGATTTTGATTCGCCATTGACCGATGATACAGGAAGGTGGAGAAGTAATCTCTAAGTTCAAAGTCGTGTCCTTTTGTTCCTTAAGTGTTGCTCCCCACTGACCCTGCTGGTCTGGCTTGGATAGGAATAGCTCAACTCTTGTTCCCTTGGAAACCAGTGGTTTAATACCTACAAAACAAATATGATATCTTACTTTGGACTTTCAAATAGAATTTCTATACTAATCAAATTTGTTTTCATGTGAAATTTATCAAAAGAATTAAGAATCTGTAACCCTATAGAGGTAGGCAGGCTGGTAGCCTTGCTTAAGCCCAAATGATATTATTGGTGATAGACGATTATAACCCTATAGAGATAGACAGGCTAGTAGCCCTGCTTAAGTCCCCATGAATATCATTAATAGATATGATATTTGAATATTCCCGCTAGGTAAACAGGAAGTGGGGTACCTGTTGAACCTTGACAGAAGTTGTTATGTTAGCCGTGTATAATTGTGGATCGCGGGGCTGAGTTAAATTATAGTGTATTTTATATAAGAGTACAAGTATTAGTTGTTTAATAACAACCATGTATATATTTATTAGGCTGTGTTTAATTTCATAGTGCATTATTGTGGTGTACATAGTGTTGCTTAGACCTAGTATTGATGTGTAGTATATTTAAAGGTCAGTAACGCGGGATTGTTTACTCATGTTTGCAGCCAGAGTTAGGTTGTTGTTTTAAGGCATGACCAAACTAGGTGACCGAAATATCAGTAAATTGTTACGGTACCTACTTAGTAGCGACTACGTGGGATGTTCTGGAAAGCATGACAGGACGTCGCACGGTCTATGCACGTGTTAAACTAGGTGACCAACTTATTAATTAATTGTTACCGAATAGGTATTGGTATGGTAGGGACTACGTGGAATGTTCTGGAAGGAATGACAGGACATCGCGTAGTCCACACACCTGTTTAACTGCGCAGTATAGTTTGTTCAAAATGTGCATATTACAGGCGGTTCTGTCCAGCCTCAACCAAGTCCAGTCAGAAAATCAAAACATTTCTATTTTGTTAAGCCTGCATCAGGCGCCGGTAAGGCTGTATTCTGAATTAAAATTAGTAAATTTTGACAGTTTATGATGAGCTGGGTAACCTTTGGGGCAAGCATTGTCCCAACGGCACGTGTACCAGTCACGTACCCAATCATTATAAATAGAGGGCCGCAATAGGCCCCAGTGAGACTGAAGACGGAAACTAGACTGAAGACTGAAACTAGACTGAAATTAGACGGACATCAGACGGGAATAAGACTGAGACTGGGTACTTCCGCCTCACATACACCTACGTCACCGCCTCCTCTAGGGCCACTTTTGAGAGAGAGAGAAAGTGAGAACTCTTGTCTACACTTTGAATAAAAGCCGTCAACAAGCTTCTACCCTACTCCTTGTCGTCATTTCGACCAACACAGCCATCCATAGGACGACAAGGTGGGGTAAGGGGTTATGTTATTTGGTGCTGCATGACCAGGCTCTTCAATATAAAGAAGAAAAGAAAGAACCTGAAGACGAAGAAACAGACGGCTAAAGGTAAGCGAAATTTCTCTACTTTGATTAGTACCTCTAGTAGCTGACCATTTTTAATGTTGTATAGGTATTTAGTGGTATAGTTTGGTTAGTTAGAAACCAGGTACTGTCAGTATACATATTTTTGGCAATATCCTAAAGAGAAATATGTCTCTCAATTTAGATGTAGACATGGCCCAATTAACTGAGCGTATGGCAGGTCTAACACAGACAGAACAAAATCAAAGTATGCCCACAGATCAGAATATTGCTCAGGACGATAGTGAGGTAGTGTTCAGAAACATGGCACAACATTTTAAGAACTTCTCTGCAGCTATGACAGCACAGGGAGTTTTCCAGGTCGTTAGGTCATTTGAGGGTGACCCCACTAAATTCAAGACCTGGATAAAAGAAATAGAAAAATACGCGAAATTAGTAGGGCTAGATGACAAGGAAATCCCTAAAATAGCGTATCAAACAAGTGTAGGTTCAGTAGGGGATTTTATCAATCGATATTTAGACGATTTAGAGGGAGATCTGTCTTGGGAGGACCTTAAGAAACTCCTCAAACAAAGATTCGCTGACATAACAGATTCGCATCAAGCTATGGCCTTATTACGTAAAACGATACAGAAACGGGACGAAAGCGTCCAGATATACGCTGAACGACTCCTGCAAGTAGCAGAAGACGCGTATCCTGATGCCCAGGAATGTGAAAAGGGCATTGTTCAAAGACAATTAGTTAACGCCTTTTGTGATGGGTTGCATTTCGACTATGTTAAGATGAAGGTTATGCGCGAGGACCCAGACACATTAGAGAGGGCGGTACATATAGCTATGCGCGAACAGAACCTTAGGAAAAGGTTCAATCTAAGACAAGACATGAATGATGACAATGACATGGTCTTAAGGCCAAGACAGGAACATGTATATGACCCTCAGGTAGCCCCTACGCAAGACACCTACTTTAACCTTAGACATAACGAAACTAACACGAGGCGAGAAGTACCAATGGACATTGACCACACCAGACAGAGACAGTGTTATAAATGTAAACAAAACAATATCATAAGATATAGACCACGCACAGTACAAGACAGAAATAGTTTTAGGGAAACACAGAGACAGACACCCCTTAATAGAGCCCCTAGAAATAGGTATTCAGACAATAGCAGATATCAGAACCAAACCCAAAATAGGTCGTATAGTACAGGTAACAGAGTGCAAACTCAGAACCCCCCACAAGTGCAGTCATTAGGTCGAAATAAACAAAGATCACAATTAAGATGTTTTCAATGTAATGAAGAAGGTCACATAAGAAAGAACTGTCCCCAATTAAATAGAAAAGGTAGGCCGTTAAACTAAAGACCTCGCTTCATAAGGAAACCGATGGGGCGAGGTTGAAAAGAAATAAGAAGCATGTGTCTAAGAAAATAGAAATATCGGGTAACCCAAGTACAACTGTGATAAAAATAGGTAAACAAAAATTAAGAGCTCTCTTAGACACAGGTGCTGAGGTTTCCATAATCAGCAATAGAATTTTTAAGATGTTACCGAATAAACCACGACTAAGAAAAGAAGGCATGACTCTCCAATCCGTCAGCAGTACACCGCTCAAGGTAATAGGTTCAGCAGACATTTCATTTCAAATAAGACATTTGACCTTAAGACATAAATTTTATGTTGTTGATGGCATGAACAGAAACTGCATCCTTGGTTTAGATTTTCTTAAACAAAATGGCGTTAGAATGTATTTTGACCTTGCATGTATGCGTATAGGTAAGACCTATGTTCAATTAGAGGAAGACATACATATTGCCTCAATAATAAGGACCACCCACAAGACATTGTTAAGACCGCAAACGGCAACGATATGTCAGGTAAGACTCCCAAGAACTTTTAAGATACCAGGATCAAAGCTCTTAGAGATATCACCAAATGACATTTGTATATATGATGAACCTGGTTTGACCTTACAAAACGGTGTAACAAAGGTCACGAACCCTCGCAAGATACCTATCTTGATACTTAACCAAACAAACAGGACGATTAACCTAAAACGAGGAAGTGTAGTAGGCAAAGCACAGGCCTTACAAGACAAAGACATTTCAAGTATAACTGCGACAAAAGACGATGACAAAGACGAAGAAAACTTCAAGGAGGTAGATGTACCAGACGAGTACAGTGCTGAGACACTTAAGATATTAAGAAGAAACAAGGATCTATTCGCCAAAAAAGATTCTCAACTTGGACATACAAAAACAGTTAAGATGCATATAGAAACAGGAGATCACAAACCAATTAAGAACCGACCTTACAGGACACCCCTGAAGAAACGTCAAGTAGTGGACGAAGCCATTGACGAGATGTTAAAGGCAAAGGTCATAGATAGGTCTAGAAGTCCCTGGAGTTTTGGCTTAGTGGTAGTTGATAAGAAAGATGGAAGTAAGAGAATGTGTGTAGATTTTAGGAGTTTAAATAAGATCGTTACCCCGATGTCAGTACCTCTTCCTTTGATAGATGACATTTTGACCCTCCTAGGACACTCAAAACATTTCACTACATTAGATTTGAAAAGTGGATATTGGCAAGTAGAACTCGACGAGGAAAGTAAACAAAAGACAGCTTTTGCCTGTCACAAAGGACTATTCCAGTTCAACAGAATGCCTTTCGGACTAAGTAACGCCCCTGCTGTCTTCCAAGAACTGATGAATATTGTCTTACAAGGATGCGAACAATTCGCCACGGCTTACCTTGATGATGTCATAATTTACAGTAGGACAGCCGAAGAACACCTGAAACACTTACAGATAGTCTTCAACAAATTAAGACAACATGGACTCAAACTAAAGCTTAAGAAATGCACTTTCTTCAAGAAAGAGACGGAATATCTTGGCTTTATGATTACGGACAAAGGTGTAAAGCCGGACCAAAAGAAAGTTGAATCTATTAGGGCCTTACCAACCCCTACTTGCGTAAGAGATGTAAGAGCATTCATTGGAATGTGCGGTTACTATAGGAAGCACATCCCCAACTTCTCAAAAATAGCGGAATGTCTTACAGAACTAACCAAGAAGTATGCTAGGTTCAAATGGACTGAAGAATGTCAGAAGTCATTTGACTATCTTAAAGAAAGTCTTACAGTAGTACCTCTACTAGCATACCCAGACCCAAACCTACCATATGTGCTTTATACAGATGCATCAGACACATGCATAGGAGCTTGTCTTACACAGAAGACAAAGGAAGGTGAAGAAATGCCACTTTATTACTTGTCACATAAGCTTAGCCCAACACAGCGTAGGTGGTCTGTGATAGAGAAGGAAGCTTTTGCTGTGGTATATGCTCTTCAGAAGCTTGATAACTACTTACACACAACAGTTCCTTTGTAATAAGAACAGACCATCGCCCACTTTCTTACATATTCTCAGACAAGAAGACATTGAATAAGAAACTCTCCTTATGGTCCCTTACTGTAGCGTCCTATAATTGTAAGGTAGAATATATTGAAGGTAGATTTAATTGTTGCGCGGACTTACTATCGCGACTACCAACAGATACAGCGGAAGAAGCTGAGGATAAGCAAGGAGAAACACAGGAAACTACAGACATTCATGATGTCTTGGACGTAGATGACAGAGCCTTAGAGATTGTAGCTCTCAACTCTAACAAATTTAAGCCAAGAGACTTTGTCAGTAGTACAGTTGATACTCCAGACGATATTGTTAAACCTCATATGGATCTCCCTAAAGACATAGACATAAGAAAAACGCAAGACAATGACGAAGACATATCAAAGCTGAGACTTAGACTTTGTAATGGACAAGCAACCAAGAGTGAGGAGGAGCGCTTCTTGGTTGTAGATAACTTAGTGTATTATTTGTCAAACGCGGAATCAGATGACCCGGTCTTGAGACTTTACATTCCGAAGGAACTTGAAGGAATGGTGATAAGACAGTATCATGATTTCCTAGGTCATATGGCAGTTGACAAAACATATGACGTAATAAGAAAGAAGTATTATTTTCCTTCGTTATACAAGAAGGTTCACCAACACATTGAAAAGTGTGTGACTTGTCAGACAAGAAGTCACAGTAACCCTCATCCTCCTCTTCAAGACAGCCAGATACCCCCATACCCTTTTGCTAAGGTAGCAATGGATTTGTCAGGCCCTTACCCCCAGACATTATCAGGAAACAAATACATCGTGTCGTTCATAGATGTTTACTCTGGCTTTCCGGAAGCATTTCCAGTCCCTGACAAATCAGCAGCAAACATTGTACATCTTATCTTGGAAGAACTATTCCCAAGATATGGTAGCGTATTAGAACTGGTTACAGATAACGGTTCAGAGAATATCGCTAGATCAGTAAAGGAGACACTAGAAGCATTGAATATCCACCATGTTACCACTTCCTATTATTGCCCCCAGTCAAATGGAAAGGTGGAGAGATTTCATAGAACGATGGTAGACATTTTGGCCAAGAAGATCAAAGAAAACGTTAACACGTGGGATCTTTTCTTGAACCAAGTATTGGCCGCAGTAAGATTTCATACCAGTGAGGTAACAAAGGCTTCGCCTTTCTTCCTGCTTTATAACCGCGATGTAGTACTCCCCTTGGACACAATCTTAAAGCCAAGACGGCGGTATGCCGGTGAAGAGTTACACAAGATCGCCTTAGAGCAGCAACATAAGTCCTTTGTTCTAGTGCATAGACACATGAAGCAAGCGAAGAAGAAACAGACGAAACTCGCTGATAGGAACTGTAAAGACGAGAATCTTAAGGCAGGAGATCCGGTTTACATAAGAAACCATAAGCGTACCTCAAAACTGGACAATAAATGGACACCTTACTATAGGATTATTGAGCAAACTGGACCAGTAAGTTTTAAGGTAAGAAACCAGCTTACAGGTGAAGTCACGAAGACACACGCGAGGCATTTACGATTAGCAAATGTTGATGAATGGGAGTTGCCCAAAGATAATATAGGTCGACCTTTAAGGAAATCGACATATGTAGTTCCTCCTGAGAGCAGTTCAGAGGAGTCTGAGGAGGAAACATCCTTAAAAAGAGTCATAAGATATAGAAGACAAGAAAGGTCAGATTCGGACTCTGAGGATGATATTCCGTTAATGGAGCTAAGACAAAGGCTCCGGACTCGAGAATTGGACAAAGCTAGTCCTATTGATTCAGATGATGAACTTATACCTTTATCACAATTGAAAGGTAAGTTAAATGAAAACAATAACGCTGACACTCAGACAGATGACGACGACGATGATGATGATTTTGTAGATGCGTCTGAGACTGGTGGTACTGCTGATGACATGGAGATTGATGCGATAAATAAATTAGCAGATGAAGTTACGACCCAAATCTCCACCGCAGTAGATAAAACATGTCAAGATGATAGGCTCAACAATAGAAAAGATGTAGATTCTTAGAACCAGACAAAGAAAGTTAAGAGAAATATATCAAGAGACTCTGAGGACAATTCAGAGCTATTTAAAAAATGTCTGAAATATTTTCTTCGAGATCAATAACGAGATTCATTAGTGAATCGTTTCTTATCGTTTCAGAAAACGAAATATAAGCTTTTGTTCTTAATCTAAGATATTGATGAATATTTAGGTACATACACTAAGATCGACAGGGCCCTTAGTGAAGCAAAGGAATTAGTTGGATTAGCTAGAGATTATCTTAATCATTTGAAACTTCAGATCAATATGCTATCTCTAGGACATTTAAGCCCTTCAGTCATTTCACCCCCAGACTTGTACGAACTCCTTATAGAAGTAGAAAGCAAACTTGACCCAGGTGTTAGAGTACCTTTTGACCCGGAAACTGACCTTTGGGAATTTTATAAGACAGTGACCTGTACGACACTTATTAGTACTGATAGCCTCATTGTAGTTATTTCCATTCCATTAATAGACATGATTGGCAAGTTTGCTGTGTACCGAGCACATAACCTTCCTCTTCCGTACCTTGGATCGAATCAAACAAATATTTTGGCGACTTATAAATTAGAAGCAGAAGCTCTTGCAATCAATGAAGCGAAAACACAATTGGTTACAATGACAATTGAGGAGATGAATCAATGTGTAAATAGCGTTAAAAACTACTGCAGGTTTCGTAGTCCAATGTATACTATAATGGGAAATAAGAAATGTATTGTTAATCTTTTTATGAATTGGACCAATAATTTAGTTAAATATTGTACTACAGTAGTACAAAATACAAACACTTCCCCTATGGCCCAGTATTTGACCAATGGCCAATGGATAGTTGTCCACGATAGATCTTTGACCTTTACACTGAAATGCCCCTATAGAACCCAATCTGGTACTGTGGTGACCAGATACCCTATTGACACCTTATCCCTTACGGAAGGTTGTTCTGCATCAAATGAATATATGACCTTGCCCTCATATTATCATTCAGAGAGTAAATATAACCTAACAGATCATTTTCAACAGGTGATTTCAAATTATTATGTAGGCTCTATTGAACTCTGGAAACCAATGACCCAAAGACTATCAAATGTAAAAAACATTAAGATACCCCATAAACTTAAGCCTATAAAGGAAATCCCCATTGATGAGTTGATAAATGAACTTGACAATTCATTTGATCTTGAACCTATGGAATCTGATTTGCCCCTCTCGACCTACTTGTCGATAGTAGGTGTGGTAGTAGTTGTTGTTATAGTGATATATTTATGTCGTAGGAGAATTAGGGATAAATGTCAGAAATGTAGGTTAGGTAAAGGGTCAGTGAAAAGGGGAAAGTCAGAGACGAGTGTCTCGCAAGCCTCAAGACCCATGCAAAGACACAAAAGTAACCAATCCACAGAAGACATGACAGCCTTAGAAGAATTGATGACAACATACATCAAGGAACTCATCCACCAGGAACAAGAAAACAAAGAAAAACCTACACTGATGTCAGGAAATTACCCTGAAGGCGTTGACCTCGCCGAGGCAGATGTAACTGCCCCATCAGGAAGTGGAGGAATTGAATCGGGTAAACAAGACTGCCTTACAACCCGAGTACGAAGTGTAATATACCCAGACTTGAGAAAAGAGCTCAGTCTTCCATAGACAGATATAAAGTAACGTCTTGGTCGTAACAAGACTAAGTCTAAATGTGAAGAAGGAAATGATAATGACCCGGTGAAACATTATGTCGTGATATTTAACATCTTGATGATTAAAGAGACTTACGAGACAAAGATATACATATAATGTCTCGGTTATTACAAGACAATAAGGAAACGTCTTGGTGTTAACAAGACCAACTCTTGTCTGGATATTAACGTTAATCAATTAAAAAAAAAAAATCACAATGTCTTAATGTGGATAAGACAAAATGAGACCTCTTCAAGAACCGTGGTGGATGACGGACCTAAGAACATAAAGAAGCTCTGGATATAATTAAATAAGCAGCAACTGTGGAGATAAACTGTGGATTTTTATATATGAGCAGCCATATTATTACGAATGATTTTTTTAACGATGAAGTGACCATGGAACTGTGTGACTGTTAAATAGGTTCAAACTAAAATGGACGTGACTGTGAAATAATATTACTGATTTTCAACGATGTAGTTACCATGGAACTGTGTGACTGTTAAATACATTGTATGTTCGAACTACAATGGAAGTGAATGTGAAATATGTTTGAACTACAATGGACGAACTGTGAAATATGTTTGAACTACAATGGACGAACTGTGAAATATAATTACTCGCCAACTTTATGATGTTGTGACCATAGAACTGTGACTGTAAATAAGACTTTATATTGCATGAATATATTAAAGAGATGTTTATAGTATAACGTCCAAGATAATTACAATATGTGTATGTACATGTACATATTGTGCATTAAGGTAAAAGAGTTTAATAGTTTAACGTTTAATAGGATAACTTCGCGATAATTAAAGATATACTGCATGACGCATGCGAATGAAAGAAGGTTGAAAGGAGAAATGAATGGAATGGCCACTAGTTACTATTTAGGGAATTTTTTTTTTAAAAGGAGGCGGTGGTAAATTGAAATATTAATAATACTTGATACTTTGCGTTAAGAAATATGTAAGCCATTCTGAGAAATGCCTTACATATCAGGGGCGGATTTAGGTTTTGAGGTTAGAGGGGGCGTGGGACAAAGCAAATCAGGCGAGGGGTCTGGGGGCCGCCTAGGCCCCCAGAAGCTCTCGAATAAATGGTGCAAAATCCTGCATTCTGAGGATTTCATGAACACATTTTCCAGAAAATAATTGAAGCCATTTAAGGATGTTAATTTATGGTTTTCGTGTCAAGTGTCATATTTTTTATTTGAAGTTTTTTTTTTACTTACAGAATTGCAATATCAAAATCTTAATATTTATATGGACATAAAGCGAAGAAGGGCGGGGGTCTGGGTAGGGGCCGCCTAGGCCCCCAGAAGCCCTCGAATAAATGTACACTTTTTCCAAAAAAAATTGAAGCCATGTAAAAATGTTCGTTTATTATTTTTGACGTCTAATGTCACATTTTGAATATAAAGTTACAGAATTGCACTGCCTAAAATCTGAATATCTATTCATAGAGGCACGAAGCAAAGAAAAAGATGGGGGTCTGGGGGCCGCCTAGAACGAATATACGTACCCGGCCTACTATGCCTTTAGGCCGGGTACGAATTGGTCCCTATGTATCGTAGTGGAGCACTGCCTCCGAAAATCACTCGATCACAGTTTTTCATACTTTTTTGAAGATTTTGAAGTAATAGGGAACAATTGTAGCTCTAAAGTAGACACCATTTTCAGTCTAAAAGTCTTTTGAGCTACAATATTGCAGCTAGGGGTCGCCTATTGAAGGTCTTTATAGGACTAATGAAAGTGTATGTGAACGTTTTTAAAGGGACAATTCATTCTACGAGAACATTAAAATTTGTATATATATCAGAAAACCCCCAGTTCTAATGCAAATTAGATCAGTCGGTTTTACTGTGATATGTCAGAAAATCCCATGGTGGTGAAATGCGTGTGAAATGTTCAAACTCACTCGCTGTCCGCCATTCCACATTGTGGTCGAATATATTGTATGCCGAACCCAGTCCCTTGCTCCTAGAGTAATGCTACTTTTGTCTAGAACAGCTCAAATCGCTCTGACAGAAGTGTGTTTACCTTATTAGGTGAATTGTCTTGCCTAAAAAATCATTATATCACCTCCACAGTGGTTATGTAGTTCATTTGTTTAACGTGCGTGACTTTGGCTCGGATATTGGTACAGCGTACATATTGTACCTGCTTAATCGTATTGATCAACGATTTGTAATTACAACGGTATCAATTAAAATACTAAACAATGACGTGGAATTTGTCAATATCTTATGTTATATGTTTCATAAGAAATGTAGAACAATACATTTATGCCATATTTTGCTTCTTGGTTATGTAAAAGAATTAGTGTGAGTGAATTGTCCCTTTAACTTTTATTAAGCTTTTACTTTTATACATTATCTGTCAGATTAGATAATTCATTTTCCCTAACTTACACAATCTTCATAATTCGTGTATTGGACAACGAAAGAAAAGAAGGCTAGTGGTCTTGTCTATGGCCATACGGTGCCAGGAACCATTGCTATCATCCTGCTTTCTAATAGGGAGCCTTTTGTCATGTGCATTAATTTTTTTAACATCGTTTGCCTATCTTATAACATTATCGTTAAGATATGTTTTTATTGAAACAAAAAAGGAAGGCATCTGGCCATGGGGTGCACCCAGACCCTAGAAGCTCTCATTTTCTGTCGCATTCCACTTTTTTCTTTACACACATTTTCTTAGGACAAATAAAAGGCTTCTAGAAGCATTCGGCGTCAGTAGTGATCTTGTAACTGGCGTTTTGAAAGTACTCACACATTTGTGAATTGATAGGTCGGATTTAATACAGGACTTTAATGCTGATTCAAAAATGTGTAATATATCATTTACAACCTGGAAAACGAAGGGCATGACATATAGTCAACCAGCGAAGACTCATGGCCAGCTACAATTCCTTCCACCCACCCCCTCCCCCTTTTCTTTTATTGCTAAGGATATCGAGATATAACCTGTCAATATTGAATATTAATGACAATAAATTATCTAATATATTGGGATTTTATCGGGGTTTTTTTTTGGAAAAAGTAAATACTTGAAGGGATTTACATTGTACCTTTTAAGCGATGGAGATAAAACCTTAACTTACACGGAAAAAATATAATTATTCCATTGTGCCTGGATACAAGTATATACATGCATGTATGTACTACAAATTAAAAGTCGAATACATTTAGATTTTAAAATAACATCAAACGGTAAAGGTAGGAAATGGAGCTTTCTGTCTAATTCTCACTCTTTATCTAATTCCTTAATTTTTTCCCTTTCTCCCTCTTTTTTTTCTTTCTTCCTTCTTTTCCTTCCTTCCCCTCTTTCTTTTTCCCTTCTTTTTCCTTTTTCTTTTTTTTCTCTCTCCTATTTTAGGGGGGGCGTGCGCCGGTTCCGCCCCCCCTTGGATCCGCGCCTGCATATTGTCTTGTTTGAAGAAAGGGGCGATTGTAACCCTATAGAGGTAGGCAGGCTGGTAGCCTTGCTTAAGCCCAAATGATATTATTGGTGATAGACGATTATAACCCTATAGAGATAGACAGGCTAGTAGCCCTGCTTAAGTCCCCATGAATATCATTAATAGATATGATATTTGAATATTCCCGCTAGGTAAACAGGAAGTGGGGTACCTGTTGAACCTTGACAGAAGTTGTTATGTTAGCCGTGTATAATTGTGGATCGCGGGGCTGAGTTAAATTATAGTGTATTTTATATAAGAGTACAAGTATTAGTTGTTTAATAACAACCATGTATATATTTATTAGGCTGTGTTTAATTTCATAGTGCATTATTGTGGTGTACATAGTGTTGCTTAGACCTAGTATTGATGTGTAGTATATTTAAAGGTCAGTAACGCGGGATTGTTTACTCATGTTTGCAGCCAGAGTTAGGTTGTTGTTTTAAGGCATGACCAAACTAGGTGACCGAAATATCAGTAAATTGTTACGGTACCTACTTAGTAGCGACTACGTGGGATGTTCTGGAAAGCATGACAGGACGTCGCACGGTCTATGCACGTGTTAAACTAGGTGACCAACTTATTAATTAATTGTTACCGAATAGGTATTGGTATGGTAGGGACTACGTGGAATGTTCTGGAAGGAATGACAGGACATCGTGTAGTCCACACACCTGTTTAACTGCGCAGTATAGTTTGTTCAAAATGTGCATATTACAGGCGGTTCTGTCCAGCCTCAACCAAGTCCAGTCAGAAAATCAAAACATTTCTATTTTGTTAAGCCTGCATCAGGCGCCGGTAAGGCTGTATTCTGAATTAAAATTAGTAAATTTTGACAGTTTATGATGAGCTGGGTAACCTTTGGGGCAAGCATTGTCCCAACGGCACGTGTACCAGTCACGTACCCAATCATTATAAATAGAGGGCCGCAATAGGCCCCAGTCAGACTGAAGACGGAAACTAGACTGAAGACTGAAACTAGACTGAAATTAGACGGACATCAGACGGGAATAAGACTGAGACTGGGTACTTCCGCCTCACATACACCTACGTCACCGCCTCCTCTAGGGCCACTTTTGAGAGAGAGAGAAAGTGAGAACTCTTGTCTACACTTTGAATAAAAGCCGTCAACAAGCTTCTACCCTACTCCTTGTCGTCATTTTGACCAACACAGCCATCCATAGGACGACAAATCTTGATTAATCCATTTGATTAGATTTGATTGATTTTTCAATAATGGTGTCTTAGTAGTACTAGGAATGAAATAACAGGCCACCTAAAGTTAATTATACTCTAAACAGACTAAAAGTAAACCTGTGTTTAGCTGGTAAAGTACAAGTATTTTAATTTAAAACGTTGACATTCCCAATTATATAGCAAAACCATTCAGCAGGTCTAATATGTAAGCTGTACTCGTATCCGAGCCAATGTCATGAAAGTTAAACAAATGCAATACATAACCACAGAGGAGTTAATGAAAATGTTTTTTAGACATGTGCATGAACATAATACGGTAAAACACACTACTGTAAAAGCGATTAGAGAAGTTCTAGGTGAAAGTTGCTTTACTCCCTTAGCAAGGGTCAGAGCTCTGCATACAAGACGTCCGACCACAATGTGTAATGGCGGACAGTGAACGAGTTTGAACATTTCACACACATTTCACCACAGTGGACTTTTCTGGCATATCATAGTAAAACCAACTGATCTAATTTCTATTAGAACTGGATTGTTTCCGAAATATGTGCAAATCTTCATGTACTCTTAGATTGAGTTGTCCCTTAAAACTAGTATGAAGACTTTACCAAAAGTAAACAACAGAAGTATATATTCGTAATGTAATTTTATGACAAATTTCTATGTAATGACATCAGAAGATATCTTTATGTCTAATTTCATTAAAATCCTTCGATGCAATATTAATCTAAAACAATGTGTACAAAAGTAACTCTGAATTGTACCTGTCTCCAAAATCAGTTGCAGTTCATGTTGGTTTTGGTTATAACTCTCATCAAAGGTCAAGGTCATCTGGAAAGGTTGACCTCTGCGGACGACCATGGACCTTTCCTTGCCTGGTTGTTCCTCAGTAAGGCTGTAACTGTCTGTACGGTGGGCCTTGCAGTCTTCATAGTTAAACTCAACTCCTGTCACTGTTACAAGTTCTTTAATGTCTTCTTTATTAGGGTCTGAAAATGATGTGTTTATACAGGTTGATTGGAGGGTCTGAAACTGATGTGTTTATACAGGTAAATGATCTGGAGGGTTGAAACTGATGTGTTTATACAGGTAAATGATCTGGAGGGTCTGAAACTGATGTGTTTATACAGGTAAATGATCTGGAGGGTCTGAAACTGATGTGTTTATACAGGTACATGATCTGGAGGGTCTGAAACTGATGTGTTTATACAGGTAAATGATCTGGAGGGTCTGAAACTGATGTGTTTATACAGGTAAATGATCTGGAGGGTCTGAAACTGATGTGTTTATACAGGTAAATGATCTGGAGGGTCTGAAACTGATGTGTTTATACAGGTAAATGATCTGGAGGGTCTGAAACTGATGTGTTTATACAGGTAAATGATCTGGAGGGTCTGAAACTGATGTGTTTATACAGATAAATGATCTGGAGGGTTTGAAACTGATGTGTTTATACAGGTAAATGATCTGGAGGGTCTAAAACTGATGTGTTTATACAGGTAAATGATCTGGAGGGTCTGAAACTGATGTGTTTATACAGGTAAATGATCTGGAGGGTCTGAAACTGATGTGTTTATACAGGTAAATGATCTGGAGGGTCTGAAACTGATGTGTTTATACAGGTAAATGATCTGGAGGGTCTGAAACTGATGTGTTTATACAGGTAAATGATCTGGAGGGTCTGAAACTGATGTGTTTATACAGGTAAATGATCTGGAGGGTCTGAAAACTGATGTGTGTATAAAGGTAAATGTCTGGAGGGTTGAACACTGATGGTGTATTTACAGGTAAATGATCTGGAGGGTTTGGAAACTGATGTGTTTTATACAGGTAAATGATCTGGAGGGTCTGAAACTGATGTGTTTATACAGGTAAATGATCTGGAGGGTCTGAAACTGATGTGTTTATACAGGTAAATGATCTGGAGGGTCTGAAACTGATGTGTTTATACAGGTAAATGATCTGGAGGGTCTGAAACTGATGTGTTTATACAGGTAAATGATCTGGAGGGTCTGAAACTGATGTGTTTATACAGGTAAATGATCTGGAGGGTCTGAAACTGATGTGTTTATACAGGTAAATGATCTGGAGGGTCTGAAACTGATGTGTTTATACAGGTAAATGATCTGGAGGGTCTGAAACTGATGTGTTTATACAGGTAAATGATCTGGAGGGTCTGAACTGATGTGTTTATACAGGTAAATGATCTGGAGGGTCTGAAATGATGTGTTTATACAGGTAAATGATCTGGAGGGTCTGAAATGTGTTTATACAGGTAAATGTTGGGGGTTGAAACTGATGTGTATACAGGTAAATGATCTGGGGGTTGACAGGTACGGTAAATGATCTGGAGGGTCTGAAACAGGTGATCTGGAGGGTGTGATGTGTTTATACAGGTAAATGATCTGGAGGGTCTGAAACTGATGTGTTTTACAGTGTATATCTGGAGGGTCTGAAACTGAATACAGGTAAATGATCTGGAGGGTCTGAAACTGATGTGTTTATACAGGTAAATGATCTGGAGGGTCTGAAACTGATGTGTTTATACAGGTAAATGATCTGGAGGGTCTGAAACTGATGTGTTTATACAGGTAAATGATCTGGAGGGTCTGAAACTGATGTGTTTATACAGGTAAATGATCTGGAGGGTCTGAAACTGATGTGTTTATACAGGTAAATGATCTGGAGGGTCTGAAACTGATGTGTTTATACAGATAAATGATCTGGAGGGTCTGAAACTGATGTGTTTATACAGGTAAATGATCTGGAGGGTCTGAAACTGATGTGTTTATACAGGTAAATGATCTGGAGGGTCTGAAACTGATGTGTTTATACAGGTAAATGATCTGGAGGGTCTGAAACTGATGTGTTTATACAGGTAAATGATCTGGAGGGTCTGAAACTGATGTGTTTATACAGGTACATGATCTGGAGGGTCTGAAACTGATGATGTGTTTATACAGGTAAATGATCTGGAGGGTCTGAAACTGATGTGTTTATACAGGTAAATGATCTGGAGGGGTCTGAAACTGATGTGTGTTTATACAGGTAAATGATCTGGAGGGTCTGAAACTGATGATGTGTTTATACAGGTAAATGATCTGGAGGGTCTGAAACTGATGTGTTTATACAGGTAAATGATCTGGAGGGTCTGAAACTGATGTGTTTATACAGGTAAATGATCTGGAGGGTCTGAAACTGATGTGTTTATACACGTAAATGATCTGGAGGGTTTGAAACTGATGTGTTTATACAGGTAAATGATCTGGAGGGTCTGAAACTGATGTGTTTATACAGGTAAATGATCTGGAGGGTCTGAAACTGATGTGTTTATACAGGTAAATGATCTGGAGGGTCTGAAACTGATGTGTTTATACAGGTAAATGATCTGGAGGGTCTGAAAAACTGATGTGTTTATACAGGTAAATGATCTGGAGGGTCTGAAACTGATGTGTTTATACAGGTAAATGATCTGGAGGGTCTGAAACTGATGTGTTTATACAGGTAAATGATCTGGAGGGTCTGAAACTGATGTGTTTATACAGGTAAATGATCTGGAGGGTCTGAAACTGATGTGTTTATACAGGTACATGATCTGGAGGGTCTGAAACTGATGTGTTTATACAGGTAAATGATCTGGAGGGTCTGAAACTGATGTGTTTATACAGGTAAATGATCTGGAGGGTCTGAAACTGAGTTTTATACAGGTAAATGATCTGGAGGGTCTGAAACTGATGTGTTTATACAGGTAAATGATCTGGAGGGTCTGAAACTGATGTGTTTATACAGGTAAATGATCTGGAGGGTCTGAAACTGATGTGTTTATACAGGTAAATGATCTGGAGGGTCTGAAACTGATGTGTTTATACAGGTAAATGATCTGGAGGGTCTGAAACTGATGTGTTTATACAGGTAAATGATCTGGAGGGTCTGAAACTGATGTGTTTATACAGGTAAATGATCTGGAGGGTCTGAAACTGATGTGTTTATACAGGTAAATGATCTGGAGGGTCTGAAAACTGATGTGTTTATACAGGTAAATGATCTGGAGGGTCTGAAACTGATGTGTTTATACAGGTAAATGATCTGGAGGGTCTGAAACTGATGTGTTTATACAGGTAAATGATCTGGAGGGTCTGAAACTGATGTGTTTATACAGGTAAATGATCTGGAGGGTCTGAAACTGATGTGTTTATACAGGTAAATGATCTGGAGGGTCTGAAACTGATGTGTTTATACAGGTAAATGATCTGGAGGGTCTGAAACTGAAAGGTGTTTTGTTGTTATACAGGTAAATGATCTGGAGGGTCTGAAACTGATGTGTTTATACAGGTAAATGATCTGGAGGGTCTGAAACTGATGTGTTTATACAGGTAAATGATCTGGAGGGTCTGAAACTGATGTGTTTATACAGGTAAATGATCTGGAGGGTCTGAAACTGATGTGTTTATACAGGTAAATGATCTGGAGGGTCTGAAACTGATGTGTTTATACAGGTAAATGATCTGGAGGGTCTGAAACTGATGTGTTTATACAGGTAAATGATCTGGAGGGTCTGAAACTGATGTGTTTTATACAGTAAATGATCTGGAGGGTCTGAAACTGATGTGTTTATACAGGTAAATGATCTGGAGGGTCTGAAACTGATGTGTTTATACAGGTAAATGATCTGGAGGGTCTGAAACTGATGTGTTTATACAGGTAAATGATCTGGAGGGTCTGAAACTGATGTGTTTTATACAGGTAAATGATCTGGAGGGTCTGAAACTGATGTGTTTATACAGGTAAATGATCTGGAGGGTCTGAAACTGATGTGTTTATACAGGTAAATGATCTGGAGGGTCTGAAACTGATGTGTTTATACAGGTAAATGATCTGGAGGGTCTGAAACTGATGTGTTTATACAGGTAAATGATCTGGAGGGTCTGAAACTGATGTGTTTATACAGGTAAATGATCTGGAGGGTCTGAAACTGATGTGTTTATACAGGTAAATGATCTGGAGGGTCTGAAACTGATGTGTTTATACAGGTAAATGATCTGGAGGGTCTGAAACTGATGTGTTTATACAGGTAAATGATCTGGAGGGTCTGAAACTGATGTGTTTATACAGGTAAATGATCTGGAGGGTTTGAAACTGATGTGTTTATACAGGTAAATGATCTGGAGGGTCTGAAACTGATGTGTTTATACAGGTAAATGATCTGGAGGGTCTGAAACTGATGTGTTTATACAGGTAAATGATCTGGAGGGTCTGAAACTGATGTGTTTATACAGGTAAATGATCTGGAGGGTCTGAAACTGATGTGTTTATACAGGTAAATGATCTGGAGGGTCTGAAACTGATGTGTTTATACAGGTAAATGATCTGGAGGGTCTGAAACTGATGTGTTTATACAGGTAAATGATCTGGAGGGTCTGAAACTGATGTGTTTATACAGGTAAATGATCTGGAGGGTCTGAAACTGATGTGTTTATACAGGTAAATGATCTGGAGGGTCTGAAACTGATGTGTTTATACAGGTAAATGATCTGGAGGGTCTGAAACTGATGTGTTTATACAGGTACATGATCTGGAGGGTTTGAAACTGATGTGTTTATACAGGTAAATGATCTGGAGGGTCTGAAACTGATGTGTTTATACAGGTAAATGATCTGGAGGGTCTGAAACTGATGTGTTTATACAGGTAAATGATCTGGAGGGTCTGAAACTGATGTGTTTATACAGGTAAATGATCTGGAGGGTCTGAAACTGATGTGTTTATACAGGTAAATGATCTGAGGGTCTGGAGGTGTCTGAAAACTGATGTGTTTATACAGGTAAATGATCTGGAGGGTCTGAAAACTGATGTGTTTATACAGGTAAATGATCTGGAGGGTCTGAAACTGATGTGTTTATACAGGTACATGATCTGAGGGTCTGAAACTGATGTGTTTATACAGGTAAATGATCTGGAGGGTCTGAAACTGATGTGTTTGATACAGGTAAATGATCTGGAGGGTCTGAAACTGATGTGTTTATACAGGTAAATGATCTGGAGGGTTTCTGAAACTGATGTGTTTATACAGGTAAATGATCTGGAGGGTCTGAAACTGATGTGTTTATACAGGTAAATGATCTGGAGGGTCTGAAACTGATGTGTTTATACAGGTAAAAGA
This sequence comes from Argopecten irradians, assembly GCF_041381155.1. Lineage (NCBI taxonomy): Eukaryota > Metazoa > Mollusca > Bivalvia > Pectinida > Pectinidae > Argopecten > Argopecten irradians. Next base: position 46,387,027 of record NC_091135.1, on the reverse strand, counting down.
TCTGGAGGGTTGAAACTGATGTGTTTATACAGGTTTCATTTTTCATATGGTAAATGATCTGGAGGGTCTGAAACTGATGTGTGTTTATACAGGTAAATGATCTGGAGGGTCTGAAACTGATGTGTTTATACAGGTAAATGATCTGGAGGGTCTGAAACTGATGTGTTTATACAGGTAAATGATCTGGAGGGTCTGAAACTGATGTGTTTATACAGGTAAATGATCTGGAGGGTCTGAAACTGATGTGTTTATACAGGTAAATGATCTGGAGGGTCTGAAACTGATGTGTTTATACAGGTAAATGATCTGGAGGGTCTGAAACTGATGTGTTTATACAGGTAAATGATCTGGAGGGTCTGAAACTGATGTGTTTATACAGGTAAATGATCTGGAGGGTCTGAAACTGATGTGTTTATACAGGTAAATGATCTGGAGGGTCTGAAACTGATGTGTTTATACAGGTAAATGATCTGGAGGGTCTGAAACTGATGTGTTTATACAGGTAAATGATCTGGAGGGTCTGAAACTGATGTGTTTATACAGGTAAATGATCTGGAGGGTCTGAAACTGATGTGTTTATACAGGTAAATGATCTGGAGGGTCTGAAACTGATGTGTTTATACAGGTAAATGATCTGGAGGGTCTGAAACTGATGTGTTTATACAGGTAAATGATCTGGAGGGTCTGAAACTGATGTGTTTATACAGGTACATGATCTGGAGGGTCTGAAACTGATGTGTTTATACAGGTAAATGATCTGGAGGGTCTGAAACTGATGTGTTTATACAGGAAAATGATCTGGAGGGTCTGAAACTGGATGTGTTTCGTATACAGGTACATGATCTGGAGGGTCTGAAAATTGATGTGTTTATACAGGTAAATGATCTGGAGGGTCTGAAACTGATGTGTTTATACAGGTAAATGATCTGGAGGGTCTGAAACTGATGTGTTTATACAGGTAAATGATCTGGAGGGTCTGAAACTGATGTGTTTATACAGGTAAATGATCTGGAGGGTCTGAATGATGTGTTTCTGGTAAATGATCTGGAGGGTCTAAAACTGACGTGTTTATACAGGTAAATGATCTGGAGGGTCTGAAACTGATGTGTTTATACAGGTAAATGATCAGGAGGGTCTGAAACTGATGTGTTTACATATGTTGTTCAAAAGTACTATAGTACCGTAATGCATTGGAAAATGATGCATTTGCAGACATTGTATGTGGAGGCCAAGGCTGCAACTGATGTTATATTATATGCAGGTGATTTATCTGAAGGTGATGAAACTAATATGAATAAATGATCTAGAGGACTGATAATTTATCTGATTAAAAGTGAGTGTAGAATCTGTAGGATATAGGAAATTTCTGTTCATAAATTAACCATCTACAGTTACATATTAATATATACCTGTTTCCTCCAGAGCTGAACTGCGGGGCTGGGTGAACCTGCCCTCTGTAGAGACTGGTGCTAAGTCCTTTGGGGGTTGTAAAAAAGAGAAAACACCGCCCATGTTGTGTTCTAACAGTAAGTACTGTGAGTCTGTGAGATACTCTCAATTATACACCACCGAAGTCAGTGGCGGGTGGATCAATCTGCTGCATTAAATCACAATACACCCAACACTTAAAATAAACTGCTTAAAACTTGTTTTGCTGCTGTCAGACTAAAATACTTTATTTTAAATTTGATTCACAATATGTCTCCACAGCTGACTGTCCATGAACTAGGCCAAGCTAAAAAAAAGCCTGGTTTACCATGTGTTTGACTGTATACCGCTGCGAAATATCAACAGCTGTAAACAGCATAATGATCCAATCTCTATATGTTGCATGCATCACTGCACAAATATGATCATATATCTATTTCATAAGCCACATTATGGCGACTGTACATGTTCGGAACCATTGATATTTGTCGAACCTTTCCAACACTAAGTGACTCTATGGTGTCACCCGAGCCATTTAACTGTAACAATGCCTTACCTGTGTATACTTGTGTGTTTATGATATTTAAGCACTGTAATCTTTGCCTTAAGTCATGTAGATCTTACATTATATCAATTACTATGAAGAGTAAGGCCAAGAAGACCTGTATCAGCTTGTTCAAAGATTAAACATTAACACTTATTTGATGTATTATCGACTCTCTCAATAGCAGGCCAAAAGGGCCTGTATTAGCTCATTTAAAAAATTTTATATACTTTTTTGATGTACTTTCAACAGCTATTATCGGCAGTCCTTGTGCTCTATATCCCATGCTCTATAACCAGGTAACATTAAAAGGATAGCTTCTTGTATACTAAATTTTCTTTCACGGCTACTAAATTTCGCAATGTCAGTCTCAGGAAAAATTTGTGAAGATTAATTTTTGCAGAATGCAAATTTATTGGAATTTCCTTAATCAATATGTATTTGATAATTATTCATTTTCCAGAATGCACTGGGGTTGCAAATTTTGCTAAAGTAGATTGCAGTAGCAACCTCACTCAAGCATATAAAATACTGTTAAAAATACTCAATAAAATCAACAAACAGGATCAATGTTATTCTGACAACTGGTGGCATCCTTCCACTGACCCTTGGTCACTACAATTACGATGCTGTAAGAGATATTTGGTTCTCTGTAAACTTATGAGTTCACAGCTTTGTAAACTCTGTAAACTAAATTTCTAGTGTTGATATAGTTTTATTTGAGCTACAGCTGTATCGTACACCCATCAGTTCATGTAATGTGTATTGGTGATCTATAGTATTACACATGTTTTCAATTGTCACAATATCCTTTATAGATGGAGTACGTACTCTATACATCCATATGTTACCTATAAAAGTATGGTTTATAGTGTATTAAGGCTTCAATCAGCTGATCAGGGAAATGAACGTCAACATATCAATGAAATCCAACAAGATGCCACTATGCATGGCAATATCCCTGCATCTTGCAGTGGTATGTAGTTTGATGTTAGAACCTAAGTGTTGACGTTTTAAATAGAGGTTGGTATTGTCCTAGATCAGATTTGAATATGTTGAATATATAAAGGGAGGTCCACAATAGTAAATTGCACAACTAGAGCACTAGCTTGATACATACAAAAAGTCTCATGAAGCTAGGTTAAAAAATAAAAGGTTTTGGAGTTATAGCTTGAAAAGTATTTCAAATGGACACACATACGCACAGAGGTCAAAACAATATCACCTACATGTCATTGGGTATAATAAAATGATGATGTAGATGTTTGTGCCTTTCTCAGTATCTAAATTCTGATTCACTAAGTAACATAATAATATCCGTGGTTTCTTCATACCAGTAAGTCTTTATCTATCAAGAGTTTAGGTTTTCTGACCATTGACACAATACAGCACAGTCAAAGTATACCCTAGTGGCACAACAACTTTTGAATCAATACAAAAGAATCAAATAGACTGAAAATGATCACTATATATCAGTATATCAAAATCCCAATATCAGGTCTCTAGGCCTCTAAATAATCCATAAGTAGTTGTTTAAACATTTTTACCATTTTGACCTGTGTGACCTTGAATGAAGGTCAAGGTCATTCATTTGAACACACAGGGTAGCCCTTCATCAATGTATATCACCAGCCCGATTGAAATGTATGCAAGTGCAAATTCTTAATACATCTGTTATTAGGTAAGAGAGAAGAGTGAGGTAAATTTGATCTAAATTATAACAAATATGGAAATTGAATGAGAGCCCTAGATATGCGAATGGGAAATGTATTGTTATTTACTGAATAAAATAACATTTTTGAAAAAAAAAAAAAAAAAAAAAAATTCATGTAAAGATTTTAGCCATTTTGACCCCTGCGACCTTGAATGAAGATCAAGGTCATTCATTTGAACAAACTTGGCAGCCCTCCATTCCAGCATGACATAGCTCTTATATAATGTCACTAGGCCTCTTAGTTAATGACAATTAGTTGATTAAATATTTTAGCGTATTTGACCCCTGTGACCCTGAACGAAGGTCAAGGTCATTCATTGGAACAAACTTGGCAGCCTTTCAACCCAGCATGCTGCAGCTCCAATATCAGGTCTATAGGCCTATTAGGTACTCACAAGAGGTTGTTGTAAGATTTTAGACTGACAATTAGTTGATTAAATATTTTAGCGTATTTGACCCCTGTGACCCTGAACGAAGGTCAAGGTCATTCATTGGAACAAACTTGGCAGCCTTTCAACCCAGCATGCTGCAGCTCCAATATCAGGTCTATAGGCCTATTAGGTATTCACAAGAGGTTGTTGTAAGATTTTAGACTGAATTTGACCCTGCGACCTTGAATGAAGATCAAGGTTACTCCTTTGTAAAAACTACAAACCCAATATCAGCAAGCTACAGACAAAATATCAGCAAGCTATAGACCAAATATCAGCAAGCTATAGACCAAATATCAGTACCCTAGGCCTTTTGTTTACAGAGAGTCATTTGAATAAAAGTTTACACATAGCGCACAACACACAGCGCATAGCGGACAAGAGACAAAACACAATGACTATAGGTCATCCTGACCAATCGGATCAGATGACCGAAAAACAAAATAATTTCTTTACACATAAGTCTTGTAAATTTCTTAACTTCACCAATCCATCTCTTTCCCTGCGAAATTTAATTTTACATAAATTGGAAAACAGTGAATCATATTCTATACCTAAATCTAATATTCATTATCATCAAATCAAAATAAAGAAAAAATGAATTGTTAAACAACAGCTGTATATCAGCAATGTAACATCACTATTTTAGCATCAAACCAGTTATAATATGCATGGCTGCTTATCAGACTTCATAGTCCAAAATAAAATTCACTTAATGTACTGTTCTAATTTTGAAATAACAAATTTAGGCTTCTAAAGCTTTATTAGAAAAGTTGATGTATTTATATAGTTATCAAACTCAATTAGTTTCTAATCTGAATGGACTTTGGAATTTCTCCATCTGTACAGAATTTAAGCATGTTTTTTATGGCTATATTTTGTCTCCTTCATATACATGCCATTTTACATATATTCTAACACAAAGCAAGGTGGCAGAGTGGTTAAGGTGTCCAACTTTCTACAACAAAAACCTTCACTTCTAGATCTGAGCAAAGTGGCAGAGTGGTTTATAAGGTGGGTGACTTTCTACCGCAATGACCTCCATTTCTAGATCTCAGTGAGGTGGCTGAGTGGTAAAGGTGTCCAACTTTATACAACAAACACCTTCACATCTAGATCTCAGTGAGGTGGCTGAGTGGTAAAGGTGTCCAACTTTATACAACAAACACCTTCACATCTAGATCTCAGTGAGGTGGCTGAGTGGTAAAGGTGTCCAACTTTATACAACAGACACCTTCACATCTAGATCTCAGTGAGGTGGCTGAGTGGTAAAGGTGTCCAACTTTATACAACAGACACCTTCACATCTAGATCTCAGTGAGGTGGCCGGTTGTAGTGGTAAAGGTGTCCAACTTTATACAACAGACACCTTCACATCTAGATCTCAGTGAGGTGGCTGAGTGGTAAAGGTGTCCAACTTTATACAACAAACACCTTCACATCTAGATCTCAGTGAGGTGGCTGAGTGGTAAAGGTGTCCAACTTTATACAACAAACACCTTCACATCTAGATCTCAGTGAGGTGGCTGAGTGGTAAAGGTGTTTAAACAACAAAGACCTCCATTTCTAGTTGTACTAGAGGTACAATGGTGCTGAATGGATAATGTGTAATACTCTACAATTAGCTCTTAAACTTTGATCCAAATGGTCAAGTGGTTAAGATCGCCAACATTCTATTAATATAGCTCTACACCTGTTGGTTAAAGGGGTTAAGTGGTTAAGGTGGCCAACGTTCTCTCTGCCAGTTGGTTAAAGGGGTTAAGTGGTTAAGGTGTCCAACATTCTATCAATAGCTCTCGCCAGCTGGTTAACGTGGCTAAGTGGTTAAGGTGTCCAACATTCTATCAATAGCTCTCCGCCAGCTGGTTAAAGTGGCTAAGTGGTTAAGGTGTCCAACATTCTATCAATAGCTCTCGCCAGCTGGTTAACGTGGCTAAGTGGTTAAGGTGTCCAACATTCTATCAATAGCTCTCCGCCAGCTGGTTAAAGTTGCTAAGTGGTTAAGGTGTCCAACATTCTATCAATAGCTCTCCGCCAGCTGGTTAAAGTAGCTAAGTGGTAAAGGTGTCCAACATTCTATCAATAGCTCTCCGCCAGCTGGTTAAAGAGGCTAAGTGGTTAAGGTGTCCAATATTCTATCAATAGCCCTCTGCCAGCTGGTTAAAGTAGCTAAGTGGTTAAGATGTCCAACATTCTATCAATAGCCCTCCGCCAGCTGGTTAAAGTGGCTATGTGGTTAAGGTGTCCAACATTCTATCAATAGATCTCCGCCAGCTGGTTAAAGTGGCTAAGTGGTTAAAGTGTCCAATATTAAATCAATAGCTCTCCGCAAGCTGGTTAAAGTGGCTAAGTAGTTAAGGTGTCCAACATTCTATCAATTGATCTCTGCCTGCTGGTTAAAGTAGCTAAGTGGCTAAGGTGTCCAACATTCAATGGTAGGATAAGTTCAGGTAAGTTTCAGCCAAACCACACCAGTAGAACTTGAGAAGAAGTTCAAAATATGTTTTCAAGATAGCGGTTGTGGCAGCCATCTTGGATTTTGTATCAACCCAAAAAATATTAACACTAGGTCAGGACAATGACAGGATCATTTCAGGCAAGTTTTAGCCAAACTCCACCAGTAGAACTTTAGAAGAAGTTCAAAATATGCTTTCAAGATAGTGGCTGTGGCAGCCATCTTGGATTTCGAATTGACCCGGAAAATTACAACACTCTGTTCGGACCATGTTAGGATCATTTGATGCATGTTTCAGCTAAATCGCACTGGTAGAACTTGAAAAGAACCTCAAAATGTGTTTCCAAGATGGCGGCTGTGGCGGCAATCTTGGATTTCGGATCGATCCTAAAAATAACAACATATGTCAGGATCATTTTATGCAAGATGTGTTCTCAAGTTATCATCGGGAAACTAATTTTGCGAAACCTTTAGACCCCAAATTCAATCCCAAGGTGTTTTTTCCTCATATGCTACCACTGTGTGAAGTTTGATAAAATCATCAAATCCATCTATTCGTTCTCAAGTTCTCATTTGGAAACCAAATCTGGAGAGACAAACATGCAGACAGACAGATGGACAGACAGACGAGGACAAACATCATAGTCCCATCCAGTATCGTTGACAGAAGACTAATAATTTTTGATACCGTACATAATTATCAAAATCACTTTGGCAAAGATGGAATAAAAGACATCTGTTTACTGTAAACATACTTATTTTAGCACAAATGATTCAATAGCTTGTGGTTCGATACCGCAAATACCCTTTTACAAAATTTAGCGCTGTATAAATTAGCCCTGCAAAGACAGTGTGAAAAATGTTAACATTAAAGCTAATGCTAAAATAAGTATGCTTATAGCATATTATTAAACAGCTCTTTTCATATTTACAATAATCAATATGTCGCATAATAATTTCTCATAAAGAACACATTTTTGTGTTCCTTTATTAGTATGCTTTACACAATTTTCATATAACAGGAACCAACAGGTTATCAAAATCAAAGCTTTATTTATAGCATATGTGTAGCATTTAGATTAAAGAAAGACTAGAAAATATGTTATAAAATAAAAAATTAAGTGGCAAAAATACTATCCTGCTTTCAGTTTAAAAAAGTTCTGAAATGAAATACCATCAAATTGCATACAAAGCACAATAAAGCTCAAGATTCAGTCCTTGATTGGTTATTAACCTTTAAAAGATATGTCAGGTTTGGTAATAGGAAAAATAATTACCAGATTACAAAAGATGATGTACCTATTTTAAAGTCCCAATATCCTTGTCTGTCTTATTTTTTTTCATGATTTAGAAGATTGAGACAGGATTAAATGGAAGTCAAGATGACCGATAATGATTTGGAAGCTTTTGATAAATAAATATTGAGCATCGCTAGGTGGATGCCATTTAGTCAAACAAGTTGAAGTTAGCTGACATGGTAACGTAGTTGCTAACAACGTCATGTGACTACCGCAACTATGTAACGTATGCCTGTACTCTTCCAAGAACAGGTCTTTAACTTTCCAACTTCTGTTAGGCAATAATCGTAACTTTTATGGTGACCAGTGTAAAATGAAAGCTGCAAGTATCGCCTTTGAACAACTGCCGTACCAAAGATATTAAGAAATCATTATAAATATTCTTTATTATAACTCAATTTCAACTAAATATACAATACTAAAATTATCAGGGTCAAATCTAACTTGACTTTTCATTGATAGTTACGTATAGTGTGGCTTTAAACTAGGTATGGTAAATAAATGTAAACCACGTTGTACAGCTGATATTCAGTCCTTGCATGGTAGTATGACATTACACATGTCATTCTTAATCAATACCTAACTAAAAGGGTATATAACTCTTTAATATTTAAATACAGAATATTTGGTAATTCCCAATACACAATTTGCATTGTTTGCTGTCTATGTGTGCATCTGAGTAGAAGTTGAATGACGTACTACCATCTTTCTGCACACTGTATTCCCTCCTACAATCAAGGTGGGGAGGGTCAGCCATACATCTATATTACTGGTACATGTATCTGTCGTCTTGTTCTAGTTGATTCTGTGCACTACTCCCTCCCAAGCATGATACTATTCTATAATTAACCAATCAACACTGAATCTATTAAACATGTTTGGTACAAGTATATGTTGTCTTAATCATGAATTGAACAGGAAACAATCGCAGGAATTAACAAAAAGTGATTAATCAATCATCCACAAAAACATCCAAACAATTTGTTAGTAGGCCTACAATGTATAAGTTTGTACAGAATAATTCAAGCACTTTTCCTCCATTTTAAGGTGCAAGGCCCTTTTAATGAACTTTTATCTTTCACATTTTAATCCATTTAATCAATTTAAGCTAGACCAGCATAAAATGTTATAGTTTCTTGGGCTAGGGCTTTAGATCTTTTTCAGTTTCAAGGTCATGGGCACAAATCAAGTACTTTTCAAGCGATCAACTGTAAAAGTTCATCTTCTGTACAAACCATGTAATAATAAGTCAACAACAATCCCATAAACACTAGCTAGATAAACAAAACCTCTAATTTCCTTTAAGTAAATATAGTAAGCTAAAGCATCTTTAATAAAACAGAAGAGTTCGTACAGGAGTAGATAACTCTGTCACCTGTATACAGAGACACTGATGAGATCATTCATTGGTTAGTATCTAGTGGTCCTTGACCTCCACTTCAACCACGCCCGATACGTCAACAAGCTCCTTCGAGTTGAACACGAGTGTGTACTTCCTCTTTCCAAGTTTTTTGGGAGTTATATCCACTTGGAACATAAATGTGCTTTTCTTCTCCACCAATCTATATGCCAAAAAATATTGTAGCTTATTTGGGGGGATGATTGTGATAGCATCTGATTTAAGTCATATAAAACAATTACATGCATGCATCAAAGAATCTAGAAACATCTGTTAGACATAATTCCTCTTCTCCATATAAATCCAGAATGTGACAGCAGATAATGTAAGAGAAACTGGAACAGACCTAAACACAAAACACAGGAACAGACCTTAACACAAAACAAACTGAATAACTAATATCTATAGTCAAATAACATGGAAATAGGTACAACACTGATTTTCATGTTATTTATATGCCTACGTTGTACTTTTAAGGAAAGTTTAAATAATTTAAAGACTTATTTAATTTGCCTGCCTGCCTTCAGCTAGTATACATCTGACTAAAAGTATAATATGTAGTACCTGTTGTAGAACAGACAGTACTATGAGATGTAAACTTACTGAAGTGGCTTGTACTTGGTCTCCTTCAGGGCTGCCCCACTGACGGACAGCTCTATCCCAGTCAGACTGATGGGTAAAGGATTGGTGAAGGATACGTCAACCTGGAATTTCTTATCAACAGTCACAGTGGCAGGAGCCTGAGAAACAGGAAAATAGGTCAAGGTCATTAACACAGTGGAAACAAAACCTGTAATTAAATAAAACATTAGATGTAGCTAAAATGACTCTGTCCAAAATGGCCCAGCTGAACTGATATACTATGCAGAAGTGATTTTCATTTCTTCAAAACATTTCTAAAAACCCCTATATACCAATTTTCAATGACAAAGCCAGGGATTTTTTCCACTTCAAAATATTCACCATGATATGAAGTTTCCCAAGAATATATAATGATTTTCGTTGAAATTGAACATTTCTTTTTAAATTTTGACCTCTCTATCAGACATGGTGGCCATCTTGGAATATCTCTTATTTATCAGATTGAGGCAGCTAGTGGACAGAAAATTTCTTACAAATGTAATGTTGTACTGTAGACAAGAAGCTGTGGGAGCTAGTGACTATACTTGAACCATCTATACCTTAAGTGTCAGTCCTGGTTTATCCAGCACAACAACTTCCTTTTCAGTAGAGGCTTGATTGGTTTCCTTTACATTGGCTATCAAGTAGGTGTTGAAATGGCAGCCCTCCTTCACATGGCCAAAATATTCTTCAAATGGTACCTTCAACTTCATGCTGATCACTGTATTACAAATCAAAACAATATTTTTAATGATTTGATATATTTTTTTGATTTTTTTTACCAAACTTTGCCCTTTCGATGATTACTTGTACCATTTAGACATTTGCAACATATGGCAGCTTGAATGATAGAGTGTACGTTAGCGAAGAATTATATTTTCATGCTACATTTATATGTCAACACTTATATACGATCATGCAAAATGAAATGAAAAATTGTATTTACTTTTTTGTTGTTCCGTGATACCAAAATATCTACAAATTGAATGCTGTTATACTATACATTGTACAGTATATATAAGTGAAAGTACAGAACTGATCATGTACTGTAGGCATATTGTTTCAGCATTATTTATACGACAAACTCTGCATGAATGAAAATTAATCATGTGACAAGCATGTTGATGTCTAATAGCCTCATGAGCGGCAAATATGACATGTTGGGAGTACAGAACAAGCTATAACAAAGCGATGCTGATCCATCGTCAGTTAATTTTTTACACAGTAGTACTTGATTCAGAAGTTATATTTTGATGACGTCAGGTGGTGCAAAAGTGTAAAAGGTGTATCCCAATCATGTTGGCTCATCAGGTCTCTAGACCTCTTAGATATTCACAAGAAGTTGTTTAAAGATTTTAGCCTATTTGACCCCTGTGACCTTGAATGGCTGTCAAGGTCATTCATTTGAATAGATGTTTCATGACAAATATGGTTGTTTAACCCATTCAAGGATTAAGGAGGAGTCAGATTTTAAAGCCAAATTTCAGAAAAGCTCCAATATTTGAGCCCCGCCATTCTGTCCCCATCGGTCTTAATTAAGACAGATCCCTTCAGTACTTCTGAGAAATAGCGGTAACAATTAACTTTAACTATCATAATTAAAGATGGCAGACAGTCAGCCATCTTGTTGACCGATCTGTCCCAAAATGTTATATGCACAACTAGGGTTCAAGGGGAACCAACATATAAAATTTGAGAAAGATCCCTTTGTTGCTTTATGAGAAATAGCAGTAACAAACTTTAACTTTCAAAATCTGAGATGTCTGTTTGGCGGCCATCTTGTTGGTCGATTGGTCCTAAAATGCAATATGCACAACTAGGACCCTAGGGGAACCTAAATACATGTGAAATTTGAGAACGATCCCTTAAACACTTTATGAGAAATCGCAGTAACAAGGAATGTGAACTTGACCTTCACCCGAAGGTTATACAGTCAGAGGTTAATATCTAGACTCCATTTAACTTTTATCATTTTGAGTGGTTTACTGTGATTTACTGTGTATTAGCCGACCGGTGGTATAGCCCACAGAAACCAAAATCGGGCCCTTTCTATAACCCACATGGCATATAGTCATTAAAGTGAATTTGTTCTAGATTGTTTTAGAAGATTCATGATGTTTGACTGCTATGATGTCTGACCTTTGCCTGGAGCGATGACTTCATTGACTGGTACCACACTGATGGGAGGACAACAGACACCTGTATAGTAGACACTCCTCAGAGTTATCTCCCCACCCACAGTGCGGGTCTCCGCTGATTTGTTCTCTATCTTGTATTCCCATTCAATGGAATCTCCATAACAGTTCTCCTCCTTCTGGACCGTCTTGAACAAAACATCCTGAAAGACAGTTCCAACTCTGTGATATAACCCTGATATAACATGTCACTAACATCAGACAGAAGCAAAAACAGAAAAAAAATAACCAAAACAAGAGGCCCTGATGACCTGTATCACTCACCTGATTTTTTTATGTTATTATCACAAAAACTCTTACAAATAGAAATAGCAAAATTGACCCCACAATTTGTTTAATTTGAAGCCAAACCATAAAATGATGCTATCAATACCATAAGACTATGAGTGTAATTCAAAGCTAAATATCAGAGAAGAAGTTGTTGATATGAATGTCGCCATATTGATCCCTTTTGCCCTTGCGCCCCTCAGGCCCCTGAGGGGGTCAGCCCCATCATTTGTACAATTTGGAATTCCCACCCAATAAAGATGCTACCATTGCATTATGAGTGCTAGCTATCCCATGCTTAGTTTCGGAGAAGAAGTTGTTTAAATGGAGATAGCTAATAAACTGACAATTTCGAGGTGTCTTAAAACATTACACTTCTTGAACTTCCCTTCCTTTACATTTATACAATTTTCCAGCACCAGTTGAAATGAAGTTAAAATATGTTTTTTAAAATGACTTGCAGCTAGTTTGTGGTAGCAACCCTGAATTTCGGACTGAACAAAAAAATAACAAGACTTGGTTTGAATAATCTCAGGATCATTTCAGCAAATTAAGTTTCAGCTAAATCGTACTGGTAGAACTTCAGAAGAAATTCAAAATGGCAGATGTAATGGCTATCTTGGATTAACAACACTTGGCCGGGACCATGTCAAGATTATTTCAGGCAATAGTCAGCCTAATCCCACTGATGGATTTTGAGAAGAAGGTTACAAATGTGAAAAAATTATGCATGGCAGGCAAAACATGACCCAGATGTCCTTGAAAAAAGGAATTCCATGGAAACAGCATTACCTGACAACCCTCCTCTGGTCTATCATAGACATCTCGTCTGCTGCTCGCCTGGTTTGCCCTCAAAATAGCTGCCCTCTCTGCATCCGTATCTACAACACACCAAGAACTTGTCATCTTAACCAGCCAGAGTACAAATGTACAAATGTTTTCCATATAGTCAGATACAAGATCAAGGATTGTCCAAATTTTATGTCATACAAGTAATTGTATTTATCTTAATTAGCAAAAGTCTTCATGTATATATAAAGCTGGGTCATCCATGATATTTTCTCTTATTCTGACATTCCTTCAGTTTTCATTCGGTTCAAAGTTACCATCAAAATATAAATTATAGTGTGAAATAGTGGAAATGAAAGATTTGTAATCAGTAGGACTTAGAATTATATTTTTATGGAATTATGGACCTCAAGACTATATATTTTGTCTTTCATTATTACAGAGTTAGCTCCCTTGTGGGTAGGTATCAATTATTACGTCATTATTTTGTGAGCACAATTCAAGTTGATTTCTCATAAACGTATGACATTACACTAGCATAAACATGACAAAAAAGAGAATAGAAAATAGAGAAATCACTGGATCTGTTTGTGTAAATGTTTTGTTTCTATGAAGAATATAAAGGTTAATCTGATGCCTTTCAACATGAATCAGTCAGTGATGTTATAAAAAGTTATATCTGTACAAATGTACTGTTGAGAACGGGAAGGTGTTCATTATTGTAAGTGATCACATATACATATACCTTCACAATACCTGTATTCAGATGTGATGACCTATACGTACCGTCACAATACCTGTATTCAGATGTGATGACATATACGTACCGTCAGAATACCTGTATTCAGATGTGATGACCTATACGTACCGTCAGAATACCTGTATTCAGATGTGATTACCTGTATTCAGATGTGATGACCTATACGTACCGTCAGAATACCTGTATTCAGATGTGATGACCTATACGTACCGTCAGAATACCTGTATTCAGATGTGATGACCTATACGTACCGTCAGAATACCTGTATTCAGATGTGATGACCTATACGTACCGTCAGAATACCTGTATTCAGATGTGATGACATATACGTACCGTCAGAATACCTGTATTCAGATGTGATGACCTATACGTACCGTCAGAATACCTGTATTCAGATCACAATACCTGTATTCAGATGTGATGACCTATACGTACCGTCAGAATACCTGTATTCAGATGTGATGACCTATACGTACCGTCAGAATACCTGTATTCAGATGTGATGACCTATATGTACCGTCAGAATACCTGTATTCAGATGTGATGACCTATACGTACCGTCAGAATACCTGTATTCAGATGTGATGACCTATACGTACCGTCAGAATACCTGTATTCAGATGTGATGACATATACGTACCGTCAGAATACCTGTATTCAGATGTGATGACCTATACGTACCGTCACAATACCTGTATTCAGATGTGATGACCTATACGTACCTCAGAATACCTGTATTCAGATGTGATGACCTATACGTACCGTCAGAATACCTGTATTCAGATGTGATACATAACATACGTACCGTCAGAATACCTGTATTCAGATGTGATGACCTATAGTACCGTCAGAATACCTGTATTCAGATGTGATGACCTATACGTACCGTCAGAATACCTGTATTCAGATGTGATGACCTATACACCGAGAACCTATATCAGTAAGACAATACCTGTATTCAGATGTGATGACCTATACGTACCGTCAGAATACTGTATTCAGTCCTAACCTAGAATACCTGTATTCTGTATTCAGAATACCTGTATTCAGATGTGATGACCTACTACGTACCGTCAGAATACTATGTACCTTTCAGATGTGATGACCTATAGACTAATACGTATCAGTAGAATACTGTAATTTCAGATGTGATGACCTATACGTACCGTCAGAATACCTGTATTCAGATGTGATGACCTATACGTACCGTCAGAATACCTGTATTCAGATGTGATGACCTATACGTACCGTCACAATACCTGTATTCAGATGTGATGACATATACGTACCGTCACAATACCTGTATTCAGATGTGATGACCTATACGTACCGTCAGAATACCTGTATTCAGATGTGATGACATATACAGACCGTCAGAATACCTGTATTCAGATGTGATGACCTATACACCGTCAAATACCTGTATTCAGATGTGATGACATAAACCGTACTGTATTCAGATGTGATGACATATACGTACCGTCAGAATACCTGTATTCAGATGTGATGACATACTATACGTACCAGTCAGGTACATACCTGTATTCAGATGTGATGACCTATAAGTACCGTCAGAATACCTGTATTCAGATGTGATGACATATACGTACCGTCAGAATACCTGTATTCAGATGTGATGACCTATACGTACCGTCAGAATACCTGTATTCAGATGTGATGACTATACGTACCGTCAGAATACCTGTATTCAGATGTGATGACTATACGTACCGTCCACAATACTGTATTCAGATGTGTTACGTATAAGTACCGCACATCTGAATACAGGTATTGTGACGGATGACATATAAGTACCGTCATAATACTTGTATTCAGATGTGATGACCTATATGTACGTACCGTCAGATACCTGTATTCAGATGTGATGACATATACGTACCGTCACAATACCTGTATTCAGATGTGATGACTATATACGTACCGTCAGAATACCTGTATTCAGATTTGATGACCTATATGTACCTTCACAATACCTGTATTCAGATGTGATGACATATACGTACCGTCAGAATACTGTATTCAGATTTGATGACCTATATGTACCTTCACAATACCTGTATTCAGATGTGATGACCTATATGTACCTTCACCATACCTGTATTCAGATGTGATGACCTATATGTACCTTCACAATACCTGTATTCAGATGTGATGACCTATACGTACCGTCAGAATACCTGTATTCAGATTTGATGACCTATATGTACCGTCACAATACCTGTATTCGGATGTAATGACCTATATGTACCGTCACAATATTTGTATTCAGATGTGATGACCTATATGTACCTTCACAATACTTGTATTCAGAAGTGATATTCTGCCAGTCAGAATCATAACAGACTTTGTTCATCTTCTCTACTGGCTTACATCTGGGTCTGTAGGTACTGATGTAATGGCCGATCCTGTATTGTACAAAGATATTCTCATAACATACAGTTTTTTTGAGATTTCAATTTGATTCAACAATCACCTGACTTTTATTAGCCTTTCACTTTCTGATAAGCTGTTAGTTTTTCAGATATGACCTCAGTATGACCTTAACAGGTTGTTATCATTAAGTATTTCCTTGCTTGGGGTTTGGTTTTAAAAGAGACAAGTTATTTAAATCCTAACTTACACATTCTTTTGGATGGTTTTTGTCATTGTTCCATCGTTCTGTTGAAACCAATAAACTTTATCTCCATTCACCTCAGCAAAGACAAACGGTGAATCATATGGCAGCTTTACCTCCCCTCGCTTGATGGCTAGGATAGGGCAGGGGCCACAGCAATAAGTACCTGTATGGAAGATAAATTCCATTTCATTAGTCTATATCCTTTGAGTTACATATTCATTGCAAAAAAAAAAAAATAATAATGTACTTTTTTTATATTTTGCAGTTCAAAATGATCGATTATTACACTATCATGAATATATTTATACTGTGTATTGCCCATACAATCAAAACTTTTATTTCAATTACCCTGTACTTACTTCAATACATAGTTATTCATATCCATTGGATCAGGGTCTACTGTAATTTCCTGTATATTGTCTATGGGCTATGCAAGTTTTTACAACAGAAGATACCTATCTGTCAACGTTGTCTATGTTGGAAAACTAATACTGTAAAAACCTTTTAATTCGCATTGCAGGGGATCAGGTCAATAGTTTGAGGAATACCGAGTATTCGAGTCATCTGAGGTTTCCCATTGTAATGATAGTGTGGGAGTATCACTAAATTAACTTATTAACTTGGGAGTATAACAAAACTTTATAATATAATGATAAACTTGGCAGTATAACAACAAGTTTACTAACCGTCACTAGCCTCCTGAGGAGTTGCGTCACAAGCTTGCCAGCCTCCATAATCCTTATCTTCTATGTCTTTACGGGCCATCCATGCATCATTCCACACATGAAAATTCCTTTACAGATCCCGCAATAAACCATGATAACTTCATTATAGCAGTATACTACCACGTGAATAGTTTGTTCACAACAAACACATTAAAATTCTAGAGAGAGGCATCAATTTTCTCAGAAATAAAAGGACTTAAATCGCTATGAAGAGGTGCACTAACTTACTATGAAGACTTGAGACTAGTAAGGAATATTCATTACAAAAGCTTTGAAGCAGGTACAATAATCCTTAAGAAGCCCAGAGTGGGTGAAAATGGTGGCCACTTGTAATAAGTTAATTTTTTAAATTACCGACTCTAAGCCTAGGCTGTTATGATTATTCAATTTTTTTTCTTTACTCAATTTTTCTGGCTGCAAAGTCAGCTGCTATTAGTCCTTTGGCATTCAGCAGAGAAGTAGAGAGACTTCATACGCCACCATCTTTAATTTTACAATTGGCGTTGGTTCTACATTTACCAAATCCTTAACATGAAGTTGTGATGTACAATTTACTTGTCAAAACCAGCTCTTGTCTAATCCAAATCCCTCTCTATTCTAGCATATATTATATGGCATTTTCCTTTTTCATTTATATTGATTAAAACCTCTATAATCCGGAAACCCTGTTATACCAGCCATATATATATGCTGGTCACAGTGACATAAAAATTACACTATACATATCATGAATTATGTCTGAATTTGCTAGCTGCAAATGTTTTGTTTTTACTTACCATACTGAATCATTACTGAGATGATCGATCAATTTAAAATCCTGATCTAATACTATGTCAATGGTCATACTTCCATCAGTGTCATGAGCAGAGTCAAAGGTAGTGATACTTCTGGCAGGGATTCCAAGAGTCCGAAGACCTACAAAACAAATCTTTATGGATAACATAGAAATATAACAGGTTAACAAATTAATTATCACAATTGGATCTATCAGTAAGAATGAAAATATGAAGTCTGATGACAGCAACCAGATTATTTTGTACAATGTTTTTTAAAAGACCATGTCTGTTCGACATTTAGTGCTCATGAAAAAATTCCTAAAACCCCGATTTCCTGTACATGCATCTATAAGGCTCTTGCTAATAGATAGATATACAAAGGAACGTAACTGCTGGTGAATAATCTGATATGAGAACTCTTTAGCCATCAATGTGTGATGGTATATATAGTGTATGTCAATTATGTGTAAGTTTACAGCTTAATTTGTATAATAACCAGTAAAAAGCAGATATACAAGTCTATATGAAATAAATTGAATATGATCTGAATAGCAGCTAAATGATGCTGCAAATGTCTCTGCTCTGTACGTAGGTACAGTTATCCATATGCCCCTTTTAGTGTTCTACTGACTAGATAAACCTGATCTGCATTGTAGTAATTGTTTTGTAAGTTTCTAAAGTCGATGAAATGCTTGTAAAATTGAGACCAAGACAAACATTTGTATGATACTCACAAAAAGAGTGTGCTTAGCATTATCTAATGTCAATGTTCTTTATTCAGAGTAGGAAATCACTGACATGAATCCTGGTAAAATCTACTTTTAAAACAGAATAACATGGGGGTTTTTGGTACTGCATGAGGAGTTGGAATTTGTACATCACGAAAATACACAGGCTCCACACCGGATGAAAAATAGTGCAAGAGTACACTCCCACCAAAAAAAATAGTGGATACATTTGAATAACTATGTTTACAAAATGTTTAAGATACATTATGAGAATGTTTTGTTGTGAGGACATCAGAGAAAGTCAGAAGTCTGTCGAAAACCCAACACTGGCTGAAATACATTTACATATTGTAAGAACTTGACCAGAAAATAACCAATGTATTAAAGAATACAACAAATCTTTATATCGAAATGAACCAAATACTTTATACAGGGGCCTGACAAGAATAATACTGGCCGAAATACATAAAATGTTGTAGGAACTTGACTAACACTGGCCAAAATACACTTACATGTTGTAAGAACTTGACTAGAAAATACCCAACACTGGCTGAAATATACTTACAAGTTGTAAGAACTTGACTAGAAAATACCCAACACTGGCTGAAATACACTTACATGTTGTAAGAACTTGACTAGAAAATACCCAACACTGGCTGAAATACACTTACATGTTGTAAGAACTTGACTAGAAAATACCCAACACTGGCTGAAATACACTTACATGTTGTAAGAACTTGACTAGAAAATACCCAACACTGGCCGTAATACACTTACATGTTGTAAGAACTTGACTAGAAAATACCCAACACTGGCTGAAATACACTTACATGTTGTAAGAACTTGACTAGAAAATACCCAACACTGGCTGAAATACACTTACATGTTGTAAGAACTTGACTAGAAAATACCCAACACTGGCCGAAATACACTTACATGTTGTAAGAACTTGACTAGAAAATACCCAACACTGGCTGAAATACACTTACATGTTGTAAGAACTTGACTAGAAAATACCCAACACTGGCCGAAATACACTTACATGTTGTAAGAACTTGACTAGAAAATACCCAACACTGGCCGAAATACACTTACATGTTGTAAGAACTTGACTAGAAAATACCCAACACTGGCCGAAATACACTTACATGTTGTAAGAACTTGACTAGAAAATACCCAACACTGGCCGTAATACACTTACATGTTGTAAGAACTTGACTAGAAAATACCCAACACTGGCTGAAATACACTTACATGTTGTAGAAACTTGACTAGAAAATACCCAACACTGGCTGAAATACACTTACATGTTGTAAGAACTTGACTAGAAAATACCCAACACTGGCTGAAATACACTTACATGTTGTAAGAACTTGACTAGAAAATACCCAACACTGGCTGAAATACACTTACATGTTGTAAGAACTTGACTAGAAAAATACCCAACACTGGCCGAAATAACACTTACATGTTGTAAGAACTTGACTAGAAAATACCCAACACTGGCCGAAATACACTTATATGATGTAGAGACTTGACTAGAAAATACCCAACACTGGCCGAAATACACTTACATGTTGTAAGAACTTGACTAGAAAATACCCAACACTGGCCGAAATACACTTACATGTTGTAAGAACTTGACTAGAAAATACCCAACACTGGCCTGAAATACACTTACATGTTGTAAGAAACTTGACTAGAAAATACCCAACACTGGCTGAAATACACTTACATGTTGTAAGAACTTGACTAAGAAAATACCCAACACTGGCCGAAATACACTTACATGTTGTAAGAACTTGACTAGAAAATACCCAACACTGGCTGAAATACACTTACATGTTGTAAGAACTTGACTAGAAAATACCCAACACTGGCTGAAATACACTTACATGTTGTAAGAACTTGACTAGAAAATACCCAACACTGGCCGAAATACACTTACATGTTGTAAGAACTTGACTAGAAAATACCCAACACTGGCTGAAATACACTTACATGTTGTAAGAACTTGACTAGAAAATACCCAACACTGGCTGAAATACACTTACATGTTGAATAGTGTAAGAACTTGACTAGAAAATACCCAACACTGGCTGAAATACACTTACATGTTGTAGAAACTTGACTAGAAAATACCCAACACTGGCCGAAATACACTTACATGTTGTAAGAACTTGACTAGAAAATACCCAACATTGCCCGTAATACACTTATATGTTGTAGAAACTTGACTAGAAAATACCCAACACTGGCTGAAATACACTTACATGATGTAGAAACTTGACTAGAAAATACCCAACACTGGCCGAAATACACTTACATGTTGTAAGAACTTGACTAGAAAATACCCAACACTGGCCGTAATACACTTACATGTTGTAAGAACTTGACTAGAAAATACCCAACACTGGCTGAAATACACTTACATGTTGTAAGAACTTGACTAGAAAATACCCAACACTGGCCGAAATACACTTACATGTTGTAAGAACTTGACTAGAAAATACCCAACACTGGCTGAAATACACTTACATGTTGTAAGAACTTGACTAGAAAATACCCAACACTGGCCGAAATACACTTACATGTTGTAAGAACTTGACTAGAAAATACCCAACACTGGCTGAATACACTTACATGTTGTAAGAACTTGACTAGAAAATACCCAACACTGGCCGAAATACACTTACATGTTGTAAGAACTTGACTAGAAAATACCCAACACTGGCTGAAATACACTTACATGTTGTAAGAACTTGACTAGAAAATACCCAACACTGGCCGAAATACACTTACATGTTGTAAGAACTTGACTAGAAAATACCCAACACTGGCTGAAATACACTTACATGTTGTAAGAAACTTGACTAGAAAATACCCAACACTGGCCGAAATACACTTACATGTTGTAAGAACTTGACTAGAAAATACCCAACACTGGCCGTAATACACTTACATGTTGTAAGAACTTGACTAGAAAATACCCAACACTGGCCGAAATACACTTACATGTTGTAGAAACTTGACTAGAAAATACCCAACACTGGCCGTAATACACTTACATGTTGTAAGAACTTGACTAGAAAATACCCAACACTGGCCGAAATACACTTACATGTTGTAAGAACTTGACTAGAAAATACCCAACACTGGCTGAAATACACTTACATGTTGTAAGAACTTGACTAGAAAATACCCAACACTGGCCGAAATACACTTACATGTTGTAAGAACTTGACTAGAAAATACCCAACACTGGCCGAAATACACTTACATGTTGTAAGAACTTGACTAGAAAATACCCAACACTGGCTGAAATACACTTACATGTTGTAAGAACTTGACTAGAAAATACCCAACACTGGCCGAAATACACTTACATGTTGTAAGAACTTGACTAGAAAATACCCAACACTGGCCGTAATACACTTACATGTTGTAAGAACTTGACTAGAAAATACCCAACACTGGCTGTAATACACTTACATGTTGTAAGAACTTGACTAGAAAATACCCAACACTGGCTGAAATACACACTTACATGTTGTAAGAAACATTGACTAGAAAATACCCAACACTGGCCGAAATACACTTACATGTTGTAAGAACTTGACTACAAAATACCAACACTGGCTGAAATACACTTACATGTTGTAAGAACTTGACTAGAAAATACCCAACACTGGCTGAAATACACTTACATGTTGTAAGAACTTGACTAGAAAATACCCAACATTGGCTGAAATACACTTACATGTTGTAGGAACTTGACTAGAAAATACCCAACACTGGCGGAAATACACTTACATGTTGTAAGAACTTGACTAGAAAATACCCAACACTGGCTGAAATACACTTACATGTTGTAAGAACTTGACTAGAAAATACCCAACACTGGCCGAAATACACTTACATGTTGTAAGAACTCCAGAGAATACCCAACACTGTCCGTAACAGACTGGCTCTTTAGTTTTGTGGTACTGTTCTAAAATAGAGGGGCTCCCTGACCAAGACGTTGGAGAGGCACCATCCTCATAGTCGCCAGACCAGTTCCCAACTAGTATTCCCTCGTTGTCACATGAATTCACCTGAAAATAATAGTCATCACTGGCTCTCATTATATTGGTCAAAAATGTCATCAAGGTCATTAAGGTCATTAAGATTTAAGGAGTAATAATGTGGTTGTAAAACCAGGAGTATGAAGAATTTCGTTCCTAAGTGATCAATATACGCAAGCCATGTTATGTTTCTGGGGACCCAGACCCAGTATAGTTCCTGGTTTATACAAAATGTTTCCTTTTCAGTCAAGGATGCTGCAGACCAAATATGAATCAAACCCTTCATTATACACCATCTATAGAAGGATTTTAAAGAATTTATCTATTTTCCCTATTGAGAACAAGGGCCTTAATTAATGGTCATTTAAAAACCTTATTAACAGTCAAATAGCAAATTAATCAGATATTGTTTACTGGTGGTCATCTTGGTTCTTGATTTGGAGGCTATAGTGTGATGACATCAGGTGTTGCAAAAGTGTGAAAGTTGTATCCCAATCATGTCGGCCCTATGTGTCCAAGGAAGGTGTGTCCATAAAAGTGTTGCTGTGTGCCTGTGGTAAAACGGTAACCTGTGTCCGGGGCTCACCGGATTAATTAAATAGGGAGTTGATGCTTGTATTACATATTTGTTGGGTTCAGTGACAGTAACATTTAGCGAGAATGTAAATATTATACGAGAATGTTAATATTATATTAATTGTTTATTCAGATATTGACAGTGTGTATATATAATATAAATACATAATGTGTTTGGAAAGAATGGGTAATGGATAGCAAATGTTTGTATATTGTAGCTGTCATAATGGCCCGGACAAGTCGGTCAAAAGAATTGTTTGAATTAATTGAATGATAACACAAAATAACAAAATGTAAAGAGAAGGGTTAGGTCCAGATTAGGTATTTATGTCACTGATTACACCTTGTAGGTAACCTCTATATACGACCTTCATGAACTTGTATATAACGTGAAGATACCTGTGCTTCAGATGCACCTATATCATGACCCTGAGGAGCCTACTCTACCTTGAGTCTACATTCCATAGGATACGTTGACCAGAAATGACTTTATACCGATGAAAGACATTTGTGTGTGCTAAAGTTGGGATTATTTGTAATTGGACATATGGCTAATCCTGTGATTTAACATGGATTTAGATATCTTTAGATGTGTGAAAGGGAAATCTGTGAGACTGTCTAGTAGTTTTTTTCATGATAGTTTTGTTGCGTTTCATTTGTAAAAAAATGTATATAGTTTTGTTATTTTGGTGTTTGTCAATTGTGAAACAAGGACACTATCAAATTACTTTCCCCAACACTTGGTCAAGACTATGTCAGGATCATTTCAGTCAAGTTTCAGCCAAATCACACTGTTTTCAAGATAACAGCTATGGTGGCCATCTTAGATTTCGAAGCAACATAAAAAAAAAAGACATTTCATCAGGACCATGAGAGGATCGTTTCAGTCAAATCGCACAGGTAGAACTTGAAGAAATTCAAAATATGTTATAAAGATGGCAGTTGTGGCAGCCACCTTGGATTTCGGATCAACCCGAAAAAATAACAACACTTTGTCAGGGCCATGTCAGGATATTTTCAGACAACTTTCAGCGCGATTGCACTAGTAAAACTGGAGAAGTTCAAAATGTAAAAAGTAAATGCACGGCAGACGACAACAAACACGATGACTATATGTCAGATGATCTTAAAACCTACAAGGTTAACGGTTTACAAGGTACTTACCAGACTTGTCAACTTTCGAACAATACGGACAGGGTTTCCGCGTTCTTTCACAGGAAAGTTTTTACGGTCCAACAAGTCCAGGACACAATCCAGGACTGGGTTGTCAAACTGAAAACAACAATCAAATTTAACCTGTCAACAAATTTGAGCTCTTTCTGTTTCAATTTATTGAAATTTGATCACTATGATATCCTGCCATTTTAAAAAAAGTTAGAAGAAAACCACAATTGTAATTTAAGTTAAGTCTGACAGAAAGCCATGATGTCACTTGACTAATTTTGGGTTGTGTGGTTGCTATTATTTCTTCTCATTGCAAAATGATGATGATAAATGATCTACTAGCCAGTATTTAGCCCACAAATATAGTGTTTATATCTGGAGATAAACTATGTAATGATATTTTAGTGGAGGTTTTCAGCCCTAAAATATTTGCAAGACGTGTAACTGCTAAAGTATCATCGTCAGGAATGCTTTGGGTCAATTAACTATTAAGTGGACGACTAGATCCATTATAGCAATATTTATGGAAACTACAAAGTACAATGTTTCTTATTTTTAATAGAATTATTTTTGTTAGTTGTAAATTTCATTAAAATAATTCAAAATTAATATTTTTCAATATTATATTATTTTTTAATTTCTATCTAAAATCTTGCATTCAAAATAAAAGCATATCCTACAAACTATATTTCTTTTAAACTATTTGCCATTTAATAAAAAAAAATGTTCAAAACCAGTAAAAAAACTTATATGAATACAATCCCTGTATCCCTGGTCATTTTCCCTCTCTTATTTGGATCAGAATCCATATATTTTTCATGGATAATACCGACAAAATAAAATTATATATTGTGGCCTAATTCATCTGTGATTTACCGTATAAATATTGTTTTGTGAGGTGTGCAGAAAATAATGTCATCGGCAAACCAGAAGGTATGTTTGAAGTTTTCTTTGTTAGCTAGGAATAAATAAATAGGACAAGGAGAGAGTTCAGATCAGCATTGGATAACTGATGTATGTGTATAATGATGAGTTTGACTTTTATTTTTGTATTTTACTCTTTAAGCCTGTCTTTTAAGTGCCCGAAAAATATTTCCTAAACAAAACCTAAAACAATTTGTCAAAACTATAACGCTCGTTATATTATAACTTTTTCTTCTATTTTTTATTTAATTTTTGAATTAACTTATGTACCTAATGCATATTTAATTTTCCTCTTTATCCAGCCAAAGTTTTTCATGTCTACAATTTTATCCATACCTTTATTGATGAAATATCAGGAAGTTATACCTACTGGTCATTTAAATCTTTACCTTGCCAAAATTTCAGGAAACATACCTAATTTCCGTACCTACCTGGATAAAATTACAAGAATGCACACCTAATTTCAATCCTTACCCAGCTAAATTACAGGAATACATACCTAATTTCAATCCCAACCAAAATTCCAAGAATTTAACCTAATTTCTATTCTTACCTTGCTAAAATTCTAAGAATGCATACCTAATTTCTATTCTTACCTTGCTAAAATTCTAAGAATGCATACCTAATTTCTATTCTTACCTTGCTAAAATTCTAAGAACGCATACCTAATTTCTATTTTTACCTTGCTGAAATTCCAAGAATGCATACCTAATTTCTATTCTTACCTTGCTGAAATTCCAAGAATGCATACCTAATTTCTATTCTTACCTGGCTGAAATTCCAAGAATGCATACCTAATTTCTATTCTTACCTGGCTGAAATTCCAAGAATGCATACCTAATTTCTATTCTTACCTTGCTGAAATTCCAAGAATGCATACCTAATTTCTATTCTTAACTTGCTGAAATTCCAAGAATGCATACCTAATTTCTGTTCTTACCTTGCTGAAATTCCAAGAATGCATACCTAATTTCTATCCTTACCTGGCTGAAATGATACAGGAATGTATACCTAATTTCTATTCTTACCTTGCTGAAATTCCAAGAATGCATACATAATTTCTAATCTTACCATGCTGAAATTCCAAGAATGCATACCTAATTTCTTCCTTACCTGACCAAAGTTCCAGGGTCTGCCACGGATTCTCTTAGCGCTCCCGATAAAAATCTTGCCATTATCATTAAGTACATACTCTTCACGCATTTCATTGTCGTGATGGTATACATCGTCATCTATACACAAAATAATAAATCGATAAATCAGCTACCTTGTATATGAATTACTCAAAATTAATATATAAATAAACAAATAAATGAATGAACGAATAATAAAATAATGAATTAATGAATGAAAGAATTAATGAATAACAGGAGGTCCATGGCCAGCCTTAACAGTCATCTGACTATTGGCCCGAAAAACCTGTCAAAATCTGTTGTGTTTTTTCCAAGTTCAATTGTCGGGAAACTAAAATTTGTGACATAATTCATTTTCAGTAACAGTAACCTTTGTAGTTGACCTTTTGACCCCAAATTCAATCCCAAGCTGTATTTATTAAATATACATGTTACCATTGTGTTAAATTTGATCAAAATCTGTTGATGTTTTCTCATGTTATTGTCTGGAAACTAATATTTTGTGAAACATTGACCTTTGTGGTTGACCTTTTGACCCTAAATTCAATCCCAAGCTGTATTTTCCCATACGCTACTATTATGTGAAGTTTGATAACAATCCATCAATTTGTTCTGCAGCCAAATTGTGGTCTACAAATTCATTTCCTATTGTTACAGTGTTCTTTGTTATTGTAAAATAATTTCTGCAGGTATGTTTCCATTTAAACATACACAAAGCATAAAAAACCTAAGAATTTAATAGTACATAATGCCTGTGTTGTATCTAACATTTATAAGGCATCATATTTTTGTCTGACCATTTGAATGAGTTCAAAGTTTTTTTAATTCATCAAATCCTTTATGGTTTTTAATATATTACCGAAGAAATAATGACATGCCAAAATTTTGGCCTAGTTATGGCACTCATTATTTTAAAGATTTTAGCTTTATTGACACCTGTGACCTTGAATGAAGACTCACCCTTACACCAGGGGTTGAACACTAATGAACAGACTACTAAAATGTACACAAGAGGTTGAACATACTATTCAACCTTACAACAGGGGTTGAACACTATTGAACAGACTACTAAAACATACACCAGAGGTTGAACAGACTATTCAACCTTACACCAGGGGTTGAACACTAATGAACAGACTACTGAAACGTACACTAGGGGTTAAACAGACTACTCAACCTTAAACCAGGAGTTGAACACTACTGAACAGAATACAAAAATGTACACCAGGGGTTGAACAAACTACTTAACCTTACACCAGGGGTTGAACACTAATGAACAGAATACAAAAACATACACCAGGGGTTGAACAGACTATTCATCTTTACACCAGGGGTTGAACAGACTACTCACCCTTACACCAGGGGTTGAACACTAATGAACAGAATACAAAAACATAAACCAGGGGTTGAACAGACTACTCAATCTTACACCAGGGGTTGAACAGACTACTCACCCTTACACCAGGGGTTGAACAAACTACTCAACCTTACACCAGGGGTTGAACAGACTACTCAACCTTACACCAGGGGTTGAACAGACTACTCAACCTTACACCAGGGGTTGAACAGACTACTCAACCTTACACCAGGGGTTGAACAAACTACTCAACCTTACACCAGGGGTTTAACAGACTACCCAACCTTACACCAGGGTTGAACAGACTACCCAACCTTACACCAGGGGTTGAACAGACTACTCAACCTTACACCAGGGGTTGAACAGACTACTCAACCTTACACCAGGGGTTGAACACTAATGAACAGAATACAAAAACATACACACAGGGGTTGAACAGACTATTCATCTTTACACCAGGGGTTGAACAGACTACTCACCCTTACACCAGGGGTTGAACACTAATGAACAGAATACAAAAACATAAACCAGGGGTTGAACAGACTACTCAACCTTAAACCAGGGGTTTAACAAAACAAATTAACTCAACTTACACACAGGGGTTGAACAGACTACTCAACTTACACCAGGGTTTAACAGACTACTCATTCTTACACCAGGGGTTGAACAGACTACTCACCCTTACACCAGGGGTTGAACAAACTACTCAACCTTACACCAGGGGTTGAACAGACTACTCAACCTTACACCAGGGGTTGAACAGACTACTCAACCTTACACCAGGGGTTGAACATAATGAACAGACTACTGAAAACGTACACCAGGGTTTGAACAGACTACTCAACCTTACACCAGGGGTTGAACACTAATGAACAGATTACAAAAACTGACCTACACCAGGGGTTGAACAGACTATTCACCTTTTACACCAGGGGTTGAACAGACTAGTGCAACAGTATCAACCTTACACCAGGGGTTGAACAGACTACTCAACCTTACACCAGGGGTTGAACAAACTACTCAACCTTACACCAGGGGTTAACAGACTACTAACTTATGAACAGAATACAAAA
Source organism: Argopecten irradians (assembly GCF_041381155.1). Classification (NCBI taxonomy): domain Eukaryota; kingdom Metazoa; phylum Mollusca; class Bivalvia; order Pectinida; family Pectinidae; genus Argopecten; species Argopecten irradians. The sequence continues at coordinate 46,357,968 of NC_091135.1, read as the reverse complement.
ACATACACCAGGGGTTGAACAGACTACTCAATCTTACACCAGGGGTTGAATAGACTACTCAACCTTACACCAGGGGTTGAACAGACTACTCACCCTTACACCAGGGGTTGAACAGACTACTCAACCTTACACCAGGGGTTGAACAAACTACTCAACCTTACACCAGGGGTTGAACAGACTACTCACCCTTACACCAGGGGTTGAACAGACTACTCAACCTTACACCAGGGGTTGAACAGACTACTCACACCTTACACCAGGGGTTGAACAGACTACTCAACTTACACAGGGTTAACAACTATCACCTTACACCAGGGGTTGAACAGCTACTCAACTTACACAGGGGTAACTACTCATTCTTTCACCAGGGGTTGAACAGACTACTCAATCTTACTCATACTCAACCTTACACCAGGGGTTGAACAGACTACTCAACCTTACACCAGGGGTTGAACAGACTACTCAATCTTACACCAGGGGTTGAACAAACTACTCAACCTTACACCAGGGGTTGAACAGACTACTCAACCTTACACCAGGGGTTGAACAGACTACTCACCCTTACACCAGGGGTTGAACAGACTACTCAACCTTACACCAGGGGTTGAACAGACTACTCAACCTACACAGGGGTTGAACAGACTACTCAACCTTACACCAGGGGTTAAACAAATTACTCATTCTTACACCAGGGGTTGAACAGACTACTCAATCTTACACCAGGGGTTGAACAGACTACTCAACCTTACACTAGGGGTTGAACAGACTACTCACCCTTACACCAGGGGTTGAACAGACTACTCAACCTTACACCAGGGGTTAAACAAATTACTCATTCTTACACCAGGGGTTGAACAGACTACTCAATCTTACACCAGGGGTTGAACAGACTACTCAACCTTACACCAGGGGTTAAACACACCTTACACACTTACACCAGGGGTTGAACAGACTACTCAATCTTACACCAGGGGTTGAACAAACTACTCAACCTTACACCAGGGGTTAAACAAATTACTCAACCTTACACCAGGGGTTGAACAGACTACTCAATCTTACACCAGGGGTTGAACAGACTACTCAACCTTACACCAGGGGTTGAACAGACTACTCACCCTTACACCAGGGGTTGAACAGACTACTCAACCTTACACCAGGGGTTGAACAGACTACTCAACCTTACACCAGGGGTTAAACAAATTACTCATTCTTACACCAGGGGTTGAACAGACTACTCAATCTTACACCAGGGGTTGAACAGACTACTCAACCTTACACCAGGGGTTAAACAAATTACTCAACCTTACACCAGGGGTTGAACAGACTACTCAATCTTACACCAGGGGTTGAACAGACTACTCAACCTTACACCAGGGGTTGAACAGACTACTCAACCTTACACCAGGGGTTGAACAAACTACTCAACCTTACACCAGGGGTTGAACAGACTACTCAACCTTACACCAGGGGTTGAACAGACTACTCACCCTTACACCAGGGGTTGAACAAACTACTCAACCTTACACCAGGGGTTGAACAAACTACTCAACCTTACACCAGGGGTTGAACAGACTACTCAACCTTACACCAGGGGTTGAACAAACTACTCAACCTTACACCAGGGGTTGAACAAACTACTCAACCTTACACTAGGGGTTGAACAGACTACTCACCCTTACACCAGGGGTTGAACAGACTACTCAACCTTACACCAGGGGTTAAACAAATTACTCATTCTTACACCAGGGGTTGAACAGACTACTCAATCTTACACCAGGGGTTGAACAGACTACTCAACCTTACACCAGGGGTTAAACAAATTACTCACCCTTACACCAGGGGTTGAACAGACTACTCAATCTTACACCAGGGGTTGAACAGACTACTCAACCTTACACCAGGGGTTGAACAGACTACTCAACCTTAAACCAGGGGTTAAACAAATTACTCAACCTTACACCAGGGGTTGAACAGACTACTCAATCTTACACCAGGGGTTGAACAGACTACTCACCAACTTAACACACCAGGGGTTGAACAAACTACTCAACCTTACACCAGGGGTTGAACAAACTACTCAACCTTACACCAGGGGTTGAACAGACTACTCACCCTTACACCAGGGGTTGAACAAACTACTCAACCTTACACCAGGGGTTGAACAAACTACTCAACCTTACACCAGGGGTTGAACAGACTACTCAACCTTACACCAGGGGTTGAACAGACTACTCTACCTTACACAGGGTGAACAGACTACTCAATCTTACACCAGGGGTTGAACAGACTACTCAACCTTACACCAGGGGTTAAACAAATTACTCAACCTTAAACCAGGGGTTAACAATACTCAACTTACACCAGGGGTTGAACAGACTACTCAATCTTACACCAGGGGTTGAACAGACTACTCAACCTTACACCAGGGGTTAACACTAATGAACTCAATTACACCAGGGGTTGAACAACTACTCACCCTTACACCAGGGGTTGAACAGACTACTCACCCTTACACCAGGGGTTGAACAGACTACTCAACCTTACACCAGGGGTTGAACAGACTACTCAACCTTACACCAGGGGTTGAACAGACTACTCAACCTTACACCAGGGGTTGAATCCAGGGTTGAACAAAATACTCAACCTTACACCAGGGGTTGAACAGACTACTCAACCTTACACCAGGGGTTGAACAGACTACTCACCCTTACACCAGGGGTTGAACAAACTACTCAACCTTACACCAGGGGTTGAACAAACTACTCAACCTTACACCAGGAGTTTAACAGACTACCCAACCTTACACCAGGGGTTGAACAAACTACTCAACCTTACACCAGGGGTTGAACAGACTACTCAACCTTACACCAGGGGTTGAACAGACTACTCAACCTTACACCAGGGGTTGAACAGACTACTCACCCTTACACCAGGGGTTGAACATACTACTCAACCTTACACCAGGGGTTGAACATACTACTCAACCTTACACCAGGAGTTGAACAGACTACTCAACCTTACACCAGGGGTTGAACAGACTACTCAACCTTACACCAGGGGTTGAACAAATTACTCACCCTTACACCTGAGGTTAAACTAATTACTCACCCTTACACCAGGGGTTGAACAGACTAATCAACCTTACACCAGGGGTTGAACACTAATGAACAGAATACAAAAATGTACACCATGGGTTGAACAGACTATTCACCTTTACACCAGGGGTTGAACAGACTACTCACCCTTACACCAGGGGTTTACTTAGTAACAGACTACTCACCAGAGGTTGATCACTAATGAACAGACTACAAAAACGTACACCAGGGGTTGAACAAACTACTCACCCTTACACCAGAGGTTGAACACTAAGGGGTTGAACAGACTACTCACCTTTACACCAGGGGTTGAACAAACTACTCACCCTTACACCAGGGGTTGAACAGCATGTAGATGAGTTGTGAATGACTGTATATTTTACACACTCCTGCTTTATCAGCCTTATCACCCTTGCTGAAGGATTGCACCTGGAATTTCCACTTGCCCACTAAACAGGTTGCAGGAGTGAATATTTCAAGTGTCACTGTTTTGCCGTTTTTGTCTTTGATGGCAGCTCCCCATTTACCAGCCACATCCTTCTTGGATACAATGATCTGTACTTTGGACCCATTAATTTGGTTTGGGTTTGAACCTGTAGCAGTTCAGGATAAAATATCTGAATATTATCTATAACATGTTTGGTAAAGGACAAATTGAACTGCATATACATGTATTGCCTTTTAAACACCTCAATCATATACCTGTAGCAAAGATCAGTTTCAAGTCCTCCTTCTCTTCATCAAATTCACGATCAAAATCGATGTCAATTGTGAATGGCTGACCGCGCCGGACAACTAGACTCAGCCCCTTTGGGTTGTCAGCCTTCTTATCCGTGAGCTCATACTCGTCTGTGTGGTGAGCTTTGACATTTTGTTGGATATTAAATCTGACGGCCTCTACCGTGATCATCTTCTTCACCTCCATCTCCACCTCTGTAACAGTAACAATTGACTTCACAATCCATTAATACTGGTACTGATTAATTTTTGTACCCAACTTTCCCGAATTCCTTGTTTCCCAAACTGCAGCTCCTCCCCTTTTTTCCCTCTATTTCTTTAACTCTTTCTTCTTTTTTGTTTGTTTGTTATTGTCACGTGCAGGTGTCTTATGTGTAAGTTTGTATGGTTGTATGAAAATGGGTATATATGTATGTAATCTATAAGTCATGGTATGAGTCTGTGCGTAAAAGTTAGTCTATAAATGTACATGAGAGTTATACTATTAATTAATGGAGGGAATTACTTATGTATTATAATGCATACAAATTAAGCTTTATAACGGCCTAACCCTTTTTTGGCAATATAATTAATTTCAAATTAATATGTCTCAATGTAAAACAAAAATACATGCATGATATGTGTTAGGAATGACAGTTGTATGTTATTCATATGTTATATAACTCTGTTTGATAAAACTTTGGAAAAACAAAATAAATAATAAAAAAAATTAATAATAATAATACTTGTTTGTTTTTTTTTTTGGACTGGTTGTCAATGGATTCTTATTTTATTTTTTATTTTTTTGCAAAAAAACCCCCAATTACTTTATTCCCCAGACATGATAAAGGTAGATGACTGCCAGGGTTGGGACCCTGGATTCAGCATCCATACATAATTGTCCTCTTGCAAGAGCGATTTCATTCAACATTCATTTCCCTATATTCTCTCTAACCTTCCAATCATTCACTTACCCATTCTCTTTCTTTATATCATTCATTAATACATTCATTCTGTGGATCTTTCATACTCATTTATTACAGTTCTTTCATTCTTAAATCATCCTCGCATTCTGTAGCTCATTCCTTAATTCTTAAATTTATCTAAAATATTCTGAACATAATTTATTGATACAATTTTCTTTTTCTTTGATTTTATAAACATTTCTAAATTACTTAGTAATAGGTATTGGACTTTCCTATATATATGATCAACAGCATTTTCTATTTTGTTATACTTAATTTTATTTCTACATTTCCAAATGGACTATTTGAAGGACAGTAATGCGGTATTGAGAAGAACTGATAGATTATCATTAGCTTGAAATCCCAAAATCACAACATCTGATGTCAGCATATCTTCATTAAATCCCGGAATGGTTTTAAATATATGTACAGAACAAATGTTCAGAATATTTCTGACAATACCACATTAAAAAAATAGATGTACAAAAAAAAAATAATTCTGATTAATAGGAACCTATACATGTACCTTCCTTTACACTATATAACAATTACTATCGTACTCGCCACAATTAGTGCCCCTCCCAAAGGGCACGTCCTTCCTCTCTTCTGTAGGAGTTTAAGTTATTTATTTACATCGACATGATATCCCATATTAAATGTTATTCATGTTTTGGCATGTGTATAAAATTGTTTTTGTGAAATGTGTTCGTGTTTCTTCCCAATCATGTCTTAAGATGTCAGGTGACATGAAAGTTGGGCTGATGAAGCTAGTGCCTGGTTATGCTATCGCTGGATGCCATAAACCAGCTACATTTGTACTGAGCTGAAAAAGTATTACCAAACTTGCTGTCATTTTAGTCTTACAAAGCACAAAGTTCATAAAGAGTGTAACAGAGCAGGTGGACAAAACCTGTTACATATATATTAATAAGAAAGTAGTCAACATGCTGCAAGATAGATGGAATAATAAAACTACGGTAGTCAAAAAGTCATCAATAGGATGCTACTTCATTTGTAGTATGGCTTACATTCCAAAACTAACTGCTTTTTATATTTCAATTTTATAATTAAAAATTAAGTATAACTGCTGAAAATTAGTTTGGAGAGCTCATTTCACATCACATATATATATTGACAATGAATATTTCTATGATCTATAAATGATTAATACTGAAGACAAGTTTTTACACATAGATTACCATCATCCTCTGAATCCTCGTCATCACGCTCAGGATCTACAGGCTTGGGGTCTTTGTCACTGTAAATACGCACATTCCACCTATTCATGCAAGAGTCTTCGAAGTAATTTGGAATTCCTCGTCGCCTGAGAAAGCCACGTCTCCTGTGGTTGTTAGGGCCAACAAAAAAACGGCCCCTTCGTCTATACGGCTGGAAATAAAAGATGTTAAAATTCAACTATAGTATATAGACTTTTACTACAGATATGTGTGTGTGAGCAGTATAGGTATAATCTGAAATTTTTGGTCACCATCCATGGCCCTATCCAATCACTGAAAGGATATCATATATACATGTACCAATGTTGGCCTCTATTACTAGTGAATGCTTTCATTTATTTAGTATTATTACCTGCAGACTCTCTCTATAAATAAAGTGATTTGACTGTTTTCCCATCATATTGCTTGAACATTGTTACAGAAATACAAATCCTCAGAAAATAATGTGCTTAATTGTTGAAGTCATATAATTCATTGCTAATGTCATAAACTGGTGCGCTGGACCAAATATTTTTCGACGAAGGTCTTTCTTGCAAGAAGCTGTGATAACTTTAATATTGTGATTAATGTAAAAAAAAACCCAGTTGATTCTTGCCATATCAGTCAACAGTCAAAACTCTTTCCTATTCGGTGTGAGGACCAACCCTATAAACTGTTTCCCTCTGCTGGAAAGTTTATCTGGTTGGCTCCAACACCTTGGCAGAAAAGAGACTGTTTACACATTAAGCATGAAACAACTGTATATTGTTTACCTACTTTATCACTTGTGAACTTTCATGGAGAACCAACGTTTTGCACATTAGCACAATGAATATACATGTAGGTTAATATATAATGTCAATAAAAGAAAAACTTTGAAAACAGCATATGGTAAATGATAAAATAATAGTCCATTGCATGACAACAGCACCTGAAGTAAGGTCAAACAGTACTTCCCTGGGCCCTTTCAGTTTCAACCCCCAAATTTAAAGAATTCCTTCATAGAAAACCATTACAGAAGTTAAAGAAACTTTCTTAATTAAAGGTTTTTTTTAACTTCTGTAATGTTTTTCACATGGAGAATTTTAAGTTAAGGAATTCATTAAACTAAATGTTGATGAAAAAATTCCTATTGATTATGAGTACAGTATAACCATCCTCATGTCAGGAGATTTGATAATGGAATACAAAATAGAAGTTGAATGCAGCCAGTCAATATTGCATCAGCTGGACATCAGACCAAGACAACATTTGTGATATCCGAGTGGCTGAAATGGTCCAACAAGTGTCACTCACACGCCTAGGTTTAGCCACAACTGGCTGCGGAGGAGGTTTTTTCATATCCTGTTTAGGGGCGGCTTTCTTCTTCGGGGCCTCGTTACCCCAAGTGTCTGTAGCCGGATCATAATGACTCATTGTCTTTAATGTTCTTTACTCCTCAACACTGGTGAGGGAAATCTCTGCACTGGTAGCTATATATCTCTCTTTTGATCCTCAACCCTAGTGAGGGAAATCTCTGCACTGGTAGCTATATATCTCTCTTTTGATCCTCAACCCTAGTGAGGGAAATCTCTGCACTGGTAGCTATATATCTCTCTTTTGATCCTCAACCCTAGTGAGGGAAATCTCTGCATACTGCACTGTAGTATATTCTCTTTTGATCCTCAACCCTAGTGAGGGAAATCTCTGCACTGGTAGCTATAATCTCTCTTTTGATCCTCAACCCTAGTGAGGGAAATCTCTGCACTGGTAGCTATATATCTCTCTTTTGATCCTCAACCCTAGTGAGGGAAATCTCTGCACTGGTAGCTATATATCTCTCTTTTGATCCTCAACCCTAGTGAGGGAAATCTCTGCACTGGTAGCTATATATCTCTCTTTTGATCCTCAACCCTAGTGAGGGAAATCTCTGCACTGGTAGCTATATATCTCTCTTTTTGATCTCAACCCAGTGAGGGAAATCTCTGCACTGGTAGCTATATATCTCTCTTTTGATCCTCAACCACAGTGAGGGAAATCTCTGCACTGGAAGCTATATATATATATTATATAATTCTCTTTTGATCCTCAACCCTAGTGAGGGAAATCTCTGCACTGGTAGCTATATATCTCTCTTTTGATCCTCAACCCTAGTGAGGGAAATCTCTGCACTGGTAGCTATATATCTCTCTTTTGATCCTCAACCCTAGTGAGGGAAATCTCTGCACTGGAAGCTATATATATATATATATATATCCTTTGATCCTCAACCCTAGTGAGGGAAATTTCTGCACTGGTAGCTATATATCTCTCCTTTGATCCTCAACCCTAGTGAGGGAAATCTCTGCACTGGTAGCTATATATCTCTCCTTTGATCCTCAACCCTAGTGAGGGAAATCTCTGCACTGGTAGCTATATATCTCTCTTTTGATCCTCAACCACAGTGAGGGAAATCTCTGCACTAGTAGCTATATCTCTCTCCTTTAATCCTCAACTCCGGCGAGGGAAATTTCTGCATCATTGGCTAAGTATATATATCACAACTTAAGAAAAAAATAAAAGCTGCAATATGGAAGTAAGCAGATAATCTCCACAGATTTTGATAAAATAATGCCCGTTATAAGTTCTGGAGACCAATTATCTGTAATCTCTGAGGTGATCATTGATAGGAAATGACAGCAATCTAATGTACATCACAATCCCTATTGCTACTGACGGAAGTAATTTGGTTTTGAGGTTTATATACATGTATGTACATTAACTTATTTGCTGATAGTAAAATGAACAATTCAACATTACACACATTTGTAAGTCAAATCTCAAAGTGAACTTGAAGTGAATTGTCATTAAGGAAGTAGTATGGCGATTTCAATTCTTTCATTTATTTATGTCGAGTTGTTTTCTACCTTGGTCATACAACTTTGTCCCATCTGTGATTAGCTAGTGCATGTTTTATTCATATTATACCAGGCTGGAACTGGGAGCCAATAAGTGCTTCAATCCCTATAAGTATAACTCTCCTCCCCATTTTGGAAGCCTTAATTTGAGTTACCTGGAATTAGATGTAAACTGCATGATCACAAGAGGCCCATGGGCCTAAACAGTCATCTTACTATATTGGCATAATACAACATCTCAAAGAATATAGTAGTGGAAAACAATTAAGGCAATACAAACAACACTTTTAATAGAAGAAGTTTGGTTTCTGATCATGATATATTTGATGAAAAGGGTACAACCTTGAATGAAAATCAAGGTCATTAATTTTAATATACATGTTAACCTTTTATGCCAACATGCTAAAAGTACAATATCATGTCTCTAAGTCTCTTAGGTTATTCATAAGAAGTTGTGATTTTAGCCTATTTATATTAATCCCTGTGACCTTGAATGAAAGTCAAGGTCTTTCATTTGAACAACTTGGTAGCCCTTCATCAAAGCATATCTCAGGTCTGATATCAGCTAGGTCTCTAGGCCTCTTAGTTATTCACAAGAAGTCGTTTAAAGGTTTTTGTCTGTTTGACCCCCGTGACCTTGACCAAACTTGGTAGCATGTCACATGCCCAATGTAAGTCTCTAGGCCTCTTAGTTATTCACAAGAAGTTGTTTATCAATTTTAACTTATTTGACCCCTGTCACCTTAAATGAAAGTCAAGGTCATTCACCTGAAAACCACTTTGGTTTCATTTTTTGATTTAATTCTATTGCGAATTAATTGATGGCTTACTTTGTGCACTAATTTTGTAAAATGGTAGACCATCTTATTTTTCAATTATTTCAGTGCCCTGAGGTCTGATTTGGTTGAATAAGGTAAGTGTAGATACAGATAGGTGTAGTGCAGGCCTAGGGTTGCAATAATGCAAGGGAAAATATCTACAGAAAAAAACTTTTTAAGGTACATTTTAGTTAGCTTAAAAACAGTTTTCACATGGGGTCTTTGTATTGTTACTAAATATTCCTGTCTAACAGTGCTACGATATTGCAGCTATTCGTATATATAAATTCTAATGTAATATGTTTCATCTCTCAAGCATTTTTAATATATTTGTACATTTCATACATGTAATTTTAGTGTACACAAAACATGCTATAAACAGGAAAACAAAGGCGGTTAGTATGTTTGTATGGATACTGCCATGAAGCCTATATCCAGTATGTTCTGGTCAACTTCCTGGGTAACAGGAAGTGTAGCATATATGTATACCAACCTGCCATCAACATTTATCGACAGGGTTCTTTCCTGTAGAAGATACACCACAGTCATAGTCAATATCACTTTAATTATTGAATATTCAAATTCATTCACTTTAAAAGGATATACAACAATAAACATTTCTTTGTTTTCGTACTAAATCTGACTTTCTGATTTGCCAATTTGTTTTTACCACTATGAAGAAATAATTCTGACAATGGCGCAGAAATCTGTCATTGATTGTTGTGAGTTTACAATAGAGACATTGATGTTGTGTATTATGAATCAATGGAATTGTACATGAACATGTATCTTTTTTTTATGAAGTAGTCTCATAAACTATTTATAAAGATTGATGCCACTATCTTTTTATTTTTTTAAATTGTATCAGGTTAAACTAATATGCTATCAGGATTCACACAATTTGCAAAACAAGTTTTTATACCCTCATGAAATTCAAAATAAGTGACATCATTGCTTCAATAAAGATCAATTGAATCCAAATTCAAATTTGTGCAATTCAAATCAAAGTGCTTTGATTTAGTAAACAAATCAAAATGCTAGTAACTATAATTGTAACATTTAGCAAAAAAATATACTTATTACATATCGATGGAAAAAATAACCAATCAAAATACTAAAATGTCGATTTACAAATTAAAATAGGACTCAATTATGAAAAATAATTCAGCCACTCTATGTGAATGCAAATGTTTTGTTAGCAATTAGCAGATCCCCCACCTCCTCCACCTCACTCTACTCTAGACATTGTCCAGCATCCACACAGAACAGCTAGTGCGCATGCACTGCCATCCATAACCAACCCAGCCTGATTTCCAGTATTCAGCAAAATAACATTGACCTGAGGTTATGCATGATCACAAAGCTGAACAACTGCAGTAAATGTATACATTAAGCTAAATCTGTAGAAGATCACACTGACAAGTACTGCATGTGTATGATAACACTAATAGCTATATAATGAAGATTTCTAAATAACAGCAACAAAATGGGATTTCTTGACATTTCTTTTCACATGCAGAATGCCACAGACCTCTGATGACCCTGGCTGTACAGAGTCAGCTGCCTTGATTCATAGAATCTGACCAGATTCAAAATGCCACAGACAAATTTAGTTAATAGATACATATGCATTTCCTATATACATGTAATGTATATCAATGACTGATATCGTTAGCATACTGACTATTGCTGAAACAATTCATGTATATTGGTGGCCCTAGTATATGTGGTTTACTTCAAGATGCAATATCTGTATTTTCATTAAACTCTGTCTCCATGAAACTTGTAAATCTTGATCGCCTTATTCCTTAATTAAGATGCTTGGCTGATCTCTGACTGGTGTGAGAAGATATTTTGATATTACATTGTAACCAAAATTTTATGCTGCTTCAGTTTTGAACGAAATTTTCTGCAATAAATGCTATAGTAATAATTTTAAACATTTAATTTATTATTTGTCTTCACAGTTGTGAAGTGTACTTTATACACAGGTCAAATTGTTTTTAAATTGGCCATTTGGGACTCCCAAAAAGTGATATTTTAAACCCGTTTCACTGTGGTGTGTTTTGTGTTTATCTGTCATTTTAATGCATTTATACCTATTTCAGTTATGAATTTAAAGTTAGAATTTAAATCCCTGCTATTATATCAAATCAAAACATATAGCATTACTATCATACTGGAAACCATTGTATAAAAAAAATAATGTAACCTTGAAACTCGATCAAACTTTCAGATAAAAGATATGACAAGTTCAGCAACGCATATAATACACCCTTGTGTACATGCATGCAAATAATGCCTTTTCTTTGACAATGTTACATTTGTATTTGGTAAACACTTCAACGTCTCTATAAGATATGCATAGAATTAGAAAAAAGAAGATACTTGATGTCCATGCAGCAACTAGTTGTTATTGTACATAAATATTTCATCTACAAATCCAACTTGTAAGCTTTAAAAGTCAGTTGAAAAGTGATAGCTGTCTTCAATGTGACAACTACATGTATAAGATCAGGTAAATGTTTCGTGAACAAGGTATATATATAATGCTGATTCCAGTAGAACAGATGTTGGAATCAGATGACAGAGACATATTATCATTATGCAGGGCTATCTAATTAATGCATGATACAATAATTAAACATGTTAAAAATCACATGAATTATGTATAAGCTTTGATTGCAATGCATGTGATGAAAACATATCAATATTGGTATTTTCACATAAAGATACAATTTATTCCGTATTCTTCCCAATAAGTGCCTCCTCTCCTTTTTTGAGGCAAAAATTTGACTTAATATATACCTCCAATTAAATAAAGATTGAAACTACAAACAAGAGATCCCAGAGGGATCTTGGCACCCACCAAAGAATGATCTATGTCTGACAATGGAAAGATGGATCTTTTCTCTACTTTTTAAACTTTTTCAAACATATACTACACATCAAATTTGAGACAGATCGCTTCAGTTCTTTCTGAGAAATAGCAGTAACAAACTTCAACTATCAAAATCCAAGATGGTTCCTTGGCGGTCATCTTGTTGATGATCGGTCCCAAATCGCAATATGCACATCTAGAGCCCTAGGGGAACCTACATGTGAAATTTGAGAATGATCCATTCAATACTTTCTGAGAAATAACTATAACAAACTTTAAATATCAAAATCAAAGATGACTGCCTGGCGGCCATTTTGTTGACCGGTCGGTCCCAAAAGGCAATATGCACAACTAGGTCTCTAGGGGAACCTACATACAGATCATTTCAGTATTTTCTGAGAAATAGTGATAACAATCTTTAAATATCAAAATCCAAGATGGCTGCCTGGCGGCCATCTCGTTCACCGATCAGTCCCAAAACCCAATATGCTCAACTAGGTCCGTGGGGGAAACCTACATATGAAATTTGAGAAAGATCCCTTCAGTACTTTCTGAGAAATAGCCATAACCAACTTTAGATATCAAAATCCAAGATGGCTTCCTGGCGGCCATATTGTTCACCGATCGGTCCGAAAATTCAATATGCATAACAAGGGCCCTAGGGGAACATACATATGAGATTTGAGAAAGATCCCTTCAGCATTTTCTGAGAAATAGCGATAACAAACTTTAGCTATCAAAATCCAAGATGGCTGCCTGGCGGCCATCTTGTTCACCGATCGGTCCCAAAACCCAATATGCACAACTAGGTCCGTAGGGGAGCCTACATATGAAATTTGAGACAGATCCCTTTGGTACTTTCTGAGAAATAGCAATAACAAACTTTAGATATCAAAATCCAAGATGGCTGCCTGTTGGCCATCTTGTCGACTGATCCGTCCCAAAATGCAATATGCACAACTAGGGCCCTAGGGGAACCTTCATATGAATTTTGAGACAGAGCCCTTCTGTACTTTCTGAGAAATAGCGATAACAAGAATTGTTAACAGACGGACGGACAGAAGGACGGACGGAAGGACGGACAACTGACCACGGACAAAAATCGATTTGAATAGCCCAGCATCTGATGATGGTGGGCTAAAAATATCTAGGTTTTGATATCTATATTATTATTTAGACAAATTGATAAATGAGTTACTTTATATATGCTATAATTTTGACAGGTCAAATCCAAACTTTGGTCCTTTAAAGATCTGCTCATATTATTTCAATTTTTATGTGCCATGTAGGTAATTATTTGTTGAGTATAGTAATATTCAATTATCAACCATGCAGGCAAAAATGAATTGATTAAAAAAAGTAAAGAAATAATAATGAAGCATTGTACTCATGCAAACATGAATTTCATATCACACTAACATGATTGCATCTATAGTGATATCATTTTATCAATTACAACATTCTCCCTCTAAACAAGACATAAATCTTATCCATATTTCTGGAAAATCTGCTCTCAAATATAACCATAGAAAGCAAAGTTAAATTTGATTATCTACAGCAATGTCAAAAGCTTTCCATATATAATAAACTTTCACCCTTAAGAATGTGTAAATAGATCCATATATAAATTAAACTCTACCCCTAAATTTGTACAGCAATATCCGATGCAGACCTATATTACCCGACTTACCCGTCCACCACTAAAGGTTCCCACATGGAAAGTATAACTGCTGGCGTAGGACATGGTAGTGCTTGAAGCAGCAGAGGACGATATGATGCCTTATGTGTGTGATACTACAGTATCCACCTGCCTGGGATTTAGTGCACACTATTTATACTCTAATCTCAAGTGTAGGGCATACCTCCACACAAGGGCGGAAGTGCTCATACATTTATTTATGTAATCGAGAGTAATACCACATAAAACATTTATTGTTTTACAATGCAATTAGTAAGTTATCTCATCACCACGCAGCTCAAGGAATAACACACAAAATAAAATACATTCTGTATAAAATATTTGGCACTTCAAGCAATATTACTGACAATATATACACTGTCAACATACAATCTAGTGACCGTATCTAAACTGTAACATGATCTACAATATGCTTGTTATATCAGGAGTCCTTTTAATATCTAGCACATATCTGTTTAATGTGTGTTCATGATTTGACCAAAGTTTTCTTATGCCTTTTTAACCAATGAACATACTACCATACACCAATCGGTATTGTCATACTAATATTTATTCAGCAAATGATATTCTACAATTGTATGGATATAATCTTTTCAAGATTATTTAATGTGCAATAGCAGCTAGATCCAGTCATTCAGGAATATGGTTTCATATATGTTACAGTCATATTTCTTTCATACCTACGGGTGTAATACTGGCTGGTTTAGGGCAATACACTCATGTCGCCTGAGGCTGTATTGCATGGCTACCCATACAATAAAGCCTCGTGACGTCACGGCGTCAACAAAATTTCTATTTCCTCGATAAAATTTTAACATTTTTTTAAACAAACTTGACTGGTTTTACTATAAAAGATGCAAACAATGGAATTTTTGTTGAAAATATCAGGTAATTTTTCATGTATGGAAAATTGACTCTCACTTGTGGATTTCTTCAAATTTATTTCACAATGGCTGGATATTATAGTTGTAAAATTGCAACAAAATGTTGAGGTATGAAAGAAAAATACTCTTTCATAAGTAGATATGAAGGATAGGGTTATTCTACCCTTGGGATCACAAAATGTTGCAAAACCCTCGGCAAGCCTCGGGTTTTACAACATTTTGTGACCCTCGGGTAGAATATCCCTATCCTTCATATCCACATATAAAAGAGTCTTATATTCTATGCCTGTGAAATTTGAAGTTATTTTTGCATAGTCTGAAAGAATTGTACATTGTATGTCAACTATTATGGTATAATACCCAAAGACCATTTTCGCTGGAAATTCTTAGAGCGGCATAGTATTTGGCCAAACAAAAATATTGGCTAAGACATGCATGCGCAAGAATTCAAAGCCTCGGCATGAAAATTTATGCTTAATTAGTACCTCACTGATTTATTCAAATTAAGTTAAGCAATATTCCCAATATCTTTTGGGTTGATGAAATCATAAACAAAAGACTTCTTCATAGACGATTCAATGTTAAGAATAATGCTTAGATATTGTGATAGTAATGCTGTCTTAAAACATTTCAGTTATAATATACAGTGCTTTACCGGAAAATTTATATTTCTGGAATAAAGCATATGGCACTATGCTGCATTCATGCTTTAAAATCCAGCACAGTGCAAGCATATACATATATATTCTGCACTTCGATACTTGCATGCTGAAAACAGTTTGAAGGAAAATGCTGTCAGCTATGAATGCTATATTTGTTTGCTATAGCCTCCACACTTTCCAGAAACTGACCTAGATACAAATTATACTGAAAATTTTTATAAAGTCCAAAACTCCATTATTCCACATGGTTAAACTCATTCCCCCCTGAAACCGTATATGGCACTGGTCTATTCTGTGTTTCAGAAGAGCCTTAGTAGTTATAAATGTGTCTTCAGGGTTAATGAGTTATAGATACTAATGGTACAGTTATTTATATTCCAAGTTGATTAACTACTGTGCACATTGTTTGAAACAGAAAATCTTAAACCAATTGGAAGCATCGTGATGATTTCTTTCTCTATACTGACTAAGTAATAAACATAGAAACATGGGGTCTTGTCAACTGCTCATCCTCGATACTCCAGGGCTTCCGATCACTTACGATCTCTACACCCCTGGACTATCTCATAGTAAAACTGGAGGCAACAGAATAGAACAGGTAATTTAGTCATTTGATGCACATCCAAAAGAGTTGTATAACAGTACACTGTGGTTGACTGTGTGGCTTTGATGTTAGGCGTCTCTCTCTCTCTGTTGTCTTCAAAGAAAATCTTTGCTAGCCTGTGATCGGTCAAATGTTTTCCGCTGAGCTGCCTACAATTTCACTATGAGATAGTCCAGGGGTGTAGAGATCGTAAGTGATCAGAAGCCCTGGAGTATCGAGGATGGTCAACTGCTCTGATTCAATATGATTGCACATCAGTATTTAAAGTCATGCCCCTGTGTGCAGGATATCTACTCATTTATATGATTGCACATCAGTATTTACAGCCATGCCTGTGTGCAGAACACCTACACATTAAATATGATTGCATGACAGTATTTAACGTCATGCCCTTGTCTGCAGGACATCTACACATTCAAAATGATAGCATGTCAGTATTTAATGTCATGCCCCTGTGTGTAGGACACCTACACATTCAATATGATTGCATGTCAGTATTTAACGTTGTGGCCCCGTGTGCAGGACACCCACACATTCAATATGATTGCATGACAGTATTTAACGTCATGCCCCTGTGTGCAGGACACCTAAACATTCAATATGATTGCATGTTAGTATTTACAGCCATGCCTGTGTGCAGAACACCTACACATTCAATATGATTTTATGTTAGTATTTACAGCCACGCCTGTTTGCAGGACAACTATACATTCAATATGATTGCATGTCAGTATTTACAGCCAATCCTGTATGCAGGAAAACTACACATTCAA
This sequence comes from Argopecten irradians, assembly GCF_041381155.1. Classification (NCBI taxonomy): domain Eukaryota; kingdom Metazoa; phylum Mollusca; class Bivalvia; order Pectinida; family Pectinidae; genus Argopecten; species Argopecten irradians. The sequence continues at coordinate 46,340,777 of NC_091135.1, read as the reverse complement.
TATGATTGTATGTCAGTATTTACAGCCATGCCTGTGTGCAGAACACCTACACATTCAATATGATTGCATGACAGCTATTTAACGTCATGCCCCTGTACATGTGTGCAGGACACCCACACATTCAATATGACTGCATGACAGTATTTAACGTCATGCCTCTGTGTGCAGGACACCTACACATTCAATATGATTGCATGACAGTATTTAACGTCATGCCCCTGTGTGCAGGACACCTACACATTCAATATGATTGCATATCAGTATTTAAAGTTGTGCCCCTGTCTGCAGGACACCTACACATTCAATATGATTGCATGTCAGTATTTAACGTTGTGCCCCTGTGTGCAGGACACCTACACATTCAATATGATTGCATGTCAGTATTTAACGTTGTGCCCCTGTGTGCAGGACACCTACACATTCAATATGATTGCATATCAGTATTAACAGCCACACTTGTGTGTAGGACACCTACACATTCAATATGATTGCATGTCAGTATTAACAGCCATGCCTGTATGCAGGACAACTACACATTCACTATGATTGCATGTTAGTATTTACAGCCATGCCTGTGTGCAGAACACCTACACATTCAATATGATTGCATGTCAGTATTTACAGCCACACCTGTTTGCAGGACAACTATACATTCAATATGATTGCATGTCAGTATTTACATCCACGCCTGTGTGCAGAACACCTACACATTCAATATGATTGCATGACAGTATCTAACTTCATGCCCCTGTGTGCAGGACACCCACATATTCAATATGATTGCATGACAGTATTTAACGTCATGCCCCTTTGTGCAGGACACCTACACATTCAATATGATTGCACATCAGTATTTACAGCCATGCCTGTGTGCAGAACACCAAACATTCAATATGATTGCATGACAGTATTTAACGTCATGCCTCTGTGTGCAGGACACCTACACATTCAATATGATTGCATGACAGTATTTAACGTTGTGCTCTTGTGTGCAGGACACAGCCACATTCAATATGATTGCAGGTCAGTATTTAACGTTGTGCCCTTGTGTGCAGGACACCGCCATATTCAATATAATTGCATGTCAGTATTTAATGTCATGCCCCTTTGTGCAGGACACCTACACATTCAATATGATTGCATGTCAGTATTTAACGTCATGTCCCTGTGTGCAGGACACCTACACATTCAATATGATTGCATGTCAGTATTTAATGTCATGCCCCTTTGTGCAGGACACCTACACATTCAATATGATTGCATGTCAGTATTTAACGTCACACCCCTGTGTGCAGGACACCTACACATTCAATATGATTGCATGTCAGTATTTAACGATGTGCCTGTGTGTGCTCGACACCTACACATTCAATATAATTGCACATCAGTATTTACAGCCATGCCTGTGTGCAGAACACCTAAAATTCAATATGATTGTATATCAGTATTAACAGCCACACCTGTGTGCAGGACACCAACATATTCAATATGATTGCATGTCAGTATTTACAGCCACGCCTGTGTGCAGGACAACTACACATTCGATATGATTACATGTCGGTATTTACAGTCACGCCTGTGTGCAGGACACCTACACATTCAATATGATTGTATGTCAGTATTTACAGCCACGCCTGTTTGCAGGACAACTACACATTCACTATGATTGCATGTTAGTATTTACAGCCATGCCTGTGTGCAGAACACCTACACATTCAATATGATTGTATGTCAGTATTTACAGCCACGCCTGTGCGCAGGACAACTACACATTCAATATGATTACATGTCAGTATTTACAGCCACGCGTGCGGCAGGACACCCACACATTCAATATGATTGCATGACAGTATTTAACGTCATGCCTCTGTGTGCAGGACACCTACACATTCAATATTATTGCATGTCAGTATTTAACGTCATGCCTTTGTGTGCAGGACACCTACACATTCAATATAATTGCATGTCAGTATTTACAGTCACGCCTGTGTGCAGGACACCAACATATTCAATATGATTGCATGTCAGTATTTACAGCCATGCCTGTGTGCAGAACACCTACACATTCCATATGATTGCATGTCAGTATTTACAGTCACGCCTGTGTGCAGGACACCTACACATTCAATATGATTGCATGTCAGTATTAACAGCCATGCCTGTATGCAGGACAACTACACATTCACTATGATTGCATGTTAGTATTTACAGCCATGCCTGTGTGCAGGACAACTACACATTCAATATGATTGCATGTCAGTATTTACAGCCACGCCTGTGTGCAGGACACCTACACATTCAATATGATTGCATGTCAGTATTTACAGCCATGCCTGTGTGCAGGACACCTACACATTCAATATGATTGCATGTCAGTATTTACAGCCACACCTGTGTGCAGGACACCTACACATTCAATATATTGCATGTCAGTATTAACAGCCATGCCCTGTGTGCAGGACACCTACACATTCAATATGATTGCATGACAGTATTTAAGCCATGCCCCTGTGTGCAGGACACCTACACATTCACTATGATTGCATGTTAGTATTTAAAGCCATGCCTGTGTGTGCAGAACACCTACACATTCAATATGATTGTATGTTAGTATTTACAGCCATGCCTGTGTGCAGGACACCTAACATTCAATATGATTGCATGTCAGTATTTACAGTCAATGCCTGTGTGCAGGACAACTACACATTCAATATGATTGCATGTACAGTATTTAACGTCATGCCCTGTGTGCAGGAACACCTACACATTCAATATGATTGCATGTCAGTATTTACAGTCATGCCTGTTGCAGGACACTATACATTCAATATGATTGCATGTCAGTATTTAACGTCATGCCCCTGTGTGCAGGACACCTACACATTCAATATGATTGCATGACAGTATTTAACGTCATGCCCCTGTGTGCAGGACACCTACACATTCAATATCATTGCATGTCAGTATTTAACGTCATGCCCCTGTGTGCAGGACACCTACACATTCAACATAATTGCATGTCAGTATTAACAGCCATGCCTGTATGAAGGACAACTACACATTCACTATGATTGCATGTTAGTATTTACAGCCATGCCTGTATGCAGGACAACTACACATTCACTATGATTGCATGTTAGTATTTAAAGCCATGCCTGTGTGCAGAACACCTACACATTCAATATGATTGTATGTTAGTATTTACAGCCATGCCTGTTTGCAGGACAACCATACATTCAATATGATTGCATGTCAGTATTTACAGCCAATCCTGTATGCAGGACAACTACACATTCAATATGATTGTATGTCAGTATTTACAGCCATGCCTGTGTGCAGAACACCTACACATTCAATATGATTGCATGACAGTATATAACGTCATGCCCCTGTGTGCAGGACACCCACACATTCAATATGATTGCATGACAGTATTTAACGTCATGCCCCTTTGTGCAGGACACCTACACATTCAATATAATTGCATGTCAGTATTTACAGTCACGCCTGTGTGCAGGACACCTAAACATTCAATATGATTGCATGTCAGTATTTGACGTCATGCCTCTGTGTGCAGGACACCTACACATTCAATATGATTGCAAGCCAGTATTTTACGTCATGCCCTTGTGTGCAGGACACTGACACATTCAATATGATTGCATGTCAGTATTTAACATCATGCCCCTTTGTGCAGGACACCTACACATTCAATATGATTGCATGTCAGTATTTAACATCATGCCCCTGTGTGCAGGACACCTACACATTCAATATGATTGCATGTCAGTATTTAACGTCATGCCCCTTTGTGCAGGACACCTACACATTCAATATAATTGCACATCAGTATTTACAGCCATGCCTGTGTGCAGGACAACTACACATTCAATATGATTGCATATCAGTATTAGCAGCCACACCTGTGTGCAGGACACCTACACATTCAATATGATTGCATGTCAGTATTTACAGCCACGCCTGTGTGCAGGACAACTATACCCATTCAATATGATTGCATGTCAGTATTTACAGCCACACCTGTGTGCAGGACACCTACACATTCAATATGATTGCATGTCAGTATTTACAGCCATGCCTGTGTGCAGGACAACTACACATTCCATATGATTACATGTCACTATTTACAGTCACGCCTGTGTGCAGGACACCTACACATTCAATATGATTGCATGTCAGTATTAACAGCCACACCTGTGTGCAGGACACCAACATATTCAATATGATTGCATGTCAGTATTTACAGCCATGCCTGTATGCAGGACAACTACACATTCAATATGATTGTATGTCAGTATTTACAGCCATGCCTGTGTGCAGGACAACTACACATTCAATATGATTGCATATCAGTATTAACAGCCACACCTGTGTGCAGGACACCTACACATTCAATATAATTGCATATCAGTATTTACAGCCATGCCTGTGTGCAGGACACCTACACATTCCATATGATTACATGTCAGTATTTAACAGTTGTGCCTGTGTGCAGGACACCTACACATTCAATATGATTGCATGTCAGTATTAACAGCCACACTGTGTGCAGGACACCTACACATTCAATATGATTGCATGTTAGTATTTACAGCCACACCTGTTTGCAGGACAACTACACATTCAATATGATTGCATGTCAGTATTTACAGCCATGCCTGTGTGCAGAACACCTACACATTCAATATGATTGCATGACAGTATTTAACTTCATGCCCCTGTGTGCAGGACACCCACACATTCAATATGATTGCATGACAGTATTTAACGTCATGCCCCTTTGTGCAGGACACCTACACATTCAATATGATTGCATGTCAGTATTTACAGCCATGCCTGTGTGCAGAACACCAAACATTCAATATGATTGCATGTCAGTATTTAGCATGCCATGCCTGTGTGCAGGACACCTACACATTCAATATGATTGCATGCAGTATTTAAGTTGCAGTGCAGGACACATTTCAATATGATTGCATGTCAGTATTTAACGTTTGCCTTGTGTGCAGGACACCTACCACATTCAATATGATTGCATGTCAGTATTTAATGTCATGCCCCTGTGTGCAGGACACCTACACATTCAATATGATTGCATGTCAGTATTTAACGTCATGCCCCTGTGTGCAGGACACCTACACATTCAATATGATTGCATGTCAGTATTTAACGTCATGCCCTGTGTGCAGGACACCTACACATTCATATGATTGCATGTCAGTATTTAACGTCATGCCCCTGTGTGCAGGACACCTACACATTCAATATGATTGCATGTCAGTATTTAACAGCCACACCTGTGTGCAGGACACCTACACATTCAATATGATTGCATGTCAGTATTTACAGCCATGCCTGTGTGCAGGACAACTACACATTCAATATGATTGCATGTCAGTATTTACAGTCACGCCTGTGTGCAGGACACCTACACATTCAATATGATTGCATGTCAGTATTAACAGCCACACCTGTGTGCAGGACACCTACACATTCAATATGATTGCATGTCAGTATTTACAGCCACGCCTGTGTGCAGGACACCTACACATTCAATATGATTGCATGTCAGTATTTACAGTCATGCCTGTGTGCAGGACACACCTACACATTCAATATGATTGCATGTCAGTATTTAACAGCCATGCCTCCTGTGTGCAGGACACCTACACATTCAATATGATTGCATGTCAGTATTTAACGTCATGCCCCTTTGTGCAGGACACCTACACCATTCAATATGATTGCATGTCAGTATTTAAGTCATGCCCCTTTGTGCAGGACACCTACACATTCAATATAATTGCATATCAGTATTTACAGCCATGCCTGTGTGCAGGACAACTACACATTCAATATGATTGCATATCAGTATTAGCAGCCACACCTGTGTACAGGACAACTACACATTCAATATAATTGCACATCAGTATTTACAGCCATGCCTGTGTGCAGGACAACTACACATTCAATATGATTGCATATCAGTATTAACAGCCACACCTGTGTGCAGGACACCTACACATTCAATATAATTGCATGTCAGTATTTACAGTCACGCCTGTGTGCAGGACACCTACACATTCAACATAATTGCATGTCAGTATTAACAGCCATGCCTGTATGAAGGACAACTACACATTCACTATGATTGCATGTTAGTATTTACAGCCATGCCTGTATGCAGGACAACTACACATTCACTATGATTGCATGTTAGTATTTAAAGCCATGCCTGTGTGCAGAACACCTACACATTCAATATGATTGTATGTTAATATTTACAGCCATGCCTGTTTGCAGGACAACTATACATTCAATATGATTGCATGTCAGTATTTACAGCCAATCCTGTATGCAGGACAACTACACATTCAATATGATTGTATGTCAGTATTTACAGCCATGCCTGTGTGCAGAACACCTACACATTCAATATGATTGCATGACAGTATATAACGTCATGCCCCTGTGTGCAGGACACCCACACATTCAATATGATTGCATGACAGTATCTAACGTCATTCCCCTTTGTGCAGGACACCTACACATTCAATATAATTGCATGTCAGTATTTACAGTCACGCCTGTGTGCAGAACACCAAACATTCAATATGATTGCATGTCAGTATTTGACGTCATGCCTCTGTGTGCAGGACACCTACACATTCAATATGATTGCATGACAGTATTTAACGTCATGCCCTTGTGTGCAGGACACTGACACATTCAATATGATTGCATGTCAGTATTTAACGTCATGCCCCTTTGTGCAGGACACCTACACATTCAATATGATTGCATGTCAGTATTTAATGTCATGCCCCTGTGTGCAGGACACCTACACATTCAATATGATTGCATGTCAGTATTTAACGTCATGCCCCTTTGTGCAGGACACCTACACATTCAATATAATTGCACATCAGTATTTACAGCCATGCCTGTGTGCAGGACAACTACACATTCAATATGATTGCATATCAGTATTAGTAGCCACACCTGTGTGCAGGACACCAACACATTTAATATGATTGCACATGTCAGTATTTACAGCCATGCCTGTGTGCAGGACAACTACACATTCAATATGATTGCATATCAGTATTAACAGCCACACCTGTGTGCAGGACACTACACATTCAATATAATTGCATGTCAGTATTTACAGTCCACGCCTGTGTGCAGGACAACTACACATTCAATATGATTGCATGTCAGTATTAACAGCCACATGCCTGTGTGCAGGACAACTACACATTCAATATGATTGCATGTCAGTATTTACAGCCATGCCTGTGTGCAGGACACCTACACATTCAATATGATTGCATGTCAGTATTTACAGCCATGCCTGTGTGCAGGACACCAACACATTCAATATGATTGCATGTTAGTATTTACAGCCATGCCTGTGTGCAGGACACCAACATATTTAATATGATTGCATGTCAGTATTTACAGCCATGCCTGTATGCAGGACAACTACACATTCAATATGATTGTATGTCAGTATTTACAGCCATGCCTATGTGCAGAACACCTACACATTCAATATGATTGCATGACAGTATTTAACGTCATGCCCCTGTGTGCAGGACACCCACACATTCAATATGATTGCATGACAGTATTTAACGTCATTCCCCTTTGTGCAGGACACCTACACATTCAATATAATTGCATGTCAGTATTTACAGTCACGCCTGTGTGCAGAACACCAAACATTCAATATGATTGCATGTCAGTATTTGACGTCATGCCTCTGTGTGCAGGACACCTACACATTCAATATGATTGCATGTCAGTATTTAACGTCATGCCCCTTTGTGCAGGACACCTACACATTCAATATGATTGCATGTCAGTATTTAATGTCATGCCCCTGTGTGCAGGACACCTACACATTCAATATGATTGCATGTCAGTATTTAACGTCATGCCCCTTTGTGCAGGACACCTACACATTCAATATAATTGCACATCAGTATTTACAGCCATGCCTGTGTGCAGGACAACTACACATTCAATATGATTGCATATCAGTATTAGTAGCCACACCTGTGTGCAGGACACCAACATATTTAATATGATTGCATGTCAGTATTTACAGCCATGCCTGTGTGCAGGACAACTACACATTCAATATGATTGCATATCAGTATTAACAGCCACACCTGTGTGCAGGACAACTACACATTCAATATAATTGCACATCAGTATTTACAGCCATGCCTGTGTGCAGGACAACTACACATTCAATATGATTGCATGTCAGTATTTACAGCCACGCCTGTGTGCAGGACACCTACACATTCAATATGATTGCATGTCAGTATTTAACGTCACGCCTGTGTGCAGGACACCTACACATTCAACATAATTGCATGTCAGTATTAACAGCCATGCCTGTATGAAGGACAACTACACATTCACTATGATTGCATGTTAGTATTTACAGCCATGCCTGTATGCAGGACAACTACACATTCACTATGATTGCATGTTAGTATTTAAAGCCATGCCTGTGTGCAGAACACCTACACATTCAATATGATTGTATGTTAATATTTACAGCCATGCCTGTTTGCAGGACAACTATACATTCAATATGATTGCATGTCAGTATTTACAGCCAATCCTGTATGCAGGACAACTACACATTCAATATGATTGTATGTCAGTATTTACAGCCATGCCTGTGTGCAGAACACCTACACATTCAATATGATTGCATGACAGTATATAACGTCATGCCCCTGTGTGCAGGACACCCACACATTCAATATGATTGCATGACAGTATCTAACGTCATTCCCCTTTGTGCAGGACACCTACACATTCAATATAATTGCATGTCAGTATTTACAGTCACGCCTGTGTGCAGAACACCAAACATTCAATATGATTGCATGTCAGTATTTGACGTCATGCCTCTGTGTGCAGGACACCTACACATTCAATATGATTGCATGACAGTATTTAACGTCATGCCCTTGTGTGCAGGACACTGACACATTCAATATGATTGCATGTCAGTATTTAACGTCATGCCCCTTTGTGCAGGACACCTACACATTCAATATGATTGCATGTCAGTATTTAATGTCATGCCCCTGTGTGCAGGACACCTACACATTCAATATGATTGCATGTCAGTATTTAACGTCATGCCCCTTTGTGCAGGACACCTACACATTCAATATAATTGCACATCAGTATTTACAGCCATGCCTGTGTGCAGGACAACTACACATTCAATATGATTGCATATCAGTATTAGCAGCCACACCTGTGTGCAGGACACCTACACATTCAATATGATTGCATGTCAGTATTTACAGCCATGCCTGTGTGCAGGACAACTACACATTCAATATGATTGCATGTCAGTATTTACAGCCATGCCTGTGTGCAGGACAACTACACATTCCATATGATTACATGTCACTATTTACAGTCACGCCTGTGTGCAGGACACCTACACATTCAATATGATTGCATGTCAGTATTAACAGCCACACCTGTGTGCAGGACACCAACATATTTAATATGATTGCATGTCAGTATTTACAGCCATGCCTGTATGCAGGACAACTACACATTCACTATGATTGCATGTCAGTATTTACAGCCATGCCTGTATGCAGGACAACTACACATTCAATATGATTGTATGTCAGTATTTACAGCCATGCCTATGTGCAGAACACCTACACATTCAATATGATTGCATGACAGTATTTAACTTCATGCCCCTGTGTGCAGGACACCCACACATTCAATATGATTGCTTGACATTATTTAACGTCATGCCCCTTTGTGCAGGACACCTACACATTCAATATGATTGCACATCAGTATTTACAGCCATGCCTGTGTGCAGAACACCTAAACATTCAATATGATTGCATATCAGTATTAACAGCCACACCTGTGTGCAGGACACTAACATATTCAATATGATTGCATGTCAGTAATAACAGCCATGGCTGTGTGCAGAACACCTACACATTCAATATGATTGCATGACAGTATTTAACGTCATGCCCCTGTGTGCAGGACACCTACACATTCAATATGATTGCATGACAGTATTTAACGTCATGCCCCTTTGTGCAGGACACCTACAGCTTCAATATCATTGCATGTCAGTATTTAACGTCATGCCCCTGTGCATGATACCTACACATTCAATATGATTGCATGTCAGTATTTAACGTTGTGCCCCTGTGTGCAGGACACCTACACATTCAATATCATTGCACATCAGTATTTACAGCCATGCCTGTGTGGAGAACACCTAAAATTCAATATGATTGTATGTTAGTATTAACAGCCACACCTGTGTGCAGGACACCAACATATTCAATATAATTGCATGTCAGTATTTACAGCCATGCCTGTATGCAGGACAACTACACATTCACTTTGATTGCATGTTAGTATTTACAGCCATGACGGTGTGCAGAACAACTATACATTCAATATGATTGCATGTCAGTATTTACAGCCACACCTGTGTGCAGGACACCAACATATTCAATATAATTGCATGTCAGTATTTACAGCCATGCCTGTATGCAGGACAACTACACATTCACTTTGATTGCATGTTAGTATTTACAGCCATGACGGTGTGCAGAACAACTATACATTCAATATGATTGCATGTCAGTATTTACAGCCAATCCTGTATGCAGGACAACTACACATTCAATATGATTGCATGTCAGTATTTGCAGCCACGCCTGTGTGCAGGACAAATACACATTCAATATGATTGCATGTCAGTATTTGCAGCCACGCCTGTGTGCAGGACAAATACACATTCAATATGATTGCATGACAGTATTTACAGCCACGCCTGTGTGCATATTCAATATGATTGTATGTCAGTTTTTACAGCCACGTCTGTGTGCAGGACAACTACTCATTCAATATGATTGCAGGTCAGTATCAACAGCCACGCCTGTGTGGAGAACACCTAAACATTCAATATGATTGCATGTCAGTATTTACAGTCACGCCTGTGTGGAGGACACCTAAACATTCAATATGATTGCATGTCAGTATTAACAGTCACGCCTGTGTGAAGGACAACTATACATTCACTATGATTGCATGTTAGTATTTACAGCTATGCCTGTGTGCAGAACACCAAATATTCAATATGATTGTATGTCAGTATTTACAGCAACGATTGTATGTCAGTATTGATAGTATTCAATATGATTGCATATAACATAGCAGGCCCACATGTATATAGCATAAACTATGGAAAATTATTAAGTAAAATGTAGTACTAGGACAGTTTGTTTGACAGCATCTACAACGAGAAACAATAGGCATTGAGATTGGAATCAATATTATATGCAGTACGAAATGATTGAATTATAGGTTGTTTTGGCATTCCCAATTATTCTTCAATTTGAAGACCTCGTAAAAGTTAAAGCTATATGTGCCGTCATTTTCATACCCGCAAAGAAGAAATTTTAATTAATATGTTATTCACCAACACAAGTAATACCAACATTTTGAGAATTAAAATACTTTAAATGAATAGGAAGAGCTGAAAATTATTTTGGGAGTACTGCCAAAAATCATGATATTTACATCTACAGTGCAGTGAAATGAGTACATACGGTCAGACCATGAATCCGAATTGTGGTGCACAGTTTTCCGCTATTTGTAATTGTAAAGTGATTTATACAGGTATATTTCTATCAGTCCTTTACATACATTAGACAAAACAAGAATTTTACAGTGTATTAAATGTCTGTGTTGTAACTAACGTTTATAAGGCATCATATGTTTGTCTGACCATTTGAATGATTTCACATTTTAATTCATTAAACCTGATGGTTTTTAATAGATTACTGAAGAAAAGATGACATGTCAAAATATTCGCTCAGTTAGGCAGTATATTTGTTGGACATATATTTCATCTAAGACATTAAATGATGAGAAGATTAATGTCATATTATTGCCAGTAAAATTCTTCTTGAGCATCAATATTGTTGGATCATTGAGCCGTTAACCACAGAAAATTCACATTTAAGTAGCATCAATGTATAATTATTTGGAGCATACTATAATTTAGAAGCTTATACATGAATTACATTTGTATTACAATGAGTCAAATACAGTGCAGAAAAGGGCTTGGAAACTAGGTCAAAGATACCAATTTATACATTTATACAAGAACCATAATAAAAATTAGAATTAGATGTCTATAATATGAAGAGATCAGCTGATTTTTTAAAAATAAATTGAGTGATTTTTTTTCTACATTTCAGATAATGTAAAGTGAATATAGTTCACTTCAACAAAAGCATCAACGAAAACAAGGATCAGTTACTGATATGATAGGATAAAACTTCAATGTGATTACGAGTGCCGAATCATCGACAAACCAGGAAGATTTTTACTTACGTAGTTAACAGTACACATATCACATTATTACAGTATGTGTATAAATGTTATTTTATATGTCTTTCACTGTTTTATTTTTTTTACCTTTTGTAAATTTCTTACTGTGAACTGGTATAAACCATACAATTTTTACTTACATTTAAGTAGACTACTTACTCTGAACTGGTTCCATTATTACTAAAAGATGTTCCACCGCCGACAGAGCATAAACGATGCTCATCATTAGAATAATAATTGGTGTTTAATTGTGTATATGTGACTAATTAACACAAAAAAACAACATCAAATAATTTATTTTGCCTCTGGTGCATGCGCAATCAGTACTTCATTCCATACAGGCAATTAATCAATTTTAATATTTTTATCTTGAAGTAAAATTAGAAGCTCTAACTTTTCAATGGTGGTAATGGTAACTTTTGTAACTTAAGAAAAATACTTATTTTCTGCTCTTGTTTTTGATAGAGAACAAAATACCATTTGTCAGCAGTGGATTTCTTACTGTGAATTTATAAAATTATTACTTATATTTTTCTACTTTAAATAAGTAAAAATATTCCATCAAGTAAATTTCTCACAATAAAGTAAACTTTTAATTAGTGCTTAAGTTTGATACATTTAAATACTGAAAATTTCAAGTACATGTTATTTTTCGCTTACTAAATAAGCATTACTAAGAAAGTATTTACTTATTAAAAGTTTAATGACGTAAATGATAAAATTAAATACTTGCATTTCTGACAACTTTTTCTACATAAAAAATACTCATTTTGAGTAATTAATTACCAATTTTAAGTAGTAACAAGAAACATAGTTTTAAGAGTGGAACGTATGCTGAAAGAATAATCCTAAATTCAATCATTATAACCTAGCTGAGATGTTAAAAGAAATGTATGGTCATTATAGTATTTGTTAAAGAGCTCATTAAACAGTTTATTGAAGTTTACTTAGTGTGAGAACATTTCAGTCAAGAAGATATAAATCAAGAAAATAATAAATAATACCTAAGAATAAGCATGTGTTAAATTATTTATATGTACCATAGCTGACATAAGTTTACCATTAAATTATCTATACATACCATAGCTGACATAAGTTTGCCATTAAATTATTCATATATACCATAGCTGACATAAGTTTGCCATTAAATTATTTATACATACCATAGCTGACATAAGTTTGCCATTAAATTATTTATACATACCATAGCTGACATAAGTTTGCCATTAAATTATCTAGACATACCATAGCTGACATAAGTTTGCCATTAAATTATCTATACATACCATAGCTGACATAAGTTTGCCATTAAATTATTTATACATACCATAGCTGACATAAGTTTGCCATTGAATTATTCATATATACCATAGCTGACATAAGTTTGCCATTAAATTATTTAGACATACCATAGCTGACATAAGTTTGCCATTAAATTATTTATACATACCATAGCTGACATAGGTTTGCCATTAAATTATTTATATATACCATAGCTGACATAAGTTTTGCCATTAAATTATTAGACATATATATACCATAGCTGACATAAGTTTTTGCCATTTAAATTATTATTTACATACCATGAAGTCTAATTATTTTACATACCATAGCTGACATAAGTTTGCCATTAAATTATTTATACATACCATAGCTGACATAAGTTTGCCATTAAATTATTTATACATACCATAGCTGACATAAGTTTGCCATTAAATTATTTATACATACCATAGCTGACATAAGTTTGCCATTAAATTATTAGACATACCATAGCTGACATAAGTTTGCCATTAAATTATTATATATACCATAGCTGACATAAGTTTGCCATTAAATTATTTATATATACCATAGCTGCAAAGTTTGCCATTAATTATCATATACACCATAGCTGACATAAGTTTGCCATTTAAATTATTTAGACATACCATAGCTGACATAAGTTTGCCATTGAATTATTCATATATACCATAGCTGACATAAGTTTGCCATTAAATTATTTATAGATACCATAGCTGACATAAGTTTGCCATTGATATATTTATACATAGCCAATAGGACATGTTTGCCATTGAAATTTTATACATAGCGACATAAGTTGCTTGAATTTAACATCATAGCTGACATAAGTTGCCATTAAATTATTTATACATACCATAGCTGACATAAGTTTGCCATTGAATTATTTATAATACCATAGCTGACATAAGTTTGCCATTAAATTATCTACATACCATAGCTGACATAAGTTTGCCATTAAATTATTCATATATACCAAGCTGACATAAGTTTACATAAGTTTGCCATTAAATTATTTATACATACCATAGCTGACATAAGTTTGCCATTAAATTATTTATATATACCATAGCTGACATAAGTTTGCCATTAAATTATTTATACATACCATAGCTGACATAAGTTTGCCATTAAATTATTTATACATACCATAGCTGACATAAGTTTGCCATTAAATTATTTATACATACCATAGCTGACATAAGTTTGCCATTCAATTATTTTACATACCATAGCTGACATAAGTTTGCCATTAAATTATCTAGACATACCATAGCTGACATAAGTTTGCCATTAAAATTATCTGGACATACCATAGCTGACATAAGTTTGCCATTAAATTATTCATATATACCATAGCTGACATAAGTTTGCCATTGAATTATTTATATATACCATAGCTGACATAAGTTTGCCATTAAAATTATTTATACATACCATAGCTGACATAAGTTTGCCATTGAATTATTTATATACATACCATAGCTGACATAAGTTTGCCATTAAATTATTTATACATACCATAGCTGACATAAGTTGCCATTGAATCATTTTACATACCATAGCTGACATAAGTTTGCCATTAAATTATTTATATATACCATAGCTGACATAAGTTTGCCATTAAATTATTTATACATACCATAGCTGACATAAGTTATATAGAACTGGATAGCTCGGTGGTACAGAGAAGACTTGTTGATCCTTCAGAGTAAAGTCTGTATATATATACAGACATATAAATGTACACGTGACACGTTACCTGAAAAAATGATTACCGGTGCATATTCTAGTATTTAAAAATTTCCAATTGTAATGCACCCCAATGCACCACTTGTAAGACAATATTGAACTCCATGTAACAATACACCCACTAGACTGGCAGTCATGGTCGGGTGCCTACGCATTTGGATTTCCTTTCATACCTAGTCTAACAAAAACATGATTTCCTAAAAGGACACATCAAGAAAACAAGATATTTGTTCAAGCTTCTTGTCTGTATAGGTTTGGGTGTCTCCAGTGAATCTCATAACTATTGAGAACTTGTGTACGATATGTTATTAAATTTTAAAAACTAATTAAAACCGATATGTTATTAAATTTTAAAAACTAATTAAAAATTCTTGCACCAAAGAGTTATTGTATCATCTTCTCTAAATTTTAATATGAATATAAAGTTAATTCATTTTACATCATTGATTGCAAAACAAGTTATATAACTTCTACAAAACACTTTTGATGGCCCAGATATAAGCATGCCAGGGGACTAATTGACTCCTTCAGACAATTTGGAGAGTAATGTAAAAAAAATTGCACGGCACATATATTAAAATCTTGAAAATGAAAAAAGCATCACATCAATGTAATCTTAGCCAAAAACAATACTACTTTTATTTTCCCATCTCATCGGTAGAATGGAAATCACTCTACATGCAAAAATTATTGGTTTTTAATTTTCCTCTCAATATATGTGTCTATGATCGCATTGAAAAAATGTAAACAACTACCGCCGGCCATTTTCTCCCTTCGAGCTCCCCCAAATGCCGTCTAAGCGCCCCCTAAGTCCGAGGTACACACCTCCTGCGCACTCCGATTCCGTTAACCTTCTCCACGGTGAACTTGGTAGGCATTTATGTCAGCCTGCAACATGCCTAATATTAGGTCTCCAGGCCTTCTAGAATTTGAAAAGAATATTTGACCCTTAATTGTGACCAGAAGTTGATGTTTTACAGAAAAATGGTTAAAAGTTAATTGTTTCTATTTCTATTCTTCATAACATATCCAAAAATAAAAGAAATTGGCTTTATGGTTAAAGAACTATATATCATAGCTGTCTCAATGAGCTGTATTTTCACTGAATCCTTTTCATAGCTCTACAATCACAAGAACTCTGTGAACTTGGATGAAGGTCAAAGTCATTTTTTTTTCAAACCTGATAGTCATGCAACTACCAAAGCATACTTCATACACAATATCAAGCCTCTATACCATGTAGAATTTGACAAGAAGATTTTTTCATGATTTTCACCGGAAATGTCAAATTTGTACTATGAGTCAATGATCAACCAGAAGTTGACATTTTAGAAAATAACGTACAATTACAAAGTTTCTCCATATACTATTCTACATAACATATAACTGTAACCGTCGGACTACGTCACAGTTGAGTGAATCTTTTAATTGGGGTGGGGTGTTCTACCAATTAGTGTCACTGCATGACCCTAGCTAATATACACTTTATCGAGGACTCTGCATCACATAATACACACATACACAAGCTTGATGGGCAGTGGTGGTAAAAATGTGAAGCATCAGATTGACGCACGGTATGCAAAGATAGTGCATTGTAATAATTTTTGCTGCGTCAATGACCCAAGGTCTCGGTTTAACGGATGTCCTGTAAGCAAAATGTGGTTAACGAGTTATGGCTGTCAAGTTTTAACTGGAAGTGACGTCATTGAATTTAAATCAACACCATATTAACAAGAATTGGTAACGGTAATAAGTGGAAGATCTTGTGTGAGTTTGCGTATGATCCGATTGGTGGAGTCAGAGGAGATATTTAAAATACATGTATAATTGTTGAAATTATAAGCAAAATTTCTTAGTTAAATATTAATTTTGTCATAAAAAATTAATTAGTGGACCAAATTTAAATTTGAAGACATCAAAATCTTCAGAATGACATACTGCATCAATGTAATGCAAAAAATGTGGTAAAAACTGCATAATGAAAAAAAATAAATAAAAGATTGTCACATTTGGTAAACTTTGACCTCTAGCTTTTTAACAAGATATATTTTGTGAAAACATGTAATGGGAAAAAGTTAGATATGTTCATTCCCTACAATAAAACGTCTTCAGATTTGAAATAACTTTTATATGTTTTGATCGAGTTATAGCTGTTTTTGTGTTTTCAGATTTTACTTCATGGCGGATTGGATTTTTTTACCCACTTAATTTTGTTCATGGAACACCTTCAGATACATGCTTTTAACATATACTGAAATCATTTTTATCCTATGTCCTACCATTTGACAGATAGAGCGTTCACAAAATCAATAAGAAGCTAGAATAAGAATAAGAAACTTATAGACCCTAACTACCATCTCAGAGTAATCAGGGATGAACTACATATATCAGAAGTTGAAAATTTGATGAATTTGGGGGCCAATAAGGGCCAAACTATACATAGTCCTTTGACTTCAACAAGATGACCATTATGTGGCCTTTGTATGTATAGTACATAGATAAACACCTGATCCTCCTTGACCATGAATTATGGCCGACCACATTATAAACTTCTGACTATGGTTGTTTTTAGTGGTAGTATAAACTTGGCAGGGTTTAGGGGCGAGATAAACTTCATACCATTGAATTCAATGTCAATATGCACCTGATACCAGCTTAAAAGCTACAAGTACAAGCTATATACAATCCAGAAGGCACAATATTAGAAACAAGTTCTGGGTTTGGGTTAAGTTTATTTTCTTTTAGGTCCTATTAAATAGTCAGTGACAGAGGTGAATGGTAATGTTCACCTCATTGTTAAGAGGTGGAGAAAAACCAGAGTAACTGGAGAAAGGCCACAGACCTATGGTCTGTATCTGGAAACTACCCCACCTGAGGTTTTGCTTTCGAAACCCAGAGTTGATTATGAGGAGCTAGTGGTTCTATGTCGGAATAACTTAACCATTCCGCAGCCCCATTGCCAACAATCCACTGGACCCTTCCTAAAACTACAGAATCATTTTATCATTTCAAAATCTTGTGTTTGCAAATTAATGTATATATCTATAGGAAGTCTTGGTTTAGTCAAATACATTAAAATCCAATGTCAATATGATGGAATAATGTCCCTGCATATATGTTCGCCAATTACATCTTGCACTACAACTCAAAGAAGGGACTGGTCTGAATACCAGAAGGGATTGGCCTGAAACCTGATCATTGAAAGCAAACAGAGCTGCCTTTAATTGAGCTCCATAAGTATACGTGGGCAGTATATTTGTATCTAGGTCCGGTCCTCATTGCTGTTTGGCAAACAAATCTAAAGTCAATAGTTGCCATATTATTGTAATATGAACCATTTCCTCAATGAAAAAAGTTACAATTAGCATTATTTTTTATGTAAAGAATGATAAAATGGCAAATTCATAGCTTTCATGAAATTCAGAAATGATTGTGTTTTATACATTACTAATTAAGTATCTTAAGCTGAACATACACATTTTATTGCAGATTCCGCAGGCCCATTGCCATCACTCAAACACTCGGCACCTAATATACACAGCTATCACCTGTAATTTTGGATTGTTTTCTGTCAGCAGGGCAGCAAGGTAATATAATACACATGCCAACAATTTGCAGAGATTACAACTTTGCATAAGCCTGTTTATGTCCTTGACAAACCTTGCTGTTTATGTATGCATATATAACTTATTTTGCAGTATGTCAATACAAAAGAATTCCGGTTGTTTATTGCACTATATCTCAGCATGAGGTGACCTATGACCTCTACACACCTGTTTATCAGACACTACGAAAGCCATGCATTGTGAATGCACCCACAAAAGGATATTTAGAGAGAACTACGTGATTAGCCATGAACATGAATTACAAAATCCTTAAGGCAGTTCAGTTAAAGTCACAATATACCAGATATCGACAAAGTTTTAGAATTTAGTTAAGTGTGAAAATGCTCCTATAAGCAATGTTTTTCAGTTTAAGTTGTGGTCAAGGTCAAGATAATTAAAATTAATTACTGTAATTTTACAAGGATACCATTTTGATCTTTATTTTGAACAAGCATGAGACTGTTTCAACTAAGGCTTTATAAATACAAATAAATGGAACCAAATCAAGGTAAATCATGTAATATCCAATATCACAAACATAAATAAGATGCCTATAGGGCCTGTATCACTCATCTGATTTATTTAGTACCGGTAAATATCATAAAGGCTCAAGCTTACAACCTCATAGCATTAGGATGCTACCGATTAAATATAAGTGATATCCATTACTTAGTTTCATTATTAAATGCAGATTTTACCACAGTGACCACTTTTGGCACCATCCCTCAGGCCTTGAGGGAGGTAATTTAAACAACCTGAACAATTTTGAATGTCAATGTCATATCAAAAGGCCAGCCAATATTATGTATAAAGTCATCTACATGAATATATAGTCAAAATGGGATAGGTCGCCTGGGGGTCAGTCAAATTATTCGTACAATTTTGAGTTCCCACCCCAAAGGAATGCTACAATGTACCAGTCAAATTTCGTTAAATTCTAACAAGTGGTTATGAAGAGGAAGTCAATGTTAATGGATGGAAGGACGGATGAACAGCTGGGTCAACAGACAGGAAGACACCTGATGCAACGGTATATAAGGCTTAAGCTCAATCACTTATCACGTTAACTAATATGATTTAGTAACAGATTCTTTCATCTTATTAGCCTGTATTTAAATAAGAGTATACATGTAATAAAAATTAAGCAAGTTGTTCCTAAGTATAATACATGTATATTAGGTATTGGACCTGTTTCAAGTTTAGAACACCCAATTGCCCGACTTCCTCAAGTGATGGATCTGTCTGTGATTTTAATTCATTTCTTGCCATTAATTCAACATGCTTCAAAGAACTTTTCTATACTTAGACACAAAACATTAAGACCTTCATTTTTTAAAAGATGACCTTTCAGTACACTATATTTATCAAAACGGTGACTTAAATTCTAACAAGAGCTGCTTGAGAACAGCACTTAAAGCTAGCCTCTGGGGTTTTGTTGATTTAATTCAGGTTCAAAAATTTTACAAGTATTATAAAATATAGCAATTTCAACATCATTATCATTACATAACGTTTCGGCCCATTGGACCTGTACTTGAAATTCTCTAAATCCAGCATCCCCCCCCCCCTTCAGTGATTGTCCACACCCATCACAACAATTATGGTCCAAAATAATTAAATGATTGTAGAAATAATTATCTGTTGTTTTTTTTACGTGACGCTACCCAATTTGGAACGCTACCTAAAATGAAACACTTTTAAAATATGTGATACAGAATTTTCAGTTTACAATCTATACTAACAATAATAGTCCTGAACAAAAATTAAGGTGCTGACTAATAACTGTGACAATTTTAATATGTCATTTTCTTTCCAGGTGCTTGTTATTTGTATTTAAAAATGAAAATAATGAAATTTTGAAAAACTCCGGAAAACGACGTCGTGCGACAACCTAAAAACACCATATATTCTTAAATAAGAAAAATAAATGCTGAATGTAATATTTTTAAAGACATGTGACTTGAATAAACTAAACAAGAGGCCCATGGGCCTTAACGGTCATCTGACTATTAGTACAATACAACATAGTTTAAAGATTTTAGCCTATTTGACCTCTGTGACCTTGATTGAAGGTCAAGGTAATTCATTTGAACAAACTTGGTAGCCCTTCATCCAAGCATGCTACATGCCCAATATCAGTACCCTTGGCCTTCTAGTTCTTGAGAAGAAGTCATTTAAAGATTTTAGCCTATTTGACCCCTGTGACCTTAAATGAAGGTCAAGGTCATTTATTTGAACAAACTTGGTAGCCCTTCATCCCAGCATGCTACATGCCCAATATCAGTACCCTGGGCCTTCTGGTTCTTAAGAAGAAGTCATTTAAAGATTTTAGCCTATTTGACCCCTGTGACCTTGAATGAAGATCAAGGTCATTTATTTGAACAAACTTGGTAGCCCTTTATCCCAGCATGCCACAGGCCTAATATCAGGTCTCTAGGCCTCTTAGTTATTCACAAGAATTTGTTTAAATGATTTTAGCCTATTTGACCCCTGTGACCTTGAATGAAGGTCAAGGTCATTTATTTGAACAAACTTGGTAGCCCTTCATCCCAGCATCCTACCGGCCAAATATCAGTACCCTGGGCCTTCTGGTTCTTGAGAAGAAGTCGTTTAAAGATTTTAGCCTTTTTGACCCCCGTGACCTTGAATGAAGGTTAAGGTCATTCATTTGAACAAACTTGGTAGCCCTTCATCCAAGCATGTCACAGGCCCAATATCAGTACCCTGGGCTTTCTGGTTCTTGAGAAGAAGTCGTTTAAAGATTTTAGCCTATTTGACCCTCGTGACCTTGAGTGAAGGTCAAGGTCATTTATTTGAACAAACTTGGTAGCCCTTCATCCCAGCATGCCACAGGCCTAATATCAGGTCTCTAGGCCTCTTAGTTATTCACAAGAAGTTGTTTAAAGGATTTTAGCCTATTTGACCCCTGTGACCTTGAATGAAGGTCAAGGTCATTTATTTGAACAAACTTGGTAGCCCAGCATCCTACCGGCCAAATATCAGTACCCTGGGCCTTCTGGTTCTTGAAAAGAAGTTGTTTAAAGATTTTAGCCTTTTTGACCCTCGTGACCTTGAATGAAGGTCAAGGTCGTTTATTTGAACAAACTTGGTAGCCCTTCATCCCAGCATGCCACAGGCCTAATATCAGGTCTCTAGGCCTCTTAGTTATTCACAAGAAGTTGTTTAAAGGATTTTAGCCTATTTGACCCCTGTGACCTTGAATGAAGGTCAAGGTCATTTATTTGAACAAACTTGGTAGCCCTTCATCCCAGCATCCTACAGGGCAAATATCAGTACCCTGGGCCTTCTGGTTCTTGAGAAGAAGTTGTTTAAAGATTTTAGCCTTTTTGACCCCTGTGACCTTGAATGAAGGTCAAGGTCATTCATTTGAACAAACTTGGTAGCCCTCCATCCCAGCAACCTACAGGCCAAATATGAGTACCCTGGGCCTTCCGGTTATTGAGAAGAAGTCGTTTGAATAAAAAGTTTACGCACGGCGCACGGCGGACGGCGCACGACGACGGACGGTGCATGATGACAATAGGTCATCCTGACCCTTCGGGTCAGATGACCTAAAAATATGATTGTCCTTCCCTAATGAAGTTTCACACCAAATATGGATGAAATCCATCCAAGGATGAAGGAGGAGTAGGATTTTAAAGCTTAAAATAAGGAAATTTGCCCTTTTGGTGCCCCACCTCTCAGCCCCTAGAGGAGTAGGATTTTGTATAAATAGTCTTACGCACGGCGCACGACGACGGACGAAACACGATGACAATAGGTCATCCTGACCTTCGGTCAGATGACCTAAAAATAAGATTGTACTTCCCCAATGATGTTTCACACCAAATATGGATGAAATCCATCCAAGGATGAAGGAGTATGATTTTAAAGCTAAAATTAAGAAAATTTGCCTTTTGGGGCCCCACCCCTCAGCCCCCGGGTCGGACCAGCTTCATTTATATAAAATATGATTGGCCATCCCCAATATTGTTTCACACCAAATATGGATGAAATCCATTCAAGGATGAAGGAGGAGTAGGATTTTAAAGCTAAAACTAAGAAAATTTCCCCATTTGGGGCCCCACCCCTCAGCCCCTAGGGGTCGGACCAGGCTCATTTATATAAAATATGATTGTCCTTCCCCAATGATATTTTACACCAAATATAGATGAATTCCATCCAAGGATGAAAGAGGAGTAGGATTTTAAAGCTTAAATTAAGAAAATTTGCCCATTTGGGGCCCCACCCCTCAGCCCCTAGGGGTCGGACCAGGCTCATTTATATAAAATATGATTGTCCTTCCCCAATGATGTTTCAAACCAAATATGGATGAAATCCATCCAAGGATGAAGGAGGAGTAGGATTTTAAAGCTAAAATTAAGAAAATTTGCCCTTTTAGGGCCCCACCCCTCTGACCCTAGGGGTCGGACCAGGCTCATTTATATAAAATATGATTGTCCTTCCCTAATGAAGTTTCACACCAAATATGGATGAAATCCATCCAAGGATGAAGGAGGAGTAGGATTTTAAAGCTTAAAATAAGGAAATTTGCCCTTTTGGTGCCCCACCTCTCAGCCCCTAGGGGTCGGACCAGGCTCATTTATATAAAATATGATTGTCCTTCCCCAATGATGTTTCAAACCAAATATGGATGAAATCCATCAAAGAATGAAGGAGGAGTAGGCTTTTGTATAAATAGTCTTACGCACGGCGCACGGCGCACGGCGGACGGCGCATGGCGCACGGCGCACGACGACGGACGAAACGCGATGACAATAGGTCATCCTGACCTTCGGTCAGATGACCTAAAAATGTTTGAACTTTCTTTTAATGAATTCAAACATATTTTATCATGCCTGGGCATTTATTAATCAAACTTTATTTAGCAGGTGTTCCATTTTGGGTACTAAAACCTGCTGAAACACAGGGCTGGACCAGGCATGCTTCCAAGCTCTGTATTTATAAATATATGCCCTGCTTACAAGTAAACAAATCATGAAATTAATAATAAAAGCATCTATTTGTGGAATGTTAAGAAAAAAATCTGGATTCAACCACAAGTAAGAAAATTTTTACAATTATCTTCAAAAAGTGTTCCAATTTGGGTAGCGTCACGTTACAGATATCAGTATTACTACACATGCACCAAAAACCTTAGTCTGGCCATTTCAGCTCTTTGGGCCTTTTGAAAATCTCAAAATCCAGCATTTTCATCCTTCAAATGATTGCCCACACCCATCACAACAATTACAATCCAAATATGTTGTTGAAATCATTGTCATTTGTTGTAGATAACCCCCCCCCCCACCCTTAAGTGATTGTCCACACCCATCAAGACAATTACAATCCCAAACTGTTGTTGAAATCAATGTCAGTTGTGACAGATAACAGTATTACAACACTTGCACCAAAACCTTAACCTGTGATTTTCAATGCTGACGCCAAAGTGATTCCATAAGCCCCTCTTTCTTCCAGAGGTGAGCTAAAAAGGCCCAAAGAAGTTTTGAAAACAATGCATTATTAGGGCTTTTCACCAATTTGGTGAAAAGACCTATTGTTTTTGTTCTGTTTTTTATTATTAGGGCTTTTCACCATGTGGTGAAAAGACCTATTGTTTTTGTTCTGTTTTTTATTATTATTATTATTATTATTATTCTACACTTTTTTGTGTCCAAAAGATCTTCAAAATGGTAAGAGGTATGTCAATGGTCTTATTGTTATATTGTATGGCATGAGTTGAAGGGGTGACCGCAACATTTTTAAGTAGGTCAAAAATCCAAGATGGCCGCCATGACGTCATACCTAAAAAGTTTAAAACAGCCATAACTCAAAAACCGTTTAAGATACAGCAAATATTTTTGATGTTTTAAGTAGATCGTATAAAAGACTAACTTTTATTCGAGAACAGTAATTAGGTCAAAGGTCAAACAAAA
The DNA here is from genome assembly GCF_041381155.1 of Argopecten irradians. Taxonomy (NCBI): domain Eukaryota; kingdom Metazoa; phylum Mollusca; class Bivalvia; order Pectinida; family Pectinidae; genus Argopecten; species Argopecten irradians. The sequence goes on along the minus strand of NC_091135.1, from coordinate 46,315,729 downwards.
AAGTTCGCTGTGAGGTCAAAGTTCACGAATTTTTATTTTTTTGATTTTGCGAAATTTCTTTTTATATATCGATGCAGAATGTCATTCTGATGAATTTGCTGTCTTTTATTTTTCGGTACCACTTCCGGTTAATGCTGTATGCCATTTTGAACAATCCTTTGATCTTTGCTAAATTCCCGCCAAAATGTTTACATTATATATTGTCGAACTGAATGACTAATATAGTCTGCAATTGCTATAGAAAAGACCCCTCTAATGTTCTCTAACGTTTGATATGATTTTCATCTTCATCAAAAAAACAAAATGGCCGCTATGACGTCATATCTTAAAATTTAAAAATGCTTATAACTCACTAACAGTTCTTTTCACAGATTTCATCCAATAATATTTTTTGCAGATAATTTTAAGCGTAAACTTTTTCTCTCTACATGTTATTACAAAAAATGGCAACTTCCGGTTTTTGGTAAGGGTCAAATGTTAAAGGTCCTGTTTTTAACAATAAACTTGAAAACTGTTCCCCTGAAGTTCTGTAAGGTCTAGGATTTTCATATTTCATATATAAGATGTCCAGGGGATGGGCTATAAAGTCAGATACTAGGAATGACCTTGACCCATATTCAAGTTCACAGGGGTCAAATACACATATCATAAATACATTGTTTAAATGGTCATAACTAACTTATCGTTGGTTTTACAGCTTTCATGCAATTATGTTATTTGAAGATAATCTACAGGGCAACTTCAAAACCCATGCATTACCTAATTCTTAACTTACCTGGCAATGACGGTATTGTAAACTAAATATTGTGAAAAGCCCGCCAAATTGTCTATGACAATTTCTAGTTATTAGGGCTTTTCACCATGTGGTGAAAAGACCTATTGTTTTTGTTCTGTTTTTTATTATTATTATTATTATTCATCTACACTTTTTTTTGTGTCCAAAAGATCTTCAAAATGGTAAGAGGTATGCCAATGGCCTTATTGTCATATTGTTTGGCATGAGTTGAAGAGGTGACCGCAACATTTTTAAGTAGGTCAAAAATCCAAGATGGCCGCCATGACGTCATACCTAAAAAGTTTAAAACAGCCATAACTCAAAAACCGTTTAAGATACAGCAAATATTTTTGATGTTTTATGTAGATCGTATAATAGACTAACTTTTATTCAATTACAGCAATTAGGTCAAAGGTCAAACAAAAAAGCTCGCTATGAGGTCAAAGTTCACGAATTTTTATTTTTTTGATTTTGCGAAATTTTTTCTTTTATTTTTCAAGGTAAATTCATTTCGTATAGCACTGCTCATGCCCAATAATCAGTACCCTGGGTCCTTCTGGTGCTTAAGGAAGAAATTAATGCTGTATGGAAACTTGGTAGTATATTTTGAACATTTGTATAAAGGATTTTTAGCCTAATTTGACCCCTGTTTTGAATGAAGGTCAAGTTCTTTGCGAACAGGCAATTCCCCCTGGGCCTTTCTGGTTCTTGAGAAGAAGTCACATTATCGATGATTGAAGGTCAATGAAATAGTCTAAATGCTCCCCTCTAATGTTTTATTCTTAGGTATAGCCCTTAATCAAGCATAGTACCCACAGTACCCTTTTTGGTTCTTGAGATATTTAATTTTAGCCTATTTGGACCTCGTGTTACTTGATATGAAGGTCATCAAGGTCTTCAAACTCATCAAAAAACCCTGGGCCTTCTGGTTCTTGAGAAGAAAGTTGTTTAAAGATTTTAGCCTTTTTGAACCCTCGTGAAAAGGTCATGAACGTTATTCATTGCTTATAAGTAATTTCTCACTAACAGTTCTTTTCACTTGAATGAAGGTCAGATCAATTTATTTGTTCATTAATAATTTTTTGCATAATTCTTAAGCGTAAACTTTTTCTCTCTACATGTTATTACAAATTGAATGACATGGACAACTTCCGGGGTTTTCGGTAGGGTCAATTCGAATGTTAAAGTTCTTTTTTTATAGATTTTAGCCTAACCAATGAAGGTCAAAACTTGAAAGGGCCAAAGTATCTTTTTTTCTGGTTTCTCCTTTGTGACCCTGAAGTTAATTTGCTGTATGCCATTTTACCCTGGGCCATTCGAACATTCCTTTGATTGAAATGAAGGTCTTTGCGAAAGCATTCCCGCCAAAAAGTGTTTTGAAGGTCAAAGGTCATTATGTTTGAACAAACTTGGTAGCCTTCATCCCCCCCATATATATATTGTCGCATCCTAACTCCGTGACCTTGAATGAAGGTCAAGGTCATTTAAACAAAACTTGGTAGATCCCAGCATCCTACAGGGCAAATAATAAAGAGTAATGTATGTTGAACAAAACAATTGGTATCCTTCATCCCAGCATCTAAGGGCACATATCAGTACCCTGGGCCTTCCTTCTGGTTTGAGAAGAAGGTTGTTTAAAGATTTTAGACTATTTGACCCTCGTGACCTTGACATGAATGGTCAAGGTCAGTTAATAGCCCTTCATGCACAAGAAGTTATAAAGGATTTTAGCTTTTTTGAACAAATGAAGCTCAAGGTCATTTTATTTGAACTTCTTGGTAGCCCTTCATCCCAGCATCCCCTACAGGGGGAAAATATCAGTACCCTAGAGCCTTCTCTGGTTCTTGAGAAGAAAGTTGTTGTTTAGTTTTTTGCCGTTTTGACCCCTGTTGACCTATGATTGATCTAGGTTCATTCATTTGAACAAACTTGGTAGCGCGTCATCCTATGCATGTCACAGGCCAATTCCCTGCGCGCATTCTGGTTTCTTGATAAGAAGTTGTTTACAAGAATTTGTTTAGCATATTTGAAGAGACTCTTGAATGAAGGTTAAAGGTCATTTATTTCTGCACCAACTTAGTAGCCCTCCATCCCAGCATGACACAGGCCTTATCATAGGTCTCTATCTTAGTTATTCAAAAAGTATGTAATGGATCTTTTATTTTCATTTATTTGAACAAACTTGGCTAGGCCCTTATATACCCAGCATAACTTCACTAACAGTTCTTTTCACAGAGTTCATCCAATAATATTTTTTGCAGATAATCTTAAGCGTAAACTTTTTCTCTCTACATGTTATTACAAAAAATGGCAACTTCCGGTTTTCGGTAAGGGTCAAATGTTAAAGTTCCTGTTTTTAACAATAAACTTGAAAACTTTTCTCCTGAAGTTCTGGTAAGGTCTAGGATCTTCATGTTTCATATATAAGATGTCCAGGGGATGGGCTATGAAGTCAGATATTAGGAATGACCTTGACCCATATTCAAGGTCACATGAGTCATATATGTTCAAATCTTTAAATGACTCAACAATAACCAAAATGACAAGAGTCTTCATACGTTCAAGGTCACAGGGGTCCAGAGTTTAAATATACATACCGGGGTATATATACTTAACAACACCGCAAGTCAGATGACGTTAAGGCGCATTCGATCTCGTTATCATTTGCTCGAACGAATTTGGAAATATGAATTGGATTAAGATGAGAGTTCTCTTCGGCTGATCAAACTTAATCTGCGCAAAGAAAGATAACTCCCCCTAAAAACCTATGTAACAGTATATTTCTTTATAAGTGATTACGCTTGTTCATATGTTGGTAAGCAAGTCGAAATGACTCAACAATAACCAAAATGACAAGAGTCTTCATACGTTCAAGGTCACAGGGGTCCAGAGTTTAAATATACATACCGGGGTATATATACTTAACAACACCGCAAGTCAGATGACGTTAAGGCACATTCGATCACGTTATCATTTGCTTGAACGAATTTGGAAATATGAATTGGATTAAGATGAGAGTTCTCTTCGGCTGATCAAACTTCATGCAGATCTTCACTAAAACATTTTTATTCGGGGCTAAAAGTCAAGGTCATTTATTGGTTACAACTTCAAAACCCATGCATTACCTAGTTCTTAAATTACCTGGCAATGACGGTATTGTAAACTAAATATAGTGAAAAGCCCGCCAAATTGTCTATGACAATTTCTAGTTTTATTATGTATCACTGTAATATTAGACACTATAGGAAAATATCACTTACTTCTTTCCTTTCTCAGAACAAATATGATTTTATAGAAATGTCAACCATGAAATTAAACAATTTATATATATAAATATCTGCACGACCTTGAAATTGAAATGTTGACCCTGAAATTAAATCACTTTATCTGCATGACCTTGAAATTAAATAACATATTTACCAGTAATCACAATTTTTGATAGCATTTTACATTTATTTGGTCAGATATTTTAAAATCTATTGCATTACTTAAAAAGATATTTTTATTGCATTTCTAGTAGTAAACTTGAATAAAGACCCACATATTTCTTTGTATGGCCCTAAATGTATGCTATAAAAACTAACAAGTTTATATTTGAACAACTTTGACAGTAATCCAACCCACCGGTAGGGCCACTTTGATGTTTTAATGATTTTACGACATATTTATTCCAGTTACATGCAGTTTTGACCTTGAAATAATCTAGAGTACCAGGTTCATAAGTTTATCTGAGATCAAAGCACCAAGATATCCCATTTGTGCTTCATATTGCGTTGAGCAACTTTGACATAATTCCAATTGAACAAACACACGAGTTAAAGGTACACACACAGGTATGTATGTATCTGGACAGAAACAGCTTTAATACATCATCTAATTTTAAAATGAGAATGCGTAACAAGTTTGATAATATTAAAGAGTAGCAAAAGTTATATATTAACTTACCATTAATAATACATTTATCGCCACCTCCTAAATACTTTCCTTAAAACAAGCTTACAGTAAGTGTTGCAAGCAACACACGTCCCCTGCCGTTAATTACAGTTTATAATCTATGGCAAGCTGTATGTATTATTGCTTAGTTATGCTATCATTGTTTGAAGTTTGAATAAATTCTGTTGATTTGTTCTCAAGTTATAGTCTGGAAAGTAATATTTTGTGTAAGAATCTATTTTTAGTAACAGTGACCTTTGTAGTTGTAGTTGACCTTTTGATCCAAAATTAAATCCCAAGCTCCATTTTCCCTACCAACCGACAGACAGACGGGAACAACCACTATAGTCCCCTCCAGTTTTACTGGCAGGGGACTAATAAATTCAAGGATAAGAGTATATATTCCTTGAATTTTGATCAACAACAGTTATATTTCATGATGGGATGGGCACTTTGATAGAGTTCAGTGAACAACCTCAAAGGGATATTGGCATCCACCAAAGATTGATCTAATTCTGATAATTGAAAGAGGGATCTTTTCTCTGCTTTTCAAACTTCAACTATCAAAATCCAAGATGACAGCCTGTTGGCGATCTTGTTGACGGATTGATCCCAAAATGCAATATCACAACTAGGGCCCAAGGAGAACCTATTTATGGAATTTGAGACAGATCCCTTGTGTTCTTTCTGAGAAATAGGGGCAACACACTTGTAAAGTGATCGGTCCCAAAAGGCCTTCAGTCTTCCTCTATGCCCTTGGGCCTATCACACTATAACTAAGCATACCTAATCAAAATCATGGTTGTGTTTAAATATATATAAACTTCATTTATTTTACATCGATTGAGAAACAAGTTAATACAACTTATGTAAATCACTCTGGATGGCCTGGATGTAAGCGCAAGGGGTCTTAGTGTGGGAGGAAACCGGAGTGCCTGGAGAAAACCCAAGTGATCGTGCAGGTGACCCCTAACCTTTTCCTGGTCCATGCCGGGGATCGAACCCCGGCCCGGCTAGGTGAAAGGTGAGCGGCTTAACAACTACACCACCCGACCACCATGGTTGTGTTTCCATACCATCCAAGATTTTATTTTTTATATAAAAGTTCAAAATAAGTGTCTTTGTTGTTTATTTCATTTCTTAATTTATCATTGATATCTATATCAAATTGTCATTATAGTAAATGGTTGCTGCAAATTAGGAAGACAATTTTCGAGCAGACAATACATTTTGTAGTCTTAATAGGTTTCTAATAGAATTGGATTTTATTGGTACCCTAGGAGCTTTTATTTGAATATTTGTATTTGAATAATTACATATATATATATATGATTAGTGTTAATATTTTATCACCATGACCAGAAATGCTTACAATTATTAAGGATGTAATGGATATAGAAGAAAACATAGCAATAACTCAGTATTTGTTTTTTTATTATTAATCTTTATGTGCACATTATGTCTTTAATAATATCATGTCAAGCACTTATGACACAATACATATATCATTTATAACAAATTTTATAAATAATGATTCCGTGTAGCTTTCAAAGCCAGCTCATCACCGTGCAGTTACCAAGTATATCATCCTTGAAACCTATAATTGATTCCAATGTTAAAACTTTTTAAGAATGTACAAAGGTATTGAGCAAAAATGTTCCTTATATACAGGCGCCCTCACTGTATTCAAAACATCCTCATTAGAATTTCTAATACAGATAAAAGCCCTGCTGATTACTGATGAGTAGTGAGGCGAGATGTAATAAACAGTGATGTGTCCATGTAGATATCCCAAGTCACTTTTGATTTTGTTCATCACAAACACATTGTACTGTTATAGCATCCACATATCAAAATACTGTCACGAACAGTTGATCTCTCACTAATGTCAACCACACATTATTAGCGCTTTGTTGTAGTTTCCATGGTAACCATTCATAACATTGTTATCTTGTGATATTCATGTTGTAGCATAACATATGCTGGACTTTTATTTTTTGGTAACTTTGGAAAACTGAATAAACATTACCATTTGATGGTAATCATGTCACAGTTACCATGGTTACAAAATTGAGCTATGTTCTACACTTCCATGAAACATACCATGGCAATGAAATCCAATTCCACAATTTAAAGCTAATCATTCCACTATCAATCATAACTCTACTGTGATCGATGTCTGCTTCATTGCGTTGTAAATGTATGTATTGTTTATAGGAACAAACTGACCAGTGATGATCTTGATCACTTCTTGTGCAGCGGCGCCCCCTAGGAACGAAGCCACTGTGTGCAGTTCAGCTGACCCATAGCGACATCTGAAGAAACATAGAGTATAATCAGTTTAACAGGTTATATCATTTTATATACAATATATATTGTGGATACCTTTCACCATACTTCATGGCTCTACGTGATCATTAAGCATACATATCTATGATAAAATTAATGTATCAAAATTTTGTATTTAATGTTCAGCTTATGCATAAAATTTGTCGACTGAAAAACATTACTTTTTGTTGTCTCAATCTCTGTTGCACTTACATTTCATGGATAAAGTCATCTTTGATGTTCGGAGACAGACCCCATTCTTGTAGAACTTTCAGGAGTGAGGCCTTAAAAAAGCAGCATTAAATAAGACTATATTGCCTTCAAAGTCATATGGTAGTGTTATAGAAATATATATTTTCAAATCATTTGATTTTATAGTCACAATAACTCATACAATAAGACAATTGTACACCATATAGCCAGCTATTAACTCAACTTTGCACACCATCAACTTGGTCATGAATTTTGATCCGTCAAAGACTGGTTCAATTGTGTATACACTTCATGCCAATTTTGTTTGCTAAAATCTAATTTTCTAATTTTGGATCAAAAATAAATTAGGGGATGGTATAATTTTGAATACCTTTAACTAGAGGATGGTATAACTGTTATTGCCTTTAATTAGAGGATTGTATAACTTTGATTACTTTAATTAGGGGATGGTATAACTTTGATTACTTTTAACTAGAGGATGGTATAACTTTTATTGCCTTTAATTAGCTCACCTATTCGAAGAATAAGGGGAGCTAATATTGTCACCCCGGCGATGGCGTCGGCGTCGGCATCCTATTTCACGTTAAAGTTTTTGAGCAAGTTTTTGTTTCGTCAATTGTTTAAGCTTAAGTCATCATAAATGTTTATGATTTTATTTTCCTAATGTGTATGGATGCTGAACGTGATAATACAACCAATTTGTGGCCCTTTAGGGCGTTTTTGAGTTTTATTACCTTTAATTAGAGGATAGTATAACTTTTATTGCCTTTAATTAGAGAATTGTATAACATTGATTACTTTCATTAGAGGATGGTATAACTTTTATTTCCTTTAATTAAAGGATGGTATAACTTTGAATACCTTTAATTATAGGATGGTATAACTTTTATTACCTTTGATTAGAGGATGGTATAACTGTAATTACCTTTAATTAGGGAATGTTATAATTTTGATTACCTTTAATTAGGGGATGGTATAATTTTGATTACCTTTAATTAGAGGATGGTATATCTGTTATTGCCTTTAATTAGAGGATGGTATAACTGTTATTGCCTTTAATCAGAGAATTGTATAACTTTGATTACCTTTAACTAGAGGATGGTATAACTGTTATTACCTTTAATTATAGGATGGTATAACTATTATTGCCTTTAATCAGAGGATTGTATAACTTTGATTGCCTTTAACTAGAGGATGGTATAACTTTTATTGCCTTTAATTTGAGGATGGTATAACTTTTATTACCTTTAATTAGAGGATGGTATAACTGTTATTACTTTAATTAGAGGATGATATAAGTTTTCTTATTTTAATTAGAGGATGGTATAACTTTGAATACCTTTAATAAGAGGATTGTATAACTGTTATTGCCTTTAATTAGAGGATGTTATAATTGTTGTTTCTTTAATAAGAGGATGATAATTTTCATTATGATAACTTTCATTATTTTAACAAGAGGATGGTATAACTTTTATTGCCTTTAATTAGAGGATGGTATAACTTTTATTACCTTTAATTAGAGGATGGTATAACTGTTATTACTTTAATTAGAGGATGATATAACTTTTCTTATTTTAATTAGAGGATGGTATAACTTTGAATACCTTTAATTAGAGGATGGTATAACTTTTATTACCTTTAATTAGAGGATGGTATAACTGTTATTGCCTTTAATTAGAGGATGGTATAACTGTTATTGCCTTTAACTAGAGGATGGTATAACTTTTATTACCTTTAATTAGAGGATGGTATAACTTTTATTACCTTTAATTAGAGGATGGTATAACTGTTATTACTTTAATTAGAGGATGATATAACTTTTCTTATTTTAATTAGAGGATGGTATAACTTTGATTACCTTTAATTAGAGGATGGTATAACTTTATTACCTTTAATTAGAGGATGGTATAACTTTTATTGCCTTTAATTAGAGGATGGTATAACTGTTATTACCTTTAATTAGAGGATGGTATAACTTTTATTGCCTTTAATTAGAGGATGGTATAACTTTTATTACCTTTAATTAGAGGATGGTATAACTGTTATTACCTTTAATTAGAGGATGGTATAACTTTTATTACCTTTAATTAGAGGATGGTATAACTTTTATTACCTTTAATTAGAGGATGGTATAACTGTTATTACCTTTAATTAGAGGATGGTATAACTTTTAATTACCTTTAATTAGGGGATGGTATAATTTTATTACCTTTAATTAGAGGATGGTATAACTGTTATTACCTTTAATTAGAGGATGGTATAACTTTTATTTCCTTTAATTAGAGGATGGTATAACTTTTATTTCCTTTAATTAGAGGATGGTATAACTGTTATTTTCTTTAATTAGAGAATGATATAACTTTTATTTCCTTTAATTAGAGGATGGTATAACTGTTATTGCCTTTAATTAGAGGATGGTATAACTTTGATTACCTTTAATTAGAGGATGGTATAACTGTTATTACCTTTAATTAGAGGATGGTATAAACTGTTATTGCCTTTAATAAGAGGATGGTATAACTAACTTTAATATTACCTTTTAATCTAGAGGATGGTATAACTTTTATTACCTTTAATTAGAGGATGGTATAACTTTTATTACCTTTAATTTAGAGGATGGTATAACTTTTATTTACCTTTAATTAGAGGATGGTATAACTTTTATTACTTTAATTAGAGGATGATATAAGTTTTCTTATTTTAAATTAGAGGATGGTATAACTTATATACCTTTAATTAGAGGATGGTATAACTTTTTTTATTTCCTTTAATTAGAGGATGGTTATACAAATTGTTATTTATCTTTAATTAAGAGGATGGATATAAACTGTTAATTTTTCCTTAATAAAGAGGATGGTATAACTTTGATTACCTTTAATTATAGAGGATGGTATAACTTTTATTACCTTTAATTAGAGGATGGTATAACTTTTAATTACCTTTAATTAGAGGATGATATAACTTTTATTACATTTTAATATAGAGGATGGTATAACTTTATTGCCTTTAATTAGAGGATGGTATAACTTTTATTACCTTTAATTAGAGGATGGTATATAAATTTTATTGCTTTAATTAGAGGATGGTATAACTTTTATTACCTTTAATTAGAGGATGGTATAATTTTCATTATTTTTTAATAAGAGGATGGTATAACTTTTATTGCCTTTAATTAGAGGATGGTATAACTTTTATTGCCTTTAATAAGAGGATGGTATAACTTTTATTACCTTTAATTAGAGGATGGTATAATATAACTTTTATTACCTTTAATTAGAGGATGGTATAACTGTTATTGCCTTTAATTAGAGGATGAGTATAACTTTTTTAATTACCTTAATTTATTACCTTAGAGGATGGTATAACTGTTATTGCCTTTAATTAGAGGATGGTATAACTTTTATTACCTTTAATTAGAGGATGGTATAACTGTTATTACCTTTAATTAGAGGAATGGTAATAACTTTTATTACCTTTAATTAGAGGATGGTATAACTTTATTACCTTTAATTAGAGGATGGTATAACTGTTATTCTTTAATAGGGGATGATATTTACCTTTAATTAGAGATGGTATAACTTTTATTTCCTTTAATTAGAGGATGGTATAACTGTTATTTCCTTTAATTAGAGGATGGTATAACTGTTATTACCTTTAATTAGAGGATGGTATAACTGTTATTGCCTTTAATAGAGGATGGTATAACTTTTATTACCTTTAATTAGAGGATGGTATAAACTGTTATTTCTTTAATTAGAGGATGGTGTATAACTTTTATTTTCCTTTAATTAGAGGATGGTATAACTTTTATTTCTTTTAGAGGATGGTATAACTGTTATTTACCTTTAATTAGGGATGGTATAACTATTTGCCTTTAATTAGAGGATGGTATAACTTTTATTACCTTTAATTAGAGGACGGTATAAACTGTTATTACCTTTAATTAGAGGATGATATAACTTTTCTATTTTAATTAGAGGATGTATAACTTTTCATTTTTTAATTAGAGGATGGTATAACTTTTATTGCCTTTAGAGGATGGTATAACTTATTACCTTAATTAGAGGATGATATAAACTTTATTTCCTTTAATTAGAGGATGGTTTAACTTTTTTTCTTTAATTAGAGGATGATATAACTTTTATTTCCTTTAATTAGAGGATGGTATAACTTTTATTTCCTTTAATTAGGGATGGTATAACTTTTATTTCCTTTAATTAGAGGATGGTAATAACTTATTAACCTTTAATTAGAGGATGGTATAACTTTATTTTCTTTAATTAGAGGATGATATAACTTTTTATTTCCTTTATAAATGCATTAGAGGATGGTATAACTGTTTATTTCCACTTTAATTAGAGGATGGTATAGATTGCTTTAACTGATGGTATAACTTTTATTTCCTTTAATTAGAGGATGGTATAACTGTTTATTACCTTTAATTAGAGGATTGGTATAACTGTTATTTGCCTTTAATTAGAGGATGGTATAACTTTTATTACCTTTAATTAGAGGACGGTATAACTGTTATTTTCCTTTAATTAGAGGATGGTATAACTATTGCCTTTAACTAGAGGATGGTATATTTCTTTTATTACTTTAATTAGAGGATGGTAAAACTAACTTTTATTTTTTATACTTTAATTAGAGGATGGTAAACTTTTATTTTTTAATTAGAGGATGGGTATAACTATTTTACCTTTAATTAGAGGATGGTATAACTTTTATTTCCTTTAATTAGAGGATGGTATAACTTTTATTACCTTTAATTAGAGGATGGTATAACTTTTATTTCCTTTAATTAGAGGATGGTATAACTTTTATTACCTTTAATTAGAGGATGGTATAACTGTTATTGCCTTTAATTAGAGGATGGTATAACTTTTATTACCTTTAATTAGAGGATGGTATAACTGTTATTACCTTTAATTAGAGGATGGTATAACTTTTATTACCTTTAATTAGAGGACGGTATAACTGTTATTACTTTAATTAGAGGATGGTATAACTTTTATTACCTTTAATTAGAGGATGGTATAACTTTATTACCTTTAATTAGAGGATGATATAACTTTTATTTCCTTTAATTAGAGGATGGTATAACTTTTATTTCCTTTAATTAGAGGATGGTATAACTGTTATTTTCTTTAATTAGAGGATGATATAACTTTTATTTCCTTTAATTAGAGGATGGTATAACTGTTATTTTCCTTAATTAGAGAATGGTATAACTGTTATTTCCTTTAATTAGAGGATGGTATAACTTTTATTTCCTTTAATTAGAGATGGTATAACTGTTATTGCCTTTAACTAGAGGATGGTATAAACTTTTATTTCCTTTAATTAGAGGATGGTATAAACTTTTATTGCCCTTTAATTAGAGGATGGTATAACTTTTATTTCCTTTAATTAGAGGATGGTATAACTGTTATTTTCTTTAATTAGAGGATGGTATAACTTTTATTTCCTTTAATTAGAGGATGGTATAACTTATTACCTTTAATTAGAGAATGATATAACTTTTATTTCCTTTAATTAGAGGATGGTATAACTTTTATTTCCTTTAATTAGAGGATGGTATAACTTTTATTTCCTTTAATTAGAGGATGGTATAACTTTTATTTCCTTTAATTAGAGGGTATAACTTTTATTACCTTAAGTCTAGGAATGTCTGGCTCCACCTGGTCATTGTACCAGCCAGGGTAGCGATTAAATTCCTCGTAAAATTTGTCCACTGCTCGCAATAGGACATAAAACACAACCTCGTCATCACTGTCCTCATCTGCTATATGAGATTCTGTCACAAAAACATAATTAGATAAGGTGTGTATTCTGTTGTGTCACATAAGTCAAGTGATTCAGAATAATATTGCATCAGTATTATATTATAATTCCTTAGTAATAATTACAAAATTCAAAACAGGAAATATTTGGACATGTTCTAGGTAGGTTTCATCAGACTTTCAGAATAACATAATCGAAAACCAGGCTTTGATATTTTTTAACATAAACTTGGTAAACCAACCTTTACAGCTAAGCTTGTCAACCAGACAGTAAACACTCATAAAACTAATATTCAAACTTTAGTTTTCTATGCTTATTTCTATCTAACTGTGAGATCAGGGGAGATAACCAGACAGACAGTAAACACTCATAAAACTAATATTCAATATCAAAAGTTTTCTATGCTTATTTCTATCTAACTGTGAGATCAGGGGAGATAAACAGACAACAGTAAACACTAAAACACTCAAAAGTATGAACTAATATTCAACAGATATCAAAACTATTTCAATATCAGTTTTTCTATGCTTATTTCTATCTAACTGTGAGATCAGGGGAGATAACCAGACAGACAGTAAACACTCATAGAACTAATATTCAATATCAAAAGTTTTCTATGCTTATTTCTATCTAACTGTGAGATCAGGGGAGATAACCGCACAGTAAACACTCATAGAACTAATATTCAAATATCAAATTTTTTCTATGCTAATTTCTATCTAACTGTGAAATCAGGGGAGATAACCAGACAGTAAACACTCATAGAACTAATATTCATTATCAAAAGTTTTCTATGCTTATTTCTATCTAACTGTGAGATCAGGGGAGACAACCAGACAGTAAACACTCATAGAACTTATCTTCAATCTTAAAAGTTTTCTATGCTTATCTCTTTCTAACTGTGAGATCAGGGGAGATAACCGGACAATAAACACTAGAACTAATATTCAATATCAAAAGTTTTCTATGCTTGTTTCTATCTAACTGTGAAATCAGGGGAGACAACCAGACAGTAAACACTCATAGAACTAATATTCAATATCAAAAGTTTTCTATGCTTATTTCTATCTAACTGTGAGATCAGGGGAGACAACCAGACAGTAAACACTCATAGAACTTATCTTCAATCTTAAAAGTTTTCTATGCTTATCTCTATCTAACTGTGAGATCAGGGGAGATAACCAGACAGTAAACACTCATAGAACATATATTCAATATCAAAAGTTTTCTATGCTTGTTTCTATCTGTGAGATCAGGGGAGACAACCAGACATTAAACACTCATAGAACTAATATTCAATATCAAAAGTTTTCTATGCTTATTTCTATCTAACTGTGAGATCAGGGGAGACAACCAGACAGTAAACACTCATAGAACTTATCTTCAATCTTAAAGTTTTCTATGCTTATTTCTATCTAACTGTGAGATCAGGGGAGACAACCAGACAGTAAACACTCATAGAACTTCTATTCAATCTTAAAAGTTTGCTATGCTTATTTCTATCAAACTGTGAGATCAGGGGAGACAACCAGACCATAAACACTACAAGATGTTTATGGTAACCAATGATATTGTCTCAGATTTGATCAGTCCATATTTGGCTAACGTACCGATTTCCTGACTATGTGCTGTAGTGCTGTTATATTCTTCCTCCAGACTCCGACATCGTACCACTCTCAGGAATGCAGCATTCTTACCTTGAAGCATCAATCAACAAAATCATTCTGTAAAAGTGTTAATTTGTGGATTTGTGTTTCATGTGGATATTTTCACTTATTCACCCTTTAAACTAATGTGATGTGTACCTCCATGTTTAGTTAAATATTCATTATTATGTAACAATTTGCACTTGTGAAATTGTTTTTGACATTTTAGCAGAGATCTAAACAAGTAAAATCCCCACACCACAAATAATTGTGCGGTTTATAACTGAACAGTACACAAAGATATGAATTCCAGAGATACTGAAACAGCAACAATGATGTCTATAAAACACAGATTTCCCATATCCATGGGTTCTTATACATCATGATCAGATTAACGTTAAATATGGATTTTAAATAAAATCAATGAACCATCTGTTTTAAGCCATTCCAGTCTATCTAGGAGTAAGTTATACAATCTGCTTTTTATGTTTTGTCATGCCTTGTTACATTCCACAGCAATTTAAATTGAAAACTAACACCTTTTTAACTGAGGTGATATATTTTTCTGAAATTAAACTGTTTGCATCAAATCTGTGAATAGTCACCAAAACCATATATTTCACTTTGAGACCAATTAATACTCACAAAATAACTTGATGTCTTGTTCTGATATGCCCGGATCCTGCAATGAAAAAAGTAATTCTATAATGAAAAGTTTTAATTTTAAAATGATATATTTTTCTCTGGTATGCATAATTGTTCAACTAGTATTTCTAAACTTTGTTATTTGTAAACTAATCAAAAATCATCGAAAATTTCTAAGATAAAGCACTTACATTTTATTGAACTTAAAAACCGGAAATTTTAATTTACTCTTCAAGAGTATTACTTTAACTTTGAACTTTTGAGTTGATTTGTATTAATATAATGATTACAAAAGTATCTGGTTATTCTTTAAAACTATCCAACCAATACCACTAAAACATTCATGTAAATAACTAACAGTGTTATCACCTAAAGTTAGGACTACCGGGCAAAGCTTTGTCTGTAACCCTGTAAGATTATCATTTTTCCAAGAGCAGACTGTATGTCTTACTCTATTGAATTAACATAGTGACAAGTTAACAAGTTTGCATATTCTTAAATGTTCACAGATGAAAAGGCTAAATTGATGTTGATTCTCAAATACTGCTATGGGTCTTTTTCCATTACATACATCATGAAAATACTAGAGTAGTCTGAGTCTTAATTTCTGATAAGGGGTGACTGAAAAATTGTAAGATTAAAGATACTCCACTGCTGACAAATGGTATTTTTTCTCTATCAAAAACAGTAGCAAACAAATTATTAAGTTTTCTTCAGTTACAAAAATTACCTACTTGACACCATTACTACCATTGAAATGTTTGAGCTTCATATTTTAATTCAAGATAAAAATATTGAAAATAATAAATTGCGTCCCGAAAAAACGTCAATGCACTATGCCTTATATGAAATGAAGTACTGATTGTGCATGCACCAATAGCAAAATGAATGATTATGTATATACTTTTGTGATGATTAGACCCACATATACATGATTGGGTATCATTTATGTACCATCGGTGGTGGAGCATCTTTAAGCAATGTCTTCCATTAAAATTATATGTACACAAATGCCAATTAAGTAACACCTCCAACACTGTTTTTATCCATTCCTTAAGATCTGGCAAGTATAGACAAAGTTTGTTTCCAAGCCTAAGGTATAAAACTATAAAACACCTAATAAGATTTTATCAATATCAACCAGTATTATACTAATGCAGAATAATTATCTATTAGCAAGGTAACTAACTAACTGCAATTCAGGTACATTTGGCCATCTAGCAAATCCAACAATGTGCAGACAAAGCTCTCGCTTCAAAACTTAAGGTTTCTTAAACCCAATTTTGATTCTCTGCAAATATATTTCATTTTGATTTGTTTTTTCCTTAGTTGTAAACATCTGGGTTAATACCAAGGTTATCATGTAACTTGCAGTAGAAGTTTCAACATCTCTTTCATCAAAATTACATGTATTTCAATTACACAATAAATTAAAATAGTTATTCCATTGTTAATAGCTACATGTTTCTTTACAAAGTTGTTATTAACACAAAACTCATATGTTATACAACTGCTGGAAAAAAAAACCCATCGAAATATGTTTGCGGAAAACAAAATTGAGTGCAAATACACGGGAGCCCAGCTTAAGATAGCCTAGAGCATCAGGTGTGTTCCAGATTTCTCAATAGACATGTACGGTAGACCTATAAAGCTCCACTCATGCAGGAAATGGAACAATATTGTCCAAAACATGCAGCATATTGAATGATTAATGTCAAGCATATCTCTCTCTAAGTCCAGTACTGACACTATAGATAGGTCTTGAATTATGACATACTAAAACCTTATCCCACTTAATACTTGTACAACTCAATTATTATAACATTTAATTAATTATTAAATAACTTTGTTAAAGTTTAATCAGATAGCAAGAGCTACGATATAATGCTATTTCAATCCTTGATATAAATAAGATAGTGCAGACATGCATGGTGCAGGGAAAAAGTATACTGTATCCTGGGTAAAAGTCAAACTAGCAAACAGGCAGACATTTAAGTCTAATCCTGGAATAACAGAATGCTTGTGAGGACTATAGTCATGGTAACACAACAAGAAAGCTATGGTATATATATAACACTATAATGAGTAGGGATGAACACCAGTCAATTCTATGGTCATCTTCATTATCAACTCCACATTAGTTTACTGGTATGTAAGGTTTATTGACTTTGGCATTGATAACATCAATGTTTGGAGATTTTTAATGAATACTTCCTACAAGCTAACCTATTCTAGTCTGCCTTATCAACCACCACTACATGTATAAAGACCATGTGCTTGATAAGACCACTTGCTTAGAGACCCAGATGGTCAATTTCAACACAATTCGCCCAGTGTATGAAGACCACTTGGCTATGAAGACCATTATTTCTTTGTCCTTTCGGTGGTCTTTATAGACAAGTTTAACTGTATATACATGTATTGATGAAAGAGTTTACCAAATGTTTCTTTGTCAATAAAATTCAATCAAAGGACTTGTTAACACAAAAAAAAAAAAAAACAATCATCCAATCATCCAATAGACAGTTAGTAATACACTAGGAGAATTTGACCCTTAACCTTTTCATTTGATCTGAAGCGATATAAGAAGTCCACTCAACTGGATCTTTTTGGGCAATGTCTCGGATAACACTTAACATCTAACAGAAGGAATGTCAATAAAAGGAATTTAGTAGTACATAGTACAAAGTTTTACATCATAATACTTCAACAATACAGTTTTGTTATACTGTTTTATGCCCTATCAAAAGCCAGATTACCAAGAGATAAACCACCAACCATCTGTACCTAGTAACTTCCAGTTAAAGGTTTCAAACAATCAATACAGAGGTGAAGACTAGTGGTAGCTTAACAACTTGATAAGCCAAGCCTCAGAAAAATACATCAGAATCAACAGCTTTTTAATTACTGACGATACACAGTTTTCTAGAACAAAATATGCAAACAATCGTAATATACATATATGTACATAATTGGTTATTCAAAACATATTTTTCTGTTGCTCATAAAAATTCTAGGTATCAAATGTCAGGGTATGAGATATATGAAACTTCATTTTGATATTTTTAATTGTGCAGGATACTGATTATTAAGTTCAATCCCCTAAAATCTCATTTTTAGAGTTACCCATAAATTGAGATAAGAATCACCATAGAGATTGTGACAAGCAGTTATTGTAAATCCCACAAAAAACTGATGGTTAAAGCAACTAAGGGTCACCAGATTTTGGAGGTGGGACTCTGATTTATACTATAAACAAAAGACAAATTCAGATGTGTGAAGTTTGTACCCGTATTAGGACTGCATGCATTCAGCTCTGTTTGTGCAAGATATCCCAACCAAAGCCAAACTTTAGCAGTATTAGGTCAAAGGAAATATATGAGGAACTTCAATTAATTTCCTTATGAGTACAGTATTTATACAAATACATGTAGACTGGTTTAATGAGTGCAAACTATTTTGTTACCTTAGGTATAATGGGGATATATCTAATATATATAGCATTTTATGCCTTCAAACAAAATATGATATGATATATGCAGTATATAGTTACTGTAGGTTCAGAAATGCAAACATTACAAGCTAGTAGTTTACTTAAATTTAGCCTACTTTCTCTAACAGTGCATTTCTCAAGCCAACTACCAAGTAGCTGTATGAAAACTAGTTGTATAAAAGAATATGTGCAAAACCCAATTTGTATTTTAATTTATTAGAACCCAATCTCCTTATAATAAGTTTAATTGATCATAAACTCACTTTTTGGAAAAGCTTATAATCTCAATTACAGATGTATCAATTCAGCTTTTAACTTTTCTTCAAAATTAATAAAAAAAAAAAATCAGATCAATATGCATGTTCTTGCTCTTATTTTCCAGTTGGTTTCAACACTGGATTGACTAACTTTAGTCAGCAAACAATATGTATGCATTTTTCCAACAAGTACTTCTGTTTATGATAAACAAGAGCCCCAAGGGCTGTAATAGTCATCTGACTTCCTTGGCAAAATTGATATAGGAAATTAATTAGATATGGTGTTATGGTAGCCATCTTCGATTTGGATCAACCGGAGATGTAACAACACTTAGTCAAGATCATAACAGGATCATTTCAGGCAAGTTTCAGCCAAATTGCACCGGTATAACTTTAGAAGAAGTTGAAATGTGTTTTCAAGATGACGGCTGTGGCGGCTATCTTGGATTTTGGATCAACCCGAAAAATAACAACTTGAGAAGATCAAAATGTGAAAAGTTAACGCACGACAGACAACGACGGACGAAACATGAAGACTATAGGTCCTGACCCTTCCGGTCAGATGACCTAAAAAACAAACTATAAATGGTTAATAAACATATCAACAAGTTATAAACCGAAATAAACTGGGGACAGTCTGAAAATATACAGAACAAAAGCAAGAAAGCAAGAAGAAGGGTGTGGTTTTAACGTAAGCATACACTTGGTGACTCTGGTGGTGGAGCGATGTTGGCAGGCCCACCCTAGAAAGAACAAAACAGAAAACATCAAAGTATCTGTACCCTTAGTTTCCAGACTTTAATAAAAAAAAGATTTAATGATAAAAACTAAGATGAGGGCCTTCATGTACACTATACAGAGAAAAACAAGAGAGATAATTTGATAAAACTTTTCCCCTGTAGTTCTAAGTTGGCTATCATAATTGTTTGTTCGCCAGGTTTTTAAGTACTCACATGAAAAATTTCACATGCAAAATTAAAGCAGGATTGGATAGGTAAGCTTCGAGTGTTTTATACACAGCATCAACAGTGTGGGTGTTAAGGAATGGTAGGATTCAAGTGTTGTCAAAAAGACAAGTTCAAAATCATATGATGAAAACTGTCCTTCAAAGTAAAAGAGAAAAAATGGTAGAATGAAGGAGACATTTCACCTTACCACAGCAGCACAAAGCAGGAGTTATGCTTTTTTCCTGTGCTCAAGATTAATGAAATGAGATCTAGAAATATCCTGCTGATAGCGCGAGATTTATGAGGATCAGTTACATCACGACCATTTCTGCTGTACATTTCCTTTCCAATATCTGATAAAACCATGATAACCTCCTGTCAATATCTAACCAATAAAACCATGATAACCTCCTGTCAATATCTAACCAATAAAACCATGATAACCTCCTGTCAATATCTAACCAATAAAACCATGATAACCTCCTGTCAATGTCTAACCAATAAAACCATGATAACCTCCTGTCAATATCTAACCAATAAAACCATGATAACCTCCTGTCAATATCTAACCAATAAAACCATGATAACCTCCTGTCAATATCTAACCAATAAAACCATGATAACCTCCTGTCAATGTCTAACCAATAAAACCACGATAACCTCCTGTCAATATCTAACCAATAAAACCATGATAACCTCCTGTCAATATCTAACCAATAAAACCATAATAACCTCCTGTCAATATCTAACCATTAAAACCATGATTACCTCCTGTCAATGTCTAACCAATAAAACCACAGTAACCTCCTGTCAATATCTAACCAATAAAACCACAATAACCTCCTGTCAATGTCTAACCAATAAAACCACAATAACCTCCTGTCAATGTCTAACCAATAAAACCATGATAACCTCCTGTCAATATCTTACCAATAAAACCATGATAACCTCCTGTCAATATCTAACCAATAAAACCACAGTAACCTCCTGTCAATATCTAACCAATAAAACCACAATAACCTCCTGTCAACAATGTCTAACCAATAAAACCACAATAACCTCCTGTCAATGTCTAACCAATAAAACCATGATAACCTCCTATCAATATCTTACCAATAAAACCATGATAACCTCCTGTCAATATCTAACCAATAAAACCATGATAACCTCCTGTCAATATCTAACCAATAAAACCACAATAACCTCCTGTCAATGTCTAACCAATAAAACCATGATAACCTCCTGTCAATATCTAACCAATAAAACCATGATAACCTCCTGTCAATATCTAACCAATAAAACCATGAATAAACCTCCTCTCCTGTCAATATCTAACCAATAAAACCATGATAACCTCCTGTCAATATCTAACCAATAAAACCATGATAACCTCCTGTCAATATCTAACCAATAAAACCATGATAACCTCCTGTCAATATCTAACCAATAAAACCATGATAACCTCCTGTCAATATCTAACCAATAAAACCATGATAACCTCCTGTCAATATCTAACCAATAAAACCATGATAACCTCCTGTCAATATCTAACCAATAAAACCATGATAACCTCCTGTCAATATCTAACCAATAAAACCATGATAACCTCCTGTCAATATCTAACCAATAAAACCATGATAACCTCCTGTCAATATCTAACCAATAAAACCATGATAACCTCCTGTCAATATCTAACCAATAAAACCATGATAACCTCCTGTCAATATCTAACCAATAAAACCATGATAACCTCCTGTCAATATCTAACCAATAAAACCATGATAACCTCCTGTCAATATCTAACCAATAAAACCATGATAACCTCCTGTCAATATCTAACCAATAAAACCATGATAACCTCCTGTCAATATCTAACCAATAAAACCATGATAACCTCCTGTCAATATCTAACCAATAAAACCATGATAACCTCCTGTCAATATAACCAATAAAACCATGATAACCTCCTGTCAATATCTAACCAATAAAACCATGATAACCTCCTGTCAATATCTAACCAATAAAACCATGATAACCTCCTGTCAATATCTAACCAATAAAACCATGATAACCTCCTGTCAATATCTAACCAATAAAACCACCCTCCTGTCAATATCTAACCAATAAAACCATGATAACCTCCTGTCAATGTCTAACCAATAAAACCACAATAACCTCCTGTCAATGTCTAACCAATAAAACCATGATAACCTCCTGTCAATATCTAACCAATAAAACCATGATAACCTCCTGTCAATATCTAACCAATAAAACCATGATAACCTCCTGTCAATATCTAACCAATAAAACCATGATAACCTCCTGTCAATATCTAACCAATAAAACCATGATAACCTCCTGTCAATATCTAACCAATAAAACCATGATAACCTCCTGTCAATATCTAACCAATAAAACCACAATAACCTCCTGTCAATATCTAACCAATAAAACCATGATAACCTCCTGTCAATGTCTAACCAATAAAACCATGATAACCTCCTGTCAATGTCTAACCAATAAAACCATGATAACCTCCTGTCAATATCTAACCAATAAAACCATGATAACCTCCTGTCAATATCTAACCAATAAAACCATGATAACCTCCTGTCAATATCTAACCAATAAAACCACAATAACCTCCTGTCAATATCTAACCAATAAAAACCCATGATAACCTCCTGTCAATATCTAACCAATAAAACCATGATAACCTCCTGTCAATATCTAACCAATAAAACCATGATAACCTCCTGTCAATATCTAACCAATAAAACCATGATAACCTCCTGTCAATATCTAACCAATAAAACCATGATAACCTCCTGTCAATATCTAACCAATAAAACCACAATAACCTCCTGTCAATATCTAACCAATAAAACCATGATAACCTCCTGTCAATATCTAACCAATAAAACCATGTAACCTCCTGTCAATAAACCAATAAAAACCTGATAACAATATCTAACCAATAAAACCATGATAACCTCCTGTCAATATCTAACCAATAAAACCATGATAACCTCCTGTCAATATCTAACCAATAAAACCATGATAACCTCCTGTCAATATCTAACCAATAAAACCATGATAACCTCCTGTCAACATACCTCCTAACATTCTAACCAATAAAACCATGATAACCTCCTGTCAATATCTAACCAATAAAACCATGATAACCTCCTGTCAATATCTAACCAATAAAACCATGATAACCTCCTGTCAATATCTAACCAATAAAACCATGATAACCTCCTGTCAATATCTAACCAATAAAACCATGATAACCTCCTGTCAATATCTAACCAATAAAACCATGATAACCTCCTGTCAATATCTAACCAATAAAACCATGATAACCTCCTGTCAATATCTAACCAATAAAACCATGATAACCTCCTGTCAATATCTAACCAATAAAACCATGATAACCTCCTGTCAATATCTAACCAATAAAACCATGATAACCTCCTGTCAATATCTAACCAATAAAACCATGATAACCTCCTGTCAATATCTAACCAATAAAACCATGATAACCTCCTGTCAATATCTAACCAATAAAACCATGATAACCTCCTGTCAATATCTAACCAATAAAACCATGATAACCTCCTGTCAATATCTAACCAATAAAACCATGATAACCTCCTGTCAATATCTAACCAATAAAACCATGATAACCTCCTGTCAATATCTAACCAATAAAACCATGATAACCTCCTGTCAATATAACCAATAAAACCATGATAACCTCCTGTCAATATCTAACCAATAAAACCATGATAACCTCCTGTCAATATCTAACCAATAAAACCATGATAACCTCCTGTCAATATCTAACCAATAAAACCATGATAACCTCCTGTCAATATCTAACCAATAAAACCATGATAACCTCCTGTCAATATCTAACCAATAAAACCATGATAACCTCCTGTCAATATCTAACCAATAAAACCATGATAACCTCCTGTCAATATCTAACCAATAAAACCATGATAACCTCCTGTCAATATCTAACCAATAAAACCATGATAACCTCCTGTCAATATCTAACCAATAAAACCATGATAAACCTCCTGTCAATATCTAACCAATAAAACCATGATAACCTCCTGTCAATATCTAACCAATAAAACCATGATAACCTCCTGTCAATATCTAACCAATAAAACCATGATAACCTCCTGTCAATATCTAACCAATAAAACCCATGATAACCTCCTGTCAATATCTAACCAATAAAACCATGATAACCTCCTGTCAATATCTAACCAATAAAACCACATAACCTCCTGTCAATATCTAACCAATAAAACCATGATAACCTCCTGTCAATATCTAACCAATAAAACCACGATAACCTCCTGTCAATGTCTAACCAATAAAACCATGATAACCTCCTGTCAATATCTAACCAATAAAACCATGATAACCTCCTGTCAATATCTAACCAATAAAACCATGATAACCTCCTGTCAATATCTAACCAATAAAACCATGATAACCTCCTGTCAATATCTAACCAATAAAACCATGATAACCTCCTGTCAATGTCTAACCAATAAAACCATGATAACCTCCTGTCAATATCTAACCAATAAAACCATGATAACCTCCTGTCAATGTCTAACCAATAAAACCATGATAACCTCCTGTCAATATCTAACCAATAAAACCATGATAACCTCCTGTCAATATCTAACCAATAAAACCATGATAACCTCCTGTCAATATCTAACCAATAAAACCATGATAACCTCCTGTCAATATCTAACCAATAAAACCATGATAACCTCCTGTCAATATCTAACCAATAAAACCATGATAACCTCCTGTCAATGTCTAACCAATAAAACCATGATAACCTCCTGTCAATATCTAACCAATAAAACCATGATAACCTCCTGTCAATATCTAACCAATAAAACCATGATAACCTCCTGTCAATATCTAACCAATAAAACCATGATAACCTCCTGTCAATATCTAACCAATAAAACCATGATAACCTCCTGTCAATATCTAACCAATAAAACCATGATAACCTCCTGTCAATATCTAACCAATAAAACCATGATAACCTCCTGTCAATATCTAACCAATAAAACCATGATAACCTCCTGTCAATGTCTAACCAATAAAACCATGATAACCTCCTGTCAATGTCTAACCAATAAAACCATGATAACCTCCTGTCAATATCTAACCAATAAAACCACATAACCTCCTGTCAATATCTAACCAATAAAACCATGATAACCTCCTGTCAATGTCTAACCAATAAAACCATGATAACCTCCTGTCAATATCTAACCAATAAAACCATGATAACCTCCTGTCAATATCTAACCAATAAAACCATGATAACCTCCTGTCAATATCTAACCAATAAAACACCATGATAACCCCTCCTGTCAATATCTAACCAATAAAACCATGATAACCTCCTGTCAATGTCTAACCAATAAAACCATGATAACCTCCTGTCAATATCTAACCAATAAAACCATGATAACCTCCTGTCAATATCTAACCAATAAAATAAAACCATGATAACCTCCTGTCAATATCTAACCAATAAAACCATGATAACCTCCTGTCAATATCTAACCAATAAAACCATGATAACCTCCTGTCAATATCTAACCAATAAAACCATGATAACCTCCTGTCAATATCTAACCAATAAAACCATGATAACCTCCTGTCAATATCTAACCAATAAAACCATGATAACCTCCTGTCAATATCTAACCAATAAAACCATGATAACCTCCTGTCAATATCTAACCAATAAAACCATGATAACCTCCTGTCAATATCTAACCAATAAAACCATGATAACCTCCTGTCAAATCAACCTCCTGTCAACCTCCTGTCAATATCTAACCAATAAAACCATGATAACCTCCTGTCAATATCTAACCAATAAAACCATGATAACCTCCTGTCAATATCTAACCAATAAAACCATGATAACCTCCTGTCAATATCTAACCAATAAAACCATGATAACCTCCTGTCAAATCTAACCAATAAAACCATGATAACCTCCTGTCAATATCTAACCAATAAAACCATGATAACCTCCTGTCAATATCTAACCAATAAAACCATGATAACCTCCTGTCAATATCTCAATATCTAACCAATAAAACCATGATAACCTCCTGTCAATATCTAACAATAAAACCACAGATAACCTCCTGTCAATATCTAACCAATAAAACCACAATAACCTTCTGTCAATGTCTTACCAATAAAACCATGATAACCTCCCTGTCAATATCTAACCAATAAAACCATGATAACCTCCTGTCAATATCTAACCAATAAAACCATGATAACCTCCTGTCAATATCTAACCAATAAAACCACAGTAACCTCCTGTCAATATCTAACCAATAAAACCATGATAACCTCCTGTCAATATCTAACCAATAAAACCATGATAACCTCCTGTCAATATCTAACCAATAAAACCATGATAACCTCCTGTCAATATCTAACCAATAAAACCATGATAACCTCCTGTCAATATCTAACCAATAAAAACCATCATGATAACCTCCTGTCAATATCTAACCAATAAAACCATGATAACCTCCTGTCAATATCTAACCAATAAAACCATGATAACCTCCTGTCAATATCTAACCAATAAAACCATGATAACCTCCTGTCAATATCTAACCAATAAAACCATGATAACCTCCTGTCAATATCTAACCAATAAAACCACAATAACCTCCTGTCAATATCTAACCAATAAAACCACAATAACCTCCTGTCAATGTCTTAACCAATAAAACCACAATAACCTCCTGTCAATGTCTAACCAATAAAACCAATAAAATTCCCATAAAACCAATAACCTCCTGTCCAATGTCAATCTAACCAATAAAACCATGATAACCTCCTGTCAATATCTAACCAATAAAACCATGATAACCTCCTGTCAATATCTAACCAATAAAACCATGATAACCTCCTGTCAATATCTAACCAATAAAACCATGATAACCTCCTGTCAATATCTAACCAATAAAACCACGATAACCTCCTGTCAATGTCTAACCAATAAAACCATGATAACCTCCTGTCAATATCTAACCAATAAAACCATGATAACCTCCTGTCAATATCTAACCAATAAAACCATGATAACCTCCTGTCAATATCTAACCAATAAAACCATGATAACCTCCTGTCAATATCTAACCAATAAAACCATGATAACCTCCTGTCAATATCTAACCAATAAAACCATGATAACCTCCTGTCAATATCTAACCAATAAAACCATGATAACCTCCTGTCAATATCTAACCAATAAAACCATGATAACCTCCTGTCAATATCTAACCAATAAAACCATGATAACCTCCTGTCAATGTCTAACCAATAAAACCATGATAACCTCCTGTCAATATCTAACCAATAAAACCATGATAACCTCCTGTCAATATCTAACCAATAAAACCATGATAACCTCCTGTCAATATCTAACCAATAAAACCATGATAACCTCCTGTCAATATCTAACCAATAAAACCATGATAACCTCCTGTCAATATCTAACCAATAAAACCATGATAACCTCCTGTCAACATCTAACTAATAAACCATGATAACCTCCTGTCAATATCTAACCTATGAATGTTTTCATTAATAATTGGTGGTGACTTTGCAGAGTGGTATTCATATCAATTTTCACCATTTCACCTTTTCTACATGAATTATGGACAACATATGGGCCCATTCAAATCAAAACATTCAAGTTTTTCCCTGATACCAACCAGAGAAATTCTGAAATACACTGACCTACTACCACCAGATTTTCACCGTCCTTGAATAACAGATTCCCTCACCACAAAATTTCCATAATTAATTCAACATACCATCTTCTATACATGATCCAAATCTGAAAAGTTCTTAATTACTACTCCTTTTCCTTGACACTATTTCAGTTCTAACAAGCATCAAGTTTACCAGATGAACTTGACAAGATGAAATGAGTAATAATATAAAGACAGGAGCTTGTAAAACAATTGCACTAGCAATGTAGATGTAGTAAAAGTCTTTATTTTCTTTATAAAGAGGCCCAAGGGCCTTAACGGTCATCTGACTGACTTGGCAATAGTCATAAAGGTAATTAATTAGATATGGTGTCATGGAAGCCATCTTCAATTTGGGATAAACCAGAAATGTAGCAGATGACCTAAAAATACATTTCGCCCCCTGCAGATGTAGCAAAAATGTTGGAAAATGGAAAATGTAGTTCATGGCAAATGTGAGCTTGTCCCTTGTACACCAGTGATTAACTTTCAAAATGGAAGGAACATATTTGATTTTTTTTTTCTTTTTTTTTTTTCTTTTTATCTGAAAGCAAAGTTTGCCTTTGGATATTTCTTTATTTTCGTTATTAACTTATAAATCATGTCAGGTACTATCTTTTGTAGTTGCTATTCCTGTAAGAACAGACCAAAATTCAGGAATTTTTTAATGAAGATGGTTTATATGGAAACAATCAATACAACTTCAATGGTATTTAAGCGATAAATGACATCACCTCCTTATGATATGGTGAGAGTTAGATATGAAGTGACAGGTTATGATAGACAGGACAGAACGGTACGGCTGAGGGAATTGACAAGGGTAACACTACGTGCTCCCCCCCTCCATTTTATGTCAAGAGCATACATAAACCATCATAAATATGTCACAAAGAGTACAGAATGCTCCCCCCCCCATTTTTATGTCAAGAGCATACATAAACCATCATAAATATGTCATAAAGAGTACAGAATGCTCCCCCCCCCATTTTTATGTCAAGAGCATACATAAACCATCATAAATATGTCATAAAGAGTACAGAATGCTCCCCCTCCCATTTTTATGTCAAGAGCATACATAAACCATCATAAATATGTCACAAAGAGTACAGAATGCTCCCCCCCCCATTTTTATGTCAAGAGCATACATAAACCATCATAAATATGTCACAAAGAGTACAGAATGCTCCCCCCCCCCCCATTTTTATGTCAACAGCATACATAAACCATCATAAATATGTCACAAACAGTACAGAATGCTCCCCCCCATTTTTATGTCAAGAACATACATAAACCATCATAAATATGTCACAAAGAGTACAGAATGCTCCCCCTCCCATTTTTATGTCAAGAGCATACATAAACCATCATAAATATGTCACAAAGAGTACAGAATGCTCCCCCCCCCATTTTTATGTCAACAGCATACATAAACCATCATAAATATGTCACAAACAGTACAGAATGCTCCCCCCCATTTTTATGTCAAGAACATACATAAACCATCATCAATATGTCACAAAGAGTACAGAATGCTCCCCCCCCATTTTTATGTCAAGAGCATACATAAACCATCATAAATATGTCACAAAGAGTACAGAATGCTCCCCCCCCATTTTTTATGTCAAGAGCATACATAAACCATCATCAATATGTCACAAAGAACACAGAATGCTCCCCCCCCCATTTTTATTTATGTCAAGAGCATACATAAACCATCATAAATATGTCACAAAGAGTACAGAAAAAGGTGATAGATGTTATCCGAACAGATTTGAAGATATACTTAAAATAATTTAATAACTATAAACTGAAACAGGAAGGAAGAAAATGATGCAGACAATTATAGAAAGCACACACTATTTGGAGAGATGATGAAGTGCCTGTATCCTTTCATATCTTTTTTTCCCTTGTATGTATTGCAATTAAGGTAATTTATCTAAATAAATAGAGCTGTAATACAATGTCTAACCAATACCCCCACTACCTCTATTTCAGACCATGGAATCAAAATGATGTCAAAATTCTGTTTATGTCCATTTTGATGTTTTATTTGGTCACCATGGTAACCAACTGACATATGATGTCATCAAAACTATTACCAACCAAATGTATTTGTCATCATTCAAAAAATGAAAACCCCTTTTTTGCAATTTTTAGCTTAATCAGACAATATCAATCTTGACCAATCAGAAGCACCTGTTATATTTCCATGGTAGCCATTATCAAATCATGGAATATGTGAAATATAAGACATCCATATAATACATCTCTTGACCAAGTTTGAACAAACGTGATTCAGTGAATAATGATGGAGTTATTGACCATTTTACAAAACCTGTTTATAGTAACCTGGTTATCATAGCAACTTTTAGAAAATGAAGTCTTCTCAATCTTTTACACATGGTCCTAAAAATTATGGGGAAGTTGCATTGAATTTGACCCAGTAGTTTAGAAGGAGTTGCTGGACAAGATTTGTGGACGACAAACAAACTTTAAATGATTTTGACTGAAAATTGACCTTAGCTGTCCCATTTTAACAGTTAGGTAGCTCATGTTTTAATCAACTAAAATTTATGTGTAGAATACAGGCACTTAAGAATACAAAGCGAGGCAAGCAGTGAGAGAGGGCAGTTTTTTGGTCCAACAGACAACATGGGACAGATCTATACCTGTTGGTGATGATGGGATAGTCAGACTGATCTATATAAACCTACCCTTCCTAAAGTCTGAACCAGGTCCTGTACTTTGTTGGTTACTATGGCGACATCCTGGACGGCCTGGTCTCTGTAGACCTGTTGTAGCTGGATGTATCGTTCTGAGTCTGCTGTCATGTCAGGGATGGTGCCACGGAGGGGCAGAGCTCCTATAACATGATCATAAAGCGGGATCAGATATACCTTGATGCATTGTGTCTTCATATACATATCAAAGGGTTAAATAAGTTAACGACATGCAATGTTACTAGGGCTGGGACGATACAGTGATTGCACGATCCGATACGTATCACGATACCTCACCTACGATCCGATACGTATCACGATACTTTATTTATGGTATTGTCAAAGCAATAAACCAGTGAAAACCACTTCTAGAATCAATTTTTATTGAATTTTTTAACACCAACTATTTTGAACAGAAAGAGTTCTATATTCTAAAGGTTCTTCTTCAGGAAAATCAGTCTATCCACCGTTTCGGGACAAAGAGCACTTCTAGTAGCAGTTACTATGTCACCGGCAGTGCTAAATACACGCTCACTAGGGACAGAAGTAGCTGGAATGCCAAGCATTTGTTTAGCTACTTTAGCAAGTAGAGGGAAGTTAAAACAATGTTCTTTCCACCAGGAGAGAGGGCATTCTGACAACTGAGGAGAATTTTCCTTTTTGTACAGTTCAATTTCCTGTTTTATACGTTCTTCCAATGATTTTCCAGGAGTTGATGAAACCACATAGACATCTCCAAGTAACTCTTCTAAAGCTGATTTCTTCAACATCTTTGGTTGACTTGGTAAATCATCATCTTCTTCTGGAAGAAATATGTTAAATTTTGAATAAATAGGCCTAACACATCATATTTGTTTTGTTTTGTTTAAATATTTAAAGTTAAAATTGACAATTTGAAATTACAGAATATTGATAATGTTTCACAAAAATCTGAATAAGGAAAGATTATCTAGCAATAACATACCATTTTCTTCAATTTGATCAGGGACAGATAGCTGTGGTAAGTTTGGCTGCTCTATATCTGGTTCAGTCTTTATTTGTAAAATATAAATATACCATATGCTGATCAATTGAATTTATTTCAATCTTTTAGGAAATGACATCTGCAAGATATAATTATGTTTACTATCATAAAATACAAATATAAGATGTTCAATTTATGTTCATCTTTAATCTTTTTACAGACCCAATTATATTTACACTTCTGATAAAAACACGAAATTAGATTATCAATATTGAATGTTTTTATAAATATGTAAAGTACCTGCACTGTGTCCAGGTTAGTCGAGATGGCTTTTAACTCCAGATTGTAATATACAGCCTCTCGTTCTTCTGTGTTTAGGCGAGGGAGGGATTTAAACCGTGGATCTATTGCTGCAGCAATCAACAAGAATTCCTTCATTTCATCACTGCTATATCTCTTCTTTAAATCATCCCCTATGGCTGACTTCACTTCCTTGATAAGACCAGAGTCCTGAGCATTTTCATTCATGCTGTCTAGAAGAATAGCTCTCATAGGATAGATCAAAGACACTGTAGGGGCTTTCTCTGAGCACATGACAGTAGTCACCATTTTCAGAGGCTCAAGCACTTTCATGACATTTTCTGCTTGTGTAATGTCCTCATTTGATAGAGTAACAACATCCTTCACATTTTTTTCTAATTTCAGGAGCGGTCAGTGTTGCCATGATGGGGGCTTGTTGCTCAAGAAATCTCTCAATCATTTCAAAGCTGCTGTTCCACCTAGTCTGTACATCCTGGATCAGTTTGTGTTCTGATATAGCTAGAAGCTTTTGATTTCTTTTTAAGGCAGCTGTGGCAGTAGTAGATCTGTGGAAAAAGCTTACTATTTTTCTAATCCTACCCATCAGTCTACTCATTGAATTTACTTTCAAACCTCGCTGACAAGCTAAATTTATCGTGTGGGCGAAACATCCAATGTGCGGTGACAGGTCAGCAGTGTGGGCTGCTATATCCATGTTGGAGGCATTATCAGTGGTTAAAGAAATTTTCCCGGTGTTATGCCTGTCTAATCCCCATTCACTGACAGCTTCTTTCAGAACTTCTCCAATGTTTACACCGGTATGCGACACATCCAGTAATCTGGTTTGAAGAACAAAATTTTTAATTTCCCAGTTATCTGTGACAAAGTGTGCTGTTATGGTAACATAACTCTGACATGCTCTAGACGTCCAAGAATCTGTTGTCAATGCAACAGATATTGACTGTTTCATCTCTTTTAACACATTATCTTTAGCTTCTAGGTAAAGTTCAGGTATTACTTTTTCTGAGAAATGTTTTCTTGACGGTAATTCGTACCTACTATCGCATTCGTGGAGCATTTCTCCGAAAAACTTATTATCAACAATGGACAGGGGCCTTAAATCTTTGGCTAAAAATAACCCAACTTTCCTTGTAATTGCCTTGGCTCTTGGCGAATTAAATGCATATTTTGCTTTATTTACGTCGGTAAGCTTAAGCTGCCCACAACCTGAGGTACCTGGCTCCGTTTTTTATACTCGTAGTGGTAGTACTTTTATTTGACGGCGTATTTGACAACGTATTTGACAGCAAGTTCGGATGATGCCTCGCAATATGTTTTGACATATTGGTTGTGTTTCCAGTGTACTTAAGAACTGCTTTACATGCTTTACATACTGTCTTTGTTTTATCGATCTTTTTAACGCCATTATTTTTATAAACTGGCTGTCCAAATGTTTTCCAAACAGATGATTTGGTGCCTTGCGGCGAAATCACATCGTCCCATTCCTGTGTGTCGGCCATGCTTTTAAACACTTTCGCTCTGATTATGTAATCTTATATTTGATTGGCTTACATTCATCACGAAACGACCAATCAAACGCTATCTAACACAGTGCATGTATTCCCGGAAACGAGACTCACAACTACTTTCACTTTCAGAATTTCGATCTTTTGGTGTTTGTTTTCAGTCATTTTATTCTAAAAAAATTTGTTTAATGGAATTTGAAGTTACAATATAGGATTGCTCTTTGTTTTTCACAACAATATAGCGGATCGATACCGTATCGTATTTGCATCTGTGGACCGATACTTGTATCGTTTTGAAGTGTACCGCGATTCACCGATGCATCGGTGTATCGTCCCGGCCCTAAATGTTACTACTAACTTTGTATGGTATTTAATAATAAATAATGAATGATAATTTGGAGCTTAATCATCCTGCAATATGAAACAAAATAAACCTTTATTGCCTGAATAAAATGTGAAACACAACTAAAATGTTTAATTAATGGCAATGACATATACATTACAGGTACAACAATTTACTCCAATCACATACATTTTTAAAAGAACAATATAGAAGCCATATATATCAGTACAGAAGCCTACCTTTACCTTCACCTTCCACAAACTCTTTGACTGCTCGCACAAGGATCCAAAATGGTTTGCTCTGAAAAATACATAATGGAAAAATATATAATAAGCTAGTACATATGATGGAAAGAAACCCGAGTACGAGGTGAAAAATCACATGGACATTGCTGAAAACCCTTTACTTTTCATTTTTGTTTGATGAATCTAACTCCTGCCATCTCGTAAACTGACCCCACATTACAATCATTACAATTAGGCACAATGATGTGGAGATAGCACTATTATAAGGACAAGAGTTCTACTATTCTGAAGAGACACAAATATACTAGAGCCTCCCAAAACATAGAGACATTCATAGACACAACACTTTGCATACATGGAGGCTGTCCTTACATTACCTTATATAGAATGTTAAGCCAAAGCCAAACAACAAACCATCAGGAATGGTTTTTTTGTCAACACCACTGATAGATAAGTCTTTTGGTAGTTAACACTAAGTAAGATCTAAGACCACAGGATACTTACATCTACAGTAAGCTCATTACAACAGGAATCTTCAAACAGGTTTTGGACATTGCTTGGTATCCTTGTAGGGACTAGAGATGTGTTCACACTCTTCACAGCTTCGTCAAAATTCTCTTCATCTTCTGGTACACCTTCTTCATTCTTACGTATACCTGGTAAATACACTTTCACTTAGACTTCAACAAACACATGATTTGCTTCTTCTCAACCAAACATCAATCTGACAGTTGGAAACAACATCACCTTAACTGATTAAACATATTAATGCATCATTAACCTGTATCTTAAATTACAACATAAGTGTACCTGTACAATAGATCAGATATCAACAATATGGATCATCAATTTAGAAGCATCATCTTGCTGTCCGAACACCTTAATATTGAATATGAGGGACATGAAATAGGTAAGGGGAGATAACTGGTCATACCTACCTTGTTTGATAAGTTCTTTAAATTGTGCCTTTTCTTTGTAGTTTTTAGGTGCTTCACCATTATGCTGCAACAAATCATTAATAATGAAAAAGATGCATTGAACATGAAAATGTATTAAATTCAATATCTTCTTTTCAGTCACTTAACCCATCAGACCTATTATTGTACCTTGAGATTAAGCCTGTCTATGGAGATAAGACCTGTAGTTTCCAAAGAGATACACTATTGATTGTTTTGTGTATTAGTTGACTTACCTGTTGTTTCCACACCTGTAGGTATTTGTACAGAATGACTAGCCATGGTGTATGAGAGTGATCCTGTACCAACACAAACATATTAATATTTAGGTCAATATCTACATTGATATTAAATTAAATATGTCAAAATCTGATTATTCAAGTCATCAGGGGTTTGCCATCTACATCTAAACACTACCAGTATTGTTTACAGTTTGATGAATGGGGTGTATTAAAGGAATGCAAGGTTTTTTTTAGAGGAGTTACACTGTATTCGTGTGATAAGAAATTACACATAATACATCAGAATTTACATAAGCAGTTGATATCTCACCTTTTTATTCATTGCATCAAGATCTAGAGAGTCACAATATGAAGCTAGTCCAGCAAACTCTCTGTCTAACCTCAGGTCTTCATGGCTACTGTCTGGGTGGGATTCTATCACTACAACATAAAGATAGAGTTAAAGAGAAGGTCACCAGGTGCTGATTTCTCGAAACAAACTTAGGTACAAAACTGACTTAAAAGTCTGTACTTTTGTTTCGAGAAATCAGAGCGAGGTCTTTACTCAGGGTCAGAATGAACAATATCTACATATTAAGGTAATTACACTAGGTCGAAAGTTAAAGAAATTGATTTTAGTATGTTTTTTACTTAGGGTTTGTTTCAAGAAATCAGTGCTAAGCTTTACACAAGGTCAGAGTAACATAATTGGCCCTTTAAGGCATGTCATATGGCCATGTCCTTAAACATACTGTGATGTCACATGTAGACAGAAACATCAAATCAGAGTCTATTTTCGCCACTCTTATATGGAAACAAAATTAAAAGTTCTGTCTATATTTCCATAAATATTAGTTATGTGATAAATAAAATCTTACACTTGAAGCTGTCTAATATGAATTTTTTTTGGCATATGAAATCGAATTATTGAACTTGTTTAATAACTTTCATATTACACAGTCATCCATGTAAGATCCTCTATTTACAGCATAGAGTCTACACAAATACCTGTGTGTTCCCTTAGTGCTAATCTCATGTAGCCAATGAATCCATAGCAACGACACACCAGCAGAGGAATATTGTAGCTCCATAACTGTTTACTCAGTTGTAGTAGAGTCCTTCAATATCATAAACAAAAATGTCTTTTTTCAAATAGCTCGGCTATAGTCAAACCTGCTACAAAGAACATCTCTATATTTAGTACACTTGTCTGATAAAGGACAGATTCATCAATACCCTTACCCCTACTACATACAAAATTAGAAATACCATTTTGTTCTTATTAGCTTGGATTGCCTCAGCCTGTCAACTTAATAAGTTAATTTACTAAGATGGACT
The DNA here is from genome assembly GCF_041381155.1 of Argopecten irradians. NCBI lineage: Eukaryota > Metazoa > Mollusca > Bivalvia > Pectinida > Pectinidae > Argopecten > Argopecten irradians. The sequence goes on along the minus strand of NC_091135.1, from coordinate 46,279,245 downwards.
GAACAGAAACCAGTGGTCAAAATGCCAATTTTTGAGGTTTTGCATCAAATTATTTCCCATTTATGATTTTTTGTAGTTTAGACAATTATTTCAATCACATAGATCAAATTGAGATTTATTTACATTCAAAATTTTAACAAAATCAACTGTTGGTTTTTTTTATTTACTAAAGTCGTTATGTGTTATAAAGTCGTTATGTGTTATGGTCCATTTTGTTCCTGAAGAACGGTAACTAGAGTTATCGCCCATTACGTCTTTTTATTTCATATTAATTTTCTTATTTAAAAGTTCCTTACCTTTCACAAAGGTTTGTAGCAATCACCATTGTACATGTGTTGAAGAAGCTGGGATTAGATTGTAGTAACTTTTCTGGATGCTTAAAATAGATAAGGCAAGCAAATTATCAACAATAGAGATCTAAACATTTTGTTTATCCACCACATGATACTAAAAGATCAATGTACCTTTAACTTAAAATATTAAAAAAACAATCAAGATTTATTGTTAACTTGAATTTAATTCTGTATATACATCTTTCATTTTATACAGTACTGTTAAGTATGTTATGTATTTTTAAACCATAGATAAAGCATTAATGAAATCAATAACTTACATCTTCCACATAGTCTCCAGTAACATCAGGATTCAGCTCACCTAGCAACTCTGTGGCTACCTTTGCTCTCGACTGGAAATGTTTGCATCATATACTGTATACACTAACAAAAATATACTGTTAAATTTTTCCATTTGATATTTCACTTCCTTTATTTTTTATTTTTGATATTTGAATATGCATCTGAAATTACTGACTTTTTAACCACTTCATTACAGTTTAATGAAGTATTCACGGAGATGAAAAAGCAGATGAATTTCTATATAATCTACATAGTCTCATATTTATAGTGCAGCTTGTGCAAAGCTGCAGTTCATGTCAATTATATGATTTCATGAAACTTCAAGTTACCTCGCCCAGGGAATCTTTGGTAAGGAAAAAGCTGTAAATGGAAAAAAAAGTCTTAGAAATAACAGAATTATATTGGTGAGCAGGGTTCCTATAATGTTAAGTCAATGTTACAGTGGTACAAATTACTTATTATGTATGCACATTATTTAATTACTGTAATATCATCACATCTTTCAAGGTATAGATTATTTACATTGATCACAGAGTTTTTCATTATGTACTTAAATTAATTGTTAATACTTACTTATTGCCTATATCCTCTCCTTGGACTTTGTTGCCATCAACAATTGTAAAGGCACCAATCCCTGAATAAAATTAAAAAAACACTCTGGTCATCATATTTGTTTTTAATGCTGATGTAACAGGACAAAAGTAGTGTGCCGCCAGCTAGAAGGCGGCTGTATCACTTTGTACAATTAAAACCTGCTACACTACTCCCCCCTTTAAAACTTGTTCACCCCCGAACACAGACCAACCCAGGTTCTATCTCCAACCAAGCTTCTCAATCTCATATTAGCTTTCGCTTGGAGTGGTCTACAGATTAAGATGTTCAGACAAATTACCACAAGCCCTCCTCCTCCGGGTTCCAAGTTCGAATCCCATGTGAGCCGTTCATTGCCAGGTACTGATTGCTGGTCAGTGGTTTTTCTCCAGATACTCAGGTTTTCCTCCACCAATAAACCTGGCACATCCTTAAATGACACTCGCTGCCAATACGGTGTTAAACTAACAAAACCAAAGTATACATTGTATGTCAAAGTTCATACAATGAGCATGTATGATACAAACCAGGTAGGATGAGGTTCTTCAGTATCTCAGTTCCTGTGGCTGTAGCATTAACAAGACAAACTCTGGCCGACTCTAGAGCAACCTGGCCATGGTCACCCCACAATCTACAATTTAAACATCATATACATATACTTATATTTTGTAATTGCTGTTGTTTTTTGGAAACAAAGTAGATCTACTAACAGATCAACCTTGTTGCAAATTTTGTCAAAAATATGTATAGTAAATAATTCTTCATGGTTGCAAAATTTCATTGTATACTTAGTATAAAAGAAGCTGACTAGAAAATATCAACTCTTATCTGATGTCGACTTCTACACAAGAGGAATTTACCAAAGAATAAGGAACGATAAAAAGGACCTGAGGAAGGCAAAAATGTACATGTGTAGGACTCGATCCGACTAACTTTACGTATGGGGTCGAAAACAATGTTTAAGACATATAGGGGAAAAGTGACATTGAGGAATACTAATGTCACTAGACTATAGTTATGTGCAAGCAGAGATTTACACCATTTCAATCTCTGGTGTAAGATAGGGAGCGGGACCGAATGAGTCCATCCAGGATTCCAGTCACTAGTCAAGATAGTTCCAATTCTGATTTTGTATCTAAATTGAAGAATATTGGAAAGTATGCTTAAGCAAACAATGCAATGTTAAAGTAATCTGGGCCCTCACAATGACATATTTTAAAGGTTACCTGAGCTGCCGATCATATTTGTTGTTTTTGTCTACTCCGTCTTTACCGGTAGTCGCCATCTTGGAAAATGAAGGGAGGTAACTCTGTTTTTGCGGGAAATATAATATGTCAGTATTTTGTTAGATCATTTTAAGTTTAAAATAGCATATCGTCATGATAAATGCTACAATAAGTTAACGGCCATATTTTGCTCTTAACCATATATATCTATGAAGTTTATCAACTAATTATATGGCTAAATATTTGAAAGCCTAACATTAGAGTATACCATATAGTGTAGTTGGAGGGATTGAGAGTTATCTCCCCTGAAGTAGTGGGGCAGTGCTTTCCATCATTGCAACATGGATGAGAATGTGGAATGCCCCGTTTGTCAAAAGACTTTCAAGCAATCACAGATAGACGTGCACGTCAATGAGTGTCTAAACAATACAACTGCACAGGAAAATATGAGTGACAGTCCCAAATTATCAAAAAAACGCAAATCAAACGACACCAATGCATGGGGCTGTCTGAAGCCTGGGAAGACCGACACCAGTCCTTCGCAGAAGAAACAGAAGCTGGACACAATAAGCTCTTGTCAAGGTCATAAGGATAAAGATGCATCCATGAAAAAATCTCCATTCTTCAGCAATAAGAATCATAACAGTGACTGCATTGACAGTAAAAATAACCATATTGATATATCAGATAAAGCTGACAGTTCTTTTAGTATGAAGAGTAATACCTGCTCTGCCTATCATCCTGGACAAGAGACAAAAAAATCTCATACCCTTGGTAATTCTGTTACTCTGGGATGTGCTTCATCCAACGATAAAAATGATAGATCTACAGCCAGTATTCATTTGTCTGCCAACAGTAAACCATTGGCTGAACAGATGCGACCAAAATCTTTGGAGGACTATATAGGCCAGGATAAGGCTGTGGGGAAAAAGAGTCTGTTACGGTCACTACTTCAGACAGATCAGATTCCATCCCTGATACTGTGGGGACCTCCCGGCTGTGGAAAGGTGAACAACGACTCTAGCTGTTATGTTTGATAAACATCTTTATTATGTCGACATCAAAACATTACCAATGATGTTTTATATTACTCGTATACGTGTACACTGTATATCAATACTACTGTATCATACAGTAGAATTGATATAAATTCATGATTATATATCCAACTTACATCACATTCTAGCATCCCCAATGTAATGGGACTCAATCATGTACCATGTGAACAAACCTTATCAGATATCACATGGTACATATATAGTATCTTCAGTGGGATTGGAATTTTGCTTTTTGTAATCTTCCCACTGAAATAATTTTAGCATGGGATATCATCTATTGATTTTATTCCATCACCAATATAAAACAATAAGCCCACACAAATGTTATCAGGTATCACGTTGTACATGAATGAGTCCCATTTAAGTTCTCTATAGTTCATTTTCAATATTCCATGATCGAGTTACTATCATTGTCGTTATATCCACCCCTGGACTAAGTCAACGCATTTCAGAAGAATAAAAACTTGACCAATCACAGGCCTATGGAGACTTCCTTTGAAGTTTTGCCGTTTAACAGAGAGCAACGCCAATACCCAAAGCCATTTATAGTCATATTGTACATTTTTTTCCCCGAATTTTTGATGTGCATCAAATGACCAAATTGCCTTTCTCATCTGTTGTCGCACAGAAAGTCTTGTTTTGTTATGAGTTAGTCCAGAGGTGTATATACTGTCAGTGAAAGTAACCCCTGGAGTATCAATGGTGCCTTTAGTCCTGCTTTATATGATACAACACTGGAATACTTCCAGACTCATGGTCATGCATAGATGTCAGCAAAGGGGGATACATATATAAAGTTAAGTAAATGTTGTTGGTTTTTTTCATATTTCTATGAACGAAGAAGAAAATAATGTATTACAATTATGATATGTACATCATATCACTGGTAAAAGGAGAGACTATTCAGCATTTCCTTAGTTAATTAATTTAATTATTAGTTGACTACACCATTGTTATTGCTGACTCCCTAAACGTAAAGATACGTGTTAGGGGTTGAAGCCAAAATTTGCAGATTAGATTTCACAACTTTAGTAGTTGTATTATAAAACTCATGGGAAATGTACATTGTGATGCTGTATTTAATAATGAATCATCACTGTTTTGTAGACAACACTTGCTAAGATAATAGCACAGCAGTGTAAATCAGGAAGTACCCTCAAGTTTGTCCAGCTTTCGGCAACAACCTCAGGAGTGAACGACGTCAAGGAGGTCGTCAAGGTGGCTAAGAATGATCAGAGGATGCTGAAGAAAAAAACAGTTCTGTTTTTGGATGAGATTCATCGCTTCAACAAAACCCAACAGGTTTATAATTACTTATACAAACAAATATCTATAAAGTAATTTTCTCAACTCTAATACCCATATACATGCTAGTGTAGGATTGGGTATCGGAACAGACGAACCAATACATTTTGTATTGACATTACACTGAAACGATACTCAATACGTACTGACAATACAATGGAAATATTTTTCATTTTAAGATTGTTACTGATGTTGTGAAAACTAGACATATTTGAACAAATTAGATATTTGCACATCATGCCAACTTCAAGCCGTCATGTGCACTGCTAGGTTGAATTTGTGGTTATACAAACACATTTCTGGTGCATCTAAGTGACTCGGAAGCTTGACCCTTCCTATCAATAGAATATGTTACAGAAATCCTTTCCTCAGATGGTATATTAAATGAGCTTTAATAGATATTTTCTGTCAAAAGGAGTGAAAAATGGTAGTTTTTAATATTTGAACGATACAGCATGTTGCCGTATCGGGAACCGATACTTTGTTCAATACCAGTACAAACCTGTATATCGGTAAATCGATCCAACCCTAGCACTAGCTAGTGTATGCTCTTTGACTTGCTACCGTAGACATCTAATTCAGACAAATCAATTGAAATTTTGCTGATTCACAGTCTGTTGACATATGATTCCAAATGTCTTTTTTGGCCTTATGTATGCTGTAATAGGAGGAGGTCGGTGTGGCTTGTACATAATGTTTAATACGGTTTCTGTCACTCGAGCTGCTAGCGGAGCATGTGTTCTTCAGCTCAATCGGAGCCGTTTTCGTTTATTCGGAACAACCAGTTCGACCGTTGGTTAAAGTCAATATTTAAGTATAAATCCTGACGGGCCTGCAGTTTTTGATACAGGCCTGTGAGGGCTTTGTCAAAGCTCATCTGAAAACAATATAAAATCACCAGGTCTGTCTTTAATTAATAAACGAACAACTAGGTCCAACCAGTCAAACCGTATAATCGAAAACGGCCCTGGTCATGGTACTGGACAGGAATGTGTATTTTCCATGCTCTTTTACAAAGCTTATAAGTATGATGTAGGTTTGCCACATAAAGTGAATACCTTTTTGTATTATAGGACTCCTTACTGCCCCATGTTGAGGATGGAACCATCATCCTAATAGGGGCTACCACAGAGAACCCTTCCTTCCAGGTAAACAGCGCCCTACTGAGTCGTTGTCGTGTCATAACCCTTGACAAACTGGAACCCTCGGATCTACAGGTCATTCTCACCAAGGCAGTACTGGCTGTAGGAGGGGATATCCTAACAGATGGCAGTGGTGGTACACACGAAGGAGAGGAATCTGAAGGGTAAGTAGATTATCAGCTGGGTAGTCTATGAGGAAGTGAAACAACTAGAAATTTGATGTATGTGTACAGGTATTGGTTAGGAAATGGTTTATGGTGATTGAGAGACTTACAATTATATAATTGGTTTCGAGAAGTCTGACACTTATATTCTTTTTCTTGTTTACATATGTATTTATGCTTCTTAATTAGATGGCATTCATAAGATAAATCATTTGGAAGTTTATATGAGAGTCATACAAAAGTAGCTATCTATGAAATTTATTGAACAAGTTCAATTATTTGATGTGAGTGGTATATCAAAATATTTAATGACTCCAATAAACATATTACTTAGCCACAAGTATAAGATTATATTACTATTACTGGATATTTATGGAAATTCAGACAAAAATTCAATTTTGTTTGTATGTAAGAGTGGCAAAATCAGACTGGGATGTGTCCTGCAGCATATATTTGATTTGATTATGATGTCATTATTACCTGTGATTAAAGCGTTATTACATGTGTTTTACAATATCATGACATGGTCAAATGATATGGGTTAACAGGCCAGTTACAAGATTACAGGTACAGTCATGGTCACACTTACAGAGAAACAATAGCATGTATAGAATGATGCCATAATCTTCACATTAATAACATGAAGATGTGAGGTACCGTATCATACTTAATGTTTGACTTTCAGGAGATGTGTCTATATAGAGCAGCAGGCCTTGACGACCCTATCTAATCTATGTGACGGTGATGCCAGGGCAGCCCTCAACAGTCTCCATATGGCCCTACAGTCCCGTCTGTGTCAGCAGGGCCGACAATCCCGAGACTTCTGTCAATCTAGGCGGCAACCTGTTGTGACGACAGCCGATGTAAAGGAGGGGCTTCAGCGGTCACATGTCCTGTATGATCGGGCTGGAGAGGAACATTACAACTGTGTATCTGCCTTACACAAGTCTATCCGTGGTTCTGATGCCACTGCTGCCCTCTACTGGCTGGCCAGGATGTTAGAAGGGGGAGAGAATCCATTGTATGTTGCCCGTAGACTGATCAGAGTAGCCAGTGAAGATGTTGGTAAGTAAATACACTAGTGGTACATCTCATTAGTATTCAATTCAATATGCTGCAAATTGATTAAAATACAGACCATGATATCAATAGAGGATTTGACAACATCATATTAAAATACAGACCATGATATCAATAGAGGATTTGACCACATCATATTAAAGTACAGACCATTATATCAATAGAGGATTTGACAACATCATATTAAAATACAGACCATGATATCAATAGAGGATTTGACCACATCATATATCCGTATTACAAGTCATGTTCTGAAGACCTTTATACTCACCATACTTCAGTTCAAACACATTTTCTCCACCTATCCACATCAACTGAAAACAATATTTCATCCAATCATATACAAGTAGCTATGTTTCCTTCAATGGTTGAAGAGATTTCATAAACAAACGCTTTTCTGACAGCCCTTGTAAACTATTTTGTCCCCATCAAGTATTTTGGAAATTAAAATTTGACTGGTCAATCTGAAACGTTACCAAAATATGACCCTTTATGGGATGTTGTCAGATCCTCTATGAAACAGAGTGGATATATGGATCTGGGATGAATTTGCTGAGGATTGAAACATTTGTAATACAGGAACTTAATTAAAAGTTAGCTTCAACTGCCTGAAGGCTACAATTGTATGCTATATCTACCATTATTTTGTACATAGTATCACTCCATTTAGACTACAGCATCTGTGCAGTGAAACGGATACAATGTACCCCTGTATAATACTGATTGTAGGTCTTTTTTTGTAGGTTTTTGTGTGTCTGTGTACCAGTGAAATGTGATACAATGTACCACTGTATAATGCTGTTTGTAGGTTTTGCTGACCCTTCAGCCTTGACCCAGGTTGTGTCTGTGTACCAGTGAATGTGTTATGATGTACCCCTGTATAATACTGTTTGTAGGTCTTGCTGATCCTTCAGCCTTAACACAGGCTGTGTCTGTGTACCAGTGAATGTGATACAATGTACCCCTGTATAATACTGTTTGTAGGTCTTGCTGATCCTTCAGCCTTAACACAGGCTGTGTCTGTGTACCAGTGAATGTGATACAATGTACCCCTGTATAATACTGTTTGTAGGTCTTGCTGACCCTTCAGCCTTGACCCAGGTTGTGTCTGTGTACCAGGGAAATGTGATATGATGTACCACTGTATAATAATGTTTGTAGGTCTTGCTGATCCTTCAGCCTTGACCCAGGTTGTGTTTCGGTACAAGTGAAATGTGATACAATGTACCTATGTATAATACTGTTTGTATAATGCAGGTCTTGCTGATCCTTCAGCCTTGACCCAGGTTGTGTCTGCTTATCAGTGAAATGTGATTCAATGTACCCCTGTATCATAATGTTTGTAGGTCTTGCTGATCCTGCAGCCTTGAACCAGGTTGTGTCTGTGTACCAGTGAAACTTGCTACAATGCACCCCTGTATAATGATGTTTGTAGGTCTTGCTGATCCTTCTGCCTTGACACAGGCTGTGTCTGTGTACCAGTGTAATGTGATACAATGTACCCCTGTATAATACTGTTTGTAGGTCTTGCTGACCATTCAGCCTTGACTAAGGCTGTGTCTGTGTACCAGTGAAATGTGATATGATGTACCCCTGTATAATACTGTTTGTAGGTCTTGCTGATCCTGCAGCCTTGACCCAGGTTGTGTCTGTGTACCAGTGAAATGTGATACAATGTACTTCTGTATAATACTGTTTGTAGGTCTTGCTGATCCTCAGCCTTGATCCAGGTTGTGTCTGTGTACCAGTGCAATGTGATATGATGTACTCCTGTATAATACTGTTTGTAGGTCTTGCTGATCCTCAGCCTTGATCCAGGTTGTGTCTGAGTACCAGTGAAATGTGATATCATGTACCCCTGTATAATACTGTTTGTAGGTTTTGCTGACCCTTCAGCCTTGACCCAAACTGTGTCTGTGTGCCGGTGAATGTGATACAATGTACTTCTGTATAATACTGGTTGTAGGTCTTGCTGATCCTTCAGCCTTAACTCAGGCTGTGTCTGTGTGCCAGTGAATGTGATACAATGTACCCTGTATAATACTGTTTGTAGGTCTTGCTGATCCTTCAGCCTTGACTCAGGCTGTGTCTGTGTGCCAGTGAATGTGATACAATGTACCCCTGTATAATACTGGTTGTAGGTCTTGCTGACCCTTCAGCCTTGACACAGGCTGTGTCTGTGTACCAGTGAAATGTGATACAATGTACCCTGTATAATACTGTTTGTAGGTCTTGCTGATCCTTCAGCCTTAACTCAGGCTGTGTCTGTGTGCCAGTGAATGTGATACAATGTACCCTGTATAATACTGTTTGTAGGTCTTGCTGATCCTTCAGCCTTGACTCAGGCTGTGTCTGTGTACCAGTGAATGTGATACAATGTACCCCTGTATAATACTGTTTGCAGGTCTTGCTGACCCTTCAGCTTTGACCCAGGCTGTGTCTGTGTACCAGTGAATGTGATACAAGGTACCCCTGTATAATACTGTTTGTAGGTCTTGCTGATCCTTCAGCCTTGACTCAGGCTGTGTCTGTGTACCAGTGAATGTGATACAATGTACCCCTGTATAATACTGTTTGTAGGTCTTGCTGATCCTTCAGCCTTAACTCAGGCTGTGTCTGTGTGCCAGTGAATGTGATACAATGTACCCTGTATAATACTGTTTGTAGGTCTTGCTGATCCTTCAGCCTTAACTCAGGCTGTGTCTGTGTGCCAGTGAATGTGATACAATGTACCCAGTATAATACTGTTTGTAGGTCTTGCTGATCCTTCAGCCTTGACTCAGGCTGTGTCTGCATATCAGGCTTGTCATTTGATAGGGATGCCGGAATGTGATGTAAGTTAGAAGTATACTTTATTTCTGTCATGCTATTCAAATGGCTTTTTATCTTTTTTTTTCAATTTTCTTAAATATTTATCCATAAAACATTTCACTTAATTCTTATTACTCAGAAAGTACTCATTAGATATTTCTCAAATTTCATTTAATTTGGTAGTTGTCTCTTGGTCCCTTGTTGTGTTAATATGTTGTACTTTGTATAACTTATAATTTAATATTACGGGTTCCTAATTGCTGTTTCCAAGGAAGTTTCAAACTGTATTTCCAGCTTTCCTTTGATAATGCCTACATGTACATGATTTATCAAGTTCCTCTGAAACATTTTTAGTATATAGTCGTCATGTTTCGTCCATCGTCGTCCGCCGTGCGCCGTCCACTGTGCGATGTCCGCTGTGCATTATCTTTTCACATTTTGAACTTCTTCTCAAGTTCTACCGGTGCGATTTAGCTGAAACTTACATGATATGATCCTGACATGGTCCCGACAAAGTGTTGTTATTTTTTGGGTCGATCCGAAATCCAAGATGGCGGCTGTGGCTGCCATCTTTAAAACACATTTAGAACTTCTTCTCAAGTTCTACCGTTGCAATTTGGCTGAAACTTGCATAAAATGATCCTGACATGAAGCCGACAAAGTGTTGTTATTTTTCAGGTCGATCCGAAATCGAAGATGGCGGCTGTGGCTGCCATCTTTAAAACACATTTTGATCTTCTTCTCAAGTTGTACCGGTGCGATTTGGCTGAAACTTGCATGAAATGATCCTGACATGGTCCCAACAAAGTATTGTTACATCTCTAGTTGATCCCAAAAAAATCGAAGATGGCTACCATGACACTATATCTAATTAATTTCCTATATGTTAAGGCTCTTGGGCCTCTTGTTTGAAATAAAACTTGTTGAAAGAAATTGAAAATGATCCTGACATGGTCCTGACAAAGTGACACCATATGTAATTAATTTTATTATTGCCAAGGTTGTCAGATGACTGTTAAGGCCCTTTGGGCCTCTTGTTGAAATATGAATATAAACAAAATCTGGTTATAGAGGGTTTTATACCTATTTAATAATTTACAGGTGATCCTAGCCCAGTGTACAGTATATCTTTGCCGGGCACCCAAGTCTGTAGAAATATACAAAGCATACAGTCAGGCTAAAACTCAAGTCAAAGGTCATCAGGGCACACAGCCATCGGTTCCACTTCATCTGAGGAACGCCTCCACCAAACTGATGAAGTCTTTAGGTAACATTCATTTTTGTATTGCATGCAATGCAAGGGAGATACTTAGGTAAAACTTTGTTGACGTCAGTGTCGTCGGCGTCGGCTTCCAGGAAAGTGTTTTCGTGCGATAACTGAATTATTTATTGTCCGATTTCAACCAAATTTGGTATATCGCTTTTCATCAATATTTGCAAGAGTTACGGGACTTGATAACTTCACCTAATTATTAACAATATTTTCAACTGTAAATAACAATTTTTTGTGATGCTGTGCAGGCGACTCATCCACTTCCGTGGAATTCTTGTCTGTATTATTTGTAAATCAATGTAGAATTAATTGTGTCTGTTTAGGTCATACAATGAGAGAATATGGTTTTATTTTGTGGTTTGTATCTTTTCGGGATATTATTGTCTCTTGCCATAATCACTGGATTTGGCACCTTTGTGGAGATATCTATGGCTTCAATTTAATTTTCAACAAGACTTCATTATATATCAAAAGTCTTGAACTGTGGACAAGGCTACACCTATTGCAGTTCTTGCCGAATTACATTCTGCTTTAAACGATGTCTTTGTACATTTGTGAGTATACCAGTAGAATTTGTACCTTTGTGGGATGTCAGTATTATTTTTTTCTGTGTTGGGCCGTCTGTGGTCTTAGTATCTTTTTGGGAATGTAAGCGGTCTTTGTATCTTTGTGGGGAACTCTGTGGTCTTTGTACCTTTGTGGGGATATCACTGGTCTTTGTACCTTTGTGGGGATGTCATTAGTCTTTCTGTCTTTATGGGGACCTTTGTGGGGATGTCAGTAGTCTTTGTACCTTTGTGGGGACGTCAGTGGTCTTTGTACCTTTGTAAGGATGTCATTAGTCTTTCTGTCTTGATGGGGACCTTTGTGGGGATGTCAGTAGTCTTTGTATCTTTGTGGGGAAGTCAGTGGTCTTTGTACCTTTGTAAGGATGTCATTAGTCTTTCTGTCTTGATGGGGACCTTTGTGGGGATGTCAGTAGTCTTTGTATCTTTGTGGGGAAGTCATTGGTCTTTGTACCTTTGTGGGGACATCAGTTGTTTTTGGACCTTTGTAAGGATGTCATTAGTCTTTCTGTCTTTATGGGGACCTTTGTGGGGATGTCAGTAGTCTTTGTATCCTTGTGGGGACGTCAGCGGTCTTTGTACCTTTGTAATGATGCCATTAGTCTTTCTGTCTTTGTGCCTTTGTGGTGACTTGTGGAGATATCTTAGTCTTTTTGGGAACGTCAGTGGATTTGTACCTTTGTGGGAACGTCAGTGGGTTTGTACCTTTGTGGGAACGTCAGTGGGTTTGTACCTTTGTGGGAACGTCAGTGGGTTTGTACCTTTGTGGGAACGTCAGTGGGTTTGTACCTTTGTGGGAACGGCAGTGGGTTTGTACCTATGTGGGAACGTCAGTGGGTTTGTACCTTTGTGGGAACGGCAATGTGTTTGTACCTATGTGGGAACGTCAGTGGGTTTGTACCTTTGTGGGAACGTCAGTGGGTTTGTACCTTTGTGGGAACGTCAGTGGGTTTGTATCTTTGTGGGAACGTCAGTGGGTTTGCACCTTTGTGGGAACGTCAGTGGGTTTGTACCTTTGTGGGAACGTCAGTGGGAGTGTACCTTTGTGGGAACGTCAGTGGTCTTTGTACCTTTGTTGGAATTTCAGTGGGTTTGTATCTTTATGGGAACGTCAGTGGGTTTGTACCTTTGTGGGAACGTCAGTGGATTTGTACCTTTGTGGGAACGTCAGTGGGTTTGTATCTTTGTGGGAACGTCAGTGGGTTTGTACCTTTGTGGGAACGTCAGTGGGAATGTACCTTTGTGGGAACGTCAGTGAGTTTGTACCTTTGTGGGAACGTCAGTGGGTTTGCACCTTTTTTGGAACGTCAGTGGGTTTGTACCTTTGTGGGAACGTCATTGGTCTTATTACCTTTGTTAGGATTTCATATGGTAAAATCAGTGGTTTAAGTACCCAGGTTGGGACGTCAGCAGTCTTTGTGACTTTGTGGGGATGTCAGTGGTCTTTGTACCTTTGTGGAAACGTCAGCGGTCTTTGTTCCTTTGTTGGGATATTATTGATCTATGTATCGTTTTGGGGAAGTCAGTGGCCTTTATGTCTTTGTAGGGAAGTCAGTGGCATGTGTATCTTGGTGTGGAAGTCAGTAGTCTTTGTATCTTTGTGGGGATGTCAGTAGTCTTTGTGCCTTTCTAGAATGTCAGTAGTCTTTGTATCTTTGTAAGGATGTCAGTGGTTTTTGTACCTTTGTAAGGATGTCATTAGTCTTTCTGTCTTGATGGGGACCTATGTGGGGATGTCAGTAGTCTTTGTATCTTTGTAGGGAAGTCATTGGTCTTTGTATCCTTGTGGGGACGTCAGCGGTCTTTGTACATTTGTAATGATGTCATTAGTCTTTCTGTGCCTTTGTAGTGACCTTTGTGGAGATATCATTAGCCTTTCCACCTTTGTGGAAACGTCAGTGGGTTTGTACCTTGGTGGAAACGACAGTGGGTTTGTACTTTGTGGGAACGTCAGTGGGTTTGTACCTTTGTTGGAACGTCAGTTGGTTTGTACCTTTGAGGGAACGTCAGTGGGTTTGTACCTTTGTGGGAACGTCATTGGTCTTTTTACTTTTGTAAGGATTTCATTGGCCTTTGTGGTAAAGTCAGTGGTTATATGTACCTTGGTTGGGACGTCAACGGTCTTGTGTGTTTGTGGGGATGTCAGTGGTCTTTGTACCTTTGTGGGAACGTCAGCGGTCTTTGTACCTTTGTTGGGATATTATTGATCTTTGTATCTTTGTGGGGAAGTCAGTGGCCTTTATATATTTGTAGGAAAGTCAGTGGCATTTGTATCTTGGTGTGGAAGTCAGTGGTCATTGTATCTTTGTGGGGATGTCAATAGTCTTTGTATCTTTGTGAGAATGTCATTGGTCTTTGTAACTTTGAGGGGACATCAGCGGTCTTTGTACCTTTGTGGGAACGTCAGCGGTCTTTGTACCTTTGTTGGGATATTATTGATCTTTGTATCTTTGTGGGGAAGTCAGTGGCCTTTATATATTTGTAGGAAAGTCAGTGGCATTTGTATCTTGGTGTGGAAGTCAGTGGTCATTGTATCTTTGTGGGGATGTCAATAGTCTTGTATCTTTGTGGGGACGTAAGCAGTATTTGTATCTTTGTGAGTATGTCATTGGTCTTTGTATCTTTGTGAGTATGTCATTGGTCTTTGTATCTTTGTGAGAATGTCATTGGTCTTTGTATCTTTGAGGGGACATCAGCGGTCTTTGTATCTTGGTGTGGAAGTCAGTGGTCTTTGTATCTTTGTGGGGATGTCAGTGGTCTTTGTATCTTTGTGGGGATGTCAATAGTCTTTGTATCTTTGTGAGAATGTCATTGGTCTTTGTAACTTTGAGGGGACATCAGCGGTCTTTGTATCTTGGTGTGGAAGTCAGTGGTCTTTGTATCTTTGTGGGGATGTCAATAGTCTTTGTATCTTTGTGAGTATGCCATTGGTCTTTGTATCTTTGTGAGGAAGTCAGTAGTCTTTGTATCTTTGTGGGGATGTCAATAGTCTTTGTATCTTTGTGAGTATGTCAGTGGTCTTTGTATCTTTGTGGGGATGTCAATAGTCTTTGTATCTTTGTGAGTATGCCATTGGTCTTTGTATCTTTGTGAGAATGTCATTGGTCTTTGTAACTTTGAGGGGACATCAGCGGTCTTTGTATCTTGGTGTGGATGTCAATAGTCTTTGTATCTTTGTGGGGATGTCAATAGTCTTTGTATCTTTGTGAGTATGCCATTGGTCTTTGTATCTTTGTGAGGAAGTCAGTAGTCTTTGTATCTTTGTGGGGATGTCAATAGTCTTTGTATCTTTGTGAGTATGCCATTGGTCTTTGTATCTTTGTGAGAATGTCATTGGTCTTTGTGACTTTGAGGGGACATCAGCGGTCTTTGTATCTTGGTGTGGAAGTCACTGGTCTTTGTATCTTTGTGGGGATGTCAGTAGTCTTTGTATCTTTGTGGGGATGTCAGTGGTCTTTGTATCTTAGTGGGGAATTCAGTAGTCTTTGTATCTTTGTGGGGATATCAGTGGTCTTTGTATCTTTGTGGAGATGTCAGCGGTCTTTGTATCTTTGTGGAGATGTCAGCGGTCTTTGTATCTTTGTGGGTATGTCAGTAGTCTTCCTATCTTTGTGGGGACGTAAGCAGTCGTTGTATCTTTGTGGGTATGTCATTGGTCTTTGTAACTTTGAGGGGATATCAGTGGTCTTTGTACCTTTGTAAGGTATGGGGATGTCATAAGTCTTTATACCTTTCTAGGATATCAGTAGTCGTTGTATCTTTCTGGGAATGTCAATGGTCTTTGTATCTTTGTTTGGAAGTCAGTGGTCTTTGTACCTTTGTAAGGATGTCATTTGTCTTTCTGTCTTTATGCCTTTATAGGGACCTTTGTGGGGATGTCAGTAGTCTTGGTATCTTTGTGGGGAAATCAGTGGTATTTGTATCTTTGTGGGGACGTCAGTAGTCTTGGTATCTTTGTGAGGAAGTCATTGGTCTTTGTATCTTTATGGGGATGTCGCTATTCTTTGCATCTTTGCTGGGATGTCAGTAGTCTTTGTACCTTTGTTGGGGATGTCAGTGGTTTTTTACTTTTGTGGGGATTTCGTTGGTCATTTTGCCTTAGTTGGGGATGTCGCTATTCTTTGCATCTTTGCTGGGATGTCAGTAGTCTTTGTACCTTTGTTGGGGATGTCAGTGGTTTTTTACTTTTGTGGGGATTTCGTTGGTCATTTTGCCTTAGTGGTGATGTTATTGGTCTTTATACCTTTGTGGGGGATGTCACTCGTCTTTGTACCTTTATGGGAACGTTAATGCTCTTTGTAACTTTGTGTGGATGTCAGTGGTCTTTGCATCTTTGTATGATTGTAAGTGTTCTTTGCATCTTTATGGGTATGTCAGTGGTCTTTGCATCTTTGTATGATTGTAAGTGTTCTTTGCATCTTTATGGGTATGTCTGTAGTCTTTCTACCTTTGAGTGGATGTCAGTGGTCTATTTACCTTTGTGGGGATGTTGGTGGACCGTTTGTACTTTGTGGGGACGTCATATGATTTTATATCTTTGATAGGATGCCAGCGGAGTTCGTTTAGCGATGTTAATGAACTTTGTACCTTCGAGGGATGCAAGTATTAATGCAAATATCAAAGCACCATAATTGAGATATAATTGTTTTTTCTCGAACTTGTGATTTGAGGAAGAATTCGTTTCCTCCATTATTCTGTTAAACAAACAAAGAAATGCAGGTTGCCCCCTTTTCTGTTACGGAAAGGTCTAAATTAATCAATTAAGTCGCACCCCTTTCACAGTTACCCAAATGTTGTGATTTTCAGCAATAGTCCCAGTTGTCGATCTTTTTTTGTTACAGGTTATGGTAAAGGTTACAAGTACAATCCTGATTATGACGATCCTGTGGACCAAGATTATCTCCCACCAGAACTCAAACACATCAACTTTTTTACAGAGAAATAAAATACTTAACACTTTTACATCCTTGTTGTGTGTTTATGATTCTTGAGAGAGAATTCCTGAGAGAGAGAAAAAACCATCACGAATGATAGTATGTATGTTGCAACCACAGGATCAAGGGAATCTCTGTATACATCTATCAGCTTCTCAATTATGCTACATGCTGATGTTAGATACGATTTAATGTTGTCTCACGGTTGGAGAACTGTACTATCTACCAGCTCAGTATTGAATGTTCTTCAATATTTGTCTGGTTGGCCTAATAAATGAGTAATTTGAATGTGGAACGCACTATAATCTGATATGCTGATGGCTTACATTATTAAAAAGACTATTGGTTCCATGGGCATTCGCTTCTATGTCAGAGATGTATTTAATTTCGTTGTGTTTAGTCAAACCAAGGTACACGACACTCAACCGCTTCCAACACATGTTTGTGTACTCGGTAGGTATGACGCAGTAGTGTCCTCTGATTGTGACCACAATTCGTGGGATGGAATCCTATTTGCAATTGTCGCGCCCATCATCAAGATCATTTTGTGATGATACCACACGATCATGTAATCTTGTAGTGTGGGCCTATAACCCACCTTGGGTGACATTTCAAATTGTCGGACTGAGTCGTTTTCGTTGGAGAGTCCTTCATTTATCACTAAATATTCCTTTTAATCATATAGTTCTGTGACTTTCTCGCATTGTCGCAGGTCTTTTAAAAGAAACGGAAAAATCAAGTACAAATGCATCCACTTGATCCCCTGCATCATGTTTTGAAATGACACAAATAAATGTAAAATCAAATGGCTTTAGCATACATACGTAGTTCAAGAAGCCCTAAGACCAGGAAGTATCCTAATTCATTCAAAGCCATCATATCTAAGAGGCATTTTGTGTTCCACCATGATGAAAAAGTCTTCATTTCATGTTGAATGCTACTAAAAGTATATAATAGGAATACACTGTATTTTGATGAGCATGTTAAGGTCGCCTGAAAGTACGTCGAATGTACACATTTACGTATAGGTGGTACAGCGAAAAATGTGGAATAGTTCGAGGCCTGTAAGTGCCGAGAACTCATCTTTATCTTTATTATTTGGTGTAATTCGAAGATATTTCGTATTGTTGGACAGAACAGCAAGCCTGTCCGCATTTGGAATACGCCGCCAGCGTCCATACAAGGTGAAACATATTGAGTTATCTACCATATAGTACCTGTGATTCCAACACTCGTATACTGGAGACTGACAAGATACATGATAAAAGTTTACAAAGTTATGAAAAATTGTCAGTGAGATGCCACTGAAATTTGTAACCGCAATATACAAGCGAGAACGAGAGTAAATTCCTAAAAACTTGAGAAAAAACATTGTGAATTGGATATTCGTAAATACTCCTTTGGACATAGAAACGTTGATATTTGGAACAGCCGTCTGGAGTCAGTTATTCAGTCAGGTAATGTCAAAAACTTAATTTGGACAATTACTGTAAAAGTTTAGATATCAAATTTAAGCAATGTTCTAGCTATGCGTTTTTGTTACTGTCCGTATTACGGAAGCCTGTTAGGGTCACATTAAATTTTTTATGTCGTTATAACGACTTTGTATAGCGTAATAACGACTCAGTTATGTCGTAATAACGACATAGTATCTTTATCAGGCTTCCGCACTGTCAGTCACACTTAATTTTATCATTTTATATTTGATATAATTGCCATGGATATAGAGATAGAACAATTGTTGTTCGCATATAATCCTATCGTATCCTATATTGTATAATATTTACCACATATTTGTACATGTTTACAGCGGCTGAATAATATTTCATAACCAGTCTTCGTTTCATGTTCAATGCTCCTAGAAGTATATAGTAGGGGCATTTTTATTATGTTTGAAATGCCTTCTTTCATCCGTCAGCATGTTAAAGTGATATGTGCCGTAACTGGGCAAACATTTTGACACATTGTTTTTTCTTATGAAATTAAGATAAAACACAGAAATGTTGTCCTATAAAAATGTTGTTTTTATGCCTTATGTATGTTTAGGGGGAAACCTAAATGCAGATGTCACTTTACAATTACAATTAACATTGTAACATTTGATTTCATTATTGATGTTAATCTGATGATTATTGGCAGTACTGCCAAAAAATCAGGGTTTTTTTAAGTTACCTGACCATAGGTCATGGTGACCTATTGCGATAGTCTTTTGTCCGTCGTCGTGCGTCGTTCGTCGTGCGACGTCCGTTAATATTTCCATGTGAACGCGATAACTTGAGGAAATATATGACCGAGCTTAATGGAAATTTGTATGTAGACTAACATTGGAAAAATCTCGGACGAGTTTGAAAATCAGTTTGATCTGACAGTAATTTACGGAGTTATTGCCCTTTTTATTGTCCTCAGCTTGATTCGACTCGAACTTCATTACGGAATTATTACCCTTTGCAATAATTATTATTGAACCTTGTGAACATAACAATGTGAGTTAATATGCATCAAGCTTAATGAAACTTTGCATGTAGCTCTATTAGATCTATGTCCCTATTTCATAAATAAAATACATCAGTTGGCTAGTAAATGACATAACTAATTTGTATCAAATATCAGGTGACCGTTAAGGCCCATGGGCCGCTTGTTGTATTTGTAAAATGAAAACCTATGCATTAAAATTACTATAATTCTCAAAATGTTGGTAACTTTTGGTAATGAATAACTTATTAAAAGCTTATCTTGGTTTATGAGTATGAAAAATACGGCACATGTAACTTTAAGATCGTCTCAAAACTTACACGTCGAAGATACATATTTATGTATACAATGTATTAGGTACACCAAAACCGTGGAAAAGTCAATATAATGGATTTCGAGTCCTTACAGTGTGTAACTGCCGAGAACTGTTCTTTCTCCTTTCTATTTCACACGTTTTCGGTGTTCTCAAGCTAACAATATGACATCTACATATGTACATCTTTTGGTACATTTCATATGACACATGATGGTTAACCCTTACTGTCTATGTAATGTAAACACACCTGTTACCCGATATTTAATCTGATGTTAGATTTTGATGACACACACTATAGTCAGTTGTTCAAACACCAACACCGTGCTTTAATGTGGTTCAATATCATACGTGTGTGCGCTTTTGATTGGAGTACGTGTTTATGAATATGGCCTATATCTGCGGTATATCCAGAGACTAATACTCCACAGACGATTTTCACCTGGGGCATAGTTTGAAACATATTAAGAGCATGTTTTAAAACATTCAACGAGTAAAAAACATACCTTTGTAGCTAGTTATTTCTTTAAAATATCACATTTCCAAATATGGACAATTAGATATAAATCAAAAGTATTCCATTCATTATAGAAAAAATAACAAAAATAAAAAATAAGTAAATAAATAAAAACGAATCTCTACTTTGCATAAAGAGCACAAGAAACAAGCAGCAATGCATTTTTCAAACAATACACTACGAAATAATAAAAGATTTGTATAAGTTTACAACTCAAACATGGTGTTTTCATTCCATGGTCTGATTGGCCTCATCAGTATTTGATGGCGCGTGGTAGTGGACTCATCACGACTTTAAGTTTTGTTCCAAACTCATTGGCTATTGATTGATGTTTTGTGAGTTCCCAGACAGGACTGGACACAAGGGCAGACACACCTATCATGCTCTAGATCCTGTCCAGTAACACAATGGCAGTACCTGTATAATCCGTATTGACTATTTTTTGTGTATGCCTTGTGATTTGTCTTTGGGTAATTATATGGTATTATATTATCCTTAACACTTGGTACATATTTCAATGTTCTGGTGATAAGTGAAACTTAAAACAAACATCCAAAAATGTGTTTTAAAAGGTTTAACGTCATATCAACAGCTACCTGAATGTGGGATTGTATCTTTTCTCGTCAAAACTATAATATAAACTTTCGTTCTTTGACACCTTTTTACGCTTGTTCTTGAAGTAAGCGTTCACCACTGTGAGAAAGTCGAAGGGTTCTTTTCTCTGGCAGAGTCTGTTTGTAAAAGAGTGGTAGTTTCTGCAGTGAGACAACTGGGTCGCCCGTTGTCACGTTCAGTGAGATAGTTCTCTTAAATAATATCTTACTTTTCCAATGTTAAAAGGACACCATCAATTCGTAATTAACGACAAAGTAACGGCTAATTTATTTTATGAACGGCCTTCCGTGTATGTGGTGTGTTGTGTGTGTCTGATAATATAGATATATATTGGGAGGCTGTGGTATATTCGTGTTTTTTTGTATCGTTGTAATAGTGGAACCTTGTGCTCTGTTATACTTATGTACATGTATATGCTACAAAGACACCAAACAAGCACACCCTAACCGCCGCCAAATGTCGTACATGTATGTAGGTTCTGATCAGTAGGCAACCGGAATGACAAGCAACTACCTTGGATGTTGACACTTCTTAGCAAGTACTGAGAGGTCTTTCTATAATCTTTGTTGGGTTTGCTTTATTCTTGAGTTTACGTATCCATTTTGGAACACAAATCCAAACACAATATGGCGAAGAGTAGCCATATTGAATGTGTCCATTGAAATGTGTTGTTGCTATGCAGACTCAGTTATATGTAATTTCCCTTATGTCTCTTATATTTCAAAGGAAGATGGAAATAAAGGAAAACCAGTGAAAGTATTGTTTCCAATGGCTGTGACCTAACATGTGTATCATTCTAGGGTGGGCGTCAAGATCCCATCTCTATTGTGTCCAATATTGTTGAGCTATACATGTAGAAGGTTTTATTCTCTAAATCTTTGGGGCCGAAAAACACTTGTTGAAATGTTGAAATTTTGATCTTCCGACAGGATAATTAGTGAAAAATCCTCTCCATACTCGAATTGTAGAAGGATTAAATAACATAATTTTCACAAATGCTTAGAACACATTTTCTGCACTATTGTTACTGTTTATATATAAAGAAAATTACTCTTTGATTCAACTTTCCTTTTAAATGTAGAATTTGTAACAGTATGGCTGATGTGACATCATATGGTATAGACAAAGTGTGCCATTCGGACTTATATTTCTAATCTAGTCGAAGATGCTTACCTATAGACAATTAAGTTTTATATTACTACGCCACATATTTTACTCGAATAAATTGGCGAAATTATGTCGGAAACGACATGTATACATCGTATATCCTTCGTATATTGTGCGTTGCCTTTATGTTTACATATAATAGCCGTAACTTGACATTTATGACGTAAAATATAATTGTGTGAACAACAACGCACATGGAAGAACTCGATGAAAGAACTCGACTTTTTTGCACTTGACAATATAATGATATGTACGCATACGAATGGAAGATGTAAAAAGCATTCAGTTGTGCATATGCCTTCTCAATTACACAGACATAAGTCGACATTTTGGCCGGTGGCACATTGTAAACACGTCACAGTAAGATAATTATGTAAAGTTCAAGGCAGTCAGAGTGACCTAGATTCTAACCCTCCGTGTTTACTCCCGATCGATAAGGATTACAACGACGGAGGAATTCCTGTACTTGTGTGGCACTTAAAATATCCAGAAGATTTCATTGTGACAGATTCTGGTAAATCTCCCGGAAACGCATAACACAATGAGATATGCAAGGTAGGACGTCATACTAGACACAAAGCTGGTAGCATATATATATATAGTGAGTTTCCCTTGTTCGTGAATCTTAGTGTGTACTGTTTGTGTGTATAGTTCGGACATCGGCACAAATAGTATAGAAGCTATAACTGAAAGGAAATTTAACAGATTATGAAACTCCACCACTTGTAGCCCATAGTTTAACTGTTCATAACTTTGAACGAGTAATGATAACGCATGTCGGATGCCATGATATGATATCATAAATTAATTGGTATTATACCAAGGACGTATACATATAAATCCTTGATTGTATACTCGCATAGATTGTGTCTGACTTACTGTAATAACAATTCATTTTGTGCAATTACAATATTTATTTTGTTTTGTATATTTATCATTATTTTCTTAGTCTAGATATTTTAGGTTTGCTGACTTGTGTCTGGTTCGGTACACATGTACTTGTTCTTAAATGTATTCATGAAAATATGTGATATGCATGAGTGAATCCTGTAAATAAGATGACCTCGGTCAAGAACGGCTGGTCACCCAAATGTACATACCGGTATATGAATATATTATATACATGTATTTAGTAATATTGGCGCTTTATATACCATAAGAATGGGCTATAATTATTTTGATTTCCATATTTCATATAAAATTGGTTGACTGTTGCATTATTGCTAATGATTCATTGGTGCATCGCATCAATTGGAACGTCTCCATATATGTCATATTTACATTATGAAATCTACAATCACCATTGCATGACAATGTAAAAAAGGACCCGATATGTATATATACGTACACTTTGTAAAGCCGAATCGTACTATATAGACACTGATAGTGGCGTGGTTATGTAGTGACTGGAATATGTACCGAACCCCGTGGACATACTAAACTGAAATGTACATTTTTTGCAGATTTTCCCAAAATTTACAAGCAACACAACAATCTGCGATTCAACAGTAATACGTAAGGTTAGGCGTGATGCATTATGCATACACACCTTACATCAACAAAATAGTTATGTTTATAGGCATACAAAATATCACTAGCTCAACCAACCAGCCAACCAACTTTATCTCATAAATAGTCTGGTCGTCATTGAAGTGATACACAATTTGAAAATGACATTATAATATATTTTCCAACCTATGTTTTAATCTTGTTTCATCAACAGGATCGAGTCAACTGTGATAACAGCCATGACTATTCCTGAGAAACATAATTGTGGAAATCAAATTAACGAACACATGAAAGCATCGAAGGTTGGTGATGCAGGGTCATTGCTTTGTAATGTACACATGGAATATTGATAAATGATATCCTATTGCCGACACAGCTACGTACATGTAGTTCTGAGGTTGTGCTGTTGATTATTACATGTATGTTATCTGAAGACGAGGTAGGAGTCTGGCATTGATTTTTTGTGCCATTGTCAGAAAATATCTGTATTCTCAATACACACGTATGTCTAGGACGTTAAGAAGTTGTGATTGACTTTTTCTGTTAGACTCGTTGCATTATTAGGATTTCAAAAACATGTTTCTCGAAAATTTGTCATTTTAATGTTCAAATAATTGATACTGGCATAATTATGTTATGTTTGGTTTTTGAAAGAAATGTTGAATCACAAAGGAATGAGCGAATCCATTGAGAGAACAAAATCTAAACATTTTGGCGTGAATACACGCTTCAGTAAATACGGTATGAACTATAAAACGGAGCATTCTTCTGGATGTATGCGAATGTATGATTCGTTATGGAGAAGAGAACATTTTCATAGTCTACCTCAGTCTATATCATACACGAAACCACTTTTACGTATGTCCTTACATTCTCGATCATCCAGTGGTTCCGATCACTTACGATCTCTACACTGGACTAGATCTCATGGTAAAACTGAAGCCAGTTCAGAGGAAAAACTCCGAACCAATCACAGGCCATCACACGTTTCGATGTACATCAAAGGACTGAATGACCAGTTCTGTTGCCTCCAGTTTAACTATGAGATAGTACAGGGATGTAGATCTACCACATCCTGGCGAATCTCAGCCAATGCATGTGTTTATATCAAACTGAGAAATATTATGTATCGTCGAGCTAGGCAGTTGTTTTTATATTTTATGTGTGTCGGTATGAGTTGCCTAGAGTTTCCAGGCGTTACAGACTTAAACGGAAAGTCATTAGCGAGTGGCCTTGCCTATAACGAACACATGCGTAAAAAGCGTGCCAGGATAGCTTGCGTCTTAATCGCGACAGGTCCGCCAAACATGTGCTCTAGCATACGTTGTGAACTATGATCATGGCAAATGTATTGATGAACCACCTTTTCTAATATTCTGATGTGTAACAGCATATTATTAATTTATTGAAAATTTACTCTACTAATAGAATACTGGCTTATGCAATTATTTTGTTTTACATCGTACATATATGTTAGGTGTGACAAACTTCTCCTGTTAATAAATCCTAAATCAATATGTCATGTAATACGTATATTAGGTAGTTATAGAAATACACCTGTAAAATATAGCCATTAACTTGGTCCTAAAATCATGTAACCAAGTTTTTCGTTTAACTTGTCGAGATATACCGTCAAGTTCGTTATTGCATTTTCAGGGAACCCCACAACCCTGGGAAATTTCTTTTAAGTAAGGAATTTTCACCATTTTTCACTATTTCGACATTGATGGGAATCTGGAACTCTAGACAGTTCTCTGGATCGGTAACTGTGCGCGATTGAAATTAGAAACCACGAATATTAATCGTCGCGTAAATACTCCAAGTATAGGTAAAATACTCCAAATACAGGTAAAATACGCCAAATACAGGTAAAATACTCCAAGTACAGGCAAAATACTCCATGTACAGGTAAAATACTCCATGTACAGGTAAAATACTCAAAATACAGGTAAAATACTCAAAAGACAGGTCAAATACTCCATGTACAGGTAAAATACTTCAAGTACAGGTAAAATACTCCAAATATAGATAAAATACTCCAAGTACAGGTACAATACTTCAAGTACAGGTAAAATACTCCAAGTACAGAAAAATACTTCAAGTACAGGTAAAATACTCCAAATACAGGTGGAACCCTCAAAAGACAGGTCAAATACTCCAAGTTTAGATAAAATACTCCAAATACAGGTAAAATACTCCAAGTACAGGTAAAATATATTCACAGTATTGTAAACCTCTATCTGAAATCCGCGAGAAAAGCAATGCATGAACATGCATTAAGTTGTTGCCTATAAAAAGACTTATTTATCCCTTGGTTATATTGTCCAACAGAGTAATCTATCCCTTGGTAATATTGTCCTACACAGTTATTTATCCCATGGTAATATTGTCCTACAGAGTTATTTATCCTTTGGTAATATTTTCCTACAGAGTTATTTATCCATTTGTAATATTGTCCTACAGAGTTATTTATCCCTTGGTAATATTGTCCTACAAAGTTATTTATCCTTTGGTAATATTGTCCTACAGAGTTATCTATCCCTTGGTTAATATTGTCCTACAGAGTTATTTATCCCTTGGTAATATTGTCCTACACAGTTACTTATCCTTTGGTAATATTGTCCTACAGAGTTATCTATCCCTTGGTAATATTGTCCTACAGAGTTATTTATCCCATGGTACAATGTAATATTGTCCGACAGAGTTATCTATCCCTTGGTACTATTTTCCTACATAGTTATCTATCCTTTGGTAATATTGTTCTACAGAGTTATTTATCCCTTGGTACAATGTAATATTGTCCTACAGAGTTATCTATCCCTTGGTAATATTGTCCTACAGAGTTATCTATCCCTTGGTAATATTGTCCTACAGAGTTATTTATCCTTTGATAATATTTTCCTACAGAGGTATTTATCCCTTGGTAATATTGTCCTACAGAGGTATTTATCCCTTGGTTATATTGTTCTACATAGTTATCTATCCCTTGGTAATATTGTCCTACAGAGTTATTTATCCCTTGGTAATATTGTCCTACATAGTTATATATCCCTTGGTAATATTGTCCTACAGAGTTATTTCTCCCTTGGTACAATGTAATATTGTCCTACAGAGTTATCTATTCCTTGGTAATATTGTCCTACAGAGGTATCTATCCCTTGGTAATATTGTCCTACAGAGTTATTTCTCCCTTGGTACAATTGTAATATTATCTATCCTGAGAGTAATATTGTCCTACAGAGGTATTTTTCCCTTGGTAAGATTGTCCTACATAGCTATATATTTCCATTCTACTTTCAGTTTCCCGTTTGATCTATGTTAAACCAGATGGGCAATATCACGCTATAAACTCCAATCTGGTCAAGCGTATGAATAGTTAACGTTTCCGCCGCGTCACGGACAGTGTATACAATATATACTTACGCCTATACATAACGGTCAAATAATTTAAAATGTGGTTTTAAAGTTGTGTGGTCTATGAAATCTAATAGTATTATCATGTTTACAAAGTAGCATGTATTTAAAAATATCATCGCATAATTTTCATTTGTTCGCTTGTTTCAAACCGTTTTGTGTTGAACTATATTCAGAAGCTGATGATATGGCTGTTCCGTTTATTAAACTTGGTGACGTCAACACAAGCGCAAGCGGGAAAATTCAAAGGATATACATGTATAGTGTTGAATTTTAATAATCGTAATGGAAATATAAGTAATAAACTGTTACCAGATTGAACATACAGTTGATATGAAGCCCATCCGTCCGAAAGATAAATATTCATGGCGCCCTAACGGGCGCCATTCTATTTATCTTCCTTCCGGATGGGCTTCATATCAACTGTATGTCCAATCTGGTAACAGTTTATTGCTTAATTATCCCTTGGTAATATTGTCCTACAGTTATTTATCCCTTTATACAATGTAATATTTTCTTACAGAGTTATTTATCCCCTGGTAATAATGTCCTGCAGAGTTATTTATCCTTTGGTAATATTTTCCTACAGAGTTATTTATCCTTTTGGTAATATTGTCATACAGAGTTATTTATCCCTTGGTAATATTTTCCTATAGAGTAATTATCCCTTGGTAATATTGTCCTACAGAGTTATCTATCCCTTGGTAATATTGTCCTACATAGTTAGTTATCCCTTTGTACAATGCAATATTATCCTACAGAGTAATTATCCCTTGGTAATATTGTCCTACAGTTATATATCCCTTTGTACAATGTAATATTTTCCTACAGAGTTATCTATCCCTTGGTAATATTTTCCTACAGAGTTATTTATCCCTTGGCAATATTGTCCTACAGTTATATATCCCTTTGTACAGTATAATATTTTCCTACAGAGTTATCTATCCCTTGGTAATATTGTCGTACAGAGTTATTTATCCCTTGGTAATATATTGTCCTACAGAGTTATGCAAATACAGTCACAGCATGAAGGCATTGATTATGTACAAGTTGTTAACTGGAGACACTCATTACAATTTATCATAACAGTTACCTTTGGCATTTCATATTAACATTTAGTTTGAAAACTGAGCTTTAAAGTTACTAAATCATTAGATTTACATAGATTTCTTAGGGTTTTGACTTCCTTCAAACGTTCTTATACCTGAAATTAGAAAGTTTTCAAAATTACAACATTTAATTTGAACTATTGGCAATGTTTATCAACGTTAAAATATCGCCAAACACAACAAGAAATTGTATCTGTCGGCATTGAATGTTTACAACGGAAAGAACCGAGTGCATCTTTGAGTTCGGAATCGAGGTCGCTGAAAATCTCATCCGGCTAATGGATATAGATGTAATAACACCACTAAGAGGCAACTTATATTTTATCGGTTACATTGGCCTGATTAAGCGTAATAGCCGATACATTTACAGCGTATCTCAGTGGCGTAGAAAGAAACGTAATGTGGGGGGAGGGGGGGGGGGGGGGGGGGGGGGGGAGGGGTGCAAAGGTCCTCAATATTTGGACCCCCCTCCTCGCCCCGCACCCGCAGGAGGAGATTGATTCTTTAATTCAACACACAACCATATATACTTTATAAACTTTTTTCATATATCGTTGAGTAGAATCCTTGTACACATTTATAGACAGTGGCGTCGATAAACGGAAACTAATGAATACGCAAATTGCCATGCTAGCGCCAAAGGTGCGATATTTTGGTGTTGGGGGGGGGGGGGGGGGCGACAATCTCCTACGAGAAAAAAATATTACGATTTAGAATTTTACGATGCATTTTGATGAATGTGGAAGCGCCTGATGGTGCGAGATTTGGGTGTTTGAGGAGGTCCGAGGGTCTCCCCCGGGTAAAATATTAGATTTAGAATGGCTGTGATGAGTTTTACGATATATTTTAATGATTTGTACGATATAAATGTTAAGTGTAAAGCTATCTAAATGACAACAGCAACCAACCAACATAAAGACTGGGCAAATTTAATAAACATTTACACATAAAATTATTACAAGTCAATATCCATTGACAGTAAAAATAAAATAAATTAATTGTACATATAGAGAAAAATTGAAAAGTTGAAATGTCTAAAAAAACTTTAACCCCCTACATTATATGGAGAGAACTATCTATAGTAATACTACTATGGAGATAGGAAGCAATGCGAATAATATTACCCTAGTGGGCAAAGCAAAAGGGGATGGGAGGGTGGGTTAAAAAGATATTTAAATGGCCCACCAAGCGTACTCCCATACTGCATGGAGCTATGCGTTGTAACAGCGTGCACATGGCTGTAAAACTGTTCTACTACTTAGAGAGCATGACAAGGGGAGTAACTCTAACCGCCATGTCCGGAAAAGGCCCCAGAGGCCTGCATATATTTACAGTCTTACAAAATTTAATTTTACCAAAATTATCACTTTGTACGATATAAATGTTAAGTGTAAAGCTATCTAAATGACAACAGCAACCAACCAACATAAAGACTGGGCAAATTTAATAAACATTTACACATAAAATTATTACAAGTCAATATCCATTGACAGTAAAAATAAAATAAATTAATTGTACATATAGAGAAAAATTGAAAAGTTGAAATGTCTAAAAAACTTTAACCCCAAGCCCAGTGAAAATTGGTTGATTAGTGAAGTAATTGGTTATGGGAAAAAAATAATAGTTATGGTATATGTACAAATGGAAAAATATGGAGACAGCCAGGCGTGGTTAGCTTGTGCACAAAACATCAATTCAACGCAACTGATTTTGTAAATTCTTGCATAGTACGCAATTTTACATCATTGTCATGTTCTATATATCTATAGACAGCTTCACTGGACCAAAGACCAATATGCTTGATAACGTCCACAGGAACACCTAGTTTGTTGAGCCACGTGGCTCCACCTCTACGGAAAGAATGTCCTTTGATATTCGAGGATGGAATGCCGGCCTTTGTCAAGCAGCCATGAAGCAAACTGAGAAAAGTTCTATAACACAGGGCCGACCCATCGTTCTGAAGAAACAAAGGGCCCAAAGGGTCTGCAGACTTGGATAGCTGTAATAATACTAAAATAGCACTTGCTGGACACAATACACTAGATTTTTCTAATTTGGGGAGGTACACTTCCACTACCTTCTCCCTATATTGAATTGTCTTTGTCCAACGGAGAAAAATGATGAACCCCCATTCACAGGCTAAAACATCCACTCTCCGTAGATCTCTATCCTTGTTGAAGGCTTGGCGAACTACCACATTACCTGGCCGTAGTAGGCCAAAAAAGGCTACTAAGCATGCACACCAAAAGGATATGTCTTGTAGGTTGTCCATAGTTAGAGTTGAATGTATTGCTTGTAGAATTTGAGGTGTAATAACATCAACAGGCTTTTGCGCGACACCCAACACACGTTTAACTCCGGATAACTCCGTCTGCAGGTGGTAGTCTCCCTTTAGGGGATCAGGTAAATTTGAACACTTGTGAAGGTGAGTGATTATGTTGAGGTATTGTCTAACTGTACTAAATCGAAAGTGCTTTACCGATACCAGATAGGCGATATACATCTGTAAGGTTGTAGACACAGCTGGAACAGGTGTTAGACGAAACTGCGCACAGAATTCCACATAGCACCTCAGATGTGTAGTATAAGTCGCCGCCGTAGAATTAGCCCACGCCCTTCTTTTCAGGTCTTCGGCCACTCCCTGGAGGGACTCTGCTGTTGAACCACCTGTAATTCACAAACGACAAAGACATATGGTGAGTGAGTTCCTCTACTGTGAATGGTTCAAATTGGAGAGATGGTATTAAATTGTACAGGTGTGTCAGTTTTTGTGGCTCATGTAACCTAGAACATGTGTCTGCAATCACATTATATACACCGGGGAAGTACACACACTTCAAAGTGAAATTGTAAAAGGCACAAAACCAGAAGAGAATTCGCAGTAGAAACATGCCTGTGTGGCTTCGACAAGATCCTTTATTAATCCATGCTGCTGCGGACCTATTGTCTGTGTAGATAAGTACTTTTTTGTCTTTTAATTGAGAACACCAGCGACAAATTGCTAGGTAAATAGCGACTAGCTCCTTCACATTAATGTGTTCTGATTTAAGTGGTGGTAAATCAAGATTCCAATTAGTATAGTAATAGTCTCCACAAAAATAACCTCCCGCACCATGATCACAGGCATCAGTTTGTAATGAAGTTACAGGTTTTGTGTCTAGAATTTTGCATGTACCATTGAACTGGCTAATGAAGGTAGACCACCAGAATATGTCCTGATAAAACTCGGAGGATAGCAGCACTTTGTGGTGACGGTGTTTGATGGAATCTTTCATGTTGATGATACGTCTTAAAAATGTGCGACCACCACAGATTACTTGAGCAGCCCAATTAAGCTTCCCACACAGTGTTTCGAGTTGGGCTTTACTAGCACGGCGCTTTCTTTGATACGCCAATAAAAAAGTTGAGAACTCTGCAAGTTTGTTTGGCGGTAATTCAAATGTCATTTGGATGCTGTCGATGATGATACCAAGAAAAAAAATCCTAGTATTTGGACCCGCTACTTTGGAGTAGTTTATGGAAAAACCTAATCTGCGTAAATTGGTGATCAGTCTATAGAGGGCTTTTGAACACGCCGAGAAAGTCTTCCCAAAGATTAGGAAATCGTCCATGTACGCAATAACAGTAATACCATATTTAGCCTTTAAAATCCGACATACCGCACTACTGAGTCGTTGAAAAATCTGCGGGCTCTTAGCAACCCCAAAAGGGAGCCGAGAATCGTAAAGGTAGGTCGGAGATGAGTCACCTGTAAATGTCCATTTTAATCCTGTGGCTGAATAGTTTGACGGATGAATAGGTACAGACCTGTACGCAGCACTAAGGTCAACTTTGGCTAGGTAGCAACCCCGAGTTATGTGTTTATCTACTTCACGGAGGTCCATATATGAACAGGAACAGTCTGTCGTGATATGATCATTTAGAGAAAGACCTGATGGCCTGCTCGCATCATGAATCAGACGTATTTTGTTATCCGATTTTGGAATCGCGCCCAAAGCACTGATAATTCGCGGTTTTTCACTACAAACAACATAGTTACCATGGATAATCTCAGTGTGAACTTGTTTTTCAACCAAGTCATGGTATTTAACACATGATGAATAATTGTCATTTTCAACATCAATAATATTGTTCATGTCTATCATGTCGAATCGAATCCATTTTTTACACCACTTAATATGTAGTCCCTATCAAAATCATGCTGATCGAGTAAGTCATTCCAGCTACTATAATTCAGAGGACCTAAATTGTCATGTAATCTAGGCGCTGGACTCTGAATATTTACTTTTTTGACTCCGCGTTGACTGGGTGTTTAGTGGCCGGATGGTCTCGCGAAAAGCACAGAGAACAATTATGAGCTAATTTGCAGTTCGTTGAAACACGATCACAATTCTCAATGTTGAATCGTCGACAAATTTCTTTGCCGTTGGGTAAGAATGGACCTTTCTGGCGTTTTGAAGCTGGAGAACGTCCATTTGGACTGTCTTGGTATAGATGTAATGTACCTGCATTAGGTTTTAGGATTAACTGGAAGTCCTGAATGTCACGACGTGGAGAACCCCAAGAGAAGCCATCCTTGTACTGTGCCTCGCGATATTCCTTGTCATACAAGGTGACACTACCCCTGGCATAACGATTGAATAGACGCAATGTATTTTGGGTGTGTTTGATGTATTGTACAACCTCTGGGGTCTTTATTTCACCCTTGTTGATCATGTGTAATAAAATTCCCAGGCTACCATATCCCCACTGTTCTACGGACAATTGGTGGACTTCGGGACGTGATTTCCGATTGAATTTTATGCCGTTGTCCGTGATGGTAATGCCCTCCTCGCGAATCGAGGGTTCTTCCCAAACAAAATCTTTGACTTTGTATGCTTTTATTGACTGACAGTTTTGGGGCGTTTCGTTGATACCTGACACACCTAACCTATCACATAGTGTTTTAAAAGATTCAGCGTTAGTGAAGTGACCATTTTTGTCAACGTTTATCTGGTCCAGGGTATCAACACTTGGCCTACCTTGTTCAAGTTGTTGGGAGACTCTGTCCGACGTCTGGTCTTTTGTAACCAATTTGGTCTGCATATCGGCAATCCTTTGTTTTGTTTGTTCAATGTCCGACATTAGTTTTAATTTTTTCTCCTCTGCTTGCAGATCTGCCAGTTGTCTTTCCAATATGTCGGTTTCCCGCGTAATTGCGCTAGGCCTAGCCGGTTGAGAGTTATGCACCACGTGTTTTCCTCGTCCGAGGGATTTGGAAACTGGCCGAGGCAAAGTTCGTATTTTGGGGGTTACATCTTGCTCGGACCCCTTTTCCGCGTTGCACCATGTCAAATCGAGGTGTTCCTCTTCGGATGTATCTGAGTCCTGAAGGGCCTCGTGTACCACGGCCGCCGCCATTTCAAAAAAATTTGTTCCGGTTTTGTCAGAATCAAACGCTGACTTTGGGCTTCCTAAAACTCTGGATACACGTATTTTTTCCCGTGGTCTCAATTCCATGTCAAAAAGTTCATGTTGGTGATACTTCTTTGGTAAACATCTTTAAAAAGATATTTAATGGCCCACCAAGCGTACTCCCATACTGCATGGAGCTATGCGTTGTAACAGCGTGCACATGGCTGTGAAACTGTTCTACTACTTAGAGAGCATGACAAGGGGAGTAACTCTAACCGCCATGTCCGGAAAAGGCCCCAGAGGCCTGCATATATTTACAGTCTTACAAAATTTAATTTTACCAAAATTATCACTTTTAAAGTGTTCTTAACATAATACTTTTTTTTATTTAAATTTACCTGCATTAAGAATTGGTAATTGTGAATGCCGTCATATCTATGCAACTCGATCTGAACATACTGGCTTCACACCATCGGTACATTGTTGTTTAACACACAAAATAATAATGAATTAATTGTTTTGCTAAGTCATATAAACAGATGAATCTTTTAAGAGACATTTTTTTTAAATAGTACGTAGAACCCCCTGATTGACATTTTAAGCCTAGTTCACGAAAATGTGCAGGAGGACCCTTTTTTCTTTCAAATGTGCAATTTTAGAACATTTCAGTCGGCGAAAACAAGAAATGTATGCCCTCGTCCTTGCCCCCCCCCCTGACCCCCTCCAACCCCCGCCCCACCTCCCACACCCGCTTCCTACGCCCCTGTATCTACATTGCCAAATAAAACAGCATAGTTCTATGAAGCTTTAGAGTATTTGATGGAAATATGACAAGAAGTGAGAGGTATTTTCACCCGTTAATTATGTATATATTATACATGAATACAGGTGTACATGTACATTATTAAGCAAACATATATGTACATAGGTCTACAATGTATATGTAAGGTATATGTTTGCTTTGAATACATAAAAGTACACATAAAATTTATATATATAGTTAGGCTGATTTTTTTAAAGTAAATCGGGTGTAAAAAAGTTATATAACTAGTGACATATAGGGGAATGTCCATTAGACGGATAGAGACTATAACTAGGTATATATAGGGAATGCCCATTAGACGGATAGACACTATAACTAAGGATATATAGGGAATTTCCATTAGACGGATATATATTATAGCTAGGGCTATATAAGGAAAGTCCATTAGACGGACAAAGACTATAACTAGAGATATATAGGGAATGCCCATTAGACGGATAGACATTATAACTAAGGATATACAATGTATATGGAATGTCAAATATTGATATAATGATAAAAGAAATACACGTACTTACTTAGTCCGCTAAACATGCCTATAATATTAGTTTTTCGTCATTTTTTCCTTATTATAAAGTCTATATATTAGGCCATTTTTTAAAAGCCTAATAATATTGGCAGGTTTAGCGGAATAGTACATAATATCATGACAAATGAAAATAAAATAATGGTAGAAGCAAGTATAAAAACCATATAATATAATGAAAACCCTTCTTTATGGCTACAAAAACCTGTACAGTATAGGATTATTTACACTTAGAAACTCTTCACAAAACTTTTGCATACGTTTCAACGTTTATTAGATTAACACAGTAATCAGGAACCTGTAGTCGATAAATTTGTGTTTTCAGTCGATAGTAGATATGTCCATTAGACAGATGAAATTTCCTTCGATCGGATGTTTGGAATGTTCACGCGTCGCGCATGCACATAGGGGTTGTTTACACTCGCCGAAAGATAATAATATGAAATAGTGACTAGGTCGGTCCTATTTATTTTCAGTTTTTCTCCATTTTGAACAAAATTGTTATACAAACTTTTAAATATTGTTATTAACACAAAGTACACAACTTTTACAATTAATTTTAGTCCTATAACTCTTTTTATCTTTTATTACATGATTTTTTTAGCGATTTAGTCCCTTTAAATTTGAACGCTTGATATGAAACTATACTGGTTTTGAGTTTCGTATGGAGTGTATGATTATTTTTGTTGACAGAGTCCGCCTGTTGGCAGATGTGAAAGCCTTGACGGCCCCTTGCAGATGTTCTGTTACCACAACAACACAGCCGGTTGAAGCGATACAGTCGACAGGCGGCAATAATCTTATGGACATTCCTGGACCAGGCGGCATCTACAATCTACCCTATTTCGGATTTCGACTACACTTCAAACCTTTTAGTTAGTAACAAAGAATTGTACCAATATTTTCCTTTGGCCTACCTGGAACCCGTTCTCAATACTCCAGGGGTTACTATCTCTGAAGTTATATCCATCCCTGGACTACCTCATAGTAAAACTGGAGGCAGTTCAGGAGAAAAAAAACTGACCAATCACAGGCCTGCAGCCTTCCTTCGAAGATTACATAGAGAGCGACGCCCGGCTTCAAATAATGTACATCAAAGGATCGAATTACCCGTGTCTTCTGGTGTCTTTAGTTTCACTGTAGTCCAGGGATAGATAAAACGTCAGTGACAGTAACCCCTGGGGTAACGAGGATATCTGGGATCTAGCATATTAATAGGACGTTCAACTCCATCAAACAACCACTGCCGAAACATATAGCCACATATTGACAGTTTATTTTAATGAGACTTATAAAATCGTACTAAATTCACTTATGCTCAGTCTATAAAAAGTAGCCAAAAGCGAAATCATGTAATCGTCTAGGTGTCAAAAAAGGACTAGACGATTTGTCTATGGATACTTTCATTTAGCTACTTTATAAAATATTAAAAACAATACACATATATCTTAAACTACTCATATATTAAACCTTACTTTTATTTCATGTCACACAGTTCTAAATTATTTACATCTGAATTCCATCTAGATCCGTCTTTTTGCGTATATGGTTGAAACTAAATGCTTTACCAATGCCCATAAGAATAATTATTCCGTCACGTTTTCAAATATAAGTAATTCATACCAATATATATTTTTTTTTCAACTTCCAAGCATAAACTGTGCCAGTGATTGTCTACTTCCCATTTCACCAGGTAAATATGACATGCGCCTGATCAGTGAGAAGTATGAGGCATGGAAAAATAAGTACGGTCCGATCGTGCGGGTAAGATTGGGAAAGCCTTGGGGGCTGTATCTGTTTGATCCGGACGACATTGAGAAGGTGTTCCGATCCGACAACAAACACCCTGAGCGTCTTACACTTCCTCTACTGTCAGTGTATGAAAAACGACAAAAAATACCACCAAGTCTTGCTAACGCGTAAGTATGATACCAATTAACCATAATTCTATTACCACACATCCCTCCACCAACACAGCTTTTTATGTTTCCCCATCATCATCATCACAACCACCTCCACCGACTTTACTTACTTTACATATTTTATTGTCTAAGTAATTACAAATGGATTAGGCACGAGGTATTTCAACTTATGAAGCCATCTCCAGTCAACATGAAATATTTACAGGTGATGACATAGGTATAAATAATAACTGAATTTAACATAATACATAATAACAAGATATACTATATTATAAGACTCTTTCATATGTGGATATGAAGGAAAGGGATATTCTACCCGAGGGTCACAAAATGTAGCAAAACCCTCGGCAAGCCTCGGGTTTTACTACATTTTGTGACCCTCGGGTAGAATATCCCTATCCTTCATATCCACATATGAAAGAGTCTTATATTATTATGTTATGTTCTTCTGCTGATCTTTGTAAATGATTGCACAAGTTCAAATACATGACAATTTACTTCCGAAGCCAAGTTTTCATTTCCGTAAAGTTTTTAAATTTGAATTTACTTGTATATTAAGATAATTTAACAATTGGAGCATATCTGTACGAGCGGTAGCATAGTTTTAACATTCAAAAAAGAAATGGTTAGCATTTTCACAAACGTTGCTTCAATTTATACAAATATAATTTGGTGTCAAATTTACACGGAAAAGGTCATCTTTGAAAGAACTAAACTGAATTGTCTTAATTTAGTATGTTTAATATTAATTTTTCTTTCTCCATAATTGAAGTAACATGGTAGACTAGTAGAAATAGGTTGGTTGGGAAAGAGCTAGTTGAAAAGAAGGAAAAGGTAGAGATTTAACATTGACATCTAAGTTGTTCCAGTTTCTTAAAGTAGTGGGAAAGAATGATATCGTTGTAGTAGAAAGTCGATAATTTGGAATTTGGAATCTTTCATTATTTCTTAAAAGTATAATATTATTATAGCTTACTGAAGAAGATAATAAGTTTGATAGATAACTTGCAGTCATATTATTGTTTATCTTATAATGTAATTGTAGTTGTCTTTTCGCTCTTCTGTCCGAAAGAGGTTCTAATTCTTTTTCAAAATATAATGATTCATTTCTAGTATTACACGATCATCATCATCAACATCATCATAGTTAACATCATCGTCATTATAGAAATAGATAATGTAATACGCCATGGGTAAAACATAATGAATGGTTTTGTTATTTTTATAAGAAATGGAGAAGATTGGTATGCAATGAGGGGTCCGACACAGAAGATCATGCTTCGTCCCAAAGCAGTCACAAAATACGCACCTAAAATAAGCGCAATAGCAGACGATTTCGTAGACTCTCTGAAAAACAGTGATCGCCTTGAAAACCTTCCGTTCAAATTGATGGAATATTCAGCTGAAGGTTTGTTAGATTGTTTAAAGCTGTTAATTTTCAAAGCTGTTATAATTACCATATTTATAACGGCAAATACTGCTGAATTTGCTTTTGAAGTCTTACAAGTATATGTCAATATATAAGTTTTAAGGCTTGTGTCAAAACATAATATCATGAAAGTGACCAAGAAAAGGTGGATGCTACGACACTTTCATGTCGGCTACAAAATTATAAAATCGGAGCGAAAATATGAATTTGTTGTGTCAATTATGAAGGAACTAAGTTTAAAGATAGTTTTGTGTGTGAAATATGATATATGAACGTCATACATTATGATTGTAAAAAACCAAACTAATTATAGTATCAATATGTCAGCCAACCAAGAGAAACAATATCAAATTTATATTTGATCTACAGAGTGTTGATTATGTGTTCAATATATACGGCACTGAAATGTTATATGAGAAACTACATTGTGCGTAGATATTTGCACGCCATCAATTAGTTCGAGATCAACGGAAAATTATATGATAGTTTAATCTCGTAACTTTGTGTTAGCTTGATTTTAGACCTGGTGCGTACACAAGTACTCGTTATCTTACATTTGGAAATATTCATTTGATGAAGTCAAGAAGACGTTTTTTTTCTTAGTGTCCATAATTATAAGACCGGCCAATCTTAATTCATATTACTACTTATCTAAAATAACTGAACCTATTTTAACCATTTGAACTTTTGTGGCAGGTGTTGGAATGTTGTGTTTTAATACGCGTCTTGGATGTATCACATCAGACAACACTGTAACTCCACTTATGGATTACACCAAGGAATATCTCGATCATCTCGGCAATCATTTGTACAGCATGATTCCCACATACATGTTGTACAAGAGCAAATTTTACAAGGAGTTCGAAACGGCTGCAAACTTCCTTTACAGGTAATGCTTATTGTCTTCTTCAGCCCATCTTTTTGCTAGTAACTGTTTCCCGAACAAGTTATCTTTTTTACTGGTAACTGTTTCCTGAACACGTTATGTTTTTACTGGTAACTGTTTTCTGAACCAGTTATCTTTTTTACTGGTAACTGTTTCCCGAACAAGGTATCTGTTTACTGTTTCCTGAACACGTTATGTTTTTACTGGTAACTGTTTTCTGAACCAGTTATCTTTTTTACTGGTAACTGTTTCTCTAACAAGTTATCTGTTTACTGGTAACTGTTTTCTGAACCAGTTATCTTTTTTTACTGGTAACTGTTTCTCGAACAAGTTATCTGTTTTCTGGTAACTGTTTCTCGAACAAGTTATCTGTTTACTGGTAACTGTTTCCTGTACACGTTATCTGTTTACTGGTAACTGTTTCCTGAACACGTTATCTGTTTACTGGTAACTATTTCCCGAACAAGTTATCTGTTTACTGATAACTGTTTCCTGTACAAGTTATCTATTTACCGCTAACTGTTTCCTGTACACGTTATCTGTTTACTGGTAACTATTTCCCGAACAAGTTATCTGTTTACTGATTACTGTTTCCTGTACAAGTTATCTATTTACCGCTAAACTGTTTCCTGAATACTTTATCTGTTTACTGATAACTGCTTCCTGAACAAGTTATCTGTTTACTGTTAACTGTTTTCTGAACAAGTTATCTGATTACTGTTAACTGTTTCCTGAACACGTTATCTGTTTACTGGTTACTGTTTCCTGAACAAGTTTTCTGTTTACTAGTAACTGTTTACTGAACAAGTTATCTGTTTACTGGTAACTGTTTCCTGAACACGTTATCTGTTTACTGGTAACTGTTTCCTGAACACGTTATCTGTTTACTGATAACTGTTTTCTGAACAAGTTATCTGTTTACTGGTAACTGTTTCCTGAACACGTTGTCTGTTTACTGTTAACTGTTTTCTGAACAAGTTATCTGTTTACTGGTAACTGTTTCCTGAACCAGTTATCTGTTTACTGGTAACTGTTTCCTGAACACGTTGTCTGTTTACTGTTAACTGTTTTCTGAACAAGTTATCTGTTTACTGGTTACTGTTTTCTGAACAAGTTATCTGTTTACTGGTTACTGTTTCCTGAACAAGTTGTCTAATCACCTTATTTTGTTCTTGATATCTGCTCGCTGGTAGTTGTGCCATAAAGACCGGTTACTGATTACCGAAGCTTTTACTTAATAAAGATAAAAAGATAAGATAACTTATTAAATGAATAATTGAAAAAGTGGAATTCTTTAATGAGTAATCGAAAAAGTGATAACCTTAATTGGTGAATGTTGTAATTTATGTAAGTTATTTTATTTTGTTTGCTCGCTGTAACATTGATTATTTTGCCTTTTCATATATGATAGCGTCATTAGATGATTCAATGTTCATGGAATTTTCATGAATGTCCCAATCATTTCATTTACCAGCGAGGCAGATAAGCACATCAACAAAGCATTGGCTGACCTCAAACAAGCATCTGAAAATGGTTTAGAACACGAGAGCAACCTACTCTTAGACCTTCTGTCCACTCCGGGGCTGACCCCAGCACAGGTTCAGCGTACAATTACTGATGTTTTCATCGGTGGGATAGATTCTGTAAGTAAGGAATTATATGCGATTGGTTTTGCTTTGTTTATTATATTTACGTCCAATTAACATCCAAGGTCTTGTAAGGACGGCATCCAATGTATGCGGATTGTTGAGAATATGAAATGCGTAGTACGTGTTTTGGGATACTGCTAGAGTGCTATATCAATGAAACATCCTGCCGAAGACACGACCCGGTCACATTATGCTGACAACAGGCAAATCAATTGTATTTAATCTTATGTCCAATCATATAGGATCTTACATGAGTGTTCATTTCATATGAGCTTTTATGAAACGAGTCTAAGAAGACTTCCGGACGAGTTTCATAAAATTTCATATGAAATGAACACAAATATAAGACGGATCTACTCTTTATCACATTACTACAAAAATCTACGTAACAAACGTCAAAATGTATTCCAAAAATCCAGCGGAGGCCGCCATTTTTTTCCATCGGCCACGTAAACCTTTCGTAACGTCATTTTCTCTGGCGTCATTTTGTTGTTTCTGAATGACGTCACAATGGATTTCCATCCAATAAAATCGCTCCAGGTCATATTACACTAGTGGCATATGCAAAATTCTTTCATACCTACGTGTGTTATACTGGCTGGTCTAGGGCAATACACTCATGCCGCCTGAGGCTGTATTGCATGGCTACCCATGCAATAAAGCCTCGTGACGTCACGACGTCAACAAAATTTCTATTTCCTCGGTAAAATTTTAACATTTTTTTCACAAATTTGACTGGTTTTACTATAAAAGATGCAAACAACGGAATTTTTGTTGAAAATATCACGTAATTTTTGTATGAAAAATTGACTTTCAGCCGTGGATTTCTTCGAATTTATTTCAAAATGGCGGGATATTATAGTTGTAAAATTGCAATAAAACGTCGAGGTATGAAAGAAAAATACTCTTTCATAAGTGGATATGAAGGATAGGGATATTCTACCCTCGGGATCACAAAATGTTGCAAAACCCTCGGCAAGCCTCGGGTTTTACTACATTTTGTGACCCTCGAGTAGAATATCCCTATCCTTCATATCCACATATGAAAGAGTCTTATAATATTACACGGGCAAAATCACGTAATATCAGGCGGATTATGTGATAAACAATCTATATATATTTCTGTCATTCACATGCTTATATCTTTCATACTTTCATACATAGCTAGCTTCCATTGGTCGAGGCATGTTTGTAACATCATAAATAAAACAAACATAACCCCCTCTTAAATGGATTATTCTATTATATCCAAGCACATTCATTTGCGTGTTTGAGTCACTAACCTTTAATTTATCCCTACTGTTATATAGACAGCCAACACCTTGACGTTCTTGCTCTTCAACCTTGCCAACAATCCAGACAAACAGGAACGTCTGTTC
This sequence comes from Argopecten irradians, assembly GCF_041381155.1. Taxonomy (NCBI): domain Eukaryota; kingdom Metazoa; phylum Mollusca; class Bivalvia; order Pectinida; family Pectinidae; genus Argopecten; species Argopecten irradians. Next base: position 46,237,336 of record NC_091135.1, on the reverse strand, counting down.
CAAGATATAAAGGAACATGTACCAAAGAAAGGCGAAATCCAGGAAGATACTATCAACAAGATGCCCTACCTCAAGGCCTGTCTCAAAGAGTCATTTCGGTAAGTAGTAAGAGTCAAGGCATTTCAATAAAACTTCAATATATGATGTTTTTTATAAACTGAATCCGAAAAGATACGAATGATGTTCGATATTTTGCAGAATTCCATACGTGACAATCACGATGTTTAAAACTAGTATATATAACACCTCACAATAATTAAGGTTTTGCATTCAGGTCATCTTCGATAAAATAATGAATGCTACAGAAAGCGAAATCGAGTCAATGTTGTGCGAAATGCACATTTAAATGGATACATGTATCTTGTAGATTTTGTTTGATACCGAATTTATTGGCCAAGCAGATCAGGCGACACACGTGTAATTCTTGATACATTATTCTATGATAATGTGTTGTGCCCAGCAATTAGTTAGCCTTGCCAAGTGCGTTTTATTAACATCGTTATGAATGATGTTACGTTGTTATCATATTGTGTCGTCAGAACGTTGTTTCCAATTGCCGGAGGTACGTTACGAATCCTTGACAAAGACATCACGCTGAAGGGCTACAATATTCCAAAGGGGGTTTGTACTTTCATTTTACTTATAATTAGCATAAACGACAAAAACCATAGTATTTCATCCAGCCAAATCATTAGAACATTTACTCCCGGAAGTACCTTTATTTACATAGCATTATCATAGTAGTCAACTTTTAATATAGGTTAAAAATAACTTGTATAAACAAATGTGTATTTCACGGAAATGAAGTGCAGGAACTGAAACCTGCTATTCTTTCATTTGAAGCATTATAGGAATTTTCTATGTTCAGGAATGAAGGTAAAATTAGAAGCAAAATTAGAAGCATTTCCTGCTTCAATCGTCAGCGACATTCGCGATCCAAATCCATATAAACACGAAAGAAACAACGAAATCATGGATCATTTAACAAAAGATTCAGACGTAAAGGTTTCCTATTGAAGTCATCAATTTTCATCTCAAAGGTAGACACTACAATCAATAGACATAATTACACTGTGAAGTGCTCCGGATTGTTTTTGCAGACCCCGATGCAGTTGTGTAGCGGCACGATCTGCCGAGATGAACAGTATTTTCCCCAGAATGACAAGTTTATTCCTGAACGATGGATGCGTGGTGAAGCCAGGACGGATGTGAACCCCTTCGCGCACCTTCCATTTGGGTTTGGACCCCGAAAGTGTATCGGCCAAAGATTCGCTGAACAGGAAGTTTACATCTGTGCTGCGAAGGTGAGTTATGCCTTTTGTGATTGATTTAGTATGGTTTGTTAGATTAACGTTCTATTAAAAGAACAATTATTGATATAATGTTACGATTCTCGCACCATACCAGCAGAAACACATTTAATCCTTGTAATGATATAAAGGTAAGCACGATCCTGCTCGATTGTATTATTTTATCCTATAATTTGGAATAAAATTATAGAAATAATCATGATCCTCTTCAGTTGTATTGTTTTTTACTTTTATTGTTGAATATCATAGAAATAATCGTGATCTTGTTAAAGAATGCTGCTGAAATTTGGATTTTATTACCATTGTGTTCTTTAGCTTCTCCGGAACTACCGCGTGGTGCTGCCCCCTGGTGTGACAGATATTCCTTATTACTACTGCATATTTGCCACGCCTAAAGAGCCAGCAAGCTTTCTCCTGGAAAAACGACAGGACTAGCTTTATGCGTGATTGTGCACCTTATATGGATACAAAGGCATACAAGACTACATTTAAAGGGTAATATATTACAACCGTGAATGTTGGACATAGCTCATAACTTGGATTAGAAAATCAAGAACAGCCGGACAATTCTAAACCAGAGACAATACTTTAAGTCCTCAGATTGAATTTGAAGCGATAATGCTTCGAGTTGATACTGTAAACTAGCCACCAGCTACTACAATTCTTATTGTCACTAGTTGTTTATCGCGCTATTGTTTTTTCTGATTTTTGATCTGCTGCTTAATGTCAATCGAAATGATATTCACTGTATATATACATTTGTAATTGCATTATTTTCCAAAAGTTTTTTTTATATATATTAAGTCTTCTTATTCTTGATCACATCACTTTCGCACAAGAAATTAATATATATCATACCCACCGTTATTGACATACGAAATGATATTTTATTAATGTTCGATAATCCTGTTTTTCGTTGTATCATTGATATACATTTGTATTTATAACTTACGTCCCGAAAAAGGCAACAGTCTCTTCAAAATTTATTTTTTCATTGTATATACGACATATATATGTAAATACTCATATATTAATCTTCACTTGTAAAGGAGTTTTATTAATTGTTGCAATTAAAATAAATTAACTATTTAAGGAATCAACTATTTTGGTATTTGTTTTAAATGGTTAAATGGATAACCAAACATGTTACACATTACAATCGACTTCGCATGTAAAAGGTAACGATATTCAACGGAGAAGTTAGAACAATTCAATTGTAAGTAAAAGATGCATACATTCATCTCGATTTCCATTCCATATTAATTTACTTACTTACATGAGATAAAAAATCATCCTCGATACTCCAGGGGTTCCGTTCACTTACGATCTCTACACCCCTGGAGTATTTCATAGTAAAATTGGAGGCAGTTCAGTGGAAAATATTTTACTAATCACAGGCCAGCAAAGATTTCCTTTGAAAACTACAGAGAGAGCGACGTCCCACTTTAAAGCCAAACGGCCGACCATAGTGTTCCGTTATACAGCTCTTTTGATGTACATCAAAGGACTAAATTACCTGGTCTGTTCTGTTGCCTCTAATTTTACTACGAGATAGTCCAGGGGTGTAGAGATCAAATGTGATCGGAACTCCTGGAGTATCGAGGATGGGGAGGTATGTAATAGGATCAGATGATATGCTCACAATGTACCTACATCATGCATCACGTGAATGTGCACCGCTATTATCTCTCATCAAATATCACGTTACTAACAATTTAAAAGTCTTGATCATTCAAATGTAAACTATAATCAACTTCTAATATTACAATTTAACGATAACGTTTACGACGATCATAGACCTAGCGCTTCATTGTAGCTTCCACCTTGTCGGTGTGTGTAAAGGCGGACAACTCGTGGTATTGGTGTTAGTACTTCACTTCACACAATATACAATGTATTAGAAACGTAAGTATACTTTAGAAAGCAGATGAGACGTTTTATGATTCGATACGGGAACCAAAAACATTAATCAAAAGGATGATAATAGTTTTTTTTATATTCTTTACAGTAATATGACAGAGTTAATGTTGTAAAATGAATTTAATTTTTTTAAGAGAAATAAATGATAAGCGCCGTTTTAGAATATTTATAAAAGTACCAGTTTCAGAAGCGTTACTTTTAAAATCTAATGTTCGCAACTGATGTTTGCTTGTTAAATACTAAACTTAAAATCAAACCTATTAATTCAGTGAGACTTTGTATCACCGAAGCATGCCGCCGAAGACACCAAGCAACACATCCCACCCGGTCACATAATACTGACAACGGGGCGAACCAGTCGTCCCACTCCCTTTATGCTGAGCTCTAAGCAGGCGCACAAAATACCACCGTGAGGTAGGACCTGGGTCCTCTCCCTTGGCCGAAACACAAATAAAAGTGGTAGTTTCTGTGCCTGCTTAGCGCTCGGCAGAAAGGGGGCTGGTTTTGCCGTTATAAGTTGATTTGACCAGATGATAGGTGCCTGTTTTGTTTCAGTGAGATGGCACTTCATTATGGTGGGAAAAGTGGATAGTGTATGATCAAATAAAGCAAATTTATCGAGAATAATGTGTTTAGGGAAGATTGTCGTGTCAAACATCTAATGTCATCGACCAGTGCTTCTGCCATGATCTCATATCGCAATTCATCTTCTAAAAACCAGCAAGAGTGTGTTAACATACGGTATTCTGGACTTCGCCACTCGACAGAGATGGTTATCTCAGCTTTAGTTTGTTTGTTGATTAATGTACGTCTGATTAATTGCCAGGGTCATGTAAGGACGGCCTCCCCATGTATGCGGTGTGTTGCGTGTATGAAGTGAGCGATAAGCTTTTTGGGAGATTACGTTATATTCGTGTTGTTTGTTCTTGTATAGTGGAACTCCTTGCCACTTTTATAGTGATATATCACTAAAACATGCTGTCGAAAGCACCATGCAACATCCCCATCGGTCACATTATATTGACAACGGCCGAACCAGTCGCCCTACTCCTGGTATGCTGAGCGCTAAGCAGGAATAGAAACTACCACTTTTATTGACTTATGTGTATTTTGGCCAAGGGACAGAACCCTGAGACTACCTTACATTTGCGAGTACTCAACAAAAGACCAAAAGTAATGCGGTATCATAGTGAGTAAAGGCGTTAGGAAGGAAAACGTTAGTTAGGGAAAAGTATAAAGTAAAATTCTAAATTCCGTCGCCTTTTACGTTCACGCAATAGGGGTAGTAGGTACAATCCGAATGTCCTTCCTGCAGGACAGACATGATAAAATGTATTGCATCTATGGCAAAGAATGAATTCACAAATAAACTATACAGGGTATGGGACGATTGGTTCCCCCGTTGTCAGTATAATGTGACCAGGTGGGGTGTGTTGCTTGATGTCTTCGACAGCAAGTTTCAGTGACATCGTTCTATAAAAAGGGCTTGTGTTTCACTATACAAGAAACACGAATATACCAGTCTCCAAAAATACACACCACGCACTACACATACGTAAAACGCCGCATACATGGGAGACAGTCCTTACATGACCTGGCTGTTGATAGAACGTTAATTAATCAATCAAACAAACATCAGTTCGGGTCCTTTTAAGGACAGACAGTTCAAGCAGTGTGTTGTGTGCGTGGGTGAGACCGTTTACAAAACCCAAACACCCAAACACACGTTTGTTTGCGGCGAGCATCATGGCTATACAACCTCTGTTTAACGAAAATTGATTGGCTTGACTCTTTAGGTAATAGACATTCTGGTCATTCATGGTCTATGTAAAATTATTTAGTTGGTTGTTCTCTGAAAGACTTGACAACGGGCGAACCAGTCATCCCATTCCCTTAATGCTGAGCGCTAAGCAAGTGCAGAAACTACCACTTTTATAGACTTTGGTGTGTCTCGGTCATTGGACAGATCCTAGAGCCTTCCTCAAAGTGGCGAACGCAAAACAGAAGGCCAAAAGTGAGGTGGTGTCAAAGGAGACATTAAGTAGCACCAAGTAAGTTAGGAAGAAGAGAGAAGATCATATATTAAATGTAGTCGCCTTTTACGATCATGCAATAGGAACAGCAGGTACAATTCTAACGCCCTACCGGCAGTGCATACATCAATGATGAGCGCTTAGCAGGAATGGAAACTACCTCTTTGTTAGATTATGCTGTGTCTTGGCCAGGGGACAGAACTCATAACGTACCTCACAGGGACGAGCGCTCTACTGAAGTCCAAAACTGGGGTGGTGTCATGGAAGTAAGGAAGAAGAGAAAAGATAAGATCCTAAATTTAGTCGGCTAATTCTAACTTACTAACGCCAGGGCCACAATGTAGTGCACAAGATTCCGATAAATAGGTATGTGTAAATATATGATGCATTAGACATATGCCGATGCCATGTTTTTGATGGGAAACGCAAGCTAGCTATATATTAGGAAAAGACCTGATAATATAGGAATGTTTAGCGGACTAGTGTCAATTAAGAGAGAAATTAGGAAGAAAAGGAAAGTTATTATCCCAAAGTCGTCCTTTACGTCATGGTGCATAACTCTATCTGTGGAATAGCTCATGACCATTGTAGATTATGTTAACAGTGATCACCATCTGATAATGACACGGGCTGCTTTATTTACAGAAGATATTTATGATAACTGCATGTAAAATTGTATCCGCGGATACTTACGGAATGAAATTTAGCATGTATATTGACACAAATCGTTTCTAAGCCGTTACTTTGATGACAATCCCCGTACATCACGTTTCTCTCACGACTACGTTCACCTGGACCTGGATTATACATTTGTCCCAAAAATATTTTTAAAAGAAATACAGGTGTCTTGGATGTGTGCTACAGGGTTCATTGCTCATGAAAACAAGCCCGTTAGCCGAGCATTAATTCAACATCGACTTTCAACACCAATTTACATGTAGAAGGGGTTATTCCCCTTACATTGAAAAAACGGATCCATTAACAATTGAACAACATGTCCACCCAATTATCGAGAAATGGTAGGGCGTTAGAATTGTACCTGCTGCCCCTATTGCATGGTCGTAAGAGGCGACTAAATTTAGGATCTTATCTTTTCTTTCTTCCTAAATTACTTTATTCTTCCTAACGTCTCCCTTGACACCACCTCACTTTTGGCCTTTAGTTGAGCGCTCGCCCCTGTGAGGAAGGCTCTGGGTTCTGTCCCCTGGCCGAGACACACCAAAGTCTATAAAAGTGGTAGTTTCTGCTACTGCTTAGCGCTCAGCATAACGGGAGTGGGACGACTGGTTCGCCCGTTGTCAGTATAATGTGACCGGGTGGGGTGTGTTGCTTGGTAACTTCGGCGGCATGCTTCAGTGATATAGCACTATAAAAAGGGCAACAGTTCCACTATAGAAGAAGACATAACACGAATATACCGCAGTCTCCCAAAACACGCACCTTGCACAACATACACACAAGCACTGCATACATTGGAGGCCGTCCTTACATGACCATGGCTGTTGATGGGACGTTAATTAATCAAACAAACAAAATCGAGAAATCTTGTATTGAAAGAAGACAACGATGCAGTAACATCCATAAACTTCGATTATATCAGAATTGCCCCCAGAATACCAAAATCGTTGTTAAGTTTTGAAAACTAGATCAAATTGGTAGCGACTGGTCCAATCCGGACGGAGTTTAGTAGTCTGATACGCTATATTTGGCTGGCTCCTTCATTAATGCTGGCTAGTCAGTGTAAACTGGCCGAACAGCGGGAGTAGACTGCGAGGTCACCGGTCACTTCATGGTTGAATCCGTACTGAACACACGGTAAACGTATTTGATACTTTGAACATTATCAAACTGTCGTTTGTAATTTCCATTTTGTCCATATATATGAATTAGTATATCTGAATGGTGTGATGGCTGATATTACAAAGGCGATAATCATCGTCTTTTCGCCCCGCTAATCATCGTCTTTTCGCCCCGCTAATCATCGTCTTTTCGCAGCGCCAGAACGAAAAAACGAAATTATTTCAGTCGCTTATTAGCGACGCGAAATATTTCGCCCCGCTGTTTATCGTTTTTCAATCCGATAATCTTCGTCTTTTCGCCTTCGCCCCGCGCGCGAAAAGACGATAATCTTCGTTTTTTCGCTTCCGCATTTACATGCGCAGATAATAGTGCAAAATGTAAAGGATACGCCTTTGGTCATCTCCTTCCTCTTCTCCACAAGTCTGCAAGGATGTGTACCTTTGAGACATTTACGTTTTCAGAGCTACTTCTTCAATCTAAAAAAGTATAAATAACTGTAACGCTGTAAATCCATGCAGTAGCATGATATATCATGATGATCATTTGCATTTTGTATGAAGTTAAATGCATTGTTTTCATTGACACAAAAACATACCTATGTCATTCTTATGCCGTCTTTAAAGAATGATGATTTTAATCAGTGGAGTAAGTATACTAGTTCAAACAATACGTATTGCAAAACCGACCTAAAAATATCACAAATATAGGCATATATCGTTAACTAAATACCCTAAGTACATCACGTGACAAAATACTGAATTTCTGATTGGCTACACACATGGCTACTATTTGCAATAGTGCCCGGGCAAAAAGACGAAGATAATCGTCTTTTCGCGCGCGGGGCGAAGGCGAAATAACGATGATTATCGTCTTTTCGCGCTCGGGGCGAAGGCGAAAAGACGAAGATTATCGTCTTTTCGCGCGCGTGGCGAAGGCGAAAAGACGAAGATTATCGGATTGAAAAACGATAAACAGCGGGGCGAAATATTTCTCGTCGCTAATTAGCGACTGAAATAATTTCGTTATTTCGTTCTGGCGCTGCGAAAAGACGATGATTAGCGGGGCGAAAAGACGATGATTATCGCCTTTGTAAGGCGAAATAACGAAATAACGAAATGGCACATATCAGCCACCATAGAATGGACATGTGTGTCCAGTGTTGAAACAGAAATATAGTTAGGGTCTCAATTAGACTGATGTAAATGCAGCTGACCATCGTCATGTACAGGTAATTATATCTCGCATGTTGACTTCCTGTTTCATATATAGTATACACATAACACGTTTATCCAATCTGGCAGGAGATTATCAACCGATTTATCAGGTTACATAAATGTAACTAAGGAATAATTTCAAAAGTACATTGATAGATGATACATTATTAGTTCTTTCAATAGAAGGTATATCCTGGTGCGAGAAAAACGAAAGCCGAGATGACGAGGCTTTGCCGAGTCATCTCGGATTTCCGTGTCGAGTGCCAAAATAAACCTTGTATTGCAAAATACTAACCGTGTGTTCTGTTTATTCTGACACCATTATGCCATTCAAAACGAAAGCAAAATGCCAGTTATTTACTTGGTTGAGCTCGACGCTCGAAGCTTCTTTCATGCGGAGGAAACGATTAATTCGCTAAATCGAATGAGAGTGTAGTCATTTTTACTACCGTGGTAAATATATAATCGCATTCGCAAACAGTAGCAGTAATTCTATTCCTAGACTGGATTACTTGCCGTAGTTTTTCTACTCTCCGCTAGGGTTCGCTCCAAAAGTACAAAAATAGTATTTATGTGCGCAGCAAAGCGGAGAGAATTGGTACTAAGGCAGATAATCCAGTCTATTCTATTCCGTTTGTAAGATCACTGAAACAATATGGAAATACTCAAAACACAGAAGTTACCCATCAAAGAATCACTCTACAGTATATACCTTCGCCATGAGCCAAGAAAAAGACGATGAAGCCATACGAGATTTTCGATATTGTGAAAATGACGTCACTTTTTAGCGGGCCTGAATGACGTTTCATTCACCGGAGGATTAAAGTTCTGGGTCAAGTTAGAACAAGTCCCTTCAGACGTGGAACAAATTCACGTGATCATATAATTGACGAATTAAGCATTTTATATTGACGGCCGGATAAAGCACAAGTTTATCCGGCAGTAGATATATCAGTCAGTATATGTGGGACAGTTGCAGAATAAATATACAAAGTCAGCTTTCAGGCACAGCTAATATATCACACGTTACCATATTTTCATATTAAAAAGTTGTTAATAATAATTAACCACGACAAAGATGTTCCCCCATTTTACCTTTATTTGTTATCATTAAAATTCCTCACATACAAGTAGTGTGTATATGTTAGATGGCAATACTATATAGATTAGATATCGGATATATGTTGATACGGCAACGTGTTGGTTGTGATAAATGTGACTGATTGGTATCTAATGTCAACCTCAGTTGCAGTGAAACTTTTTCCGTGCTGTTCATTAATTATTTGATTAATTAATGTGTTGATATTCCCTGCCCTGCCTGCACCGCGTTATGATTGTACTTGCTGCCCCCATTGCATGTAAAACGCGATCCTCCAAACGCCTCCCTTGACACCACCTCACTTTTAACCTTCGGTTGAGGAAGGCTCTGGGTTCTACCCCCTGGCTTATCTACCAGCTTACAGTGAGCTTGTTGGCCCGTTATCAGCAGAGTAATCTGGTTGGGTGAGATGACACTATAAAAAGGACAAGAGCCACACTCTTAGAGAGATTCACAACACTATCACAGTCTCCCAAATCACGCACGTACTGCATACACGCAACTCACTGGCATACGTGAGAGGTCATCCTAAAATGACCATTGTTATAGTGGGACGTATAACCTAACCCAACCAATCAACACTCCTCCTTTATCCTTCTTACACTCTTCTGGTATGAAGTTGTCCCTTGCCACTCCTTCGATATTATATTTACCTTATTCATCCAACTGATATCACATTGCCCTTGTTGCTTTCTTTATAACAAATGTCCTTGGCATCATTCTTGTAATGTGACGAATGCCCTTGAGTGCTCTCGCCTGCTTTGACACCAGCTGTAAATGTTCACTGTTGATCTTCGTCCTGATAACCTTGAAACTCAACCCACAGTTAGCATGTTTTCTACAACAAAAACATCTGTTTCTGTTTAACTACATATCCTTACCAAAACATCTATATGATAGTGCAATATTCCTTCGAGTTCGCATTCAAATCACCCCTCACGGCCAGTGCTGCTTCCCCCTTCCACAAAGTGTTCAAGTTGCACTAGGATAAAGCGTTCGGTCTGTTAGGTTTGATAAGGTAAGACTTAAAGGAAAATTTATTTCGTTCAATTTCGTGTCACTCAAAATAGAAAAATGATTTTATGTTTCAATGTCCATCAGTGATATACTTTAGAAGACAAATTAAATAAAACCAATGACCGAAAGCGGATAAAAGATATTAAAAAACACAAACTTAAAATAATGTGCTTCGAAGGACACTCTTCTGCAATTTTTCATGTTTTATGGATAGCATAATGTAATTGAAGGGAACCTTGGTGATAAGATATATCTACAAATGTTGTAACACAAAATTGTATAAAGTCAAATGGAATAATAAATTTACTTGTTTGATGGATGATAAACGAAGAGAATACGCCAATTCCGGGATACAAGGAACTCTTCTGGGTAGGAGGTATAAAATGTTGATTTGGTCATGTGACCGCGAAAAATTTAGGGCACATTTTCCGTCATAGTGGTGGGCTTATAGGCAGAGAATATCAATGTCCGAGTAAAGGTCATTGTCGGTAATACTTGCTCGATAACGGAACAAAAACGTAACTGTTATGTTTTATGTTTCTTATTTGTTACTGATTTTTGGAAAAAATATCGAAGTAAGTTATGAAATACATGTATGTGTAAGTGTTACGTCCGATACCGTTGATTTCCAACTGCTAGGCGACAGCTCCATTTGTTGCCGTAATTTACATGTCACGTCCTTGTGAAGTGTCTAAATTCAATTTTCGTGCATATTTATTTTATATTTGATACAATATGTTTTGATAATTGATTTTAAGTGGTCTGTCATAATATGTAATTTTCCACCCGTGTACAATCAGTACATATGCCGTTTTTGTTTCAAATGTGTCCTAAATAAAGCCACGTGGTGATGAAAGTCGCATGACTAAACCGACTGCATGTTGTATTCCGGAAACGGCGTATTAAATGAATAATATTGTAGTGCAATACTTACTATGAAATCCGTTGTATTATGTATAGGAGAAACACTGAAAACTGAAGTCAAGATAATGAATGGACAGTTCGAGACCCGGAGGGCCGGGAATTTTTCATTATTTTGACTAATCTACAGTTTGAGTGTTTCTCTTACTTTTAAAACATGGCTATAATGCCATCTTTTGTTGTCACTAGAACTTTATTTAGACTATTATTCAAGTGCTTGTTCTGTCTGTAGATTAGTACACCTTTCACTGTACATTAGTTTACCTGTAGCTGTAGATTAGTTTAAACTAATTTACAGGTTCAGGTAAATAAATGTACTATTGAAGTTAGATAGCAACACTACATACAGCATTGTGAAAATTAGACAGACAAATCAAATAAATTGAACATAAATGTGATACAAAACTTCAATAATACATATTACGTGTATTACATATTTTCTGTTTTATAGGCATTCATTGACATCAGCATCAATCCAATCACATCAACCACAATACATAAAGTTACTCCTCATGTTAAAAATCCAAACTCTTTAGTAATTCGACAGCACAGGCATTCCTGCAAGGATGTTTTGATTTTAAATAGAAATACGTATTTTCTTTCTTTGAAAATTGATTGAAAGCTTTCGGTATATTTCCCAATAGTTTGACCATTAATTGCTTAATTTCTCGAAAACATACACGGAACATATCAATCCAAGCTTCCTGGATTGAATACTTTCGGTATAATTCCTTATCTATGAATCACACAAATCTAATGAATAAATCTGAAAAATGAAGAGGATAAACCCACAATATGAAAGCTTTCTTTCATTACTTTGTCTTTCTCGTTGAATTTCAATTTAGTTTCTTGTAGAATTCAATAAATCTTGATATTATGGTTTTTAAAAGAACCAATCATATTCTTGAATTGTTGTTATTGTAGCATTTCATAGCGGTCTCTATCAAATACATATGGTCTGCTTCTGACATCAACAGCAGCTAAATCAAAGTATCACAAAATAAACTCTCTTAATGGAAATTTGATAATCATTTTAGACAGTTCGACTGCATCTGATCAGCACTGTCTGCCATGATGCCTCTTGTACTGCACCACTCATAATGAAGTGAATTCAAACTCACAAATGGTACTCTGGTAAGAACAATTGTATTGGTGACCAGAGTAGACATATATTACAATTGTGTTGATAGGTTAAGTGTCAAAAGTGATTAGAGGCCTTACCTGAAGCTGAAGATTAGTTGTACAATATCTAAAGTTAGCACTGTACATAAGCGTGCCATGTTTTATAAGGAAAGACTGCTAGCATTGAAAAACGTACTTGTTAACGTTAGTAATAAGATTTTAATTTCAACAGATTGATTTAAATTTACTTTTCAGTTACACTGCCTTACTACTGCCAAAATCAAAGTAAAAGAGGGAAATTGTATTACGTTTCAGTTGTTATGATGCAATTTTAACCACATTTAAAAAAAATCATGGATATTTTTCCATAGATTAAAATAGACATTCTCTACGTACATATTTAGTGACAATTAAAAATAAGAATTATATTTTTAAAAAAATCTCCAAATTTCTCGTTTATTGTAAAGTTGTCAATGGAACGGACTTAATTAATTTTATGTGTACAGGCACTGTAAGTCATCATATCACTATTACCGTACTGTTCTCGGTATTCGTTACCTTCACAACACCTAGTAATTTTGTCTGACTATAAAAAAGGGACTTCTGCCTGCAGTGAAACGAGTAACAGTTAACGATACTCTTTAGGTAATTAAGAGGAGGTGGATAGGTTGTAATCTCTAATGTACCCACATGACCTCTGTCATTGAATTTTGAACAACGACCAGCGTGAAATATTTCATATTGCCAGCTGTATATACGACACCATAACATGTTGGTTGGTTGATAAAGCGTAACAGCTAAGGTCATTTTAGTACGTATGTCCGTGGTGTGTTCTGAAATAGATCACTTTATAGTATTATCACACTGAATCACACTTTCAAAACCTCCGACGGAATACCCACTCTATTACATATAGTTAATAATGGCCACAACAGTCGTCTTATTCCTTTATGAAGAACATAAAGCATATAAAATATATGTAGTCATCTCGGTCACATAGTAAAACGAACTCAGACCACGAAATTGAGTTTGAAAGTGTGTTATTAACATTGTATAGATTTTTATTCGTAAAAGATGGAAATTTCACTCTATAGAATTTCCTTTCCATTTAAATATTATATAAAACATGACTTTAAGAAGGGAGAACATACCATATGGACAATTTGACGAACAAAGACAAACATTAATGTGCTAATAAGTTCAGCTTTTCAATATTTTGAAAATGTGTATGAAGTTGAGTTTATAATAGCAATGATATTACAAAATCATTTATGGAAAAGTGGATAAAACTGTTCCTTGTACCTTTCTCATTTCAAACAATTTTATTGACAAAAGAGAGGTCGATAGGATCGATAGCAGGCATTACTTTAATAAATCTTCTCCCTAAACTTACGAATGCAGCTAACCAGATACCTTAAAAGTCATGTGCTATTTAAACCTCAATCGTGAGAAAACATTAATACTTCTATAGTAATATGTATGCAAATATTTGCAAAGACAACTGAACTGATGTAACAATAAACCTGACATGTGTTTCTATCTTGCATGCGCACATTATATTTTTCTCAGCAATAATACTGTAATATTTCTCAATACACATTCTATTATATTTCATTTCAAAACATGTTAACAATATACTGTCATTCATCAGTTTTATTTCTATTTATGAGTATTCATTATCGAGTTCCAACGTGAGAATGGATGGTTGACGTAAGCAATAAGAACGAAACATATAACCTTTTTTAAATGGAGACTTCGCTAAATAATGTTAACAAATCAAGAACAACTAAACACTAATGATGTCATTAATACCTGTGACATCACAATAGTGTTATTGCACGCGTGTCTTACGATACCATACGTCATGGCAGGGTGGAAAGGACCAGTTTTGTAAAGAAATATCTAATTATTCATCCTGCTTATAAAAGTGTCTGTGATTAGCTTGAATACATTATATGGCTGGATCTGCCTCTTCCCATGATAAATGTCGTTCATTTCCACAGTCATCTCCCCTTCCGATTGTACAACAATGACGGACGAAGCTTAAAACAGCAATATGTCCATCGCAAATTTAAGTAATAGTCAGGGGCGTAGCTTGCTATATAAAAAAGCCCGGTATTGCACAGAAAAAAATCCGAGTATGAGTTATTCATAATTTATGGTTGTAGAATCACAATAAACATAATCTCAACGTAGACAAATTATAATTTGTGATACTATAATTCGGTTTCCCGTGCAGGTTTTCGAAACCTGAAGTCGTATCAATTTATTACTATCAACCGAGGGGTTTTGGGTTTAATAGATTCTACTCAGTCCTTCCGTCCGTCCTTTAACGATTCTTGTTACCGTTATTTTTCGGAAAGTACTGAACGGATCTGTCTCTAAATTTATATGTAGGTTTCCCTAGGGCCCTAGTTGTTCATATGTATTTTTGGACTGATCGGTCAACAAGACGATCAACCGGCCGCCATCTTCGATTTTGCTTGTGAAAGCTTGTTACCGCTATTTCTCAGAAAGTACTGAAGCGATCTTGTCCCAAATTTTAGATATAGTATGTTTGAAAAAATTTGAAAAGCAGGAAAAAGATTCCTCTTTCCATTGTCAGACAGATCATTCTTTGGTGGGCGCAAGGATTCCTCTGGGATCTCTTGTTACATATACATAAATATATTTTTTACATGTGTAAATTCTTCCGTCTTATCTATATCCTGAAATCCTTTAAGAGTCACTCAAGATACATGTAGGCCTTAGCATGAGATTTTGATACTTGGAAATGAATTAGAAGCGAGTAAACATTAACGCATAATTATCAAGTTCACATATAGGTAGAAAACGGACCTATTAATTTGATTTTAATAACTCAAGTTTAGAAATATCAAGCATTACCAAAACATAATCTAAACTATTTCGTAATCTTATTCCGAACCAGGGCGCTGCCCTTGACCCGCTTTGGCCCTAGGCGGCCACAAGACACCTCACATTGGCTTGCATATGTGAAAACCTCTAGCTACGCCCCTGATAGTTATACATTAAAATAACAAATGTCCCGTTATTTTAATATAATAATTTTGAATGACACTCTTAAAGTTTAAAGGTTTTCCATGTCAAGGTTACCATGTTTTTTTTTCTAAAAAATTGTTTTTATAAAATCTTATACGAACTAAACACTTATCTAACAGCGAATGTAATAACTTTTAATGTATGTTAATTGTATGCATTCTGTAAGGAGCTGTAATTTACTGGCTTGTAGCTTGTCAGATTTAAAGCTATTTCGTGTTGCATGATCATAAACATGTTTCTTAAGATGTACCAACGTCTATGGAATTTAAACATTACAATTTGGTATACTTTATATTATTAATATACCATACGTACACACATTAACTGATGGCCTTGAATAGGTTGAGTGGCGAGGAAAACATGACAAAATGCAAAGGTTATGTTAAAGACAAATAAGATACTTTGTATTTCACATTACAACTGCTTTTTTCATACCAGATACATGTATGTCGTATTTGCACAAATCTGTTAAATGATTTTTCAAAAACATCTTTTGTTTGAAAATCATTCAATGTCTAATGTACAATTTGCTCGCCCCTGTGAGGTAGACTCGAGGTTATGTGTCCTGGCCGAGTCACACCATAGTCTATAACAAGTTAGTTTCTGCTCCCGCATAGCGCTCAGCATTATTGGAGTGGGACGACTGGTACGCACATTGTCAGTTTGTGACCGGGTGGGATGTGTTGCTTGGTGTCCTTGACGGCATGCCTCAGTGAAATAGCACTTTAAAAGGATCAAGAGGTCCACTATACTAGAAGACACAACATGATTATATCGCAGTCTCTCAAAACACGCACCAATTACAAAAATGTACATATGCTTCACACACGCAACACACCGCATTCATGGGAGTATGTCCTTACATGACCCTGGCTGTTAATAGGACGATAATTTTATCTTACAAACAATTTATTTGTTTGATTATTTTAACGTCATATTAACAGCCATGGTCATGTAAGGACGGCCTCTCGCGTATGCAGTACGTAGCGTGTGTGAATTGCGAGGTGCGTGTTTTGGAGATTGCGGTATGTTCGTGTTCTGTCTTTTTCTATAGTGGAACTGTTGCCCTTTTCATAGTGCTATATCACTGAAGCATACAACCGAAGATACCAAGCAACACATCCCACCCGGTCGCATTATACTGACAACGGGCGAACCAGTCGTCCTACTCCCTGTATGCAGAACGCTAAGCAGGAGCTGAAACTACCACTTTTATAGACCTTTGTGGATCTCGGCCAGGGGACAGAACCCAGAGCCTACCTTACAGGGGCGAGAGCTCCACAAAAGGCCAAAAGTGAGGAGGTGTCAAGGGAGACGTTAGGAAGGATTAAAGTCAGTTAGGAAGAAAAGAAAAGATAATATCCTAAATATAGTCGCCTTTTACGATATATGCAATAGTGGCAGCAGTTACTATTTTCAAGCTCTTCCTTACAAAAAAATATATATATATATAAAAAAAACGGATTTTAAATTAATATCATGTATTTATGTTAATGTGCTTATTCCTATAATATATTAATACCTTTATGATAACTTTACCACTAAATATATATGTTTCATGTATTTAATATATAAACATTAACATCCATGAAGTTATCGGGTCGCTCCAACCAGTACGCGTTAAAAGCTGACGCTAGTTGTGTTGACACAGATTTAGATATCACCTGGTCAGTTAAACAGATACGTGGAGATTAAAGGTGGCTGACGAAGCTTAGTAGGTTCTCAGCAAGAGAATCGTTATGTTATTGTATGGGAAGGTCATTTAGACTAAATGGTAGTAATGTATTAAGCATAGGCATTTTAAGTTACGGATGCCTTTGCGGGTTTTCTCTTTTTATCGGACGCTTCATATATATACGTTCAGTAAACATATGTAGTCAATACTAGTTTTGAATTCTGGGATTCTATTACACGCTCAATGGTTCAATAAAGGTTGCGGGCAATAGTCAGTCATTCGGTCAATGGTCAGCGATTTGGAATTTAGGGATTCTATTCAACGTATAGTGGCACAATGTGGGTTGTGGTCATAAGTCGGTCATAGGTCAGCGCATTGATCAAAAAGTAAGTTAAAAATGGCGTTGATTTTGATGTCTGATATTCATAGGTTGTTGATCTTTAACTCTATATACTCAAAGACTGATGGAACATACATTTGTCTTTCTTTTTAGGATAAAATCTAGTGTTATTAATACACCAGTCTGACAACACATTGACCTTAATTAAAACAATTATAAAAATGAATATTTTATTACATACTGAGAGACAGACGTCATATATATATATAACACACAATATTATGTATGTAAAAAGTCACAGATACATCATAATATACTCCAAAAACACACACACGTGCATTTCTCATGACACATTGTACCACAGACATTGACCACCATATAAGAACGCATGGATTAAATAATATCACAAACATTCACATATGCTTGGCATAAAATCAATATTGCTTCTAGGCAATATACAAATATCCTCAAAACATCGAATATTTATGTATATCACAAGTAAATCACTTATAAAAGGTTTTACATTTAACTCTTATTTTATTAATGACATGCTATCAAAATCTAGAGCAGGGAGGTTAAAGACTCGTTATATTTTGAGGTTAATATTATGAAGTATGTAGTTTTATATATTATAGTCAATCACTGGAGCGTAGTGGCCTGAACTTGTTTCTTTTATAAAGTTGTTTACATAAAATTTGAATGTGGATGACCTGGGCTCTGTATACCTTGACTTTTTCCATAAACACTAAATTTTCAAAAGAGCCTTAGAAACCACTCACAAACGACCTTGAGAAATCTTAGTGCAGGCGTACGGAGAGAAACTTGGCTATATTCATTGAACGAGCCCTGTGATATCTAGGTCAGCATCTACTCCGAATCGCATGTTGAGGCTGAAAAAGTGTATATTGTAATTTATTGTGTTTATTGAAAAAGTTCATGGATGTAAGAAAGGACAGAGACATAATTCAGTCTTCTTAATCTAAAGACCAATCGCCACGTCACAAGGTAAGTCTGTTTATTTACAAGCTGTACAGCTTTTCATTAAGGCTTTTAAGAATGAATCGCTATTGGATTTTGTAAGGCTGTTGTATTGTATAATGCATCGATGTATGCATGTTAATTTTGAGCCAGACAATTTCAGTTTCAGCATATTTGGGTCATTTTGATATATTGAACGTGATTTACACATGTTGCATATCTTAATAATTATTAATAGCGGGAAAGACTACATTCAATTGTTATAAACTTTAATAGTTCAGTACTTCTGTCAAGGTAATATCCGTCAGATCTGAATAATGTTGGATAAATAAACTAACTTCATTTAGTTTGTAATTAACATTTGATAACACTTGAAATATAAGACCACAATATTGTTTCAAATTAGGAAATTAAATAACTAACAATATTTTCTATCATAGTTAATAAGTGAAACAAATTTAATACAATGTGTAAATGCGTATTTAAATCAACAGCAAAGTTAAAGCTTTGTGTCAGTGTACGTCATATGTAAATATGTTACTATTTTTAGCAATTCTAGATTAAGCAAAACAAATGATGTACCATTTATATACAACAATCTATATTC
The DNA here is from genome assembly GCF_041381155.1 of Argopecten irradians. Taxonomy (NCBI): domain Eukaryota; kingdom Metazoa; phylum Mollusca; class Bivalvia; order Pectinida; family Pectinidae; genus Argopecten; species Argopecten irradians. The sequence goes on along the minus strand of NC_091135.1, from coordinate 46,218,240 downwards.
ATAGGCATTGATGTTATCTGGTGTAATGCGTTTATTCGTTTCCAAATTGTGACAATCTTAAACATAAAATTACTTTTTATAAGGACAAAGTCTTTAGAGCAGTTTTTGAAAATGAAAATTAATAATTTTTCAACCCGACAAAGGGAAGTACAGCAGTGGGTCAAATTGAAAAATTGAGTTGATTGAATTTTTTTTTCATGACTCAATTTTAATTTATTTCAGTACCAATGGGTTAAGTGTATTTAATTTCATATTTTTAAAATTAGTAATAGTTCATAAAAAATCTTTTGAATTATTTCCCTTTCATTTTATTACTAGTACCAAACATTTCAAATGTTTTTCATGAGAGGAAGATTTAATTCTTAGAGTACACGTATGGGCAAAATATTGTAAAATTTTCAGGGTGATCTACCTCTATCAAAACACAAAACAGGACAAACAAAATAACATATCAAAGATAGCCTCATTGACAAACACATACATGTATATGGACAATATTGCTGCGTATTGTCTGAATGATCCAACTCGGTCAGTAGCTACTATATGGATCGCCGAAGTCTGGCGGAGTGTATGAAATAAAAAAAATATTATTGTTTTATTTGAAAAGACATTTCATAGCAATTTTATAGCAAAGGAAAGAAAAGGTTGGGAAGGGGTTTGTGAAAATAGATCTATAAGGACAGAGGCTGGGGAGAAGGGAGGAAGAGGACAAAATACACATTTAATTAAAATAAAAACATTATTCAGACGGTATGCAGGTCCATTAAAAATTATTTACAGGAGTTGTTTTCGATAGATTTTGATAAATATTTTTATAATGCCGGTATTATACAGACATGATATGATGTGAACATACAAAATTGGCAAGAAGATTATCAATTGCCTTTAGTATTCATTTATACTGCTATTAAAAGCTAGCAAAACATTTCAAGAACATAAACCAAACAAATATCACTCAAAATAATTAAAATAAAAACATTATTCAGACGGTATGCAGGTCCATTAAAAATTATTTACAGGAGTTGTTTTCGATAGATTTTGATAAATATTTTTATAATGCCGGTATTATACAGACATGATATGTTTTGGTAAAATAGATAACTGGGATTTGATAGTCAAAATAATAACATTGATAAAAAGCAAAATAAAACAAAATAATAAATAAATAAATAAATAAAAATCCAGAATTGAAACTGCACTTAGTGTCCAGTGAATGATAGCATGTACTGTACAATATATCAGTTGATATCAGTTTTAAAATTTATATTATAAGTGAAGAGCCCCTCAACAACGTGAAACTCAAATGCATGTATTTAAATTAAAGATGCTCCACCGCCGACAGAGCATAAATGATATTCATCATTTGAACAATAATTGGTGTTTAATCGTGTATATATATGCCTAATTAACACAAAAACTAACATAAAATAATTTGTTTTGCCTTTGGTGCATGCGCAATCATTACTTCATTCTATAAAAGATATAGTGCCACGGAATTTTTTCGGGATGCAATTAATTATTTTTCATATTTTTAACTTGAAGTAAAATTAGAAGCTCAAACTTTTCAATGGTGGTAATGGTGTAAAGTAAGTAACTTTTTTAACTGAAGAAAAATACAAAATCGTCTGCTCCTGTTTTTGATAGTGTAAAAATAACATTTGTCAGCGGTGGAGCATCTTTAATAGTTCGCAATTAATTAATAAAAATATTTTAGAATTAATTTTTAATCATTTTAGAATTAATAACAATTATAAATAGGTAGAATTTAAGAGTAGTATTTCATCTTTTTATTTTTATCATTTGCATAAACATTTGCCCTGTTGTTCAACAGGTTATTTGATTTATTACATGATTAGTGTATTATTTTATTTTCTAAACTTGTGATAATGTTACCTGTGAAATTGACAAATAGGTAAAGAATGAAATACTTGATACATGATTTTACAAAAAAAAATAATTATGAAGTTATTTTTACATTGCTACATTAGAAAATAATCGTATAATTGTGATGTAAAGCACATTTAATGTTTTTATATTCAGATAAATACTTTGTTTTAACGAGACGTCGTGTTTACTACACATTTAATGTTTTTATATTTAGATAAATACTTTATTCTAACGTGTCGTAGTGTTTACTAATTCTCTTTTCTCTGAAGTACATATAATTCCCTCAGAAACATGTCACATTACTCTAATCCTGCTGGTAAGGCCACACAAATTAAAAAAATAGTTCGTCGGGAATTCCCGTTCCTAAAATTTAAATTTCAGAAAAAATTTACGAACGAATTCCGGTTCTTTATATTATTTTCTCGCATTTTGGTAGCACAAACGCTTGAATCGATCGAAAAAAAAAACGAAAGAAAAACAAAAATGGCGGGGAATGTAAACATGCTTTCTTTGGTCATTTTCTACAACTGTAACTTTATAGCCGTCTGTTGTGAATGTTAAATCACGAACAGGGGACGTCCCTTGCACTGCAACAGAATGTTGTGAACATTGGTCTTACAATGTTTTGCAAGAGTTGCCGTTAGAGTCGGAGTCGTTAGTGAAAAACAATTCTACTTCCTTCGTTAATTTTAATTTTACATTATTGTTTGTCATTAAAATATAATATCAAAATTGTAGACCAGTGAAGGGTGTTTTTTATGATTTTTGATATTGTTGTAATATTGTCTCAGTAAAACAAAATCTATATGAGAAACATCAATTATCATTGAATCATATGTTGGAAAAAATATCAGAATCATTTTGAGTCCATGCATGGACTACTAGAATAATGAAGCTTAAATTGCTTGCTGCTATTTTTCTCTAACAACATCAATTTCCTATGACTTACATCAGATTTATTTAATGGTGTTAATACCAATAAAACATAAACTACCACCATATCCTAAATATTTTTCCAAATTCATACTATTTAGATGCTATATCAAAACTGGTAATATTGACAATGTAAATGTCATATGATGTGAACATACAAAATTGGCAAGAAGATTATCAATTGCCTTTAGTATTCATTTATACTGCTATTAAAAGCTAGCAAAACATTTCAAGAACATAAACCAAACAAATATCACTCAAATATAATGAATTGGGACATGTTGAACCATACATATATTAAAATATAGCATTTTACAATCCGTTCGCTCCGATTTCCCCTAAAATAAGAAATTAAAATTAAAAATAAATTCCACCCTCTCGCTCCAATTTTTTATTTCAAATTCCCGAAGAACTATTTTTCAAATTGGTGTGGCCTAAAATACTGTTAATAATAACATGCCTGGTATATGGATAAATCACATTCGCAAAATGGTAAATAAAGGTTTAATAACAAACTATTTTTAAATAAAATAAATTTCAATTTACGTTTTCTTTCAAGGATATTTCTATGTGTGATATTATGATTTCTCCGTTATTTGTTTTCAAAGGAGCGCAATTTACCCTTCGGCAAGTGGCAGTCATTTGCAGAAGGGTAAATTGCGCTCCATTGTGCTGTATAGTTATTTGTCTACTTTGTCCCGCATTACTGTTCGTGTCCTTTTATGTAATCGTGTTCGTTTTGTATGTTTTGAAAAAGGGGCAGATCGCCTCGAAAATTGGACAATTGTTTTGTTCACACGGTTGGATTTACTTCCTTGTCCCATATTTACCATTTGAAGTAATTCGTATCCAACAGACTTACGTTTGTTTGGATTCCGTGTCATCTGGAAAATCCTGTTGATATTACTTCTTTGACCCCTATATACAGTCGTATATACATGTGTTTGTTGCAGTAAAATACATATTTGTATAACGTACATACCGATAGGTGAAGGTACTTGTTACATCCGTCGAGTTCCGTCCATCTGATCTGCAAAAGAATCGAATCTTTATTTCAACCATAACTTATATATATGCTGCGGAATTATATGCATTGTCGTGCTGTAGTAAATTTTTTTTAACAGTATGATTTTTTTTTGTCATTCACACCGTAATCATCCTCTAGTTTTTTAATCTTGACATGCAATTTAGCACTTTCCTGATTAACATTAATGACGTATTTAACTCTATCTTTGCATATTCATGTATATGTATTCCTTTTTGTTTTTTCCTCATTATTTTTGCGACCACAAAATTAACGTTAGGAATAAATACAGTAAAGAATAGGAGAAAATCATTTATATCTTATTTCTTCATATTATTAATGCATCTCTGTCCTGTTTTACTAATGTCATTCTAACAATTTTGGTTATAGTCACTTGGGTTAGTGTTGGTAATACATAGAGCTGACGTCCTTCCTTGCTTGAAGAGCTTATGACGGTTTGTGTTAAATTATTTGTTAACTATTAACTACATAATTTTCTTATAATCTAAAAAAGAATTAAACACCAAAACAGATGTAAAATTAAGTATAAGTGCCTTTCCTGTGACTTAATAGCTATGTGGTGGGTTACTTTTGATAACAAACGAAATATCGACACCATATATGGGGAGGAAAATACAGTTCGATTGAGTGTAAAAGTATTAGCATTTTAAACCTTGATCAATTTTCTTTCTACTTTATACAAAGTGTTAACATCAGAACCAAGACCAAAAATACACTTGTTGTATCAAAAATAGACAAATCCCATGGTATCAGAAAGTTAAAAATGTACATAAGTCATATTAAGCAAAAGCTAGACCGCCAATCAGCGGTGCCGCAACCTCATTGGCTAACTGGGTGGGACAGATATTAATACAGGGTATGATGCATGCGCCGAAACGAGAAGACGTCTTTAGGTAACAGAACTCTGTTAATAAAATCCACAAAATATGTATGGTTGATTGACATTGATAGTGATCTCATTGTGTGTGTGGTGTCCTGTTTGTTACCGGAGTATCGGTCTCGTTGACCCTAAACTCACTTAAAACTGTTTTATAGAAAGAATGATAACCGACAGAAATGGAGATGCTTAATTTATATTCATAAGATTAGGTATTGAATTAAGTTTAACATTGTTGTATCAAAAGATATAACATAGAAACAGATTTATGTTACGACATTTAGTCTAAAAATAGAAAATGTTTCAGGTTAGCGTATTGTTTGCGACTATAATTAGCAGCATCAATTGTAACGACCGACCTGGATTTCGCCCTTGTGTCATTCAGACTGGATATTAGGAATGAAAGGGGCAGAAACTACCACTTATATAGACTTTGATATGTCTCGGCCAGGTAACAACTGAGAGACTACCTCACAGCTCAACTCAAGGCCAAAAATGAGGCGGTGTCAAGGGAAATGTTAGAAAGAAAAGATAAGATCCAAAGTTAGTGGCCATTTACGATCATTAAATAGGGACAGCAGCTTCAGCTACAATATTCTAATCTAACGTGTTACCTGAAAGGCCTCGTGTTGAATATGCATTAATAAGTTCATAAATGAGAGTGTATTTCTTTTAAAATAACTGGTTCTAGTAAAATCCTGTTTAGATATATAAGCAGATGAATGGTTGAAAATAGTGTTTATTAGCTAAAATATTACTTATTTGATACGAATATTAAGCTATTTCATCTAAATAGATAGACCACAGATCTACAAAACTTTGTTAGAAACTATAAAAACATTACTTTTACGTTAGTTTAAAAAATGTAACAAAAATTAGTCTTGGAATAACAAATGTCATTTGTGCAAATAATATATATTATATATCAGTCATTAGCCTAGCTATCTATCCTGCTCGTGTTTTTAAATATTCTTTCACCACTTTAATACTGCATCAAACACGTTTGATTGTCTTATTATGTACAATAGGATCAGAAAAAAAAATTATCGCACCTATTGGTGCGTCCTCGGCAAGACATCATTCTACCATATCTATGGCAACAAGAACAATTATGTATACAATATGTTGAGATAGAGGGAAAAATCATTGAAAATGGAAAACTGAACGAACAATTTGTTTTTAATATCCAAGTTCATTAAACGATATCCATTATTTGAACAAGAATTGGTGTTTAATCGTGTATATATGTCTAATTGATACAAAAATACATATGAAATCATTTATTTTGCTTTTGGTGCGTACACTATCAATGCTTAATTCAAATATCATTGTGCCATGGATTTTTTTCGGGATGCAATCATTTTTTATTTTATCTTGAATTGAAATAAGAAGCTCCAACTTTTCAATGGTGTTAATGGTGTAAAGTACGACACTTTTGTAACTGAAGAATAATGCTAATTCATCTGATATTTTTGATAGGGAAAAATACCATTAACATCTCTCAAAGAACTGTGTCATATTTCGCATGATTATTCTAATGCAAGCACAACAAATACACAAATGATGTATAATATATCTATAACAAGTTTTTTTTTCGCAAGTAATTAAACTTACGCAATACTATATTGTTCGTTTGATTAAATTTACGTCCTTTTAACAGCCAAAGTCATGTAAGGACGGCCTCCCATGTATGTGGTTTGTGTTTTGGGAGACTGCTCTATATTCGTATATTCGATATAGAGTGCTATATCACTGACGCATATGTCACCAATACACTAAGCAACATAACCCGCCCGGTCACATTATATTGACAACCGGCAAACCTTAATTAGTTTAACGTCCTTTTAACAGCCAGGGTCATGTAAGGGGTGGGGGCTTGTCATGATATGTCGAGACATCTTCACCATTCCGCCTCCGTGGCCCATAAACGTTTATCAGGATCAGAAACTACCACTTTTATACCTCACAGGGGCGAAAGCTCAACAGAATTCCATAAGTGAAGCGGTGTCAAGGGAGACGGTAGGACGAATAAAAGTCAGTTAGGAAGAAAAGAAAAGACGAGATCTTAAATTTAGTCGTCTGTTACGATCATGCAATGGGGCAGCAGGTACAATTGTAACGCCCTACCTGCCCGAACACTAATATATAAGTCATTGACTGTTAATAGGACGTTAATTAATCAAACAAACAAAACTTTACATCTGCGCTAAATGTCAGACCTAGAACTGTGCCTGTGATTATCAACACCACCTGTTAAGTATATCGAACTCTGTATTGAGATGCAAGAATACATAGGAGCCCTACAGGTTGAGCGTCAGAATTGTACCTGCTGCCCCTATGGCATGATCGTAAAAGGCGACTAAATTTAGGATATTATTTTTTCCCTTTTTCCTAACTGACTTTATCTTTCCTAATGCCTCCCTTGGCACCGCTCGATTTGAGCGGTTGCCCCTGTGAGGAAGGCTCTGGGTTCTGTCCCCTGGCCGAGGCACATCAACAGGGAGTAGGACGACTGGCCCGCCCGTTGTCAGTATAATGTGACCGGGTGGAGTGTGTTGCTTGGTGTCTTCGGCGGCATGCTGCAGTGATATAGCACTATAAAAAGGGTAACAGTTCCACTATACAAGAAGACACAACAAGAATATACCACAGTCTCCCAAAACACGCACCTCGCACAACATACACGCAACACACCACATACATGGGAGACCGTCCTTACATGACCATAGCTGTTAATAGGACGTTAATAAAACGAACGAACATAGGTAACGTCAGCAAAGAAACGAGATACACACTCTGAATGAAGTGATTAACGATAACAATAATATATGTTATAAACAAATGTGGTCCTTACACAATTCCCTGAGGGACGCCAGCATTAGTGTAAACTTAAACTGTTTCGGAATACCCGATTTTTCATTAACCTGTTGTTTGTCTACCTGTAATATAACGTTTCATCCAATTGAGTGTTATAATTATGCCATATGCATTCAGTATCACTGACTTTTATGTCAAACACCTTTTCACATCACAAACAAATAGAAAGGTGTGTTTCTTTTGTTCAAGGGAACAACATATGTAAACATATTTCAATTAATAGTGATTCATCATAAAACCAGATTGTTGTTTTATAAAACGAGATATTTCCAAGAAAGAAATAATAGAATACTAAAATTAGGCTCTTTCAAAAACGTTACCTTTACAAGACAGTAGTGTAATAAGTCTATAATTTGATACCGAATGTTTGTCTCTCTTTTTGAGTAGGGATAAAACAATGCCTTTTATTCCAATTTTCTGGAAAAGTATAAAAAACCATATGTATATATAAAAGAATATATCCCGATTTCAAATGATCAAAGATTCTCCAAACTTAATTTCTTTGCACATTGAAAAATAATCACTGCTAACTTCAATTAAATCAAGAAAAAGATGTTCGATAACAAAAAGTACATTTGAAAATTTGCATAGAATTTTTAAAGATTCGTAGTTTAACTGCGTATTGGGGGGGATTAATATTCACAATGTTACCATACGATTTGACAAGATATTTATATTTTACAACTGTGCGATTTTGTAGAAAGTCATTTTCCCAGTAAGAATATACCCGCTTTGACGTTTTTACAAGATCAGAATGGAAAATCGAAAATCTCGATCTTGGATTCAATCTTCTCTACTCTTCCTAGAATTGTACCTGCTGCCCCTATTGCATGATCGTAAAAGGCGACAAAATTTAGGATCTTATATTTTCTCTTCTTCATAACTGACTTTATCTTTCCTAATGCCTCCCTTGGCACCGCCTCGCTTTTGGCATTGAGTTGAGCGTTCGCCCCTGTGAGGAAGGCTCTGGGTTCTGTCCCCTGGCCGAGACACACCAAAGTCTATAAAAGTGGTAGTTTCTGCTCCCGCTTAGCGCTCAGTATACAGGGAGTGGGACGACTGGTTCGCCCGTTGTCAGTATAATGTGACCGGGTGGGGTGTGTTGCTTGGTGTCTTCGGCAGCATGCTTCAGTGATATAGCACTATAAAAAGGGCAACAGTTCCACTATACAAGAAGACACAACACGAATACACCACAGTCTCCCAAAACACGCACCTCGCACAACATACACGCAACACACCGCATACATGGGAGGCCGTCCTTACATGACCATAGCTGTTAATAGGACGTTAATTAATCAAACAAACAAACAAACTACTCTTCCTTACACTATAGGTTGTCCCCAAGGCGAGCAGCCATATCCTTGGTTAAACTCGATACATGTATATGAATCGAGTCATGGTAGACCAGCATGATCAACTGATTAATAGAGGGCCTAAGGGCTTGACAAGATGCTATCGTATAGGCGAAACCAATGGCTGTCATAGTGGCGTGTACGAGCTGATTCTGCAGACATGGCAGATTCAGAGTCAGTATTAGAAAAATATAAATATCAGGTAGTTAAGGTCACCGTCTATACAGGGCTTTGGACTTTATACGCAAATAGTTCGGAATGTCTGACATAACTGACTTTTGGCCATGAGTTGACTTTGGTCTGTCCCCGTTTGATAGTTTTTATTTACGTCCTTTTAACTGATAGGATTATTTGAAGGGACAACCTCCCTTGTATGCAATGTGTTTGTGTGAATGTTTGTATATTTGGGGAGGCTGTGGTATGTTCGTGTTGTGTCTTTGTGCAATAGTGGAAACTCTGGCCCATTTCTTAGTGCTGAAGTATACCGCCAAAAACACTGAAGAGCACACCCAATCTGGTTACAATATACTAATAACGGACAAGACCACTCGTCCCACTCCCTATAAGAGAACTTTAATCAGAAGCAAAAAACTACAACTTGCATAGGACTGGTGCGTCTTGGCTAGGGGACAGAAACCAGAGCATTCCTCACAGGGTCGAGCGCTCAACGGAGGGCCAAAGCTGAGGTGTCAGGGAGACGTTAAGGAGATGACAGTCAGTTATTAAAAGAAAACATAATTTTCAAAATATAGTCCTCGCTTTTAACGTTAATACGACGGGACTGCTGGTACAATTATTATGCCCTACATGCAGTTCGCAGCATAAAGAAAGTGTAAAGACCTGTTTGTACCACTATTACAAAGATATACAGACACTGGTTATAGAATGTTAAGCACAAACCAACCAACTAAGCATGAGACAATATCGCCAGTTTTGTCGCTTTGTTAATGATTCAATTTTGCTTGTTACGAGCATTTCTATTGGCTTAAAAATGTACTTTACCAGCCAATAAATGGCGCCGCCGTTTGTAATGTTGCTTCTGATTTGCTTAGATGACGGCGTAATGATTTTTTAAACAAAAGAGTTCAAAAATAAATTTTGAATACTGGAGAGATTATCTTTAGTAAATTGAATTATAAGGATTAATTTGAATAGATATTTAGAGTACACTCATATTTTTGTGTTATATCTCCATAACATAAAAAAATATGTTCAAGTTAATCCTTAAATAGCTTATGCCGGAGAAACAATAAAGTGAAATCTGGGAAAAAACGTAATACTTATTCAGGAGATGTAGGCATCTCAGATGCATATTCAAGTTTTTCTCAAGAATGCGTTTGTAGATGAACACATTATCCACATTTTTATAATTGATATAAGTTTAGGAAGGTTACCATAACAACTGCAGCTGCAATGTAATACAAACAAATCATACCTATTATAACAAGGAAGTAAACAATATTTGAAATTCAGCAATTTAAACACTAAATAACAGGATTGTAAATATTGACGGAACTTTGGGTCAGCAAGGGCACAAACAATACATAGTCCGTTATAAAATTTATTTCTGAAATGAACAACAGACCATTTCCGTGTTAGTTCTCACTAAATAGGGATGGCAACATTTCATGTACACGGCATTGTAATTAGTGATATTACAATCACTTTCATATTTTTCAAAATGAAATAAGCATTACAATTACATATGATTCTGATCATTTGAACTTTTCTGAGTTAGATAATGTATAAGTCCTAGTATAGCTCAATTCATTATCATTTGTCAGTGATATGTCTATACATGTATCATAAAATAGAGCTGCTTTATGAAAAAAAAACCATGTCTAATAAAACATGCATTGTGAGCAATCCTGTCTGTTCAATGCCAAAGCAGAGGGTGCACTGGCCCACGTCAATCTACATATATGTAGCATAGTGTTTCCGATTATATTGAAGGACTCCTTTACCATTTCTTTACCTCGGTTTTCAATTTTTTTTTATATCTTTGTTTATATTTGTGCTACATTAATACTTGTGCATCAGATGCTATGTTTTAGACCACTATTTGTAATTTATACATTTATGAAATAAATTAATTCATTTTTAAGTTTCGTATTTGTATTATCAATTTCTTGGACACTAAAAATGAATTGCAGTCTAATTTGATGTCTTCTTTGCAAACATATTTTTGAGCTCATTTTTTAAAACCAGATATCACATAGTAATAACAGAAGTACTATAGATTGATTCAGTCATAAATTTTGGAAATAAAATCTGACATACAATGTATGTATACGTGATACATGTATATCAATACATGTTGAATACATACACCCTAGTTTTAGGCAGTATATCAAAATGCTTACCACTGACGCGAATGTTGCGAAATATTTCAAAAATATTTTCTTATCCACTTATTTGTAATGTTTTATTTTACTTGCATGTATATCAAGCTTCGAGCATGTGGATAAAACACAATTTGATAGTACCCTTACGATCAATGTTTTTCGTTTAACGTTTTGTCCAAAAATCATTTTCTTTCCAGCATTTTATTTGAGGATAGCTTCTTTTTTCTAGTTTTATGTCATTCCTAATTTTCTTATTTTCCGCTCTCACACTTAACGTTAATATTATAAGAAGACTATATACACATATGATATATAAAGACCTTTGTTTTCAGAAATATACTGCGTTTAAGAAAGATAGTACATTTTTACAAAAATCATATTAGCTGGCGCAGTTTTGACTGTATTTGTCATTTTCATTTCAAAGTCCAAAATAATTTGGTATTAGCCCCCAATGGTATGATGCAAAAGAATGAAATACTACAAGGAATCTGAAATGATACCTATAGATAATTACAGTTGTAAAAGTAATTGATTTTTTTTCTATTACATCTACATGGATTTTAGAAAGTAATCAATTAAATTACAATGGTATGTTATTTTTTCCATCAAATACAAATTTCATATAATGTCATGAAGGTTCTGTAATTAGTTAAAAATAATTAAAATTATCCCACCCTTGAAGGATATATATCACTAATATCAATGCATTATTCTTAATTTATGTATAATTAAAGTTATAGATGCTCCATCGCCGACAGAGCATAAACGATACTCAACATTTTGAAATTAATTGGTATTTAATAGTGCATATATATGTCTAATTAACATAAAAGTAATATAAAATAATTCATTTTGTTTTTAGTGCATGCTCAATCAATACTTCATTCCATAGTGCCACGGATTTATTTCGGGATGCAATTAATTATCTTAAATATTTTATCTTTAGAATCTGAAACATTTCAATGGTGTTAATGGTGTAAAGTAAGTAATTTTTGCAACTGAAGAAAAATACTAACCCGTCTGCTCCTGTTTTTGATAGGGAAAACAATTCTATTTTTCAGCGGTGGAGCATCTTTAACAGTTACTTATTGTTGATCCAATTGTTCAAATGTAAGAAGATGTATATCAATCTGAATTTGAATTTTGAACGGATCCACCACTATACTGTTCTTATTTAGTTTATTTAAGGAATAGATTATTATTTTGCCGGGTTACGTAAAATTTACACGGGGGTTCATTATCATTATACCCTCATAACCTCAACAAAATAAAAAAAATAATATTCCTTATATTTACAGTTTTTCACGTAAATGAATATTATTTATTATCGCGGCAGCTGCATATATTTTTTATTAAAATACCTATATTTTTTTCTCTCCCGTCATCGTCAACGAATTCGATTGAACAGCCTGATTGGAATCGAGTCATTCATATGTTCCCATCAAAAGTGGGGTCATGACCCCACGTTGCTACACCATCCACTATTCCCGTAACAATAGGATAACCGAACGTATTTAGCTATTATACACTGCCAATGATAATACTAAAAAGCATAGTTATTGAGTCCATGTCAGTGCAAACTGTAAATATAAATATTTAATTATCTAAAACTAATAAACTCTAAGTGGAAAATTTTTTGCATATGTTATATATTGATAGAGTGTGCAATCAATTAAAAATGGAAGGGATGCGAGGGAGGGACGAGGTGACCACATATGAAATAGTGATATGCGAGTCCCTTAACAATACTATATATTTAATGCACTCTACAGCACAATCAAATATATTTAAAGTTGATTTGTTCATAACACTGTTTCAACATATTTACCACAAGTACTGATAAATTGTCTTTGTTATAATTGATCTTATCTGTAACAAGCATTTCCATAGGGTTGATGATGCATCACAATTTTTCTATAAGTAAAGAATCCAAATCAAATACAAGAAATATATAAATATTAGAAGATTAAAAATTATATGGATTAACCTGAAATGTATTTTTTACGATATAACAAAAATAACTGAGAGCACTCGTGTAATATGTATAGTACACTTAAGAGTCATATTTCATTGTCATGAAATATATATTAATGTTAATTCTTATTAACATTGGCGAGGTCAAACTTTTCTGCAAGCTCTTCTTTTAATGTGACTGCATTAAAACTTTTTGCATAAATACTGGTTTTGCACCATGGAATAGTAAATATTATATCATTACATAAAAGGTATGGATTTGCATTATTAAAGTGTGGTACAATCAGTTCATTCAGATAAGTTCCAAAAATAAGATCATAAAAAGTAATTTATGTTAGTTATTTTGTCTGCAGTAGGGGTTTATTAACCAAGTTCACAGTAGAGTTCATACTGTAAGGTTCTCTTACGCAGTATTGTATAATACAGACAGTTTTTATGCGTACTGATTCTGAGTTCCACTACACAAGAAAAACAGCACGAATATGTCACAGCCTCCTAAAACACACACACATCGCACTTCACATACGCTGCACACCGCATACACATAAGTCTGTCCTTGAATTACCCTGTTAATAGGACATCAATGATTCAAGAGTTGCTTCCTCTATTGTACAGTTATCAAAATGATATCACATAGTCTAAAAGTAATCGAATATAAGAAATATACGGAATAATTATCATTTTAGGCTTATTATATATTTTATTCATTTTAGTAAATTGAGACGTGTCATCATAAATATAATCAATATAACACATATAATTAATGTGTTGATCCCATCTACCATATGCATAAAACCATACCTTATGTAATGTTACAATTTCATTTTGAAATAAAATATCTGGACAAGTTATATCCCTCTTACGATTAAAATTGAAATATAAGTTTTGTTTGGATAAAAATGAATGTCTCATTTTTGGACCACTTAACCTGTTTGCTATGTCACTGAACAAACTGTTAGCAGTATCTAATGGAGTGTTGTTTATCACTTTAAAGAAAAATGTTTTATCTGCTTATAACCTTTTACATTAGTTATACATTCATTTATATTATTAAAGAAAATTAGAAATAGAAAAGGACAGATTTTTTCATTTCAGAATGTTTTATTGTCAGATAGCAACAAGCAACATGCCTATACACGCCCTATTCTTACATATTAACTGTACATACAAATCAATATATATATAGGGATTGGATTGCGCTTTTATGTTAACCATGCTTGTATGGAGCAATTCATCTAAGACTATATTCTATAGAGCACGTTAGCGTCCCATATTGAATATATTCTTAGAGGAATTGCTCCATACAAGCATGGTTAACATAAAAGCGAAATCCAATCCCTATATTTACACTCATACGACTTTTTTATTTATATTTTATGCTATAAAATCGTCTTTTGAATTTGACGTAATTATTCAATAAAAGTCGGTCAAAAGTGGGAGGAGCTTACTCAATTGAACAGTGAAAGATGACTCTTCACGTAAGGTAGAATTATTCATCCGCGACGACAATAAAGTTCAATATTTCATTGTAAAATAAACATGAAAAACAAAGTAAATTTCAGAGAAAATTTTATTTCATCAGATTAAAACTTAAAATATATATCAAATTTTGCTAAAAGTTAATATATAGCGTAATAACATAAAGAATTTGTACTCGACCACATGTGTGAACTCGGTGACCGTTTTTGTGCAGCGAGGCGAAGCTGACGCACGCTTACACCACAGGGCCATGTATAATTTCTATATGAAAAAATAGCCAGAAACATATAAAATAACACTATATTTCTAACTATTTTTTCATAAAAAACTATACATGGCCATGTGCTTACACTCTGGAGTTTGTCGAAGTTGTCAAAACATCCATCTACAGACGGAACATTTTCACTTGTGTTCGATGGGTACAATGTATTTGTGGTGACGCGTAACTGTCAATACATGGATTACTAGCGGTGCATGTTTTATAATACACATGATTAAATTCTCGAATAACAAACACAAAGGGATATGTTTATAAATGACCTCTGTCATAGGGTCTCACGCGCGCCCGTCAACCCCAAAGACGCGATCGTAGGCTAGGATATAATTGTACAAATTATACAATTGTTAATTCAACAAAATGTTGATATCATATATAAATATAAAACATACATGTAATGTTCACATTTTCCCAAAATTCTATGAAAAACGATAATATACACGTAATGTTGTGTCAAAATGAAAACAAAGCCATGTGTTTCTTTAAAAAAAGTAGCCCCTTTACGTTGCATAGAACATTTTCATACGCAAGTTCAAAGTTCAATGTTACCATGCAGTTATGGTAAACAAAATCGGCTAGTACTTGCGCATAATGAACAAGCCTAGCAAGTGTAAATACATATATATATATACATATTTAATAATCTGAATTGCTATTTTATCTGATGATGACGATATCCTGAAACATTAAGCTAGATATTGATAAACATCATATACAAAAAGTCTCCTAGTTTATATCATTACAAATAGAAAAAAAAATATGATTTTACAAGATATTCAACGAAATCTATTCAACAAAATTCAACGAAATCTATTGGTATCCCTGAAAAAGCACTGAACTGTATCCAGTATAATTATATCGGGTCTTTCAGAGCCATGTATAAATTTTTGTGTGGTCAGTGGGATATCATTGTCAATTTCCTAGTTAGAATTAAAAAAAAGCTGTCTTGGGTTGACGTATAAAGGACAGTATAGAAAAAAGTGTTCACAATCTTGGTTTCGAAATTAACACAGGCAGGCTGGACTGTCACTGAGATGAGAATTAAAGAGATCTGTATTAAGATTACTAGCAAAATTTCTCAACTGACATAATAGAATATTTGACATTCGGTCACAATTATATTTGAAAATATCGGAGCATTGAGCACTATTATCAATGGTATATGTATTTACTGTAAAAATTTTGATGGATTAAACAGATGATATTGTAGGAAATGGAAAGGACGGTTCGTTCCGCACTATCATAATAGACGGGAAGAAGTTGTTTTTATATAGCTGGGTTATAGCAGCAGTAAAATTAAATAAGTTGTTATATCAAAAATTGTAATTATCACTTATATTTAAAGAGAGTTTCCAATGTGTTTATAACGGACGTTTTTTGCATGGGGCTTATTTTTATAATATACTTATCTAGGACCAAACCAAAAGTATATTCAAGCTTTAAAAATAATGTTCCTGGAGAATATCCCACAATCAAAAAATGTATTAAAATTAAAGTCCTACTATTTTATTTTCCTCTTATTTTATAACATCATATACCAATGAAGTATTTTCACACATATTTGTTTCAGGAAAAAACATTCTTATTATTACTAATTAAGTTACTGATAATTTTAATCCTTCTACTATAGCAGATGAAGATGATTTATAGACAAGATTTATAAATTTTGTCTGTAGCAACTTTCCCTATTAAAGACGAAACATCGTAAAAATGTGATCAGTGCAGCATCAATGGGATGTTTTATCAATTCTATTATATTAACACTTCGGTTTCATTTCAACAACAGCAAGCTGTATGGAGCTAAATTTTCATATATTTGATATATATATTACTCATGGCGATTCGGCCTACGATAGAATCTCAAACGAAAACTTGTGTAGAAATTGATATTTTCTTCAAGAAATAACAAATAAGAAATAATGAAAAATACAACAAATACGGCTTAAAGATGCTCCACCGCCAACATAGAATAAACGACACTCATCATTCAAACAATAATTGGTGTTAAATCATGTATATATGTCTAATCAACACAAAAATAATATTAAATAATTTGATTTGCTTTTGGTGCATGCGCAATCAGTACTTCATTGAATAAATGACATAGTGGCACTGATTTTTTTTGGGACGGAATAGATTATTTTATATTCTTATCTCGAAGTAGAATTAGAAGCTCAAATTTTTCAATGATGGAAATGGTGAAAAGTATCAGTAACTTTTGTAACTGAAGGAAAATACTTATTTGTCTGCACTTGTTTACCTTTTGTCAGCGGTAGGCATCTTTAAGCTTATAATAAGCATGGTCTAGTTAAAAGTGGTGCAAGAACAATGTTGTGGTCTACGAGTTGTAAAAAGTTGTATTATTGTATAGGAATCCAACAGTAGCATTATCACACAGTTTTTATGTTTGCGTAATTGATTTGTAGTCGCAGACTTCTTACTTGCGAAAAAAAAATAAAAATCGGAATATCTGTGATAACAAAATCTCATTTCAAATATTGGTAGATATGATGAGGATATTCTACATTTTATGGCACTTAAGTAGAATATCACAGTTCTTCTTATCCATATATGGTTCTTTTTAATAATATTCTATTAAATACCATTTTACCACGCATGAATATGGCCCTAACTGTTAAAAACCTACTACCTTTCTTCAATACTGGTACACTGGAATTCTTATCCTTTTTATAGCGCTATATCACTAAAGCATGCCGGCGAAGACACCAATCAACATACATGTACCTCAGCCTGTCACATTATACGGCCAACCAGTCGTCCCAATCCCGTTATGCTGAGCGCTAAGCAGAAGCAGAAACTACCACCTTTATAGACTGTGGTGTGTCTCGGCCTGAGGACAGAACCCAGAACCTACCTCACCTTTGGTGGTATTTGTACATATGAAATTCGATATAATTAAGGACGTTAATAATGCCGAGTTGGTTGGCATAATATGCTTACTGTTCGAGGGTACATTTGTACTCAAATAATACCATGTATAGAGGGATACGCTAAAGATATTATGTGGATATCACGGATATTAATTGAAGTCTATGGGGTGATATTAGTTTTATAGGATTTTGCTGACGCTGGTCTTGTCTATATAATACGTGTTTTCTCTCCACAGAAGTCAACCTTCAACGTATATGCTGTCATGCTTTCAACTATCAGGTGAGATTAGTTATTGAATGCATGTTAGAACAACAATATGTTCACGCTAATGGTGTTGTAAATGTGATATCATAGGGATATGATATATAATGTGGATGTCAGAATGTCATATGGTTCGTTTGTTTTGTTTCCCACTAAAGTACTTGCTAGAAAGTGGAAGTATCATTGTCCTTTCAACAGACCCATACACGATTTTCTTTTTCACGTTTGCATATAAAAATGAAAGATATTTCGAAATACAAGTCAATTATGCAATACATGATACTAAAAAACAACCGTTTGATAACAAATTATAAGTATAGAAGTAACACCGAAAACTGTGAAAAAGTCAATACTATAACACTGGGTATAGTTTAACTATTCAGCAGCTCCAGGTAAACCCGTACGACCTATTTAAACCTTAAGACCTATGATTCATTGCATTAGGTCACTCCAGAACAAAAAATCATGATTTGCACGTGTTTTCTGAAAGATCCATGCATAGGTACTATATGGTACTCGCACTAAAACATTTACTCAGTTTTGTTATCACTGTTCAACATGTAGGACCACAAATATGTAGCTCTTTATGCAGATTTTAACACAGTAGTGATGATTTTTTAGATACAAATTTGAAGTGAATTAGGCAAAAATCTTTTCCCATGCAACAAAGGCCTTAGAGAGAGCTAATCCAAATTTAGAAGAAGAAAAACTAAATATTCCCGGATTATTTTGGATCATAATACTACCAGTAGATACACAAAAAAGTGAAATCATGTGACAAAAGAGTGTGTTTATGAAAGTATTCCTTGGGAATTATTACCTTCATGAAAAGTGTTGGGATGTGTTTGGATAACGAAATATGGTAAAATCATGTCTTAAAGATGCTCCACCGCTGACAAATGGTACTTTTTCATTATCAAAAATAGGATAAGACGATTTAGTATTTTTCTTCACTTACAAAAGTTACTTACTTTACACCATTACCACCATTGAAAAGTTTAAGCTTCTAATTTTATTTCAAGTTAAAAATATGAAAAATAATTAATTGCATCCCGAAAAAATTCTGTGTTCTTAAATAGAATGAAGTAATTATTGCGCATGCACTAAAGACGAAATATAATATTCTATATTATTTTTTTGTGTTAAAGCGAATAGTCGGGCAAGTGACTGTAAAATCGGTAAAAATGGTATTAATATATCCGGTATAATTTCTTATGAAATTAGAAAAATAAAACTTTCCGTCAAAATCGCTGTACATGCGAAGAAAATAATATTATCTATGGGAATCCTAAAAGTCCTCCCGACCGGCTATGAGTGCAGGTCAATCTGAACGCATGCGCAACATCCACCAGTCTCCGTAGTAAACAAAACATGGCTACCGTAGTTTTGAACCAAAAGGTTTCCGCCAAAACAACCTACTGACTCACCTAAAATGCGAAAGGAAAGGCAATGGAGCAGCGACAATCCCAACAACTGACTCGGTAAACATTACGGACGCATGGAGAGTGTTAATACAACTTGTTATAGTGAAGAGAACAGTTCAAACGAGCACGCGGCTCCGGACCGCTACTGTACGTACCTAGGCTACTACCCGGTACTCCCTGCTCAGCTGATAGTGAGTGAGTCTTCGTATTTTGATCATTATGTAAATAGTCCCTAGCAGTATTTTTTCATAAATGAGTGGTCACATATGGTCACATGTTTCATACCTGCTCCCCAATCGCGTAAAACGTAACCCTGGGGTAAATATCGGTTCTTTCGTGGGGTCTCTTTAGGGGTAATGAATGCCCTGTATATTTATAAAATGTACCGTTGTAATGCATGTACAGTTAGAATGTAACCGCTAGTGCATTATCAAGCTAAGATTTGTTTCAATTAATCTATAATATTATGCTACCGGTCAATTCATACAGTTCTGATGTATATATTTTTATAGATTTTTAATTTGTAAATTTTTGTTCTGTACATGTTCTGGTAGTGTTATACACATACATTGTATATAGGATTTACATTGTAGGTTAATTGGTAAAATTGTATTGTATATGTTCTGATATACACATATACATATGTACATGTAGGTTTTAGCTTGTTCTTTAGATATATTTGGAGGACACATACAGTATTATTTCTGGTCATAATAATAAATAGTGTTTGTATATTTATTACAACTGTACCTGGTTCATGTGTATATGACAAACTTTACAGAGTTGAAATGTACTGCAGCCATGTATCATTAATAATTATTTTGAATTTTTGTTGGAACTATAGATAATGAATTTTGTATCTTTTTTTGATTCTATCAAATGCATCAGTGACACATTCACAACTTATAAAATGTTTTCTCTAAAATAAAAAAAAACTGTAGAATGAACCTACATTTATTCATTTATATATATTTGAAATTGATCATTTCAATTTTTGTCATATTCAACAGATATAAAAAATTGTTGGTTCTTTTTTTCAGGCACTATGCATGCATAGTGACATGAATACAGAAAGTTCATCCCTTGGACCTGTATACAAGTGTATGTATACATATACATACAATTAGCATCATATGAAGACTGAAGAATGTTGATATGAGTGCTCTTGAAAGTAAACTTTTCCAATATGGACCTAGAAGATCATGAACAGAACATTTATACAGTATTAATTTATTAAATGTTCCTTTCAACTGTAATCATTAAATAAAATTATGATGCAATACTTTTTCATTGTTTAACTTTGTAGAAATATTTGTTTATATTAGTCCTCTAGATCCAGTGATTATAATTCTTGCATCCATATGCCGGCCCATTTGTTTGTCAGGGCTTGTGAGATAGCTTTTCAATTACTTTTAAAATATAATGATTTTTTTTTACATATAGCAATATAGATACCATTGTCTTAGCATTTCTAAATTCTACTTTACAAGAGAGTAGACTCAACATATAAATAAAACCATAAAACTAGCAAGTTATCTGAAATGTTAAAATATCTTTTTGTCTGAACCAAATTTCACATTTATTGTCTATGTGTAACTTGTACATAGACCATTTATGTATTAATACTGTAGTAGTAACAGTGATTACAAACACATAGACTAAAATGTAGTATGAAGTACTATGTACATCTGTCTTTGATTTGAGTTCTAAACAAAAAAGTGGTACCTATTGGGAAGTTGTGACTTGGGCGGAGGGTGAAATACAGAAGAAATAGCTACACATGGAAACAAGAGGCCCATGGGCCTTAACGGTCACCTGTGTTCAGATACAGAATGAAACAAAGACATGCATATAAACACTATATATTTGCCCATCAGGCCCTTGAAGTCAGTCAGTGATTTTATAAATTTGACTTTTTAATCTATGAAGATTATTTGGTTCCATCAAATCTGTGAAATCAGAAGAAAGATTTTTGAAATGTTATCCATTTTGACCCCTTTTGGCCCCACCCCTCTGGCCCCTGGGGTCGGCCAGGACCAATATGGATATGATGTTAAAATGCTATCTCAGACTAATAATTCTAACCCAGTTTGACTAATTTCCTATGAAAAATAGGCAAATAATGTTCATAAATGTGTTTTTCCTATATAAACTAAAGTAAACTTGACCCCCTCCCCCCAGAGGGAAACATGGGACCCCAGGGCCATGAAATTCACAATTTTTGTAAAGGACTTTAAGACCTTTCAATCTATGCAGAGTATTTGATTCTACCAGTTCCAGAATTTCAGAAGAAGATTTTTGAAGTTTTAGCCTATTTGACCCGTTTTGGCCCCGCCCCTAAGGCCCCTTGGGATCAGTCATAGAAAATTTGGTAATAAGATTCAATGGTCATCACATAGGGATAATTCTGACTACAATTGACTAATTTCCTATTATAATGACTAAATAATGCTCAAAAATGTCTTTTCCCTTTATAAACTACAGTAAACTTACCCCCCTCCCAAGGGGGAAACACTGAGACCCAAGGGTCATATAATTCACAATTTTCATAAAACACCTTAAGACCTGCCTTTTTTATGACGAGTATTTGATTCTACCATTTCAGTATTTAAGAAGAAGATTTTTAAAGTTTTAGCCTATTTGCCCCTTTTGGCCCCGCCCCTGTGCCCTGAGGGGGTTGACCAGGACCAATATAGATATAATATTTAAAATGTTATCTCAGGCTAATAATTCTAAACAAGTTTGATCTCATTTCCTATGAAAATTGAGCAAAAAATGCTCATAAATGTGTTTTCCCTATATAAACTATAGTAAACTTGACCCCCTCCCCAGGGGGAAAAACGTGATGGGTCATATAATTCACAATTTTCATAAAACACCTTAAGACCTGTCCATCTAAGAAGAGTATTTGGTTCTACCATTTCCAGTATTTAAGAAGAAAATTTTTAAAGTTTTAGCCTATTTGCCCCTTTTGGCCCCGCCCCTCTGCCCGAGGGGGTTGACCAGGACCAATATAGATATGATATTAAAATGTTATCTCAGGCTAATAATTCTAAACAAGTTCGACTCATTTCCTATGAAAATTGAGCAAAAAAATGCTCATAAATGTGTTTTCCCTAGTAAACTTGACCCCTCCCCAGGGGGAAACGTGAGACCCCAGGGTCATATAATTCACAATTTTTGTAAAGGACCTCAAGACCTTTCCATCTATGAGTATGTGATTCTACCATTTCCAGGATTTCAGAAGAAGATTTTTGTAGTTATAGCCTATTTGACCCCTTTTGACCCCACCCCTAAGGCCCCTGGGGGTCAGTTATGGAAAATTGGTTAATAGGATTCAATGGCCATCTCATACGGATAATTCTGACAATATTTGACTCATTTCCTATTACAAATGATCAAATAATACTCAAAAATGTGTTTTCCCTATATAAAACTATAGTAAACTTAACCCCCTCCCCAGGGGGAAACCTGAGACCCCAGGGTCATATAATTCACAATTTTTATAAAGGACCTCAAGACCTTTCCATCTACGAAGAGTATGTGATTCTACCATTTCCAGGATTTCAGAAGAAGATTTTTGAAGTTATAGCCTATTTGACCCCTTTTGACCCCGCCCCTAAGGCCACTGGGGGTCAGTTATGGAAAATTGGTTAATAGGATTCAATGGCCATCTCATACGGATAATTCTGACAATATTTGACTCATTTCCTATTACAAATGATCAAATAATACTCAAAAATGTGTTTTCCCTATATAAACTATAGTAAACTTAACCCCCTCCCCAGGGGGAAACCTGAGACCCCAGGGTCATATAATTCACAATTTTTGTAAAGGACCTCAAGACCTTTCCATCTACGAAGAGTATGTGATTCTACCATTTCCAGGATTTCAGAAGAAGATTTTTGTTAGTTAAGAGTGTGTGTCTGTGTGACCCACCACTTTCCTGACCCCGCACCTACTCGGCCACCTGGGGGTCTGTTATGAAAAATTGGTTTAATAGGATTCAATGGCCATATCTTAAGGATTATTATGACAAAATTTGTCTCATTTTCCTAGTTACAAAATGATCAAATAATATCTTCAAAAATGTGTGTGTGTGTCCCTATATCATTCTATAGTA
This sequence comes from Argopecten irradians, assembly GCF_041381155.1. Classification (NCBI taxonomy): domain Eukaryota; kingdom Metazoa; phylum Mollusca; class Bivalvia; order Pectinida; family Pectinidae; genus Argopecten; species Argopecten irradians. The sequence goes on along the minus strand of NC_091135.1, from coordinate 46,194,491 downwards.
AAACTGCTTCCCCCTCCCCAGGGGGCGGTAACCTGCGGACCACAGGCCCCAGGTGTCTTATATTTCACAGATTTTTGTTAAAGGACCTCACGACCTTTCATCTACGGAAGATGTGTGTGTGTGTGTGTTCTACCATTTTCCGGAGCGCGCAGAAAGAAGGATTTTGTGAAGTTATACCACTATTTGACCACTTTTGACCTACGCCCCTAAGGCCACTGGGGCGCGCAGTTATATCTGTAAATTGGTTAAGGAGGATTCAAAAGGCCATCTCATACGGGATAATTCTGACAATATTTGACTTCATTGTGTCCTATTACAAATGATAAAATAATACTCAAAAATGTGTTTTCCCTATTTAAAACTTTTGTAACCTTAACCCCATCTATATAGGGGAATGAGATGTGACCCCTCGCGGGCGCTCTAGATAATAACACAATTTTCCTCCTCGCCTCTCCTCTCTCGCCGCCCCACCCCTTAGGACCTTTTCTTATCTATGAGACGCTTGTGTGTAAATCTCCATCTCTCTCTGTGAGTGGAGAAGAAGTTTTTTGAAATTTTAGTCAATTTTACCCTTTTAGCCCCTCCCATAGCTCCCCCCCTTTTTTTTTTGGGGGGGTAGGGGACCATATAATTCACAATTTTGATTGGCCTTATGCCTTAGAAGGTTTGTGCAAAATTTCATTGAAAATTGCTTCAGCAGTTTTGGAGAAGAAGTTGAAAATGTAAATTGTTTACGGACATACGACGGACGACGGACGACGGACGACGCACGACGCACGACGGACGACGGACGACGACGGACAAAAGGCGATTAGAATAGGTCACTTGAGACTTCGTCTCAGGTGACCTAAAAAGAAAGATATACAGTACCATATGGATTCAAAGTTGCTCCAAAATCAATGAGACTAAATAACCAAAAAAAAAAAAAAAAAGCCATGTAAACCCCAAATAATAATAATAATAATAATAATAACTTTATTTAAACGTCGATGACCCATTGAGCCAATGGCTCATCTCCCATGGGGTCGACACAAAAGCATGCAATACAACAGACAATAGTATGACAAATTATACTTGTATATATAGAAGTAAATCAACTAAACTAAGGTAATTAATAAAAAAAAAATAACATACGAAAACATTTACATTTATATGTATATCAACTACGACTACAAATCAAGTTAAATTAATCAAAGTAAAAATAGATTCATCACCACATACTATTCATGGACAGGATCTCGATTGTGTTGTTTACAACAATTAAACAATTTCAATATACATTTGCAATAAATGCATTTTTTAATCGGTATTTAAAATTTGCAAGTGGTGCACATTCTTTAATTTGCCTGGGTAATAAATTCCAGTTAATCACTCCAGAGTAGCTAAATGACTTTTTCATTAATTCTGTACGAGGTTTTGGGAGCACAAAAGCATCTTTTGAGGCTGACCTTAGACCATACGAACAGCTGGATGAGACTGGTGTAAATAATGTTGATATGTATTCAGGGGCCACTCCGTGAATTGATTTGTATATTAACACACACATGTGGTATTTGATTCTATACTCAAAGGGTAGTATTTTGAGTTCATTAAACATTTCCTTAGAAGGTGTGTGAGAGGTGGTTTATTAAGAATTATTCTCAATGCCTGCTTTTGAATTTTTGTTAATTGTTTTATCTGTTCTTTAGTACAATTTCCCCAGACAATAGACGCATAGTCAAGAATTGGTGAGATATAAGCATGATAATACAACAGTTTCGCGTCTTTTGACAAATTAGGTATTTAATTTTCTGAGGAGGGCTAATCTAGTTGCCAATTTAGAGTAAACCTTATGAACTTGTTCATTCCATCCAAGGGTGTGATCGATGTGTATCCCTAGCACTTTTTGTGTAGTGACTGAGTTTAATATGTAATTGTCTAATTCTAGCTCTAAAACTCCAGCAGTATGTAATGCTCTGGGTTTGCCAAGGAGCATACATGTCGTTTTTTCTTTATTAAAAGCCAAGAGTTTTTGCCACACCATGGGATATATTGACAAAGTGGTTATTGAGATGTTCTATTATATCCTGTTTTTGGTTAAGTGTAACATCCCCGTCTTTTAGGGTTGACGGTATTGTCGAATTTGAAGATTTGGAGCGAAATGATTTTAAGTGATTCCATAAAACACTTGTATTCTTATTGTTTTCTACTGCATTGATGAAAAAGTTTCTTTTTGAAGTTACTAACAAATTCTTAGCTTTATTTCTCCAGTATTTAAATAAGTTCCAATGACCCTTCTTATGATGGTAATCTCGTTTTATTCTGGCTTGTTTAATATCCTCATTATACCATTCGGGTTGCTTATACCTTTTTATTCTTTTCGTTTTTATTGGGGCATGTCTATTTAATACTCCAATTAAGGCAGTAAAAAATATCTGTAAAGCTTCATTAACATCATCAGTAAGAAAGAGGTCATCGATAGTTGTTTCATGAAGTTCTTGCAAGAATTTTTCTCTGTCAAAACTGTTGAAACATCTGTAAGTTATTGTTTTATGACAGTTGTTTTTACTCTGAAAAATGGGTTTTTTACATGCTTTGGTGATAAATACGGGATAATGGTCACTTAAAGCAATGCAAGGTATTTGTACTTCACTGATTAAGTCTTCATTTGTAGAATAAACATGATCTATTATTGTACTGGATGAATGATCTACTCTTGTAGGTTTATTAACTAATTGAGACAGACCATAACATGTAGTGATGGTATTCCATCTGTTATTAGTACAGCCATTGGTTATATCAATATTGAAGTCCCCCATTAAGATTATATCTAGGTTTTCGTTAGCGGCTTTTTCGATTTGACTATCAAATGCTTCAATCCAAGATACAAGTGATCTGGGTGGTCTATATACATAACATAATAAAACATTTTTGTAGTTAGGGATGTTGATTTGTAACCAAATGGTTTCTAAAGATGGATCTTCGATGTCCATTCTCCTAGTATAATTTAAGTCATCATATAAGTACACAACTATACCACCACCTATTTGATCTGTTCGGTCTTTTCGCTGAATGGTGTAACCATCAATACTGATAATATCGTTAGAGATTTCAGGATTTAAAAATGTTTCACAAAGACCAATTATATGTATTGGGTCACTTTTGTCACCGAACAAAGATTCTAATTCATCTAATTTGGGAATTAAATGTCTAATGTTCCAGCTACACATATGTAAACCTCGATGTTTCAATCCAAATTTCTTACTAAAATTATGGATTTCAACAGAATGTACAGATTCATTACCAAGTGGCATTGACATATTAGCATTGTCAGACATATTATCAACAAGAGCATCCGTATTCAAAGGCACGTCACTAGTTATACAAAACATGTTATCATCGGTTTGAACAATATCATCATAGTTTAAAGACGCTTGACTAGAATTACATGTTATGCTAAAATCATTGTGAACAATATTGCAATCGTCATCATTGAAAGATGCACTGTTTACGATGCCGGGTTGATTGCTTTCACTGACATAACTATCCATATGGTGTTGGTTTTGTTCACATAATACACACACTTTGTCAGATTCACTACTGTAATTGAGGTTACAGTTAGTGCACAGAGAAGGTAAAATATGCAATGACCAGATCAATGATAAAGCATGCACCCTTCCACTTCCAGTTATCTGTAGCTATTTCTTCTATATTTCAACCCCCCACTCAAGTTACAACTTCCCAACCTCATGATTCTTCTGTCTTTTAGCCCCCACCCCCACCCCCACCCCTACCCCCAACACACACATACCTGATTGATTGTCATGTTATTTCAGGTTTCCTATTCAGGTATTATTCCTAAAAACCAAAAAGGGTATACACACTGTGTACTCTCAAAGGAGGGGAACCACTTCATTCAAAAATGGAATTTACAATTTCATCTTAATTTTGAAATTTTCAATTTAATTATTAATTACTGGACTATTAAAACAGTATAGAACCCCTCGGCTACAGACAAAGTACTGTGGTACACATTTCTCTTAATTAATTACTTTTCTTCAACTCAATCATCTTTTTCTCCAGAGCACAAAAAAGAACAGGAAACAACAGAAAAGGAAAGTAACATACATGTAGGCCTATATGTTTTTTCTGGAAATATATATGATGTGTTAATTCTCACAGCATAGGCCTACATGAATGTGAAGAATTAAATATTATCAATGTTTGAGAGAATTTCCTAGTTGTAATTCTATAGCAGCTACATGGAATGCACGTTTACATATATACATTGTACGATACATATACATCATAAAAGTTTCTTTCCTTCCAGCTGGACATTCATGTCATCTCTCTCCAGAACTCAAATATTGTTTACAAAAAAAAACAAACAGAGACATAGATAATTTAATTAAATCTCTGCAAAAAACTACACGAATAATTGAACGCATATATTGTACTTGTAAAATATCTATGTATGAGCTAATTTATTTTCACATCTTTGACAGCTACATGCATGGACGTTCTATGGAACGTTTTCGTGTGGTTTTAAATGGGAAATTATGTTACGATTATTTGTACTTAACCTTCATGATTCGGTTGATGTAAAATACGACGAATGCGATGCTGCAATAATTGCCCCTTGCCGGGGCCCCATTTCTGCATCGGCCGAATATTTGTGTCGATTTCCATGTACAAGATGCTTTTATCGAAAAATTATTACAAAGCATTGTCATTAATTTAAGAATACTTCATTTGCATAAAATGTATCATCTCAAAACAACAATTTGCATACCGCATTAGTGGTTTATCACACGAAACGAAACCGACACGACTGAGAAACACATGTCCATGTTGACATTTCCACGCAGCCTCGTTTTCAAAGAGTTTGGCGAATTTATATTTAGAACTGTGCTAAATTTACACGCGGCTTCCCCAAAATTTCAATGGTCAAAACTGGACACCGTAAGCAGAACTTGCCCATCATTATGGTATACAATGACTTTTGGAAGGCCAAAGAACGCATTTAGACTGGTTTCCTTTGCCCGACTATTCACTTTAATTAGAAATAGATATACACGATAAAACACCACTTATTATTCAAATAATGAAAATCATTTATGCTCTGTCGGCGGTGGAGCATCTCTAAGCATCTGTAATTTAATTTTGGCAGAAAATTCAGCATTTGTCAGATGGAATTTAATATTAATCTTCTCTCTCCCTGATTTATTTTTAAAATTAATTCTTTTTTTGGAGTATGGATACAGTAGATGTGAAAGAAATTCTGAAATTTATTTTGGAATGAAGTGATAAAAATTGTGTATCGGTATTATGAAAATATGATTACAAATATATCACGACAAGTTTGACAAGTACTGTGTTTAATCTTCAATCGATCTCTCCGTGGATTGAATGAATGAGGATGTATTTTTTACTACATGTTAAGCTATGTTCACCAGTCTTTACATTTACCTTCACTGTGGAATAGTTACCTTTTATCGTGGACTATTCCACCGGAAAAGGTATCTATTCATCAGTAGCAGATGATAATAGTAGACTTTGCTCCGACTATACCTCAAGCTATAACAATAGATGACATCACAGCAATGTTTAAAAAAAAGTAATAACATTATTCTTACGCCATAGCAGTATTTGCGTAGGGTTCAAAAAAATAGGATAGCATATATATAGCTAAACACTTTTCATAAACTCGATTTTATATATTTTCCCAAGAACCACTAGTGATTGGTTAGGTACATGCATATCATTGTATTTTATGCATGATGTAATTTATAACAATACCAAAGAACAAGAAACTATAAGTAATAATTATATTGTCTCTATGATATGTATTGGTTTTTAGTTTCGAGTATAATACAAGTTCATGTTTGCGATGAAAAACTTACAAAAATAGAGAAATAAAACATTCAATGATTAGTTCATGTACCATTTGAAGACAATATCAAACAAAGACATGTTCACGCTTGATTTCAATCTTTACTTGAAAAATCATTCCTCTATTAAAATAAAGGATAACTGTTATTTTAGTATTTTTTTTAACATTGACACCTTTTTATTGTCATTTTTGTTTTGATTCCTGAATTCCAGTCCGCTTTCCTTACCCGTTATTGATCGACTAATATGTTACCCCTACCTTCAAAACATAGATCTTTTTACGACTCATTTCCTTTGTCAAACAAAAACATGTAGTCAAGTAAAACATTTTAGGAAACTATATACCGTTTTGGATACTTTAGTTAGTTTCAAACATTGTGCTCAGCTAAAACGTTTACAGTAATAACCTAATGTGCAACCGATGATGCCCAAGTTTCTCACCTCGAAAGTAAGATTTTCTGGATGAGTTAAATATGTTCGCATCTGCACCAACCACATAACTAAGCCATTTAAGACAATGTTGAAAGACTATGAATAAGCAAAGTTATTACTTTTGCTACTAGCGTCATTTACAACTCCATGTTAATAATATATTTATTGAAACAGTGATTGGCTGATTGTTTTACATATCTCATTAACAGATTGGTTAATTTAAAAATGACGCACCGCGTACTAGTCTAATCATCTTGCTCTTATACAAAGCAAATTGATCCCAAAGACAGTAAACAGCACACAGCATCTGATGGCATTATTTACAATAGGAAAATCTTTGATCATTACGCTCCATATATTCTATACACTAAACATGAGTAGAATCACTAATTATATAGACTTGTCTCCGCATACAGGCAAGAGGAGCGTTCATTACTGTGGCGAACGCTCACTTTGGGACCATTAAACGCTCACTTCGTGATCGTTAAACGATCATTTCGGGGCCTTTAAACGCTCACTTCGGGACCATTGATTTGTTTCGAATGCGTTTTATAATTTCATTAGGAGCTGATGTAACTAATCAATTTAGTTGCAGACTTACCACCTTACGAAAACCAAACCTCGCGACCGACAGTTTCAGTATTATCCGATGTTTATCGGACACTGTTGGAACTTTAAAGAACATTAGACCTTTTGAGAGTATTCCAGGCCCAAACGGTTTATACTCCCTGCCGTACATTGGTTCCATTCTTCATTACAAGCCATTCAGTAAGTATGAGAGGATTTTGTTAATTATTGAATTGTATAGCAAAAGATATTTTCAAGACAACACAAAAGTGTAACAGCAATATCTGGTAGGCATCTTTTTTTTAATTTTGTTTGGTAGGCTTCATTTTGTGCTGGTAATCCAAAATATTTCACGTGGAGTGTTTTTTGTGGGTCCGTATGATAATCTTTTGCATAATTAAAGAACGAATGAAGATTTGTTTTCCAGCAGCCTACCGTGCCCAGTGGCAGTTCAATCGAGTGTCAATGATAAATTACTTAAGTCTCAATGGTGTACTTCGTCCCTACTACACTATATTAAGGCCTGTATATATACGTATTTAATATAAAAATAATTATCTATTCACGTGCGCAGCTAAACTATTTCTGAATGACTGCAATATCACAGCTCTGAGAACAGACATGTTATTCCATTGTTATGTAATTTATCTAACGCAAATGAGGTGATGTTGATTTCTTGTCTCTTTCATCCAAAGCTGACATACCAGCCTTAGAAATCAATGAGTTGCAGAAGAGGCTACACGAACAGTATGGGGATATTTTGAAGTTCCGTGTTGGAAGTGGTTGGATTGTTGGTTTATTCCATCCCGATCTTTGTCGCGAAGCACTGCAACAGACTCAGCCACGCTATCCACTCCGGTTTCCTGTATGGATTCTCCGGAAGTATGCCGAGAGGAATGGGATAGAGGAAGGCATTGGTACTGTGTAAGTATGGGAGATTGAGAACCTTATGTCACATGTGTCTTCCGACATTAATGACTTTGCGGTATAACATGTGTGAACCAAATGTGTTAATGATTTATTCCGATAAAAAATGTTACCATAAGCGGGACGGTTAAATCCAAAGACCTTGAAACAGTGAAGCTGCGCTTGTCGACACATATTTCTCAAAAACATTATCTCTATAATGATATGAATCATTTTGGGTAGAATGGCTTTTGAAACGATAGGAATCGAACAGAGATAGACATGGCGAGTCTTATAAGAATGCGAGTCGTAAAATTCTTATTAGAAATAAATCTTTAGACTAAAATGCACAAGGACATAATATTACATCATCAATGCTGTATTATTCATAGTAGTTCACGCTTTCAAATTATTTTGCCTAATATCAACCATGTTGGTGTGCATGTTTATTTAAAAATACAACATATTTTCAAACAGCAATGGAAAAAGTTGGGAAGCAGTCCGAAAACCAACCCAAAACGAGATTCTAAAACCTAGCAGTATGGCGACGTTTGATTCCAGTATCAACCAAGTATCAGATGACATGGTGGCCAGACTAAAGGAGCAGAGTAGAATTGATGATACACTCCATACCCTATACAACTACGCTATAGAAAGTATGGTTCACTTTGCTCTAAATTGTTTACACGTTTCTGAAGCTACATGATAACCCTATGTATAAAGCTACAAATCATATTTATTGTTATCTTTCATCACAACACAAGTTGATATTTAACTGAAAAATCTATAAAAATATGTCATATATTTTCTTAGTAATTATCAATCATATTTCGAATTCCGTTGATGTATCGTCCATTGGTTTGTGAGAGCACCGCGGCTCTTAATACACAGAGGATATTTAGTTACATAAAGAAACGTAGAAGAGTTGATCATAATTAGTAGCTTTTCCATACAAGATTGGTACCATCAGTACTATTCTAAAGATTATCTGTTCCAGACATTGGAATGCTGTGCTTTAACACTCGCCTAGGATGTCTCGAAGGCGGGGAAAAAGCAGACGACATCATCGAACATGTGGCGTTTATTTTTCACGCCCTGGAGGTCGATCTACGTTCTTCCTTTCACTGGTACAAATATTTTAGGACGCCTTATTACAAGAAATTTGAAAAGTCATATAGTATCCTTAAAAGGTAATTCTAAGAGCTGATATCTAAGGGTGGCATTCATTTCCTTGAGAAGTAGAAGACGATGGTAGCTATTAAAACTGTTTTGATCCGTTCATCACTCTTTGAAATATGAACAGGCATACTGTTATGTGACTGGTATTGTGCAATTGTGTAAGCCTGTTCGAAATGAAGTAAGGAAAAGGAAAATGTATTAAAAGGATCATAGTATTTTGTACAAAGACCTCAGCATGCACACACATAGCAAATATTTAACTTAAAGTTGTTATGCAATTCAGTTTTGTTTTAGTTTTTGATACTATGCCTACACTTTTTATTTTAACTACGATTGACAGAATGTTACAACCGGAAGTAGACCAGTGCATTCTAAGATATCAGCATGACCAAACGCAGGGGAAGCAAGTTCCTGGTCACTATATCCCATGTCTTGTGGACAATCTCTTGTCGGGAGGGAAGTTGACAGATGCTCAGCTAAATTCCTTTATCATCGACCTCTTCCTTAGTGGAATAGACTCGGTAGGTAAGCAATTTGTTATACCTCATGAAACGAAGTTTGTGTATGGTTATACAGAATTAACATGTCTGTCACCTCCTTCTTAAACGTTATATCAATTTCAATAAAATTTGACAGCAATGTAAGGGAGGATATGAAGATGTACAAAAAGTTTATTTTCCAATATATTTTGTTAATGTGGTGTTCATGTCAATATACACAGGTTTTGTAAAATTGCTATAACTCATTAGTGTTTGGATCATTTTTTAATCGTTGTCAAATCACGTATTAAGTTGATGTTATTGATTTCACTCATTGACAATTCAATAACAGTAACCATGGGATTATACCACAATCTTCTAATTGGTCAAAATGTAAATATTGTCCGATTGAGCTGAAAATTGCTATATAGGATGATACATAAAATGGTAAAAAAGTAAGAATTCTCGTCTGGAAATGCTGGTGTTTTTAAAGTAAAAGTTACACACCATTTTGACAGCGATTGATTTGGTTTTGAAATCAATATATTATGTCTTCATTTATATAAATACCCACTTACTGTAACACTAGGAGGTAGTATGCAGTATGGTGCCAAACCAAATCAATCGCTGTCAAAATGGTGTGTAACTTTTACTTTTAAAAAACTTGCATTTCCAGACGAGAATTCTTATTTTTTCACCATTTTATGTGAAAAAGCAAATGGTGGGCTTTGCTTTTTCACAATGCTTTTAACATTAAATGAAGAAGCGTGGTTAAAATGGCGCCAAACGTCAGAAGATGATTCATTTGGGATCCTGCATTAGATAAGTTATGGTTATAATGGGACTAAGTTATATCTACTATATATATTTATCTTAAAATTTAAGATTAAACACTAGTATACGCTTAAATTCCAGACAGCTAAAACCATGAGCCTGATTCTGTATAGATTGGCTCTGCACCAAGATAAACAGGAGAAACTGTACGAAGAGATAAAGGCACATGGATTGGCGGACGGGCAGCCCATTACCAATGAAATTCTCCACTCAATGCGCTACCTTAAGGCGTGCATAAGAGAGTCATTGAGGTGATTAATATTTTTCAATTTAAGGTTGTACTATAAACGTAAATATTTTAGCAAACTGTTATTTTATAAGTTACTTGTAGTCCTGAAAGTTTGCGCTGAAATACATAGAAATTGCATTTACCGCATTTGTGCATGTTTAGTATTGTCATTACACGAATTCATTATTCATTATTGCGATACTAAGTTCAAATAAATTTTACACTAAAATAAAATTGTGGCAATATAAATATGTTTAAAATAATTTACATTCACAGCAATCTTTACTTTGTTATCAAATTCTTGAACCATTTTTCTTCTGGAACTGCCCATTTAAGCCCTATTTTTGAATTTAAAAAATTCGACAAGAAATTCCATTGACCACCAGTTTACACGGGCTTTCCTGTACCATATGTACCTAGTAAATCCATGCCTTTAATTGTGTTTAGTTATTGACGAAAGTTGAGTTACACAACAATAGAACCTATAGAAATATCACAAATACACTGGGTTGAGAGCGTTCTTTACATTAAAATATCAATGGGTTTATCCCCATGGATGCCATTGAATATTAATCGGTTAATCCATTAAATGCTTTTAAAAGTCTTCCAATAAAGTTCATTTAAGGAGGACACTCATCTATAGAATACAATTATTAACATCTTGCTATGTGCTTTATTAATGTTTTGAAATTACCCCTATTTGAGGTATCGGGTATACTATGACTAGGCAAACTTAAACTTGACAGTGTTGCATGCAACAATCATTATTTTCTTTATTGCCAGATAATATGGAAAATTCTGTTTTCACATTCAATACCATAACATATAATTGATCTGTATTGTGGCATCATAATATATCACACGCATATATGTAAAGGTGTATCATGTAATGATATGTTTTTCTGTCAAAGACCCATCACTGGTTTAGTTTCTTTTGATGTTGTTATATGGCGGCTTCCGATAAATTCGATATGTGGTGCATGGGTAATGATTGTTTATATATGTTGGGGTATCTTCGTTGTGTGTCGCAATGTAATAGAAATGCAGACACAATGTCATTTTGATTACTTGCTTTATTATATGGCTGTGTGTTTTGTGTACATTTGTGTAGTCAAATGGTTTACATCTTGTAAATACAAAGTAAAAAAGCTAATATCAACCTGTCTTCAGGTGGATACTGTGAATTATCAACCCTCGAAAGTGATATAACCTACCTAAATACAGGTTGATATTTGTATAAGATGGTTGATTTTGTATTATGCAATATGAACAACTAAGGTCATTTACTGTCCCCAGGTATTGGGAGGAGAAGGGTTTAATTCCTGATTTAGGTGTCTTTTAAGCTTGTGTAATTTGACATTATCCCTTACCGCCATTGTCTGTTTTTGATATTGTAGGATCCAGTTCCCGATTTCCGGTGGCTACATTACGGCAACTCAGTCGGATATTGTCGTTGGCCACTACAAAATACCAGAGAAGGTTAGTAGGATCATATACATGTATATCAATTATCCTTTTGGGGTGATAAGGAATTTACTAAACATGAGTTAGGATGAAAATATTATGTTACGTTTTGTTTTGAAAAGAAGTGTTATGGCTTAAGACATGGCCAATGTCATTATATTTAAATAGAATATCATTTAAATGAATATACATCGATTTCCCTTAATAACTAGAAAGATAACGATCTCCATCAATCTCATTATTCCTAAACGACTCTAATTATGTTTTGAGATCTTCAATTATTATCCTCCGCCAATGGTATAACGGGCGACAGAAATACAAAAAAAACCAACATAGGTAAGCATCAAAAGAAATATTAATATTCTATATATTATTATTCTATGTGATCTATCCGACACAATAAACCAGGTGAGACGAGGGATTCATGTTTCATTTGAGTAGAAATCAGTTTTGACTGCCGGTGCTTTTCCATAATTTGTGTCCATATATCCTGCTTCTACCTTTGTAACCTGTCCAAGGCAACTTAAAGATCTATGGAAAACGAATTCCGGATACATAATAAACTCCCCTGTATGTATTGCAAGTCTGATTTTGTGTCCTTTGTCATTAAAAGACATAAAACAATTCGATCGTTCAATATAGAACCAATATGGATTATTTCGCAGATGTAATATTTAGATTTGCTCGCATGCTAATTGTCATGATTTCCGTACAACGTCAGTCGTTTCATAAACAATCATTATTAAGTAATGTTCGCAGAGTGAAGGCAATGTACTGAACAATCGTCGTGACATAATATAAAAGTAGCCCGAGCTCAACCGACTGCAGTCTGATCCGTAGATAGAGGTGAATGTGAGGGACCGTAATGACCTCTGAGGGAAATTAAATCTATGCACGTGCTTAACTGGAAGTTTATTTGTTTGATTAAATTATCGTCATATTAACAGCCAGGGTCAGGGTCATGAAAGTGAGTGATGCTTATTTTGGGAGACTGCGGTATATTCGTGTTATTTTTATACTGGAATGCTATCAAATGGTTGAAAGAATCCCAATGCTTACCTACCTCAAACAATACAACACCGGTAAACAAAACGGCATACCTTCAATTATTGTATCTAATTATCGTAATACAAATTACCTGGATGACCTACATATGTGCCTCATTGTCACTATTACCTAATCCGTGTGTCTAATTCATATGTACTGGTTTTGCGTGACCAATATCGCATGTATAAGTGGCAACCGGACCGCGGGATTGACATTTCACTTGCTCTTCATGACCGAAATGACTTATTTTACCTATACGTCAATTAAACACCTATCTAACGATAGAGTTGATAATCGCCTTCTTGATTATTATCCGGTTTTGCACATACACATCATAAGATTATGGACATTTTCCCCATACCAAACTTTTCTTCCATACTTGACAGGGTTATCCCACTGTTGATAGAGAAAAGATAACTCTTTTACCAGGGTAGGGGAAAGACAGCCCACACGCGCTAGACAGTGATGTCATTAGTACATGCGGCGACAGCGACGTTCATGTCGACTGAATTTTCACCATTTCTCGTTAAAGTATGCGGGAGAAAAAGAATCTTGCATGGGCCAGTCAGGAGGACAGGGATATCTCGTGAAAGATTTTGACCGTCAACCCTCGGGTTGAGTAGCCAAAATCTTTCATTCGGGTTTGGATATCCTTGTCCACTTGACAGACACATGCAATATTCTATTAATATATTAGTTTAACATTAATTGTTTTTTAAGTCCTGTAAATTTGTCTTTACATTAAATTTTCTGTATGTCATTCATTGTTTGTTTGATTAATTAACATCCTATTAAAGATGCTCCACCGCTGACAAATGACATTTTTTTTCACTATCAAAAACACGAGCAGACGATTAAGTATTTCTCTTCACTTAAAGGGCGTTAGAATTGTGCCTGCTGCCCCTATTGCATGATCGTAAAAGGCGACTAAATTTAGGATCTTATCTTTTCTCTTCTTCCTAATTGACTTTATCTTTCCTAATGCCTACCTTGGCACCGCCTCACTTTTGGCCTTGAGTTGAGCGTTCGCCCTGTGAGGAAGGCTCTGGGTTCTGTCCCCTGGCCGAGACACACCAAAGTCTATAAAAGTGGTAGTTTCTGCTCCTGCTTAGCGTTCAGCACACAGGGAGTGGGACGACTGGTTCGCCCGTTGTCAGTATAATGTGACCGGTGGGGTGTGTTGCTTGGTGTCTTCGGCGCATGCTTCAGTGATATAGCACTATAAAAAGGGCAACAGTTCCACTATACAAGAAGACACAACACGAACATACCGCAGTCTCCCAGTACACTCACCTCGCACAACATACACGCAACACACCGCATACATGGGAGCCGTCCTTACATGACCATAGCTGTTAATAGGACGTTAAAAATCAAACAAACAAACAAACAAACAAAGTTACAAAAGTTACTTACTTTACACCATTGAACAGTTTGAGCTTCTAATTTCACTTCAAGTTAAAGTTACAAAAAAATAATTAATTGCATCCCGAAAAAATTCCGTGGCACTATACCCTATATGGAATTAAGTACTGATTGCGCATGCACCAAAGGCAAAATAAATTATTTTATAATTTTTTTTTGTGTTAATTAGACATATATATACACGATTAAACACCAATTATTGTTTAAGTGATTAATATCATGTATGCTCTATCGGCGGTGGAGCATCTTTAACAGCTATGGTCATGTAAGGACGGCCTTCTGTGTATGCAGTGTGTTGCGTGTATGTTGTGCGAGGTGCGTGTTTTGGGAGACTGCGTTTTATTCATGTTGTGTCTTCTTGTATAATGGAATTGTTGCCCTTTGTTTTTGCTATATCAATGAAGCATGCCGCCAAAGACACCAAGCAACACACCCCACCCGGTCACATTATACTGACAACGGGCGAACCAGTCGTCCCACTCCCTGTATGCTTAGCGCTAAACAGTAGCAGAAACTACCACTTTTATAGACTTTGGTGTGTCTCGGCCAGGGGACAGAACCCAGAGCCTTCCTCAAAGGACGAATGCTCAACTCAAGGCCAAACGTGAGACGGTGCCAAGGGAGGCATTAGGAAAGATAAAGTCAGTTTGGAAGAAGAAAAATGATAAGATCCTAAATTTAGTCGCCTTTTACGATCATGAAATAGGGCAGCAGGTACAATTCTAACGCTCTACCTGAATTCATACTTTTGAACATAACCATGAATATTTTAGATAACAAATCAAAGAGAAAAACGATGATCGCTTATTTTATAAGTATTGAAGTGGTGATCCGTTTTAGAAACTGATTGATAATTTGCTTTCTTAATTAATAACAGACTCTGGTTATGGTAGCCTGTCCGACAATGATCCAGGACCAGCGTTTTTTCGTTGACAATGACAAGTACATACCGGAAAGATGGCTGCGGGCAAACGACTTCATGTCTGACACATATAAGTCACTCAACTCGTTTGCTTTTCTCCCTTTTGGATTCGGCAGACGAAGTTGTCTTGGCCAAAGATTTGCTGAGAGAGAATTACAAATCGGTATTACAAAGGTTGGTGTTGTTAGCTTGACGTAATTCGATCGTGCTTTATATATATACCGTTGAAAACAAGAGGCCCAGAGGGCCTGTATCGCTCACCTGTTTTTTTAGTAATTATCACAAAGACTCTTATAATTAGAAAAGTAGCAAAATTGACACCACGATTTGTTTAATTTTGAATTCCAAAAATAAAATGATGCTATAGATACCATACGAATATGCTATCCAATACATAGTTTCAGAGAGGAGGTAATTTATATGAAAATAGTAGCCTAATTGACCCCTTTTGGCATGGCACCTCATACCTCGGTGGGTCAGCACCATCGTTTGTACAATTTTGAATCCCCACCTTATAAGGATGCTATGATTGCATTATGAGTTTTACATGTATCCCATGCTTAGTTGCAGAGAAGAAGTCTTTTATATCGTAACAGCCATATTTTACTACAATAGCCATAATAGCCCTTTTGACCCCATCCCTAAGGCCCTGGGGGTCAGCCCCATCACTTTAAGGATGCTACCATTGCATTATGAGTTTTATCCCATGCTTAGTTGCAGAGAAGAAGTCGTTAATATGGTAACAAGCAGATTTTGCTAAAATAGCCAAAATAGCGCTTTTTTACCCCGTCCCTAAGGCCCCCGGGGGTCATCCCCATCATTTGTACAATTTTGAATCCTAACTCTATAGGATGCTACAATTGCATTATGAGTGCTCTCCCATGCTTAGTTGCAGAGAAGAAGACGTTAATAAGGAAAGAGCCAAATTGACCACATTCGACCCTGCCCTTCAGGTCCCCGGGGGTCAGCCCATCATTTGTACAATTTTGAATCACTACCCTATAGTGTTATCCCATGCTTAGTTGCAGAGAAAATGTCGTTGACATGTATATTGAAATAACCAAATTTTGTTAAAATAGCCAAATAACACTTTTGATCCCGTCCCTAAGGCCCACGGAGGTCAGCCCTATCATTTGTACAATTTTGAATCCCCATCCTATTAGGATGCTACCATTGCATTATAAGTCAGCCCCATCATTTGTACAATTTTGAATCCCCACTCTATAAGAATGCTACCATTGCATTATGAGTGTTCTCCAACGCATATTTTCAGAGAAGTCGTTTATATGGAAATAGCCAAATTGACCCCTTTTGACCCCGCCCCTGCGGCCCTTGGAGGGGGGGGGTGTCAGCCCCATCATTTGTACAATCGTCAGTCAGTAACTCGTAAGGACACTACAAGTCAAATTTTGTTGAATTCGACTAACGGTTATGGAGAGGAAGTCGACTGTTGACGGACGAAGGACGACAGACAACGGACGCTGGACGCCACGGTATCGCATAAGCTCACCTTGGTTCTTCGGACCACGTTAGCTGTAAATATCAGAAGCTAATACAATTTCAGCTTTATACCGTTTTTACCTCATTATAATACATTTATAGCGTGACCAATCAATATTCCTTTTTCGAGTGCCTTTAAGTATAGTGACTTACTAGGCAATATTACAAAATCGAGCCCGCTAAAGACAAGAAATGATTTAAGTCTATGGAATGAATTCTTATACATTTGTATGTTAAAATTGTATTAAACTGTGAAGATGTATTTGATTATGAAGTCATTTTTAACTCGCGTTAAATCACGTTTACGATTACATTTCGTAAGGTATGTTTTTTCCTTGATTAACTGCAAACCTTAGCAACATAAAAATGGTATTCTTGTATAAAACTCACACTTAACTTTAATTACAGTTGATCCAGAATTTCGCTGTATCCCTGCCAAGAGATGTTACAAAGTTAACATGGGAGTATCGGGTTTTCGCCACACCATCAGGTAAACTCACCCTTGATCTCGAATGTCGCAATAAGACCTGATTTGGTGTCTGTGAGTTTTCATTATTTCAACAGTGCAAATACAAATAGTACATATAGTTGTCTCTTAAAAGTGCTTTATATGATGCTTAATTTTACAGTGACTTAGTGTCTTAAGATTGGTATATATAATGTTAAGTTTGAACTAGTCATTTATAAGTGGTGCATATGATGTTTAATTCTACAGCAAAAATAGGACTAATCATTTCAAAACTGGTGCTTCTTGGCAAAATCACTTCAAAGTGGTGTGTATAATGTCTACAGCAACATTAGAACTAGTGTCTTTAAAGTAATCATATGTCATTAACTATAGAATAAGTAATTCCAAAGTGGTGGTTATGATATTTAATGCTAAAGTTACAATTGTACTAGTCATTTAAAAATGTGCTTATAGGGTTTTATGACACCAGAACTAGACACTTAGAGCAGTGTATTGTAGTAAATGATGTGATAAATGTGAACGCCTGAAAGTCATTTAATGTTTTACAGTTTGGTATATCGTATTGGCTTTGTCATCAAATACTGATGAAGGATAATGCTTTTATATACGGTATATACAAAATCATTATGTTTCTCATAAAATGTTTTAGTTATTGCAACTGAGATCGATCCACATGTTTTTAAGATACTGGAACAATAAATAAAACATACAATAAATAGGTGTGTTGTTGTTTTTACTTCTTTTTTTGTTGTTGATATTTTCTAGTACGAGTATTAAGCTCAAATCAGTATGTGGATTTTGGTATAGAATACGCTCTAATTATGAAAACAAAAACGTCAGAAATCCTACGAACCTTGCATTTAATGGAGATATTTTTAAATACTATTAATTTTCAGGAGATACTTTAAATACTATGAATTTTCAGAAATGCAATCGCCCAGGCAAAATGTTTCTAATTAGTTTTAGAAATGAGGAGTAGTGGGGGCAAACTGCTCGATCATGGGGGTTCCTCCGTGGGGTATTTCTCATGTTCTATTTATTAACATGCTTCTGCCAAACATTGGGATGAATTCTTAAAACTCGATTTACAGTTGCTATTATATGATACATAACTATGAACAAAACGATTTGAAAACGGAACATCAAGCCACCTGAATGAGACGAATGGCTGTGGCATTCTCGTTTTTCAAACACTTTTCCAAGAAACATGTCAAGCAGAACAACACTTCTCGTCATTGTTTGTGGTGATCCTTCACAATTCCAATGTCGTGAAATGGGCTTATTTTGGCGCAATCAAATTTAGGCAAATTTCTCAAGAATGCGCTATGATTTAAGTTCATTTACAAAACTACAGGGGCCAACGACATGTGTCTTCTTGTATAATGGAACTGTTACTCTTTTAGAGTGCTATATTACTAAAGCATGCTACCAAAGAGACACCAAGCAACACACTTCATCCGGTCACAATATACTGACAATGGGCGAACCAGTCGTATTTACAGAAAAATCATATTTCGAAGGTATTCTATGTATCCATGATTTTGGTTGCAAAGGTGTTCCATTATAATCGACTGATTAAATCAAAACTGCCTCAACTGTATGCCGTTTGCATGGCCAGATAGAGCATACTATAAAAGTGGGATTATTCGCGGCGTGGAATATCATTCATTCTTCGCCAATATATCAACGCGCGAATTTATCAACAAGTTCTAAATTTTGACATACGTATAATTAATCTACAGACATACAGCGCGAAAATCTTGACACCGCGAAAAGGTTGTAAACCGACGTAGTGAAAATATCCGCAGGTAAAATTAGCCACGTGAAATACCACAATGAAACTTCCAGTACTATATTTGAACGACCTTGAAAATTAGCATAACCCCTGAGTGGCGATTGAAGAAGTATTGTCCGAAAGGATATTTTAGATCCATGTATCCTTAAATGTTGGGATCACAAATCGGAAACAGCTTTATGATTGCTTCTGAAATGTGCCGTACGTTCTACTTGTAAGCGAAATTTAGACATGGGTTCCAACATAAATAACAACAGCATTGTTACTTTCTTTATTCTAGTTACATCACGGGATGTGATTTCGGTTACGATTTCAGTTCTTAAGAAATTAAATCAACAAGTACTTGCGAGAAATGCACATTTATTTCATAGCAAAAAAAATACAAGAAATGTTTGATGTGCAACAATGTTAATGGTCAACAATACATTAATATATATATATATTCTCTCTGGTAATACATCTTTATACTTTAACATTTCACATGTGTCTCGCCCGCGAGATGCTGTAAACACTACTCAAAACAGCTATATATAATATAAATATACAATGTAAATGTAAACATAGTTCTGGCCATACACAATAATATTACTGAAATGTTACAATAATATCACAAATAAATAGATATTAAAACTTAATCTAAACTAAAATAAATTTTGAACGACGCATTCGTGTTATCATAACGCAAAAACTATACAGATAAACGTAGCCCATCGTCTAGTCTACATTACTTTTGTATTTTGATCGATTGAAATGAAATTGAAAAAGAAAAGCGTTAAAACTGTGAAATAGAAAATATGTGGCGAATTAAAAATTGAAAAAATCCCAGAGTTGTCTTCTTTTTAAAGAAGATTTCATTTTATTTTTTTTCTCTTGCAAAAATTCGATCATCTAAATCATCAAGTTCATTTAGATACCTTCACCGTTGGATGTTTGTCAACGTCAACTCTTGCCATATGAAACCTAACACAAGATGGAAGTTAATTTACCCAATGTATATTGTTGAAATCTCACTACTGCTACTTTGCTACTTGATATCATGTTGCTTTGACCCGTCTCTATGGACGTGATGCTGGATATTCTTGTGGACACTACAGTTATACCCCTACACGTAAATATAACTACGCATGTGATGTACAAATATACGTGAAACAATCTCGCATCTCATTACACGATGGTTGGTATATAAACAAAAGTGTTTTATCTGGAATAAAGTGTCACATTTTCACATCCCGGAACATTTAATACCATGACTGAGAATTCTACAGCTGTGACCTACTTACCACGGTGTGCGTGGTTGAGATACGAAACACTATAGTACCTATAGTTACATACTAGTTACATACTTAAGTTAATACTATAGTTACATACTTAAGTTACACAAAATACCCTTTGCGCATTGGAACGAACATAGCGTTATAAACCAAAGAACTGAAGAAGAGACCACTACCGTTACGTATACATTTGGACACCGAAACCATAGAACACCTCGGAGTGGCCTTCTCGCAGAACACGCAGTTGTATGTATGTTTTATGTACTACCTGAAGTCGCCGAGTAGGATCTCTCCTTTGAGAAGATTTACATAAAGCATATTTGTTAGATCTATCGTTCATCTCGGGTTCAAATTCAATGTGAATCTCTCCTTAGGTGTTGCGAACGTTGAGTAGACAAACGGAACATCATTAAGGCCCTTTGGCAGAGTAATCCTAAAATTAGTCACAATCTGAAAAAAAACAATGTATCGATTTTAAAATATCATTTATACCAGACATTATATTTTATTCGGTATATTACAAAGTAAAGGTGATGTAAGTAATTTTTACTAAACAAAAGTTCATTTTTTAATGTGTTTTTACATTTTTTAGGGAATTAATGATCTATACCTATTTTCTTCAATCCTCTTTTTTATTTAATATTTGACAAAAGTGTACAATGACACAATCAACATTCAAAGAAAGTGTAGATTACAGGATCATGTTGCAAGATATTGGATTTTACTTTTACCCCCTGCTGCGCAAATTTAACAATAACTCCATAAATAGAGGACATTGAAGAACCGTATATAATTTAATCAACTCCCCTTTATGTCAGAGTTCTGTGTAATAAATTTTATCAAAATCTGTTCACCGGACAATTTTGTATCTACAGACAGACGGACAACCTGAATCCAACATCTCTATCCTTATTGCAGGGGGTACGAAAAGAGGATTGAAGAAAACAGTTATCTTAAAAACCGATATTCACACTGTAAAATGTTCTTTCAGAATAAGCCGTTCTTAAATGACCTAGGATTTACAATATAGATTCAAGAAATAAAAGAGTTCTAACAAAACTTGAATTAACCATTAGCAACGACTCATATTTCTTGAGATATCTCTAATATTCGAATAGTAATTGATGTTAATTAATTAATGAATGACTTCAAGAATCACCCTTTTATCGATAAAAGTAAGAGTATACTGGTCCAATTGAAAAGGGAGCACCAATGTTTTGTTTTCGTGAAATTAATTATTTTTTAATTGAAAATTGAACACAAATGTCTAAAAAAATGTTCCAATCGAAGTTCTGAAGAAACGACTGTTTCATCAATGACTACAGTTATATATTAACTATACTAGAATATGTCACTCAATATATTAATATCACTGGAGAAAATGCAAGAATGAGGTATACCTGTATTTATATATATATACAGCGGTTGTTCCCCTACGCACGACAAATTCTATAATAAGACACCTATATATTATGTAGCTAGCTTTTGTTAGAACACTGTCGAAGCGGCTATTGTTATTATAGTTAGTATACCTCAAGATCATGTAAAGGTCGATATCTGCCTGAATAGGACTCACTAACTATCTTTCTATCGCGAGAATAGTGAAAAGTTTCCATCCTGTCTACGTACTTTTATTATACGACGTACTAACGAGTCATCTCACCTTTGCCTACGCTGTACATTTATGAATGACACGACACAAAACGATTTTAGAATCATTCTTTTGTTGGCAATAGTAAGTAAGGTGGTCTATCGTCGATAATACAGTGGTTACTATCACTGTCCCAAGGGCTACTATCCACCCACACCTAGACCATGTAATTCGAGTACTTTTATTTACATCAAATGAATCGAATAACGGTACCATACATGGATTCGAACTTGGACGGCGCTTTATGTGATCTTCAACGGAAGTATTTGAGGTCTGTAATCGTTCAGTATGTTCTGAAATGCCCCAATTGCACTATGGCATAGTCCATAGGTGAATATAAAGACAGTGCTAGTAAACCCTGGAGAATCAAGGATTGTGACCTTGAGGTATAATTAAATCAATTTCCAACACAGTATCTGTAGAACAGAAAATAATTTATAGTATGAAAGCTTGTGAATATATTTACTTACTTTAGATACACTGATGTATATCTCCTGCTCAGCGAATCGCTGGCCTACACAATTTCTGGTTCCATATCCAAAAGGCAAGAATCCAAAGGGATGTCTTTTCTCTCTTTCGGAATTACCTCGGAGCCATCGCTCAGGCAAGAATTTTTCGGGACTTGGAAAATATTGTTCGTCTTTGCAAATAGTAGAAATGCACAAATTTATTGTAGTCTGAAAGCAATAGAAAACAATCCTGTCAGTTTTTTCACAATAAGCAAGCTCATATCTTTAATACCAGTGATTCTGCATACACATCACTTCTATAAACATTTACATAACGCTACATACGTGAACTGTAAAACGATGGTACATTGAAGTCAAGAGAGACTTTAAAAACAATCCGTATGCTCTTAAAATGTATCGACTGCAAACCCGCTTGACAGATTAGTTTTAGAATTTTATTTCTGTTTTTACAAATACATTACTTTTTTAGACCTGTCACAAATGAAACATTTTACATAACGCCACATGTATTCAGAGAACGCTCAACTGAAGACCAAAAGTGAGACGGTATGAAGAAGAAAGTAAGTATTGCAGAAGAGAAAAGACAAGATTTTCAAATTTTCAATTGAATCGTATGCAATATGAGCAACAGGTGTAATTCTAATGCCCTACCTGCCGTACAAACATTTATTTACAATCCGGTTTCTATATCGCTACCTATTTCACAGCCTAAGTGAAAGATTTATAGTTCTATATAGTTCGTGTTATACGTACCCCGGCAGGAACCTCGTAGTTAGAGAGAACTACATCATCATCCAATACTCGTTGAGTACCCAAGATAACAGGATAAACAAATCTGTTAAACAAACAGAAATACAAACCAACAATATAATTTTAGGTATAAATAAATATATAAATTTATTTTTCACTTATTATGACGACTTCACCATTTATAACTTCATTTCGTGAAAAGAATGTGTGATAATTGACGAAGATATATGACTCACGATATCATTTAACCCAAAGGAAACAAAACAAGTTTTAAGTTTTAATTGTCATTATATTCAAGATAGAGATGTTTTTTATGAAAGAGGACATATTACCGGAAGGATTCTTTTAGGCAAGCTTTAAGATAAGGCGTATCCTTGAAACCATTTGGACTTATAGGACCCTCTGCCGGAATTCGGGGAGCTAACTCATGATAAAGTTTTTCTTGTATATCCGGATATTTAGCCAGGTGATAGAGCAGGAACGTTATTGCATTCGCCGTCTTAAAAGTAAATGAAATTATAGTATCATGAATTATGGCCATGGTATATCGGCAAATGTTTGATTAATTTTTCTGGTATCACCAATGAGGTTTAACATCTTTGAAGTAATTTCAGACATTATATGTGAGGGCGACACAGAAGACGCTGAACACTATAAAATTACTGACCTCCAAGTAATTGGATTTATTACCGCTATCATCAAAAACGGTCTGCCACGAAACATAAATACCATTGAAATAACAAATAAAGCGAATGTAAGTAAGCAGCCTTTTATTTTGATTTTACTTTATGAAGAGTGAAGAGTTAGAGTTAAAAAACATACTTACGGAATCAATCCCTCCCCGGAAAAAGTCGACGAGTAAAAACATACTTACGGAATCAATCCCTCCCCGGAAAAAGTCGACGAGTAAAAACATACTTACGGAATCAATCCCTCTCCGGAAAAAGTCGACGAGTAAAAACATACTTACGGAATCAATCCCTCCCCGGAAAAAGTCGACGAGTAAAAACATACTTACGGAATCAATCCCTCCCCGGAAAAAGTCGACGAGTAGTGATGATATTTTTTCTGGAGTCATATTCGGAGATGTTAACAGAAAGTGAAGAAGATTGAACTCATCAGGATCATATGTAGTCTTTAGAGTTTTCTCTGCCATTTTCGTATGCTTATCTGTAATACTTTGATAACAAACCACATTGTTAATAACGATTACAATGTTTTATGAAAAAGCCTATAAAGGAATGTGATAAATGTTTCATAACGAAAACACAGCAATTATAGTATACTCACCTGACTAGAAAATCAGACGCCTTTTCGAATTTGAGATAACCCGGAGTTCTGAACCACTTGAACCAATGAATTGGGGCCAAAAGTTGCTTTCCAAAGTAATCGAAGTAATTATCAACGAATTCCATGAACTCTCGACTAGACGGTGACCCGGAAGCTGCTATAATACCAAGTCTTGTGTTGAAGCACAAGAGTCCTGCTCCTAAAAGATAAATAATTTAATCGGCTGAAAACCATGGGTTAAATTTTGTTAAGAATCAAGAAATAAATTAGGATTATCATTGAAATGAAGATAATTATAAAGAAAAACAAGAACAAGACCATTTTAAATGTAGTTAGGAGACATCTAAAATTCCTACTGATTAATCTTACCTTCGGATGCGTATTCGAAGAAAGGATATGGTAGATTTTTAAGTTGGCCCGATACCCTACAGTTGCTCACTAAATCATCCGCTACTCCACTTAACTTTGGTATCAGCTTAGACAGTGTTTGATGCTGACAGATACCCTTTTGTGCTGGACTCCTCATTTCCCACCAATTTTCGCCATTACTGAAAATCAAGTCCGTACCGGTTAATATCAACTGTACTATTTAATATCAATTGTGACCGGTTGGGGTTTACTGCTTGTTCGGCGGCCTGCTTCAGTGATATAGCACTTTAAAAAGATCCACTTTGCATCAAATATAATATTCTTACTATTCAAATGAAATTAATATGTTATAAATAAGGGCACCTGATCTCAAATTGGATATAAGTTAAAAGTCGAAATTTTTTTTTATTTTTTTTGGAAGCGATTGTTTTATTATACATATCAAACTAATGTTTCATTGCAACAAAATAAACCGTATATTGTGTCTTTATTAAACTGACTTATTACATCAATACAAGACACGCTTCTCAGCGCTGCTACATTAGATAGATGTGGTATCATGTTTAAACCTAGACATATAATTTAAGTAATACAAATAGTGGGACGACTAGTTTATTCGTTGTCAGTATAATGTACACGGGTGTTGTGTGTTTTGATGTGTGTCTAAGCTTCAGTGAGCTAATTCATAGAGAAGTTATAAGAAACAAAACACAAATATACCACAATTTCATTATATATATTAACGCCCTTTTTACAGCCATGGTCATTTAAAGACGATTCTAGTGTATGTGGTGCCTTGCGTGTGTGAAGTGCGAGGTGGGTGTTTTGGGTGACTGTGGTATATTGGTGTTGTGTCTTCTTGCATAGTGTATCACTTGCCTTTTTATAGTGCTATATCACTGAAGCATGCCGCCGGAGGCACCAATCAACAAGCCACGACCCGGTTACATTATACTGACAACTGGGGCGAACCAGTCGCCATACACCCGTAATGTTGAACGCTAAGCAGAAGCAGAAAGTACCACTCTTATAAACTGTGGTGTTTTGTCCAGGGGAGAAGCTCAGAGCCTACCTCACAGGCCAAATGAGGCGGTGTCAAGGCAGACGTTAGGAAGAAGACAACGATCATATCCTTAATAGTAAAGACGCTTTTTATGCAAGAAGGGCAGCTTGTACACCTTATTTGCAGAGCCTAAATAAACCACAAACTCTTAAAGAAACTGCACATGAGAAAATCGAACGCAAGAGAGGGCGTGCTGAAACGACCCTAGCTGTGTATCGGAATATGAGCCTAATTTACAAATTAACATACGACTTACCGTTCCCCTATTGTAGGTTCTCGATTCCTGATGCTGTTATAGGTGTCGAACAATGGTAATGTCCGACGGAATGGATACCTATTGTCCGACCTGAACGTTTTCTCAACGTCCTTTGGATCATTCACAAACACATTCCAATCCCGTGGCAGACGAACTCTGTAAATTGAGCCAAGTTGTTTACGCCATTCTCTGACTAATTCGTCGAAGCGTGTTGGGTGGTACTGGGCTGCAAATAAATATTACCTTTTTAGTTTATACCAAATATTGGCATGATATATTGTTAGCAATATATTTTAAGTCATCAAACATTGAGCTTCCAAATAATAATTATTAAAACTTCACTTACTACACAAAGACGATTTGGTACTCTTATATATCATTTCAAACATAAATGCAGGTCATTGGTAAAAGATTAATTTTCCGATCTGTCTAATCCAATATGTTATCAAATGGTTGACTCTCAATATGATATCAAATGGTTGACTCTCAATGTTATCAAATGGTTGACTCTCAATTTGTTATCAAATGGTTGACTCTCAATACTTACTGAATGGATACATTTGTAACGCAGTTCCTAAATATGGGACATTATATATTCCATGTGGACCAGGCATCTCTTCAAACGACTTCAGAGTCCCTTTCTCAAACGACGAAGTAGCTTGTTCACCCTGCATTGCAGCAGCAGGGTAACGAAATGGACATTTACTTATATTAGGATGTACAGCAGACGTTGTTCGGTACCGTGAGAAGGTTGTCAATGTTTGCTGAATATAGAATATTTCACTGTAAAGACAGAAGGAGAAACGAAATAATTTCATATTTACGGTACCAAATCCGTCCAGTTCAAGTCAGATAATTTCTTCAGCCAAGATTTGGTAAAAAATCCTGTCCTCGAATGGATCAAGAATGTGATTCCAGCATCAGTACCATTGAGAAGAATGTTACAGAATGTTTTGTTGGTGTGGTAAAAATCCAAATACCAGTTACATATTTGGTAACATCGTTGGTAGGTAAAAAAAACACCCAAAAATGTATTAAAAGCCTACGATGAAGTACTTTGCAAAATGGCTCAGACTTTCCAAGGTGAATGTAAAGTTGTCGATTTTTTTATTACAAAGTATTTATTAAATATTGCTTAAAACTGTATCATTATATTGGTCTTTTCATGCATTGTATTCTCTTTATTGAACCATTTTAATTCAGGTTATTCAATTGTGTAAATATATTCAATTCACACTATTATGTCCAATCATATTCCTAAACTAAGCTGAATGCGTTCTTTTGGATAAATAGACTTTTAGCCCCGGAAGAGTATGCCCAGTAAATAAGCACGTAACCAAAAAAAAAAAAAAAATCCTCTCACATGTGATGTATTTATAATGTGAACCAAACCAGGTTGTAATGGAATGCTCATATTAAGGCACTGAACAGACATAATCGGACGAAAAAAAACCCGTATTATGGCACTATTATCTACTTCAGCGGAACCTAATTGATAGTCATACACGAGAACAGTTTTGCATGTAATAAGACGATAAATAACAGTAGTTTTATTGAAAAATCACACTTTGTTAAATACGTATTGTTTAGAACTGTGCAACACCAATAGGTTAAAAGGAGTCGATAAAATGGTCTACATCGTCTCTGACACTCATGTAACTATTGTTGGTATCTGATTATATAACTCATTGCACACGCGTTTTAATATATTTAAACGTCACTATCATTTTGCGTAAATACATAAAATAAAAATGTTAAAACGGTGCAGAATTATTTGATAGATAAACAGTCCTAATATTTATTATATTTACTATGTAAGTTGTTAAAGTTAAGATTAATAAGAAAAAATATGAATGTTTAAAACCTTTGGTTAAGTTTCCTTATTTAAAACAAACTAAATAATTTAAAACAAACTAAATAATACCAAACGTTAATTGTTTGGTTGCAGCGGCAATGCAGAAAGCACAGAATGGTATAAAAATGTTTAACTTCTTGTCGTTTTTTTGTATTTGACGCCTTTAATTACTGTGCGAGGTACCTACCTTGACGATCGACACCGGTACATGACGATAATCTGTGGCAGTGCACAGGTAGTGTAGAGAATGGTCATATAAATTCTCAATCATGGTATATATATGATGGTGTTCTGACGTGTGGGAACTCGAATTGTGATTCGACGGTAGAAATAAGCGCACAGCGTATAAACTGTGACACGAACTAAAGAAGTTACGCTAGACCAACCACACAAAGCGTAACGAATAGAATACGGAGGTTATTATAGGAGTTTATGTATGTCTTGACTTTTGGTATTCTAATTATGTATATTCTTTGTGATAAAATTAATTTAAAACAAATGAATATGTTTTAAAAGCGTTTATAATTTATCACATCTCATAATATTCTTTAATATTTTCAGTAATTTTAGAAGCTTAAAGTCGCTGAAAATGTTTATAACTACATTATTATGTATCATTATTAAGTAGCAAGTATATATATATTTCACATATCTAAGGTTTCTCGTTTTAATAGCCAGTTAAACACAGCTCGTGCAGTGTCACTTTATGTCTATGCATATAACTACACGTAGCCTATAGTTGCCAGTGGGTGTTTCGTTTGGTATACATATATGTGAATCACGCCCATATATGAACAACTTACTAGCATGAATGAAATGACTGAATATGTTATAACCACGATACTACGATGACTAGAAGGATGTCCGGGGCGAGATGATAGACTAATCGTGATTGTGCGATTAAATATGTATTGTGAAATTAGTATTCACTATCTATAAATGTGGGATTATCAATAATGGTCATGTTAATATGACTTCCGCTTCTGTTGCATCTCTATTAAAAGGTGCCCGACAAATCGATGATGCAATCTACAAAAATCTGTAATACATTTTACAGTATTTACTGTTTTTATTAGATGAAAATCTGGATACTTGAATGGTTATATTTTTTTAGATTTACCATACTACATGTGCATTTGAATTATCCATTTGGAATCTAAATAGCTTCCTATCCAATGTTAAAGTAAACTTGATTTATTAGTATAGAGTAAAGAAGTGTATAACATGTGTATATTATAATCAGTGTAAAGTGGTATAGAATATTTTACGCTACATTAAATGGCAGTAAATAAAAAATGATTTGATAAAATATCTCGACAATATTTTGATTATTAATATATTGATGACTATAACCCTACCTATGCGGCCACCAAATATCAGCTAGGTCAGACACGTGTTGGAGAAACACATTTCAAATATTACCTGTAAATGTCGATCACTTTCATTGTTTACGTGGTTATGAAAATGTCCCAGATATTGCCCAGCCGTTGACCATTATCGAGAATATCGAGTGTTATGTATGTTAACGCTATTTCGTAATCCCTGGTAAATATATCGGCCAGATCTCCAGGTCAAAACTAAGCTGATCGAAATACTTTTAGTTTGGAAAATAAAGTTTTCCCCATTTTACATATTGAGAAATCAGTCAACAGTGTTTTGTATTTTTTTGTATTATTATCAATATGTTACTTACACCACCGGTTACTAACACTACTGTTATCTCATTGATGATTAGTCTGAACACTTATTGAAGTGATCTGTAAATAACAAAAAATAATTAAATAAACAAATAAAGCTAAGGTACGAACAGATCATTGGAATCAGGTGCGTGAACTTGACCTCTTGCCGACCAAGGAAATCCTTTTGATAGGCAATGACGTTCGTATCAAATCCAAAGTAGGTACAAGGTATAAAGCGAGTCGTAAGAAATTTCGGCGATAGGATTATACATGCAGCGATGATGTCACCATGTACTAATCTCAAGGTTGTCCCGAAAGGGGTCATATCCCTTTTGCTTGGTCAAGAAAATATGCTTCACAAAAATTTGCATATAAAGTTCATCATCCTATTTTTAAGGAGCAAACATCAGCTTTTTGAAGTTGTCGCCATAACTTTGGACAATGAATAATTAATAACTTTCGAATAAGAAAGTGTCAACATATCTTTCCGTGGAATATCGCCGTGTAAAATTTCTTATTATTTTAACAAATCTATTTTAAATGATAAAACTGCATGAAAACACGATAACAAGTATAGCCCGTATCAACCTTCTAATAACCTATTTTACTTACACTCTCCAATCCTATCCTCAGTGGGCATATGAAATATAGAGACTGAAGTTAGTAAAGGTGTATGATTAATACATAAAGCCCACGCTAATTTGTGTTTAACAGTATCATTTGATTATACGGTACAATATTGATAGTCTCGAAAACAAAGTATTATATTAACTAGTTTTAAAACAAAGTGTACATAATTTTAATAAATTTTGTAATAAATCAATGTTGTGTTTTATCACATTAAGTTTAACTGCACTGTTATTCATTGTTTCGTTACATGTCAAACTGCTCGTATGAATGTATACCCACGATAATGTCATAATTTGGGTTTTTCTCGTCCGTTTCAGGCTTTACATTGTCTTAATATGGAGTATTCTAATTGGTTCACTTTGTCATTTTAGTTTTATTATTACTCGGTTTTATTCACATCATCAGTGCGTCACATGTGAGTTTATTTTAGTAAGTACGTGCTTATTTATTGGACAAACTTCCTGGGTTAAAAGGTAGTTTATTTATATATATATATATATATTTAAACATAGTCTTATAGTTCAGGCATATGACTGCACATAAGATGTGAATAGCATGCATTTATAAAATGGATAATCGGAACTATAATAAAAGTGGGGTTGTTGTTTGTTTGTCTTTATTTAACGGCCAATCGACAGCCAGGGTCATTTAGGGCCAAACGAACATGGGCATTTGTACACATTTTAAAACATGCACCACGTTAAAAAGTAATTCGTTTAAAAAGTTCTGAATAATAAAGTGTTCCCAAGTTAAAACACAACAATAATGAAAAAGTGGATAAAATGGTAAAATGGGAGACATTTCAAATAGCGATTAAAACTAATTACATCACATGAAACTAAGATTATAAATCTATTTTAGATACCTAAAAATAACAGTTTCACGACATGAAACATTAGTAAACATGTCAGAGATGTAGAAGCATTTATATATGATGAATTTGAAATCTGCAGTTTAATAGAATGTGCTCTGTGAGAGAAGAGTCACATGCATGGCATATAGAAGGATCTTCCCTCGTAGGATGTATGAGGGTTGTGACAATATATGAACAAACCAGTATAAGGATATAGCAGTTCTACTTAAAGGCAACATTTACATGTAGATAGTGTTTTTTTAATAAGGCCAAATAATGGTTTACCAATCTAAACAGTAGGGAAGTTATACTTCTGAGTCTTCGAGAGCAGGACATTCTGATCCGTTGGTAAAGGCACCATAGGTAGAAGAGATTTTTTTTCGGATTTCTTTTTCTCATAAAAGATGCATGTATATAGTGTTACCAAAGTGACAGACTTCCCCGCTAAGTTCTAGAGCATTCTTGCCGATGATTGATGCTAGGAGGACAAAACGAGGCTGAAACACTAGCGTGTGCTTGGTTCCGATTTCTCGAAAAAAAACCTAAGTCGTTTTCTTTGTTAAAATTTTACAAGTATGGACTGAAGTCGGTGTTTTTTGTTTCGAGAAATCAAGGTATGGTCTTAGATTATTATTATTTTTTTGAAAATGTGAAATTGATGCATTTCAGAGAAGAATGTCATTTGATACGCAGGCATACATGAAATTAATAGTATTATTGTGAAAAAGCTAATCCAGACGTCTATCAACAATGTAGCGCAATCTCATCAATTTTTAATTGAAGGCAGATTTATTAGTATTATTCAAACGGAGAAAACAAAGAGATTACGTTGACTGTAATAAAAATTCGTGTCATGTACATTCTAATAATCATTAAAAGCCAATTTTACGTAACATTCAACTGAGAATCAACTTGTGTATTAAAGACATTTTCATGAATCTAAGATTATTTAATATCAGAGAAAAAAAAGAAAATTGCAATTTTGGCAAACATAGGAAAGGTTTCTTTGTTTGTATAACGACCGCTTTCATGAAGGTTGGTTAAAAATGGTTCCCATGCAGCATTGCGTGATCGGAAAAAGCGACTTAATCAGGGATATTTTAATTGACTTTTTCCTGAAGTCTCTCTTAATTAACATTGACACACATTTGACGTAGAATTGAGCCCGTGTATTGCGAGGAGGATAGATTTTGTTCGTGCACTGACCAAGATGTACAATTGTCCATATATATGGTTGTTTCAACTCCTGCTGAACTTTCTATTCAAATGCAGTGGGGCGAATGGTTTGTTCATTGTCCTACCATGCAGAGAGAGGGCGTTAGAATATGGAGGTTACGAGATATCAAGACGACGTGACGTGGATTAATTACGATTTAACGTCGAGTAGTCAATTTTTTCGTTGATCGTCACAATCACCGAATGGTGAGACTAATCAACGGTAACTCTGTTCTTCCTAACGTCTCCCTTGACACCGCCTAACTTTTGCCTTCTGTTGAGCTCTTGACCACCCTACCCTACAAACAGGGCAGAAACGCATGAATGGGAGGCGTTTTTATAAATGATCCTTTTAATTGGACGTTGATATATTTAACTAACAATCCAACCATTCCTTAACTGTCGGTATATACCTGGATGGGGTATGTTCTTTAGTGTCTTTAGCAATTATCACAAATACAACATTAATTCTGTATGGTGTAATGAAAACCACTGAAAAAACCAATTTCTATTACGAACAATATAGTCATGGTTTATGTATTACTGTCTGTTGTTAATGGCATTAGTTTGGCTACTATGTTAAAGCAGGTTTCTCATAATCACATGAGCTGTAAATCATTGTTCAGTATACCGGGGTATAATGTTGTATTGATATAACGTTTAAGGGGCCAGAAGTTTGATTTGATTCAATTAAATATCCTATTAACATCCACGTTCGTACAAGGGCGTGCAAGGTAACAGGTGGAAAAAAACCCAAGTACCCTGAAAATAACACACATTCACATTCTAAGTTCGAATTGAACTATCAGGAAAATGTCCCACTTTTCGAACTCGAAAGAGTACTTTAATACCTTGTCACTGTTTCAAGGCTTTATGTTAATAGACCAATTCTAGGACAGATCTACAATATGTTCTTACAAACTAGCTACACCTCAGGAAGCGAATAAAATTATAAAGTATGGGGAGCATTATATGCCTCTCAGTCAGACGGTCATTGGTGTATTTCATTGTATTACATTGTGCTATAACCTATCACTCAGTCTGTTAAACCTGATTAAAGTAGTTCATGTTTGTTTTATTATTTTAACGTCCTATTAAAAGCCAGGGTCATGTGCGAACGGCCTCCTATGTATGCAAAGTGTAGCGTGTGTGAATTGCGAGGTGCGTGTTTTGGGAGACTGTGGTATGTTCGTGTTGTGTCTTCTTGTATAGTGGAACCGATGCCCTTTTTATAATGCTATATCACTGATGCATGCCGCCGAAGACAGCAAGCAACACACCCCACCCGGTCACATTATACTGACAACGGGCGAACCAGTCGCCCCATTCCCTGTATGCTGAGCGCCAAGCAGGAGCAGAAACTACCACTTTTATAGACTATGGTGTGTCTCGGCCAGGGGACAGAACCCAGAGCCTTTCTCACAGGGGCGAACGCTCAACTCAAGGCCAAAAGTGAGGCGGTGCCAACGGAGGCATTAGGAAGGATAAAGGCAGTTAGGAAGAGAAAAGATAAGATCCTAAATTTAGTCGCCTTTTACGATCATGCAATAGGGGTAGCAGGTACAATTACACTAACTACATACTAAAACCTCGTTGGTTTGTTTGAGTATACTACGGATATTAAGGAGACATTTTCTTCAGATCCAAGCTCGCTGATTAGTCCACTCGCTCCTCGGAGTCAATCAGAGAGCTTGTACTAAATCGGAGACGACAGACAAAAAATGGCCGAGATCGAACGGTGAAAATCTGTTTTGCATGACAATAAACGGAGCGTGGGGATCGCTAAGGGATACCAATGTGCAAAATTTATAAGTAAGTTAGTTTATATTGAGCATCTGCACTTCAGGGATGCATTCGTTTAATAGATGGCGATTTTATTCGGTCTGTGCTCATTAGGGAATAGTGACCTTGGGATGTAACGTGTACTTTTTCGACTAACGATTTTTAAACGAATCCTCGTAATTCAACTTTTGATATGAACTTCGCCCATAATCCCATTATAGCATATACCATAGTGACCAGTATGGAATTGTCTTCAAAGTAAACTAAAACATATCCAGATCGGATGATTTTTGTGGTGTTCAGAGCAATCTAAAATTAATTACCCCATTTTCTGGAAATGGGATACAGGGGTAAGTAAATAACCTTTCAGTATTTTGAGTATTTTTTGCGCGTCGTAAACCTGTGGTTAGGAAGAAGAGAAAATATAAGATACTAAATTTAGTCGCTTTTTACGATCATGCAATTGGGGCAGCAGGTACAATTCTAACGCCCTATCTGCAGGCGACACAAAAAGGAGATATGGTCGAGATGTTTAAAATAATAATATACTAGTATATGATTACTGTGCAACGGACTATTTAAATACGGAAAATCAATCACACAGACAGGGGTTTAGGAGACTTCAATTGAAAGTATTTCAACAGCATTCCAGATTGGACATTCGTAAGAACTTTTTTTGCCTTAAGAATTGTAAAATTATGCTTCCCGAAAACGTTTAGGCATGAATACTTTTTAAAAACATATTAGATAAGCATTGTGAGGCTCCGGCACTCCTTTATAATTATAGATCTGAAATAATTTAAAGGTATAAGTAACGTCACTTTCATGTACATTATTCTATTTAACATATCTTTTTTATTGTTTTTGAGTCCGGTAAAGAGGATCTCTATTTAGATACTTTTTGGCCAAAAGTGACCTCTGCATTTTATTACGGGATGTCGTCCTTGTGAGGAAGGCTGTTGGTTATGTTTCTGGACCGAACCATTCTGCTCCTGCTACGCGCTCAGAGTTAAGGAAGAGGTACGACTGGTTTGCCCATTTTCAGTATAATCTGCATCATAATGTGACCAAGTTGGATGTGTTGTTTGGTAGGTTCGGCGGTATGCTTCATTTATACTATATTGCACTATAAAAATGTTCCACTATACAAGAAAACACTACACGAATATACCACAGTCTCTGCAAAATACACCCATACTTCATACACATACAAGGTGAGCCGTCCTTAATCGGACGTTAGTTTGTTTGTTTGATTGATTAATTAACGAACTATTAAAAGCCAGAGTCATGTAAGGACAGCCTCTCATGTATGTGGTGTGTAGTATGTATGTAGTGCACTGATTCGGCAGACTGCAGTATGTCCGTGTTTTGTCTTCTTGTATAGTGGAACTCCATTCCCTTTGGCTTACACTTAACCCTAAACTGTCAAGTCGGGATGACCGCAAAGAGGAAGTTGTTCTCTCTCGGCACCGAACTTGACACACACATTTTATACATTCTTATCTGTTGAGAGGGGAGAATCCTCCTACATGCATAACATCTACATGCTATGCATTAGATTCTTATTTCACAGAGGAGCATATTTCAGTGCACTGTATTGAATTTAAACTCATATGAGAAAGTATTACGATGTCTCCAGCATGTACATTTTATTCCATGTCGTGAGAAATAATCGTATTTTCATTTATCTCACATTTTTAACAAAATATGAACGTATTGCCATCTTATCATCTTCACATTTTATCGTTTCATCAACATTACGCATGTTTTCTCATGTGTTTTAGACAAAACTATGTCATCCAATGCAATCTTTTAATAAAATCATAATTCATAATGTGTTTTTTAGTTCTTACTTGCCTGTCTTATCCTAATATTTAGATACAATCATTACTTGTCTTCTGTCCTTGAAACTGCTGCTTTATTTGTTGTTTGGCCATAAATGACATTGGTTGTCGATGGGCCGTAAAAACAAACAAACAAGCAAATTTCTTTTAGGTCGTTTGACCCTGGGGGTCAGATTTCTTCCGTCGTCGTCCGCCGTGAGTTAACTTTTCACATTTTGAACAGTTCTACCAGGGCTTTGTTTGTTTGATTAATTAACGTCCTATTAACAGCTATGGTCATGTAAGGACGGCCTGTATGTTGTGCGAGGTGCGTGTTTTGGGAGACTGCGGTATATTCATGTTGTGTCTTCTTGTATAGTGGAACATTTGCCCTTTTTATAGTGCTATATCACTGAAGCATGCCGCCGAAGACACCAAGCAACACACCCCACCTGGTCACATTATACTGACAACAGGAGAATCAGTCGTCTTACTCCCTTTTTGCTGAGCGCTAAGCAGGAGCAGAAACTACCACTTTTACAGACTTTGGTGTGTCTCGGCCAGGGGACAGAACCCAGAGCCTTCCTCATAGGGGCGATTTTGCTGAAACTTGCATGACATGATCCTGACTTGGTCTAAACCAAGTGCTGCTATTTTTCGGGTCGATCCAAATTCCAAGATGACCGCCACGGTCTCCATCTTGAAATTTTTTTGAACTTCTTCTCATATTCTACCGGTGCCATTTGGCTGCAACTTGCATGAAATTATCCTGGCATTGTTTTGACAAAGTTTTTTAAGGGTTGATAAGAAATTCAAGATGGCCGCCACAACTGCCCTCTTGAAAACAAATTTTGAACTTCTCATGTTCTACTGGTGTGATTTAGCTGGAATGATCCTGATGTGATTTTGGCAATTTGTTGTTACATCTCTGGTTGATCCCAAATCGAAGATGGCTACCATGGCACCATATCTAATTAATTTCCAATATGGCTATTGCCAAGGAAATCAGATAACTGTTAAAGATGCTCCACCGCTGACAAATGGTATTTGTTTACTATCAAAAACAGGAACAGACGATTTAGTATTTTTCTTCAGTTACAAAAGTTACTTACTATACACCATTGAAAAGTTTAAGCTTCTAATTTTACTTCAAGTTAAAAATATGAAAAATAATTAATTGCATCCCGAAAAAATTCCGTAGCACTATATCCTATATAGAATGAAGTAATGATTGCGCATGCACTAAAGGCGAAATCAATTATTTTATGTTATTTTTTGTGTTAATTAGGCATATATATACACAAATAAACATCAAGTATTGTTCAAATGATGAATATCATTTATGCTCTATCGGCGGTGGAGCATCTTTAAGGTCCTTGAGTCTCTTGTTATAGTGTTATAGAAGACACCAAGCAACACACCCCAACCGGTCACATCATACGGAAAACGGGCAAACCAGTCGTATTGCTTCCTGTATGCTGAGCGCTAAGCAGCAGCACAAACTATCTCTTTCGGCCAGGGGACAGAGAGCCTACCTCACACTGGCGAGTGTTCAACTGAAGGCCAAAAATGAGGCGGTGCCAAGAGAGACATTAGGAAGACGAGAAAAGCAAGTTAGGAAGAAGAAAGATGCGATCACAAATTTAGTCGCCTTATACGATATGTAATGTGTATAGCAGGTTTCTTGTTTCCTTTAACAATTGATACACAGTTATCACCCATGTAATGCGCTAAGCTGGTGGTGAATGTAACAAGATAACATAGTCAAATGATCCGATTGATAGGTTATAGTACTAATACATGTATATTACCGATTAAAGTTTTGTTATCGCAGGCTTAGCACATCATGATAATATGAGATGAGCTTATAGTGCCTAATGGTTGTCCGCGCCTATCGTTTTTGGATTACGAGTTTAAAATGCAAATTACAGAAATTATGGAAGTCAGTTTTATTTGTAGATTGCAATGCAAGCATTGACTTCTGTGTTTAAAGATTACCTGTCCTTTTTCAAAGTTGTTTTTACCTTCATGTTGACATTTCTGTGGATTTCCTAATTCATCTTTTGACCATTCGTTTTTGTAATGTATGCGGAGCGGAGATAACATTCTATTCATTTCTTTGTTTCATGCCTTATAATCCTGCCATTTTCAATAGTTGTTTGCACTTGACGTTCTAACACCAGCTAAGGTCATATACCT
Organism: Argopecten irradians; assembly: GCF_041381155.1. NCBI lineage: Eukaryota > Metazoa > Mollusca > Bivalvia > Pectinida > Pectinidae > Argopecten > Argopecten irradians. The sequence goes on along the minus strand of NC_091135.1, from coordinate 46,156,216 downwards.
TCAAGGGCTCTATCGGTGATCCATACCACCAAAGTCATCCCACTGTGCCACGATATGACAAAAAGCAATTTAATTAGCTTATTCGCTTTATGCTAAAAGCTAAGCAGGAGCAGGAAAATGTCATTGATAGTATTACATGTTGTTGCTAATCCCCGGATACATAGGACATTCCTCACAGTGAGGTGGTTTGATTTGGTTTAATGGGCTAACGTCCTAGTAGGGTCATTTACTATGACATCCTAAGTGGGTCATGTCACTCATGTAAGGGTGTTTTTTTTATTTACGATTCCATATAAAGATAGCCATCCTTGTGTGTAATGTACCTAAATCTGAAAGTGCATGCTAGACAGGATATCGTATAAAAGCTATTTTGCATGTTGTTCAATTTATTTTATAGGGAAAACAGCCATTAAACATCCTGTTTCACAAACTATTGTACATTGGCGTGAGCCTTTTATAAATATCTGAAGCATGTGTTATTTTCATCTTAAATGTTTGTGGCAATTTTTATCTCAATTTGCATCCGTCACTAGTGTTGATCTTTAACTAATTCCATTGGCTGTGCCAGGCAGGAAATCCATCGTGACGTCATATGAAAACATACATAGATAACTGAAATGCAATATTACATTTGTTTTTACAATTGATGTTACTCATATCGGAAACCTTTTTTCGCTTCACTTGCTAAATTTCACGAATATAAAATATACGGGAAACATTCATTAAGATTCTATGTTTAACTTTGCAAACACTCGAAAATCAACTTATCGGTTCTATACATGTATACCTCATATGATCCAGCAGGTAGGTAATTTTACCTGCTGCCCCTATAACATGTTCGTAAAAAGCTACTAAATTCAGGATATGATATTTCTCATTTTTCTTCCTAACGTCTCCCTTGACACCGCCTCTTTTGTTTGTTTGTTTGTTTGATTTATTAACGTCCTATTAACAGCTAAGGTCATGTAAGGACGGCCTCCCATGTATGCGGTGTGTTGCGTGTATGTTGTGCGAGGTGAGTGTACTGGGAGACTGCGGTATGTTCGTGTTGTGTCTTCTTGTATAGTGGAACTGTTGCCCTTTTTATAGTGCTATATCACTGAAGCATGCCGCCGAAGACACCAAGCAACACACCCCACCCGGTCACATTATACTGACAACGGGCGAACCAGTCGTCCCACTCCCTGTATGCTGAACGCTAAGCAGGAGCAGAAACTACCACTTTTACAGACTTTGGTGTGTCTCGGCCAGGGGACAGAACCCAGAGCCTTCCTCACTAGGGCGAACGCTCAACTCAAGGCCAAAAGTGAGGCGGTGCCAAGGGAGGCATTAGGAAAGATAAAGTCAGTTAGGAAGAAGAGAAAAGATAAGATCCTAAATTTAGTCGCCTTTTACGATCATGCAATAGGGGCAGCAGGTACAATTCTAACGCCCTACCTGCAGGGCCGACACCGCCTCACTCTTGGCCTTCTGTTGAGCACTCGCCACTGTGAGGTAGGCTCTGAACCGTGGCCGAGGCGCACCAAAGTCTATTAAAGTGGTAGTTTCTGCTTAACGCTCAGCATACAGGAATTAGAACGACTGGTTTGCCCGTTGTCAGTGTAATCTAAACGGGTGGGTATGACTCTTGGTGTCTTCGGCGGCATGCTTCAGTGATATAGCACTATAAAAAGGACAACAGTTCCACTATACCAAAAGACAACATGAATGTATCACTGTCTCCCACGCACCTCGCACAACATACACGCTATACCGCATACATGAGAGCAATCCTTACATGAATGACCCTGACAGTTAATAGGACGTTAATTAAACAAACAAACAAACGTCCGTTGTCAGTATAATGTAATGCTTGGTGTCTTTGGCAACATGCTTCAGTGATACTATGCAAGAAGAAACTGAACAACACGAATATACCGCCTTCTCCCAAAACACACACCGCGCTCTTCATACACGCTACTAACTGCACAGATGGCCATCCTTACATGACCCTTGCTGTTAATGGGACGTAATTAAACAGACAAACAAATCATATGAAAGTGTGCATGTAGAAAATGATTGATTCGGTTAAGATTTAATGGCACATGCATGGATTGCGCATAACCAATTTGTTTATTAATGATATAATAAACATATTATTGCTAATGATTTAGTTATCTGAAGATATAGTGACAGAGAAGTACATGCAAAACAAATCAAATTAGATAATGAATTGTAATACTTTCTGTTCCTGTTTAGCGCCATGGTCATGTAAGGAAGGCCTACCAACTGTAAACGGTCGAACCAGTCATTCTACACTGTGTTTTGTAATAGTTTCTGTTCCTGCTTAGCGCCATGATTGTCGAAGGTGGAAAACAAACTCGAACAACTAGAAATTGATATTCAAGAAAAAAGTAAAAACAACTGTAGAGGGATTTAAAGGAGAAGTGATTGACAACCTAAGGATAGATATTGGAGCAATAGTCAATGAACGGTTAAAAGAAGCAAATGATCAAAGGCGAAGAGAGCTCAATTTAATGGTGTTTTATTTGCCGGAATCAAAGGCTTCAACCGGGGAAGCAAGAAGGAAAGAGGACTTACATCTTCTTTGTTGTATAGATAGAGAACTAGAGATAACGGAATTTAATGTTTAACAAATTACTAGGATAGGAACGTACACCAAGGAAAAAGCAAGACCAGTTAAACTTGTGTTTGAAAACAGAATCAGGAAAGTTCTACTTGACAAAATCATGGATATAAAAACCATCCGTAACGAATGTCTACGTAGGGTTGTTATCACTCGAGACCTAACACCTGAGCAACGGAATAACAACAGGAAATTACGTGATGAACGGAAACAACGTATTGATGCGGGAGAGAATGGGAAGATTCGCGCTGGTCAGATTGTGAAAGTCATGGGTCACGACAGGAAATGGGTAAAGGTGAAACAGGCTGATAAAACATCTCAACTCGGTCGTCAAATACGCACAGTGAGCGAGGGGAAAGTGACACCACTACTTACCCCTGACCCTTTTGCGAAGCGAGGAGATTGCTCAAGCTTAGCACTTGGGCCTGCTGCAGTGGGAAATCTTGCTCCTGCCACAAACACACAAAACAACATAAGCACCATTCACCGCCTAGGTTCGCAGCCTATTTTGAACATAACGTCGCTGTCACACGGACGTTACAACTACTACGATGAGTCGACATTAGTGGAAAGCATCAATTTTTCTGTTATTCAACCATTAACAGACGACATTGTGGTTGATGATTCTAGTGACGAAGAACTGTCCAAGTAGGAATCCAGTTTTAACGAGCACGGTGTCTATACGACAGTTAGGTCGGACACGAACAGTGACATTAAAGTAATATATAGTAATGTTTATAGCCTCATGAATAAAAGGAACGAGCTTCAACTGATAATTCAACAGGAAGCACTGTCAATCATAGCCCTAACCGAAATTTTGCCAAAAAACAACGCTGGAGATATTGATAAAATTGAGGTTGAAATTCCTGGATATGATTTGTTTACTAACGATTTGGAGCAAGGACGAGGTGTGGTCTTGTACATCGATTAACAACCTAAAGCCGAAGTGAATGAAGAAATTATGGAATTGGATTTTTCGGAAATGATCTGGTGCAATATTAAATTGAAGGCAATGACACCCTAGTTGTCGGTTGTATTTATAGGAGTCCAAATAGCCTCAGGGAAAACTAATCCTTTTTATCAATTCTCTTATGGACTATTCCAGTCATTTACTTAATCTTGGATATTTCAATATCAACTGGGAACTGGAAAGTACAACCGAAACAATTGGTTCTTTAGCTTACGATTTTTTAGAGTGCATTAAAGAAAACTTTTTATTTCAACATATTCTTGAGGCTACTCGACACAGACATGGACAGAATCCATCTACTGTAGATTTGTTATTTACAAATGAAGAACAAGATCTCAATTTTGGAACTCCTCCAGGTAAAAGTGATCACGCAGTGATAGTATTTAGACTTAATGTTTTTACAGTAACATCAACACTGAAAACCGATTTAATAAGATATTGCTACTATAGAGGAAATTACGATACCATGAACGAAGAACTAAGCTCAATTCGATGGAAGCATGAACTTTAAGGTTTGAACACATGCGATGCTTGGGATTACTTTGTCGATTAACTCTTCAAGATAATTGATCAACATATACCAGTGTGCAAAGTACGACCGTCGGATCGGAGGGTGAGGAAACCTTGGATGAAAAAGACAACCACCAATGCTTTAAAAATCAAACGAAAAAACTTGGTATCAATATAAACACAATAAAACACCAGAAAACTACGAAACATATAGACTTGCCAGAAACGAAGCATCAAAACAGCAAAGAAGCTCAGTCGAGGAATATGAAAATAAAATAGTAACCGAATTTAAGGACAATCCTAAAAGTTTTTGGAAATGCATCCAAAGTAAAACAAAAAACAAATCAGTAATTCCAAATCTAGAAGATGAAAACGACGATATTGTGACAACAGACGAAGAGAAAACAACATTACTTAATCAGTTCTTTAGCAGTGTATTTACAATAGAGGGCAACAACAATATGCCAGAGCTCGAAGCAAGAACAAACATTGAACTCGGTAACCTGGAGATAACAATAGACCAGGGCGAAAAGAAACTCGGAGAATTAAATGTCGCTAAATCCCCTGGACCTGACAAGCTTCATCCTAAGATACTTTATGAGCTACGATCCGTAATCAGTGAACCACTGGCAATTATGTTTAATAAATCTCTCAGAGAAAGCGTATTACCAAAGGTATGGAAAGAAGCAAACGTAACACCAATCTTAGACAAAAAAGGAAACAAACAGTAAGCCCAAAATTACAGACCCGTGAGTTTAACCAGTATTGTTGTAAAAACTTTGGAATCAATTTGCCGAAATCATATTATGGACTTTTTGGAAAATAATAAACTTCTATGTGAGGAACATTTTGGTTTTCGATCAAAAAAAATCTACATCATTGCAACTACTTGAAGTTCTAGATGACATCACAAGGGAACTAGATGAAGGCAACAATGTGGACATTGTATATTTAGACTTTCAAAAAGCATTTGACACCGTTCCACACATACGTCTGCTGTCAAAAATTAAAGCTCTGGGAATTAATGGTAAAATGGCCACGTGGATAAAGGCGTTTCTATCAGATAGAAAACGACGGGTTGTTTTAAACGGAACAACATCATCTGGGATCCCGGTTATAAGCGGAGTACCCCAAGGTAGTGTGCTCGGACCTGTTTTTATTTACAACATCGACGATTCGGAAACAATACAAAGAGACATCAATAAATTGGACGACTGGTCACAGAAATGGAACTCCCTACCTTCGGAAATTGTAAATGCCGAGTCGGTGAACAGATTCAAGACCCTCATAAACACGTATTGGAAGAACTGTGACATTAAGTGTTACCCTAGCTGTTATTGAAGACATTACTATAAGCAGGTTAAAACAAGGGACATATAATGTATATATTGTATATAAGGTATAGAACTGGATATGCTCAATATTTCATTAGTTGAAGTTTTTGAGTTTTGCGCAAATATAATATAAACCTAGAGCCTACCTGACAGGGTTGACCGCTCAACAGATGGCCAAATGTGAAGCGGTGTCAAGGTAGACGTTAGAAAAAATAAAGGAGGTAAGAAAGAGAAGAAAAAACATGATCATAAATTTTGTCGCCTTTGCGTGCAACAGGGGCAGCAGTTACAATGTCTTCAGCATGTCATCTCTTGCATATACGCTGTTTGTTACTATAGTTTGTTTGTTTGTTTGATTTATAAACGTCCTATTAACAGCTATGGTCATGTAAGGACGGCCTCCCATGTATGCAAAGTGTTGCGTGTATGTTGTGCGAGGTGAGTGTACTGGGAGACTGCGGTATGTTCCTGTTGTGTCTTCGTGTATAGTGGAACTGTTGCCCTTTTTATAGTGCTATATCACTGAAGCATGCCGCCGAAGACACAAAGCAACACACCCCACCCGGTCACATTATACTGACAACGGGCGAACCAGTCGTCCCACTCCCTGTGTGCTGAACGCTAAGCAGGAGCAGAAACTACCACTTTTATAGACTTTGGTGTGTCTCGGCCAGGGGACAGAACCCAGAGCCTTCCTCACAGGGGCGAACACTCAACTCAAGGCCAAAAGTGAGGCGGTGCCAAGGTAGGCATTAGGAAAGATAAAGTCAATTAGGAAGAAGAGAAAAGATAAGATAGTATATAAACTTAATGTACATTTAATAAGCACATTCATCGTAAAGAATAATTTCAATTATAATTCTGGGTAGGTTTTGTATGTAGACACTTTTCTCTAATTTATGAAAAATCCAAATAGTAAAGTGTCCAAGAAAACTATCCAATTAATGTGACAATACATAAAATTTGGCAAGTGTTCTTAACACTCTTTCATAAACATGGTATGTTATAAAGACTGATACAGTGTTTTAAATATGTTCTGAAGAACTTTGTAGAAACCATTTGCTTATTCAAGTCATCAGATTTATTTACTCATATATAAGTTGAGTATTGTCTAATAAAAAGTAAATTCTTTGTTTTAACATCACTTTTAACTAAAACCGCATTTATAGAATAAGATACATGGAAGAATTACAATATTTCACTAAACAAAGCTAATTCCTTGCAGGTTTGAAACATAATCTCAAACGTCTGTAAATGCCAGTAATATGGATAAAACGAAGATTTAGATAGCCGGAGATTGTAAAAACGAAATATTCCATAAATGCTGATTGAAAATCAATGTATGGCTAGAAGTAATGTTGTATTGACGTAGATGTGATATTATCATGTCTAGTTTATTCTAAATAACATTCATACGAACACGGAACTAATGTAAATTAAATAAAGCGTGTCAGCGTAAATAAACGCCTTTTTTAAACCATGTCTATCAGTGATCGGATCATCAATTGCGTAGGTGTTTGGAATTTGTTTATATGTGAAAGTGTATGAAGTGTGACGAACATCTTAAATAACTGTAAAAGGTTAATGGAATTTAAAGTGATACATTAAAGATGCTCTACCGCTGACATAACGAGCAGACGAATTAGTACTTTTGTCAGTTACAAAAGTTACTTACTTACTGATTTCGCATGCATCAAATAAATTATTCTGTTATTTTTTGGTGTTAATTAGACATATATATATACGTTATTAAACACCAATTATTGTTCAAATGATGAATATTATTTATGCTCTGTCGGCGGTGGAGCATCTTTAATGCAAAATGGTTAGATTTAATGCTAATTTCAACAATTTCATATGAAATAAACCAATATCAAGCCCAACAGCGGCCGAGAAGTAGAAATACTAGACATAAATATAGGCTCCGGCTAGGCTTGGTCACGTGAGATAGCATATGGGGATACAGATCTATGCGAACACGCCACCAAATTCCTAGCCAGTCTTAACCAGCCATTACCGCCTACAGTAGAATCTTCTACTGATTCCCGATCAAAAGGTAAGAAATAGACTGTTACGCACCATATGCATGACCGATTTCTAATCCATTTATGTAAGAGAAAATGAAAACGTGTGTCTGAAGAGCACGTGTATACTATACTCTCGAGTCAGTGAGTCATAACATCGTACGTAAAGTGTACTTACTACAGGGAAGTAGACTGGCCACCAGTCTGTGGAATATTTAGGTCTGGTGGCCAGTTCAATAGGTTCGCTACACTGAGGGGTTTTACGTGCTCTTTTGCACGTGTTGATATAGAATTATCTGACCTTTATAGAGGTTTGATACATGTAAGGAAAATATGTGCATTTCTTATACTAAACACCTTTTGCATTACATGAAAAGATCTTAAACTCTTGTGGAACTGTTAATATGACGTAAACAAAGTAAACCAAACAAAACTTTTGGAACATTCATCTTTTATACTTTAACATTGCATTGTATGGAAATGCGTCCTATTTTTAGCCCCGACTGTTCGGTCGGATTGGAATCAGGATGGGGTCTTAATCGAAAACACATAGAAAGATAAGTATTATTAGAAGTTGGATACAATATGCTTTCACAGACTGAAAACAATAAATTTCGCTATACTGAAACTTTACAAATGCATGTACATTTTGAAATAGTTCTTTGAGTGCCTGTTTTATATCAGCTCGAACAAGACGTTAAAAACTTTATCCTGGAGGGTAAATGTGGTCAAGGATTTGATAAGGTTATCGATCTCTAAATGTTCCGTACCGCTTGTAGCTGTAGGCTGAATTAACTAAAGCTCGCTATACATGAAGGTACACATGTATATGAAACACTTATGGAACGTATGTTTCTTTTAACCGTTCGCTGTCTGTAAACGTTTTCACATTTCATACACTTCTATAAAGTTCAAACAATGGCATTGAATTGCCTATAATGATCAGATATCACTTTGCGTAGATGTTTTAGGATCGGTTGTAAATTCAATATTATTACCATAGACGTCATCTTGAAACACATTTTTGTGTCGCCTGCAACGCAAGGGTGACGCTTAGGTATCACTATGTCGGCGTCGGTGTCGGCGCCTGGGAAACGGTTTCCGTACGATAACTTAATTATTTATTGTCCGATTTCAACCAAATTTGGTTTATTGCTTTATATCAATGAGATCTCGGATGAGTTCGATAATGGTTAAAATCCGTCAATATTTGCAATAGTTACGGTACTTTAAAATCGTCAAAACAGATAAGTCCATGGTTTCCGCTCGATAATTTAATTATTTATTGTCCGATTTCAACCAAATATGGCATGTTGTACAATTATCGACCTATTTTCAGGTGGATACGGTGAGTTATCAACCCGAGTAAGTGATATATCCCGAGGCCGGCCGGACCGGGCCTCGGGATATATCACTTACTCGGGTTGATAACTCACCGTATCTACCTGAAAATAGGTCGATAACTGTTCTATCATATTACACTTACATATATTTACCCGGCTCTTCAAAAAGAATTAACTACAAAAACAGGATGGTATTTGCAAACTTTCTGTTTACAAAAGAAGTAACATGTAGTATCAATGGTAAATATCCAAATGTTTCTTGCTAGCGTTTCTTGCTTCTTGCTAACGATGTAGACTGGTAGACTGGTAGAACCGGATTCCCGGAATATTGTATCAACTGCAGCCCGTCTGGCATTCTTGAACGTTTTCCATAAATTGAAGTTTGCAGTTCATTTCTGTTGATCACCGTTGATCGCAGTAAACTTGCTGCTTTCCGCAACATATGTTTGGGTACGACTCGACGTCAAAAGTGATTATGACGTCACATCTCAAGGGAGTTTTCCTCGATCTATTTTTGACACAGGTTACTGGACTCGCGAAAGGTATCTGAACTGAATCCAGTAACCTCGCGTGATTTTCGCCGCCGATTTCGGGGTTGATATCTCAGTTGATGAATACTTCTGAGAAGCGTATCGGCCAATCAAAAGACAGCAAAAGAATCAGTCATATAATAATGCTTTATATCAATGAAATCTCGGATGAGTTCAATAATAGTCAAAATCCGTCAATATTTGCAAGAGTTACGAGACTTTAAACTTCAGTGATATAGCACTGTAAAAAGGGCAACAGTTCCACTATACAAGAAGACACAACACGAACATACCGCAGTCTCCCAGTACACTCACCTCGCATAACATACACGCAACACAACGCATACATGGGAGGCCGTCCTTACATGACCATAGCTGTTAATAGGACGTAAATAAATCAAACAAACAAAAAAAAATCGTTAAAATCGTCAAAACAGCTGAGGGGTGGGGCCCCAAAAGGGCAAATTTTCTTATTTTAAGCTTTAAAATCCTACTCCTCCTTCATCCTTTGGTTGATTTCATCCATATTTGGTGTGAAACATCATTAGGGAAGGACAATCATATTTTATATAAATGAGCCTGGTGCGACCCCTAGGGGCTGAGGGGTGAGGCCCCAAAAGGGCAAATTTTCTTAATTTAAGCTTTAAAATCCTACTTCTCCTTCATCCTTGGATTGATTTCATCCATATTTGGTGTGAAATATCATTGTGGAAGGACAATCATATTTTATATAAATTAGCTTGGTCCGACCCATAGTGGCAGAGGGGCGGGGACCCAAAAGGGCATATTTTCTTATTTTAAGCTTTAAAATCCTACTCCTTCATCATTGGGTTGATTTCATCCATATTTGGTGTGAAACATCATTAGGGAAGGAAAATCATATTTTACAAAAATAATCCTGGTCCAACCCCTAGGGACTAAGGGGTGGGGCCCCAAAAGGGCAAATTTTCTTAATTTTGGCTTCAAAATCATACTCCTTCATCCTTGGATGGATTTCATCCATTTTTGTTGTGAAATTATTTGGGTAAAGACAATCATATTTTATATAAATGAGCCTGGTCTGTCTAGGGGACTGAGTGTTGGGGCCCCAAAAGGGCAAATTTTCTTAATTTTGGCTTTAAAATCCTACTTCTCCTTCATCCTTGGATGGATTTCATCCATTTTTGGTGTGAAACATTATTACGTAAGGACAATCACATTTTATATAAATGAGCCTGGTCTGACCCCTAGGGGCTGAGGCCCCAAAAGGGTAAATTTTCTTAATTTTAGCTTTAAAATCCTATTCCTCTTTTATCCTTGGATAGATTTCATCCATATCTGGTATGAAACATCATTGGCGAAAAACAATCATTTTTTTAAATGAACCTCCTACGACCCCTAGGGTGAGAGGGGCGAGGTCCCAAAAGGGCAAATTTTCTTAATTTTAGCTTTAAAATCCTACTCCTCCTTCATCCTTGGATGGATTTCATCCATATTTAGTGTTCAACATCATCAGGGAAGGACAATTATTTTTTATATAAATGAGATAGGTCCGACCCCTAGGGGCAGAGTCCAAAAAGGGCATATTTTCTTAATTCAAGCTTTAAAATCCTACTCCTCCTTCATCCTTGGATGGATTTCATCCATATTTGGTTTGAAACATCATTTGAGAAGTACAATAATATTTGATATAAATGATATAGGTACCACCCCTAGGGTCAGAGGGGCAGGGCCCCAAAAGTGTAAATTTTATTAGTTTAAGCTTTAAAATCCTACTTTAGATTTTAGTATTCCAAGATGGCCGTTTGAAAATTATTCTATAGGGGTTTTAAGGGATGGCGAATAACATGCAAACATTTTCATAATGATTTTGGTATTCCAAGATGGCCGCTGGCCCACTTCCTGTTTTCAGGTTTCGGTCCCCGATCTCAAATGAAAATTGGTCTATAGAGGTTTTAAGGGATTGTGATCAACATGCAAATATTTTTATAAAGATTTCAGTATTTCAAGATCGCCGCGAGCCTACGTCCTGTTTTCAGTTTTCGGTCTCTGATCTCAACAAAAATTAGTCTGTAGTGGTTTAAAGGGATAGCAAACAACATGCAAACATTTTGGTAAAGATTTTGGTATTCCAAGATGGCCGCTGGCCAACTTCCTCTTTTTATATTTCGGTCTCTGATTTCATTGAAATTTAGTATAAAGTGTTATAAAGGGATGCTTATCAGTATGATAGAAATTTTGAAAGATTTTTGCTGGGTTTTCAAATTTACTTCTGCAATTCATTGAATGTAAAAGTACCTCAAAATTTCTTTCAAAATGTTCATCCACTGTGCAATTGCATTCTTAATTTGTTGCAGGTGGAGATAGGGAGGGGGAGGAAGAGTGTCATTTGGGGATGATGTATTAGTGTCCATTACAATGAGTATATGTACTTGTTTTAGCTTTAAAATCCTACTCCTCCTTAACCCTTGAGTGGATTAATGCATCCATATTTTATGTGAAACATCACAGGGGAAGGACAATCATATTTCAATATAAACGAGTTAGGCCAGACCCTAGGGGACAGAGGGGCGGGGCTCAGAAGGGGGAACATATTTTATAAAGGACGAGGTAAGACCCATGGGGATAAAACGTCAGGGGTCCAAAATGGGAGCTTTGCTGAAATTTGGCTTTAAAATCTAACTCCTCCTTCAATCTTGAATGGGTTAAAACCATATATGGATGAAGGGCAACCAAGTTTGTTCAACAAATGACCTTGTTTGTGATGCCATGCAGGCGACACATCCACTGAAGGGAATTCAGACAGGGAGAGCACTTCGGACACCACATTTCTTACACTCTTTACATCGTTATGTACAAACAAGACAACTCGTGTATTTCATAGTAAAGGGTATTTATTTTTTATTAGATTAATATCCTATACCCAGTCAGGGTCCTTAAATGACAGCCTCCAATGTGTGCAACATGTTGCTTTATGTGACGTTTGGAGACTGTGGTATATCTGTTATATCGTCTCGCAGACGTTGGGAGGCTGCGGTATATCTATGTTATATTTTCACGTATTAGTGGAACTCTTACCATTTTAAAGTGCTATTTCACTGAGACATACCGCGGAAAACGAAAACGAACAAAGTACAACCCAAACGGTCACAATATATTGACAATCGTCAAACACTCATTTATGCTGAGCGCTAAGCAGCAAATACCACTTTTATAGACCGGGGCGTCTCGGCCAGGGGACAGACCCTGGAGCCTTCCTCGTGTTTCTTCCAATTTTATAAGTATGTGAATGTCAGAATTATTTTATTTTAAAACTTAAAGATGCTCCACCTCTGACAATAAATACCAAGAGCAGACGAATTAGTCTTTTTCTTCATTTACAAAAGTTACTTACTTTACACAAATACCACCATTGAAAAGTTTGGGCATCTAATTTTATTTCAAGATAAAACTATCAAAAATAATTAATTGCATTGCGCATGCCCAAAAAGTAAAACAAATAGTTTTTATATCATTTTTTGTTGTTGTTTTAATTAGATATATATATACATGATTAAACACCAATTAGTGTTCAAATGATAAGGACTTTTACGCTCTGTCGGCGGTGCAGCATCTTTAAGTAACTTGAATGTTGATATAAATTTGAAAGTGTTAAACTACGTGTAGGGAGCTATTTGCTGATCATATAAACCAGAGTATTTTCAAACACGTCCAGCAATTATGTATTTAATGTTATTAATATTTTCTATGTCTATTGTCTCCTGTTTCGCCATTGTATGTTACGAGAAGGCTTTTTAAAGTTGTAATAACTCCTGCCTAATCCCTTTGTCTTTTGAATTGACAATAAAATTAGTTTAAACTAAAAATTGTCAAGTTCCTATTTTTTGCTATCCAAATGGCGAGGTATCTATATATAAATGTACATATTGTTGGGAAATTTGTTCCAAATTCGCTCGTGATATATGATCTGCTGAAAAATATATGTATAATTATCAAACAAACATTATTTTTACAATTTTCCACCTCATTTAGCATCTTTTTGATAATTACCGATATCGACGTCACTATAAACCGAACACCTCGTTTGTGAGCCATACACCCGTCAATCAAAATATCAGCTACGAACCGTACACCACAAATATTTTACGTTGCTCTCATAATTTAAATAGATGTAGTTGAGAATTATTGTTCTTTAGAATATACCCTTATATATCATAATAGAGTAATAAAGTACTAAATTATGTATTTATGGGCGACGGAAAGATATTTTTCAGCATCTGTTCTAACACAAACGATTTACGTCGGTACCTCCCATGGTGTGATGGCATGTTAACTTCTCTCAATTTTTGTTTTTTTTTGGCGACACTTCTCGAAATGCATTTATATATCATTGTGTGGCTGATATATCAGGAAACACGCGTACTAAACGTCAATATCTAAAAACATTTCAAAATTCAGATAAAAGCGACAATTTTACCTCTGTTCTAATCCTGATTTCCTCACTCTCGTTTCAGGGGACACCTAGTTCCGGTGTCATTACCCACAGGGACCTGGCACGAAAATTTTTAACCAACAGTATACATATATATTTATTATAGTATCAAGGGTATGAACTCGGCGGTCGAGAAAAAAGGACCTATTTTTAAAACCGTGATTATTTTAATAAATTGGTTCTATACACCATTGACGCATATCTTACCCTAAAGAGAAATAATTTATCTTTCCAGTGCGTGCTTAATGAACAAAATTGGCCAAGTATTGTCGAAGTTATGGCTTGATGAATTGGGAAATTTACGAAAAATATGCTAGGTAGACATTTCCCTGTCTGGTCGAAATGCCGTATCGCCTCTAATGGGTACCTCAAAAACCAAGCCAAAATTTGTTGGTTTGTTTGATTGATTAATTAACTTCCTATTAACAGCTATGGTCATGTAACGACGGCCTCCCATGTATGCTGTGTGTTGCGTGTATGTTGTGAGAGGTGCGTGTTTTGGGAGACTGCGGTATATTCATGTAGTGTCTTCCTGTATAGTGGAACTGTTGCCTTTTTTATAGTGCTATATCACTGAAGCATGCCGCCGAAGACACAAAGCAACACACCCCACCCGGTCACATTATCTATAAAGCAATATTAAAAGGGCAAGAGTCCCACTATACAAGAAGAAACAACACGAATATACCGTCTCCCAAAACACACATCTGCACCTCATACACGCATCAGACCGCGTGCATCGGAGCTCTCCTTATATGACCCTGGCTGTGAATTTGACGTTAATTTAATAAAACTATTACTTTTTCGTCACATATAGCTCTATGAAATATATCAGTTATCGGGAATTTTTAAATGTAAAGTGTTTGCTAAAGGAGACGATAAACTAAACAAGAAAATCACAATAGGCCATGCTAGTTATAACTATGTCGATTCTTTTACAAGATTTGAAAATATGTATGTGCATTGCAATACCATCACAAATCTGAACTCGTGTTTATAGAACAAACTTGGATTGTTCTGAGCTAGTGTTGTTTTACCGATAGCTCTTAAATACAAGCTGATGTCTTTCTTCAGATTAACTCTCAGTCTCAATATGCGTATCTGTCTGATTTGTTTTCATGATTTAGAAGAATGTTGAAAACAAGTTCTGTTGTAAATCATGCAGAGACAGGACTAAATCCAAGTCGAGATGAGTGATAATGATTCTGATAAGAAATCAAATAAACATTGAACATCGCTAAGTGGGTCCCATTTTTTAGGCAAACCAAGGTTAGCCGACATTGTAACGTCGTTGCCGAGCTCTTCCGAGAACGGGTTATGAACTTTCAGACTTCCGTTCTGCAATAATTGTGACTTCTATGGCGACAAGTCTAAAATGAAGGCATGTTATACAAGTGTCAACAACTGCTGTAACAGTTATTTAAAAATCATTATAGATATTCTTTGATGTAACTCAATTTCAACTACATCTACAAATAATAACACTATGGTTATCTAATCTAACTTGAATTTTTATTGCTAGTTACGTATTGTGTGACTTTAAAATGATTCGGGCTAATTGCTCATAATTTCTCCATAAGAATCTGTTATTTTCAGTACCATCATGCTTCGTATGTTGCAAGTTAGTCAGATGAACGTTAAGGCCCTTGTTCCTTTTGTTACTCTACCACTAATGTCCTAATAACAGTCGGTGAGTGACATGTTAGTACGGCCACCTGTGTATGCGGTGTGTTGGATGTGAAGTGTGGGGCGTAATTTGGGAGATATATGTTTGTGTTGTACGAAATAGAGGAACCCGTTTCTATAGTGCTATCTCACTGTAGTTAATATATTGTGATCCACGATGGCGTATCTTATATGTATGGTTTAATTTTGGATGTCTTCCATTTCAGATATGGATTTCAATATTTAGTAACATCTGACTGTTTTAAACACTGACGGAATGTGCTGGAAGATTCAAGTATGAATATCCTTTTTACCAAGCATAAATGATTTGCAATCATATTGCACGATGCAGAACCAACTACGGTAAACAATTAATTGTTCTTCCTATGGCATAATGACATATCGGTTTTGTAGTTTATTTAATGACTATGAATTGAGGTCCGTTTTGTCGCCTGCAACGCATAGGTATCACTACGTCGGCGTCATCGGCGTCCGGAAAATAGTTTCCGTTGGATAACTTTTGTCCGATTTCAACCAAACTTGGTATATTGTTTTATATCAATAAGATTTCAGTTGAGTTCGACACGAGTTAAAATCCGTCAATATTTACAAGAGTTACGGGACTTTTAATTCGTCAAAACAGAGAAATCCATGATTTTCGCTTGATAAATTTAGTACACTGTATTTATTGTCTGATTTCAACTAAATTGGTTGTATTGCTTAATATTGAAGAAATCTCGGATAGGTTCAATACTGGTCACAATCCGTTAATATTTGCGAGTGTTACGGGACTAAAAAAAATCTTCAAAACAGATGTATCCATGGTTTCCGCTCGGTAACATTAGTATTTATTGTTCGATTTCAACCAAATTTGATTTATTGCTTGAGAATAAAGAGATCTAGGACGGGTTTGATACTGGACAAATTTGTCAATATTTGCAAGAGTTACGGGACTTTAAAATTATCAAAATAAACAATTTTCTGCTTATTGCTCAATAACTTTTGTATTTATTATGCGATTTCAACCAAATTGTGTGTATTGTTTTATATCAATAATATCTCAGATGGGGTTGATACTGGTCAAATTCTATAATTATTTGCAAGGGTTACGGGGCTTGATATCTTCACTTAGTTATTAACAATATTTTCAACTGTAAATAACTATTTTTGTTATTTTCAAACTGCTGTATAGGCGACACTTCTATGGAATTCTTTTTGTAAAATGTTAATAGATATAATAGCGCTCTTAGTTTTATGCTCTGTGCTTACTGTGTTCATTAGTACTTATATACTTAGTGATCTCGACTCATTTTCGCTAATTGTAGTGCATTATTGCGTTTTTTGTTAGTTTTGCAGAATTAAAGTATTAATAATAAGGAAATAAACTTTATCATAAAATGTGTACATTATAGTTTCTTGAATTTTAGACTGTTCCGCAAGCTCATACTACGATCATCGGGCTCAGTACGAACTCTTTGTGACGTCAATGATAGAGCTACTGTAAAGCCATTTCAAAGTATCCCTGGTCCATCTGGAATATCGGCCCTGCCATTCATTGGACTTATCTTTGAGTTAAAGCCGTTCAGTAAGTATTGTATCGACCATAGTAAATATTACAAATGGTATCAAAAGGTGTGACTTAGGAGACTGCGGTATGATTCGTAGTATAATGATATTAATAAACGAGATTACCCTACCTTTTTCTATTATATTTAACATGTCCCTTCAAACTCGTTCCTTTCCGTAAAGTTTAAACTTGCAAATGTTATGCCTATATTCAACGGTGGTGATAAGCACATTGTATCTAATTACGGGCCAATATCGTTACTAAATGATAATTGTGTTGTAAAAATTATTTTAGCGTTTAGTATATAAATACACTTACAATCAGGATTCTTACCAGAACACTCTTGCACGCATCACCTAATATGATAATATTAAAGGGACATGAACCTTAAATAATTTGTTCTGTATGCCTAGATATGGTTTTCAGATGTTTATTGAATATTTTATTACAATGATTGGTTATCTAAAACGACAGGAAAACGTGGGGAATACCTACCTCAAAAATGATAAAAATAGACTTCATATTCTATTTTTGGAACACAAAACGAAAGCTGGCCGAAAGCGAGTTTATAATAAACAACAAACTTGCTGACATGACAAGGAATATTAGTTTTCCCCATTATAAGATTATTTTCTAATTTACGATGGTTGACAAAAGAAGTTAAGCCATATTTGTTATAAAACAATTTGTATTTAGAGTAAGAATGATAAGTCAAAAGTCAAACGAGACTTTTCATTCGACAGGCCACCGCGAAGGGAGGTTCCTGACTTATTACACATATGAAAATCACGCAAGTATAAAGTGGGGAGTTGCTCCCGTCTCTTGTATTTCAGTGATCCATTTATATTTACCTACTTTCCCAATCGCGCATGTGACTGACTCTTGACGTAAACTGTTTTCTTTCGGAATTCGTTTGTGTTCGCTTCACCCACGCTTTTGACCCACAATATTTAAATTGTACAGTGCATTGTGGGAGGTCTCTAAAGTTCAACACTACTATACAATCGTTACAAAATTCGACCGGGCCAATTCAAAATACAGAAAGATGGAATTTCCATTATCATTATTTTATTTGACACATTCGCACAATAACTGATATATATTACTTAGTAAGGTATCTGACACGTCTTAAATATGTTTTTTACTCAAATTTACAAGGTTTATTTAGGTTCATGTCCCTTTAATTACTATCACTGTTGTTATCTTTAGAAAATCAAGGAAAACAAAGGCGATGTTTATATCATGTACATTGACTCAACGCATTATTGTTTGCAGCAAATTACGACATTAGGAAACTCTCGGAACTCTTTGAAAGTTACCATAAGAAGTACGGTCCTCTGGTGAGAGTCAGAGCAGGGAAGGATTGGCTTGTCTGTGTATATGATCCTAACGACATTGCCTCTGTGTTCCGAGCGGAATCCAGATTTCCATATCGAGGTGCCACTCTTATCGCAGAGACCTATGATCGGCGAAAAAGAGCAAAAGCGGGCCTTGTTACATTGTATGTGGATTAGGCATGCTATCCACCTGATCAATTGATAATTATAATTAGGAGATACACATTACATCTTGCAAATGTCGCGTTTATAGCAGTGATTAAAAGATAAAGAGGAAGAGCCTTCTTTTAATATTGAAACCGGAATCTCTGATTAATTATAAATTGAACTTTATGAATTGACTTTCTGCCTTTTTGTCTCAGCAAAAGTCTTTTTTCCGTATGTATCATTGTGTTAAAATGAAATATCAATGGAATTAGAACACTTTTTCTTAACTTTCCGTTTTATGATGTAAAACATGTCATCCACAGCACATGTCTCTTGTACTGTCGATATCACTACTAATTCCATGAAAAGCACATAACTACTCTTTAAATAACATTAAAGAGGTATTATATTCTGAATTCTTCTCTTATTTTAGTTGATTAAAGTAAAATAATTAGAGTTTAATAATATGTTTACTTCATTTTGAATCGTTATATTGATAGTATTTAACTTTCATTGTCTATCATGACCATAGCTGTTAATAGGACGTTAATTAATCAAACAAACAAACAAAACTATTACCTAAAACCCAGATTTTTTTTTAATTATAACTAATATATTATAATCAAAATTGATTTTGACAGACTCGGAAAATATCCTTAGATTGAAATGAGAATTTTCGTAGATTAATGTGATTATTTAAGTTAATTATGAGTCCCTATTTTCGTTTGCTACCCTAAGGAAGGGCGAGGAATGGTATGCGCTGCGGAGCCCTACTCAGAAGGCCATGATGAGACCAAAAGCAATGACTAAATATGCCAATCGTATAAGCCACATCGCCGATGATTTTGTCGCAAAATTTGAACACAGGGATCGACTAGACAATTTACCTGATCAGTTAATGGAATATACAGCTGAAGGTAAGGGATATGTATTTTAGTTTTAGCCGGCTACATAAGATGTTGGGCTATTTTACCCCTTTCATCCGTGATGCTCCGTTCACAATTCTTGTTAATTTTAATTCTCAGAAGGTGCTGAAAGGATATTTCTCAAAATTCATATGTAGCTTTCCCTAGGGCCGTAGTTGTGCATATTGCATTTTGGAACCGATCAGTCGACAATATGGCCGACCGGCCACCATCTTGAATTTTGATAGTTGAAGTTTGTTACCGCTATTTCTCAGAAAGTACTGAAAGGATCTGTCTCGAATCCATATGTAGGTTTTCCTAGTGCATATCACTTTTCGGGATCAAGCGGTCAACAAGATGGCCGACCGGCCACCATCTTAGATTTTGATACTTGAAGTTCGGAACCGCCATTTTTAGTAAGAAATGAAAAGATTTGTCTCAAATTTCATATGTAGGTTACCATAGGGTCTTAAGTGATGCTTATTGCATTTTTGGACCAATTGGTCAACAAGATGGCCGACCGGCCATCATCTTGGATTTTGATAAATTAAGTTTGCTACCGCTATTAATCAGAAAGTATTGAAAGAATTGTCTCATATTTCGTATGTGGGTGTCCCTATGGCCGTTGTTGTGCATATTGCATTTTCAGCAGCACAGACCGGCTGCCATCTTGGATTTTGATAGTTGAAGGTTGTTACGTCTATATCTCAGAAAGTACAGAAGGGCTCATTCTCAAATGTGATATGTATAGGCTCCATATAGATCATAGAGTTGCTAAATGTATTTTCAGGGCCGATCGGTCAACAAGATGGCCGACAGTCCACAATCTTTAATCGACGTATGAAAAACAAAGAAAATATCCCTCTTTCAATTGTCAGAAATAAATCATTCTTTAGTGGGCGCCAAGATTCCTCTGGGATCTCTTGTTAAAATTGTATTGCTTTGATTTGTAGTATGTGTCGTATCTATATTCAAAACATCCCAATATCTTAAGACGTGTTATTCCACAATAAGTCCCAGATATTGTTAGGTTTTCTTTGTTCGAGTGATACGCCTCTCACAGTCATTTATCATTCCCTTCAATGATGTGTGAAATGTGCTTGATAATTTGAGCCCCCCATTTTTACGGGATGAGGTTATTTGGGGTTTATTTTATAGGTTTTCTTCATGTCACCCTTCCGCAGATTATATATTGCTCCTTTACCATTTCGTTTTATAATTGATTACGAAATTCAAAACATAAACATTTAAATGTATATCTAAATGTAATGGTGTGTAACGTATCAAAACCAGGTCACGGTGATCTATATTTTGACATTTTAACTCAATTAAAAACAGCTTGTTTTGACTATATCTCCCACATGAGATACATAAACTTCGTACTAGGCATATGTAGGCGTCACAGGCTAGAATCAGACCATTGACTTACATTTTACCCTTGATTTCTACATAGTAATGCTCCTAGACTTAGAATGTTAATTTGATCAACCAAGAAAAACCATCTGAAGAATTCCGAAGTTTTGCTAAACCGGCTTGTCAATCTTTTGTTTGTTTGTTTGTTTGATTTATTAACGTCCTATTAACAGCTATGGTCATGCAAGGACGGCCTCCCATGTATGCGGTGTGTTGCGTGTATGTTGTGCGAGGTGAGTGTACTGGGAGACTGCGGTATGTTCGTGTTGTGTCTTCTTGTATAGTGGAACTGTTGCCCTTTTTATAGTGCTATATCACTGAAGCATGCCGCCGAAGACACCAAGCAACACACCCCACCCGGTCACATTATACTGACAACGGGCGAACCAGTCGTCCCACTCCCTGTATGCTGAGCGCTAAGCAGGAGCAGAAACTACCACTTTTATAGACTTTGGTGTGTCTCGGCCAGGGGACAGAACCCAGAACCTTCCTCACAGGGGCGAACGCTCAACTCAAGGCCAAAAGTGAGGCGGTGCCAAGGGAGGCATTAGGAAAGATAAAGTCGGTTAGGAAGAAGAGAAAAGATAAGATCCTAAATTTAGTCGCCTTTTACGATCATGCAATAGGGGCAGCAGGTACAATTCTAACGCCCTACCTGCAGGGCCAGCTTGTCAATCCTTCGTCTAGTGAAATCCATAATTCAGACTATGATACACGAAAGCATTTTTTTTTTTTTTGTGTTAGAAATTAGATAATACAATTTCACTATGACTTTACATGGGTCCAACAGTATTATAAATGCCCGATATCAAATGAAAAATGAACTTAAACACATATGGCTTAATCTATTTTTATAATTTGTATAATTTGTGCAATATCTGTAAATATGTTACAAATGTAATATTAGCCAGTACACTTGCACGATGTTTTCTTTCGTAATAAAATTAAATATTTATCGAATTGCTGGTACCGCCCTTAATACGTTTTTGCGTGCTTTTGACATATTAGCAGCATAAATTTTGGGAATATTTAAAACAAAAAACGTGTCGATAAGTAAATTCTGATGACCTGTCTAAAAAGTAGCACGTGTTTAATGCATGTGCGTGCATTAATATGTCACATTGATTTTTTCGGACTAATTTATGATGTTTTCTTTTCCTGACTCGACATAACATAGGTGTTTTAATTGTCTGAAAATAAATTCAGAAGAACGTATTTGCATAAAATCTTTATGCATTCAGAAAACTGTGGTCAATTTTAAAATCGTCAAGGGTTTCTTTTGAGAATATGACATATAAAGGCATAGGTTACTATAGTTAACATGGTTATAACGAATTTCTGGGGAGGAGCAACAAAATCACTTACTTTAAACATAGTTCGTTATACAGGAACACAGACGTTATAACTACTAATTCGATGAAACCCCACTAACCAACCTCCACCTTTTTCACGTATCCGTATGCCCTGACCCTACCAGGACTACTATCTGTTCGTAAAATTGGTTTGTTTGTTTGATTAATTAACGTCCTATTAACAGCTATGGTCATGTAAGGACGGCCTCCCATATATGCGGTGTGTTGCGTGTATGTTGTGCGAGGTGCGTGTTTTGGGAGACTGCGGTAAATTCATGTTATGTCTTCTTGTATAGTGGAACTATTGCCCTTTTTATAGTGCTATGTCACTGAAGCATGCCGCCGAAGACACCAAGCAACACACCCCACCCGGTCACATTATACTGACAACGGGCGAACCAGTCGTCCCACTCCCCGTTTGCTGAGCGCTAAGCAGGAGCAGAAACTACCACTTTTATAGACTTTGGTGTGTCTCGGCTAGGGGACAGAACCGCCAGAACCGCCTCAAAAGTGAGGCGGTGCCAAGGAAGGCATTAGGAAAGATAAAGTCAGTTAGGAAGAAAAGAAAAGATAGGATCCTAAATTTAGTCGCCTTTTACGATCATGCAATAGGGGCAGCAGGTACAATTCTAACGCCCTACCTGCAGGGCTCACACCGAGTCTATTTTTTTATCTTTGCTCATATTTAAGAAATGGTTAAGACGAAGTTAATCCGATAGATTTATTAAATTTCATAGCCAGATCCTATATTGAATCAATCTTTTACTTTCCTGAAAATGAATTCAGGAGTATTTAGAAGTATTTTAATGGTTTAAAAATTATCTGGAATTACTGTGCATTTTCAGGTTACCTGAGACGAAGTCTCCAGTTACCTATTCTACTCGCCTTTTGTCCGTCGTCCGTCATATGTCCGTAAACAATTTCGACTTCTTTTCCAAAACCGCTTAAGCAATTTCCATGATATTTGGCGTAAACCTTCTGATGTATAATAAGGTCCTTTACAAATACTGTGAGTTTCATGACCCTGAGGTTTCGCGTTTACCCCTTTATTATAGTTTCTATAGCAAAAAACACATTTTTGAGCTTTATTTTGTCATTTGTAATAGGAAATGAGTCAAATGTTGTCAGAATTATCCATATGAGATGACCATTGAATCTAATTATTAACAAATTTAGATGACTGACCCCCAGGTGCCATAGGGACGGGGCCAAAAAGGTCAAATATATATTCATAGAGTGAAAGGTCATAATGTCCTTTATAAAATGTCAATTATATGACCCTGGGGTCTCAAGTTTCCCCCTTGGGAGGGGGTCAAGTTTACATAGGAAAAACACATTTATATTCATAAATGGGCATTATTTGCTCAATGTTCATAGGAAATGAGTCAAACTCGGTTAAAATTATTAATCTGAGATACCGCATTTTTACATATTCATATCAGTTCGCGCTGACCCCCAGGAACAAGAGGGGCGGGGCTAAACAGGGTCAAAATGACTAAAATTTCAAAAACTCTTGGAATTTGCAGGTCTGATGGAACCAAATACTCTTCATAGATTATAAAGTCGAATTTATAAAATCACTGACTGACTTCAAGGGAATGATGGGCTAATATATAGTGTTTAAATGTCTTTGTTTCATTCTGTATCTGAACTCAGATGACCATTAAGGCCCATGTCTTGGTTGATATATACCATTTAAAACCCAGCTATCGTTTGTAAACTGAGCAATGCCACGAGTGTTTAAGAAATTAGATCTTAAGTAGACCTCAGCTATACTAAGTTTTGACGGTTTTATATTATTGGTCATATTATATTATTAGATCGACATAACTTGTCAAGAACTCTGAGCTTGTGCTCCTATGTGAAAGGATATAGGACATGGCAGTCTATAAAGATAAAGATTCTGCTCCTGTTAACACCAACAATAAAGATCTGATTTATCCGTTTGAAGTATGTGGCAGGATAAGGTATACTTAGTGCTTTTAGCAGTGATCTTACACCAGAAAATAGAAAAGTGTACAACTTTAACAAAGAAACAACTGCGGCAACACCAGTCTCCAAAAAGGCCCACGCATGCATCTCATACACGGAAGGCCGTCTTTAATAACTTTGATATTGACCGGGCATTGGGCAAAATAAACCAACCAATATTCCACACACTACAGTAGTCAATAGTCTAAGGCTGAGGATGTGATAGGTAATTCATAATTGATGATTTAAGGATGGTCTCGAAGAGTACAACCTACGCTGTTACATAATACTGACAAGGGAAAACCAGTTGCCTATTTCTTTTATGCTAAACGCTCAGGAGAGTCCAGATGACAGAACTGTATATGGGCTATAATGCTATTGGAGGAGCTCGTATATTATTATAATGCCTTAGTTGCGAGGCTTCATAACCAAATACCACATGAAAACTTTCTGCTTTCTTTAGGCTAGCGATAATGTTGTTTTTGGTTAAAATATCTTAAAGGCTATACCCGATACTGACGTATTATCATTTTTGAAGGAGTCGGGATGCTGTGTTTCAACACTCGCCTGGGTTGTATATCGGAAACTGACCAGACTACAGACCTGATGATACATACCAAAACCTACCTGGAATTGTTTGGAGAATCTACCTATCGTCTTCCTCTTTTTACAGTATTCCGGACTCCAATGTACCGAAGGTTTGAGCGGGCTGCCGATTATATATCGCAGTATGTGATATTTATTATGATAATTTTTTTCCAAATATCAAAAAAGATAATAATCTTATTTTTTATCTCTCGATGTAGAGAGGTGTTCCAGTATATGTATAATGATACAATTGTCTTTATATTGTCCCTGTTAAGCAGTGTTTACTATGTTACCGTTTCCCACAATCTCGTTAGAATAAATATTATGTGGCTCAACCATATTTTTAAAACACTATTGTTAAACGAATTGGAAGTGAAAAGTACTCTACAAAAAACCGGTTAGTCAGTAAAAAGACTGAGTGAATATTTGGAGAGAATGAACTGTGAAAGTACATATTTTGGCACAAATTTTATTTTGAACTCGTAAGCGCAAATATTTATTTCAAATTAGATGCCGGAACACTACGTAACTAACGAATATTAGTTAAGAGACGGGGGCTATATAAATTTTATTCCAGTCATTTTTCAATTCTGCATTTGCATATTACAGAGTTATCTCCACCTGCGGGTTGGTATTGATTGTGACGTCATGTGTTTTCGAGCGTAACGTCACAATAGATACCTACCAGCAAGGGAGCTTACCCTGTAATAAACAAAGACGGAATATTGTCGAATATCTTCCGCCATCGGGGGGAGTAAATGGTGTTGTCCATGACCGCCATGTCATGTGTTACAGTTCCCTGATAGTTTTCTTATTTATGTAGTTTATGTGCATTGTTTCTTTTAGTGAGATGACTCTTCTATTTTGACATCACAATCAAAGGCAATGATGGCCTTGCATGCTGACCAATCATAACTCAAAAGACACAATGTAGGTTTCAACGTTTAATGTACTTTGCGTTGATAACTTCAGCTTTTCGGTTGCTTAATTGGATGTAGATATGGAATACATAAGGCTGTAAATAAGTAATCATGCTATCCCGAAGATGGAGAACACCAGCAGTATCGGCTATATTCAATTTTGAACGTAAATGTTTCTACCGCATTATTGATATTACTAACAATACCATGTAAATAATTTCAAGGTGACACTTGTATACTAGCTGACTACATGTGTTATTATGTATATTATGTATACTGGTACTAATGTTAGCCAGTTTGCATTATAAAAGTCGACCCTTCTGTTTGGAAAGCGACTGATATATGAATATATTTCACAGCGTTTGTGAAGCCTACATTGAGGATGCTCTTACCAAAGTACGAAGTAATGAACAAGACATTAGGCATTCTTCTAATGCCTTGCTACAAACCACACACAACTCTTGTGCTGATATGGAACGAAACGACTGTGGTCAACCCAATGATGATGAACAGAAGCTTAAGTTAACGAAAGATATGGAGGATAGTTTGTTGTTTGATTTATTATCCACACCTGGTGTTACTCCCGACATGGTCAAGAGGATATTGGTTGACGTGTTCGTCGCCGGTATAGATTCCGTACGTTTTATTTAGAAATGTTTTTTTTATGTTATATAACAAAGCATGCGAATGCACCAGTTTCCCAAAACAATCAACACAAGCATTTGTCTCCTTTACTCATTTGAGTTCGTTCCCCGGGCGCACGTTTGAGAAAAACACGTAAACCCGATCACCTTTAAAATCGAATTGATAAGAATGTTAAAACATCCGAACGGAAATGTATGTGACATAATTGTACGATTTCTCCAAAAAATATACGGAGGAAACTACACATGTACATACATACAATGACTAATACGAAATAAAATCGCCCTAATGATTTACAGAAAGTAATACGACAAGCTTGAACGGCTTTGACTTAGACCTGAAAAGGTTTCATTTTGTTCGACAAACATAATTGAAAATCAAACGAAAAATATTTGGACCAAATGAAAACATACATGGGAATGCACCTAGAGACAATCATATGTTTTGTTCGGATCTAGTCTCTCTTTAAATAGAAATATTTTAAAAGGGATGTTTATTTCCCATACATTGTTGATACATTTTATTCATTGAAAATATAATTACTTATTTAATTGTCGAATGATATTTTATGTTTTCAGAGGATGGATAGAAAGTAAATGTATTGATTAAACCATCATATCAATTCAATGTCAGGTAAAATCATCTTGATAGGAAGCTACCAAGATAAAATCAAAATTAGAAAGAAAGAAATTAAATGTTAATTTTACTTTATACAGACAGCGAATGCAATGACCTTCCTTTTTTACTTCCTGGCCAAGCACCAGGACAAACAACAAAAACTTTACGAGGAATTGGTGGACATAATACCAGAGAACGGAGAAATAAGCGAGGAAATAATCGAAATGTTATCGTACCTTAAAGCCTGCCTCAAAGAGTCTTTAAGGTTAGTGTTTCTATTCGTTCCTTTAAATATTAATGTGAATATCGCAGAAGTGGATGTATCGAATTCATTGCAGGTTGAAATATACTTAACATAATAAAGATATTCCAGTTTAATTTGCCAAGGGAAATTAATGTTATCGCAAAGAAATGCAATTTTGTAATCTCACAAACCACAGCCTTGAACTCTGGTATTCAGTCCCGTAAAGAATTCCAAGCAAAACACTTTACTTTACGTAGATATTTATAAAGTGTGTAGTTTGATCACCCAAAGGTATATTGAGTTACAGTATACTATTGGAACGACGTCGATATAGCGATACCTAATTGCAATTTTAACACAAATATAACTTTTAAGACTAGTAATGTTAAAATACCGTGTTTTTCATGATCACAAGTCAAAAAGAGCTTTTGATATGTTATTCACCAAGAAAGGTTACCAACATTCTGAAAATTAGATCTACACTACTTCCAATCAATACAAATAAGAGCTGGAAATGACTTTTGGCAGTACTGCCTAAAATCATTATGTTAACATCTACAGTGCAGTTAAATGAGTACATACGTTCAGATCTTGAAGCCAAATAGTGGTCTACAATTTCATATAGCATTTTTACAGTCTTATAAGTAAGTGTTAATGATTCCTGCGGATTTGTTTCTATTTAAACATACAGAAGGAGAGAAAGAAAAAACTATTTTACAGTGCTAATGGTTGTCTTCAAGATAACGTTTAAAAGGCGTCATATAGGTTTGTCTGTCCATTTGATTTTATTTCACAGCGTAATTCATGAAAGCTTGATGATTTTGATAAATTTATCAAAAGTCTTTGTAATTAACCCGTTTGAGTGTATAGTAACCTCAGCTTTAATGTCTAGATCGTATTTGGATGATAAATTATACATGCATCATGACTGTGCAAATCTTTTATAATCTCTGCCCTGACCTAGCTTTCAACGCAATACGTAAGATAAAAAGCTGTTTAACCCATATTCTGTGAACTTTGTGAGGTAAAAGTTTACAAAGTTTGCTCTGGGACATAACCGAGCTGTTTAAAACCTGTATTCTGTGATCTTTGTGGCTCATTTGGAGTGTCAATGTTGGCGCTATAGTGGCCTTAGTATTATTTTTTGTTTACATCTACCCGGAGAAAAATGTCATATATCATATTATATATACACTGAGCAATATTTTTGCATATTATAAACATAGGCAAAAATGGGATGGGATTTGGGAGGGGGGGTAAACTTCACCAATAAATGTTTTTGATTGTGTTCAGAGTGTCATAAACTAGCTCGAAACCTTTGCTATAAATTTTTGAAATGCAATAATAATTTTATAAATGTTTCAAATCTGAATTTTATTATACATAATTACATTCTCTCAAATATGATCCATAAAATAGTAACATTTGGTTTTTTTGAGCCAGTTTATCTTATATCAGATCATAGCATAACATTTATTTTATTGGCGTTTAAAAGATTAAAAAACAAAACAACCCTCAACCCTGCTCCTTCTCCCCAATTCCATCCAATCCATAATATGTCTAAGTTTATATTATGCAAATGTATTGCTCAATGCAATATAATATATTATATGACATTTTTCTCTGGTATGTTATGGCACAAGATGAACTTTATCATTGTATAATTGGCATTTTAAAAAATAAGTCACTGTGACCTATATTTTGACAATAAGTAATATTTTCCAATTTTCAACATATCAATGTATAATAATTCAATTCATGATACCCCCCCCCCCCTCTAATGGATAACTGCGACTTGACCTTAATGATGCACTAACCCTCACGTATCTGGGAACAAAAAATAATGCTTATCGGTCATTGCCACCAGAGAGCCCATTATGACACTCCTCCTTTTTGTTTTGCGACATGACTAAGATTTATGACAAGTTCAAATAGGTGTAGTGTGTTAAAATATGGTTGTGACTCATATGCTATTGTATTTTTAAGGTTGGTGTTTCCTATCTGTGGCGGGACAGCACGAATACTGGATCGAGACATTATTCTGAAGGGTTACACGGTGCCGAAATCAGTAGGTTATTATAAAAAATATGCATATTAAATGTTAATGACGTTTCCTGGGTTACATAATTTAGTCTTAAAGAATTCATGATAAATTAAAGATAAATTACAAGTCTAAGTTTCAACACAAATCTATAATACGTCGTTGAATGAGCAAACGTGTTTGCCAAGAAACCGAACAAATGCTCATGAGGCTGTGCGATCTATACTTATAGAAGATATAAATCAAACACGTCTTTGTCAAATATGGATAAATACAAAGTCTTGGAGCAAGTGATGACAGAATTCATGTAACGGCCAGTGTCATTTTAGGACGGCATGTTAATTATATGTGCACAATGTACATGTATGAATGATTATATATAAAAATATATTCTCAATAATTTCTAAAACGTGCAGCAAATCTTAAATTCTAACAACTTAAATAACATAATTTTTCACTTTTTTTCTTCATTTTTTCCTTTCTCTTAAAACACGAGAAAAAGACACTAAAGGTAAAGCCGTGATTTTAAGGCCCGGTCTCACTGGCGTTTAGGAAGATATGCGAATGCATTGCGCGCAAAAAATTGGCTGATATTCGCTGAACATACGCAATATTCGTAAATCGTACTTGTATCTGTCCACTAACATCCGCATACTATACGTCCGTAATTATCCGCATTGGCGTGTTTTTCCGTTCCAAGGATTTTTGAACTGCACAAAATTTTGATTGCGGAAAATCATTCACCTGAAAAATAACCATTTTTTCAGCCATCGTGAAACCCGAAGTGAAGAATAAATATTCATCTAAAACAATCAGCTAGCCAATGGTTTGTTCATCGCCCTTAAGCGTCAAAGAACACTTCATGTCAAAAGAAAATAACACTACAAGTATCCTAATTATGTGAAACGAAACTGCCACACTTTCCTTGCAATGTTCATCATTTCTGGCAGTATATCACAAGGTAGACAATCAGTCGCTCAATTTGGAAAAGGTAGTCAGAAAAGAAAAGAACCAATTTGTCAAATACATTTGCCACGGGAAGTACGTATCATATTTTAGAATTATCAATTGGTAAATGCAAAAGTTTTATTCGATATCAATGAAACAAGTGCCATTCTGTTGGCCATTTTGTCTGCCATCCTGGAAATATGCTTATTAAGAAACCAAACAGATTACCTTAGTTAGCTGAATGAAGATTCGTTATAGTGTATATGCAATTGGACTGCAATAAAATGCTAGACATCAAATAGAATACCAATGAATATATATGATTTTTTAAGCACAGTTGCTGTTGATTTATTTGATGGGCGTGTGTTTCCGTTCCAAACGAATAACTATAGCGTATCTATCGCTACGTTGAGAAAATCCGCTTTTATTCGTAATATATTGAGAACAAAAGTAATCTGCAGCGTTTAATTGTATTTGCGTCTGTTTTGCATTTGATTTGAGAATAATTTGCGAGTGTATAATAAACGTGTTGCGTAAACCAAAACTACTGTATAAAATGGCAAAAATCGACATATTTATCTATTATTTCCCGTCCGTCGAGAAGTACAGGTGTAATAAAGGGTCCTCGGCAATAATACCAATGCAGCATAACAATGGTATTCAACAACATATCAATCAAATTGTTCAAGTCATGAAATTAATTCAAAGACAGAAAAGAAAAAGTTTTTTGCTTTGATATGAATTTGAAGCAAACTGGACCTTTTTGTATCTGGAGGATGTAGGATGAAAGTTGCAGCTTGTTTATCTTTGTTGCAGTCGTGTTGTTGTGAAAAGCGATATCGAAAGACCCGTGCGCGCTTCTTTTTCTACCGTAATTCAGATGCCGAACATGCGCAATACAACCGTTCTTTCCGCTACATCTGCGCAATGCATTATTAATAGATTCGTAATATTTCCGTAACACTCGCAATACATCCGATCTGTTTCCTCAATATATGCATTATATATTCGTAATTGTTTGTTACGTATCCGCATGCCCTGCAGGTAGGGCGTTAGAATTGTACCTGCTGCCCATATTGCATGATCGTAAAAGGCGACAAAATTTAGGATCTTATCTTTTCTCTCCTTCCTAACTGACTTTATCCTTCCTAATGCTTCCCTTGGCACCGCCTCACTTTTGGCCTTGAGTTGAGCGTTTGCCCCTGTGAGGAAGGCTCTGGCTTCTGTCCCCTGGCCGAGACACAAAAAAGTCTATAAAGTGGTAGTTTCTGCTCCTACTTGGCGCTCAGCATACAGGGAGTTGGACGACTTGCTTGTTCGCCCGTTGTCAGAATAATGTGACCGGGTGGGGTGTGCTGCTAGATGTCTTCAGCGGCATGCTTCACTGATATAGCGCTATAAAAAGGGCAACAGTTCCACTATACAAGAAGAGATGGATATATTGGATATGGCTAATATAGGCTTTGCCTGTTGCCAAATCCATTTGCATATTTTTTTGCAATAAAATTTGTTGAAATGAAATACAAGAAGACACAACACGAATATACCAGTCTCCTAAAACAAGCACCTCGCACAACATACAAGCAACCCACCGCATGCATGGGAGGCCGTCCTTACTTGACCATAGCTGTTAATAGGACGTTAATTAATCAAACAAACAAATTGTTGGATAATCTTACCGATTGTACCCTTCACGGGAGAGCATCCGTTATCGTATTCGTGTAATGTGACCGTGTGTGGTGTGTTGCTTGGTGTCTTCGGCGGCATGCTTCAGTGATATAGCACTATAAAAAGGGCAACAGTTCCACTATACCAGAAGACACAGCATGAGTATACCGCAGTCGCCCAGGACACGCACCTCTCACAGCATACACGCATTGCACTGCATGCATTAGAGGCCGTCCTTGCATGACCATAGTTGTTAATAGGACGTTAATTAATCGAACAAACAAACAAGTTATCGTATTCGTTTTTATTCGTGAAATATCCGCATTTGTTCGTAATAAATTCACAGAATGATATTTACATTTCCGTAATTTATACTTGAAAATTTGTTATTTTTAGCCAATTTTGTTGCGGATGACAACGAACGGCCAAAATTTGTAAACTAAATTGATCCGTAATCAATCCGCTATTTAGTGGGACCGGGCCTGTAGGTTATGCAACACTGAGTGTAGGAATGTCATCGAATATTTAACCGCACCAAACTACTGGTTTCCTTACTAAGAACGGAAAATCATTTGATACGAAGGACCAAGCGTATTATCTACTGAAGACAATAGTTCATTTAAATGTATATAAAATTAGGGTAGATAACACGCCTTATTCACGTTTACAGACTTTGCTTGTCCTTTGTAACGGCGTCGTATGTCGCGATGAGGATTACTTCTATCAACAGGACCAGTTTATCCCCGAACGTTGGATTCGCGGAGATACCAGGACAGACATGAACCCATTTGCTCACCTGCCGTTCGGATTCGGCCCACGTAAATGTATTGGTCAGAGATTTGCGGAACAAGAAATCTATATATGTACAACGAAGGTGAGCTTGTGAATAAATGATTTAGGTTTGTCGTTATTACCGGCAAAAGATTTGCTAAATTTTTCGTCAATGATGAACTAGTCGCAAATGTATGTTCATTGTGTGGTGTTTAGTTGTAAGTTTAGGTTGTATCACACTTTTCTTAGTGTAGACTTTGGATACTGATTTTTACTAGGTTATTGGATTTAGAATTTACTTCAATCTCGTTAGCTATTTTATAAAAGCCTGTATCTTTTGTAACTTACACAATGACTAGAATAAATAACTTAGATACACTGAGATCCGAAAGTTCTGTTACATATGTTAAAATTTGCTTACAATTTATCTCCGAGGAAACTCTCGAAAAACAATTAGTTAGTAATTGAGGATAAATAAGTTTAAAAAATTTATAATGATGCCTGTATTACAAAAAGATTACATATTTCTGTATATTTGTAAATGCATGTGTGTCACAGCTTTTGGAAGGCAGTGTGTGCATATCCGACAACCATTCGTTGTGTAACCTTTATATATATGCAGATAAAATGACTTTGTACCATTTCATAATAGATGATATTGTTGATTATTTGACAGATGATAACGACGTATCGATTATCGTTGCCTCCCGGTGTAGAGGATATTCCCTATAGATATTGTACCTTTGCCACACCTCTGAACAAGACCACGTTCCTGCTAGAGAAACGCATTGTTACTTGACGTCATTGCCACTTCACGTGTTTGTGAATAACGCGTAGATGAGCTTCATTTTGTGATTTACGTAAATAATTAAATGTGTCAGACAGGCAGACAGACCTACACCAGCATGCTGTCACCTCCAACTGACGTATATCCTAAACCAACAATCTGCTTACGTACAACATGCTTGATTAATCAAGACAGGTGGGGAAAATAACAATGGCTTTGTAAAGGTTCCACTCATCATGCTGTCAATAATATTAGCTCCATATTAAGCCGTGATATATGCGTCAAATGATATTGATCTGTAACGGCATATTTGCTGATCTGATATATCATGTGCCAAATTTACATGTTAGTTTTAGCAGTAAAATAAGATATGAATTAGTAGTTATGTTTTGTATTTTTATACATATATATACATATACTTGTATAACACATTTTCATTGATTTATTTTGCATTAAGTACAAACATATATGCGCTATACATTGCACTCCTCATACCTATATGGTTAAACCTTTTCCGCTTTCTTTTTCCACAAACGTGCTTGGTGATCGTTTGTCATTTCCTGGTGACCTTTCCATTCTTTCAAATTTAAGAATATCTACATATTTCAGAAAAACCTGGTCATGTCTGGTCATGTGACCCAGTTTCTCATTTTCTCGTCGGATTTCTCCTTGCACAATTTCTCTTTCCTTTCTTATCCTTCCTATCCCTTAAAATGTGTTGATCCCCAGGCGCCCCTCGCAGGTTACCTAAACTTTGTCGAGGACCTTAGAGGCGATCTCTGCGTGCTTTGTTGACTGGTTTTCAGACCATTTCCTGTTGTCTTGATCTGTTTTTGTCTTTGCCCCGGTAAA
The DNA here is from genome assembly GCF_041381155.1 of Argopecten irradians. Lineage (NCBI taxonomy): Eukaryota > Metazoa > Mollusca > Bivalvia > Pectinida > Pectinidae > Argopecten > Argopecten irradians. Next base: position 46,121,969 of record NC_091135.1, on the reverse strand, counting down.
ATAGAAAACTGACCTCGATCATCATTTTTATCTTCTATCATGGCATTATAACACCATAAGGAACGAATCAAAGACACTTCAGTTTCATATAAGATATGCAGTTTCTTTACAAAATGAACATATTATCTGATGCACATGTCTATTACAAAACGAACGATGATCATAAAATAATTTAGTAATAGTTTGTAGTTGACATTTCGACACAAACGTCCTACCATTGTATAAAGTTTCATGAAAATCCATCAATCCATTCCCAAGTTATCGTCTGAAAACCAACAGACAGGCAGATATTATTAGTCACCGACGATTGCACCAACAGGTAATTAATGATAATGATTATCCCGAAAGTTCATGCAAACAAAATTCTATTCAATGAATGACCATTTAGACCTACAATAATAATTTTATAATGGTGTAAGAAGATCGTATTGTAAATAATGATAATGTGAATTTATTCGCGCAAGGATTTACATATATCTTATGACAGAGACACGCATTCCTAACATCTGAGATTACTCTATAAACCTACGGATATACCTAACAATTGGCTATATTGTATCAGACCCTGTGTTAAGTTCGTGTACTTTTCCAGATTTTCAATTAACTATGTCAATACATGGTATCATGTACGATATGAATACTGGTTTTTTAAAACGTTTGGAATCGAGTTTTGCGCTCGCTCCTCTGAAAGACTAGTCAGAGGATAAGTGAGTTATTGTAACTGTAATATATTCAAACAGGCGACTAAATTTGGGACCTGTTCCAGTAGAGGCTTGCCGAGGGTTTTACAACAATATCAAGTATACGTGAAGTTATGTGTTATTTAGCCGATTGTTTTTTTAACCTACTCTCACTGATAGAATTCGATTAGTATAAATATTTTACAATGGTTTTTGTTACTCCAATGGATTACCAGGTCACTGAAGATTACGGTAGGCTGTAATTAGATATATGAGTTAGAATCACACAATGCTCATTAAATATAGCTTACTTTGATAAGTAAACTTGGTAATAGAACATACGGAATACCAAGGCAAGATGTCTCTTTTGTTTCTGGAACAAATATGATTCAAATAAATCGATATCATAAAGCACAATAATATATAAATGTTAAAGTTCCTGTGTTCAGTTGACTAAACCAACCCCATTGAAAATCACATTGATCAACAGAGACTATCCAGCTTGACGTATGATTGTGTTGTGTTGTAATTTGAAATGTGGAGCTGTTGAATATAATGGTCTTTCTATATTTCTTTCATACCCGTAGACGTGTAAATGAAAGTCTTTCTACCGATGAAATGGTTAAATCCCGGAGTATAATACATACATATAATTACTGACAGTTAATAGTCCTTCACTTATGTTATATGAACAATAGTAATCTAAAAATGTCAAATACACTAGACAGTTAGATATGTTCCGGACACTGTATAACAATGAGTTGTAATTGTCACCCTGCCTTGTAAATATACGCTTTTCAATATCGAGAAGAAGAAAAAATTTAATAAAAGAGATGGAATCCTTAATGAAAGAGATGAAAATTCTTAAGTGTTATTTTGACGCTTGTGCTACTGTGGGAGTATTCAAAGAGCCCCAAAAGCAGAAATTCTGAAGGAGTGTGATTGTATTTATAATCAATGGATTTTTGAACCTAACAAATATTATTGAAAAATGACTGAGCAAGTTTGGAAAAGGAAATAATAGCCATGAAAAATCCGCATTTTTTACGAATAACAATTTGTTAAAAAAATAAACAAATTAAATTTGATAATAAGCTAGTATTATGACACTATTATGCATATTGCCAAAACGATGTTTGTTCAGAATACGTCACTGTGACTGTACTTTAAAAATTAAAGAGTTCAAAAATAGGCTATTAACTAGTGATATTTTTTACAGATTTTTTTACATAAATTATTATTAATATAAAATATTATTCCGATATTCTTCTCTGTGTTTGGAGATGTTTGATACGAAACGTTATAAAAGGGGCATTTAAATTTAATGATTTGCCCGTGTACACTGTAGTCTAAATCACCAATTGTGTATAAAAAAGTTGTTTTTCAAAACCGTTAAAAGACAATCTAACAAACGATACACACTTATCTTAAATATATTTCTTTTTTATCATTATGTTATTTTTACTTGTAATTTTTAAGAATCATATGCTTTATTTTTTTTTAACTTTCTTCACACTTTTAGATATCGGCAAAATGTTTTAAATTCATTCGTTTTAGATTCTGGCGCTAAAAAGATGATCATAATGAAATTCATGGTGCAATTTTAAGTATCTCCATCCAAAGGATACCTTTTCGTATCCTGTTCACACGATCTATCTGTATTTCTAAAAAGGAGTTTCTATTATTCATTTAGAAATACGTTTTAATCAGTACATTGTCACCAAGCGGTGTGTGCTGTTCAGTGTCTTTGGCACGGTTCTATGAGATAACACTTTAAATATACTCGCTATCATAAGAGAACACAATACGAAATTTATATGATATAGTACCATATACGTTTCACTATAGTTTCACTATACAAGAAGACACAACACGAACATACCAGTTTCCCAAAACTCTCACCTCGCACTACACACGCCAAACTCCGCATACCTGAGAGGCCGTCCTATAATACATGACATTGGCTATTAAAAGGACGTTAATTAATCAAACCAAACAAACTGATTCCTGCAAAAAATATAAAAGGACATAAAAGAAATATTATTTACATTCAATAAACGATCTCAATAAAGCACTTAAGAAGTCGAGCAATCCTAACAGCGGCAGATATTTTCACGCTTATCCATGGATCTTTATTGTGTAATTCTAATTATGCACGGACTAATGCTTTTGTATATGATATCCTACTCTTAGAAATTCGTGTCTTTTGTTGTAATCATTCGTAATCCTTTTTATCGGATTCGTTTCTTGGCAGTACGCCAGCATTTTGCATTTTCATCTGCAATTGGGTTATGTAGAATAGTGTAACCTGTTTTTTGTTTTGTTCATTTCTCAGAATTTTAGTCTGTGTGCTTCTATGCTCTCTAAAAGGACAGATTTCTATTGCCTCCTGTTTGTCATCAATCATCATGATTTTTTTATCATTTTAAATAACGCCCATGCGATGTTCAGCTCTTTATTGAAACTAGTCGTCTTTTATTTTCACTACAATGTACATGTACTTATTATTCAAAAGGTTTTTTTTTCATAAATACAATCAATGTATGCTATGAAAACTCAATTGCTTTACTGAGTAACACTATAAGGACAACATTTCACTGTAGCAGAGACGAAAAGCAGCCTCCTAATACATACCTACATTCCCACATAACACATCACATACACGAGGGGCCGTCCTTAAATGAACCTAGCTATAAATAGGACGTTCAAAAACTCAACCACAGGTTCTGATTTTTTTTATTCAGGATTCCATGCATAGTAATATATCTTTTTAAGGTCAACAGATTTATTCTGTAGTAAATGAAAAGGACACTTAAACATAAAACGCTTCTGGCATATTGGAGGTAGTAATTATAAATGTAGGACATGAGGATTCTATTTTAGACTTAATTATAATATTTTTTTATTCTGTTGAAACGACTTTCTTCACTCCAACGTTTTCATTGACAATAACTCCTTTTTAGACACTTTAAGACGCTGGGTAGATAATATCATAGTTTTTATTAGGTCACCTGACCATAGGCCATGGTGATCTATTGCGATAGTTTTTTTGTCCGGCGTCGTGCATCGTCTGTTAACATTTCCTTGTAAATACGATAACTGGATTAACCGAGCTTTATTGAAAATTTATATGTAGACTAAAATTCTAAAGATCTCGAAAGAGGACGAAAATCGGCTTGATTCAAAGGTAAATAACGGAGTTATTGCCCTTTGCACTAACAATAACAATTGGACCGTGTGAACGCGATAACTTTAGTAAATATGAACGGAACTCACTGAAACTTTGGTAGTAGACTAATATTGAAAGATCTCGTACATGTTCGAAAATCAGCATGATTCAATGGTAATTTAAAGTTTTATTGCCCTTTGCACTAATTATTACTATTGGACCTTGTGAACGCGATAACTTTCGTAAAAATGAGCTGAGCCATACAACATTCAAAAGATCTCGGACGAGTCTGAAAATCAGCTTAATTCGACGGTAATATACTGAGTATTTGCTCTTTGCACTAATAATTTACTATGGGATCTTGTGAACGTGATAAACTTTAGTAAAAATGGCCCGAGGTTAACAAAACTTTGTATTTAGAACTAACACATGGAAAGATCTTGGATAGGTTCGAAAATCGGCATGAAAGTAAAAGTTACGGCGTTATTGCCCTTGGCAGTAATAATTATTATCGACCTTGTGAGCTTGATAACTTGAGAAAATAAGCGACGTGATTAGATCGTAACTTACGAAGTTGTAACCCATTGCAATCGTAATTATTGAATCTTGTGAGCATGATAACTTGAATAAATATGCACTCAGCTTCGTGTAGTAGTTTTATACGTAGTTTTATGAATGATCTCTGACGAGTTTGAAAATCAGTTTTGATTCAATTGTAACTTACGGAGTTATTGCCCTTTTCGATTACAATTATTGAATTTTTGTGAACATGAGTAATTATGATCAGAGCTTAATGAAACTTTGCATATAGACTTACATTTGGAAATATCTCGAACAAATTTGAAAATAATCTTGATCAGACTTCTTTTTTTTTATATATATTTACGGAGTTATTATGCCATTTGCAATAAAGTTATTGAACCATGTGAACACGGTAATGTGAGTAAATATGCACCAAGCTTAATGAGACTTTGTATGTAGACCAATTAGGTGTTTGTTCATATTTCGTGAACAAAAGACATCAATTGTCTAGTAAATTACATAACTAATTGGTATCAAATACCAGTTGACCCGTTTAGGCCCATGGGCCTCTTCTTAATTTTAAATTTTCTACTGAATTTATAGTTAAAGCAGAGGGACGACTAGTTTGCCCGTTAGTCAGTATAATCTGGCCAGGTGTGATACAATATTAATTGTTGTTTAAGCGCATCACTTAAGTAAGTAATATGATATAAAATGAGCAAGAGTTACTAAACGAGCATACTACAGCCTCTAAAAACACATTTATCATTAAGCACATATAGTTGTTTGTATACAGATGTCTTCCAAAGTATATACATTGTGAAGTGCGTGCGTGAAGCGTGTTGACAAAGAACATGCACACACCACCCGGTCATATACTAATAACAGGCAAACCAATCGTCCCATGCCTTTAATGTTGATTGCTATGCAGGAGCAACATCTATCGGTTTTACAGAGTATGGTTAGTCTGAGCATGAGGACGAATTCCAGAGACTTCCTTCTATAATGTCTAAAACAAGACGGTGTCAAGCGAGACCTTGGAAAGAAGAAACTTTGTTGAAGGGCAAGATAACATAAGATCTAAATTAAGTCGCCTTTTACTATCATGTAATGAGGGTTGCAGGTGCAATTCTAATAATAACGCTCTACATGAAAAGTAAGACATCCTTATAAATGACCCGAGATATTAATAGAACGCTTAGCATAATAAACAACCTTATGTGTCGTTATATTCTAAGAAGTGATAACTATTCCTGATAATGATTATAATTTATCTCTGGAGCTGACATGAAATATCCTTACGGCAATGTTGGAGGGAAAAAACACGTTCGTTATAAAAATTTGAATAATAAAGAGTGTAATCTATCAAGGGCTTTGCTGGTGTATGGCTTTGAAATAGCCAGGTTTTTTTTCTGTAATTGTGAACATTTTTCTTTCGACTACATTTATATTCTCAAATAGAAATTCTATTGTGATGTATTCGTAAATAGAATATAAATTACATTAGTGTAGTAAATGATAATTTGGTCGTTCTATATACGTAATATTCGCCTACATGATTCGACTGACCTCCCACGAATACACGTATCCAAAAATAGCCCTCGTGTGATGACCCTATGGTTATTTTGCACTTTCATTGCCTCGATAAATATCATATTGTACCCTAAATACATGAAATACATCCCTAAGCAGTGGGAATTGAAAAAAAACAAAGATTAACAAAGGAAGTATGTGACAAGAATATATTACGGCGGCAGGCACATAATATATTTTTAAAGCTCGGGTTTCGAGGAGACTCGGATTCCAGTTTTGTGTACCGTATGATCACTTTTGAGATATTAGAAAGGTATCATTTATGAAATGTCACGACAATGCCATTGAAATCACAGACATTTTCAAAGACCTTATACGGCTATAAAGGAATATAGTGATTTATAATGACAAATTCTCTTCTGAAGGAAACAATAGAAGTAGAACCCGAGCGATGATGTAGGCTATCAATTGTGTTTATGCTATTATCCTCGTACAAACATGCTTTTTGATAAAACCTTTAATTCAGGAAGCACAATAACTCATTTTGAAATCGTAGTTAACATGTACATAGCGCTTTTACCTGTTTGACGCTCAGGGTGATGCGTCATATTAATGGACTTTAAGCGATAAAACCACAGTGAATACATAGTGAAGCAATTAAACAAAATGACATTTTAAAACAATTTTGTCGAAATGATTGCTGATTAATAATATTTCTTTTAATGAATTAGTAGTATTCTTTATGATGGTTCATCATTGATTATTGGTATATTTTATATATATTCTAATCCATATAAAACAGAGTCGATTGTTTGTTTTTCCTCAGCGAAATGATTTAGTGAAATAGCACTAGGGCAAGTACACTTTTATTATTAATAAGAGACACACTACGAACATACTGCATGAGGCCTTCCAAAATATAGGACGTAATCCGCATAGCAATAAAGTGCGAGGACACCATACATAAAATACCATCCTAAGTCAAAATTACGCTATATTTGCTAAATAATGTCAAGATAAAAAACATGTTGACAGTAACTAAGAAATAACAACGTATACACCCAACACTCTCGCACATCTCTCACACACAACCAGCAATTACGGGAGTCTCTGACTCTCAATTTACATTGACTATGTGTAAAGGGACGATTATCAAAACAACAATTTGAGAGACATCTTCCTATTTATAGTGAACTAGCTATGATAATTAGACATATACCCATAAATAACTAATACTCCTTCCGTTATGTCTAAATATTAACTAGTTTAAAAGATTCCCAAAGGCTTCAATAATAAAAATCAATACTGCAGAAGCAACTTAAAAATTAAATTCTATGTAACAATGGTGGACCAGAAGATGCATATATATAATCTTAAAGCAAAGTACTGAAAGTACTAAATGGCTCGGTCTCGAGGATAGAGTGGGAATATATATCTAAGGTCAATATACTGTAGTTTTGTACAATAAGAAATAAATTTGGCTGGTGTTCCTTCCAGTTTGGGCTTTTGAGGATTCCTTGGACACCAAGGTGTAAAATAAGAGACGCATACTAAAATCTTGAAAGCCCATTCTAATATTTCCTATGATGATATATGTAAAAATGATTTTATAACACCTTAGTATTTTTTTTCGGCTGCTCAAAAGCAAACGAAAATTTACCGTGTCTGCTCGTGTCAACGTAATATCGGCCGACATGTCAAAGATAAAGGAGTCTGGGTTCTGGCCAAAAGGCATTCGGTGTCGCAAGTGGATTTCAAATAATCAGTTCTATGGTTACAATGACAACTCGCGATCTGACAATAATGATAATGTATAAGGTTATTTACATAGTTTACCTGTTGTGCCTCATTTTAGCCATGTCGATGAACATCCGGTTTATGTCATGGAATGTAACCGGTATTATGTCGGCTGCATCTCATCTACACGAGGCTTTGAACAGGGAGCACATCGATATCTGTGGAATATCTGAGCACTGGCTCTATGAGGAGAACAGGCATCTGTTCTATAGCATTCACAAAGATTACGAGGCAGTCGTCATTTCAGACTTTTCTCTCCATACGCTTGCGGATCAACGCTGTCGTAAAGGTGGTGTTGCTATAATGTGGCACAGAAAATTCAGTGATATGATATCCGTTGTTGATTCAGACGATGACAGGATCGCCATTGTTAAACTTGTTACAGGGACTGATATTTGGTATTTTATCCAAGTTTACCTTCCTACATCTCGGTACGGTGCAGATATCTTCACGGATTACATTGCGAAACTCGATGATATATGTACAAACTTTTCTCTTAATGGATCCGTAATCCTTATGGGAGATTTTAATGCTCGGTTGAGTGGCCCACGCGTACCTAATTATGTAAATCATCGTGGCCAGTTGCTCCAGAGACTCATGGACCGGCATCAGCTTTGCGCTTTGTCAACCTCTCTGATGTATGTAGAGGCCCATTATTCTCGTATGTCCAGTCGGATGATGGATCGTCGTCCCTTATAGATCATCTCATCATCAACTCGTCTAAGGTTGATCTTGTTTGTGATTGCGCTGTACTAGAACACGGATTCCTCGATGTCTCAAACCACAGACCTTTGTTATGTGAGCTACGCATTCCTCTTCCGGAACGTATGGATCATCATTGTAGTAAGATGATGCGATTTTCTTACAAGTGGATTACTACTGGAACTTCTGAGAACGTATCCGCAATTTCGGGACAGCTATAGAAGAAATGCCATCGCGGCAATCAATACATAGCAACCACCGAGACAACATACGTGTAGAGGATGACAATTGCTTAAGTTTACTCTGGACGAAACTCTTTAACATGTATTCAGAGGTTACGTTCAGCCTGGTTAGATTCCTCTGGGTTTGAATGTTGAAACGGAAAAAATTTCTGCAAAAGGTACCTTAAATCCGTTATTGGAATCGAGCACCTTAAAGGACCTCCAATCTGTATTTGTGGCGTGCGGCGTAAGGACATGGATAGACTGTAGGTCGGGGGGACCCCCCCCCCCCGCGACCGACGATCCTTCCTCTGCTAAATTTAGAATCTTCAAAATATGCATAGTGTCTTTATATAGAAAAAGACCTCGCCCATCCCATATTTCAGTAGGAACGATGATCAAGATTATAGGACCTTTGAACTAAACGAAATAGAAAAAAAATGTCTCCCTTCTTTTGCCCCTAGTCGGCGGGTTCGTTTTGTCATATGTTCTTTTGGGTCTTTGGTTTTTTTTTTTTTTTAAACGGTCGCTTCTTTTCTTGTTGTTGTAAATCATCATTCGGGGGTTTGTTTCGCTGTTCGTTGCTAGGTAGTAATAGAAATGATGAAAGAAAAAGTAACATGAGAAAGCAAATGAAATGAACTTTAACGGAGCGTCGAGTCGTTATACCGAGGCGTATTTTTTTTAAGTAGACCCCTGCTCATTTAACCACATGCTCGGGGATCGGGTCAGTATTTTAGAGAATAAACATTTTTACTCTCTGGATCCACCAGTCCGTGTTCATTTTTGATTTAAATTGCGATCAGGCCGAATGCTAAAACGAAATCAGCATGATATGGAAGTTAACCTATACTTAGGAGCCAGTCATTCGAGTATAGTCTCTCCAAGATTTATTGAGTTGTAAAATTCACATGCAGGTGGAATTTTTTTTTATAAAGCGGTTTATGTAGATGTTTTACCCCCCCCTCCGACCCCACGTGTGACAAAACTAGGCTGGATCAGATACCTTTATGATTACCCCCATTTTGATTAAAGCCCAACGATAACAAGTACACCCAACCAGTCCAATACCATGCTGCCAAGCTTCATAAATAATAAATAACACCACAAGCATTATCCGTTAGAGTAAGTAGAATTTGTACCCTCCTGATACTTACCAACGGGGCAGATTTCGACCTGTTAGGTGTTTCTTGAAATGTTTAAGTTAGGGCTCTTTCTTCGCCCAATTAAAAAATTAAAAAATCGTGCACCACTAACGCCTAACAGGTTTCGTCCTTTTTGCCATTTCTCTGCTTCCTACCTTTTCTACGTTTTTACCATTATTTTGATAAGTTTTTTTTTTTTTTGAAAAATAAAAAAAATAAAATAATTATACAAAATAATAAAAAAAAATTCATAAGTCTATTTTAAATTTTTGCCCTTGGTTCTGAATTTTTGTACACATAAAGATACTTTTGTAAATCACAAATTGAAAAGTGTTATATGAATACATATGTGTTTTTTTTTATTCCTAATCCTCAAACAGATAATGGCTGGTTATCACTAAAGCAACAGTAGGTAGTCAGTAGTACAATATACGGTCATTTTTCTGGTTTTAATGAATATCTATTACATTTGCAAAAGAAAATAACGAGCAGCGAAACTTTTTTTTTTTTTTTACATTGGTTTTCATCGATGCTGTGTGCTGCTTCTATTTTAATTTTTTTTCTAAAAGCGTTTGATTGTGTTTTAGGCACAATTGGTCTTTTTTATATTACAAACTTCAAAAACTTAGGTTTTAAAAATCAAAGTAATATCAATATTATGGTGTTTTTCTCTATATATCGAACATGTTATTTATAGTGCTTGTATATGCACCAACCAGAGGTTTGGTGATATCAAATTGGTTCAAGATTTACACCAAGGTACAAATAAACGCCAGGGAAAGCTATGTATTATCTTCTCCGTGGCTGTACACAAATTATCATTAGATGACCTACTTAAAGATTTATGTTCCATCTCAGTACTCTCTTATCATACAAGATATAAATGTAACATGGTTCCCCCCTTGTCCAAGCGCAAGCTGATGATATACCCACATCTGTCTTTTATGTAAACGTGGTTTTGGACTGTCTTATGGATACTCTGTTACAAATGTACAGTTGGGTAAATGGAGATTTAGTTACAATGCATTCTAAGTCATTACTGGATTGTTTTCTAAAAAAAGTTGCGAGAACATTTAAACGAAAGTCAAAAAAATAGTTCAAATATTTCGAAAGCAAAAAAAAAAAAAAAAGAAAATAAAAACAAAATTTTCTTTAACGGCAAAAGTTCATACTTTCGAAAGCAAAACCCAGGCTGGAAAAACTCGGCACAAATGATAACAGTCCTCAGAATCTATAAATACCAAGCATGTCGGTCATATTTCTAAAATAAAATTCAAACCAGGTTGTCCAGACGTGCAATGAGACAGTTAACAAGCTTCGTTAGTCAATGGTTTTGGCTTTGTTAAACTGTTAATTTATGTGGGTATTGGAATTAATCCATCATTGACCGCGCTTTGCATAAGCGCTTGTACAAGACAGTAGTTATGCCAGGGTATAGCCTTTTTTAAGGATGGTGAACTCTGGTTCTCCGACTATCTGAAACTGAATGGAACCGCCTCTTGAAACAGTTCACCATTTGTGTTGCTTAAGCTTTTTCATGATTTTCCAAGGCGCACCAGAATCAGATATTTGTATCTTAAGTACATTGGCTTGGGTTAACATCCATACGGTTAATTGCTTGAACTTTCGTAAACCTTCGGTTCTTTTCCTGCATTATTGCAGAGCAGATATAGCGCATTATAGCGATAGAGGCTCTTTCATACTACGTCTTCTTATCCATGTATATTTGGTACCTATCTGTTTTAATAAGCGAAAATGGTTTTTTTGCTTTTAGTCTGACGTTTGGTACAAAATACACAAAATAGGTATTTGCAAGTCCGTTCATGTCACCAATTCTTGAGCTAGATGGGATTTTTATCCAGTGAGGATGCAATTTATAGGGATACATCACATTAAGTGATTTCCTACTTTGGCGAAGTACACCTACCAGTGGTGGATGTGAAAGACGTGAACGCCTCACTGTCTGTTGAAGAGTTTGAGAGGTTTTTAAAAAAACCACCAGTGAGATATGCGTCCCTTCGCCCCCCGATCCGATATGGAATTTATTATCAAAAATGTAACCCATATCATGAAAGTTTAGAACGTTTGTATTTAAAAAAGTTTGCCTAAGACTAATGGAGCATTTCACCAAAATGCGAAACACACGTGTGACCAAGTGCATATGCTTTAATGTTATACGAAGCAGTGGCACATGTCTTTTGCTAGACTGTCGTAAGTCGCGCCATTGCAATCTCACCGTGTACGTTTATTTTTTATATTTTCAACGAAGATAGTCAATGAAATACCCAGTAACTAGATAACCCCTCTATTTTATCCTAATATCCTCATGGGAAAAGTTCAGATCTCACTCAATGCTCCTCCGGCAGTCCACCTGCCACATTTGAAAGATATTTTTATTGACGATGACCGGATGCTTTGCGTCATTTGCAAAAGAATGCGGCATTTTATTCTGAAAAAGAAAAAAGCTTAACGAACTAACGATAAACTTGTAAGAGTATGAACTCAATGCTTCCTACCCACTCTGAATTTTTTCCTTTTTGTGTGGGTGTTTTTAATTGTCATAATTTATAGTTTATCACTTATTATGTTAGAATTGATCTGCACTGTACCAATGTTCTACCTAATATACCTAAAGTATCGTGTTGTTTTCCCTGTTTCAAATCATACTCTTTAAAACTATCATGGTAACTCTTCAAATTTTGGAGGAATAAGACATGACATGAATGAATGAAAGGATTTCTTAAATTGTTACGTAAAATTTCTACGGTCACAAACTTTGCAATTCACAATGTATCAAAGATACATACTACAGGAAAATATTATCTGATTAAAGCTTACATGTATTCGTTGCTGAAACTCCTCGACAAAAAATCCGAAACTTTTATTTCTGTGTGGATTTTCTTTCATAATTACACGAAGATACCTGCTTTATTAAAGTGAATAGTCGGGCAAAGGAAACCAGTCTAAATGCGTTCTTTGGCCTTCCAAAAGTCATTGTATACCATAATGATGGTCAAGTTCTGCTTACGGTGTCCAGTTTTGACCATTGAAATTTTGGGGAAGCCCCGTGTAAATTTAGCACAGTTCTAAATATAAATTCTCCAAACTCTTTGAAAACGAGGCTGCGTGGAAATGTCAACATGGACATGTGTTTCTCAGTCGTGTCGGTTTCGTTTCGTGTGATAAACCACTAATGCGGTATGCAAATTGTTGTTTTGAGATGATACATTTGATGCAAATGAAGTATTCTTACATTAATGACAATGCTTTGTAATCATTTTTCGATAAAAGCATCTTGTACATGGAAATCGACACAAATATTCGGCCGATGCAGAGATGGGGCCCCGGCAAGGGGCAATTATTGCAGCATAGCATTCGTCGTATTTTACATCAACCGAATCATGAAGGTTAAATACAAATAATCGTAACATAATTTCCCATTTAAAACCACACGAAAACGTTCCATAGAACGTCCATGCATGTAGCTGTCAAAGATGTGAAAATAAATTAGCTCATACATAGATATTTTACAAGTACAATATATGTGTTCAATTATTCGTGTAGTTTTTTGCAGAGATTTAATTAAATTATCTATGTCTCTGGTTGGTTTTTTTTTTGTAAACAATATTTGAGTTCTGGAGAGAGATGACATGAATGTCCAGCTGGAAGGAAAGAAACTTTTATGATGTATATGTATCGTACAATGTATATATGTGAACGTACATTCCATGTAGCTGCTATAGAATTACAACTAGGAAATTCTCTCAAACATTGATAATATTTAATTCTTCACATTCATGTAGGCCTATGCTGTGAGAATTAACACATCATATATATTTCCAGAAAACATATAGGCCTACATGTATGTTACTTTCCTTTTCTGTTGTTTCCTGTTCTTTTTTGTGCTCTGGAGAAAAAGATGATTGAGTTGAAGAAAAGTAATTAATTAAGAGAAATGTGTACCACAGTACTTTGTCTGTAGCCGAGGGGTTCTATACTGTTTTAATAGTCCAGTAATTAATAATTAAATTGAAAATTTCAAAATTAAGATGAAATTGTAAATTCCATTTTTGAATGAAGTGGTTCCCCTCCTTTGAGAGTACACAGTGTGTATATACCCTTTTTGGTTTTTAGGAATAATACCTGAATAGGAACCTGAAATAACAAGACAATCAATCAGGTATGTGTGTGTTGTTGGGGGGGGGGGGTGGGGGGGCCTAAAGACAGAAGAATCATGAGGTTGGGAAGTTGTAACTTGAGTGGGGGGTTGAAATATAGAAGAAATAGCTACAGATAACTGGAAGTGGAAGGGTGCTTTATCATTGATCTGGTCATTGCATATTTGGGGTTTACATGGCTTCTTTTTGGTTATTTAGTCTCATTGATTTTGGAGCAACTTTGAATCCATATGGTACTGTATATCTTTCTTTTTTCCATGTGTAGCTATTTCTTCCGTATTTCACCCTCCGCCCAAGTCACAACTTCCCAATAGGTACCACTTTTTTGTTTAGAACTCAAATCAAAGACAGATGTACATAGTACTACATACTACATTTTAGTCTATGTGTTTGTAATCACTGTTACTACAGTATTAATACATAAATGGTCTATGTACAAGTTACACATAGACAACAAATGTGAAATTTGGTTCAGACAAAAAGATTTTTAACATTTCAGATAACTTGCTAGTTTTATGGTTTTATTTATATGTTGAGTCTACTCTCTTGTAAAGTAGAATTTAGAAATCCTAAGACAATGTTATCTATATTGCTATATGTAAAAAAAAAATCCTTATATTTTAAAAGTAATTGAAAAGCTATCTCACAAGCCCTGACAAACAAATGGGCAGGCATATGGATGCAAGAATTATAATCACTGGACCTAGAGGACTAATATAAACAAATATTTCTACAAAGTTAAACAATGAAAAAGTATTGCATCATAATTTTATTTAATGATTACAGTTGAAAGGAACATTCTGTTCATGATCTTCTAGGTCCATATTGGAAAAGTTTACTTTCAAGAGCACTCAAATCAACATTCTTCAGTCTTCATATGATGCTAATTGTATGTATATGTATACATACACTTGTATACAGGTCCAAGGGATGAACTTTCTGTATTCATGTCACTATGCATGCATGGTGCCTGAAAAAAAGAACCAGCAATTTTTTATACTGTTGAATATGACAAAAATTGAAATGATCAATTTCAAATATATATAAATGAATAAATGTAGGTTCATTCTACAGGGTTTTTTTTTATTTTAGAGAAAACATTTTATAAGTTGTGAATGTGGCACTGATGCATTTGATAGAATCAAATATTGTTTCAAAAAAGATACAAAATTCATTATCTATAGTTCCAACAAAAATTCAGAATAATTATAAATGATACATGGCTGCAGTACATTTCAACTCTGTAAAGTTTGTCATATACACATGAACCAGGTACAGTTGTAATAAATATACAAACACTATTTATTATTATGACCAGAAATAATATTGTATGTGTCCTCCAAATATATCTAAAGAACAAGCTAAAACCTACATGTACATATGTATATCAGAACATATACAATACAATTTTACCAATTAACCTACAATGTAAATCCTATATACAATGTATGTGTATAACACTACCAGAACATGTACAGAACAAAAATTTACAAATTAAAAATCTATAAATATATACATCAGAACTGTATGAATTGACCGGTAGCATACAGGGCATTCATTACCCCTAAAGAGGCCCCACTAAAGAACCGCTATTTACCCCAGGGTTACGTTTTACGCGATTGGGGAACAGGTATGAAACATGTGACCATATGTGACCACTCATTTATGAAAAAATACTGCTAGGGACTATTTACATAATGATCAAAATACGAAGACTCACTCACAATCAGCTGAGCAGGGAGTACCGGGTACGTAGTAGGCCTAGGTACGTACAGTAGCGGTCCGGAGCCGCGTGCTCGTTTGAACTGTTCTCTTCACTATAACAAGTTGTATTAACACTCTCCATGCGTCGTAATGTTTACCGAGTCAGTTGTTGGGATTGTCGCTGCTCCATTGCCTTTCCTTTCGCATTTTAGGTGAGTCAGTTGGTTGTTTTGGCGGAAACATTTTGGTTCAAAACTACGGTAGCCATGTTTTGTTTACTACGGAGAGTGGTGAGTGTTGCGCATGCGTTAAGATTGAACTGCACTCTTAGCCGTCCGGGAGGACTTTTAGGATTCCCATAGATATTATTATTTTCTTCGCATGTACAGCGATTTTGACGGAAATTTTTATTTTTCTAATTCATAAGAAATTATACCGGATATATTAATACCATTTTTACCGATTTTACAGTCACTTGCCCGACTATTCGCTTTAACTAACGTCCTATTACTAGCCAGTATCACGTAATGACGGCATCCCATGCATGCGGTGTGTAGCGTGTATGAAGTGCAGGTGTTAGTTTTATGTGACTACGGTATATTCGTGTTGTGTCGTGTGTGAATGCATGGGTTTGTTTGTTTGTTTGATTAATTAACGTCCTATTAACAGCTATGGTCATGTAAAGACGGCCTCCCATGTATGCGGTGTGTTGCTTGTATGTTGTGCGAGGTGCGTGTTTCGGGAGACTGCGGTATATTCATGTTGTGTCTTCTTGTATAGAGGAACTTTTGCCCTTTTTATAGTGCTATATCACTGAAGCATGCCGCCGAAGACACCAAGCAACACACCCCACCCGGTCACATTATACTGACAACGGGCGAACCAGTCGTCCCACTCGCTTTTTACTGAGCGCTAAGCAGGAGCAGAAACTACCACCTTGCATGGGAATCTCACCGATGCATGCTGCCAGAAACCACACAGCACAGTCAAGACCAGAAATGAGGCGGTGTCAAGCGGGACTTCAGGAAGAAGAATTCTTATCAGATGGGAAGGAAATAAAATATACCAAACTTAGGCGCCTTTTACGATAGTTGTTCAATGGGTGCAACGAGAGCAATTCTTTAACAGTAATTTTCGAATGTTGATTCGGTTTGAAACCATTTGATCACATACCTGCATTTTTGTGAAGCATGTCTGGCAGTTCTTCCTCTGTCTGTAGTAATAGAACCAGACCAGAGCCGCCGTCATGGAGATGATACCAAGCACCCCTACTACTATCAACAGATATACCACGCTCGACAAAATACAACCGTTGTTAACGTAATTAACGAATGTTCCCGGGGGACAGGCATTTACACAGCGTCTACTGTACACAAAGTAGCCCGTCTCCTGGTGACAATGTTTCTCCTCTATACATGTATTGTCATCAGCGATCACATAGTCATCTTCACACGTACTGACGCACACGTATTGATGCTTGACATACGGATGAGATTTTGGACATACAGAAACACAGTTTCTGGAGTCAGATACATATTTTTGCGGACAATCAATTGCAATACATTTTGTTCCATTTGCGTATGTTTTGCTCGGGCAATCTTCATAGCACTGTTTGTCAGGATTGACGGTGGATGAGTTTTGCTCCCGTGTAAATTTTTGGTAGCTTGGACATTCATTTACACAATACTGCCCAAGAGCAAAAAGCGGACATGACGTCACACACCGGATATTGTCAAAAAATTGATTATCTAAACATCGCTTCCGGCAAATTGTTCCATGTTTAGAATACTCGATATATTGGTACTCGTGGACGCAATATTTTACGTCTACACATAAATCATCGATTATAACTTTACCTGCAGAACACCTCAACATGCAGGTGTCACTGTCCTGGATATAGTTTTCCGGACAAACCTTAGAACAAACTATTCCATGAGCATGTGTTGTTTTTAAATTTAAAGTGACTGGACATTGCTTTACACAAGTTTGATTCACAACAAACGGTTTGTCGTCTGGGCATGATAAAAGGCATTGGTCGCTATTCATAAGTCGTGGCGCGGAGCAATTCTCTGAGCACACAAACGCTAACTGGTTTGCAATAGTTGTAGTAGCAGAGAGCCATCTATCCGATTCGGGACACTTTTCCAAACAGGTGTGTAATTCCCCCGGAAACCTACAAATGGATTGACACAATGATCATAACAAAAATCGCCATTTGTAAAAGTATTCTCTGGACAGTTTGACACACATTCGTACGCTAACAACGCTCCATGTCTGTCACTTCTGTATTTAAACGGATGAGAAGATGGACATTTATCTAAACATGTGAAGTTAAAGAAAAATGTATAGTCGGGACACTGATAGAAACAGTTATTATGCCATGTGAATTCCCCTTTGGGACAGACTGCGGCAACACGACATTCTACCCGTGTTGCACTTATTTGATGTAGGAATGGACGCGAGTTCGGACACTCACATTGACCGTTATTCACATCCATCTCAACATCAGGACACGAGAATAGACAGGTGCCCTCATAACCAACCATCCGAGATCGACATTTTGGCAAGCATACCCTATTCTCTTTGAAGGGATGCGACGCCGGACAAACTTTTACGCATGTGTTATTGAAAATATAGTTATCAGAAGGGCATTGTTCCGATACACAGACAAAAGGAGGTGATTCTCCCGTAGTAAACGGCAGTTTGTCCGGACAGCTTGAAACACACTTGATATTACTTTCGTACAATATATAAGGGCAATTTGATTCACAGTGGTTCTCTTCTAAGTAAGTTGAAGAAGGACAACTATCGGTACACACTGCTATTTGGTACGGCGAGAAGCTTCGAGTCACGTTATGTGTGTATGGGAATATTTCAGGACAATCACTTACACAAGAACCATTCCACAAATAGTCCTGACCGATAGGGCATATTAGTTCACATTTGGCTTCCATTGAACACTGTGTAACTAGGACAGTCTGAGACACAAATGGTTTTATTCCAGACTGAGACAGACTTCTCGGCCTCAGGAGGGCAATTTTCAACACAGGTCGACCTATACACAAAAGTTTGATCTGGACATGAACTTAAACACTTCCGGTTATACAGGAAATAGCTCGATGTGCATGCTGAAACGCAATATCCATTTTCGTCATATGGTTTGTCATCAGGGCACTTCGATACACAACTGTCATTCAAAACAAACGGCAAAGCATCAGCACAACTCTGTAAACATTTTCTTCCCTTTGGAAAGGTTCCATTTGGACATTCGGACATGCACTGGGTGCTATAACATAACAGTGTTTCTTTGGAACACACTGTAGTCCCACAGAGGTCAAAGTTCAAATCACTTTTTTCTGCTCTACAAGTTATATTGTTGTCGTGTTCTGTATATCCGTATGGACAGAATGTCAGGCACATGCTCATGAATTCAAAAGGTATATCCGCTGGACAATTTTCTAAACACGTAGGTTTGAACATTACTTGAAGGAGCGGTGATGGACAGTCTGAGATCCCGCGTAGATTGGGCATGTCTGTCTCCCCAGCGGATCGGGTGTTTATCTGCAAAAGATAAAAATCTCTGTCTCATTAATCAGGTCCACAAATGTAAATGTTTTTCATATATATTGTATGTTTGATACAATGATGACTCACCGATATTGGGAAAACATGTTAAATCTATTTATGTTTAGCATGCGGATGTATTCTTAGTAAAATCTAACTTCTTGTTAAATATTGATTTTCAGGATTAAAAAATAACTACTCCATCTAATCATGTTAGAAGTGGTATTTTTAATTGTTTGGTTTGCTCTGTTAGATTTATAACATCCTGGGACATTAAAGGAGTGCGTCTTATATGTGCATTGTTTTGCGGTAAGTGGCTATATTTAGGGAGGCTGCAGTGTATTCTTGTTGTGTATTCCTTGTAATAATGGACATTTTGTTCTATTTATAGTGCTTTATCACTGAAGCATGCCGTTTAATAAACACATTAATCCCTGCAGGTAGGGCGTTAGAACTGTACCTGCTGCCCCTATTGCATGATCGTAAAAGGCGACTAAATTTAGGATCTTATCTTTTCTTTTCTTCCTAACTGACTTTATCTTTCCTAATGCCTCCCTTGGCACCGCCTCACTTTTGGCCATGGGGTGAGCGTTCGCCCCTGTGAGGTACTGGGTTCTGTCCCCTGGCCGAGACACACCAAAGTCGTTAATTAATCAAACAAACAAAATAATTGGACAAGGGGCAAATCAGTTGTCCAACTTCCGTTATGGTGAACGTCAAGCAGAAGCAAGGACTACTTTTATGAACTTTGCCGTGTCTCGACTTCCTCACACGGGCGGGCTTTTAAGCGAAACGGTGTCAAAGTCAGTAAAGGAGATGAGTAAAGGTAAGCCCCGAAATTTAGTCGCCTTTAATAAAATTACGAAGGAACCAGTCTCTTACTTATTGTTTGTACTCTAGGTATGGTTTGGAAGCTGCACCAATGTATACATATTTTTGGTTGTTTTCAAGGCCCATCGACAGCCTGGGTCATTTAGGTCCAAACGAACGTTTAAATTATGTAAGTTAAAAATAAATAGTGTGTTCTAAAATGATCTCTATGTTTGCAAGGCGATAAAAAAAATTTGAATGATAAAAGATATTTCCATTTAAAACAAATTAATTATATTGAACAGTGGATGGAATGGTATATATATTTGATCATATGAATATAAATATAAAACAGGTGAAACTAATTTATCAGTCTGCTTTTATTATTTTTGAAAGTTATATGTGCCGTAATTTTCATACCCACGAATCAAGAAAAAGCTTTTAATATTTTATCATTCAACACCAAACACATTTTGAGAATTTCAATACATGGTATGCATTGGTTTTAATTTTACACGTACAAATAAGAGCTGAATATGATTTTAGCAGTACTAAAACAAATCTTCATTGTATTTACACCTACAGTTCCGTGAAATGAGTACATACGGTCCGACCATGAAGCCATATTTTTGTCTAAATTTATTTTACATTTTTACAGTGATTTATGCTTGTTTGTCAGTTCATTTGAATGTTTTTACAGCTTAGTTCACCAAAACTAATGGTTTTTCAAAAGATTACAGAAGAAAAAATAGCATGTCGAAACTTTCTCACAGATGGCACACAGGGCTAGCTCTGGGTCAAAATTGGATTCGCCAATTGAAATTTGCGGGTCGCATGTCGATCTACTCAGTTATTCTTCAAGGGGACAATTTTTTATATCTTTTATATTGATTAGAATATTACTTTAAAATTTATAGTTTGTTAATATTATGGAGTTCCATATTGAATGACCAAAACAACCAGCAATACCCAAATTGCTAGTATTGTGTACATCGTTCAATGTAAGAGAATTGTTTCAATTTTCTATATCATGCAATGTCGACTTGAGAAGTAATTACAGGTATAGCTACATGGTGAATAGATAACAGCTCATTGCAGTATCATTAGATTAGATAATATCCACGTGTTTATTTTCTACATAAGATTATATCCACATGCATATCAGAACCTGTTATAGCAAGAGGCCCAGAGGGCCTGTATCGCTCACCTGGTTTGTAATGCCAAGTAATATTTTGAATACAGGTTCATCGTTTCTTTTCTGAAGGAATTTTAATATTAACCTCTAAATCCCCTATTGGGCCCCACCCCTCCAGCCCCCGGGGGTCAAAGCCAAAATTTATACAAGTTCTGTTACCCTTCCCCCAAGGATGTTTATGGTCAAAAATTGGTCAAAATCTAAGCAAAACTCTAGGACAAGTAGCAATTTAAAGGATTTACCTCTATTTCCCCTATTGGGCCCCATCCGTCCTGCCCCCAGGGGGCCAGAGCCAAAATGTATCCAAGTTCTGTTCCCCTTCCACAAAGGATGCTTATGGTCAAATTTGGTTACATTCCATGCAGAACTCTATGACAAGTAGCGATTAAAAGATTATACATCTATTTCCCCTATTGGGCCCTGTCCCTCCTGCCCCCGAGGACAAGAGCCAAAATTTATACAATTCTGTTCCCATTCCCTCAAGGATGTTTGTGGCCAAATTTGGTTACAATCCATTCAGAACTGTATGACAAGTAGCGATTAAAAGGATTTACCTCTATTTCTCCTATTGGGCCCCGCCCCTCCTGCCCCCGAGGGACCAGAGCCAAAATTTTATACAAGTTCCGTTCCCCTTCCCCCAAGGACGTTTGACGCCAAATTTGGTTACAATCCATACAGAACTCTATGATTAGTAGCGGTTGAAAGGATTTACCTCTATTTCCCCTGTTGGGCCCCACCCCTCCAGCCCCCGGGGGTGCCAGAGCCAAAATTTATACAAATTCTGTTCCCCTTCCCTTAAGGATGTTTGTGGCCAAATTTGGTTACAATCCATGCAGAACTGTATGACAAGTAGCGATTTAAAGGATTTACCTCTATTTCCCCCGATTGGGCCACACCCCTCCAGCCCCCGGGGATGCCAGAGCCAAAATTTATACAAATTCTGTTCCCTTCCCCCAAGAATGTTTGTGTCCAAATTTGGTTACAATCCATGCAGAACTCTATGACTAGTAGCAATTTAAAGGATTTGCCTCTATTTCCCCTATTGGGCCCCGCCCCTCCTGCCCCCGGGGGATCAGAGCCAAAATTTATAAAAGTTCTGTCCCCCAAGGATGTTTGAGGCCAAATTTTGGTTACAATCCATGTAAAACTCTATGACAAGTAGCGATTTAAAGGATTTACCTCTACTTCCCCTATTGGGCCCCGCCCCTCCTGCCCCTAGGGGGTCAGAGCAAAAATTTATACAATTCTGTTCCCATTCCCTCAAGGATGTTTGTGGCCAAATTTGGTTACAATCCATTCAGAACTGTATGACAAGTAGCGATTAAAAGGATTTACCTCTATTTCTCCTATTGGGCCCCGCCCCTCCTGCCCCCGAGGGACCAGAGCCAAAATTTATACAAGTTCTGTTCCCCTTCCCCCAAGGACGTTTGACGCCAAATTTGGTTACAATCCATGCAGAACTCTATGATTAGTAGCGGTTGAAAGGATTTACCTCTATTTCCCCTGTTGGGCCCCACCCCTCCAGCCCCCCCGGGGTGCCAGAGCCAAAATTTATACAAATTCTGTTCCCCTTCCCTTAAGGATGTTTGTGGCCAAATTTGGTTACAATCCATTCAGAACTGTATGACAAGTAGCGATTAAAAGGATTTACCTCTATTTCTCCTATTGGGCCCCGCCCCTCCTGCCCCCGAGGGACCAGAGCCAAAATTTATACAAGTTCTGTTCCCCTTCCCCCAAGGACGTTTGACGCCAAATTTGGTTACAATCCATGCAGAACTCTATGATTAGTAGCGGTATTGAAAGGATTTACCTCTATTTACCCCTGTTGGGCCCCACCCCTCCAGCCCCCGGGGGTGCCAGAGCCAAAATTTATACAAATTCTGTTCCCCTTCCCTTAAGGATGTTTGTGGCCAAATTTGGTTACCAATCCATCAGAAACTCTATGACTATGATCAATTTTAAATGATTTACCTCTATTTCCCCTATTGGGCCCCACCCGTCCTGCCCCCAGGGGGCCAGAGCCAAAAAGTATCCAAGTTCTGTTCCCCTTCCACAAAGGATGCTTAATGTCAAATTTGGTTACATTCCATGCAGAACTCTATGACAAGTAGCGATTAAAAAGCATTAACATCTATTTCCCCCTATTGGGCCCCGCCCCTCCTGCCCCTGATGGGTCAGAGCCAAAATTTATACAATTCTGTTCCCCTTCCCCAAAGAATGTTTGTGTCCAAATTTGGTTACAATCCATGCAGAACTCTATGACTAGTAGCGATTTAAAGGATATACCTCTATTTCCCCTATTGGGCCCCGCCCCTTCTGCCCCTGGGGGACCAGACCCAACATTTATACAAGTTCTGTACCCCTTTCCCCAAGGATGTTTGTGGCCAAATTTGGTAACATTCCATTCAGAACTGTATGACAAGTAGCGATTTAAAGGATTTACCTCTATTTTCCCTATTGGGCCCCGCCCCTCCTGCCCCCGAAGGACCAGAGCCAAAATTTATACAAATTCTGTTCCGCCTTCCCCAATGATGTTTGTGGCCAAATTTGGTTACAATCCATGCAGAACTCTATGACTAGTAGCGATTCAAAGGAAATGTTGACGGACAGACGGACGGACGACGGACGCCGCGCCATTAAATACGCTCACCGGCCCTTCGGCCAGGTGAGCTAAAAATTAAATATGGTCCGATTTCCTTCTGATTTCAATGACTAATACCTTGTCACGTGAAGGGTATTTATTTTGTCAAATAATCAGAGTCGATATTCCGCTGGGGTCACTAAATTAAAATTAAACAATTAGCATTAATATCGAGAGTTCGTCGTTTGTTTTCCTAAGCCCATTGTTTTTTTCGCGAAAAAAGTACTTGCGTTTTATAACATGAAAACGATTTAACTATTTTTTTTTTAAGAACGATGCAAAATAGAATTTTTAAATTAAAATAAGGACTTACAAATCCCTATTGGTCAATATGGTGTATACCGACCTCCCGAATGAAAAATATCCAATTTTCATTTACAAGGATTATTTTAGCATTCAAATTACATGTTTTATACTCATGGCGGTAGTTGACACAAAATTAATCTAGGAAATTTTAATAGGAATTGTATTTCAAAATCAATTAATAGTATAAAAATTATTCATTGCGGAACGTAAACTCGTAAATATTTTTAGTTTTGACGGACAACGGACGGACGACGACGCCGCGCCATTAAATACGCTCACCGGCCCTTCGGCCAGGTGAGCTAAAAATTAAATATGGTCCGATTTCCTTCTGATTTCAATGACTAATACCTTGTCACGTGAAGGGTGGTATATTTAGAAACATCAGAGTCGATATTCCGCTGGAGAACTCACATTAGCCAAATATCGAGTTCGTCAAGGCGGTTTCCTAAGCCCATTGTTTTTTCGCGAAAAGTACTTGCGTTTATAACATGAAAACTATTATTTTTTTAAGAACGATAATATTTTATTTAAAATTAAGGACTGATAATTAGGTCAATATGGTGTTATACCGACCTCACCGAATCCAAAATAATCATTTAATTCTACTGTTTTATACCAGGGCGGTATGACACCATAAAATCTATAAACTACACCAAAGATTAATAATCAATTAATAGTTAAAAATTAACTTAAATATATTTTTATGTTTGGAAATAACCTAATTTGAATGAAAATAAGTCAATCAGAAAACGACATTGAAACGAAGATGCCATTTTTACGTTATAAGATGTTCATACATTTTTACAAGCGACATCATTACAAGGGAGACGACTCTCAAATTGATGTGTTCGATATAACATTAACTTCATCTAAATCTTTGTGATAGGATAAATTTGTGCCTAAAGCGTCAGTTCACCTCTTGGCAACGTAAATATGTGCTTTTTTGTGTTTTAAAGGATAAAATGAATATTGATTAACATACATGTACAGTAAAATTTAAATGTACAGGTAGATATACAAGTACTAGCCCGAGAGACTCTGGCCCTGACACCAAACTTAGACATTATGACGGATAACTAAAGATGTCTGGCTTAGGGTCGATGGGTTGTAGTTCCGAACACAGGGACTTGTAACGTAGGTTGTGAGAAAGTATGTTGTGTATTCATGTGTACTAGGCCTAAGGTTATATACTATATAAAAGGACAAGGGAACCAACGGCTCGCTTGGAAGAGGTACACCTGCCTCTACAAAAGTCGCCCGTATTCCGTCAAACATGGATAAATATGTACATATATAATACCAATACATTCTTAAATAAATTTGCGACATGAAAAACACAACTTCAATCACGATATAATATATTAACATACCTTTATTTCACTATGAACGTGGAAAATGCAGTCAGATTTCCTCGCTGTCGTTTTGCTTGTCCACTGAAATCTAGGTTAAACACGTTTGAGTGGATATTGTGAACCCCATATACACAGTGCCTGTATACTAAAAGCTACAATATTAATGTGGTAACCGGTAAAGTAAAACATTAGAGTCTCGACTTAAGTTAGATTATTCAATTAATGATACGTGTACTTCAAATAAAGGTACTTCTAAGAACCTTAACCATGAAACTTAATTTATACAGAGTCTGGGTACAGAATTTCAGTGCAGTATCGGGTAAGGGCGGGTACACTAAAAAGGTACCCATCATCAATTACAATATGGCGGATTATACGAACAAGAGTCGAGTGCTGGATAAAAAAGTGTGATTCCTCGCTTAGTTGTTGGATTAGATTAATGAAAGCTTTATCGGAGATAGCCTATTTGTATTTGCAATGGGAAAATTTACTTATGGGGAACGGAATCATACCAAGGTGAGGATTATTACACAGGTGTAATGCTATATAAGTGTGTAGTGATTACAGTGCACAAGTATTGGATATTGAAGTTAATCACTGACTAACACGATCTGTTCTCGATCTGCTCCCGCAGGATATTAATAAGTGAGCAGACGTGCATTGTTAATATAGTCTATTAGATCAGGGTACAGTCATTGGCAGTGTGATGAGGTCACAATTTATTAGTCTCGTAACTCTGTAAATCACTTATTATTGGTTTGTGGAAATCAGCTTACTGCTTCTCCCGTGTATTTATCTGGAGGCACACAGAAAGCAAACTTATATTCATATAGGAATTCAACAACTTGGTGAATCATTCTCAACTGAATTGGGTAACAGTTTTTAAAAGACAGATAAAAACAAACTTCAGGTTCGTTGGTTTGAAATAGAGAAACTCTGTGTCTACCAGATTTTGAGAAACTTGTATAGCTTTGTGTGTCTGAATGGAAAAATTCTCTTCTTTGCTCATTTGTTTTGGTGCGACTTTCTTTTTTTAATAGATTGAGAAACTCTCTTCACATGAGCTATTTTTAAGAAACTCTTACACTTTTTAAAGTCAGAATTCAAGAATTTGTCTATGTGGGTCTGAATAGTGAATAAATGTGGAAAATCTGATTGCAATACTGGACTGAACTACTGATAATCAACACACTTCAAAGCTGGGTCAGGTTGACCTCTTAATGGTCAACGTTTACACAAAGTGTCCTTATACCAACACTAGTGTTTAGTTAGTGAGATAGATGTGAGGGGATGGTTTACTTTGGGAGGACAAAAATGTGACCCCATGAGGTCAAAATAGAGGACAAAGATGTGACTCCATACGGTCAAAATAGGGAGCAAAGATGGGATCCCACAAAGTCAAAATAGGGGACCCAAGATGTGGTCAAAATTGGTTTCCCCTTCAGCTGAATGTCACATGGTATATACCATACAAATTTATGGTGCTTGCATGATGCTCATACTTCCCCAACGTTAAAATTCAGTACAGTCGATTGGTACGCGACCCCTGATTATCTCAACACTTGTATCCTCAGCCAAAACCATCTGGATTGCTCATATTACAATCTGCCGGATTCTGTTTACTTGGTTAATAATCAAATCTATTTCTTGATATATCCATCTGGATTATGAATGTTAATCTGGATTAACATCGTCCAGATTATCGCAGCTCTACTGTATTTTAGGATGCCTGTGTTAAAATGCGAGTGGACTAGAAGGTACAATAGTATCGTTGGGTAATATCCTTGATCCTAATGGCTGAGACATTTCTCAGATACTCACGTATGTGCCTGATGTGAATTTTTTCCCTTAAAATGAAGTATTTGTGTGTACATTCTTGCACGAATGTGGGTGTGTGTGAGGGTGAGTGTGTGGGTGTGAGTGTGTGGGTGTGAGGATGTGTGTATGTGTGTTTTTATGTGTGCTCGCGAGTGATATGTGATTGTGAATACATATATATGTGTACCTGTTTATAGTTTTTATGTGACTGTGTACATTGTGTTGTAATGTAATTATGCAAAAAGAAAAAAAAAGAAAAAAAATTAAAAAAAAAAAAATACACAACGTCAATGTCTCTATTGCGACGTCACGATAACGTTGGGGTTTCGCGCCATTCTCAGATTTTTTTTTATAGTGGTATGCAAAAAAAATATTGGCCAATCAGAAAGCCAGATTTGGTATGAAAACAAAGACAAATTAATTATAAGCAGATATGTAAAACAAGGGCCGTTTTCGATTATACGGTTTGTCTGGTTGGACCTACATGTAGTTGTTCGTTTATGAATTGAAGAGAGATCCCCGGAGGGTCAGAGCCAAAATTTATGCAAGCTCTGTTCCCCTTCCCCAAAGGATGTTTCGTTTCTGGCCAAATTTGGTTTCAATCCATGCAGAACTCTAGGACTAGTAGCCATTTATAGGATTTACATACTAACATACTAAAGCTTTTTTCTTAGGTATATTACTAAAACATAAAAATATATTTCAAGAGCTCTGATTTTAAAACAATGTTGCGGAAATCCAGCAGAGGCAGCCATTTTGTCTCAAATCCTGACATCACATCATAGTAACATCATGGTTTATATAATGCTGTAAAAATTTATTTGTTGTTTAGATCCGCCCATAAAAATCACTCACATATAATGAAGAAGTCACTAGATATCAGAATAACTGTACGTGATAAAATCTACATATTACATGGTTACCTAGCTCCTTCACGGCCTTGTACCACTCTTTAGGAAGTACGGGTTCAAACAGTACAGCCTCACTCCTCAGTACTCCTACGGGGACGGCCATGATAACTAGGTCAGCGGTGACCTGATTTAGGTCCTTCGTACGTACAATCACTTTCTTCTTCTTTGAGTCGATTTTGATCTGTCTGACAATTTGATTCAGACTGATAGACAGAGGTCGCTCACTCCCTAGTCCAGATACAATACTGGAAATAAAACAATCAACAATTTCAGGAATTTGAGTTAACTAAATTGTTTAATGATGCATAGTACTAGTTTACACACCTAATTCCAGCTGACTTTGTCTCCTCCCCCCCTTCCTCCCTAGTACATGTATCTAATGTAAATGTATTATGTAATATGATATCGTAATACTTATTACTGTTAGTGAATAACTGAAACTTGATACTGCAAATTAACACAGAAAGTTCCTATTTACAAAGGCATGTTATCACACAATATGTTACATGTTCTACAATGTACATCATGGTTGTAAGAAACAAAGACTTCACAGATATAAGAAAGAAAATCTTTTAACGAGTGAAAATCATCAAGATAGAAAGTATTAGAGGAGAAGATCTTAATGAAGATCTTACGCGTCTAGAACTTGGTCATATCCATCCACCACGATTGTATTCCAGCCGAACTGTTTCGCTGGATCAAAGTGCATGGTGGAGTAGTCCGGCTTGGAGACAGCGTTATGGTTACGTAGAATACTGGTGATGATGGCGCGGTCACCCTGGAATGTGTGACCTGAGATCTCGTCCTCGACGGCTTTCTGTAGTGGAATGTCGACACCAGTGGCCTTTACCTTGTCTACTGCTGACTGCATTATCTGGGCAATAAAGAAAAGAAAGTAAGTCAGACATATCAAAACTCTAAGGTCATTGTAATATATAAATATAAATATATAATATAAACTTTATTTATTTTACATCGATTGAGAAACAAGTTATACAACTTATATAAATCACTCTCGATGACCCAGATGTAAGCGCGCGAGGGGTCTTAGTGTGGGAGGAAACCGGAGTGCCCGGAGAAAACCCACGTGATCGGGCAGGTGACCCTTGACCTTTTCACGTCCGTGCTGGGGATCAAACCCCGGCCGGCTAGGTGAAAGGCGAGCGGCTTAACCACTACACCACCCGATCATTGTAATAAAGGAGAGTAAAAGTCATCACCATAGAAACAGGGGTTAAATGTGAGAAATGTTCATATTGCAACTCGATCGTTAACAATTAATTTTGGTAATCTCTATTGAAACAGAGAGGTGTTAGATGATATGCTTTTCAGACCAAAACTCTGGGGGTCGGTCATCACTATATAGAAACAGACCAAAACTCTGGGGGTGGTCATCACTATAGAAACGGATTATAAGCAAAGACAATTCTGATTAAAACTTTGTGGTCTATCAATCTATGTCATCACTATGGAAACACATAGGTTATAGGTGAGAACAACTCTGATTGGGTCACTATTACTAATCTCCATAGAAACAGAGGGGTTAGATGATGCTTTCCAGCCAAAACTCTGGGGGTCATTCTAGGTCACCATGGAAACAGAGGATACAGACAAGACATTGCAGACTTTCCTTGAAGGAAACCGTGGTGAAATGTCCATCAACAGTATATGAATGACTCTAGGTGGTTGAAATCAATCATACAAACTAAATCTTACCGAGAAAACTTCAGTGAATATTTTGTTAGCCTCATCTCCCTTGAAGATCTTGTCAGCCTCAGGAACATGGAGCTGTATAGGTCCGGACACTTTGGTTTCTAACTCTCCTTTCCTGGCAATGGCCAGAATCGGATTGTCCTTCACCTTAGAGTTGATCCAGACAGCCCCCAGGTCTGTCTCTGCACCTGGAACAAAAGAAACACTGAACAATTTTACCATACCTTACCAGTACTTCTGTACATGACCATGTGTGTGGTCTCTAAGGCAACCATTTTTCCTTTTCATTTTTGAGGCCCCCATTCATATTAAATCAAGTAAAATTTCATTTCCTAATATCACATCAGCAGTTCTTGCTTGAGTGTTTACACTTTTTATGTGATATATTTCCTTCAATGTTTTATCAATTATAATATGGGACAAAGAAGGAATTCCAACTGTGTGGACAAAAAAAAAAGTCAAATTTTAAAGGTGATCTGCCCCTTTATCAAGACACACAAAACGAACATGATTACACAATTAAAATAATATATATATATATATATATATATATATATATAATATTTTTATTCTTGTTATATGGCCTTAATCTCTGAATGCTGACTACATATTCTGGATCATGAGATATAAAGTTCCTGTGTTAATCAAACAATGTGATAATTTTCATTGGAGTTGAAACAAAAGTAACAAATATTTTTTTTGCCCTTTAAAATTTTTTGCTTTCAAGCTAAAAACGATTAGCGATATATCAATATCTACAAATGTTACATCTCAAAATTGTTCTTGACCCCATGGTAATTAATGAGTCCTCAGGGTTTTTTTCAACATGATTATGGGCGCAATTCGGCCCAAAATATCTTGAAAACTATTCAAAAATATTACATGAACTTAGTTGGTTAAGACTTTAAATATTTGTGAATTGGCTTCAGAAAAGTACATAAACTATACTGGAAATAAAAAATCTTCTTTGTTATGCTTTATTTCATATTTCATAGTTTTCCCCAAATCCTTGTTTTGTCGCACATTTTCCCAAAATCAAAGCCACAGGCCCCATTCCCAAAGAAGTGAGAAAAAGCCTTGGTCCTCCACAAATGCCTGTAAATATCATCCCCACAAAATCTGCCAATATTTACCGAGAGGTTTCTTGAAAAGTTTCCTGTTTGTCCAGACACGTCCTCCATATCTTTCTTTTCTAGCCTCCAGCACGGTAACATCAAACATCTGTGAGGGATGGTTGACCAGTTTCCTGGCAGCAGCTAAACCAGAGATCCCTCCACCTATCACAAGTACTTCCTTTGGTTTGTGTGCTGTGTCTGCTTTACACACATCAGTTCTATACACAAGTAGCAGGAGGCACGTCCAAAACAGTATGTTCTCCATTTCTGAAAGTTAAAAAATATATATAATGATTAAAATGGTTCATAAATCTACATGAAGAACTTTGTATGCACTGAATGTGTGTGAGAAATAGATCCTTGATATTCCAGAGGTTACTTTAATCACTGTCGTCATTGCACTCAGTTTGACTATGTTACATTGTACAGGGGTGGATAATATGACAGTGATAGTAACCCCTGGAATACAAACAAGAGGCCCAGAGGGCCTGTATCGCTCACCTGGTTTGTAATGCCAAGTTATGTTTTGAATACAGGTTCATTGTTTCTTTTCTAAAGGAATTTAAATATTTACCTCTATTTCCGCTATCAGTCCCCGCCCCTCCTGCCCTCGGGAGATCAGAGTCAAAATTTATACAATCTCTATTCCCCTTCCCCAAGGATGTTTCTGGCCAAATTTGGTTATATTCCATGCAGAACTGTATGACTAGCAGCGATTTAAAGGATTTACCATTATTTCCCTATTGGGCCCCGCCCCTCCTGCCCCCGGGGGTCATAGCCAAAATTTATACAAGTTCTGTTCCCCTTCCCCCATGATGTTTATGGCCAAATTTGATTACAATCCATGCAGAACTATAGGACAAGTAGCAATTTATAGAATTTACCTCTATTTCCTTATTGGGCCTCGCCCCTGCTGTCCCCGGGGGGTCAGAGCCAAAATTTATTCAAATTCTGTTCCCCTTCCCCAAATGATGCTTGTGGTCAAATTTGGTTACATTCCATGCAGAACTCTAGGACAATTAGCGATTTATAGGATTTACCTCTATTTCCCCTATTGGGCCCCACCCCTCCTGCCCCCAGGGGGTCAGAGCCAAAATTTATGCAAGTTCTGTTCCCCTTCCCCCAATGATGTTTGTGGCCAAATTTGGTTACAATCCATGCAGAACTCTAGGACAAGTAGCAATTTATAGAATTTACCTCTATTTCCCTATTGGGCCCCGCCCCCGCTGTCCCCTGGGGGTCAGAGCCAAAACAACAGATACAACCAGATATACACTCTACACCTTGTATTCTGGTCTTATCTGTTGTCATTTACTAAACCACAACAGATACAACCAGATATACACTCTACACCTTGTATTTTGGTCCTATCTGTTGTCATTTACTAAACCACAACAGATACAACCAGATATACACTCTACACCTTGTATTCTGGTCCTATCTGTTGTCATTTACTAAACCACAACAGATACAACCAGATATACACCCAACACCTTGTATTCTGGTCCTATCTGTTGTCATTTACTAAACCACAACAGATACAACCAGATATACACTCTACACCTTGTATTTTGGTCCTATCTGTTGTCATTTACTAAACCACAACAGATACAACCAGATATACACTCTACACCTTGTATTTTGGTCCTATCTGTTGTCATTTACTAAACCACAACAGATACAACCAGATATACACTCTATACCTTGTATTCTGGTCCTATCTGTTGTCATTTACTAAACTACAACAGATACAACCAGATATACACCCAACACCTTGTATTCTGGTCATATCTGTTGTCATTTACTAAACCACAACAGATACAACCAGATATACACTCTACACCTTGTATTTTGGTCCTATCTGTTGTCATTTACTAAACCACAACAGATACTTTACAATTATCGACCTATTTTCAGGTGGATACGGTGAGTTATCAACCCGAGTAAGTGATATATCCCGAGGCCAATGCATACTTTCTATTAACACGGATCAACAACTTCCGTATTTTCGTATTTACAGCGAAGATTATTACGAGAGAAACATCAATAACTTAATGCCTTTTCTGAAATATTCAAATAAAGTTAGCATCAAACAACTACTTGCAATCGTGTAGGTAGGTACTAATGACACCGTTAATCCCTTAATTACCTAAAGGCTCCACACGCAAACTGTATAAACACAAGATCGTGAGCAATTATCCATGTCGGTCGGTGCAGTCAGGTGTGACACAGGTAAAAAAAATCTCAAGGGCTGAACACCTGTTCGACGAATACATGGGTAAATACTATGTATTTGATGAAACAGGGACATAATTCTGTTCGGGGAATAAGGGGTATTCGACGAATAGCTGTTCGAGCTATACAGGGTTTTGTTACATAGATTATATAGGGACACGGTCGGGACCGTACAACCAGTTCGACGAATAGGGGGTATTCGAGGAATCCGGGTTCGAGTTAGAGGGGTTTTACTGTAATTTATTGTAATATATACGCAAGTCATGTTTGACTTTCTCCATGTGTGTAATATACCAAGTAATATTGAAGAATTACAGAAAACTTGTATTAAAAGTACTAGCTGACAGCTTAAAATTACATTAATTTGTCACAGTCCAGGGGTTCTGATCACTTATGATCTCTATACCCCTGAACTATCTCATAGTAAAATTTCAGCTCATCAGAAAACATCTCCACCAATCACAGGCCTGAAATGTTTTCTTTGAA
The DNA here is from genome assembly GCF_041381155.1 of Argopecten irradians. Classification (NCBI taxonomy): domain Eukaryota; kingdom Metazoa; phylum Mollusca; class Bivalvia; order Pectinida; family Pectinidae; genus Argopecten; species Argopecten irradians. Next base: position 46,088,172 of record NC_091135.1, on the reverse strand, counting down.
GACTACAGAGAGAGCACGCCCATCATCAAAGCCATACAGTCAACCACAGAGTACTGTTACATGGCTCTTCTGATGTACATCAAACAACTAAATTACCTGTTCTGTTGCCTCCAATTTTACTATGAGATAGTCCAGGAGTGTAGAGATCGTAAGTGCATTCTAGACATGGAGTAACAGGACTATATTCCTTTTTTTAATCTTGCATTGATGTAAAATATAACAATTTCTTAAATATTTATTCTTACCAACAACACAAATGCACCACAAGCATTTCCATCTCTCTGGATAGATGAAACCAATTGGCCTGAAATCCATATTGCATTTGCCAACTCGGCTGTTTTCTTTGACCTGATGGCCATATATTTCCTGTGTTAATTTAAAAACGAGAAACTGTACCCCTAAAAGATATCAAATGTCTGCGAAATAACTGTAAAATTGTTTTTTTATTCTTTTACCTTTCTGTAACATTGCTAATTACTTTCTAGAGAAAAAGAGTACAGTCATACATGTTGTTGATGGTAAATATAAAATGATGTTTTCCCGCAGGCCACCGTCCAGGTGGCAATGAATAACAAACACATACAGACTGTCCACAACGCACCGTGCGATGCCTTTTAATCTATGACAATGTTTTAGATTAACAATCAATTTATCAAAAAATCAATATAACCAATATACAATCTTGTTATCCATACTTCCACAATTGTATAATTAACTAAAATTTAAAACCCGACTGTCCTCGCCCGGTGCGCTGCCTGAACTGCCTTACCTGGCCTACCCAGGTAGCCTGCACGTGCATTACACCGCCACCTAGCGGACAACCCGCGGGAGAAAGTTATTTCACACTAATTCATTTCACTCAAACGTGTGAAACATTATTTCTCCCGCAGGCCACCGTCCAGGTGGCAATGAATAACAAACACATACAGACTGTCCACAACGCACCGTGCGATGAACTAAAAGAACGGGCAATATATATACATGTACACCCACCTAAATTTAGCCTATATCGACTTAGCTATCCTCCACCCATGGAAAATATACTTTTACTATCACAACTAAAATAAACAGTTTTTAACAGAGTTCATCAATATTATAATAAATCTATAAACTTATAAACTCAAATTCTTGGACACTGTTAATCTCTCTGGTAGACTGTCTTTCACATATCCATCTTTAGCTGTTTCAGAACGCCATCGACCATGTCTTTTAAATAATCTGTCTGGAACTCCATTACTGGCTGCAGCTGTAGCACCACCGGCTCTAAAACTATGTAAACCGAACCTCGATATATCCGGAACAATAGGCTGATAAAATTGAATAAATTGTTCACGTAGCCTATTATAAAGCATTGGTTTATTGTTTTTCCTCAGCACATACTGGTCCTGATGCTTTGTCACATTCCGAAAAATAAATTCAGCTTTGTCCTCATACAGATTAGCCAACTTAAAATAGAGCTCCACATTACTAACTGGACACAATCTTGTCCCTGTCCTGGCGATTACAACCCAAGCTCCATCGCGGTATATGTCAGTTTTAGATTTTTCTATGAAAATTTCCATGTGGGTGGAGGAAAGCTTTACATCACATCTCATGAGACACAGGACCTCTGCACTCCTTAAAAAGCCTGAATAACACAATAAAGAAATTGTAATAATTCTCTGCACCAGTAAATCAGAAGGATCATAATATTTATCAAATAATTTCTCTAAAATTTCAACAGTTATAACATCCTTTTTAATAATAGGTCTAGCCACTTTTCTTTTAGCACCTTCAAAAACATTTTTAACAAGACAATGATCAGTAGGGGAACTCTCACCCACTGATAGATGTACCCATCTGACACTATAAAAAATCTCCGTTAACACACTTTGACTAGTTCCATTTGATGTCAAAAATTTACAAAATAAGCAAAGATGTAACGGTTTAACAGGAAACACCGCTACATTATTAGCGCTAGCCCACTTTGTCCACTTTTGAAAACCATAATAATATTTCTGAACAGTTTTATCTGCTTTCGCATTTAACAACAGTTCTGGTAATCCTTCCGCCAGACATCTCAAGCTTTGTGGCAATTCTAAAATCTCTTTTTTATTTTTCTGCAAAAATAAATTTATAGAGAAAAATACAAATAAGTATGAAAAGTAATTTACTCAAAAAACACTTTCAGAATACTAAAATTAAATCATAAACTTAATTAGTCAACCAATCAATTCTTACTCCATTATGCAACAATGCATTATCTCAAAACTAGGATACACCTAGCAACCTGGTCATACAGACCAACTTAGCACACATGCTAACATACATGAGTTATACAAACTCAAACCCACTAGTGATAAAACACTAGCATAACATCTGTCATACAGACATCATATTTTCCAACGTTGTCAAACAACGCAATTTTCAGAAATTTAATACTATAAACTTATAAAGCATTTTCACGAAAGTCCACGTACAAAGCTAGCATTCTAAATGGCAGCTTTCTTTCACTAAATACAGAATTACTTCCCCTTCCCTGCAGACAAACATTCTCTGCCTGTGGAAGAAATCGAGCATCTTTAACAGCAGGTATAAAACCATCTCCATTTGGACACAAAATGGGCCAAAACCTCCCGGACTTCCAAACTGGAACAATTAACGCCCCAAAGGCCATACATGATTTCATGTAAAGAATTACTCTTGTAATCAAATAAACTGGTGGTACAAACCACCCATTTTTACCAGCCCAATCAACGGAAAAGGCATCCATGCCTGCTGATCCAGGATTCCAAAACCTTGAGTAAAACACTGGATGTTTATTATTATAAAAAGAGGCAAACCAGTCCACTTCAAAAGGACCCCAAAGGTTACTAAGTTGAAGAAAAATCTTAGGACTAATGGCCCAATCATCTGGATCATCAATTCTGCTCAGGTAATCAGCTCGCTCGTTATCTGACCGAGGCACCCATGCCATCTCTAATTTGATATTGTTTGCACAACACGCCTCATATATGCTAAGAGCTATAGACTGTAAATCTGCCTTCATACTACCCTTTTCAACAATTGAAACAACTCCCTGGTTATCAGAGAACCATTTAACTCTCTTTCCTTCTAAGAAACAAACAAGAGATTTTAATACCTGACAAACAGCAGTCAACTCCCTCCAGGTAGAACTACGACTCATATCGCACTCTCTCCATAAGCCCTGAGACACACCCTCTAGAGATTCAACACAATAACCACCAAATCCTGTGGAACTCGCATCAGAGTAAACTAATGTATGACATTTTGATTCAAATCTCAAAGGACACTTATTTCGAACATCTATGTTTCTGTCCCAAAACTTGACTTCTTCCCTAGATTGTTCATTTAACTGTACTGACTCCTTCCAAGAAGATGTACCCGCAATCTGTATGCTCATACTCCGAGTCATCAACTGAGTTACACTACCGAACACCAGTGACATTGATATGATATGACCTGTACATTTGGCAAGTTTCCTAACTTGCACTGAACGACCTTGCTCACCAATTTTAATCAGTTCCTCAAAACAGGACTTAGCTCTTAGAATTCTGTAATCAGGAATAGATAATAACCCTTCCTCTGTGTTAATTATATTCCCTAAAAATGTCAAACATTGTACTGGAACCCATAAGGACTTCTCTGCCTTAGGAACAAATCCTGAAAGAATCAGATCTGATTTTACATGTTCACTCTGAACAACACATTGATGCCTATCACTATGAGCCCCAAGCCCATCATCTAAATACATCAAAATCTTCAACCCTTCACCCCGCCACTTGCCTATCAAAGCCCTAGTGACCTTAGTAAATAAGTATGGAGCTGTTCGAATCCCGAAAGGGAGCACCAGAAATTTGAAATATCTCACTTTTCCCTCAAACAACCATGCAAACCCTAAAAACTTTGTATGATCAGGAAAAATATCTATGTGGTGATATGCTGAATGAATATCAAACTTATACATCCACGCCTCCTCTGAAATATACATCAGAGCAGTCCTAATATCATCAAACTTAACTTTCTCTTTCCACAAATGGACATTTACTGCTCTAAGATCCAAAATCAATCTTTTCTTCCCATTGGATTGTATAGACACAGTCAGAGGGTTTACAACTAGGGGAGCTTCATCACATTCTATTATTAAACCTTTCCTTAATAACTCAGTAATGGCCTCTTTAACAAACTTTGGATGACCTAATGCTGATTTATTATTCGACAAAACCATCTTACAAGGAGTAGAAATAAAAGGTATCTTGTAACCATTCTGAATAACATCTAACACAAAATCATTACTACAAAATGTCTTCCAAAAGTCGATACATTTTTTCAATCTACCTTTCACAACTATCTCCTTTTCTCCTTGTTCATACTCAAAATAATTATCAGTGAGCTCTATCTCGTCATCTAACTGAACACCATGATCTCTATCTTCAGTATCATAATAATCAATATACTTATCTAATATCAAGTTCTGTGCCTTGTCTCGCTTCCCTATCTCGCACTTGTCATTTGGAGTGTGGGTTGTTTTTTCCGTCTTGTCCAACAATGGCCGGACACTCCCTCCTGAAATGTCCCGGCTGTCCGCATCCAAAACACGTTCCACTCCCATAACTCCAGAACTTCCTGGGGCCACGAAAAAGCTGGTTCCCTCCACCGAACACTCCAGCTGGTACATTAGCCATGTTGTTACCGGAAGGAGGAGCGCCCACAGCAAAACTCGGGTACGGAGCTGGTCTAACATATCCGGAACGTCTCTGCTGCCGCTTCGACAATTGTTCTTTTTTACCTTTCTCCTTTTTTGCATCCGACTCTGCCTTGTAAATTTTCTTTAAATCTTCTGAATCCTTAGCAATGGGATCAGACATATAGTGCTTGACCGTATCCCAGCCGAATTCGGAACGATCAGCTAGTCTGATATGTCTATTCCGTTCCTCGATATCTTCTTTAACTTTCGTCAATAATTCCTCACAATAATCGGTTTTTCCGTTTTCCAGTCCCCACAAAGTTTGTTTAATGATGTCCAAAATATCCGAATTGAATTTGTGTTGGTCCTTGTTACCGTTTCTTTTCCAGGTCAATTCCGAGCCTTCTTTCAGCCTCTTAAACTCTATGTCTTTGACACTGCTGTTTGCCGAAATTTCCGTCCTTAATTCAGAAATTTGACTCTGAAATGCCTTCTGACTATTATTAATAGCATCAAATAATTCAGACAAGGAGGGTTCTGGAACCCTATGAGTCTCTGTAACTCCAGACACACTATCGTCTTCACTCATATCGCCACGTGTAATGTCCCACGTGTAACTCGCGTGACCGCTGCCAATTTAAAACCCGACTGTCCTCGCCCGGTGCGCTGCCTGAACTGCCTTACCTGGCCTACCCAGGTAGCCTGCACGTGCATTACACCGCCACCTAGCGGACAACCCGCGGGAGAAAGTTATTTCACACTAATTCATTTCACTCAAACGTGTGAAACATTAATTATTTTCCATTTTCTTGATAGATGTACAATGACGTTTTTTTCTACTTTCAATCATTAAAAGCTAGTGGTATTACATATGACACTTACTTCCAGTTGTTTATAAGTGTCTGATTAGTTCCACCCATGGAGTCAAGGACAGATACAGTTTTGGTGGTCATATTGGCTGCAAGGAGTACCCAATGATTTCCAACATTTGCAGGCAAAAACACCCATTTGTACATTGCAAATTTAACCTGAAAAAAAACCTCATTCATCAGTAGTTTTTCATGCCTCTTGGTTTTGGATTTTATTATAATGATCATCTCATTATTATTTTGTATAGAGTATGTTATTGAAATACTTTTTAAAATTTGAATTTCATGTTAAAACACTTCAAAAGTTAAAGACATATAAATATTCTTAAAATTCATCTCATATTTGCTTTCCTAATTGTCCACATATTGATTTATCTTACATCTGAATAAAGCCACTCTCGTTCGGTTTAGTGAATTAATTTATACCTCCGCATCAAAGAATGGTTGCAGGATAAACAGAATACACGGTTAGTATCTTGCAATACAAGTTTTATTTTGGTGCTCGATATAGAAAGCCAAGATGACTTAGCAAAGCCTGGTCATCTCAGCTTTCCTACTTAAGTCTTGCACCAAAATAAACCTTGTATTGTAAGATACTAACCATGTATTCTCTATATCAATAAAGTCAGGATAATGAAAGACTTGAAAGTTTATTCATTTGCATTTGATTATTAATATTTCTTTCAATATGAAAAAGGGATGAAATTGAAAGTCATTCTGAAATCAAATAGGCAATAGCTTTATTAGCTGTGTATCATCATTACCTTATCATTTAACCACTTTGGATTTTTCAGCGTACTAAAGTCTTTTGTGTCCAGTACCTCGCCACATACATAGTAACGACAGTTTTTCTTGAGGGTCAAAGATGGTGTCTGGGAGTGTCTCACACTAATCAGGTTCTTCAAATGGTCATGTTGGTGATCTTGATCTAAATTCAAAACGCTTTTATTCATCTTCAATATTTCTTTTGGAATTTATATGTAACTACAATGTAACTATTGTAAACAAGAGGCCCAGAGGGCCTGTATCGCTCACCTGTTTTTTTTTTTGTTTTCTGTAATTAGACACTTACAATTAGAAAAATTAGTAAAATTGACTCCAAAATTTGTTTAATTTTGAAACACAACCATATAATGATGCTATAGATACCATACAAATATGATATCCAATACAAAGGTTCAGAGAGGAAGTAATTTATATGAAAATAGTAGCCTAATTGACCTTTTTGGCCCCGCGTCTAAGGTCCTAGGGAGTCAGCCCTATACTTTGTGCAATTTTAAATCCCCATCCTATAAGGATGCTACTATTGCATTATGATTGCTCTTCCATGCTGAGTTGCAGAGAAGATATCGTTTATATGATAACAGCAAAAATTGCTCCCTTTCGACCCCACCCCTCAGCCCCCGGGGGGATCAGTCCCATCATTTGTACAATTTTGAATCCCCACCCTATAAGGATGCTACCATTGCATTATGAGTGCTCTTCCATGCTTAGTTGCAGAGAAGAAGTCTTTTAAATGGAAATAGCCAAATTAATCCCTTTTAACCCCGCCCCTCAGCCCACCGGAGGGTAAGTCCTATCATTCGCAAAATTTTGAATCCTCACCCTATATGGATGTTATTATTGTATTATGAATGTAATGCCATGTTTAGTTGCAGAGAAAAAGTTGTTTATATGGAAATAGCCAAATTGACCTCTTTTGACCCCACCCCTCAGGCCCCCCCGGGAGATCAGTCCCATCATTTGCACAATTTTGAATCCCCACCTTATAAGGATGTTACCATTACATTATGAGCGTAATCCCATGTTTAGTTGCAGAGAAGAAGTCGTTTATACGGAAATAGTCATATTGACCACTTTTGACCCCACCCCTCAGGCCCCCGGGGGGTCAGCCCTATCATTTGCACAATTTTGAATCCTCACCCTATAAGGATGCTACCATTGCATTATGGGTGCTATATTTATATATCCCATGCTTAGTTGCAGAGAAGAAGTCATTTATATGGAAATAGCCAAATTGACCCTTTTTGACCTCGCCCCTAAGGCCCCTAGGGGGTCAGCCCCATCATTTGTACAATTTTGAATCCCCACCCTATAACGATGCTACCATTGCATTATGAGTGCTATCCCATGCTTAGTTTCAGAGAAGAAGTCGTTTATATGGAAAAGCCAAATTGACCCCTTTTGTACCCGCCCCTCAGGCCCCCGGGGGGGTCAGCCCCATCATTTGTACAATTTTGAATCCCCACCCTATAAAGATGCTACCATTGCATTATGGATGCTATTCCATGCTTAGTTTCAGAGAAGAAGTCGTTTATATGGAAATAGCCAAATTGACTCCTTTTGACCCCGCCCCTCAGGCCCCCAGGGGGTCAGCCCCATCATTTGTACAATTTTGAATCCCCACCCTATAAGGATGTTACAATTGCATTATGGATGCTATTCCATGCTTAGTTTCAGAGAAGAAGTCGTTTAAATGGAAAGAGCCAAATTGACCCCTTTTGACCCCGCCCCTCAGGCCCCCAGGGGGTCAGCCCCATCATTTGTACAATTTTGAATCCCCACCCTATAAGAATGCTACCATTGCATTTTGGGTGCTATTCCATGCTTAGTTTCAGAGAAGAAGTCGTTTAAATGGAAATAGCCAAATTGACCCCTTTTGGCCCCGCCCCTTAGGCCCCTGGGGAGTCAGCCCCATCATTTGTACAATTTTCAGTTAGTACAGTACCTGAACCGTTTAACGTTCCCAGCCTAACGCAAACGCAACGCAAAAAAATCGTCCGTTAGCTAACGCTAACGATTGCTAACGCTAACGATTAACGATTAACGATAAACGATTAACGCAATACCGGCTAACGATTAACGATTAACGCAAAACGCAAAACGATCGGCTATGGTAAACCGGAAATACCATTGTTATAATCACGGACACGGCTTGACGGTAAATAAATTACGGATCTTGACGTTCTGAAATACAAACAAGAAAAAGTGGCGTATGTTCGGGATTAAAGTTTCTGTATATCATATAAACATTTGCCTATGGACACGATGAAGTCAAAGACGAGAGTACTCAATGCAAAGTTTCCACTTTACATGTACAAAATGTACGTTTACAAAATGAATTACATGTGCAACTGTGTGTATGGAGAAAGAATGGTATTATTCTAAAGTGTCATTTTACCCGATATTTTAAGAAATAACAAATTGTTACAACATCTCTTTACTGATAATAACACAATGAAGTCAAACACGACTGTACTCGATACGAAGTTTCCACTTCACACGTACGTTTACAAATTACGTGTACAGCCGTATGTATTAAGAGAGAATTGTATTATTCTAAGTGTCATATTTGTCCGACATTTTAAGAAATAATAAACAAATTGTTACAACAACACTTTATTGATAATATTACCGTCACAATGTCATAACTTTAGTGAAGCGATCAGGCGTATACTGGTACTTTAAATAGTATCATGGTATTGAAATGACGAATAAAACATTTTCACACAAACACATTTAAAATGCAGTAAATCAAATTTCCATCTATATGTTTGATTTCTATTATCGATGTTTCATAATTCAACAATTGTAATAATTAACATATAGTGTTTCCCGCATCAATCACAAGATTCAGGGTTTTTGTTGATTGTCGAAAGGCTCTTCCGCTTACCATGGAAAATTGTATTCTCGGAATATTTGTTTCATAACGGATTACACGCTGTATATTACTAGGGTGTGCATTCATAAAAGCTCATTGCTTACAATTGACTAGGCATCGATTTTAGGGTCGTACATGTACATTTACAAATGCACATACATACGCTACAGCTACTGTAATAAAGATTGAACATTTGAATTTGTGTTTCACCATTTGCAGTTCTCTCGTTTTATAGTTCATGCATATAATAAAGATATAAAGAATGAAAATATTTCACTTCCAGTTATTTATATTCAAATTAAGTCAATTATGCATAATCATTGATAACAACGACGATGAAGATAGTGATGCACATGCATACATGTATGTACACTGAAGATTATATACTGTAAAATTGCATTGCGACAATTTTCTACGTATATTTGTAACTGGTGTAAGAAATATAGTTATTTGATCACATTTCACATCAAGCAACTCTTCAATTTACAGTTTAAACAAATTAATTATTCATACAATGTATAAGTGTAAGTTAATTCTTTCCAACGTAATCTATACTATAGGAAAGCATATTGCACACATCAAAACTTTGAAATACGACAGTACATATATGGACGTGAAATGTACTGTCACAGTGTACGGGGCACAGGTAAGTTGGGTATAAAGTTAATCTCCCTCCCAAGAAGGTGTTAATTACAGGTGAACTCCGCCCGTGGCCAGCTACAGGGGGTCGACACAAGGTAACACCAGTCGTGACCTATATACCTGTACAGGTAAAATACCATCCGTGCACGTCACGCTGGGAATTGAAGAGATTCCAGTTACAAATAACAACGAACACGTGTGAGAAGGTACCCGTGACTGTCCAGTTTTTATTAATATGAGCTGATTTGACACGCGTACAGTACGTGTGAAGGCTTACAATGTAACGTACCCCTGCACAGTTCGAATTATCTACACGTGTTCTACATGTAGTTGTAGGATTGCAAACATTTACATCATTTTATTCCATTTTCATATAAATAAAAGTACTAATAAATTGCGTTTAAAAATATGTACATGTAAATGCCAAATCTCACCTATTCCTCGTGTTCAAACTCGTCATATTAATGATTTTTAAATTTCACGAATTTATTTACAAATCTTCCGAGTCTTTTTTTTGCGTTCTTCGTACATTGATAATATTTAACATAACAAGAACAATATTATGCAGCGTGTCTGTAATAACATTTTTATATTTTTATTATCTGTTTTAGCTATTTTCTTGTGTAATCTATCAGTCGTCCTGGATACACGAAGCGGTAAACGTAATATCTTAGTAGATAAAAATGAACATTATATCCGGATCGTCAAAGCATATCACCGGCATTTGGTTCTATTTTTAGTGGTTAACGTTAGCGGAAGTGGGTCCTGCTAACGATTAACGCAAACGATTTCTAACGCAAACGATTGTAAACGCAACTAACGATTAACGATTGCTAACGCAAACGATAACGATTAACGATAAACGATTGCTAACGCTAACGATTGCTAACGGAAATAACGCAAACGCAAACGAAACGCAAATTTGGGAACGTTAAACGGTTCAGGTACTGTAGCCCATAAGGATGCTACCAGTCAAATTTTGTTGAAATCCGACCAGTGGTTATGGAGAAGAAGTCGATTGTTGACGGACGGACGGACGGACGACGGACGCCGGACGCTACGGTATGGCATAAGCTCACCTTGGTCCTTCGGACCAGGTGAGCTAATAAATGAGAGATTGAACAGTGCTGTAAAGGTATGGACGCAATAGGATACAGATTCAGAGATATTTTCAATAGAGCACTGTTGAATCTATATGTAATGGTCTACTTTTGCATGTTTGACGCCAAATTAAAAACGGTGTTGGTTGCTAAGTTGGGTAACTACAATAGTTAGAAGATATGGCTCTGGTTATTGAATGTTTGATTAAAAATATAACTATGTCAAGGTACTCTATAACCATTGGTAGGCAGTTTTTCTTCAAGTTTTCCAAGTTTTTGCCAACTTCAAACCTGGCATGACCTTTCATGACCATGGTTGTTAATAGGATGCAATCAAAATCAAATAAACATCTTCACTGTCAATAATCAATGTTATTAATCTGGTGGCATTAAAACTTTCATACAAAAGTATCTCACCTTTCTTATCACCATCACTTGGTAGATTGAACCTGATCCTTTTTTCCTTCTTCAATTTCAGTTCTTCATGACATGACATGTAAAAAAGAAATTGTCATGCTATACTCCCAGATATGAGAAAAACACATTCTAATCGTTCAAACAAATACACATAAATTTTAACCTTTAATTTGTAATATAGCAGTAATTAGAGAATTCTCTCTATCTTCTAAAAATATCATTATGATTACCTCAGCAATAATTACTATATTCACTATAACATCATACCGCTTCTTGTAATCCTATATAAGTACATAAGTATATCTCAAGTCCTCCACCTGTGGGTCATGTTTTCAACACCCATGTGGGGCAGTTGCCAGGAGGTTGGAGGATTTTCTTTGAGACTTAGGCTTCCCTCCATAGCAACCTTCCAAAATCTTAAATGACTGTGAAATGGATGCTCAAAAAACCAAACTTAATCATAACATTCTGATCTATTTTACATCATTTTTTTCACAGACAAATAGAACTTTAAAGATGCTCCACCGCCGACAGATCATAAATGATATTCGTCATTTGAACAATAATTGGTGTTTAATCGTGTATATATATGCCTAATTAACACAAAAAATAATATAAAATGATTTATTTCGCCTTGGGTGCATGCGCAATCATTACTTCATTTCATATAAGATATAGTGCCACTGAATTTTTTCGGGATGCAATTAATTATTTTTCATATTTTTAACTTGAAGTAAAATTTGAAGCTCAAACTTTTTAATGGTGGTAATGGTGTAAAGTGAGTAACTTTTGTAACTGAAGAAAAATACTAAATCGTCTGCTCCTGTTTTTAATAGCGAAAAAATACTATTTGTCAGCGGTGGAGCATCTTTAACATTTGAGCTCTCCTACCAGCCAAATACTATCTTACAATGAATTCTTCCAATAATTTATAGATACCCACTTGATGTACTCTTAAGGCTTGGAGAAACTGACAGCAATGGCTCTGGTAATGTGACATCTGATGGACTTTGCTCAGGGTCTGGAAAATGTAAATTGATTAATGATTAATTGACTAATTAATTATAATGTGCTAAGGCATGTTATTCAACTTGTCTGCAATCCAGGGAGAAGTATAGGACCATAAATCCCCCTAGAAGGTAATTTAATGCTTAAATAAATCATGTGAAGGATTTAGTTTTATCAAAACAAACAAGGTATTCATAGAATCAGACTTTAAAGGGACAATTCAATCTAAGAGAACATTAAAATTTGTACATATATTGGGAAAAACCAGTTCTAATTGAAATTAGATCAGTCGATTTTACTGTGATATGCTAGAAAAGTCCATGGTGGTGAAATGCGTGTGAAACTTTCATGTCCTCCATTATACATTGTGGTCGAACATCTTGTATGCCGAACCCTGTCCCTTGATCGTAGAATAATGCAACTTTTGTCTAGAACTGCTCAAATCGCTCTGACAGTAGTGGTTTACCTTATTAGGTGAATTGTCTTGCCTAAAAATCATTTTATTAACTCCTCAGTGGTTATGTAGTTCATTTGTTTAACGTGCGTGACTTTGGCTCGGGTATGGGTACAGAGTACATACTGTACCTGCTTAATCGTATTGATCAACGATTTGTAATTACAACGGTATCAATTAAAATACTTAACAATGACATGGAGTTTGTCAATATATTGTGTTAAATGTTTCATAAGAAATGTAGAACAATACATTTATGCCATATTTTGCTTCTTGGTTATGTAAAAGAATTAGCCTGAGTGAATTGTCCCTTTAAGAGAATTAGATTTTTGTGGAATATTAATTAAAAAAGAATTTGAAATACCAGAGTGTAATCTCCTCATATCTCTCAAAGACTACATGTTAGATCATTAATTGCTAAATTTGTGAAATGATGGTCAAGACTATTGGGCCACTTGTCTTAAATTTCCAAATTTTATATCAGATCTTAACTGAATAACTGTTTAGTTGAATGATGCTAAGATATTGATTATTGATAACACTTACCAAGTAGACAGAGGAGTAGAAAGGAGAGTCTCAACCTTTCATGAATGTTGAAGGTTTCTGGAGCCAGCTCCGAAATTTCCTTGATGAAGTCATGGTGATCATCTTCATCACAACACTCATCCAAGACAGCTTGAGCTTTTCTAGTTTCAATATCGTAAGAATAACTGGCAGTCCTTCTGGCTGTCTGGAGCAATGCCATCCAGGTTTCCTCCAACATTTCCCTGATCATGTCTGTTGACAGTCAAATAAGATTTTCCATATCCATGATACCAATAAATAAATATGTGCTTGGGTTGGGGTGATAGAGTGTGAAAAAACAGGAGTGCCCGGAAAAAAACCACATAATCGGGCAAATAAACGCCTGTCTGTCTGCCCATGACCGGCAACTTTACAGTAGGGTAGACATTTTTTGCCATGCAACTGGTCCTTTTAACGGTAACGTTTTTGGTCCAGTTCTGATAGACTACTAAAGATATACAAAACAAAAATAGCAGTAGCATTGTAGAAAGGTTAAAGATCAAATTGAGCAAAACAGATTTTCGTAATATTCTGGTTTTCAGTCAACTTTGTTGAGAGCGAATGATTCTAAAACAGATATGTGGATATTTTTTGTAAGTACAACTATGACTTTGCTAGTAAATAAACTACAAGGATGAATTGTAACTTTGTTACAGGACCAGTAACTTTTAGGGTCAGTCGGTCCTTAGCACTAGCCGGAAAATATCCTGAAAGGAGAACACTGGTGCCAGGGATTGAATTCTGGCTGTCTAGGTTAAGGCAAGTAGCATAATCACTGAACCACATTAGCTATAATAAAATGGAAGCTATAAATGCATAGTATTACAGTAAGATAAAAACACAACCAAAGGAAATATTAGAAATAAAACATTCATTTCTCTTTACCTTTTATTCTTTTCAGAACTTCACTCCTGGAGGATTTAGGCGATGATTCTATAACAGATAAGAGTAACTTTATCATGAATACATTCATATTAAAATGATAGATAATGTCAGTTTCTGAGTGTGTATGGATTCAGTTCATATACTGTATTAAAGAAAAACATAGAAGTGTCCTTACTTCTAAGTATAACTGAAACAAGCTTATTCGACAAATTTAAGTCACCCACCAGTGTCTCATAAAGCTTCTTTAATAAGAGGCCTGGTCTTGGACTTTAACAGTCACCTCAGATCAGGGCATATTATACATTTTGTACTGTTTCATTAACTTTTCATAATTTACCAAGAAACAGTTTCCATTTCCAAAATATTCTAAGATCTTTTAGATTTTAAGGAAGCATTCAAATTATGATAAGTACACATTTATCTGGGTACTCAGTTAAATTATCATTATAAAGGGTATTAACTTTGTATGTTACTGTCAGGAAATTTCCATGTTGAAAATTTTTCAAGATGTAACAGCTTATTAACTTTCTTTAAGATCACTGAATAAGTATCATGGGAACTATATAATAATTGATGTGATAACAATTCATGTATACATACCAGAATTATTACTCTTGTCATTGTTCTTTTCCATCTCCTGTCTGACTTCTATGACAGTCATCTTTTCTAAAAATTGAAAAAAAAAGAATCTGAATGACCATTAATGAACTTTTTGCATTTTTAAATGTTAACTGTTTTTCCTGAAATTAAAAGTTTTTTTCTCTCAACATTATATGGAGTAAAAAGTTATTAAATATTTTGAGAATTCTTGCTGGTTAGATAATATCATACAGCTAGTATATAGATAATATGTGTACCTGACAGTATATTGGTCCTTTTCCTCTTATTGCTTTTCTTACATAATGGCCTAGGTGCTTCTGTAATACAAAAATTAATTAAGTTAAGTACAAGGTCAAAGTGTGTCACAAATACAAACCAACACATTTTACAGTATTAATGCTTCATATGCAGATAACATTTTGTTTACTTGAGCCTATGTCACAGTATTGAAAGCAGTTTCCAAAATGTAATGTTAAATACTCACCGTCATTTACAGAAATTCTCTGGAATTGGTCTGAAAATAGATTAATTCCCATTCATTAATTAACAAATTGCAATAAAACTGGTACTGTTTGCAAATGCGCCAATATATTTCCCAAAGGAGTGTATATTCTCGTTAATGGTTGGATTTTTACCAGATCCTAATCCTACTGTTAATGGCTGGCATTTTTATGTTATACAAAACATATCATATATGTGTATGTTGTCTTGAAAATATACTTTTAATGACTCCTTACGTTTGATTGTACGTTTCCTCTTGGCTCTTGTTGGCAGTTTTTTAAGAAGAGGTTCAGTGGACAATTTTCGTTTTTTGGATGGTCTCTTTGGAGGAATATTCTCAATTAGCAATGAACCATTGACAGGACAACCTTCTCGGAGTTGCTCTGCTGCAGAGGACAGATGTTTTCTTGCCTCTTCCATAGCCTGCACGGAATCAGCAATGTACGTGAGATTGTATAAATCTTTCAAGATTTCCCTGACCTTCCTGGCAGAGTCAGAAAGAGAAGGACCTTGCGGCTGCTGTGGCTCTGTGATGGTGTTATCTAGGTCTTTACAAGGTGCACATGCTGTTGTAGAATGCTCCACTTCTTGTATGTTAAAAAGTTGATCTTTCGGCAGCTTGACACAATCCTCATCAATGATAAAATGAGGATTGTTCATGTAGAAGTTTGGCAAAGAGTTCCATGTGATGTTATTGATGTGGCATATCAAAGCACAGAAATGCTTACAGGGGAAATGTGTTTTCTTGAATGCCCTACAGTCACAAGATGGCATGGTGTGACTGGATTCATCACCTAGGTTAATACGATAGAAGTGAGACTGGCGGTTAGATGACTGCACTAGAAACTCTTTCTCAGTTACCATTGTGACCATGTCTGAAGTGATGTCCGAACATCTAACCGTTGCTTCACGAATATGTTGTACAAGGTATTTGGGCCGGTTATGAAGCTCTTTTGGAACAGAGCCTGATGGTTCCCTCCAACCAGCTGACATTGTGACATTGCTCTCCAGGTACCTGGGGAAAATGTAATTATTTACCAGTAAAAAATTTTTAAATTTGAAAATAAAGTGGATTGCATCACTGATTGAATCGAAATATCTCCCTTATATACAATAGAATGTAAACATCAAGTATGATATATAAATCATTTAAATATTGGTTGTCATATTTCGACATGCATTGGGTGTTCTAGCATAGCCAATGCTAGTAACATTGGTATGTTACACACCAATGCATGTCAAAAGTATGACAACCAATGCTTATATTTACATTTAAATACACTCATTCCCACTATAACAAGAGATCCCAGAGGGATCTTGGCGCCCACCAAAGAATGATCTATATCTGACAAAGGAAAGATGGATCTTTTCTCTACTTTTTAAACTTTTTCAAACATACTACATATAAAATTTGAGACAGATCGCTTCAGTACCTTTTGAGAAATAGCGGTAACAAACTTCAACTATCAAAATCCAAGATGACTCCTTGGCGGCCATCTTGTTGATCAATCGGTCCCAAATCACAATATGCACAACTAGGGCCCTAGGGGAACCTACATGTGAAATTTGAGAAAGATCCATTCAATACTTTCTGAGAAATAGCGATAACAAACTTTGAATATCAAAATCCAAGATGGCTGCCTGGCAGCAATCTTGTTGACCGATCGGTCCCAAATCACAATATGCACAACTAGGGCCCTAGGGGAACCTACATATGAATTTTGAGACAGATCCCTTCAGTACTTTGGTACCTTCTGAGAAATAGCGATAACAAACTTTGAATAACAAAATCCAAGATGGCTGCCTGGCGGCCATCTTGTTGACCGATCGGTCCCAAAATGCAATATGCACAACAAGGTCCCTAGGGGAACCTACATATGAAATTTGAGACAGATCCCTTCAGTACTATCTGAGAAATAGCGATAACAAACTTTAACTATCAAAATCCAAGATGGCGGCCTGGCGGCCATCTTGTTCACCGATTGGTCCAAAAATGCAATATGCACAACTAGGGCCCTAGGGGAACCTACATATTAAATTTGAGAAAGATCCCTTCAGCACTTTTTGAGAATTAGAGGTTATTATATAACAATTTTGATATCGCACCATTTAACAGCCCGAGACCGCCATATCAGCCCAAGGGCCGCAGGCCCGATGGCTGATATCAGGTCAAGGGCTGATAAAGGGTGCGATATCAAAATTGACATATCATAACCTTTTTATCACACATTTTGGGAAAAAAAAGAAAGAAATTTTAACAATTTAAATACACGTATTAAAATGTATTGATCAATGACCCAGGGGCGTAGGAAGCAGGGGGGCAGGGGGGGGCAACTGCCCCCCAGTTCCCCAGGACGGGGGGGGGGCAAACATGTCTTTTTGCCCCCCATTTTCGCCGACTGAAATTTTCTAAAAATGCTTATTTGAAAGAAAAAAGGGTCCTCCTGCACATTTTTCGTACTTCATTCAAGAAAATTTTCCGCTGTGCGGCGCATTTCCTAAAACGTTCAAGCACATAATGTCAAACCTTAAATAGTAAAAATTCAATACACACGAACTAGACTAAAATGTCCATCAAGGGATTATATGTACTATTTAAAAAAATGTCTCTTAAAAGATCAATTTGTTTATATGTCGAGACAATTAATTCATTTTTTTATGTTACACAACAATGTGCCGATGGTGTGAAGCCGGTATATTCAGATCGAGTAGGGTTGCATAATGTTATGGCGACACAATTATCATTTCTAAATGCACGTAGCTTTAAATCGAAAAATTACCATGTTAAGAACGCTTTATAATAATTAAAATACCTCGTAAAACTCATCTCAGCCATTCTAAATCGTAATTTTTTTTGCCGGGGGAGACCCCGGGACCCCCCTAACACCAAATTCCTGCGCCTTTGAGCGCTCATAAATTCATCAAAATGCATCGTAAAACTTATCTAAGCCATTCTAAATCTAAAACCCCCCAAACATCAAAATCTCACGCTTTCGGGCGCTTGCAAATTCATCAAAACTCATTTAAGCTATTCTAAATCGTAATATTTTCCCGGGGAAGGCCCCGGACCCCACAAACACCAAAATCTCACGCTTTCGGGCACTCGTAAAATCATCAAAATACATTGTAAAACTCATCTCAGCCATTTTAAATTTCAATATTTTTTCCCGGGGGTCACCCTCAGACCCCTAAAACACCAAAATCTCGCGCCTTCGACGCTCACACGCCAATTTAGCCAATTTACATATTCGTTAATTTCCTTTTAGTGACCCCACTGCTTATAAACGTGTACAAGGATTAAATTTAATGAGATATGAAAAATGTACATAAAGCATATATGGTTGGGAGTTGAATGAATCTCCTCCTGTAGGAGGGGGGGGTGTTACAAAATATTGAAGACCTTTGCCCCCCCATTACGTTTCATCTTCCTACACAACTGTGACCGATATTCCACTGGTCATAATGTAGGTCAATTTGATGTTGAAACAGTGGGAAAACTTCATTACATGTACATGTAGATCTATATGTTTTTAACAAATACATAATCCCCGGTTAAATGAACGAGTTGAAACACAAATTTTAAGCAAAATTAACAAGATCCTATTGAAGGCTAACTATATCACTTAAAACAAAATGATAATGTTCAACAAATTCCGGCAAAGCGGGTTCATTTCAGAATGATCAGTTTTACAACGGACAGGAATTATGAATTCGACGGGAAAATTAAACTACTCGTATTAAACTGTCTAATTTATTCCTGTGTCTCTTCTTGTTGACAAACGCATGTCGTTGATTTATGTCGTTGATTTTATTTATACCGAATACATTCTTTTTGTGTGTTATAATTATGTGAATTGCGATGCTTTGTTTTCGGCACAGTGGACATTTTAACTCATTTCAACCTGATCTTAGTTAAGACAATATCTCCAGTAAAATCAATATGAAACAGACCATTTCTGATTTCTGATATCTTTCTCAATACGTTTATCCGAGAGCTATTTTGAAATTGAAAATTGTATCCGTTATTCAACTTATCGTCTGTAGGAAACTGAATGGAAGCGGCAACTCTAAAATCCGGACTGAAAACCCCGGATGACGTGATATCAGCCCGGGCCGATAACTGATATCAGCCCGGTCAGCCCGGGCTGATATCTAATTATGACGTCATAATGTGATATCAGCCCGGGCGCTGATATGACGGCACGGACAGCACTAGTATCGCATGGGCAAAACGTTCATTATCAAAGACAAAAGTGTGATAAATAGGGATATCAAACCTTAACTATCAAAATCCAAGATGGCCACCTGGCGGCCATCTTGTTTTTCCTATCAGCCTCAAAATCTGTATGGCACAACTAGGGACCAAGGGTAACCTCCATGTGAAGTTTGAACAAAATTCCTCTAGTAGTTCTCAAGAAATATCGATAACAAACTTCAACTGCCAAAATCAAAGATGGCTGCCTGGCGGCCATCTTGTTTTTCCAATCAGCCTTAAAATCTGTATGGCACAACTAGGGACCAAGGGTATCCTCCATGTGAAGTTTGAACAAAATCCCTTCAGTAGTTCTCAAGAAATATTGATAACAAACTTCAACTGCCAAAATCAAAGATGCCTGCCCGGCGGCCATCTTGTTTTTCCGATCAACCACAAAATCTGTATGGCACAAATATGGACCAAGGGGACCCTCCATGTGAAGTTTGAACAAAATCCCTGCAGTAGTTTTTAAGAAATAGTGATAACAAGTATTGTTTACGGACAGACGACGGACGACGGACGTCGGACGCTGGACGCTGGACGACGGACGGCAGACGACGGACCACGGACGCAGGGCGATTTGAATAGCCCACCATCTGATGATGGTGGGCTAAAAAAGAGTGAAAAATAAATTGTGAAAATAAAAGTTATACATTTGTTTAGTGAAAAATATAATTTGATGAAACAGCCAATTATTGTATGTATTTATCTATATGTATGATAGAAAAATGTACTGAAAATATTACCAAAATTATAGTAAATTTAACCAATTCTTGTCGAATGACATTGTCACAATCATGCCTACAGGATACGAAATTGCTAAAAATCAACCCAGCCCTGTTAGAGAAAAATACATAGATATACATAATAATATGTTTGAAAATTAAGAAAAAAGAAATGATTTTAGGTGTGGGATCTAATCTAAATAGTTAGTGAGTTTCTATGACAGTGCAGAGGATAGATCTAGAGTGTTGCAAGTTGGAGAAGAACACATTAGAAATCATTAGTTGGATTTTATAGGTCATACACAATATGTCAATTACCATGCATTATGCTGACATAATGGAATTGGGATATGCAGAGGAGAAATGATATTTACAATCATGCAATGGATATTAGTGTAATATTGTACCAGACATCAAAGCAAAGCTGACACCAACACCAAGCCACACAAAGTACTTACATACCAATAAAATCAATAATTTTTGAGCCTGAATGTGCAGAAAGCAGTTTTGAAATTATTTCATATTCTTATAAAATGATGAAAAACTACAGTGTACCAATCAATAACAAAATAAGGCCATACCAATTTGATTTCTTGTTCTTCGGATTTTGGAATTTCAAAATTGGAGCGAGCGAGCGAAATTTTTTTACATTTATTGTTTTTTCAAATGGCCAAAATCTTGGAGCGAGCGCATATTTTCTACTCAAAGCGTGCATGATCAGATGGATATAATTAAAATACAAGGATAAATATCTTACTATTGCCTGCATACCAACTAGGTGAAATCGGCCTAGAAAACCTGTAGTATTGGATGGACTTATAACAATTTATGAAAATAGAAAGAAAAACTACAACAGAAAACTCATATAAAAAAAACAAAAAGGTTTAAAGCCGCATAATCCGTATCTTTCAGGGTCTGTAAATCAACAAAAGAAAATTAGGGTACATATATTATAAAAAGTTATCAACTTTCCCCTAATTACACATCCAAAAAGTCCCGAGTTCAAAAGAAATTAATGATTAAAAATTCGATATCCAGAGTGTTTGAATATGCATTTTCAATCGTAGACGATCACGTGACTTTCCAGACCAAACGAAATGGCGTGCCCTGTCAAAAGTGTGTCGTTCATGTTAGCAGGAACTTCTACGGAAGAACTTGTTACTTATCATGAACAAGTGAATGTTTTGTTATGTGATGAAGTTAAAGAGTCCCTCAGAACAATATATATACATTAACGTCGTGTAAACAATACTTCCATTCGGTCATTTTGAGTGTTTACTATACGGCGATCGGTTGACTATGCTTTGCCTAATTTCCGGGGGCCACCGGAGGGATTTTTGTGGGAACGGTATTTAAACTTCGTATAAAATACGTGTTGCGATACCATACAACGTACTAGACAAGATAATAAATTGTACAAAAATGTACCAGATATATAAATAATGGTGTTGATAAATAATGAAATAGACAAGACACATCGTACTATATAGAGACGAAAATGGTTTTCTACTCTGGTGATATTTTTTAAAATAAATATCTCAGACGATATTTGACTTGCCTTGGATAACCATATAACTTGTTTTATAAAGGTCCAAATGAAATATAATAATAAATCAAGTAAAATAAGCACGGAGAGCAAACTTGACATAATATGCATTTTTGTTCAATGTCATATGTGTATACATATCTATTAGTTAAATAATCACCATGTACCGCCATAAACCAGTATAAAACTTAATACATGTTATTTTATGTATATTTCTGATATTTATGTTGGAAAAGCTCCATGTTCGTTAAAAACATGATGATAAATTTATGGTGAAACTATAAACATTTGGTTATATGATTTCAAGGATTACAGAAAATTAAAAAAAAAAAAAAAAAAAAAAAAAAAAATGGGGTTGAGGTTGCAATAAGGCGGTTTAATGTGTGTTAAAAGTTCTGAATGTCTAACATGCAATTATGTATATATTTTCTGTGTAGATAATGAAGTCAGATCCCTTAGTTAAATTTGTGATGTACATATAGCTACCATATAATATGATGTCCAGCCGTGAATTTGCCTCTGAATCAAATTAATCAGAGACATGCATAATAAAAGACCTAGATGTTTCTTATACAATCATATTCATGCACAAATAGCACATTCATATGCATTGTAGTGTCATGTACACATATTGTGCATTGAATTCTAAGTCAATAGAAAAATGACTGGAGTTCAAAATAGCATCCAGTAGCAAATAAGCTGACCATAGCATGTGATTATAATGTCATCAGAGTAATTGCAGTAAAATTCATTTTTTAGGATGTATGTAGTCTAACCTGGTGGAAAATCTAACTTTATTAGTTGTATTTTGATAGTTTATCTTTATATATTCAAGCAATCCTAATTCCTTTAGTGTGATCTTGCTCCAAACACTAATTATGTGAAGTTGCTAAGAGCTTGTACATGTATTAGACCTTGATTGACCTGGACTAATTAGAAGTTATTGTCAGTCTATTCCTTTCTAAATCAATCAAAACTTTGCAACTTAAAATAGTCAAAAATGAATAATGCAATTTAACAACATGCATCACAGGCTATTGTCTCTACAGATATATGGATATTCTTATATATATGTGCAATCTGTGTATTACACAACAAGATTTTTTTTATTACACATAGGGATATATGTATATCTATAGAGCCAATATCTTGAGATTTGACACTGACTTTTGACCCAAATAACCTTTGATCTAGCTCCAGTCTTGTTTGCTATTTATTTTCTGTATTTGAACACTTCTGAAATGAACACTACATAATTAAACAACTCAGACAAATGACATATATTATTTTAATTGGTTTATTGTTCATAAATTAGAATTACATCCTTGTCCCATATAAATTATTCAAAAGTTATACACACTAGGTGTGTAAACATGCAATAATCATTATTATTCCTTTTTTCATTTGTGTGAAGAAATGTATAATTTGAAAATATCCTGGTGATAATAGTAAAGAATTATGCTAGGTTTGTTCTGTCCTTCCTTCTTGAAAATAATTTCTTTCTGGTTCATAATGGGTACATTACAAACAGACTTTATTTTTTACTGTCAGTTTTGATCTCAGAGATACATGTAGTTGTTTTTCCCTTTTATTTTTGGGCGAGCTGCCATCACATCTTGCACTCTTGTCATCTGGTTGAAGGTCCCATATATTCTATAAAGAAAATGTGGAGTAAATGTCAGTTATGTACATAGATAAATACTGTATACATGCATGTACATATTCTTTCAGTGTAAGTCTACATGTAAATCAAACTAGTTCCAATTGTTTTCTGTCAAACACAAATTTATAACAATTACACAGTTTTTGAACACATTTATCAAAATCAAACCTCACTAGATACTAAGTTAGTCATTTATTGAATTACAGAGGTCTAGGCATTTTCATGTGAAGAGTAATGGTTCTAATTAGTGCCAGAATTTATAAAGCTCGCTCCATTGCGGTAAACAACTTTTATTTCCGGACATGCGCAAAGTAGCATTTCTAAGCTTTGGAGGCGTTAACTTTTGACTTTCTGTCGGACCGCGCGTAAGTCTAAAATAAAATTTTGTATATTTATATCTTTGGACCTCTTAACTTTCTAGACTTGTAATTTGGGGAAAGTTCATAACTTTTTAGGGCTATTACACCATATCTTGTCATTTTTTGTTTTACAGACCCTGAAAGATACGGATCATGCGGCTTTAATAAAAAGATTGAATGTCAACAACAACAAAATATTAAAATTATAAATCTAATCAAAGTACTGAAAGTACTAAATGGCTCGGTCTCGATGATAGGAGGAATATATTTCTAAGGTCAATACTACAGTAGTTTTGTACAATAATAAATAAATTTGGCTGCTGTTCCTTCCAGTTTGGACATTTCAGGATTCCTTTGACACCAAGTGTAAAATAAGAGACACATACTAAAATCTTGGAAGCCCATTCTAATATGTCCTATGATGTTATATGTCAAATGATTTTATAACACCTTTAGCATTTTCCTTGTTAATTTGATGTTAATTAAAATATCCATTCTTAATGACTATTGTCATCAAGTTCCTTTGACCACAGTATCAGTTAACAAGTATTGTTTTGCAGCAGAGAAAGACAAGAGTCATACTTTTCTATGCCAAAATGTCTTAAATATAGAATATGTCTGTCCTCTAGAAGACTTATCAATATCATCATGTAGTTTTTGAATAAATTGGTCAATTGGTCTACTTTTAACAAGTTTTGTTATCATTCTTTTGTAAAACAGCAAGTTGATTGATATACATTGTATCCGAACTTCAATTCAAACCGGATAACTTGTTAGCTCACCATAGACCATGAAATTGTTTGTACTATATACTTTCTTAACTTCAGGATTGTTTTACAAAATTACAAATGAATTTTTCTACAACATTTTTCATTTTCAAATCCCCATACCTCTGATGAGTATAATAGAACTGTCATTACAAGTGAATCAAATATTTTCAGTTTAAGATGAACAGGAAGAGAAACTTTCCTTTATTTCTTATAAATAGCATACACCGATTTGATTGTTTGTTCATCAGGTTTTTCCCCTTTCTTTAAAAACGCTACCATTAACATTATTTTCTGTACCTAGATATGTAAACAATTCTTATAAATCTAATTCTGTATTCCATAACATCAACTGGTGTCGATGTACCGATTTACGTCTTGAGAATATATAATTTTTATCTTTCTCATATTAAGTTCTAATTTCCATGTTATGCAATATTGTTAAAATTCATTCCAATATCATATACCGTAAAAACTGGTATAATTTGCGCAGGTACTTTTTAGAGCTGAAAATGCTTAAAAAATCTACTATCAGTATATTTTGCGCATCAAAAAAATGGGGAAAAACAATGTCCAGGGAGTCCCAAAACCGATGTATGAAGGTGACAATTTCAATGCAAAATATTCCCTATAAATGCTTGACAACTTGCACAAAAAGTGTTGTATTTAGAAGAAATAACATGAAAACCGCATTGTGTTTGTTTTCTTTTATTGGCCACCGTAACCTGAAACTGAAATATCTAGCAGATGTCCAAAACATCGGCGGTCTGGTCCGCCGTACTCCGTGCACATGTCAATGTTTTGAGATATTACACATGAATAGTAATCAGGAATATTTGAAAAGAGTAGAATATATTTACATAAATTGGCACAATAAGTAATTAGTGTGTTTGAGATCATTAACAATCATCAGCTAGCGGATACGTAGTTTAGCTTGCAACAATCACAGTGTGCATAATTTGTCAAGATTTGTAAGACAAAATATTCATTTCCACCAAGTAAGATTCAAAGTCATAAAGTCTATAAAAGTGGTAGTTTCTGCTCCTGCTTAGCGCTCAGCATACATGGAGTGGGACGACTGGTTCGCCCGTTGTCAGTATAATGTGACCGGGTGGGGTGTGTTGCTTGGTGTCTTCGGCGGCATGCTTCAGTGATATAGCACTATAAAAAGGGCAATAGTTCCACTATACAAGAAGACACAACATGAGTATACCGCAGTCTCCCAAAACACGCACCTCGCACAACATACACGCAACACTACGCATACATGGGAGGCCGTCCTTACATGACCATAGCTGTTAATAGGACGTTAATAAATCAAACAAACAAACAAACATAAAGGTAGATTGAAAATAGGAAGGGAGATAAAATAACCAGATAAATATTTGTAGCGGGTTCAGACTGGGTTGATTATCGGTGATCAGTCGGAAGAGCTACATTTTCTTCTCTCCTGTTACAGAATTGGCACCCAACTAAATAACCAACGGTTGTGGTGTTTGAAAGGGTCTCGTATGTATTCAAAAATGGAGGAGTGTAGCGGGACTGGACTGGGTCGATTATCGATGACCAGGTAGTTCAGTCGGTAGAGCACTCAGCTAGTGTTCGGAGAGTCCCGGGATCGAATCCCGGTCTTGCCGCTACAGTTTCTCCTCTCCTGTTACATATGATACCATACTGTGCATGTAGATATTCAAGGTAAATCAACAATGTTCGCTGATCTTGCAGAATTGCCTTACAGTGTTATAATGAATGCAGTAAATGTATGTCTCATTGGTGTGATTGATTTAAAGGCAGTTCATGTGGTGACCGGAAAAAAAGGTAAAATCAATACTTTCAGAGTGATCAGGGAACATTGATAGTCACGGCGGGGAAAACATAAGACGACCTGTGTTATACAAATTAATGTTTAATTGATTTTCATTAAATTGTCTCGAAGGTGATGATTAGTGTGTTATGAACGATAAGTTTAATATGTTTTTGACAAAAAATATAAACAGCTAATGTCATATTGTGTTTTAAATTTAAATAATCTTTTATTTATTCATTTCATTTCAAGCATGTACATGTCATAGAATATAAACAAATATCAGGTATATGCTTAAATCATATTACAGTTAAATTCACAATAAGGAATTTGAAGATGGTGATAGTAATTATTTTCGGATTGAAAATGATTACAATATTAAGCTTCCACAGTTGAAAATTACTTCTTTTTGTTCACACAATTCTTCTCCTAGACTGTTTCCAGTTGAAATGATACATGCATGCTGACATTCTGTAAAACATAAGGAAACAATCAATGTATTAACAGAGTAATTACTGAAAAGGCTAATATCATATAATTAAACATTTTAATCATAAATAGCAATACCAGCATAGAGGAAATATTATTGAAGTTTAATTCCCGCTGTTCTTCAGTCCTCCTGTTCTTACATGTAAAAGTTTTGTCCTTCATAAATTGATTGTAATATAGCAGTTGCTAAATACTGTGCACAAAGAAGTATAAATATACACACTATGCATGGGTACAGTGGTAAATTAGTGTTATAGAGAAAATGGTGGTGCTGATCATGAAAAGCGTTAAGTCTATTTTGTTGAGTAAAAAGTTTTTAAAAAACTTACATTGTTCACACCCTTAAATGTAATCGCACTAAAAACAGTGATCATGTGGGCTTTTGTGCGATTGCATTTGTAAGACTGTGCCAGGTGGAGATTAGTTCCGCTCGAGTGATCACACAATGTAAGTGAGAGTCGGGAATATGTTTATGTAAGTTTTAATTGCTAATATCTGATGCTTGTTGGTAAAATATAACTCAGGATAATTGCTAAACAATAAACAGTTTTCTCTACATTTGTTACAGATTGAAACAGCTTTTTAAGTGCCGTTTTACGGAAGAATTATGAAAAAGAAATCGAATTTTCGTCGATCTAGTAGTCCAAAAAATATCACGTCGAGTTATATGAACATTCCATGTATAATAATTTATGTCATTCGGCCAAAAAATTTACTTCGTATTACCTAGTTTAATGAATATGCTGTTTGTATATGATCAGAACGTCAAGCTCCTGTGGTGAAAATAACTAAAATGTTTTAAAAGTATGGTTTAGTGGTAATCTCTGAACGTGCTTTAGTATATAGATATAATATGATATTTATACATGTGCTTGTGAAATTATCGATAATTATGGATGTGGTAAATATTCATACCTTATTAACTGCCGTTAGTTTTAAGATTACGCTACCTGGGACATTTACAAATTGTTCACCGTCTGTCACGTGCTGTTTTATCAGTAGACCAAAATGTTGAGAGTTGTCTTTCTTCCATTGTAGTTTTAGTCCATGTCATCCTGAACTCATCAGGTATTATCTTTCTTTCCCGAGGTTGTTCCGGAGTAAGGCCATGTGCCATAACACAGCCGTGATAAATGTATACCCATTTCGCCATGAAATGTATTTGCTCCGAGATAAATTTGATTCAAATTACAAAATTCATTATGGTAACAATTTTGATGTTCGAGGTGAAATATTGATTACATTTTTTTTCCGTTGCGGGATAACTGTCACTAATAGGGAGTAAACGTCTGGGGGGAACCAGAGCTTCGGAGCGAAGCATTTTTGGGACGAAACGTCTTCATTCATTGTAAACACCATTTTGGGGACGAAAAGTCTGATACTTTGTAAATAATTCAGGTGAAAATTTTCAAACAGAAGATCTTTTGGATGTTTATATAGTAAGGATATCAAAGCCGTAATATACTATTCCTATTTCAGTGTTACAGGAACGCTTATTTTAGTAACTTTCATATTCAAATTTGCTATTTTTAAATTCCCGTAAAATCAAAGTTGTTGAATACACTGCCGCTTGGAGCGCTAGTATCTCTGCGAGCAATTTCTAAGCCAATCATATTGAGGAAATTGACTGTAAGAGAATTTTGCAACCACGATCACAATGGCGTGAAAAAGAAAACAACACAAATATACCACAGTCTCCCAAGACACAAATCTTACCACACACATACTGTGCTACCTAAATGACCGTACCTGCTGATAAATATTTACGAATGTAATATTTCGATAAAAAACTTTTAATCGATAAAAATAAACGGTTTATTCTTAATTATAATTTTCCATGCTTGTTTGTTTATTTGTTTAAGTTTTACGGCCAATTGACAACTAAGGTCATTTAGGACCAAACTACAAGGCAAGCATTAATATCAGGATATAAACAAGGACTGTATCTAAAAGATCAGGATAAGAAAAAGCAAAGTAAAAACTAAAACACAAAATGTTGATTTAATAAAAACAGTCGCATAGGATAAAACTCATGCATAATATAGATGAAACGATGAGTGTTGCGTTACTATGATGATAAGATGAAAAAACGTTCAAATTTTGTTTAATGTGTCGATCTCTTTGAGATAACTGAAAATACGATTATGTCTCACGACACGGAATAAAGTGTACATGTCGGAGACATCATAATATTTATCTCGTATGTGTTTAAAATCAATACAATGCAATAAAACATGCTCCACTGTGAGGTGACCCTCGCCAAAAATGATATATTCTAAAGTTCAGGAAGAGTAAGTGTTCAGTTCGTCATAGACGACATTAAAATGCGAATCTTGGTTAAAACCATTTTTCAGCGATAATATTCAACTAGTTCCGACAACCCTAACCTGATCTAGCAATCTACAAAGTTATGTAGATGTCAGCCAACATTCCCACAGTCTCCTATCTTAAAACTGAGATCTCTTCATGGTCATCTTTTACACCGACATTGTCATCATTTTAAACATTTAGAACCCCACTGCAACGTGTCATTAGAACACGTGATCCTACTCCCGTGGACGTGTTCTACTTGGAGGACTGCCAATTCAGAATGCGTGTAGTGATCAAACTAGGTGTGGTTATATTGGTATATCTGGAGAGAAAGGCACGAAAAGAAAGAAAAATGACTGTGACAAATGTAAGAATTCTACTAACTAAGCTATATGTAATGATACCTAAAACCTTCTCTAATTATCTAGTATTTGGACTCTTTTCTTAAGTTTGTAATAGTTTCCATAAAAAAGAAAACAACACAAATATACCACAGTCTCCCAAGACACAAATCTTACCACACACATACTGTGCTACCTAAATGACCGTACCTGCTGATAAATATTTACGAATGTAATATTTCGATAAAAACTTTTAATCGATAAAAATAAACGGTTTATTCTTAATTATAATTTTCCATGCTTGTTTGTTTATTTGTTTAAGTTTTACGGCCAATTGACAACTAAGGTCATTTAGGACCAAACTACAAGGCAAGCATTAATATCAGGATATAAACAAGGACTGTATCTAAAAGATCAGGATAAGAAAAAGCAAAGTAAAAACTAAAACACAAAATGTTGATTTAATAAAAACAGTCGCATAGGATAAAACTCATGCATAATATAGATGAAACGATGAGTGTTGCGTTACTATGATGATAAGATGAAAAAACGTTCAAATTTTGTTTAATGTGTCGATCTCTTTGAGATAACTGAAAATACGATTATGTCTCACGACACGGAATAAAGTGTACATGTCGGAGACATCATAATATTTATCTCGTATGTGTTTAAAATCAATACAATGCAATAAAACATGCTCCACTGTGAGAGGAGAAAAACATGCATGGCATGTGGGAGGATCCTCCCCTCTCAAAAGATAGGAATGTGTAAAACATGTGTGTCCAGTCCGAAGCCGAGAGAGAACAGCTTCCTCTCTGCGGTATCTCCGACTGGAAAGTTTAGGATTAAGTGTAGGTTGTATTTAAAAAAAATATTTGTTTCTGTAGACCACCTTTGTTGCCAATGGTGTTTAATGGCTGACTGAATTGAAGGTTTGATGTCGTTGTAAGGCAGTTTCAAATCTGTTTGTGCTAGGCGAAGAGCAGTCTTACAATTAGCTGCTTTATCGGCCTTTTCATTTCCCTTTATACCCACATGGCTGTACTACATGTAATTAATGTCTAGATACAAAAAGGTTTTCTTTAATCTTATTTTTAATATGTATGTTTGCTACATTGTCTAGAACACGTAAATTTATCGGCCTACACCGCCAATTGACTCCAATTTTAGTTTTGCCAACACATGCGCAGTCAACCATTTCTAATCAAATATCAATGAATAATATCCGGTAAACGAATTGGAACGCAAATGACGAAAGCCCAAACGAATTAAAACGCAAATGAACGCAACGCGTTTGAGGGAATGTTAGACGCTTCAAGTACTGTAGCTATTTATCGGCCTTTTCATTCCTCTTTTTACCAACGTGGCTGGGAATCCAGAGATAAGTAATTCGAGTTTTAGAAGAAAATCGAAATGTTCGGATAAAAAAATTTGGATCAATGTGTTTCTAGGGTTTCTTGATTTCAAAGCCTGAAGGACTGAAAGAGAGTCGGAACAGATGATTGCCTTTTCAATGCGGTGTTCTTCGATATGGTCAAGCGCGAGACCGATAGCACCTGCTTCCGCACAGAAAATTGAGGGAACGTCCGAGAGTCGGATAGAGGCAGTGAATAGATGTACAGCATGCTGCCGCAACGCTATCACCATCTTTTGATCCGTAAGTGTAGATCTGAACATGGTCAGGGAAAGCGCTAATATATTCCCGAAAAGGGGATTTGTGTTCTTCGAGTAATGCACTGGACTTTGTCGTCTCATTTAGAGATAGATTGATATCAGGTGTCTGAATGAGCCACGGGGGTACATACAATACCGTGTACTCGTCAATGGTGTCGAAATTTATATTTAGTACCTGCAAAAATTTCGAAATTCTGATGCCAAATGTTGGTATGAGTTTTTGATTTTGGGTAAATATTTCTTGATATTGTGGGTTAAAAACAAGATTAAATGCGGGTGTTTTAGGATTAGATTTGAGTTGAGCAGCATACGGTAAGGATATGGCTCGTTAGCTTCAACATGGAGACTCTTCACAGGTGTTGTTCGAAAAGCTCCAAGTGCGAGACGCAGTCCCTGATTCTGGATAGGGTCAGGCATCTGTAGATAGAAGCTGTGAGCCGATCCATTGACATGCGAGCCGTAGTCAAGTTTTGGTTTTGATCTAATAACAGGGATGAAAATGTTCAGCCAATTGGCTGATTTCAGCCTTTTTGACTTTCAGAAAATATGTTCTTGGTACCTGTAACTCCACATAATTCCCCCCCCCCCCCCCCCCAATTTTTGTTTTCGGCCTTTTTCAAGATTTTCCATTTTCATCTCTGAATAAGTGCCCGGTAGATACGCAGAAGCATTTCACGGTCTGGACCCCAATCAGAATGGGAATGAACACGTAGAACGTTCAGCGCCTTCGAGCACTCATACTTCAGATGTTTGATATGTGGAACAAAGGACAGTTTCTAATGAAATATTAGTCCAAGAAATTTAGTTCAACTACTGGAATTTTAATTCCAGTCGATGTTGGGAACAGGTCCTGATTTGATGCATTCAATTCAAATACAAAAAAAAAAAAAAAAAAAAAAATGAATGCTATTTTCGAAACTTTTTAGACTATAAATGTTCATGTGAATTTTAAGTCTTCAAAGATCGCTACATTTAAAAAAAATAAAAACACACACACACGAAAAAATCACAATAACTTGTCGCGACCCAGTACCCCGGTTTCATCGGTTTTCGACGGCGGAAGACCAAAATAGATTTTTTACACACAATGTCAAACATTTTCAATTCAAATCATTAGTTATATGTCTCAGAAGTATGTTAGTGATGTTTTTGTGCAATACATGATTTCATGAATTTCATCTACTAAACGAAGCATTGTATCGACAAACGCAGTAAGATAGCCTACTGTAGGCTTACTGTTTCTTTTTGTCAAAGTGACGTTTAAATGATAACATGTTTCAAGATAACTTACACAATTATTTCAAACTATGTTATGCCACATATGAGTGCAAATTACCACCATAATAATGGCGCAAATGCACTTCTACGGTAACACATACATGTACATGTAAATATAAGAAAAAACACATTCTTCCAAATTCTTTCCTACACACTGACAGATTCAGATTGCGGCCGCCATTATTTACCCACTGTAAAAAAATCCCATCAGCGTTATTGCGATGTTTTAAAGTCAGCTCATTATATAAACGAGCGGTTCAAACGCTTTTATGATCCGACGAACGTAATCTTCATCCGGCAGATGCTAAGTGTTATTGCTCTTTATAAACATAGACTTCGCCTCACTAACGACACTTAGAACAACATTAAAAAATAAACTTGACGTTTCGACCTAATACCAAAATTGTGAATAGTAAACTACAGTATGTTAATTTTTAAAAAATGTTAAAATATTTGTATTTTTAAAATAATAAAATAAAAATTAAAAAAAAAATTGAATCAAACGAAATGTTGAATGTTAAATGTTCAAAAAGCATGAGGCGAAACGTCTGGGGCAAATTAAAAGTCCAAAACAGTAAAAACATAGACATTTCGGACTTACATCAAAATTGTTCAAAAATAAAAACAATGTGATAATTTCAATGAATACATTTGTGTTAGTCTATTTGCATAAACAAATGAAGCGATTAATAAAATTCGAATCAAGCTTAATTTTGAATGAAGAATATTATTAGCTAGTGGGCGAAACGTCTGGGACAGTTCGACTCATCCACCAATTTTGTGGCATTCGTGTCGTCTGCTACACCAATCTTGTGTTGTACGCTATTTAGCTTGTAATCAAGATTTTGAGTAGACTAGTAATGTTTTCTAAACACAAGTTTCTTATTAGAGAGTCAAGTTTATCTCCAAAACGTTCATCAATTCCCACTGGAAACTTTATTAACCATGATCTGATTTTTTTTCCTATTTCAAAGATTTCTCGACATTCGCTGAATCAAATATCGAGCACGACCATAACTATTTAGCTCATTCTATTACAGTTGATCGTAACAGCTACCCATCTGATCTTACAGATCTTATCCACTCTCAGTTGGGCAAAAATCCTCCGCTGAAGCACTCAATACAAACAAAACAAATGTATCCACCCATACAGGAGAAAATGAACATCAATCATGATCATGTTTATTCCAAAGAAGGTGATGTTAATCTGACGAATCACAAACCATGTCAACCAACTCATCGCGTAGTTGATGTACCAGGTGATTGGAATTGTTTCTTTTCATGTGTTAGTTACTGAATGCATGGGAATTTCAATCACTCAAATAACCTTAGGCTCTTGATTTGTGAACATCAACTGGGATTTCTTTAAGGATTATGTTTCTCTTCACCATGACATACACATACAAGGAACATACCGGATTGCAATGATAACCAAATGTTGGTGGGCAACTAACGACACCAGTAAAAAGATATACTGTACAATCAGCACTTGAATGGGTAAAAATGTATAATCCATCCAAGCACCTTGGTAAACGAAGATAGATTGTGTTATAGTGTTGATACAACTCTTACGGGTTGTATCTCAGGAGATTCAACGTTTACAAAAGCTGTGTGAAGAAATCAAAATTATGAATTATTTTCTCATGAAGCTTTCCAGTGCTTGCTAATGAAAATTGAATCCCATTCTATTGACAACGTCATTGAATAGTAAACATATGTCAAAGTTTTGTAGACATGTACTGTATATACACGTATTTTCAACGAAAATAATCTTGGACATTATAAATTTATCGTTGATTTCAAGAAAAAAAACTGTCAAGTTAATCTGTTGTCAGGTTGGGGACTTCATACTATGACAATATTCACTTTTGTCGTATTGTATAAAGTTCAGTCCCACAAATGAATGCTTATTCCTTCAAAACGCGAGCTTGCAAGGTCGACTCACCCGGGGTCATACAGGACTGGAAAGTGACGTCACTGGAATGTTCGGGATCAAATCATCATATTTAAAAATGGTAATGAAAATAAAGAAATTAAACATTTATTTACTCACATCGTAATGTTTTCCTATCGCAACTGTTACAGGAAATTCTATTATCTGGTATCGAGTTCTATGCCTGACTAATCTCGATAGTAGTGCTTGAAATATCTTGTTTAGGCCACACCAATTTGAAAAAAATAGTTCTTCGGTATATTGGCGGGAAAAAGTGTGGCGATAGGGTGTGTGTTTTTTTTTTTTTTTTTTCAATTTTCATTTTCCAAAAGAAATGGGGCGAGTGGTATCAAAAATGAGAATAATGATGTATACAAACATAAACACAATGCCAAATCCATTATATTTGTGTTTTATGTAGGCAAATTCATTATATTTGTGTTCTATGTACATGCAGGTTGTAGCATTTTATGTTTTGAGAATCAAAAGAAAAGATAATATGAACATCTTTGGCCTCTGTGCTATTGACTTGTCTTAATAACTAAATTGTTGTATGAACAATGTTGTAAAAGTTCATGTGCAAATATTTAAAGAGAACAAGGTAAAAACCAAAATAATGATAAATTCAACATTCATTAACAACAATAATACCTGACTACCATGTCTTGGCATTAAAAAACAACCCAAATATGAATTATCGAATTCAAATATATTTATACTGTAAATCATCCAGATGAAACTCTACTAAAAACAATGTAGGAGAATAATAAATCTTGCTGATCTACAATTTTGGGAAACTGTAAAATTTTGCCACATCCAATAGAACAAAAGGTGTGCATTTGCGTACATGAATACTTTTTTGGTGTAAATTTACATGCAAATGTAATAATTGGAATGTTTTAGAGTCACACAAAATCAAATGTAATATATTAAATATTAAAAACCACAGTGTATATATAATCTTGAACAGTTATTTGAATATTTGCAGATTATATCACATGCAAAACTATAGAACCATTCAATACCATCATATTAATTTCAATTGCATTATTCTTATTTTAGTTTCTGTGACCTTGCTATTATCTTTGAGAACAAAAAAATCAATACAAAAACATTCTAAAGTTAGAAGGAGATTTATTCCATATATTGATGTTGTTGGCATGATATGAATTAAAAGCAAAGAAAAAAAACAAGAAAAAATACATTGAATTTGATGCCAATATTCAGAAAAAGAAAATAGGTTTGTAATTGTAAGCATTGGATGATCTATGAAGCATGTAATTTTACGACTACCACATCGATCGCATTTTTGTTTTTTGCGTTTATAGCATTGAACAAATCTTTAAACATCTTACAGTTCAGGGAACAACAATATCTCTGTGAAATCTACTCACAGTTGCAACATAAACACCCGCCATTTTTTCATTCGTTTTTTCTTAATCTGGTTCTCTTTTGCGCTTAATACATTTGTTTTCCTACCGATTCAAGCGTTCAAGTGATAAGGATTTCAACGTGTCTAAAGCAAAAACCATTAACAGGAAGGGAAAAATCACACTTTCGTTCTTCAGATTTCCGAGCGGCTGAAATAGGGGCGGTAATTTTTTTTTTTTTTTTTTTTTTTTTCATTTTCTAACTTTTCCATTTTAGGGGCGGGAAATCCCGAAGAACTAGGTTTCAAATTGGTGTGGCCTTATAGATATTGTTCCACTCCTTTTGTTGAGTTTAAATTCGAAGGGCGGCAGGACGCTTGTTTTCAACCGGAATCAATACCGTAGTGATAAAGACCTTCCAAGTGAATATTTGCATCGGGAGAACAGGGACATAAAAAGTTGATTGTCTCCAAAAGTAAGTAAATTAAAATATATTAAAGTGAACAGTCGGGCAAGGATGGCTAAAGTCGGTAAAAATGGTGTGAATGTATCCAGTATAATTTCTTATGAAATGGAAAAATAAAAATCTCTCGTCAAAATCTGTCTGCGTACGAAGAAATTTATTTAAAGTATGGGAATTCTAAAACGTCCTCCCAGCACACTATGTCCGTGGTTACATTTCCACACAGCCTCGCTTTCAATGCTTTCACCTTTTCTTTACTTTAATGGTCAGAACTGGGAAACTAAGCAGAACTTGACAGTCGTATTAATATGTGAGAACTTTTGGAAGGCCAATGAACGCATTTAGACTGGTTTTCATTGCCCGACTATTCACTTTAATATTGATAGAACACTAAAAAATTGTTCTGATTTCCGAACAGTTGGAATTATGAAGATAAATCTAACAGTATTATTTTATTATTATTATTAATATTTTCCACTTTGCATGGAAAACCCTATTGATTGTTTATGTTCCGTTTCTTCTTCTTTTTTTTCTTATTATTATTCTTATTATTTCCACAAAACCTTCTTAACACTTTTCCTTAAGGCACAACGCTCAACTTTGGACACGTTATGTACGTACATAGTTCTTGAAACGTACGTTCGAACTGTTACGATAACGTTCTAGGTCAAGGTCACATACGACATAAACTACTTTTTTTCGAACGAAGTTTACACGTTTATCACTTTATAACTGTACACTGTACGTCTTCTATAAAATCAAAATATATGTTTAATGTGTGACCTTTTTCACTCTTGAAGTTCGCGGTAAAAAAACAAAATTAAATAATATGTTTAAATATCATTTTACATTGACACAATTCTTTTGAAACATCACCTGGGGATTTCATGCATGGTAAGCGAATGACCTTAACATGCATTTAAGGTCACAAAGGTAAAATAAATCGAATGAAGTAATTTCGCTCATAGAATGTGGCTAACCACCTGTTTTTCTCCCTCCGTCAAATTTGCAAAACGGTTGTAACCTGTCGCCGAGTTCATCTCGAGTTTTGTCCCTTTAACCATGATTCCTTTCGGAATTTTTATTATATGAATCAACCAACTGACGAAAACAAACATTTGCCTATGAATACACTACGAATACACTATGATTACAATGATTCCCGTGCATCGATCAGCTGATTTCAAACAATACGCCAGTTTCATATAAATAAAATAATAGTCCCTACAATATTTTAATGAATAATTTTTAATGTATTGTTTCTTGATATAGAATCAACTAAGGTTTACTGTAATTAGTCAATCAAATCTTATTTTAACTATGTTTCGTGTTTTCGTTTGTCACTTGCAAAAAAAGTCGACCGGAAGGCGGAAGCTTGAAAAACGCGGCGTTGTGGAACGACTTTGTCATCTAGCTGTTCCATTAATCTCGTTTCTCGTCGTACAGTGTATATGGGTGTCATAATTTTAAATATGATATAATAAAATTTCAATAATTTTTATTTTCATAAATTATTCTAATGTAAATGTATGAATTGAATGTATTTTTCTTATTTTCATAGCGACTATGAATAGCAAAAGCTACATGTAAATATATGTATAATCTATATATCTTCCGAGGACGGGATATGTAGATATGTAGCTTTTTCTATTTAAAGCCGCTATGACAATTAGAAAAATACATTCAATCCCTATATGTTAATACTTTTAGAAGGCTGCATAAGAAGATATAGAGTCGCCGACATGACGACGACAGTTCTAGAAAGTGTCAAGCTGTAAATTTCATAGTTATTCTAACTTTTACCTTTTCCAGCACTGTTCCTCCGTCCTTGTGTGAAAATTGAAATCATGTATGCCTGTCTGCCTTCCATCAATCCTTTAGTCCGTCTGTCTATCTATTCGTTTGTTTTGTTTATCTGACTGACTTAACGAAATCTATCTGAAACATATGCGCGTGCTGTATGCAGTGTCTGTCCTTTCATTCCGTAAGGGCAGACGGATGGAAGGAAGGACACGCAAATACCTGTGATGAGCTGGAAAAATCATTTTATTCCTTCGTTCTTTCTTTCTTTCGATTATTGTTCTTCCCTTTGTTCATTTGTTCTTTCGTTCGCTCTTTATTTCATTCGTTTATTCTTGATTTTGTTCGTCCATTCTTTCGTTTGCTCGTTATTTCTTTCGTTCGATCGTTCTTTCGTTAATTCCTTCGACTTGAAGCGGAGGGAAAAAATATTAAAGCGATCGTTTGTTCGATAACAATACTAATATCATTACCTAAATAGAAATCTCGTATTTTGATCGCGATCAAATCTAGTCAATCAATTTGGTTTTGTGATCAACTAACATATTGACACATATTATGTATACACAATGTATCTAATAGTTAATAACTGTCGAATGTTTTCAGTATATACATTTAAGATTGTTGACTGGTGATACATATTTCCGGTAATTTTTGTTCATGATATTTCTATTACTAGCCAACGACGCAACCATTCTATATGGTGTTTAATCAATCGAATAACGATTTCCTTCAGGTTTGCTTGATGAAGGGGAGGTTACCCTTACATCGTTAAACGTTTCACTGTCAAGAGTTTACCATTTTATGCCAAGACATCCTCGATAGTTTAGGGGTTTCTAGGTGAATAAAAATGTGATAAATGTTGCTGAAATATCGAGAATGATGTTACGGTAGCCACATGAAAAGGTTTAGAACAAGAACCAACTTGATAAAAATTGGATACATATGATATAAGAGATACAATTGGTTCAATTTATCGAATTTCACTTTAATGACATTTTAGTACTAATATCGTTTTAAATGATATGTTGTTAAGTACCAAACAGCGAAGCTGTATTATGTTGGTGTGTTAAACTCTTTTATCCATATTTCCATAACTGTTGAGATTAATCCACGATACGAACAGTATCATATTACAACAGTTGGTCAGCTTGCATGA
Organism: Argopecten irradians; assembly: GCF_041381155.1. Lineage (NCBI taxonomy): Eukaryota > Metazoa > Mollusca > Bivalvia > Pectinida > Pectinidae > Argopecten > Argopecten irradians. The sequence continues at coordinate 46,048,848 of NC_091135.1, read as the reverse complement.
TTATTAAGGTCTATGATTTACTAACATGTTAGAAATCGGACCATGGTATCAAAGGCTTCATCCGATATATCTCGGATATCACTATGTGTTGTTGACAGTACTTTGTCCTTTGCAAAACCTGCATATGATATATAAATACAATATTTATTTCTGTTTTTCTGATTACATAGCAGTGAAGTGAGAGGAAAAGAATGCATTTACCCACCAGATATGTGCGTTTGTCTTATATAGTTTGGCTTTCTGGCCTCCGAACTATTTCTAAATTCGTGGGTGTATGAAAGTGAATGGCTACAAAATAGCGTTTAAGAAACAATGGTACATTATATAATGTACAGTATTTCCGCCGAATTTTCATCCAAAACTTTTAACATAAACTTTGTCAGATTTTGTATTTTACATATCAAACATGCCTGGCATGTCGACTTTTTCGTGATCAAGATTGTCCCTGTGTCAATACACCAATATTCTCAATTGGCAATTGTCATAGTCTACATCCGCTATAGTTTATCTGTGTGTGGAGAAATCTGCGGTTTGCTGTAAAATTTGAAAGAAAATTACAAGAAAACACAGCAAATAATTGTATGTTCCATGTCTACTTTTCTACATTATAAATACGTCATGTTTATCTATAAGACATGAATGGTAGATATTTCGGGAACTTTACACAGCTAAAATGTTATTTTATAAAATAAATGCGCATCAGGAAATATTAAAGATGCGACCTCCGTTTTAAAGTTAAATATATATAGATATATATGTGGTCATCAGTATTTGTCATCATTTCCTTGATGGTACAAGGTATCACTGCTTTTCATTCAGGCTATGATAGTAAACACCTACACATTAAACTCTACTCATTAAATATCTACATCGAACAACCAGCCGCTAGATAATCGTTATCCTATCCTTCAGAGGTGGTCTTATTATTTTAAGAAAAAAAACGAACTTTACTCTAGTATAATTCGAGGTCATACCATCTAACTGTAGGTTACGGTGGTCTATAATAATAATAGATCCGATCTGTTTAACTCTTAACCTTCAAAAAAGGTTTTTGGACTGCCAGTATGAATGAAATAGTTTTTGGAATCCTTTTGCTTCAGTGAGGTAGCACTATACGATAAAGGAGAGACGTTATTCGAAGGAGGCCAAAATAAAAAGTATGAAGTCAACACGAAAGTATCCTGCAGGTTGGGCGTTATAATTGTATCCGCTGCATCCATTGCTTTTCATGATTGTATAAGGTGGTTGATTTGAAGTTCTTATCTGTTTTCTCTTTACTATCGAACTTTCGTCTTGTTACAGCGCCTCACATTTGGACTCGAGTTGGACGTTCTCTTCTGCGAAGTCTTCGGCTTCTGTCCCCTGGCCGAAGCTTACCATAGTCAGAGATTTAAATACTATATAAACCTCTGCCATCTGCCCCTGGTTAGCATTCAGATGGTAGTATTTGGTGTCTTTGGTTGCATGTGAACAATAGTGATATAGAAGCACAAAAAAGTCTCGAGTCCCACATATTCAGATACGTGACGCATTGTATACATACAGTAGGAGGCCGTCCTTATATGACCATAGCTATTAAGCCTTATAAACTAACCAACAATAAGTACACAAACTAGCCGAGGGAGACTATCCAGAACTCCTAAAGTCCAGATATCGGAACAGATGGGCGTCATCAAAGTACTGGTATTAAGATATTGCTAAAAAAAGTACAGACAAATATAACACTACGGAAAAAAAATAAGCTTACTTTTACTCTTAATATTTGCATTCGAAAGAATAATGACCACTCAAGACTAAATAAGATAAAAGAAGACTTGGAACCAAACACATGTTTTATTTCATTAACGTATTTTAGTGGAATATGATGACATACATGTATACCCGGTACTCTTGAAAAAAATGCGATTAAATGTTCTGAAAGATATTAAACAATAACGCAATTTAGATATTAGAAACAAAAGGTGATGTTATTCACAACTGATGAACTAATAAATGTGATTACAATGATATGTAAACAGCTCGCTATATTTTGAATTAAAAGAAAATTTATTTTCATCTTTTTAATATTCAGCAGGAAAATAATCTCAGTTTTATACGAAGCATGTGTATATGTTTAAATGATATATCACAATGTCATTGCACAAAGCAAATAAGACAATTAACAAAATCCAAATAATTTCTTCAAAATAAGGGTTTTACCATCCTTGGTCCCAGCTGTTGTTTATTTACTTCATGGCACGAATGTCGCATATCCTGAATCATTTAATCATTGGAACTCTCCTAATTCAATTGGTTCCGGTGCCAAACGTTTTCAATCAAAACGACTAGGAATTCAGATGACCTTAGCTACTAGTATTACAGGCGCAGCTTTATGTATATTTTAAAGAACTGCAGCAAGCATTGTGTACTCTGGAGTAAACAACAACTCGAACCTAACGTTGGGTTATAACAGTTTTGAGAAAACAATCTTTTGTCTTACTTAGACTTCACTATGTTGTTAATATAGCCATTAAACCATATCATTCCAGTATACTACGTGTATATACAGTCAAACCTCGATGATTCGAACTTCGATGAATCGAATTTCTAGCTGTATCGAACTCTTTGCCTGGTCCCGAATTTCTTCACTATATAACATTACTAACTAACCCATGTATGAATCGAAGTTTTATGAATCGAAGTTCTCGATGTATCGAACTTTTTTCATGGACCATTTGTTATAGACTCTTAGGTAACTGACACTATTATGTGATATAATGATTATAAAGTTTACGGAACGGAGACGACATGTACACAACTACCACAGTTGGTCATGTAAAAAAACCAACATCGGTCTAATTTCAACCACGAATAATTCGAAGTCTCGTTGTTTCGAAGTTTTTCTGACGGTCCCTTGAACTTCGATACATCGAGGTTTGATTGTATAACGAGAGCTGTTTGTAAACATCAAAGTTCACATCTGGCAGCCTTTAATGACTTAATAGATGAACCCTAATGTCCACTGGACACTCTTGAAACTATCAAAATATTACGTCTTTCCCCCCCTTTAGGTGATTGCCAATACCCATAACAACATATGCAATATGATGAAGACGATTGGCTATATCAAAACAACACTTATAGTCCAATCTGATTCAAATCCAACCCTTTTCGCCCGTTGTCAGTACGATGTGACCGAATGAGATGTGTTGCTTGGTGTCTTCAGCGGCATGCTGCAGTGATATAGCACTATACAAAGGACAAGAGTTCCACTATAAGAAGACACACAAAGCGGACCAATTAGACTTCTGATGTACTCATATTCCTATATTTCTCATATAAAGTCAATATCCACACACACCACAATAACACACTTATAGTTTTAAAAACAGAAATCAATGTCAGCTATTACTGATATCAACATTTCACAACTAACACCAAAATTTTAACTTCATGCTTTCGGCCCATTAGACCATTTGAAATTCTCAAAAATGTGTTTTCTCCCTTAACAAGACTGTCAACACACAATACGGCACTTGTAATCCAATTTCATTGTCAGTTATAATAGCATTTACAAATTGAACTAAAACCTTAAATGACGCCAGGGTGCTTCAATCAGGCCCCTCTCCTCGAGAGAAGTTCTAACAAATAACATGAATAAAAATCAAAACTCTCTGCCTGGGTTAATTACACTCGGGCCTCGAGTTTAAGAGTCAGTTTATCCTCAGGAGCTGCAAATGTCTGGTAGCTATGTGACACTACCGAATATCCGGGAGGGAGACTGAATCTGAAATTCTGGATTAACTGTAAATGAAATTGAAATACATTATAGAAAGATAACTATGGCTTTTATATAGCAACCATCAATAGCTAAATATAAGTAAAACCAAGTATAAATACATTTATAATAAAAAGCAACTGTCATTACTATCTCTTCACTCTACATTTCTACAAAACTAACAAAATGAATTATTATTCAAAGAAAATAAAATAAGACATGACCTTATATAATAATGAATTTTCATTTGTGTATGTCAAAGACATGTCAAGACAAAAATAAATAATTAAAAAAAAATAAAAAAAATAGCTTTCACCTTTGCTAAACCAATCTGCATATCCCTCTCTGCGAATCGCCTCCCAACACAGTTTCTTTTTCCGTGGCCAAAAGGTATATTTGAGAAAGCCTTGACCACTTGCGATGTGGAATCGTCCGTACGGAGCCATCGTTCTGGTATAAACTGGTCAGGATTGTCAAAATAGCGAGAGTCTCTCACCATCACAGCGTTAGCAATCAGAAGGTTCGTCTGCAAGTATTATAGAAATACTGAAGATTGGTTTTAATTATATTAACATCTTACTAACAGCCAGGGCAATTTGAGGGCAATTTGAGGGCAACCCCCGTGTATGTGGTGTGGTATTTGCGTAAAGAGCGTACATATTTTGGGAGAATGAAGTATTTTCGTATTACGACTCTTTGTAATAGAGGAACGCTTTCTCGAGTGCTATTTCATAAAAGGACATCGATTAATACCTACTTTTAGTATAAACGACTTTCATTTATCCATTGTTGATCTAGTTTATCTAAGCATTATAAATAGTCAATGCTTAAAAAAGACAGTTAGGCTGATGAATATTTCTTGATTATAACTGAAGTGAGAATTACTGAATTGTTTTAATCAATTAAAGAGTTTAGCAAATTAATATTAACGTTCATACGCTATTATACATATATATAATTATGTTAAAATAAGTTATTTTCATTCAGGCATGCAGCTAGAAATCACAGATTATGCATATACATGTATGCAATGAAGAATTCTCCACTTCGTTTCAAATTTTTCAGGAAAAAGAGATTCATAATCCTATTCCTCTAAAGTTTTATCTCACTAACACCCATTTTTTGACCTTTACGCTGATGTTCTACTATTTATGGAGAGTAAGCCGATATGAACTCTGATTGACATCAACATTACTGTGTATGGAAATGCCAGTTCTCTTTCTGTAAGTGCAGATCATAACATGACAGGATTTATCATAATGACTTATAAATAACAATGTATCAACATGACATAATAATCTGATAACACCTGGAAATTACGCTTCATAAGGAACCTATGTACCATGTAACATAACAAGTCGTGATAAAAAAATGATTGGTGACTTCCTTGTGGTGCAATGCATTGCCAGGCAACTCTTATTCTAGCAATGGTTTTAATTAGACATAAAGTTATCTTACTTTCTTAGGAATTTGGTATCCCCCAATTGTCATATCCTGAGACAGGGTCTTCAGCATTCCCCCGGAGGACGGGTAATGAAGCCTACAATTCAAGTTTGATAATCTGACATGGACATAGTCTTATAAACGATTCCGGTATGTTGGCTGATACAAACCAATACAAATATACAGGATATGACTGCGACTGGCTTCATTTGATTCCTCAAGGGGACAATAAATGTCATGGTTATCGCACTTGAATGTCCAAATGGTTATAAATTACAACAAATCACGTAGAATGGATATCCTCAAGAACATATACGTTTCATTGAATTAAAGATATTAATGAATTATATCTTCTTGCCATAGGGATAGTTGTGTGCCGGTACGAGGTAGTTTTCCTTCGTTTCACTTATTGAGGCGTTGGGACGAAAATAAATGTATTACAGTACTTAGTATATGAAATTAACTGTTTTATCTGCATTATTTAGATTTAGTTAGATATGCAACAGTTTTTCAGCGATGATACCTCAAGAATATTATTAAATGAAATACTGTCATTCAAATACATATAATACGCTAGGGAAGACATTTATATAAAGAAAGAATTTACGTTTGATTGCAGAGGTAATAAAATATATACCTCATAGATTCTTTGATGCATGCTTTCAGGTATGGTACAGACGATAACGCCTTGTTGGTAAGAGGTTGTCCAGCAGTAAGACCTGCTCCTTGCAACTCCTCATACAAAATCTCTTGCTTGTCTGGGTTGATGGCGAGATTCTGCAGGACTAAGCTTAAAGTTTTCGCTGCCTATCAAGGGAGCAATAAATGTAAATCAAATGAGTTTGTGTTAAAATGATGTTTAACGGTTATATTTTCAAATTATATTAAACATGAAGCAAAATAATAGCAGATGAAACCGTTCGTGGTCTTTGAGAGAAATGTAAGAGAGACACTTAATTCTAACTTAGTACATTAAAAGTGTTAAATGAAAACGCTTCAGCGTGACATGAGCAATTCCTAACACAAGGATCATCTTTAGTTATAATAACGAGCAACTGCGCTTACATGTACTTTAATGGATTCCCTCTGCCAATGATGGGAATTTTAGATCAAAAGACAAATACTCATTATTATTTGTTCAAACATTATTTGTATTTATTTTGTTTTCGTCAGATGTCACGTTATTTTACTTGATATATCAGGTGCCACATATGCATGTTTCCAAAGGTCTCAGCAACAGTAACGACTTTCAGACTTACCGAGTCCACACCACCAATGAACATATCAGTAACGACTTTCAGACTTACAGAGTCCACACCACCAATGAACATATCAGTAACGACTTTCAGACTTACAGAGTTCACACCACCAATGAACATATCAGTAACGACTTTCAGACTTACCGAGTCCACACCACCAATGAACATATCAGTAACGGTGGTTGTGACTGTACTCTCGTCAAGACTCCGGTCATAAAGCAACGTGAATACCATATTTGGGTCTTTGTCCATGTACTCCTCAAGCTTTCCCTCCTCCTCTAAGCGACAAAACTCCGTTATCAGCTCCGTAACATGTTCCTTACATAGACTGTGAAGGAACCCAAAGTCATTGATTAACTAGTAATGAGTTAAACCTTGTGCGTGATGGTCGTTTTCCGGTAATTCTGTTTTATACAATAACTAAATACTGTAAATCGCCTTAAATAAACATTATGCTGTTACATGACATATTTTTATAACATGATATTAATTATTATCAATACACATTTTTGTGCTATATCATACCGTTTTAGGAGTTTTAATGAATAGATATTAAAAGTATAAAATGGTAAGCATGTTCTTGCTTCAAAGAATTTCTGAAATATTTCGATTGTTTCGTATTTCTATGTGACAAGTAGTAACAGGTTACACTCTAATTTCAGAAATATTATGTCAAATGCAAAAGAATGACGTAGAGAAAAAAAGAATAAATAACTACTTTCTTAAAGCCAGGAAACTTTCTTCAAACTTTTTGTAAAATGGTGTCTTTATTTTGAGGAATTTATATGGCCTGACAACGGCACGTAGGTCTTTCTCTACAGCTTCAACGAAAATGTCCAGGCCGTCTATAATGGTATCCAGCTGACGTCCGCCGCCAAGACACCCAAGACGCTTGTTAAAACAAAGCATGCCGACGCCTGTCAAAACAAATATCAGTAACCAGAATACAACATAGTGGTCGTTTGAGACAAAATTGCATAATACTACATGTATATACCAAATACAATTTAGATCATTTCCCTTCGCAACTTGCGCACATTGTGACATTTTAAATGTGGTCATTTTTGTTACTTATGTGGCTTCTAAATGAAATAACTTAAATCAACACTTCAATGTATGACGCTCAAAACTGACATAGTTGATTTTCCTAACGTAAGGTTTCAAAAGATAAAAACTAATTGACACGAAATCAAAACTAGCAAATGATCACGTAAAAGTTCAATACACGATACTATAGAGGAATGAAAAAGGGAATTGGATAGAGGTAATAAAGCGTACTTTCAATGGTGAAGCGATATAGTGACTGCTGTACATCGTCTATAAACAATGAGTGGCGGAGAGTTTCCACGTAGTCATCGGCTACAATACTGATCTTTGGTAGATATGGCTCAAGACTGCTTGGTCGGTTCGTTAATCTCTGTGTAGGTTTCCGAACGCGGGCCCAATCCTCACCATTTCTGGGGGGAAAAACCAAGAAATACTAATGGTATGTTTAAAGAAATATAGAATAATAATGTCTGAAAGATTAAATAAGGCTGAATATTTGACCATAACTCCGTATGATTGACATATGATGTGTTACAAGAGGAACATCTGCCAATTCAGCAATCAATGGTATTGGAGGTCTGGAGGAATATACCGACAACTACAATAAAGAAAGAACTACGTTATATCACCATTTTATTAGTGTTCACAGAGAACATATGGTCACCTACATCATGTATATATTCTATTTTGACCAAAACGATACACAATTCCGTCTAGCATGTGGCCTAGTCCCCGGTTGTAAACCTTTCTGACCGCGTTATAACCAAAATTACTCTCGTTATGTACATATATATAACGGCATGTGTCAAATCCACTGTAATTAATAACCAGCATGAAAGGCCCGGTATGTTAAAGTATTTTGTGTACTTTTTGTGTAGTTTTGGGTTTTCTGGATATTCTTTTCATGGAAATAATTCGTGTCGTTTGACAGGTTTGTTGTAATTAGGGTCATATTTACTGTGTTAATGTAATACAATGTATCTCAATTTGTATGTCTAAATACTCCACAAGCTCAAGTTGAAAACTAAACCATGCTATAATACATTACTTTCGAATCTCGTTAATCATGATTTGTGTCGAAGCGGTTGAATAGTAAAACTTCATACTTAAATTTTTGGACTATTGTCCATTACATTTTATTGTTTTTAATATAAAATTTGAGTCACGTTATGATTTCCAGCCCTCTAATTATTCTCATTGTTACGTGACAAGCCATTTCGGTAGTTGAACATGGAGCAATGACACGTAATTAAAAGCTTTTCATCTCTACACTTCGATATGTATTTACGTTTTCTTTTGTTATTTCACCTAGTTTCTGCCTAGACAGTCAACAGGTGCTTACATTGTCGTTTAGGTAAGACGACAGCATGTTGTGTCTGTGTGTGTATATATAGACTTACAGTAATAGCAGGCCTGGTTGTTCACCTGTTCTCTCGTAGAAAGCGTTACATATCGGTAGACTGAATCGCTCTGGATACTTTGGACTGACAGACAACACCTGTTTGCACAACTCAGGTGTGGAAATACAAACACAATAGTCCCTTCCCATCCTGAATCTCGATATATCGCCATAGAGGTCCCGGAATGTCCTAAGAAGTGCTTCCACATCTCGAGCTCCAATATCGCCTAACAAAATAGGATTGCATTGAACAAATTGAACACTGTACCGCCCGTAATTTTGACTGGTCAAACATTTAGCGACTTCGACTATAATTGATAAATGGAAGCTTTCTAACGGACTAAAATATGTATATTATTACCCATTACTTAATCTTTCGCAAATAAACATTTTGCAATTTCAAAAAGTTTCGCCAAATCGCGAAAATATTATCGCAAATTGAAAAATATGAGTAATGTAATCCACACAAATGTAAAATCCTGTACTAAATATTTTCAGCATTTCTACTAAGTACACGTATAGCATTGCTCAGGCATTATGTATATCAACAAACATTGCTCAATAACAAAATATTATGACAATATGCTAATGGCATTTTCTTCTTCTTATTTTTCAACATCTCGATTCATTTAAAAACGACTTCAATATGCTAGATACGTGTGATTGGAAATAACTGTGTGTACGATAATTCTTATGTTTTATAACAAGAAATCAGCAATGCTACTTTGCTGATGCATACTGCAATTAGGATCATCTCTTATATTGTTCGGAAATATGCTTCCATTGTATGTGTTTTCTGCTTCAGTTTATCATAGCAGATGTTGGACGACTGGTTTAACTTCTGTCGATATAATGCGACGGTCGATGTGAGATGTTTGTTATGTTTCGGGCAGGGGACAGAACTTAAAACCTGTAATAGTCCGCAAAGTGTTAAAGTTTGCTCCTGTTCAATAGGAGGATTCGTTTAATTTGCTTGTTTTTAGTATAATATGACCAGTTGAATGAACTTGGCAACATTTGGCAACACTATGACAAGAATTTCCAAAAATATATGGAGACAAACCACGATTATAACACAGACTCCTAAAACACAGAAGCAGGCACCACACGTCGCAGGGGGTGCTTAGAGAGGAGACTGTACTTAATTGACCTTAGCTGGTATTAGAAATTTCCCTCAACTAAGCGGATGTGACAAAGAGCTTTGAATGTGAACTGTAGCGGGGGTCATTTCTCAATAAAACTGGTTTTCATTGCCTGTAAAATAGCGATATTTTGTATGTCTGTATATCACTTCTTAGGTCACTTAAACATGACTAAGTTGATGCAATGTGTCTATGCATCGGGTCTAATCTTAGGTAAAGTTTGGCAAAATATGCACAAAATGTATACATTTCTGTTTAACAAGTCCTCAGGTTTCGGTACTTATTTCTGTCACCAAATAAACAAGCTGGTTTGTTAACTAGTGTCTAAAGCATACACATCGCGTCTTTTTTTACCTTGTCATGCAAATGGCGGTTTTAAATTATATAAGTACATACTAGGCTAATTCGCCATCTACTGCACATATTTGTTTCACACGACCGGCAGTGATCCATTCAGTTGATTTTATTGCAGTAGTTCCATTCAAATGTATAATAAGATTCAAACCACAATGATGTGTACTGTTTAGATCCAGTACATCTAGGTAACTAAATCGACGGAATGTTTATCGATCAAGATGGTCCATGTACCATAGGGGATCGGTAAGCATTTCATATGGGATTACGTTCCGATGTCTTTTCAAATTAATTGACTTATAAAAATTACCATTTCCAATTTTCTTAACGACCATGAAACAATTGGTAGCTGTCAGGATTATATTCTTGTTTGTAGTCAAAAGAGCTCACAACATACCTACATACATGTGCATGTTGTGACGAAATGCCGTTAGAGAAAATACATTTGAATCGAAGAATGAGACAGACCTTTGTTTAACTCGTAAACACGAAACAATTTGTATTTTTTGTGCTTTGCGTGCATAGGTAATTTGTTTTATTGTCATTGTATCATATATTACGTCTCCCTACAAGTACGTACAATTGACGATTTGTAAAACCAAGAGGTCCAGAGGGCCTGCATCGCTCACCTAGTTGTTATGCCAAGTGATTTTAAGATGACTCCGCTAGAGTTCATATTGATAGCTCATTCTCACATCTGATTAGTTGATGGAAATGTGTAATAGGACGTTTAGCCAACTAACAGTTTGGTGGTGTTTGTAGTATGCAGATGTAAGATAGTACTATCAATAATCTTACTGAATGGTTTGAACTGCAACAATGTTCCGAGGTATGGGACAGTGTAGAGCCCGCGTGGACCGGGAATCTCACTGAATGGTTTGACGTCATTGACGGCGGTATCGATCACGGTGGCTGTGTGAATCAGGCAGACCTTCGGGGTGACGTTCTGTACCACTTGTAGCAACTTCAACGATCTGTGTTTAATCAGAATCAGTAAGATTGTTGATGACATGCTTCATACATTTACTACAGCGTATTATGTATAAGTTTCTTTCAAACTTTCATGACTTTTATCTCGTGTTGTTAAATTGTATAACAAATTATCATATTGATAGCAATTGAAAAGGTGTCATTTTTAAGCATCAAACTGATTGTTTCTACCATCTATATAAACCAAAGACCAAAGACGCTGATCAGTTGACTTTACCATGTCAGCCTTAGTGACGTCATGACGGCCACGTTTTTGGTGTCAGTTATAATCTCATAGACTTCGCTAAGGCTTGGTTCGTTTAGCTAATGTAACTGGATATATTATGATTTGTAATACAGTTGATACATCGTTTGATTTGTTGAGGAAATGGAATACAAGGAAATTATTGTTTATTTTTTACTCTACATTTACTCTACATAATCACCTCCGCTCGGTCTTCTTGTATCTAATTATGCTCAGTTGTTATATGCTGTGTCGTGTCGGATATTGGCAAAAATAAAATATCACTCAGCTATCATAGAGATGGATCAAACATCAAATATTTATAACATATTTCTGACGTTTATATTTTCATATTTAGTTCAGTTCAACCCCACAATGTCACCTATCGTAGTCGACGTTGTTCAGTGTATGAACTGTCATCTGCTTAATGTGAACTCACAATTGTCGTCCCACCGATCACGAAGGATGGACGTATTTTATTTTATTTTAATACGCAGTGTCATGAGGACACTGTATACCGTATTACCATAGTATTACTACGAAATGACATTGTTGTCGATGTCTAGAGTGGAAATGGAATGACATGGTAGTCAACAAAAATATATAGCAACAAAATATATCAAGGTTTAATGAATGCACCGAGTCATATACTTGTTTTTAAAAGATTGATGTATCTAAACTGTAATTTCTAAATTCAAAGATAAATGTTATTGAAATCGTGGATCTACACAGAACAGTCATTTAAATCAAAGCACCTATCTCGCTGTGAACAATCTTCAGTTATCAACGGAAAATACTAAACCTAATCAATTGTTATAAATTCTTTTTCTTGTATCAAAATTTAAAACAGTCATAACATTAGAAAATTATCTTATCTACAGAAAGACGTGTCTTTTTCTAAAAATATACATGTTGCAACATTCACGTGATATAAAAAAAATCACCTTGTTATTGCCTGACTACTAATCCTCTTAATCTTTCATATATACATTTGTGAAAAGTATGTGTAAACTTAAAATAAGTCAGATACCGACAATTGATAAATAATGACAATGACATCACAATGTACTATATACAATGTAAAATAGTAGAATTCCGTATGATAAAACAATCAACTAAACCTACAATTGTCAATGTGCATTATTATCAACTAAAAACAAATTAGCATTCATTTTTTTATAAGACGCAATACAGAAATGTAGTATGGCAGCATTTAAAGTGTAATATAAAGCATTACCTTATAACAGGGGCAGCCATTCTGTATCGGTTTATGATACCTCAATGCCAAAGCAAGCCGAGTGTGCAAAAGGTAAATATCAAGGTCAGGGACCTCTTTGCGAGTCATGGATGATTAAAAATATATCACAGTTCTCAACCCGGGACGGCAATGCTAAGAAGATCAATGGACACAATAAAGCTTGGGGACAGTAGCATCTGCTTATAGTACGCGAACAAAGGTTATCACAAGGTAACTTATATGCCATGTCTAATTTATTGCATACTCAACAACACAAGAGATATATATATATAAAGAGAGATTTCTGGTATCAAACTTCTCCGTCATATAACTTGATCTAGATATTTTGATAGCATACGGTGAGTATGTGGACGTTAAGATAATCAGAAACAATAGTAAACAAACTAGAATCTTATCCGCGCATTGTGAAGAGTGTCTGTTGACAATAACGTCATAGTTTAATTCTTTTTTTTTCACTCAGATAAGAGAATATTCACTTTTATGAGCAAGTTGCTTATCATTCTCAATTATTTTTTTTTAACTTACTGTTGTTTTCAAATATATCTCTTCATTCTAACACAAAACATACGCGGACACAGATCCATACATCATCCAACAATTCATTCAATCATATCAAATAGTACCGTTATCTTTTTTTATATTTTTTTTTAATACATCTTGTATACTTACCATCTGATAATTTTGCATTTGCTCATTGTTTATATTCTCATTTCATCATAGTGGTTTTATATTTATTTTTTTATTTTTACATTTCATTACATTTAAATATAATTTTTTGCGTTCTCATACAGTATTCAGTATATTGCAAAAATATCTCTAATTTTCATCCATTTTTATACATATTGTGTATAGTACAAATTATTTCACTAATTTTAAAAAGAGTTTCCTTATAAGTATTTTATACATTACAAACAATAATTTCACTAACAGTCTGATCAATCCTACCGATAGTCAAATTTCAGTGTTGGTCGTATCAACTCTTGCCACATCGATTTGACAATCGGTACAATTGATCAGACTTTTCTATATTCAATTCAATAGATATCAGCAGATATCTTATTTGCTAAATATTGCATATCTTACAGAAAGTTATGTAAAAGTGACATATCTTGGTAAAATTTAAAGTTAAATTTCCTTTTCAAGTCACACCTAAATAATTGAAGTATATCTACGTGTTTCGTTCTCGATTCACTGAGATGATACCATTTGTATATTACGAAGCCAATCAATGATAAAAGAATGTTAATATCATAATAAGCATCATAAGCCATTTTATAACCCAAAACTAAATACTTCAATTTTTTTAAGTCAATGGTGTATCCAAGTTTATTCATCGATTGTTTTATATGGTGCCAAAGTGGATCTACACAACAACACTCGATAAAATAATGATTGTAGTCATCCCTTATATTGCAAATATGACAGTTTTCGCACTCTTTAATGCGCCATCTTTTTAATAAGACACCATTAGGAACAATTTCCAACGAAATTTTTTTTTCATCATTTTCAAGTATTACTTAAAAACAAAACGAAATAGGTTAGGTAAATAGTAAGTCTCTTCTACAATATTTAACATATCTTTCCATATAGTAAGATTACGACTAAAAACACCTTTTTTCGTCTTAATATAGCATAAATGTGACAGTTATTTATTTTTGTTAAAGATATTACACAGTGTTTAATAGAATTATATAGGCAAACGTCTTTCCATAAGATTTGAACTACTGACTTAGATTTTTCTGTATTTAGCTCCTGCAACCAAATTCTAGGTATGACACGTTTAATAATTGATAATTCCGCGATCCAGTTTCTTTTACTTTTTAATTTCTGATATATAAGATTTTCATCGATACTTCCGTTCTTTCCAATTATATCATATATATAAATTAGACCGGAATCACACCAATTTTTAAAATATAAAGCTTTGCCATTAAAGGTTATATATTTATTACCCCATATTACTTGCTGTTTGATTTCTCTGAAGTTTTTTTTAACTTTTGTATCGGATTGTGTTTTATACCAAGCAATAAGCAGATTCAAATAACAATCAGTAATGCAATGCTGTTTTGGCAAAAGCTTAATGGATCCAGTGTTCATTTTGAAAAGTAAATCATTCTCTCCAAATATATCAAAATACAAACGAGGAATAAGTTTCCAATTAGCATCATCTTTACCTAAAAAACGTTTTATCCATGATATACGTAAAACATTAGCGTGGCATTCAATATCTCTTACATTAAGCCCACCCTTTTCAAAATCGCCAATCATTACATTTCGCTTAACCTTATCGGGTTTTCCCTCCCATATGAATTGATATATCATTTTCTCTAGAGATGTTATTGTGTTACTATCAATCCCAATTGTATTTACAAGGAAAGTTATCTTAGGTATCATCAAACTTTGTATGATAATAGATTTCCCAAGTAAAGTGAGTTTTCTTTTTTTCCAATTCTTTAGTAGAAGGTCTATACTCATTATTTTTTCTTTCCAACACAGATTTGAACACGCTTTGTTATTTCTGCCGAAATAAACCCCAAGAGATTTAACCATTGTGACCCATTTAATACCCGCATAACCTTCATCTTTATTCTTGTTTCTCCCAACAAATATCCCTTTTGTTTTGTCCTTGTTTAATTTCAGACCCGACACATCGCCGAACTCCTCCACCAACTTCAACGCCTTTTCAATGTCATTATATTTCATAAACAATGTTGTGTCATCTGCTAATTGAGATACCTTTATCATCTTTTTATTTATTTTGCCTTATACCACGAGATATCTTGTAACTTCCGGTTAACCAATTATTGTTTTTCACACTTCCCCTAATATCGTTTTATAATGTTTTCACCCAATTAATAAAAGATACTCCGAAACCAAATTTTTCTAAACTTTTGAACATGAATTCCCACTCAATCGTATCAAAGGCATTAGATAAATCTAAGAATAAAATACAAGCATCATAGTTATTTTTTTCCGAAAAGTCAATTACATCTTGAATTAATCTGATATTATACCCAATGAACCTGTTCTTTATGTACCCATTTTGGTCAGTACTGATAATTTTTGACATAAGAGGTTTAATTCGAGATGCCAAAACATAGGCAGCTATCTTATAATCTGTATTCAAAAGAGAAATCGGTCTCCAGTTACGTAAATTTAAGGGGTCATTTTTCTTATATATAAGTGAGACAATTCCTCTTTTTTGTGAGTTACTTAGCTCACCTCTTCTATAACAATTATTCAAGGATCCTATTACAATTTCACCATTTTTTTCCCAAAACTTTTTGTAGAATTCGGCTGTTAATCCATCACTGCCTGGACTTTTATTTGATTTCATATTGATTACGGCATTTTCACATTCCTTCATTGTTAATTCTCCCTCACAACACATAGTTTAATTCTCATATTTACATTACACTCAGTTTGGGGGTCTGTGGTTCTCATATTTACATCAAACTCAGTTTAGGGGTCTCTGATACTCATATTTTCATAACACTCAACTCGGGGGTCTCTGATACTAATTTTTCATAACACTCATTTGGAGGTCTTTGATACTCATATTTACATAACACTCAGTTTGGGGTCTCTGATTTACATAACACTCAGTTTGGGGTCTCTCATACTCATATTTACATTACACTCAGTTCGAGGGTCACTGATACTCATATTTACATAACGCTGAGTTCGGGGGCCTCTGATACTCATCTTTACATAAAACTCAGTTCGAGGGTCTCAGATACTCATATTTACATAACACTCAGTTCAGTTCGTGGGTGTCTGATACTCATATTTACATTACACTCAGTTCGAAGGTCACTGATACTCATATCTACATAACGCTCAGTTCGGGGGCCTCTGATACTCATCTTTACATAAAACTCAGTTCGAGGGTCTCAGATACTCATATTTACATAACACTCAGTTCAGTTCGTGGGTGTCTGATACTCATATTTACATTACACTTAGTTTGGGGGTCTCTGATTCTTCTATTTACATAACACTTACATGTATTTTGGGGGTCTCTGACCGGGTGGAGAGTGTTACTTGGCGTTTTCAGCGGCATGCTTCAGTGATATAGCCCTATAAAAAGGGCAACAGTTCAACTATACAAGAAGACACAACATGAATATACCGCAGTCTCCAAAAACACGCACCTTGCACAACATACACGCAACACACCGCATGCATGGGAGGCCGTCCTTACACGATCAAACAAACAAACAAAAAACCAAACAAACTGATTCTTATTTATATAACAATCATTTTGGAGGTCTGTGATTCTTATATTTACATAACGCTCAGTTTAGGGGTCTCCAATTTTTACATTTACATAACACACAGTTTAGGGGTCTCTGATTCAAAGTTGTTGATGTTAGCCTAGAAACTGTTCATCAATGATGAACAAGATCAAACGAGCATCAGTTGATGTTTCCAAGATAACATTATCGTTACGTTTAAATGGTCATTGTAATTAGTTGCGCGTACTGTTTTGAAGGTTTCGGTTCTGTCCTCAGACACACCATTGTCAATGACGCTCATATACAAATTGAAAGGTGGACGACAAGGCTTGCTCCTTTTTGTCAGAATAACGTCAATGAAGACGTCACAGTTTAAACAACTTAGGGAAAGATTTAGGCTTTTGTAGGATTTTGTATTCCCCAAGCAGATCATTCTGGGAATTTAGACAGAAATAATTTTCTTCCCTATTTCGGAAATGTTAGTGACATCTTCAACAGGAAAATGACACCTATTCAAATTTGTATTACCGCCAAGTTGCTCGCTTTATTTTCCGATGTTTACCACAATAGTGGAGTGACGGAAAGGATGTCGCTTTATTTAAATGTTATCGGTGAATATAAACTGTTCGGAAATCATCTGTTTTGCAAATAGTAGTTATACAAATCCTGCCCTGCATGTATTGCGCTAGAATGCTACCTACTGTTTCCATTGGTCGTAAAAGGCGACTTATAAAAGATAGTCGCCCCTTTTAGAAAGACTTTTGACTCTGTCGTATCGCCCAAACACACAATAGATAGTAAACTTTAGTAGTTTATCCTGCCTGACGGAAGTGGGACGATTTTCAAGTGGACTCGGCTGTATAGTTCCGTGAGACAGCATTGTGATACAAATTGTCTGACTAGTGGACAACATATATAGGAATATAAGAATCGTGCACTGCTTTGTTAAGAGAAAAGGGATATGATAATCCGAGTGAAATGATTTTAGCCTGTCAACACGGGACTTGATAGCCAAAATCTTTTACGAGAGGTAACATATCCCTGTCCACCTGACAAATCCATCTTTGATTATTGTTCCCCAAAACTTTAAAAAAATAATAATCTTTGATGATAAATTAAGCTTTATATAAGGATGCTACACCGCTGACGAATGGTATTTTTATACATATGTATATTAAAACAAGAGCAAACAGGTTAGTATTTTCCTTTGATTAAAGTTACTCACTTAAAATAAATGAAAATATTATAAAGTAATTAATGCCATCCCAAAATCAATCTCAATACTTCTTATATGGAATGAGGTACTAAGGTTAAGACAAAAAAAACAACATGGTATTGTTATGCTCTGTCGGCGGTAGGTCGTCTTTAGTGTAAATAACACTAAATATAATATTTTCCGTTGACGTTTCAACATTTGTTAAAATAGTTTCACATTGAGCTGGTCTCGAGTGATGAATCACAGGAAACATTTTCCGGGATATTCCTTAATGTTCTCCTTCCTCTCGTCGAATTAATCATCAAAATGCGGTTACTATTGCCTATCTCCGTGCCGTAATATCATAATTACGCTACATGCTGACCAGGACACAGGATGGCGCTGTGGACGAAGTGCATTTTTATATACTTTCTATACACTGTGCATTGCGCGTGTTCTATGGAAACAAATACGAGCAGTTTGTACCTCTTTTGTTCTTTAGAATTTCATAAATCTACATTATCTCGTCATTAAATTTTCAGCGGGATGTATGAAGATTTTTCGATGAAAATTTGTGAAGTTTTATTATCAAGTGAATATCCGAAAGTAGCATTTTGTCTATGGCCATGCTTTTTGATAAAATGGGTAACGATAGAAATCGGCAATTGCAGATGAACACTGTTGAGAAGGTTCTGATTTTCAATGTGTGAAAGCAGATTTGTTTTTGTTTTAATTATTGAGTAAAAGGTATCTTAAAATTGTATTTTTATTCCATAACCTTAATGATTTCATGAAATTTCATGCAAAGATTTTACTTTTTCATTATGTTTTAATACAATTAAGGATGTGTTAATAACTCAATTAAGAATGTGTTTATGATGTTGGTTTATTTCTAGAATATCAACTTACTCTGTTCAAGTATGTTGTTTTAGAATTCAAAACCAGTTATGTTAAACTATCTTTGAAAAAGTCTCTATGAACTGGGACGACACCTACTCCCTTATAATCATAAAAAGATGTCGACCATGTATTCAGTTGCAATATGAAAAACAAGAATATTGTATTTAATTTGTTTAATATGTTGACCATTCGGACATGGTTGCCCAAGCTTCCACTGCTGTATACATTAATATGCTTGTGGTACTTGTATGTCGACAATGACAGAGCTACGTAGTTGAAGAACTATATTGTATCTTTTAATAGTAAACTCTACAGCATAGCTCACATATTAACTAAGTCGTGTAAATGTACCGTCAGCAATTCATTATCGCTTTACTAAGCTTCCGGCAATTGTCACAGCGGCGGTGACAAGTATCAAGGGACAACATAAATTTAGAAGAAAAAAATGCAAGCAAAACCGCAAATTACACTCAAGGATACCGCTTGCCTTGATTTGACATAGCTATGACCACGAAGTGTTGGTTCAGTGTAAGGCCTGTCATTCATAACATTCACACATCTTCGAGACAATATATTCTCGAAATTCCCGTTATATTTAATAATTGAGAACACAACGAAGTCGCTAAAGAGTTTAAAAAGTGCGCTGGAAGACACTTTAAAGCATTTACTACATTTATTTAATTATCTCCGTGTTATACCTCATTTCCGTATTTCAGTTTTGAGAATCTTGACAAAATATAAATAGCAGGCCAGATTGCGTCCCCAAATAATCCAACACGTCTTGGCTTCAGGCTTTATGTTGTACCTGCTGCATTCATTTCTTATATACTATATTAAATAATCTGTCTACTTCCCTTTGCAATATGTTATCATGCATTAAATTTGTAATTTAATGTGTAATTGCGGATGATACCAGTAAAACAAATAGTGCTCACTATTCTTGGTCTCCTGGTTCTTTTCTCCACTAAACTTTTTGGCAGTAGGCAATAATCTGTAACTTTGTTTCTTTTCTTAATTTAAATGTGGTTTTTTTGTGATCGTTTACAATTTTATCTGTACAGATCATCCCAGTGTTCATTATTTTCATAAAAATGCATCATTTATTTTCTATTTCTATTTCTCTATTTAATAGTCGATTCTTCTGTCATTTTAATTAATTTACACTTTATTCAGGGGTAATAGACGACTTCGGATTACCATCTGTGACGTCTGTATTTGAGGACACATACTACTTAACACCTGACACCATGTTTAATATCACATGCAAAGCGACAGGTAACCCTACCCCAAGGTAAGCCTTTACTTAAAATACCAAACCCAGATTCTGATAGAGAAAGTCCTGTTAGTTATGTTTGTTCCTTGGATTGGACAAAGGTTCAAGATTTCATTCATATTTGACGCTACATATATTGTAATTGTAGCAACAGGTCAATTTCAATTGATTAATTTAAACGCGCTGGGGCAATTTTCGCGATCGATGTCAACATTCGATTAATCACTGAGTAAATGTTTGCAACCGAAAAAAACATCCTTGTTTTAAATATAAACCTTAAGAGTTTAAAGTTGGTATGGTGAGATAATGTTGCCTAAAATTCTCCTGTAAACTTAAAATCAAATGAGTAATTCTATACCACAAGTATGCAATATGTCCAATTGTAGTAACATAGAATGAAAACGCAATGCATTCCAATTATTAAAACCAAATAGTATATTTATTTACACTACTAGCAAACTTCCAAATGCTCATGCCTTAACTCTCCAAGTGTTAGTCTTTTTACCTGAAGCAAATTACGAGACGTTATATTGCGAGTGGCGTGGCGTTGATACTATTTTCATTTAGTGCACAGTTAGTCATGCAATGTACATCTGTATACGTAAAGCGGCGGAAAACGTCTTTTTAATGCTTCTTTTCATCACACAATATGAAATGTTACAATAAGAGAGTTTACATGTGTATTCACCATGTATTTACGTCCCTTATTCTTCCAAGTGTAACCTGGCTGAAAGATGGAGAACCCTTCCCTAACACATCAGAGAGGTGGGCTACATCTTTTGGAGTCCTTGTTTTTACGGAAGCTGATCGGTCAATTTTAGGAACCTACCAATGTCTAGCCATTAATGGGAAGGGTGCTTCTATATCTCCGGAGATCGCTTTCACCCACGCGAGTAAGTAAACAGGTCCACAATTCAGCAACACTATTCAACCATTTTAATTTGTTCAATAACAAGTACATCATTGTGAAGCGACTGCTAGCATCGAAATAGAAACTAGGTGTGTTAAAAGTTGAGTGTGCATTGAAAGATGTTGTTGTAATTTTGCAAGAAGATCTAGGGATAATCTAACGACGGATTATCATAATTAAACTGCTTAAATTCAATAACTTTGATGTACAGTCGAGATATCAGTGTTCATTTCAGTGCATCATTGTGTGTTTCAGTGTTAACAAATTTCCCGGCGACATCACAGCAGACCATTACAAAGACTCGTTACCAGTACCTGGCTTTGCCCTGTATTGGACGACCACAATGTACACCGGCGAGTGCCTGCAAGTTTGAATGGAAGCGAGGCGGAGAAAAACTTCCTTCAGAAGACCGTATCTTTGTGGATAATGAAGGTTGACTATACATGGAAACCATAAAAAAGACATGTTTGATAAAAATATATCAAAAATGTGGTTTTTTCTGTTTAATTAATTGTGCAATAACTGTTAGTGCCATGGTTGTACATTAATATGACAAGGTTCTTAATCCCTGTATGTTGCTCAGGAACTTTTTATATTGTTGAACACATAAACTCATAAAATGTTGTGCATGTGGTTGAGACATATTAGATGCGTTATGAATATAGTCATGTTGTCAAAGGATTTAACCCTTTCTATGTTTAATGTGTTATTGTACCATTCAACATTAAACATCTACTATTGTTGTATTTGTGTTTAGGAACTCTTCACTTCACGTACCTAGAACAGTCTGATGACCACAGCTACGCTTGTGGAGTATGGAATGGACAGCTTAACCTACACACTCGAAGTCCGCAAAGTACTGTACTAACTGTCAGTGAGTACACTTTTCATAACAAATAAAAAGAATAAATAATATTGTTATTAGTATTTCTTCATTTGTGCGTTTTCTTATGGAAAATATGTTCGTAACAAGAAAAATTGAATTATATGATAATGATGTATAAAGTAAGCAACTTTTAATGAATGATGCTAGGCTTTAGAAGGATATGTTTTTGTACCATGGTACCATCAAATCATGAATGGCTGATACATGTTTGGTGTCTTACTCTATGTTCATAAATGTACTTTAAATTCATATTTGAATTGCATCCTAATTCATTATTTGGTGACAACAGGCGATAGTTCACCTAGCATCCATCCTCCAGCATTAATGTATAGCAGAAACGTAACCGGAGATATCTCACGGTCGGGTCGGCTTCAGTGTGTGTTTTCTGGATAGTGAGTAATATTTTGCGATCAAGTAAATAAGCTCTTTCTGTTACTATATAGTGAATGCTAGAACACAAGATAAGTAACTAATTGCATGAGAATACTATTTCTCTACGATTTTTAAAAGAAACAATATCTCTTCTTAAACGTATCTGACTAAAGGCAGATAATAAATGTAAATGATCGTGTCTTAAGGTTTTGTGACAAGTCGTTGGTAGTCCTTTACATTACAATTACTTTGCAATAAACTGTTTTCTTTTTCCGTGAATAGTCCCTTTTGGTTATTTCTTATGTATTTAATATTTGCAGTCCCCTCCCTGCCATCTCCTGGCTAGATAATAACGGCAAAATTATAAGCAACAATGACGTCTTTAGTCTCCAAGACAACGGACAATCGCTGATGATAAGTTCCTTGACACTTTTACACGAAGGGTTCTATACGTGCATCGGCTTGCAAAGACAAACTAGCGCGCGTGCAGAGGGTAAAGTGTACCTCAACGTCACAGGTATATATATAAAATAAAACACATTGGTGTCGCCGACCAAGCAAACGATACCTGTTCAATCAGAAAACGCAGATTTCATATTTCTTCGTTATTTTTAGATAACAATTTTTCTTTTGGTGTCCGTTATCAAAACTCCTTTTTTTGGATTCATGGAAAGACTTCGCATAGAAGTAAAATAGACATCATTACAAATGTACCTATACAGTGGACTTTACGTAGATTTCTGTAATGGTATGGGTACCGGTTGTGCTAGATGCATTTAGCAAGTGTGATACCTCTAGATCATTGAGATGAGAGTATTCATTTGGTCCTCAAACGCAAATTAATATTACACTGTTGTTGAGAATGGCTTTATCAACATAACGTTCTTTGCCTTAACAGAAAACATATCTCTTTATAACAGATGTTCAAAATAATGTCATATGTAGCTTGCTTAAATAAAGTAAAACTTGTAAATGTAAACCGCAATGATTCTGTCATCGTCTGCTGACGTGATGATTTACAATATATTCCAACGCTGGTTCTGGATCAAACATTAATTTATCTGTTAATCTTTTAAGAATTCAACGAAATCTAATATGAGATTATTCATTCATCAAATGATTCCGGCGACTTGTAATGCTTTTACATATATTTCATAGGAAAAGTTCTGTTATTATATTTCAATTGCCCTAGTATCATTGGAATGTCCGATACACTTTTATTTATTCTATAGTAAACTAGTGATTTGTTCTTTATGATAGCGCTATAATGATGCTTGAATAATGTTTAGTAGACTGAAACAAATACATGTATAACATAGGTTCAAACATAATGTTTATTTCAATAATGTGTCACAGACTTAAAAAAACCAATAAAAATAGAAATAATAGAAAAAGGGCTCAAAATGACATTTAGTTAAAAATCTTCGGTGAATTTTCTTTTAAAAAAGTATTAAACGGAAACTTAAACTTCTATTCTTAAATATATCCTCGTTCATTTTACTTTCACTAATCGACGAGACAGAGCAGAAAAGTTTGAGGACAGGAAAGAGGTACTTGGGGTTGTATATATGATTAACATTGAATATATGACTCACGGTAGTTTTCTGTAGTAGGACCTCAGACTATTTCCCTATTCATAATCCATATGTTACATACATTATATCTAAAGTTTCGGATTTAGTTTTCAGATTCAGATACAACTGACAACTCTTAGAACAAACACAATAACGTGACGCTACCCAAATTGGTACACGTTTTGAAGATAATTGTTTAAATGTCTAACGTGTGTTTGAATCAGCTTGTCAGCAGTGCATATATTTATAAATAGAGAGCATAGAAGCAGGTTTGCGTAACCAAAATGGTACACCTCCTACATTTGATTTGATAAATTCTAGACATGAAAAAATGTTTGAATTAATTTAAGGAAAGTTCAAACATTTTTTTAGTTTATTCAAGTCGCATATCTATCAAAAATATCCCATTCAGCAATTGTTCTCCTTGTTTTAAAATATATGTTATAATCAGGGTTGTCGCACGACGTCGTTTCCCGGATTTTTCCCCCACAATTTCATTATTTTCATGTTTAAATAGAATATGACATATGATATAAGCCACAGTTAATATTAAGCATATTATTTTTTTGCTCAGGACTGTTATAGTCAGATTATACTGTATTCTGAAAATTCTGCTCCATATATGTTAAAAGTCTACCAATTTGTGCAGAGTACTAATTTGGGTAATTTTTTAAAATTGAAATCATTTAATGACATTAGACTTGTGCACCACTATGATAATGCATTGCCTTGATAAGAAATGAAATAAACAGTCCCACAAAAACAATCCCAATGTCCATTATTTCAATATTTTGCAAAAGCGCAACGCTTTTTTTAATCAAGTACATATTATGATATGTAAACAAAAAACAAGCTTAAAGTATATCCAAGAATGCGTTTTTGTTCCCATTTAACCCCATTTAAAACAAACAATTACAACTATATGAAGTCTAAATCCATTTGTGTTGGCTGTTCAGGTCCTCCTGTATTTGAAGCCGGAGCAATGGATGATCAGGTAGCAACAGTTGGATCATATGTTCAGTATAGTTGTTTGTCGCGGTCTCTCCGGAACGAAACGCATCCCGAAGTTCCAGAGTGGTATCACAACGGACAGAAAATATCGATATGCAAGTATATTTACTGTGGGTCAAGAAATAGTACTTATAGTTCAGAAAAGGATGGGTTTTAATTCCCTTTAGGGGTCTCTTTATTTTTAATATATGTTTACTATGTGTACTTATACCGAAGTCGGAAATTTTCTAATACCGTCTCAATGCTGATTAATCACACAAATTCTCAGAAATATGTTTTGTTGTCAACATCATAATAGGTATATAATTTTGCCATATCGTCTTCAACACAATGGCAGTCATTGTTATATCACATGTTGTTTATTTAGATGGGCCTGGTGAGAAATTCTCCTTGAACGGCACTAAACTGATAGTGAATAATTTGGAGAAGAACGATACGTCCTTGATACAGTGTATGGTACAGAACAGTGTAGGCCACAACTTCAGAGAGGCTCGGCTTGTTGTGATAGGTAACAAAATAACGTGTATTTGATTAAACGATTCTGGTTTTGCAGTATCAGTATGTCTAGAACGAATATACGTACCCGGCCTACTATACCTTTCGGCCGGGTACGAATTGGTCCCTATGTGTCCTAGTGGAGCAGTGCCTCCGAAAATCACTCGGGCACAATTTTCTTTACTTTTTTGTAGGTTTCCAATTATTTTGTGCGTACAAAAGCATTTATATATTATTTTTGTCGAAAACAAACATAAGTACCTTTCTTAATATCTACCGTACCGCTCACAAAACGTCAAATTCATACTTTGTAGACTTGCTGTATAAATTATCTTCAGAAAGGCCTTCATATGTGTATATGTAAAACAAAATGTCTCGCTGAGAATTTGATATTTTATATGGTTCAGTTTTATTGCCTAGGAGGTAAGCGATATAAAATAAATACGATAAAATGCATACAAACGTTTAAATAACGGTTTGCATAATCATAACTTTGCTCCATTAGCAGTAATAGGCACCAGTTGTAGCTCTAAAGACGACACCATTATCTGTATAAAAGTCTTTTGAGCTACAATATTTCAGCTACAGGTATGTCCTGTTTTAACTGAACCAAACACCATTTTCCTTTTCAACATTTAAGAGAACATTATTCCCTCTATCGAAAAAATCGAAGTCACTAGAATACGATAGCCCCATCCATTCTATAATAACTGACATTACTATAATCTGATTCTTCGTCGCTATTTCTATAATAACTGACATTACATCTTATTCTTCGTCGCTATTTCTATAATAACTGACATTACATCTTATTCTTCGTCGCTATTTCTATAACTGACATTACATCTTATTCTTCGTCGCTATTTCCTATCTACTGTTAACACGGTAAACCAAACCAACTTATTTTCACGGCGAATGAATGTCGCGTTTTCATATCCAATAATCTCATCAATTGTATATTGTATATGGCGAGTCCTATGGTTCTACTTGTGCTAAGACATTTCCGTTGCCATTTATTATTGTCATCGTTCGCGAAATACGCGCCAAAGTTGATCACATGTGAAAACAAGTTAATTTACACACAGTGTTTTAATCATGATTTGATATTGATCCGTTGTTGATTTCAGATCCCATCACCGTTACAAATGGTTTACAGGATTATATAGAACTAACCCTGGACGTTCCTGTCAGTGTCCATGTGTCTGCTGTAACGGACCCACGGCTGTCCCTAACGTACAACTGGTCAGTTTATAATGGTATCACATGGACAAACCTGCCGACTGGAGTAACAATTAGTGATGATCGCCAGAATATTACATTTTCTCCGAACTCGAGAAATATCCAGGAACTTGTTGGCGTGTACATGTACCGGGTCGTTATACAGCACGCATTCGACTTGGTGATTCTAGAAACCAATGTTACTTATACAGCCCCACCTACAACAAAATCCATCTCGTCTACAAAAACAACAGAAGTACCATCAACAACAACATCATCAGCAACATCAACAACATCAACAACAACGCCGTCTACAACTATTTCAACTACCATAATAACGACAGGTTAGTGGTGGTAATCAGGGACCTTTTCATTGCCGACTTACTTAGAAATTTGAAACACATGATTGGTATATGTAAAATACTAAATAGTTATGAATTTACAGGAAATCTCTCTGAACCTTGCTATAAGTAGATTATTATTCCATGTCTATAGATTCCTACAGGTTCGTTTTGGTGATTAAAAAACCTTTCAGTTTGCATTACATTTTTCAATTGTCAGGATCACTAAAATATGAAACACAAGATTATCACATGTCCTAATATATTTAAACTTAAGATGTTTAAAAATCAATAGTAAGTCGAAAAAAAAATTGCTATAAGTGACATATTGTTCTATGCCCGCAGATGCTCCGACTACAGAGAAAAGTACCACCCATCCGAGGACCTTCGAGCAGACCAAACCGCCGACAGGAAGTCTAGAAGACGAGCACAGTAACTGTAAGTGTCGTACCGGGTCTCACACCATTAATAGTTAAAAACTTATATACATCTATCAAGTAGTAATTTAACATAATTAGTAATAAATTAGTTTATAGCGAAAATGACATATGACATTGCTATAAACGAAAGCTCTATTTTTACCTTCGTGAGTGGTGACCCATGACTAGTTTGTGTAAAAACATATTGTATAAAATTTAATAATTTTGAATCTTTGATAACTGGGGTCCACAATGGAGAAGTTGTGTAAGCCAATAATGACATTATTAGAAAACCAACTAAAAAATAAACACACCGGCTTATACATGTATACATACTCCTGCGTAGTCTTGTTTGAAACTTCACTTTAGTCAGATTACGCATTTTACGAACCACTATGATGTATGACATTGTGAAATAATTGATGGGTATATTTCATTTGTAGCCGCTGGTGTGATCATAGTCATCATTGTAGTCATCGTCGTCGTCATCGTATTAGTCGTCATCATCGCCGCAGTCTATCACCGAAGAAGGTAGGTATCTATCTAAATCAAAGTCTAAGAGCAGCAGTTCTCCACAGAAGTATCTGTCTAAATAATAGAGCAGCATTTAAGTAGAAATAATTTTCAAAATCGGTGGTAGTGCATAGCTGTAGTTCCTTTGTTAATTTCAATAATTAAAAGCACTTAAAATCCAAGCTGAAATTGTTGTAATAACATTTCGATTTATTTTCGAATGGGGCAAATTTAAGTCAACGCAAATATACACAAGGGAGAACACTCTTGCGATATATACTGCACAATAGTAGGTTTTCAAATCAAATATCCAGCTGCCTTGTATACTTTTTCTGGTGTTTCCTCATTGTATCTCCAACCAATATTTTGGTTTTTGGTTATTTTTGAACAGGAGGCTGGGGACGATAACCATCGCACAGCCATTAAGTACGGTAGTTACTGGTAAATCAGCAAAGGAGAATCAGGACGACCAGTCTCTACGTATCTCTGAAACTCAACCTGATAAAACAGCATTGAATCACACGCACGAATCATCAAATACATTAGAAGCTTCACATAATGAATCAACAATACCCGATCACGATGAACAGCCATTAATCTCTGAAACCATCACTAGTGAATCTGCAGGAGAAAACCATGTCGACCAGCCATCAGTTGAGACCCAACCAGATGAATTGGCAAAACAGCGTTATGACAACCAATCAGTGGTTACATCTGAGACCCAACCAGAAAAATCGCCCAAAGAGTGTTATGACAACCAATCGTTGGTTACATCTGAAACTGAACCAGATGAATCGCCTAAAGAGTGTTATGACAATCAACCGTTGGTTACATCTGAAACTGAACCAGATGGAATGCCAAAGGTAGATCAGTAGAGGGAGACTTAATCATTAGCACTTTGTGGAGCCATACAGTCATATTTAACGAATGGTTTAAAACTTCATATTTACAAAATGTATTATCTTTTAGAAGTTACGAATCATTGCCATCAATACGCAGTTCACGCATCAAGATATGAAAGAACAAACAATGATCTCAAATAACATTTATGGATCTCATACGATCGTGTGAATGTCTCATCAAAAATTCATAACAAACGTTTACTTCCTTAGTCACTTAATATGACTGATGGCAAGGCCTTAAAGGGCGCAGCCAGATGTTTCAGTAACAATTGATTATGCACTGTTGAAAAGTTAAATTTATGGAAATAACGAAGCCGAATTTTCTGTTTATTCTTTATTCATATATTCACACTCTATTCTTGTCCTAAAACCTACAATTGAGAAGGAAATCCACATAAGAGAAGGAAGAATTTTTTTTTCGTAACAGATATTTCGTTTTTGGTAAGCTGATTATATTGGAAGGTGGTCTATCACTTGAACGCTTGCAAATAATAAACAATTGCATTGAGCTTCTGCCGGATGAAGAATATGTTCGTTGGATCATAAAAGCGTTTGAACCGCTTGATACATAATGGGCTGGATTCAAAGCATCGCATTCACGCTGATGGGATTAAACTCAAGCCGTCAGTGTGTAGGATTGAATTTTGAAGATTGAGTTTTTTGCTTAAATTTTCATGTATGGGTTACCTTAGAAGTGCTTCGCACTGGGCTACGCCCTTATAATTAGACACATTTATCGCACTCGTCACCTACTGCAAAATAAAAATTGCCTCGAGCAATCATACTTAAAAGGCTTTCGTCAAAAACCAATATCAACTTTCTCAACCCGTCTTACAACATCACTAACCAATTCGTAATCTCATGCGCAGATATGTTTGTTTAAGTATTCCACCATCAACTGCAGCATCAAAAGTAGACTCTCACAATCATCAACTATCATGCCAAAACTAGCCACAAATATATTTTCCTGCTAGATATATTATGTTTACCATGGCCATGAGCCAATTACGTTTGAACGCGTCATTTTGGTTTACTAAATGTTAGCAAATGTTTTGAGGGATCAGGGAAAGATAAGAGGAACAGTGAAAGTCACATTTACATTAAATTATAGTTATATTATTATAGCAATAGATTTTAATACGTTTTGACATCACCCACTTCGTAGCGGTATATAAGCACTACATACAGTTAGTTATGTACATTTTATGGGGTTTTCAGTCAATGATCAATCCTGTTAAGGAACAGCACTACATACAGGTAGATATGTACGTGTTATGGGGTTTTCGGTCAATGATCAATCCTGATATGGTACAGTACTACATACAGGTAGATATGTACGTGTTATGGGGTTTTCGGTCAATGACCAATCCTGATATGGTACAGTACTACATACAGGTAGATATGTACGTGGTATGGGGTTTTCGGTCAATGATCAATCCTGATGTGGTACAGTACTACATACAGGTAGATATGTACGTGTTATGGAGTTTTCAGTCAATGATCAATCCTGATATGGTACAGTACTACATATAGTTAGATATGTACGTGTTATAGGGTTTTCAGTCAATGATCAATCCTGATACGTGTTATGGGGTTTTCAGTCAATGATTCATTTGGGTAAAACACGATTATACATCTGCATTTACATATTAACTTAAAAGTGAATCAAACTGAAAATATATTAGTTCTTTAATTTCTGTCGCATGCATGTTTAATCATCCTACTGCAAGTATAAAACCTGTGTTACATATAGGTTCTACTTTTATCTGGAAAAAGTTATGGGATGCTAAAAGGATTTGTGCAGCCAAAATTTTTTTTTGATAATACGTCAGGATATTGCTTTGGATGAATGAAAAATCAAGTCCCATCCAACGAATCGCCTAGCTTTTAGCGTTATCGGTTGGTTTTGGTCGTGATTTACGGGTGGTGTCGACCACGGTTCAGAGATAATGAGCTAGGTAGTCACGCGGTCTTGTGATGTCAGAGTAGTCCGCGGCTACACAAGGTAAGCCTATACTAGTACTATACATGTATACAGCACATATACGTATACGTTAGATCTGCAATTAGAGTTTTTCGAGTAAATGGTTATTCTAGCTTTATGATGTAGATATTTTCAGTTTCAAAACATTCCATTTACACTATTTCAAAAATTCAAACAAGCATATATCTAACTTTAGATTAGATAATCAGTCTAATTTGATAGCGATATCAAATTGATGTTCGGATCAGTCTGGACTGAGATTTAGATAGTATATGATGTAAATTTCTGTGTAATAAAAAAAACAGTATAATGTAACACTATCTTTTTACGAGTAAAATCCCAAAATTTAGCATGAATATATCTAGAATCCGTGTTTTTATTTCAAACTTCTGCTATAACGATGCAAACACGGCAAAATTTTTGAGTAAAAATAAAATGTGGACGGTTATCAGTTATGCGATATTGGAGTAACAGTACCGAACTAATACCGAAAATAATATGAATCTATATTGTTGCCTTTGAAACGTTATCCATAACATTTACTAAAAAGCAGAAATACATCAATGATATTTCTGATATATGTTCCTAAATTACAGTTTAAGCGTAGATTTTAATTCATTATTTCAAAATTATACTAAATCCTTAAAATAGTATATTCATTGTCGACCGTTTTGTATATCATACCGAGATTTAATAGTATGATATATGAACATTTATCGTATAATCCAAAAAGTAACCACATAAAGTGTTCAAATGAAAACTGAAATTACTTGTATACAGGCATTATATATAGATATATTGTACCTTTTTAAAAATAGACTAAGTGATATTTAAATAAGTATATTTAGTGTGATAATGTTGTAACCCTTCTTGTATGACTATACGTGTACATTTAGATTCGAAACGGTGAAAATACATGCTTAGAATTTTTACTAATACCTTAGAAATTACGGAAGATTGCTTTATGCCACGATTCCTTAATTACAGTACTAGACAGGAATAATTTTTAAGGTTAAACCTTTAGTTGAAATACATGTAGTTCTTAGAACCATTTTTGTTTCTGAATAAGTCAACTTCCATTATTGTTTTACCTTTATATGTAATATATATTCTTAGGTATGATCATAATAGAGGTATATTTTATTTCCATTTGCTTTTACATCTTCATTTTAAAAATGGAGGCGACAATAAAAAAACTTAGGGCATAGATGTACGAGGTTTCCATAATTCAAATTACGATCCAATTAACGGATGCCCTAACCTGATTGACAGTAAGACAATAGCAAATACCCGATATAGTCCATCGAATAGCATATTGCCCGCGGCCAGGTAATTACAGGTGAGTTCGATGAATGGCTTTGTGTACAGGTAAACAACACCCTGGTCAAGGTATTATATAACCATCAAACTAAAGGCATGGCTTTTTATAAATCTATATCGGTGTATCTACTTGTATATTGATTAAAAATTGAATGAACCGCACGGTCTGAAAAAAATGGTTTGTTTTGCTTAATATCTCAATTATTTGATCTTTTATAATATCAAAAATAAATTCTTTCTGTCACATGTTGAAACGTTTTACGGTATTGTAATAAATGTATCTCGATTTATTCAGTTAGCAACACAACACAATGTTTGTAATGATCAATCATCGGTGTGTACCAAGGACGTATCTCACTTATAAATCCTTGGTGTGTACGTATGTCAAGCATCATATTCTTGATGTTTTAATCAAGGATTTCTTAAATTGTTACGTAAAATATCTACGGTCACAAACTTTGCAATTCACAATGTATCAAAGATACATACTACAGGAAAATATTATCTGATTAAAGCTTACATGTATTCGTTGCTGAACTCCTCGACAAAAAATCCGAAACTTTTATTTCTGTGTGGATTTTCTTTCATAATTACACGAAGATACCTGCTATTAGAGCATAAATTAGAGTATTTGAAACATCGAATTTTAGTTATTTATATTTGAGCCAAAGTTATTGTACGATTAACTTCACTCAAAAGTACTCATAAAAAATCTTTGATCGGCTTTTCCTGTGACCGTCGATGTAAGTGATAGCAAATCAGTTATAGTACAGCTATAAGCCACGGACTATTATGACGTCACACGGTTTAGAGCTAGAAAATATGCATAATCGAGTGGTCAGAAAATTTGACCTCGATATTGGCGGCTTACAGGCTATTCCGGTCACGTGTGGCACGGAGGGGTTTCTACACGTGCTAATAAAGCCATTTCCAGCATAAACTGAAATTATTTTTGACTGCATAAATCCTTTAATATTTAAAAAAAAAAAAATCCACTCTTTTGTTATATAAAGATATTTATTTCATATATTTGATTTGATTCAACCAAGGATGTATAAGTCTCATATACGTCCTTGGATTCAACATTTTCATTCTTTATTTAAGAGTCCAGTATAAGCATATTGTGGAACAAAATACAAACCAACTGTGTATAAAATTCCTTGTATAAAACACAATTTACAATGCATTTCATAATGAGTCCTTTATTATCATTTTAACTTTAAATCATTCCTTTGTGTGCAATAAATTAATATAACAAAATACTGGAGATATATATTTGATACATCAACATTTAATTGGTTAAAAAGCCCCTTATAAGTAGACTAGTGTTGAGGTATTGTATCCATTGTGATAGGACTAACGGTAATTCTACATGTATGCAAGATATGTGACCTATATAACTTTTGTAAAATCTGTGATGTCAAAATATATAAAAATTGCAACTAGAGGAGAGAAACGGATGTCTTTATAAAGTATCAACATCAGCCTTACTGTCCTAATGTTATCATATGGTTCTCATTCATTCAAACATGTTATGTGTTCAAAACATTATATTGACCAGAAGGCACTACAAACAAAAAATGTTGTACCTCTTCCATGTGAGAAAGTGAGTGGAAAAACTATGTAATTTTTTGTAATCTGTCTCTGTACTGTTATATATGTGGAAATAGCAAATACTGTTGTTAAAAATATAAAAAAAACTTGCTATTTTTTTCTCATGTGACTTTGCATCAATATTGGGTACAATCATTCAAACTGGTATATATTGATACATGTCTAAACTTACATAACAAATCTAAATGTCTCTGAGATTATTTGACTCCTGTGTTCTTGCTTATTTCTTGCTTATTGACATTGTCAAGTCAGCATCATCATTAAAACAAACAAGAACATAACATCCTTTGGGTTCCTAAGTTTTGTAAATAAAAGAGTTTATTAGGAAAGGCATCCTCAGTAACCCAGATGATACCGAGAGTTACCAAGGATACATGGACTGATGGACATGAACAGTAGGCAGCCAGATGTAAGACAAAGAACACTTCTACATTATGACAAACAGACTTATACTGTAATAATTGTAGCACTGTTTATAATACTTTAACACACAATAAATGAATCTAAAATACTGCATCAAAATGGAATACATACATAATGTAGTAAATGCTGTCTTGTGTTTAAAGAATACAGATTGCAGGAAGTTCCTTCAGTTGTTACAGTAATAAAATGATTGTCATGGCACTATTTACAGACATTACATGTAACGTGACTAACCTTGGTTTGTTGGACAGCCTATTGAGAAGGTCATGACTAACTTTTCTCTGAGGGGTAGAGCGTCTTTAACAACAGTTTTTTATTACACTTGCCCATATGATTACGAGGTAACTCGGCCATCACTTCCAGCACGGTAGGGATTTGATAACTTGGCAGTTTGTCTGTACAGAATTTCCTTAGATTGTCCAGCGTTAGGACAGTGTTACAATGGAGACAGATGACCGCCACAATCTTCTGGCCATACACAGAGTCGGGTTTGCCAACAACTGCTACATCACTGATGTGAGGGTGTGTCCGCAGTACCTGTTCTATATCGAGGGCACTGATTTTAAATCCTCCAACCTTAATGATATCAACACTGACTCGTCCCTGTATTTTGTACAGCTCCCCATTGTAATGAACATTGTCACCTAAACAAAGTTTACAATGATCAACATAATTCAAACTTTATAACCTGTAAAGTTAGTAATTATCTATGTCATCACATTTAACAGTTAATCTTAACATACATCCAAATCTGAATTTATTTTTGTTCCTAATTTGGTTTTATATAACATAGAATCTTAAATGATAATCAATTTCATATGAGGTCTAAAGAAGTATTTAGGTTAGGTAAGTACCTGTGATAAACCAGCCATCCTGTGTAAATGATTTCTGTGTGGCCTCTGGCAGGTTCCAGTAGCTACCGAACACATTGGGGCCCTTCACCAGTAACTCTCCAGTCACCTCATCATCTATAGAGTATTATAAACTTCATAGTGACAGTTCAACAAGGGCCTGTTTTAGTACAAGTTCTATTATCATCACAAGGACATTTGTCCATACATTTTAAAGAAATTGCAAAGTGGTAATTAATAAATAGTGTTAATATTTTAAAGGAGAAGGTACGTTAAGACTCGAATATGGCCTCAAAATAATTTCTCCAGTAAAGAACAACATATTTGGCCATATAACAGTTGAATACATTTGCTAACACATTACATCTCGAAAATATCCCGCATGTGCCAATTATGTTCACTATGACGTCATCAACATGCAGTTTCCCGCCATTTTTCACAAAATCCTTGAAAAATCATACTTTTTGAGTGATTTTCTCTAAAATTGAATGTGGTCGCCTTCGTGGAGCAGAAAGAAATTTTCACACGTTGTGTATCGTGTATTTACGCATATCCATGCAAAATATAAACTTGCTCCAAGGTGGCGGCCAAATCCATTTCAAGCCTTTTCTAACGTAAAGATGATGAATTTCGCGCAAAATTTGGTGAGAAGAGGAAAATCATCAATTTGATGACATCATAGGTGGGACACATCGTGTACATGGTTATAAAAAATTATGTTTTGATGAATGGCAAGTATGAGAGTATTTATTTATATGAAATTGATGGGGATCAGAGTTAATTTTTTTCGGCCTGAAAAATTAAGGCCAAATACTGGTCCTATCATATCTACTCCTTTGTGCAATGGTAAGTCTTTCATCAAATCATAACTCAGGTCAAATATGAGATTTCTAGGCCTCTTGGTTATTGAGAAGAAGTTGATAATATCTTAAAGAATATTGGCCAAAAGTAATTTCAATGAGGATTTCTCTCAATGTGTATCATACTAAACTTCCTAGTTTGACCAGGTGAGCTAATCATATGTAATTCAATTTGATTTATGAAATAATGCCTTTCTCTGTTACCTGTGTAGACAGTTGTGGTGTCTGGTGTACCTTCACACAATATCTCATACTTATTAGGATTATCCTCTGAAAACTTCACAATTCTGACATTGACATAAGGCATTGGGTTTCCAACAGTACCTAAAACAAATGTTCATAATTACCTGAAAATATACAAATGGAAATTTAACAAAATAAAGAATTAAAAATTTTAAGTCTAAGTCAGATCCTAGACGCATTTGACTAAAAGTTCAGCAAGATGGTACATCTTTAAAAATTTTCAATTCATGTGTGTATGAGATGACCATCTTCGAAATCAGTACCACTATCTATTTAAAGTTTTAAAACTCTGTTTAACCTGAACAGTGGCAAACATTACCATTTCTGTCTATGGAAAACCATTTGGTCCAGCAGCCTCTATGGTGTAATTTTAAAATAATCAGCCAAAAAGAATTTGAGAAAAATCCTTAAAATCAAATTTATGGATATACAAGTGATTACTATATATATTTACTTTACATTTAGATAAATGTATATCATTATCAGTGATAATGCCCATTCATTTCAAAGAGATTTCATAATCATCACTCACCGATAACTTTCTTCTTCTTTTTCTGATCTGAAAGATAAAATCCAAATTATATTAAATGCCTACATCATTTTAATATTTTTTTTTGACTCAGAGTGGTTTGTATTTTATTGAGAGCAAGTAACCCGTATTGATTTTCAAGCAACGAATGAGGCCTACTCGTAAAAGAATTCTTTAATGTTTATAATATAATATTCAGTTAAATATCTGTTTAATAAAGTATTTAATTCTATGAAAGATCCTCTAATTTC
Source organism: Argopecten irradians (assembly GCF_041381155.1). NCBI lineage: Eukaryota > Metazoa > Mollusca > Bivalvia > Pectinida > Pectinidae > Argopecten > Argopecten irradians. The sequence continues at coordinate 46,011,654 of NC_091135.1, read as the reverse complement.
AACAAATTATTATGGACATTTAATGTAGAAAAAGTTATTTAGTTATTTTTTTTGTACTGTTAATCCACAAAGTGAAATATTAATGCCATGTACATACTACATTAATGTGTACATGGTTGAATCACAGCTATCCCACCTAAGCTAATACCATTAATAGATCTCAGAAAACTTTACCATCAGAATGTACTGTGTTGATATCATTGGTAAGAATCATCCCAGTCTCAGACATTCCGTATCTCTCTAACAGGAAGTGACCGGTCCTTTCCTCCCACTGTTCCAGGACAGTCTTTGGCAGTGCATCCGAGCCACTCACCATTAGTCTGTAACAAAATTGTGTGATTTAATACCTATAAGAGGTTTAGCATAACAAGACATGAAATATCATGTTGTGTCTTAACAAGTTTTTTGATGTTGTACATCTAATATTATTAGCCAAGATTAAAGGTTACATACAGCTACAGTGGCAGTAAGAAATTGAAAGAGATGCTTTATGGACAAAATGTCCAAAATTCTACTAGATTGACCTTTCATCTGTGGGTCAATAAGGACCAAGTGGTCAAGAAATCACCTTTATCTCTAAGCTGCACTGTGGCATTCTACTTGTCGTCATTCCTATAAGTAGATATAATTTTAAACAATTTAGATGTACTGACCATACACCTTAACTAGTCATTCACATTTGGGTTTTAGAACCTATATGAACTAAGCCTGTTATAAGGCCCTCATCCCTAAATCAAGATGGCTATATAAGCTTTTAACATGTCCTACATTCTATCAGACTTGCTCTTAATTAATCAAGATGTGCCATATTCTGACAAACAGATCTAGACTAGTTCTCCAAATTTAGGCTTTGGTACTACAGTAATCAAGTACAACTATGGCTGAACTAATTGATTGCCCTAATTGAAGAAAAAGTTGCTTGATCCAGTACCTTATTCTTGACCTCAGGTTACATATGTTAGCCTTGATGTCTTTATCACTGGCTGACAGGTCAGAGGTTAGGTCCAAACCTTTCAGATAATCTATCAGCTTCGCATAAATAGTAGGAACTGCCATCAGCACTGTAATGCTATCAGTTCCTGTTAATGATGTCAACACCTGAAAATACAAAGATTGAAAACCAGATTGACAAAATAAGTATGTCAATATCTCAATAGTATATACATGTGTAACCGGAGAGGAGAAAATATAGCGGCCAGACTGGGATTCGAACCCGGAACCCTCTGAACGCTATCCTAGTGCTCTACCGACTGAGCTACCTGGTCAACGATGATCGACCCAGTCCAATCCCACTACACTCCTCCCTCCTTTCTCGAAGTCTTCACCCTCAAAGACATACAAGACCCTTCCAAACACCACCATTGTGGGTTATTTAGTTGGGCGCCAATTCTGTAACAGGAGAGGAGAAAATGTAGCGGCCAGACCGGAATTTAAACCTGGGACCCTCCGAACAGTAGCCGATTGCCTTTCCAACTGAGCTACCTAGTCACCGATGATCGACCCCGTCCAATCCCACTACATACGCATACAAAAAGTTGAGAAAACTAGTTCAAGTCATTTACCAACTGTTTAAAAGTATTCTAATTGTTATTTTTTTCATGCATGAAAAAAAATTCAAAATATTTCTTCAGACTACTTAGAAACTTTATTTACTATTGATCTTTCTAAATTACAAGTACACATGCAATTTACTTGAGTCCAACTCAGATTTAACAATTTATATGGTACATGTAATATGATTGTATGGTCATTCTTCAAAGCCTAAGAATTCTTAACATACATATATATACAAGTTACAGTATACTTAAGCTTTAGCATAGGTTACAGTATAAAGGTTGCCCTCTTTTTGACTACCTGTTGTGGATCAAATTTTGGAAACATCACACAGGTGGCGCCACAGTACAAAGGAGTCATGAGTGCATTCACGAGACCATGGACATGGTAGAGGGGCAGAACATGAAGGATTCGGTCAGTACTGGCCCATCTCCAGGACTTCACCATCCCCTCCATGTTAGCTGTGACATTTCTGTGGGTCAGCACAACTCCCTACAAAATATATCATTGAGTAAGCCTATCACTTTATAAAACACAACATTAGGTCAGCACAACACAACACTAATAAGCACTTATCATTGAGTCAGCACCACGACTCTTACATTTAGCAGCTCAGCACAATACACAACAAAATACATCAGAAGGTCAGTGAAACATCCTACAGAAAAGGAAATTCTGTCTTATTTCTTTAAAAGACCTTACAGTAGCATTAATATTCTTGATGGATTCTAATAGCCATTAATACACTCATACCTTTGGGTTCCCAGTTGTACCACTAGTGTAAATAATCACAGCTGGAACATCATCAAAAGAGAAGGCCCTATTCTGAAGTTGATCCTGAGATACCCCAAACCAATTCTCCTGAATCTTACAGACATCAAATTCTGTCTCACAAGACTCTGTGTAGTCAGATAAGGTCAACTCCAGACAAGGAATTCCATAGTCATTGGTGATGTCATTCACCTTTTCCATAAATTCCCTACACGTCACCACCGCAGAACACTGGGCATCCTTTATACGGTACTCAAGTTCCGACGGTGGATGTGTCTTAGCAAGTGGCACGGCCACTCCTCCTGCCATCCATATGCCCCATAAGGCTGTCACAAATGACATGTCATTCTCACAAAGGATTGCAATTCGGCGACCTTCAAGAGTGTTAGGTGGAGCTATGTGACATCTTCCTATAAGGCGCTGTCGCATCTTATCCCCAAGATATAGCAGGTCTCGGTACATAAAAGTGCCATGTGGATCAAGGATTGCAACATTGTCCAAATTACCTAATGATCGCAAATATAACGGAATAGTCAAAAATTCATCTCTTTTTACTTGTGATGAAAACTTCTTAACTTCAATACAAGTTTGCTGAAATATTGAAACTTTTGTCCAATCATAAGAAAAAGGCTTCCTATGTTTCTTTTGGGTAACTGTTTTGGTATACTGGCCAAGAGATACAGACTTCTTTGGTGTTGATTCAGCCTCCACCAAGATGCAGCCTTTAATCCGAATCTAAGTGACATGATTTGTAATTTGTAGAAGACTTCAGCTGTTCAAGTCTTCCTGCAATCGAAAATAATGAAAATTACAATTATTATAATTGATTTCCGAGTAATTAATCAGTCAAATCTTCTAAAGTGGAAAGACTGTAAATCTATACTGTCATATCCTCGATACTTCAGTGGTTATTATCACTGACTGACGATATATTCATGCATGGATTGTCTCATAGTAATACTAGTACTGGAGGCAGCTAGTTCAGAGGTACATTTGTAGGGATTGTCGTGAAAATCATCACGACAGCAACGAAATCACGACAGTGACAATAACCCTTGGAATATCTAGAAAGCTGTACAGTATACAAGTATTCAAGTTTTAAAGTTAATCTTAATACCATACATATGTAGTCACAGTGTGTTGTGATCATACATGAATATAACAAGGTAAGCCTACAGGTACCTCGCATAACGTTTGTACGTGACCTTTCTGTTCCCGGCATGTTTGATAGTCTGCGTAATTTGTTATAATTAATGATTTTATGTGAAATTCGAAATGTCCAACAAAAACTCAGAATCACCATAATGACATTAAGCTAAAACCTAAAGGCTGTCATGTCAAACTTACACTTACAGTTCCCGGTCTAATTATTGCCCAAACGGTCAACGTCGGCCATGATAAAGTTGTAACCCTGAGTAATACAACGTTACCACGAGAGTGACAAGTCGGTGTGTGCCAGTGTCGAGAACTTGTACTGTTAACCTAATGCAGAAACTCGTTCATTTTCTACCGGTCGGCGCTAATTATATAATACATGATAATGAAAGATGATACACGTATTCCGATTTAGAATTTTTAAAAATCTTTATTGTTTAGAGTTCCCCAACTTATATTGTTACCGTAGCTAAGAAAATAAATTGAAGCATTTTTTTAAATTTCATTCCTAATTTGTTTTCATACTAAATCCGACTTTCTAATTGTCAGATTCTTTTTCTTCATGTTACTTTAATTATTTTTCTTTGTTTTCATACTAAATTTGGCTTTCTGATTGGCCAATTGATTTTTTTTCATATCACTATAATTAATTTCAATGCTTAAATGAAATTTTTTTTTCATATCATTTAGAAAAAAATCTATGAATGCCGGGCACGGAAATCAACGGCGTTTTCGTGACGTCACAATAGAACCATTGACATGATGTCACTATTTTCAATTTCATCGGGTTATGAATAAATTTTGTTTGTAAACTTTAGTGAGAATCCGCTACAATTTGCAAACAAAATTTCTTTCATACAATTGTACCCAAATAAAAAGTGACATTAATGCTGAACAGGAAAAAATATGAATGAAAAAAAAAAAAATATTAAAGACATACTTTATACAATTCCCACATTAGAAAAACTCTGTAAATTGTACTAATTTCACAAAAATAACTAAATTCATAACTGTAATCAGAAACAATTTGAAACTTTTAAGAAATTGATAGAGCATTTCGTTCATTCTCCACTAAATGTACAAATTCCATTATTAAGTGTCCTCTATCAATATCGGGACTTAAACATCATGTTTTTATATCATGTTTGTTTCACACGTGAAATGTATTGATTGATCTTCGAAAATAATCAAGTGTGGTTCCTCCATCCTCGATACTCCAGGGCTTCCGATCACTTACGATCTCTACACCCCTGGACTATCTCATAGTGAAATTGAAGGCAGCTCAGCTGAAAATATTTGACCAATCACAGACCAGCAAAGTTTCCTTTGAAGACTACAGAGAGAGCGACGCCCAACTTCAAAGCCACATAGTCAACCACAGTGTACCGTTATACGGTTCTTTTGATGTACATCAAAGGACTAAATTACCTGTTCTGTTGCCTCCAGTTTTACGATGAGATAGTACAGGGGTGTAGAGATCGTAAGTGATCGGAACCCCTGGAGTATCGAGGATGTACACCCCTGGACTATCTCATAGTGAAACTGGAGGCAACAGAATAGAACAGGTAACTTAGTCATTTGATGTACATCAAAAGAGCCGTATAACGGTACACTGTAGTTGACTCTGTGCCTTTGATGTTAGGCGTCGCTCTCTCTGTAGTCTTCAAATGAAATATTTGCTAGCCTGTGATTGGTCAAATGTTTTCCGCTGAGCTGCCTTCAATTTCACTATGAGATAGTCCAGGGGTGTAGAGATCGTAAGTGATCGGAACCCCTGGAATATCGAGGATGAGGGGTGTTGGGATCGTAAGTGATCGGAACCCCTGGAATATCGAGGATGGGTTCCTCGGACCAATTAAGATTTTTCTCATCATCACATTAAATATGGCTCTCGTGGCGAATTTCGACTGTCCTCTTAAGCTATAATGTATTTCATAAAAATGTTACTTTTTTTCTATCATATCATAGATATTAGCATACGCAATGAGAATAGACAAGTATTGGCACACAAAATGCTTAGATATTTTTTTATATAACTCATTTTATCATTGTCACAAACTATGCTGGCAGATACGTTACTAGTCCGCTAAACCTGCCTATATTATTAGGCTTTTTTGAAAAAAAAAGCCTAATAATATAGGCAGGTTTAGCGGACTAATACGTTACCAACAAATAAAATCATGTACACAATTGATATATTATCAAATGTCCACGTTTTTTTCGTGATAATGTACTTTAATATGTATACTAACTTTACCTTTATGACATGGACACATCCATTAACAATTAAATGGACAGGTGCGATCTAATCTTGAAAAAATACATGTTACGAAACGACATCAACAGGTACGTTACTACTATGTACTTGATTGCATAAGATGCCACTTTCCCACAGAGATAAATTCACATCACAGTTTGAAAAGAATATTATACTATGTGTTGCAATGTTTGTGGTTTGTTCGACAAGTCACACGTCGTCATTTAAATGATGAGAGGGGTTAGTGTCGGTCAGTACGTTACCGACAGATACGTTATGGAAAAATACCCATATCGACAGAAATTCTCACGCTTGTCATAAAACATTCGAAATTAGCTTAACCACGTGGCAAGTGTCCGAGAGTTTGTCAATAGTTTACAAGCGGGAAGATTCGTTATGTTGCCAGTGTTGTGAAACCCCCTTTACTTTCCTTTAGTATATACCTGTACATATTAACATATATATACATTTCTTATAATAATCACGTGATTACTAACACCAGTTAGCTGTATTGATTAAAGGGACAATTCAGTCTAAGAGTACATTAAAATTTGTACATATATCGGAAAAAACCCAGTTCCAATGGAAATTAGATCAGTCGGTTCTACTGTGATATGCCAGAACAGCCCGTGGTGGTGAAATGCACGTGTGAAATGTTCAAACTCGCTCGCTGTCCGCCATTACACATTGTGGTCGAACATCTTGTATGCCGAACCCTGTCCCTTGCTCGTAGAGTAATGCAACTTTCGTCTAGAACTGCTCAAATCGCTCTGAGCGTAGTGTGTTTACCTTATTAGACGAATTATCTTGCCTCAAAATCATTTTATCACCTCCTCAGTGGTTATGTAGTTCATTTGTTTAACGTGCGTGACTTTGGCTCGGGTATGAGTACATCGTACATTTGTACCTGCTAAATCGTATTGATCAATGATTTGTATTTACGACGGTATCAATTAAAATACTAAACATTGACGTGGAATTTGTCAATATTTTATGTTATATGTTTCATAAGAAATGTAGAACAATACATTTATGCCATAGTTTGCTTCTTGATTATGTGAAAGAATTAACTTGAGCGAATTGTCTCTTTAAGCTATTAGGTATATAATTAATTGTTAAATGTATAAATCACATATCAAAATAGTAACGTATCTGGTATAAAAGATCACGTATCTGTTTGATGAAAGATGTACCGTTAACTCTGATATTTAGTGTAAAACTAATAAAAATAGTGTTACATCGACTAATTCAAATACATTTTATAGCCAGATATTGTTAGAATGTTTGTTAGTCAGTTTCATATTATTTTTTACCTGTGCTTACATGTATTCATTTACCTGTAGTTTGTCAAAAGTGGGGAAATCGAGAGATATCAATATATACAGTACAGAACAAAATTGCCTCCAAGTTTTAGGAGACGTGCAACAGGAAGAGCAAATTGTTTTTCACTAACTGTTTCAATTTCAAGAATTAGTTAAAATCATAAAAACTTTTACGTCTGTCGTTATTAGGAGAACCCAATCAAGACAATAATGCTTGTAATGTTGGCATGTGTACTTATGTAGCTATATAGAATATATCACAAGAAACTGTTCAATTCTATAGGATGATACATATAATAATACACATATAAATATGCATGTATCTGATTAATTATATCATATACAGTTCTATTCCATATACAAAATGTGCATTGTATATCAAACTTTACTGATGTCCCGACATTCCAATTCTACAGTAACAAGAAAGTCAAACATACATGTACTGTATATATTTGTATGTTAGACATTGAGAAAATCCAGCTATTTTTCATCTAGGATGATATTTTGGCAATTTTTTGGAAACATCCAGATGGTCGCTAAAATATCCTCTATGAAATAATTGCTAAGTATGAGATATTAATAAATTAAATATACTCTTTATTCAGAATGTAATATTTGGATTAATTGAGATATCTTTTGTTTTAATACAGTAACCTGCAAAACTTAGTAAATTTGCATAATTTGATAATATATGTAATATATATACCAATGCGCATCACTTTTATCACATTTTAAAAAACCTAAGCATTTCTACAGGATATAGACTTCTGCAGACTGCAAATTGTTTGAGAGAATGCGAATGTTATACTATAACTGAAGAACAATAAAAAATTGTTCAAAGTTTTGCTGATTTTGAAATTTCGTTAACTTATAGTTATACAGTAAACTACGGTGGCTGGGAGCGGACATGAAATAAATAAAATTATTGCGTGCGAACGAAATAGTATTGCGTGCGAACGCAAAAGTATTGCGTGTGAACGCAATAATTATTGCGTGCGAACGCAAAAGTATTGCGTGTGAACGCAATAGTATTGCGTGTGAACGCAATAATTATTGCGTGCGAACGAAATACTATTGCGTGCGAACGCAATAATTATTGCGTGCGAACGAAATACTATTGCGTGTGAACGCAATAATTATTGCGTGCGAACGCAAAAGTATTGCGTGTGAACGCAATAGTATTGCGTGTGAACGCAATAATTATTGCGTGCGAACGAAATACTATTGCGTGCGAACGCAATAATTATTGCGTGCGAACGAAATACTATTGCGTGCGAACGCAATAATTATTGCGTGCGAACGCAATAACATTGCGTGTGAACGCAATAATTATTGCGTGTGAACGCAATAATTATTGCGTGTGAACGCAATAGTATTCTCACGAAATACTATAACGTTCACACGCAATAATTATTGCGTTCGCACGCAATACTATTACGTTCACACGCAATAATTATTGCGTTCGCACGCAATAATTATTGCGTTCGCACGCAATATTATTGCGTTCACACGCAATAATTATTTCGTTCGCACGCAATAATTATTTCGTTCGCACGCAATACTATTGCGTTCACACGCAATAATTATTTCGTTCGCACGCAATACTATTTCGTTCGCACGCAATACTATTGCGTTCACACGCAATACTTTTGCGTTCACACGCAATACTATTGCGTTCACACGCAATAATTTTTTTTTATTTCATGTCCGCTCCCAGCCACCGTAGTAAACCTCTGGATAGTGTGAACACGCAATTTTCCCAGAAATACAGTAATTTATAGCTAGTGATGACTTTTTATACTATATACTTCTTTGAAAAGTTCGCACCTGTCCAATGATGAACGTAAAAGTAATACTTTTGTCGGCAAATCGGCACAATGGGGCCCTAAAAATGACGATATATTGCGGTGTATTTCAGTAAAGTTATCAAAAAGGTGATTTCTAATGAAAAGAGGCCATAAACTATTGTTCTAGGTAGCATTTATGTGTATATGTAGATGAAGTTTAATGTAGTTGTATGTATGTATATATTATATTTTTTTCAAAAAGATAGAAAGAACTTTTGAAGTTAGTACCAAATATTAATTCTATGTTTGATGTGTTCAATCAACATAAAAATATCAAGAACATAATTAGATTACAAAAAGAGTAACATATTAATAGATGTTTCCATGTAATAAAATGTTCATTCTTGTACATGTTATACATATATGATACCCTTATGGAATAAGTACAGTAGCACATGTGAAATTCACAGGTAAAACATAGGTAAATCCTGGTTTACTTCTCTGAAATAGACTATAACCCTTGTCATAACATTCTGCTAATTATCAGATTATAAAAAGTGGGCAAATGGAGATACAGCCATACTAATGATACGGTAATGTGATATATAAACATGAAATAACGTACCTGTCATATTTGGTAACGTATCTGTACTTTTGTACGTAAACTTCAAATTGAGTAAACTTGGTTTCATTTGTAACAATTTGTTTCAGACTAGATATGGTCAGAAAATGTAAATTTAGGGTTGTTTGTGGCAATCAAGTATGACGGAGACTGATACGTTTCTCAGGTGAAAGAAGGCGAGGACAATGAGAATGAATTATTCCTTTTCTTCATGTCAAAAACATCAACAAAGGACAAGTGAAGTTTCGTTGGCCAATAATTTCAGACGAACTGTTTATCCTGAGTTATCACATCTACCTGTCAGCCGTGCGGGTCGTTTTTTCCCCAATCAAATGATAAGAACGCCGAAACCATCCGCAGTCAATGAGAATCTGTGTAGACAGATACGTTACCAATATGGTACAAACATAATCATCCCTTCATCGACGCCGCTTTCAATAGTTTTGGTCTATCGTTTGATAATTTCGATGTTGTAGTTTTGACTACAAGTTTTGAAGCAGATTCGTGTTATTGAATTCGTTTATCTTCTAATGCTTCATAAAGACATATATACCAAGAGAACAGATACGTTACCGCTGCTAATTTAGGCAAAAATCATCTAAAGTATTGCAGAGAAGTGAAACCGCTGAAAAGAACATTTTCTTTGATGCATTTTGACGAATTTATGAAACAGAAAAACATAATAATCCTGTCCGATTTCTACAGTCATATATTAACATATTGTTGTAACATATACGTTACTGTTTAAAGCAGGATTTTAATGTCCTATACAGTAATTTGTGATTTATACAAATAAAAAATTACTGACATGTACTTATGCAGATATAAGTACAGTTTGATAATAAGGAAAAATATAGAAACAAAATACTTTGGTACTTTATTTATATGAAACTATTCGAACACACTTATGAATCATTCAAACCAATATTCACAAATGAACTTTTCATAACTGCAATTGATAAAGACAAGTTGCTTTCAAGATGGACAAATGGCTTTGAATGGAAATAAAAGTCCGAAACCAAAGCAAAAATTCAGTTAAAGTGTATATTTTGTGGCATTTCTAATGACAAACATCAATTTAGCTCATTTTAACAAAGTCACGTATCTGTTATTTACCAAAATATGATGGTTGACTGTAACAATTATAACTTTTCTATGAGTAAAGATAAGAGCCAGCCCTTTTGGATTTAAAAAGTAGAGATATTTGCCAAACAAATGACAGTACATAAGAACTTTGTTTTCAATTTTCATATTTTATGTTTTTATTTCTGAAAACATGCAAATTAGTGGAGAATGAACGATTTGAAACATCTGCAGCAAATGTATGTTTGCAAGAGATATTATACATGTTCATTCATTTCTATAAGGAGTGGTTTATTATTTTAACCGTGAGCGGTAATTTGATATCAATCTGAAGTGAAAGATAGCCATTTAAATTGTTACGCCATATTGTCGTTTGTATTTGGCTGGGAGGCTTCACGTTGTACTGTCGCCAGGAGCCTGTGTAACCAGGTTTGAAATTATTTCCTGGCGAATACAGGAATCCACCTCCAAACAAGTAATGAACCAGTTGGTTTCTCTGTAGCGATGTCCTGATATTCTGGAAACGAAATTACTTCCATTAGATCAATCCTTCATTTCTTTGTAAATAAATTCAATTGACATCATGGATACATATATAATTATGTACCGTGTTTTAGCATATCGTACATTATCTGTAATTTATCCACACACGTGTTAACATTTATCAACTACATTTTGTATATGGACTTTGATCAGATGAGGATATGGCGTTATACCACTCGGTCGAGTGGTATAAGGTATAGTATACCGATATATAGTGTCACGGTGTAAAAATATACAATTAATGAACTTTAATCAATAATTTAAATACTTAAATTAAAAAAGTACAATTTTGAAATGAAATACAAAATTTGGAATATATAGTTATTGCCTTATTGGTACGTATTATTAACGTTTCTTTGTTAGACAGTTTATACCGGTATGTTGTCACAGGTGCATATCACTTATATGTATAACAAGATCTATAAGTTCAACTTCAAAATTCAATTAAGTGAGTCCTTTCCTAAGGTTGTGTGGCATGTTAATGGAGCGCTCAACGTTGGTTATGTAATTTTTTCTACGTTCCGAGTAATTTATTCTTCGCCTAAGGCTGCATATCGGTCAGATGACATTACTGTGATCTACCGTACTTGGTTAAGCTCGTCCTCATTGGCTTAATATTTTGATTCTGTGCAAATTCCCAATTATAAAATGTAAATTCAATTTTGATTGGTCGAGGGATGTTCTGAGAATCTTTAGTTGGGTCCAATCTGTTGTCCTTCACTCTTTTGGCAGCGGCAATAAACTTAGGATTTGACTAACGACCTCACTTTATATTTAAGAGGTAAGAACATTCCTGGATAACTTTATACTTTTACATATCATTATGTGTGTGTAAATTATATCTAATTTTAATAATGGTAGAATTTATCCATAAGAGTCCAGAATGTACATCAATCCATAACTTCATTATTGATATAGTATTTATAATTTCACTCTTTGGGCAACAGCAATAAACTTTGGACTTGACTCGAGACGTCTTTTTATATTTAAGACAACTTGTATGTCACGGTGAAGCTTAGCTAATTCTCCAACCGTGTCACAATATAACCACAAACAGTCCACCCCCGAGAGAAGTGTTTGAATCCCATATGGGCAGTTGCCCGGTATTCACCGCTGGTCGGTGTTTTTTCTCTGGGCACTTCGGATTCCTCCACCAACAAACCAAGTTCTGTTCGCAAGAGGTAATCTGACCCTGACTGTTAATAGGACCTTAAACTAACAAGAGGCCAAATGTGCCTTGACGGTCAACTGACTGTTAGTACAATATATCTATTTGAAATACACAGTAATTTGATTACAAGTTGTGGCAAATTTGATTGATGTGACTTTAAATAAAGGTCAATGTCATCCATTTGAACAAACTTGGTAGCTCTTCATGCAAGCATGCTACTCAAAAAAGTTATTAAAAGATTTTACCATACTTGACCCCAATGACCTTGAAGGAAGGTCAATGTCTTTAATTTGAACAAATTTGGTAGCTATTCATCCTAACATGATACAGGCTCAATATCAGGTCTCTTAGTATATAATTGACAAAAAGTTGTGTAAAGATTTTACCCCTGTGAGTTGCAATGAAGGTCAACGTCATTCATTTGAACAAACTTGGTAGCCCTCCACGCCAGCATGCAGCAGGCCCAATATGAGTACCCTGGACATTTTGGTTATTGAGAAGAAGTCATTTTAAAGATTTTAGACCCCTTTGACCTTGAATGAAGGTCAAGGTCATTCATTTGAACAAAATTAGTTGTCCTTCATCCCAACATGCTACAGGTCCAATAATATCAGGTCTATAGCTATCTAGGGCTCTTAGTAATTGACAAGAAGTCATTTTAAATATTTAAACCTATTTGACCCCTGTGACCTTGAATGAAGGTCAAAGTAATTCATTTTAACAAACTTGGTAGGCCTTCATGCCAGCATGCTGCAGGCCCAATATCAGTATCCTGGGCCTCTCGTTATTGAGAAGAAGTCGTTTGAATAAAAGTTTATGCATTACTCACGACAACGGACATTACAAGACCATTTGGGTCAGATGACCTAATAAGCAATTACCTTGCCATCACCAAGACAGATACCAATAGAGATACGAGACATAATGAATTTATATACAACATAACAGTTCTTATTGTAAAAAATATATATATTTAATAATATATAATATCATAACGAGATAAAATTTATACAGAGGTTTGAAAATGGCACAGTACAATATATCAGGAATGTTATCCTGAAAGACGTGGTTAACACATATATGATAGAAATGTACATGTACAACCTTCAATATCAGAGAAAAATAAAACATTCCATCAGTTTATGGTTAAGAATTCTGTTCGAGGTAAAAACAATTGTCAAAATTTTAAAAACAACTACAAACATAGTATTGTATGAGTCAAAAATTTGATATAAATCTAAATATGTTACAAATTTTTGTTTTGAACATTTCCACACATGCACTGGATTTACTTTTGTATCCATATGAACGTTCTGATCTATCCAAGTTACTTTCCTTGTTTCACTGTCAGTAAAACTCAGTCAGTAATGAAGGGAAGTAACTCTGACGGATCTGGGTTTTTTTTTTCTGTTTAAAAAGTTAACAATAGAGTCTAAAATATTTTATTAAAGAAATGTAAACCACATAACAGACCTGATAAGAGAATGTCAGAAGGCTGTGTTATCTTATAATATCAACATGTTTGGAATGTATGTTGTCATTACTATTTGTGCCAGTGAGACTATATATATATACAGAAAAAAATAATCTTCACATTGTCTGGTGTAATAATATAGAAAAAGAAAAAAATGCACAAACGACGAAGTCTTCGTTAAGCATTACCACTTTCACTTTATCTTCAGATGCTCAACTGTAGTTACATGGTAACAATAACAACAACAACACATGATGACGTCATAGGTGAACATCTTGATGTATGTGGACAAAAGAACTTTAAAATATTTCCATTTTACAAAATGTACACAGACACTGCTTTAGAAAGAAAAGAGAAAGAAAAGTATTTTATCAAATTATTTAAACCTAAACTAAATAGTCTAATTTAAGATTTACCTCCCCTTCATATATTGTGACGTCAACAAACCTATGACGTCATCATGTGTTGTTGTTGTTATTGTTACCATGTAACTACAGTTGAGCATCTGAAGATAAAGTGAAAGCACTAATGCTTAACGAAGACTTCGTCGTTTGTGCATTTTTTTCTATATATATATATATAAGCTGATCCATCTGTACCCAATAAAACCTTTCATAAGAGAAGACTATGATTGTTGTTACTAGAACTGTCGCCTGAGTGGACAACTAATACCCCCATTGCACAAATTTAGTAATAACTCCATTAATAGGGGCCATTGCAGGACCCTATATAGTTTACTCAACTCCCCTTTATGTCAGGGTTCTGTGTACCAAATTTTATCAAAATCTGTCAAGTACATAAAGTTTAGGAGGAGTTTGCTGGACAAAGTTGTGTCTACAGACAGACAGACAGACAGAAGGACAGATGAACGGACAGAAGATCCGATGCTAGTGTATCCCCCCCTCTTAACTTCTTTACAGGAGGTATATTTTACCTTTGAAATAGACTGAAGGCAGCATGTTTAATATCCAGAATCTGGATTGAGTAACATAAATGAGGCAAATAATGTACTTTGTAAAGAAAACATTTAAAAAAGTTATATAGCATTTTACCAGTATGCTTATGGTTATACAGTAACAATATTAGTAAATTTTTGTGCAGTATTAATTATAGATACAAATTATGCAACCTTTCTTAAGTTAATCCCCGACCCAGAGTTTACCAAAGTTGATATTTTAATCTATTAACAAGTTCTGCTACAAGGCAAATCATGATAAGGAAATTATCACCAAACCAATTGTCTTTTTTCTTCAAAAACCTATCAAGGTCATACATAATGTATACTTATATACCTTATACATGTACATATACCGGGGTACTAATAAAATCCTGTAAAATTTGTATACAGTATTTTAACAATAATCTCAATTTTCATGCCAAAAATGCACATAATATAGATGTACATAACAACAAGAACCACTACCAGTTTGCAATTTCGACATTAGAAGACAAAAATGAGTCAATATGCTAATACTGGTAGCCCAAAAATATAAACAGTTAATATACTATCATCAAACACATAAAGGATGAATGTTTCCCTAATTTTTTTTTATACTAATTTTAACAAAAATTAACAATTCAATTTCAGAATTATGTATATGGATTTTTATAATCTTTATAATTTTTTAATGACTGATGAATCTAAAAAAAATATCAAAAAGTGCATAGAAAACAACTTGGTTATTATACAAATGTATATAACATTAAAGGGTATTTTCACCCATAATGGACCAATCAATTATGAATTGTGAGAGCCACTATGGCTACAATCCTCTTTCTCCCTGAATAAAATTTATAAAGAGGCATGCCTATCATTATAAAATATTTTTGAAAGGTGTATTTCCGTGCTTATTCTGTAATCATAAATAAAATAATTTCAAAAAGTTAAATAATTGACCAAAAGGTTTGAAAGCTGTATTTCCGTGCTTATTCTGTAATCATAAATAAAATAATTTCAAAAAGTTAAATAATTGACCAAAAGGTTTTGGAATTATAAAATATTTCAAATGACTGTTGATATACAATATAATAGATCTTTGTATCCAATGATAATGTAGCAAAATTTTGAATAATAAATATAGCTACATGTTGAAGTCATAGAAAGGTCACAGTTTCCTATAATTAAAGGACAATTTGTAGGAGTATAGTTGGAATGATAAAATCACTGTGTGAACACATTGCTGGTGAATGTTTTGTGTCACCCTTTCAGTTTTTCCTTTTCCTACTCTTATACACGGTTGTCTCCCTCTTGTGGCTCACCACGGAATCGTGGTGGAGGTTTCCGAGGTTGTTTGAAGGACTTCAACTCCCTGACCGGATCCTCTTCCTTTACCTCTAAACCCACAGCTATCCACTCCTCTCCTCGGAAGGCCGCCTACAAACATCATAAGTACTCCATATTAACCATAGTGTATTGGTTTAATTTGACATTTTTTTATTTTACAGACAAATAATTGTATCATTTTTTGTCACCTATAAGTATCATACCCCTCCTTCTTTCATTATGCACCTTTACAGATTGGACCAAAGGGAAGTAATTCCGAGAGAAAAAACTCACAATATCTTTAGATACATGCAAGATTTCAGTGTTATATATATATTAATTGTCTGTATTATTATAATGAATAATATGAGCTTAGTAAGCTATGTGTATGCCAAGACACTGTTACAATTTTAAGGTGGAAAATTACCAGGTCATGCTATCTTTTGGATAAACTAAAACTGCAAATCAGTGACTAACTATATAAAATTATATTTTACCTGCTCTCCCGCATATTGAAGACCATAGCAACCAAATGATGTTCTAGATATTTTTGGAAATAAGTAAGAAAATACCTTATATATTTGTCATCTCTCAAAACCAACAACATGTTCATCCATATAAAGTTCATTGTGGCATTTCCTTTGGTAACCATTGTAACTAAGAGACATCAAGACAGCGTGATTCTAAAGTCTCATGCCCCTGCTTTGTTGTGAGGGGAATAAAAGTATTTGTTGATTAATACTGAATTTTCTTTTAATTCATATATTATGACATTAAGATAATTGGTTTGCATTAGATACTCACCACCATATAAATCATACTTGTGATGAAGAGACAAACACCTCCCAGTAGATTGGCAAGTATAAAACAGGCCGGTACACACAGTCTGTAAAATTGAAATCGATCCGTGACTGATGGCAAAATAATAATGAACATATAACCAGTAACCATAAACATATACTCTCTTAAACCTACCTATCATAGCGTCTACTGTGTTACATTATTTACCAATTGAGGTGAAACAGCAGTTTGAGGAAGTGAAGTTATTATTAATTTGAGTTATGATGTTTTGAAAATTGGTTTTGTACAAAAACATTACATGTATATATGGCAATGATTCAGGCAGAACATAATAACTTCAGTAAGACTTATACTTCTTAAAAAATCAATTACCTGATATTATCTATGGGATAATTAAGTGTTCTAAAATATATTTATTAATAAAAAAACAATCAAAATAATAATAAAACAGTTCAACTATAGGTATTTAGCACGCTGGTAAATCAAAGACCCACTATAGACTAATATACATTGTATAGAGATACATTAGTCTATAGTGGGTCTTTGACTTACCAGTGTGCTAAATATATGTACCTATATGGTTCAACACTATAAACCATTTATCTCTATATATATATATTAACACCCAAAAAAGTAAAAATCTGCATAATACCTCAATTAACAGTTAAAATACAGAATATACAGATTACTTACATTAGGTGCATGATAAATCTGACAAAGTAGTTACGGGTGACTGGCCCACAGCAGTTCAGTAGCCTGGACAGTGGTCTTTGCCATCTGTAGTTAGAAAACATGCATTATTGTACCATTTTACTGACATTGTTCTGCCAAAATAATTGGTGATGTAATGGATATTTGTTTTATTACAATTCAGTGTACAGGCCCGGTATAAGTTACACTGTATGAAACTTCCATTACAAGAAATTGGCCTTGATCTGGTTCTATACACAAGTGTACAGATTAATATATACCCTACATATAATGCTAGGTTTACACTATGTTCCCGGCGACCACGGTAGCCCCGTTTGCCCGAAACGTGGTGCGCCGTGGAATTTTGGCTATTTTTGCAACTGTATTTAAGTTGAGCTAGGTCTTGTGAAGTTTTGCCACGGTCTTTTACGGATTACGTGGTGGACCGTGGATATAGGGGAAAGTGCTGTTCCCGGAGGTTAAAGGAACACTACGGCTTTAGCACGGTCTATCAAGGATACCACTCCGTTCTCTCCTGGCCTGTTACGATCTGATGAGGTCTGCTACGTTTTACACGTTTTGATCGAACTCCAATACATTTTTCACGGTCCGCCAAAGCTTACTAGGATGAAAGTCTTATGCCGGGTTTTTGGAGCAACTGAAACAATATTTATTGCCGAAAATGTCATTTCAAACACGTTTTAATTACAAAATTTGATAAAAGCATATTTGGTATAAATATATAATTATCATAGCCAAGTGTTTTTACGCAAATATTTTTTTTCTGTATTCATTTAATCTGCCTTTTGCAATAATAGCTTTGGTATAATTAGAGGGTTTAAATGTATTTGATAATGACTATTTCTATTCATTAATACAAATAATTCAATGAAGTAGCAAATATAAACCAGCTAGGCCAGGCAATGATACTCCATCATATATTGCTTGCAACCTATAATCGTAATATGATGTAACATGTCGTATCACGTCGGGCTTTCAACCGCTACAAGCCGTGAGATGCCTTGACAGAACGCATCCAAACGGTTTTCATCCACCTTGGCTTGCCGTAAAAACCTTGACAAACCTGGACAAAACGGCACAAAACGTGCAGGCAATCTGCATCAACCGTGATCAAACGTGGAAAAAACGCAACAGAACGTCACAAAACTTGAAATCACCGTGAGTTTCTGGGGAACGTGCTTGCTGCCCGTTCCACCACGGACCGTCTTGAAGTTCTGTTACGGCCTCGTACGCACTGTCAAGTTTTGTTACGTCAATCCCGTTTTATCACGTCCTGTGGCGTTCACCATCTGTACCGTGACTGCCGTGGCAAATTTTTTGACAGTTTGAAAATCTGGCACGGCATCCACGGTAATCACGGCCCCTCACGTTTGTCTATCACGTCCTTCTGCGTTGTTTCACGTTGTCTCGCGGTCATCACGTTTTGTCCACGGTGGCCTGAAACGGGGCTCCCGTGGCCGCCGGGAACATAGTGTAAACCTAGCATAAGAAAAAAATCTTACTTTCTTTCCAGAGTAAAATTTCCTGTTTTCCGTTTTCCTCTGGGATACTCTATAACTAACACCAAAATACCTGCAATACTGATGATATGGTGAAGGAAGCCACTGTTCGTTTTTGTTATGCATACTTTAAATGGTAACTAGGGCCAATCAAAGATGTGCTAGGTTTAGGATGTGGAGGAAAGCTATGTGGAAGGGAAGTGGTAAATGTTGGAACACTATAATAGCCAATTCAGCCCTGAGAAGGAAACCCATTCAGACACTAGTTATCAATCTCTCATACAATGTACATAACGTAATCATAAAATGTAACACCACAATTAAACTCAATAGAGTAAATTTCAGACTGAATGATTTTCTTGGGAAAACAAAACTAACAGCTAAATGATATACACATATGATCTTTTAGTAACTTAATAGTATTCCATTTACATTTACATGTATTTATATTGTACATTATTAACTTTATTAATTAAGTTGGCATAAGTTTGTACCACATTGTAGCAAGCGTATACATACATGTGTATACTTGCTTTAATATAGAAGCACATGTACTTTATAGAACAAATTATATACGTACCCGGCCTACTATACGTTTCGGCCGGGTACGAATTGGTCCCTATGTGTCGTAGTGGAGCACTGCCTCCGAAAAATCACTCGGGCACAGTTTTCTATACTTTGTTGTAGGTTTCCAATTATCTGATGCGTATACATGCATTTACATATTATTTTTGTCCAAAACAAACATAACATAACATAACACCATTTTTAATATCTATCGTTCCGCTCACACAACGTCATATTCACAATTTCTGGACTTGCCGTAAAAATCCCCTTCAGAAAGACCTTCATATGTATTACGTAAAAAAAAAAAAAAAAAATGCCTCAGTGGATTTTTGATAACCTATGAGGTTCAGTTTTATTGCCTAGTAAGTTAGCGATATCGAACAAGTAAGATGAAATGCAAATAAAAGTTTTATAATGGTTTGCATAATCATTACTTTGCTCCATTAGCAGTAATAGTCACCAATTGTAGCTCTAAAGGCGACACCATTTTCTGTCTAAAAGTCTTTTGAGCTACAATGTTGCAGCTAATGTACATTACTGCTTCAAGAAAGGATACATTCCATAGATTCCAAATTCCCAGCCTTTGAATAAACCTGCTACACCGATGATTCCTCCAGAAATCAAAACTGAAAAATAAAAAGCTCTCCGATTTCATAAATGTTACCAGTTTGAAGTTTAACATACATTTTGTATACTGTGTACATGGTAAAAATGTTTGACTACAGATGTCAGACATTTGTAGATAAGAAAATAATACCATATTTACGAGCACTGGGATCTGATGTTATAACATTTAGCAACTAACACATGAAAAATACTTTAGTGAATCATGGTATGAATAGTATCGCATGCAATATAATTATATATAAGTACACTGGTATATACATGTATATACAAGAGTCATCATTAATTAGGTTACATAGGCAAAATCCAGCATATGGGTAACTTCTGCATTTGATTAACAGATTAATTTCCCAAATGCAAGTTTCTGTGAAATGAAAAAAACTTAAAAAATGGTTTTAAATATATTTTTTTATCTAAAACTGATATACCCCGGTACGTGACATTCAGATTGCTTTACACAGATTCAATTATATATTATACAATTATCGACCAATTTTCAGGTGGATACGGTGAGTTATCAACCCGAGTAAGTGATATACCCAGAGGCCGGAGGCCGATGGGTTATATCATTTTCGAGGGTTGATAACTCACTGTATCCACCTGAAAATAGGTCGATAACAGTTTTATTATATGACATTTACAGGATATTAACCCGGTTCTTCAAAAAGACTTAACTACAATAAACAGGATGATATTTTCAAATGTTCCTTTTACAAACTTAAAGCAGTTTATCTATTCCATGGTAAATATCCAAATGTTTCTTGCTAATGTTTTAGACTAGTAAAACCGGAATATTTTATCGATGCATCAACTTCCCGTCTGGTATTCTTGAACGTTTTCCATAAATTGAAGTTTGCAGTTGATCACCGTTGATCGCAGTAAACTTGTTGCCGACTATGTATATGTTGCCAACTATGTATAATGACGTCACAATAGATTAATCCGACGTCATTGAATAAGGAAACTCCCGTTACGCTATATTTGGGTACGACTCGACGTCAAAAGTGATTATGACGTCACATCTAAAGGGAGTTTCCCTCGATCTATTTTTGACACAGGCTACTGGACTTGTGAGAGGTATCTGGACTGAGTCCAGTACCCTCACATGCTTTTCGCCGCCCATTTCAGGGTTGATATCGCAGTTGATGAATACTTCTGAGAAACGTGTCGGCCAATCAAAATACAGCAAAAACACCAGTCATATAATAAAATTATATATAGACTCTATGTTATTGTGTAAGAAATATTATTGTAATTTATTGCTATTGTCTTGTTTTGCCGTAAGTAAAGATGGCAATTTATATCAGTCTGTCAGTGCTCTCCACAGTGGCATTGACTACTATGTATTGTGCCATGGATGAATGAGTTTTACTCTTACCACCTGTGTTCTTTTTTTCCTTCTATAGTAAAATATAAGCAAAGTAAGTAATATTGTGACTATTACAAAGTTAAACAATGAAGCCTTTCTCATTTGGAGTAATAATGCACAAAGTCATATTAATAGTTTAGTGCCATATTAAAATTAAGATTTTTTTATAACTATTTAATTTCCAAGAAACTTGCATTTGGATAACTTATTGATGGGCAATTGATCATGATTTAAAGACAAATGCAGGACAGCTACCCATATCCGGTGGTTGGTCTATCATTAGTGAGATCCAGCATAACAGTCAGTTACCCCTTTCCTTACAGTTAACCCCCCCCCTCCCCCGTTACAGTTTACTCTAGACATTTGTGGTTTGAATCCGTGCCAAAAATCAAAAACCCAATAGGAAGAATGCAGGGATGCCTACTGAATGAACTAGCAACAGCTTGCTCGTTTGCCCACATCGCCCATTCTATTTGTCGCCGCATGTTTGTTTCTTCTGCTGCGATAAGTTTCCGTGTTAGGTCCAGTAGTGTTTTTCCCTTTTTTGTTGCCGGAAGTAAAATAAATTGACTGAAATGTATCAGTATCTCTCATTGGATAATTATTGTATAGCTTAACCAATCAACGAGAAGATAACAAATTGAAGTGGAGATAACTCTACACTACCGGTCATAGAAAGCCTGTTCCGCGTAATGTAAATACAGCTAATTTACTACATACTTCACTGCTAAGATCTTCATGAATTTGAAAAGGCATTATTTACAATTAACGGAGGTAATTCTTTCATATACAGCATACCAACATTTGAAATATCTTGTTCATGACGAATCTTCAATCAGTCAATGTTTGACACATCAGCTGGGTACTGTTACATCAGCCAGCTGTCAGCAGTGCATGTACATGCATTGATTTCATGACTGTGAGCTCTCTGAAGGTCGGCTTTACCAATTGACGTATATATTTACAGTGTACCGGAATGTTTCTGATATTAATATAAAAAGTCCAGTTCCTATTTATAGTATCTGTATTTTTTGATATTAATCTGTTAATATACTGTACTTATCTTTTATATGTTATGGATATACATTGTATATATATATGTATTGTATAATACATTTCTACTTTCAATCAGAACTTCAAGAACGAACCTACATTGTAGCATCCTCGATATTCCACGGGTTCTGATTACTTACGATCTCTACGTATACATTCCTGGATTAATTTCATAGTAAAACTGGAGGCAACGGAACAGAACTGGTAATTAAGTCTTTTGATGCAAATCAAAAGAGTCATATAGTGGTACACTGTGGTTGACTGAGTGGCTTTTACGTTGGATGTCACTTTCTCTGAAGTCTTCAAAGGAAATTTTTGCTGGCCTGTGATTGGTTCAGATATCGTAACTGATCAGAATCCCTGGAGTCTCGAGGATGACATTGTAGATGTGGTTGCTATCTTTTTGTTATTGTCATTGATTACTATAATAGTAGATTTCTTCATATTATACATCTAAAATGTACATGTAAAATTAATTTGAAAATATGAGGTTAATATTGTATAGAGTTTTTAAAAAATATGTTCATTTCAGAATCCTGATCATGAGGACATGGGCCCTGATCCTGACTGGCTTGTTTGTTCACATCATTCTTTTCTACTCAATATTTGACATTTATTTCACCTCTCCATTGGTACATGGTATGACACCACATGTATCCAACCAATCTCCTCCTGCAAAAAGACTAGTTCTATTTGTGGCTGATGGTCTCAGAGCAGACAAATTTTTTGAATTTGACAGTGATGGAAAATCAAGGGCTCCATATCTAAGGTACAAATTATATTAATAGGTTATATCATACATGTATTTCAACAATGCAACTTGATAGAAACAGGGATAATTTAAAATCAAATGACTAAACAAGTTGATGTTAATTTATTGATAAAGAATATGTGCACACAGAAATCTTTATTATTAGCTCACCTGGCCCGAAGGGCCGGTGAGCTTATATCATGGCGCGGCGTCCGTCGACCGTCTTTCCGTCAACATTTCCTTTAAATCGCTACTAGTTATAGAGTTCTGCATGGATTGTAACCAAATTTTGGCCACAAGCATCCTTGGGGGAAGGGGAACAGAACTTGTATAAATTTTGGCTCTGACCCCCCGGGGGCAGGAGGGGCGGGGCCCAATAGGGGAAATAGAGGTAAATCCTATAAATCGCTACTTGTCTTAGAGTTCTGTATGGATTGTAACCAAATTTGGCCACAAACATCCTTAGGGGAGGGGGAACAGAACTTGTATAAATTTTGGCTCTGACCCCCCCGGGGCCCAATAGGGGAAATAGAGGTAAATCCTTTAAATCGCTACTTGTCCTAGAGTTCTGCATGGATTGTAACCAAAATTAGCCACAAACATCCTTGGGGGAAGGGGAACAGAACTTGTATAAATTTTGGCTCTGGTCCCCCGGGGTCAGGAGGGGCTACTAGTCATAGATTTCTTCATGGAATGTAACCAAATTTGGCCACAAACATCCTTGGGGGAAGGGGAACAGAACTTGTATAAATTTTTGCTCTGATCCCCCGGGGGCAGGAGGGGCGGGGCCCAATAGGGGAAATAGAGGTAAATCCTTTAAATTGTTACTAGTCATAGAGTTCTGAAATGGAATGTAACCAAATTTGGCCACAAAAATCCTTGGGGAAAGGGGATAGAACTTGTATAAATTTTGGCTCTGGTCCCCCAGGGGCAGAAGGGGCGTGGCCCAATAGGGGAATTATAGGTAAACCCTATAAATCGGTACTTGTCCTAGAGTTCTGCATGGATTGTAACCAAATTTGGCCATAAACATCCTTGGGGGAAGGGGAACAGAACGTGTATAAATTTTGGCTCTAGTCCCCCGGGGGCAGGAGGGGCGGGGCCCAATAGGGGAAATAGAGGTAAATCCTTTAAATCGCTTCTAGTCATAGAGTTCTGAATGGAATGTAATCAAATTTGGCCACAAACATCCTTGGGGGAAGGGGAACAGAACATGTATAAATTTTGGCTCTGGTCCCCTGGGGGCAGGAAGGGCGGGACCCAATAGGGGAAATAGAGGTAAATCCTTTAAATCGCAATCTGATTAAAATACAGATCCTTATTATCACTACGTTAGATAAGAGAATCTGAGGAAGTCCCATTAGGGGTCATGTCCAAATGACCTTTGTAAACGGCCAATCAAATTGCTGCTGGCAAAATTTTGACAGTGAATTTCAGGGGACGAAATAGTTTGAAAATCTGTCAGAATTATTTCCGTGTACGTAGTCATCTCGCCCAAAGAGCACAATAAAGCTAATCGTATTTCTATGCAAGGGCGAAATGGCGTTGTCAATTGACAGAGCAACGTGCAGAAAATGCATCTGATCTAAATTACACGTGGTATAAAGGTCATCCGAACATGACCCTTAATCGGATTTTCTCAGATCCTCTATTGAACGGAGTGGTTATAAGGATCTGTATTTCAATCAGATTGTTTAAATCGCTACTAGTCATAGAGTTCTGAATGGAATGTAACCAAATTTGGCCACAAACATCCTTGGGGGAAGGGGAACAGAACTTGTATAAATTTTGGCTCTGATACCCCGGGGGCAGGAGAGGTGGGGCCCAATAGGGGAAATAGAGATAAATCCTTTAAATCGCTACTTGTCCTAGAGTTTTGCTTGGAATGTGACCAAATTTGGCCATAAACATCCTTGGGGGAAGGGGAACAGACTAGTATAAATTTTGGCTCTGACCCCCTGGGGGCAGGAGGGGTGGGGCCCAATAGGGGATTTAGAGGTTAATATTAAAATTCCTTCAGAAAAGAAACAATGAACCTGTATTCAGAACATTACTTGGCATTACAAACCAGATGAGCGATACAGGCCCTCTGGGCCTCTTGTTAATAATTCACTGATATTAAAGTACTTGTTACTGTTTAAGTCATTCATTGAATAAACTTTAAGAATAAGTTATTCCAATAACAGATAATCAGAGTGAGAATCAATATAAAATATTGCTAGTATTTGTGTAACTAATAATGACTGGTTTTATTTTCAGAACGGTCATAGAGAAAACAGGTGCATGGGGTGTGTCTCACACCCGAGTACCAACTGAGTCCAGACCTGGACATGTGGCCATGATTGCAGGCTTCTATGAAGATGTCAGTGCTGTTGCTAAAGGTATCAAATAATAGATCAAACTTTGGTGAAGGTGTCAGATGAAAGACTGAAATTTGATAATTCAAACCTGGACAGGTTATGGGTTTAAACATTCTTATATAGTAAAATCATCTGATAGAAATGTGATAAAACACCTAAAATGTTGATTGGAAAGAAAAACTTTTCTATGGAAAGCAAAATTGCATAGAGGATTATATAAATTGAAAATGTGCAAGCTAAACGATTTCTAGATTTTGTGTTTATGTTTGTTTTATCAAACATTTTCTGGTTATTTGAAATAAATAAAAAAAGTATTAAAATATGTAGACCATTAGGAACTGATATTGAAATCATTTAGATCTCAAAAATATCAAGTTTTGCTTAATGTTACCAGAGGATAATTGTTTATCATTTTACATAATCTTGTTTTTTTTTCTTTGAAGGATGGAAGGAGAACCCTGTGGAGTTTGACTCTGTTTTCAATGAGAGTCGCAGAACATGGTCCTGGGGCAGCCCTGACATATTACCAATGTTTGCGAAAGGTTACCGAGTCCATAATTTGTTAAAATTAGGCCACACCAATTTGAAACCTAGTTCTTCGGGATTTCCCGCCCCTAAAATGGAAAAGTTAGAAAATAAAATATAAAAAAATTTACCGCCCCTATTTCAGATGCTTGGAAATCCGAAGAACCAATGTCCAATTTTTCCCTTCCCGTTTCTGGTTTGTGGTTTAGACACGCTGAAATCCTTATCACTTGAGCGCTTAAACCAATAAGAAAACGAAAGTTTAAGCGCAAAAGGGAACCAGATTAATTAAAAACGAATGCAAAAATGGCAGGTGTTTATGTTGCAACTGTGAGAACTTTTGACAGAGATGTTGTTCCCTGTACCGTAAGACATTTAAAGATTTGTTCGATTCATCGATATATATCGCTATAATAGCTACTTATAGCTATACAAAACTAGCGAAAAACAACATTTCTGGAGATAAAAATGCTTGCGCTCTAAACCGACTCATGAAACTTGCAGGGAATGTGTATAAGGATGATTTGAACACTATGTAACCACTTTTTGGTTCGAAACAATAGAGCAATAATTAACTTAATTTACTTAATTATACCTCATCAAAACTGCTTTCTGTATGTTTGAATGATCGTTATAAACAATCATTGCAAGTTTCACGAGTCGGTTTTGAGAGGAAGCAACTTTATCTTCAAAAATGTTGTTTACCGTCAGTTTTGTATTGCTATAAATAGCTACTATAGCTTTATATCGCTATTATGGCTATACATTTTTAGGTGCCCAACCTGATTAATGCAATTGAAATTAATATGTCAGATGATATTGAATGCTTCTATAGTTTTGCATGACTAGTCAAGTTATATCTATACTGTGATTTTTAATTTCTAATATATTTACATTTGATTTTGTGTGACTCTAAAACAATCCAATTATTACATTTTCATACTTGAAAATTCTTTTTTTTTTTTAAATGTAAATTTACATAAGAAAAAAAAAGTATTTTCATGTACGCAAATGCTAACCTTTTGTTCTATTGGGTGTGGCAAAATTTTATAGGTTCCCGATATTGTAGATCAAGAATATTTATGATTCTCCTATAGTGTTTTAGTAGAGTTCCACCTGGACAAGAAATAAAAATACTGTTGATTTATAGTATAGATATATTTGAATTTGATAATTAATTTTTTTTTCAATGCCAAGGCATAGTAGTCAGGTATTATTGTTGTTAATAAATGTTGAATTTATCATTATATTGACCAGTTTTTACCTTGTTCTCTTAAAATCTTTGCACATGAACATTGTTCAGACAACAATTAGTCTTTCAGACAACTCAATAGCACAGAGGCCATGGATGTTATTAATGTCTTTTCTTTTGAATCTCAAAACAAAAAATACTATAACCTGCATGTAAATAAAACACAAATATAATGGATTTAGCCTTGTGTTAATGTTTGTATAAATCTTATTCTCATTTTTGATACTGCTCGCCCCATTTTTTTTGGAAAATGAAAATTG
The DNA here is from genome assembly GCF_041381155.1 of Argopecten irradians. Lineage (NCBI taxonomy): Eukaryota > Metazoa > Mollusca > Bivalvia > Pectinida > Pectinidae > Argopecten > Argopecten irradians. The sequence continues at coordinate 45,983,880 of NC_091135.1, read as the reverse complement.
GAAAAAAAAAAACCACCCTCTCGCCCATCTTTTTTCCCCCCTAAATCCCTAAGAACTATTTTTCAAATTGGTGTGGCCTTAATTTAAAATTGCTGTTGGTGAAGTTGTACAAGTTATTTCCCTTTTTGTGTCATTTATTCTTTTAAAAATAAGCATATAGACATTCTTCTAATCATTGCCGTGCATTCAGTGTATTACACATGGAAAGCAGAATTTCATTTCCAGTGTAAGGAATATTAAAATTCAATAAATATGATAGCTTAAACAATTCTCAGAATAGGATGAAATGAAAAAAAAAGATTTTGCCAAACAAGCCTTCTTGTTTACAGTAAATGTATGTATCCATTAGTAAGGAGCATGCTTTTTCCTAATATCCATCTTCTTATGCTCCTCCCACAATATTACAGGAGCCAGTGGTGACCATGTGCTGACTGACCAGTATCCATCAGAATTAGAAGATTTTGCTGATTCCGACTCCTCCAAATTAGACACATGGGTGTTTGACCGTGTCAGGGTTAGTGGCATATATTGACTCGATCATCTTTCTACATTTTCTACATTTGGAATAAGATATAAAGAAAAGAACCAACGCTCATCTTGTTTCAAATAGCGGTACACTTGATGGATAGATACCTTGCGGTATTCAGTAGAGCTCCTTCTTATGACGTCACAATGCTATGTATCCATAACATCACAATGTATTTAACAACTGTAACCAATTTGAACCGCAAATGTGTACTTCAGGGTAGATAAAATTTGTAAAAGTCATCCTGATGACGGCTGCCTAGCGGTCGAAACATGTCGACCACATCAATATCCTGACCAAAATAAAGGGAAAAGAACACTTCTTGGATGTTGAGGATCCTTTATTTCTTGATTATATATTTTCTACATTTGTAATAAATGCATTTATTTCATTTAACATGCTCTTAACTTTATTATTTCATTAATGTTGAATTCTAATAATCTTATTTATGTCACATTCCAGACATTATTTAACAAAGCCAGCAGTGATAAGACATTGACAAAACAACTTCACCAGGACAAGATAGTATTTTTTTTCCACCTTCTAGGAATAGACACCAATGGTCACTCTCACAAACCTCAATCCAGGTCAGTAAATCTTCAGGCAAAGTCAATAAATGCATATGTAATCAAGCAAGATTAATTTAATATCACACTATTACTAATATGATTAACATAATTGTTTATCAGTATTGTAATAAAATTGCTTGCAGTGAATACACAGAGAATATACGACTTGTGGATAAAGGAATAAAGGAAATGACTGAGCTGATAGAGATGTATTATAATAAGGACGGAAAAACAGCCTACCTGATGACTGCCGATCACGGCATGACCAACTGGGGTGTGTATAAACAAACTGTTAATTATGGTATATAATTGTTATCTACCCTAGCTAGATATATGTGATCTATGTACTGTCAGAAATGCATTTATGCTGTAAAAACTTTTAATTTATTGATGGTTCACTGTTTTGTTTCTTACTTTTCGTTGTAGGTTCCCATGGAGCTGGACACCCACATGAGACCTTGACCCCGCTTGTTGCATGGGGAGCTGGGGTCAGACAACCAAAGACTAGACAGGAACTATTAGAACAAGACTTATATTCTAAAGGTATTGAATGTGTTTGAAATTCTTGTTTGGTGGCTTTATTAGCTCACCTGGTCCAAAGGACCGAGGTGAGCTTATGGGATACCGCAGCGTCCAGCGTCCGTCGTCCGTCAACAATTGACTTCTTCTCCATAACCACTGGTCGGATTTCAACAAAATTTGACTGGTAGCATCCTTATGGGCTACTAACTGAAAATTGTACAAATGATGGGGCTGACCCCCCGGGGGCCTGAGGGGCGGGGCCAAAAGGGGTCAATTTGGCTATTTCCATATAAACGACTTCTTCTCTGAAACCAAGCATGGGATAGCACCCATAATGCAATGGTAGCATCCTTATAGGGTTTGGATTCAAAATTGTACAAATGATGAGGCTGACCCCCCGGGGGCCTGAGGGGCGGGGTCAAATGGGGTCAATTTGGCTATTTCCATATAAACGACTTCTTCTCTGAAACCAAGCATGGGATAGCACTCATAATGCAATTGTAGCATCCTTATAGGGTGGGGATTCAAAATTGTACAAATGATGGGGCTGACCCCCCGGGGGCCTGAGGGGCGGGGTCAAAAGGGGCCAATTTGGCTATTTCCATATAAACGACTTCTTCTCTGAAACTAAGCATGGTATAGCACCCATAATGCAATGGTAGCATCCTTATAGGGTGGGAATTCAAAATTGTGCAAATGATAGGGCTGACCCCCTCGGGGGTCTGAGGGGCGGGGTCAAAAGCGGTCAATTTGGCTATTTCCATATAAATGACTTCTTCTCTGCAACTAAGCATGGCATAGCACCCATTATGCAATGGTAGCATCCTTATAGGGTGGGGATTCCAAATTGTGCAAATGGTGGGGCTGACCCCCCGGGGGCCTGAGGGGCGGGGTCAAAAGGGGTCAATTTGGCTATTTCCATATAAATGACTTCTTCTCTGAAACTAAGCATGGTATAGCACCCATAATGCAATGGTTACATCCTTATAGGGTTTGGATTCAAAATTTTGCAAATGATGGGGCTGACCCCCCGGGGGCCTGAAGGGTGGGGTCAAAAGGGGTCAATTTAGCTATTTCCATATGAACGACTTCTTCTCTGCAACTAAGAATGGAAGAGCACTTATAATGCAATGGTAGCATCCTTATAGGGTTTGGATTTGAAATTGTACAAATGATAGGGCTTACCCCCTGGCCTTAAACGGCACTATAAACGAGGTCAAAAAGGTCAATTAGGCTACTATTTTCATATAAATTACTTTGTCTGAACCTATGTCTTGGATAGCATATTTGTATGGTATCAATAGCATCATTGTATGGTTGTGATTCAAAATTAAACTTTGGGAGTCAATTTTGCTTATTTTTCTAATTGTCAGAGTCTTGTGATAATTACTAACAAAAAACCAGATGAGCGATACAGGCCCTCTGGGCCTCTTGTTTAAGGAAAGTGATAACTGTGGTGTTAACTGTGTCAATGTAATAATTGAAAATCAATTTTTAAAATATTGAAAAATTAGCTCTTCAACATTATCTTGTTGCAATGGTATACTAATTCCTTTTTTCCAATTACTCTTTTTCTAATATTATAATTTTTATTGGTCTTCATTGTTTCTGTGTTTTAGAATGGAATTTAGACCATCTAATGAGATCAGATGTGGAACAGGTAAATTGTGTGTATAGTATCTAGTAATCATATAAATACAGCTATCATCATTTTACACTTACATGTATGTTATACAGTATTGTACAATAGAACAATCATTATAAAGTATTGTTATGTAACACAACCATAAATTGATTTACATTAGATGAGTCAATACACATGATGTTCCAATTATATTAACAATTCAGATAGACACTTTTCACTCAATTTGGTAGAATAAATCAGAGCTAAGAGCTCATTAATAACTAAATGAATTAATTAAATATACATTGTAAAATTACATTATAATATCACTGTATTATTAATAATTAGATAATGTTAATTATTAATGATCATTACCAGGCTGATATTGCCCCACTGATGGCTTGTCTTATTGGGATCCCCTACCCAGTCAACTCGGTGGTAAGACAGACACTCTAATATCATAATAATTTTATTATTGGTCATGTTTTAAATCTTGTTATATTTCTTATTTTTTTGGCCTTCAATAATAGTTTATTCAATTTGATTAAAATGCGAAAGTAATCAATAATAAAGTGTTATTAAATTTGTTATTAATATTTTAAGTACAAAATGTAATTGATAATTAAAAGAGGTCATGTTTGTCATATGCTTTCTGCTTTAAGTTAATCAACACTTGATATTGTTTGATAAATGAACTTTTATCAACTGTATCAAAGAATTAAAAGGAATTTTATTGTTGAATGATTTGCAATTGTATTGTAATAATTAAATTATTTTCTAGTCATCATTTTGAAAATTATTCATGTATGTTACCCAGGGCACCCTTCCTTTAGATTATTTAGATGTTGATGATCAGCAGAAATCTCGGAGTTTATTTGCCAACGCTAAACAGATTCTATCTCAGTTCCAGGTAGGTTGTTTTATTTACACTGTGATATCGATAGAAGTTTTTCTTGGCCTGTTTTGTTGCATTTCGATCTACCAGAGTTACTTCCCTTCGCTTAACTCTTGTAGATCAGAATGATTTTGCTGACATAGTGATGAATCAACTGCAGATTTTGTATCTTGGTTGATTTTGTTGATAATGTGACAATCTAATTAAAATTAGATCTTCAATGCCACTCTCCTAATTAGGGCCCCACATCGAGATGCGGGTGCCCTATAGTAATCAGGTTGTCCATCCGTCCGTCCGTCCGTCCGTCCGTCCGTCCGTCTGTCCGTTTTTTTTCTTTTGCACATTAATGATGGAAGGGAGTGGAGTATTTTCCCCATATTTTACATGATGATTCCCCATCCATCCTAGATCTGCTTGGTAATTTTTTCAGGCTGAAATTAAATTAAAAAATCGGCCATCTTGGATTTTAACATTTAAAAAAATCACAATGTTGTTGCTCTTAACTGATAAACATTTTGTTATAACATTATGATGCAAAGTTGTTCAGAATTAAACAAGGAATTAATCATGGGGTCACTGCATCAAAGGTTGTGGACACATTTTCCATTTTTGGACTTATTAACAATTTGTTATGACATAATAAATAAAATTATTCATTGCTTAATATATTAATTAAAGTCAATATGATTTGAATCAAAATGGCTACATGATATGATTAGAATCAAAAAGGCTGCAAATCAGTCATCTTGGCACGTCAGACACATAGCGGGGCCCTTTCTGACGTGTCAGTGTTCTAGTTATTATTAGACTGGGTGCTCGGGTGGTGTAGCGGATAAGCCACTCGCTTCCCACCTAGCTGCCCGGGGTTCAATCCCTGGAACAGATGTAAGAAGGTTAGGGATTACCTAGCTGCACGATAACATGGGTTTTCTTCTGTTAATCTGGTTTCCTCCCACACAAAGTAAGACCTTGTCCGCTTATATTCGGGCCATCAAGAGTGATTTACATTAAGTTGTATAACTTGTTTCTTAATTGATGTAAAATAAATAAAGTTTATATTTTAGTAAGATTGATAATGTGATGACTTGAGTGTATAGAAAATGCCTCTTGGTCTGTTTTGTTGACAAGGTGTGTTAAATTGAGTGTAGAATTGGTCTGGTAATTATTATTTAATATTGTTTTTGCCAAATCTTGGTCAACAGAACTTGTAACACAAGGTGCCAAGTTCTTGTACACGAGAGACGTACATGTTTGTTTTATCATTTTATCACATACATAACTTAAATAAGAAAAAGTGTTTTTTTTTTTGTTTTTTGTAATTTAAATTCAAATTTTGATTGCAGATTAAGATGGAACAGAGAAAACAAACAACCTTATCAATGACCTTTAGACCTTATAGGTGAGTCATAAGGATTGTAATGTCATGTTTATTAATCTTTTGTTGTTAATAAAGAAATGTAACTGGACATTCAATTAAAGTTTAAACTACAAGGTATTATAATTATGCTAGATATTTAAGGATTATCTTTAAGATGTGACTGTTCATCTAATTGCATTTAATCTTAACATTTACCATAAAATAATAATAAAAAAGCTCAATTTGTTGTACATGTACTTGTAACTGTTTCTAATGCTAACATCAGCACATCGTACATCAATGAGAGAGTTCCATACATTTTTCCCCACATGAGTTGTTTGTTTGATTTCTATTTGTTAATATAATATTTTTTTTTAATAATTTAAACACATGCTTTAGACTACATTCTCTATATAATTACAGTGAGTTGACCCCTGCCTTACAAGTGAGTAATCAATTTCATTAGAAATAGTTTTATTACATCAAAGAAGTTTCATTTAATTCTATTATGTCTGAATGTAGGATAGGGTAAGTCTATTTAAGGTAAAACCTGTCGCATGCTTAACTTGTATTTTTGTATTAATTATGTGTGGGCAAACGCTATGTATCATTTAGTAAAATATCAAGGAGATTAATTCTTCATTACACAAATAATCATTTCATTACAATCATTGGAATTGTTGGTTTTCATGAAAATATCCTATTTCAGACTAAAATGATCAGATCCATTAACAAGTTGAATCAGGAAGGGAAATTCATTGCAGCAGTAAGTTACAATACTGTTAATTTATTATGTATCATAAAGTAGCTTGCCATGGCAGGTACTTTTGCAGGTATATTGTATGTGTACTAACTGTTACCTAGATATTCAATTGCGATCTATCTTTGAAATAAAATTTGGACCCTGTAAAATTTAAAGTGATATTTCTAGTGGGTTCACAATGATAAAGCAACTGATACACAGGCAGTAGTTGTAAGGGATTTGTGTTTTAAAAAGGAGTTCAGATTAAAACAAGAACCCTCAGCTGGTAACATGAAATCAGAAATAAATATGAAGATCAAAACATATTTTTGATCTAGGAAAACTCTTATCCAGGTTTGACAATTCATGTTTTATTGTTTGAAAATTAAGATGGGTGCAGTTGTCAAGTTTATTTTAATTTACTACTTTTGTTTTGATAGAAGATTTATTTCAATGCGTTAATAATTACAGATAAAGGAGAGTAAGAAACTCATCCAACTTGCCTTACAAGGCCTAAGTTATTATCAGACATATGACAGATTTTTTCTGGGGTAAGTATGCAAATTGATGAGGTTTAGATGGGTTTACTTTAAGTGTCCTTACTTTTGGCTGTTCAGTGATTTAATTGCTAAAATATTGTTGTGAGGACACTGGGCGAGTAGGGGTTCCAAGGAGTTGGGTTTCACCTCTTGGGAGTCAACTTGAACTAGTATTCGGACGTATCATACAAACCCGTAAACTACGCCTGCCTATATCAGCACTTTATGCACATTAAGAATATTCACCACAATATCTTGACAATAAGTGCTTCAGCCATCATAATAAGGAGTAAAACCTTATATCATTTATTTACCTGCCTCCTGACTTGAGGAACTTGTAAGAATTATTTAATACATATAACTATCTTTGAACTTTCTTATTTCAGTGTAAGCATTGCCAGTAGTTTTGTTGGCTGGGTGATGTACATCCTGGTTTTGGTTGTCAAGGAACACACAGATGTTGTCAAGGTCAGAGTAAAGCTTGTCACTCTCCACCAGCCTGTACTTCTGAGGAAGGAGGTAATCATTGGTGGTTACAGCACTGTGGGGGCCCTGGTCATCATCCTACTGTCAGGTAATACATCATTGGTGGTTACAGTACTGTGGGGGCTCTGGTCATCATCCTACTGTCAGGTAATACATCATTGGTGGTTACAGTACTGCGGGGCCCTGGTCATCATCCTACTGTCAGGTAATACATCATTGGTGGTTACAGTACTGTGGGGGCCCTGGTCATCATCCTACTGTCAGGTAATACATCATTGGTGGTTACAGTACTGTGGGGGCCCTGGTCATCATCCTACTGTCAGGTAATACATCATTGGTGGTTACAGTACTGTGGGGGCCCTGGTCATCATCCTACTGTCAGGTAATACATCATTGGTGGTTACAATACTGCGGGGCCCTGATCATCATCCTATTGTCAGGTAATACATCATTGGTGGTTACAGTACTGTGGGGGCCCTGGTCATCATCCTACTGTCAGGTAATACATCATTGGTGGTTACAGTACTGCGGGGCCCTGGTCATCATCCTACTGTCAGGTAATACATCATTGGTGGTTACAGTACTGTGGGGGTCCTGGTCATCATCCTACTGTCAGGTAATACATCATTGGTGGTTACAGTACTGTGGGGGCCCTGGTCATCATCCTACTGTCAGGTAATACATCATTGGTGGTTACAGCACTGTGGGGGCCCTGGTCATCATCCTACTGTCAGGTAATACATCATTGGTGGTTACAGTACTGTGGGGGCCCTGGTCATCATCCTACTGTCAGGTAATACATCATTGGTGGTTACAGTACTGCGGGGCCCTGGTCATCATCCTATTGTCAGGTAATACATCATTGGTGGTTACAGTACTGTGGGGGCCCTGGTCATCATCCTATTGTCGGGTAATACATCATTGGTGGTTACAGTACTGTGGGGCCCTGGTCATCATCCTACTGTCAGGTAATACATCATTGGTGGTTACAGTACTGTGGGGGCCCTGGTCATCATCCTACTGTCAGGTAATACATCATTGGTGGTTACAGTACTGCAGGGGCCTGATCATCATCCTACTGTCAGGTAATACATCATTGGTGGTTACAGTACTGTGGGGGCCCTGGTCATCATCCTACTGTCAGGTAATACATCATTGGTGGTTACAGTACTGTGGGGGCCCTGGTCATCATCCTACTGTCAGGTAATACATCATTGGTGGTTACAGTACTGTGGGGGTCCTGGTCATCATCCTACTGTCAGGTAATACATCATTGGTGGTTACAGTACTGTGGGGGCCCTGGTCATCATCCTACTGTCAGGTAATACATCATTGGAGGTTACAGTACTGTGGGGGTCCTGCTCATCATTCTACTGTCAGGTAATACATTATTGGTGGTTACAGTACTGTAGGGGGTCCTGGTCATCATCCTACTGTCAGGTAATACATCATTGGTGGTTACAGTACTGTGGGGGCCCTGGTCATCATCCTACTGTCAGGTCATACATCATTGGTGGTTACAGTACTGTGGGGGCCCTGGTCATCATACTACTGTCAGGTAATACATCATTGGTGGTTACAGTACTGTGGGGGCCCTGGTCATACTGTCTGGTCATCATCCTACTGTCAGGTAATACATCATTGGTGGTTACAGTACTGTGGGGGCCCTGGTCATCATCCTACTGCCAGGTAATACATACATCATTGGTGGTTACAGTACTGTGGGGGCCCTTGTCATCATCCTACTGTCAGGTAATACATTATTGGTGGTTACAGTACTGTGGGGGCCCTGGTCATCATCCTACTGTCAGGTAATACATCATTGGTGGTTACAGTACTGTGGGGGTCCTGGTCATCATCCTACTGTCAGGTCATACATCATTGGTGGTTACAGTACTGTGGGGTCCTGGTCATCGTCCTACTGTCAGGTAATACATCATTGGTGGTTACAGTACTGTGGGGGCCCTGGTCATCTTCCTACTGTCAGGTAATACATCATTGGTGGTTACATTACTGTGGGGGTCCTGGTCATCGTCCTATTGTCCTGTAATACATCATTGGTGATTACAGTACTGCGGGGGCCCTGGTCATCGTCCTACTGTCAGGTAATACATCATTGGTGGTTACAGTACTGTGGGGGCCCTGGTCATCATCCTATTGTCAGGTAGTACATCATTGGTGGTTACAGTACTGTGGGGGCCCTGGTCATCATCCTACTGTCAGGTAATACATCATTGGTGGTTACAGTACTGTGGGGGTCCTGGTCATCATCCTACTGTCAGGTAATACATCATTGGTGATTACAGTACTGTGGGGGCCCTGGTCATCATCCTACTGTCAGGTAATACATCATTGGTGGTTACAGCACTGTGGGGGCCCTGGTCATCTACTACTGTCAGGTCATACATCATTGGTGGTTACAGTACTGTGGGGGCCCTGGTCATCATACTACTGTCAGGTAATACATCATTGGTGGTTACAGTACTGTGGGGGCCCTGCATGTTCATCATCCTACTGTCAGGTAATGCATCATTAACTGTACTGTGGGGGCCCTGGTCATCATCCTACTGTCAGGTAATACATCATTGGAGGTTACAGTACTTTGGGGGCCCTGGTCATCATCCTATTGTCAGGTTATACATCGTAGGTTGTTACTGTACTGTGGGGGCCCTGGTCATCATCCTACTGTCAAGTAATACATCATTGGTGGTTACAGTACTTTGGGGGCCCTGGTCTAATCCTACTGTCAGGTAATACATCATTGGTGGTATAGTACTGCGGGGCCCTGGTCATCATACTACTGTTAGGTAATACATCATTGGTGGTTACAGTACTGTGGGGGCCCTAATCATCCTACTGTCAGGTAATACATCATTAGAGGTTACAGTACTGTGGGGGCCCTGGTCATCATCCTACTGTCAGGTAATACATCATTGGTGGTTACAATTCTGTGGGGGCCCTGGTCTAATCCTGCTGTCAGGTATTACATCATTGGTGGTTACAGTACTGTGGGGGTTCTGGTCATCATCCTACTGTCAGGTAATACATCATTGGTGGTTACAGTTCTGTGGGGGCCCTGGTCTAATCCTACTGTCAGGTAATACATTATTGGTGGTTACAGTACTGTGGGGGCCCTGGTCATCATCCTACTGTCAGGTAATACATCATTGGTGGTTACAGTACTGTGGGGGTCCTGGTCATCATCCTACTGTCAGGTCATACATCATTGGTGGTTACAGTACTGTGGGGTCCTGGTCATCGTCCTACTGTCAGGTAATACATCATTGGTGGTTACAGTACTGTGGGGGCCCTGGTCATCTTCCTACTGTCAGGTAATACATCATTGGTGGTTACAGTACTGTGGGGGTCCTGGTCATCATCCTACTGTCAGGTAATACATCATTGGTGGTTACAGTACTGTGGGGGCCCTGGTCATCATCCTACTGTCAGGTAATACATCATTGGTGGTTACAGTACTGTGGGGGCCCTGGTCATCATCCTACTGTCAGGTAATACATCATTGGTGGTTACAGCACTGTGGGGGCCCTGGTCATCATCCTACTGTCAGGTCATACATCATTGGTGGTTACAGTACTGTGGGGGCCCTGCATGTTCATCATCCTACTGTCAGGTAATACATCATTAACAGTACTGTGGGGGCCCTGGTCATCATCCTACTGTCAGGTAATACATCATTGGAGGTTACAGTACTTTGGGGGCCCTGGTCATCATCCTATTGTCAGGTTATACATCGTAGGTTGTTACTGTACTGTGGGGGCCTGGTCATCATCCTACTGTCAAGTAATACATCATTGGTGGTTACAGTACTTTGGGGGCCCTGGTCTAATCCTACTGTCAGGTAATGCATCATTGGTGGTTACAGTACTGCGGAGCCCTGGTCATCATACTACTGTCAGGTAATACATCATTGGTGGTTACAGTACTGTGGGGGCCCTGGTCTAATCCTACTGTCAGGTAATGCATCATTGGTGGTACAGTACTGCGGGAGCCGGCCTGGTCATCATACTACTGTCAGGTAATACATCATTGGTGGTTACAGTACTGTGGGGGCCCTGGTCATCATCCTACTGTCAGGTAATACATCATTAGAGGTTACAGTACTGTTGGGGCCCTGGTCATCATCCTACTGTCAGGTAATACATCATTGGTGTGGTTACAATTCTGTGGGGGCCCTGGTCTAATCTTGCTGTCAGGTAATACATCATTGGTGGTTACAGTACTGTGGGGGCCCTGGTCATCAACCTACTGTCAGGTAATACATCATTGGTGGTTACAGTACTGCGGGGCCCTGGTCATCATCCTGTCATCATGTCAGGTAATACATCATTGGTGGTTACAGTTCTGTGGGGGCCCTGGTCTAATCCTAATGTCAGTAATACATCATTGGTGGTTACAGTACTGTGGGGGTTCTGGTCATCATCCTACTGTCAGGTAATACATCATTGGTGGTTACAGTACTGTGGGGGCTCAGGTCATCATCCTACTGTCAGGTAATACATCATTGGTGGTTACAGTACTGTGGGGGCCCTGGTCATCATCCTACTGTCAGGTAATACATCATTGGTGGTTACAGTACTGTGGGAGCCCTTGTCATCATCCTACTGTCAGGTTATACATCATTGGTGGTTACAGTATGTGGGGGCCTGGTCATCATCCTACTGTCAGGTAATACCTCATTGGTGGTTACAGTAATGTGGGGGCCTTGTCATCATCCTACTGTCAGGTAATACATCATTGGTGGTTACAGTACTGTGGGGGCCCTGGTCATCATCCTACTGTCAGGTCATACATCATTGGTGGTTACAGTACTGTGGGGCCCTGGTCATCATCCTACTGTCAGGTAATACATCATTGGTGGTTACAGTACTGTGGGGGCCCTAATCATCCTACTGTCAGGTCATACATCATTGGTGGTTACAGTACTGTGGGGCCCTGGTCATCATCCTACTGTCAGGTAATACATCATTGGTGGTTACAGTACTGTGGGGGGTCTGGTCATCATCCTACTGTCAGGTCATACATCATTGGTGGTTACAGTACTGTGGGGGTCCTGGTCATCGTCCTACTGTCAGGTAATACATCATTGGTGGTTACAGTACTGTGGGGGCCCTGGTCATCTTCCTACTGTCAGGTAATACATCATTGGTGGTTACATTACTGTGGGGGTCCTGGTCATCGTCCTATTGTCCTGTAATACATCATTGGTGATTACAGTACTGCGGGGGCCCTGGTCATCATCCTACTGTCAGGTAATACATCATTGGTGGTTACAGTACTGTGGGGGCCCTGGTCATCATCCTATTGTCAGGTTATACATCATTGGTGGTTACAGTACTGCGGGGCCCTGGTCATCATCCTACTGTCAGGTAATACATCATTGGTGGTTACAGTACTGTGGGGGTCCTGGTCATCATCCTACTGTCAGGTAATACATCATTGGTGGTTACAGTACTGTGGGGGTCCTGGTCATCATCCTACTGTCAGGTAATACATCATTGGTGATTACAGTACTGTGGGGGCCCTGGTCATCATCCTACTGTCAGGTAATACATCATTGGTGGTTACAGCACTGTGGGGGCCCTGGTCATCATCCTACTGTCAGGTCATACATCATTGGTGGTTACAGTACTGTGGGGGCCCTGGTCATCATACTACTGTCAGGTAATACATCATTGGTGGTTACAGTACTGTGGGGGCCCTGCATGTTCATCATCCTACTGTCAGGTAATGCATCATTAACTGTACTGTGGGGGCCCTGGTCATCATCCTACTGTCAGGTAATACATCATTGGAGGTTACAGTACTTTGGGGGCCCTGGTCATCATCCTATTGTCAGGTTATACATCGTAGGTTGTTACTGTACTGTGGGGGCCCTGGTCATCATCCTACTGTCAAGTAATACATCATTGGTGGTTACAGTACTTTGGGGGCCCTGGTCTAATCCTACTGTCAGGTAATACATCATTGGTGGTACAGTACTGCGGGGCCCTGGTCATCATACTACTGTTAGGTAATACATCATTGGTGGTTACAGTACTGTGGGGGCCCTAATCATCCTACTGTCAGGTAATACATCATTAGAGGTTACAGTACTGTGGGGGCCCTGGTCATCATCCTACTGTCAGGTAATACATCATTGGTGGTTACAATTCTGTGGGGGCCCTGGTCTAATCCTGCTGTCAGGTATTACATCATTGGTGGTTACAGTACTGTGGGGGTTCTGGTCATCATCCTACTGTCAGGTAATACATCATTGGTGGTTACAGTTCTGTGGGGGCCCTGGTCTAATCCTACTGTCAGGTAATACATTATTGGTGGTTACAGTACTGTGGGGGCCCTGGTCATCATCCTACTGTCAGGTAATACATCATTGGTGGTTACAGTACTGTGGGGGTCCTGGTCATCATCCTACTGTCAGGTCATACATCATTGGTGGTTACAGTACTGTGGGGTCCTGGTCATCGTCCTACTGTCAGGTAATACATCATTGGTGGTTACAGTACTGTGGGGGCCCTGGTCATCTTCCTACTGTCAGGTAATACATCATTGGTGGTTACATTACTGTGGGGGTCCTGGTCATCGTCCTATTGTCCTGTAATACATCATTGGTGATTACAGTACTGCTGGGGCCCTGGTCATCGTCCTACTGTCAGGTAATACATCATTGGTGGTTACAGTACTGTGGGGGCCCTGGTCATCATCCTATTGTCAGATAATACATCATTGGTGGTTACAGTACTGCGGGGCCCTGGTCATCATCCTACTGTCAGGTAATACATCATTGGTGGTTACAGTACTGTGGGGGTCCTGGTCATCATCCTACTGTCAGGTAATACATCATTGGTGGTTACAGTACTGTGGGGGTCCTGGTCATCATCCTACTGTCAGGTAATACATCATTGGTGATTACAGTACTGTGGGGGCCCTGGTCATCTTCCTACTGTCAGGTAATACATCATTGGTGGTTACAGTACTGTGGGGGTCCTGGTCATCATCCTACTGTCAGGTAATACATCATTGGTGGTTACAGTACTGTGGGGGCCCTGGTCATCATCCTACTGTCAGGTAATACATCATTGGTGGTTACAGTACTGTGGGGGCCCTGGTCATCATCCTACTGTCAGGTAATACATCATTGGTGGTTACAGCACTGTGGGGGCCCTGGTCATCATCCTACTGTCAGGTCATACATCATTGGTGGTTACAGTACTGTGGGGGCCCTGCATGTTCATCATCCTACTGTCAGGTAATGCATCATTAACTGTACTGTGGGGGCCCTGGTCATCATCCTACTGTCAGGTAATACATCATTGGAGGTTACAGTACTTTGGGGGCCCTGGTCATCATCCTACATTGTCAGGTTATACATCGTAGGTTGTTACTGTACTGTGGGGGCCCTGGTCATCATCCTACTGTCAAGTAATACATCATTGGTGGTTACAGTACTTTGGGGGCCCTGGTCTAATCCTACTGTCAGGTAATACATCATTGGTGGTATAGTACTGCGGGGCCCTGGTCATCATACTACTGTTAGGTAATACATCATTGGTGGTTACAGTACTGTGGGGGCCCTAATCATCCTACTGTCAGGTAATACATCATTAGAGGTTACAGTACTGTGGGGGCCCTGGTCATCATCCTACTGTCAGGTAATACATCATTGGTGGTTACAATTCTGTGGGGGCCCTGGTCTAATCCTGCTGTCAGGTATTACATCATTGGTGGTTACAGTACTGTGGGGGTTTTGGTCATCATCCTACTGTCAGGTAATACATCATTGGTGGTTACAGTTCTGTGGGGGCCCCTGTCTAATCCTACTGTCAGGTAATACATATTGGTGGTTACAGTACTGTGGGGGCCCTGGTCATCATCCTACTGTCAGGTTTATACATCATTGGTGGTTACAGTTACTGTGGGGGTCCTGGGTCATCATCCTACTGTCAGGTCATACATCATTGGTGGTTACAGTACTTCGGGGTCCTGGTCATCGTCCTACTGTCAGGTAATACATCATTGGTGGTTACAGTACTGTGGGGGCCCTGGTCATCTTCCTACTGTCAGGTAATACATCATTGGTGGTTTACATTACTGTGGGGGTCCTGGTCATCGTCCTATTGTTCCTGTAATACATCATTGGTGATTACAGTACTGCTGGGGCCCTGGTCATCGTCCTACTGTCAGGTAATACATCATTGGTGGTTACAGTACTGTGGGGGCCCTGGTCATCATCCTATTGTCAGATAATACATCATTGGTGGTTACAGTACTGCGGGGCCCTGGTCATCATCCTACTGTCAGGTAATACATCATTGGTGGTTACAGTACTGTGGGGGTCCTGGTCATCATCCTACTGTCAGGTAATACATCATTGGTGGTTACAGTACTGTGGGGGTCCTGGTCATCATCCTACTGTCAGGTAATACATCATTGGTGATTACAGTACTGTGGGGGCCCTGGTCATCTTCCTACTGTCAGGTAATACATCATTGGTGGTTACAGTACTGTGGGGGTCCTGGTCATCATCCTACTGTCAGGTAATACATCATTGGTGGTTACAGTACTGTGGGGGCCCTGGTCATCATCCTACTGTCAGGTAATACATCATTGGTGGTTACAGTACTGTGGGGGCCCTGGTCATCATCCTACTGTCAGGTAATACATCATTGGTGGTTACAGCACTGTGGGGGCCCTGGTCATCATCCTACTGTCAGGTCATACATCATTGGTGGTTACAGTACTGTGGGGGCCCTGCATGTTCATCATCCTACTGTCAGGTAATACATCATTAACTGTACTGTGGGGGCCCTGGTCATCATCCTACTGTCAGGTAATACATCATTGGAGGTTACAGTACTTTGGGGGCCCTGGTCATCATCCTATTGTCAGGTTATACATCGTAGGTTGTTACTGTACTGTGGGGGCCCTGGTCATCATCCTACTGTCAAGTAATACATCATTGGTGGTTACAGTACTTTGGGGGCCCTGGTCTAATCCTACTGTCAGGTAATGCATCATTGGTGGTTACAGTACTGTGGGGGCCCTGGTCATCATCCTACTGTCAGGTAATACATCATTGGTGGTTACAGTACTGTGGGGGCCCTGGTCATCATCCTACTGTCAGGTAATACATCATTGGTGGTTACAGTACTGTGGGGGCCCTGGTCATCATCCTACTGTCAGGTAATACATCATTGGTGGTTACAGTACTGTGGGGCCCTGGTCATCATCCTACTGTCAGGTAATACATCATTGGTGGTTACAGTACTGTGGGGGCCCTGGTCATCATCCTACTGTCAGGTAATACATCATTGGTGGTTACAGTACTGTGGGGGCCCTGGTCATCATCCTACTGTCAGGTAATACATCATTGGTGGTTACAGTACTGTGGGGGCCCTGGTCATCATCCTACTGTCAGGTAATACATCATTGGTGGTTACAGTACTGTGGGGGCCCTGGTCATCTACTGTCAGGTAATACATCATTGGTGGTTACAGTACTGCGGGGCCCTGGTCAATCCTACTGTCAGGTAATACATCATTGGTGGTTACAGTACTGTGGGGGTTCTGGTCATCATCCTACTGTCAGGTAATACATCATTGGTGGTTACAGTACTGTGGGGGCCCTGGTCATAATCCTACTGTCAGGTAATACATCATTGGTGGTTACAGTACTGTGGGGGCCCTAATCATCCTACTGTCAGGTCATACATCATTGGTGGTTACAGTACTGTGGGGCCCTGGTCATCATCCTACTGTCAGGTAATACATCATTGGTGGTTACAGTACTGTGGGGGCCCTGGTCATCATCCTACTGTCAGGTAATACATCATTGGTACGGGCTGTGGGGGCCCTGGTCATCATCCTACTGTCAGGTAATACATCATTGGTGGTTACAGTACTGTGGGGGCCCTGGTCATCATCCTACTGTCAGGTAATACATCATTGGTGGTTACAGTACTGTGGGGGCCCTGGTCATCATCCTACTGTCAGGTAATACATCATTGGTGGTTACAGTACTGTGGGGGCCCTGGTCATCATCCTACTGTCAGGTAATACATCATTGGTGGTTACAGTACTGTGGGGGCCCTGGTCATCATCCTACTGTCAGGTAATACATCATTGGTGGTTACAGTACTGTGGGGGCCCTGGTCATCATCCTACTGTCAGGTAATACATCATTGGTGGTTACAGTACTGTGGGGGCCCTGGTCATCATCCTACTGTCAGGTAATACATCATTGGTGGTTACAGTACTGTGGGGGCCCTGGTCATCATCCTACTGTCAGGTAATACATCATTGGTGGTTACAGTACTGTGGGGGCCCTGGTCATCATCCTACTGTCAGGTAATACATCATTGGTGGTTACAGTACTGTGGGGGCCCTGGTCATCATCCTACTGTCAGGTAATACATCATTGGTGGTTACAGTACTGTGGGGGCCCTGGTCATCATCCTACTGTCATGGTCATCATCTTACTATCAGGTAAAACATCATTGGTGGTTACAGTACTCTGGTCATCATCCTACTGTCAGGTAATACATCATTGGTGGTTACAGTACTGTGGGGGCCCTGGTCATCATCCTACTGTCAGGTAATACATCATTGGTGGTTACAGTACTGTGGGGGCCCTGGTCATCATCCTACTGTCAGGTAATACATCATTGGTGGTTACAGTACTGCGGGGCCCTGGTCATCATCCTACTGTCAGGTCATACATCATTGGTGGTTACAGTACTGTGGGGTCCTGGTCATCGTCCTACTGTCAGGTAATACATCATTGGTGGTTATAGTACTGTGGGGGCCCTGGTCATCATCCTACTGTCAGGTTATACATCGTTGGTGGTTACAGTACTGTGGGGGCCCTGGTCATCATCCTACTGTCAGGTAATACATCATTGGTGGTTACAGTACTGTGGGGGCCCTGGTCATCATCCTAATCCCATGAGCATATTTCCTCTATTGCCTTTTTAGGTCATCTGACCCGAAGGGTCAGGATGACCTATAGTCGTCATGTTTCGTCCGTCGTCGTCCGCTGTCCGCTGTGCGCCGTGCGCGCCGTCCGCCGTGCGCCGTCCGCTGTGCGTTAACTTTTCACATTTTGAACTTCTTCTCAAGTTCTACCAGTGCGATATTGCTGAAACTTACATAAAATGACCCTGACATGGTCCCGACAAAGTGTTGTTATTTTTCGGGTCAATCCGAAATTCAAGATGGCCGCCACAGCCGCCATCTTGAAAACACATTTTGAACTTCTTCTCAAGTTCTACCAGTGCGATTAGGCTGAAACTTGCATGAAATGATCCTGACATGGTCCCGACAAAGTGTTGTTACTTTTCGGGTCGATCTGAAATCCAAGATGGCCGCCACAGCCGCCATCTTGAAAACACATTTTGAACTTCTTCTCAAGTTCTACCGGTGCGATTTGGCTGAAACTTGCATGAAATGATCCTGACATGGTCCCGACACAAAGTGTTGTTACTTTTCGGGTCGATCCGAAATCCAAGATGGCCGCCACAGCCGCCATCTTGAAAACACATTTTGAACTTCTTCTCAAGTTCTACCGGTGCGATTTGGCTGAAACTTGCATGAAATGATCCTGACATGGTCCCGACAAAGTGTTGTTACTTTTCGGGTCGATCGGAAAGCCAAGATGGCCGCCACAGCTGCCATCTTGAAAAACACATTTTGAACTTCTTCTCAAGTTCTACTGGTGCGATTTGGCTGAAACTTGCATGAAATGATCCTGACATGGTCCCGACAAAGTGTTGTTATTTTTCGGGTCGATCCGAAATCCAAGATGGCCACCACAGCCGCCATCTTGAAAATACATTTTGAACTTCTTCTCAAGTTCTACCGGTGTAATCGGGCTGAAACTTGCATGAAATGATCCTGACATGGTCCCGACAAAATGTTGTTATTTTTCGGGTCTATCCGAAATCCAAGATGGCCGCCACAGCCGCCATCTTGAAAACACATTTTGAACTTCTTCTCAAGTTCCACCGGTGCGATTTGGCTGAAACTTGCATGAAATGATCCTGACATGGTCCCGACAAAGTGTTGTTATTTTTTGGGTCGATCCGAAATCCAAGATGGCCGCCACAGCCGCCATCTTGAAAACACATTTTGAACTTCTTCTCAAGTTCTACCAGTGCGATTTGGCTGAAACTTGCATGAAATGATCCTGACATGGTTCCGACAAAGTGTTGTTATTTTTCGGGTCAATCCGAAATCCAAGATGGCCGCCAAAGCCGCCATCTTGAAAGCACATTTTGAACTTCTTCTCAAGTTCTACTGGTGCGATTTGGCTGAAACTTGCATGAAATGATCCTGACATGGTCCCGACAAAGTGTTGTTATTTTTCGGGTCGATCCGTAATCCAAGATGGCCGCCAAAGCCGTCATCTTGAAAACACATTTTGAACTTCTTCTCAAGTTCTACCAGTTTGATTTGGCTGAAACTTGCATGAAATGATCCTGACATGGTCCCGACAAAGTGTTGTTATTTTTCGGGTCAATCCGAAAACCAAGATGGCTGCCACAGCCGCCATCTTTAAAACACATTTTGAACTTCTTCTCAAGTTCTACCGGTGTAATCGGGCTGAAACTTGCATGAAATGATCCTGACATGGTCCCGACAAAGTGTTGTTATTTTTCGGGTCTATCCGAAATCCAAGATGGCCGCCACAGCCGCCATCTTGAAAACACACATTTTGAACTTCTTCTCAAGTTCTACCAGTTTGATTTGGCTGAAACTTGCATGAAATGATCCTGACATGGTCCCGACAAAGTGTTGTTATTTTTCGGGTCAATCCGAAAACCAAGATGGCTGCCACAGCCGCCATCTTTAAAACACATTTTGAACTTCTTCTCAAGTTCTACCGGTGCGATTTGGCTGAAACTTGCATGAAATGATCCTGACATGGTCCCGACAAAGTGTTGTTTCTTTTCGGGTCGATCCGAAATCCAAGATGGCCGCCACAGCCGCCATCTTGAAAACACATTTTGAACTTCTTCTCAAGTTCTACCGGTGCGATTTGGCTGAAACTTGCATGAAATGATCCTGACATGGTTCCGACAAAGTGTTGTTATTTTTCGGGTCAATCCGAAATCCAAGATGGCCGCCAAAGCCGCCATCTTGAAAGCACATTTTGAACTTCTTCCCAAGTTCTACCGGTGCGATTTGGCTGAAACTTGCATGAAATGATCCTGACATGGTCCCGACAAAGTGTTGTTATTTTTCGGGTCGATCCGAAATCCAAGATGGCCGCCACAGCCGCCATCTTGAAAATACATTTTGAACTTCTTCTCAAGTTCTACCTGTGCGATTTGGCTGAAACTTGCATGAAATGATCCTGACATGGTCCCGACAAAGTGTTGTTATTTTTCGGGTCGATCCGTAATCCAAGATGGCCGCCAAAGCCGTCATCTTGAAAACACATTTTGAACTTCTTCTCAAGTTCTACCAGTTTGATTTGGCTGAAACTTGCATGAAATGATCCTGACATGGTCCCGACAAAGTGTTGTTATTTTTCGGGTCAATCCGAAAACCAAGATGGCTGCCACAGCCGCCATCTTTAAAACACATTTTGAACTTCTTCTCAAGTTCTACCAGTGCGATTTGGCTGAAACTTGCATGAAATGATCCTGACATCGTCCCGACAAAGTGTTGTTACATCTCTGGTTGATCCCAAATCGAAGATGGCTACCATGGCACTATATCTAATTAACTTCCTACATGTTAAGGCCCTTTGGCCTCTTGTTTGAAAGAAAATTTGTTGAAAGAAATTGAAAATGATCCTGACATTGTCCTGACAAAGTGACACCATATGAAATTAAATTTACCATTGCCAAGGTAGTCAGATGACCGGTAAGGCCCTTTGGGCCTCTTGTTAGGTCATCTGAGACAAAGTCTCAAGTGACCTAATCTAATTGCATTTTGTCTGTCGCCGTGCATCATCCATGGTCCGTCGTACGTCGTGTTGGTAAACAATTAATATTTTCGACTTCTTCTCCAAACAGCTGAAACGAATTCAATGAAATTTTGCACAAAACTTCTAAGGCATAAGGCCAATCACAATTGTGAATTATATGGTCCCAACTCCCCATGGGGCTATGAGAGGGGTCGAAAGGGGTAAAATTGACAAAAATTTAAGGAATCTTCTTCTCCACTCACAGATGTGGTAGAATCAAATACTCCTCCTAGATAGAAAGGTCTTGAGGTCCTTCACAAAAATTGTGAATTGTATGGCCTTTGGGTCGCTTGTTTCTCCCTGGAAAGGGGGTTAAATTCACTCTAGTTCATAAAGGGAAGACAAATAGGGTCAAATTAACTTGAGTTTCAAAAAATCTTCTTTTGAGTTTTCAGGTTTGATGGAAGCAAATACTCTTCATAGATAAAAAAGTCAAATCTATAAAATCCCTGAATGACTTCAAGGGCCAGTAAATATTGTGTTTATATGTCTTTGTTTCATTCTATATCCAAACTTAGGTGACTGTAAAGGCCCATGGGCCTCTTGTAATATTACAGTTTAGTCCCTGCCATGGACATATTACCTCTATTGCCTTTTATTGTTACAGTTCAGTCCCTGCCATGGACATATTACCTCTATTGCCTTTTATTGTTACAGTTCAGTCCCTGCCATGGACATATTACCTCTACTGCCTTTTATTGTCACAGTTCAGTCCCTGCCATGGACATATTACCTCTACTGCCTTTTATTGTCACAGTTCAGTCCCTGCCATGGACATATTACCTCTATTGCCTTTTATTGTTACAGTTCATTCCCTGCCATTGACATATTACCTCTATTGTCTTTTATTGTTACAGTTCAGTCCCTGCCATGGACATATTACCTCTATTGTCTTTTATTGTTACAGTTCAGTCCCTGCCATGGACATATTACCTCTTTTGTCTTTTATTGTTACAGTTCAGTCCCTGCCGTGGACATATTACCTCTATTGCCTTTTATTGTTACAGTTCAGTCCCTGCCATGGACATATTACCTCTATTGTCTTTTATTGTTACAGTTCAGTCCCTGCCATGGACATATTACCTCTATTGCCTTTTATTGTTACAGTTCAGTCCCTGCCATGGACATATTACCTCTATTGTCTTTTATTGTTACAGTTCAGTCCCTGCCATGGACATATTACCTCTATTGCCTTTTATTGTTACAGTTCAGTCCCTGCCATGGACATATTACCTCTATTGCCTTTTATTGTCACAGTTCAGTCCCTGCCATGGACATATTACCTCTATTGCCTTTTATTGTTACAGTTCAGTCCCTGCCATGGACATATTACCTCTATTGCCTTTTATTGTTACAGTTCAGTCCCTGCCATGGACATATTACCTCTATTGCCTTTTATTGTTACAGTTCAGTCCCTGCCATGGACATATTACCTCTATTGCCTTTTATTGTTACAGTTCAGTCCCTGCCATGGACATATTACCTCTATTGCCTTTTATTGTTACAGTTCAGTCCCTGCCATGGACATATTACCTCTATTGCCTTCTGCCGGTGGCTCTGTGGATGGTTGTCACCCTCAAGTAAGGCATTACTATTGTTATATTGAGGAAAAATATTCTTTTTACAATGGATATAATTTGTCAAAAGAAAACTTTATAAATATTTAAGAAATATATATATATATATATATATATAAACTGTCAAACAAAGGTTAACAATAAAATCTTAAATTTATTTTTTATCATATGAGGTATTCTGTATTTAAACATTGTATAGTTGTATTACTACTAGGCATGATATTTTGTTTGCCACAGTGAAAATGTACTCATAGGGGTAGAAAACTCTGTCATATGCAAATTCAGAAAAAAAATCAGGTTTCTGATGGGTGTTTTTAGGTCATCTGACCAGAAGTGTTAGGATGACCTATTGTCATCATGTACCGTCCGTCGTTGTGCGCCGTCCGCTGTCCGCCGCCCGCGTCCGCCGTGTGTAAACTTTTCATTCAAACAACTTCTTCTCAATAACCGAAAGGCCCAGGGTACTGACATTTGGCCTGTAGCATCCTGTGATGAAGGGCTGCCAAGTTTATTCAAATGAATGACATTGACCTTCATTCAAGGTCACAGGGGTCAAAAAGGCTAAAATCTTCAAACGATTTCTTCTCAAGAACCAGAAGGCCCAGGGTACTGATATTGGGCCTGTAGCATGCTAGGATGAAGGGCTACCAATTTTGTTCAAATGAATGACCTTGACCTTTATTTAAGGTCACAGGGGTCAAAATGGTTAAAATCTTTAAATGACTATGTTGTATTGTGCCAATAGTCAGATGACCGTTTAGGCCCATTGGCCACTTGTTTTTTTATACACAACTTTTATAAATAAGTATGATAATTTCAAAGTATAACATTATAGTATATCAATCAACTTAGATAAAAAATATAAATATGAACTATTAGCCGAAACATTTGCTGTAATAATAGCCGCTTATTCATTTCATATGCTTTCATTATACAGCTGGCATGTGCTTTTGGACTGTTATACGCGGCTGAAGGAGGCCTCCCCTAAAGGTTTTCTTGTCAATTTCTTTCTAACCTTGGTGATGTTTGTACTAGGACTAGAGATATTGGTGAGTTTCCTTGCTTAATGTTGTCTAGGACTCAAAATAAAAAAAATTAGTTTTTAGTTCCAGAAATCAAGTATTTGATTCTTAATATTCTTGTATTTCATATATTTGTTGTTACAGGTTGCTGGGTTTTTCTACAGGCATTTACTGTCTGTTGGACTTGTGTGTATGGGGATGTTGCCTCTGTTATCATCATCACACCACACAGACTGGGTAAGTTCTGGTATATCATCTCTTACCAAATGGTCCTCCATTAATTTAGTTGTGAGGCTCAATCTCCACCTATATTGATAAAAAAGATCAGTAACTGCAAAACTATATTTCGTTTTTATTTTTCTCACCAATGAAATTCAATTTTTGTTTAATTCAATGCATTATCATTTTGATTTGCTACTAATAAGATATACCTGACTTGTGGTTTACTAGGTGATATATGTCAGGTGGATGATGAGCTGCCTGATTCTAGCCATATTTCCAATGATGCCTGTCGTTGGCCGAGACACAAACTACTATTTAGTGTAAGTTAATACGATATTTGTTAAAACTACAAAAAACACTTCATAAAGGCCTTACTTTCTTGTGTAAAATGAAAATCCTATTTGTAGACATATTTTTTAAATATACAATAACATGGTGGCTTTTAAACACATAATTTAATGTAATCTGATCATGATAAAAATAATTTTAAAATAAAAAGTGTGATAACGAAAGCTCTTTTTTCTTTTATAACAATTACAACTTAAATGCTCAAGCTATTTCTATTGACAATGCAAAAAAAACTATTATTATCATCCTTGATTGACTCTTTTAAAGATTCTTTAAAAAGATGTTCAGTGTTGCCTTTTGTTGTTTATTGATACAGGTAAGATATTAATCATTAAAGATTAAACTGTACATTACAGGGGTATTGCAGGTATACTAGCTGTCAGTACAGGTGTACTAGCGATACAAAGGTAAGTCAACCTAAGTCTAAGAGTAACTATTTTGTTTTCACAAAGTAAAAAACAGTCTTTAGATTTAAATAAATTCTTTTGGAATTATTTTGTGCTTCACTTTGTGATATTTAGTTTTATAGATTGAATGTTCTTTGTATCGTTGTAGGTTAAAGAATTCCACATCTAGTCACCATTCCTACAGTACTAACCATATACAGGTATAGTAGTATTATTGGTGTTTTCAAAACTTTTTATTCTGTATTTGCATATTACAAAATTATCTGCCCTTGCTGATAGGTATTGATTTGATGACAAGGGTGATAAATCTGTGATATGCAAAGAAGAATACAGAAGCAGTAAGTGATATTAATTTAAAATAACTATAATTTCACGTAATCAAATGTATTTGCCTGTTTACGACTGGCTTTCTGAGATGAAAAGATGTTGAAATTATGATATAGACTTAAATAGTGTATCAAGTCCAAATTAACACTAATTCACTACTAAACAGCAAAGTGATATGTGGCTGAAATTCTTCAAGACAACAAAATATCAAGTCTAAATTAGTACTAACAATAATTTTCATAGCAGAAATTGGAAATATAATGGGAAGGGAAAAACACAAAATTGGAATAAAAATTCAAAAGCCAAAACTTCAATGAAAATTTGTACCAAAGTTAAAAGGCTTAAATTGGTTTAAACTTGGTAAACTTTAAGACTGGCATCAATGCTAGGGTAAAATTGAACTAAAGATTTAAGGCCGAAATTGACAAAGAAGACTAACTAATAGCTGTAATAATACAAGAAGGAAGGCTTGTTATTTAGTATCACCAATGTTATATTGTTTAGACTTCCAAATCAAGAATGACATTCATGATATAACATTTGATATGACATTGATATTGTTTTCATTCAGATTGTACTGACAGCATTATCAGTGTATGTCGTCCAGTTCACTGCCTACAGTATACAGCGTAAGCAGGGACTCCCTCTTGTCAGCCAAATATTTAGCTGGCTTATACTAGGTAAATAGGCATAACAACATGTGTGTTAGTCCAATGCTACAAATATTTCCAAACCATTTCATAATTTATAAATTATCAAAAATACATTTTACATCAAACATATCTAATGTATATTTATCCTCAATGCTCCAGGGGTTACTAATGCTGACATTATATCCACCCCTGGACTATCTCATAGTAAAATTGAAGGCAGTTCAGGGGGAAAAAACTGACCAATCACAGGCCTACAGGGACAATCTTTGAAGATTACAGAGAGAGCGACGCCCAACTTCAAAGTAACACAGTCAACAACAGTGTAATATTATAGAATTCTTTTGATGTACATCAAATGATTAAATTACTTGTGTCTTCTGGTGCCTTCAGTTTTAATTTGAGATTGTACAGGAGTGGATATAGTGTCAATGATACTAACCCCTGGAGTATCGAGGATGATGTATATTTTGTATCTCTGTAAATATATATTTCATTGACTACAAATTAAATTAAAATTAATAGAAGAACTCAAATTTATTTGCTTGGTAAGGTCCTCATTATATTAAACCTACCAATCAATCAAAAACACTGCAAAATATAGAAATGTTTCATTGGTATTGTTTTTATTGTTGAAATTTGTTGTTGTTATTGTGTTATAAACACTTATTTTACTTATTTTACAGGTATCTCCATGGTGATACCTATATTTTCTGGGACTGGTGTGTTACATAGACTCCTTACAATCACACTAGCTTATCTTCCTCTCTACATCTTACTTAGCATCTCGTATCCTTTTGTACTAGGTTCTATACTGTGGGGTAGATTGCTGGGATGGAGCAGCATGTCTGAGAGCCATGGTTGATTACACTAATTGAAGCTACTCTTAACTAACCAAGAGTAGCATAGGGTAGTACAGTCAGTCGTTGGTGATGGGGAAGGAGGAAAAATATAGAAAGGTGATAGAACTAAAATTATAGAAACATGCTTTTTCAAGTAATTAGTTTGATAATATATAAATTTTGATAGTTTCACTGCTACTTTTGTAAAATATCCCAAAACAATTATTAAAGTATCTTATGATAAAAAATCATGATTGAATTTTCCAATTGATATATTCCAATGAAAAAACTAAATATCAGTGCATTTTCAGCATGATTTAGTCATGGAAAACATGACGTCTAAAGGAATAACTGATTCAGAAATAATCAATTTATGTTGTCTTTTCCCAATTACAAATTCATTTACAATAAATTTGTTCATTTGAGCTAATTGAGATATATTTGTCCTTGACCATCTATCAGTCATGAAGGTCTTTTTGTGCTCACTCTTTGTTACCTGTTATACTTCTGGCTACACCTAGAAGGGACAAGTGGTCAGCATACTGGACAGGCCGAACAGGTGGGTACACTTGAGGATGAGGCCTATATAGTTTAAACAATATATTAATAACACTTCACATCAATCTTATTTAAAGAAAACCTGCTTTAATTGTAGATTGGACGCATCAAATTTATATATAAATGGTATATGTTTCTGCTTTGTAAAATTTAAAATCTGCTTAACAAGTATACTTTAAATAAATAAGGATAGTGTATTGAATGTCTATGGCAGATGAGTCCTGTACTCGTATCATTTTTCTGTTGAACTCATTAAAACTTTTGAGTACCTTCTTTTAATATATCTTTGTACTAGGAGACAAAATTTGACAATTGGCATTGTAGAGTCGCCTTTAACGAGGTATATGAATTGCTGTGTGTTATATTCCAGCTCCACTCTGTTGATTTCGTCTCATCATTACCTATAGAAGGGAAGCAACAACGTCACCTAGAGCTGCAGGATTTCCGTAGGGCTTTTTATTTTGTATCCTTTATTTCATGTAATTCTTAAGTGACACTGTCTGAAAATCACCTGCACGAAAAACGTATTTACTGATTGATTAATTTAATCTGACATGACACTTTTGAAAAATATGTGTGAATTCATGATACCTCAAAAATTCAGCAGAACTGCATATTCATAATTCCATTGCTGAATGAATGGTGGTGTTCAATCACGCCATCCCAAGGGCATAGAAGCCAATACTATAGTTGAGTGGTTAAGATGTCCCAACATATTACCAGAAGCCCTCCATCTCCGTGTCATGGCTTTGGATCCCATGTGGAGCAGTTGCAAGGTACTGAATGCTGGTTGGTTGTTATTCACCAGGTACTCTGAGTTTCCTCCACCAATGAACCTGGCAGTCCTTTCATGACACTGACTGTTAATAGGACGTAAATCTAAACAAATCAAACCAAAGCTCTCCCCCACGTCTTGGCCGCTTTAACCATTTGCTTAAGGTGTTTGATGATTTCTCCCTTCTGTGGGTCAATTTATTGTTAGACTAGGTAATTATCCAAATTTATTTGATTAAGACATTAAAGATATAATGAGAAATCCACACTGACCACTATTAGAGTTTTCGGTTGCGCGTTTTATTGAATCCATTACAAATTGAGATTTTTCCTTAATATCAAAAGATTTTCCTCATGCTTACAGGATTTTTCGGCACTGGCAATATAGCTAGTATAAATAGGTAAGTACATTACTATACAGTGTATAATGGAAGTTTCATATTGTTTGTTTCCAGAAATCTTTCTTTTTTCTTTCCAAATAAGAGAATGTTTATTTTGAAAAAAAAAAAAACCAAATAAAAAAAAACCAAACTAATACTGTATACTTAAAGGGACAATTCGGTCTAAGAGAACATTAAAATTTGTACATATATTGGAAACAAACCAGTTCTAATGGAAATTAGATCAGTCGGTTTTACTGTGATATGCCAGAAAAGCCCATGGTGTTGAAATGTGTGTGAAATATTCAAACTCGCTCGCTGTCCGCCATTACACATTGTGGTCAAAAGTCTTGTATGCCGAACCCTGTCCCTTGCTCGTAAAGTAATGCAACTTTTGTATAGAACTGCTCAAATCGCTCTGACAGTAGTGCGTTTACCTTATTAGGTGAATTGTCTTACCTAAAAATCATTTTATCACCTCCTCAGTGGTTATGTAGTTCATTTGTTTAGCGTGCGTGACTTTGGCTCGGGTAAGGGTACAACGTATACATGTACCTGCTTTATCGTATTGATCAACGATTTGTAATTTCAATGGTATCAATTAAAATACTTTACAATGACGGGGAATTTGTCAATATTTTATGTTATATGTTTCATAAGAAATGTAGAACAATACATTTATGCCATTTTTGCTTCTTGGTTATGTAAAAGAATTAGCCTGAGTGAATTGTCCCTTTAACCAAATAGAATGTTACATAGGCAAAACGTTTGCATGTGAATTCAGGTCTATTTCAGTTTCATGTAAAACAATCAGATAAGCTTTTTTTTTGAAAAGAACAAAAAAGTAAATTCAGTATATACACAAATTGACATTAAATGATTTTCAGATGGAAAAATATCAAAAATGATCAAATCGGGTTTCTTGTTTTTAATGTTCTTGGCAATTAATTGCCATTAACCTGACAAATTTTAACCTTGAATTAAGATTATTTTGATAGATTAGTTATAGGTTCAGATAATTTCAGAACAAATTCTCTTGAAGAAATTGTAATTGAAGTGTGGATATCAGTCACATATTGGCAAAATACTTAATTTCTATGAGAAAATACGTAATGTCTAAATGAGTATTGATAGTATTCCCAAACATTGCCATACGCTATAATTACTGATATAAGATGATATTACATCTTCATTAGAACAAATTTCTTCAGGATTTGGTGCTTTTATTTGGTAACTATGAAATAAAAAATTCTGACAGTTAGTCCATTTAACATGTTTAAGCGTTGGTAGAACTGATTTATTCAACCATAGTCTCATGAAATCCATTTTAATAGCCAGCAATAATTTTAGTTACCTACAGTACTTAAATTGAGAAGTTTATATCATGTCAAGTTTTAAAGATATAGAAGTTCAAGATCTCTCTAGATGTTAAACTAATTAAAACAACGTTCTGTTTTTACCTTGACGGATTGTCAAATCATCTGTAATTACCATGCTGTGAGTGGCTATGTATATTTGAGAGTCAGGAAGACGGTTAAAATGCAGTAAACAAACACTTTGTATCAGTAAAACCATCTTTCACATAGCATCACGGTGAACATCTTCACAATGGTGATGAGAAACAGGGACAGATTGTATTATAAACGAGATGTCGGGCTTGCCTGATAACTAAATACACATCATTCCTACTGTAATGAAAGCTGGTATGTTTTTATTTGTTAAATCTTGAACTGAAATCGTGTCTAATTTCTCCAAGTGTGCACAGAAGTTATACATCAATCTAAACCTGCCAGGTTTATGGAATGAGATGTCAGAATGTGCATTTCCTTACCTCTGTCCGGCGGTTCACAGTGGTATCGCTGCAGCAATAGATTACTTCACCATGTTTCTACAGTTGTCAGTTTGATATTCGTGTCCTTGAAAATTTTTCTATTTGTCAGTTGCAGTTCCACAGCACAAATTAGATATTTTAAGCAACAAAACATGAAATCACGTTCGTATAATTGAAACTTTTAAAATATGATTGCGCTTTGTTACTCACTAAAGTACCGAATAGATGGTTAGCGATACGGAACCCCTGCTGAACTACCTCATGTTTTCGCAATTGCTTCATTTGACAGAGAATTTTCCATATCATACAACAAAATAACATACCAGTTTACTAATTTCTCGAATGCATCACATTCATAATGCAGGTTATTCAGTCCTTGTGTGATAGGATGTTTTTTTTTTATTGGAAGTGAGTTTCTCGTACGTGATACATAAGTCGTATTCACATTTATTGAAACTAGCCGATGTAATTCACTTTTCCTCTAGAAGCTACCTTATTTGCAGTTATTATCTCGATTTGATCTTACGTAATAGGGAAATTAAATTTTAACTGGATTTATTCATATGTCAAGATCTGGTCTTGTATATACAGTATGTATATATATATATATATATTTATTGTGTATCATGATATATATGGTTTACCAATTATTCATTATTTTACGGATAAAATTTTCCCGACCCCAAAGTTCCTGCGTAATCACGAAAATATCATCCCTGCGAAAATTAGTGAATACACGGTATTTACTGTCTATGTTCATAAAAACAAAAACTTGTCGACGAGTATACTCTGGTATGCAGATAGAAGTTTGAAAACTTATGAGAGCATCTACAAAAAACGTGCTATAAAAATAGAACTGTCTGGACAGTTATTGGCGTCTGTTAAAGGATTAAGGACAATTCATTAAAATTGCATGCGTGTCATCGCGATACCAGGTATACTAAAGGTGGAAATAAAAATCCAGTCCAACTAAGTCTTGTACTTGCTCTAAGTTGTACGAAAATTAATAACTATTGCAAAATTAACCTATTACGGGAAATAAGTCTGATAACGATAACTAAAGGGGTAAAGTGATTTTAATTTTGTATTAATTGCTTGTTATTTAATTCATAAAAGTCTCTAACGTTTACATGCTGATTGCTGTTACAAAGAAATTTGTGGTTTGGAGATAGGTGTAAAATAGAAGTAAACACGAACATAATTTGCTTACAGAAGATTTTTCCGCGATAATAAATCATCTTCACTAGTTTTTTTTACTTAGAAATGTGTTGTATTGCATAACGCCGGTAGAGATTTATCAATAAGTAAAAACCCTATTTATGGTCTGCAACATGGGTGGGTTTGGTCGCGGTGCTATTTTTGTACATTGCAAAGCGATAACGTGGTATAATTATACAATCTTGCATGTCAATTTATTTTCGTTTTATCTTCTTCTAGCTTTGAACCTGCATCTGTGTATTGTTTTATGACCGTCTTCAGTCCATTTACCATGGGAACTCTTATGATGTTGAAGGTAAGAATATGTGTTTTTCTTCATATCCACAGAAAATTATTTCACTCACTGTGCTTATTATCTAAAATATCTAATTAATTTGGCACTGCATCTTTTTGATGGGCGCTGTGTAGAAAAATGACATTGTATCTTATGTTTACTTTCACTGATACATATATGTAAAAATAACAATTTCATATCTACAATGTATAACTTTATAAACAATGTATTAAATCTGGTATACCTGGTACGTCCCTTCTATGGTTCCTTGGGTTGTGTTGTATGTTACAGAACTATAAGATGCAGGATATGTGTTGTTGTAAAGAGTCGGTGGTTTTGTTGTTGCCTTTTGGCAAATTAGTTCAATACAACACAAACTGTTGATTGGCGCTAATGTAACATAGTAACATACATAAGTTTTTGTTACCTTTAAAGACTCGACTTACTTGCACTAAATCGGAAGGAAAAGTTAACCGGTCATATTTTTAGTGTGGCATAATTGAAAAATAGATCTAATGGGATTTTAAATGAATCAGAGTGTGTCATTATTTTCGATTTAAATTCCTGTGTATAATCCATCATTTTTCGCGTCTTATCGGCAAAAAATGTGAGTAAAGTGTATTTTTTTCAAGCTTTTGTATTAAATGCATTAGAAAACATAATACGCAACCAATTGTGCTTTGACATATAGTGTCATTAAGATACCACGAATGCCTGATATCAACGATCAAGATATCCGTGTACGTTACGTGAATGTTACACCATTTGAAATAACACGAAGACTTATCTTGTACTGGCGACTATGATTCTCTTCTGTGCTCCCCATTCTCTTATCATCTTTTTGTAATTTGTTCTTTACTTACTGCCTTTATCCAACGACTGTGCTTTGAGGTTATGAACACCAACCACAGTTTTGCTTTGAATTATATATATTTTGTAAACATCTCAGTTACGATACCATTATATTTACAGTTCAGATTTATACTCTCTCCTTGTGAAGTTTTTATTGAACTTCATTTCTCGAGTAAGAAATTGGCATGGTGTGTGCTGGCTTCTGAGCTGTTTTCACTTTCGGTTCATATGGTTTGGTCATATTCGATGATTGACAGATTTATGTCACGGTATGATTCGTTTGTTAACGTCTAAGGTCAGCGAAGGACGACGGACTCCTCTGCATGCATTGCGTTACGTGTGTGAATTTCCGCAAGTTATGGGAGGCTGCGGTACATTTGTATATTCGTGTTGTATCTCCTTGCAATCTGTTCTATAGTGTTGTCTCATTGAAGCATATCGCCAGAGACACGTACAGTTATGAAAGGTCATGCCAGTCTCGCTCGACTTTAAAACACATGTATTGTTGAATTTGATCGTATTCAATGCTAGACATTAACAAGTTGTTTGTTGGATCTGGATCGTGTTAAGTCTACTACGTATATACATTACTATCCTACTAAATGTCTTCACAGAGGTTATAATTTTATATTGGAGTCCTGGGAGTTGTAAAACCTTGATGGGTTTTTCGTATTTGTGATGCGAAACACACACCTCCCATGAAATGTTATCGAACTAATGTTGTTATTAAAACCTCGTGTTGCGATGATTGAGGAATTTCCATTATCTTCAACAAGCCATAAACTTCTATTAATAAACTGAACGTTTACAAAGAATACAGTGTAAACGTGTGATAGATATGTGGTCTTAATACGTATCTAGTATCATCATCGGTCTGCATTTAAAAGATATTTGTTACATTAATTGTTAGATATTTTCGATACCCTAACCATGTCGACACTGAGATGATGAATGTGTTGAAGAGATATGTTGTTTTATTAATAAAATCATTGGATAACACCGCAGTCACACATGTAAGTGGTGTGTGTTGTGTGAAATGGGGGTTTGGGGGATGGATAATGAGTAAATAACAGAGTGTAAAGTTACTCTTAACTGAAGCATGTTGCTAAATGATAGGGCCTCCTTCATTGGAGTGTACCATTGTACTCACCTTTGTGGATAGTTATCGCTGAAGTCTCATTGTTTTATGTTAAATGTTCAGCCGTTAGCTCATTCAGCGCCTAATGAATCTCATTGATTTAAAGGTCTTCGTTCATAAATATCAAGTATTGTTGGTTTTTTTATTGGTACTAGGACTAATTTCACTAAAAATGACTTTTGCTGTAAATAGGATATATTATATCTAATAAGGAAGCGACAAAGTCATTGTGACTTCCTAAAGTAAATATTATAACATCAGTATTTTATCAAACAACAGCCGATGTATCTTCGGTGTAGATTATTTTTCCTCATATCTTCCGACCTGTTGATTCAGTACCTCACATACGTACATACCGTGAGTACCATCAAAGGTCTGCAATCCATCAAGCATTCAAATAAAATATTTATGGATGGACTATACTTCAAACACGACTTTTTTATCTGTAAAACCAAATACGTATTACTCAAGTGCGACAAATAAGTCAACGCGATCTGGTTTATGTTAGTTTCAAGCGCGTGTGCGCGGGTATGCACGCGAATATAGGACTGGTGGGCGTGTACACTGTGATTCAAGGGCATTGACAGCCATAATGTTCTTGAGAGTCGTTTGTTTGGCCGAGATAGGATGCTACCCAGGTGTAGAGTTCTATATACACACATCTGATAAACCTTTACGTATAAAGGAGTTTTATGTAACATCTGATCTTTGACACAGCTGATACAATATATCACACCCTACACTATAAATCAACAATAAAAGTTTTGACAGAGTATTGTGTCGTGGAAGTTGTCTTGAATACGTTCGAATGTTTTGTCTCGTTGCATAGTTGTCTTGCCTTCGACGATAGTCGAGAAAGGCAAGAATATGATGTTGTTTTCTGACAGACAGTAGAGACGGCGGTGGCATCGTCATAATTTGTAAGTCTGTAATCATTCTCTTAAAGCTCAAAAGTACCTAAACCTGACATGTTTTAAATTAATTTGGTATTTGTCAATAGGATATAAATCACTATCAGGGCTTGTTACGCTAGTTTAGGATCTTGGTTTCAGTTTCAATTTCTCTGCTCATTTTCGACAGATTTTTGACAATCTACTCATTTATTCTATACGATAGTGCAAAGACGAGTAACACCTTTATGGAACCCAATGTTCTGAATAAGTGTCTTTATGATATATGTCTCCAGACACACTAATCAATTATAAATTTCGAACACTACCTTCCCTGATGTCTGCACCTGATTATGTCACACAAGGTGGTTTATGTATTAGATGTGCAATACCGTCTTGTCAGAATGGTTTGATATGTTATTTAACATTATCACTTTATTACCTAGGTAATCTGGACGTTATCGGCAAACACAATAAACTTCACATCGCTTTATGAACATGCTAGAAACTAGCCCGCCAGTTCTTCCATCAGCTCCAAAGGCACGGAATGTGTCGTTATAATGCTCTCGAGATAGTTCTTATCCTAGAGGACTCGTATTTCACGTTATCGTTGTTTATTAGGTGTTTAACACTGTAGAACGTACTGTTCTTTCTCCCACTTCGAATGGTTTTTGATCTGAACCAAGATTGAAAACCATATCATCAATTTAGTTTCATGATGGAGCTCTGTTGTGACAGACGTCAGAAACATAATGTAGTTGTAATTTACATGTGGACAAACCCATTCAGATACTGGTCGATTTCGTGTACTTTAAGCAATTTTGCCATTTCTGCTATAAAGAAGATTGATAAAAAGTATATTTAGGTCGCTTCATCTATGATAATGATTCTATTTTGGTTAATATTTAAAGGAGAGACTTTCCAACTAAATGGTTCAAGGCGCTGATTGAGATTTTTGAAAACCAATCTATTATCATTGCGATTCCGAATTCGTGGCAAACGAGTGTCAGTGAAGGCATTGAATTGTTCTCGGGACCTCTCGTTATCCTTCACGACCGAAAGTATGCACTATGTATGTTCCACAATGGGAAAAACATGCGATGTATAAATTGCAATACCCAGCGTGTAAATAACTACAACGCCTCTCATTGGTAATGTTCCCGATTGGTTGCGTATGGCTTTTGTCTTTGGACTACTTTTATAGCGCATTTTATAACAAGCAGTTGCTCATTTAAAGTACCATACGCAACAGAATATTGACTCTTCATTTAGACACTTTATTTTATGACAGAATGACATATATGACACATCAAGTGAGAGTTAACCCTGGATGTGGATAAATACAACTGATCACCACAGTAAAAAGTTATAGGATAAACAAGTCTATCAACGAGTGACTGCTATTTATCATGATTATGACAACAAACAAACCAAATATTTTTGATTGTTTAAAACCTTTCTCAGGGTCATTTTTATGTATACATTATAGGTATCGATGTGAAATGTCGGTATATAGGTCACCGCTTACGGTGTTAACACTTGGAGGCTTATACATCTCCACAAGAGTATAGATACCTAACTGATATCGTCAAAAATCCTTGTTAAAGTTTCGTTGATTGAATTTTAGGGAGAAATATCTCAAAGATCGTATTTGCTCTAATGGTAGTTATGTAAGGTATGCTAGTATCGCCGATCTTGGCTGACGGGGGATTCAGTCTACGCTGACAGGTGGCAACAGGTGCCCTGCCCTCTCGATTGTGTGAGTTATGTTGATCGAGGACATGGCAGTATGGGATTATACAGTTGTTGGATTGGCACGGATGCTGGTACCAGGCAGGTCGTGTTGACAGATCGTGTACTGTATCAGGACTACTGTTTATCTATCGTGTCCTTACAAAACGGCCCCACTTACACCGCACTTAATGATTGTGCA
Organism: Argopecten irradians; assembly: GCF_041381155.1. Taxonomy (NCBI): domain Eukaryota; kingdom Metazoa; phylum Mollusca; class Bivalvia; order Pectinida; family Pectinidae; genus Argopecten; species Argopecten irradians. The sequence goes on along the minus strand of NC_091135.1, from coordinate 45,947,388 downwards.
ATGTGCTAAGCACCTGCTTCAAGGCTGTCTAAACATGAAAAAACATGACCTTGTCATAATGGCTGAGTAGAAAACCAGTTTTGTTTGCGGGGGAAGAGTAGAAAACATTCGTTATAACTATCTTAATTAGAATCCCCGTCAAACGTCAGACACTTATAAATGTGTACGTGTCAGTTCAGTTTTTGTTCATTTGTGTGTCACTATCTTGTTGTTAGCATTTCTCTGAAAAGATATATAGAAAAAACCCGTAGTTTTATTAGCCCACCATCATCAGATGGCTGTGTACTATTCAAATCCGCCTTTCCGTCCGTGGTCCGTCGTTCCGTCCGTTCCTTCCGTCCCGTCCCGTCCGACCTTCCGTCCGTCCGTCCGACCGTCCGTTAAACAATTCTTGTTACGTCGCTATTTCACAAAAAGGTAGGTTCCCCTAGGACCCCTAGTTGTAGCATATTGTATTTTGGGACTGATCGGTCAACAAGAAGGCCGCCAGGGCAGACCATCTTGGATTTTGATAGTTAAAGTTTGTTAACCGGCTATTTCTCAGAAAGTACTGAAGGGATCGTAGTTTCCCCTAGGACCTCAATTTTGTGCATATTGCATGTTTGGGACTGATCGGTCACCACGATTACCAAGCCGCCATCTTGGATTTTAGATAGTTTAAAGGTATGTTTACGGCTTAAGTACTAAAGTGAAATGTTCTTGGTTAACCTAGCTATTTTTACTACAGAAAGCACTGAAGGTTTATGTTTACCGCTATTGTCTCAGATCTTTCTCAAATTTCATATGTAGGTTCCCCTAGGACCCTAGTTGTGCATATTGTATTTTGGGACTGATCGGTCAACAAGATGGCCGCCAGGCAGTAAAGTGATACCTTTTATTCCAACATAACATGCAATATGTACCTTTATTCCAATCATAACATGCCGTGCGAGTTAATCTCTTTTGCGTTTCGTTTCCCAATTTCTATTTCTACCTGTCGTAAATGATTTCCATACCCTACAGTAAGGCGTTGGCTAGTAACCGTCTCATGTTGGTTTCAATACATACGCTCCAAAAATCCGCGATTCTGTATCCTAGCGCACATTTTCATATTTCGTTTCATTGATCATTATAAAGTGTTACCTGTTGTGATTTCAGAACATCATTCCTCTTGTCCTCGTGACCTGCACCTTCAGAGCCATCCATATCACTACGCATGTCCCCATCCGGGCATTGTTTCTACTTGTCCTGGCTATGTCTGACATTATGGCATTGGTAAGTTACGGTAGTCACGGTGATATGGTCTTTATATCATTCTCTAAGTATCATACTAGCAGTGTTTACATCGATAAATATCAACGCTAAGAACTTTGATTTCTTGAAATATTGAAAATAATTTATTTGTAATTGAATTTTAGGGAAAAGGTGACGATCTGATGAAATATGTTCTTACAGTACATTTATCATCATATAAGCTTATAGTAACCTGTATGTAGAAATAGTTATTTTTATTGGTAAACCATTTATAATGTAGGAATACTGATATTAATCTGTTGTTCTTTTTCAGAATTTTTTCTTCCTAGTCCGTGACTATGGTAGCTGGCTTGAAATAGGAACTAGCATCAGTCATTACGTCATCGTTATGTGTATGATTATATTCCTTATGTTGCTGTTTGGCCTTTCTCATTGGCTCACGACATTCTCCTTGGTGTCCCGCAAATCACACAGGAATTGAATGACCACAATACCCTCCTATTGCTCTTTTCTCGCTATCATTCTTCAAACCAATTGCTTTTAGGCCGCACTAGAACAATGTCTGTGATGAATTGACTTTAAGAAAGCCTTTGTACGATCCTTTTATCTTTTTTTATAAATAAAATCATAAGAAATAAACATGACATTGCGTTGTTCAATTTCTTTAATCTCTACCTCTTCACACTCCAGTCCGGAATTCGACACTCGCTTGTTATATAGGGCAATTGTTCGTTAGATTTTGCCGTAAGGCGGTATCAGGGAGAAATAGATATTTTCAATAATTAGTTTCAAAATTGACAATACAATAACAAAGAAACAATTACTCTAATTGAGACGCAGTTCTTAATAGTGATTTATGCTTCAACCATGTTGATATACGATCTTTATTAATCCTCAGAGGGTTTATAATATTTACCCGCAATGACTTAGCCACAAAATTATATAAGGGATATTATCTCATGGTCGAATCTTTATCTGAAACGAGTGATTGAATACTTGATGACTATAATACCTCGAAAGTATGTAAATATACTAAATTTTTCTGTGTACTCCAAGTGATCAAATCACCAACAACAAAGGCTCATCAGACATAACAAAGCCTAACATATGGCGATATATAACGAATCGTCAATGAAGTTAAGTGGAACCTTGTACTATCTCGAGTGGCAATACATTAACAGAGTTAGGAACACGTGTAAACATATACCACACATGCGTACATTACTCCGTATTAAGTACTTCTGCTAAATAGTGGTATCATGTACAATTAGCTGTTCATCAATAGGAACTTCATTAAATGAAACTGATTAAAGAGATTGTCATTAGATTTCGCTTCCATTTAGCTTTAGCCGCCCACCGTAGTCTTTATATAATGTGGATAGTATTGTCTAGTTTGCTTGTTAAGGTTTTCCTGTCTATCATATACCAGAACACAGGATTTTCACAACATGTCAATCAGAAATATTTGCAAAATGGTAATGATGTATTGGGGTCGACAGCGCTTTGCTCTTGTGTATTCAGAGAAAGCAGATGTTGTTGATGACAAAAGGAGAGGTTCTTAAGAAAAACTCATGACTCACTGTAGTTTGTGCCTAAATTTGCGTTATTTTGTCTAGAATATGTACGAATTTTAACATTCAAGGATTGTGATGGCATATTATGTAATATAAGACTCTTTCATATGTGGATATGAAGGATAGGGATATTCTATCCGATGGTCACAAAATGTAGTAAAACTCGGGTTTTACAACATTTTGTGATTCCGAGGGTAGAATATCGCTATCCTTCATATCCACGGATGAAAGAGTATTTTTATCTCATACTTCGACGTTTAACCGCAATTTTACTACTACGACTTTCCGCCATTTTGAAATGAATTCGAAAAAAACGTGAATGCAAATAATTTCTCAATAAATGATAATTGCGTAATATTTTCAACTCAAATTCTATTGTTTGTATCTTTTAAAGTAAATACAACATAGTTTCTGAAAAAAATGTTAAAGTTGAAACGAGAAAGTAGTAATTTTGTTGACGCTGTGACGTCACGAAGTTTTATTGCATGGGTTGCTATGCAATACAGCTTCAGGCGGCATGAGTGTATTGCCCTATTGCCACAGTATTACACGTGTAGGTATGAGAGAAATATTCATTGCTCTCTGAAAGGACTTTATTGGCTCTCATTATTGAGACATAACAGAAAGGCATAGTGTAAAATTAACATGATACATCTTTTTTGATTTACTTCCTATTTGAACATATGCAAGATTCAATAGTCTGAACGAGCAAAGAATTACAGCTCAGGAAATTACCGCAGTTGAAAGCTAGCATATATATCCTTTACACATAGAAATGGACAATAATGTATCCACAAACAGGTATTTTGGGCGTAACGCTTTAAAACGGTATATATATATCACATTATCATGTAAGTATGAGAAATCTCCTTACGAAATAATAATGTCAAAAATGTATTTGGTAAACAGTTAATCAGATGTAGATATATATCTAGGTGTCAGATTGGAATTCTCAGGCCCGGTTAGATTCATGTCGATCTTAGGTACATTAATGCTTGTCGATGGCGCTCACTTCAGCATGGAGCTGGAACTGGCAATGGCCGCACCAACTTGCTGAATTTACACTGGGGGAACTTTAGTAACGGTAATAGGTTGTTTTAGATAAGATGATTAAAACGGTGATGAAACGTCTATACAAAGTTTGGCGAAAAGTTCAACTATATCAAAATAAAAACATCTTGTATAATTGATGTATCAAGGCAGTAATAGTCAAATACGCCACTCCGGATTAAGGAAGCAACAAATATAGAAAAGCTTAAAAAAATCAAGGGATGATATCGGTCAGTTCTATTTTAAGATAACTTTACAGACGTTTCTTTTTACATTAAACGTCTGGTAAAAAGCAAGGAATGAAAATTATGAGTTTGAATTACGGAACTGAATTAAGGAATAACAACTGAACAGTACCTAAAAATGATTTAAAGAAAACGTATCAGAAATTAAATTAATAATTCTTGAATAATAGTATACAATCGGATTTTGTTTTTCCTCTATGAGCGTTAATATATAGTTGTTTTATGGTCGAAAAAAATTTGTAAGATGACTCCTCCATTAGAAGAAATGAGAACCAAACGTTCCACAAGGCAAATCGTTCATCTTTGGGGTTTTTCCGCCTTATACATATAGTTTTGCAATCTCAAAGTAGATAACATATTTTTATTTAGTACATGGATAAAATTGCTGTCTTTTCCTCTGTTTTTCTTTTCTTTTTCGTCTTTTATTGTTCCTTAAAGCAAATCGTGAAATAGTACCATAATGGCACAAACTCACAAAGAAAAAACAACGATGTTTTTGTAGATATTATTTTTATTCCTAATGAATGCACAGGGGTACCAGCCACGTGCCTTATAACTATGAGTTATGTCAACAGAGATATACACACAATTTTATATACATTTACATCTATCCATAACGTTTGGCCCGAGTAGTTACGTGATAGTTTACCATGTATATCTGATATGCTTCTACATAGGAAATGCTCAACAATGTCATTACTCAAATGAAGGAATAATTGCATGATGCATGTAGGAATAAAACAGTTGTAAGGTGATGTCAGAGTCTAATTCATCCAGAGGAAGGATTGGCTAACACTGATTATAACAAACATCACTGATGCTTTGCTCTACACAGAAGGCAAAACTATAATAGGTAAGTTGACCTCTGCTTACAAAGCGTCGGATGACCCTACAGGCCTGCGTCTATAAGGTGATGACACATACTGGACACCCGAATACGACTTTGACGATAATAGCATGACCAACACAAAACACATCATGTTTATCACATCTCACTGACATATTTATATATAATCCAACATGAAACTATTGTAGGACATCGTTTCGGAGACGCCGTCATTACATGTAAGGACACCAGTTTCATAACGGTAATACATATTGGCAAAAATCATGAATGTTATGGTCGTAAACGTATGTCTTTGATACCCATGGCTGTCGGTCAGTGATCAAAGCAACACCGGTATGAAGTGGTCGGTACATCACTAAAGATCTATATAGAAACTTTCACAACAAATACACTTACACAATATATCTCCATCGAACGATTTCCTTTAAAAGTGAATGTAATGTACCAAACATGGAATATAGTGCTATCTTCAGAATGATTATGTTGAAACTGTGCCCATTTTAGAAGCTTTCTTGATTCTAGATGGATACCCAGTGCTGTTTCTGAAAATTTAATCGAATAAGTTCAATTAAGTACTGATAATTAATAAGTCCATATCCTCAATTAGCTTAACATTTTCATGAATAACTGTTTACTTAAAAGTAGTTTGATAAGACAATATGCAGTTATCAATATCCATGTGTTGTTAAAAAGTAGACAAAATATATCAAACTGGACTTGTAAACTATTTCGCTCTGCAATGAGTCATCAGGAATGATACCATAAAGATTTAGCGAAAGAAGACGATAACAAAATAAAATTGTCAGTGAATGAATCCATGGTAAAATTAAGCTTAATCCCCCGTTTATTCAACTTACCCCACTCCCCCGCCCCCTCTCAAAAAAAGATAAAATGTAGTATATTTCTTTGCATATTTTGTCAAGTTACACAACTCCCAATACCTAAGTACAAAGGTTAGCCAAGGCACATTATAACATACATACCTTTGTTTGTTCAACCGCACCAAACACTGATTTGCAAAATATCACTATACATGTATTTAACGTGGGATACCGGTACTACCTTTAAACAAAAGTTCTAATCGACTAAAGTCGGGTGACGAAATTAGCAAATAAGTTTGACTTTGTTACCTTGAACCGCCGGACGATGCCAGTTCTCTGTATAAGGGCATGCTCTCTTGTTGGAGATATACACAGCGCAAGTCTCTGGAATCGAACAAATGAAGGTTAGAGTGATTACTGGAGCCATTTCATTGGTTAACTGAATAGAATTAACTCTTATGCTACAAAGATTACTTCACGTTATTTTAATCTTTAATACTGTTAGAGAAACAAACTGCATAGAAGAAAACATGTATATTTGTTCTTTTTAGTTGATTGAAACTTTCGAATTATTCGAACAAGTAACATGCCATGTTGTATGCAATATAACAATAATCTTTGACAGTAATCTCTATGAAAAGAAATAGCAAACTGCAATGACCTACTTACACGCTTGAACGAGCCTTCCGTGGTGCAGAGTTTGTAGATGGCGTATAGCGGTATGAGGGCCATGGTGGAGAAGGCTACGCTCCATCCAATAGAGTTAGCGTAGGCCGGGTATGTGTACACCCCGTCTCCACCTTTGTATATCAGCGGGCGGTAATGTAGAAAGCTTGATATCACAAGGATCTGAAATAAGGACATTAAGACATTACGACATTTCAACGCAAAACAGAAATATGAATGCCCACTACCTTTTCGAAACGGTTTTTACCTACACTGTTTATGAATTGCACATAATAAAATAAACGAAAAAAAAACCAATCGATCAGGATTAAAGACTAAGGAAAATTTAAAACGTTTGTTATCGAATGATTGTTGAACTTTGGATATACGTACTAAGAGGAATGTTGGACAAAGGAATTTCCAGCAGATTCTCCAGTACATCCCCGGCGTATACCCGGTCATCTGCTTAACATCTCGACAAAACTGGTCCACACCTGGGTAAAAGTACATTATTCAAGTAAATACAAGTTACATTTATTCCATTATAACATTATTGTTATATGGGAAACCTACAAAAAGAGAACACTATCCACAGATGTTCAAGTTTTGATGATAACAATGTCGCATTCTGGTAAAATGTAAATACCCTCTAAATATTATTTACCTTCATGATAATTTGGAACAACGGAATAAAGAAATCTGATTTAGTATAAACAGTAGATGCATGCTTACCATACACCCACGACACGGCGATTACTTGACAAAGCACAGCAAACAGAATAGATGTCCCCGCCGCAAACGTGTCCAGTATCTTAAATACGTACATACCACCCTGCAGGACACAAGAACAATCTAATATATAAATGTTGGAGGGGTCTTCCAAAAGATATTGAAAACATTTTATCTGTAAAATACTACACTTTACAGTTGCTTTAACCGTCTAGGCTTTGTCAGGCTTATCGAAATAACCAAAGCTTTGTTTTACTTAAAAGGCACAAGGAATGCATCAGGAGAATAGACGAGCAAATGATCTGTTCGAGATTGGAATATCAATATCAATACACAGCTGACGGGATCCATATTAATTACTGTTATCATGGATGGACATTGTCATGATAAAATATTATGTAGAAGACCTTTACCAAATACAATTCCAATGCACTTAATTTTAATCTTCCAGAGAAAATATCTGTTTTCGCCATCTTTAAATTGCCTTTATGATTGAAAAGGGGTATAATGTTATGCTAACATTCTTGGTATTAATATGTGCGTACTAAATTAAAGGGTAAACATCCAATGCACTTTTTTCTGGAACTCTGCCTATTGTTTGTTTTATGAAAATTCAGTCACTACATCTTGTTTTAAATTTGATATCAGAACTGATAGAGATGATACAAGGACTTTGTGTACTAGAACAACACAGAAATCAGAAGAACTAAAGCTAAGGTTGTGATATGCATAATAAAATTCACGTACATTGGTTGTGCAAGGCAGTGAGAACAGGAAAGCGGTACACACAATGATGAAGGTAAGAATCTCCCGAGACCAGCCGAAGCGGATTAGGCGGTAAAATTGGTTCCCAAGCCCGGTCAGGGGTGACTCCAAACCACCAAACTACAAAAATACAGATCTATATATCAAAATATGTATAAAATGTGTCAAAATATCGAAATGAAATAATGCCTCGTTTATACAGCTGCAATCAGCATCTACACTTAAACATAATTTTCAATGTCAGTAAATGAAACAAGATGAGAGTCCAATAAGTCCAATCATTAAATTAATGTCGTGATCAATTGCTGATAAACAGTTAAAATAATGATTTTACCAATGGCATCAAATTATACACAGTCATAACGTTCTCTGTCCCGTATTGTGATTCTGTTATCGATATATGGTAATTTACCGCACTGTCCATGCCAAGGGTGACGAGCATGAAGAAGAAGATGATGGCCCAGGCTGTAGATCCAGGCAAGGTAGCGATGGCTTCCGGGTAGACAATAAACACCAATCCGGGCCCTATAAATAATTAACTTACACTGTTAACTTTTAATTGACCTGAAATTACACTTTAAAACGGTGACATAAATTGAAAGTTCTGATTCTCATAAATACATACAATTATGTTAATTCGCTTATTGTGTTGCGCGGAAACGCATGTAATTATTTGATAAGTATTATGCATGAAATATTGATATTTAATGTTATCTGAATACACTCTATCACTGTATACCTACCATCCTGGGCTACTTCGTTGATGTCTTTGCTTTGTCTGGTCGCCATGTAACCGAGGAAGGTAAAGACTACGAACCCAGAAAATATACTGGTAAAACTGTTCACTCCCGCTGTGATCAGGCAATCCCTGTTATAACAAGGTCAAAATACGAAATCATGAGAGTAAACTTATTCAAAATAAAACTGTAGAGTAATTTTTAATATCTTTGCATGAAGGATTGGTATACACATACTGCTGATCAGCGTTTCGTAAAAAGTTAAGGGGGGTATACTGTAGCTGCCTTTACGAAAATGGTTATTAACGATTATGTAATTAATTTAAGATATTGAAAAATGAAGCAGAGTAAAATTATTTTTACCAAACTACTGGTATTTTGATTGCTAATATCAACATTGACAGATCTAGCAGCATCGCTATCATTTTATCGCTGTAAATATTCTTTTTAGATTTTATCTTAAATCATTCCATGAAGTTCATGTTTACATAGTGAACAAGTCTTCTTTTTATCCTTTTTGTGGTCAGATGTTTAGATTGGTTAAACCATTCGCAGTCAAAGCAACAAATATTTATGGTTTCCATCCAAGCTTACAGTAAGTGTTGCAAGCAACACAAGTCCCCTGCCGTCAATTACATTTTCTAATCTATGGCAAGTTACTATTACTTAGTTATGCTATCATTGTATGAATGTTGGACAAATTCTGTCTCAAGTTACCGTCCGGAAACGAAAATTTGTGAAATTTGTAACAGCGACCTTTGTAGTTGATCTTTTGACTCCAAATTTAATACCAAATTTAATACCAAGCTGTATTTTCTCATATGCTACTATTGAGTGAAGTTTGATCGAAATGCATTGGTGTTTTCTCAAGTTAACGTCTGGAAACTAATATTTTGTGAAACAATCTATTTTTAGTAATAGTGATCTTTGTAGTTGACCTTTTGACCCAAATCCAATCCCAAGCTGTATTTTCCAATATGCTGCCATTTTGTGAAATATGATCAACATCCGTTGTTTTTATCGTTTGGAAACGAAATCCGGACAGACGGACAGACAGACAGACCCTCGGAGACTAATAAGTGGCATATTTTATGTCATCTTCGCTAGCAAAAGCTTCTGATAACGTTAAATTCCCAGAATGAAGATAGGTTTTTGCACAACTACTGATCTTTGATGTTATTTTTTAAATCTAATTAATTATTGTTGATCTTAGAAGATTAGATGTAGGTTTGGTAGTAGAAACATAATGAATCTTACTTTATCATATGTATTGTGTTAAGGTTTAATGTCCAATAATGAGCTCAGCTTGCTATGTGATTATGGTGTAGGTGTGGACAATGAGATTGGTTCAGCCTAATTCTGCTACAATAACATTACGTAATTCCGCTTACAACTAACACATTGTAACAATAGATATGTTTCAGCGAGCAGAACGTGTATATACTTTAGTTTGAAGTTAAAGAGGTATACGACCTTGATGTAACTTTGGGTAAATGAAGAATGCGGTGAAGGAAGTTACGTCGACGTCGATGAGTGATGCCAGGCTATCAGATAGGTATACACAGCGGTCGGCAGCACACATTTTCATTTTAAAAGTTTCACAGATAAGATATGGCACCTTCCTTGCCTGAATATATCAAGACCGTTTTAAAAGTTTCAGCTCCAAAGGAAAGAGAAGTCGTGGTTAACCGAAAGGTATCACAAAGATTAAATGACATTTTGTTTTTGCAGAAATATTTTTGGCATGGATTGAAAAACAATTAAAAAGATCGAATTGATTAGAGAGACGCACCTGAAGCAGTTGTTATGGAACTTGTTATAGCTTGCGTATGCTATATGGGTCCCGAAACCTGCACCGATGGAGAAGAAAATCTGTACAGCCGCATCTATCCAAACCTGTAACATAATCCCAAACAGCCCGTTAGGTCCGTGTACTTTCAGTAATAATGAGCCAATATCACAAAGCGAGATGTTATTCTTTGGAGTTGTTAAATTATTCTTTGGAGTTGTTAAAGTTCCAGTGCTTTTTGTCGCAATGCTTGTAGATTTAAGAAAATGCTTAAAAAGTAAATTGATAAAGTTTTGCTATTCCACAGTCGCGGTAAATCAGACAAAATAGCCCATTCAGACATTTATACATGATCGTAGAAATTATTTATTGTCTAAATGCCTTGAAAAAAGTCTATCTGTTAATGAAAACAAAGTCACAAAATAGTACACTTTTTATGCATTGGAAACTGAATTATGACACCCTTACACATTGTCTACGTTCCTACCTGGACGTCACCAAGGCGACTGACGTTAGGAGTGACGAAATACTTGATACCGTCCCCTGCTCCAGGTAGGAGAGAGCCCCGGATGAGAAGAATGGTCAATATGAGGTAGGGAATGGTGGCCGTAAACCAAACGACCTGTGGTAAAACAAGGTATAATTCAACCTTGCTTGTCACAAGCATTTTCAGTGGCTCAAACAATCATGCCATAACGTAAAAAAAATAACGTCACCGATTTTAAAACCTCATTTGATTAGCTGAAATAATGGTGTAATAATTTCATAAACAAAAGAGTCCATCACGAAAAGAGAATTTAACGATATTCGATCGAATATTTTTCTCCTAATAATTTAGATTATTATTTTTCTGGATTTTTTGTCGCTTTTCATTGGTCAAAAACACGCCACGTGATCAACGATAAAAAACTATATTGCACGATTTTTCCGGAAGTAGTTTATCAAAAAAGTATATTGCACGGTTATTTTTAGATAACGTTATCGTCTACGTTACCAAAATGATTCGTGTTCCTGGCGCTTTGAAACAAACGCTTTCATGACCTGAGTTTGAAGCGTGACCACAAAATGTGACAGACGACGTTGATTATTTCGGTTTCTAACAAAGATGATGATGATTTCCAGCTGATGACTACAGTCTAAACTTTTAAATTTTCAACATAAACACGGTAGGAGAGTAGGAAATAATCGAATAACATTCATTAAGCATCTGGAGCCATTTCATAGTGAATACGTTTGATGTTTTTTTTTTAAAATTCCACCTAGACTAGTTATAACATTAGGCCTAGGCTAATCCTACGGTATGTATACGATTTTTTTATTTTACGGAATGGAGTACTAAGCATAAGAGAGTGTATCTTAATTGTGTCAATCTGAATCTGTTAATATATGTTTGAAGTCGAAGTGGATTAATTCAACGGAGAACAAACTACACATTTAATTGACTGTGTGATATGGAGCTACAGGTATATAATGGAGTACATGTAGGCCCTACATGTATGCAAAATACAAACACGCATGCACCGGGAGTATGTAATAAAAGCATGAAGTGGATCAATTGATACTGTTTTCATATTTTGTTTTTGCATTAAACTTGTTACAAAATCTTAAGATTGTAACTGTCATCACGAAGCGGAATTTACAATGCGATGCTTATTTAGTTTCACACTTATTTCAAAATGTAAAAAATCCAGAAAAATAATAAAACATTATAGCATTTTGATTTCGGTCAATACATGGTTATATCGACTACAGAAAAAATATCGACCTCGGACTACGTCCTCGGTCAATATTTTTTCTTTGGTCGATATAACCATGTACTCGTATCACTTCCAGTATAATTTTTACTGGGTTATAATGATAAATCGATATCACATACAGCTATGAAAATGTCAAATGAATAACCAGATTAGCCAATAAAAATGCATTTTCTCTTTCTATCTGCAAAACACTTTTAAAGATAATTATATTATCCATGGTATATTGAAAAAGGAGACTGTATATACATATTAGAATTACTTAGAATCAATAAAAGTATAAGTTAAATAAAAAAGGAATCTGCCATGGGTATTTCTACTTTCGGTTTAGTGGAAATATGACATTTTTTACACGAATTACAGGTAGACCGATTTACCTGTCTTGATACTGAAGCGCTTGTTATTTTCAAAATAAATGTCCTCTACTCTGCATAAAGGAATAAGTCGTCCATAAAACCAAACATTTCCACAGTAATAACACTGTGATAATTTATTACAAATAAAGAGAGCATCCCTTTATAGCACAAATATCAAATATTCTCTATTTGTTAGATAATTTGGGGGCCACGGTGGCCGGGTGGTTAAGATGTACCGACATATTACCACATGCCTTCCACCTCTGGGTCGCGAGTTCGAATCCCATGTTGGGCAGTTGCCAGGTACTGACCGCTGGCTGGTGGTTTTCCTCCGGGTACTCCGGCTTTCCTCCACCAACTAACCTGGCACGTCCTTAAATGACCCTGGCTGTTATTGGGACGTTAAGCTAATCAAATCAAATCAAATTTATATTATGTTATGGTATACAGTTTTCCCAAAACGTTGCTTAAATGTTTAATTCTAGCATTAGGGTACAATCTAATTTGATGGTCATTTGATAGGTATGAAAGATCACGCCAATTTTCGTGACATGCCTTTGATTTCGTTTGACATTTCAATTATAAATATGTTTTCGTTGGTCGCCTCAGCTGACATTTTGAGACTGCAGGTCGTTTCTGTACACTGAGAATAATAAACGCAGTGAAAACGAGTAAACGGGTATTCATTTTCTTACATGTTACATGTATTTCCCACAAAACTGTACTCATGAACTCATCTAAGCTCGAAAAACTAAAAATACATTGTATATTATTATATTGATAATACAAACATCCGTTATTTAAGCACATTTCGTACAACACTTAGCACCTTTTAGAGAGATAGTTATAAAACCCAATGGACGATGAAATTCCTTGTCGCCAATTAAAACAGGTAGACCAGCTCATACCTTGCCAGCACTCTTGACACTTTTCCAGAGACTGAAGTAGAGAATGATAAAGGTGAGGAGAACACACAGCGCCAGCTCCCATTTGATGGGACCCAGGTCTCCGATCCCTTTACTTTTATGTAGGCCAAGCATTCCTCTTCTGTAACAAGGAAGAAGAACATGTCATTTTATTTACTGCTTTGTTTTTATCAGATAAATAACAATGAGTTGTTTACCTTTAATAACAGCTGCCAATCTGATTACATTGCTAATTAGCAACTGCAGAGGCATGCAAACAATAAAACCGTATCATTTTAAAGAGTTTGGTTTAGTTTTGTAAGAATCTTGATTAAGGTCTCATTTAACATCGGAGCTATGTAAAATGCTCTAATCTAATTGTTAGATTTTGCAGGTATATGTCCATCTTCTAAATGAATCTAAATATATGTTATAACATCATCTAGCTGAAACTATATGCACTAGGGACACAAATGTAGTACAAAACGTACATGTATAACATATAAATATATTTCTTTTGTTTGATCTCATGAAATATTTTATTGTAGAATATCATGCAAGGATGTGACGAAAGTATTATTGAAAAGACAGAATGCACTACAATCCCTATTTACTCATTCATTACTATACAAATATATTATATGTACCTACTCATAAAACTCGAATGCTGATGACACAGACGTGTTGGCGTCATAGGAACGGTTGAAGTAAGTCTTGTTAGTATCCCAGTCAATCTGCCAGCATCTGTCACTGTTGAATTCGTGTGAACAGCTAGCCCAGGGCAGGACAAGGGAGAACGACGAGAACAGGTAGTAGAAAGACCAGCCTATCACGAGATTGTAGTAAAATGCCACAATATAGGCCATTAAACAGGAGGCGTATCCGATACCTGGAACAAGAATGTGAATAGTCAATACACAGCTCTTAAACAATACACAAAAAGGAATATAAGACAAGAATTCCACTTAAGTGGATGTGTCGACTGCACAGCATCACAAAAAATAGATATTTGCAGTTGGAAATATTGCTAATAATTAGGTGAAGTTATCAAATCACGTAAATCTTCAAATATTGAGGGATTTTGACCAGTATCAAACCACTCCGAGATCTCATTATTATAAAGCAATATACCAATTTTGGTTGAAATTGGACAATAAACACTACAGTTATCTAAGAGGAAACCATATATTTATCTGCTTTGGCGAATTCGAAGTCCCGTAACTCTTGCAAATATTGACGGATTTTGACCAGTACCGAACCCATCTAAGATCTCATTGATACATGTATGAAGCAATTTATCAAATTTGGTTGAAATCGGAAAATAAATACTTAAGTTATCGAGTGGAAACCACGGATTTATATGTTTTAACGATTTTAAAGTCCAGTAACTCTTGCAAATATTGACGAATTTTGACCATTATCGGACTCAACCGAGATTACATTGCAATAAAGCAATAAACCAATTTGGTTGGAATCGGACAGTAAATACTAAAGTTATCACACGGAAACCATTTCTCGGACGCCGACACCGACGCCAACATAGTGGTACCTAAGTGTTACCCTTGCGTTACAGGCGACACAATAAAATGACTTTAATGTAAAGTGAAAAGCAGGAAAAGCCCAGCCAAGGGTAGCTACTTTAAGGATGTACACCTCTGAGATGTCAAAATATTCCGAACTATGATGTGTTTTGGTATCATAGATAATTTCGAGTTCATGTACCATTTTAGAAATTGAAAAAATATACCCGGCGTATGGTATTTGACATAATATGAGATTGTAGTGAAGTATGTAGCATAAACCCTATACACAACAAATCAGAGTAACATTTCCCAAAACTGTTCATGTAACTCCCCTTTAAACTGCTAGACGGCGATTTAAAGTTCTTTTCGAATGCACAGTACAACTTGTACTTAGAAGCCACAATTTATACAACCATTTGTTATTTGATAACCTGTCAAACAATTAACACAAAAGTTAACAAGTAATTATTTCTTGCACAGCCTTCTCCTTTCTGTTCAACTGAGTGCCAAATATTCAACCTGTTGCGTTCAGCGACTCAGACAATGGAGTGTATACACGACACATAATCTATGTTGCTGGTATGTCTTTCAAAATGTTTGCCTCTTTTCACTCAAGCTCGGCTATAAACAAGCACTTGTCGGTCTACAGTTGTCTTTGAACTAGTATTATTAGTGTGAGAATTGGTCCGACTCGGTGAAGTCAGATGTGCAAGTAGACGGACAAGTGTGATGAAGGTAATGCTGGTATACGTTCGGCAGATTCTCTCTATAAGTAATGATCAACAGGTTTCTTTATAAATTTGCTAGACGAAAAGTTTTTAAATCTGATTTTCAAATGTTTACAAATACTTTATATAACATAGCATATCTAGTCAGATAGATAATGAAACCGTTTTATCTTTTTTCTCTATTACTCATGACGAAATATTAAGCTTGCAATTAAAAGTAATAGTAAATGTAACATATTTTCATATTTCGAAATGAGGTCAGATCAGATCATAACCTAGAATATGATCATTTAATAATTATGGAAATTCCAATACCAAACGGAAGATGAAATAAAGTGTTACTATTTGGAATTCATAATATGTATAAAACAATTTATAGATAGGAGCTGATGAGAACCACGAAACCAAACAGAGGACAAAAGACGTCTTAAAACTAGCAACTATCTAATTGCAATCAAAGTAACAATATTTCACTATAAGGACTAACAAGGAATATATAGTATCAAGAAAAAATATATTAGAATCGGCGAATATGCAAGAGCGAAATGGTGGATGTGAAACGTAAATGAAGATGTTTTGAACATAAATTTTCTTTCAGAATATTCCATCGAAGAAAAAAATTCTAGGACATTTTAATACAGAATAAAAGGTAGAACTACTGTTCCGTTTCCCTCTAGTGCTGTATTTATACTATAAACAAACGTGTATAATGCATACCAATGTTAATGGGTTTTACTGTCCGATATATCAGTCGTACTGTTACGGTGTAGTAGGTCTGTTTAGCTACACATATCAACATCCGCAAACACAGCTCCCTAGTCTGCGATTTACAACCCACACAACTGCCGCTACCCCCAGTCTTACACAGTCTGGTGCTCCTGTTAAGATCTCCGACAAGTAATTTCTGTCGTTAACAGGTGAGAGAACACTTCTAAGTGTCAATTTAGACAATTGCGAGTATTAACGTGGTCTTGTTATTCCACGTTAAATAGGTTTTGCTTTTAACAAGTATTTCAATTGGCTTAAAAAGTATTTATGTCTTCTTATCTCATAAGCAAAAATTACGCTTGTAGCGTCGTCGCTGATTGACCGATACAATTTCGTAACGAGTTTCTTAAAGAACCTTCCATTCAACTATTGCACAAACATTCAATATATTTTTCCATATAATAACCTACTAATTGTCCCCCATCCAATGATTCGGGAGTATTTGTTAATTTTACTACATTAGTTCAATTATTCAAGACCAAATGAATTTTTATTTTGTTTTTATATTTTTTCAGAATTATTCGGACAAGTTTCAGTATAGTTTTATCATAACACTCACCCCTAAAGATTGGAGACATCTTCCAGACACGGATGGGTCCCTCCTGTGTGTACTGACCCATGGAAAGTTCCATCATAAAAACGGGAATGGCACCCAGCAGTAACACAGTGAAATATGGAATGATAAACGCACCTGGAATACAAATACAAAATGTCTAACGTATCTGAAATATTAGTAACACTTTAAAGCAATAAACTACGGAAGCGTATTAGGCTCACATAGAAAAATGGTTTATTTGGCGGCCGCCATATAATTATCTGACGGCCGCCAGACTTATTTGGCGGCCGCCAGAAATATTAAGTGGCGGCCGCTAGATAAATTAAGTGGCGGTCGCCATATAATTATCTGGCGTCCGCCAGATAACTATATGCCAGAAATATAAGTGGCGGTCGCCATCTTATTATTTAGCGGCCGCCAAATAATTATCTAATTAATTTAATAAAATAAAACATTTTCGTTATCCTGAAAAATATTTTCCTATGTGGGCCTAATACGCTTCCGTAAATACGCTTCCGTAACAAATCATTGTATATTGAATCATATCAAACGGTAAACTTGCTTGTGAAACTGTTCGTGTAAATATGGAACGATAAACGCACCAGGGCTAGAAATACAATCAGGAATTACAACGATCAAACATTTCTAATAAATAATAACATTTCTATGCAATGTACTGAAACATGAACACATCGCGATCATTATAATTGCATCTGGAACCGTAGTAGTGTAAAAATGAAATATTGACTGATGCAGGGAATAGTGTGGCCGCAAAATGGTAATCCCTTCTACTCTCCTTCAGTACAAGGCTCACGACCTATCAATTAGTGGTATATGAAACCATAAAAGAATATAACGTTTACATCCGTGTAGTTATAATGGCTGATAACTTAATCTACATTAGTAAAATAGTGCAGTGCTATTGGTGAAGAGTTCAAAACAGTTTCTTCAGTTTTGTACCTAACCCAAACAAACTCGTCGATAAGATACCTATCCTTATTCTCACTCAGAAGCAAGACATGTATGTAGATAAAAATCAGGGACGAATTGTACCTGCTGCCCCTATTGCATGATCGTAAAAGGCGACTTAATTTAGGATCTTATCATTTCGTTTCTTCCTAACTGATTTTATCTTTCCTAATGCCTTCCTTGGCACCGCCTCACTTTTGGCCTTGTGTTGAGCGCTCGCCCCTGTGAGGAAGGCTCTGGGTTCTGTCACCTGGCCGAGACACACCAAAGTCTATAAAAGTGGTAGTTTCTGCTCCTGCTTAGCGCTCAGCAAACGGGGAGTGGGACGACTGGTTCGCCCGTTGTAAGTATAATGTGACCGGGTGGGGTGTGTTGCTTGGTGTCTTCGGCGGCATGCTTCAGTGATATAGCACTATAAAAAGGGCAATAGTTCCACTATACAAGGAGACACTACATGAACATACCGCAGTCTCCCACAACACGCACCTCGCACAACATACACGCAACACACCGCATACATGGGAGGCCGTCCTTACATGATCATAGCTGTTAATAGGACGTTAATTAATCAAAAAATTGTACCTATTCCAAACACAATCTCGTCGATAAGATACCTATCCTTATTCTCACTCAGAAGCAAGACATGTATGTAAATAAAAATCAGGGCCAATTATATAAATTAATGAATAGCAAGGCAATTACGAATGGTACAATCTGATATAATATAGCACCACACAACACTGTTGGTGTCAGGCACTAGACCGATTACAATAACATCTGTCTAACATTGTACGTAGTAAATGCTAATTACTGGTTTTCCAATTTGATTACAACATTCGCACATATCTACCTAGATTACGTAGTATGCTTGGATATCTGGTATGTCTACTTGATGATTTTATATTACAGTTTGGAGCATGATATTGATAATAATTTACATGTTCGCGATGGTTGGTATTCTTACTACAAAGCATACCTACAAAGGATGTTTATACACAAGACAACACATCCCTAGACCTTAGTACATATTGATGTAGGTCGTAGATATACATACATCCCAACACTTCAAAATCCCGAATAGAATACTATATACAATGAATATTCAGGATGGGTTTATACAATTACTTTTGTGAGATGGAGTAATTTGCCATGCTTTTATTTCTCTTTTTCCGACCAAAAGATACATTGAATTTACTTACCGCCGCCATTTTTGTAGGCTAAATAGGGAAATCTCCAGACATTAGAGAGGTCCACAGAGTAGCCAATCACAGCCAAGAGATAGTCGGCTTTGTTACCCCAGTTTTCCACCGGAAGTTTAACATCGTCGTCGTCAGGGTAGCGGTCAGGAATGTCGTCAATATCATCTACTTTCTCCGACAATAGAGAATTCTTCTCGGCGTCAGGATTTTCCCTTGGAGGGTCCTTGCCGTTCTGTAACTGGTCCTTGGAAACATCTGTAGGAACAACTGCCTGGAGTTCCATCGTATTTGCGGTGGAGTCGGAATCTCCAAGGCTGTCGTTGTCACTCTGATCCGGAGCACCGAAGTCGAAGTCGTCGTAATTTTCGTCGTCTTCGTCGTCGGAATTTTCTCGTTTCTTCTGCAATTAACAGTAATCAATTATTGATAAACCGCCATTAATGCTGCTGCATCTTGTTTGATAAATAAGAAAATAATTCCATGGTCCACAAAGTTCAGGTTTTAGTTTGCTTGTGAAGTTTCCAACCGCAGTTCTTTCAATATAATTGTCTACGAATTCCGTAGCAGTAGACCTTAGCCAAGTGACATAGCGCTCCCCACAGGACAGTACATAGCTGTTTACAAACATCCGAACATGTGGTCAGGTCAACGACCATAAACAAAATGGGCTATGGATAAGGCATTTAGAGTGAACGTAGATTACGACAGGTCATAATAAAACCAAGGCACATTAACCCGTGCGAGAGACAACTCATCGGAATATCCATAATATAAATGAGGTCCGTAAAATACCAGTACAATCAGTGGATATTTTACTGTTAGAATAGTCGAATGATTGGTATGCTCTTTTTTTGTTAATTTATCAAGTGCAGATATCCATTCACATAAAAAATGTCAGACTGTTGTTCTATTTTCTATTGCACTTAACATTACCTATTCATCATTCGTCGAATTATATTTTACAATTTTTGCATGACCAAATACGATTGGTTGTTCCCAGGGAAAGGGTGATCAGCCATTAAGTTTGATCGGCTGAGAGGCTGAGCGCGATAATCCTTTGCGGACCATTGGGTTTCCCGAAAATCGGAGACCGCTAGCAGCTCAGAGTCAACGAGAGTGAGAGTACAGACATTAATCAGTGTATATCGCAGGTAATGGAGCAAGCAAAGTAGGTCGGCGGGTCAGTGCTACCTGTCACTACACAATGTAAATGATGCACCTCTAGACAAATATACCATTGTGGTTGAAATCCAGTAAAAACAATGTGATGTATCGGGTTAAACATGTGCATTTCCCGTATACTTTGTCATTCATATTGAATTTTGTTTTATAGTTTCGTACGCAGTCAATGGTATTATACTTTGTCTTTGTAAAGATGCTCCGCCGCTGAAAAATGGCATTTTTTCACTATAAAAAGCAGGAGCAGACGATTTAGTATTTTTCTTCAGTTACAAAAGTTACTTACTTTACACCAATACCACCATTGAAAAGTTTGAGCTTCTAATTTTACTTCAAGTTAAACATATGAAAAATAATTAATTGCATCCCGAAAAAAATCCGTGTCACTATATCCTATATGAAAGGAAGTACTGATTGCGCATGCACCAAAGGCGAAATGAATTATTTTATATATATTTTTTTTTTTGATAATTAGACATATATATACACGATCAAACACCAATCATTGTTCAACTGAGGAATATCATTTATGCTTTGTCGGCGGTGGAGCATCTTTAAACATCAAAGCGATTTATGAGTTACATGTATAATGATAGATTTATCAGTCAAAATTGTTTTCTTTTCAATGGATAAATTAGGATATTATTGTAACTGTATTGGTAAATAATATAGCTCTCGTATGTGGTGAAAATTCTAAATTGTACAAATGTTTGGGCTGAGCTTCCGGGCTGGACCAAAAGAGTCAATTAGGCTTTTTTTTATATACGAATAACTTCTCTGAAATAAAGCAATGAATAGCACTCTATTGGATTGGATGCACTCATATGTTGCGGGAATTCATCGATTCAGTTGAAATCTTTTGATAAATAAAACAGCTTAATTAATGCTTATTGCATGCATGTTCATTGCTATATAAACATGTATAATGTGCATGTAAAATGCATTCATAAATTATGAGTTTCTGTTATACAGTAACTGTATTTACTCAGTTAATCAGGTTAGCGATGCAGGCCTTCAGTGATCGGGTTTCATAACAATATAATATTTTACCCGATTACATATGTTACTCTGCTTACGATTTGAGTGGAATCTGGCCATTTTGGAGTAAGTGTCCGTTATAGAGACCAGTCTGTATCTGATACTCTGATGAACATGTTAAGTTCATGGCCGGCGGTCATGTTAGGGTAACAGAGGTCAGGACTGATGGTCGTGCTCAGATGTTACAAGTCATAGCGGATGGACACATTTATGGCATGGTAGCCTCGTGTACTTAATCGCTACCTCTCTAAAATACCTCACAAACAAGAGATCTTGCTCCACAGGACGCGTAATTAGCACTAAGCATTATCTTATCGCTCTCCGTATCAAAACTAATATTAGCATTCTTTAATATCAAATGTATCCCACAGTTGCATATTTATAGACTATACGCACGAGTGTTTCTAAATTTAACACGGATAACCGCACGATCGCTACACGTGTTCGCCACAGCGCGTTCTCAAAATAAAAAGTTTAAAGCTTTGAGAACATTCCCTAAATTCTACAGATTGAATGTTGCCTTTTGAAACTGATGTCAATATTTATGTACGACAAGTCGAGATAACGACAGGTCTTCGTACCTTAGTTATTTCTGATATTTGGCGCGAGCAACACCCAAGAAGGCGCGCGCTAAGTGATGTTTTCCTGTATCTGTCTGTAGCAATATCAATGTCCATCTTTAACTATAAATTGATTCAGCTAGAGTTAAAAGAGAAGAAGATTCTTCTGATACTGAATTTTACTTGGGGTATCAAGTTCTCTTATGGTAGCATATGGTCAACTGTCCATTAGTGGGCCCGGCTGTTCCATCCTGTCAGTTGGTCCTTGTTTGAAGGCTTACGGCCTTGCCATACCAGATCACTCTCAGACTGAAGTGATTGTAGCTATGACAGCTCGGTGTCTAGTGCTGACAGGTAAAACCAGAATGGTAATATGATAAACATGGCTGACCTGTTCAAATTTACCGATCTATGTACTATGTTACACTGCCGTATGGAGCATATACCACCAAAGAAGCTGGTCGTTTTTGCGATTTTGCTTCAAACTCTGAACAAGACAAATTAGGATTTTCTCCTTGTCCTGACCTCAATGTTACAGATATATACCATCATAGTATAATTGTTTGCTCAATTCATAATTTTCAAAAAGAAATGAGTAATACGTTGAATTAGGCCCGGGATATCAAAATAAAATAATTTCAATTTCCAACTTTATGAATCTGTAAGACGGTTGTAAAAGTGCAGATGAACATCGTTATCTCGAATTCTGAATTCTCGAATGACCTCGTTTAATTCAAAATTAATTATTTATCCTCACCGATCTGAGCACGATGTATTCAAATACACTTAAATCGAACGCTTTGATTACTCGAAGTAATACAATGACCGCACATCGTTCGAATTAACGAATATTTGATACAGTGATAATGGAGCATTGTAAACAGACACATATTTATAACGACCACCTAGGTCATAATAGGAGAGTGGTCTTTATAGACATGCATCTATCCTAAACATCCCCCACCGGATCCGTGGACTGAAGGACCTAACCAGATCCGCCGCTTCCTCTGTTGAAAGGTGGGTTGTAATGAACATCAATGACATACAGATGTTGGAAGCCAAACAAGTGGAATTGTTAGATAGATATATATAAACTTTATATAAAATCCGCTATTAACAATACGTCTACAGCACAGCCTGAACGCCCCAACCTTTACAGATAGAAAACATTAAATGGCGGCTCGCTACAGATAGCAATGTCATTTCAGAGATAACTATATATGATTAATAACATTTCACAAATAAAAGTGAAATGTTGCGCCCATGAATATTTCGTGTAGCGCTTAGCAGCCCGACAGCGTCGCTCGCGGTGGGGAAGAGGAGCTGAGGAAGACCATGTTGAGATGATGGACACTTTATATCATTCGCAGGGACGGGACAGAGATATCAAACTACTTATCTGTACGTAAATTTAAGGAAATGGGCCATACATATGTTATAATTGTGTAAAACATGGCCATTGTATACTCCGAAATATTTCAGTACACTATCAAACCGAGGGCGTTTGGCTCTAAATACATTTTCTCTCTCTATATATATATGCAATACTGTGTATTTCAATTAGAGAGAAAAATGTCTGTAGAGCCAAACGCCTGTGATTATACCAACACACATATTTTCAATTTTAGCTGTATTTAATTATTTATCTGAATATCTCTGCAGTACTTGCTGCATATTGACAATAAAAGTAATGTCTATTATGGTCCTCGCAATTGTTTATTGTGACGTCATTGAACTATGACGTCATAATACCACATCATCTTAGCGACGTCTTTCGTTGTACATGTACATGTAGTTCTACAGAGAAGGAATCGCAAAAGGGATAACAAGTGAGTAGTACATTTCTCTTTCTATACATTTTAATTATGTATATAGGTATTTAAGTATATAGAAAGATACTAATTTTATGTTAGTGTGAATACAGTAACATAGCCAAGGACGTAAATGACTTAGAAATCCTTGACATAGTTCGAAACTATGCATTTGGATACAAATGATCCGCTCGGAGTATCTGCTGTAAACAACTGAGATAGAGTAACTTATAAAGAAATGTGTCATAGATTAGTTTCGTTCTTTACACTCGTCCAATTGCTTGTATCCAAACAAGATATTTCAAACAGTATCTACAATATTTGATTAACTAAACTCGTGTTCAGTTCCGTGTGTCTAGCGCCACTTTCTATCGCCTTAGTGGCACCGGTATACCGCCAAAGGTACACAATGACAAGAAGAATGAATTAAAAAAGACGCAATGTAACATTAAGCTGTTTTATCATCTAATTCCCTAAATCAGCCTATAGATAAAAGGCTAATGCATACAGGCTAAATAGAATAAAGGGAACGGTAGAGATACAAAATATAGACATAGAAAGAAAGAATTTATACAAGATATTAAAAAAAAAACTTTCAAAATGTGTCATATTTTTATTTGTCGGATTTTTCACCCCTTTAGATGGATCCGGATAAGGAAGAATGCAAAGAGAAGAATATGGCATTTTGTCGCGCCCTGACTTACTGGCGGGAACTTGAGAAGCGGTACATCTCCCGCCAACTTATGGAGACCTTGTGTTCCACAAAGGAAACCAAACTCATCGTCACAGAAAGGGGTGCTCCGGAAATAGAGACAGAAGAAGCTGAAACCACAGAACTGACAGAAATTCCATTCCACATAAAGTATCATGGTAATGGACAAGAGGTGTTCCGAGTATGGATGTACTCGTCTTTTATCCTTGTGATAATACTGATAATTTTGATATTCGGAAACAACTTGTTCTCTGAATGGTCTTGCACGTCATGCATAGAGCCGTGTCAACAGGAATGTCAGAAATACATGTCCAGTAACTTCTGGGTAGAACAAGCTAGCCAGGTCTTCATGGACGACGAATTCGTCCTCTAATTATCACAGTCGTGAACTGTTTGTAATAAAACTTGAAGTGCAATTCTAACACTACATATGTACACATGTCTACGAATGCATATATGAATTATTCTTCAGTTAGAGTATATTTTCTTTGAAAAAGTATATATTCCAATAAGATTTTGCTTTAAAAAATAAATGTTTAAAAATGGTATTTGAAAAAAAGTAATTAAATCACTAAAGTAAGAACAATAAAAACTGTATGTGCGATAGTGAAGATCTTTGAGTTACACATATTATTATTTTTGTTAAATTATGATGATAATAAAGAAAAAGTACAATTCTAGATATCTTGAAGGTTTTTTTTTTCTACATTAAGTTCCTTTCAATTGTCAAGCATCTTTTATCTCTATAATTAGTTTCCATGATCCATTTGGAGCTGTCTATTATCTGCGATATGGTACTCGATTTGTTCGTGCGCATCACTTGTTGAATGCCCCGTGTAATGTACGTGTATGCACATCCCATTGCGTATCATAAAGAGACTTATTATCGTCGGATCGGAAGCGGTGCAATACTTCACGGTAAATCTTGAGATCTATTATAAGTACCCTCCTGGGCCGTCATTAATTGCATCGCAAATTACCAACAATTTAAAACATGAACTATTTAAATCATTTCAGATCAAGCGTCTTGAGGCGTTCACTATCTACACATTCTTTACGTGTCTTAGTAATGGACAAAATTCGCCAAATCAAATGCGTTTGATGTTTGAATAAGAATGTTCTGTACAGGTAGTATACAAATGATCATTTTTTCTGGCTTTTTTGTCGACTCTGTGGTGACCACTTGATTATTATGGCGCCCGAAATGTGATTTCATTCATTTTATACTTTCAAGAAATTTGAGGGAAGAGTTTATAATTTTATCCCATGCTTATCCATGTGTCACGTAGTTAAGTTCAACTTTTGGCAGTTATCAGGTAATGATCGATACGGCTATAGTTTTACAGAGATATATTCCTAATAATATTTACAATGCAGAGACGGAGACTATCTACAGAAATGTAAAATATTCTGAAGTATGGGTGATTAAATACATAAATTGGATATGATATCCATGTACAAAGTGAATCCCCATAATGTCTGTGCGGTTTAATTAAGAAATGACGTTAGCGCGGGATATCATCTTTTAGCGTCTTCCATCTCCAATAGAAACATAAGTCTCCGACACAGCATCACGTGGTAGGCACGTTGATTAAAATGACATTGTTTATTATTTTAAACCATAAAATCAAATTAGATATTTTATCAATTGGGGCCATTTTGATATGACCGAGCTTGCTATAAAGTGTCGGGCCTTTTAGGACTAAGATAAACCCACCCGAGAAGAGAACACAATGAACAAAGAGACATGTTTAGCAATTCAAAGTAGGAAATAGAAAGAATGGCAGAAATAGGAAATAAAGAGGTCGTACGTGGTAGGTTGATGTAGAAAGAAGAAAATTTGAGTGAGATAGAGACATTTTGTAGTAACTGACAGTGGGAGATATATAGAATTAAAGTTCAAGTCGACAAAGACGTTACAGTTAAAAAAACATCGTACAGGATGTTTAGGAGAAAGAAGAAATTACAGAATGAGTTATATAGCAACTGGTAGTGAACGGAAGTAAGGAACGTACATTTTTAGGAAGAAATGAAAAAAGTGGAAAACAAACAAACAGTAATAGTTGATTCTATGATAAAATAAGGAGACAGAAATGTATGTAAATTCGTGAATCAGAATTGGGAAATGTAAAATCGAAAGCGAATCAACAGCAAATTTAATTAATTGCTCAGAAGACATGACCAGGTGTACAATTTCATTGTTACCGTGTATAGATACAGTGTAACATGTACATCTATGTATATATGTACCTAATTCTCAGAACAACAGCTCGGTAAGTAGTTCCACTCCCCCAACTTCCGGGTAAACTATTAACGCCTGGTGCTACCAAATACACGGGATACCTTTTGTTTGTAACAGATGGGGACTAAAGGAGGAGCAATTATCACACCCCTTCACCGGCGGAGGAGAAAAAACACATGGTGACAGGGAAACCTCTAACCTTTAGTATTTGTGGCATTTTTTCCCATAGAACACGTACACGAGCGGTTAACGTGACGTCATATATGATAACGTGACCGTGTAACCTTTGCCTGACGGGGTTAGACGAACGCTTGAAACAGATACAATTATAGAGAAGCCATGCTGTAAGCACATGATGTTGTATTCAAGGACAATCTTACTACATGTTGATTAAAGAAGACACTTAGTCGGAACTCTTATAGAACAAACTCCCCAATCAGGAATGTCAGTAATTGTTTCTATTGGCGATAACTCCGTGCTAGTGTATCGCCATTCGACAAGAAATGGCGACAGCTTCAGGGTGTTACCAAGAATATGCAAGTGATTTCTTAACTTATACAGAAACGCCCGATCTAAAAATATAGAAACGTATCAAAATGCGTGCGTAAAGGAGGGGTGATTGACAACTCTGATTAGGTTTGCCTAATCCTCAACAAATGTCTGCACAAATGCTTTCCAGTAAATTGCATTTCAAAGGAATTCACAAATAAACTTAATGTTCCATACACACTGTATCTTCGTATGATGCCAACACGTATTGGACTATTAATCAAGTATTTAATCAGTCGTTGGCCTCCATTTCGACTTTCCCCATTAAACGTCGACTAGATTGACCTTCACCATATTCCAAGGATAAATACGTTATGTCAGGTTACCATACCGACAAACAAAGTCTATTTAGACACCATAGTTCTAATTACCTTTATTACTTAATGAGTTATAAAGCATCTTTTATCAGGTATGGTGAGTAAGTGGTTGATGACGACTAATCAACCTACCGTCTTAAATAGTCGAAAACTAAGCCATATGGTCATTAATTTCACACCAAATGGCAGTAAAATCGTACTACTTTCGTTAAGTACGGTGTACATGATCGTACGACGTCTGGAGAATTATTTACTGGCTGAAATGTATCATCGTAATTGGCGTATGTTTTTTTTTTATTTGTCCTCTATGTTGAATAACATTTAAAAACCTCTAAAGATACTATGCCTATACCACTTCATGTCCTATTAAAACCTGTGGTCAGTTTACTGCTTAACACACGGAGGTGGAAGTTACATGTATCAAGGCATAATATTCGTCCAACATCCACACGCAGACCTTGATATCCAGACTAAGTATTGGTTAATACAGCATTTGATTTAAATATAGGGAAATTTGGTAGTGATAACCGTGATGCAAAATAAACAGGTTTAAAGTATTAAGTTGTGGAATAGAATGAAAACTTCTTGTTGTTGTGCGAAGCGACTTATGAGATGAGACTAAGAGTAATGATCTGACTAGAGCTTAAAGTGACTCTTCATCAATCTTCTATTTTAATCCAACTTTTTTCTGTATTGGGGGTAATTAATGCTTTAGCTCTCTAACTGACTAGCTACTAATCATTTTGGTTTTTCTTAAAAGGCATCAGGTCAGACAGCTGTCAGATAATATCTAAGTACTAGGTGTACTTGTATGTGGTAGTAGTGACGTTGGAGATGACGGCATCACGGTACGTTATCAATGATCATCCGTACGACTTCCATCCAAACGTTGAAGGTCAGCATTTTCAGTTCTAGCTCAAACACTGAACCTCCTAATAATGACATGTGATGTAGTGCTATCTCACTGAATCATACTTACAAAGATATCAAGCCCTGAATTATCGCAATACAATACCAACTGGCGAATTGTATTCCAAGGAATTGTCTGTCTTAGAGACGGGGTGAACAATTGTTCAAATTTTGAAATCCAAGTTGTGAGGCAATGTCTTAAGGTGATTAAGGAGAAGAGATTAATTTGACAATACGAGAGAAGATAGTAATCAGGTTGACTTTGGTAGCAGCAACAAATGGTATTCCCTAGGTTATAATTGAGGAGTACATGCATACTCTAAATCACGTAAACAGTCTGGTAAATTTAGAATAATAGATAGTATTAAATGAACAAAAAATCTACATGTATACATCTGCTGCTTATAACGGAGACAATGAAGTTGTTATCCGAGATACTTAAGAGTTATAGTGACGGAATATACTGTATTAATGCTGACAAGATCTTTGTGATGGATGACGATAGAGTCGGCTAACATAACAACACTTGGCTGTGATCTATCCTTGATACATGTAGACAGAGTAATTAATGACTTTATCAAACAATCTCGTTAATTAGCAAGTTTACGTTTGACATTAAATAATATTTGGGGAAACATGAATGATTAATCTAATAGAACATGATTAAAATAATGGTGGTTTTTATTGAAACTGCAGTGTCTTGAGTGAAATTGTGATTACAATGATTGTAAACGAGGAAAAATAAACTATTCTGCAGCTGATGTCGAGCAATTAATCTCTGATGAAAGATTTTCCAAAATATCAAACTAGCTTATATATGTTGGGCCTTTTTGGGACACATCACTATTGCATTAAAATTATTGTCTCAGTTGATTAATTGATTAACGGTCTATCAACACCCTTGTTTTACTTAAGGGAGCAGTTTATAATGATATAAAACAGTAATAATAATTCTTAAAGGGTCTAAATAATTCCAGACAAAACGTAGATATGCATTATGCGCTTTGTACAAACATTGGAGATCATTAATAAATAGCGAAAGTAAAAAATGACCAGAGATTCTTACAAAAGTACAAAACCTTATTATATGATTTTATGGACATCACCTTCGTTCAGATGTTTGGCAATCGGTTAAATGGCTTGATTATGTATTTCAATACAGCACATCATCCAAAGGACCCCACTACACTTACAATTTGGAAAAAAAATATTACTTAGTTCATTTTTTCAAATAAGGCCTAGGTCACACATATGCTACACCCTTACTACAGAGCGTTGTCCATTGCTTTAGTTTATTTACTTAGTCAATTGCAAGATTCGTCAAATATTTTCAACGGAATGGAAGTTATTGCCCGGGAAAATGTAGAGAACCACACAATATATATCTCTTTATAATTTCAGACATCATGGATACGCCTCAATTTATAAAGAAATAATAATGTACAATGTATTTACAATCAAAGAAAAAACTTTGTTACTAATGAATAAAACACTAAGAAAATAGCACAAAACAAGTTCACACAACACACCCCTAATCTTTAACGATACTTTTATCTGGAGTTTGGTAAAACCATTCTATGTGTAATGTTATACAACCCGATTTTAGAATGGTGTTATTACCATCAATCATAATGAGGACAGAAAGGTCAGTACAGGTTGATGGCGCTCGCTTACACACGTATTTCACGAGCCCAGTTGGGACTGTGATAGTCGTTATAATACCAGCTGATGGCGGGAACATCCCGCTGTTTATAAATCACTATTGACAGTTACTAATGGCGACGGTTACTTATCCCTAAATACGTTTACATGGTAACACCATTTAAATGGTTTACAATATCAGATTTGACAGTAAAATAAACGACGTCTGAGATAGGAGCACTTGTTACCGGTAAATAACTCATTTGTAAGTGTTTCTATCTTTGTGGGGTACATACTTCTTCAGATAAATTAATATTTTGACCCTTTTAGACAAGGTCAAAATATGCCGATACTCATCTGACAAGTCTTTTGCATTAACAATCCATTTATTCTCTTGCCCATCATTTTTTTGGTAAATGCTTGATATTACTTATTGCTTGTTGCTTGTGTTATAAAAAGATGCACCTCTTAATTTAACTTTAAAATTGTTATCCCAAGCTAAATAAAATCTTTTCGTATTTTGAATAAGTGAGGAAACTGACACATACTACTTCAACATCACTTACGGTGTTGAATAAACAGTTAACATATGTTTAGAGAACAAGCTATTTGCCAACCAATTTGTGCGTTCCTCAATTCCAATGTCGAACGGTATATTTGATCTGTGTTATCATGCTACCGTTTGAGATCATCTCCTGTCTCACTCCAAATAGGATACATGATTATACGATGTCCTACGTATTTATGCGTCATCGAAATAAGAAATAAATGATAAAAAACCCAAATCAACAACAACTCTTGAACTAATACTGAAAAAGTCAAATCGTGTACCCATTCCTTACTTGCTTCTTGTCATTAATAAGGTTTTTATATCAAATGCCATGGCTTGCTTGTTCAGTATCGGAAACTATGACTCATTTACTACAAATGAACCGTCAACTTTATATAGTATTGCCACCTACATCCAAGGTATTGAGTTGCAATTAGGAGTTACTCAGTGATGCTTTACTGCGTACGTATACATGTAGGTATTACTGAGTGACAAAGACGAGGGAATAGAAACCACCACAATTAAAAATTTCAGAATTTTTCTGAGTGACAGGATGTCAATAATCTTCTATGCTGAGCATTACTTTTACATTGTAGTATGAGATATATAGTATATCATTATTTGAATACTATATCATAATATAGACAGACAATACACCTGACGTTTCCCTATTTCATTAGTACAAAACGTTTGTGTCTGCCACCTACTGTTACTGAATCCGCTACAGAACTGTGGAATGTTTGTAGACCATTAAATCAGACGTTATCTAATATATTAACAGTCAATAAACACAAAAAGGCCACACAAGGCCACGTGGTAGGAACCAGTCAGAAGTTATAACAGAAAAGAAAGATCAGTCGAGATAAAGATATAAGAAAATATTTTTACCAGGCTACAGGACGTTTGGCAGCGAAGTTAATAGAATCGCATAACAAACATTGGTCTCGAATGTTTTAAAATCTGATTTCCTGCTTGTGGGATGTTTTTGTCCCCCCCCCCCCCGATTTTTTTTCTTTTCCTCAGACTAATTGAAAATCTTTACATGCAACACCAAATCTATTTTCACGTCCAAGTGTTTAGTACTTGATTTAAAAGGGAAAGAAACATTTGGATTCGGATGTTGTTCAAGGTTTGAAGTGTGGGTACTTTAAAACCAATTTCCTGCGAATTGATGTGTAGGTTAGGTGTACGATTCCCACTTTACGTCATACCTGTGTGTCTAAATAGAAGTTCGATAAAGGCTGGTAATCCCGTAATTTATTACCGCCTGTGGAGACTACACGATCTCGATCTGGACAGACTTATTTCTTCTCCGTGTTGCTATCTCCAGCAATGTGTTACCAACATCCATCGACGTGTCAAAACATTCCATAAAGCATCCTTACACTGATCACCTACCAGAACAACCCAATCACTTCTGATTGTCTCTGTGCTTTAGCCTTCATAAATATTCCAACAATAGCTATGGTCTTTCGGTCCAGAGGCCGACTGTCGTCGAATTCTACCTAATCATGATGTTCTCTCTTCATACTTTCGGCAAACGATTTTTTTTAAACAAAACGAAAATCTGTGGTAACGTTCCATGACAAAAGCAAGATTGATAATCATCCAAATTGATTTCAAAGGCATCTTGGAATACATAGAATATTAGTGCACATGAATCATTTCGACATAGTTAACCTTTACCGTTTTAAAGAAGTGACATGAAACGTCTTTGTGCTTTGGCCCTAAACATCGGTAGTTGTATGTTTTTGAGCATGCAGAAAGCTTTGAAATTGTGATAATAGTTTTTTTCTGTGCAATGCATGATAAATCTTTACTTTGGCTTCTTAAGAATTTCCTCCACCAGAATAATTTTATGTTTCTTATAAGATGTAATGTAAAAGCTTGTGATGTTGTTTTACGTCTTAGCGGCCATGGTCATTTCAGCTTACATCTATATCCGACATTAGTACTAATTTTAAGGCTGCAATATGTTTGCTTATGTCTCTATGATTATGGCTTTGTGGACTAAATTACTAGAAAGAAAATTTAAAACAAATATCACATCAAAATACACTGACATTCGATTTGTGGTTTTAAAGCATAATAATCAAATCTTATTTTTTCCTTTAATTTCTTTTGCTTTCATTGACTGATGTAATTGCGTAATTACTTCAAAATAAGAAAAAGAGTCTCTTACAGAAGTTGAAAAAATTAGAAAATCATCTTGAGTAGATTAAATTATAAGAATTATCTAAATGTATTTCATATTTTTGTGTTCTCTACGACATATAAAGATATATTCAAGTTAATCCTTAATTATATACACCGTATATTGGAAATAGTGTTATTTTGGACTGAAGAAGGCTCTTTAGTGACTGAATATATATTCCATAGAAGTGATTTTAATTTTAATTCAAATTTATTTTGGCCTTTTATTTCGGATTATTAATATACTAGCTTTATATCATTTTAACCTCATTTAATGTTATCAACTACATGATTTCAAACTAAGCTATTTTCGATAATGGGAATAAACATATACTGGTTAACAGCCAAATACATTAAAATTGCTAAGCAGTAGGTTCATTACTGGTATTGTGTTTTCTGATTATTTTGTTATTTACATTCAGTCAATCCTGTATGTCTAGTGCATTTCGTGCGGAGGCAGTCACGCTGATTGACTTGTGTGACGTAAACGTCTTTGAACAAAATATCTATATCGAGAACGATTTGTATCAGGAAATGAAACAAAATACATTCGCGTGCATTTACACATGCTTGTTCGCATAGCATACATAACTAGGAAAGCATTGAACGACATGATACTTCATTAAAATGTCGTTTATGTAGGAATGATATCCACGACTTATATAAGTACTGTACTATCATGCACTCCTGTAATCTAGTTACTGACATGGCGTTACGTGGAATGCAACGAAACAATTTCAAACCTTAGCGTGGGTATCTATAGTATCTGAATGCACATAACGATGTGGCAGCGAGCCAACAGACCCCCACTAATACCACCAGCAGGTAATTGCACAATTAGCAAGCTGTCATCATTACCAAAGAACAAAAGGTAATGGTGATGTGTGACATGTTATCACAATGGTCAGTACGACACAACAATAGCCCTATCTGACAGGTAAATCAGTTCCATATCACGAGTATCGCACAGGTGTGTTAGTAGCGGAAACATTAGAGTACGTAGGTAAACAGTTTTCCCAGCAAGTAAAGATACATCATGGGTATGAGTTGGTAATATACAAGATCGTAATATCATATAAGCAGTAAATCAATTAATTTCTCAAAAGTTTATTTCAATGAAATTATTGGATAAGCGCCAAAACATAAATTATCACATTGGAAAGCACCAATGCTAGTTTGAGGAACATTAAATGCAATATACTAAGGGCAATATTTGAAATAAATAATTACAAATCAGTGTTGTTAAATAGGGGAAATATCTGAAGTAGACAGTAGGAAATAAATTAAAAGACACTGAAAAAAACCACAAATAAAAACATTTATCAAAATCCTTAAATTGAAGGCGAAATGTGAATGGCGTAAAAAGAAATATCCAAATTTCTAAACAGAAGGAGAGGTGAAGAAAAATAGACGTTCGTAACTATTAGTATCATTTGGGGGTATATGAGAGTGTAAATAATGTAATGAGAGTTAGGATGGACATGGAACAACTAAGGATAACAAAACCAAGCAACAATGTCATTATTTTACAGAAAACAATTGACTGGTGGCAATTTTGTTAAATACAATAAAATGAAAGTCTTTGTAAATCTTCTGTAATATAACCTTGGCTAATCTGACTGTAAGTATATGTAATTTATACGGTTCGGGCATCAGGGCTGCTGCTACCGAGAATAAATGATCTTAAGAATCATGCCTGTATTAACATGTAGAAGCTGTAAGCTTTCCTAGCTGGGTATTCTGTAAGTTAAAGTTGTAAAGGTCAGTAGCTAATCTATGTCTTTGATCTTCAGTTCTAAACGATATTTCTATTACGCTGAAAGACATCAATCTTCCAGTGAAACATAAAACTATATTAGTCTTTCTTATTGGCTATTTATCTTGATAAGGACCGGTACTCAAACGAACAAAATATAATCATTGCCACAGTACTGAACCCTACATAATATTAACATTTAATGCCGATTCTCCATGATTTATGAATAAATAAGATTTCTCAATAATCTGTCTATCCAATGAAAATCATCATGGTTACTCCTGTAGGGTTTAATAACAAAATGCAAAGAAATAAAGTTTCTTGCTTCAAAAAAGAAGCAAATTCGACCTTGATGTAGGTGTTTGAGACTATGATGTGTTTGGCTAAGCTGTAAGGTATACAGGTATACACTATATTTTTCCGATGAATTAGACTCCTTAAGTCTTTGCTACAAACCTCCTCAGTTCACCAGAGGAAGTGACGACTGGGTTTGATGTTTTACTCGTTGTATTGTGCTCGCTCAAGCATTTCAATACAAAGTTGGTTAACAAGGACGAGAATTGCTTACATGTCTGGTCAGACGTTCGTTTGTACCAGGCGATCTTACAAACCGTTTAATATCTTTTACACTACTAAGTTGTTACTGTCACTGCGAACGCCTGGTCAGAGCACAAGACTATATAGAATGGGGCAATTGGCTGGTTATATGATCGCAGAACTTTCTGGTGCTACCTTTGAAGTAGTAAGACAAAGAGAAACGCTCCTCTTTTGTAAAACCACAACAATACAAGTTATCACGATTCTATAAACATATTTCAAAAGTACTCCTTTGAACTTGGAATTGTTATATGATTCGGCCGTTTAGATGCCTTTCGAGATTTATCCAAAGTTTGGACATAAAAATGATCAATAAAAAACAGCCAACAATACGATGGACTAACGAAGCTTTTTTGTCAATACACCGTACAACCTGAATATGATCCGTCCAATGTTCCGTCTTTGGATGCCAATCAGTATCCTTGACTCTGCGATGGTAAAAATCCTAAGTATGTTTTATCTCAAGACTAAATCTAAAAATATGTACATGAAGTCGTATTATAAATTGCTAGCAGACTGTGAAATGGCGAAGCTATATTGGAAGGGAACTCAAGAAGCGGTAAAATAATGTTATAAACATAATTAATATCGGAATAACATACACAGCAACATTTATTAGTCTTTATTAGAATCTTAAGCACCGCTATATCTATCGATTTATCGGTTTATGGACTAAATAAGTTTGCGGTTATAACAACCTGCATTTGAAATCTGCATTAATTTAGAGTTATGAACCGACCGATATCCCCTGTAACATTACATGATAGGTATCGCTTGTACGTGGTTATACAATTAAATGAATTACCGGAATTGAGGGGTTGGAAAATATATCGTAATGGTATGAATGTCCTGGAGGAATATGCGAAATGGTTACGGTCGAAATCATGATCGTTTGAGGCAACAGCCTACTGCACATGTTCATAGCTCTAAATACGCCTCACTATAATGGGGCAGATCGCCAGTAAAAGTGTGCTTTACATATATTAAAATGTACAATCCACTATCACAAAGAGACACAACGCGAAAGTATGACATATTCCTACAACAAACACACACCAGTCATACACAGCACAGGGTATATTGGGTAAATAATCTGGGTTGTTGGTATAGAACGTCTGCCATAATCCCTCTGATGTCACGGTTGTTACAGCTAGGTAACATAAGCCGAACTCTTAATTTT
This sequence comes from Argopecten irradians, assembly GCF_041381155.1. Classification (NCBI taxonomy): domain Eukaryota; kingdom Metazoa; phylum Mollusca; class Bivalvia; order Pectinida; family Pectinidae; genus Argopecten; species Argopecten irradians. The sequence continues at coordinate 45,910,940 of NC_091135.1, read as the reverse complement.
TGTACTAAACTTTATAACGTTTAGAATTATCTATTCGTCACTAACAATAGTTAATAAACTGTTACACTCTGTATGCTCTCACTCCCGCGGGGGGGGGGGGGGGGCACAAAAAAAAAAAAAAAAAAAAAAAAAACACACCAAAAAACAACAATAACACAATTTAACCAATTGATATTGGGTTAAGATACAATGATGTTGTTATAGCGAGGATTTGCCACGACGAATAATAAGAAAATTATATTTGTCAATGTAAACTTCTACAGTAAAACCTGTCTATAAAACCACCGAAGGGACATAAGAAACCTGGTCTTTATAGCCAGGTGGGGTTTATTTATTACATTTTCGCAGAGAAATACAAGGTTATACGGTTAACATAAAAGCGATATACTTCACTCCAGTGAAAATAGCCATTTTGATTTTTTTTTCGCTTTTGACCAATCAGAATCCAGAACTAACAGTAAAAATATCATTTTGATTGTTTCCTCATTAGTTTATACGCAAAAATGACGTCATATTTTTGTGTGGAAATATGACATTACGCTCACAAAAATACGACGTAATAATAGCAAGGGCAAATAACTTATAAAATACAATGTCGGAATAACCTTTGGCGGAACTAGTAGTGGTGGTCTTCTGTTAATGGCAGAGAGAAAAAAATGTAATAGATAAAATATTTCTTGTTTCTTGATGAATATCAGCTATATTTCATCTCATAAGATGGAAACTTTGCTGTTTTGCACCCGTGAAAAATATTAAAGTTTCCACCTCGCTCGATGATATAAACTGGTATTCACCAAAAACAAGGAATATCCTCTATATAATGGTTGAATTTTATTGAAATTGGCCATTTGCTACCATAGCAATGTGGTCTTATTATGCAGGAGGACTTCATACATAGGTGGTCGCTAAGGCAGATTGTACTGTAGTCCTTTTCTATGTGCAATATTGGCAGCATATATCACAATATAATTATACACCCATTATATATCTTTTAATATGTGCCCTGCAGGTAGGGCGTTAGAAGTGTACCTGCTGCCCCTATTGCATTAGCGTTAAAGGAGACTAAATTTAGGATATTATCTGTTCTCTTCTTTCTAGCTAAATTTGTTTCTTATAACGTCTCCATTGACACCACCTTTCTTTTGACCTTCTGTTGACCGCTCGCCTCTGTGAGGTTAGCTCTGGGTCCTGTCCCCTGGCCGAGACACATCTAAGTCTATAAAAGTGGTAGTTACTGCTCCTGCTTAGCGCTCAGCATACAAGGAGTAGGACGACTGGTTCGCCTGAACTTTGTCAGTATAATTTGACCGGGTGGGGTGTGTTGCTTGGTGTTTTCAACGGCATGCTTCAGTGATATAGCACTATAAAAAAGGGCAAGAGTTCCACTATTCAAGAAGATACAAGTATATACCGCAGTCTCCTAAACCACGCACCAAGCACTTATACACGCTACACACCGCATACATTGGAGGCCGTCCGTAAATGACCATAGCTGGTCATATGACGTTAATTTAATCAAACAAACAAACGGACAAGTACATATTTACGTAAATTTACAACTAGTCAGTAACAGCCTATCATAACCAGCAAGTACGAACCTTGTAGATTTATGTAGTACCGAAACACTTCGAACTTGCCAATATGAACTTGCTATAACCAGTCAGTACGAACTTTGTAGATTTATGTAGTAAAGAAACACTTCGAACTTGCCAATATGAACTTGCTATAACCAGTCAGTACGAACTTTGTAGATTTATGTAGTACCGAAACACTTCGAACTTGCCAATATGAACTTGCTATAACCAGTCAGTACGAACTTTGTAGATTTATGTAGTAAAGAAACACTTCGAACTTGCCAATATGAACTTGCTATAACCAGTCAGTACGAAACTTGTAGATTTATGTAGTACCGAAACACTTCGAACTTGCCAATATGAACTTCCTATAACCAGTCAGTACGAATCTTGTAGAACTATGTAGTACACAATCAGTTCGAACTTGCCTATATGAACTTCCTATAACCAGCCAGTACGACCAGAAATGGTTATTATCAACCTTCTGGAACTGTTCAGTGCCAAAATCGTCCAGTACTGGCTAGTACGAACCTTACATAACTGATAAGTATCAGCCTTCAGAAGGGGACAGTGTTAACCTCTTAGAACTGGTGTGTGCCACTTTTGAGAGGCGACAAAATAAAACACACATAGCCATGTTGCCATGGTGAATTGCTTCACAAAGTATATGTAGGCTTCACTTCCTGCGTAATACGATAGTTTTCCTCAATGCTGCTTTACCTGTTGGACCATTTGAATGACGAGATTTATGTCTTACGTCACATGGTTCGCTACCCGTCTATGTTAACGGAACATATGCCATTTCTAGTTTACCGTGAATGTGGCGATTAATTAAATGGCTGCTGAATTGTTTGATTTAGCACACAAGGTGCTCCTGTATGCCAGAATGGATACATATTTACATGGTGCCTGTAATATATATATGAAGTTAAAATAAGAAATCGTAATAGTTTAAAGCGTTTAACGAGGTCCATTTCTTTTCCTTTTTTTGTGATAGGATCAAAGAGAACAATTTAACGTTCAAGAACTCGTCTCGCGAAACCGCACAGAAAATATCTCAACTAAACCCTGTTGAAATCGACACTGTTGCTTTTTGTAAAAGATTGTTTATGATAAACGGAATGTGCGAATCTAATCAACACAGAAAAGCTAAATGCATTTAAACAAACACCACCACAGAATGAAATCGTTATGCATACAAAATATAGTTTAGTTAATTATGATAAGATATTCAAAGGAAATAAAACGAGGTTTTCATTATCATGGACCAGGTCAGATTTCCTGCACTTTTCTATATGTGTTAATGAGCAATGAATTATTTAACGTTTGAAAGTCAACTTCACAAATGGCATTTATTTTTCAGATTTGAATGTCCGCTGTACACTGAAGCATTTATCAATGTCGATTAATTAGCATTAATGAATTAATAACGATAATTAAAAATGTTAAAATATGCCCACTTCGTCCCAGTTTTCTATATAGTTGTCTTAAAGATGCTCCACCGCTGACAAATGGTATTTTTTCACTATTAAAAACAGGAGCAGACGATTTAGTATTTTTCTTCTGTTACAAAAGTTACTTACTTTACACCATTACCACCATTGAAAAGTTTGAGCTTCTAATTTTACTTCAAGTTAAAAATATAAAAAATAATTAATTGCATCCCGAAAAAAATCCGTGACACTATATCCTATATGGAATTAAGTACTGATTGCGCATGCATTAAAGGCGAAATAAATTATTTTATATGATTTTTTGTGTTAATTAGGCATATATGTACACGATTAAACACCAATTATTGTTCAAATGATTAATATCATTTATGCTCTGTCGGCGGTGGAGCATCTTTAAACACGCGCCTGTAAAGGTAAAAGCCGATAGAAGGATTTACATTGGCAATATTATCTACACTGTTGACTTGACAGTGATTTTTATCATATTACTACAATTTTTAGAAGTGAAATATTAATATAACACGATAATAAAATACTGCAATAGATACCCTACCTTTCTTGGGGCGTGTTCGAATCCTTCCTCCGGACAAAACTCGGCCAAATTCAAATTAAGTTGGACCTCAGAGGCCACAAATAGAATTGTCGCGCTCCACTTCGAGCCACGCCTCTGTCCGTCAATAAGAGGCGCTTCAAGCGACGACGAGTCAGAATCGCTAACGCCGTTTTCCTTGACGTCATCGTCCGGCGCGTTCGATACGGCGCTGTTGGTACCTCTGACGTCAAAACGACGGTACGACACGGGGGTGTTATTGACAGGGGTATCCCCATGTCCCAATATGATAGGAATGACCTCTTCATTCCTGTGAACAGGAGGGGGATCGAGGTTGACAATAGTGGTGTTGAATTCCTGGGAGGATTCTGCATCGAGGTAGCCTGAGGCAACAACGGACAGCTCGGTGAAGGTTGTATTACCTGGCCTCGTCATTCATATGGTTCGCTGAGAGCACACGACAATGGTCGGACAAATTACCAACCCAACAACATTGTGACGTACGTGTCACCAAGACAAACACAAAACAAAATCACCAACGGAATCATTGGGGGTAAGTCCCCTATATAGACACGCGACAGGCACGGTTACATTGTGTAGTTAATTTTGATACAATCTAAGTTTGGAAAATTCCTTCCAAAAGAGAAGAGCTGTTCTGCCACACTAGTAAGGATGGTGGTCGAGTGAGCAGTACCTAACCCACGAACGCGTACACATGCACGTGTAGCTGGACCTATCGGAGGCGCTCTCTCCAATGCCTTAGGTTGTTCCTTAATGTTCGCACCTGGATACCAAACTTCTTTTCCCAAATACTTGTATACATGTAAGTTACAGGCTGATCTCGTAACCTTACCGGCTATATCATCTTACTATTTCTGATACAAAATTCAGGTTAAAATTGTTAAAATAAATGTTTAATCAATTTAATTGTTCAATTATGTGATCTTTAAATCGAAAAGGCCGAAGGTCAACAACTTAAACAACCTTTTGAATGCCAATGAATATGATAGGTAGACAGTACTTTAATCCTCTCTTACTAGATGAAGTATCTTGTAGATGTTTAATACCCCCATTTACAGATATTACTACGCTTTTAGTTTAGAAACACTTGCTTAAACTAAAAAGTTAAGTGCATTTATGCATATGTATGTACACATATGATTTGTATTATGTATGCACGCATGCACATATGTATGTATGTATGTCTGCATGCATGCATGTATGTGTATTGTGTCATGTTAGTACACATACATGCATATTATGCAGGTTAACACCATGGCATGCTATGTAATGTTTTATATATGATGTATCATAACGTACAACTTGATGTTTTAAATATTGTGAATGAGTGCGTATACAAGTGTTTGTGTGTTGGTGTCTATTTATATACTGTGTAAAATGTTTGAAAAAAATATATATAAAAAAATAGTTAAGTACACAACAAAAGTAGCTATAGTGTAATAGTATACATTCTTAGCTACTCTTGTTGTCATGAGTGTACGGAACAGGTCGGAGGAAATAATTCAATAAAATTGTTTTAATAGTTGTTTAATCTATCTTTTTTTTTTACACATTTCTAGGATTGCATTTATGCAATTGGCATTTTCATAAATTTAGTTTATGTTTCGAGTTAAGCACTCAATTAACGTATTTATTTTGTATGTTGCTATCTATAGCATATACTTTGATTTAGCAGGAGGAAAAAATAACCCAAAGTATCCAGAGTTTAATTGGCTAACATTACCACTTTTAAGCAGATGTATGACAATCTACACTTTTGGTCGTTGGTATCATTAAATAAACCTATAATGACAATGTATAACTCGTGTTGAAACTAGTGATATTTTGAATGCATATATATGTTTTCTTAGGTGTACTTCACGGTTAACTAAGTTGATAAAAAGTGTGAATGCATCGGGGTTAACATGACGTATTACTGCTGACTCGTATATTGTTGTAAATTGTGACAAAATATGCGAATACATGTACATATAATAATACTAACAAACTAATAACATGACTGGTTTTTTTAATTAAGATCTACCAAATTTCTTGAAATAAAAGGAAATTTTAGCCCTTGGCAGTTGGTAATTGTGTCAAGCATTGTTTTTGACTGGTGAAATGATGCACTTTATAACAAGCAACGACAGAAATAATAACAGCATTTAATCATGAAAGATAAAATAACTATACATGTATGTATTTATATATATTGATGCTTTTATACGTATACCAAGAAGACATATCTATAAGTGATAAGTTTATGATCAAGTGTCGGACGTTAGATACCATGATCCAAATATATCACGTCTGACAGCGAACAGTGTTTAATCACGTGTGGCCGACCTTTGAGTACACACTGCAGATGGAGAGATTTTGTTTCAAGACTTTAACATTTAATTACACGGTATTTTCGATATTGTCATTAGAAACGGTCATCCCATATATTAAGTATCTGACCTTCATAAAATATCGCAGGTTTATAACTTTTAACTCATTTTATTCACAAAGAGATAAGATTTGTTATCATCGTGGGAGTGATATCTGCTAACCTGTTTGTTTAAATATATCTGTTTAAGATGTTAAAAGTACATGCATTCCGACAATATTTGCCATACCAATATAACCCCCTAACAAAGTCCCTATCCATGTGTTTTAACTATTTAATTACACCGTTTTGACTAGCAGATACGTGTGTTCACAACGATAACCTGCCATCGTGATTTATTTCTGAGATGTACTATTACACCAAGTTGTTTGTTATATATTTTCACTTATCATATATCATTAACGACATTGCATACGAGGCTGTGTGCCATTTTCTTTAACTCAGAATAAATCCATAAATAATGAAAGACATTTTCTGGAGGATGTAAAATATCTTGCTGACTACACAACAGATGAATGGGAGAGGTTGGATCCTCCAGGAACGAAGAACACGAAAATAGATGTTTGGGAAAGCTTGTTGTCTATTATATATGTATGACAGGCCAAACTTTACATCCATCCATACTATACGATACATACGTACTCTCTCTCTCTCTCTCTCTCTCTCTCTCTCTCTCTCTCTCTCTCTCTCTCTCTCTGTAATACCACCTCTCCTGAAATAGACATTCCGCTGAATTATTTAGTTCAACCAGTATAAATAAAGTAAATCACACCATGTCAAATAATACTTTAGTATGGAAAAGTATGTTTTTCTTTTGAGGTTTCAGTCTCGTTTAAACCATGGTCCAAAACCTTTTGTGATTTTCAAGTAAAATTATGCAATGCTTATTTTTTCAACAAAATATTTTGCTGACTGCAGAATTGTTTATCCCTATTTGTGGCAATTTCTAAAAAATTGTCTTTCTTAGGATAATTTTTTTTACTGTTTTTTACTTGAAGCATCCCTACGACATGCTTAGATGTATTTAGCTAATTAGACTCTTGTAAGTGATGCTGGAGTTTGGAAATATAAATAATCTCGGGTTCATATGCGCGTTATAGATATAGGTAAAACTGAATGCTCTCAGTGACCGGTCCTTAAAAAGGGTAGAAAAGATCTTAAATGCCAAGCAGTTCAATAAAATGCTCTATGTTGGCAATTATGGAAAACCAATTTAGAATATTTTGCTTTTCGCCTGCACTTGATTCCCTTAGCTGATTCCATTAGAAACTTCAATTATAAGAGTACAAAATAGCTGATGATGGCAATTCTCTGTAAACTTTTAGAGTGAATAATGAATCAAATGGTTACATCGGGGCAAATGCTGAAACAATTCACTCCGCTTTGATTACTAAGGGTTGTTGAAAGTATTTAATTACAATTTTTACTTTCACATAAAGCGTATTATATCTCTCCAAATGCATGTGAACATAGTTCATAATGGGTCTGCTGGCAAGGAAATAAGTGATTCAACGCCCATAAAATACAACCAGGTAACTCATACATAAGTACTAACATCTGATTCCTTATCGTTATCCTGAACAGATCAGTCTCAGGTAAAGTCACACCATACACCTGGGATAAACGTACACATGACTATACTTTTGTCAATATGTGCTATCCACTTTCGAATTTAGAAGTAAAGTATGTTGTTAATCAGGTTATCAATTTGTATAATCAATATCTATGCTAGGCTTATATTTCTTTCTTGTAGACTAAGAGTTCACGCTTCTGTTTGGCTTCAATTTCAAGGAAGATGAAAAAGTGAGTGATGTCCATCGACTGTGAAATTGAAATAGTTTATGAGTAACATTATACAAATATAGCATTTTGATGAGGTCAATACATGGTTATATCGACCAAAGAAAAAATATTGACCGAGGACGTAGTCCGAGGTCGATATTTTTTCTGTGGTCGATATAACCATGTATTGACCGAAATCAAAATGCTATAATTGTTTTATTATTTTTCTGGATTTTTTACATTTTGAAATAAGTGTGAAACTAAATGAGCATCGCATTGTAAATTCTGCTTCGTGATGACAGTTACACGTTACAATCCTATGATTTTGTAACAAGTATAATTAAAAAACAACATATGAAAACAGTATCAATTGATGCACTTCAAGCTTTTATTACATGAATCCGGTGCATGCGTGTTTGTAAATTGCATACAAGTACATGTAGATCTACTCCATTATACATGTAGCTCCATGTCTTAAGGACACAGTCAATTAAATGTATAGTTTGTTCTCCGTTGAAATAATACACTTCGACGTCAAACATACATATAATAAATGTACAATGTATATTAACAGATTCAGATTGACATTAATATACATTATCTTATGCTTAGTACTCCATTCCGTAAAATAAAAATCGTATACATACAGTAGGAATAGCCTAGGCCTAATGTTGTAAGTAGGTGTAATTTTAAAAATAAATATCAAACGTATTCACTATTCAGTGGCTCAAGACGCTTAATGAATGTTATTCGATTATTTCCTACTCTCCTACCGTATTTATATTGAAACTTTAAAAGGTTAAACTGTAGTCATCAGCTGGAAGTCATCATCATCTTTGTTAGAAACAGAAACAATCAACGTTGTCTGTCACATTTTGTGGTTTCGCTTCAAACTTAGGTCATCAAAGCGTTTGTTTCAAAGCGCCAGGAACACGAAGCGTTTTGGTAACGTCGACGATAACGTTATCTAAAAATAACCGTGCAATATACTTTTTCTATAAACTACTTCCGGAAAAATCGTGCAATATAGTTTTTATCGGTGATCACGTGGCGTGTTTTTGACCAATGAGAAATGACAAAAAATCCAGAAAAATAATAATTACCTTTATTATTTTTCTGGATTTTTTGTCACTTCTCATTGGTCAAAAACACGCCACGTGATCACCGATAAAAAACTATATTGCACGATTTTTCCGGAAGTAGTTTATAGAAAAAGTATATTGCACGGTTATTTTTAGATAACGTTATCGTCGACGTTACCAAAACGCTTAGTGTTCCTGGCGCTTTGAAACAAACGCTTTGATGACCTTAGTTTGAAGCGTAACCACAAAATGTGACAGACGACGTTGATTGTTTAGGTTTCTAACAAAGATGATGACGACTTCCAGCTGATGACTACAGTTTAAACTTTTAAAGTTTCAATATAAACACGGTATAGGAGAGTAGGAAACAATCGAATAACATACATTGAGCGTCTGGAGCCATTGAATAGTGAATACGTTTGATATTTATTTTTAAAATTACACCTAGGCTACTTACAACATTAGGCCTAGGCTAATCCTACCGTATGTATACGACTTTCATTTTACGGAATGGAGTACTAAGCATAATATAATGTATCTTAATGTCAATCTGAATCTGTTAATATATGTTTGACGTCGAAGTGTATTATTTCAACGGAGAACAAACTATACATTTAATTGACCCTTAAGACATGGAGCTATATGTATAATGGAGTACATGTACATGTATGCAATTTACAAACACGCATGCACCGGGTTCATGTAATAAAAGCTTGAAGTGCATCAATTGATACTGTTTTAATATGTTGTTTTTGAATTATACTTGTTACAAAGTCATAGGATTGTAACTGTCATCACGAAGCAGAATTTAAAATGCGATGCTCATTTAGTTTCACACTCATTTCAAAATGTAACAATTTCAGAAAAAATAATAAAACAATTATAGCATTTTGATTTCGGTCAATACATGGTTATATCGACCACAGAAAAAATATCGACCTCGGACTACGTCCTCGGTCAATATTTTTTCTTTGGTCGATATAACCATGTATCAACCTCACCAAAATGCTATATTTGTATATTGGCTCCCTTTTTTTGTCAATATATTATTGTTCTCTTTTCAAAACAAGTAATAGTTGCAATTGAAATGCATTATGCTTTATATGCATTAATTATGACATTTGTCTGGCATCCATTAAATGTTCATCCGTGTGAATACAATGATTTTTGTTTGATGTTTACGACAAAGGATCCTAAATGATAATGAGTTAATTAATATGATATCATATATATATATATATGATACAAAACACACTCAGTCTCTTAATACACCGTAACTGTATAGTATCTGATGTATAATTATCGTGTGCAAATGTTTGTGTTTAATTATATATGCAATCACTCTCCTGTACATGTTTAAGTTATTTAATATGTATTAAAATTGTACTTTATATCTTATTAGCCGCAAGGCTTACGGAAATACACAAATTGAAAATTGAAGAGTACAAATTTGACACACTTAACATACGGAAACTTCCGTACGTTTTGTCAAGAAGTAAAGATGACGTAAGAAAATGTTGAAGTTGAACTTTGGAATTTAATGATGATAACTTTGACTTGACGGATGGCTATTCTGGAGTGTCCAGAATATAGCTGATGTGTTCCGTACAAAGTCGGAGACCTAACTGACTTACAAATAAAATATTTCATGCTTAAATAATGTACATACAATAAAATTACAGAATTATGATTGACAGATATCGCTCATTGGCAGATTAATCAGCCGTGGTCAGTGTCCTTTAGGCAATTAGGATGGCCGTGACATTAATCCGGTTACGTAATAGAATGGAATTTAAAATCTTTCAGAAAAGGTATCAAAGTAAATTGCCAGAGGATATACACAGTTATCACACATATGGGGTTTTATCTCAAATGTCACAAACGTAAATATGATCAAGAATATAACCTTAGGAATGTCAACACAATAGTATAAACTGATAATTGATGTTAAAATTTAGCAACTATTAACGCAAGTTCAAAGCACTTTAAAATTTATCACAAAATTCTTTGTGATACACTTGTCGATGCCCTCTTGCCAGCTATACATATGTATGTGATCTCAAAATATGTGTCATGACAGAGCATACTTCCCGGCGACTCCCTAAAACCTTGATGGTGTCCCGGCTCTATATAATTAATCAATGGGACACAAGACGTGTTAACCTGCCTGTAAACATTTCCAATTAAAACGTCAACATAGATATAGGCAAGATAAATGAGACTTCCTTTGTTTTGGCCTCGGATATAACGTACGTAAAAAGGTCTTAGTCGGATATGGAGTTAACTTCAGTGTTTACTGAAGTCGGAACATGTTAACTCGTACATATGTAGGTTATTTTGTCATATGAAATATTTTTAAGACTTGTTTTACTAGTTTACCTGAGCCATGCCGTAGATAATATCTCAAAATGAAATTCTTATATAGGAATAATTTTGATTAATTACGGACAAAACAACATGTCTTTGAATCACCTTATAATTCTTTCAAAAAAACACATTGACACTTTTATTAACTAGGAAAAGGCGTATAAATTATTTAAAATGTTATACTGACCCATAGACACTGGTGTATACTATTAGTGTGTATCGAATTAGAAGTCTCAGCATCTGATTATACATTGTAGAAAAGTAGTCGTATATTCTATAAAAAGGAATTATTATAGTGAAAGTATGTTGAAGGTTGTCCTTAATAAAACAATCTTCATTGGACCCTTACAAAACAAATTAGGCAGAATGTAGGCCTGGGCTATTCAGTCATGTTACAATAGACTAACCAACATATGTAGAGGATGAAGACATCTTGTAATAATGATAACAACATATTATAACCAGTCTTTAGCATGTTGATTGTGAATGATGGCGTTTGCATACACATTTCCATTGCTTTTGATAATAAAAAAAACAATAGTTAAAAGGTTAATTATGGGTAACCTCATAATGAAGTATCCTGGTTTAACCGTTTCTTATTTGACCTGTTAGAGCGAAGGTGAGGCTTTGGCACAAGGAAGCTACTGAAATAGAACTCGCCCTCACGTATGATATACGTATAGTCTAAATATACAGCCCCATCAATCTCGCCAGGTAAATATTTACAGTCCTATAGCCCGGGGGTGGGGCCTGTCTTTCTGGGTCATATTTTCTGACGAGAACCTGTATTTTTTACGTGTTATAATCTGGCTAGATTTGTAGATGTACATATGGTGCAGTGACCTGAGGTCTTAACCTGATTCTGCAGGGCATATTTCATTTGAACTTATGGAAGGCAGTTCGAATACGCATTAAAAGAAGTGTTTTCTTATTCAAATCTACATCTGTTTTATGACCTCGTACTATGATAAAAGACTGATTATGTCCTAACCATTTATCAGAAGATATCTTATATCTATATTGATGTGAGTTCCTTTCAGCCCGGAATATATAACACATATATGATATCACACACTTAACGATTTACCTTAGTTTTAAAGCAAACGTTGTTTTCTTTTCTTTTTTTACAGATTTATAACCCTGCCATTCAAGATGCTTATACCTGTGAGCGTTGTTTCGCACAACTGCTGCCTTTGGTGACCAAATAGGCAACACACGACTGATGATCTACAATCAAACTTGCTAGTAATGAAGAACACCGGTCCTATATATAACGGACACCTTTCTATAAAGGATAGAATCATCAATACCATTTGGTACAATTCATTATATAACTGAACTATGTATAAAGGGCACCTGTCATTAAAGGATAGATTCATTAATCCCATTTGGTACAATTAATTATATAACTGAACTATGTATAAAGGGCATCTGTCATTAAAGGATAGATTCATTAATCCCATTTGATACAATTCATTACATAACTGAACTATGTATAAAAGGCAGCTGTCATTAAAGGATAGATTCATTAATCCCATTTGGTACAATTAAATATATAACTGAATTAAGTGTAAAGGACACCTGTCTAAAAAGGATAGATTCATCATTCCATTTTGATACAATTTACTATATAAAGGACAGGTTTGCTATGTACCTGCACTTCATTATTTTGTGAGCGCATTTTGTAATATGCAAATACGGAATATTACGGTTGGTTAAACATAATATAACTGCATTTGTTAAGAGGTTTTTATTCAGACCAATGACCAAAGGTTCTCGACTAGGTCGTGCACCTGATAGAGAAGCATATGTGAATATCTGTGCTACGGACGTATGCATGCGTGTCTTTTAAGCACCGGAATTTACAATTCTGATTTTATCTGAAAATAAGCTCCTTTATCACAGTCAAATGCTTCTCGTATCACGAAGATGCATATACAGCAAACATTCAAGCGGTTACAAAAATCAACCTTGAAGAGCAGCGTAAAATACACATGTATGTATTTACTCTTCCCATTCAACTTTACGTTATCTACTTTCTTATATTTCTTATAGATACATAAACGTAAATCATATTGCTTTGATCTATAAATAAGTTAAAATCACGATATGCCAACGAAAACGTAGGGCTGATCCAAAGCCCACAGTTATCACTGAAAGTAAGTATTGTGAGGAAGTAAATGGACCTGGAATGTGCGTGTCTTGCAAGGAGAGGTTTAGGGTAGTTAGGTTATTTGAATATTTGTGGTTTAGATAAAGTAGGTTTTTTTTTTAAAACAAAATCATTTTACACAAATTCTGCAAAGGTCATAAGACCGTCTATGTTGGTAGTGTGCATACGTCATATATAGTGGTAAATGGAGAGAAAGTTTGCAACGGAATGAAACGTTGTTGCAACATTAAAAAAGAACAAAGTGATACTTTGGCGTATAGGTCATTTTTATATGAATTATATTTAATGTATTTGTAGACAATCACTGGTTGTACTTTGTGAATCGCTCCATAACTATAACAGTACAAGGTATAGATATTATACTAAATGTCCTGACCTTCAACGCGACAATAATTAGTTAATTGACATTTTTCGATATAAATTTGGTAACTACATATTAATCATAATTATAACGTATAAACGTATGCGATAGCTGAAAGAGGTCAACCATTGCAATATAATTTAGTTACAACGTACCGAATTCAGGTTGACGGTTAGTCCTATGTTTTTGATAACATACAATGTAACATTTTTGAATTAATAAACATCGAAGCATTTCTGTAAGTATTACAGTTACATATATATTATCATTGCTTTTAGAATATTGCATGCACGTGGTTCTTATTTCACTCACTCTATTTGTTTCCAAATCTCTATTTTTGTAGGGATATTATTCCGTCATAAACGTGGTAAACCACGAAATTTGTGTAGTGTGCACGTGTCGAATAACATTTATAACGATATCAATATCATCCCAATACGTCATGATACAATATTTATATACATTACGTCTGACCGTTATACCAAGTCAGTAACACGTTCGTCACTAAACGTGGTGTGGTAGTTAAACTGAATCAGATACAGGCGGGAAAACATAACACTTAAATATCAGTTCTAGTGTTCTGACGGAAGGCGAGTCTGGAATCGGTCAATATGTTTTTGTCAAAACATAAATTTTTATCAAGTTCAATGTTCTCCTTGATCTGTTATTCGCTTATATAACCAAGGAAGTGACACGTGAAGGAAGCTTACTGCCAATGTCTTATTTAACGTGGTTATATTTTATTGATCATATCGTAATTATCAGTAGGCAATGTCGTTTGTAATGGATGTGTTCATCTCTACTTTCCATACCGGGGACTATCACAAACCAGATCTCCTACCCGGTTACGTTACATTGAAAGTCACTGCGTGTATCAGGTGCATTTTGTTATTTCTTCATAATAGGGTAGCTATATCACTATTCACTCCATTACTTCATCATTGTTCGAAAATCAGTGGTTTTAAATGATATGTATCCTGGCGTAGGAATCAAACTTCTTATCCAATGTTCGTTATTTCAATCATGCGAATTCTCGTGAAAATGGATATTTATGTAATTGTATATATATACGCTTTGAGTCATGTGCATTTATATCTATCATACACATAATATGTAAAACTTTGGACCAAGGAACGTTTGATGTTTCGGAAAACTCAGTCTAATATTCTACTATAAAATCTCCAGAACCTTTGTTTTGTTTTTATTACATACGGATTCAGAACAAAATAAGAATAGGATAGGGATCGGTGTTACAACCGTTTTTATTAGCAGATACATGTAACATACAAAATACATTAGAAGCAATTGCAACGAAGGTAAAGTATGTAAATTATTTTAAAAAGATATAATCCTAAAAGGCTGACACACACATCCTTCATATGAACGACTAAACCACAATCAAACAATAATTAATTTCCTACTCTTAATTGAAGTATAATTTGTTTGAAAACGAGAACATTCGGACATAATGACAATTATAAAGTCATAGAACGACATACTCACAAATGTAAATTTTGGTCACAAGTGAAAAAAAGAGCGACAAAATTGAATAATCACTTTTTATGACCAAAGATAGTCCGTGTTTAATGTTGTTATGTATGACACTAAATACATGTAGTTATTAGATAGGGGAGATAACTCCTATAGCTATATTATCAATACATCGTGTAAAGTTCACATAATTAATTTAGGTTATAGAACTTTCTAGAATATTATCATCGTATAAACAAATATGTTTGTAAACATGTTGATTATAAGTAGAGATCTAGAATGATCTATTTCCAGAAAGTTCTGTGTGTTTACTTGTTTACTGTTTTAGTTAGATATTTCTGTAATAAGACATATCAAGAATTGTACAGCGCCATATAAGATTCTATTGGGAGAGCTATTGTGACTTTATCTGTGGATTATTACAACACTTTGTGTGGATTTATTCATATTGCCTGGAACTTTACAAATCATCGGTGGACATTCAATTTCCTTGTGGATTTGTGATTATTGTTAATTTGAAACCTGGAAGGATCAAGGATTATACCAGGACATTCGCATACAGATAAGTAACACTTTAAATCATCGTATTACTCTTGTACCACCACCAATTACTTTAGATATTGTAAACCATCTCTGTATAATATTGTATATATAATTAAATTGTGTTTTGAATTTAGCTGCTGGTTTCTCAATTCTGTTATTTGTTCATGTAACAATGTTGATAGTTTGATTTTTTTGTAAAGGTATATAATCAGTAAGCACAGCAAAACATAAAAATCTAATATCTAAATATGTATATAGTATAATCTATACCTCAGATGTTAAACGTAGTTGTCTAAATACACAAATATTTCAATATGTGAGTATTGTAAAACTGACAAAAATAACAGCAGGTGACAACGGAAACAGTAACTTGGTATTTTTGACTAAATTACAACGGTAGAGATCTTAAAGATCCACAATTGTAAAAGGCACATTTAAGGCATTAGCTTGATATAAACAGAAAGTTTCAAGGATCTACGTTGAGTGGAACGGACGACAGAACCCTATTTAATATCCCTCGCAAAGCGTTTCGCCAGGATTAATAAGTTCTTTCCCTACCTTTAGGGTAGGACAGAGTGATCTCTACCCAGGGAGGAGATTCATGACTGTTTAGCCAGAGGTTTACCGAGTATTAGACTGTCGTGAATCTCGTAAAGATTTCCCTGTCCTACTCTCTAGGTAGGGAATGATCCTTTTTTGCCCCTGTAATTTCACCAAAAATGTTAAAAACATAAATCAACTTAAATATTGCAATTTTCTGTGTCAAAACTTTGTTAAATACTGTGACGAACAAGAATCTAAGTCATTTTGAAATATGCCATAGAAATACTGACATACCCTGGCCCCGGCCTTTAAATATTGCAATTTTTCTGTGTCAAGACTTTGTTAAACTTGTTGCACTGTGGCAAACAAGAATCTAATTCATTTTGAAATATACCGTAGAAATACTGACAATATTGTATAAAACCAGTAAAATACAATGTAAGTGTTTTACCGAGTAAACATCAACGAAATGTAAAGGTAGGTGGGATTGCGATGATCATTGGGTCAAAGTTCAGCACGCCCGTGAAGCACGAGCTCGAGTTCGAATGTGATATTGATTGTAATTTGGACTGTACAGGTTAGTTTTTATTTCCAACTTCCGGTTTATCACAAGACATGTTCTAAGGGTGCAGGG
This sequence comes from Argopecten irradians, assembly GCF_041381155.1. Taxonomy (NCBI): domain Eukaryota; kingdom Metazoa; phylum Mollusca; class Bivalvia; order Pectinida; family Pectinidae; genus Argopecten; species Argopecten irradians. Next base: position 45,893,997 of record NC_091135.1, on the reverse strand, counting down.
TAAGGCAGGGGAATCTGATACTCACCGGAAGTGAGGATATCTTTGTCCGGTGAGGTAGAAAAATAGTCCGCAGTTTGGAATATGTCTTCACGAAGCAAAATAATCATATTTAATATATTTGATGATCAAATGCGTATTGTAGTTTTACAAACTTAACAGTACAGTAGTAATATAATAGAGTCTATGTATGTTGTACTGAATCATGTAAATTCTAAGTAAACACAATACGTGTCTAAAATACGTCTTAAGATTATACACCAAATCGTGAGTTTTAATATAAAAAGGGAGATAACTCTTATTGAAGAAGTGATCTTTATCTGATTCTGCGTCGGTTGACTAAATCACGGTCATTGAAGCGTTTCGGTGATTCTGGTGGATACATAGGTGATTATTAATTTGCTAAATTTGAACCTGTTGCTAATAGGGGAGACATTTAAAATTAGACCCAACTCAACAATTGATGTTCAGTCATAGGAAAACCAAATGTATAATATCCTGTTTTTGATAGAAATTGTTGCACTTGTAAGGTGTGACTTGGTACAGAAACGGGAAATTCGGGATTTGTTACATGAAATAGAACCAAATTTACTTACAATATAAAAAATAAATGGCACATATATGTACAGCTACAAACCAAAAAAAAAAAAAAAAAAAAAAAAAAAACCAAAACAAAAACGTTCATGCCCGTCAGGTACATGATAAGCATACCTGGAATTCGGTAAGATTAAATCATTATTTTACCACATTTGTTTTACCTAACGTCCCTGTAACAGTAAGGTGATTAGAGGACGACCTTCACATTGGTGTAGTCTCACTATAAATAAACGCTTAAAATGCATTTCATAATAAAACGGGAACATGTAAGAATATAGAGTTTGATAAAAACGTGTCAATACTTTTAGCGTCCATTTTCAACAATGTACCAAAGATGGATTCCTTAGCAGAGTGTAGACTTTAAGCCACCGGTTATGTATTCTCCTATTGTACTTTGGGATATCAATGGAGGCAGTGACATTGCATGACGTCCCATAATGCCCTACAGATGATGACGTCAACAGTTCTTCCTTCGATGTTGTCCTTGACCTTGTGTGGTTTGGCAGATTATTAGTATTATGCATTGGTACCTGGACGGTGCCGGCTGAGGACCTCTTGAGGAGTTGGTCACAGAACACTACCAGTACTGGGTGGCAGTGCACTAACTCCATCTGAAGAAAACTCACGTACGCCATATAACCTGAAAAGTATGTGCATGAAAAGTTTCAACAACTTGCCATTGTAATGATGATATATATATATATATATTTTTCAAAACGGGCATAATTTTTTGTAGGAAAATTATTCGAAAAACTTTTGTTCTCTTGAAAATTAAAGCTTGATGATCACATCACAAAATCGTATAAGACTTGGCAAGTAAGAGGATTTCTATACATTGAACAAAACACATTTATTTATTGAATTTAAATCATAAAGCAGCTCTATATATTTTAATAGACTAAGTACCGGAAATGCTATTTCGCTATGACAAAATTTAGCAAATATCCAATCTGATTAAAACCAGCTCTTCAATACGCTTACGCTATGAAGCGTAAGCGTATATGAAGAGCTGGTTTTAATCAGATTGGCAAATATCAGGACATAGATTTAGCAATAGTTGCTTGTAGAATGGTTTGATATTTGTTTATTTGACTCTACCTGTATCCCACGTCTCAAAGCCGTGCATCAGTCCACTCCTGTCTATTCTACCAAAGAGGATCACACCCAAAACGACAGCCTTGACTATTCTCATCAGACATCGGATTAAAGCGATGAGTATGTAGTAAAAGAACATGAAGTATGCCATGTTGTGGTAAGTATCCCTAAAATTAATTTGACGTGATAGAATAAAATTCAATTATTAGTTATCAGAGTCATGTGTGAAACCATTAATCTGTGACTTAAAAAAGGTGTAGAGACTACAACTACCAATAACATTAGTATGGAAACTAAAGACACCCCATGTATGAATCGCTGATCACTGTGTTTAAGTAACATATGTTAAATATTTAAACAATACAGAAACGCAACATATGAAAAAAATAATATGTTGTATAGTACATGGGAAATTTTGAAGGTTTTTTCATTTCCAAAAATCAAATTGCGGATTTATAACTTCCTGTTATTTTTACTAGCATACAAAGACGTTTGACTAGTGGTACCATGGACACCTTCACCACATAGCCACCGTGGTCTGTGACCTGATAGTGCCGACATAGCCATCGTGGTCTGTGAACTGATAGTTCCAACATAGCCATCGTGGTCTGTGACCTGATAGTGCCAACATAGCCATCGTGGTCTGTGAACTGATAGTGCCAACATAGCCACCGTGGTCTGTGACCTGATAGTGCCAACATAGCCACCGTGGTCTGTGACCTGATAGTGTCAACATAGCCACCGTGGTCTGTGACCTGATAGTGCCGACATAGCCACCATAGTCTGTGACCTGATAGTGACAACATAGCCACCGTAGTCTGTGACCTGATAGTGCCAACATAGCCACCATAGTCTGTGACCTGATAGTGCCAACATAGCCACCATAGTCTGTGACCTGATAGTGCCAACATAGCCACCATAGTCTGTGACCTGATAGTGCCAACATAGCCACCGTGGCCTGTGACCTGATAGTGTCAACATAGCCACCATGGTCTGTGACCAGATAGTACCAACATACCCACCGTAGTCTGTGACCTGATAGTGCCAACATAGCCACCGTGGTCTGTGACCTGATAGTGCCAACATAGCCACCGTGGTCTGTGACTTGATAGTGCTAACATAGCCATCGTAGTCTGTGGCCTGATAGCGTCAACATAACCACCGTGGTCTGTGACTTGATAGTGCCAGCATAGCCACCGTGGTCTGTGACTTGATAGTGCTAACATAGCCACCGTAGTCTGTGGCCTGATAGCGTCAACATAGCCACCGTGGTCTGTGACTTGATAGTGTCAACATAGCCACCGTGGTCTGTGACTTGATAGTGCCAACATAGCCACCGTGGTCTGTGACCTGATAGTGCTAACATAGCCACTGTGGTATGTGACCTGATAGCGTCAACATAGCCACCGTGGTCTGTTACCTGATAGTGTCAATATAACCACCGTGGTCTGTGACCTGATAGTGCTAACATAGCCGCCGTGGTCTGTGACCTGATAGTGTCAACATAGCCACCGTGTTCTGTGACCTGATAGTGCTAACATAGCCACCATAGTCTGTGACCTGATAGTGCCAACATAGCCACCGTGGTCTGTGACCTGATAGTGCTAACATAGCCACCGTGGTCTGTGACCTGATAGTGTCAACATAGCCACCGTGGTCTGTGACTTGATAGTGCCAACATAGCCACCGTGGTCTGTAACTTGATAGTGCTAACATAGCCACCGTGGTCTGTGACCTGATAGCGTCAACATAGCCACCGTGGTCTGTGACCTGATAGTGTCAACATAGCCACCGTGGTCTGTGACCTGATAGTACTAACATAGCCACCGAAGTCTGTGACCTGATAGTCCCAACATAACCATCGTAGTCTGTGACCTGATAGTGCCAACATAGCTACCGTAGTCTGTGACCTGATCGTACCAACATAGACCTGATCGTACCAACATAGCCACCGTGGTCTGTGCCTGATAATGCCAACATAGCCAACGTGGTCTGTGCCTGATGTGTCAACATAGCCACCGTAGTCTGTGACCTGATAGTGCCAACATAGCCACCATAGTCTGTGACCTGATAGTGCAAACATAGCCACCATAGTTTGTGACCTGATAGCGTCAACATAGCCACCGTGGTCTGTGACCTGATAGTGTCAACATAGCCACCGTGGTCTGTGACCTGATAGTGCCAACATAGCCACCGAAGTCTGTGACCTGATAGTGTCAACATAGCCACCGTGGTCTGTGACCTGATAGTGCCAACATAGCCACCGAAGTCTGTGACCTGATAGTGCCAACATAGCCACCGTAGTCTGTGACCTGATAGTGCCAACATAGCCACCATAGTCTGTGACCTGATAGTACCAACATAGCCATCGTAGTCTGTGACCTGATAGTGCCAACATAGCCACCGTAGTCTGTGACCTGATAGTACCAACATAGCCACCGTGGTCTGTGCCTGATAATGCCAACATAGCCACCGTGGTCTGTGCCTGATAGTGCCAACATAGCCACCGTAGTCTGTGACCTGATAGTGCCAACATAGCCACCATAGTCTGTGACCTGATAGTGCCAACATAGCCACCGTGGTCTGTGACCTGATAGTGCTAACATAACCACCGTGGTCTGTGACCTGATAGTACCAACATAGCCATCGTAGTCTGTGACCTGATAGTGCCAACATAGCCACCGTAGTCTGTGACCTGATAGTGCCAACATAGCCACCATAGTCTGTGACCTGATAATGCCAACATAGCCACCGTGGTCTGTGCCTGATAGTGCCAACATAGCCACCGTAGTCTGTGACCTGATAGTGCCAACATAGCCACCATAGTCTGTGACCTGATAGTGCCAACATAGCCACCGTAGTCTGTGACCTGATAGTGCCAACATAGCCACCGTAGTCTGTGACCTGATAGTGCCAACATAGCCACCGTGGTCTGTGACCTGATAGTGCTGACATAGCCACCATAGAATGTGACCTGAAAGTGACAAACTAGCCACCGTGGTCTGTGACCTGATAGTGCCAACATAGCCACCGTGGTCTGTGACCTGATAGTGCCAACATAGCCACCGTGGTCTGTGACCTGATAGTGCTAACATAGCCACCGTGTCTGTGACCTGATAGTGCCACATAGCCACCTAGTCTGTGACCTGATAGTGCAACATAGCCACCATGTTCTGTGACCTGATAGTGCCAACATAGCCACCGTGGTCTGTGACCTGATAGTGCCAACATAGCCACCGTGGTCTGTGACCTGATAGTGCCAACATAGCCACCGTGGTCTGTGACCTGATAGTGCCAACATAGCCACCGTGGTCTGTGACCTGATAGTGCCAACATAGCCACCGTGGTCTGTGACCTGATAGTGCCAACATAGCCACCGTGGTCTGTGACCTGATAGTGCCAACATAGCCACCGTGGTCTGTGACCTGATAGTGCCAACATAGCCACCATAGTCTGTGACCTGATAGTGCCAACATAGCCACCGTAGTCTGTGACCTGATAGTGCCAACATAGCCACCGTGGTCTGTGACCTGATAGTGCCAACATAGCCACCATAGTCTGTGACCTGATAGTGACAACATAGCCACCGTAGTCTGTGACCTGATAGTGCCAACATAGCCACCATAGTCTGTGACCTGATAGTGCCAACATAGCCACCATAGTCTGTGACCTGATAGTGCCAAAATAGCCACCGTGGTCTGTGACCTGATAGTGCTAACATAGCCGCCGTGGTCTGTGACCTGATAGTGCCAACATAGCCACCGTGGTCTGTGACCTCATAGTGCTAGCATAGCCACCATAATCTGTGAGTGCTAACATAGCCACCATAATCTGTGACCTGAAAGTGCCAACATAGCCACCGTGGTCTGTGACCTGATAGTGCTAACATAGCCACCGTGGTCTGTGACCTGATAGTGTCAACATAGCCACCGTGATCTGTGACCTGATAGTACTAACATAGCCACCGAAGTCTGTGACCTGATAGCGCCAACATAGCCATCGTAGTCTATGACCTGATAGTGCCAACATAGCTACCGTAGTCTGTGACCTGATAGTACCAACATAGCCACCGATGTCTGTGCCTGATAATGCCAACATAGCCACCGTGGTCTGTGACCTGATAGTGCCAACATAGCCACCATAGTTTGTGACCTGATAGCGTCAACATAGCCACCGTGGTCTGTGACCTGATAGTGTCAACATAGCCACCGTGGTCTGTGACCTGATAGTGCTAACATAGCCACCGAAGTCTGTGACCTGATAGTGCCAACATAGCCATCGTAATCTGTGACCTGATAGTGCCAACATAGCTACCGTAGTCTGTGACCTGATAGTACCAACATAGCCACCGTGGTCTGTGCCTGATAATGCCAACATAGCCACCGTGGTCTGTGCCTGATAATGCCAACATAGCCACCGTAGTCTGTGACGTGATAGTACCAACATAGCCACCGTGGTCTGTGCCTGATAATGCCAACATAGCCACCGTGGTCTGTGCCTGATAGTGCCAACATACCACTGTAGTCTGTGACCTGATAGTGCCAACATAGCCACCATAGTCTGTGACCTGATAGTGCCAACATAGCCACCGTAGTCTGTCTGTGACGTGATAGTGCCAACACATAGCCACCGTAGTCTGTGACCTGATAGTGCCAACGTAGCCACCGTGGTCTGTGACCTGATAGTGCCAACAGAGCCACAGTAGTTTGTGACTTGATAGTGCCAACATAATTACCATAGTCTGTGACCTGATAGTGCTAACATAGCCACCGTGGTCTGTGACCTGATAGTATCAACATAGCCACCGTGATCTGTGACCTGATAGTACTAACATAGCCACCGAAGTCTGTGACCTGATAGCGCCAACATAGCCATCGTAGTCTATGACCTGATAGTGCCAACATAGCTACCGTAGTCTGTGACCTGATAGTACCAACATAGCCACCGTGGTCTGTGCCTGATAATGCCAACATAGCTACCGTGGTCTGTGCCTGATAGTGCCAACATAGCCACCGTGGTCTGTGACCTGATAGTGCCAACATAGCCACCATAGTCTGTGACCTGATAGCGCCAACATAGCCACCATAGTTTGTGACCTGATCGCGTCAACATAGCCACCGTGGTCTGTGACCTGATAGTGCCAACATAGCCACCGTGGTCTGTGACCTGATAGTGCTAACATAGCCGCCGTGGTCTGTGACCTGATAGTGCCAACATAGCCACCGTGGTCTGTGACCTCATAGTGCTAACATAGCCACCATAATCTGTGACCTGAAAGTGCCAACATAGCCACCGTGGTCTGTGACCTGATAGTGCTAACATAGCCACCGTGGTCTGTGACCTGATAGTGTCAACATAGCCACCGTGATCTGTGACCTGATAGTACTAACATAGCCACCGAAGTCTGTGACCTGATAGCGCCAACATAGCCATCGTAGTCTATGACCTGATAGTGCCAACATAGCTACCGTAGTGTGTGACCTGATAGTACCAACATAGCCACCGTGGTCTGTGCCTGATAATGCCAACATAGCCACCGTGGTCTGTGCCTGATAGTGCCAACATAGCCACCATAGTTTGTGACCTGATCGCGTCAACATAGCCACCGTGGTCTGTGACCTGATAGTGTCAAAATAGCCACCGTGGTCTGTGACCTGATAGTGCTAACATAGCCACCGAAGTCTGTGACCTGATAGTGCCAACATAGCCATCGTAATCTGTGACCTGATAGTGCCAAAATAGCTATCGTAGTCTGTGACCTGATAGTACCAACATAGTCACCGTGGTCTGTGCCTGATAATGCCAACATAGCCACCGTGGTCTGTGCCTGATAATGCCAACATAGCCACCGTAGTCTGTGACGTGATAGTACCAACATAGCCACCGTGGTCTGTGCCTGATAATGCCAACATAGCCACCGTGGTCTGTGCCTGATAGTGCCAACATAGCCACTGTAGTCTGTGACCTGATAGTGCCAACATAGCCACCATAGTCTGTGACCTGATAGTGCCAACATAGCCACCGTAGTCTGTGACGTGATAGTGCCAACATAGCCACCGTAGTCTGTGACCTGATAGTGCCAACGTAGCCACCGTGGTCTGTGACCTGATAGTGCCAACAGAGCCACAGTAGTTTGTGACTTGATAGTGCCAACATACTTACCATAGTCTGTGACCTGATAGTGCTAACATAGCCATCGTGGTCTGTGGCCTGATAGTGACAACATAGCCACCGTGGTCTGTGACCTGATAGTGCCAACATAGGCACCGTAGTCTGTGACTTGATAGTGCTAACATAGCTAACGTGGTCTGTGACCTGATAGTGTCAACATAGCCACCGTGGTCTGTGACTTGATAGTGCCAACATAGTCACCGTGGTCTGTGACCTGATAGTGCTAACATAACCACCGAAGTCTGTGACCTGATAGTACCAACATAGCCACCATGGTCTGTGCCTGATAGTGCCAACATAGCCACCGTAGTCTGTGACCTGATAGTGCCAACATAGCCACCATAGTCTGTGACCTGATAATGCCAACATAGCCACCGTGGTCTGTGACCTGATAGTGCTAACATAACCACCGAAGTCTGTGACCTGATAGTACCAACATAGCCATCGTAGTCTGTGACCTGATAGTGCCAACATAGCCACCGTAGTCTGTGACCTGATAGTACCAACATAGCCACCGTGGTCTGTGCCTGATAATGCCAACATAGCCACCGTGATCTGTGCCTGATAGTGCCAACATAGCCACCGTAGTCTGTGACCTTATAGTGCCAACATAGCCAACATAGTCTGTGACCTGATAGTGCCAACATAGCCACCGTAGTCTGTGAACTGAGAGTGCCGACATAGCCATCGTGGTCTGTGACCTGATAGTGTCAACATAGCCAACGTGGTCTGTGACCTGATAGTGCCGACATAGCCATCGTGGTCTGTGAACTGATAGTGCCAACATTGCCATCGTGGTCTGTGACCTGATAGTGCCAACATAGCCATCGTGGTCTGTGACCTGATAGTGCCGACATAGCCATCGTGGTCTGTGCTGACCTGTAGTGTCAACATAGCCACCGTGGTCTGTGACCTGATAGTGCCGACATAGCCACCATAGTCTGTGACCTGATAGTGTCAACATAGCCACCGTAGTCTGTGACCTGATAGTGCCAACATAGCCACCGTGGTCTGTGACCTAATAATGCCAACATATAGCCACCGTGGTCTTTGACCTGATAGTGCTGACATAGCCACCATAGTCTGTGACCTGAAAGTGACAACATAGCCACCGTAGTCTGTGACCTGATAGTGACAACATAGCCACCGTGGTCTGTGACCTGATAGTGCCAACATAGCCACCATAGTCTGTGACCTGATAGTGCCAACATAGCCACCATAGTCTGTGACCTGATAGTGCCAAAATAGCCACCGTGGTCTGTGACCTGATAGTGCTAACATAGCCGCCGTGGTCTGTGACCTGATAGTGCCAACATAGCCACCGTGGTCTGTGACCTCATAGTGCTAGCATAGCCACCATAATCTGTGACCTGAAAGTGCCAACATAGCCACCGTGGTCTGAGACCTGATAGTGCTAACATAGCCACCGTGGTCTGTGACCTGATAGTGCTAACATAGCCACCGTGGTCTGTGACCTGATAGTGCTAACATAGCCACCGTGGTCTGTGACCTGATAGTGCTAACATAGCCACCGAAGTCTGTGACCTGATAGTGCCAACATAGCCATCGTAGTCTGTGACCTGATAGTGCCAACATAGCTACCGTAGTCTGTGACCTGATAGTACCAACATAGCCACCGTGGTCTGTGCCTGATAATGCCAACATAGCCACCGTGGTCTGTGCCTGATAGTGCCAACATAGCCACCGTAGTCTGTGACCTGATAGTGCCAACATAGCCACCATAGTCTGTGACCTGATAGTGCCAACATAGCCACCATAGTTTGTGACCTGATAGCGTCAACATAGCCACCGTGGTCTGTGACCTGATAGTGTCAACATAGCCACCGTGGTCTGTGACCTGATAGTGCTAACATAGCCACCGAAGTCTGTGACCTGATAGTGCCAAGATAGCCATCGTAATCTGTGACCTGATAGTGCCAACATAGCTACCGTAATCTGTGACCTGATAGTGCCAACATAGCACCGTAGTCTGTGACCTGATAGTACCAACATAGCCACCGTGGTCTGTGCCTGATATCCAACATAGCCACCGTGTCTGTGCCTGATATGCCAACATAGCCACCGTGGTCTGTGCCTGATAGTGCCAACATAGCCACCGTAGTCTGTGACCTGATAGTGCCAACATAGCCACCGTAGTCTGTGACCTGATAGTGCCAACATAGCCACCGTAGTCTGTGACCTGATAGTGCCAACATAGCCACCGTGGTCTGTGACCTGATAGTGCCCAACATAGCCACCGTAGTCTGTGACCTGATAGTGCCAACATAGCCACCGTGGTCTGTGACCTGATAGTGCCAACATAGCCACCGTGGTCTGTGACCTGATAGTGCCAACATAGCCACCGTGGTCTGTGACCTGATAGTGCCAACATAGCCACCGTAGTCTGTGACCTGATAGTGCCAACATAGCCACCGTAGTCTGTGACCTGATAGTGCCAACATAGCCACCGTAGTCTGTGACCTGATAGTGCCAACATAGCCACCGTGGTCTGTGACCTGATAGTGCCAACATAGCCACCGTGGTCTGTGACCTGATAGTGCCAACATAGCCACCGTAGTCTGTGACCTGATAGTGCCAACATAGCCACCGTGGTCTGTGACCTGATAGTGCCAACATAGCCACCGTGGTCTGTGACCTGATAGTGCCAACATAGCCACCGTGGTCTGTGACCTGATAGTGCCAACATAGCCACCGTGGTCTGTGACCTGATAGTGCCAACATAGCCACCGTAGTCTGTGACCTGATAGTGCCAACATAGCCACCGTGGTCTGTGACCTGATAGTGCCAACATAGCCACCGTGGTCTGTGACCTGATAGTGCCAACATAGCCACCGTGGTCTGTGACCTGATAGTTCCAACATAGCCACAGTAGTCTGTGACCTGATAGTGCCAACATAGCCACCGTGGTCTGTGACCTGATAGTGCCAACATAGCCACCGTGGTCTGTGACCTGATAGTGCCAACATAGCCACCGTGGTCTGTGACCTGATAGTGCCAACATAGCCACCGTGGTCTGTGACCTGATAGTGCCAACATAGCCACCGTAGTCTGTGACCTGATAGTGCCAACATACACCGTAGTCTGTGACCTGATAGTGCCAACATAGCCACCGTGGTCTGTGACCTGATAGTGCCAACATAGCCACCGTGGTCTGTGACTGATAGTGCAACATAGCCACCGTAGTCTGTGACCTGATAGTGCCAACATAGCCACCGTAGTCTGTGACCTGATAGTGCCAACATAGCCACCGTGTCTGTGACCTGATAGTGCCAACATAGCCACCGTAGTCTGTGACCTGATAGTGCCAACATAGCCACCGTAGTCTGTGACCTGATAGTGCCAACATAGCCACCGTAGTCTGTGACCTGATAGTGCCAACATAGCCACCGTAGTCTGTGACCTGATAGTGCCAACATAGCCACCGTGGTCTGTGACCTGATAGTGCCAACATAGCCACCGTGGTCTGTGACCTGATAGTGCCAACATAGCCACCGTAGTCTGTGACCTGATAGTGCCAACATAGCCACCGTAGTCTGTGACCTGATAGTGCCAACATAGCCACCGTAGTCTGTGACCTGATAGTGTCAACATAGCCACCGTGGTCTGTGACCTGATAGTGCCAACATATGCCACCGTAGTCTGTGACCTGATAGTGCCAACATAGCCACCGTAGTCTGTGACCTGATAGTGCCAACATAGCCACCGTGGTCTGTGACCTGATAGTGCCAACATAGCCACCGTAGTCTGTGACCTGATAGTGCCAACATAGCCACCGTAGTCTGTGACCTGATAGTGCCAACATAGCCACCGTGGTCTGTGACCTGATAGTGTCAACATAGCCACCGTGGTCTGTGACCTGATAGTGCTAACATAGCCACCGTGGTCTGTGACCTGATAGTGCCAACATAGCCACCGTAGTCTGTGACCTGATAGTGCCAACATAGCCACCGTGGTCTGTGACCTGATAGTGCCAACATAGCCACCGTGGTCTGTGACCTGATAGTGCCAACATAGCCACCGTAGTCTGTGACCTGATAGTGCCAACATAGCCACCGTGGTCTGTGACCTGATAGTGCCAACATAGCCACCGTGGTCTGTGACCTGATAGTACTAACATTGCCACCGAAGTCTGTGACCTGATAGTGCCAACATAGCCATCGTAGTCTGTGACCTGATAGTGCCAACATAGCCACCGTGGTCTGTGACCTGATAGTGCTAATATAGCCACCGAAGTCTGTGACCTGATAGTGCCAACATAGCCACCGTAATCTGTGACCTGATAGTGCCAACATAGCCACCGTAGTCTGTGACCTGATAGTGCCAACATAGCCACCGTAGTCTGTGACCTGATAGTGCCAACATAGCCACCGTGGTCTGTGACCTGATAGTGCCAACATAGCCACCGTGGTCTGTGACCTGATAGTGCCAACATAGCCACCGTAGTCTGTGACCTGATAGTGCCAACATAGCCACCGTAGTCTGTGACCTGATAGTGCCAACATAGCCACCGTAGTCTGTGACCTGATAGTGCCAACATAGCCACCATAGTCTGTGACCTGATAGTGCCAACATAGCCACCGTGGTCTGTGACCTGATAGTGTCAACATAGCCACCGTGGTCTGTGACCTGATAGTGCCAACATAGCCACCGTGTCTGTGACCTGATAGTGCAAATAGCCACCGTGGTCTGTGACCTGATAGTGCCAACATAGCCACCGTGGTCTGTGACCTGATAGTGTCAACATAGCCACCGTGGTCTGTGACCTGATAGTGCCAACATAGCCACCGTGGTCTGTGACCTGATAGTGCCAACATAGCCACCGTGGTCTGTGACCTGATAGTGCCAACATAGCCACCGTGGTCTGTGACCTGATAGTGCCAACATAGCCACCGTGGTCTGTGACCTGATAGTGCCAACATAGCCACCGTGGTCTGTGACCTGATAGTGCCAACATAGCCACCGTGGTCTGTGACCTGATAGTGCCAACATAGCCACCGTGGTCTGTGACCTGATAGTGCCAACATAGCCACCGTGGTCTGTGACCTGATAGTGCCAACATAGCCACCGTGGTCTGTGACCTGATAGTGCCAACATAGCCACCATAGTCTGTGACCTGATAGTGCCAACATAGCCACCGTGTCTGTGACCTATAGTGCAACATAGCCACCGTGGTCTGTGACCTGATAGTGCCAACATAGCCACCGTGGTCTGTGACCTGATAGTGCCATAGCCACGGTCTGTGACCTGATAGTGCCAACATAGCCACCGTAGTCTGTGACCTGATAGTGCCAACATAGCCACCGTAGTCTGTGACCTGATAGTGCCAACATAGCCACCGTGGTCTGTGACCTGATAGTGCCAACATAGCCACCGTAGTCTGTGACCTGATAGTGCCAACATAGCACCGTAGTCTGTGACCTGATAGTGCCAACATAGCCACCGTGGTCTGTGACCTGATAGTGCCAACATAGCCACCGTAGTCTGTGACCTGATAGTGCCAACATAGCCACCGTAGTCTGTGACCTGATAGTGCCAACATAGCCACCGTAGTCTGTGACCTGATAGTGCCAACATAGCCACCGTGGTCTGTGACCTGATAGTGCCAACATAGCCACCGTGGTCTGTGACCTGATAGTGTCAACATAGCCACCGTGGTCTGTGACCTGATAGTGCCAACATAGCCACCGTGGTCTGTGACCTGATAGTGCCAACATAGCCACCGTGGTCTGTGACCTGATAGTGCCAACATAGCCACCGTAGTCTGTGACCTGATAGTGCCAACATAGCCACCGTAGTCTGTGACCTGATAGTGCCAACATAGCCACCGTGGTCTGTGACCTGATAGTGCCAACATAGCCACCGTGGTCTGTGCCTGATAGTGCCAACATAGCCACCGTGGTCTGTGACCTGATAGTGCCAACATAGCCACCATAGTCTGTGACCTGATAGTGCCAAAATAGCCACCGTGGTCTGTGACCTGATAGTTTCAACATAGCCACCTTGGTCTGTGACCTGGTAGTGTCAACATAGCCACCATGGTCTGTGACCTGATAGTACCAACATACCCACCGTGGTCTGTGACCTGATAGTGCCAACATACCCATCGTGGTCTGTGACCTGATAGTGCCAACATAGCCACCGTGGTCTGTGACCTGATAGTGCTAACATAGCCACCGTAGTCTATGGCCTGATAGCGTCAACATAGCCACCGTGGTCTGTGACCTGATAGTGTCAACATAGCAACCGTGGTCTGTGACTTGATAGTGCCAACATAGCCACCGTGGTATGTGACCTGATAGTGCTAACATAGCCACTGTGGTCTTTGACGTGATAGTGTCAACATAGCCACCGTGGTCTGTGACCTGATAGTGTCAACATAGCCACCATAGTCTGTGACCTGATAGTGACAACATAGCCACCGTGGTCTGTGACCTTATAGTGCTAACATAGCCGCCGTGGTCTGTGACCTGATAGTGCCAACATAGCCACCGTGGTCTGTGACCTCATAGTGCTAACATAGCCACCATAATCTGTGACCTGAAAGTGCCAACATAGCCACCGTGGTCTGTGACTTGATAGTGCCAACATAGCCACTGTAGTCTGTGACCTGATAGTGCCCACGTAGCCACCGTGGTCTGTGACCTGATAGTGCCAACAGAGCCACAGTAGTTTGTGACTTGATACTGCCAACATAGTTACCATAGTCTGTGACCTGATAGTGCTAACATAGCCACCGTGGTCTGTGGCCTGATAGTGACAACATAGCCACCCTGGTCTGTGACCTGATAGTGCCAACATAGCCAACATAGTCTGTGACCTGATAGTGCCAACATAGCCACCGTAGTCTGTGACCTGATAGTGCTAACATAGCTACCGTGGTTTGTGACCTGATAGTGTCAACATAGCCACCGTGGTCTGTGACCTGATAGCGTCAACATAGCCACCGTGGTCTGTGACCTGATTGTGTCCACAAAGCCACCGTGGTCTGTGACCTGATAGTACTAACATAGCCACCGAAGTCTGTGACCTGATAGTGCCAACATAGCCATCGTAGTCTGTGACCTGATAGTGCCAACATAGCTACCGTAGTATGTGACCTGATAGTACCAACATAGGCACCGTGGTCTGTGCCTGATAATGCCAATATAGCCACCGTGGTCTGTGCCTGATAGTGCCAACATAACCACCGAAGTCTGAGACCTGATAGTGCCAACATAGCTATCGTAGTCTGTGACCTGATAGTGCCAACATAGCCACCGTAGTCTGTGACCTGATAGTACCAACATAGCCACCGTGGTCTGTGCCTGATAATGCCAACATAGCCACCGTGGTCTGTGCCTGATAGTGCCAACATAGCCACCGTAGTCTGTGACCTGATAGTGCCAACATAGCCACCATAGTCTGTGACCTGATAGTGCCAACATAGCCACCGTAGTCTGTGACCTGATAGTGGCAACATAGCCACCATAGTCTGTGACCTGATAGTGCCAACGTAGCCACCGTGGTCTGTGACCTGATAGTGCCAACAGAGCCACAGTAGTTTGTGACTTGATAGTGCCAACATAGTTACCATAGTCTGTGACCTGATAGTGCCAACATAGCCACCGTGGTCTGTGGCCTGATAGTGACAACATAGCCACCGTGGTTTGTGTCTAATTATGCCAACATAGCCACCGTGGTCTGTGCCTGATAGTGCCAACGTAGCCACCGTGGTCTGTGACCTGTTAGTGCCAACATAGCCACCGTAGTCTGTGACCTAATAGTGCCAACATAGCCACCATTGTCTGTGACGTGATAGTTCCAACATAGCCACAGTAGTCTGTGACTTGATAGTGCCACCATAGCCACCATAATTTGTGACCTGATAGTGCCAACATACCCACCGTAGTCTGTGACCTTATAGTGCCAACATAGCCACCGTGGTCTGTGACCTGATAGTGCCAACAAGCTAGGCTTAAGATCAAACTACGACCTACCTGTTCTTCAAAGATAACACTTTGTCGTTTTTGCCGGTTTCTGTGTTAAGCACGTCATGGTCGTGCAGGAGCCATCTTTTAGATATGAATTTCTGAACTATATTAATCAACAGCCGTATAGCTGTTGTTGATCTGAAACATTTTAACAAAAACAACATTGATTGATATAACTTAATATTCATAAACCGAACTTCATGAAAACTTATTGATAATATGCTATTAATTTTGTTTATTTTAAAGTTATATGTGCCATACTGAACGAAAATTAGTATATCCGGTATTTTGTTTTTCCTTAAGTGATCTGTTAAAAACCATAATATGTGGCAGACAAGCATGTGTGAATATTAGTTACAACACATAATTTATGCACGGTAAAACTCATAGTGTTAAGCCTTATATTCAGAAATCACTTTACAATAAGTAATAACATCGTAAAAATAAAACTACAGATAACAGATTGGCTTCATGGCCTGATCGTATATACTCATTTCACTGCACCTTAGATGTAAATATTATAATTTTTGGCAGTTTCATCTCTTTTTAATACTTGAAGAATTCGAAACGGTGGTAACTTGTAGTGGGGAATAACCTATTAAAAGCTCCCCTTGCTTCATGAGTGTTGGACCTACGGCACATAACTCTAACTGAAATGAAATCACTAGATGTACATAAAGTAAATGATAATATTAGCAACGTATTCGGTGACATAATTCATGATCATATAATAACTATGTTCATATTTATACGACTAGCAGAATCATTTATGGTCGAAGTTCTCAAGGATCATGTTACTTTTGTCCGCTTTCCCTTTATTCTGTGTAATGAATACTCCGCATATAGTGACAATATACTTACACCAGTGTCAGAAAAGGTTGGAGAAAACCCAATGGGACTTTGCCGAGAATTGGCAAAACTACGAGATAGGCTATCAGCACGCAGGCGATGAAAAATACATCGATATGTATCAGATAACCTGTGAATGGAATCACAATGCACTAAAATATGGTGTCACCTTAAATTGGCTAATTGATAGCATGTTTATAAAATGAAATTATTCAATAATTTTAGAGTGACTATTTGATATAAAACCTATGAAACTTTGTAAATGATCGTTATAGACTATAGTCTATGTTCTTCGATGGTCATGCGACTTGTCACCAATGTGTATTTAATTTAAAACAGATTGAATAGATGATGCTTCAGTAATAATAAGGCGGGCAATGAACATTTTGAATAGCAAATAATATAATAATCCACTAATTATTTAGTAGGCACTTTATTTGGTTTTTCATTCTGATAAGTTTTATTTTAGCGTGAATTGCAATACTCACCCCAAAACAGATATGCTATTTGGTAGCCCGGATAATGTAAATTGTCAATCTGAAAATTGTAAAATACTCTCAGAACAAAATCAATTGGTAGCAATCTTTTCAAATCAGAGGAAATATAATTCAAATGAAATCATTTAACTAGTAATGTTCGTCTCTATTACTGACATTATTGAATATATCAGGTTAATCAATGGATAAGTTTGTGATGATTTTTTGTTGGCGTTGCCTCCCTTGGGTAGTGTATGGTAAGCGTTGGTGATACATGTACTTCAATTTTACTAATTAAGTTGGATTGAATTGCCAAAATGGTAAAACATACCTTACAATATTGAGGCGATATAAAAAGTAATTCAATAGGCTCATGCAGTTTATTTTTATAGAGTACTGAACAATGAATTAGAACTGCAAGTGAGGTATACCACTGATAGGAACATGAATCTATATTGTAAAGAATCACACAGATATTCGTTTGGTGTATGTCCTAGGCTCAGTTATAACCGGAACAACTTAAGCCTCATTAATTAATCAAAATTTATCAGTTATAACCGGAACAACTTAAGCCCCATTCATTAATCAAAATATGTCAGTTATAACCGGAACAACTTAAGCCCCATTCATTAATCAAAATGTATCAGTTATAACCGGAACAACTTAAGCCCCAT
Source organism: Argopecten irradians (assembly GCF_041381155.1). NCBI lineage: Eukaryota > Metazoa > Mollusca > Bivalvia > Pectinida > Pectinidae > Argopecten > Argopecten irradians. The sequence goes on along the minus strand of NC_091135.1, from coordinate 45,876,147 downwards.
TCATTAATCGAAATGTATCAGTTATAACCGGAACAACTTAAGCCCCATTCATTAATCAAAATATGTCAGTTATAACCGGAACAACTTAAGCCCCATTCATTAATCAAAATGTATCAGTTATAACCGGAACAACTTAAGCCCCATTCATTAATCAAAATATGTCAGTTATAACCGGAACAACTTAAGCCCCATTCATTAATCAAAATATGTCAGTTATAACCGGAACAACTTAAGCCCCATTCATTATTCATTCCGGAACAAGAACGTTAATCCTCATCGACCAATGATGCGTGGAGCTCGATACTTTGCTCGTTTAGACATTGGCGAACACTAACTTGTTTTGAGATTGAAATTGATCACTGTACAAAGTACTGTGTAAAAAAATCCCGAAAAAGGGGCGGCTTAAAAAGACTGTCTGGTGACGTGCACGTTACATAGTGGTGTCGGTGCCGGTGTGTGAACGGTTCTGGGTCAGAAGCTCCTGAACAATGGGACGCTTGAAAAGGTAACTTTGCTAGGACTTTTTTTTTAAGTATTTAGCCCTTACCATTACTGTGATAGCTGACTGATGATATGCCTCGTTCGGAATGACGGAGAAATCTCCCCTATAGAGTGCCATCATGTTCCTCCGATAGGAAACCATAATTTGGAAAATGGAAATCCCAGATAGAAGGGTGGCTAATATCAGCGATACGTAGAAGGATACTATAAACAGAAATAAACTGTAAATATACTAACGGCTTAGCAAAGACAGAGAATTTGTCAACATGTGTGGTTTGAAACAGAAAACTAAATTTTACGTTTTAGAGAACATTAAAACAAAACAAAAAACGCCTGGAAATCCTAATCGGCTTCCAAATTACGTACTGTAAATAGGCATATTTTGGATGTGGTCATATTTTGGCTTATTTGGCGTTTGGCACGAACGTTTAACACCTCAGCATTTAACTACGTATTAATTTGTTTGTTTATTTTTTATCAGGACAAAATACATCTACGTGTTATTGTTATGGAAGACCAATATTTCAAAAGGTCTAAATATCGATATGCCTTTAAATCAAATAACGTCAGTTTTTCATTGTTGAGGGATCTTTGCTACGAAAGGACGTGTGAACCAAGTTAGTCTTCAGAATTTAATGTTTCGTTCAGATAAAAGTTATGCGCCAATTACAGTACACTGGAAAACGCCAAATTTAAATACACCAAAATTAAACCCTATTTTGATAAAAAAAACGCCAAGATTTCCCGACGCCAAAATATCCAAATTTAAGGTACGTACATATCTGAGGACAGTATACAATCAGCAATATGGAAATCCAGAATGATTGCCGAATGAACATTGAAATAAGACAAATAAGAACTGTTTCTAGTGGCTGTGTGGGCGAGTGATATCTCGAATCGATAGGCCGAAGAACCAGACATGTAGTTCCAGTCATAATTCCATCAGGATAACAGACACATTGAATTTTGACCAAACACACGTAAAACTGACAAATCAATATCTGTCTTTACCTTGAAGTTGACACAATATGTAATAACCAAATTCTAGTGTGTCCCATTAAACTCTAGGTAAATTACTTTTAGAGTCGATTATTTGTTATTCATACGATATCACATTTTCATCTTCACATGGACACTTTTCATTCATTTATTGGCAAACAATCTTGACAACCAGTTTGATCAATATATTAACACGTACCTGTCAAAACGTCGTAAAATTCATCTTTGAATTCAAATAAGACAGAAGAATTTTTAAATTCGAGATTGTCGACAAACTCAGCCAGTGATATTATCTCATATGTTCCAACCCCGAAAACAGATACAGTCACCTTTCGGAAATAAAAAGATTTTTTCACTTTAAATACATTTTACAGTATGCAAAGACAAATACAAAATAAACATCTCTTTCACTCTCATTTTCTCACTTATAATATTTAGCATACAAAAATTGTATTTTAAATGCATTGGTTTAAGACACCAGACAATTAAAATTTTTGATTATTTTTTCTAATATTACATTTTGGTAATGAAAAATACTGGATTTCATTTGGAGTGCGTCTACAATGCATTTGAATAAATTTCTCTGTGAGAATAGAAATATTTATATTCACATAATATTAATCCTTAACAAGATTTGATAATACACCCGATTTAAGATAAAACACATTTAGTTTGCCATTGCACAAGGAGGAAAACCTTTCAGAATTATAATAACGATCAGCATTACAGAGTTTTGTGCTTAGTATTGTTAACCACGCTTGCTAAATAGAATTTCATGTTTTGAAAATTTGATTTACACAGAAGTTTTCGAGAAAATACAGTTTTCAATTCTGCTCCATAATCTGTCGACATGCTCATAGAATATATGTAATACGGTTTCCTCCCTCTGCTAACAGAACGGACATAATGGGTTATCTAAAATATTAATTCTTGTCAAAAAACCATTAGTTGCCAATATTCTATGGGTGATTATATACTGGAACCACTTTAGAATAACAGCCTTTGTTGTACTCAGAGTAACATTTTGCAAGATTTTCACTACAATTTCATTTACATTTAATATGTTTGACCACATTTCAATATATTTAGTAGCGTAATTAATTTTTGGAATAAAAATAGTATTCATGTCTCTACAACCTTTTTTGTTCTTATTTATTAGTTCAAAGCAGATTGTATAAAAGGCTGGAGAAATTGTTCTGTAGGAACAACTTGGAAATAGGAAGTAAACAAAGGAATCATAGAGGAAATAAAAAGTTGTTTTACCGAGGAAATATGAAGCGCACTTGAAATTGTTTTTCGCCATTCATTATCTTACTGTTAAGAACACTGGTATCAAGGTTTATTACTTTACAACAACGCAGGTGAGCGTTTTCATCATAGACGACTAAATAAGGGATACATATTTTACATGCCCCAGCATTTTCTTGAGCGTTCGCACTCTGTCCATTGGCGAAGTACCTGTGTCCATGAAATTTATTTTTAGCCTGTGGTTCGGTATGACGAGTTCATCTATATTTAGATATACAATGAACATTGATATTTTTGCGAGTGGTTTTTGTCGTTTTTTTAGCTTTCAAACAGTTCGCGGTGTGCCATTTTTCGCCATTTTTCGCGCTATGCATATATAATAATAATATGTATATGTAGACTTTGCACTTGCTCAAAATTTCGGGCGGAAATTTGCGAAAGAAGAGAACATGTAAAAGCTACGAACTACTACTTGCAGAGTGATATATCTTTGGAGGCGCTCCTGTTTCTTGTCATATCCCTTCCAGTTGATGCCAATATGTTACGTACCAACGATCTAGCTATCATTAAGAGACCAAGAAAGACTAAATCAGTCTCTTTTAATACACTCGCCTTACGAATCCACATTTCTCTAATTGAGTATCATTCCCAATAAACCTTAATTGTTTGTAAGACAATACTGATACAGGAAATATGAAACACATTTGACCGCTTAGTCTACATTTTTTATGCTACATTTTGGAGAATGATTTACTACTCGTTATTTGGCCATTCCTCCCAATATAAGCAATGCTACATTTTAATCAGATTATGTGATATTGCTGTGTATATAGAATACAAACCTGATACAGGCATAAGAGAGCCACAGTAAATGTGACAACCACCCTACGTGAGTATCTGAAGGGTCGTTCTTTCTTGTAGCTTAGTTGTATGGTATCAAGAAGTTTGTTTATAAACTGACTGAAAGGAAAAAATGTTTTTATTTAACAATAGAAATAACCATAACAGTAACAAAATGAGTACATGCATAATCTGACTACTCTCACACTCACAAAAATATGTCATGAAATCGCCATAGTGGGCAATACATTATGTTTCCTTTTTAGCACTGACTAGTAATAATTTTGTTTTATACATACTCTACTATTATCATTCAGAAACAGCTGATGCGCGACTTACCCAGGTGATGTCGAGTTGTCTGGCTTTAGAAATAACATTCTGACATGTTGTATTTGTTTCGCATTCGCAAGGCGGTCATTTTTTGCCTACAGAAATAGAATACAAAACGTATGAAACTGAGTTTCATTTCCATTCTTTTGTTTTTATTTATCTATTAATTCATTTATATCCATTCCAAAATACACGTCTCTTTCATATCTTCTATTTTAATAATGCGCATGATTATTTGATTATTTTTTTGAATATTGGTTGTTACTTTCTCGATCCGTTTTTTTTAAACTAGCCAGTTATTTATATTTTGGAAATCTCGATTTTCGTGTTAAACTTACTCGCCGGACATTTAATATCAAATGGTAATAATATAATATGCATAGTACATTATATACCTAGTTTGGTATATTTTCAAGATAATTGAATACATCTAATATATAAAACACACAGCATCTATAATGGTTAACATTTTCAAAATCAGTGTGAAAATATTATATAAATAAGTTAAATGATATATCTACATTAACAGAATATTTAGTATAAATGGTAGTGAACGTCAAACTAACCTTATCTAGTACTGCTAGCTCTATACATCCCGTATGTCCCTAAATTAATGAGAGAAATGCTCCGTTAGATGTGAAATAATCATGATATTACACAGCAACATATTTGCTAGTTACATATAACTTACTCGATATAACGTTTAAAATTTGGTATATATTCGATTCAAATAATCTTAATTTTGAAACTTTCTCTTACGACTATTTATAGACTAATTGTTTATGTTGTTATAATATTGTGACGGTATCTATACCAACAACTTACGTTTCTATAGGCATGAAATGTGTGTTTTATATCTGTTGCCAACATATAGAGGAATCTGAGAGCGAGATACAGCAGGCACACTACTTGTGGTATGTACATAGCTATTAATGTCCCAGTCAACATCTGTATTAAACAAACATCAAAACATTTCATTAGTACGGTTTATAACATGTAATTAATTATTTCAATAGGTGTGAAAATTAGCGAAGTAATATGCCGTCATTGTCTTCCGTTTTTAGTCAATATTGATAAAAATCATAACATAGACAATCAAAACAACTACATATCAAGTCTTCAACGAGAATATGTATACAATTGTCATGTATCTATTTGAAGACTTACTGTCGAAGGGAATCGTGTTACCCAGTTAATACACACGTGGACTAAGCAACATCTTTTACGTAAATCAGTTTTACTGCTCACCCTTTCACTGAACAAAAGACGTTAAAATCATTACATGATCATAAAAGAAAACCAAACTTTATTCATAATTCTAACGTCTGACTTCGAGTAAACAGGCCGCCCCTTTGAGGAAGTGTTTGGCTTCAGTTCCGTGGCCGCAACGTCAAGGTATATAAAAGTAATGTTGTTTTGCTCCTGCTTAACGTTCAGCTTGAAGGGAGTGGGACGACAGGTTGTCCAGTTGTCAGTATAATGCTAGCAGTTGGGGTGTGCTGTTACAAATGTAGGTGATTTTGGCAATATGTTTCAGTGAAATAGCACCATTGTGATAGTGAAAACTAGTTTATCCTATAACGATACATGTTTAACAATGGAAAAACCAGTATAGTTGACCGGGTGGGGTGTTTGCTTGGTGTCTTCGGCGGCATGCTTCAGTGATATAGCTAAAAAAAAAATAAATAACTCGAGTTTGATAGAAATGAAGAACAACGATCACTTGTTATTTCACTATTATAATGTGACATATCACGATCATACTGCAGCCTCCTAAAACACATTATCACTTCACACACATCATTTCTTTCATACTTGACAGGGTTATCGTGTGATTGCTAGAGAAAAGATAAATTTCCCTATCCCGATGAAAGACAGATCAAACGCGCTAGACAATGACGTCAGTAATACAATCGGCGACTATTTTTACGCACAGTGACGTTTATATCGACTGAATTTGCACCATTTCTTGTTAAAGTTTGTGAGAAAAAGAATCTTACATGGGCCAGTCAGGTTGACAGGGATATCTCAACCCTCGTGAAAGATTTTGATCATCAACCCTCAGCCAGCCTCGGGTTGATTAGCCAAAATATTTCACTCTGGTTGAGATATCCCTGTCCACTTGACAGACCCATGTAAGATTCAATTATTCATGGGAAAATAACCGATGGTTATAGGACGTTAATAAATCAAACAAACAAACCATGTAAGATTAAATTATTCATGGGAAAATAACCGAAGATAACCTTAACTTATATTGGAAATTTAAATATACCCAACCAACTTACTTACCCATTCAGACTGTTTGTAACATTTTACATAAATCTGAATTCTTAACGACGTTAGACCGAGCCTACAATCAGAAGGTGAAGATAACCATTATTACTAGTTGTAAAGAGTAGGTGATGTCTTATCCAACACTCAAATGAATTCAAAATGACGTTTATTGGCTATGTTGATAAATTAAAATGTTAGAGAAGTGTAATACCCTTCAATGAATTAAAATGATCTTGTTTTATAGCACACTTTTACATTTTAATATATTCCATAATATTTTAATGTCAATCGTTAAGTTGGTGTCTTATATGTATCCATAACGATTGAAATGCAATGATTCACATACGTTTTACATGTTGTTGTGCTAGATTGTAAAGGTATATTACCATAGAGTAGAATAGCCCAGACCAATGGTGGAATGGACGAATCTCAAGCTAGGTGTCAGACATACAAACAGGGGATAGTAGGTTAACCCAATTACAATGGACAAGAGTATGGTAAGCAGAACTGAAAGCGAAATGGGAACAAATGTTAACTACTGACAATTCAATATTTAATTTCAAGAATTGTCAATTGTGGTTCTATTCGTCTCAATTAATCTGTTTCCAATAGCGATATTCTCAAGGTTGCGATGGCCGCCGCGACCTACCGTATCTTGACTTCAACAGTTAGTAGTTACTTGTGCTGCTAATCGCGTATATAATTACCATGGTTTGATTGGTTGGTTATTTTTTTATTACAATGTGTAAAGGAGTGTGTGTGTTCCTTAATTATGTAGTTATTAATTTAGGTTCGACTGTCATAGGTAAGAGTTTATGCTATTAAAACATAATATTGTCTCCAAAATCACAAATGTTCTCACAATAACCATAATCGATAAATACAGGTACGGCCGTCAACAAAGTAACCTGAGCTGTCGTTTAGCAATATATGATTTAATTGATTTAATTGAAGTTAATGGACGTAGGCTAGAAGCCTTCATGTCATATCATAAAACATCAAAATATACATTACAATTATGTCAATGGTACAGGTATTTGTAAGCTCATACATATACATATATCAATAATTATTATAAATGTTGTCCTTTAAGTGGTTATCTAAGAAGATTTCGAATATATAAGCAAAACAAATTAGTTTGCTTTCATATCTTCCTCTAAATGTACAAAAATGCATAAATGTTAATACTTTGAAGTTGTTGGAATTGATACCCTCATACGATATTTTAACAAACTTCATTGTGCCAACATACACCAAATTTTCAGATTTTATCTGGTTTTATTATACGTTCCAGAATAATTTATAATGATATAAATATTCTCATTATTACATATGGTAACATATTCTGATCAGCGATTCATGTTACTGATACTTACATAGGACCAGCGCTGACCAGTCAAAGAATGAATCCTGTGTCCTGTAAATTGTCATAATTGATATATATATATAGTGGAGGACGTACACCCAAACGCAGCTGCATAGCCGAGGGTATCCTGATCTCCGTCCAGTAAGTTAACAGGTCTACAAATACCAAACCATGTCAATACAGTCTCTTAGAATTGACCATTCATCTGCAATATTATTAAAACATTATTAAACATTGATTTTGTACGCTTCACACAATATAAGCTGTAGCTTATACAATAAATTTGTTAATCAAACGTTATCTATTATTTTATACTGCAAAAACCATACGTTAAAGATATTAAAATTTAAAGATCATTGTAAAGATAGAACATTTAGACTCTGTTGAGGAATATTTCCAATGATCAATGACTAAAAGTGTATATTTCATGACTTACACAAGGCAATGTGAGAAGGAATGTTATATAAAGTGGTAATAGAATAAGTATGTATACAAACATTAAACATTTCCATCTCCCTCGACAGCATTGGTAAGCATCCTTTCGCTTCTCAATCACTGACAGAACACCAATCAGACAGATCTAAAACAAACATATTACATTCTTTTTGTTATTATATATGAACGTGTCAGTCTATCAGTCTTACCGACAACATACGCCTAAGCATAATTATCTTGGAAACATAGATTATTGTTAAATGGCACTATCTTCACATCTAAGGATTTGTAAATGAAGTTTGTTTAAATCCACTTTGCGGGTAAGCGATGATCAAGTGAATAAGATGTCCCAACATATGACCATAAGCCGTCCACTTGGGATGCAGTTGTAAGGTACTGACCGGTGTCGGTGGCTTTCTCCGGGTACTCCGACTATCCTCCCTAAATAACCCTGGTTGTTATTATGACGTTAAAGTGACTAATAATATACCGTTAAAACAGATGACGTCATACAACTTACATAATTATATATCACAAAACGTACACTTTCTCTCAATTAATAAATGAATATAACAAATATAATACAGTGTATAAAATTGTAAAAATAATATAAAAAAAATTAATAGATATTATTTATTAAGTGATTTTCCAAACATTATATATATTAGTTTGTGATACATGCGTTTCTTTATTTACATTATTGATAAAAGAAGCAAATATGATCTATTTGACTGAAGCTGTGTTATCAGTTACAGTATTATATTACATAATATTCGTCTTACCGCCGCCAAGATAGCGTATACTTCCTTCTCGCCTAAGCGTACATTAGCTTGGTCTAAACATGAGACTTCACCACCACCAGTGCTGTTTCTAACGATTAAATAAACAAGCATATACATTAATGTTTTATCTTTTTACCTGTTAGTGTATAATGACAGAGATATTGATAATTGTTAAAAGTTCATGTTAATATAAAGTTAATTTATGCGATCGTTCAATTTAATAATGCGTTATTTTTGTCAATGCAAACTGTGATTCCTTTACTGTAATAATTCAGTAAATATGTATTTTATCAATATTGTTGTGTAGTTTATGCCAGTGTCTGGCAGTTACAACAATGATACAGAATAAAAAAAACATTTTTGAAATATATCATTAATGAAGTCCTATAACGTTTGTCATTATTTGCGCCCTGGATATGTATGAGGATAAAACAGGTTTTAATATCTACATAAGCATTTTATATGTAATTTACGCGAATCTGGAGGAGGTTTTGTTCTTTACCAATGACAATAGGTTATCAATGACCAATATCATTTTCGTGATCAGTCTCAAAATAGCCATGGACGTCATTGTAACGGGAAGGACGAACTATAACAAGGTAATTGTAAGATCCTGTCTTCGCCATCAAATATTGGTCTGGCCTCATCTAGCACAACAAAAAGTACATTCTTTATGGTTATAAACAGAGGTATACTTACATGGAGGACGCCATTACCGCCAGTGTGTTTAATCTTAAAACTTACTACATGTTATCAGATATGGCGGTTTATCTGTAGTATACGGAATACGAGGGCGGACAAGCCATTGATTTGCAGAAGGACGTGTTCTCCTTTTGTTAATCAAAGCACTGAAAGTACTTGAAGTTTGGAATCAAAACATAATAGTGATACATATTTTTGTTGTTTCTATGTGATATAACCAGTTGTTGTCATTCCCTATAGTTAAAACAGGATAACGCAATGACCGCCTTGGTATTGTAAGGAAATTGGAACAGATTTATTTTTCAATTTTAGAGAGTGAAGCTAATTGGCATTTGCCTTCCGGGCACCATCCCTGCGATATTTCCCACAATTCGGATAAATTTGAAAAAAATCCTCCACTTTACATTTACATGATTTCGCTCAAAGAGAAACGCTTCTTTGATCATCAAGAAAAGATACATTCACTAAACCGAATGAGTGTGTAATCCTTTTTCAAAATAAAAAAAAATAAACATCTACGTACTGATATCATAGCAATTTTCCCGTTGCAACTGCTACAGGATATTCTAATTGTCTAGTACTCAGCTCTATGTCTGGATAATGTCAATACAAATGCTGAAAATGAATTGTATATTGATGTTGTTTCGCTTATTTTGTTGACTTTAAATTCGTAAACTGAACTTAACCGTCCGAAGAGCGTCAGAACGTTTGTTTTCAACGAAAATAAACACCGTAGTAATAAAGACCTGCCAAGTATGGCAACAATTGATATTTGTATCGGGGAAACAGGGACACAAAAAGTTGATTTTCTCCAAAAATGCGTAAACTACAATATATTAATTTTGTTGGAACATTTAAAAATCATTCTGATTTCAGAACAGTTCTAATTTTGAAGATACCTTCAATAGCATTTTTAGGTCACCTGAGACGAAGTCTCAAGTGACCTATTCTAATCGCCTTTTGTCCGTCGTCGTGCGTCGTGCGTCGTGCGTCGTGTGTCGTGCGTCGTCCGTCGTATGTCCGTAAACAATTTACATTTTCGACTTCTTCTCCAAAACTGCTGAAGCAATTTCAATGAAATTTTGCACAAACCTTCTAAGGCATAAGGCCAAAATTGTGAATTATATGGTCCCCACCCCCCAGGGGGCTGTGGGAGGGGCCAAAAGGGGTAAAATTGAGTAAAATTTCAAAAATCTTCTTCTCTACTCACAGATGTGGTAGAATCAAATACTCTTCATAGATAGAAAGGTCTTAAGGTCCTTTACAAAAATTGTGAATTATATGACCCTGGGGTCTCTAGTTTCCCCCTGGGGAGGGGGTTAAGTTTACTATAGTTTATATTGGGAAAACACATTTTTGCGCATAATTTGGTCATTTGTAATAGGAAATGAGTCAAATGTTGTCAGAATTATCAGTATGACATGGCCATTTAATCCTATTAACAAATTTTCTATGACTGACCCCCAGGGGTCTTAGGGGCGGGGTCAAAAGGGGTCAAATAGACTAAAACTTCAAAAATCTTCTTCTGAAATTCTGGAAATGGTAGAATCAAATTCTTTTCATAAATAGAAAGGTCTTAAGGTCCTTTACACAAATTGTGAATTATATGACCCTGGGGTCTCATGTTTCCCCCTGGGGAGGGGGTCAAGTTTACTATAGTTTATATAGGGAAAACACATTTATGAGCATGTTTTGCTCAATTTTCATTGGAAACGAGTCAAACTTGGTTAGAATTATTAGCCTGAGATAGCATTTTAATATCATATCCACATTGGTCCTGGCTGACCCCCTGGGGGCAGAGGGGCGGGGCTAAAAAAGGGTCAAATAGGCTAAAACTTCAAAAATCTTCTTCTGAAATTCTGGAAAAAGTAGAATCAAATACTTTTCATAAATAGAAAGGTCTTAAGGTCCTTTACAAAAATTGTGAATTATATGACCCTGGGGTCTCACGTTTCCCCCTGGGGAGGGGGTCAAGTTTACTATAGTTTATATAGAGAAAACACATTTATGAGCATTTGTTGCTCAATTATCATTGGAAACGAGTCAAACTTGGTTAGAATTATTAGCCTGAGATAGCATTTTAATATCATATCCATATATTGGTCCAGGCCGACCCCATGGGGGCAGATGGGCGGGGCCAAAAAAGGTCAAATAGGCTAAAACTTCAAAAATATTCTTTTAAAATTCTGGAAATGGTACAATCAAATACACTTTATAGATGAAAAGGTCTTAAAGTTTGTTTATAAAAATTGTGAATTATATGACCCTGGGGTCTCACGTTACCCCCTGGGGAGGGGTCAAGTTTACTTTACTTTATATAAGAAAAACATATTTGTGAACATTATTTGCCCAATTTCCGTAGGAAATTAGTCAAACTTGATTAGAATTATTAGCCTAAGATATAGCATTTTAACATCCATATCCGTCCTTGATGACCCTCTGGGGGACCAGAGGGGCAGGACCAAACAGGGTCAAAATGATTAAAATTTAAAAAAAATACCTCTAAGTTCACAGGTTTGATGGAAGCAAATACTCTTCATTGTCTAAAAAGTCAAATTTATAAATCACTTACCAACTTCAAGGCCCAGCATATAGTGTTTATATGTCTTTAATTTTTTTCATTATTTGTTTCATTATATATTCTAACTCAGGTGACCGTTAAGGCCCATGGGCCTCTTGTTATTATTATTATAATACATTATGAAAGTTAATTATTCTGTATTTAAAATTGTGTACAAAAATCTACAAAATGGTAAGAGATATGCTCATGAACTTATTGTCGTGTTGTATAGCACGAGTTGAAGGGGTGACCGCAACATTTTCATGTTGGTCGAAAATCCAAAATATGGCCGCTATGACGTCATACCTCAAAAGTTTAAAACAGTTATAACTCGAAAATCGTTTGAGATACAGCAAATATTTGTGATGTTTTATGCATATCGTATTAAAGACTATCTTTTTAATATATTGTAATTAGGTCAAAGGTCAAATAAAAACGTTCGCTGCGGGGTCAAAGTTAACCTTTTTTTTTTTTTTTTGCAAAAATATAATTTTTACAGATAAATGCAGAATGTCATTCGGTTGAATTTGATGTCTTTGATTTTTCGGTAGCATTTCCTGTTAATGTTTTTTAACATTTAAAAACAAAATGTTTAACATAGTATTGTGTTTTTGTTTACGCTCTACAAGTAAAATAAAAAGACATAGGATAAAAACTATTTCAGAATATTAAAGACATTTATCTTAATATGTGCAGTGAATAAAATCAGGTAGGTAAAAAATCAAATATGGCCGCCATGACTTAAAAGATAAAACTCAAAAAGTATAAAACTGATTTAAAATCTGAAGATAATATAATGTTGTAAGGAATTTCTATATCGAACTTTATTTCTTTACCTGCTAATGCAAAATATATTTCATTAAAAGGTTCGCTAGAGGTCAAATTTTACCAATTGTTACTATTTTCAGTTTTTTTTTTTTTTTTTTTAAATTTTTTTTCCAGAGGTTTGCAGTATGTGATGATTTTGATCTCTTCATATTTAAGATCGGTTCACTAATATTTTTTGGACGTAATTTATAATTTACAAAGGAGTTTTTGACAATTTCGTAAATTGTATTTTGAAGAATTTCCCCGATTCCAAGAGTCCGATCAAAACCAAACTCACACAAAATGTTCCTTATGTAACCACTATAAAATCATGTGAATATGGCGTCGATTAAAATTCAAATATCATAATTATCAGTAGGCAAGGTCATTTGTATTGGATGTGTTCATCTCTTATTTCCATACCGGGGACTATTACAAACCAGATCTCCTACCCGGTTACATTACATTTGAAAGTCACTGCGTGTATCAGGTGCATTTTGTTATTTCTTCATAATAGGGTAGCTATATCACTATTCACTCCATTACTTCATCATTGTTTGAAAATCAGTGGTTTAAAATGTTATGTATCCTGGCGTAGGATGATTGAACAAACTTCTGATCCAATGTTCGTTAATTCAATCATGCTCATTATTAACGAAAATGAATAATTATATAATTGTATATATATATGCTTTAAGCCATGTGTTGTGCGGTTTTATTTGTCATACAAATAAATTGTATAAATATACCCTTTAAGCCATGTGTTGTGCGGTTTTATCTGTCATACACATAATTTATATATATATACGCTTTAAGCCATGTGTTGTGCGGTTTTATCTGTCATACACATAATTTGTATATATATACACTTTAAGCCATGTGTTGTGCGGTTTTATCTGTCATACACATAATTTGTATATATATACGCTTTAAGCCATGTGTTGTGCGGTTTTATCTGTCATGCACATAAATTGTATATACATGTATATACCCTTTAAGCCATGTGTTGTGCGGTTTTATCTGTCATACACATAATTTGTATATATATACGTTTTGTGTTGTGCGGTTTTATCTGTCATACACATAATTTGTATATATATATACGCTTTGTGTTGTGCGGTTTTATCTGTCATACACATAAATTGTATATATATACGATTTGTGTTGTGCGGTTTTATCTGTCATACACATAATTTGTATATATATACGCTTTGTGTTGTGCGGTTTTATCTGTCATACACATAATTTGTATATATATACGCTTTGTGTTGTGCGGTTTTATCTGTCATACACATACTTTGTATATATATACGCTTTGTGTTGTGCGGTTTTATCTGTCATACACATAATTTGCGAAACTTTGGACCAAGGAATGTTTGGGTTTTTTTCGGAAAACTCAGTCTAATATTCTACTATAAAATCTCCAGAACCTTTGTTTTGTTTTTATTACATACGGATTCCGAACAAAATAAGAATAGGATAGGGATCGGTATTACAAACATTTTTATTAGCAGATAACATACAAAATACATTAGAAGCAATTGCAACGAAAGCAAAGTATTTAAATTCTTAAAAATGTATACATATAATCCTAAAAAGCTGTCATGCATATGCCTTCATATGAACGACTAAACCACAATCAAACAAACTATATAATCAGTGTACATGTATATCTAAAAGTTAATTTCCTATAATTACAATATGAAGTGTACAATCTCGATGTATAAATGATAATCTGATACCTCCGTGACCTGTCTTCACACATAATGCTACAATACATAATACTCTGATAATTTTAAGTACAGTGTATATTTTCTGTGATGGTTTTTTGTGATTGTTTATAAATTTGCTTAATTTATCTACTATTTTAACTAACAGATGATTTTATGTTTTACTATTATTATTACATGCTAACCCATATTTCCATAATATATACTATTGATTTCTTAGGTAAAATCTGTGTTCTCTTGCACATATCACGTCATAATATACACATGCATATCAAAAAGTCTCCAATACTTTTAAATGACATGCGTATCAATTTACTAGTAAATGTTTCTGTCACTATAATACACTTCAACCGAGCTTGCTCTGTTTATAAAGTAAAATCTAGTGAAAATATCGACACGACATACATAGCGACTATTTTGCATGATGCATGATTTCCTGCCCCTGTGCTTCGGCAAAGACCCCTAAATATTACAAAGTGAGGGGTATTCCGTAACAATAATATGACGAATAAGAATATTACAATTACATCCGACATAATAATACAAAGATTCCTTACGGGGTGGATATAACTTCAGGGATAATTACCCCTGGAGAATTGGGGATGCATGTAAACTCAGTAGTAGCGCATTACTCCAGTAAGGTTTGACCACTAAAACCGCTGTAAATGTAATGAGCAGTAATGGGACAAGATATCTGTTTCTATTTGTATTCCTTAACTATTTCCCAACACTGGCACTATTTTTGCCATTTGGTCATGAATTGTTTACCTGTAAATAACATTCTGACTTCGGTATATATGTATTAGTCCAACAATTCAATTCAATCCCTTTGTCACTTAACAAATCTTGTGTAGTAAAGAATTAACGAAATGTGTACACATTGTAAAACTAGATCCTAAGATATAGAATTATACATTTTGTAGTGATATCTACATGTACTTAGCTCTCACAAGATTTGTAAATAGTTCGAATATGCATGTTTTCATGATATATCAAAAATGTAAATGTAATAATGTAATTTTATCAGTCTAAAAAATGTGCATCTAAAAAGTAACACATGTAGTATATTTCATTTAAAATAAATTATGTAATTTGAGTTGAACTTAATGTGTTTTTCTACTTTTTCCATGCAGATCTGGATGATTATGAATGAATATTTCCAAATTTCAAACAAAAAGGTTATATATTTATTTGATATTATCAAAATAATCAATATAGTACATGTATGCCAAACATTGTTTATAATAAAAGTGAATTTTGTTCTTTAAGTATATTGTACATTCGATATGATGGACATTTTCTCATCAATATCCAGTGGGCTAATTATCATATGTATCTAAATGTAAGCAATAATTTCATGTCGATGTGTCTTTACTTTAAATCACATTCTTAGATATTTATTTAAAACATTTTTATATTGAATGAGATAATCAAATAACATTTCGTACTCAAATAAGGTTGTGAAAAACAGATGTAAAACAAAAATGATGTTATCTGGATTTCGTTGATATCATTTAACTGACCCATATTCTATACATACTGTAAAAGTACAGGCAATAATATACATGTGATTAAGTACTATATCAGAATAGATTATAATTAGTGTGGTATTTTCTCCAGAGTTTGAATAATTTCTTTGACAGTGGACGTGTACAATGCATACAATATGTCAATTATGATTACATCATCATACCAAGTAAAGCATTTACTTTAGAATGTAGTATGTATGATACAAGTTGGCGCCTTCATAAAACAGCCACACATTCATGGATAGGAATGATAACCCTAGTGACATCGTGTCGGGCTAGACTATTGATTTCAAAACGAAAGGAGCATACATTGTACATCAACGCATATTTTAAAAGTAGAAATGCACAATTCATATAATATTTATATAGGATCTTATATGAGTGTTCATTTCATATGAGATTTTATGAAACGAGTCTAAGAAGTTCTTATTTTTGCGAGCCTTGAAAAATTAAAACCTCGAGACGAGTTTCATAAAATCTAAGACAATAATGGAAAACCAATTTAGAATATTTTGCTTTTCGCCTGCACTTGATTCCCTTAGCTGATTCCATTAGAAACTTCAATTATAAGTGTACAAAATAGCTGATGATGGCAATTCTCTTTAAACTTTTAGAGTGAATAATGAATCAAATGGTTACATCGGGGCAAATGCTGAACCAATTCACTCCGCTTTGAATACTAAGGGTTGTTGAAAGTATTGAATTTCAATTTTTACTTTCACATAAAGCGTATTATATCTCTCCAAATGCATGTGAACTTAGTTCATAATGGGTCTGCTGGCAAGTAAATAAGTGATTCAACGCTCACAAAATATAACCAGATAACTCATACATAAGTACTAACATCTGATTCCTTATCGTTATCCTGAACAGATCAGTCTCAGGTAAAGTCACACCATACACCTGGGATAAACGTACAAATGACTATACTTTAGTCAATATGTGCTATCCACTTTCGAATTTAGAAGTAAAATATGTTGTTAATCAGGTTATCAATTTGTATAATCAATACCTATGCTAAGCTTAAATTTCTTTCTTTCTAAATCTTTAAGTATAACATTTTATCTATCCATAAATTTAAATTAACATATAGCACTTGATTACTTAGTAAATATCTAATTTTATTCATTCATACACTTACATTCACATATCACTTTGCACTTACAGTCCCACAGAGTACTTTCTTATTTTCAAAACTTGCATTCACACACATTACTGTCTTAATTGATAAGGTTGCATAAAGCTTAAGTGTAATTGTAATTATTTTCACCAAACTCATATCTGTATACAATAAGGGTAGTACAATAAACATATATATATATTAAAACAGCAAATATTATAAAAAAGGAACGAACAATCTTTGTTTTCATGTACTTTAATTACAGTTTATAATTTTGTCAATAAGATGTGTTACAGTATTATGTGTTGATTATAGGAAAGAGAGAAATTATGATAGATAGACAAAAACGAAAAGAAAGGGGAAAAAGGAGAAGAAGAAAGAGAGCAAACAGGAGAATGTTGTTAAAATTAGAACAAATTGGGTAGGATGGTAAAACATAAAGTAAACATGTAAATGCAAAAACATTCTTTTATAAAACTGGAAACAGTATATTGACTTTGTAAAGGGTTATTACCAGAATGAAATTCTTATATAAGAGTTTTGATTAATTACGGACAAAATAACATGTCTTTGAATCACCTTATAATTCTTTAAAAAAACACCAATGACACTTTTATTAACTAGGCAAAGGCGTATAGATTATTTAAAATGTTATACTGACCCATAGACACTTGTGTATACTATATTAGTATGTATCGAATTAGAAGTCTCAGCATTTGATTATACATTGTAGAAAAGTAGTCGTGCATTCTATAAAAAGGAATTATTATAGTGAAAGTATGTTGAAGGTTGTCCTTGATAAAACAATCTTCATTGGACCCCTACAAAACAAATTAGGCAAAATGTAGTACAGATTGGACCATACAGTCATGTTACAATAGACCAACCAACATATGTAGATGATGAAGACATCTTGTAATATTTACATTTCCGTTTTCACCTTCCTATATAACCTTACTAACCGGGCAATCGTTTACACTTGCGTAAACGCAGAGGGGCTGCTGCACAAGAACACAAACCGAAACACTGACTTCCGCCCTTATGTGAATGCGCATCCGGTTAGGCCAAAATATATGCCATGACAAAGGTTCGATATCAACATCAGTTTGAATGCAATGGAAAGCATTGTGTTAATATTAAAAACATAAAAAAATGAAAATATATGGAAGAAATGGATTAAAAATGCTTAAGTTATTGTGGAACTATATTTTATTTACTCCCGGAACTTGACACATTTTCCCACCAAATTGGAGCCAGCTGTTTCGCGATTCCATCAATTACTCAGCTGTTCCATCAATCGTATAACGTTGAAAAAACGAAGTTTTATTTCACCGGAACACTAAATTTAAATGAAATGGTCGGTCGAAATGTAAATATAAGGAATGTTTTTAATTTTTTGTTGTTTACTGGTGTGTAAACTGCATTTTTTGTACAGATATTTCAACATGACACGCTGACGCGCGTCATTTAAAATATCTGTACAAAAAATGCAGTTTACACACCAGTAAACAACAAAAAATAAAAATCATTCCTTAAATAATGTTAACAACATATTATAACCTGTCTTCAGCATGTTGATTGTGAGTGATGGCGTTTGCCTAATTATTTCTATTACTTTTGATGATAAAAAACAATAGTTAAAAGGTTAATTATGAGTAACCTCATCATGAAGTATCCTGGTTTAACCGTTTCTTATTTGCCTGTTAGAGCGAAGGTGAGGCTTTGGCACAAGGAAGCTACTGAAATAGAACTCGCCCTCACGTATGATATACAGCCCATCAATCTCGCCAGGTAAATATTTACAGTCCTATAGCCCGGGGGTGGGGCCTGCCTTTCTGGGTCATGTTTTCTGACGAGAACCTGTATTTTTTACGTGCTATAATCTGGCTAGATTTGTAGATGTACATATGGAGCAGTGACCTGAGGTCTTAACCTGATTCTGTAGGGCATATTTCATTTGAACTCTGTTATGGAAGGCAGTTCGAATACGCATTAAAAGAAGTGTGGTCTTATTCAAATCTACATCTGTTTTATGACCTCGTACTATGATAGGAGACTGTTTATGTCCTAACCATTTATCAGAAGATATCTTATCTTTATATTGATGTGAGTTCCTTTCAGCCCGGGATATATAACACATATATGATATCACATACTTCACGATTTGCCTTAGTTTTAAAGCAAACGTTGTTTTCTTTTCTTTTTTACAGCTTTATATCCCTGCCATTCAAGATGCTAATACCTGAGACCGTTGTTTCGCACAACTGCTGTCTTTGGTGACCAAATAGGCAACACACGACTAATGCCTTAGAATCAAACCTGCTAGTAATGAAGAACATCGGTCCTATATATAACGGACACCTTTTTATAAAGGATAGAATCATCAATCCCATTTGGTACAATTCATTATATAACTGAACTATGTATAAATGGCACCTGTCATTAAAGGATAGATTCATTAATCCCATTTGGTACAATTAATTATATAACTGAATAATGTGTAAAGGACACCTGTCTAAACGGGATAGATTCATCATTCCGTTTTGATACAATTTACTATATAAAGGACAGGTTTGCTATGTACTTGCACGTCATTATTTTGTGAACGCAATTCACGTCGTTTTCCCTGAACAAATGACGTTACGCTCGCAAACACATGGCGTCCTAAACAATACCTACTGCAAGGGCAGATAATTTTGTAATATGCAAATACGGAATACTACAGTTGCTAAAACATTATATAACTGCATTTGTTAAGAGGTTTTATTTAGACCAATGACCAAAGGTTCTCGACTAGATCGTGCACCTGATAGAGAAGCATATGTGAATATCTGTGCTACGGACGTATGCATGCGTGTCTTTTGAGCACCGGAATTTACAATTCTGATTTTATCTCAAAAATAAGCTCCTTTATCACAGTCAAATGCTTCTCGTATCACCAAGATGCATATACAGCAAACATTCAACCTTGAAGAGCAGCGTAAAATACACATGAATGTATTTACTCTCCCCATTCAACTTTACGTTATCTACTTTCTAATATTTCTTATAGATACATTGATATAAATCATATTGCCTTGATCTATAAATAACTTAAAATCACGATATGCCAACGAAAACGTAGGGCTGATCTAAAGCCCACAGTTATCACTGAAAGTAAGTATTGTGAGGAAGTAAATGGACCTGGAATGTGCGTGTCTTGCAAGGAGAGGTTTAGGGTAGTTAGGTTATTTGAATATTTGTCAGATTTTTATATAGATAAAGTAGGTTTTTTTTAATTCTACACAAATCCTGCAAAGGTGATACGACTCGTCTATCTTGGTAGTGTGCAGACGTCACATATAGTGGTAAATGGAGAGAAAGTTTGCTACGGAATGAAACGTTGTTGCAACATTAAAAAAAGAACAAAGTGGCGTATAGGTCATTTTTATATGAATTATATTTAATGTATTTGTAGACAATCACTGGTTGTACTTTGTGAATCGCTCCATAACTATAACAGTACAAGATAGATATCAGATGTCAACATATACTAAATGTCCTGACCTTCAACGCGACACGCTGTACTGATAAAAAAAGTTAATTGACATTAACAATAAATGTTTCGATATAAATTTGGTAACTACATATTAATCATAATTATGATATATAAACGTATGCGATAGCTGAAAGAGGTCGACCATTGCAATATAATTTAGTTAGAACGTACCGAATTTCAGGTTGACTGTAGTCCTATGTTTTTGATAACATACAATGAAACATTTTTGAATTAATAGACATCTAAGCGCTTCTGTAAGTATAATAGTTACATATTATCATTGCTTTTAGAATATTGCATGCACGTGGTTCTTATTTCACTCACTCTATTTGTTTCCAAATCTCTATTTTTGTAGGGATATTATTCCGTCATAAACGTGGTAAACCACGAAGTTTGTGTAGCGTGCACGTGTCGAATAACATTTATAACGATATCAATATCATCCCAATACGTTATGATTCAATATTTATATACATTACGTCTGACCGTTATACCAAGTCAGTAACACGTTCGTCACTAAACGTGGTGTGGTAGTTAAACTGAATCAGATACAGGCGGGAAAACATAACACTTAAATATCAGTTCTACTGTTCTGACGGAAGGCGAGTCTGGAATCGGTCAATATGTTTTTGTCAAAACATAAATTTTTATCAAGTTCAATGTTCTCCTTGATATGTTCTCTTATATAACCAAGGAAGTGACACGTGAAGGAAGCTTTCTGCCAATGTCTTATTTAACGTGGTTATATTTCATTGATCATATCATAATTATCGGTAGGCAAGGTCATTCGTATTTGATGTGTTCATCTCTACTTTCCATACCGGGCACTATCACAAACCGGATCTCCTACCCGGTTACATTTCATTGAAAGTCACTGTGTGTATCAGGTGCATTTTGTTATTTCTTCATAATAGGGTAGCTATATCACTATTCACTCCATTACTTCATCATTGTTCGAAAATCAGTGGTTTTAAATGTTATGTATCCTGGCGTAGGATGATTGAACAAACTTCTGATCCAATGTTCGTTATTTCAATCATGCTCATTATTATCGAAAATGAATAATTATATAATTGTATATATATACGCTTTAAATTATGTGCATTTATATCTGTCATACACATAATTTGTAAAACTTTGGACCAAGGAACGTTTGATTTTTCGGAAAACCCAGTCTAATATTCTACTATAAAATCTCCAGAACCTTTGTTTTGTTTTTATTACATACGGATTCCGAACAAAATAAGAATAGGATAGGGATCGGTATTACAAACATTTTTATTAGCAGATAACATACAAAATACATTAGAAGCAATTGCAACGAAAGCAAAGTATTTCAATTATTTTAAAAAAGATATAATCCTAAAAAGCTGAAACGCATATGCCTTCATATGAACGACTAAACCACAATCAAACAAATTATGTAATGAGTGTAAATGTATATCTAAAAGTTAATTTCCTACTTTTGAATGAAGTATAATTTGTTTGAAAACGAGAACATTCGGACATAATGACAATTATAAAGTCATAGAACGACATACTCACAAATGTAACTTTTGGTCACAAGTGAAAAAAAGGAGCGACAACAGCGTATCCATCGCGCCACGCAGTTGGTATGACAACCCAAATAGTGTACATGTTTATATCAAGTTCATAGTTATTAAAGAATAACTTAAAATGTATGTATTTGAGTTTGGCATCGTCCTTGAATAATGTAAAAACAATAAAATGAATACCCAATGACGATGATTGTTATATAGCGAAACAGGAAATTGAATATCACTTTTTATGACCACAGATAACCCATGTATAATGTTGATTGTTTGATTTTTCGATAAAGGTATATAATCAGTTAGCACAGCAAAACATAAAAATCTAATGTCTAAATATGTACGTATAATCTATACCTCATATGTTAAACGTAGTTGTCTATATACACAAATATTTCAATATGTGGGTATTGTAAAACTGACAAAAATAACAGCAGGTGACAACGGTAACAGTAACTTGGTATTTTTGACTAAATTTCCACGGTAGAGATATCGAACATAGAATTTAAAGATCAACAATTGTAAAAGGCACATTTAAGGCATTAGTTAAGGAATAGATGTTTATTTTGTTGAGGTTATGAGGGTATAATGATAATGGAGCACGTGTAAATTATGTAACCCCGGCTTTATACCCTCACAACCTCAACAAAATAAACATCTATTCCTTATATTTTAAGTTTTTCAAGTAAATGAATATTATTAATTCCTGCAGCAGTTGCAGATTTTTTTATTAAATTACCCATATTTTTTTCCCTCCCGTCATCATCAACGAATTCCATTGAACAGCTGATAGGAATCGAGTCATTCATATGTTCCCGCCAAAGGTGGGGTCATGACCCCACGTTGCTACGCCATCGACTATTCACGTAACAATAGAATCGCCGCGCGTGTTGTGCTAAAATTATACACTGATAATGATAATACTAGAAAGCATGATTATTGAGTCCATGTCAGTGCAAACTGTAAATATTCTGATATAAACAGAAAGTTTCAAGGATCTACGTTGAATGGTGTTTGAGTTATAGCATGGAAAAGAAATCTCGAACGGACGACATAACCCTATTAAATATCCCTCGCAAATGCGTTTCGCCAGGAATTAATAAGTTCTTTCCCTACCTTTAGGGTAGGACAGGGTGATCTCTACCCAGGGAGGAGATTCATGACTGTTTAGCCCGAGGTTTACCGAGTGTTGGACTGTCGTGATTCTCGTACAGATTTCCCTCTCTAGGTAGGGAATGATCCTTTTTTTGCTCCTGTAATTTCACCAAAAATTGTGAAAGTTTGGGATTTTCTATTCCCCAGGATGTTAACTCAGATGAATGCCGGTATTGTTTATGTAGGCCATGTATTACAAATGAGAGAAACAAACAATGGTGGGGGAAATAACAGCACATCCACAGCATAAGAAAAACAATGTTCGGAGAAAAGAAATTTACAAGCGGTTTTGGACAATGCTGTATCATAGAGGAGCCTGGGGAGATCCCCGATATCAAGAAAAAAGAAGCAAGCATTAGGAATTAGGACAGGACAAGGGGAACCTGTGTGGCATAGGCGTGACATAATGCCGGACTGTGTTATCAAACTGGTCAGATTCTGGTTTCCAAATCCTGATGATATGGCATATCTGGGTCATTGTTGGGAATAGATTACATGAACTGTATTTATGGGAAGTGTGAATCTGTCTTGTTTATGACTTGTTTGTGCCTTTGGGATATATTGCCGCCAAAATGCTGATAAGGTAGGGAGTTTGTTTACTTAGCATGCGTAGCTAGGGCCATAGCAACAACACAACTGTAAACTTCCGGCAACAACTTCCGGTAGGCAAACTGACAAAATTCAAATTTGATTGACAGTATACAATTTGAAAAGGAAAAATACTTTTATAGGAAAAACAAGCAAAGTTGATTTTTTTTATTAAAGATTATGTATATTTTCAGATTCCTCACAAAAATTCATATAAACAAAACAAAAGATATGTCATATGTATTCTTGAATAACATGAATTTGAGTTAATTCTTTCTCTGAATTGAAGGCTGCTAAAGATTTGTATCACCCTCCATTTTCCCAAGTTGTCTCCCTTTTATACCCTGGCCCCGGCCATTAAATATTGCAATTTTTCTGTGTCAAGACTTTGTTAAACTTGTTGCACTGTGGCAAACAAGAATCTAATTCATTTTGAAATATACCGTAGAAATACTGACAATATTGTATAAAACCAGTAAAATATAATGTAAGTGTTTTATCGAGTAAACATCAACGAAATGTAAAGGTAGGTGGGATTGCGATGATCATTGGGTCAAAGTTCAGCACGCCTGTGAAGCACGAGCTCGAGTTCGAATGTGATATTGATTGTCCATTTGGACTTTACAGGTTAGTTTTTATTTCCAACTTCCGGTTTATGACGAGAATATGTTCTAAGCGTGCAGGGTAAGGCAGGGGAATCTGATACTCACCGGAAGTGAGGATATCTTTGTCCGATGGGGTAGAAAAATAGTCCGCAATTTGGAATGTCTTCACGAAGCAAAATAATCATATCTAATATATTTGATGATCAAATGCGTATTGTAGTTATACAAAAAAAGTAGTAATATAATAAAGTCTATGTATGTTGTACTGAATCATGTAGATTCTACGAAAACAGATTATACACCAAATCGTGAGTTTTAATATAAAAAGGGAGATAACTCTTACTGAAGAAGTGATCTTTATCTGATTCTGCGTCGGTTGGCTAAAACACGGTCATTGAAGCGTTTCGGTGATTCTGGTGAACATATGTGATCATTAATTTGCTAAATTTGAACCTGTTGCTAATAGAAGAGACATTTAAAATTAGACCCAACTCAAGGTGTGACTTACGGAAACGGGAAATTAGGAATTGGTTACATGAAATAGAACCAAATTTACTTACAATGTAAAAAATGAATAGCACATATATGTACAGCTACCCAAAACAAACGTTCATGCCCGTCAGGTACATGATAAGCATACCTGGAATTCGGTTAGATAAAATCCTTATTTTACCACATTTGTTTTACTTAAAGGGAGAATTCACTCAGGCTAATTCTTTTACATAACCAAGAAGGCAAAATATGGCATAAATGTATTGTTCTACATTACTTATGAAACATATTACATAAAACATTGACAAATTTAGTATTTTAATTAATATCGTTAAAATATCAAATCGTTGATCAATACGATTAAGCAGGTACAATATGGACGCTGTACCCATACCCGAGCCAAAGTCACGCACGTTAAACAAATAAACTATATAACCACTGAGAAGGTGATAAAATGATTTTTAGGCAAGACAATTTACCTAATAAGGTAAACACACTACTGTTTGAGCGATTTGAGCAGTTCTAGACAAAAGTTGCATTACTCTACGAGCAAAGGACAGTGTTCGGCATACAAGAAGTTCGACCACAATGTGTAATTCTACACACATGTCACATAGAACAGCCATGAGCTTTTCAGGCATATCACAGTAAAACCGACTGATCTAATTTCCAGGACGGCCTTCACATTGGCCTAGTCTCACTATAAATAAACGCTTAAAATGCATTTCATACTAAAACCGGAACATGTAAGAATACAGAGTTTGATAAAAAAACAACAACGCGACAATACTTTTAGCATCCATTTTCAACAATTTACCAAAGTTGGATTCCTTAGCAGAGTGTAGACTTTAAGCCACCGGTTATGTATTCTCCTATTGTACTTTGGGATAACAATGGAGGTTGTCCTTGACCTTATGTGGTTTGGCAGATCATTAGTATTATGCATTGGTACCTGGACGGTGCCGGCTGACGACCTCTGGAGGAGTTGGTCACAGAACACTACCAGTACTGGGTGGCAGTGCACTAACTCCATCTGAAGAAAACTCACGTACGCCATATAACCTGAAAAGTATGTGCATGAAAAGTTCAACAAACTGCCCTTGTAATGATGATATATATATATTTTTCAAAACGGGCATAAATTTTTGTAGGGAAAGTATTCGACAAACTTTTGTTCTCTTGAACATTTAAGCTTAATGATCATACCACAAAATCGTATAAGACTTGGCAAGTAAGAGGATTTCTATACATTGAACAAAACACATTTGTATATTGAATTAAATCACAAAGCAGCTCTATCTATTTTAACAGTCAAAGTACCATAAATGCTATTTCGCTATGACAAAATTTAGCAAATATCAGGACAGAGATGTAGCAATACATGTAGTTGTTTGTAGAATGGTTTGATATTTGTTTATTTGACTCTACCTGTATCCCACGTCTCAAAGCCGTGCATCAGTCCACTCCTGTCTATTCTACCAAAGAGGATCACACCCAAAACGACAGCCTTGACTATTCTCATCAGACATCGGATTAAAGCGATGAGTATGTAGTAAAAGAACATGAAGTATGCCATGTTGTGGTAAGTATCCCTAAAATTAAGTTGACGTGATAGAATAAAATTCAATTATTAGTATCAGAGTCATGTGTGTAACCATTAATCTGTGACTTAAAAAAGGTGTAGAGACTACAACTACCAATAACATTAGTATGGAAACTAAAGACATCCCATGCATGAATCGCTGATCACTGTGTTTAAGTAACATATATCAAATATTTAAACAATACAGAAACGCAACATATGAAAAAAATGTGCTATAATCAATATTATGTTGGAATTTTGAAGGTTTTTCATTTCCAAAAATCAAATTGCGGATTTCTAACTTCCTGTTATTTTTACTAGCTTACAAAGACGTTTGACAAGTGGTAAGATGGACACCTTCACCACATAGCCACCGTGGTCTGTGCCCTGATAGTGCCAACATAGCCACCATAGTCTGTGACCTGATAGTACCAACATAGCCACCGCGGTCTGTGTCTGATAGTGCCAGCATAGTCACCGTAGTCTGTTACCAGATAGTTCCAACACAGCCACCGTGGTCTGTGACCTGATAGTGCCAACACAGCCACCGTGGTCTATGACCTGATAGTGCCAACATAGCCACCGCAGTCTGTGACCTGATAGTGCCAACATAGCCACCGTAGTCTGTGACCTGATAGTGTCAACATAGCCACCGTAGTCTGTAACCTGATAGTGCCAACATAGCCACCGTGGTCTGTGACCTGCCAGTGCCAACATAGCCACCGTGGTCTGTGCCTGATAGTGCCAACATAGCTATTGTCGTCTGTGACCTGATAGTGCCAACATAGCCACCGTAGTCTGTGACCTGATAGCGCCAACATAGCCACCGTAGTCTGTGACCTGCCAGTGCCAACAAAGCCACCGTGGTCTGTGACCTGATAGTGCCAACATAGCCACCGTGGTCTGTGACCTGATAGTGCCAACATAGCCACCGTAGTCTGTGACCTGATAGTGCCAACATAGCCACCGTAGTCTGTGACCTGATAGTGCCAACATAGCCACCGTAGTCTGTGACCTGATAGTGCCAACATAGCCACCGTAGTTTGTGACCTGATAGTGCCAACATAGCCACCGTAGTCTGTGACCTGATAGTGCCAACATAGCTTTTGGTTTGGTTTGGTTTGTTTATTTTTACGTCCTATTAACAGCCAGGGTCATGTAAGGACGTGCCAGGTTTGTTGGTGGAGGAAAGCCGGAGAAAACCACCGACCAGCGCTCAGTACCTCGCAACTGCCCCACATGGGATTAGAACCCGCATCCCAGAGGTGGAGGGCCTGTGGTAATATGTCGGAACATCTTAACCACTCGGCCACCGCGGCCAACATAGCCACCGTAGTCTGTGACCTGATAATGCCAACATAGCCACCATAGTCTTTGACCTGATAGTGCCAACATAGCCACCGCGGTCTGTGCCTGACAGTGCCAACATAGCCATTGTCGTCTGTGACCTGATAGTTCCAACACAGCCACCGTGGTCTGTGACCTGATAGTGCCCACACAGCCACCGTGGTCTATGACCTGATAATGCCAACATAGCCACCGTAGTCTGTGACCTGATAGTGCCAACATAGCCGCCGTAGTCTGTGACCTAATAGTGCCAACATAGCCACCGTAGTCTCTGACCTGATAGTGCCAACATAGCCACCGTGGTCTGTGACCTGATAGTGCCAACATAGCCACCGTAGTCTGTGACCTGATAGTGCCAACATAGCCACCGTGGTCTGTGACCTGATAGTGCCAACACAGCCACCGTGGTCTATGACCTGATAGTGCCAACATAGCCACCATAGTCTGTGACCTGATAGTGCCAACATAGCTACCGTAGTCTGTGACCTGATAGTGCCAACACAGCCACCGTGGTCTATGACCTGATAGTGCCAACATAGCCACCGTAGTTCTGTGACCTGATAGTGCCAACATAGCCACCGTAGTCTGTGACCTGATAGTGCCAACATAGCCACCGTGGTCTGTGACCTGATAGTGCAAACATAGCCACCGTGGTCTGTGACCTGATAGTGCTTAAATAGCCACCGTAGCCTGTAACCTGATAGTGCCGACATAGCCACCGCGGTCTGTGCCTGATAGTGCCAACATAGCCACCGTAGTCTGTGACCTGCCAGTGCCAACATAGCCACCGTGGTCTGTGACCTGATAATGCCAACATAGCCACCGTGGTCTGTAACCTGATAGTGCCAACATAGCCACCGCGGTCTGTGCCTGATAGTGCCAACATAGCCACCGTAGTCTGTGACCTGCCAGTGCCAACATAGCCACCGTGGTCTGTGATCTGATAGTGCCAACATAGCCACCATGGTCTGTGACCTGATAGTGCCAACATAGCCATAGCCACCGTAGTCTGTGACCTGATAGTGCCAACATAGCCACCGTAGTCTGTGACCTGATAGTGCCAACATAGCCACCGTAGTCTGTGACCTGATAGTGCTAACATAGCCACCGTAGTTTGTGACCTGATAGTGCCAACATAGCCACCGTATTTGTGACCTGTGGTTTGGTTTGTATATTTTTACGTCCTATTAACAGCCAGGGTCATGTAAGGACGTGCCAGGTTTGTTGGTGGAGGAAAGCCGGAGTACCCGGAGAAAAACCACCGACCAGCGGTCAGTACCTCGCAACTGCCCCACACGGGATTCGAACCCGCATCCCAGAGGTGGAGGGCCGGTGGTAATATGTCGGAATATCTTAACCACTCGGCCACCGCGGCCAACATAGCCACCGTAGTCTGTGACCTGATAGTGCCGACATAGCCACCATAGTCTGTGACCTGATAGTGCCAACATAGCCACCGCGGTCTGTGCCTGACAGTGCCAACATAGCCATTGTCGTCTGTGACCTGATAGTGTCAACATAGCCACCGTGGTCTGTTACCTGATAGTTCCAACACAGCCACCGTTGTCTGTGACCTGATAGTGCCAACACAGCCACCGTGGTCTATGACCTGATAGTGCCAACATAGCCACCGTAGTCTGTGACCTGATAGTGCCAACATAGCCACCGTAGTCTGTGACCTGATAGTGCCAACATAGCCACCGTAGTCTCTGACCTGATAGTGCCAACATAGCCACCGTTGTCTGTGACCTGCCAGTGCCAACATAGCCACCGTAGTCTATGACCTGATAGTGCCAACATAGCCACCGTAGTCTGTGACCTGATAGTGCCAACATAGCCACCGTGGTCTGGGACCTGATAGTGCCAACATAGCCACCGTGGTCTGGGACCTGATAGTGCCAACACAGCCACCGTGGTCTATGACCTGATAGTACCAACATAGCCACCGTAGTCTGTGACCTGATAGTGTTAACATAGGCATCGTGGTCTGTGACCTGATAGTGCCAACAAGCTTGGCTTAAGATTAAACTACAACTTACCTATTTTTCAAAGATAACACTTTGTTGGTTTTGCCGGTTTCTGTGTTAAGCAAGTCATGATCGTGCAGGAGCCATCTTTTAGATATGAATTTCTGAACTATATAAATCAACAGCCGTATAGCTGTTGTTGATCTGAAACATGTTAACAAAAACAACATTGATTGATATAACTTAATATTCATAAACCGAACTACATGAAAACTTATTGATAATATGCTATTCATTTTGTTTATTTCAAAGTTATATGTGCCATACTGGACGAAAATTAGTATATCCGGTATGTTGTTTTTCCTTAAGTGATCTGTTAAAAACCATAATATGTGGCAGACAAGCATGTGTGATACCTTATAAACATTAGTTACAACACATAATTTATGCACGGTAAAACTCATAGTTTTAAGCCTTATATTCAGAAATCACTTTACAATAAGTAATAACATCGTAAAAATTAAACTACAGATAACATATTGGCTTCATGGCCTGATCGTATATACTCATTTCACTGCACCTTAGATGTAAATATTATAATTTTTTGCAGTTTCATCTCTTTTTAATACTTGAAGAATTCGAAACGGTGGTAACTTGTGGTGGGGAATAACCTATTAAAAGCTCCCCTGGCTTCATGAGTGTTGGAACTACGGCACATAACTCTAACTGAAATGAAATTACTAGATGTACTTAAAGTAAATGATAATATTAGCAACGTATTCGGTGACATAATTCATGATCATATAATAACTGTGTAATTATGTTCATATTTATACGACTAGCAGAATCATATATGGTCGAAGTTCTCAAGGATCATGTTACTTTTGTCCGCTTTCCCTTTATTCTGTGTAATCAATACTCCGCATATAGTGACAATATACTTACACCAGTGTCAGAAAAGGTTGGAGAAAAACCAATGGGACTTTGCCGAGAATTGGCAAAACTACGAGACAGGCTATCAGAACGCAGGCGATGAAAAAGACAATGATATGTATCTGATAACCTGTGAATGAAATCAAAATGCACTAAAATATGGTGTCACCTAAAATTGGCTAGTTAATAGCATGCTTATAAAATGAAATTATTTAATATTTTTAGAGCGACTATTTGATATAAAACATATGAAACTTTGTAAATGATCGTTATAGGCTATAGTCTACGTTCTTCGATGGTCATGCGACCAGTCACCAATGTGTATTTAATTTAAAACAGATTGAACACATGATGCTTCAGTAATAATAAGGCGCGCAATGAACATTTTGAATAGCAAATAATAAAATAATCCATTAATTATTTAGTAGGCACTTTATTTGGTTTCTCATTCTGATAATTTTTATTTTAGAGTGAATTGCAATACTCACCCCAAATCAGATATGCTATTTGGTAACCCGGATAATGTAAATTGTCAGTCTGAAAATTGTAAAATACTCTCAGAAAAAAATGAATTGGTAGCAATATTTTCAAATCAGAGGAAATAGAATTAATTTTCAAATGAAATCATTTAACTAGTAATGTTCATCTCTATTACTGACATTATTGTCAATATCAGGTTAATCCATGGATTAGTTTGTGATGATTTCTGTTGGCGTTGCCTCCCTTGGGTAGTATGTGGTAAACGTTGGTGATACATGTACTTCAATTTTACTAATTAAGTTGGATTGATTTGCCAAAATGGTAAAATATACCTTACAATATTGAGGCGATATAAAAACAATTTAATAGGCTCATGCAGATTATTTTTATAGAGTACTGAACAACGAATTAGAACTGCAAGTGAGGTATACCACTGATAGTAAACATGAATCTATATTGCAAAGAATCACGCAGATATTCGTTTGGTGTGTGTCCTCGGCTCAGTTATAACCGGAACAACTTAAGCCTCATTAATAAATCAAAATGTGTCAGTTATAACCGGAACAAGAACTTTAATCCTCATCGACCAATGATGCGTGGAGCTCGATACTTTGCTCGTTTTGACATTGGCGAACACTAACTTGTTTTGAGATTGAAATTGGTCACTATATATTATATATATAAGTACACATCAATTATATTTATACTATAGATGTTGTTTGATGAATGAGTGATTATGTTCAAATGTTACATACATGTTCATGTTAATAGAGTATTTAGATGTAGATAATAATTGTGTACAATATATATATATATATATATATATATATATGTGTGTGTGTATGTGTGTGTGTGTGTGTGTGTGTGTGTGTGTGTGTGTGTGTGTGTGTGTGTGTGTGTGTGTGTGTGTGTGATGGTGTATGTGTAGGTATGTAAGTATGTATGTGTGTGTGTGTGTGTGTGTATGTATGTATGTATGTATGTATGTATATATATATATTGTATGTATGTATGTATGTATGTGATGGTGTGTATGTATGTGTGTGTAGGTATGTATGTATGTAATGTATGTATGTATGTATGTATATTGCATGAATCGGTATTTTTATGAAAATAAAAAGAATAAAAGAAAATGCTCAAAAAATTTAATATTCTCAACTCTGAGTGGAAAAAAAGAATTAAAAAAAGTACTGTGTAAAAAATCCTGAAAAGGGGCGGCTTGAAAAGACTGTCTGGTGACGTGCACGTTACATAGTGGTGTCGGTGCCGGTGTGTGAACGGTTCTGGGTCAGAAGCTCCTGAATAAGGGGACGCCTGAAAAGGTAACTCTGGTACGACTTTTTTTTAATATTTAGCCTTTACCATTACTGTGATAGCTGACTGATGATATGCCTCGTTCGGAATGACGGAGAAATCTCCCCTATAGAGTGCCATCATGTTCCTCCGATAGGAAACCATAATTTGGAAAATGGAAATCCCAGATAGTAGGGTGGCTAATATCAGCGATACGTAGAAGGATACTATAAACAGAAATAAACTTTAAATATACTAACGGCTTAGCAAAGACAGAGAGTTTGTCAACATGTGTGGTATGAAACTGAAAACTATATTTTACATTAGAAACAAAACTCAAGGATCTTTTTTAATTATGACCAATACATAGATCTACACGTTATTGATTACTTATGTAAACATGTACTCTTACAAATGAAAATGTGTGTTATTTTAATCACTTCTATGGAAGACCAATATATGATAAGGTCTAAATATCAATAAGCCTTCAAATCAAATCATATCAGTTTTTCATTGTTGAAGGACCTATGCGAAGAAAGGACGTGTTAGGCGCCATTAACAGTACACTGGAAACGCCAAATTTAACCACACCGAAATTAAACCACCCTATTTTAATACAACAAGGCCAAATAAAAAAAGATTTCACGACGACAAAATATCCCAATTTACGGTACGTTAAATTTTCGAGGATAGTACACAATAAGTAATGTGGAAATCCAAAATGATTGCCAAATGAACATTTAAATCAGACAAATGAGAACTGTCTCTAGTGTTTTTGTGCGCGAGTGATATCTAAAATGATTTTCACTTGAGGAATTCATAGGCCGATGAAGCATAGTTTACATGTAGGTCCGTTCATAATTCCATCAGGATAACCGACATATTGAATTTTGACCAAACACACGTAAAACTGAACAATCAATATCTGTCTTTACCTTGAAGTTGACACATTATGCAATAACCTAATTCTAGTGTGACCCATTAAACTCTAGGTAAATTACGTTTACAGTCGATTTTCTTTATTCATACGATATCACATTTTCATCTTCACATTGACACTTTTCATTTACTTCTTGTAAAGTTTGATCATCATATTAACACTTACCTGTCAGAACGTCGCAAAATAATTTAACTCCATCTTTGAATTCAAAAAAGATTGAAGAATTTTTAAAATGATCGTCGACAAACCCATCCAATAATATTATCAAATGCGTTCCAACTCCGAATACAGATACTGTCACCTATCGGAAATAAAAAAGATGTTTTACACAGGAAATATGAAGCACACTTGAGCATTGTTTATCACCATTAATTATCTTACTGTTACAAACAATGGTATCAAAGTAACGGTAGGTTCATTTTCTGTTGACTTAACATCAACGTTATCAGCAGTGGCGACTAAATTAGGGATACAGATTTGTTTACATGCCTCAGGATTTTTTAGCGTTCGTACTTGGTCAATTGGACAAGTATAGCCTGTGGTTCGGTATGACGAATACATCTTTATTCACATGTTCTAAGAACGTTTATATTATAAAAGTAATGTCTATTATGGTCCTCGCAATTGTTTATTGTGACGTCATTGAACTATGACGTCATAATACCACATCATCTTAGCGACGTCTTTCGTTGTACATGTACATGTAGTTCTACAGAGAAGGAATCGCAAAAGGGATAACAAGTGAGTAGTACATTTCTCTTTCTATACATTTTAATTATGTATATAGGTATTTAAGTATATAGAAAGATACTAATTTTATGTTAGTGTGAATACAGTAACATAGCCAAGGACGTAAATGACTTAGAAATCCTTGACATAGTTCGAAACTATGCATTTGGATACAAATGATCCGCTCGGAGTATCTGCTGTAAACAACTGAGATAGAGTAACTTATAAAGAAATGTGTCATAGATTAGTTTCGTTCTTTACACTCGTCCAATTGCTTGTATCCAAACAAGATATTTCAAACAGTATCTACAATATTTGATTAACTAAACTCGTGTTCAGTTCCGTGTGTCTAGCGCCACTTTCTATCGCCTTAGTGGCACCGGTATACCGCCAAAGGTACACAATGACAAGAAGAATGAATTAAAAAAGACGCAATGTAACATTAAGCTGTTTTATCATCTAATTCCCTAAATCAGCCTATAGATAAAAGGCTAATGCATACAGGCTAAATAGAATAAAGGGAACGGTAGAGATACAAAATATAGACATAGAAAGAAAGAATTTATACAAGATATTAAAAAAAAACTTTCAAAATGTGTCATATTTTTATTTGTCGGATTTTTCACCCCTTTAGATGGATCCGGATAAGGAAGAATGCAAAGAGAAGAATATGGCATTTTGTCGCGCCCTGACTTACTGGCGGGAACTTGAGAAGCGGTACATCTCCCGCCAACTTATGGAGACCTTGTGTTCCACAAAGGAAACCAAACTCATCGTCACAGAAAGGGGTGCTCCGGAAATAGAGACAGAAGAAGCTGAAACCACAGAACTGACAGAAATTCCATTCCACATAAAGTATCATGGTAATGGACAAGAGGTGTTCCGAGTATGGATGTACTCGTCTTTTATTTTGTGATAATACTGATAATTTTGATATTCGGAAACAACTTGTTCTCTGAATGGTCTTGCACGTCATGCATAGAGCCGTGTCAACAGGTATGTCAGAAATACATGTCCAGTAACTTCTGGGTAGAACAAGCTAGCCAGGTCTTCATGGACGACGAATTCGTCCTCTAATTATCACAGTCGTGAACTGTTTGTAATAAAACTTGAAGTGCAATTCTAACACTACATATGTACACATGTCTACGAATGCATATATGAATTATTCTTCAGTTAGAGTATATTTTCTTTGAAAAAGTATATATTCCAATAAGATTTTGCTTTAAAAAATAAATGTTTAAAAATGGTATTTGAAAAAAAGTAATTAAATCACTAAAGTAAGAACAATAAAAACTGTATGTGCGATAGTGAAGATCTTTGAGTTACACATATTATTATTTTTGTTAAATTATGATGATAATAAAGAAAAAGTACAATTCTAGATATCTTGAAGGTTTTTTTTTTCTACATTAAGTTCCTTTCAATTGTCAAGCATCTTTTATCTCTATAATTAGTTTCCATGATCCATTTGGAGCTGTCTATTATCTGCGATATGGTACTCGATTTGTTCGTGCGCATCACTTGTTGAATGCCCCGTGTAATGTACGTGTATGCACATCCCATTGCGTATCATAAAGAGACTTATTATCGTCGGATCGGAAGCGGTGCAATACTTCACGGTAAATCTTGAGATCTATTATAAGTACCCTCCTGGGCCGTCATTAATTGCATCGCAAATTACCAACAATTTAAAACGTGAACTATTTAAATCATTTCAGATCAAGCGTCTTGAGGCGTTCACTATCTACACATTCTTTACGTGTCTTAGTAATGGACAAAATTCGCCAAATCAAATGCGTTTGATGTTTGAATAAGAATGTTCTGTACAGGTAGTATACAAATGATCATTTTTTCTGGCTTTTTTGTCGACTCTGTGGTGACCACTTGATTATTATGGCGCCCGAAATGTGATTTCATTCATTTTATACTTTCAAGAAATTTGAGGGAAGAGTTTATAATTTTATCCCATGCTTATCCATGTGTCACGTAGTTAAGTTCAACTTTTGGCAGTTATCAGGTAATGATCGATACGGCTATAGTTTTACAGAGATATATTCCTAATAATATTTACAATGCAGAGACGGAGACTATCTACAGAAATGTAAAATATTCTGAAGTATGGGTGATTAAATACATAAATTGGATATGATATCCATGTACAAAGTGAATCCCCATAATGTCTGTGCGGTTTAATTAAGAAATGACGTTAGCGCGGGATATCATCTTTTAGCGTCGTTCCATCTCCAATAGAAACATAAGTCTCCGACACAGCATCACGTGGTAGGCACGTTGATTAAAATGACATTGTTTATTATTTTAAACCATAAAATCAAATTAGATATTTTATCAATTGGGGCCATTTTGATATGACCGAGCTTGCTATAAAGTGTCGGGCCTTTTAGGACTAAGATAAACCCACCCGAGAAGAGAACACAATGAACAAAGAGACATGTTTAGCAATTCAAAGTAGGAAATAGAAAGAATGGCAGAAATAGGAAATAAAGAGGTCGTACGTGGTAGGTTGATGTAGAAAGAAGAAAATTTGAGTGAGATAGAGACATTTTGTAGTAACTGACAGTGGGAGATATATAGAATTAAAGTTCAAGTCGACAAAGACGTTACAGTTAAAAAAACATCGTACAGGATGTTTAGGAGAAAGAAGAAATTACAGAATGAGTTATATAGCAACTGGTAGTGAACGGAAGTAAGGAACGTACATTTTTAGGAAGAAATGAAAAAAGTGGAAAACAAACAAACAGTAATAGTTGATTCTATGATAAAATAAGGAGACAGAAATGTATGTAAATTCGTGAATCAGAATTGGGAAATGTAAAATCGAAAGCGAATCAACAGCAAATTTAATTAATTGCTCAGAAGACATGACCAGGTGTACAATTTCATTGTTACCGTGTATAGATACAGTGTAACATGTACATCTATGTATATATGTACCTAATTCTCAGAACAACAGCTCGGTAAGTAGTTCCACTCCCCCAACTTCCGGGTAAACTATTAACGCCTGGTGCTACCAAATACACGGGATACCTTTTGTTTGTAACAGATGGGGACTAAAGGAGGAGCAATTATCACACCCCTTCACCGGCGGAGGAGAAAAAACACATGGTGACAGGGAAACCTCTAACCTTTAGTATTTGTGGCATTTTTTCCCATAGAACACGTACACGAGCGGTTAACGTGACGTCATATATGATAACGTGACCGTGTAACCTTTGCCTGACGGGGTTAGACGAACGCTTGAAACAGATACAATTATAGAGAAGCCATGCTGTAAGCACATGATGTTGTATTCAAGGACAATCTTACTACATGTTGATTAAAGAAGACACTTAGTCGGGACTCTTATAGAACAAACTCCCCAATCAGGAATGTCAGTAATTGTTTCTATTGGCGATAACTCCGTGCTAGTGTATCGCCATTCGACAAGAAATGGTGACAGCTTCAGGGTGTTACCAAGAATATGCAAGTGATTTCTTAACTTATACAGAAACGCCCGATCTAAAAATATAGAAACGTATCAAAATGCGTGCGTAAAGGAGGGGTGATTGACAACTCTGATTAGGTTTGCCTAATCCTCAACAAATGTCTGCACAAATGCTTTCCAGTAAATTGCATTTCAAAGGAATTCACAAATAAACTTAATGTTCCATACACACTGTATCTTCGTATGATGCCAACACGTATTGGACTATTAATCAAGTATTTAATCAGTCGTTGGCCTCCATTTCGACTTTCCCCATTAAACGTCGACTAGATTGACCTTCACCATATTCCAAGGATAAATACGTTATGTCAGGTTACCATACCGACAAACAAAGTCTATTTAGACACCATAGTTCTAATTACCTTTATTACTTAATGAGTTATAAAGCATCTTTTATCAGGTATGGTGAGTAAGTGGTTGATGACGACTAATCAATCTACCGTCTTAAATAGTCGATAACTAAGCCATATGGTCATTAATTTCACACCAAATGGCAGTAAAATCGTACTACTTTAGTTAAGTACGGTGTACATGATCGTACGACGTCTGGAGAATTATTTACTGGCTGAAATGTATCATCGTAATTGGCGTATGTTTTTTTTTTTATTTGTCCTCTATGTTGAATAACATTTAAAAACCTCTAAAGATACTATGCCTATACCACTTCATGTCCTATTAAAACCTGTGGTCAGTTTACTGCTTAACACACGGAGGTGGAAGTTACATGTATCAAGGCATAATATTCGTCCAACATCCACACGCAGACCTTGATATCCAGACTAAGTATTGGTTAATACAGCATTTGATTTAAATATAGGGAAATTTGGTAGTGATAACCGTGATGCAAAATAAACAGGTTTAAAGTATTAAGTTGTGGAATAGAATGAAAACTTCTTGTTGTTGTGCGAAGCGACTTATGAGATGAGACTAAGAGTAATGATCTGACTAGAGCTTAAAGTGACTCTTCATCAATCTTCTATTTTAATCCAACTTTTTTCTGTATTGGGGGTAATTAATGCTTTAGCTCTCTAACTGACTAGCTACTAATCATTTTGGTTTTTCTTAAAAGGCATCAGGTCAGACAGCTGTCAGATAATATCTAAGTACTAGGTGTACTTGTATGTGGTAGTAGTGACGTTGGAGATGACGGCATCACGGTACGTTATCAATGATCATCCGTACGACTTCCATCCAAACGTTGAAGGTCAGCATTTTCAGTTCTAGCTCAAACACTGAACCTCCTAATAATGACATGTGATGTAGTGCTATCTCACTGAATCATACTTACAAAGATATCAAGCCCTGAATTATCGCAATACAATACCAACTGGCGAATTGTATTCCAAGGAATTGTCTGTCTTAGAGACGGGGTGAACAATTGTTCAAATTTTGAAATCCAAGTTGTGAGGCAATGTCTTAAGGTGATTAAGGAGAAGAGATTAATTTGACAATACGAGAGAAGATAGTAATCAGGTTGACTTTGGTAGCAGCAACAAATGGTATTCCCTAGGTTATAATTGAGGAGTACATGCATACTCTAAATCACGTAAACAGTCTGGTAAATTTAGAATAATAGATAGTATTAAATGAACAAAAAATCTACATGTATACATCTGCTGCTTATAACGGAGACAATGAAGTTGTTATCCGAGATACTTAAGAGTTATAGTGACGGAATATACTGTATTAATGCTGACAAGATCTTTGTGATGGATGACGATAGAGTCGGCTAACATAACAACACTTGGCTGTGATCTATCCTTGATACATGTAGACAGAGTAATTAATGACTTTATCAAACAATCTCGTTAATTAGCAAGTTTACGTTTGACATTAAATAATATTTGGGGAAACATGAATGATTAATCTAATAGAACATGATTAAAATAATGGTGGTTTTTATTGAAACTGCAGTGTCTTGAGTGAAATTGTGATTACAATGATTGTAAACGAGGAAAAATAAACTATTCTGCAGCTGATGTCGAGCAATTAATCTCTGATGAAAGATTTTCCAAAATATCAAACTAGCTTATATATGTTGGGCCTTTTTGGGACACATCACTATTGCATTAAAATTATTGTCTCAGTTGATTAATTGATTAACGGTCTATCAACACCCTTGTTTTACTTAAGGGAGCAGTTTATAATGATATAAAACAGTAATAATAATTCTTAAAGGGTCTAAATAATTCCAGACAAAACGTAGATATGCATTATGCGCTTTGTACAAACATTGGAGATCATTAATAAATAGCGAAAGTAAAAAATGACCAGAGATTCTTACAAAAGTACAAAACCTTATTATATGATTTTATGGACATCACCTTCGTTCAGATGTTTGGCAATCGGTTAAATGGCTTGATTATGTATTTCAATACAGCACATCATCCAAAGGACCCCACTACACTTACAATTTGGAAAAAAAATATATTACTTAGTTCATTTTTTCAAATAAGGCCAAGGTCACACATATGCTACACCCTTACTACAGAGCGTTGTCCATTGCTTTAGTTTATTTACTTAGTCAATTGCAAGATTCGTCAAATATTTTCAACGGAATGGAAGTTATTGCCCGGGAAAATGTAGAGAACCACACAATATATATCTCTTTATAATTTCAGACATCATGGATACGCCTCAATTTATAAAGAAATAATAATGTACAATGTATTTACAATCAAAGAAAAAACTTTGTTACTAATGAATAAAACACTAAGAAAATAGCACAAAACAAGTTCACACAACACACCCCTAATCTTTAACGATACTTTTATCTGGAGTTTGGTAAAACCATTCTATGTGTAATGTTATACAACCCGATTTTAGAATGGTGTTATTACCATCAATCATAATGAGGACAGAAAGGTCAGTACAGGTTGATGGCGCTCGCTTACACACGTATTTCACGAGCCCAGTTGGGACTGTGATAGTCGTTATAATACCAGCTGATGGCGGGAACATCCCGCTGTTTATAAATCACTATTGACAGTTACTAATGGCGACGGTTACTTATCCCTAAATACGTTTACATGGTAACACCATTTAAATGGTTTACAATATCAGATTTGACAGTAAAATAAACGACGTCTGAGATAGGAGCACTTGTTACCGGTAAATAACTCATTTGTAAGTGTTTCTATCTTTGTGGGGTACATACTTCTTCAGATAAATTAATATTTTGACCCTTTTAGACAAGGTCAAAATATGCCGATACTCATCTGACAAGTCTTTTGCATTAACAATCCATTTATTCTCTTGCCCATCATTTTTTTGGTAAATGCTTGATATTACTTATTGCTTGTTGCTTGTGTTATAAAAAGATGCACCTCTTAATTTAACTTTAAAATTGTTATCCCAAGCTACATAAAATCTTTTCGTATTTTGAATAAGTGAGGAAACTGACACATACTACTTCAACATCACTTACGGTGTTGAATAAACAGTTAACATATGTTTAGAGAACAAGCTATTTGCCAACCAATTTGTGCGTTCCTCAATTCCAATGTCGAACGGTATATTTGATCTGTGTTATCATGCTACCGTTTGAGATCATCTCCTGTCTCACTCCAAATAGGATACATGATTCATCGAAATAAGAAATAAATGATAAAAAACCCAAATCAACAACAACTCTTGAACTAATACTGAAAAAGTCAAATCGTGTACCCATTCCTTACTTGCTTCTTGTCATTAATAAGGTTTTTATATCAAATGCCATGGCTTGCTTGTTCAGTATCGGAAACTATGACTTATTTACTACAAATGAACCGTCAACTTTATATAGTATTGTCACCTACATCCAAGGTATTGAGTTGCAATTAGGAGTTACTCAGTGATGCTTTACTGCGTACGTATACATGTAGGTATTACTGAGTGACAAAGACGAGGGAATAGAAACCACCACAATTAAAAATTTCAGAATTTTTCTGAGTGACAGGATGTCAATAATCTTCTATGCTGAGCATTACTTTTACATTGTAGTATGAGATATATAGTATATCATTATTTGAATACTATATCATAATATAGACAGACAATACACCTGACGTTTCCCTATTTCATTAGTACAAAACGTTTGTGTCTGCCACCTACTGTTACTGAATCCGCTACAGAACTGTGGAATGTTTGTAGACCATTAAATCAGACGTTATCTAATATATTAACAGTCAATAAACACAAAAAGGCCACACAAGGCCACGTGGTAGGAACCAGTCAGAAGTTATAACAGAAAAGAAAGATCAGTCGAGATAAAGATATAAGAAAATATTTTTACCAGGCTACAGGACGTTTGGCAGCGAAGTTAATAGAATCGCATAACAAACATTGGTCTCGAATGTTTTAAAATCTGATTTCCTGCTTGTGGGATGTTTTTGTTCCCCCCCCCCCCCCCCCCCCGATTTTTTTTCTTTTCCTCAGACTAATTGAAAATCTTTACATGCAACACCAAATCTATTTTCACGTCCAAGTGTTTAGTACTTGATTTAAAAGGGAAAGAAACATTTGGATTCGGATGTTGTTCAAGGTTTGAAGTGTGGGTACTTTAAAACCAATTTCCTGCGAATTGATGTGTAGGTTAGGTGTACGATTCCCACTTTACGTCATACCTGTGTGTCTAAATAGAAGTTCGATAAAGGCTGGTAATCCCGTAATTTATTACCGCCTGTGGAGACTACACGATCTCGATCTGGACAGACTTATTTCTTCTCCGTGTTGCTATCTCCAGCAATGTGTTACCAACATCCATCGACGTGTCAAAACATTCCATAAAGCATCCTTACACTGATCACCTACCAGAACAACCCAATCACTTCTGATTGTCTCTGTGCTTTAGCCTTCATAAATATTCCAACAATAGCTATGGTCTTTCGGTCCAGAGGCCGACTGTCGTCGAATTCTACCTAATCATGATGTTCTCTCTTCATACTTTCGGCAAACGATTTTTTTTAAACAAAACGAAAATCTGTGGTAACGTTCCATGACAAAAGCAAGATTGATAATCATCCAAATTGATTTCAAAGGCATCTTGGAATACATAGAATATTAGTGCACATGAATCATTTCGACATAGTTAACCTTTACCGTTTTAAAGAAGTGACATGAAACGTCTTTGTGCTTTGGCCCTAAACATCGGTAGTTGTATGTTTTTGAGCATGCAGAAAGCTTTGAAATTGTGATAATAGTTTTTTTCTGTGCAATGCATGATAAATCTTTACTTTGGCTTCTTAAGAATTTCCTCCACCAGAGTAATTTTATGTTTCTTATAAGATGTAATGTAAAAGCTTGTGATGTTGTTTTACGTCTTAGCGGCCATGGTCATTTCAGCTTACATCTATATCCGACATTAGTACTAATTTTAAGGCTGCAATATGTTTGCTTATGTCTCTATGATTATGGCTTTGTGGACTAAATTACTAGAAAGAAAATTTAAAACAAATATCACATCAAAATACACTGACATTCGATTTGTGGTTTTAAAGCATAATAATCAAATCTTATTTTTTCTTTTAATTTCTTTTGCTTTCATTGACTGATGTAATTGCGTAATTACTTCAAAATAAGAAAAAGAGTCTCTTACAGAAGTTGAAAAAATTAGAAAATCATCTTGAGTAGATTAAATTATAAGAATTATCTAAATGTATTTCATATTTTTGTGTTCTCTACGACATATAAAGATATATATTCAAGTTAATCCTTAATTATATACACCGTATATTGGAAATAGTGTTATTTTGGACTGAAGAAGGCTCTTT
Source organism: Argopecten irradians (assembly GCF_041381155.1). Classification (NCBI taxonomy): domain Eukaryota; kingdom Metazoa; phylum Mollusca; class Bivalvia; order Pectinida; family Pectinidae; genus Argopecten; species Argopecten irradians. Next base: position 45,832,467 of record NC_091135.1, on the reverse strand, counting down.
AGTGACTGAATATATATTCCATAGAAGTGATTTTAATTTCAATTCAAATTTATTTTGGCCTTTTATTTCGGATTATTAATATACTAGCTTTATATCATTTTAACCTCATTTAATGTTATCAACTACATGATTTCAAACTAAGCTATTTTCGATAATGGGAATAAACATATACTGGTTAACAGCCAAATACATTAAAATTGCTAAGCAGTAGGTTCATTACTGGTATTGTGTTTTCTGATTATTTTGTTATTTACATTCAGTCAATCCTGTATGTCTAGTGCATTTCGTGCGGAGGCAGTCACGCTGATTGACTTGTGTGACGTAAACGTCTTTGAACAAAATATCTATATCGAGAACGATTTGTATCAGGAAATGAAACAAAATACATTCGCGTGCATTTACACATGCTTGTTCGCATAGCATACATAACTAGGAAAGCATTGAACGACATGATACTTCATTAAAATGTCGTTTATGTAGGAATGATATCCACGACTTATATAAGTACTGTACTATCATGCACTCCTGTAATCTAGTTACTGACATGGCGTTACGTGGAATGCAACGAAACAATTTCAAACCTTAGCGTGGGTATCTATAGTATCTGAATGCACATAACGATGTGGCAGCGAGCCAACAGACCCCCACTAATACCACCAGCAGGTAATTGCACAATTAGCAAGCTGTCATCATTACCAAAGAACAAAAGGTAATGGTGATGTGTGACATGTTATCACAAAATGGTCAGTACGACACAACAATAGCCCTATCTGACAGGTAAATCAGTTCCATATCACGAGTATCGCACAGGTGTGTTAGTAGCGGAAACATTAGAGTACGTAGGTAAACAGTTTTCCCAGCAAGTAAAGATACATCATGGGTATGAGTTGGTAATATACAAGATCGTAATATCATATAAGCAGTAAATCAATTAATTTCTCAAAAGTTTATTTCAATGAAATTATTGGATAAGCGCCAAAACATAAATTATCACATTGGAAAGCACCAATGCTAGTTTGAGGAACATTAAATGCAATATACTAAGGGCAATATTTGAAATAAATAATTACAAATCAGTGTTGTTAAATAGGGGAAATATCTGAAGTAGACAGTAGGAAATAAATTAAAAGACACTGAAAAAAACCACAAATAAAAACATTTATCAAAATCCTTAAATTGAAGGCGAAATGTGAATGGCGTAAAAAGAAATATCCAAATTTCTAAACAGAAGGAGAGGTGAAGAAAAATAGACGTTCGTAACTATTAGTATCATTTGGGGGTATATGAGAGTGTAAATAATGTAATGAGAGTTAGGATGGACATGGAACAACTAAGGATAACAAAACCAAGCAACAATGTCATTATTTTACAGAAAACAATTGACTGGTGGCAATTTTGTTAAATACAATAAAATGAAAGTCTTTGTAAATCTTCTGTAATATAAACTTGGCTAATCTGACTGTAAGTATATGTAATTTATACGGTTCGGGCATCAGGGCTGCTGCTACCGAAAATAAATGATCTTAAGAATCATGCCTGTATTAACATGTAGAAGCTGTAAGCTTTCCTAGCTGGGTATTCTGTAAGTTAAAGTTGTAAAGGTCAGTAGCTAATCTATGTCTTTGATCTTCAGTTCTAAACGATATTTCTATTACGCTGAAAGACATCAATCTTCCAGTGAAACATAAAACTATATTAGTCTTTCTTATTGGCTATTTATCTTGATAAGGACCGGTACTCAAACGAACAAAATATAATCATTGCCACAGTACTGAACCCTACATAATATTAACATTTAATGCCGATTCTCCATGATTTATGAATAAATAAGATTTCTCAATAATCTGTCTATCCAATGAAAATCATCATGGTTACTCCTGTAGGGTTTAATAACAAAATGCAAAGAAATAAAGTTTCTTGCTTCAAAAAAGAAGCAAATTCGACCTTGATGTAGGTGTTTGAGACTATGATGTGTTTGGCTAAGCTGTAAGGTATACAGGTATACACTATATTTTTCCGATGAATTAGACTCCTTAAGTCTTTGCTACAAACCTCCTCAGTTCACCAGAGGAAGTGACGACTGGGTTTGATGTTTTACTCGTTGTATTGTGCTCGCTCAAGCATTTCAATACAAAGTTGGTTAACAAGGACGAGAATTGCTTACATGTCTGGTCAGACGTTCGTTTGTACCAGGCGATCTTACAAACCGTTTAATATCTTTTACACTACTAAGTTGTTACTGTCACTGCGAACGCCTGGTCAGAGCACAAGACTATATAGAATGGGGCAATTGGCTGGTTATATGATCGCAGAACTTTCTGGTGCTACCTTTGAAGTAGTAAGACAAAGAGAAACGCTCCTCTTTTGTAAAACCACAACAATACAAGTTATCACGATTCTATAAACATATTTCAAAAGTACTCCTTTGAACTTGGAATTGTTATATGATTCGGCCGTTTAGATGCCTTTCGAGATTTATCCAAAGTTTGGACATAAAAATGATCAATAAAAAACAGCCAACAATACGATGGACTAACGAAGCTTTTTTGTCAATACACCGTACAACCTGAATATGATCCGTCCAATGTTCCGTCTTTGGATGCCAATCAGTATCCTTGACTCTGCGATGGTAAAAATCCTAAGTATGTTTTATCTCAAGACTAAATCTAAAAATATGTACAAGAAGTCGTATTATAAATTGCTAGCAGACTGTGAAATGGCGAAGCTATATTGGAAGGGAACTCAAGAAGCGGTAAAATAATGTTATAAACATAATTAATATCGGAATAACATACACAGCAACATTTATTAGTCTTTATTAGAATCTTAAGCACCGCTATATCTATCGATTTATCGGTTTATGGACTAAATAAGTTTGCGGTTATAACAACCTGCATTTGAAATCTGCATTAATTTAGAGTTATGAACCGACCGATATCCCCTGTAACATTACATGATAGGTATCGCTTGTACCTGGTTATACAATTAAATGAATTACCGGAATTGAGGGGTTGGAAAATATATCGTAATGGTATGAATGTCCTGGAGGAATATGCGAAATGGTTACAAAATACAATGTCGGAATAACCTTTGGCGGAACTAGTAGTGGTGGTCTTCTGTTAATGGCAGAGAGAAAAAAATGTAATAGATAAAATACTTCTTGTTTCTTGATGAATATCAGCTATATTTCATCTCATAAGATGGAAACTTTGCTGTTTTGCACCCGTGAAAAATATTAAAGTTTCCACCTCGCTCGATGAAATAAACTGGTATTCACCAAAAACAAGGAATATCCTCTATATAATGGTTGAATTTTATTGAAATTGGCCATTTGCTACCATAGCAATGTGGTCTTATTATGCAGGTGGACTTCATACATAGGTGGTCGCTAAGGCAGATTGTACTGTAGTCCTTTTCTATGTGCAATATTGGCAGCATATATCACAATATAATTATACACCCATTATATATCTTTTAATATGTGCCCTGCAGGTAGGGCGTTAGAAGTGTACCTGCTGCCCCTATTGCATTAGCGTTAAAGGAGACTAAATTTAGGATATTATCTGTTCTCTTCTTTCTAGCTAAATTTGTTTCTCATAACGTCTCCATTGACACCACCTTTCTTTTGACCTTCTGTTGACCGCTCGCCTCTGTGAGGTTAGCTCTGGGTCCTGTCCCCTGGCCGAGACACATCTAAGTCTATAAAAGTGGTAGTTACTGCTCCTGCTTAGCGCTCAGCATACAAGGAGTAGGACGACTGGTTCGCCTGAACTTTGTCAGTATAATTTGACCGGGTGGGGTGTGTTGCTTGGTGTTTTCAACGGCATGCTTCAGTGATATAGCACTATAAAAAAGGGCAAGAGTTCCACTATTCAAGAAGATACAAGTATATACCGCAGTCTCCTAAACCACGCACCAAGCACTTATACACGCTACACACCGCATACATTGGAGGCCGTCCGTAAATGACCATAGCTGGTCATATGACGTTAATTTAATCAAACAAACAAACGGACAAGTACATATTTACGTAAATTTACAACTAGTCAGTAACAGCCTATCATAACCAGCAAGTACGAACCTTGTAGATTTATGTAGTACCGAAACACTTCGAACTTGCCAATATGAACTTGCTATAACCAGTCAGTACGAACTTTGTAGATTTATGTAGTAAAGAAACACTTCGAACTTGCCAATATGAACTTGCTATAACCAGTCAGTACGAACCTTGTAGATTTATGTAGTACCGAAACACTTCGAACTTGCCAATATGAACTTCCTATAACCAGTCAGTACGAATCTTGTAGAACTATGTAGTACACAATCAGTTCGAACTTGCCTATATGAACTTCCTATAACCAAAATAAAACACACATAGCCATGTTGCCATGGTGAATTGCTTCACAAAGTATATGTAGGCTTCACTTCCTGCGTAATACGATAGTTTTCCTCAATGCTGCTTTACCTGTTGGACCATTTGAATGACGAGATTTATGTCTTACGTCACATGGTTCGCTACCCGTCTATGTTAACGGAACATATGCCATTTCTAGGTTACCGTGAATGTGGCGATTAATTAAATGGCTGCTGAATTGTTTGATTTAGCACACAAGGTGCTCCTGTATGCCAGAATGGATACATATTTACATGGTGCCTGTAATATATATATGAAGTTAAAATAAGAAATCGTAATAGTTTAAAGCGTTTAACGAGGTCCATTTCTTTTCCTTTTTTTGTGATAGGATCAAAGAGAACAATTTAACGTTCAAGAACTCGTCTCGCGAAACCGCACAGAAAATATCTCAACTAAACCCTGTTGAAATCGACACTGTTGCTTTTTGTAAAAGAATGTTTATGATAAACGGAATGTGCGAATCTAATCAACACAGAAAAGCTAAATGCATTTAAACAAACACCACCACAGAATGAAATCGTTATGCATACAAAATATAGTTTAGTTATTTATGATAAGATATTCAAAGGAAATTAAACGAGGTTTTCATTATCATGGACCAGGTCAGATTTCCTGCACTTTTCTATATGTGTTAATGAGCAATGAATTATTTAACGTTTGAAAGTCAACTTCACAAATGGCATTTATTTTTCAGATTTGAATGTCCGCTGTACACTGAAGCATTTATCAATGTCGATTAATTAGCATTAATGAATTAATAACGATAATTAAAAATGTTAAAATATGCCCACTTCGTCCCAGTTTTCTATATAATTGTCTTAAACACGCGCCTGTAAAGGTAAAAGCCGATAGAAGGATTTACATTGGCAATATTATCTACACTGTTGACTTGACAGTGATTTTTATCATATTACTACAATTTTTAGAAGTGAAATATTAATATAACACGATAATAAAATACTGCAATAGATACCCTACCTTTCTTGGGGCGTGTTCGAATCCTTCCTCCGGACAAAACTCGGCCAAATTCAAATTAAGTTGGACCTCAGAGGCCACAAATAGAATTGTCGCGCTCCACTTCGAGCCACGCCTCTGTCCGTCAATAAGAGGCGCTTCAAGCGACGACGAGTCAGAATCGCTAACGCCGTTTTCCTTGACGTCATCGTCCGGCGCGTTCGATACGGCGCTGTTGGTACCTCTGACGTCAAAACGACGGTACGACACGGGGGTGTTATTGACAGGGGTATCCCCATGTCCCAATATGATAGGAATGACCTCTTCATTCCTGTGAACAGGAGGGGGATCGAGGTTGACAATAGTGGTGTTGAATTCCTGGGAGGATTCTGCATCGAGGTAGCCTGAGGCAACAACGGACAGCTCGGTGAAGGTTGTATTACCTGGCCTCGTCATTCATATGGTTCGCTGAGAGCACACGACAATGGTCGGACAAATTACCAACCCAACAACATTGTGACGTACGTGTCACCAAGACAAACACAAAACAAAATCACCAACGGAATCATTGGGGGTAAGTCCCCTATATAGACACGCGACAGGCACGGTTACATTGTGTAGTTAATTTTGATACAATCTAAGTTTGGAAAATTCCTTCCAAAAGAGAAGAGCTGTTCTGCCACACTAGTAAGGATGGTGGTCGAGTGAGCAGTACCTAACCCACGAACGCGTACACATGCACGTGTAGCTGGACCTATCGGAGGCGCTCTCTCCAATGCCTTAGGTTGTTCCTTAATGTTCGCACCTGGATACCAAACTTCTTTTCCCAAATACTTGTATACATGTAAGTTACAGGCTGATCTCGTAACCTTACCGGCTATATCATCTTACTATTTCTGATACAAAATTCAGGTTAAAATTGTTAAAATAAATGTTTAATCAATTTAATTGTTCAATTATGTGATCTTTAAATCGAAAAGGCCGAAGGTCAACAACTTAAACAACCTTTTGAATGCCAATGAATATGATAGGTAGACAGTACTTTAATCCTCTCTTACTAGATGAAGTATCTTGTAGATGTTTAATACCCCCATTTACAGATATTACTACGCTTTTAGTTTAGAAACACTTGCTTAAACTAAATAGTTAAGTGCATTTATGCATATGTATGTACACATATGATTTGTATTATGTATGCACGCATGCACATATGTATGTATGTATGTCTGCATGCATGCATGTATGTGTATTGTGTCATGTTAGTACACATACATGCATATTATGCAGGTTAACACCATGGCATGCTATGTAATGTTTTATATATGAAGAATCATAACGTACAACTTGATGTTTTAAGTATTGTGAATGAGTGCGTATGCAAGTGTTTGTGTGTTGGTGTCCATTTATATATACTGTGTAAAATGTTTGAAAAAAATATATATAAAAAAATAGTTAAGTACACAACAAAAGTAGCTATAGTGTAATAGTATACATTCTTAGCTACTCTTGTTGTCATGAGTGTACGGAACAGGTCGGAGGAAATAATTCAATAAAATTGTTTTAATAGTTGTTTAATCTATCTTTTTTTTTACACATTTCTAGGATTGCATTTATGCAATTGGCATTTTCATAAATTTAGTTTATGTTTCGAGTTAAGCACTCAATTAACGTATTTATTTTGTATGTTGCTATCTATAGCATATACTTTGATTTAGCAGGAGGAAAAAATAACCCAAAGTATCCAGAGTTTAATTGGCTAACATTACCACTTTTAAGCAGATGTATGACAATCTACACTTTTGGTCGTTGGTATCATTAAATAAACCTATAATGACAATGTATAACTCGTGTTGAAACTAGTGATATTTTGAATGCATATATATGTTTTCTTAGGTGTACTTCACGGTTAACTAAGTTGATAAAAAGTGTGAATGCATCGGGGTTAACATGACGTATTACTGCTGACTCGTATATTGTTGTAAATTGTGACAAAATATGCGAATACATGTACATATAATAATACTAACAAACTAATAACATGACTGGTTTTTTTAATTAAGATCTACCAAATTTCTTGAAATAAAAGGAAATTTTAGCCCTTGGCAGTTGGTAATTGTGTCAAGCATTGTTTTTGACTGGTGAAATGATGCACTTTATAACAAGCAACGACAGAAATAATAACAGCATTTAATCATGAAAGATAAAATAACTATACATGTATGTATTTATATATATTGATGCTTTTATACGTATACCAAGAAGACATATCTATAAGTGATAAGTTTATGATCAAGTGTCGGACGTTAGATACCATGATCCAAATATATCACGTCTGACAGCGAACAGTGTTTAATCACGTGTGGCCGACCTTTGAGTACACACTGCAGATGGAGAGATTTTGTTTCAAGACTTTAACATTTAATTACACGGTATTTTCGATATTGTCATTAGAAACGGTCATCCCATATATTAAGTATCTGACCTTCATAAAATATCGCAGGTTTATAACTTTTAACTCATTTTATTCACAAAGAGATAAGATTTGTTATCATCGTGGGAGTGATATCTGCTAACCTGTTTGTTTAAATATATCTGTTTAAGATGTTAAAAGTACATGCATTCCGACAATATTTGCCATACCAATATAACCCCCTAACAAAGTCCCTATCCATGTGTTTTAAACTATTTAATTACACCGTTTTGACTAGCAGATACGTGTGTTCACAACGATAACCTGCCATCGTGATTTATTTCTGAGATGTACTATTACACCAAGTTGTTTGTTATATATTTTCACTTATCATATATCATTAACGACATTGCATACGAGGCTGTGTGCCATTTTCTTTAACTCAGAATAAATCCATAAATAATGAAAGACATTTTCTGGAGGATGTAAAATATCTTGCTGACTACACAACAGATGAATGGGAGAGGTTGGATCCTCCAGGAACGAAGAACACGAAAATAGATGTTTGGGAAAGCTTGTTGTCTATTATATATGTATGACAGGCCAAACTTTACATCCATCCATACAATACGATACATACGTACTCTCTCTCTCTCTCTCTCTCTCTCTCTCTCTCTCTCTCTCTCTCTCTCTCTCTCTCTCTGTAATACCACCTCTCCTGAAATAGACATTCCGCTGAATTATTTAGTTCAACCAGTATAAATAAAGTAAATCACACCATGTCAAATAATACTTTAGTATGGAAAAGTATGTTTTTCTTTTGAGGTTTCAGTCTCGTTTAAACCATGGTCCAAAACCTTTTGTGATTTTAAAGTAAAATTTTGCAATGCTTATTTTTTCAACAAAATATTTTGCTGACTGCAGAATTGTTTATCCCTATTTGTGGCAATTTCTAAAAAATTGTCTTTCTTAGGATAATTTTTTTTACTGTTTTTTACTTGAAGCATCCCTACGACATGCTTAGATGTATTTAGCTAATTAGACTCTTGTAAGTGATGCTGGAGTTTGGAAATATAAATAATCTCGGGTTCATATGCGCGTTATAGATATAGGTAAAACTGAATGCTCTCAGTGACCGGTCCTTAAAAAGGGTAGAAAAGATCTTAAATGCCAAGCAGTTCAATAAAATGCTCTATGTTGGCAATTATGGAAAACCAATTTAGAATATTTTGCTTTTCGCCTGCACTTGATTCCCTTAGCTGATTCCATTAGAAACTTCAATTATAAGAGTACAAAATAGCTGATGATGGCAATTCTCTGTAAACTTTTAGAGTGAATAATGAATCAAATGGTTACATCGGGGCAAATGCTGAAACAATTCACTCCGCTTTGATTACTAAGGGTTGTTGAAAGTATTTAATTACAATTTTTACTTTCACATAAAGCGTATTATATCTCTCCAAATGCATGTGAACATAGTTCATAATGGGTCTGCTGGCAAGGAAATAAGTGATTCAACGCCCATAAAATACAACCAGGTAACTCATACATAAGTACTAACATCTGATTCCTTATCGTTATCCTGAACAGATCAGTCTCAGGTAAAGTCACACCATACACCTGGGATAAACGTACACATGACTATACTTTTGTCAATATGTGCTATCCACTTTCGAATTTAGAAGTAAAGTATGTTGTTAATCAGGTTATCAATTTGTATAATCAATATCTATGCTAGGCTTATATTTCTTTCTTGTAGACTAAGAGTTCACGCTTCTGTTTGGCTTCAATTTCAAGGAAGATGAAAAAGTGAGTGATGTCCATCGACTGTGAAATTGAAATAGTTTATGAGTAACATTATACAAATATAGCATTTTGATGAGGTCAATACATGGTTATATCGACCAAAGAAAAAATATTGACCGAGGACGTAGTCCGAGGTCGATATTTTTTCTGTGGTCGATATAACCCATGTATTGACCGAAATCAAAATGCTATAATTGTTTTATTATTTTTCTGGATTTTTTACATTTTGAAATAAGTGTGAAACTAAATGAGCATCGCATTGTAAATTCTGCTTCGTGATGACAGTTACACGTTACAATCCTATGATTTTGTAACAAGTATAATTAAAAAACAACAACTATGAAAACAGTATCAATTGATGCACTTCAAGCTTTTATTACATGAATCCGGTGCATGCGTGTTTGTAAATTGCATACAAGTACATGTAGATCTACTCCATTATACATGTAGCTCCATGTCTTAAGGACACAGTCAATTAAATGTATAGTTTGTTCTCCGTTGAAATAATACACTTCGACGTCAAACATACATATAATAAATGTACAATGTATATTAACAGATTCAGATTGACATTAATATACATTATCTTATGCTTAGTACTCCATTCCGTAAAATAAAAATCGTATACATACAGTAGGAATAGCCTAGGCCTAATGTTGTAAGTAGGTGTAATTTTAAAAATAAATATCAAACGTATTCACTATTCAGTGGCTCAAGACGCTTAATGAATGTTATTCGATTATTTCCTACTCTCCTACCGTATTTATATTGAAACTTTAAAAGGTTAAACTGTAGTCATCAGCTGGAAGTCATCATCATCTTTGTTAGAAACAGAAACAATCAACGTTGTCTGTCACATTTTGTGGTTTCGCTTCAAACTTAGGTCATCAAAGCGTTTGTTTCAAAGCGCCAGGAACACGAAGCGTTTTGGTAACGTCGACGATAACGTTATCTAAAAATAACCGTGCAATATACTTTTTCTATAAACTACTTCCGGAAAAATCGTGCAATATAGTTTTTATCGGTGATCACGTGGCGTGTTTTTGACCAATGAGAAATGACAAAAAATCCAGAAAAATAATAATTACCTTTATTATTTTTCTGGATTTTTTGTCACTTCTCATTTGTCAAAAACACGCCACGTGATCACCGATAAAAAAACTATATTGCACGATTTTTCCGGAAGTCGTTTATAGAAAAAGTATATTGCACGGTTATTTTTAGATAACGTTATCGTCGACGTTACCAAAACGCTTAGTGTTCCTGGCGCTTTGAAACAAACGCTTTGATGACCTTAGTTTGAAGCGTAACCACAAAATGTGACAGACGACGTTGATTGTTTAGGTTTCTAACAAAGATGATGACGACTTCCAGCTGATGACTACAGTTTAAACTTTTAAAGTTTCAATATAAACACGGTATAGGAGAGTAGGAAACAATCGAATAACATACATTGAGCGTCTGGAGCCATTGAATAGTGAATACGTTTGATATTTATTTTTAAAATTACACCTAGGCTACTTACAACATTAGGCCTAGGCTAATCCTACCGTATGTATACGACTTTCATTTTACGGAATGGAGTACTAAGCATAATATAATGTATCTTAATGTCAATCTGAATCTGTTAATATATGTTTGACGTCGAAGTGTATTATTTCAACGGAGAACAAACTATACATTTAATTGACCCTTAAGACATGGAGCTATATGTATAATGGAGTACATGTACATGTATGCAATTTACAAACACGCATGCACCGGGTTCATGTAATAAAAGCTTGAAGTGCATCAATTGATACTGTTTTAATATGTTGTTTTTGAATTATACTTGTTACAAAGTCATAGGATTGTAACTGTCATCACGAAGCAGAATTTAAAATGCGATGCTCATTTAGTTTCACACTCATTTCAAAATGTAACAATTTCAGAAAAAAATAATAAAACAATTATAGCATTTTGATTTCGGTCAATACATGGTTATATCGACCACAGAAAAAATATCGACCTCGGACTACGTCCTCGGTCAATATTTTTTCTTTGGTCGATATAACCATGTATCAACCTCACCAAAATGCTATATTTGTATATTAAACTATTTCAATTTCACAGTCGATGGACATCACTCACTTTTTCATCTTCCTTGAAATTGAAGCCAAACAGAAGCGTGAACTCTTAGTCTACAAGAAAGAAATATAAGCCTAGCATAGATATTGATTATACAAATTGATAACCTGATTAACAACATACTTTACTTCTAAATTCGAAAGTGGAGAGATGATAGCACATATTGACAATAGTATAGTCATGTGTACGTTTATCCCAGGTGTATGGTGTGACTTTAACCTGAGACTGATCTGTTCAGGATAACGATAAGGAATCAGATGTTAGTACTTATGTATGAGTTACCATGGTTGTATTTTTAGTGGGCGTTGAATCACTTATTTCCTTGCCAGCAGACCCATTATGAACTATGTTCACATGCATTTGGAGAGATATAATACGCTTTATGTGAAAGTAAAAATTGTAATTAAATACTTTCAACAACCCTTAGTAATCAAGCGGAGTGAATTGTTTCAGCATTTGCCCCGATGTAACCATTTGATTCATTATTCACTCTAAAAGTTTACAGAGAATTGCCATCATCAGCTATTTTGTACTCTTATAATTGAAGTTTCTAATGGAATCAGCTAAGGGAATCAAGTGCAGGCGAAAAGCAAAATATTCTAAATTGGTTTTCCATAATTGCCAACATAGAGCATTTTATTGAACTGCTTGGCATTTAAGATCTTTTCTACCCTTTTTAAGGACCGGTCACTGAGAGCATTCAGTTTTACCTATATCTATAACGCGCATATGAACCCGAGATTATTTATATTTCCAAACTCCAGCATCACTTACAAGAGTCTAATTAGCTAAATACATCTAAGCATGTCGTAGGGATGCTTCAAGTAAAAAAACAGTAAAAAAAATTATCCTAAGAAAGACAATTTTTTAGAAATTGCCACAAATAGGGATAAACAATTCTGCAGTCAGCAAAATATTTTGTTGAAAAAATAAGCATTGCATAATTTTACTTGAAAATCACAAAAGGTTTTGGACCATGGTTTAAACGAGACTGAAACCCTCAAAAGAAAAACATACTTTTCCATACTAAAGTATTATTTGACATGGTGTGATTTACTTTATTTATACTGGTTGAACTAAATAATTCAGCGGAATGTCTATTTCAGGAGAGGTGGTATTACAGAGAGAGAGAGAGAGAGAGAGAGAGAGAGATGTCTGAGAGAGAGAGAGAGAGAGAGAGAGAGAGAGAGAGTACGTATGTATCGTATAGTATGGATGGATGTAAAGTTTGGCCTGTCATACATATATAATAGACAACAAGCTTTCCCAAACATCTATTTTCGTGTTCTTCGTTCCTGGAGGATCCAACCTCTCCCATTCATCTGTTGTGTAGTCAGCAAGATATTTTACATCCTCCAGAAAATGTCTTTCATTATTTATGGATTTATTCTGAGTTAAAGAAAATGGCACACAGCCTCGTATGCAATGTCGTTAATGATATATGATAAGTGAAAATATATAACAAACAACTTGGTGTAATAGTACATCTCAGAAATAAATCACGATGGCAGGTTATCGTTGTGAACACACGTATCTGCTAGTCAAAACGGTGTAATTAAATAGTTAAAACACATGGATAGGGACTTTGTTAGGGGGTTATATTGGTATGGCAAATATTGTCGGAATGCATGTACTTTTAACATCTTAAACAGATATATTTAAACAAACAGGTTAGCAGATATCACTCCCACGATGATAACAAATCTTATCTCTTTGTGAATAAAATGAGTTAAAAGTTATAAACCTGCGATATTTTATGAAGGTCAGATACTTAATATATGGGATGACCGTTTCTAATGACAATATCGAAAATACCGTGTAATTAAATGTTAAAGTCTTGAAACAAAATCTCTCCATCTGCAGTGTGTACTCAAAGGTCGGCCACACGTGATTAAACACTGTTCGCTGTCAGACGTGATATATTTGGATCATGGTATCTAACGTCCGACACTTGATCATAAACTTATCACTTATAGATATGTCTTCTTGGTATACGTATAAAAGCATCAATATATATAAATACATACATGTATAGTTATTTTATCTTTCATGATTAAATGCTGTTATTATTTCTGTCGTTGCTTGTTATAAAGTGCATCATTTCACCAGTCAAAAACAATGCTTGACACAATTACCAACTGCCAAGGGCTAAAATTTCCTTTTATTTCAAGAAATTTGGTAGATCTTAATTAAAAAAACCAGTCATGTTATTAGTTTGTTAGTATTATTATATGTACATGTATTCGCATATTTTGTCACAATTTACAACAATATACGAGTCAGCAGTAATACGTCATGTTAACCCCGATGCATTCACACTTTTTATCAACTTAGTTAACCGTGAAGTACACCTAAGAAAACATATATATGCATTCAAAATATCACTAGTTTCAACACGAGTTATACATTGTCATTATAGGTTTATTTAATGATACCAACGACCAAAAGTGTAGATTGTCATACATCTGCTTAAAAGTGGTAATGTTAGCCAATTAAACTCTGGATACTTTGGGTTATTTTTTCCTCCTGCTAAATCAAAGTATATGCTATAGATAGCAACATACAAAATAAATACGTTAATTGAGTGCTTAACTCGAAACATAAACTAAATTTATGAAAATTTATGAAATGCAATCCTGAAAATTTTTTTGCATAAATGCAATCCATCCTAGAAATGTGTAAAAAAAAAGATAGATTAAACAACTATTAAAACAATTTTATTGAATTATTTCCTCCGACCTGTTCCGTACACTCATGACAACAAGAGTGGCTAGGAATGTATACTATTACACTATAGCTACTTTTTGTTGTGTACTTAACTATTTTTTTATATATATTTTTTTCAAACATTTTACACAGTATATAAATAGACACCAACACACAAACACTTGTATACGCACTCATTCACAATATTTAAAACATCAAGTTGTACGTTATGATACATCATATATAAAACATTACATAGCATGCCATGGTGTTAACCTGCATAATATGCATGTATGTGTACTAACATGACACAATACACACATACATGCATGCATGCAGACATACATACATACATATGTGCATGCGTGCATACATAATACAAATCATATGTGTACATACATATGCATAAATGCACTTAACTTTTAGTTTTTAAGCAAGTGTTTCTAAACTACAAGCGTAGTAATATCTGTAAATGGGGGTATTAAACATCTACAAGATACTTCATCTAGTAAGAGAGGATTAAAGTACTGTCTACCTATCATATTCATTGGCATTCAAAAGGTTTGTTTAAGTTGTTGACCTTCGGCCTTTTCGATTTAAAGATCACATAATTGAACAATTAAATTGATTAAACATTTATTTTAACAATTTTAACCTGAATTTTGTATCAGAAATAGTAAGATGATATAGCCGGTAAGGTTACGAGATCAGCCTGTAACTTACATGTATACAAGTATTTTGGGAAAAGAAGTTTGGTATCCAGGTGCGAACATTAAGGAACAACCTAAGGCATTGGAGAGAGCGCCTCCGATAGGTCCAGCTACACGTGCATGTGTACGCGTTCGTGGGTTAGGTACTGCTCACTCGACCACCATCCTTACTAGTGTGGCAGAACAGCTCTTCTCTTTTGGAAGGAATTTTCCAAACTTAGATTGTATCAAAATTAACTACACAATGTAACCGTGCCTGTCGCGTGTCTATATATAGGGGACTTACCCCCAATGATTCCGTTGGTGATTTTGTTTTGTGTTTGTCTTGGTGACACGTACGTCACAATGTTGTTGGGTTGGTAATTTGTCCGACCATTGTCGTGTGCTCTCAGCGAACCATATGAATGACGAGGCCAGGTAATACAACCTTCACCGAGCTGTCCGTTGTTGCCTCAGGCTACCTCGATGCAGAATCCTCCCAGGAATTCAACACCACTATTGTCAACCTCGATCCCCCTCCTGTTCACAGGAATGAAGAGGTCATTCCTATCATATTGGGACATGGGGATACCCCTGTCAATAACACCCCCGTGTCGTACCGTCGTTTTGACGTCAGAGGTACCAACAGCGCCGTATCGAACGCGCCGGACGATGACGTCAAGGAAAACGGCGTTAGCGATTCTGACTCGTCGTCGCTTGAAGCGCCTCTTATTGACGGACAGAGGCGTGGCTCGAAGTGGAGCGCGACAATTCTATTTGTGGCCTCTGAGGTCCAACTTAATTTGAATTTGGCCGAGTTTTGTCCGGAGGAAGGATTCGAACACGCCCCAAGAAAGGTAGGGTATCTATTGCAGTATTTTATTATCGTGTTATATTAATATTTCACTTCTAAAAATTGTAGTAATATGATAAAAATCACTGTCAAGTCAACAGTGTAGATAATATTGCCAATGTAAATCCTTCTATCGGCTTTTACCTTTACAGGCGCGTGTTTAAAGATGCTCCACCGCCGACAGAGCATAAATGATATTAATCATTTGAACAATAATTGGTGTTTAATCGTGTACATATATGCCTAATTAACACAAAAAATCATATAAAATAATTTATTTCGCCTTTAGTGCATGCGCAATCAGTACTTAATTCCATATAGGATATAGTGTCACGGAATTTTTTCGGGATGCAATTAATTATTTTTTATATTTTTAACTTGAAGTAAAATTAGAAGCTCAAACTTTTCAATGGTGGTAATGGTGTAAAGTAAGTAACTTTTGTAACAGAAGAAAAATTCTAAATCGTCTGCTCCTGTTTTTGATAGTGAAAAAATACCATTTGTCAGCGGTGGAGCATCTTTAAGACAACTATATAGAAAACTGGGACGAAGTGGGCATATTTTAACATTTTTAATTATCGTTATTAATTCATTAATGCTAATTAATCGACATTGATAAATGCTTCAGTGTACAGCGGACATTCAAATCTGAAAAATAAATGCCATTTGTGAAGTTGACTTTCAAACGTTAAATAATTCATTGCTCATTAACACATATAGAAAAGTGCAGGAAATCTGACCTGGTCCATGATAATGAAAACCTCGTTTTATTTCCTTTGAATATCTTATCATAATTAACTAAACTATATTTTGTATGCATAACGATTTCATTCTGTGGTGGTGTTTGTTTAAATGCATTTAGCTTTTCTGTGTTGATTAGATTCGCACATTCCGTTTATCATAAACAATCTTTTACAAAAAGCAACAGTGTCGATTTCAACAGGGTTTAGTTGAGATATTTTCTGTGCGGTTTCGCGAGACGAGTTCTTGAACGTTAAATTGTTCTCTTTGATCCTATCACAAAAAAAGGAAAAGAAATGGACCTCGTTAAACGCTTTAAACTATTACGATTTCTTATTTTAACTTCATATATATATTACAGGCACCATGTAAATATGTATCCATTCTGGCATACAGGAGCACCTTGTGTGCTAAATCAAACAATTCAGCAGCCATTTAATTAATCGCCACATTCACGGTAAACTAGAAATGGCATATGTTCCGTTAACATAGACGGGTAGCGAACCATGTGACGTAAGACATAAATCTCGTCATTCAAATGGTCCAACAGGTAAAGCAGCATTGAGGAAAACTATCGTATTACGCAGGAAGTGAAGCCTACATATACTTTGTGAAGCAATTCACCATGGCAACATGGCTATGTGTGTTTTATTTTGTCGCCTCTCAAAAGTGGCACACACCAGTTCTAAGAGGTTAACACTGTCCCCTTCTGAAGGCTGATACTTATCAGTTATGTAAGGTTCGTACTAGCCAGTACTGGACGATTTTGGCACTGAACAGTTCCAGAAGGTTGATAATAACCATTTCTGGTCGTACTGGCTGGTTATAGGAAGTTCATATAGGCAAGTTCGAACTGATTGTGTACTACATAGTTCTACAAGATTCGTACTGACTGGTTTATAGGAAGTTCATATTGGCAAGTTCGAAGTGTTTCGGTACTACATAAATCTACAAGTTTCGTACTGACTGGTTATAGCAAGTTCATATTGGCAAGTTCGAAGTGTTTCTTTACTACATAAATCTACAAAGTTCGTACTGACTGGTTATAGCAAGTTCATATTGGCAAGTTCGAAGTGTTTCGGTACTACATAAATCTACAAAGTTCGTACTGACTGGTTATAGCAAGTTCATATTGGCAAGTTCGAAGTGTTTCTTTACTACATAAATCTACAAAGTTCGTACTGACTGGTTATAGCAAGTTCATATTGGCAAGTTCGAAGTGTTTCGGTACTACATAAATCTACAAGGTTCGTACTTGCTGGTTATGATAGGCTGTTACTGACTAGTTGTAAATTTACGTAAATATGTACTTGTCCGTTTGTTTGTTTGATTAAATTAACGTCATATGACCAGCTATGGTCATTTACGGACGGCCTCCAATGTATGCGGTGTGTAGCGTGTATAAGTGCTTGGTGCGTGGTTTAGGAGACTGCGGTATATACTTGTATCTTCTTGAATAGTGGAACTCTTGCCCTTTTTTATAGTGCTATATCACTGAAGCATGCCGTTGAAAACACCAAGCAACACACCCCACCCGGTCAAATTATACTGACAAAGTTCAGGCGAACCAGTCGTCCTACTCCTTGTATGCTGAGCGCTAAGCAGGAGCAGTAACTACCACTTTTATAGACTTAGATGTGTCTCGGCCAGGGGACAGGACCCAGAGCTAACCTCACAGAGGCGAGCGGTCAACAGAAGGTCAAAAGAAAGGTGGTGTCAATGGAGACGTTATGAGAAACAAATTTAGCTAGAAAGAAGAGAACAGATAATATCCTAAATTTAGTCTCCTTTAACGCTAATGCAATAGGGGCAGCAGGTACACTTCTAACGCCCTACCTGCAGGGCACATATTAAAAGATATATAATGGGTGTATAATTATATTGTGATATATGCTGCCAATATTGCACATAGAAAAGGACTACAGTACAATCTGCCTTAGCGACCACCTATGTATGAAGTCCTCCTGCATAATAAGACCACATTGCTATGGTAGCAAATGGCCAATTTCAATAAAATTCAACCATTATATAGAGGATATTCCTTGTTTTTGGTGAATACCAGTTTATATCATCGAGCGAGGGGTGGAAACTTTAAATATTTTTCACGGGTGCAAAACAGCAAAGTTTCCATCTTATGAGATGAAATATAGCTGATATTCATCAAGAAACAAGAAATATTTTATCTATTACATTTTTTTCTCTCTGCCATTAACAGAAGACCACCACTACTAGTTCCGCCAAAGGTTATTCCGACATTGTATTTTATATAAGTTATTTGCCCTTGCTATTATTACGTCGTATTTTTATGTGAGCGTAATGTCATATTTCCACACAAAAAT
This sequence comes from Argopecten irradians, assembly GCF_041381155.1. Classification (NCBI taxonomy): domain Eukaryota; kingdom Metazoa; phylum Mollusca; class Bivalvia; order Pectinida; family Pectinidae; genus Argopecten; species Argopecten irradians. The sequence goes on along the minus strand of NC_091135.1, from coordinate 45,813,428 downwards.
ATGACGTCATTTTTGCGTCTAAACTAATGAGGAAACAATCAAAATGATATTTTTACTGATAGTTCTGGATTCTGATTGGTCAAAAGCGAAAAAAAAATCAAAATGGCTATTTTCACTGGAGTGAAGTATATCGCTTTTAATGTTAACCGTAGTAACCTTGAATTTCTCTGCGAAAATGTAATAAATAAACCCCACCTGGCTATAAAGACCAGGTTTCTATATGTCCCTTCGGTGGTTTTATAGACAGGTTTTACTGTAGAAGTTTTACATTGACAAATATTAATTTTCTTATATATTCGTCGTGGCAAATCCTCGCTATAACAACATCATTGTATCTTAACCCAATATCAATTGGTTAAATTGTGTTATTGTTGTTTTTTGGTGTGTTTTTTTTTTTTTTTTTTTTTTTTTTTGTGGGGGGGGGGGGGGGGCCGCGGGAGTGAGAGCATACAGAGTGTAACAGTTTATTAACTATTGTTAGTGACGAATAGATAATTCTAAACGTTATAAAGTTTAGTACAAAAATTAAGAGTTCGGCTTATGTTACCTAGCTGTAACAACCGTGACATCAGAGGGATTATGCAGACGTTCTATACCAACAACCCAGATTATTTTACCCAATATACCCTGTGCTGTGTATGACTGGTGTGTGTTTGTTGTAGGAATATGTCATACTTTCGCGTTGTGTCTCTTTGTGATAGTGGATTGTACATTTTAATATATGTAAAAGCACACTTTTACTGGGCGATCTGCCCCATTATAGGAGAGTGAGGCGTATTTAGAGCTTATGAACATGTGCAGTAGGCTGTTGCCTCAAACGATCATGATTTCGACCGGTAACCCATTTCGCATATTCCTCCAGGACATTCATACCATTACGATATATTTAACCAACCCCTCAATTCCGGTAATTCATTTAATTGTATAACCACGTACAAGCGATACCTATCATGTAATGTTACAGGAGGATATCGGATCGGTCGGTTCATAACTCTAAATTAATGCAGATTTCAAATGCAGGTTGTTATAACCGCAAAACTTATTTAGTCCATAAACCTGATAAATCGATAGATATAGCGGATGGCTTAAGATTCTATATAAAGACTAATAAAAATGGTTGCTGTGTATGTTATTCCGATATTAAATTATGTTTTATAAACATTATTTATAACCGCTTCTTGAGTTCCCTTCCAAGTATAGCTTCGGCCATTTCACAGTCTGCTAGCAATTTATAATACGACTTTCATGTACATAATTTTTAGATTTAGTCCTTGAGATAAAACATACTTCGGATTTTTACCATCGCAGAGTCAAGGAATACTGATTGGCATCATCAAAGACGGAACATTGGACGGATCATATTCAGTTGTACGGTGTATTGACAAAAAAAAGCTTCGTTAGTCCATCGATATTGTTGGCTGTTTTTTATTGATCATTTTTATGTCCAAACTTTGGATAAATCTCGAAAGGCAACTAAACGGCCGAATCATATAATAACAATTCCAAGTTCAAAGGAGTACTTTTGAAATATGTATTAATAGAATCAGTTGATAACTTGTATTGTTGTGGTTTTATACAAAAGAGGAGCGTTTCTCTTTGTCCATACTACTTCAAAGGTAGCACCAGAAAGTTCTGCGATCATATAACCAGCCAATTTTGCCCCCATTCTATATAGTCTTGTGCTCTGACCAGGCGTTCGCAGTGACAGTAACAACTTAGTAGTGTAAAAGATATTAAACGGTTTGTAAGATCGCCTGTAACAAACGAACGTCTGACCAGACATGTAAGCAATTCTCGTCCTTGTTAACCAACTTTGTATTGAAATGCTTGAGCGAAGCACAATACAACGAGTAAAACATTCAAACCCAGTCGTCACTTCCTCTGGTGAACTGAGGAGGTTTGTAGCAAAGGACTTAAGGAGTCTAATTCATCGGAAAAATATAGTGTATACCTCGTATACCTTACAGCTTAGTCGCCAAACACATCATAGTCTCAAATCACCTACATCAAGGTCGAATTTGCTTCTTTTTTGAAGCAAGAAACTTTATTTCTTTGCATTTTGTTAGTTATTAAACCCTACAGGAGTAACCATGATGATTTTCATTGGATAGACAGATTATTATGAGAAATACTTATTTATTCATAAATCATGGAGAATCGGCATTAAATGTTAATATTAATGATAGGGTTCAGTACTGTGGCAATGATTATATTTTGTTCGTTTGAGTACCGGTCCTTATCAAGATAAATAGCCAATAAGAAAGACTAATATAGTTTTATGTTTCACTGGAAGATTGATGTCTTTCAGCGTAATAGAAAATATCGTTTAGAACTGAGAAGATCAAAGACATAGATTGAGCTACTGACCTTATACAACATTAACTTACAGAATACCCAGCTAGGAGGAAGCATTACAGCTTCTACATGTTAATACAGGCATGATTCTTAAGATCATATTGTTATACTCGGTAGCAGCAGCCCCAGATGCCCGAACCGTATAAATTAACAAATACTTACAGTCAGATTAGCCAAGGTTTATATTACAGAAGATTTACAAAGACTTTCATTTTATTGTATTTAACAAAATTGCCACCAGTCAATTGTTTTCTGTAAAATAATGAAAAGACATTGTTGCTTGGTTTTGTTATCCTTAGTTGTTCCATGTCCATCCTAACTCTCATTACATTATTTACACTCTCATATACCCCCAAATGATACTAATAGTTTACGAACGTCCTATTTTTCTTCACCTCTCCTTCTGTTTAGAAATTTGGATATTTCTTTTTACGCCATTCACATTTCGCCTTCATTTAAGGATTTTGATAAATGTTTTTAGTTGGAGTGGTTTTTTTCAGTGTCTTTTAATTTATTTCCTACTGTCTACTTCAGATATTTTCCCCTATTTAACAACACTGATTTGTAATTATTTATTTCAAATATTGCCCTTAGTATATTGCATTTAATGTTCCTCAAACTAGCATTGGTGCTTTCCCAATGTATAATTTTATTTTTGGCGCTTATCCAATAATTTCATTGAAATAAACTTTTGAGAAGAGAAATTAATTGTTTTACTGCTTTATATGATATTACGATCTTGTATAAAACCAACTCATACCCATGATGTATCTTTACTTGCTGGGGGAAAACTGTTACCTACGTACTCTAAGTTTCCGCTACTAACACACCTGGTGCGAATACTTCGGTGATATGGAACTGATGTTACCTGTCCCTCGATAGGGCTATTGTTGTGTCGTTACTGACCATTGTGATTTAACATGTCACACATCACCATTACCTTTGATGTTCTTGTGGTGAATGATGACAGCTTGCTAATTGTGCAAATTACCTGCTGGTGAGGTATTGAGTGGGGGTCTGTTGTGCTCGCATGCCACATTCGTAATGTGCATATCAGATACTATAGTAATAACCCACGCTAAGGTTTGAAATTGTTTCGTTGCATTTCCAAGCGTAACGCCATGTCAGTAATATATGATTAAACAGGAGTGCATTGATAGTACAGTACAGTATATAAGTCGTGGATATCATGTTTCCTACATAAACGACATTTTAATGAAGTAATATCATGTTCGTTTCAATGCACTTCCCCTAGTTATGTATGCTTATGCGAACAAGTCCATGTGTAAATGCACGCGAAATGTATTGTTGTTTCATTTCCTGATACAAATCCGTTCTCGATGTATAGATTATTTTGATTCAAAGACGTTTACGTCACACAATGTTCAATCAGCGTGACTGCCTCCGCACGAAATGCACTAGACATACAGGATTGACTGAATGTAAATAACAAAATACTAATCCAGAAAACACAATACCAGTAATGTAACCTACTGCTTAGGCCAATTTTAATGTCTATTATGGCTGTTAACCGAGTTATATGTTGTATTCCCATTAGTCGAAAAAAAGCTTAGTTTGAAATCATGTAGTTGTGATAACATTAAATGAGTGTTAAAAAATGGATATAAAGCTAAAGCTAGATATATTAATAATCCGAAATAAAAGTGAGCCAAAATAAATTTGAATTAAAAGTGGAAAAATCACTTCATAGCTGGAATATAATATTCAGTCAACTAAAGAGCCTTCTTCAGTGTACCCCAAAATAACTACTATTTCCAATATACGAGTGTATATAATTAATGAGATTAACTTGAATATATCTTTATATGTCGTAGAGAACACAAAAATATGAAATACCATTTAGATAAATTGCTTAGTGATATTTAATCTACTCAAGATGATTTTTCTAATTTTTTTCAACTTCTGTAAGAGACTACACATATTTTTTTCTTATTTTGAAGTAATTACGCAATTAACGTCAAGTCAATGAAAGCAAAAGAAATTAAAGTAGAAAAAATAAGATTTGATTATTATGCTTTAAAACCACAAATCGAATGTCAGTGTATTTTGATGAGATATTTGTTTTTAAATTTTCTTTCTAGTAATTTAGTTCCCACAAAGCCATAATCATAGAGACATAAGGCAAACATATGTCAGCCTTAAAATTTAGTACTAATGTCGGATATAGATGTAAGCTGAAATGACCATGGCCGCTAAGACGTAAAACAACATCACAAGCTTTTACATTACATCTTATAAGAAACATAAAATTATTCTGGGGTGGGAGGAGAAATTCTTAAGAAGCCAAAGTAAAGATTTATCATGCATTGCACAGTAACAAAAACTATATATCACAATTGTTGCAAAAGCTTATATCTGCAATTCTCCAAAAACATAACAACTACCCGAATGGTTTAAGGAGCCCATAATCACTCGAAGATCGTTTTTACATGTCACTGACTATTAAAACGGGAAAATGGTTAAAGCAATTTCCGTAAATGAAATCAAAGAGCACTAATATTCTAAGACAATGTAATCCAAGATGCCTATATTGAACTCAAGATTGGAAGAATTAATCAAGCGATGCATTAGTCATGGAAACGTATACCACAGGATTTACATGTTTATGATAATAAAAAAAAATCGTTAGCCGCACGACTTGCAAGCGAGCACCATCATGATTAGGAAGAATTACTGACGACATGTTCGGCCTCAGACGCGAAAGACCAAAGCTAAGATTGAAAAATTTCAGAAGGCAAAAGCACAGAGACCAACATAAGAGAGATGGGAATGTTCTGGTAGGAAATCACGATGTAAGGCTAGCTTATATGGCAATGTAAATAGAACACGACGACAGGATGTTGGTAACACATTGCTGGAGATAGAGCAACCCGGTGAAGAAGAAATAAGTCTGTACCAGATCGTGAGAACGTGTAGACCTCCACAGGCGGTAAAAATACCGGGATTACCAGGCCTTTAACCCCCCCCCGAACTTCTAATTAGACACACAGGTATGACGTAAAGTGGGAATCGTAACACCTAACCTACACATCAATTCGCAGGAAATTGTTTTTAAAAAACCCACACTTCAAACCGTTGAGAACAACATCCGAATCCAAATGTTTCTTTCCCTTTTAAATCAAGTACTAAACACTTGGACGTGAAAATAGAATTGGTGTTGCATGTAAAGATTTTTCAATTAGTCTGAGGGAAAAGAAAAAAAATATACGGGGGGGGGGGGACAAAAACGCCACACCCTCCCACACCGTCATACCAACTTCGCACCCACACGCAGGAGAAACAGATTATTTTAAAAACATTCGAGACCAAAGTGATGTTTATGGCGATTCTATTACCTCGCAGCCAAACGTCCTGTAGCGCTGGTAAAAATTTTTCATCATATCTTTATCTCACTGATCTTTCTTTACTATGTTATACACTTCTGACAGGTTCCTACCACGTGGCCTTGTGTGGCCTTTTTGTGTTTATTGGACTGTTAATATATAAGATAACGTCTGATTAAAATGGATCTACAAACATTCCACAGTTCTGTAGCGGTATCAGATACCCTGATAGAGGCAGACACAAACGTATATTGTGAACTAATGAAAAAGGCAACGACACGGTGTATTGACTGTCAATATTATGATAATAGTCTACACCTCCGATGAAAAACACAATATCACATACAACACTAGAACAAGTAAATTCTCAGCATAAGAAGAAATTGACAACCTGTCACACAGAAAAAATCTGAAATTATTAATTATTGTGGTGGTTTCAAATCCTCGTCCTTAGTCCAGTCAGTAAAACCTACATGTATAACGTACGCAGTAAAGCATACACTGAGTAAACACCTAATAGCAACTCAATAACCTTGGATGAAGTGGCAATACTATATAAAGAAGACTGTTTAACATTGTAGAAAAATGATCCATAGTTTGACGCGATACTGAACAAGCAAGCCAAGGATTTGATATAAAAACCT